>NC_141685.1:1179546599-1181946599 GCF_964263255.1 Lissotriton vulgaris | reverse complement strand
TTCCGCCGCCAGTGCCTCATTTTTTAAAATGGGAAACAGTGACGCACCGGTGGCGCAAGGCCTTCATAAATAAAGTCCTGAATGTTTTCTTTTCTCGACCTCACTTACTGATACTAGAACCTGCAAGACAATTACGGCCCGTGAACTCTTTCTTAGTAGGTCGCGCACCGTACAGACAGTTATACCACTGTTAAATTTTTTTTTTTACTGTTACCAAGCACCGCCACAGTTCCGCTTCACTCAGACTTAATCACTGCTCCCACGCTTCTACAGGCCAAATGCTATGTCGTATTTCTCTCCTTATCACCCTTTCATCTCCACAATAACAAACAGTTGTCCTCCTGCCACCACAGAACAGAGTCAGATACAGAGGCACCAAAGAGTGAACCCATCACCAACTGCCATCTCCGGCTGTTTCCATGGTTACACCTCATTCTGCACCTTGCTGAAGGCACAGGTCAAAAGTTCATGTCTCAACGTTCTACAACAAATTAAGAAGACTATTTTCCCTCCAGAAACACCTGCCAATCCACAGCTCTGTTACATATCTTGTTTTTTCACACCCAATAGTACTTTTCGTTTAACATAAACATTAACATGCAACGTACTGTTCAATCTCCACTTATTACAATCAACCAATCATTTTAATTTTTTTAACCACACCCAGCCTCTTCCTTTTTCTTTATTTAGAATTTCAACTTCTAACTATCATTCCACTTCCAGAACCGATCGGAGGACGACTACAAATCCCTTGAAAATGAAGGTCTGGCTTATAGGACACAGTTATATTCACTGGAGTGAAAAATATGCAGTAAGCAGACGAATTTGCAACCTCGGCTTACCAAATGTACACATAACATGGATTGCCAAAAGAGGATTGAAATGTCACCAATTGATTCCATTGGTGAAAACTTTTATGCATCTCCCAGAACCAGACCTTATAATTGTGCACTGTGGTGGGAACGATCTAGGCACAATCACTGGGGTAGGTCTGGAAATGCTTCTAAAAGACACCTTTCGACAATTGATGACACTTTTTCCTCGATCTGCCTTGGTATATTCCAATATATGCCAAAGACAGAAATGGAATTGGTCCAATCAACATTGTGCACAATTTGAGAAAGCAAGGAGACATGTAAATAAATCTGTTTCTGCGTTCCTCAGAGATTATAGCATGGGTTCTATTTACCACAACAACTTGCGATACCACATGCAAGACGTCTATAGGAGAGACGGTGTTCATTTCACGAATGAGGGAAACAGAATCTTCCTCTGCAACATCAGGCTCTGCATCGGTACTTACTTATAAATGCAGAAAACACTAAATTAACACAAGGGCTCTTTTCAGAGCCACCTTATATCTAAGCACTCAAAGTTCTGATTTATCTCCATTTTCACACTCTTGTAAATAGGTGTGCGCGACCGGGTGCGCGCACCCCGTATTTTTTTTCGGGAAAAAATTATATCTTTTTGCGTTTAAGGGCCTTACTGCACACCCCGAGAAAAGCTACGCAGAAAAACAATCTCTACCTTCTCCCCTTTCCATGTTTCAACGCTTTGAAATGAACAATATATTTACTCGCAGTGACAAAATGGCGAACAAAACTTCCTGATTTCCTTCGAATCGAACGTTAACAGACGTCACGCAGCAACAAAAAAAATCCGCTCACGCGCAGCCGCTTGAGTGCGCGCACGCGTGCGCGCCTATAGATATATAATTGACTTTAACTTTAATTTTCTCAACAACTACTGAACGGATTTACACCATTCCAAAAAAGCGTAATCTGCGAACCGGACTCTACAGTTTTGCCAAATTTCTTATAAATCCATTCAGCCGTTCGACCTGTAGCCGAGTCTAAAGGTCCTATGGAAAATAACATGCAGAAAACACGTTTTGTGAGCCCCCTTATATCTCAGCCCCCACTTGACCAATCCCCCCCAAACTTTCAGGGAAGGAGCGCAGCGGACCGAGCCATCTTCTTTGAGAAATTCGCTAAGATTCTTCAACCACAGCCAAAGTTATTCAAAATAGAATGTTGAGGATTTCCTATGGAAAACAATCCTAACTATAACTACCTACTGGCGACCGCCAGTAGGTAATATATATATATATATATATATATATATATATAACCTACTGGCGGTCGCCAGTAGGTATATATAGTTAGGATTTTTTCTCTATGGGACTTTTGAAAATTCTATGTCTAATAACTTTGGCGTTTGTGGACGGAATCGGCTGAAATTTTCAGGAAAATGGCACATTTTGTTTTTGATCAGCCCCTGAAAATTTGGGGGGGTTTCGTCAAGGGGGGGCAGAGAAAAAAGGGGGTTCCCAAAACGCGTTTTTTCCCATTAATTTTTCCATAGGGCGTTTGGCCTCACTTTTAGCTCGAACGGCTGAATGGATTTACAAGAAACTTGGCAAAATTGTAGGGACTGTTAGCCCGATGTGCCTTTGCTGGGTCTCAATATATGTGCTCCAGTGGATTTTGAGAAATTAACGTTTAAAAAAACAGATATATCTGTGACAGCGTCCCGGATAGCGCTCCAGATCGCGTACTTTTCGCGTAACGGAGCTTTGCGAAGCGAAGCTGATTGGCTCTCCGGTGTCTGTCAACATTCTAAACAGTCCGGTGCGGCCGCCATCTTGTCTCTCGGTAGGATCGAGAGACAAGAGGAGGAGAAAAACGAAGGGGGAATTTAATGAAAGGGGGCAAGGTAGCTCCCTCTTGACCCCCTAGGAATGATGTTGGGGTTATTAAAGGGTCCCGTGGGGCAAATAAAAAAAATTAGATTTTTCGCGGTAGAAGCGCTACCCGGTTCGCGAACCGGGTCGCGATCTGGTAGCGAAACGGGAATTCGCCATTTTGTGTTTCGATTTAATTAAATTACAAGATGGAGGAAAAATAATGTGAGAAATGGGTATAAGGGGGTACGGGAGACGTATCCTGACCCCCTATGTTTTCTGAGGGTGGTTGAGGAGGCTCATATATGTTGATACTTGTCTTCCAGCGGCTGCGCGTGAGCGTTTTTTTTTTTGCTGCGTGACGTCTGTTAACGTTTGATTCGAAGGAAATCAGGAAGTGTTGACCGCCATTTTGACACTGCGAGTAAATATATTGTTAAAAATAATTGTTATAAATTAATTCGTTTTGATAAACAGAAAGGAGAGGTAGTAATATGGCAAGTTACAATCGTTTTAGTTCCAGTCAATTTTGACGAACACCTTTGTGTTCGAAGAGACCCAATTAGGTTTGTGCCGGTGGGGCACAACGTTACCACACAAGGGAAGAGGGAACAGGGGGACCCTCGGAGAGAGAGTCGTCCGCACTCTAAACGAACCATTCGGTACACGTACGACATGGAGAGAGAGAGAGAGAGAGAGAGAGAGAGAGAGAGAGAGAGGGAGAGAGAGAGAGAGAGAGAGAGAGAGACGTGTACAATAATAGGCCATTTAGTGCGCACACAACACAGAACAGCAGGGGTCAAGTAATATGGAAACACAGGCAGAGGGACGACGTAGATCCATACATTACGTACACACAAACTCGGGCGGGGGGAGACAGTACATGTATTATATACAAAAATCCAAGACAAAACATAGAACAGTTGCTGGCCAAAAAGATCTCTTTCTGCATGCTGCGCATCCTTAGCATCCTACTTAATTCATCTGGGGGCTGAGCTCTTTTTACCTTTTTCTTCTCTCTTATCGTCGGCTGCCTTCGCTGGTGGCTTTGGTTGCAAATACTTACACCTTTGTCAATTGGTCGGGAACTAACCTGGTCGGGCTAATACTCAGGGGGGATCTTCGAATCATTTTTAGCGAATGGGTTTCCAGGCTGAGGCAACGGTAGGTGTCAGTCGGGAGAACAATGGGGCAGCTTTGAGTTTCATGTCTATGAGGGTGCGAGAAGGAGGTGGTAAATCTTAAACATTGGCAACATTCCTAGTCCTCCAGACGGAGGGTACTTGGGTAAACCTCACCTCGGAATATTCCTTAAACTTTCCCTATTTAGTTAAACGTAGGAATTTATTAATTGGTGCACGTCATTCTTGGTTGTATTATTCGGGGTGCCAAGCGAAGTCATATGTTGTCATCCTGTAATAACCCGTCAAGTTTCTGCTTCAGGCTGCCCTCCCAAGCGCTGGGTTCAGAGAGAGACATAGTCATTGTTTGCTCGTTGTGTATAGGCACCATATTCAAACCCTTTTTTCCATCCCATCGGCCGTTAAGTCACCATTTTTCCGTACTTTAATCGACGTTCCGAAGTGACCTGCAGAAAAGAGGGAAAAAGAAGGGGCGGGGGCAGCGTTTAAAACACATCAGCGCGCATAAACCCGAAAAGGCTTTTACTTACTACATACTCGGCCTATCTCCACGGGATGCAGTCCCTACCATCTCGACGTTTAAGCCCAGGGGGGACTGGTAATGTGGGAGAGATAATTATCGGAGGCCTGTGGATAGCATAGGTCGCCCAAGTGTGGCATTACGGATCGTGTGCAGGGGAGGGTCAAAACAAAGGGCAGTCGGTGTAAAGTGGGGGCGAGCTCGTGCTCTCCTTTGAGGAAGAGAGATAACCTACAGTGGTACGGGGTCGTTTTCGTTCGTACTACGGGGGCCAGGTGACATTCCTTCGGGGTGGCTTAGGGGCATTTAAAACAACTTCCCTGATACAGGTAGCATATAAAGTAGAGGCTAAATACCAGGATCTTTATCGATTGCTTTATGCTGTACAAAAATGAAAAACACATACAACAAACCTGGACCATTCATATTTGCAATGTTTCTGCGTACTATACTTTTTAACCCTTAACTAATCGAGCTGCTTCATTTCACCTGCTTTTTTTTTTTTATATCGGAAACAGTGGCCATTTATTCGAAACTTACCAATCTACGCGTTACAACTAAGTTTGCTTTTTCAAAAACCTTTAATAAAAATGTTGGTGCACAAATACGGGCCTACAACCCCGTGGGCCGGCCACGGAGCAGGCTGGAACTGTAAATGGGGGGGGGGGGGGTATTTATTTGTGGAAAACATAACAGAGTAAGTGGTCGTTGATTTCATAGTAAAAAGTGCGACAAGTGCAACAAAATCTTATCGATAATTCATTGTGAGCAAGTACCAAAAGTGTCGACAATTCGAACCTTCAATAAATACAGTAATCAATGATGCATTAGAACTTAATATCAATTCATTTTCCGAACGTGTAATCAGTACCCGTCCCATGTCAATTCATTGTTCGAACGTATAATCAATACCCATCCCGGATCAATTCATTGTCCGAACATATAATCAGTCTTATCCCATATCAATTCATGTGCTGAAAACTGCATACATATCTCATGATATCAAGGCTGAGCAATCGGGGCACAACAAGGAGTTGAGAGTTTCATTTGTACCGGCGCCATTTTGGGTGAGGTCAGGAAGGTCCAAGTATAGTCAAAATGTCTCCACCAACTCGTGGTTGGACCGGGACCTCTTTCGGCAGTCCAAAAGTTTTTGTTGAAGGGTAGCAGAGGGGACTGGCGACATGAACCATCGGTGAAAGTGGGGTGGGAGGCAACAATCTCTCCTACCGGGTCATACTGGTGTCCCACCGGAACTGATCAAGTTGGTAGTCTTGCAGGATTTTGGTCATTTCAAGACTGAGGCCGGCGCCGGCATGAGCGCGCCGACGTCCCGCGGCTACATCGTGGTCGTTCCGTGGGTGATCATGGCAGTCATTCCCCATCGGGGGTGTCTGCGGAGGTCGGGGGTCCCCGTGGCTCTTATAGAATCTTCAAAGTCGAGGAGAACGTTTTTGGACGCAGGACTCATTTTCTAGCTGAACTCAGAAGCGCTGTTGCACCGCAACAGTGGACGAGACCCCCACTGGGTGAGCGGAGCATCATTGCCTCGCAATAGTGGACAAGACCTTTTGTTGGGTGAGTGGAGCGTTGGGGGTGCAGCTGAGGGGCCCCCATCTGGGGGGGTGGGAGAGGCTCGTTCGCGCCGCCTCTCCCTCCCAGCGCACCCCACGCCGACACTTGGCGTTGATATCCGTGATGTCCGAACCAGGCGATAAGAGGGGGGGGGGGGGGGAGGCAGAGGCAAGACATCCCCCCCGTGGCCTGCAGGGCGCCGCTTCAGGGCCGAACGGGGAGCTCATACCAAGCCGGGGCCAGACCAGGAGATACGAGGGGGGGGTCGGTGGCATGTGCAAGACATCCCCCCACCGTTGTCGCAGCCATTATTGAAGAAAGAAAAGGGGGGGGGGGTCAGAGGCAGAGGCAAGACATCCCCCCCGTGGCCTGCAGGGCGCCGCTTCAGGGCCGAACGGGGAGCTCATACCAAGCCGGGGCCAGACTAGGAGATACGAGGGGAGGGGGGGGGGTCGGTGGCATGTGCAAGACATCCCCCCCCCCGTGGCCTGCAGGGCGCCAGAAGAGGATGGGAGGACCAGTACATTCCGGGCCGACCATCCCATGACTTCTCCGGCTGATGGCGGCTAGTCGGGCCCCGCCCTGCACGTGTCGAGGCCTCATCTTCCGGATGGGCGTAACCGTGGACCTGTTGCACTTCGGGAGTTTCCGGAATGGGGGTAGGTATCTGCTGATTTGTATCTATTTCATGTTACCGTTATTGGGCGTGGCGGGCGGTGGGACAGACATGCTTGGAGCAGTGGGGAGGTGGCGGAGCCTAGCTACCTCGTGGCTGCCGTAACGTCAAGCTTGGCTTCTCTCACCACTTTCATGTTTCTTATTTCTAGCGAAGTAAAAAACTCATCAGTGGCCTACTGATTTTGTTCGATTTCTTTCCCTTCCTTTTCAAGTGTGTTTCATGCTAAAGTTTCTGTTTAACAGGATACAGTGATTACTTCGTATTTTACATATGTCTTCTTTATTAGGGGTACCCTCCGGTTGAGCCAGATGATGTACCTCTAATAAATGGTCCGGGTGGAACTAGTTTATCAATCAGTGGGGAGTAGATGGGCATGACATATTACAACGGGGGACAAAGGTCCGCATTACCCACCCTTCACTACTTGCAAAGACTAGACAGAATATTTCTATTCCACGTTATTTGCAAACAGAGAATACCTCGAAAGAACTATTCTTTGAACAATGAATGATGTAATATGTGACATCATCAGCAGTGGATTGCGGGTGCGCGATATATAGTTAGCGCAACTAACTATATATGCGTCAGCGCAGCGGACGAGCGCAGCGGGCGCGACGTAGGCGCGCCGGAGTCGCGCCAGAGTTAAGCCCGTCTGTGCCCGTCCGCGGCAGACCGGGGCTAGGGGCCATCACCCCTGGTCCTCTTACCCAATATTCTTCCGCTGACTTAACACTACTTCAAGGCCATTGGCCCCTCGATCCTCGTACTATTCATAGGATTACCCTTTTGGGCTGCAACTCTCCCTGTCATGCCTGCCCATCCGGTTGCCCTCCTCCTCTCACGTCTCCGTCGGCCCCCGTCTCATCTACCATTTCTGATTCCTATTCTCCCCCCTTATCTATCATTTTACTTAATACTAGGTCCGCCATTAAACACCACCAGGAACTTTTCATCCTTTTAGACACTGATAAACCCGATCTCCTGTTGCTGACGGAAACGTGGCTTTCGGAAGCCTCCCTTCCATCCCTATTGGCTGCCCTCCCCTCGTCTTACTACGCTATCCGTGCCGACCGTCCTGGCGGGAAAGTGGGTGGAGGTGTTGCTCTCATTGCCCGTTCTGATCTCCAGTTCCAAGTCCTCCCCTCACCTTCCCTGGAAGGAATTGACTATTTGGTGGCTCGCTCTACCTCCCTTTCCCCCCACTTAGCCATTGTGCTTGTCTACCGCCCTCCCCAACCAACCCCATCTTTCCTCCCGGCCTTTCAAGATCTACTTGGCACCCTGGCGGTCAACTATGCCTCGGCTCTAGTCCTCGGGGACTTTAACTATTGGCCCTCGGACCCCAAGGAATGTGCCTCATCAAAGGAATTTTCAGAAACCCTCCTCTCTCTTAATTTCACCTCTTTTGTTCACACCCCTACCCACATTCATGGCCACACTCTAGATCAGGTCTGGTCTCTAAACTGCTCCCTGTCTGCACTGTCTGTTGTCCCTTGCACATGGTCCGATCACTTTTTAATTTGGTTTTCCCTCAGCCGCTGTTTGACTAAGACCCCTATCCACACCAAAAACTCATGGGCCCGTAATTGGGGCAAGGTCAATCTGTCTGACCTCTCAGCCTCGCTCCTGGCCTCCTCTCCCCCTACATCGGGACTGGATTCCGCAGCCCAAGCCAAAGCCATTGACTCATGGCTCAAGGAAGGAAGCGACTGCTTGGCTCCTCTCCGGCGCACCTCGATCAGACGCCCTAAAGACGCCAATCGGTGGTTTAACAACGAGCTGAAAGAACTGAAGCTTACGGTTCGCAGGGCAGAACGTAAATGGAGACTGGACTACTCCCCCGACTCCAGGACTCGCTACGTCCACCTCCTAGGGACCTATAAGCAAAACATCACTGAGGCCAAGAAAGCTTACTTCTCGGCCAAAATTTTGGCGGCCGAGAACCAACCTAAGGAGATCTTTGCCATTACTCACGATCTGGCTTTCTCCGATCGGACCTCACTTAAACCCCCTCCCTCACAGAAACTCTGTGATTCGCTGAATCTTTACTTTGTCGAAGAAAATTTCGACAATCAAATCCAACATCCCCCCCCTTCCTCTTTTTTTGTTGACCCCCTGCCTCCCCCCGCCCCAGCCTCTTTCAATTCCTTTCCCCCCTCTCTGAAGAACTTTTCCTGTCCCTCCTCCCCAAAATTAAATCCGTTTCCCCTTCTGATATATGCCCGGCACACATCTTACGGCAGATTTATACTGTCTGCCCTCTGCCTCCTCTGGGTTTCCTTAACGACTCACTGGTTCGAGGGGTTGTCACTCCATCGTTAAAAGCCGCTTCCATCGTCCCCATCTTGAAAAAGCCAGGAGCCGACCCCTCTGTGATGGCCAACTATCGCCCCATCTCCCTTCTCCCGTTTCTGGCGAAGGTGCTTGAGCGACATGTTACATCTGCGCTCAGCTCCTTTGCCGAGGAGAATGGGAGGCTGGCTCCGTGCCAGGCTGGGTTTCGGCCCAAGCACTCGACAGAGTCAGTGGTGGTGTCAGTATTAGACACCCTCAGAGAGGGTATGGACATGGGCAGATCTCAGGCGCTGGTCCTCCTTGACTTGTCTGCCGCTTTTGACACGGTGGATCATTCCATCTTGCTTTCCCGTGTCAAGGCGGCGGGCATAGGAGGCTCAGCCCTTATCTGGCTTTCATCCTTTTTGAGGGACCGGACCCAGGCGGTTCACCTTGGGGAGTTTTCAGCTACCCCCTGCCAGGTCCAGTGCGGTGTTCCCCAGGGCTCTTCTCTCTCTCCTTTACTATTTAATCTTTATATCGCCCCTCTTATCTTTGCCCTACAGCAGCTGGAGGTCACGGTATATAATTATGCCGACGACCTCCAGCTCATCTTCAATCTGTCTTCTACCCCTGACTCTATCTCTAACTTCCAATCTATCCTATCTTTCATCAGGGACTGGATGAATTTCAACCACCTGAAACTCAATCCCGATAAAACGGACCTTGTGGTGACGGGTGGTTGCTCCAGTCCCTGGAATTCTCTCTTTTGGCCCCCCTCCTTTGGTTCTCCTCCTACCCCTGTTCCCTCTGTTAAGACTCTTGGCATCAAGCTAAATGATAAACTCACTATGCACTCCCAGATTGGTTCGGTGGTTTCTTCCTGCTTTCTTACTCTCCGTACTATCCGCTCTATCTCTCGCTTCTTTTCTTTCTCTGCACTTAAACTAATTATGTCCGCACTGGTCCTGTCCCGCCTGGACTACGGGAACATCTTGTTTAATGGCATCCCTCAGTACAGCCTGCGTAAACTGCAACTAGTGCAGAACCAGGCTGCCCGCCTTGCCTTCGGTCTTCCCAAATTCCATCATACCTCCCCCCTCTTGAAAACCCTCCACTGGCTCCCTGTGCGGGAACGCGCCTTGTTCAAATTAGGCTGCATGGCGTTTCAGGCCAGGACTGGCCTGGCCCCCCTTTTTATATCCTCCGCCATCAAGGCCTATGTCCCTGGCAGAGGCCTCCGCTCCTCGGCACATCTTCTTTTAGCAGTCCCTCGCTACCGGAAAAAAAAACAGGGTGGCTCGAAATTTTCCACTCTTGCCCCCATGTTCTGGAACTCTCTCCCCTTCCATCTTAGGTCCCTCACCCAGTATTCTAGTTTCCGCAAAGCTCTGAAGACCTTTTTATTTTCTCAGGCTTTTCTACCGTAAGCCCTGCCTGCCTTTCCAGTCGACGCCTTAGCAACTGCTCTTGCCCAGCTGGCTGCCTGCTACTTTAGCGCCAAGAAACCGCCCAGGTGTACGTTGCGCTTGATAAATATTTTAAACTTAATTTCAATGGTTTTGTGCGAGTAAATTAAGGTTTTGTAAATGCTAATTCCTAACTATATATGGTCTATAACCTATGGTTTTTTCAGTGAATATATATATATATATATATATATATATATATATATATATATATATATATATATATATATACATATATACAGTTAAAACTCCATTAGTAAAAATCATCTTACTTTTCTCAAAATTAAAGTTATTATCAACCTAGGGTCATCTTTCAGTCATCTTCATAAACTAAATTATCCAAAGGTAGAAGGGATTTCCTTCTATTTATAGCCCAGATTATGTATCCTGCAACAGCTCGACATGCTAATTCATTATTAAGGGTGCATATACAATTTATGGCATCCTTATAGAAGAAGAGTTTCTTCTCCATAAAAACTGGTCATAAAAATGTTTGCCTCATATCTTGATAAAACTTGCAGAACAACATAAAGTGCATCGTGGACTGAGTGGTTTTCCCATCACATGGACAACTGTAAATTATTTTATGCCATTTTTCCGTATTTTGGGAATGCCACCACGTAACCTAGTCAAATAAAATTTGGCTTGAGTATTTGTAACTTTGACTAGGTATTCGGGTAGGCCAGACAACGTTATACTAGTCCTGTATCTTGACACACTTAATTTTTTCTCTTCTCTACTAGCTCTTTCTTGACTTTGTTTCACCATATAAATGTTATTAATTTCATTTTTGGTGTAGTGCAGTATTCCTATGGGTTTTAGCACTGATAAATCTATGTCAATTTCTTTCAGTAGCTTTTCCATTAACGTTAGCCATGGGATTCGTTGCCGTGGGATTATATTAAAGTGTTCCAATGCTAAACAATCCGTAATAATATCCCTGGTATACTTTGTTTCCTCCTTAGACCAAATCTTATGCCAAGAACATAAAGCTCTAGCTTGCATTAAATCAGTGATATATGGTGCATGTAATTCCTTATGTAGGAGGTATACAGAGGTAGACCTTGGTACAGCCAACATAAGGCAAAAAAAATAATTTACACTTGCATTGCCCCACACTACAGAACCATAGGTTGCTATGGATAAGCATTTGCTACCATGTAATTTAAGCATATCACATATAGGCCTGCTGTCCATCTTATTACAAAATCTAAAAATGGCCTTCATAGTTTGAATTAGTTTTAATCTTGTCTGGTCTTTATGAAGGCCCTAACTGCCTTTATAGGAGAATAAAAAGCCCAGACAGGAGGAACTTTGGACTTCAGTCAGCTTATATTCTCTCACACAATGGATCTTTTCTTAGCCCTATCCTGTCCACAGACCATCACAAACGTCTTGGTCAGGGTTTAATTTTAGACCTCTTTACTCCATGTATGAGACGAAAGACCCACAGCTGGTCATCTCTTTCGGACAAGACCTAGAGAATGTTCAACAACGTTTTACTGCATGTATGAGAAAATTACACAGTGGATGTCCCTGAATTGCTTTAAGTTAAATGGGGACAAGACTGAAATTGTAATGTTTGGAAGAGCGCAGTTCCTTTGAACAATTAATTGGCGGCACCTCGAGCCTGGCCCAGCTCCCTCTCCTAAAAAGCCCAGTAAGAGAGTTAGGTATTTTGTTAGGCAACAAATTATCAATGACAGATCAGGTGTCCGCTACCTGTGGCACATGCTTTGGGTAATGCGCTTCCTTAAGAGAGTAGTCCAGTGGATCCCGCTGACCGGTCAGAAGACCCTCATCCAGGTGCTGATAATCAGTTGCCCTGTACTATGGAAATGCGCTACACACAGCATCTAACGAATCCCCGCCATCAAAATTGCAAGTGGTACAAAATACTCCTGCCCCGCTGGGTAACAAACAGCCATCAGGCACACCTTCAGCCCCCCTGCTCAAAGCTCTTCAGTGGCAACCTGTAAAGAAAAGAGCAATTTTTAAACTTCTCTGCCTGGCCTACAAGGCTCGGTTAGGCAAAAGGACCTAAATATCTACAGGACAAACTGGTGTCCTATCTCCCCCAAAGAAATCTCAGATGAAGGAACCAGCTCCTTCTCTGCCCCGATGTATTCGAACATTAAAATATGGCAAGCAGTCTTTCTCGTATATTGCTCCCCATCACAGGAAGAAGCTCCCCCTTTATATTGAGGCATGCACCGAGTTTTCAGGCTTCAAAAGACATCTCAAAACTTGGATGTTCTAGTCAATGCTTTCTGACTTGTCTGTCACTCAAGCGCCGAGATACCCCTTAAGGGGTGAGTCTCCGCGCTATAGTTTTCAATAACATAACATACACATGAGGAAAAGGCAGGGCCTATAAAGCCCCTTAAACCCCAGGTAGATCACAATATCTCACGCAAGGCCAATCATAATTAAAAGATGGTCCATCCCCCTCTCCCCTTTTCTGATGATTTTGAATACCTGAAAAAATGAATTCTAGAACACTGTTTGTCTGCATAGGATGCCCCACTTTTGGAGAGATCTTTGTGGCCTAAGGGTGAAATATGCCAAATCATTTGCCTTCCCATTTGTGAACTCCTCCCTGAACAGCTTATTCAACTGAGTACTGAATCACTAACCTGGGCCTCGCAGACGTCTAGGTACCTGGTGATTCAAATATAGGACAAAGAGGTGGACCTTTTGGAGGGAAACCTTGGCAAAGCAGTATGTTCTCCAAGGTTCCTACTCTATTGGACGACGCTACCACTGTCCACAGCAGGCCGCGTCGTCCCGTCAAAAATGATTATGTTACCCAGACTACTTTACTATTTCTCAAATCTACCGGTTGTGAACCCTGGACGCACCCTTCGTCACTTGGACGCCCTGCTACTATACCTGATAAGGGATGCTGGCAGAAAGAGTGGCGCAAACCACATTCCAACTTCCTTCATCCAGAGGCGGCTTGGGTGCCCCAAAATGTTCACACTATTACTTAGCTGCCCAGCTTCAGTGGGTATCCTACTGGTTGGTGGGGGGTCACCACACAGATACAGGGCTCCCCAAAACTAGCCTCCGTGATGGGCCACATTCTAACCATACTACTCCCAGGTCACCATTAGAGGGACCAACATCAGCTTCTTCTATGCATAGCACAAGAGGGCTATGCATGAGTTGTCCGAACCTACTGCAAGCTACTATTGCTCTGACAACTCCCTTGGGGGAGGGGCGTGGGGTGGTTGGGGGGGGGGGTCATATTTTAACCAGACGTAGGCTGGAGGCGTGGGAGGGAACAGCCATTACAACACTAGGTGACCCCTTTGCTGACAGGATGCAACTAACTTTTCAAGAACCACATGGCCTCCATGGTGGGGCTTTCCTGACCTAAGGGGCACTCAAGTAAACAACGGCACCGGGACAGCTGAAGCCCGGGACCAGTCCAGGACTATTTACAACATGCACCCAAGGAATGCCCATTTCAAATATATACAAATCTGCATCTTACAAACCGCCCCCCCTCCCCCCAGATACCTACAAACTCATGGAAATCTGCTATGTCTCCCTCGATCTTGTGATGGCAAGCCGAAGTCATTCAATATGCTCAAGCAGACAGCATGGCCCTCTGTAGACCAGAAAAGAGAGACCTACGGAAATATCCCATGCCGATCTACTGGGGCACGGTCTTGCAAGATTTCATTTTGTTAATTAAGGACAACACCCGCCCACTCTAGCTTCCTCAGTATATCACCGGACTCCCAGCCCCTTCACTTACTGTTTTCCTGCACGAATATGCCCCTGAAACATAGATTTCAGTACACAATTCCCATACCAAAGGCTGCACAAAAAGAAATTCCTATAGTTGGCGGTGGGATTCGTTTCTCCTTACTCTCACATTTTTAGGAAGTTCTAATGGGTTGTTAACAACAAAATTACATTTCAATGCAAGCAAATGGTTATCCTTGCCGGCTTCTCAGGACCAAACAGGAACAGACTTCCCACCTGGGTATACATCTAGGCCACTCCTATGTTTCAATACCTAGAGTTTATCTAGGCTTCTTTTGAAAATAATTTTCTAGAATTCTGGTGCCATCTCCTTAAGCCTGCTGCCGGTATGTATATCTTATAAGACCACCATGTCGAAGACTCAAGTTCCTAACAAACCGGTGATTGAAGAAGAGCATTTTCTTCCTGTCAATGGCATGTGGTGAAGGTTAATGATTCTTTAGTGTAGAAGAGACTCTCTTAAGCTATAGAGCTATATGAAGACTAATATTATTACTTGCAGCTTCGTGGAAAATTAAGCTCTCCTACAAGGAAAGGAACACGGCCTATGAAGCCCCTTAAACCTCAGGTCGATCACAATATCCCATGCAAGGTTAATAAAAGAAAAACACTGGTTCCCTACTTCCTGATGATTTCTAATACCAGAGCCAAGAGTTACTTTAATACTGTTTGTCTGCATAGGATGTCCCCTTAGATAAGCGTCGGCCTGGTAGTACCTTGGACATTCTTCTTCCCTTCAGGAGACCTCAATGATGGGAAAGGTTAAGTGAGCCGTAACCAACATGACTCTGAGGATGAACCAGGTCAAAGTAGATCCTGGCAAGGGGGCTGAACAAAATGGTGGTTAAATAACCTAGCACCGGAGGCCAGGGCACATAAATCTGACAAAATCCATCAAATACCACATCATCTTCAACTAAAAGGAGATACCGGAGCTGCTACTCACATTGGGAGCATCCTCTTATCAGACAAACTCTGAAAACCACACCAGAGGAGTTCAGCTGGGTAAGGCACTGGGATCAGGGCATGCAGCAGAGTGACAATTACACCCAGCCCTGTAACAGCAGAAGACGCAGACGACAGGCCCCCAATGCCCGGCGGCCATGTACAAAGAAATGCTCTGGTCCATCAGAGGCTGCTCCCCACGCATTTGGCACAGTGTGCGTTTGGCAACTATCATGAGAGGAAGTGCGGATCTGCCACGCCCAGACTAGGGCAAATCAGCTCAATTTCCTGTGACTACCAGATGGTGTAGGACTCTACCCCCCTTGCCTCCCAACCCTACACATCCTGCCTGACACTTTTGGCATATCATGAACCCAAACAGCACAATCAGAGCCTAGTTTGCAAAAATGAAAATCATCCCTGTCCACGGCCAGGGTCACTGCTGAAGAGAGCTGTGACTGGATATCAGCAGATACAGGTCTGGGAGTACAGAGTATTGGACTGTCACATCAGAAGGGGAGATCTAGAACAAAAACTATGCTCCTGCCCCCACCTAGTATTTCCCCGTTACTCAGGTTCAGTGCAGCCCTGTTGTTCTATGTACTAGACACAATGGGTAAACAGGACAGCAAACAGGACAAACTTGTATTTGACAGCTCCAAAAATAGCCTGCAAACACAAGATCGTCAACTCAATATGGAAACCTCCCTAGATACCACCCAAAACACCTTTATGGAGGAAACCACTGATATTTTGTCACTACAATTGGAGAAGAGAGTTATCCTAGCTACTATCACAACTAAAATAGACTCCTCAACACAGAGTATGGAAGATATGCACCTCCTTCTATATGGCTGAGTGACACATTTCAGACTTGGAGGAAGACGTAGCGCAATCCACTGCGACGCAAAAAGAACTCAGGCTGGAATTGGAAAAAAAAACTACAAGCTAAAACTAAAAACTCAGAAACCTGTTCACTTTGCACTAACTTACACAAAGTCGGAATCCCAGAAACGGCTAGCATGCAGAATCCTACATTGAATAACTGCTTAACACTGTTTTGGGCAGAGAAAACCTCTCCCAAATTTTTGTCGTAGAACGAGCACATCACTGGCTGGCAGCCCGTCCAATCCCGGGGGAGCTCCCACACTCAATTATAGCAAACCTATTAAACTACAGAGGCTGAGACAAAATTGTAGAGCTGGTTTGTGAGAAATGTGAAATACAATATGATGGCGCCATTACTCCTTCTACCCGGACTTGAATCAATTGGTACAGGAAGCTTGTAGAAAACGTATCCACAATAAAAGGAAACTACTGGAAAAGGAGGTACAATATGCTATGCTATACCCGGTCCGACTGCGCGTTGCGGTGAATGGCAAATCCAATATAATCCATTTCCTGGATAAAACCAAAAAATGTATATTTCAACTTATTTTTATTGAATTTTTATACATATTGTCATCACGCTTCGTTGTTTAAAGCAGATCACGATGAAAAATAAAACACCCAGACAACAAGGTGCCGGGTCACCAGCCAACAGAAATGATGATGTGGAATAAACTAAAACTAGTGCGCTGGCTGCATCCTCCTGCAATCTGACAATATTCAATATACCAGATTTGCCTCAACGCAATGGTCCCCAGAAAAAAACACAATTATACTTTTCACAAACCACATCAAGGTCCCCAGTCCAGTACTGTATATAACTAGAGAAGGGAAGGTGCTCAAACGGAGCTACCCACTGTACCAAGTGAGGCCTTCCCAAACACTGTGCACCTTGAACAGAGTAAGTAAACTTTCTGTTCCTTTGGACTTACTACCCATCATACCTCTGACTGATGGGGTGTGGCCAAGATGGCCAAGATGGCGGACAAATTTCCCTAGCCCTCCGCCATCAAGCCATGACAATCACCTGCAATCTTGGCCAGAAGACACTGGGGGTGAGGGTGGGGGGGGGGGGGGGGGGTTACTCCTAAGGATTAATCTGCCCACTAAAGTGCTGTGCTGTGCCTACCTCAGCGTACAAGTAAAGTTGCCCTTTAGTGGACCATTTGAGACCATAGACCCACGCAGGAAACACCTGCTATGGCTTGCCACATAGGTTTGGCAAGCTACCTAACTAGAAGGCTTTACCCGATGTAACCTAATACGCATTTTAAAGTTAGGAGATGTGTGATATGATTCACGGACGAAAACCTTCGCAGAGCTACAAGCTGACTTTACACTCTACGAATCCCAATTTTACGAATACCTCTAACTTTGGCAAGCATTGATCACCTACTGCCAAATGCTAAGCAACCTACAGGAATACAACCCCCAAAATCTTAATATCATCTTTGACAAATGAGGCCTGGGTGCCATTTCGTCAATTTATATATTGTATTGCATTGTCATTGAATTTGTATATCGCTTACTACCCCTGACGAGGCGTCAAAGCGCTTTTTCGGCGAGTAGCATGCTACTCCGGGACCCTTTGGGATTAGTGTTGAATTAGTATAGGGAAACATGCAAGTAAATTTTAAGTGGTGGATATGTTAGTCAGTTATTTGAATTCGGAAGGATAGCAGTAGGATTGAAGAAGAAAGAAGGTTCGTATTTATATAGCGCTTCTAAGCCCTGATGGGGTGTTGTGGAGCTTTTTTAGGTGAGTAGCACGCTACTCCGGAAACCCATTGTGGCACCTCGGGGTTACCTTGGTCACTAGAAGGGTTCGTGGCGGCAGATACCGCACTGTCTAACAGACTTACAGACACGGGTACTTTGGGTAACGCTGGTTTTATTGCTTTCAATAAACGTTTACGTCGTATTGCTTTCCGGTAATACGGTAACGTGGAGTCACACTCGTTATAGAGTCTTTGATAGCGTTTCTCAGCAGCCGTTCGTCGTGTGTCCCGAGGGCTTCTGGGACTGGTGGTCCAGGCCTTCTCCTCCACGATGTCGGGTAAGCTCCGCCGGCAAGAAAGGAAACAAACAGCGTTTTAGTTTAACTGGTTGTGGACCAACGCACAGGGTGGGGAGTGAGGACTCACACGTGCACACTTCTTTCACTAGTGTTGGATAGTGAGGGGAGGGTAGTGCATAGGGTGAGTGATAGTTCTACTTTCGTGGTCTAAACCACTTAAAACCCCCCCAGCCTGAAAGCCGTGATCGTACCTCTGGTAGCCACACTTCCCTCGATGAAGTGTGGCTGGGCGAAGCGCCTTCCTGTTGGCCTCCTGGCTTGTCGTCTTCCTCGTTCTTCCGGTCCGCTCCTTGTTTGTCCTCGTCGGGTTTTGTAGACCGTTGTTGCTCCGTGGTCTTTACTCCTGGACTCCTTTCGTCTGCTTCTATTCCTTGTCCGTAGGGTGGTCCTCGGATTCCGTCTGCTTCTCGTCCTGGTCCGAAGGGTAGTCCTCGGTTACCGTCTGCTTCTCGTCCTGGTCCGAAGGGCAGTCCTCGGTTACCGTCTGCTTCTCGTCCTGGTCCGAAGGGCAGTCCTCGGTTACCGTCTGCTTCTCGTCCTGGTCCGATGTGTAGTCCGGCGTGCAATCTTCCTTCATCTCCGGGTGCAACAAACACCTGTGCCTCGTCTTGGGCGGCTTTTAGCGGGCTTGAGTGGGCGTAACCAACGTCCTGTTCGATGTCCAACTCCGCCCAGTTAAAGTAACAGGATTCCGCATCGTCCTCTGGTTCCGAGTCGTATGGTTCTTCGCTGCGCCACCATGTCCCAGAATGCTGTTCAAAGAGAGGTGAAACAGGTAAGTCTGAAAAGCCATATTCCCCGACCCCGTCACATACCTCCCCCCTAGGATTCTCCCGTTCGGGGAGAGGATATCTGGAGAGAAAATCAGCGTTGGCATTGTCTTTTCCTTTACGATGCAACACCTGGAAAGAAAAGGGTTGTAAGGACAAGAACCACCTCATGACTCTGGGATTGTTGGAGGCATTGCGACTCATCCACTGGAGTGGAGCGTGGTCAGTGTATAAACGGAAGGTGCGACCCTCTAGGTAGTATCTCAATTTATCCACAGCCCATTTAATCGCCAAACACTCTTTTTCGATCGTGGGGTACTTCACCTCCCTGGGAAACAGTTTCCTGCTAATGTACAGGATGGGATGTTCAAGACCTTCTTCAGTTAGCTGGGACAACACAGCTCCAACCCCGAAGTCCGAGGCGTCCGTGTGGAGGATGAAAGGTTTGTTAAAGTCCGGTGATGTCAACACCGGACGCGAAGTTATCGCCTTTTTGAGGCTTGCAAAAGCGGTCCTCATTTCTGGTGTGGGATACAAAAAGTCCGTTTTCGAACTGTGCTTCGTTAGAGTGTTGGTCAGTGGAGTTGCAATGTCGGAAAAGGAAGGGATAAATCTCCTGTAATATCCCACTAATCCGAGAAAGGCCCTCATCTCGCGCACATTGGAGGGAAATGGAGTGTCTGCAATAGCTTTTACTTTTTCATCTTGAGGTTCAATGAGTCCACGGCCCAATACATATCCAAGATATTTCACTTTCTGAAATCCAATCCGGGACTTTTTGGAATTGATGTGTAATCCTGCTTTGGCGAGTTGTCGTAAGACTATCTCCAGATGGTGAAGGTGACTCTCCCAGTCTGGACTGAAAATGATGATATCGTCCAGATAAGCAGAACTGTATGCCTGGTGTTCTCGCAAGACTTCGTTCATTAGTCGCTGGAAGGTCGCCGGGGCTCCATGCAACCCAAACGGTAATACCGTGAATTCGAACAACCCGTCTGGTGTTGAAAACGCGGTTTTCTTACGGTCTTCCTCCCGTAATGGTACTTGCCAGTACCCTTTTGTTAGGTCTAGGGTGGTAATGTACCTGGCTTCTCCCAATTTCTCGATCATTTCATCTATCCTGGGTATGGGGTAGGCATCAAACGTGGACACAGCGTTGAGGGCGCGGAAATCCATGCAGAATCTGCTACTCCCATCGGGTTTCGGAACCATTACGATCGGCGATGACCATTCACTCCTTGAGGGACGTATGACTCCTAGGCGAAGCATCTCTTTTACTTCCTTGCTGATCGCCTCTCTTTTGGCGGCCGGTATCCTGTAGGGCCGTTGCTTTACTATGGTTCCTTTAGGTGTTTCAATCTTGTGTTCAGCCATAGTCGTGGAACCTGGTAGGTCTGAAAATATATTTTCACAGTTCTGTAGAACCCCTTGTAAGCGTTCTCGTTGTTCCTGGAGTAGTTCCTCGTTGATTACCAACTGGGATACTGTGTTTTCTTTTCGGATTTTATTCTCGGCAAAGGCTATGACTGGAGGAGCTCCGAGCCATTTCTTCAGGACATTGATATGAAAAACCTGGGTTCTTCTGCTCGATAGTCTTAGTCGATAGGTAGTGTTCCCAATAGTTTCAATGACTTGATAGGGTCCCTGCCATTCCGTTTGAAACCGTTTTGATGTGGAGGGTAATAGAACAAGGGCCCAGTCGTTTAGCTCGAGTTTTCTCCATTTCTTCCCCTTGTCGTAATGATGTTTTTGTTTGGATTGATTTTTTTCTAATTCTGCGAAGGTGAGTTCCCGGATCTTGCCAATCTGGGTTTTTAGAGATTGACTATATTCAAGCAAGGTTTTCGTTTCTCCAGTAGGTTCAGCCTCCCAATATTCCTTCGTCATGTCTAAAAGACTCCTTGGCTGTCTTCCATACAACATCTCAAAGGATGAGCATCCAAGACTGCTTTGTGTTTGGCCTCTGATAACGTACAAGGCCAAAGGAAGAAGACGGTCCCAGTCTTTTTGGTTGGCTGTGAGCATTTTTTTTAATATGCCTTTCAGAGTTCCATTGTACCGTTCTACCAGACCGTCTGTCTGTGGGTGGTATATCGACGTCTTGATCTGGTGTAGGTCTAACAATTGGCAGACCTCTTTCATGACTCTTGACATAAATGGGGTCCCCTGATCTGTTAAAATCTCCTTCGGGAACCCAACACGTGAAAACAATTCAAGGAATTTCTCTGCAATGTTCTTAGAGGTTGGATTCTTTAATGGAAACGCCTCTGGGTATCTGGTGGCATAATCCACAATGACAAGAGCATACTGATTACCCCTACTTGTCCGTGGAAGTGGTCCGATAAGGTCCATTGCAACTCTCTCGAATGGTGTCCCTATTATGGGTAACGGTTGTAATGGGACAGCCGCAGGTTTCTGTAAGTTTTTCCGCTGACAAACGTCACAGATCTGGCAGTGTTTCTTGATATCTTGATAAACTCCTGGCCAGTAAAAGTTCTTCAAAATATTCTGGGTCGTTTTTTCACTACCTGTATGTCCAGCTAGGAGATGTGTGTGCGCATAGAACATGATTTGTTCTCTAAAACACACTGGTACTAGTAACTGTTTCGGTTCATTCTCTTTTGCTTGTCTGTACAGCAAGTCATCCTGGATTACAAACCGGGGATACCTGGGGTTTGGGTTACTTTGATCGGCATGTGCTTGTTCCCAGGCGTTGTACAAAGTGTTATCGTTTGCTTGGGCAAACCGGAAATTGCGATCCCCCTCCCACGGTTCTGGAGCTATTAGTACTGGTTTGACATCGCTCTCATTGCTTAGTCTTTTCGAGAACAGATCTAAAAAATGTGGATTATCAGTTCCGAGTAAGAGTTCCTCTGGCAGATTGTTCATTATTCCGACTTTCACTATTACCTGTCGTCCTCCTTCCAATTCTAATGGTACACAAGCGACTCGGTAACTTTTCACATCTCCGTGCACACACTTAATGTTAACTAGTGAGTCGGGTACTAACTGTGATTCACACACAAACCTGCCCTGTATTACAGACTGCTTACACCCTGAGTCTAACAGAGCTTTAACGGTTTTGCCATTGACTTGAACACTCACGTGATATGCGCCTCCGAGTTCTGCTGAAAACATGACGGGTCGGGGTAGGTAACCGACTTCCATGGGTTCTTCTTGCATTCTTTTCTTGGGACAAAACCTGGAAATGTGACCCCATGTCCCACATTCAAAGCATTGAGGGCCTCTTATTGGGGGGGCCTCTTGATTCGGTGGTCGGGGCATAGGTACCCCGGGAGGTGGCTTAGCTTTTCTGTCAATTCGCATCGGAGGTTTTGTATTTTTTTCTGTTTCCATGGGATGTAATTTCGGCTGTGCTCTCGCATACGTGGAAGCCATCTCCATGGCTTGTGCGGTTGTCAGATTTGAATGTTGCCGTAACCAGCGTTGAGTACCGAACGGCAGTGCTTCCAGATACTGTTCTAAGTAAATTTTGTCCATTATGTCTTCTTTCGAACTTTGAGCTGGAGTTAACCATTTATCAGCAGCGGCCTTTAAACGAAAAAACAGGGTCTTTGGATTTTCACCTGGGTTTCCTCTCTCTTTCCGAAATCGGACTCGATATGCCTCTGCGTCCAACCCCAGGTGGTCTAATATGATAGTCTTGATTTGTGCATACGGTGTCTGACCGTTTCCGTTGGCTACTTGGTATGCCGCTTGAGCTTCTCCGGTTAACAATGGCGCCAAAAAAAACGGCCACTTCTCTAACGGCCAACCACAAGCCAGTGCCACTCTTTCAAAATTAATTAGGAAAGCGTCTGGGTCTTCTCCAGCTACATATTTTTGTAAAGAAATTCCTGAAGGTGTAGGATTTGTTTGTCTTACTTCTCTCACTAGAGTTCCGGTGGTATCGATCCTTATTGGCTGTAATTCCCCGAGGGTTTTTACCACACTGTCTCTGAGAGCGTCTCTGTCGGCTTGTGCAGTAGCTAATTGTTGTTCTACAGCCCAGCCCAACTGTTCTTGGCCTTTCACTAGGCGTTGTAGTAGTTCCTCCATCTTTGGTTCACAGATGGCTATCGGCGTGCCCGCATTCTCCACCACTTGTGGCACCTCGGGGTTACCTTGGTCACTAGAAGGGTTCGTGGCGGCAGATACCGCACTGTCTAACAGACTTACAGACACGGGTACTTTGGGTAACGCTGGTTTTATTGCTTTCAATAAACGTTTACGTCGTATTGCTTTCCGGTAATACGGTAACGTGGAGTCACACTCGTTAGAGAGTCTTTGATAGCGTTTCTCAGCAGCCGTTCGTCGTGTGTCCCGAGGGCTTCTGGGACTGGTGGTCCAGGCCTTCTCCTCCACGATGTCGGGTAAGCTCCGCCGGCAAGAAAGGAAACAAACAGCGTTTTAGTTTAACTGGTTGTGGACCAACGCACAGGGTGGGGAGTGAGGACTCACACGTGCACACTTCTTTCACTAGTGTTGGATAGTGAGGGGAGGGTAGTGCATAGGGTGAGTGATAGTTCTACTTTCGTGGTCTAAACCACTTAAAACCCCCCCAGCCTGAAAGCCGTGATCGTACCTCTGGTAGCCACACTTCCCTCGATGAAGTGTGGCTGGGCGAAGCGCCTTCCTGTTGGCCTCCTGGCTTGTCGTCTTCCTCGTTCTTCCGGTCCGCTCCTTGTTTGTCCTCGTCGGGTTTTGTAGACCGTTGTTGCTCCGTGGTCTTTACTCCTGGACTCCTTTCGTCTGCTTCTATTCCTTGTCCGTAGGGTGGTCCTCGGATTCCGTCTGCTTCTCGTCCGGGTCCGAAGAGCAGTCCTCGGGTACCGTCTGCTTCTCGTCCTGGTCCGAAGGGTAGTCCTCGTTACCGTCTGCTTCTCGTCCTGGTCCGAAGGGCAGTCCTCGGTTACCATCTGCTTCTCGTCCTGGTCCGAAGGGCAGTCCTCGGTTACCGTCTGCTTCTCGTCCTGGTCCGATGTGTAGTCCGGCGTGCAATCTTCCTTCATCTCCGGGTGCAACACACACCTGTGCCTCGTCTTGGGCGGCTTTTAGTGGGCTTGAGTGGGCGTAACCAACGTCCTGTTCGATGTCCAACTCCGCCCAGTTAAAGTAACAGGATTCCGCATCGTCCTCTGGTTCCGAGTCGTATGGTTCTTCGCTGCGCCGCCATGTCCCAGAATGCTGTTCAAAGAGAGGTGAAACAGGTAAGTCTGAAAAGCCATATTCCCCGACCCCGTCACACCCATAAAGGATTAGTGGGGAATTAGTATGGTGAAATATGTAAGTAATTTGAGTGGTGGATATTAGTCAGGTATTTGGAGTAAGAAGGATAGTGGAGGGATAGAAGGGAAAAAAAGGTTTGCATTTATATAGTGCCTGTTACCCCTGATGGGGTGTTGAAGCACTTTTCTGGCAAATAGCAGGCTACTCCGGAAACCATAAACGATTAGTGTTGAAAATGAGTGTAGTGAAACATGAAGTAATTTGAGTGGTGGATATGTTAGGCAGTTATTTGGATTGAGAAGGGTTAGGGAGAGGTAAAAAAGGAAAAAAGGTTTGCATTTATATAGCGCTTGTAACCCTGATGAGGTTTTGAAACGCTTTGTTGGCGAGTAGCACGCTACTCTGGAACCCATAAAGGATTAGTGGTGAATTAGTACAGTGGAATAAGGAATTAGAGAAGTGAACATGCTAGTCTGTTATTTTGATTGAAAAGGAAAGTGGAGGGATAGAAGAGTGAAGGATTTCTTTTTTTAGGTCATATCAGTAGGGCGAGGATTTTGGATGAGTAAAAAGGGTTTTTGGAGGGGAAGAGTCAGAGGGAAGAGTTTAAAAAGGTTTGCTTTGGGGAATCGGTATAGTAAAAGAGGTAGCAGATGATGCAAGGAGAGGTAGAGTAGGAGAGAGTCAAGAAAGGGTTATTTTGGGGAACATAGAAGTGGTATAGGGTTTGGGGTATATGAGAGAGTGGGTGTAGAGGATATAATGATAGATGTATAGGGTGAGAGATAGGGTAGAGAATTGAAAAGAGTAGTAGAAAGATGTTTGAGATGAGTGAGATGAGAGTGAGAAAGTTGGGCTAGAAGATATTGAGAGAACTATTGGCTGAGAAATAGGATAGTGCATTGGAAATGCTAAATTAGAAGAAAGTGATAAATATATAGATCCATAAGTATATTGAAAGTATATAGATTAAAGATATTGATAGAGGTAGCGGATGAGAAATAGGGTAGTGCATTGGATATGCTTTTTCAGGAGAAAAGTAACAGACATACAGATCCAAGTACATGGAGGCACATAGGGATGCACAATGGAAGCAAGTGCATGTAGACCAAAGATCATTTTTATGTTTTTGTTTTTATAACATAATTATTGTACATGTTTATACAAAGCAATACACAAAGACAGGCATATATCTATAGTGAAAATAAATGCTTATATACAGAGGGAAAAAGGCATAGGGTGGGAATTAATGAATGGGAAAATGGGCAGCAATCCTGGCCCTGGTCAAACAGGCACTCACCCTTGTCCTCTCCACCCTTAACAGGCTCAAACAGGCACTCACCCTTGTCCTCTCCACCCTTGGCTTCGACGCCCTAAGCCTTGGCCGTTTATAGCCCTAGTAGTCAGGGGACCCCTTCAGCCAATGGAAACCCTAGCACTAACACTATTCAATCACAGCACTAGCCCTAAAATCTAGAACCAATAGGAGAAGAGGACCTTACAGCCAATCTTAGCCCTAGTCCAAGCACCCAAACAGTTTAAAAAACCCTGATCTCTACGACCAATAAAGGCCCTAGCCCTACCAGTAGTCTCAACCCTAGTCCAAGAAACCCCTGGCACAGGACGCCCTAGTCCCTACTTCCAATAGAAAGCCTAACCCTACTCTTAGTCCCATACCTATTCCAGCAGCCAATCACACCATAAGCCCTAATCGCTACTTCCAATTAAAGGCCTAACCGTAGCCCTAATCCCACCCTAGTCCCAACAACCAATAACACAGGAAGCACTAGACCCTACTTCCAATAGAAATCCTAACCCTAGCCCTAGTCCCAACCCTACATTGATTGAATCACAGACCCAGAAACCAATCAGAAGCCTCAAATACCCAACCAATGAGGACACTAACCCTAATCCAATAGACCAGAGGTCTTCAATCTGTGGGGCACGACCCCCATGGGGGTCGTGGAGTCCTTGGAAGGGGGTCGCAGATTCTGTCAGAGTGCAGTTCCTGGCTTGGGCTGATCGAGGGTGTTCACGGTGGAGGCCTAATTCACACCGAGGTGTGAAAACCATCAAAGCCTCATTAACAAGTAAAAGGTCTTTTAAAGACCTGTCAAAGGTGTGGCTGTGTGTGTGTGTCCCTGAAGTCATTTCGAGCTGGGGAGGAGGGGAAGTGGGGGGGGGGGGCGGCGGGGGGGTGGGGGCTGGGGGAGCAGGCTGTAGTGTAGCCCTTTGAGGTCAATGGATATTGCGCGCCTGGAGCAGGGAGGCACGGAGATGCCCTCCCATGATCGGGAAAGAAGGAAGAAGACGCAGAGAGGCACAGAAAAGGTGGGTGGATGAATGACCGGTGGATGGATGGATGTAAGGATGAAGGATGGATGGATGTGTGAAATGGTGGGTGGATGAATGCTGAATGGATGGATGAAAGGGTGGATGGATGGATGAAAGGATGGATGGATGAAAGGATGGATGGATGAAAGGTTGCATGGATGAATGATGGATGGATGGATGTGTGAAAAGACGGGTGGATGAATGATGGATGAATGATGGGTGAATGGATGGATGAAAGGGTGGATAGATGAAGGATGGATGGAAGGATGAAAGGGTGGATGGGTGAAGGATAGATGGATGAAGGATAGATGTATGGATGTAAGGATGAAAGGGTGGACGGATGAAGGATGGATGAAAGGGTGGATGAATGGATGAAAGGGTGGATGAATGGATGAAAGGGCGGATGAATGGATGAAAGGGCGGATGAATGGATGAAAGGGTGGATGGATGGAAGGATGAAAGGGTGGACTGATGAAGGATGGATGGATGGAAGGGTGGATGGATGTATGGATGGATAAAAGGTTGTACGGATGAATGATGGATGTGTGAAAAGGTGGGTGGATGGATGGAAGGGTGGATGGGTAAAGGATGTAAGGATCAAAGGGTGGATGGGTGAAAGATAGATGGATGAAGGATAGATGTATGGATGTAAGGATGAAAGGGTGGACGGATGGATGGATGGAAGGATGAAAGGGTGGACAAATGAAGGATGGATGGATGTATGGATGGATAAAAGGTTGCTTGGATGAATGATGCATGGATGGATGTGTGAAAAAGTGGGGGGATGAATGATGGGTGGATGGATGGATGAAAGGGTCGGTGGGTGGATGGATGCATGGATGAAAGGGTGGATGGATGAAAGATGGATGTATGGATGGGAGGATGAAAGGGTGGATGGATGTATGGATGGATAAAAGGTTGCATGGATGAATGATGGATGGATGTTTGAAAAGGTGGGTGGAAGAATGATGGATGGATGGATGGAAGGGTGGATGGGTAAAGGAGGGATGTATGGATGGAAAGATGAAAGGGTGGATGGATGAAGGATGGATGGATGGAAGGATGAAAGGATGGATGGATGTGTGAAAGTGTGGGTGGATGAATGATAGATGGAATTGATGAGGTCTAACAGGCGCATTTATGGTTGTCAAAAGATGATGATGAGGAGTACCAGTTTCTAGAATCTTTTGTCGGAAGGGGGTCCTTACCGCTAAAAAGGTTTTACAAGGGGGTCTTGGCATCAAAAGGTTTGAAGAACTCTGCAATAGACACATCAGATACAACCACCAATCAGTGTACACATGTACCAAACAATATCAGACTATATAAGGTCCCAGCTACCTCAGACAAGATTTGTGGGCCAGGGAGTTGGAAGCTGCCCCTCTATTCAGAAATCTCCTATGAGACAGACCGGCTCAATCCACACTTTGGACTTCTGCAGGTAAGGCCCCAACAAACTTGTTCTCTAACAACACTATTTGTATAAAACTTTACTCCCTCTCCTGGCCAAAAAACGATGTGCACAGTCCCTATTAAACACAGTCTAAACAGGGGGGCATGGCGACCAAGCTGGCTGCATCCGCTTGAAGCTCCGCCGGTTGGGCCTAAAAGCTTCCAATTAGCTCGATGTAGGAGCTTGTTTTGGCAGCGGGACACTATCCTACAGTGCCCGGGACAATGCGGAGCCCATTCTGACGACCGGAGCGGTAAGCCATTTGCCCAGGATCCACACGGATGCGAGCGGGTGCTGTAAGATGAGGCGGTGTTGCGGCCTACATCGTAACTGTGGAGCATCGCTGCTGGGGCGGTGAGTCTGCGCCAGTTACCTGCCCTTTCGCTGCTTTCTGCTCTTTTCCGCCCGGCCAACGGGCTTCTCAGTTCCCGCTCCTCCCCTGCCGCCCTTCCGAGCGGGCCCCTTGGTCTCTGGTGCGCTCGCGGGGTGTTGCGGCCTAGTGGGCGTTCGTAGACTGGGGCCTGAGGTGCTGGGTTCGGCGGGGAGTGGGGGTGGCAGCGGAGCGGGGTTGGGCGTGTTAGCTGCCCCCCGGAGTGCTCCGTGACCGGTGTAGTGCGGAGGCCTGCACTGGAAACTATACCAGTGTTGTTGGCTCTGCCTCGATCTGGTCTGGGGCATTGTTGGGGGCACTGACTGCTTTTGGGTCCCTGGTGGTGGTTGCATTTATTGCTTCTGGCTGACTTCCTGCCCGGAGGCTGTGTGTTGGCTGCCACCTTCAGCAGCTTTTCCAATTGGGGGCCTACTGTGACTCTGTGGCCTGGGCCTCTACTGGGAGATCCCCACTTGGGCTGGGCTGCATCGTTGTCGGCGCCCCATTTTGCTGAAATCAATGTCTGCTCCAATGACCCATCCCTGGTGCATGGACTGACACTGGGCGCAGGCCTGGCTTCCTGGTCTGATGTAATTCTCATCTGTGGTGCCTTGACAGATTTGGTGCCTGCTGCCGCGTCGTGACCTGTGCCTGCTACAGCCTCCTACATCGTGGTGCCTGGTGGGTGTCGCCGCGCCGCGGCTGCCGTGATCACACGAAAACATCCTCTTATCTCGCCCGACCTCTACGCTGGTCCTGCTTGGTTGGTTCCGCATTGTGCCTAGGAGTCATCTTCTCCCTTTCATTTGCTACTTCAACTCTGGTTCCTGTCGATCCATGATTTTGGCCTGGTGCGAGCGGCACTGTCTGGCGGCTGTGCTGTGTATCTTCCACTCTCTTGGCGATCCCCCCTTTGTCGTTCCGACTGTGCAGTAATGATAGCCTCGCACTCTTCTCGTCTGGACCACCTTCTCTTTTTCAACACGATGGTGAAGAAAGACCCAAAGCAGAGTAATCTGCAATTTGATAAAGCACTGGGTGCCGCGTAAGATGCTCCCGCTGATCAATCTGCTGAGACTTCTGGCCCACAGGATGCTGATTGCCCGGCCTCCCTTGCCACGGCCATGTGAGCTGAAATGAGGGCCGGTTTCAAGGCGTTGGATGGCCGGTTTGATGACCTGGATAAGAAATTGGCTGAAATGGGAACTAAAATTCAGGTGCATGATCGGCGGTTGGATGTCGTTGAGTCTAGAGTGTCAGACGTCGAGGACGGTGCTGCATCCTCCTTGAAGCGGCTGGAAAGAGTCAAGAAGATCCTTAAAGATGTGGCTATCAAGAACGAGGACTTGGAGGCCCGCAGTCGCCGAAATAACATTAGAATTATTGGAGTTCCGGAAACGACAGCCACCGGTTGGATGGACACGTTCGTGGAACAACTACTGACGGAACTGTTCGGCAGGTAAACATTCACGCAGGGTTTTGTGGTGGAGCGCGCCCATAGATCACTGGACCCCTATCCTCGACCCGGCCTGCCTTCAAGGCCCATCATTGCCAGGCTCATGAATTTTCAAGACAGGGATGCCACGCTTCGTGCTGCTCGTGACTTGGGGGACGTCCAGTGGCAGGGGAACAAGTTGTCTTTCTTCCCCGACTTCACCATTGTGGTACAGGAGGCGAGGCACAAGTGCCAGGGGGTCAAGGCGACTTTGAAAAACTTGGGTCTCCTGTGAGAAGTTGGCCTGATATATGATGTCTCCAATTCTGGGGGCACCTTGTATCAGTCCAAACAACCCTTATGGTGTCTGGTTGTAAGTCAACCTTATAGACAAGCTATCCTAATAGTAGCATGGACTAAGCAGCCTTAAAGGCTTAACTCAAGAGGTCGTGTTAAGCGAGCTGTTTTACCAATCACAATCCTGTAATATCAAATGAAAGGACACCACACAACTTATATTTTATAAAAATATATGTATTTATTAATAGAATAATCCTCTGTACTCTTTATGAGTGCAGAGGCACAAGCGTTTAAACAAAAGCACAGTTAAATATATGAAAGTTGCACAATTATGGATGAGGCCCAGGGGCCACGCAAACCATATATTAAAAAAGTGGTATAAGAGATACCAATCGAACAGTGGTTAGGCCTAGGGCCTAGGGAATCGCTGGGAGCAGTCGGGACTAGCAATGCTGAAGTCGGGAAAAGCCTGCGGGATTCGGGTGCAGCGCTTAAAGCACACACATGCTCTAATGCAAAGTCAATGGTGCGTAAAAGTTATAAAGTTACAGTTTAAGGAGACTTCCGCTCAACCTACAAGGACGAAACATTAGACACATACACTAGAGGTGTGTACCAGTGTAGGAACACCAGCGTTGTCGAGTTACCTCATCCACGGGTAGCGGTCGCACAGGTGCGAAGTAGTGTTGGGTTTTGTCACGCAGGTTGCTGGTGCTTGGAGCTGAAGATGCTGCTGGCGTCAAGACGAGAGGTGTCCGGTGTGATCCAAGGGTGGATCGAAGTTAAAGATGATCTGAAAGCAGAGGGGACAGAGTCTGGGTCACTCAGCAGTGACTAGGGTGGAACCAGTTAGGAACCAGGCGATGTTGGGCGCTTTCAGGTCGTTGACGAGTCGCTTCTCTCCGCTGCAACGTGGACTCTGGGGCACCGAGGATGTCCAGGAGTGGATCACGAGCTGTCCTAAGCAGGCTCTCGCTGTCGGCGGTGTCGGCTTCCGGATTGGAGCAAACAACCCTTGGCAAGCGCAACCCACGCAGGATTCGAAGATGGCTTAACACTCGGACCAGGAGGGTCAGAGCGAGTGCTCCTTTTCAGGGGAGCGAGTGCAAGTCTGGAGCAGCCAGATTCACGAGTTAGGTTTCAAGGTTCGTCGGCACAGGGGCCACTAGCCAACGGGCAAGTGACCGGGCCAACGCGTTGAGCCAAAAGATGCAGAAGGGCCCCACGCAGCACTCGGTGAGTGTAGAGGGGTGAGCTTCGGTGCAAGAGAGGCTCAGGGCTGGGGCTTCTCAAACCCAATGCACAGCTTCGAGGGTCACTCGTGGGCTGCACGGTCAGCGTCTCGTGGTCTTTCCAAGATGGCGGACCCCACGCTTCAGGTCGCCTCCACGGGTCTCAGCTCTGCAGGGACTGTGGATCGGGCTGTTAGAAGGCAGGCACGCTTGATCTTGTCGAACTCTGTCGCTCAAGTTCCGGCGGGAACTGCAACAATGCTAACATCGAGGTGCTGGATGGTGCCTGTTTGTACAGGGTGGTCACTCCTTGACCACAAGGGAGATTCTTCAGTCTTCTACATCGAGTAGGATGTCGAAGGGTCAAGAGTTTCGTTTCATAAGTTTCAGTCAGGATAATCTGAGTGCGTTGGCACTGCTCCCATTCTTATACCAATCTAGGGGGCTGGATTACCTGCTAGGTCCCTCCTATGGGTGGGACGCAGGAAGGGGGTGGTTACACCCCTTTCCCTTTGTCCAGGGTCGCGCTGGGACTGGGGCTGGTGTGCCCCAGAACCGGTTTGACCGGATAATGCAAGGGGAAGCCTTGTGCTCCCCAGGCACTGTCTGGTTTCTTTCAAACCTCCCTGCTACAATTCACTATCTCCTGTCTGGGGTGGTGTAAAACCTCCCCGCGACAGGAAAGCCTTTGTCCAGGCCTCCTCGGCTGAGTTTCGGTCAGCAGCAGGAGGTCAGACTCGTGGCTGTGGCAGAAGCGTCCATTTTGTGATGCTGAGGCTCTTTTAAAAATCAACCACGTTTCAGTAAAGTAACATGTCTTCTCCCTCTAGAGGGGTGGAATGCTATCCCCGTCGACAGGACTATCGAGGGGATAGTATTCCAAATCGTATGACACCTTACACGACATGTTTTGATAAAGCCAAACCAAAGTTATCACATAACCGCGATGGATTATAATGCACTTAATAGTATATGGTATGGCATTATCCCGGAACAGCTTAGGGAGTTGTTCCCGACAGCTGCAGACAGGCTCAGCTCATGCTCGAGCACCATCTCACGTTAAACCACGCACTCTGCCTCCAGGATTGATAAGGCTTGCCATAGGAGTGACTTATAGGTTTATATGTGTCCAGATATAGGTTTAGATATAGGTATTCTATATCTAAGCAAGGGGTGATTACACCAACTTGCCCCAGCTGAGTGATCAGCCAGTTGTGTCAATTTAAGAACCAGCCAGGGGTGGCAAAAGCTATGCTGCAGCCCCTAGTATGCCTTGGTGGCACCTATGCCCTGAGCACCTATAGTGCATGGTACAGGGGCTGACAAGGAGTCCAGTTCCAATTGGGTTATGTACCTATAGTACATGTATGTGAATTTAGAGAGAGAACAGCAGGCTGTGGGTCTGATTAGCAGGCCCACAGCCATATTAAGTCGAAAACCAGTGAAGTAAAAAGCAAAAATTGGGGTGATCATAGGATAGCAGACCCTACTCTCCTACATCTCTGTTATGGCATGCTGTATCCGGCGAGTCTAAAAGTGGACATAAATGACAGGTCTCGAGTGTTTGACACCACGACTGAGGCGCAGGAGTTTTGCCGGGAATATAACAAAGATCATGCTGGGGCGTCTGGTGTGCCGAGATCTGCTTCCCCGCCACAGGGGGACTCACAGACAAGTGTGGAGCTCTTCTCCCAACCCGGGACTGGTTGACGGATTTTTTTCATATTTTTTTTTATGTGGCCTTCTATGCTTAAGTTGATCATTCATGTTCTCTTTCATGCAATGTTCTTGCTTGCTCTGATGCCCGACTGGCGTGGCGTTGCCATGCTCTATGGTTAGGCTGTGGGGTTTTATGTTTAAACCTATAATAACTGATACAAACCCACTGAAAGAGAAATAACCCTCAACAGTGAAAACATATAAACACTGAAAAAACACCTGCACAACCACAAACTAAATGCCATTCAAAGAAAGGAAAAAGAGTGAAAGAGTCATTTTTTTCTTCCTAAAGGGGCCAATACAATGTAACTTTGTTATACAAGCTAGCAGTAAGAAAGACTAGCTAACATTACTCTGCTTGAGTTTTGATGCTTAGGGATGCCACTAAAATATTGTTTCTTCTTCCTTTTGTTTGTTTCAGTTTTTGTGGTCTTTGGTCTAAAGATGCAGGGTTTAGAAACATGTTTTAGGTCTTGTTTAATTAATTTATAAACTGTTGAGCATCAGGAAATATCAAAACCATATTTGATATTTTGTCTGCGTTTGATTCTTTCACTGATAGGTAAAATGGCTGGTTTCATAAGAATCTTTCCAAATATGTATCCTCACATTTACCCACAGAGAATAGGTAAAAACCCTTAATACATCAGCCCACAGTTTCTAGTGGGTCAGTATTGACAATAGGAGAATTGCCAACACCTCAGGCTTTAAACATTCAACGCAAGGTATAGTGACAAGTATATGTATAAAGAGCGCTATCACCAAGCATCTGGGATAGTGGTGAAAAAATGACACTAGACTTTTGGAAAACATGGAATGCAGTGTCACTTGTAATGCTCTTCAAAAAAAGGTTCTTTCCAAGTTCAACAAAGATTTGAGTTGTATTTCCAGTGATTCAGCTACGTATATGAAAAAGTTGTGTGATGACCTGCCAAAATTGATACCGAGCTGAACTAATTCCCTGTAGGAGATCCTTGCCACTTGTTAGATGGTATGCTGAAAGCATCTTTACATTCTTCAGTTAATGAGGGATGCGGTTTACTTTTTAGTCCATTCTGGAACACTGTTTTCTTATGCACAGGAACTAAAAAGCAAATATTTATCATTTCTTGCTTTGTGTGGCATCAAAGAGTCATCCCAACTGTGTCCTTTACTTATTGTTCTCAGTTCAAGGGGCTATGAAAGCTATATTATCCATGTGGCAACCGTTTCCAGAATTTTGGCTGAGTGATGATGCCAAAGGCAAGAAATGTGAGGATCTTTGGTCGCATATTGATAGTGATATAAAAAAAAGTACACTCTACTGTATTATTAGATTTCTACAGGAAAACATAACTGCTGTAGTTTTTTGTAAATTTCTTTTTATTGTTGCATCATACGGATCATCAAGAAAAGCAGTGTGGCATTCCGGGGGGAGCGTCAACATTCCGCAACCCCCGTTTATACGCAACTTTTGAACACATTAGTATACGGTAGTTATCATGACAAAATCATTTCGTGTTTCATCTTTGCACCCCAAACCCCTCCCTCCCAACTTCCACAAAAAACATCCCTGGGCAACTGAGAGACCTCTATCCGAGGCCCCCCTTCCCGCCCTGCACCTCCCCCCCCCCCCCCCAAGCAGCTCGTCCCCTATACCTCACTCCACCCCCGAATCCCAGTGTCCTCCACACCCCACATGGCAGAAGCCGTAAACATACGTCGTCTCATCATCCAGGCCCTCCAGGTGCAAATCATTCGTACATGAGACCACCTCCGTGGTCGATATCGCAACCCTCCTCCCCCCCCCTCCACTGTTCACCCCCCTACTCGAGTCCGTGATAGTGCCGCCACTTGGCCCATATTTTGCGAAATTTCCTCGGGCACCCCCTCGCTTTATACGTAACCCTCTCAGCTGCCATGTACATGTCCAGGCCTCACCTCCAGTCATCCAGATTGGGCCTTCCTGGCGCCCCCCACATTCTAGCTATATCTCTCTTGGCTACTACCAGCGCCAACAACAGAAAGATAAGTGAGTGCCGTGTGACATCCACCTCAGTTGACATGCCCAGGAGTGCCAGCCTAGGGTCCCTGGGAATGTCCACCTCCAGAACTGCTGACAATTCAGTGAAGACCTCATTCCAGTACCCCTGAATCACGGAACAACCCCAAATAATGTGGTAACAAGCATTTACAATGCAATGGTCTCGGCATCATTAAAGGTAGAGCTATTGGCATTGCTCATGACATTTCTTTTAATCATAAATAAATGGCATTGTCATTTACATTGCCAATACACAGCACTCTGCACTCAACAGCACTCACTACTCTGCACTCAACAGCACTCACTACTCTGCACCTGCACTCACAACTCTGCGCACTCACAACTCTGCGCACTCACAACTCTGCGCACTCACAACTCTGCGCACTCACAACTCTGTGCACTCACAACTCTGCACTCACAACTTTACCGCCTGCTTTCAAAGAGGAAGCAGTTTCCATTCTAAGGAGCTCTGACAGTCTTATAGTGTTGAAGATGTCAGCAATGTGAAGCCACTTCTTGCCATAGAATACTAGCAGATATGTTGTCTAGGTGCCATGTTACTGGTTTCTGCCCCAACAAACTGCCCTTCGCCTGGTGTATTTTCTTTACCCACTTGGCAAATTGTGCGATCTTTCTTTAATCACTTAATCTCCCACTGCCTTTCTTCCTTTATCTACAAACATTACGAGTCCTGAAGAAGAAAGCACTAGACAATATAACAGGTATATGCTAACGCTGAATAGAAGCTTAAGGCCACTAAAGGGTAAAATTGGTTCTAGACTTGATCAGAAAGAAGGGTAGGAAAACAGATTACAGAAATGCATTGAAAGCAGCGGCAGATTTAAACTTTAAAGTTCATCGAGACTGCTCAATATCTTGCCTGCTGAATATTCTCAAACCGTCTTCAAGGAGCACTGTGACCCTGTAAAGAAAAGAGCTACAGGGCAACACGGGAGAGACTCGCGGGGGGGGGGAGAGACTCGGGGGGGGGGGGGGACGGGAGAGACTCGGGGGGGGGGGGGGGGGGACGGGAGAGACTCGCGGGGGGGGGGGGACGGGAGAGCCTCGGGGGACGAGGCGCGGGGGACGGGAGAGCCTCGGGGGACGGGAGAGCCTCGGGGGACGGGAGAGCCTCGGGGGACGGGAGCCTCGGGGGACGGGAGAGCCTCGGGGGACGGGAGAGCCTCGGGAGAGCCTCGGGGGACGGGAGAGCCTCGGGAGAGGCTCGGGGGACGGGAGAGCCTCGGGAGAGCCTCGGGGGACGGGAGAGCCTCGTGAGAGCCTCGGGGGACGGGAGAGCCTCGGGGGACGGGAGGGCCTCGGGCGGGGGGGAAGAAAAATAAAACGGCAAAAACAAAACATGGAAAGAAAAATAAAACGGCATAGAAGACAAGACCGCTATAGATATTTTTTGCATAGTGCCCCAGAGATATTTCGGCGTACATTATCAGATGTGTGTGTGTGTTTTTACTGAGATTTGTGAATGATTGTTTCAAGTGTGCAGATCCCTATAGATTCTAGGCGTACAGAGCTCTATAGTTGTTTCTTTGTTCAGGCGACCAGCGGATTGTAGTTACTTTGGTGTACAGAGCCCAATAGATGCGTTGGTGTAGACAGCCTTTTAGATATGTATGTACGTGTGTGTGTTTTGTACATGTTTTCCGGTGCTGCATTGTCGTGTACAGGGCCCTGCAGGTTGAGAAGCCCTATAAATATGCGTGTGTGTTTTAGACGCACAGAGCCCTGTAGATACATGGGTGCACGGATCCCTATAGACGCTCTGGTGTTCAGAGCTCAGTGGGGTCAGTACTCTTAGAGCTATTTCGTGTACGCTGACCTGGTGATTTTTTCGTGTACTGTGCTCCTTTAGAATGGTGCTTAGGTGTACAGATCTCTTTGGAAGGTCATGGGCACAGAAGGCAGAAATATTTTATAGTTCTCTGTGAGTCTGGAATTCTTAGTACTCAGACTGTGAGAATAACTATCGCCGAGGCAGCATCTATGATTCATTGGACAGTGTCTGGCATGACGCCCTACCACTGGCTGGGGAAGTCTTATCAGCTGACCGTGGGATCCGTGATAGAGATAGGGGGCAGGCAGCTGCGGAGGGAGGACGGGAGAGCCTCGGGGGACGAGAGCCTCGGGGGACGGGAGAGCCTCGGGGGACGGGAGAACCTCGGGGGATGGGAGAGCCTCGGGAGAGCCTCGGGGGACGGGAGAGCCTCGGGAGAGCCTCGGGGGACGGGAGAGCCTCGGGAGAGCCTCGGGGGACTGAAGAGCCTCGGGAGAGCCTCGGGGGACGGGAGAGCCTCGGGAGAGCCTCGGGGGACGGGAGAGCCTCGGGAGAGCCTCGGGGGACGGGAGAGCCTCGGGAGAGCCTCGGGAGACGAGGCGCGGGGGACGGGAGAGCCTCGGGGGACGGGAGAGCCTCGGGGGACGGGAGCCTCGGGGGACGGGAGAGCCTCGGGGGACTGGAGAGCCTCGGGAGAGCCTCGGGGGACGGGAGAGCCTCGGGAGAGCCTCGGGGGACGGGAGAGCCTCGGGGGACGGGAGAGCCTCGGGGGACGGGAGAGCCTCGGGCGGGGGGGGGGGGGGAAGAGAAAAATAAAACGGCAAAAACAAAACGGCGGCCACAACGACTTTCGGATTCGGGGCGGGAACGAGGACAGCGGGAGCATGCGACCTACCTCATGTACAACAAACAGCTTAATGGCGGCCGGCGCTCCTGAAATTTTTCGGAATTGGGGGCGTGGTTTTGATGTTCTGAGTGACGGACAACGTCACTGTCTAAAGAACATCAAAAATGACGCCCCCAAATCCGAAAAGGACGGGGCTACATTGGAGTGACTGATCTCTCCTCCAATGGCTGGCCTCCGTTTAGGAAGCCAGCCAATGAAGGAGAGATGGGGCACGGAGGCGGGACCTTCGGCGCTACTCAGACTCATTAAATCTCCGGCCTAAGACTGCGCAAGCGCAGCCTTTTAGGCCTTCGACCTAAAAATCACCCAGTGGATGTTGGCACCGCAGGCAGGAGGCATTAGCGGCCCTCCCCATCCGGAAGAGTCGTGTCCTGTCAAAATAGGCCCTGTGCAGAACCTTGAACTGGATGAGGCGAAGCCGTGATTTGATGGCCACTTCCCGAGGGTGCATGAGGATAAGTTCCCAATCCAGGTTGTCAAATGTGCCCACATCACCCTCCCATCTCTCCCTCAGAGCCTGTAGGTCTCCCAGCATATTGTTTGTCAGTGTTTTATAGGTCATGGACACCGCCCCCCTGTGTATCTGCTCCTGGAGCAGGCGTCCCTCAAGTGGTGCATATTGGGGAATGTCAGTAAGGGAGATTTTTTGTGCCCCCCACGCATGTTGTAGTTGCAAGTATCGGGAAGTATTGTGTGTTATGACGACCAAAGTCCTGTTGCAGCGCCTGGAAGGTTTTTAGCTCCCCTCTCGCCACGACATCCCCGATCGTAGAGATGCCAATGTCATCCCACTTTTTAAATCCCCGCAGTTTGTGGAGTTCGGCCAGCCAGCTACAGGACCACAGGGGGGTTTGCCGGGTGGGTCTATTCTGCCATCCCATTTTCACCGTAGCTCTACGCCACGCCGTTAGGGTGATTCTAGTCGCCGGGAGAAGCCTACGTCCTCCCTTTCCTCCGTAGAGGAAGTGGAGCACCGTCTTTGCGCCCCATTTGGATTTTTCCAGTGCATAGGTCGGGTGATCTGCGGGGGCATGTATCCATTCGTTGATTGGAGCCAGGTGTTCAGCCCAGTAGTATGCCTCCAAGTTAGGTAGCGAGATGCCCCCGCTGTGCTGGTGCCGCTGCAAGGTCGTTAGTGCCACTCGTGGTTGTTTCCCCAGCCACAAGAAGGAGCGGAGGTCAGCGTGTATTTTCGGTATGGTTGCAACTGGCAGCGGGTAATATTCGTTTTGGAGGGCGTATAAGAACTTCGGTAAGAGGATAATTTTATACAGGGCGGCCCTGCCCAGGATGGTGAGTGGGAGCTGTCTCCATCGGTCCATCCACTCTGGATCCCCCACAGACCCATGCCCTCACCACATCTTCAACAAAGCAGACTCCGTCATAGCTCCGCACCTCCGAGACGTCATCAACTGCTCCTTCAACTCCGCTACCTTCCCAGAAGACTGGAAACACGCTGAACTCACCGCCCTTCTGAAAAAACCAACAGCAGACCCCACCGAACTCAAAAACTACCGCCCCATCTCGCTCCTTCCATTCCCGGCCAAAGTCATCGAGAAAGCTGTCAACAACCAGCTCGCCGCCTTCCTCGAAGCCAACAAATCACTCGACCCCTCTCAATCTGGCTTCCGAGCCAAACACAGCACTGAGACCGCCCTCATCGCAGCAACAGACGACATTCGAACTCTACTGGACAATGGAGACACAGTCGCCCTCATCCTCCTCGACCTCTCTGCAGCCTTCGACACAGTCTGCCACAGCACCCTGTTACAACGCCTCAGAAACATCGGAATCCAAGGAAAGGCACTGGAATGGATCACCTCGTTCCTCACCGGAAGAACCCAGAGAGTCCGCCTCCCACCATTCAAGTCTGAGGCCTCAGAAATCATCTGCGGCGTACCACAAGGATCCTCACTCAGTCCCACCCTCTTCAACGTATACATGAGCCCCCTCGCGGCCATCGCCCGCCAACACAACCTCAACATCATCTCTTACGCGGATGACACTCAACTAATCCTATCTCTCACCAAGGACCCCAGCACCGCCAAAACTAACCTACACGAGGGAATGAAAGAAGTCGCCGAATGGATGAAACAAAGCCGCCTGAAACTGAACTCAGACAAAACAGAAGTCCTCATCCTAGGTAAATCCCCCTCTGCATGGGACGACTCTTGGTGGCCGGAAGCCCTCGGAAAAGCACCCATCCCGACAGACCACGCACGGAACCTAGGCGTCATCCTGGACTCTTCACTCTCAATGAACAGACAAGTCAGCGCCGTATCCTCTGCCTGCTTTAACATTCTTCGCATGCTCAGAAAAACATTTCGCTGGATCCCCTCCGAAACCAGGAAAACAGTCACCCACACCCTGGTCACGAGCCGACTGGACTACGGAAACACCCTCTACGTAGGTACTACCGCAAAACTCCAGAAGAAACTACAACGAATCCAAAACGCCTCAGCCAGGCTCATATTAGACATCCCACGCAACGAACACATCTCTGGTCACCTTAAAGACCTCCACTGGCTACCCGTCAATAAGAGGATTACTTTCCGACTGCTTACCCACGCACACAAATCACTCTACGACATCGGACCAGAGTGCCTCAACTCTCGACTGTCCTTTTACTCCCCCTCCCGCCAACTTCGCTCTTCCAGCCAAGCCTTCGCCACTGTACCTCGCATCAACAAGACCTCCATGGGAGGCAGATCCTTCTCTTACCTGGCTGCCAAAACATGGAACTCACTCCCCGCTTACCTTCGCCTCACCCAGAATCACCTAGCGTTCAGAAAACAGCTTAAAACGTGGATATTTGACAAATAATCCTACTCCCCTTCCTAAGCGCCTTGAAACCCTCTGGGTATGTGGTGCGCTATATAAATGTTATGACTTGACTTGACTTGACTTCGCGGCCACCAGTATCCTGTCAATGTTAGCAGTATAGGAACGACGGGTGTCTCGGGTGATTAAGACCCCCAGATACCGGAAGCCCTCTGTGGTGTGCAGGAGTTGTTCGGGCAGGCACTCCCCCCTAGGGGCCCCCTGCGGGTCATATATGACCGATTTGTGCCAGTTAATGGTATGACCAGCCACTGCCCCGAAGTCTCCCAACTCCTTAAATAGGGCAGGGATAGTCCTAGTCGGATCTGTGATGTACAATAAAACGTCGTCAGCGTAAAGGGAGATTTTCTCCTGGTCCGCGTCCGACTCCCCCCAATGAAACCCCATCACGTCCCGGTTACGCCGAATGCGGATCGCCAGGATTTCAATCGTGAGGGTGAAAAGTAGTGGGGATAGCGGGCACCCCTGTCGCGTCCCCCGCTCTATCGCGAACTCTCTGGAGAGCCTTCCATTGACCCGCACCTTCGCCCTGGGGTTCGAATATAGCAGCTTTACCCAGCCCAAAAACTTGGGCCCTATCCCAAAGCGTTCGAGTGTGCCCATCAGGAAGGGCCAATGGACCGCGTCGAACGCTTTCTCCGCGTCCAGGGAGAGGAACCAGTGGGGTTCATCTCTGTCACAGACTTCCTGGAGCCAATTGTGGGTACGCCGTAGGTTGAGTTTGGTGGCCCTATCCGGGAGAAACCCAGATTGGTCCGGGTGCACTAGATCTGGGATGACCTGTCGTAGGCGTCGCGCCAAAATGGTGGCCAACAGTTTGGTCTCGATATTAAGGAGAGAGATTGGGCGATAGGAGGAGCACTCCTCCCTGGGTTTATCCTCCTTATAGATTGGGACTATGGTGGCTAGGGTCAAATCTGGCGGGAGCCGCCCGGCGTCAAATGCCTCGACGAACAATCCCTTCAGGTGGCGCGAGAGGAGGTCCCCCGTCCGTTTGAAAAACTCCGCCGGGAAACCGTTAGGGCCCGGCGCCTTCCCGGGCTTCAAAAGCGCCAATGCCTCCGTAATTTCGTCGAGTGATAAGTCTGCCTCCAGGGTCTCACGATCTTCGGGGGCAACTGTGGGACTTCCATATCTTCCAGGAACGCCTGCACTACCTCCGCTCCCCCTAGGTCTCTAGCCCGATAAAAATTTTCGAAGTAGGCCGCGAAGGCCTCCGCTATGGAGTCATCTGTGGACGCCCGCGCGCCCCCCGGGAGCCCGATCCCGTCCACCCACCTAGCAGCTCTCTCCCGCCTACTCAGCCAGGCCATAAGTTTCCCTGATTTGTCGCCCACATCGTAAAGGCGGTGTAGGGTGGCCAGTGCCTGTGTGCGTGCCTCATTCGTGGTCAATTCCTTGTAAAGTTTTTGGGCGTCTAGCAGTTTCCTAAGGTCTATCTCCCTCTTCGATCTATGGTATTCGGTCTCTAGAGTCAGTATGTTCGCCTCCCCAGTTGCAATAGCCTCATCACGTTTCCTCCGAGCCTCACCCACCCTAGATTGGAAGCGATCCCTCAGGACCGTTTTCATGGCCTCCCACAATGTAACCCTGGACTGTACCGAGCCCTCATTCTCCGCCACATACACTCGAATATCCGCCCTGATACCTCCCAGAATTTCAGGTGTCTGTATGTCCCATGCCGACATGTGCCAGTGTGGCCGTCTGCCACCGCCACTACGCCCTATGTGTGCAAACAGTGGGGAGTGATCTGATATGCCCCTCGCCCTATACTCGGCCTGGTCCTCCAATGATAGCTCCTGCCTCGAGGTGAAGATGTAATCTAATCTTGAGAAGACTTTGTGTGCCCCGGAGAAGAAAGAGTATTCGGTCTGTGCGGGGTGTAGCCATCTCCAGACATCAGTGAGGCCAAGTGTGTTCATCTGACTTGCAAGTGCCGTGTCTGTTGTTACTGTATGGGTGTTGCTGGACCTATCTCGTGCCGTACACATCACATCGTTGAAATCCCCCCCTATGATTTGCACCGTATCAGCCGTGTCCAGTAGTATGTTAGTGATCTCCCGCATTGTGCGCGCCTGAAGTTTGGGTGGGGCGTAAACCGACAGTAGCGTATATCTGAGCCTCCTCCAGGTCCCCTGCACCCCCGCAAACGTCCCCTGGGGATCTAACCATGTGCGCGTGGTAGTGAAAGGGGTCGTTTTCCTAATGAGTATGGCCGTGCCCCGTGAGTCCATGGTGTACCCCGCATGTGCTAGAACTACGTATTGGCCCCGTGCCAGAAAAGCGCACCTGTTCCCTCTCAAATGTGTTTCCTGTAGGAAGATAATGTCCGGCGCTGCTCGTTTAATGTAGGCCGTGACCAGGCCCCTCTTGATTTTGGAGCCCAGGCCGTTCACGTTCCACGTGAGCGCCTTCACCCCGGGTCCGTCTCGGGACGGCTCAGTTAGTGTACCTGCCATTGTGTTGCTCGATGTAAGAAGTGTGGCCCTCCCAGACTCCGCTGCTTGGTGTAGAGCTGTCCCCCCCCCCCCCTTCAACAAACCAACACCCCAACATGAGGTAAGAACAGTTCCAACGCATCCCCCCCACCCCACCTCCCTCCCCTTCCAGCTGCGCCCCAACATGGGGCCATACTATCAGTGGGAGCAGGTCAGTCGCCCTCCCGCACATCCCTCCCAAACTCAAACAACAATCAGAGCGAACTCTGAGGAAAGAAGAGTAAAGTACTTGAGGGGTTTCGTGCCAACTTGCGTGCTCCTAGTGCGCCGAGTTGCCATCTCCATCGAGTCTCAAGAGTAACATTGCTCACGAGTGGGAGTCCTGCGTGTCCGTTGATGGGCCGTGGCCCGACAGTTCCAGTTCCATGTGTCGGATCTCCTTGACCAGCGGATGTAAGGATCCTTGCAAAAGTTCCATGTCCTCAGCTCCGGATGAAAGGTCCTCTGACTCCTCCATGTCGTCCCCTTCCGATCTAGCGCCCCTCCGGGGTGCGCTAGCTCTCGCACCTGTTGCCGGGTTGGGGGACTCCGATCCACCAGTCCTTCTGTTCTCTGCTCCCCTGGTTCTGTACGGAGTCGCCGCAGTCTTATTGTGGGTCCGCCGGGAGCGTATTCTCTGGGGCCTGGGTAGTACCCACCGCGGCTTGCTGCAGGCGGTTTTGTTCCTGGCCTCTCGGCTGGCCACCTCCCTACTGTTCAGGATGGGGCGCTCCTCCAGCCACTGCCATGCTTCCTCCGGGGTAGCGAAAAAGAATGCCTTGTCTTTGTAGATCACTTTCAGCTTGGCGGGGAATAGGAGCATGTACCTGATTTGGAGGGATCTCAACTTTGCCTTAACCGCATCATACGAGCGGCGCTGCTTCGACACCTCTTGGCTATAGTCAGGGAAGATCATGATCGTAGCGTTCTCCAGGCGGATCTCCCCCAAAACTCTGGCTTCTCGCAGGATCAAGTCTCTATCAGCAAAGTTCAAAAAACGGGTGATGACTGGCCGGGGTCGGGCCCCCTCCGGGGGTTTAGCCTAGAGCGCCCTATGCGCCCGTTCGATAATAAAGCAGGAAGAAAATGGCGCCGCCGGGAAGGTGGTCTTGAGCCAGTTCATCAAGAAGGCCGCCATGTCCTTGCCCTCGATTCCTTCCCTAAACCCCACAAAACGGAGGTTGTTGCGCCTGGACCTATTTTCCGCATCGTCCACTTTCCATTGAAGGTTGCGGTGGGAAGCTTGTAGTTCCGCCATGTCTCTCCTAAGTGCTGTGATCGCCTCGCCATCCTCCTTCAGCCTTTCCTCCGCAGTCGTCACCCTCTCGGACAGGTTTCGGAAGTCCTGGCGGAGCAGAGTCACCTCCGCGCCAACCTCGCCGATCTTGGTCTCCAGCGCCGAGCGCGACGCTTGTATATCCGTCCTGGACGCCTGGATGGCCTCCAGCAGTACCGTCATGTCGGGACGGGAGCCCGGTGGTTCGGCCACCATCCTCGGGGCTGCAAAGTTGTCCATGGGCACCTGTTTCAGTGCCCTGGCGGCCATGTCCTTCTTCCCCATGGTCCCCACGTGGACAGGGGGGGGGGGAGATACTATAAGAGCCGGACCCCGGGTCCCGAGGGGGGCAGACGGGGAGCAAGTAATGGGTGGCTCGCCCCGCGCTCAGCCTGTGCCCTCCGCTGGTGCGTCGCACCGGTGGGTGGAGGTCGGGGAGGTGTCCCGGTCAGGGCGGTCTGGGCGCGTCCGGATGTCTGGCCGCTCTCTCGACGTGCCTCACCCGTTCAACCCTCAGCTCTCCACCGTGTCCCGGCTGGGCGGGATTCCGCCGTAGCACTCACCGCCTGCTGCCATCTTGGTCCAACGGCTCTCTCGGCCAAATGTCCAACACGGGTCCGGAATGTCTCCCCGGTTCAGTGCTCCAGGCGTGGACTAGCCAGGGGGCGGCACAGCATGGTCTGTCTCTTGGTCTGGCCCCCGTCAGTCGAGCTGTGGGCAGCGATCTCGCCGTCCTCCGCACCTCGCCGCCGCCATCTTGGCCGCCCTGTCCGCGGCGTAGTCTCTCCGCGCTCGAAAATCCGAAAAAGCGCACACAACCACCCGGGTCACCAGTAGGATGTGAAACGGAGAGGTTTTCCTGCAGGGTGGTGTGGTTTTCAGGCTCGATGGCAAGGATTAAAGTCGGATTCTGGGGCAACTCGGCCGGAGCTCCGGCGAGGCACGTCTAGTCAGCCATGCCGTTGGCCACGCCCCCAACATAACTGCTGTAGTGGACATGATAAACTATAGTCTGAAAAAACCCTTGTCTGACAAGTGTTCAGCATAATTGGTGTAGATGTGAAACATCTTCTAGAGAGTATGCTGGGCAGCACCTTTAGTGACTTTGGCACTGCAACATGTTCCATGTTAGAGTGCTTGCCAGTTGGTAAGCAAAGCAATGTTGAAGAACAATTCAGGAACGTTTATTTTACAATGTATGAGAAATGTCTTGCAATGATGCATAGAAATGTCCCTTCACCACCAATGGCATTTGAAGTCAATGACATCTAACTGTGGTACTCTGTACAAGTTCTAGATCCCTTAGGTAAAGGGGACAAGTGCCAGCTCAATGCACATGTTGCAGATCCTGCAATGAGAATTGAAATGTTCAAGTGCACCAGTATTGGCATGGAAAGCTATGTCAGTGGCCAGAGTTAACAAATTGTGTACTGGCTGTTTTGGCGTTGCCCATCTCAAGTGCCAATGTTGAGAGGGCCTTTTCACAGAAGTTTACATGGGAAGGAAAGAGCGAGCACACATGACCAAAGACTCACTTAAGAAGTATTGTATGGTGTACTACAATAAGTTTAATCTGCAAAAATCTATTTGGACCTCATATACACTATACAGACACTGTCTATATACCGTGTTCTATCAGTGCAGAATGCAAGCAATAATAAAAGCAAAACTTCCCATAAACACCGGAAAAACACATTTTTTGTTGTTTTTAGTGGCGCGCAAATATGTAACCACTGATAACAACTGTTTTTTAAGGTATTGAAATCACTGAAAAACCCCACCAGAATTTACCAAAAATAGAAACTGAAAACAGGAAAGCCTACCTATGGTGAATACCGTAGTGTTCTTTCCTAGTGTTCTAGCTTTGCATTGTGCTCCATTTGCTCCTGCAGATATGCTGAGATTTCCATTGCGCATGCACTTAGTTAGCTATTTTGGGGTATGTCTCTTTGGGGTTTGTAAGAGGCTGGGTGGTGGGTGGGGGGAGTGTTGGCTTAGTTCTAATGGTCTTTGCAGTTTTTTTATTCAGTGGTTGCAATGTGGCTTGGATCAAGAATGCATGGCGTCGCGTTTGTTGTGAAAGTATTTCAATGGTTCAGCTAGGGAATTTGCCCGGTCCTTCCAAGCTTTCACTGATAACATGGAACGTTAGAGGACTAAATGACACAAGAAAAAGTAGGCAGGTTCTCAATTACATAACACGACACATGGTCGGTATTGTGCTCATGCAGGAGACACATCTGTCTGCATCAGATCAGGCTCCAGTTGCGGCAAGTGGGGGTTCTCATAGTTTTTTTTCCAATTACAGGTGCTATGCTAGGGGGGGTTGCCATCTTCATTCATAAACGGGTCCCGTTTGCACTCCATTACACGTTCCAGGATCCCAAAGGCCGTACCCTGATTGTAACTGGTTCAATGATGGGTCAGAGGGTTACCTTGGTTGGGATTTATGGCCCTAATGTGGATTCCCTGGCTTTATTTCATGATTTGCAGGTACGGCTCCTTTCGCTCGACCCCGGGATTTTAATATTGGGCGGTGATTTCAATCTCCTATTGGACCCCGCTAGGGACAGCACCTCCGCTTCCCCCGATGCTAAGCCCCGTGCCCGACAAGCCCTCAGGGACATATGTGCTCAGGTTTCCTTGGTAGACGTTGAGCTCCAACTACATGCGCACCTTCCAGATTTCACCCATTACTCAGGGTTTCATAACACATGGACCAGGATCGACTATTGGTTGGTTTCCCCGGGGGTGGCGGGTTGGTTGGCTGATGTCCTTACCCTCCCCTGCACACTTTCAGACCACTCTCCAGTGATCTTGCGGTTGAATATTCCCAGACCTGGGGGTTATGAGAGGCAGTGGCGATTCCCCGGCCGGGCATTGTTAGATACAGTTTTTATTGAAGAGGCCAGACTGGCGATTGAGGATTACTTTTACATAAACACTGGGTCGGTGGACACATGGGTGTTTCTCTGGGAGGGCTTTAAGGCTTATATTAGAGGAGTATGCATTGCCAAGCACGCTGGTGTCCTACGTGACCTCCGCTCCACTTTGAATCGCATTGAAGGCGACATTGCTGCTTTAGACCTCGAAATGCTCGTTGAGCCCTCTGGGGCTGGAGAGACGCGGCGTTTAGCGCTACTACTAGAGTTTAGTTTCCTAATATAAAACGCTCTATACTTCCAAGCTCACTGGTGATCTGTGAGACCAGGGGGATTATCCATCGGAGGTCGCTCTGGTGTATTTAGAATGCTACATGCAAGACTTTCAGTTAGTCCCCATCACTCCAGATAGTATTGTGGAGGCCATCGATGCCTTGCGTGGCTCTTCAGTGCCTGGTCATGACGGACTTTCAGCAGATTTTTATAAGGCGTACAAGGACATCCTGGTTCTGCGGTTGGTGGAGGTCTATGCGGAGGCGCTAGAGATGGGTATCCTTCCCCCAACGTTCAGAGAGGCGGTCATCATCCTCCTGCCCAAACCAGGGTAGGATCCTAGGCTGTGTTTCTCTTACTGGCCACTGTCGTTGTTGAACCTAGACTATAAAATATTGGTCAAGGTAATTGCGATTAGATTGTCTTTATTGATGGAATCTATTGTTTCGTCTGCGCAGTCGGGATTCGTACCCCACAGATCCACCTCTCTTAATTTGAGGACCTTATATACTGTGTTGCATAGGATTGACCGCTTTACGCCTGCCGCTGCTATACTGTTGGATACTGAAAAAGCGTTCGACTCCCTCAAATGTTCCTTTTTTCCTATCCGTCATGCGCCGGATGGGTATGCTGGAATGCTTTGTCTCCACGGTGGCTCTGTTATATACTAGTCCGACAGCTAGGCTGTGCCTGAACGGCACTCTCTCCGACCCTTTCCCCTTGTCTTGTGGCACGAGACAGGGGTCCCCTTTATCCCCGCTTCTTTTTATTTTAGCCATGGACCCTTTGGTGCGCCAATTCCAAGAGAACCACTTACACCGTGGTCTTCAATTTCAAACGGGTCCCCTTTTAATTTCATTGTATGCGACTGACAATGCCCTCTATGTTAGGATGTCCGATATTAATTTAGAGCCCTTGATTTTGGAAATCATTAGGTTCAACAAGTTTTTAAGGCTCAGTATTAACTGGCACAAGTCCGTTATTTTCTGTCTTACAGCTAGCACCACCGCCTGGCCTTGCGAATTCCCTCTGGAGTGGTGTAGCGGCTCGGTTAAGTACCTTGGAGTTCATATTCATCTCGACACTGCTACAATGATTAGACTCAACTATGGCAGGGCGATTAGTTCGTTGGAGTCACGGATCGTGAAATGGCTACGTATTCCGCTGTCTATGGCAGGTAGGATTGCTATAATTAAGATGGTTGTCCTGCCTCGGTGTCTTTATCTTTTTAATAACATCCCTATCCCTCTCACGAAGACCTTTTTCATGCAACTGCGTACGCTAGTTTTGCGATTAGTGTGGGGTGACAAGGCGCCCCGAGTCTGCTGGCAGACTCTTACTTTGCCATATGATAGATGGGGGCTTGGGGTTCTGGATTTTTATTTGTACTAACTGATTGCACAATGTTGCTACGCGTATGTTTGGTTCCCCCAGATGCACGCGTCCCATATTTAAAGCCGGAGGCAGACTTGGTACTCCTGTATCAGCTCGTTACTATCCTACCTACGGGATTCCCCCGTGATCCACGAGATGTTCAAACGGTCTCTACCACATGTTGGGCTTGGGACAGGCTACGCAGGTTGTTGGGATTTGACTCGTTATACTCTCCTGAGTTACCTCTGCCTAACCCTTCTCTGCTCCCAATAACGGGGGAAAGCTTGGTCCAACGCACTCTGGAGAAATTTCACATTCGCACAATTGGAGACTTATTCCCAGATGGTCACGCCTTTTCGATATCGGAGGAAGCCCGCTTCAGTGATCGCACCTTTATGGACACCTTTGTCCGGACTCGTGTTCGCTCCGCTCTTCGAGCCATTTTCCCTTCCTTCCCTTCTGCCCCTGAGCCGACCCCGCCATTGACGTTGTTGATAGAAGAGCCCTGCTGGTGCGCATCTGAATTCAAAATTATATAAATAGTTCTGTGCGATTCGGCCAGTGTCTGATACTAGGGTGCGGGCGGCCTGGGAAATAGACTTAGGTAAATCCATTTCTGACGACCAGTGGGAACAGTGTTGTAGGGCCACCAGGGAGGTCTCCTTGAACAGCAGACACAAACTACTCCATTTTAAGTTCCTCCTGCAGGATGTACCACACTCCCGCACTCTCCCATAGAATAGACCACACCAGGCCACACCACTGCCAGAGGTGCTTGTCTCCCTTTGCCGACTTCGCTCACCTCGCCTGGACGTACTCTAAAATACATCAGTATTGGACGCTTGTTCACTCTACACTGGGGGACATACAATCCATGCAGCTTTTGCCCACTCTAGAGATTACTCTGCTGGGTTATGTGTCCAACTTCCCTCGGAAGGTTCGAAAACTGGCTGCCTTAGGGTTTTCTATTGGCCAATCGTGAGATTGCGTTATTGTGGGGTAGCAGTAGAATCCCCACTCTACGATCCTGGCTCAGAAGCTTGATGTTTTGCAATGTCAACTGTGAGGAGTTTTACACTTTAATTCCTAGTTCTTCCAGACCCATGGACATTTGGTGCCCATACAGAGACTACATAGTCAGGCATAGGACGACACGGGGCACACAGGCGGCTGCTGGCATAGTCCCTGAAGGGGTAGGTTAGGTGTCCATTTTTAGGTACAGGGAGAGTACTATTTGTCATTGTTTATGGACATTCTTGCCTCCCTATTGCTAGGTTTGGTCTTCCTTGCTGGGGGCGATGAGCTCTTCCTCTAACTTGAATTACTGTGTTGTTTGGTCTTTTACGCATCGTATGTGTTCAATATTTGACTGTACTACACTTCTTACGTCCATTGCCATGTGTGTCTATATTATGCTTGATATGCTACATGTGAATTCTGACACAATTGTTGCTATAACCTGCATTGTACCATCGTTGCAACGCTTCTGTGTAAAAGCCAGAAAATAAAGTTTTTAAAAAAACTGTTTAAACAGCTTAAAGCAGATTACTGCTGTCACGGGGGAAGGGAGGGCTGGTTTCACTGACTTGTTAACACAAAATGGTTGCTGGGGGGCACTGCTTAATATACAGGTCTTAGCACAGAGCAAAGGAGACATTTGGAGGGAAAAACAGATAGCCACAGGGAATGAGAGGGAAAAACTATAGAGTTGTACATACTGCACCGTTGTCTTAAAGTTTCTTTATGGTCACCATGTTTAGAAATAAAGGTTTCTTTATGGCCACCATGTTTAGAAATAAATGTATCACCCATCTTGGAACGGCAAAACAATGCTACAATATGGATAATACTATTCCATGATAGTTGTCAGGTTTAGAGGAAGTGGCCATGCACAATATGACCGAGGAAATGTGCTGCAAGTAAGCGGCGCATTGCCACTGTCTGGAGAGCTGTAATATGACCTAAAGATCAAAATAAAAGGACACACACATACATATGTATGTATGTATGTATGTATGTATGTATGTATCTATGTATGTAGGTGTGTATGTATCATTTGTTTTTATTACATTATCCTGGCAGACAACTAATCCCATCGGTACTTTGTAGAGATTCTTGAAAGAATTATTACAATGCAGATCTTCTACTTCAAGGGTTTGTCAAAAGGTGTAATCAGAACCAAAATCCTTGCATACATATGTATTGTGGAGATTCAATGTAACAAATTGCCTACTTCTTGGCTTTCACACAATGTAATTACTCTCTCCTAACGCTTGCCTAAGGGTATTTTATTACATTGAATCTTGCGGCTTACCTCAATAGGCAAGGGTTTTGCTGTTGGTTACCCCCTTTTGACAAGCCATGGGAATTGTTGATTTGCACTTTGATAATTGTTGTTGTGCCATCTTAGAAAAGATAGTATTTTGCTTTGCCAACTTAGTTTTTTTAAATACATTTTTGATTTAATTACTGTATGCATGATGGTTCCACCATATGCAAATTTAAGTAGGACTTTGTTAGTTATGGTGTCAAGTCAGTGGGTCTTTTCAGTTCACTGGCAAAACTTAAGTCAGATTCCGTGAGTTTGATTTGTTTACTATGAAAATGGCAGTAAGCCTGACTTACTTATTGTGAAAAGCTTTTGTTAAAGGTAATAGGCTATTAAGGCTGTATTGGTAATAGCAATTCACCCCCAAATGCCTACTGACTTTAACAAGTGTTTTCACAATAAATATGTCAGGCCTACTACTTTTACACTACCTTTTCCTAATAAGCAGATCTGGAATATAACTTTGATCGTTAGTTTGCTACCATGACCAGCATAAGCTTTCCCGCGAGCCAAACAGTGCAATACAGAACTCTTTTTCAGTAGAAGCACACATCTGCTTGATCAAATGCTCTACTGAAGATAACCAACATGTGGGCAGAGCATAAGACACTTTCACAGTAGTACTTCTGAAAGCTCTCTTTCTGTTGATCACATAGGATTTGGAAACAAGACATTCTAAAATGGAGATTCGCAGGCAAATACGGAAATAGCAGCAGAGCTCCTCTCTTGGTTCTCGTCGTCGGTGGATGAAACAATTTCTACGGCTGCAGTAGCACAAACTCCACCCTTAACTATTGGCACATTTAAAAAAAAAAAAAAATTATGGCAGCTTATTTTTTTTTTTGGGGGGGATTTTCAAAAAAACTTTTTTGTATTGAAAAGCATGGTACATCAATGCAATGAAGGCGAGCTTGTATATGGCATATGACATGACATAATAGCGGCATCTTCCCGTGCAATGCAGAATACATCCGAATATAGTTATAATGAAGATCACATTAGAAACAATCCCAACTCCCACCCACTCAAGAACTCCCTGTTGAAGTGCTTAATGAAGAACATCCGAAGTGGTTAAGTATGGAATAGTCCGAAATACTCCGTCCAGTGAGGACAGCCCGGCCCACTTTTATATCACATAGTGGCTGCATAGTCCAGTGGGCATAAACATACAATAACATTATCTGAGGGGGATCACCAGTAGGCAACGGCAAAAGGATTCGGTAGTGTCAAAGGCCCCAGGCAAACAGTGATCAAGCAAATAGCACAGAGCATAGGTACACAGTATTAAAACATGCATTGCAGAAATTCACAAAGCACATTCTCTAGGCATGCTCCCCTCCATCCACCTCCTCAGCCTCCTCCTCCCTCTGCCGGAGCAGGTATGCAGTGAATGGTGCCCAGATGTCCTTTGGGCGCGATCGCAAGGGCAGGAGTTCTGCATAGTCATGTAGTCCTTCCTGCCACATTGTCATGGAACTGAGCCAGCACTTAAACTTGGGAGCCCTCCCCCGTCCCCATCTGCATGCGACTAAGCGTTTGGCCAGTAACAGACTGAGGGCTAGGAACTTTCTGTGAATAGTATCAACGGACTGTGCAAGGCCCAGGAGCTCCTGGAGAGGACAAGGTGGCATTGCTGTCCCCAGCATGTCAGCAAGGCCAGTAAAAACCTGTTCCCAGTAATTGGCGACTTGGGGGCAGGACCATGCCAGGTGGAAGAAGTCAGCGTCGGTTGCGCCGCAGCGTTCGCAGGAAGCCGTTTTGCGTAGGCGAAATCTATGCAGCCTGGCAGGGGTATGGTAAAGGCGGTGTAAAAATTTGTAATAGATGAGCCGTAATCTATTGTTGCCAGTAATCACGCTTGTGTAAATACAGCAGTTATCCCACTGTTCATCAGTAAGTGGTTCAGTCAGATCCTTATCCCATTCCTTCCTGGCCCTGAGAGGTGTGGAGGTGGGTGCAGTCTGTACATGTTTGTATAGCATAGAGACAACATGCCGCGGGGCCTCTGACTGAACTATGGTATGGAGTGGTGCGAAGATATCAGGTTCATTAGGAAACGTAGGGGTAAGGGCATGAACATTTTGTCGCAGTCTGGTGTATATAAAGGTATCCATAACAGAAGGGGATGTCTCCCCGAAAAAGTGTTCCGAATTGCGGAAAGTTCATTGAGTATATAAATCACCCCAGGTCCGAAGTCCAAGCATCTTGAGCAATTTGTGGCAGAGGACTTCGCAGGTAACTTGCAAGCGTGGGTCGTCAGCCTGATAGGTTTCATTTTTCGTTGCCCCGCCCATTGCCATTTACATATGCAAGTTAGCATCATGTGTCTAACTGATGAAGTATACGCTTATGTTCTTACGTTATTTTTATTGCTCATGTGATTATTCATTTATATGTGTGATGATATTTGGTTTCCTTAGCTTAGCTCGTGTGCCTCCATTTTGTGTACTCCTCTGTGTCTGCGACTCGCACTCGCTCATCCACCCCTCCCGTAGGAATAAGAAAATCACTAATGCAGCATTTTTCGTTTCTCAGCTAACTGTGGCCGAAACTAACAAGTTTCTTATCAGTAGTGTTCTCATGCACCAGAGACGCTGAGGCCCGGCTCCGCGGCCTTGGGCACAGATAGCATATGTTGCTTTTGCAGGTGCAGATGCCTCTTGTATGATGCCATTGTTCCTCTCTCTGGGGTTCAGTACTTTTCCAGAAGGGGCGTGTTCTGCTTCGCTGTACCATGTTATAATGTATTGCTGTGATGATATGAGTTAGTCCTCTCGGCGCACTCTTAGGGGTGAGGTCAGACAGGGCCCTCTCATATGGGAGTTTGTGGCCTAATAAATTTACCTTGTTTATTCTTCTCCACTGTCCGGCTGACTTCTTACTGAGTAACTATAGGTGAGTGTGGTAAGTCACTCGGGTGGATTTGAGCCACGCTTATCAGATGGCGCCCGAACAGGAACCCCGCTATAAGGATCTTTCTCACCCGTAGGTGGGTAGCAGAAGACCGGAGACCTGCTAGTCGGCACGGTGGGTCCGGGTACCCATTTGATGCCGAGCTTGGTTCTCGCAGCGCTGCCCCACCCTGCTGATCGGGAGAGGTCCCGGTTCGGATCCTACGCCGGGGTCCAGAAGGCAGAACCTGGAGCTGACCGTGTTGGTCCTGGCAGCCGGAGGTGGAGAACGGTAGAGGTCGGTACCGCATACGGAAGGAGAGTGGTCCGCCTGTTGTTTGTAGGAGCTGGAGTGCTCCGAGAGACTGGGGTGTCTCCAATGGTTTGAGGAGCCGGTGCGCTCCTGGGGCTAGTGTGCTCCGGGGAACTCAGAGTGCGAGTGGCGCTCTGACAGACTTAACAGAGGTATGGGAGGACATTTTGTTTGTGGTCATCCGACCGGGTGGTACTGTGGTGGAGGCGAGGCTCATTGCGGGTAGGCTCCGGAACTCACCCTGAACCCCTAAGGTGGCGGTTCAGTGGGAATGAGCCCTGGGTCCCCTGTGATAAAGTGCGCAGCGATCTGCAGTGCCATTCGGGTGGCGGATGTGTTCTCCATCCTCAGAACAGTTAGTGTACTGTTCGGTCTGCGGTAGGGTCCAGGTTCCCCAGGACTTGGTCGACGGGCCTTGTCCCATTTTGGTAACACGTGTTTGGCAGGATTTTGATGTACAGGATGTGTGTGTGTGTGTTTTGAATTTATTGATACCATGTGTGTGTGAACGTGTTAGGAGCCAGTGAGCAGAGGTAACGGAATTTGTGAGAAGGTGTGATTGCATTGTGGTAAAGATGCCGTGCTTCAGTAAGTTGCGGTGTTTTGGATGCTGTTGTCGTGTATCGGATTCTAGATTGGCCGAAAGCCAACCCGCCCCTCCGGAGGGCACTCCTAATTTTGACATGTACGTAAAGCACGGATTGCCCCCGATTTTGTTTGGTACCTTGTGGCATCGATACACCGGTGACAATGTGGATTTGCAGTGCCCCCTGACAGGTTCTTTTGAGGTGGCTAAATTGGATTATTTGCAAGACAAATTATTTGCTAGACGCAATTGTCAGAGCATGTTCGATTCATTAAGGATGTGGCAGAAGGAAGTTAGGGAACGTAAATTGAGAGAGGAGTTAGGTGGTACGTAGACGGAATTGCACGACTGGGACAAGGAACGTAAGCCAGGGGAGAAGCCGAAAGCGGAGATTTTGGCATTGCCGGGGCGAATTATTAAGTATATGCACTCTCTCATTCCCCCGAAGAAGGTGGATTGGGATAAGTTGACGGCATGTAGACAGAAGAAGGATGAAGCGGTCTCTGACTTCTTTACCAGGTTTGAGGAGACGTTTATGGACTTCAGTGGGCAGGATATGTCACAGGATGGAGGGTTACGACTTTTCGTTAATAGGTTCGTAATGAACTTGTTACCGGAAATATCGGCAAGGTTGCAGGCATCGGAGAGTACGTGGACGACGTCCACTCCCTCTGGCATTCTTAGCATGGCTCAGTATTATGAACATAGAGAAAATGAGAGTAAGGACAAGCAGGAAAAGAAGGCTAAGGATTTGAAGACGAGGGTTTTGTTACAACAGGTATCTAGAGGTCGAGGAAGAGGTGCTTCGCCTGCGGCAGCCGGACGAGGTGGCGGTGGTTATGGCAGGGGTGACAACAGAGAGCGATTGGGACCGAATCAATGTGCAAAATGTAAACAGGAGGGGCATTGGTGGAGAGATTGTCCTCTGCTTCAGTCGAATGCTGGCCACGGCAGAGGGCGGGGCCGAGGTGATTCCCGAAGACATGATGGGCAGTCTGATGGTGGTGGGAGACAGGGAGGAAATTGTTTCGACGGCAATACGGATAGGCAACATTTTCAGAGGGGAAGTGGACAGTACTACAATGATGATTATGCAATTGATGATTTGACAGGATTCTCTCATAACTAGGACAGCGTAGGACAGAGCGAGGGGCCAGTTTCTGTGGAAGTTGATCAACAGGGACCCTACGTGACTGCGGATTTGTCAGAGTCCCAGCAGAAATTTTTAGTAGATACGGGAGCTATGACAATTTCAGTGGCTCGTTCTCAGGTCCCAGGGGCGGCTCTGTCTGGCAAGAATAATATCTCCGTGGGGTTCTCAGGTACTCCGGTGATTAGCCCCATCTCCAGACCACTCACTCTTACGATTGGCCCTTTCACCGTTGATTCACCTTTTCTGCTGACTTCCAATTGTGGCGAAAATTTGTTGGGTTTAGATTTACTGAAGAGGTTGCATGCCACCATTTATTGTTCCCCGGACAGTGTGTACCTTACGTTGGGTCCTACTGTTGCGCGTGCGCAACAATGTTTTTCCAAAGATGAGCCCCTACCACCCGAATTTGCAGGGGTCCCTGAGAGTTTATGGGCCAACAGTGATACAGATGTGGGAAGAATGAACATTGCCCCCGTGACAATTAAGGTTAAGGTGGGAGCCCACTTGCCCAGAATACCCCAGTACAGGATATCTAGGGAGGGAGAAAAGGCCCTATTACAGATAATACAGGATTTGATTCGGTCAGGAGTTGTGGAGGAGACGGATTCTAACATATGTAACAGCCCTATCCTCCCGATTCTTAAAAGCCGGTCACCCGATGCCAAAGATGATACACCTGACGTTTATAGATTTGTGATTGACTTACGCCACATTAACAAGGTAGTGGAGCCTCAATACCCGGTGGTTTCTGATATCACTACAATATTGACAATGATTCCCCCATCAGCTAAATATTTTTCTGTTCTGGATCTGAAGAATGCTTTCTTCAGTATTCCCGTACATGAGGATAGCCGTTATCTCTTCGCATTCTCATTGGCTGGCCGAAGTTTTAGATTTAAGAGAATTCCCCAAAGATATACAGAGAGTCCTAGCATTTATAGTCAAGCACTAAAAGCGCAATTGGATGATTTGGAACTCTCCGCAGGCAACCTTATGTTACAGTACGTGGACGATATCCTTATAGCATCAGACACTGAGGCGGGTTGTCGGGATGCGACGGTTAAATTATTACATCATTGGGCCACAAGGTGTCCCTTCCAAAATTCTAATATTGTCGAACAGAGGTAACCTACTTAGGTCATCTCCTTTCGAAAGAGGGGAGGAGGTTGACACCGGAGCGCATAAAAGCGATAACTAACATGGCTGTACCTAACACGCAGCGAGAGGTGCGCGCGTTTTTGGGCATAACCTCGTATTGTCGCCAGTGGATACCCAAATATGCCTTACTAACAAAACCCCTACTGTATCTGACTACTAAAGAGGTGCGCGAACCCTTACCCTGGACCCCCGCATGTCAGGAAGCCTTTGAGTCACTAAAAACTGCTTTATGTTCTGCACCTGTTTTGGGAACACCTGATTACCAGAAGCCTTTTGTGCTTTATGTACACGAGGCGGAAGGTTGCGCGTTGTCTGTCTTAACACAATGTTTTGGGGGGAAGCAGAGACCTTGCGCCTACTTCTCTGCGATGCTCGACAATGTGGCAAGAGCGCTGCCGAGTTGTCTGCGGGCCACAGCGGCTGCTGCGGTCTCTATCAGACAATCGGCAGGGCTCGTTCTGGGTTCAGACCTCACAGTGATGGTACCGCATGCTGTGGACATTCTATTGAACAGAACGCAGACGCAGCACTTAACTAGTGCTCGTCTTACTGGTTATGAAATGACCCTTTTTGCACCCCATGTCACGATAAGGAGGTGTGCCACTCTGAACCCTGCCACGTTGTTACCCATCCCAACAGACACAAAAGACGATGAAATACATGATTGTTTGTTTCGGACAGAAGAGGAGACGAAAGGGAGAATTGACTTGACTGACAAACCCTTAGATGATCCAGATGGGGAGTTGTATGTTGATGGGTCTTGTTTTAAACTTGCAGATGGTACATCGACGGCAGCATATGCAATTACGACATTACAGACAGTAGTGGAGACTTCTAGAATCCCTTATCATTCGGCTCAGGCTGTAGAAATATTAGCCTTATTGCGAGCGTGCGAATTGAGTGAAGGACTAGACGTGAACATCTATACTGACAGCCAATACGCCTTCGGCGTGGCTCATAGTTATGGGCGACTGTGGGCAGAACGGGGATTCCTAACATCACACGGACAGAGAATACAACACGGCCCACTGATATTACGACTACTTACAGCATTGACGCTGCCCAGACGACTGGCTGTGATAAAGTGTAGTGCACATAAGGCAGCGGTGGACGATGTGGGACGGGGTAATGCTTTTGCAGACCAAACAGCAAAAGAGACTGCGAGGACGAAACTCCCACGAATGTTTGTGGCAGGGCCAGCTAGATGGGTACCAGACGTTAATATGTTTGCAGATACTGTACAGAGTGTAAAGAATATACAAGAAAAAGCAACTGAGGAAGAATTGAGGACATGGAAAGATGGTGGGGGGCGATTGGACGCTGATGGATGTTGGACAGATGTGACCGACAAAAGGCGATGGTTACTCCCGAACGCATATGTCCTCCCAGTGGTGACGATGGCTCATGGGCCGGCACATATTAGTGCCAAAGGTATAAGCAAATTACTAGACCCAGTGTGGAGCAATAAAAATATCCCTAAAGTGGCGACTCACTTGGTCCAGCAGTGTATGGTGTGTTTCAGGCACAATCCAGGAAAGGGAACACCCGTCCCAGTGGGCAATTTCGCTCCCCCTTCTTTCCCTTTTGAGGTGATCCAGATGGATTATATTGAAATGGAAAGGGTTAATAATCTTAAATACGTTATGGTGGTTGTATGCTCTTTTAGCAGATGGGTGGAGGCATTTCCAACAAAAGATTGCACGGCCATTTCTACAGCTAAGATGTTGATTAAAGAGTATTTTTCCCGTTTTGGTTTGCCTAGGGTGATCTGGAGTGATAATGGCACATCCTTCAATGCTGAATTGATGAAACAGATATGTAAGGGCTTACAGATTTCCCAAAAGTTCCACGCGGCCCAACACCCTCAGGCCGCAGGACTTGTGGAAAGATTTAATGTAACACTAAAATTGAAAATGGCCAAAATACAGGAGAGTACAGGACTCCGTTGGCCAGATGCCCTTCCTTTAGCTCTGCTTTCTACCAGAGTGACAGTTAATTCCAAAATGGGTGTCTCCCCTTACGAGGTAATATTTGGCCGTCCGGCCAACGTTTGGGGAGTACCCAGACCCAAGTGTTTTTCAGAAATAGAGTATCCTCTGTTGATAGACTACTTGTATGCTTTGACTAAAGATCTTCGTTCTATTCATCAGCAGGTAGCAGACACCCTGAAGCCGTTGCCGGAGGGGCCTGGACACTCCATCCTACCCGGGGATTGGGTAGTCGTGAGAAGATATCAGTGGAAATCCTGTTTGGAGCCCAGATGGTCGGAGCCGAGGCAGGTGCTCCTGACGACGCGTACCGCACTTCGAGTTGAGGGCAGGAAGGCGTGGACCCATGCGTCACATGTGAAGAAGGTCCCCCTGCCGTTACCCTATGACAAATGGGTAAGCAAGGGCGTTGCTGATGAAGAATGCAAGCAAGTGCCCAGTAACATCCCTTTCTCTGATGCCTCACTGAGGGGAGGGGAGCCAAGTGCAGCGAAGAGAAAAAAAGGAAAAATTGCAAGCTCCAATACTCCCATTGAGAATAGTGATCAGGCATCAACGGGTGCAACACTTGCCACAGACACACCCATTTTGTTCACAGATCCTGAAGTGCGAGGGAGCACTAGTTATAATCTGCGGCCCAGAAAGGGAAAAGGCATAAGGGACTGAACACTGGAAGAAGGGCTTAGGAAAAAAATTACTGGAACAGGTGGCGGAGTGGACATTATCTCACAAAAGAACATTAGCGATAGGGATGGACTTGTAAGAGCCCTGGTGTTTGGCCGAAGATTCTGTTTTACGAGACATTAGAGTGGTGTCTGGGCCCAGATTAGTGCTCCTGAGTTGCGGCTGTTGTGCAACTTCGACGAGGGATTAGGGAATGAACAATAGTAGCCTACCTGTGAGGCTTAAACGGACACAGGGACGAAGATCCCTTTCAAGGGTTGAAGAACCCCTCTGGCCGGTTTTAGGACTGTCTGGGACTATTTTTATTAGTTTAGTTTTTTTTTTGATTTTTGATTTTTTTTGATAAAAGAAATGTATCCCTTTGGTCGTCCCGTCCCTGATGAGGAGCAGCCTTTTGCGGCTCCTCGTAGACCTGAGCCTGCTTCTCCATGGTTGGCCTTATCACGTAAAGGGAAAATAGTGCTCATCATAATAGTGCTTATTGCTTTCCTTGTCATTCTCGGAATACTGTTCTTCCTGGACAAGGCTTATCCTGTACATGTGTTTGCCCCCACACCTTCTGCCATTCCTGAACATAACATGATCACTGTTGACTATGGTGAAAGAACTTTACGCAAGGGTTATAAAGATAATGTGTTTATTAAGACTTTACATCATGCTCATGCCGTATATAATGTTACAGATTGTTGGGTGTGTGGGTTGCTACCCTCTGCTGCTTATAAGAAGGACAGATTTCTAGCACTTCCTTTGACACCAGTGAATAGTTGCGTGGGGTGGTACACTTTGATTGGTATGGTCAAATATTTCCAACAGCCAGATTTTCTAATTCCCCGACTACAAGACAGAGGGTCTACTATGACAATGAGAGTGCGTCCTATGCCCTGATGGACGTTTCGACCAAACATTTTTGGAGACATGTGAAAAGAAAGTAGGACGATTCTTGACTCCCAACGACACTGACAAAGTTAGAGAGAGTTTTCTACAGTTAAATTCCTCCCTGTCTTATAGACACCCGCCAAAAGGGAATGGTAGCAATAAGTCTTTGGTGGCCTTAGCAGTTGTAGGACTGTCACCATTCTTTTGTATAGCGGGAAGGGGTCCTATCAAGGTTGGGAACAGTTCCTGTAACGTGACAGCATCACTACGCCTGCCCCTTAGCCCTTCTCTGGTCACACCTCCCAACATCTACTTCGTGTGCGGGGACAATGGGTACTTGTGGTTGCCTGAAGGTTGGGGTGGGGTCTGTTATCTAGCTTATATGATCCGACCTGTGTATGTGGCACCTTCTGATTATCATAAGACTCACCGTAGGTTTACAAGCTCGCCAGAGCAGCGTAAAAGGAGGGCACTTCAGGTTGACGACGTAGATCAGACAGATACCTCATTACAACAATGGACAGATTTCTCTAAGGGTCTCCTGCCTTTCTGGGGTCCGATATTTAACAGTAGGGCCATCCGTAGGTTGTCAAGGGTGATGGAGAAAGTGGTGATTACTGAAGCAGACATTGCTACTAATATGTCTATTGAGATTCAGGCCATGAGATTATTCACGATCCAAAATAGGATGGTGTTAGACGTCATCCTTGCTGATAGGGGTGGAGCCTGTCGCGTCATCGGGACGTCTTGTTGTGTGTATATTCCTGACTCTGCTCCGACAGTTAACTTAGCAGTACAGAAACTCCATAGATTAGCGACTGAATTTCATCAGGATAACGGGACATGGTCACTACAAGGGTGGCTTTGGGGTGTTTTCTCCTCATGGGGTTGGAAAATACTGATGGGACTAGTTGGAGTAGTGAGCGTACTCCTGACATGCTGCCTTTGTGTTTACTGCCTTCCCCCATGTTGCTCAATGTGTGCTAGTAATTTGCGACCCTCCAACAAGGTGACTGGTCAATACCCTGCCTCCACTGCTATTGAACTTCCTGATGTTCATTGGATGATGCTCATAGACGAAGATATTTTTGATTAAAGTATACCCCCGCCCCTAGAATGTGATGTAAAGGCGCTACCTTTTTAGCTAATAAAGGCTACGCTCCAGTTAGCCAAATGATGCTAAAAGGAGGGTCTGATAGGTTTCATTTTTCGTTGCCGCGCCCATTGCCATTTACATATGCAAGTTAGCATCATGTGTCTAACTGATGAAGTATACGCTTATGTTCTTACGTTATTTTTATTGCTCATGTGATTATTCATTTATATGTGTGATGATATTTGGTTTCCTTAGCTTAGCTCGTGTGCCTCCATTTTGTGTACTCCTCTGTGTCTGCGACTCGCACTCGCTCATCCACCCCTCCCGTAGGAATAAGAAAATCACTAATGCAGCATTTTTCGTTTCTCAGCTAACTGTGGCCGAAACTAACAAGTTTCTTATCAGTAGTGTTCTCATGCACCAGAGACGCTGAGGCCCGGCTCCGCGGCCTTGGGCACAGATAGCATATGTTGCTTTTGCAGGTGCAGATGCCTCTTGTATGATGCCATTGTTCCTCTCTCTGGGGTTCAGTACTTTTCCAGAAGGGGCGTGTTCTGCTTCGCTGTACCATGTTATAATGTATTGCTGTGATGATATGAGTTAGTCCTCTCGGCGCACTCCTAGGGGTGAGGTCGGACAGGGCCCTCTCATAAGGGAGTTTGTGGCCTAATAAATTTACCTTGTTTATTCTTCTCCACTGTCCGGCTGACTTCTTACTGAGTAACTATAGGTGAGTGTGGTAAGTCACTCGGGTGGATTTGAGCCACGCTTATCAAGCCAAAGGAAGGTGGGATGAATAATACAATGAGCAGTCCATAGTGCAAACTATGCGGGTCCAGGCCTGTACAATGCAGTCTACAGTGGAGGGGTCACCTTCTCTCAGTCGCACCGAGGTGTGAATGTATCCCGAAGGGACTACGGGGGCCATGTACCCATCTTCGACAGCCAAGTGTGCCATGTAAGTAGGGGGATGAAACCAGTAGGCAGCGAAATGCGCCTGCACGCAGGTTTAGTATTTTTCAAAGTTGGGTACCTCAAACCCTCCCTGATGAAAAGGCAGCATGAGTGTATTAAGGCTGAGTCGTGCTCGTTTCCCTCCCCAAATCAGCCTAATGATCTGGGATTAAGAGAGCGAAAGAAAAACCTGCGAGTGTTATATGGAATATTAACAAATAAATAAAGTAGTTTGGGTAAAATCACCATTTTGATTAGCGCAATACGACCTGCCATAGAGAGGGGGAGATGTAGCCACTTGGAGATATTGTCAGTAATTTTATCTAACGCTGTACCATTATTGCATCTTTGTCCCTGGTGACCCGAATGTCTAGATATTTTATTTTGTCCTGTTCCCACATAAGGGGGTAGTCGAGTTGGAAAGGAGGCGTGTAGTCTGTAAGTGGAAAAATGGCGGATTTGGACCAGTTAATTTGTACCCCTGCTATACCTCCAAATTTAGTTATTTCGCGCAACACCGGATTCAAATTGTCTCGGGGTTTTTCTATATAAAGCGTCATATCATCGGCATAGAGGGAAATGAGTAATTGACGGGACGGATATATGAGGGAGCGGGGTTGTGGTTTTGGCGGAGCATGGCAGCCAGAGGCTCGACTGCTATCGCAAAGAGGATGGGAGATAAAGGGCATCCTTGGCGGGTGACTCTCGGGACATCAAACGGAGTGGACCTGGAGCCATTAAGTAACTCTGTAGCCGTGGGCTGGTGATAGAGCAGTTTCACCCAACCTATAAAACTAAAAGGCATTCTCATATACTACAGCGTGCCAAATAAGTAATCCCATTCTAAAGAATCAAAAGCTTTTGTAGCATCTAAAAACACTGCCACTGCATCGCTTTTAGGGTTGATGTCTTGTAACACAGCGTGGAGAGTGCGAAGATTGTGGGAGGTCACTCAATTGGGCACAAAGCCTGCCTGGTCTGGCAGCACTAGTTTCTCCATAAGGAGGTTAAGGCGAGTTCCCAGCACTTTAGCAAGAATCTTGGTGTCGCAGTTGAGTAGGGAAAGCGGGTGGTAGGAGTCGCATTTGGTGGGATCCTTGCCTGGTTTGAGTAGGGAGGTAATAAGTGCTTTACGCATAGTACGGGGGAGGCTGCCCACTTCAAATGCTGTGTAGTAAACTTGTTTCAGTATTGGAGCCAGAATGTGGGCAAATTGTTTATAAAAATCAATAGGAAGGCCATCTGACCCGGGAGCCTTACCCGATCTCATACTCATAATAGCATCCGTTATCTCATCACGTTCTAATTCCAGATGCAGGAACTTCTGTTAGGTCTTCCCCAACCATGCCAGTGCAACATCCTCCAAGTATGTAGACAGGTCAAGAGGGTCCGTTCTGTGAGAAGAGTATAGCGTTTGGTAGTGATTTTGAAAGGTGTGAAGTTGGTCAGAGAGATTTCTGTGTACAATGCCTTCGGAGTCATGTATCTCCGCTACATAGTTGGCAAATCTGGGGGGTTTAATAGAGTTTGCCAATGCTTTCCCCGGCCTGTCCCCTTCACCATAAACACGGGCCATGTGAGGGCAGCCTAAGAATTTACACTCCCTATGGGCAAGTAGTGTGTATTCCGATAATTTGTCGCGGTATATATATATATATATATATATATATATATATATATATATATATATATATATATATATATATATATATATATATATATATATATTCACTGAAAAAACCATAGGTTATAGACCATATATAGTTAGGAATTAGCATTTACAAAACAATATTTTACTCACACAAAACCATTGAAATTTCATATATAGTTAGTTGCCCTAACTATATATCGCGCACCCGCGATCCACTGCTGATGATGTCACATATTACATCATTCATGACATGGTCAGTGACATCACTGATGACATCACTGATGACATCTCAAATGACATCACTGATGACATCACTGATGACATCATCCAGTGACTGTATGCTGCAGTAAAGTAAAAATATGTCTTACATATTGAAGAATGAGTGGATGTTTAAGTGTCTGGATGAAGGATTTAGTAGGTGCATGACTGACTGTATGAGAGAGTGATTAAATGTGTGTCACTAAGTGCATGGGTTAGTGACTAAACTGTCTTATTTTGTGCATCATTATATCTGTTGTTCTGTATACTGCTGCATGTGTTGATCAGTAGCTATATGAGTAACTATATGGGTTATTGATTGTTTGCCCAAGTATTTGTATGGGAAACTGAGTATGTGTGTGAGTTGATGGAAGGTGTATGACTCTGTGCATAGATGTGTGAGCAGTTGATTCACTATATGTATGGGTTCAAAAGTGCATGTGGAAACAGCTGCATGGGCAGTTGACTGTGTGCATGAGTGTATTGCTGAGTGAATGGATATCTCAGTGCTACATGTCAAAGTAAGTACATATGTAAAACACAGTACATGTGAGAGTAGACATATATAAATAACTGTGCAGAAGAGCCAGTGAATGTGTGAGTGGCTGCATGGATCATTGAAAACTTGTATCAGTGATTGTATAAGAGAGTAAAAATATGTTAGACTATGTTTGAATTAGTAAGGTGTGTATAACTGTATAGTTGAGGAAATGGAGGTGTGATTGATTCTTTGCATGACTGAGTAGGTGCATGAGTAACTCCATGGATGAGTGACAATCTGTGAGTGTCTGTTTACACTGAGTGTATCTAAGGTTATATTAGAGTCTGAAGAGGTTCATCGTATTATCACATGAATGATGTCATCAGTGAAGTCATCAGTGATGTCATTTGAGATGTCATCAGTGATGTCATCAGTGATGTCACTGACCATGTCATGAATGATGTAATATGTGACATCATCAGCAGTGGATTGCGGGTGCGCGATATATAGTTAGGGCAACTAACTATATATGAAATTTCAATGGTTTTGTGTGAGTAAAATATGGTTTTGTAAATGCTAATTCCTAACTATATATGGTCTATAACCTATGGTTTTTTCAGTGAATTTTCAAGGTTTTGCAAATGCTAATTCCTAACTATATATGGTCTATAACCTATGGTTTTTTCAGTGAATTTCAATGGTTTTTTAATAGCAAATATCAAAAGCTGTAAAATTTATTTTTATTCTAATTCAAAAATATATTTAAATTTTTTGTAATTTAATGTTTTTAATTATATATATTTTTTAATTATTTTTTTTTTGTTTCGCTGCCGGTTTGCGAACCGGGAAGCTGTCCGTTAGCTCAATTTGATGCCGCGACCCGGTCCGCTAACCGGTAAACGTTCCGTTTGCGCAACTGCCGCATTAGAAATCAACATCGTGACGCGCCGCGGAAGCGCGACATATCACGTTGTCGCATAATGCGTCTTATGACGCGCCGCGTTAGCGCTCCCGGAAGTGCTCCGGACCGCGAACCGGAAGCGATCCGGGGCGCGGCGCGCAGCGCGTAACATGAGCGGAACAGGTCATGTGACTTGTTTATAACACTTTTCATTGGTTCATTTCACTTTTGGTTTCCTAATGATGTAAGACTAAGTCATGTGACCTAAAAATAACACTTTTCATTGGTTTAGAACTATTTTTTTTACCAAATGATGAAAGCCCCCACCTTTTTTCTCACTCTGACTTTCAACTTTGAGAAAGGAAGACCTATTTTGCTCTGTGAAAAAAATGGCTTCAGTAGTAGCTTCAGCTGCTGGACCCCCACCCCCACCACCACCACCTCCTCATAAGAAGAGTGGACCACCTCCACAGTTCCTTGGAAACCCAGAGGAGGAAGAGGATCCAGAAGAGGAAGAGGAAGAAGAGGCACCACGATTTTTGAAAGAGTTACCCCGGGTATCTCATTACAAAAATAGTTTTATCTGGCAGTTTTTTTCTATTCCAGCAGGAAAGAAAAAAGTTAATGCACGCTATGTTACGTGCCTTATATGCCAAGATGAATTATCCAGGGGCACTGAAAAAAAGTACAGTTATGGGAACCACACTATGCACCGTCATATGCAGAGGTGGCATCCACTAAATTATAGCCGGGCAGAGATGCGTGACCTGCAAGAGAACCCTCCAACTTCTGTGGCCAGGACATCAGCTGATATTTCTCTGACGGTTGCAGAGGCACGAGAAACAGTGCCAAATATCCCAAAAAATTTTGTTCATATGAAGTTTACTTGTTTATATTGTGGCACTTTAATTTCGTGTGCTAATATGAGTGTTAAATTAATAAATTTAGCATTTGAAAAACACCAATGCTCTAAACGCCCCAAGCAATAATTTTTTTTTTTGCTCCTGTTGAGCCCTTTTCAATGCCTGTTTTTTGTTCTTTCCCTTTCAAAAAAAACATGAAATTGTTCAAAAAATACAAAAAAAACAAATAATGTTCAAAAAAGAAAAAAATATATAAAACTACAAAAACATTAAAAAAAAAGTTCTTTTCAGAACTACCTCCCCTTTATACAAAAATTGCTAGAAAGTGTAACACTCTGGCAAGCTGTTTTTTTTTAGTTCGCTTTCCGGTTCGCTCGCCGGTACGCGAACCGGGAGCTAACCCCAAATTAAAAAAAAAGAAATAAAGGAGTTAGTACAAGGGAAGTAAACAGAGAGTAATGTTAAAAGAAAGACAGCTATAGGGACTAAACCAGAGATGCTGTTTAATAGATTTATTTACCGAAGAAAAGATGGAAGAGGATATAATTGTGGAAAACAAAATAGATAAGGAAGTGAAAGAATCAAGCATTGAAAATGCAATAGGTCTCACAATAGAAGAGTTTGTCCTATTTGGTTTTGCAAATGGATGAGTGGCGTTGCGTGGATGAGTGGCGTTGCGTGGATGATTGGCGTTGTGTGGATGATTGGCGTTGCGTGGATGAGTGGCGTTGCGTGGATTAGTGGCGTTGCATGGATGAATTGCGTGTGTGAGTGGCGTAGTGTGTGTGAGTGACGTTGTGTGTGTGAGTGGCGTTGTGTGTGTGAGTGGCGTTGCGTGTGTGAGTGGCGTTGCGTGTGTGAGTGGCGTTGCGTGTGTGAGTGGCGTTACTGTGGGGGAGGGGGGGACGAGAAATGCACACGGCGGACAGGGGAGGGGACGGAGCGGGGACAGCAGAATGAGGGTGTAAAGCAGCCGGGGCCTTTGAAGTGAAGCTAATCTTCACTTCAAAGGTGTGGGAGGAGTGCGCCTGAGGGAACAGACGGCGATTTGGTAATGTGCACACGCATTTTAGGTCAATGCACTTGCGCATTGAACTAAAAGCCACAGGCACAGCTCCAAATTTCCACATTTAGTTAAACTTTGTTTAAAGCTCTATAGTCTGAAGCCCTATAGTAGGTGAATGTGATAGAAATGTAACGAAAAGAGTAGAAAACATTTACCTTAAAATTCTTGATAACTTATTCAATTTTTTTTCATACTTTCAATCTGTGAAAGAGAGAACAAACATTTGAAAAATATTAAAACATGTATTTAAAAATTAGAAAAGACAAGGGAAAAGGTTGAAAGACAAACAGTTTTTCAACAACTTTGACATTTACAGAAGCATCTGCTTCTCTAGGCCCCCTACACAGTCCTAAAGATATATATTTTAAACTAACAGTATCTTGATGCTGATGAAGTGAGGCCTATTTTGGAACATGGTGCATCTTTTGCACTGCTGATGTCTCACAACAGTGATGCAATGGCAGCGCAAAAGAGATGTAAAGCCATCATAAAATTGTCCCTAACATTTTAAATGATTGTTTCAGGATGCAAATAAGATGTGTCCTTTCCAGAGGTTTGTTTGAGGTGAGGCCTATTCAGGTTTCAAAATAAAACAGTACCCAGAAGTACAGCACTGTATGCATTAACTTTGACACTTACAGAAGCCTCAGTTTCTCCATGTCTACCTCACATTTCTAAATGTATATCATAAGTACAAAAAGTAGAGAATTAATTATACATGTTAAATGGTTTATTTTTGCTGTTCTCAGAATGTATCAAATTTCACTAAAATCAGTGACTTGAAGGTATTCATCATGTAACAGCGGGGGAAAAAAACACAATCAAAATGATTGTGTTTAAAAAACCCATACAACATAAGAAATCAGAATTCAAAACTCCTTAAAATTAACTTACTTTCCATGACGTCGAAGGATGTCCTATGAACAGCTTACACTCTGTTGTGCTATTAATATTTTCAGCCCGCCACTTTCTGAAAGAAAACCTCTATCGTTTCGAAAAATATGTTACATACGATAAAAGACTTCTCACATTCTACCACATGTTTCCACAAGGCCAAATCATGTTAGAGCGATTTACAACTCTTGGAATTCCGTCATTTTTTATTTTCGCAAGTTTCAGAAAGAAAACGTTTAAGATTACTTTCACAATCCTGGACTACTAATATCTTTCCCTTCTTGCTCACTCATGTTCTACTTCCTATGACACTGATACTGCTTACTATGAAGCAGACTTACTTGCATCAGGTTTATATAGTTGAATTTTTAAAATGACATTATAATCAAAAGTTTTGACCAATAATCTAGACAGCATTGCAGACTTACATTCCCTCTACTCCATGAACCTCTTGAAATTCCTCGGAGCACATCCCGAGATTCTTTCCCTAAAATTTTGGTTTTAAAAACACCAGGTAAGAATTTTTAAGGTCATACGGCAATTTTTTTTTGAAAGTTATAACAGAATCGTTGCAGAATGACCAGCCGTTTCTAGACTTTAAATAAGCTGTGTAATGTCCTGATGTTGTTGAAGGACCGTCATGATATATAATTGCTGCAGTTGCAAAAGTCCTTCCTGATATTGACAACTGCGAAGCAACAACATTTTTTATTAAAGTTGTCAATTTTGTTCCATCAGGCCTACATCGTTGGAACATTAAAATGACATACTGGCCATATCTTCGTATAAATAATGTTGACATCATTTCAGATTTACATTGGCTACACTCCATGTTGTGATCAGCTGCTTTTACTAGCTTATTAAAGGACACTGATTTACTGTCTGGCAAAGTTAAATATATAAATCTTTCTGAGTCTACACTAGTAGTACTTGATACCCTACAGTTCTCGCAGTCATGCTGCCAATGATAAGAAAGTCCAAACAGGTGATCTACATCTACACCCTCATCTTGCAATACATCAGGCATATACATTAAAAACTCCTGATAATCCTGCTGAATATTTTCAGAGAATTCTGTTTGACCTGAACATTCGTCTAACAGATAACGAACTTCAGACACACTTTCTACTTTTGTTCTATCAGTGCTACATTTCTCTAACACAGAATTCAACAAACAGCATAAGCTTTGTTCCGAATTGATCACAATCTGTTCTTTTAAAGTCTCTAATGAGAAGACAACATTAACAACTACATTAGCATAGCAGTTGACACCAGAACTGTTTTCAAATTGAAAACCGACAACATCTTCAACAGAATCCATTTTCGTTCTGCTTACAATTTTCGGTTCATCGACTTTTGGGCTTTTTGCTACAACCTCCCTACTATTACTGATATTTCTTCGTTTCCGGCCTACCACACGTTTCTCAAACAAAGGATATTGAGGCAAATGTGGCGCATACTCTCTTCTTAACCTATTGTATTCCTTTACACAATCTAGATCCGCACAAATGTTTGTGACATCACAGTCAATCAAGTACAATCCCGATAAACTTCTAACTCGTGACAATGCCACATATGCCATACCCTCCTTGAACACAGAACTGCCAATATTCACCAATGCACTGTCTACACTTAAACCTTGCGATTTATGGATTGTCACCGCATATGCCAAGCAAACAGGAAACTGCTTACGGCGAACATATAAGTCTTTAACAAGCAAAAACCTAGCAGAGCAACGACCAATTAGCTGTACTTCCTCAATGCCATCAAATTTAATTTTTAAAAATTCAATTCCATCTCTACTTCTGTATTTCTCAAAATCAACAACATTACCCATTGATCCATTTACCAGACCTCTTTCAACATGTAAATTCCTTCTCAAAATGATTCGGCAATTTAAGCACACATTTAAAGTCTTTTCAAAACCCGCAGTTTTAGATATAGTCTTCTCTCATGAATCCAATTTTGATTTCAAATTCTCAGACAAAATAATTGTTGATCCCATATGCTCTATTCTGTCAATAGCTTCCAGTTTCATAATCTCTTGCTTTTCTAAATGCAACATTTTGTTGTTGAAGATGGCACATTCACACTCTGCTCCGACAGTTAACTTAGCAGTACAGAAACTCCATAGATTAGCGACTGAACTTCATCAGGATAACGGGACATGGTCACTACAAGGGTGGCTTTGGGGTGTTTTCTCCTCATGGGGTTGGAAAATACTGATGGGACTAGTTGGAGTAGTGAGCGTACTCCTGACATGCTGCCTTTGTGTTTACTGCCTTCCCCCATGTTGCTCAATGTATGCTAGTAATTTGCGACCCTCCAACAAGGTGACTGGTCAATACCCTGCCTCCACTGCTATTGAACTTCCTGATGTTCGTTGGATGATGCTCATAGACGAAGATATTTTTGATTAAAGTATACCCCCGCCCCTAGAATGTGATGTAAAGGCGCTACCTTTTTAGCTAATAAAGGCTACGCTCCAGTTAGCCAAATGATGCTAAAAGGAGGGTCTGATAGGTTTCATTTTTCGTTGCCGCACCCATTGCCATTTACATATGCAAGTTAGCATCATGTGTCTAACTGATGAAGTATACGCTTATGTTCTTACGTTATTTTTATTGCTCATGTGATTATTCATTTATATGTGTGATGATATTTGGTTTCCTTAGCTTAGCTCGTGTGCCTCCATTTTGTGTACTCCTCTGTGTCTGCGACTCGCACTCGCTCATCCACCCCTCCCGTAGGAATAAGAAAATCACTAATGCAGCATTTTTCGTTTCTCAGCTAACTGTGGCCGAAACTAACAAGTTTCTTATCAGTAGTGTTCTCATGCACCAGAGACGCTGAGGCCCGGCTCCGCGGCCTTGGGCACAGATAGCATATGTTGCTTTTGCAGGTGCAGATGCCTCTTGTATGATGCCATTGTTCCTCTCTCTGGGGTTCAGTACTTTTCCAGAAGGGGCGTGTTCTGCTTCGCTGTACCATGTTATAATGTATTGCTGTGATGATATGAGTTAGTCCTCTCGGCGCACTCTTATGGGTGAGGTCGGACAGGGCCCTCTCATAAGGGAGTTTGTGGCCTAATAAATTTACCTTGTTTATTCTTCTCCACTGTCCGGCTGACTTCTTACTGAGTAACTATAGGTGAGTGTGGTAAGTCACTCGGGTGGATTTGAGCCACGCTTATCAAGCCAAAGGAAGGTGGGGTGAATAATACAATGAGCAGTCCATAGTGCAAACTATGCGGGTCCAGGCCTGTACAATGCAGTCTACAGTGGAGGGGTCACCTTCTCTCAGTCGTACCGAGGTGTGAATGTATCCCGAAGGGACTACGGGGGCCATGTACCCATCTTCGACAGCCAAGTGTGCCATGTAAGGAGGGGGATGAAACCAGTAGGCAGCGAAATGCGCCTGCACGCAGGTTTAGTATTTTTCAAAGTTGGGTACCTCAAACCCTCCCTGGTGAAAAGGCAGCATGAGTGTATTAAGGCTGAGTCGTGCTCGTTTCCCTCCCCAAATAAGCCTAATGATCTGGGATTAAGAGAGCGAAAGAAAAACCTGCGAGTGTTATATGGATTATTAACAAATAAATAAAGTAGTTTGGGTAAAATCACCATTTTGATTAGCGCAATACGACCTGCCATAGAGAGGGGGAGATGTAGCCACTTGGAGATATTGTCAGTAATTTTATCTAACGCTGTACCATTATTGCATCTTTGTCCCTGGTGACCCGAATGTCTAGATATTTTATTTCGTCCTGTTCCCACATAAGGGGGTAGTCGAGTTGGAAAGGAGGCGTGTGGTCTGTAAGTGGAAAAATGGCGGATTTGGACCAGTTAATTTGTACCCCTGCTATACCTCCAAATTTAGTTATTTCGAGCAACACCGGATTCAAATTGTCTCGGGGTTTTTCTATATAAAGCGTCATATCATCGGCATAGAGGGAAATGAGTAATTGACGGGACGGATATATGAGGGAGCGGGGTTGTGGTTTTGACGAAGCATGGCAGCCAGAGGCTCGACTGCTATCGCAAAGAGGATGGGAGATAAAGGGCATCCTTGGCGGGTGCCTCTCTGGACATCAAACGGAGTGGACCTGGAGCCATTAAGTAACTCTGTAGCCGTGGGCTGGTGATAGAGCAGTTTCACCCAACCTATAAAACTAAAAGGCATTCTCATATACTACAGCGTGCCAAATAAGTAATCCCATTCTAAAGAATCAAAAACTTTTGTATCATCTAAAACACTGCCACTGCATCGCATTTAGGGTTGATGTCTTGTAACACAGCGTGGAGAGTGCGAAGATTGTGGGAGGTCGCTCAATTGGGCACAAAGCCTGCCTGGTCTGGCAGCACTAGTTTCTCCATAAGGAGGTTAAGGCGAGTTCCCAGCAATTTAGCAAGAATCTTGGTGTCGCAGTTGAGTAGGGAAAGCGGGTGGTAGGAGTCGCATTTGGTGGGATCCTTGCCTGGTTTGAGTAGGGAGGTAATAAGTGCTTCACGCATAGTACGGGGGAGGCTGCCCACTTCAAATGCTGTGTAGTAAACTTGTTTCAGTATTGGAGCCAGAATGTGGGCAAATTGTTTATAAAAATCAATAGGAAGGCCATCTGACCCGGGAGCCTTACCCGATCTCATACTCATAATAGCATCCGTTATCTCATCACGTTCTATTTCCAGATGCAGGAACTTCTGCTAGGTCTTCCCCAACCATGCCAGTGCAACATCCTCCAAGTATGTAGACAGGTCAAGAGGGTCCGTTCTGTGAGAAGAGTATAGCGTTTGGTAGGTATTTTGAAAGGTGTGAAGTTGGTCAGAGAGATTTCTGTGTACAATGCCTTCGGAGTCATGTATCTCCGCTACATAGTTGGCAAATCTGGGGGGTTTAATAGAGTTTGCCAATGCTTTCCCCGGCCTGTCCCCTTCACCATAAACACGGGCCATGTGAGGGCAGCCTAAGAATTTACACTCCCTATGGGCAATTAGTGTGTATTCCGATAATTTGTCGCGGTATATATATATATATATATATATATATATATATATATATATATATATAGGTCGAGTGAACAAGCGGCGTTCGCGCCGCGAAACGCGTCTCTGACATCTGGCTAAAATAAAGAAATAAGCATCAAGATAATCCTGGGTCCGTGTCCTGTTTGGTTCCTGCGCGTGATTCAAGACGTGGTATCTAATTCAGGATTTGTGATATATATATATATATATATATATATATTACCTACTGGCGGTCGCCAGTAGGTAGTTATAGTTAGGATTTTTTTCAATGTTAAATCTCAAAATTCTATTTGGAATAACTTTGGCACCGGTTGACGAATCTGCCTGAAAATTTCCTGAAAATGGCCTCGTCGAGCTCCGGTCCTTCCTTGAAAGGGGGGATACGTCAAGCGGGGGCCGAGATAAAAGGGGGGTCTCAAAACGCGTTTTCCCCATGTTAATTTCCATAGGGCGGTCGATTTCACTTTTAACCCGAACGGCTGAATGGATTTCCACCAAATTTGGCAAAATTGTAGGGATTGGTAGCCTGATGTGCCTTTGCTATGTCTCAAGATATGTGCTGCAGTGGATTTTGAGTAATTTAGGTTCCAAAAAATATATATATCTATAGCAGCGCACCGGTGCGCGCACCAGGGAGCGCTCCGGGCGCGTGACGCGAGGTGCGCATGGAAAGCTGATTGGCTCTCGGGTGTCTGTAAACATTCGAAACAGTCCAGAGCGGCCGCCATCTTGTGTCTCGGTAAAATCGAGACATAAGAGGTCGCTAAAACAAAGGGGGAACTGACCATAAGGCGTCAGGGATAGACCCCTTTGACCCCCTAGGTTTGATGTGGGGGCTATAAAAGGGCCCCGCGGGGCATTTAAAATTTTTTTTTTTTTCGTTTTGCGCGGGGGAAGCGCCCGGTGCGCGCACCGGGGAGCGGCCCTGGGAGCGTACTATGAGGAAAAAAGGTGACAGAGTTTTTAAAAAATGAAGTTTTGATTTAGAAATTGGAGGTAGTTCTAAAAAGAACTTTTTTTTTTCTTCTTTTTGTTGTTTTATATTTTTTTTGTATTTTTTTAGGGGGAGAAACAAAAAAAGGGAATTGAAACTGGCTCAACTGGAGCAAAAAAACAAAAAACCCCAAAAATTACTTCTTTTTGGGGCACTTGTTATTATCACCTGCAAGGACGATGAGCTTAACGCTTTTTTCGCCATAGGCGATAAGCTTGCCACATGCAGAACAAGTGATTTTAAAATCAGCAAATCTCGGCTGAATGCAAGGCATCACCTCGGATGTTTCTGGTTCTGATGAGGTGGGTTGGTTTCTTTGGGAGGGGGTCCTTGATGACTGGGGGAGGTTACTGGCCAGTTCCCTGAACTCTACACGAGAGTAGTTGATTGGGTGCTTTCTGGTCATGTGCCGAATCATGGTATAGTTACCAAAAGAATATTTTTTGTTTGGGTTGCCCCGTGAAAGTTCATCATTGCAGATGAGGCAAGTCACCTTGGGCGCATTCACCTTTTTTTTCCCCTCTGGGATTGAAAAAAACTGCCATACAATGTGTGGTTTGGGTTTGTAAGGGGTATTTTCTTCTGGCAGCCATCTTCTTCTCCCCTCCTCCTCTTCCTCTTCCTCCTCCTCCTGTTCTTGACCACCAATATAATTTGGAGCTGGTCCTCTTGGTGGTTGTGGTGGTGGTGGTGGGGCAGATGCACCAGCTGATGCTACTACTGAAGCCATTATTTGGAGCAAAAAAGTAGAGAGAGCAACAAACAGGTCTTCCTCAGTCAAAGGACAAAGTCAGAATAAGGAAAAAAGGTGGGGTCTTTCATCATTTAGAAAAAAAAACTGTCCTGAACCAATGAGAAGTGTTATTTTCAGGTCACAAGACCAGGGGCTTCATCATTATGAAACTAAAACTGTTATGAACCAATAAAAAGTGTTATTTTCTGCTCACATGGCCCGACGCGCTTACGCTACGCCCCGGGTCGCGCAGCGTAAGCGCGTCGGAAGTTTACGTTGTGCGATCGTATTCGCTCGAGTACTTCCGGGTGCGCTTACGCCGTGCGTATCACGCGGTCGCGGTTACGCGATACGTCACGATCATGTTTTCGTTTGCGATATTGGCGCTCACGGGACGCTCCCCGGAGCGCGCCCCGGGGCGCTTTTCAGAAATACGCTTTTCGGGGCGCTCCCCCAAAAAATTAAAAAAAAAAAATGGGATAATTGTAGGGACAGGTAGCCCTATTCTGAAGTGGTTTGTAAAAAAAATAACTTTAGAAAAATATGTATTGTGCTACATTGGGCTTAATATATGTTAGAGCCAAAATGTAGCCCAAATGTAGCCCAAAGTAGCCCAATGTAGCCCAAAGATGGCCACCAGAGACCAAAAATTGTAAATGTAGCCCAAATTTCAACTAGATGTAGCCCAACTGTAGCCCAATGACAGAATGTACCAGAGTGTTAAAAAGAACAACTAGAGTGCTAACAGTCTTATTTATAAAGTGAAACTTATAGTTAGGAATTAGCATTAAAAAAACCTATGAAATTCACTGAAAAAACCATAGGTTTCACACCAGTTATAGTTAGGAATTAGCATTTAAAAAACCTATGAAATTCACTGAAAAAACCATAGGTTTCACACCGGTTATAGTTAGGAATTAACATTTAAAAAACCTATTAAATTCACTGAAAAAACCATAGGTTTCACACCAGTTATAGTTAGCTGGAAATTTTACTGATATAAAACCATTGAAATTCCCACGTTATAGTTAGTCGGACTCACTATAACTTGCGCGTGCAATGCACTGCTGATGACATCACATATTACATCACTCATGACATGGTCAGTGACATCACTCATGACATCACTGATGACACCATCCAGTGAATATGTGTCTTTCTGAAAAATAAATATTAGTGAGTTATGTTTAAATATTTAAATACATATATTAGTGTTTCACTTTGTGTATAAGTGGCTACATGTGTTGATAAGTAGCTACATGCGTATGTATATGGGTTATTTGATATTTTTATTAGTATCAGTATGAGTGTCTATATGGTTTGGTGGGGGTATTACTTAGCACATAGATGCATGAGTGACTGACTCTTTGTTTGTATGTGTTTTGAAGACAGCATATGTACAGGACAGTATGGGTGGATGAGTGTCTATATGTGTTTGTTAGTGAGTGAATGACTGTCTCACTAGTGTCTTTATCAGTAACTACATATGTTTTAATCTAGTATATATGAATATTGATGTATATAAGTGAGTATATGTGAGAGTAAGAGATTGTAAGATTTCCTGTTTAAATAAGTATGTGTTTCTATAAGTGATTGTTTAAGAGAATAAATATGTGTAATTTTCAATAGAAGTAAGGTGGAAGTGTGTGTATAACTCTATATTCAAATAAATGGTTGTTCAATAGTTTATTTGCATGTGTGAGTATGTGTGTGAGTAACTTTTGGATGAATGTCGGTGTGTAACAGGATGTATAGGTGTATCTCTTCATATGATGAGTGAGTATATGTATGAGTGACTATATAGAACTGTTGGTGAATGAGTGGATGTGTATATAGATAGTGGAAGTACAGAATTGCTTGTTGTAACTGATATAGGTATGTCCATTTTTTAAAAATTTCAGTTTCTATTTTTGAATATGTGTCTCAAGGGTTACTTTACACTGAGAGGAGGTCTGTCACTGTGTCACAAGGATGGTGTCATCAGTGATGTCATGAGTGATGTCACTGACCATGTCATGAGTGATGTAATATGTGATGTCATCAGCAGTGCATTGCACGCGCAAGTTATAGTGAGTCCGACTAACTATAACGTGGGAATTTCAATGGTTTTATATCAGTAAAATTTCCAGCTAACTATAACTGGTGTGAAACCTATGGTTTTTTCAGTGAATTTAATAGGTTTTTTAAATGCTAATTCCTAACTATAACCGGTGTGAAACCTATGGTTTTTTTCAGTGAATATATATATATATATTACCTACTGGCGGTCGCCAGTAGGTATATATAGTTAGGATTTTTTTCCTATGGGATTTTTGAAAATTCTATGTCGAATAACTTTAACGTTTGTGGACCGAATTGGCTGAAATTTTCAGGAAAATGACACATTTTGTTTCTGAGCAGCCCCTGAAAATTTGGGTGGGTTTCGTCAAAGGGGGGCCGAGAAAAAAGGGGGGTCCCAAAACGCGTTTTTAACATTGAGTTTTCCATAGGGCGGTTGGACTCACTTTTAGCTCGAACGGCTGAATGGATTTACACGAAACTTGGCAAAATTGTAGATATGGTTTGCCCGACGTGCCTTTGCTATGTCTCAATATATGTGCTCCAGTGGATTTTGAGAAATTAACGTTTTAAAAAACAGATATATCTGTGACAGCGCTCCGGTTAGCGCTCCGGTTCGCGTACCTGACGCGTAACGGAACTTCGCGAAGCGAAGCTGATTGGCTCTCGGGTGTCTGTAAACATTCTAAACAGTCCGGAGCGGCCACCATCTTGTGTCTCGGTAGGATCGAGACACAAGAGGTGGAAAAAACAAAGTGGGAAATGAGCATAAGGTGGCAGAGTACATCCTCCCTGACCCCCTAGGTTTGATGAGGGGGCTTTAAAAGGGCCTCGCGGGGTTAAATAATAATAATTTTTATATCTTTTTTTTGCGGGGGGGGGGGGAGCGCTCGGTACGCGCACCGGGAAGCGGTCCAGGAAGCGTAATATTGGGAAAATAGGATGAAAGAATGTTCATATATTGTATGTTTATTGATTATTATTTTTGTTTTTTTTTAATTTATTTTATTTAAGTACCAACATGTAGGTACCAATGCAGAGTCTAAAAATAAAAATACATTGTTTCCTTTGTAGATATCTTGCAGGTTGTTTCAGAAGTTATTGAGGTATATGGAATTCATAGCGTAGTCTGTCAGGAAAGCAGAAACACCATGGAGGCAGGAGATGATAAAGAGATGTTAAATGCACATTGGAGATGATATAGTGGAAGAAAGGAAGTAACTATGAGCAAACTTAAAGTTGCACAGTATATTTAAAGTCTGATTTTACATTAAAATCAATTTGCTACTAGTTTAAAAAATACATATAAAAATTAATAATGTCTCAAACAATTTTTGAATTATTACATATAAATTTATTATTCTGATTTATTTTCAAAATTAAAAAGAACTTCTAATAATTCTTGGTCAGATTTTGACTCATTTTCAATTAACAAATCCACAGCTTCAACACATTGCAGAAGTTCTATGTCCATTGATTGATCAAAGAATTCTGAATCATTTTCTTTGTCTTGGTTGCATTCTGCAATTTCCACGTTATTTTTCTGCTCTCCTTCCATTTCTATGCTGTAAAATGAATTTAAAAAAAATATATCAGTACAGATAGGGCACTGTTGGGTTTAAGTACAGACAGGTAGTTTGGTTTTTTAAACAGTGATTTTTTCGTTGTGCGGTGTATGGTATCAAACTGGAAGTAGAAATATGAAAAAATTTCTGAAATAAACTCTAAGTCAATTCTTAATTATACAAGACAAGTCTAACTCCATCCATAACTAAAACAGAGAAGTCTATTTTATTCTATAAGTATTACAGAGGGATAATATTTAACTATCAGAAAATGTTTTCCTAATTAGCTTACAGTACAGAACATACTTCAGTTTTTAAAATAACATCTTACCTTTCAAATAGAACTTCAAGTTATCAGTTGAAATGTACTTGATATGCACTTCAAGAAGTAGTATTCAAAATGGCTGTGTTTCTCTCTCTTTCTTTATATATATTCAGGTACATAACCAATCAAATGTCATGAAATAATAGAAGATATTGAAAGTAGCATTTTGATTGGTTGTCAATTCTAACACTTCATAAGTTTTTTGGTTAGGTAATTTACCTCAGGATATTTAATCAGGCTTACAGCATAATTTTCACAATGAAATTCCATCAAATTTGGGGAAATGGTAGGGACTGCTATGTAGTAGGGGCTATTCTATATTTGATGAAAGTGTCTGTAGTGGTTTTTCTGTAAATTACTTTCCCACCATTTTTTATCGAGCGCTTACCGGTGCGCTCCCCGGTACGCGAACCGGCAGCGTTACGGGAGTCCTCCATTTTGTGTATTGGTAGAATTAAGACATAAGATGGAGGACAAACAATGTACGGAATGGATAGAAGGGGGCACGGTAGACACTTTGTGACCCTCTAGGTTTTCGGAGGGAGGATTAGGATGCTGATACATGCAAAAATTAAGATTTTTTTTTTTTTACAAATTTTGCGGGGGGAGCGCTCGGTACGCGCACCGGTAAGCTAACCAGGGAGCGTACTTTAGTGAAGAAAAAAAAAAGAAAGAATACATTTTACATCTTTTGATATTTGCTATTAAAAAACCATTGAAATTCACTGAAAAAACATAGGTTATAGACCATATATAGTTAGGAATTAGCATTTACAAAACCTTGAAAATTCACTGAAAAAACCATAGGTTATAGACCATATATAGTTAGGGATTAGCATTTACAAAACCTTATTTTACTCGCACAAAACCATTGAAATTCGCATATATAGTTAGTTGCACTAACTATATATCGCGCACCCGCAATCCACTGCTGATGATGTCACATATTACATCATTCATGACATGGTCAGTGACATCACTGATGACATCTCATTTGACATTACTCATCACATCACTGATGATATCATTCATGTGATAATACGATGAACCTCTTCAGATTCTAATATAACCTTAGATACAATCGGTGTAAAAAGACACTCACAGACTGTCACTCATCCATGGAGTTACTCACACACCTAGTCACTCATGCAAAAAATCAATCACACCTCCATTTCCTCAACTATACAGTTATACACACCTTACTTATTCAAACATATTCTAACACATATTTACTCTCTTATACAATCCCTGATACAAGTTTACAATGATCCATACAGCCACTCACACATTCACTGGCTCTTATGCACAGTAATTTATATATGACAACTCTCACATGTACTGTGTTTTAGATATGTACTTACTTTGACATGTAGCACTGAGATATCCATTCACTCACCAATACACTCATGCACACAGTCAACAGCTCATACAGCTGTTTCCACATGCACTTTTGAACCCATACATCTAGTGAATCAACAGCTCACACATCTATGCACAGAGTCATACACCTCCCAGCCACCCACACACACACTCAGTCTCCCATACAAATACTTGGGCAACCAACCAATACCCCATATAGTTACTCATATAGCTCCTGATCCACACATGCAGCAGTTTACAGAACAACAGACATAATGATGCACAAATTAAGATAGTTTAGTCACTAACCCATGCACTCAGTGAGACACATTTAATCACTCACTCATACAGTCAGTCATGCACCTACTAAATACTTCATCCAGACACTTATACATCCACTCATTCTTCAATATGTAAGACAAATTTTAACTTTACAGAACCATACAGTCACTGGATGTTGTCATCAGTGATGTCATCAGTGATGTCACTGACCATGTCATGAATGATGTAATATGTGACATCATCAGCAGTGGATTGCGGGTGCGCAATATATAGTTAGTGCAACCAACTATATATGCGAATTTCAATGATTTTGTGCGAGTAAAATAAGGTTTTGTAAATGCTAATCCCTAACTATATATGGTCTATAACCTATGGTTTTTTCAGTGAATATATATATATATTCACTGAAAAAACCATAGGTTTCACACCAGTTATAGTGAGCAGGAAGTTTTACTCGCATAAACCATTGAAATTCCCATGTTATAGTTAGTTGGACTCAATATAACTTGCGCGTGCAATGCACTGCTGATGACGTCACATATTACATCACACATGACATGGTCAGTGACATCACTCATTTTTTTTTTAACATCATTTTTATTGCATCACCAATATAAATGTACAGACAAGATATTCAGCAAAAATAGCACGACATGAACCGATTCAATTGTAGACAGTCGATCTTCATCCGGAAGGATCATCCCGCTCTTGACGCGGGTGGCTTCATCTCCGTCTTGGTCTCGTACTTCTTACATTGTCTGACCGCTTCATTTTGCACATAACCCTGGAATGCTTTTGTGATTTACGCCCCTCCCCCTCCCCAAATTTCGGTGCCCCAACATCCCTCCAAACCAGCTTCCTACCCGCCCTCCCCCGTGGTCGCGCTGCGCTTGAGTAACCATGTATTAGTGCCCGGTGTGTTGTAGGAGGAAGCAAACAATCGCTAAGGTGTGTTCTCCTGTATAGTGTTAGGGTCTGCTCCAGCTAGTTCGCTCTCGCCTTCCTGCCCCTCGTCGTCCACATCCCTGAGCGCCTGCACCATCACCTCCCATGCAGTCGCACTTTCCAGTGCTTTCTCGTCATTCGACCTCCAGGCCATCTGGTATCGTAGGGTACTATCACACGCGGCCCATCTCAGACACTCCCCATACCATCTTTTATACGTGGGCCCCACTCTGGACTTCCAATTTCGTGTGATCTCCCGCTTGGCCAAGATAAGCCCTAAATCTATAAATTTACTCGACATCGTATTTCTAGGTGTGTGTGGGAACCAGTGAAGGATGCCAACTGCTTTAGTATACTGGATATCCCTGTCCGTCGCGCCGTTAAGGGCCCGCCCAACTTCCTGCCAATAGTCGCCTAAAGAGGGGCAATCCCACAGCATATGACATAGATCCGCCCCCGCTGTATTACATCTGGGGCAAGCAGCGTCGGTCGCCCCAAAGTACTGTTGGATTTTCCCGGGCGTGAGGTATGCCCTGTGGATAACATAAAAGTGGATCAATTGGAACCTGGCATTCCTCGAGCTCTTCCGCGCCCTCCTCAGCAGTTGGCCCCAGGTCGTGTCTGGTATCTCCACCTGGAGGTCCAGCTCCCACTTGGCCTTCAGGGCTGCCAAAGGTTGCAAGGCCTCCCGCTGCATCCTCGAGTACAGGCACGTGACGGCCTTAAAGGTTCCCGCCGCCATCATGGCGTACTGGCAAGCCATCGAGGTGCCTGGTTCCTGCAGCCCTTCCCCCCAGTGGGCTCGCATGGCGCCCGTGACTGCCGCGTGCAGCAGGTAGTCACCCCTCGGTAGGTCAAATCTCTCCTGCAGGTCCCGAAACGGCAGCAACACCCCATCTTCGTAGAGGTCACCCAGCACGTGCACTCCCGCCTCCTCCCACCCTAGCAAGCGTGACCAGTCACCTCCATGTGGGAGGGCAGTGACCATTCCCAGCGGTATTTCGGGGGCATACATAAGGCGGACACCCGCCCGCTTACGAGCCCGGTCCCAACATAGCCGGAAAGTCTGCTCCTCGACCGTCAGGTCTCCCACTCGGAGTTTCTGGTGCAGCGTAATATAGGCTAGAACGTGTCGCGGGGTGCCTTCGACTCTCGCGTCCTCGGGACCTCTATATACTCTCGCCACCTCCTGAGTAAAAGTCTGCAGCTGCGCGGCTAGGTAATATCCTTCGAAGTCCGGCACTGCCATACCTCCCTCGTCTTTGGGGCGTAACAGCGTGTCGAGCGCTATGCGCCTCCTACCCGTGCCCCACAGGTACGCTATGATCAGTGACCTCAGGCGTTTGAAAACCGAGCTCGGGATCCATACCGGCAGTGTCCTAAAATAATACAAAAGCCTGGGCAGGGCTATCATTTTAAGCAGGGAAATTCTACCAGCCAGGGAGAGCGGTAGAGTCGCCCAGAAGTCCATAGATCCACGCAGGGCGTTAATACAGCGAGTTATGTTGCCATCCAGCAGGTCGGACGGGGCGTGGTAAACATAAACCCCTAGATAATGTAAGCAGCGCGGCTCCCACCGGAGTTCCTGAGCAGTGAGTGGGCACGGTTCTCCCGGCCTCAGGGGAAACAGACAGGATTTAGGCCAGTTGACCCTCAGGCCCGATAACCTACCGAACTGCTCCAGTAGCCTCCGCGCCCCCTGAAGTTCGGCGCCAGCATCGGCCAAAAACATCAACAAGTCATCCGCATATAGGGAGATGAGGTGTGGCCTCCCCCTAAAAGGCAAACCTGCGTAGTGGCGGCCCAGTCTGGCTACCGCAGCGAAGGGTTCCATTGCCAACGCAAACAGTAGCGGGGATAGGGAACAACCCTGTCTAGTGCCACGCCTAATCGGGTATTGTCTTGAGATCAGTGCGCCCACCCAGAGCCTCGCTACCGCCTCAGTGTAGAGGACCTTGGTCCACTGTATATATCCGTCTCCCAACCCGAAGCGACGCATCACCTCATACAGGTATCCCCATTCGAGGCTGTCAAATGCCTTCTCAATGTCGATGGACAGGACAAATGGGGAGACGGTGTCTGGCCAGTCCGCACCCATCAGTCTCGTGAGTCTACGGATGTTATGAGTGGTATTTCGTGTCGGTATGAAACCGCACTGGTCACCATGAACCAGGCCCGTCATGTGCACTAGCAATCTGTTGGCCAGAATTTTACTGAGGATCTTGTAGTCCGTCGTCAACATAGACAACGGACGATACGAGGACAGCGCCGCACCCTCTCTGCCCGGCTTCAAGAGTGGGATCATAAGGGCCTCGCACATAGAGCCCGGGAGTCGGCCCTTCTCCTGCGCCTCATTGTATACCTCGCGCAGCCGCGGAGCAAGATGCTCTAGGTATTTGCCATAAAATTCGATCGGTAGACCGTCAAGGCCCGGGGTCTTGTTTCTAGCCATCTGTTTTACAGCACAACCTATTTCTCCGAGGGAGATGGGCCGCCCTAACTCTTCTGCCTCCGAGTCCTCCACTCGCGGCAACTCTAGCCCGTCCAAGAACTCCTCAAGCTCCTCCGTCCCTCCAGTATCACCACTCAGATAGAGCCCTTCATAATAAGCTCGGAACTTGTTCAGGATCCCGGGTTGGGAGTGGCAAGGCTCCTCCCCTGGCTCCTGGATCCTCATGATCGGCCCTCCCCCCCGGATAGGGTTAGCAAGCCAAGCCAACATCGCCCCCGCCTTATCACCTTCCGCATGCGCCCTCGTCACGTACGCCTTATGGTCGAAGCTACGCAGCCGCTCTAGCTCTACCGCCAGCCCCTCCCGCGCCCCGCTAAGCCCCTCCTGCAGTTCAGGGTGATTCGGGCGCCTCTTCTCGAGATCCCTCAGCCGTGTCTCAGCCTTATCTAAGTCATCCAACAGAGTCTTCCGCGCCCCTGCCGTGTGTCCAATACAGTGTCCCCGCACCACCACCTTGAAAGCATCCCATTCAACCGCCCTCGTGGAAGCCGAGCCACTGTTCTCCTCAAAATACCTCTCAATACGTTCACTCAGGGCCTCCCTGAACAACAAGTCGTCCAGGGTGTCAGGTTGCAGGCGCCATGTTGGCACGCAGTTAACAGTCACCATCCATTCCAGAGACATCAACAAGGGGTTGTGGTCCGATATCGTCCTGGCCAAGTATTCCGCCCCTCCCACCGCGGGGAGCACACATTCCGAACAAAGAAACGCATCCAGCCTCACATGTAAATCATGCAGGTGCGAGTGAAAGGAGTAGTCCCTAGTGGTGGGGTGCAACGCCCTCCATGCATCCGTGAGGACCCAGCTCTCCTGCCATTCTAATCTACGCTTGGCGATCCTATGTACTGGGGACGCGCGCAGCGGGGGATGGGACCTATCTAGTAGCACATCCTCAACTGAGTTGAAGTCCCCCCCCAAGAGGACCGGCCCTGCCAAATAACCCGCCAATTTGCCCGAGATGTTAGACAAGAAAGCGGGCAGGTCTACATTAGGAGCATACACATTACAGAGAGAAATCATCCTGCCTCTCAGCCTTCCTTCCACCGCCACATACCTGCCCTCTGGGTCTATCGACGACTTCGAGACTTGGAAGGGGACCCCCGCCCGTATCCAAATCAATGTCCCCCTCGCAAATGCTGAAAATGTCGTGTAGAATAACTGCCCCCTCCAGCGCCTTTGTAGAGCCGCCCCTTCCTGCTTATTTAGGTGCGTCTCCTGCAGAAGCGCTATATGAACCCCCCTACGCTTGAGGTACGCCTGAACCTTATGTCTGCGCGTCATGGACTGCATACCCCGCACATTCCAGGTCACACATTTCAACGCTCCAGTACTAGCCATTCCCCCCTACACAACCGGACCATACAGCAAAGAACAGTGTTCGCATAAGTCCCGCGACCACGGGCCCCCCCCCCACCCTCTCCAAACAGGAAGCCAAACCCCTCCAACAACTACAACCCCCTGAGCAACCCCAACTGCTCGCAACTCCCACCCCCCCAGGACAGGCCCCCCGGCAACTGGAAGTACCCCCATCCAAACCAACACTCCCGACCACCCCTCAAGGAAAGGTGGAAATATTCGCAGTCCCCACTGCGATGACCTTAGGGGCCAGTAAGGCGCGGCTCAATGCTATAAGACCTCCAACAAATCAGCCCCGCGCGCTCCACCCCACAATCCCCACATTACAGCTCCCCAAAACCTCAATCAATATCGTTCCACTGCTGCGGGTCCATCGCCCCGGTGTCCAACCAGCGAGTCCATTCCGCCAAACCAGTTCAACATGCCTCCAGTATCTCTCCCGAGGTCTGCGGCGTCACAATAGGGCCCCGGGCTCCACCAAATTCCGATTGTCCTGTCTCTGAGCCCGTGCTCGGGGCCTCCGAATCCGTACCCTTCCCAGACTGAGTCCTGGCGGCTCTAGATAAGTCCACCACCGCCTGTAGGGCCGCCTGCCTCTCTGCCTCCGTCTGCGACATCGAAGGTTTCCCGGTCCTCTTGCGGTTCCTTCTGATCCGTTGGGACTGCCTGATCGGCTTTGCCACCTTAGCCTCTTCCTCCCTGGCCTTAGCACCGTCCGTTCCCGCCTTATAAGTGTCCCACCAGTCCCATGCGTCCGCGGAAGTCGTGAAGAATAAAGACTTCTCATCCACCACCACTCTTAGCTTGGCAGGAAACAACAGGGAGTACTTGATGCCTTCCTGGCGGAGCTCCCGCTTGAGGGACAGGAAGTTTGCCCGGAGTCGCTGAGTCTCAAACGTGTAGTCCGGGAACATGGTGACTCTGTTGTTTTCCACTTGAAAGGGCCCTGCCTCTCTCGCCCTCTGCAAAAGCCAGTCTCTGTCCCGGTAATGGAGCAACTTGAACACCACCGGGCGAGGAGGAAGGCCCAAGGCTGGCGGACGCGCCGGAACTCTATGTGCCCGCTCCAGGGAGAAGAAGGGGGACAGACCTTCTGGTGCCACCTCCGTCCGCAGCCAGTTATCCAAGTAGCCCACCATGTCGTCGCCTTCAATTTTCTCCGGCAGGCCCACTAGGCGTACGTTGTTGCGCCTGTTCCTGTTTTCTGCATCCTCGGCCCTCCTTTCCAGCACCTTCAGACGGTCCATCACGTCGGCCATCTGGGCCTTCACCGTTGCCTGGGCCGGGGCTAAGCCCTTAACCGTGGTCTCCACGGATTTCACCCTGTCCTTAAGTTTGTCGTGGTCGGCCTTCAGGAGGCCCAAGCCCGTCGCCACCTGAGCTATATCTTGCTGCAGGGCATCCTTTGTGGTGGCGATGGCTTCCAGGATACGATCCTGCATCCGCTGTAACGCCGCTTGGTCTCTCTCCGCTCCTTCCGCCGCCTCCGTGTCGGTCGCGCCATCTCCCTTCCCCTTCGGCTTCCCCATCTGGGCCGGGATGGGCGGTGGTCCTTAAGTGTGTTCTTGGTCGCCCTCCGAGCGTCGCCGGGCACCGTCCTCCGGCCGGGTTCTCAGGCCCAGAAATGTCACCAAGAAGCAGGAAGCACCGAGCGGTCGCGGCCCGGCCAGCGCCAGATGCGCCAGAGGTCCGGGGTTCTCGTCTCCGGGTCACTGTCGCACCGTTGTCGCCCCAATCAGGAGACGGTCCTCAACCACCGCCCAAGGGCGCGCCCAAAGTCCATCCGGCACCTGGGGAGAGGTGCGACGCGGCCGCCAACACCTCTAGCGTGTCCGGGAGCGGTCTTCAGTGGGTCTCCGGGCAGAGGTCTCCGTCACAAGCGATCTCATGCCCTCGCCGCCATTTTGGGGTCCGCGACTTCTCGGCTGAGTTCAGCTTTCAAAGTTGAGATACTGCTGTGGGAAGGCTCGGTGTCGTCCTCCGTGGGTCCCGGACCCTCCGCAGTACCGTCCAGTACCGGATCGTGTCCTTTATCTCGGGGTTCGAATGCATTTTCAGGATATTTCCCGGGCACGGAGCTCCGAGCTCACGCTGCCTACCTCCTCGGCATCCAAGCCACGCCCCTCAGTGACATCACTCATGACATCACTGATGACACCATCCAGTGAATGTGTGTCTTTCAGTAAAATAAATATGTTTTAAATATGTATTTGTAAAGGTCGATGGAAGAATAAATGTTTAAATAAGTGACTTAGTAGATGTTTTTAAAAAAAAAAAAATGATTGGTTAACTGGCTTATTAAGTGTATATTAGTGAATACATACATTAGCGAGTATTGTTTAAATATTTAAATGTTTGTATCAGTGTTTCACTTTGTGTATAAGTGGCTGCATGGGTTGGTGAGTAGCTACATGTGTGTGTATATGGGTTATTAGATGTTTTTTTTATTATCCGTATGAGTGTCTGTATGGTTTGGTGGGGGTGTTACTTAGCACATAGATGCATCAATGACTGACTCTCTGTTTGTATGTGTTTTGAACACAACATATATGCAGGACTGTATGGGTGGATGAGTGTGTATATGTGTGTGTTAGTGAGTGAATGACTGTCTCACTAGTGTCTTTATCAGTAACAACATATGTTTTAATCTAGTATATGTGAGTATTGATGTATATAAGTGAGTATATGTGAGAGTGAGAGATTGAAAGAGTTCTTGTTTAAATAAGTATGTGTTTCTATAAGTGATTGTTTAAGAGAGTAAGTATGTGTAAGTTTCCTTAGAAGTAAGGTGGTAGTGTGTGTATAGCTGTATATGCAAATAAATGGATGATCAATAGTTTATTTGCATGTGTGATTATGTGTGTGAGTAACCTTTGGATGACTGTCGGTGTGTAACAGGATGTATAGGTGTTTCACTAGATATGATGAGTGAATATATGTATGAGTGACTATATAGAACTGTTGGTGAATGAGTGGATGTGTATATAGATGGTGGTATTACTGAATTGGTTGTTGTAACTGGTATGGGTATCTCTATTTTTTTGAAAATTTTACTTTCTATTTTTGAATATGTGTTTCCAGGGTTACATTACACTGAAAGGAGGTCTGTCATCAGTGATGTCATGAGTGATGTCACTGACCATGTCATGAGTGATGTAATATGTGACGTCATCAGCAGTGCATTGCACGCGCAAGTTATAGTGAGTCCAACTAACTATAACGTGGGAATTTCAATGGTTTTATGAGAGTAAAACTTCCTGCTAACTATAACTGGTGGGAAACCTATGGTTTTGTCAGTGAATTTAATAGGTTTTTTAAATGCTAATTCCTAACTATAACTGGTGTGAAACTTATGGTTTTTTCAGTGAATTTAATAGGTTTTTTGAATGCTAATTCCTAACTATAACTGGTCTAAAACCTATGGTTTTTTCAGTGAATTTCAAAGGTTTTTAAAAAGCTAATTCCTAACTATAACTGGTGTGAAACCTATGGTTTTTTCAGTGAATTTCAAAGGGTTTTTCTTAGCAAATTTCTATACCTATGTAATGTAATATTTTTTAAAATGAGTACTATATTATATATTTATGTAATACTATTTTTTTATGTATATTCTTTTTTTCTTTTTTCTTTTGCCCTGGAGCGCTCCCGGTGCGCGTACCGTTAGCGCACCCAAAAAAAAAAAAGAAAAAATAATAATGTTGAAGACAGTATAAAGAAAGAGGACAGAAAGACTGCTGTAAAGAGAAAGAAAGCTAGAGAGAGGAACACACAAAGGGACTGTGTAATAGATAGTAAGACAGAGAAAAGGTGTTTGAGGAAGTAACAGAGAAAAGGAAAGACATGGGGAGTGACAGAGACAAAGGACAGAGAGAGAAAAGGAAGGAGTGACAGAAAGGGACTGAGTGAACCAGAAAAGAAAGGAAAGTGAGGAAGTGTGGGTGAGCAGGAGGACTGAAAGAAGTTGAATGAGGTAGGAAAGTAAGGAAAAAAGAAGTAAACATGGAGGATAAGAATAAGTGAGGGATGCAGAGTAAGAAAATAGGGGTGAGGTAGGGTGAGAGAAAAGTAGTGAGGTTAAAGCAAAGGATGATGACAAACTACATTTGTTAGTCATACTTACCATATAATTAATGTAAACTTAATTACTTTTTTTATACACTTTGTATCTGTGAAAGAGAGAAGAAAAAATAAGTTATAATTAGTAGAATATAAATAAAATAAATAAATAAAAGAGACAGGTGAAGAGGTAAAAATCATAAAAGTCTACTAAGAAATAAAGCAAGAGTGAAGGATACAGAAAGGGAAATAAAGTAATGTAGAAGGACAAAAAGAGGGAAAAAGAAATAGAAGAAGAGCAAATTACTAAGAGTAAGTCAGATAAATTCAGTGACAGAGAGGAAGACAAGATGAGAGAAATGAAGTGAAGGTAAGTAAGAGACTAAAAGAATGTGAGTTAGTAAAACTAAATCATGAAAGAAGAGTAAGTAAAAGGGGAATGAGTGAGAGGGAAAGGAGTCTGATTGAGAATTCATTTACAAGAAAGAGGAATGGAAGATGACTGAGAGTGAGTGAAGGGGAGTCACAGAATGAAGGGATGAAGGGAGTGACAATAATATGGAAGGATTGAGAGAAAAGGAGTGAGGAAGTAAGTACACAGAGGGACTAAGGGAAGGAGTGAGTAAAGTGGAGTACAATGAGTAAGGAATGGAAAATGTGTAAGGGAGCAAAACAAGGAAAGAGAGTGGAAGAGGACTAAAGTAATGGTACTGAGAGAATGTGATTCGGTAATGTAACTAAAGAGAAGGATACTGAAAGATAGGAAATGCGGGGTAGTAACGGAACCGGAGTAAAATAACTGAGGTGAAGAATGATGAGAGAGGAACAGTGAAGTTGTTGTAAGAGAAAAGATAGAAGGTAGATAAACACAAATTAGCATAACACAAGGAGAGTGTGAGACTGAGGACATAGAGGTAGTAAATGAAAAAAGAGGATAAAAGTAAGAAGCAAAGAAAGATAAGTGAGAGAGAATGGGTAAGTTATAGTGACAGAGTACGAAAAAAGAGAGGAGTGAGTAAAGAGAAATTAGTAAAAGAGCAAAGGAGGAAAAGACGGAAAAGGCAAATAAAGCAGAGAAACTGAAAGCTGAGAAGTGGTGCAAGGGACAGAGGGGATGCAGACAGTTGAAATGGGAATGAGGGGTTCTGAAAAAAGTGCAGTAAAAGAACGGGGATGAAACAGAGTGAGAGAAAGGCAGTGTGAGTGAGTAAAGAGGGCTGAAAAAGGGTGGAAAAAAGAAAGTGAGTGTGAGACAATGGGAATTCACTATAAATTACACAAAATAAACTATAGAATAACTTCTACAACATGTTACATAGTTTATTTTTGCTGTTCTCAGAATTTATTGAATTTCACTAAAAACAGTGAGTTCAAACTATTCATCATATAACAGCGGGGAAAAAACACACAATCTAAAAGATTGTGTTTTAAAAAAAAACAAATAAACTTACAAATCACATATTTACACTAATCTTTGATTCACTTACTTTTCCTTGAGGTCAAATAGTAGATTGTGAAGGTCCTTTTAATTGGAAAAACTCTGCTGTTCTCTAAAACTTCCATTTCATCGACTTTCTGTAAAAAAACTCTAAGAACATCTGAAATATGTCTCAATTTTTTCTTTTTCTCGTTGTGTTAATTACAACTCTTTCCTAATTGCAATAATATTCCTTACGGCCAAATAGTGTCAGATTTATCCGTCTATTTTCAAACTCAGAAATTACCGTTTATCCGATGTTTTGAAAGAAAAGCTCATACCACATTTTCACAATGTATAACTATTCATATTCCCATCTCTGGATCACTCATGTTCAACATTTCCTATAATACTGATATCACTTACTATGAGATCCACTTACAGTACCTAGATGAGAACTGGATTTTTTATTTTATGTTCATCAGTTTTGCTCACAATATAATTTTAAATAGCAAACTAACTTTTATTAACTGCTCCTGTCTTTATAGGCTAATTACCTTTAGTTAAATTTCGGTTCTAAAAACACTAGGTAAGAATTTTTTAAGTCAAAAGGCAAACGTTGTTTGAAAGTCAAATGAGTATCATTACAGAAAGACCAACCTTTTCGACATTTTAAATAAGCTGTATAATGCCCTGATGTTGATGAAGGACCGTCATGATAAATAATAGCTACAGTTACAAAGGTTCTTCCTGAAATTGATACCTGAGAAGCCACGAAATTTCTAATAGAAGTTGTCAATTTAGTTCCATCAGCTCTACATCGTTGAAACATTAAAATGACATACTGTCCTTAAGTTTGTATAAATAATGTGGATAGCATTGGACACTTACATTGGGTACACACCATATTATGATCAGCTGCTTTAAGTAGATTATTAAAAGACACAGATTTGCAGTCTGGTAAACTCAAATATATAAATCTTTCAGTGTTTATTCTAGTACTACTTGATAAACTACAATTGTCGCAGTCATGCTGCCATTGATAAGGAAGTCTAAAAAGATTTTCTACATCTACACCTTCATCTTCCAATACACCAAACATATACATTAAAAATTCCTGACAATCCTGCTGAATATTTTGTGAATTTTTTTTTTACCTGAACATATATCTAAAAGATTTCGAATTTCGGAAACACTTTCTATTTTTGCTCTATCACTGCTACATTTCTGAAACACAGAATTCAATAAACCGCAGAATCTTTGATCCCGATTTTCAACAATCTGTTCTTGTAAAGTTTTAAGAAAAAAAACAACATTAACCACTACATTAGCATAGCAGTTGACACCAGAACTGTTTTCAAATTAAAATCCAACAACATCTTGAACAGAATCCTTTTTCTTTCTGCTTACAATTACAGTTTCATCTACTTTTTGTCTTTTTGCTACTACCTCACTGCAATTATTCTCATTTCTTCTTTTTCGGCCTACCACACGTTTTTCAAACAGAGGATATTGAGGCAAATGTGGAGCATACTCTCTTCTTAACCTATTGTATTCTTTAACACAATCTAGATCTGCACAAATCTTTGTCTCATCACACTCAATCAAGTAGAATCCTGATAAAGTTCTGACTCGTGATAATGCCACATATGCCATACCCTCTTTAAACACAGAACTTCCAATGTTCACCAAAGCACTATCTACACTTAAACCTTGAGATTTATGAATTGTCACCGCATATGTCAAACAAACAGGAAACTGTTTTCGGCGAACATATAAGTCTTTTACAAGCAAAAATCTAGCAGAACAACGACTAATTTGTTGTACTTGCTCAATGCCATCAAATTTTATTTTTAAAAATTCAATCCCATCTCTATTTCTATAATTCACAAAATCAACAACATGACCCATTGCTCCATTTACCAGACCTCTTTCAACATTTAAATTCCTTCTCAAAATAATACGACAATTTAAACACACATTCAGAGTCTTTTCAAAACCAGCTGTTTAAGATATACTTATCTCTAATGAATCCAATTTTGTTTTCAAAATTTCTGACAAAACAATTGTTGCACCCATATGCTCTATTTTATCTATTGCTTCCAGTTTCACAATCTCTTCACTTTCTAACTTTAACATTTTGTTGTTGAAGATGGAACATTCTTGCAGAGTTGGCATCAAACATATCCCAGATTTCTTCTCAGTAATTTTCTTAAAAATATTCTCTGGAAGAATGTTTTCATTTGGATACAAATTTTAAATTAATCGTGCATGTAAAGCTTCTTTCCCAAGCTCACTTACTTTTCCGATTCTTACATCTTGTAGAATATTTTTATAATCTTCATCCTTTGCCTGTCGCATATTTTGAAGCAGTTCTGCATATTTAAAATGTAACCATATATTAACGTTTCCAATGCTTCCAAGGGACTTCCTGGTATCTTCATGCGTGAGCATTTTAAACACTGGTTGTCCTTTTACTGGAGTTAACTGCAGTAGATCTCCAAAAACAATAATGTGTTTTCCTCCAAATAACACATCATACTCTGTTCTAAGAATTTCTTGCATTCTCAAATGCACAAAAGCAAGCATTAGATTTGAGACCATGCTTACTTCATCAATGATAAGAAGTTTCATTTTCTTCAGGACTCTGGAAACTTCAGAACACGGATCTCCAGCTAGCTTGTTGTAATGCAGTTTATTATCATGCTCAACTGGCAGCATCAGTAAACGATGTAGAGTAATCCCTTTAATGTTATGTGCTGCCAGTCCAGTTGGAGCGGTTACAACACAAGACAGCGGTGATTCAGTCCTTTTCTGCAAATAAGTTGCAATGGCTTTAATCATAAAACTTTTTCCTGTTCCCGCTTCTCCACATACGTACAGTCGGACAGGCTTAAATGATGTACATGAGCACTCTTTTTTCTCATGTCTGAATCCATGTTCAATCTGTTCTGTGACTTCGTCATATATCTTTTTCTGCTCAACGTTTAGTTGCTTTACCAAATCTTTTAAGTTAACTACATCCTCTTGAGCTTGTTCCATAGCTCTTTACACCTCATCCATGGCAGTTGCAGCTTCATTTTGGATAATTGGTCCTCCTAGTGGATCCTGACTCACTGAAGTAGAACTCTGACTGTCTTGAGAACTGTCTCTAGCAATCTCTTCAGCAATTGTGGCTTCTTGCTCTATTTCTTCGTTCAACATTTGCAGATAATTTGGAAAAACAGGACATTCTATGGTATCCTTGGTTGCATTAAAAGAGTCTGCATAACAGAGAAAATCTCCAAGTAGTTCCTCTTCTGTACGCCATGGCTTTAAGAGTTGCAAAAGAGCTAAATAGTAAAATTCTTTTTTGTCTGGAGATTCGCAACTCAATTTTCGATGATTAATCAAATGGCCTTTTCTCTGCTTCACTAGACATCCTTCATACCCAATGACAGCATATTTTCCATTATTGATATCTTCTGTGATGTTCCTCTTATAACTGTAGTTTTGCAGAACTTCATACAAACAAGTGTTCTCAAGGTGAGTACTTCTTTTTGGATAGTATATATCCAACATGTATGTCTTCAAAATATCTGTACTGTTTGGTTCTTTCTCCGCCAAATATTCAATTTCTTGTACAGATTTCAAAACTCGGTTTCCTGTTGCAGCAAGACCTAGACTCACCCAAATGATTGTTCTTGATTTGGCATAGAGACTTGCTGATGATAACCGATCAGAACATTCATATGCTCCAATTTCTCGATGCGACAACATCTTAAGACTGAAACTGTATAATTTTTTACTTATACTCTCAAAAATATAAAAGGCATTCATTTACATCAAAATCGTTTTTTAAATAACATTTTAGAAACACAGCACAGGTCCTATGTACAAGCATTCCATGTCACTAGAGAAACTTCTCAATTTTACATAATGCAATTCCCCTATCCTGCAAAACCTATTTACCAAGCATTATCCAAAAACATGACACAAACCAACCACAAAGAAACTCAATCTACATCCTAATCTGAGGTAATGCAGGTGACATCATTGTAAAAGGTTCAAATATATTTATTTAATGAAGCAAACACTAATAATTCCTTCTCTAAAATATAAAAGGCATTCATTTACACCAAAATCGTTTTTTAAATAACATTTTAGAAACACAGCACAGGTCCTATGTACAAGCATTCCATGTCACAAGAGAAACTTCTCAATTTTACATAATGCAATTACCCTATGCTGCAAAACCAATTTACCAAGCATTATCCAAAAACATGACACAAACCAACCAGAAAGAAGCTCAACCTGCATCCTAATCTGAGGTAATGCAGGTGACATCATTGTAAAAGGTTCAAATATATTTATTTAATGAGGCAAACACTAATAATTCCTTCTCAAAAATATAAAAAGCATTCATTTTCACCAAAATCATTTTTTAAATAACATTATAGAAACACAGCACAGGTCCTATGTACAAGCATTCCATGTCACTAAAGAAACTTCTGAATTTTACATAATGCAATTCCCCTAAGCTGCAAAACCTATTTACCAAGCATTATCCAAAAACATGACACAAACCAACCAGAAAAAAACTCAATCTGCATCCTAATCTGAGGTAGTGAAGGTGACCTCATTGTAAAAGGTTCAAATATATTTATTTAATGAGGCAAACACTAATAATTCCTTCTCAAAAATATAAAAGGCATTCATTTACACCAAAATCGTTTTTAAAATAACATTTTAGAAATACAGCACAGGTCCTATGTACAAGCATTCCATGTCACTAGAGAAACTTCTCAATTTTACATAATGCAATTACCCTATGCTGCAAAACCTATTTACCAAGCATTATCCAAAAACATGACACAAACCAACCAGAAAGAAGCTCAATCTGCATCCTAATCTGAGGTAATGCAGGTGACATCATTGTAAAAGGTTCAAATATATTTATTTATTAAGGCAAACACTAATAATTCCTTCTCAAAAACATAAAAGGCATTCATTTACACAAAAATCGTTTTTTAAATAACATTTTAGAAACACAGCACAGGTCCTATGTACAAGCATTCCATGTCACTAGAGAAACTTCTCAATTTTACATAATGCAATTACCCTATGCTGCAAAACCTATTTACCAAGCATTATCCAAAAACATGACACAAACCAACCAGAAAGAAGCTCAATCTGCATCCTAATCTGAGGTAATGCAGGTGACATCATTGTAAAAGGTTCAAATATATTTATTTATTAAGGCAAACACTAATAATTCCTTCTCAAAAACATAAAAGGCATTCATTTACACAAAAATCGTTTTTTAAATAACATTTTAGAAACACAGCACAGGTCCTATGTACAAGCATTCCATGTCACTAGAGAAACTTCTCAATTTTACATAATGCAATTACCCTATGCTGCAAAACCTATTTACCAAGCATTATCCAAAAACATGACACAAACCAACCAGAAAGAAGCTCAATCTGCATCCTAATCTGAGGTAATGCAGGTGACATCATTGTAAAAGGTTCAAATATATTTATTTATTAAGGCAAACACTAATAATTCCTTCTCAAAAACATAAAAGGCATTCATTTACACAAAAATCGTTTTTTAAATAACATTTTAGAAACACAGCACAGGTCCTATGTACAAGCATTCCACGTCACTAGAGAAACTTCTCAATTTAACATAATGCAATTCCCCTATGCTGCAAAACCTATTTACCAAGCATTATCCAAAAACATGACACAAACCAACCAGAAAGAAGCTCAATCTGCATCCTAATCTGAGGTAATGCAGGTGACATCATTGTAAAAGGTTCAAATATATTTATTTAATGAGGCAAACACTATTAATTCCTTCTCAAAAATATAAAAAGCATTCATTTTCACCAAAACCGTTTTTTAAATAACATTTTAGAAACACCACAGGTCCTATGTACAAGCATTCCATGTCACTAGAGAAACTTCTGAATTTTACATAATGCAATTCCCCTATGCTGCAAAATCTATTTACCAAGAATTATCCAAAAACATGACACAAACCAACCAGAAAGTAACTCAATCTGCATCCTAATCTGAGGTAGTGCAGGTGACATCATTGTAAAAGGTTCAAATATATTTCTTTAATGAGGCAAACACTAATAATTCCTTCTCAAAAATATAAAAGGCATTCATTTACACCAAAATCGTTTTTAACCCCTTGCACGCTGATGACGGAACCGCTCCGTCATCAGCTGCGGGTGCGCTGTGCTGATGACGGAGCGGTTCCGTCATGGCCCGCTCACCGCTCATGCGCAGCGCGAATTTCGCGCCTGCGCTGAACGTTCTATTGAGCGGGGCGGGCCATCACGGAACCGCTCCGTCATCAGCACAGCTCAACTGAGGCTGGTGACGGAGCGGCTCCGTCACCAGCATGGGGCCGCCGCGCGGCCGCCCCGCCCCTTTAGCGCTGCGGCGGAATAGCCGCCGCAGCGAAGGGGTTAAAATAACATTTTAGAAACACAGCACAGGTCCTATGTACAAGCATTCCATGTCACTAGAGAAAGTTCTCAATTTTACATAATGCAATTGCCCTATGCTGCAAAACCTATTTACCAAGCATTATCCAAAAACATGACACAAACCAACCAGAAAGAAGCTCAATCTGCATCCTAATCTGCGGTAATGCAGTTGACATCATTGTAAAAGGTTCAAATATATTTATTTATTAAGGCAAGCACTAATAATTCATTCTCAAAAATATAAAAAGCATTCATTTACCCCAAAATCGTTTTTTAAATAACATTTTAGAAACACAGCACAGGTCCTATATACAAGCATTCAATTTCACTACTGAAAATTCACTATTTCACAAAATACAATTCCTCTATGCATTAAAATGTTTTAACCAAGCATTATCAAAAAACATGACACAAAACAAAATAAAAAAAACAATCTACTTCCAAATCTTCTCCATAGAGCATACAAGTCTCTATCTAAAATAAATGAATCATTTATTCCCTTTACAAATGCTTTGGGAGATAGAGAACAATGTCAGACACACACACCAATTATTCTTTAGCAGAGCAAAAGGTATGCATTCCACACACTGCAACCACGACTGGCACAGAAAACCTCTAATTCTACACAGATATGCCTCATTTCAACCAATCAAAACTCTTCCCTCACTATTTTCAAACCAACACCCTTCCCCCCTCAGCCTTTCTATCTGTTACCATAGCAACTCCCTCCTTACTGAACTCTCAGGTTCAAAAGTTTATTCTACAATGTTACAAATGAACTAAGCAAGGATGTTTGACCTCTCAATACACCAGCTTATCCGATGAAATGTTTCTTTAATTGACTTTTCTTAACCATTCAAATTGCTTCTTTCACAAAACACAACCATGCACCCTAACTTTTAGTTTTCAACTATCTGAATCCACCAATCATTGCTTGTGATTCAAGAGCAGTGAAACTCCACAATTATTTTTTTGTAAACTCCTACTATTCCAACTGCCATTTCATTCCCACACTTCATCTGACTGCACCAGAACCTTCTCTCATCATGTATTCTGTGTGGATTATTGGACATAGCTACATCCACTGGGCTCAAAGGTATGCAGCTAGCAGAAATTTTCACAACCTTGATTTAACAAATGTGGAAATCAAGTGGATTGGCCAGAGAGGATTGAGATGTCACCAATTGATACCATTGGTGAAAACCTTTTTGCATCTGCCAAACCCTGAACTCTTAATAGTGCAATGTGGAGGAAATGACTTGGGCACTTTGACTGGGGTAGGTCTGGAAATCCTTTTAAAGGACACCTTTGATCAATTGATGACACTTTTTCCACAAACTGCCTTGGTATATTCCAATATATGTCAAAGACAGAAATGGAACTGGTCCAACCAATTTTGTCCACAATTTGAGAAAGCACGGAAACATGTGAATATATCTGTTTCTGCTTACATGAGAGACTATGGAATGGGTTCAATATACAACAATAACTTGCGTTTCAACATGCAAGATATCTACAGAGGAGATGGTGTGCACTTCTCAGATGAGGGGAATAGAATATTCCTCCTGAATTTAAGACTGTGCATTGGAACCTACTTGTAGGTACCTACATCAGCCACAGAACCCAAAAGCTCTTTTCAGAGCTACCCTACCTCTGATCACTCAAAATGATTATCTTTCTCTAACTTTTTTCACCAGAGTACGCTTCCCGGTACGCGTACCGGGCGCTCCCCCGCGAAATATATATATTTTTTTCTTGGCATATATGCCCCTCCGAAACTCCCCTCAGCAAACCTAGAGGGTCAAGGGGTGTCTACTGTGCCCCTTTTTACCCATTCCCAACATTGTTTGTCCTCCATCTTGTGTCTCAATTCGACCGAAACACAAAATGGTGGTCTCCCGTAGCGCTCCCGGTGCGCGTATCGGAGCGCGCACCGGTGAGCGCTCCCCAAAAAAATGTGGGAAACGAAATTACATAAAAACCACTGGACAGACTTTCACCAAATATAGCATAGACCGTACTATATACCACTCCCTACCATTATCCCACATTTGATAGTATTCCATGCAGCCATTTGGGCTGTAGCCCTGTCTAAATATCCTGAGGTAAATTACATGCCAAAAACACATATGAAAGTGTTGGAATTTACAACCAATTAAAATGTTACTTTCATTTGGTTATGTACATGAATATAAATGAAAAATGAGAGGGAAACACGGCCATTTTGACTACAACTACCTGAGATACATCTTTAAAAGATTTACTCATTTATCTTCATCTTCATCACCTTTCTATAAGGTAAGTTATAAATTTGTGAAGGGGCACTTTAAGTTCATTTGTAAAAACGTTTTCTGACAGTTATTTAATGTCCCTCTGTTATAATTACTGATTGAAATAGGCATCTCTGTTATAGTTATAGATTGAATTAGGCTTCTCTGGTATAATTATGAATTATATTAGGCTTCTTCACATACACTTTTTTATATTTCTACTTCCTACCTCATACCATACACTGCCCAAAGATAACTTCACTGTTAAAAACTCACAAGTACCTGTCTGAACGTAAACCCAACAGTGCTCTATCTCTACTGATATATTTATTTTTTATGCAATTTACAGCAAGAAAATGGAAGGAGAACCAAATAAAATTAATATTTCATTTGAAATTGATATGGAGAACAATCCTAAGGAAGAGATTGATGTATTAGACTTTTTGGATCAGTCTCTGGACCAAGACTTACTTAATTGTGTGGAAGAAATTGAATCATGGAATCCAAATGAGGACATACCTGACGAAATAATGTTGGAAATTCTTTTAGATTTTGAAAAATCACAGCAATACATTTTTATTTAAAAATTAAAAATTGTTTGAGACATTATTCTTTTTTATAGGTAAATTATGAAATAGTACCAAAATAGATATAATATAAAGTGAGACTTAAAATATACTGTGCAACTTTTTTATGTTACATAGTAATTTTGCTCATAGTTACTTCCTTTCTCCCACTATATTATCTCCAATGTGTATTTAACATCTCTTTATCATCTCCTGCCTCCATGTTGTTTCTGCTTTCCTGACAGACTATGGAATGAATTCCATATACCACAATAACTTCTGTAACAACATGCACGATATCTACAAAGGAGACGGTGTATATTACATTTTAGACTCTGCATTGGTACCTACATGTTGGTACTTAAATAAAAAAAAAACAACAAAAAGAACAATTTTATTAATAAACTTACATTTTTTGAAAAGTCTGTCATTCTTTTTTCCCTATGGTACGCTCCCCGGTGCGCGTACCGGTCGCTCCCCCCGCAAAATTCGAAAAAAAAATAATAATTTATTTTTTTGCCCGCGGGGCCCTTTTATAGCCCCCACATCAAACCTAGGGGGTCAGGGGGGTCTAGTCTGCCCCCTTATGGTCAATTCCCCCTTTGTTTTTGCCACCTCTTGTGTCTCGATCCTACCGAGACACAAGATGGCGGCCGCTCCGGACTGTTTAGAATGTTTACAGATACCCAACAGCCACGCAAGTCGAGTAGCGCGTACAGGGGCGCGGCCATGGATATATATTTTTTTTAACCTAAATTACTCAAAAACCACTGGAGCACATATCTTGAGACCTAGCAAAGGCACATCGGGCTACCAGTCCCTACAATTTTGCCAAGTTTGGTGGAAATCCATTCAGCCGTTCGGGCTAAAAGTGAGTTTGACCGCCCTATGGAAATTAACATGGGGAAAACACGTTTTGGGACCCCCCTTTTATCTCAGCCCCCGCTTGACGAATCCCCCCCAAACTTTCTAGGAAGGACCAGAGCTCCGCGAGGCAAATTTGAGGAAATTTTCAGGCAGATTCGTCAACCGACGCCAAAGTTATTCACAATAGAATTTTGAGATTTTGCATTGAAAAAAATCCTAATATATGTGTATATATATATATATATATATATATATATATATATATATATATATATATATATATATATATATGTATGTATGTATGTATGTATATATATATATATATATATATATTTTTCACTCCACAACGCATCAAAAGGTATTGATGAAAACGGGACACCCAGGGCTGCAGTATACAAAAGTTTTATTAGGCAGATGACTCATTACTTTGTCACATTGGTCTCAAACAAACCAATACACACACACGATTGTATTTGACATCTAGCAGCACATTGTGAACAATATATTTTATATTTTCACCGCTTTTTTAACCAATGTGAATATTATGCCAAACACGGCAGATTTATGTTCGCTTCGAAAATATGATGCTTTAGGACCCAACAAATATATACAATTTACATTAGGAGTAAATACATGAATCACTGCTCTATTGTAATGGTATTTTACATATTACAAGATGGCCGCCAGTTTTTCACGTGATGTTTACTGTGTGCACTAGAGTGTGGTGTTTAAATAAGGGTAATGGATGCCACGAGACGAGCGTGACCAAGCAGTAATGGCGAAACGCGTCGTGGAACTTTTCTCATCTGCCTAATAAAACTTTTGTATACTGCAGCCCTGGGTGTCCCGTTTTCATCAATACCTTTTGATGCGTTGTGGAGTGAATTGACACAGCCAGCTGGTGGCTGCAACGGGACCGCCCACGCCAGCTCATCTCCTAACCAGCGGTGGTGGGGAGAATTCTAATCGAAAGGAGTGAGCTGATCCACTGGACATTTGACACGCCGACCGGGGAATTAAACTGTAAACCCCCGACAGGTCTGATATCATCTCAACCTGACGAACTTTGTGTCAACATTGATATCGGCGTGAAACCTCATCTGTGCGCATTTGGTGATTGAGGAGTTCTGAATCAGGAAAAGGACCGGCGAGCCCCGTCGGGAGCGACGAGGTACGGGCGGTTTCAGATTACTGAATCTAACCCTCACGGATTCAATACAAGATAGCGCATTGTTGTGTCCAGAGGCGGGGAGCGCACTGTAATCTCACTCAAAGATATTAGAAAGATTACAAAGTGCGCACGGAGCTGCATTATCATTTATCAAGACAACATGGCGGGTGAGCTAGATGCTCGTCGAAAGAAAACCGCGGACAAACTCTTTCTAACAGACCCCAACACCACGGTCTATGGAGCTACTGCACCAGTGAATATGGGACCAGAAATGAATTTGCAAGCCAAATTAACGGTACTGGAGAGACTGTACAAAAAGGAACTGGGTAAATGGTGGGAGGCAGAGTCACTTCAAAGATATATTGAAGTCAAGAGGGTACCCAGGGGGCTACGTGTCTTTACGGTCCCTACGTATGAGGATCCTGATGTGGACATGCTCCAAGAATGGACTGACAATTCAGCAGCATGTTCTATCACGATGATGCGGATCCTAGTAAAATATGCTCTTAAAGATCGAGCAAAAATATTGGCTGAAATAGAAAAATTAACAGAAGAAATCAGCCAACTAATGTCCAAAGAAGCACTGGATGAGTTTCTCAAGAAATTGACCACCAGGATGGAGAAATTGGAGGAAGAGATCACAGCCAAGAAACAGAGAAAATTTATCAGAGACTATAAAGATTACCAAGCTGGCCGAACTCTCACCTTCCAAAAAAAGTATGACCATCTGTTTGATAAAAAGACCGGAGCTGCCATAATAACAACATGTAATACCAATGCCAGTCATGAGGTAACAGAAAGCGATGTATCAGACGGAAATATATCAGATGCCTCCATAGTGGAAACCAACCAAGATGCAATTGAGGGCCCGTCAAAAAACCCCAATTTTTTATTACAGTTTCAAATGCTCAGCAAGACGAGAAACGACACATACCAGGCTGGAAGTCCAGCAAGAGGTCGAGGGCACAGAGGCGGAACCGCCGCAATAAACAAGCCAAAAAGAGGCGGCGCAAACGGCAACAAAGCTCCTATGGGAATGACAACAAGGAGCACAAAAAATCAGAAATGAATATGACGGTTGTCAATCTTTCTCAAAGACCAATCACCAAAGAAGAAGAGAAAACTCTTGCCTTAGGATTATCATTCTGCCCCTCTAATAACATGAACTTTGCTGACACTCGGATTGATTTATTTCTATTTTCAAGGAAACTGAAAATAAAAAAATGGTATGCGACGAAACCCAAGACAAGGGAAATTGTAAGTACCTCTACTAACATTTGTAATCTTGACACTAATGACGCTGCATTGATAAATATATTAGACTCTGACCCTGCCAATATTTCTAACACAGATCTGGAACTATTGGGGACAGACATAGGATTGAATCCAGGATCTACTTTTAAGCCCAAATCAGTCTTCTTACCCAATATTCAATGTGATGCGATCAATGTCTTTGAAAGGGGAGTTGTTAAAGATTTGACCAAAATGAGATACCAAAAAACTGCTCAAATTAGGAAAAACTTGTCCTCTGATCAAATTGTAGCTATTGAACAACTGAAACAAGATAAAACAATCATTATCAGAGAAAGTGACAAGGGAGGCAATGTGGTGATATTGGATAAGATCAAATATTTAGAAGAAGGCTATCGACAATTGAATGATGAGAACTGTTACTGTAAAAGCAATAGAGATGAATTACAAGGCTCTAACATCAGATATAGGGAAATGTTGTGCGACTGGAAAGACAAAGGGTTAGTGGAGCAAGAAGAATATCAGTATTTGTACTGTGCACATCCCAGGACACCGGTACTATACCTGCTTCCGAAATTGCACAAAGATCCAAACCCCCCCCCCCCTGGACGTCCAATAGTATCCTCAATAGGTTCACTACTGGAACATACGTCCAAATATATTGATTATTTTTTAAGGCCATATGTGATGTCTCTCCCTTCATACACCAAAGATACCACCCATTTCCTTACAGTCATAAATGGCATCCATTGGGAGGAAGACTATGTATTAGCTACACTTGATGTCAGTAGCTTATACACTAGTATAGTACACCATCAGGGCTTACAAGCTGTAAAACACTTTTTGAGAACCAGATCTGTATCTTTTTCACAACATTCATCAATGTTGTTGAAGATGATTGAATTTTGTCTCACCAACAATTTTTTTTATTTTGATGAAGTCTTGTATCGACAGTCACAGGGCACGGCCATGGGGACCTGCTTCGCCCCCAGCTACGCGAATCTTTTCATGGGCTGGTGGGAGGAGCAGGTCGTCAGAGAAATGGCAGAATTCGATCAGGTGGCCCTGTGGCTGAGATACATAGACAACATCTTTTTTATTTGGTGTGGTGATGTTATTTCTATTCAGTCCTTTATTGACAAATTGAATCTTAACCATCTTAATCCAACACTGACTGGAAACTTCAGTAAAACAGAAGTGGAATTTCTAGATATAATTGTGGGAGTCGAGAACAATTTACTCAACACCAAATTATATCGGAAAAAAACAGCTGACAACAGCATCCTAAATGCTAATAGCTGTCATCCCCGTAGCCTAATAAATAGCATACCCTATGGGGAACTACTGCGAGCAAAACGCAATTGCAGTAGCAAGGAGGCCTACCAGGAAGAAGAAAATATCATGTGTGAAAGATTCCGGAGTAGGGGCTATAATCAGAAAGTGATCAATACTGCTAGAGATCGAGTAGCTCTGAAAAATAGAGAGGAATTACTAAATCCACGCACCACCAGTGAAGAAACTGATAAAGTGAGATTCATCACTACTTATTCGGAACAAGCACACATTGTTCGTAAGACTCTTCAAAAACACTGGCATGTCCTCTAGACGGACATACATTTGACAAAATATCTCTCTGATAATCCACAAATAACTTTCAGAAAAGGAAAATCACTGAGAGATGAACTCAGCCACAATTATGTGACCTCTATAATTGATTCTAACAGGAGTGATGTGGGTTTCAGATGTTGTCGGAAATGTAAAGCGTGCAAATTCAGCAAAGACTGCAAAACACTATTTGTCCCTAATAGCAAAAGAGTGTTTACAATTCGGAAACGATTAACATGTAACACACCTTACAGCATATACATTTTGATCTGTCCGTGCAACAAATGGTATGTTGGCAGTACCAAACATACTGCAAAGAAAAGGGTACTAGAACACCTTAGAGCCATACATAACAACAACAAACTATACCCTGTTGCCAGGCATTTTTCGGACATGCACATGCAAAATGAACAATTGGTGCAACTGGTTGTGATAGACAGTGTGGACTTGGGAGTAAGGGGTGGTGATCAAGAACTGTCCCTTAGGAAACTTGAGTCCAAATACATTGTGGATTTCGAATGTCTAACACTGAAAGGTTTAAATGTGACGGAAGAATTGGCAATCCACCTATATGACTAGATACTGTTATGAATTGATATCCGCGGTTTCCTTGATTTTAACGTAACCTATTTTTTTCAGGAATTCACACATCACGTGGTGGCGGTAGAACATGGACTTGATTCTAATGATCTGCACTGATACTCAACTAAAGGGACAATTTATTCAAAAGAATATGGACATATGTGTATGTTGACTTTTTGATGAAAGTTTACTCAGTACCTCAAGAACAATTGATTAACACTGATTTTTGCAATAATTGAAATAATTTGCCCACTGGGGCTACAATGTTTCAATATCCATTGTGCTTTCTTGCCCACTGGGGCGGTTTTACTCGGCAACTGAAGGATCCTAGCAATTGCCGGCATAACATATGGTCTCCATGGCAACAAGACGGCTATTGTTGAGTTGAATGTATGGCAGGTTGACTGGGTGATCTCTCTGTTTATTGGGTCCTATACAGTGATAGTCAATGGGCTTGTCCTAGAATATTATCCAAAACTGTTTTTATCGCATTGGCGAAATACAATATAAACAAACAGTGACGTTACGAGATGTTGACCAATCATGGGATGGCCCTTTGTCTTTACACTGCGAGCAATATTATGACTCATTACTTTGTCACATTGGTCTCAAACAAACCAATACACACACACGATCGTATTTGACATCTAGCAGCACATTGTGAACAATATATTTTATATTTTCACCGCTTTTCTAACCAATGTGAATATTATGCCAAACACGGCAGATTTATGTTCGCTTCGAAAATATGATGCTTTAGGACCCAACAAATATATACAATTTACATTAGGAGTAAATACATGAATCACTGCTCTATTGTAATGGTATTTTACATATTACAAGATGGCCGCCAGTTTTTCACGTGATGTTTACTGTGTGCACTAGAGTGTGGTGTTTAAATAAGGGTAATGGATGCCACGAGACGAGCGTGACCAAGCCGTAATGGCGAAACGCGTCGTGGAACTTTTCTCATCTGCCTAATAAAACTTTTGTATACTGCAGCCCTGGGTGTCCCGTTTTCATCAATACCTTTTGATGCGTTGTGGAGTGAATTGACACAGCCAGCTGGTGGCTGCAACGGGACCGCCCACGCCAGCTCATCTCCTAACCAGCGGTGGTGGGGAGAAAAAAAAAAAAAAATATATATATATATATATACTGAACAACCATAGGTTTTACAGATGTTATAGTTGGGAATTAGCATTTAAAAAACCTTAGAAATTCACTGAAAAAACCATAGGTTTCAGGGACGTTATAGGTAGTTGGAAATTTGACTCCTATAAAACCAGAGAAATTCGCCAGTTATAGTTAGTTGAGCTAACTATAACTCGCGCGCCCGCAATGCACTGCTGCTGACGTCACATATTACATCACTCATGACATAGTCAGTGACATCAATGATGACATCTCAAATAACATCACTGATGACATCACTGATGACATCATCCAGTGAATGTATGTTTCTGTGAAGTTTAAATATTTTTCATATATATCTATGCCAAGCTGTATTAAAGAATGAGTGGATTTACAAGTGCCTGAATGGATTATTTATTAAGTGTGTAACTGTATAACTGAGTGATTGAACATGTCTTACGGAATACATGAGTTTGTGACTAAACTGTATGAAACTCTGTATTAGTTCCTCAGTTGGTGTGTAAGCGGCTGCATGGGTTGGTGAGTAGCTACATGACTGTCTATATAGGTTATGGATTTGTTGTCTGTGTGGGTTGGTGAGGGGGAGTGTAACTGTGCACAGATGTCTAAGTGGGTGATTTACTGGTTCTATGGATTCAAAAGTGCTTCTGGGAAGGGCTGTATGGGTGAGTTAGTGTGTGTATCGGTGTGTTGGTGAGTGAATGACAGTCTCATTGGTATATGTGTGAGTAAGTACATATGTTTTAAGGCAGTATAAGTGAGTTTTGGAGTATATAAATAACTATACGTATGAGTAAGTTATTTAAAGAGTGGGTGTATAAATGAGTGTCTGCTTGGATCAGTGATTATTTAAGACAGTAAGTATGTGTTAGTATCTGCATAAATAAGTGCTGTGGTGTGTGTATAACTAACTAAATTGGTGTGCATAACTGTATACGTAAGTAAATGAGTATGTAATTCATTCTATGCATGACTGACTAGGTGTGTGAGTAACTATGGATGAAAAATGAAAAATGAAAAAATATTAGTCTGTATTTTACAGTGGGTGTATCAAAGTTTATATTAGAGCATCAGTATGTGCATCACATTATCACGTGGATGATATCAGTAGTGATGTCATCACTGATATCATTTGAGATGTCATCAGTGATGTTATCAGTGATGTCACTGACCATGTCATGAGTGATGTAATATGTGACATCATCAGCAGTACATTGCGGTCGCGCGAGTTATAGTTAGCTCAACTAACTATAACTGGTGAATTTCTCTGGTTTTATATGAGTCAAATGTCTAACTAACTACAACGTCCCTGAAACCTACTGTTTTTTCAGTGAATTTCGAAGGTTTTTTAAATGTTGATTCCTAACTATAACGTCTGTAAAACCTATGGTTTTTTCATTGAATTTCAAAGGTTTTTTAAATGTTAATTTCATATTTTAATATTTATAAAACCTATATTTTTCTTATTATTTTTAATATTTTGCAACTCTATTATCCTTTTTTTGACTTTAAAAATGATGTAATGTTTCATATCTTCCCCCAAAAATATGTATATCATTTTCTTTTTTGGGGAGAAAACTACAGTCACATATCATGAGTCTACCAAAATCAGCACACAAATCCTATCCAACACATTTAAATGATGCCCATTTCGTATCCGACGGGTTTGTGGCACCGCGTACCCTGTAACAACATATACATATGAGGTCGTGCCACCTGCTACTTTGGTATGCAACGGGTACGGTCTACCAAGCCGCGCGTTACGTCATATACGTATGGGGTCGCGCCCTCGCGTAAGCGACGAGTGCACACTGCCACACCCTGTGTTACGTCACAGACGTACGGGTCGCGCCGTGTACGCTATTCCCTCATTTTTTTTGTTGCAAAACTACATCTAAATAACTTTAAAGTGTATATGAGAGCAAGTGATGACAAATATTTTAAACATTTATATATTTCTAAATGTAATAAACTTATATTATAGTAAATATATTTTCTCAAAATCACGTTCGGTGCGGTCTCCTTGCACGCTGGGTGCGTCATTGCCATGTGACCATAAAAAGAAAGCATTTCATTAGTTCATAACATTTCCCAATGTATTAGTTGGAAAACGCCACCCATTTTAGTCAATTTCTGTACTACATTTGATGAGACACACCTCTTCTGTTTAGAGAGATTTTTTCTAAACTTGTTGCAATGTACACATATCATACACTACACACATCATGCAACCATCATCTTCATAAATATTTATACTTTGTAAAGTAGCCTTCCACCTGTGATAGCCATACACCTAAAAGTTACATAACCTAAGTTTTCTCCACTACCACAGGTAACATGGTTGCATACGCTGTCCACAGCACAATGTAATGTAGTACGGCCCGAGGCAGTATCATGCATAGATAATGAACACACGGACACAGATAGATAGTGGAAGGGGGTACGGGCACATGTGCGTGACACCCTTTTAATTACCAGGGTCACATATCCAGTGGCGACTGTGCTGGATGCGTGTGGGGCGTGTGTAAAGCAACCCTGAGGGAATGGTTGCTGCTAGCATCAACTACAACATCATTGGATCACACACAGAGATTCAATATTAAAAGAATCAATAATTTGGGCTGCACTAAGGTAGGGACAGTAGATGTGAAATAATAAAGAAAAAATTATATCGTAAACAACCACAACTTGTGGTATACTGAGACAAAATTGATAGATCTAAAATAATATACAAAAAGATTATATCGTAAACGCTCCATCAGTTCTAGTGCACTCACATAGCCACATCAAAAGCATTCAGCATGTACACAGCCAAGGATGATGCATGCTGCGGGCGGGCGGGCCGTACTAGGAGCAATGTCTGTTGCCATCAACACTGCATCATCTGCAATAGCGACTCGATCTGAATTGTGAACACTGCTGTCTGCAGTGTAAGCCAGACAGAGCGATCACCAAAGGCCCACAGCCACGTGGCATTGACTTGAGCTCCACAGTTTGCAGTACGCGAAGCAACAAAAAAGCATGTGCGGACCCAGCCATGATGCGTATGAGTGGTACAGACAGAGCGCACTGCAGCAATGTCTTTTCCTACAGGACTGCGTTATCTACAATAGCGGCTCAATCTGAATTGCGAACACTGCTGTCTGCAGTGTTAATTGAAGGCAGTACTCACACAGACAACCATGAATACTTTTTCTCACTTCCTCTTCACAAAATACAACATAAATTACAGAAAACTCTACAATAAATAAATCAAAACAATTTGAATATTGATTTCTGCTGTCCACAGTGTAGACTGGTCAGTGTTCCTTTGGACTGGCAAAATGAATTGGGTCATTGTAGTAAACCTATAAGTCATCTAAAAAATGTTTTTCAAGCAAGTATACTAAAAGGATATTGTGTATATTTCAATAGACGTTCTAGTTACTTGACTACTGGATTCTGTAATTAAACAATCACCACTCGATCTAAATTGTGAGCCCTGCTAACTGCAGTGTAGGCCAGAAGCACTATTCATTAACGCCTCACAGCCACGAACCGTTGAATTCGAAAGCATGGAGTTGGTTGCACCAGATCTGAGGGGGTACACAGAAATAATCACACACTTGAACTTCTGACATCCTCAATCATAGAATCAAGACCCCGTTTCACTGTTAGTGAAGTGAAAAAGTACTTGTATAGCGCGCTACCACTCCAGGGAGTATCTTGACGCTTAGATTCCTAAAAGACAGAAAGGTTGTAAGAAAGGTGGAAGGGAACTACACCTGGCTACGCAGCGTATCCTAGGAGCCTCATGCATTTAGAGTTGGGCAGTGAGTAAATCCAAGTCTTTAGAAGCTTTCTGAAATTAGGTTCGGTAGTGGCTTGACGCAGACAAGGAGGTGCCTTGTTCCAGGCTTTCGCTCCAATGATCGCAATGGATTTACCTCCTCTTGTTATCATTTTGAACCAGGGAACATGCAACAGGTTCGCATTAGAGGACCTAAGGGCTCGTAATGGTTGGTATTGTCTAAAGTATTTGCGCAGATAGAGTGGGCCATGGTGGTAAAAGGCTCTGTAGGTGATGGTGAGAACTTTGAACAGTATGCGCTTATGTATTGGAAGCCAATGTAGTGTGTTCAAAGCTGCAGAGGCTGATGATTTCCTAGGTAATCTGAGGACCAGTCTGGCAGCTGCATGTTGGACCATTTGAAGCTTATGCAGGGCAGATTTATTGAGTCCTGCATAGAGGTTGTTGCAATAGTCCAACCTTGATGTTATGAGGGCTACAGCTACTGTGCGTCTGGCACTCAGAGGGAGAAAGTCAAAGAATTTTCTCAGGCTTCTAATGATACCGAAGCATGTACCTGCTACTTCCTTAGCCTGCTGATTGAAAGTGAGGGCACTGTTAAATTTTATGCCAAGATTTCGGGCAGCAATGATAGTATTAGGGGGGGTTCAGCTTTTTCGGGCCACCAGTCTTGGGGCGAAAAGGAATTATGGGGAGTGGTGGAGTGTGTGTGGAGTGGCGCATGGCTGGATGGTGTGCGTGGAGTAGTACTTGGCTGTCTGTGCACGGAGTGGTGCTTGGCTGGCGGTGTGTGTGGAGTGGCGCTTGGCTGGATGGTGTGCGTGGAGTGGTGCTTGGCTTGCGGTGTGCGTGGAGTGGTGCTTGGCTTGCGGTGTGCGTGGAGTGGCGCTTGGCTTGCGGTGTGCGTGGAGTGGTGCTTGGTTGGCGGTGTGTGTGGAGTGGCGCTTGGCTGGATGGTGTGCGTGGAGTGGTTCTTGGCTGTCTGTGCACGGAATGCTGCTTGGCTGTCTGTCTGTGCACGGAGTGCTGCTTGGCTGGATGGTGTGCGTGGAGTGGTGTTTGGCTGGATGGTGTGCGTGGAGTGGTACTTGGCTGGATGGTGTGCGTGGAGTGGTACTTGGCTGTCTGTGCACGGAGTGGTGCTTGGCTGGCCGTGTGTGTGGAGTGGTTCTTGGCTGTCGGTGTGCGCTGAGTGGTGTTTGGCTGGCGGTGTGCATGGTCTTTCGCTTGGATGGTAGTGTGGGTGGACTGGCTCTCGGCTGGCGGTGTGTGAGTACCTACTTTCTGTTGGTCACTACACACACTGCTAGTTGAGTGACACTCTACTCAGTCCATCATTTTGTGTAGTTGCTTGGCAGATATGTGGGTGTGTGAAAGTGATGGGCCCTTGAATGGCGCTGTCTGCTGGTGTGAGTGTTGTAATGTGATGGGTCCGCGGCTGGTGTTGTGAATGTTTTGTATGTGTCACACGTACGAAAGGTGTATGAATGTCCTTACTACCCCCATGTGATGGGGGTACTGGTAGGAGCAAAAGACCGACTGGCACCAAAGGGGTTAGGCAGTAAAATAAATTCAAAAAATTAACCAGTGTCTTGATGTTAAACCTCATCTAATCCCAATTGGTCTTTGCCCTATTTGATGGCCCATCTGTGCGAATGTAAATTTGGGGGGCAAATTTGTGTGTGTTTTTTTCAATTGTTATATTGTTTGTGAAATGTGGTAGTAATTTTTTTATCTTCTCTATTTTTGTCTTGTTCCAGGCTTTTGCTGTTTGGATTGTTGTAGGTTGCGGGTTTGTTACTGCTGGTTTTGCAGCTTGTGTAGTTGCTTGTGCTTGGTAAGTGAATGTATTTTGTACTACTTTCCCTTGATGTTTGTCTTTTTGAACAAGGTTGTACTTATAGCAGTTTGTGTGGCTCTGTGTTTTTTTTTTCTTCAGCATTAGTGTTTGATGTGCACTTTGATTTCTAATCTGTTTTTTTTTTCTTTCTAGTGGGATATCATTTCTTTTTGCTGTGTCTCAGCAGAGTAGGTGCTGGTGAGTGTAGCTGTATTTGGTAAGAGTGAAATTGTTTTGGATTGTATTGATCTTTGTGTGAAAGCCTTACCTTGTTTACTTCTTACTTTGCACAGTGTAGGTTGTTGTTCACTTGTGTGTGCTGTCTTCTTGGTTTGTAAGGATAATGGCTAGTCGCAGGATTACTGCTCAGCAGGTTCTTGGTTTGCTTTTTGAGTCTTCCTCTGACCATGGTTCAGAGACTGACTCCGATTCGGAGCCGGAGGTAGGTGGAGAAGATTCAGGCAGTGAGTTTTCTCTTTGCCTGGAATCATCATCATCGGATGATGAATCTTCTTCTAGTGCAGATGAAGTGCCTATGGTAGCGGAGGACATTGGTGTGCCGGTAGTGGGCCAAGAGGCATCTGTGCTGCTTACAAGGGCTGCAAGGTTTCCTTTCTTTTTATGTCAGCATGAGGCAGGTGGGCTGCAGCCTGCGCCCAAAAGGCTTCACATTGCTGTGGTGCGCCAAGAGGCATCTGGTGCTGTTAGGCCTCCTATTGTTGTAGAGCGGCAAGATGCATCGGGGCCTGATTTGTTTTCCGGTGGTGTAGTGCAGCAAGAAGCTTCTCAGGCTGCTGGGCTTCCCGTTGGTGAAGTGCAGCAAGAGGCATCTGGGGCTGTTAGGCTTCCCATTGTTGTAGAGCGGCAAGAGGCATCTGGACCTGCTTTGTTTCCCGGTGGTGTAGTGCAGCAAGAGCCTTCTGGGGATGCTATGTTTTCTGTTGGTGATGTGCAGCCAGAAGTATCTGTGGCTGTTAGGCTTCCCGTATGTGTACATCAACAAGTGGCTTCTGGTCTGCAGGCTGGGGTGGCTGCTCCCCCAGTTGATGGGGATGGCCTCTGAGTTCCCCCTGGCATGGTGCAGCCGGCATTGCCAGAGTTCACTGGTGTTCCTGGGTGTAGAGTGAATACTGAGAATTTTCAGCCAATACATTTTTTTCAGTTGTTTATGGACGATGTGTTTTTGCAAGAGATTGTTGAGCAAACCAATTTGTATGCAGAACTGTTTTTGAGGGACAACAGTGCCAGTCTTAAGCCCCATTCTAGAGCTACCCTGTGGACTCCCACAAATGTTGAAGAGATGAAGAAGTTTTTGGTATTAACTATTTTGATGGGCTTGCTAAGGAAGCCATCAATGTCTTCATATTGGTCCACTAGTCCCTTGATGACAACAGCTATATTTCCAGCAGTCATAAGTCGTGTTCGTTTTTTGCTTCTTCTTCGGATGATGCATTTTGTTGATAATGGTTTAGCCTTGGCACGCGATCACCCTGATTGTGACCGTCTGTTTAAAATTCGGCCTGTCCTTGATCACTTTGTTGATCGTTTTTCTGAGATGTTTGCTCCTGGAAAAGAAATTGCAGTGGATGAGTCTTTGCTATTGTTCAAGGGCCGCTTGGTTTTTAGGCAGTACATTCCTAGTAAGAGGGCACGCTATGGAATCAAACTGTAGATGTTGTGTGACAGTGAGACTGGATATGTCTACAATTTCAGGGTGTACACTGGTAAGGAGTCCAGCATTAACCCTCCTGGTTGTCCTTCCACTTTTGGAGTGACTGAGAAAATTGTGTGGGAACTAGGTAGAGGATTATTTAACAAAGGCCACCATTTGTATGTAGATAACTTCTACACTGGTGTGCGGTTGTTCAAGGAGTTGGCCAAAGTGGGCACTGTTGCTTGTGGCACAATGCGCAGTAACCGGAAAGGTTTCCCAAAGGAACTTGTTTGCAAAAGGCTTGTGCGGGGACAGTCTAGTGCATTGCGATGTGGGGAGCTTCTAGCTGTGAAGTTTTCAGACAAGAGAGATGTGTACATGCTGACTACGATCCACGATGAAAGTACTGAACCTGTGCCTGTTTGGGGTCAGGCTGCTGAAGTGCGCAAACCTGTGTGCATTGTAGCTTACAATAAGTACATGGGTGGTGTTGACAGAGTAGATCAGAGGTTGGAACCTTATGATGCTGTTCGAAAGGCTTACATTTGGTACAAGAAGTTGGCTATTCATCTTTTCCATCCTTCAATGCTTTTGTTGTGTTCAAGAAGTCTTGTCCTGAGTCGAAGATGCCTTTTGTTAAGTTTCAGGAGTCTGTAATAGGCAGCCTTGTACTAGTGGAGCAGGCAAGTGTTCCTAGATTTGGAGTGGTGGAGGATGTGGCTAGATTGAAAGATCGCCACTTTGCTGAATTCATTTCTCCCACTAGCACAAAAGACTTTCCGACTAGAAGATGCAGAGTCTGTTGGCGCAGAGGCGTGCGGAAGAAGTCTCGTATGTACTGCCCTGACTGTCCTTCTAAGCCTGGATTGTGTCTGTCAGCTTGTTTTAAATCATACCACACGAAAAAGAAGTTTTGGGAGTTTTAATGAGCTGTAAAGTGAATTGCCTGGTCTGAATTCTGTAAAAAAATGTGGTTTGTTTCAAGGTTTGGCGTTCGTGCAATGTGTTTAGTTTTAGAATTTGTGTAAGCTGATTTGTAGGTATTTCCATTTGTTTAGTGTTTTTTTGAAAAGAAGAATTCTAAATGTGATTGTGGTGTGTCCAGGCTGGTGCTTGGATGGCGGTGTGCGTGGCTGGCGCTTGGCTGGAGGTGTGTGTGGATTGGTGCCTCCCTGGCAGAGTGCATGGTTTGGTGTTTTGCGGGTGGTGTGTGTGGATTTTTGTTTGGCAGGCGGAGTTCATGGTTAGGTGCTTGGCTAGCAGTGTGAGTGGATGGTGCTTGGCTGGTGGAGTGCAAGGATTGGTGCTTGGCTGGTGGTGTGTGTGCACTGGTGGTTGGCTGGTGGGCTGCGTGGACTGGTGCTTGGCTGGTGGTGTGTGTGCAGTGGTGCTTGGCTGGTGGTGTGTGTGGAGTGGTGCTTGGCTGGCGGTGTGTGTGGAGTGGCGCATGGCTGGATGGTGTGCGTGGAGTGATACTTGGCTGTCTGTGCACGGAGTGGTGTTTGGATGGCGGTGTGCGTGGAGTGGCGCTTGGCTTGCGGTGTGCTTGGAGTGGTTCTTGGCTGGCGGTGTGCGTGGAGTGGTACTTGGCTATCGGTGTGCGCTGAGTGATGTTTGGCTGGCGGTGTGCATGGTATGGTGGTGTGGGTGGTCTGGCGCTCGGCTGGCGGTGTGTGAGTACTAACTTTCTGTTGGTCACTACACACACTGCTAGTTGAGTGACACTCTACGCAGTCCACCATTTTGTGTAGTTGCTGTGGCAGATATGTGGGCGTGTGAAAGTGATGGGCCCTTGAATGGCGCTGTCTGCTGGTGTGAGTGTTGTAATGTGATGGGTCCGCGGCTGGCGGTGTGAATGTTTTGTATGTGTCACACGTACGAAAGGTGTATGAATGGCCTGTAAAGAGGTTGGTGCCTTGACGTGGCTTTACAGCTCACAAGCTGTGAGTCAGTGGTTCAGTTTATCATACTTTCAATTATACGCAGTGTATTTCATTTTTGTGAAATTACTTGCAAATAAAATTGTATCTACTGAATCATCACTCATCCTCGTGCCAAATCCAACCAGTATGTGTGTGTGCTTGCGGTTTAGATGGCTGTCCAGTAATATTTGTTTTTGTTTTTCCTTTCAGAAGTAGGGTGTACCTTGTCCCTTTTTGTGAATGTTGTAATGTGTTGCTTTTCCTTCCGGATGGTGTCAATGGTCTGGTGTGTATCAGGTATGAAAGGTGCGTGAATGGCCTGTAAAACGGTTGGTGCCTTGTCGTGGCTTTACAGCTCACGAGTTGGGAGTCACTGGTTCGGTTTTTATGCATTTATTTATTGACAGAGCATTTCATTTTTTGAAATATCTTGTTAATAAAATTTTATGTACTGAACCATCACTCGCCCTCGTGCCAAATCCAACTTGTATGTGTGTGTCTTTGAGGAATAGTTAGCCGTGCTTGAATGTTTGACTTTTGAGTAACTCTGTTACGGAGTACATTTTAGCTATGAATAACTTACTAAATTTAGATTTTATTGTTAAACCATGGAAGTATATGGTCATGTCTTTCTGGTGAATTCTATTGTTGATTTTTATCCACAATCTCCTGCAAACTTGAAATTGTCTGTCACAATTTCCTTGAATCACATGCTCTCATATTGAAAACTTAATTCGCCACTGTACAATTTGGACCGTTTCCTGTTGCAGCCACTATGCCTACCCACGCAAGTGAGGTACCATTTTTATCGGGAGACCTGGGGGAACGCTGGGTCGGAGGAAATTTTTGTGAGCCCAGTGACGCCACGCTTTCCCACGCAAAAAAAAGTGTGAAAAAACTGGTAGTATTGAATGTCAATACCACCAGCTTTTGAAAGAGGGGTTACCTGGGTTTTTGGCCCCGTGCGAGACGGCCATGTAGGGAAACCTACCAAACCCACACATTTCTGAAAAGTAGACACCCGGGGGCTTCCAAGGAGGTATGGCTTGCGTGGATCCTCCAACATTCCTTTACCCAGAATCCCTTGCAAACCTCAATTTTTGATGGAAAAATCAGTTTTTACACACTTTTTTTGTGTGGGAAAGCGTGGCGTCACTGGGCTCACACAAATTTCCTCCCACCCAGCGTTCCCCCAGGTCTCCCGATAAAAATGGTACCTCACTTGCGTGAGTAGGCATAGTGGCTGCAACAGGAAAAGGTCCAAATCGTACGGTGGAGAAATTACAATAACCAATAGCAAGATTACCTTCTTTTTTTTGGGGGGGGGGGGGGGGGGGGGGGGGGGGGGCTGAGTTTTTGGACCGGGGCACGGCGGGCATCTTTGGAAACTACCAAACCCAAACAATGGCATGCGAGGGTCCCCCAATGTTTTTCTACCCAGAAATCCCTGCAAACCATAAATTTAGGTTAAAAAAACAGTTTTCCATACATTTTTGCGTGGGATCGCCGTGTCGGCACAAATGTCCTACCACCCAGCGTTCCCCTTGTTCTCCCGAGTAAAATGATACCTCACTTGTGTGGGTGGGCCAAAGGCCTGTGACTAAGGCAGGGGGGCTTAACTTGTAACACTTAAATACTACTTTTTTCAACATTCATTTTTGGCCTGTTCTGCTTTTGGGCACCCACACAAGTGAGGTATCCTTTTACTCTGGAGAACAAGGGGAGCGCTGGGTGGTAGGACATTTTTGCCGGCCCGGAGATCCCACGCAAAAAAGTTCTGGGTAGGAAAACGTTTGGGGACCCACGCATGCCATACCTCCCTGGACTCCCCCGGGGGTCTACTTTTCAGAACTGTTTGGGTTTGGTACTTTCCAAAGAATACCTCCGAGCCCCGGGCCAAAACCTCAGGTGCCCCCCCCCAAAAATCAAGGTTGTTTTGCAATTTGGTATTGTAAATTCACCACCGTACAATTTGGACCTGTTCCTGTTGCAGCCACTATGCCTACCCACGCAAGTGAGGTACCATTTTTATCGGGAGACCTGGGGGAACGCTGGGACGAGGGAAATTTGTTGATCCACGCAGATTCCGGAACTTCCACCACAGAAATGTGAGGAAAATGCATTTTTTTCCAATTTCTTAGCTTTGCAAGGGATTCTGGGTAAGAGAACCTGGGGGTAGGCAGTCGAGTCACCCCATCCTGAATTCCCCTGGGTGTCTACTTTTCAAAAATATATAGGTTTGCTAGGTTTCCCTAGGTGTCAGCAGAGCTAGGGTTCAAAAACAAAAGGTAGTCTCTTTGCCCAAAAAGGGCACAATTTCACTGCAAAATTGAGTTGTGACCACGTTGCGTTTTGCGGTGTTTCCTGTCGCAGGCACTAGGCAAACCCAGGCAAGTGAGGTAGCATTTTTTTCAGGAGACCTGGGGGAACGCTGGGTGGGTGGAGATTTGTTGATCCACACAGATTCCAGAACTTTCCACCACAGAAATGTGAGAAAAATGTGTTTTGTTTCCAATTTCTCAACTTTGCAAGGGATTCTGGGTAACAGAACCTGGGGTAGGCAGTCGAGTCACCCCATCCTGAATTCCCCTGGGTGTCTAGTTTTCAAAAATGTATAGGTTTGCTAGGTTTCCCTAGATGCCGGCAGAGCTAGGGTTCAAAAACAAAAGGTAGTCTCTTTGCCCAAAAAGGGCACAATTTCACAGAAAAATTGATTTGCGACCACGTTGCGTTTTGCGCTGTTTCCTGTCGCAGCCACTATGCCTACCCATGCAAGTGAGATACCATTTTTCTCGGGCGACCTGGGGGAACGCTGGGTGGGTGGAAATTTGTTGATCCACGCAGATTTGAGAACTTTCCACCACAGAAATGTGAGGAAAATGTGTTTTTTTTGTCAAATTCTTAGCTTTGCAAGGGATTCTGGGTAACAAAACCTGGGGGTAGGCAGACAAGTCACCCCATCCTGAATTCCCCAGGGTGTCTAGTTTTCACAAATGTATAGGTTTGCTAGGTTTCCCTAGGTGCTGGCAGAGCTAGGGCTCAAAAACAAAAGGTAGTCTTTTCCTCCAAAATGGGCACGATTTCACTGGGAAATTGAGGTGCGTCCACGTTGCGTTTTGCGCTGTTTCCTGTCGCAGCCACTATGCCTACCCACGCAAGTGAGGTACCATTTTTTTTCGGGAGACCTGGGGGAACGTTGGGTGGGTGGAAATTTGTTGATCCACGCAGATTCGAGAACTTTCCACCACAGAAATGTGAGGAAAATGTGTTTTTTTTGTCAAATTCTTAGCTTTGCAAGGGATTCTGGGTAACAAAACCTGGGGGTAGGCAGACGAGTCACCCCATCCTGAATTCTGAATTCCCCTGGGTGTCTAGTTTTCACAAATGTATAGGTTTGCTAGGTTTCCCTAGGTGCTGGCAGAGCTAGGGCTCAAAAACAAAAGGTAGTCTTTTCCTCCAAAATGGGCACGATTTCACTGGGAAATTGAGGTGCGTCCACGTAGCGTTTTGCGCTGTTTCCTGTCGCAGCCACTATGCCTACCCACGCAAGTGAGGTACCATTTTTTTTCGGGAGACCTGGGGGAACGTTGGGTGGGTGGAAATTTGTTGATCCACGCAGATTCCAGAACTTTCCACCACAGAAATGTGAGGAAAATGTTTTTTTTTCTCAAATTCTTAGCTTTGCAAGGGATACTGGGTAACAAAACCTGGGGGTAGGCAGACAAGTCACCCCATCCTGAATTCCCCAGGGTGTCTAGTTTTCAAAAATGTATAGGTTTGATAGGTTTCCCTAGGTGCTGGCAGAGCTAGGGCTCAAAAACAAAAGGTAGTCTTTTTGTCCAAAAAGGGCAAGATTTCACTGGGAAATTGAGGTGCGACCATGTTGCGTTTTGCGCTGTTTCATGTCGCAGCCACTATGCCTACCCACTCAAGTGAGGTACCATTTTTTTCAGGAGACCTGGGGGAACGCTGGGTGGGTAGAAATGTGTTGATCCACGCAGATTCCAGAACTTTCCTCCGCAGAAATGTGAGGAAAATGTGTTTTTTTTGTCAAATTCTTAACTTTGCAAGGGATTCTGGGTAACAAAACCTGGTGGTAGGCAGTCGAGTCACCCCATCCTGAATTCCTCTGGGTGTCTACTTTTCAGAAATGTATAGGTTTGCTAGGTTTCCCTAGGTGCCGGCAGAGCTAGGGTGCAAAAACAACAGGTAGGCACTTTGCCATAAAAGGGTCAATTTGCAACTGCACAATTGAGGTGTGACCACGTTGCATTTTTCGCCGTTTCCTATCGCAGGCACAAGGCCGACCCACACAAGTGAGGTACCGTTTTTATCAGGAGACTTCGGGTAATTCAGATCTGTAAATCAACTGTTATTACCAATTGAGCTTTCATGCATTTCTCCCTTTCAATGACAGACATTGTGTAAAAAAAATTTTGGGAAAAATGACCAATAATTCTCAAGCTAGTATGAGTATTCCCAATTTTGAAAATGTGCAATTATATACTGTTTCTGAACTCTATATTTTGTACCCAATTCAGAAATACATAGGTGTCTTTCATACACATTTTTCCATGTATACATTTTCCAGGACAAAGTGCTCTATACCCAGTAAAAGAAAAAATACCATTGCAAGTTGCTGCTCAGTTTTTGGATCTGGGTTCGTCGGGTTCTTGGTGAAACTACAAGTCCTATATATCCCCACAACCAGGAAGCTCTAACGGATGTAACGGTATATTGCTTTCCAAGAGCTGTCAAGATTAGAAAAAGTTATAGGTGAAAACGTTGAGACAAAATGCTGTTTTTTTCAACACATTTTCAATTATTCCAAAATTTAACTGTTAGTTTCTATAAAGAATCCTTCATGGATTTAGACAAATGACCCCTTTCTGAATTCAGAATGTTGTCTACTTTTCGAAAATGTACAGCTTTCTAGGATCCATTATTGCTTTCAAACTCTTTTCTACCATTAACTGGAAGGAGGTGGAAAGCTCTAAAAATAGCAAAAATAGGCTATGTCCCAGAAAAATGCCAAAACTGTGTGAAAAATGTTGGTTCTCTGACAAAAGACTGTCCTTCCCTAAAAGCTGACAAAACGGAGATTTCAGCCCCACAAACCCTTTTTTGATTCCATTTTCAGGGAAAAACCCAGAGGCTTTCATTTGCAGCCCGTTTTTCCCATTTTTCTGAAAAAAAACAAAAAATTCACTATATTTTGGTTAATTTCTGGGACCCCTCCAAGGGAATCCACAAACCCTGGGCGCCTTTGAAATCCACATGATATTGGAAGAAAAGGACGCAAATCTGGCGTGGATACCTTATGTGGTCAAAAAGTTACAGGGGCCTAAGCGCGCACTACCCCAAATTGCCAAAAAGGGGCTCAGCACAGGAGGGGAAAAGGCCTAGCAGCGAAGGGGTTAAAGGATGAGGGAAATCCTTAATGAGCGTGTCAATTTTTTGTGTGAAATAGTTGGCTGTGCTGTCACACAGGGTTTGGGACGGAGGAATTTCTTGGGTTGCTATTTTAGATTTCGTAAAGGTGTTAACGATTTTAAAAATTTCTTTTTGTTTATTATTAGCTGCTTCAATTTGAGAAGTGAAATAATTGGTTTTAGCAACTTTAATGGAAATGTGATACGATTTCCTAGCTGTTTTATAGATGACTTTGGAGTCAATATCATAGTTTCGTCTCCATTTACGTTCTAACTTTTTGACTACAGCCAATTGATCTTTTAGGGTATCTATGAACCAAGGAGCAGAATTTTTACGTTTTACTGAGGGAAGTTTTGTTTTTTTGTGGATAACTAAGTTTACTGTCGATCTCTGTCATCCAACCTACAAAGTTTGATAATCTATGGAGGTATTGGCTGACAAAGAGGGTTTGCTATCTTTAGCCCAGCTAATGCGATCTGGATGATTCATAATTTTGCCCCAATTGGGTGAAGGGGTTCCTTTATTTGCTATTTTCTTGAACATAATTTGACTTCTTGTGAGTTCTATGTTGAATTCAATGAAGTAGTGATCAGTCCAGATCAAAGGTAAGGGATTTTTTACCACCAATGTGTCCAGATTGGAACTAATGCAATCAAGGGAGTGCCCAGCTTTGTGGGTTGCTCCAGAGGTCTTCAGTGTCAGTCCTAGGATTTGAAGGGTTTCTTTAAAGCAGGAAGCATGGTTATCAGTAGGGTTATCTAAATGAAGGTTGAGGTCGCCCAGTATAGTAAAATTGGCGTATCTAACAGTCATATCACTCAGTACTTCCCCTACACTAGTAAGAAACTGCAGGGGATTTCGGGGGGGATGGTAGAGCAGTGCTCCCGAAAAGGTGAAAGTATCATGTACTTGAATGCAAAAGAACATACTTTCGGCTTCTTCAATGTCAGGAAGCTCTCTGATGGTGCATTTGAGGGTATCTCTATAGATGATTGCTAGACCCCCACCACGCTGTTCTGCGCGGTCTTGTCTGCAGATAGCATAGCCAGGGGGAACAGCATGAACTAGGTCTGGATTGGACCAATCCCGGAGCCAGGATTCTGTTATAAATAAACAGTCCAGTTCATTTTCACTGATCAGGTCAAATATGTGAAGCGCATTTTTGCACGTGGAGCGGGCATTTATCAGCCCACTTTTAAGGAAGTTGGCTGACAGACAATTGTCCGCAGGGTGATACGGTTGTAAGCATTTCCTACAAGTAATACAGCAGATGGGGCCAGCTCATTTGTCGACATTAAGAGCATGGTAGCAGTTGGTGGAGTTAGAGTTCAGAGATAAGATAAAATCACTAGAATAATGCATCACCTGGGTATTATGGGTGGCCCTAGGCCCGGCCTCGGCGCGGACGAGTGCAGACGAGCTAGACTCTGTTCAGACCTGCTGTACCGCAGTTTACTCCACTCGTTTTTCTCCCATCTTTCACCTTTCTGCACCTCTGCTCTTTTGCACCTTATTTCTGCCCATTTTCCCTTTCTCTCCCTCTGCTCCTTCACTCGTTTTCACTCGTTTTTCTCCCCTTTCTATCTTTCACCTTTCTGCACCCCTGCTCTTTTGTGCCTTATTTCTGCCCATTTTCCCTTTCTCTCCCTCTGCTCCTTCACTCGTTTTCACTCGTTTTTCTACCCTTTCTATCTTTCACCTTTCTGCTCTTTTCTGCATCTCTGCTCTTTTGTGCCTTATTTCTGTTTATTTTCCCTTTTTTTCTTTATCCCTTCTTTCCTCCCTTTACCTTTCCCCGCCGCTGCTGCCCCCGCGGCCCCTCCCCCCCCCAACGCGACCGGCCCAATCCAGCTCCCCTCCCCGCTCCCGCCTCCCAGTTGTTCAGCCCTCCCCGACCCCTACTTAATGGCGGCCACTGCGGGGACAGGCGAGCAAGACCACTGACTCATTGTCAGTGAAATTGCTCTCCCACCCTCGCAGCTCCACCATTAAGTGAGGTGCCCCTGCCCCTGCACTCTTGAGTGTTGGTGATCGAGGCCCTCCTCCGCCCGCAGGTTTCCCTGCGCCTCATCCCTGGTGGTCCAGTGGACCTCTGTCTCCTTTCTTTCTTTCTGCTCCTTCACTCGTTTTTCTCCCCTTTCTATCTTTCACCTTTCTGCACCTCTGCTCTTTTGCACCTTATTTCTGCCCATTTTCCCTTTCTCTCCCTCTGCTCCTTCACTCGTTTTCACTCATTTTTCTCCCCTTTCTATCTTTCACCTTTCTGCACCTCTGCTCTTTTGTGCCTTATTTCTGCCCATTTTCCCTTTCTCTCCCTCTGCTCCTTCACTCGTTTTCACTTGTTTTTCTACCCTTTCTATCTTTCCCCTTTCTGCTCTTTTCTGCATCTCTGCTCTTTTGTGCCTTATTTCTGTTTATTTTCCCTTTTTTTCTTTATCCCTTCTTTCCTCCCTTTACCTTTCCCCGCCGCTGCTGCCCCCGCGGCCCCTCCCCCCCCAGCTCGACCGGCCCAATCCAGCTCCTCTCCCCGTTCCCGCCTCCCCGACCCCTACTTAATGGCGGCCACTGCGGGGACAGGCGAGCAAGACCACTGACTCATTGTCAGTGAAATTGCTCTCCCACCCTCGCAGCACCACCATTAAGTGAGGTGCCCCTGCCCCTGCACTCTTGAGTGTTGGTGATCGAGGCCCTCCTCCACCCGCAGGTTTCCCTGCGCCTCATCCCTGGTAAGCATGAGCGAATTTTGCGGATCTCGCGTTCGCGAATTTTGCGGATTTGCGGATTCGCAATCCGCAAAATCCGCGAATTCCCGCGAATTTGCGGATTTTTTTTTTTTTGTGTTCGCCCGTGTTTCTGCCAGTTCGCGAGGGTTTTGTACACTTTCGCAAATTGCGAACTTACCTGTCGGGTCGCAAGTTTCGCGAACTTGTTGTTTCTACGTGTCCAGCCTGTTTGGGACACTCTTCTTCATCACTGCCACTCTCTGTCACCACTGCCACTCTCTGACTACTCATGCCACCCTCTGGCCCACCCATGCCACCCTCTGTTTCATCACCACACCCTCTGGTTGTCCAGTGTACATTATTTTCGGCAAAGCAAAGCACACCTTCCCTGCCTCAAGTGACCTGAATTAATTTGGGGCTGATTCATGTGTCACAGAATATTTTTTTAGCTGGCACCTGCTTCCTTAGTGCGCCCTGATTAGTGATCTTTTGCACTTGCTAAGTGCTTTCATTGTTGCAAAATTAGTTACAACACCTGCCCTGCCCCAACTGACAATAATGAATTAGGGGATGATTAATGGATTTTAACTTCCAGCCTGGCTCCTGCTTGTCTCCCTTAGCTGTAATTCAGGACCTTTGTGGCATATGTGTAACTATTCTGAGGTTCAGAGCAGGGTCACATACTAGTTTCAACTGGCAACTGAACTCTGGAGGGGCCCCTCAGGAAGCACTCCAGGAAATGGCTACTAATGATGAGCCTGAACTTTTGAACCTGGTGAGTAGTTACTTTCAGTTTTGCTAAGATCGTATTTCTGCAATTTTGCACTTATTCGCGGGGCGCGAACTCACGCGAACAGTGCGAGCAGTGCGAGCAAAATCCGCTGCTCGCGGATTTGCGGATTTTGCGGGAAATTCGCAAATCTCGCGGATTGCGGATTTCCCGAAAATCCGCAAAATCCGCGAGCGGAACGGATTTTCCGCCCACGCCTAATCCCTGGTGGTCCAGTGGACCTCTGTCTCCTTTCTTTCTTTCTGCTCCTTCACTCGTTTTTCTCCCCTTTCTATCTTTCACCTTTCTGCACCTCTGCTCTTTTGCACCTTATTTCTGCCCATTTTCCCTTTCTCTCCCTCTGCTCCTTCACTCGTTTTTCTCCCCTTTCTATCTTTCACCTTTCTGCACCTCTGCTCCTTTGTGCCTTATTTCTGCCCATTTTCCCTTTCTCTCCCTCTGCTCCTTCACTCGTTTTCACTCGTTTTTCTACCCTTTCTATCTTTCACCTCTCTGCTCTTTTCTGCATCTCTGTTCTTTTGTGCCTTATTTCTGTTTATTTTCCCATTTTTTCTTTATCCCTTCTTTCCTCCCTTTACCTTTCCCCGCCGCTGCTGCCCCCACGGCCCCTCCCCCCCCCCCCCCAGAGCGACCGGCCCAATCCAGCTCCCCTCCCCGCTCCCGCCTATCAGCTGTCCAGCCCTCCCCGACCCCTACTTAATGGCGGCCACTACGCGGCCGCGCAGCGGCAGCGTGCTGCCGGCGCGCCGCTGGTGCACCGAAGGCGCGTCAAAGGCAAGCACGTCTGCGCCCGTCTGCGACCAGCACCAGGAACCCTGGACCTCCGCCCCGCCAACACTACGACCCAGCAGCACTCCACGCACTCAACCCAGGCTGCAACAACAACTGCAAGCTAGCATCACCAGCCGACACCCATGGACCCTTCAGCTGTCACCGCTGCCGGCACACCTGTAGCACCGCCAAGAACACAGATCCAGCACAACCCGCCCACAAGAACACAACCGAACCGAAGACCCTGCAATGCATCCTTCTCAACGTCCGATCCCTCCACAAACACGCCACAGAAATCTGGGACCTCCTCGACAGCACCACCCCAGACGTAACATTCTTCACCGAAACCTGGACCAACACCACCTCGGGATCGGACATCGCCATCGCCGTTCCCCAAGGATACAAAATCGCCAGGAAGGACCGCCCCACCCACCCAGGAGGAGGAATCGCCATCGTACACAAATCTAGCCTCCGCCTGAGCACACTCCCTGACGAGTCCACAGAACTGATGGAACACCTTCACTTCAAGATACTGGCCAGCCCCACCGCCACCCTCCGAGGAACCCTCATCTACCGACCCCCTGGACCCCGTGGACCCTTCGCCAACTCCATCACGGACATTATCTCCCAGCAGTCCATCGCATCCACCAGCTACACCCTGCTGGGAGACCTCAATTTCCACCTCGACAATCAACTGGACCCCACATGCCTCCTGGACAACCTCCACAACATTGGACTCCGCCAGATCGTGACCGAGCCCACGCACTCAGCAGGACACACCCTCGACCCCCTCTTCACTACAGGAAACTCCATCACCTTCAGCCACACCACCGAACTCCCATGGACCGACCATTGTTGCGTCCACTTCACCTTCAGAACACCCACCATCCACAGACACCAGCACCTGCTTCCACAAAGAAACTGGACCAAAATCACCGATGACCAGCTCACCTCCTCACTCCACAACTCCACCCCAACCATCGCAGAAAACGACAACCCCAACACCGCAGCCCAAACCCTGCATAGATGGATCTCGGACAGCACCAACACCATAGCCCCCCTCAAGAAAAACAACAATACCCGTGCCAAGAAAGCCAGATGGTTTACCACCGAACTTCGAGAGTCCAGGCGCACATGCCGCCGCCTCAAAAAGGCCTGGAGAAACACCAAATCCACAGAAGCCCACAACAACTTCAGAGCCGCCACCAACGCCCACCATCAACTCATCAGAGAAACGAGAAAAAAAGCAATTGAAGACAGAATCTCCACCCACGCGCACAACAGCAAGGAACTCTTCAGCATCATCAAGGAGTTCGCGCAACCCACCAGCGAGTCTACCGACATCCCTCCCTCACAAGACCTCTGCGACAAATTCAGCATCTTTTTCCACCACAAAATCAAGAGCATCTACGACAACTTCGACGAAGACAACCAACACACTGAACCCTCACCAACCACCCCCGACACCCGGAAACCAGCGATTGATGACTGGACAGCCCTCACCACCGAAGACACACTGAAGACAATGAAGTCAATCCACTCAGGGGCCCCCACGGACCCCTGCCCCCACCACATCTTCAACAGAGCCGCCAACACCATCGCACCCATGCTCCGCCAAACCATCAACCGCTCCCTGGCGACCGCCTCGTTCCCCGACGACTGGAAACACGCTGAGGTCAACCCCCTCCTAAAGAAACCCTCAGTGGATCCCACCGACCTCAAAAACTACAGACCCATCTCCCTGCTCCCGTTCCCAGCAAAAGTAATCAAGAAAGCCATCAACAGCCAACTCGCCACATTCATTGAAGAACACAACATCCTCGACTCCTCCCAATCCGGCTTCAGAAAAAACCACAGTACGGAAACCGCCCTCCTCGCCGCAACAGACGACAACCGCACCTTACTGGACAAAGGAGAAACAGTAGCCCTCAACCTCCTCAACCTATCAGCGGCGTTCGACACAGTCTCCCACCGCACTCTAATACGCAGACTCTATGATGCAGGAATCCAGGACAAGGCCCTCGACTGGATCTGCTCCTTCCTCTCCGGCAGGACGCAGCGGGTCAGACTCCCCCCTTTCCCTTCGGACCCCACACCTACCACCTGCGGAGTCCCCCAGGGCTCCTCCCTCAGCCCGACGCTCTTCAACGTCTACATGGCTCCACTTGCCCCCATCGTCAGAACCTACGGACTCAACATCGTGTCATACGCAGACGACACCCAGCTCATCCTCTCCCTATCCAACAAGCCCAACACCGCCAGACGCAACTTTCAAGAAGGCATGGAAGCCGTCGCCAAATGGATGAAAAACAGCTGCCTACAACTAAACACCAACAAAACAGAAGTACTCATCATGGGCCCAAACCCCGACGCCTGGAGCGACACCTGGTGGCCCACCGCCCTCGGAAACCCGCCAACCCCCACAGACCACGCACGCAACCTGGGAATCATCCTGGACTCCGAGCTCAAAATGGACCGCCAGATCAACTCTGTCTCATCTTCCTGCTTCCATACCCTCCGCCTCCTTCGTAAGACCTTCAAATGGATTCCCCTCGAACACCGAAAGACAGTCACTCACGCCCTGGTCACCAGCAGACTCGACTACGGCAACGCACTCTACGCCGGAATAAACAAAAACCTCATCCGCAAGCTACAGAACATCCAGAACGCCGCCGCAAGACTGGTCCTCAACCTGCCAAAACACTGCCACATCTCCCAGCACCTGCGCACACTCCACTGGCTCCACGTCGAGGCAAGAATCACCTTTAAGATGCTCACCCACGCACACAAGGCCCTCCACAGCACAGGACCAGCATACCTGAACAGCCGACTCAAATTCCACGCACCCCAAAGGACCCTACGATCAGACCAGCTTTCCTACGCCGTGGTCCCCCGCACCAGAAAGACCAGATTGGGAGGCCGCTCCTTCTCCTTCCTCGCGGCCAAAGCATGGAACGCCCTTCCGCTCCACCTCAGACAGACAACATCGCTCCCAATCTTCGCAAGAAACCTCAAAACCTGGCTCTTCGACAGACCCCCTCCTTGATGGAATGGAACCTGCACCCCCCAACCCTAGCGCCTTGAGACCCTTACGGGTGAGTAGTCACGCTTTAACAAACTCCTGATTGAGTGACTGATGTCAACCAAGCACAATAATCATGTGCAACAGGTAGCTACACAAGCACAGTCTGATGCACCTCAACAGAGGGAGTTCTATGACAACCAAGCAACAAGTAATATCGGACATCTTCCATTGTGGGATCAAGACACCGTTCCACTGTTGAGACCTACAGTTTGTTGCACCTAGTCAGAAGGGGTACACAGAAATCATCACAGACTTTAACTTCTGACATCCTCAATCATAGAATCAAGACCCTGTTTCACTGTTCGGACCTGCTGTACCGCGGTGTAGTCCAGTGACTGCCGCCAGCCAAGCCCAATAACCATGTGCAGCTTGTGTATGCCGAGCCAGCCCACTACGCTAAAGAATTGGGGAGGGAGGGGACACGTACGCGCTATGTTTTCGTAATCTTCCCAACTGACTGTACTATCATGGTTGGGTCCACTGTCTACTTCACTCAATAGACCATAAGTGTATGTTCACATGTACATGTCTGTACTCTGCCTACTCAAGTCTGTCCGGCACATCCCTTCAACACTTTGCATTGTATACTTTTATAACAGAGAATCACTTCCCACCTTTGCACATACTTTGCTCCCATCTCTCCCCGCATTCTGCATTGTGTGGCAGAGGTGCCAAGCCATGTTTGGTTTGTATACAAGGCTAGCCACGGTTCCCAAAGTACGTAGTGTTGTTGTGTCTGCTAGGTGGACATGTTGTTTGTCATGTTGCATGTCATTATATAAGGTAGCACATTTATTCACGAGCAGTGGTTTCTCCCATTTACATATCGCTGTCTTAAAGAGGATACAAAACTTTTTCTCACAGGTTAGAAGTGTGAGCACAATGGCACTCATTCATTATTATCCAAGAATGTCCAACTGCACGACGCTTCTAAGTTTACAGCCCCGAATCTTGCGCGCTTTCTTAAAACCACGCCAACTCCCACAATCGGCCCAACATTCACACAGCTTTATAACAGCACTTATCTGCTTCTCAATAACATGCACTACTACAGAATATGAGCTGGCATACCGTCTGTCCTTACTGTTTCAAACTGAGTAACTTCCTGTGGCAGTGTCTATTCCCACCCACACAAAACAACTCCCAAACTTCAACTTGACCTTCAAAACCTACTTTGAGAACAGATTTCATTAAACTAACCAAACTGAAACAGCTTTTGTTCAGAACAGAAGTATCCCTCACTTCTGCCAAAGAAATTTATCGACTGCAGATAACACGAACTTTAAGTAAAATACAGACCCTTTTAAATACGAACCTCCCATTACACTTTGTAAATTGTTACACAATTTTCAACACATCTCACACTCGAAGTCTGGCACTCTTTTTTTAACGCGGTCTCCCCCGGCCTTCTCACGCTCTTTCAAACCATTTTTGGTATACTATCAGACTTCATTTATTCGATCATCTATGGAATAACAAGAACAGTGCCCATAATTCTCGCTCTCTTTGCGGCCATCCTACTACTATTTTTGCTTCTAAAGAATGGCTGCGCTCCCTGTGCTAACAACAATGTCTGACAGAATACTCCTCTACGCAAAGCTAAATCACCAAAAAATTGAACAACTTTTCGGCTGCCTGCCTCTCTCTATTATCGGAGCCAGCTACAACATGACATTTATGTACACATATGCAATTTGCATACAACCATCTTTTTATTGCAAAACTTGTCCATTCGACTGGCGAATAGATCTATGCCTTGCCAACATCCCAACAATCGCTCCCGATATCCAGCAAGTAATCGAGTTTCTTGAAAACTATGAACTTGATTGTTCAGGCAGTGGAGCAATGGTGAATGCAACGCAAAAAAGTATTGTGGCGGTATGGGATTTCTGCGCAGCCGCGAAAGATCTCCTGCAATGTGCGACCTTTGACAACATCGCAGATTGCCTGCCAATTCAAATTGCAGCTCCAACATTCGAGGAACATTACTGTCCCTTCGAGGATATGAAATGGATCGCTTCGCTTTTCTCACACGATGGCAACAATGACCTCTTGGTACATTACGCATCTCAAGCCGTTGAAGAGCTTCCGGTCTGCAATCTACAAGACTTGTAAGAAATTCACGTTATTCTTGGATGGATTTTTTCCAACTTTGACTTTTTCCTTTACATTTTTTAATACACTTAAATTGATTTATTTTCATATAATAACTTTCTAAGTATGCTCACGCATTTGAACTCTGCTTTCATTATTGCCCCTTACATCTCCACTCTAACCAGGGATCAGTGATGTATGGCCTATGCAAGTACGCTATTTACTTGCTAAATTAGCTTAAACTTGACATGCATTTGAAACCATGTCTATTCTTTGTGTATACGTCTCTCTCTGCTTGCCTGTTATCCACAAAGCCCTTTCACACACATTTACTCTTCTTCAGCCTGTGCTCACAAACTGGTAAACAAGATAAAAAAACACAACATTGTTTAGGAACTGGTTGGCACAGTGTGGTAATCGTATCCTACCTTTATTTTCATTATACAATTTAGTCATTCATGTCTAACAGCTATTATTCATGTCACATGGAACTGTAACATGTAATGTGGAATTCACTGATACAGGAGCCTATGTTTGATTCCAGCAAAACAGCTTAGCGTTTGCCTCAGCTGGATGCCTTAGCTATTGCACCAGTGGGTCCATTTATGGCACTTATAACTTTCAAACTCCATTGCTTTATTACACACAGGCACTTACTTACACACACCTGATGTCACCATTTATCTTCTGTGACATTGCAACATTCTGCATTATACTGTTCACGATAATTTCTTTATTCCTGCTTGCTAAAACACTGCATTCGAATCTTCAGACCGGGGTGAGTAGTACGCTTCCCACTCCCTGTGTAGTATAAACGCATACTAACACTACTTACACAGGAATGCTACAGCGGCCAGTATCCTACAGTGCCCACAGCACATCACTTTACAGCAATCAGCTCACGGCTTAGGCTCACGGTTTGAACCGCGAGTCTTCAGACCTGTATGAGTGAGTAGTTTGCTTCCCACTCCAAACGCATACTAACACCACCTGCACAGCGATGCTACAGCGGCCAGTATGCTACAGCGCCCAGAGCACATCAGTTTACAGCACTCAGCTCACCGTTTAGGTGCACGCTTTCATCCAAGAGTTTACCGGCACCTCACCTCACCACCATCTCACTCTGGGCAAAACACCACTTTCACACCGGTAAGGGTAAATACTTCGTTCACACTCCCTCTATAGCACACCCTAACCACCCTACAATGCTCACAGCGCTCCTACCTTCCTCTTTCCTACTTTTTTTGCCCTTTTTTCCCTTACTCGCTTCAACTGAATCACAAAATGGCGGCCAAAACTTCCTAGTTGCAACCGCTCGCAGCCAATAAGCAGCAAGCTCGTGCTCGTAACGCCTCAGCCAATCAGTTGGCAGAATTCCCAAATATCGATATCTGTAAATGTTGATATTTCTCCAAAACTTCTGAACGAATTTACACCAAATAAACAAAAGCGTGCTTTCTAGACCAAGAACCTTCTCACTGCCACATTTGGGGTAATTCCGTTCACCCGTTCGACCTGTAGCCTTGTCTAAAGTTTCCTATGGAAATTAACATGGAGAAAACACGTTTTGGGGCCCTCCTTTTTTCTTGCCCCCCCTTTTTTCTGAAAATCAACTTTATTGGATTTTCAAAGCACGAAAAATTCATTGGCAGCAGATTAATCATAATTGAGAGGATCACGGAGTTGTACACAGTTAACAGGACATGGGCTACCTGGCTGAGTCTGGAAGATCAGATATTCATTGCAGATACATAAAATTAGACAGATCATCACAGTGGCAGCAGATTAAACCATTTACCCCACACTTTACCAAATAACTCTGGACAACCCCGGGCCTCGAAGAGAGACTCCTCCTGCATCCCACATCAGTCCACTCCCGATAGAGTTGGGGCTCCTGAGGCGGAAGCCGGGAATCTGAGGGCACAATCCTCTTTTAGAAATCTTGTTGTTATGCTTCATTTTCTTTTTGTGTGCAATTTTTAAAATATTCTCACTGTCACTCACCTTCCTCATTTGCTCTCCACGGGCTCAGACACTCAGGCGCAGAACCAAGGGCGCCATCTTGGGGAGTGGAGGTTGGCGGGCTAGTGTTGCGGGCGACTTTGGCTCTGCACTACAAAATGAACCAAGTATATCGTTCGTGCAGCGAGCGAGCCGATTGCGCGCCAGAGGCAAGCCCGTCTGTGCCCGTCCGCGCAAGTGCAGGCCTAGGGCCAGGAACTCTTCACGTTCCCCCTCATTCCATCATCACTTATCCGCGCGACTTACTCCTCCAATGGAGATTAGCTAGTAATCCTGCTTGTACCAACTCGCTTTTCCCAGAAAGACCTCACAGTCAGTGTAATTTCTGTCACTATTCCATGTCTGAGGGAAAGTCAATCCCCCTTGTTGCAACGCCCATGAACTTGGCCCTATTGAACTGTAGGTCGTTGCCTAAACACACGCTAGAAATTAATCTTCTTTTTCAGGACCATGGACTTGATGTATTGTTTTTAAGGGAAACTTGGCTATCACTAAACTCCGAGTCAGACATAGTCCAAGCTCTCCCCCAGGATATCTCATCCAGTTCCAAAATAGGCCCAGTGGCAAAGGGGGTGGAGTCGCCATCTTGTACAGAGACCACCTCTCCTGCAGGCTGGTGGACGGTGGTATTCTGGACTGTGAAAACGCGTATTTCACGGTTCAAATATCCCCTACTAAAACACTTGCAGGACTACTCGTGTACCGACCCCTGGGCGCCCTGGGACACTTCGGAAGCTCACTATTGGAGACAGCTTTCTCTCTAGCTACTACCACAACCAACTTTGTACTTTTAGGAGATTTAAATCTCCACTTCGAAGATTCACTGGACAAAGTGGCAGGTGAATAAATACTCGATTCAAAATCTTATGACCTTCAGCTCAAAAGTTTACTTGCCACACATATTAAAGGGCATCTTCTTGACCCTATATTCACCAATATTCTATCTTTGGAACTTAAGGAACCTCTACCCGTCCCCTGGTCCGACCACTTTCTAATCCCATTTAGTTGGTAAATTACCATGGATACTCCTCGATCCTTGGTATTGCGAAGTCAAGAAAGGCTGTGGTCTAAACTTCGACTCGATGAATGGCTAAGTCTTTTGGAGCAAACTGCCCCTATACACGATCCAGATCCACTGGTGGCAGATAAGAACTTTAAATCATGGATTGAAAGCTCCCTTGACAGCACTCTACCCAGGAAAAGATTGGAGAAAAAAAGTAGATCTTTTAAATCCCCTTGGTACACAGTAGAACTTAGGGACCAGAGGAAAGTATGCAAAAAATTAGAACGAGTGTGGAGAACAGACTGGGCTGAGAATAAGAAATCTGCATATAGATCAGCTATCAGGACCTACAAAGCCTTTCTTAAAGCTGCTCAGGCCGCATTTTTTTAAGAAAAAATTAGAGCCTCCTCAAATTCTTCGAGAAAGACGTTTCGAATAGTGAAGGAACTTCTGAAAGTTCCTGATCCCCCGCCCCTGACATCTCAGGGTCAAGATGTAATCTACTTGCAGAATTTTTCGCGGCCAAGATCCAAAACATCTTAAAAAGCCTACCTCAACGTGATCATCTGTCTGAGCCTAGAACTCTTAGAGTGCCATGGAGTGGACCAGTCCTGGATTCCTTCTCCCCAATCACCAGGGAGGAATTCCAGAAAATGTTGGGCGCAATAAAAAGCGGCTCCCCGAACGATCCCGCACCAATGCACGCTTTGAAACTAGTGGCGTCAACCATGACCCCACTAGCCACTGACTTAATCAACTCCTCCTTTTCCCGAGGTACTGTCCCACCCAGCTGGAAAAAGGCCACAGTAAGGGCCCTAATAAAGAAGCCAAAGCTGGATCCATCGGGGATGGCCAACTACCGACCCATCTCGCTTCTGCCAGGGATCAGTAAGATCGCAGAGAAATTTGCTAACCAGCAACGGTCTGCCTTTTTAGAAGCAGGCAACCTCCTGCGCAGATCTCAGACAGGCTTCCGTCCTGGGCAGGGCACGGAGACCGCCCTAGTTGTGGTGGTTGAGGAGGCAAGGCAGATCCTGGATTCCGGAGGGTCAGCAGCGATGATCCTCCTGGATTTAAGTGCGGCCTTTGATACGGTTGATCATCATATCCTTATCCGGCGCCTCAGTGGTTTGAGAGTTATGGGTTTGGCTTTGGCATGGTTGAAATCCTTCCTTAATAACAGATTTTTTCAGGTCTCGGAAGGCAATATTCGCTCTAAATCTATCCCTCTCCAGTGTGGTGTGCCACAGGGCTCATCCCTGAGGCCGACACTTTTTAATGTTTATATGTCCCCACTGGAAGATGTGGTTTCCCCTTTTGGGATTAAATTAGTCACCTATGCAGACGACACACAATTGGTCGTCTCACTCAATCAATCTGAAGATTGCTCCGAGAACCTTAGATCCTGCCTATCAGAGATCTTTGTTTGGATGAATAATTTCCTGCTCAAGCTAAATGGGGATAAAACGGAGCTTATGATCCTGGGACATAAGTCTGCCCCCATTTCCAGTCTTATGTGGCCTCGCGCATGGGAACAATTACCACCCCTAAAACTGAAATCAAAAGCCTTGGGCTCTGGTGGACCAAGATCTCTCGCTTAAAACCCAGGCAAAGAAAACTGCCGGTGTGTGCTTTGGGTTACTCCGTACAGCGCGGAAAATTCTTCCCCTATTACCTTCCCATTCCAGGAAGCTCCTTATTCAAGGCCTAGTCCTGTCCAGGCTGGATTATGGTAATGCCCTAAATTTGGGGGCCCCCGAAGCCACTATAAAAAGATTACAAATTGTCCAGAATACAGCAGCTAGACTGTTAACCGGATCATCATCCAAGCTCTCAGCCAAACCCGCCCTTAGTTCGCTACATTGGCTGCCAATAAGGGAGAGAGTTCAGTTCAAATCCCTGTGCATTATGCACAAATATCTACAGGGCAAGGGCCCTCCCATCATGAAAAGTTTGGTAGGCCCCTACAAAGCAAACAGGGCTCTCAGGTCGGATCATCTGTATCTGGCCAATGTTCCCAGAATAAAGAAAACTCGAACAGGAGGACGGCGTTTTGCCGTCAATGCCGCAACACTCTGGAATTTCCTCCCCTTCAAGATTCACACTGACCCCAGCCTTCAGAAGTTTCGTGGGGCTCTAAAAACGTTTCTTTTTCCGAGGGCTTCTTGATTTTCCACTTTCTCTTGGTAATCCGGACTCACAGCGCTGGGACGCCTATGGGTATCCATGCGCTCTATAAATCCATTTTCATTTCATTTATTTAATTCTCCTCCACTTCTGCACCGTCGGCGCCATGGCTTGGGACCAAAGCACCACAATATCCCTTTTTGCCACCACTACAGTCGTCCCCAGAAGCGCTTATCTGCCCTGGAGCCATCTAGGCCATCAAACACCCCCAGCAGCATACGTCTCAGGTCGTGGGGAACCTCCCATCCCAGGGCCTGCGTAAGTTAAAGTTCAACCCCTCTCCAGAATGGCGCTAAAGCCGGGCATTGCCATACCATGTGATAGAAGTCAGCTGGCCCGGCGCCACAGAGCGTACATGCTGGGGATGGTCTCATACGGGCCTGGAATAGGTGCAGCGGAGTGAGGTAGACTACATGCAGGTAGTAAAGTTGGACCAGGCGCAACTTGGAGGGCGTGGTCAGGGTTTTGGGCGCCATAAGGGCATCTCGCCAGTCCGCCTCCTCTAGGGGACCCAACCATCCCTCCCATCGAGCCCTGAGCCGGTCTAGGGATGCAGGGCCATTATTCACTAGTGACCGGTATATGCAGGACACCCCTCCCCACGTTCCCCATCATCACCTGAGCCTCCAGCGGGATTAACTTTGGAAAAGAGTCATGGGATGGATAAGTGCATGGAGGGCATGTCTGAGTTGTAAATATTTATAGAATTGGGAATGATGAAGGGCATGTCGCTGTTGCAGGTCGGCAAAGGATCGAATGTGATCTCCCACTCATACGTCTCCAAGCAACGAAATTCCGACGAGATCCCAGCGGCGGAACACCTGTAGGGACAAGACCTCACATAGCCAGGCCCCACTCCAGAGCAGTCTTTGTCGAGTGAGCTTACGGTTCCACTGCACATGGCGCAGGGCTGTGTGCCAAGCCATGAGGACCGTTCTCGTGACAGGGGTAGGGCCTGCGGCACCGGGCTACCGTATAGGTAGGAGTGGATCTGCGCGAAGCCCGTCGTGGTGAGTTCCACTCGGTATGCTGGGTCGGACCAGCCGCCCGCAAACCAGTCGTGGATCACAATAAGCATCGTGGCCAAGTAGTAGAGGTGGAGATTGGTCACTCCCATGCCTCCATCGAAGGGGGGGGGGGATACGACAGTGCGCTAGGGATAGACGCAGCCTCCCGCCTCCCTAGAGAAACCGGGTAAGGACGCTGTCCAGTTTCCGGAACCAACTCCCTGGGAGGTGGATGGTGATGTTCTGCAAAATGTAAAGGAAGCAGGGGAGAATCATCATTTTAAAGAGCGCACTTCTGCCCAGGGGATTAAGGGGAAGGGTATGCTATCTCTTGAGGTCGGACTTTATCCGGGTAACCAAAGGCGCGACATTCAAAGCCCATTCGAGCTCTTGCAAAAGGGTGATCCAGACGCCCAGGTATTTCAAAGATTGCCTCCGTAGGGGAATATTCGTCTGCCAGTCAAAGCAGGCCCGGGAGGGATGTAAAGGGACCAAAGTCGATTTTGCCGGGTTGAGCCGGAGTCCAGAGACCCGCTCAAAAGCGGAAAGGACCTCCAGGCATCTGGGGCCAGAACTGTCCGGGTCCGAAAGATAAACAAGGACGTTGTCCGCAGAAAGGGCTTTCTTATCAACCTGACTTGAGTCCCAGGCCCAACCTCTGATGAGTGGGTCATGCTGGATGAGCGCCGCCAGGGGTTCCATCACCAGCGCGAAGAAGAGGGGTGAGAGCGGGCACCCCTGTTGCGTGCCCCTCCGGATTGGGAATGTCTCAGAAAGCTTGCCGTTGATGAGAACACGGGCACTGGGGTTGGTATAAAGGACCCTGACCAGGTGGCTGAAGGGAAGGCCGAAGCCCATCCTCTCCAGCACATCCTCAAAGTAAGTCCAATCCACTGTATCAAAGGCCTTCTCAAAATCAATCAAGAGCAACGCCAGATACGGGGTTAGGCGACCACAGTGGGCCATAGTCAAGTGGAGGCGATGGATGCTGTGACTAGTACCCCTGGCAGGCATGAACCCGCATTGGTCGGGATGGACCAAGTCTTGTAGAAGGGGTCTGAGTCTCTGGGCTATCACGGTAGCGAAGATCTTGAGCTCCGTGTTAATCAGCTAGATCGGGCGATAGTCCGCACAGTCCAGGGAGGGCGGCGGCATTTTTGGAATGACCACTATGGTGGCCACGTCAGATTCAGGTGGGAAGGATCCTGCCTCCGCCACATGGTTGAATAGTTCTACTAAGTGGGGAACCAGGATCTTGCGAAAGGTCGTGTAGTACTCCTGGGGGTATCCGTCCGGACCGGGCGTTTTACTTGGGTGCAATAGTGATATTGCCTCGTGAATATCCTCTGGGGTGAAGGGGTGGTCCAACGCCTCACAGTCTCCCGAGGCAAACACGGCAGCTGGGCACCAGTCCTCTCCAGCCAGTCCGCCAGTGGAGCGCCAGGAGGGCGAACAGCGTATAAGGTTACGTAGTAATCAGCAAAACTTTGTGCTATGACTGAAGACGTCACCTGGTGGGCCCCAGTAGCCGAACGGATCTCAGAGATAACCCGGTTGATCTTGGGGTAGGACACTAGATTGTGTAGGAGCTTGCCATTTTTGTCGCCCCACCCGTAGATACGTGCCACCAATGAACGCCAGAGCATTTTTGCGGATTCCAATGAGATCCGGCGAATCTCCTCGCGGACCACTGCCAATTGCAGAGAGGAGTCCCCTCGACCGGTCGCCAGCTGGATTCTTTCCAGCTGTGCTGCTTGAGCTTCCAGCCGTACAATTTGGGCTGTCTGCTCCACCCATTAAACGTGGACCAGTCCCCTGGCCACCCCCACGGAGAATGTAAATGTAAATGTAAATGTATAGGCATTTATATAGCGCACTACTTACCCGTAGGGTCCCAAGGCGCTTCGACCGCTGCGAAACCCTTCCTGGCTTCCCTGAGAGATGGTCCCTTAATGGGTATCTCCAGGGTGAGACCAGGCATCCCCGGCGGTCTGGTGGGGCCGTTAGTGAAGATGAGGCAAGCTAATGCCCAGAGTTGCCGAGTGTGATCGCTGATCAGAGTGGGCACCGAGGCGAGAGAATTATCGAGTCCGCTGACCCTGGTCCAGAAACCTGCCGCGCCGGGAATCGAACCCTGGTCTTGGGCCGTCCTCTGCTCTCGGGTCTGCCGCCTCTAACCAGTGAGCCACACTACTTCACTTGCCGGCCTCCCACAGCATCCCCGGTGAGGGGACGAGCCCGTATTAGTGGAATAATAGTGACGCAGTTCCTGCCCAAGTGATTCCACATGTGTGGAGTCCTCCAGAAACCAGACGTTCAACCGCCAAGTCGCTCACGGGCCCGCAGAGGAGGACCCACAACGAAGGGAGACGGGGGAGTGATCAGAGATCCCCCTGGGCAGTATCGCGGCCCCAGAAACCAGTTGGCAGTCCGTGGCAGGCAGCAGGAGGAGATCTATACGGAAGTGGGTATGATGGGCCGCCAACGTGTGGGTGTATTGTTCCCTACGAGGGTTCCAGACCCTCCATATGTTGCAAAGGCCCAGGGCCGAAGACCAACTAGAGAGGGCCCTCGCGGAGGCGAGACGACCCTTCGACAGGTTCCCCGTTACATCACGCAGGGGTTTCAGGACGGCGTTAAAATCCCCCCCGACCACCGTGAGGCCCTGCGGAAAGGAGGAGAAGACCAGCGTAAGATGCCGAAGGGTGGAGGGCAGAAGTGTAGGTGGAATATAAGTACAAAGGAGGTTCGTGGGGCGTCCCTCAATCGTTCCGGAGACAACCACATATTGGCCCTGTGCATCGGTCTCGGCTTTAGCCAGGGCAAAGGGAAACCCTTTTCTAAGTAGGATAGCCACCCCTCGGGAAACCCGTGCAAAACCAGAATGCTAGACCCTGTCAAATCCATATCGGGCTAGGAAATTGCATTGTGTACCCAGGAGGTGTGTCTCCTGGGGAAACAGGATGTCAGGTGTGTGGCGGTGGGCTGCGCGAAGGACAGCCGTGCGCTTGATTCGATCAAGGAGGCCATTGATGTTCCAGGAAAGGATATGGATAGGCCTATTGAGGGCGCTCGCCATCTAAAAGAGTGATGTGTGGACCGTTCCAGCCCTGGGGGATACCCACTCGGGCCCAGGATCTAGGGGAAAGGGCATGTAAAGTGGTGATCTGCTTGTCAACTGCGAGGACAACTAGGGAATCACGGCTGCCAGTAAGAACAACGAACAGCGGCCCGTAGGCGGCTAAAAATAACAAACTGTTGGGAGACAATGGTCTCCCCCCACCCTCGCCCCCCAACTCCCCCCACCCTACACTTCTGAAGTGGAAGCATCCGTCGCCCCAAAAAGCCCCCAAACCTGTAACTACCCCTCTAAGAGGTGATTCGCTAATCTAAAACGGTTAGCAAGAAACAAACAGGAGCGTGGCTAAAGTGGACCCGCCTCCACGTATACGGATGAATGCCAACAGCTGAAAAAGACAAGAAGTGATAAGGGTAAGATTAACAGTATGAATCAGTCCCGGCACTGCATTGGAAAGGCATAGGATCCGGCTCAGAGGGTCAGGAGCAAACCCAATGTGAAGAGTCTTGACGAGTGGAATCCAAGTTACACAGTCTGCAGCGCTGGTTACACCCCCTCTTCACCACCAGAGCCACGGATAAGAGGGCTCCCAGAACGGTCCGACTCAGACATGGCCTTTCGCAGGTTCACGTCTGGCCCGGGGATACTCCCCATATCGATCAAAGAAGAGGCCAAGGTGGGGGAAGAGGCTCTCTGGTTGGTGGGCTGAATGGGGGAGTGCCGGGACTGCGCCCCCGGTGAATGGGAACCTCCTCCCCAGCCATTGCCCCGTCTTCGAGATCCAGTTCGGCGCCTCTGGGTCCTGTGCACATCGTGGTTCGGCTGCGTCGACGATCTCCGGGCAGGAGAGGGGGCCGCACCAGGCAGGAGGGGACGCTCCTCCGTGAGCCAAGTCCATGCCGCCTGGGGGGTGTCAAAAAAGAATGTCTTATCCTGGAAGATCATCTTAAGACGTGCTGGGAAGAGGAGATCGTAGCGGAGCCCCATAGCCCTGAGTTTTTGCTTGATCTTTTTGTAGGACCGCCGCTGAGTCTGTACCTCTCTGGAGTAATCTGGAAATACCATGATTTTGGAGTTCTGGAAGAATTGCGTCCCTGTCCCGGAAGTTGAAGATTCGAAGGATGATGGGACAGACAGGAGCTTCGGGAGGGGGTTTAGGAGCGAGAGAACGGTGAGCCCGCTCCACCGCGAACCAGGGGGAGAGTTTCTCTTTGGGCACCCAGGAGCGGACCCATGCCTCAATGAAGGTGTCGGTGCAGCCCTTCTCCACCCCCTCCGGAAAACGCAGGAGGCGCAGGTTGTTTCTCCGTGCCCTGTTTTCGGCATCTTCGGCTCTGCGGTGTAACTTCGAAGTCTGCGTCTGAAGGCAGGCCACCTGGGATTTGAGGGCACCCACGTCGTCCTCCACCGTGGAAATATGGGACTCCGTTTCCGCGATACGCGCTATGGCATTCGGGAGGTCCTGCCGAATTAGGGCCACGTCCACCCTCACTTCCCCGATCTTACTTTCCACTGAGGCCTGGAACGCGCTTATCTCCTGCAGGATGGTGGAGAGATCTCCCTCGGTTGTCCCAGGGGCAGGCGGGGGCCCAGCCCCGGGATCCCGGTCTGACTTGGTAAATTGGTCGATCTTTGTTTGGGGGGGATGGGGGTCTGGGTGTTGCGGTTCCTGCCCATGTCCCCGAAGAATCAGCCAGCGGTGCCCGGGGGGGGGGGGGGGGGGGGGGGGGGGCAACACCCCGGCGTCTCGGCCTCAGCCCCCGCCACCCGATATAGTGGCCTGTCCCCCACCCACACCCAGGCCTTGAAGGAAGGAAGCCACTCCCCAGGGAGCTCAACTGTCCACAGCGGTGGCGATTCCCCAGGAAGCCCCGGTGACCCCAGGACCCTCGGGCCCACTCAGCAGGCCCCAGCGGCAAGGCCTCAGGCGCCCAGAGGATGAGAAACGGGCCACCCGACACGGTGGCCAATGCACCCCCACACCAAACCACACCTCAGCTCATCACTCGCCCCCAAATGGTGGAGAAAGGAGGGCCCTGGTAGGGCGAAGAACCTTCGGGCCCTGGAAACCAGCGTACCCCGCAGCTCCCGTGGCAGTACCAATGATGGAGGAACTGCACTTCGCAAGGGACCAAGCAGCCCACCTCCAAGGACCTGTTAAGGGGTAGGTTGCAGACACTGAAAGTTCAGAGCCTTAATGCATGTACAGCGACTTCACCAAGGTGGTAATTCGGAGACGGTCCCTAACTCCCTTACAGGGCCGTCTCACCTGTAAGCCGATGCTTGGCTTACTGTTCCTGACTGTGACCACGCCCCCTTCCTTGTTCCTGTGTGCCTGATAGCACTTCCTGTTTGGCAGATCCGTCTCCGTTGGAGTCTGATACTTCTTGCGCTCGTAACTTTGCCTGGAGCCTTGCTGTTGGTTCGAGTCGCCCCCTTCCACTTCACGTGAGTGTCGCTGTGCCGTTCCCGACCTTCGGGAGATTGTAAGCGCTTCACGTTATTCCTCCTTCTCCCTTTTGTTTTTTGCGAGTGCGCCGCTGCTCAGCCCCGTTCACCATATCGGGAGACGGCCAGCACGTCTCGCTATTGGGGTTTTCTTTTTTTGTTTGTGCGAGGACGCCACTGCTCCGCTCCGTTTTCTGTATCTGAGGCCGGCCAGCGCGTCTTGCTCCTTCCACTCCTCTCTCCTGCTTGCAATGCTGCTCCGCTCCCTACTCATATCACGAAACGGCCCGCACGTATAGCTACTTCTCCTCTCTGATCACCCAGACAGCGCTAATCCGCTCCCTCCTTAAGTCAGGAGCCGGTCTGTCCGCCTAGTCTTCCTTTTTTTTTTTTTTGCGTGTGTGTGACACCCCCTCTATTTGTTCTTTGCGTGTGTGTTATAATTGAGCCTGCCTGTGTCTGAATGATTACCTGTTTATTCCACACCCCTCTTACATAGGGAGACAGTCGGTTTTAATCTCACTTCGAGTGCACAAGAACACTGCTTCTCTCAAATCAGTTTTAGTAGCGCAGTGTTTCTAGCTCTTAGTACCTTCACGTTTTCTTTGTGTCTTCTTATTTACTATGACACCAACCTTGCTCTCTTAGTACCCATGAGCAAATTTAGAAAGTGTGTGTATGAATGCTATGTCCCTGAGATATCCCTGCTCCCACTAGCTTCCTGGTGAAGTTCCTTCAGAACTATCAGTGATACTTCCTGTGCCAGGGATATTCCAGGTGGTATTGGGACATGTTGCTGGTAAGTGACCTTTGGAATTAAAACGCTGGCATGCATTATTGCTCTGAGATTGTTGGAAGGTCCTGTATAGTCAAACCTGCTTGTATCTTTATTTTTTTAGCACTACATCCATCCAGTGCCACTCACCTGTGTATCTGCTGTACCATCCAGGGGAAAGAGTGGTGGTCACTCTATGATTTATTCCCCTCACTTTTTGACGCCTACCGCTTGTGAGTGAGTTCTAGATCTCCTCCAAGAGTAGCTGTTGGAGAGTGTTGGGACTAGCGTCTTTGCTCCTGTGGAATCAAGCTTGGATCCAATTTAGTATTGGTCTCAAAACCCGACAGGACCTCAAGACGCCCAATGAATCCGGCAGCGTCACGCCTCCCCGGCACTGCGCCTCCAAGATGGTGGGGGCATGAGAAACCAGCAGCAGCAAGCAACAGGGGGAGATCGGGGCACTCAGAGGACTCCCACAATGGCGCGAAGGGAGGCGCGCAGGATCCAGGCCAGTTCATGCAGGGTCCCAGGCCCCGAGAAACGTTCCAACTTTCAGGCACCAGCGCGGACCTCAACCCCCTCAGCCCACACGGGGGGCGCCCCTGTGTGGCCCCAGCGACTCACCAGCAAGTCCCAGGGGGAGGCGACACACAGCCGGGCCCTCACGCTCCACACAGCCGCCGTGAAACAGTGTCAGCCGTGCCCAGGCAGAAGCCCTCACCTCGTCTACCTCGCCTGGCCCGCGCCGGGTACTCCTGCACCCCAGCAGGTCATCGACGCCACCCAGGCCTTGCCGCCACTCACCGCGGCCCCATTCGGGGCCGGGCCTGCACGTCGTCAGGTCTGGTCTTGCCGGTCTGCCAGTCCTCCAGCCAAGGCGAAGCTCCCCGGTGCCACCCGCACTGCGCTGTGTAAAAGATCCGCCGGTACCTTCCGTGGCCCCGGCCAGGTCCATGGGGCCAAGGGCATCTCCGAGCGCCCCAGGGTGCCTCCACCGCCTCCCGAGACTGCTCCCCGACTCCCTCCGACACAGCCGGCTAGAGAGCGGGGCCCTCACTTTAACTCCAGGTTCCGCGGCGGGGCAGCGGACGACGATACAGTCAGGCCAAGACAGATATGTCGCAGGCAGCCAGGGCAGAGACAGAGTGCTGGATCGTCCGGGCCGAGGTTTCAGGCTCTAGGATTAGACGGCGAGGAGGCTGCCATTTTGATCAGTCTGTGCCGTCTGGGGGAGGGGGCTAGCGAGGGCAGCACGGGCCCCGGGGAGCCCCACAAACGGATCTGGGCAGTGCTGGCAGGTTGCGGGAGTCGCTCTCTGCAGTGCGGAACTCCGATGGCAGCTGAAGCAGGTGGATGCGAGGCGGATGATGGAGGGGGTCTGGAGCACTCTTAGAGTGCGACCGCCATCTAGACGCCTCAAGCCACGCCCCCTTAACGAATCACCCCAAACTTTCAACATAGGAGCTGATATGAACAAAGAATTAGTTTTGAAATGTTCATGAAGATTCATCAAACGACGCCAAAGTTATAAGCAAAACAAAAAATGTCTTCTTATGGAAACTTGGTCCTATCTATTAAAATCAAGAAACCGCGGATAATCATATCTATCACTTTTCATTCATATAAGTGAATTGATAATTCTTCAGTGATATTTAAACCAATTGGTGTTAAACATCCAAAATCTACAATATATTTGGACTCCAATTTTCTGAGGGACAATTCCCTGTTTCTTGATTTTAATGTAACTCATTTTATTTTTAGATTTCACACATCACGAGGTGGCAGAAGAACATGGATTTGCAAACATTGTCTTTTACGTTTTGAGCTCGTCCGATGAAAATATATATTCAATCTCTGTAGTTCATGATGACTTATGAACCCATTTGACAAATGTAAAACTTATGGTCACTTAGCCCACTGGGGCAATAGTATCTTTTGGCAACTTAACATGGTGACATTATGTAATATTAATATGCACAATCGCCCACTGGGGCAAGACCAACCTACGATCTAAAATGGGACAACATCATGAACCTCATTACGATCCTTGGTACATACAAATGGATCGGTTGCGTGATTGTTATCATGTACGTCTCCCAGCAACGAGACTGCAACCAATCGAATTCAAGCTGGGTTAAAATATCCAATGAAGGGCGACTTCACATACGAGGACGTTCTCTCTCACATTTCATTGCTTATTGGAAATTCGATCACTATTTATATTAGTTTGAAATTAATGATGTATACAAATGATTAGGTTTCAAAATCTGACATCAATTGATGCAATCGTGGACATTTTCAAAAAAGAATTTAAAAATACGGTGATTGAATTTATGAATGTGATATTATTAGACAGACAAGTCTTCTTAAGTATTTTGATATTACGGGATGTATAACTGTATTATATCATTTAAGTTCATGAATTGTCATAAGAACTAACATGTTACAAGATGGCCGCCACCATTATCGTGATAGAAACTAAGTGCACTTGGGTGTTGTGTTTAAAAGATGGCAACCAATACCACGAGATGAGCGTGACCAAGCCGTAATGGCGAAACGCGTCGTGGAGATTTTTTCATCTGCCTAATAAATCTTCTAAATTGGAGGTCTGGGTGTCTTGTTTTCATCATAATTTTTGATGTTTTGTGGAGGGAATATATATATATATATATATATATCTATATATATATATATATATATATATATATATATATATATATCTATATATATATCTATATCCAAGTGCCCCTGAGCAAGGGAAACGCGACTCCAGGAGGATGGAAAAACATTTCTTTAATGTGCACAATCACGACAGCAGCCCTTTCATTTGCAAGTCCCTTGACGCGTTTCGCTGCACCTGCAGCTTATTCATAAGGGGAGGGGCGCTGGCAGGGATCCGGTTTGGTTTTTAACAGTCTCATTACCCATCTTTGAATGCTGGGATTTGAAGTCCATAATCTTCCCTTTCAGTAGGGTCCGTTTTCCTTGCCACATTATTTATAAGCCCCGATGTTGCCACAAAGTTCTCAGCCCTCCAGTGGGCTCCGGGGCTGATGTCGTGATTACAATGAGGCCATCCTCGCTCTGACCGGCTCTGATAAATCACAGCCTCGCAGACCCGGCTTCAAATTCCGGACGGTGCTTCTCCCGCAGCACGGAGCCTGCCGCATTTTATCCATATCCAAGTGCCCCTGAGCAAGGGAAACGCGACTCCAGGAGGATGGAAAAACATTTCTTTAATGTGCACAATCACGACAGCAGCCCTTTCATTTGCAAGTCCCTTGACGCGTTTCGCTGCACCTGCAGCTTATTCATAGGGGAGGGGCGCTGTCAGGGATCCGGTTTGGTTTTTAACAGTCTCATTACCCATCTTTGAATGCTGGGATTTGAAGTCCATAATCTTCCCTTTCAGTAGGGTCCGTTTTCCTTGCCACATTATTTATAAGCCCCGATGTTGCCACAAAGTTCTCAGCCCTCCAGTGGGCTCCGGGGCTGATGTCGTGATTACAATGAGGCCATCCTCGCGCTTACCAGGTCTGATAAATCACAGCCTCGCAGACCCGGCTTTAAATTCCGGACGGTGCTTCTCCCGCGGCACGGAGCCTGCCGCATTTTATCCATATCCAAGTGCCCCTGAGCAAGGGAAACGCGACTCCAGGAGGATGGAAAAACATTTGAAGTCCATAATCTTCCCTTTCAGTAGGGTCCGTTTTCCTTGCCACATTATTTATAAGCCCCGATGTTGCCACAAAGTTCTCAGCCCTCCAGTGGGCTCCGGGGCTAAAACGGACCCTACTGAAAGGGAAGATTATGGACTTCAAATCCCAGCATTCAAATGGTAATGAGACTGTTAAAAACCAAACCGGATCCCTGCCAGCGCCCCTCCCCTTATGAATAAGCTGCAGGTGCAGCGAAACGCGTCAAGGGACTTGCAAATGAAAGGGCTGCTGTCGTGATTGTGCACATTAAAGAAATGTTTTTCCATCCTCCCGGAGTCGCGTTTCCCTTGCTCAGGGGCACTTGGATATATATATATATATATATATATATATATATATAGATATATATATATATATATAGATATATATATATATATATATATATATATATATATATATATATATATATATATATATATTCACTGAAAAAACCATAGGTTTCAGGCAGGTTATAGTTAGGAATTAGCATTTAAAAACCTTAGAAATTCACTGTAAAAAACATAGGCTTTAGGGGTGTTCTAGTTATCTGGACATTTCACTCATACAAAACCATTGAAATTCCTCCATTATAGTTAGTTGTACTAACTGTAACTCTTGCGCCCACAATCCACTGGTGATGATGTCACATATTACATCATTCATGACATGGTCAGTGACATCACTGCTGACATCACTGATGACATCATCCAGTGAATGTGGTTTAGTTCGATATTTAAATAAGTATTATACATATAGCAATCTGCATTGAAGACTGAGTGGATGTATAAGTGTCTGGATGGAGGATTTAGTAGCAGTGTGATTGACTGTCTAAGTGACTAATTTAAAGTGTTTCACTAAATATATGGGATAATGATTAAACTGTGTGCATATCTGTATCACTCTAGCTCTTGTTGTGTAAACTACTCCATAAGTTGGTTACTAGCTATGTGAAAGTCTATATTAGTTATTAAATACTTAAGTGAGTATTTGTATGGGATAGTGAATGTGTGTGATTGGGTGGGAGGTGTGTGACTGTCCGAAGATGTGTAAATAGTTGATTTAGTAGGTGTATGAGGTTAAGACTGTATGTGGAAACAGTTGTTTGGGTGAGTGAATCTCTTTATGGGTGTGGTGATGAGTAAATATATTTCTCAATGATACATGTCCAACAAAGTAGAAATATAAAAGGCAGTGTATGTGACAGTTGATGTATATAAATAAGTATACATAAGAGTCAGTGATTGTATGAGTGACTATCGAAAACTGTATTCTCGTAATAGTGATTTTATGACGCACTAAGTATGAGTTACTATCTATATGAATAAATAAAGTGGTGTTTGTATAAATATGTAGCTTAGTAAATATAAGTATGATCAATTGTTTGCATAAGTGAGTAGGATGACTGCATAAGTGAATAGGATATGTGCTGGTGTGTAATGTCGATGTAGGTGTATAAGTATATTTAATAGTGTTCTATTGATCTTTGTTAGCATGTATGAGTGAATATATAGGTAAGTGTTTAGATGTGTGTGTGTGTAGATGTAGGAATCACTGAGTGAGTTTTTAGAAACTTGTATTGGTGTGTCAATGGTTTCAAATATGGTACTCCATATTTTATAATGAGTGTTGAAAGGTTACACTAGTGTATGATTAGATGTATCAGATTGTCACATGGATGATGTCATCAGTGATGTCATCAGTGATGGCATCAGTGATGTCATTTGAGATGGCATCAGTAATGTCACTGACCATGTCATGAATGATGTAATATGTGACATTATTTCCAGTGGATTGCGGGCGCGAGAGTTACAACTAACTATAACAGAGGAATTTCAATGGTTTTTTTCAGTGAATTTCAAAGGTTTTTTAAATGCTAATTCCTAACTATAACCTGCCTGAAACCTATGGTTTTCTCAGTGAATATCGTTTTTTTTTTTTTTTTTAAATTTTTAAAACCTTTATTGTATCAAAGCACACAGCTATTCAGCCTAACATCCCGGAGGCAAGGCAGCATGGCATCAGGAGGAGTAAAGTGCAAGACGTGACTTCAGGACATTGCAGGTTGTTTTTTATTTTATATAATAACAAAAACCAAGAAAGAAGCGCCAAAGGGCGCATGAGAGAGGCAATGGAGGAAAAGAAATGCGTATGAGTCAGTTGGAGGCATCTGAGGTCAGGTAAGAATCTAGAAAAGAACGAAAAGTAGGATGTAGAAAGGGGGAGGGGAAGGAAAGCAGGAGAATTACAGTAAGAGTAAAAGTAGCTGGTGTCATCGGTTACGGTGACAGGTGTTCCTCACGAGGAATAGGCTCCGGTGGTAGGCACAGATCACCCCTGTAAGCATTCCACGCCCCCCACACCTTGTTCCATGTCTGAGGCCTCCCCCTGGCAGCGTACACCGTCTTCTCTCGTAGTATACACCAATCCATATTGGCCTTCCATTGCACCACCAGGGGGGCCGTGGTAGAACCCCATTTCTGCGCTATATCTCGCTTAGCAATCATGTTGCCTAATGTAGCCCAACGGGTCTGCGCCGTGTTGTAGTCATTCGGCTCCCAAACGTTAAGGAGGCACCTCCACGCCTCTGCTGCCAACTCAACTCCAGTCACTTCCCTCATTACTCGGTGTACCCTCTCCCAGTAGGGGGCAATAACAGGGCACTCCCACAAGATATGCATGAAGGTAGCAAGGGCTCCACAGCCACGACGGCAAAAGCCATCAGGCGAGAAGCCCATGTGCACAAGCCGGGGGCCGGTAACATACACCCGGTGGAGGATCTTGAACTGCACTAGTCTCAGACGCGAGGAAATGGCGACCTCCTTAGGGGAAGACACAGCACTCTGCCAGTCCTCGTCGTCCAGTTCCAGGCCGTCGGCTATCCACTGTTCTCGCAGGCGCTGGAGGAGGTCAACTCTAACATTGATCAACTTCTTGTAGGACAAAGAAATGGCACTATCAGGCATATGGCCGTCCAGAATCCTGTCCTCCAAGGGGGAGCTTTCAGGGATTTCGCCCTCCTCCGGCCTAGCGGCATTTAGCGCGTGCCTCAGTTGGGCGTAACGGAAAAACTCCGATCCACCCAAGTGGTATTCAGCCTGTAGTTGGGGAAAAGTCTTAACCTCTCCCTTAGCTACCATGTCTTCAACCCTCGAGATACCTATAAGGTCCCATTTATCAAAACCCTTGGTGTGCCAGAGCTTGCCTAGGATATCGGAGTCGTATAGAGGCGTGAATCTCGTCAGTCTGCCCTGCCAGCCCTGTATCTTGGTAATCGTCCGCCAAGTGTGAACCGCTGCCTTGGTCGGGCCCGTAAGGCGCCGATCGAAGGATCTGGAATACAGGGCGCGGTAATAGTTGCCTCCACGCAAAAGCCACCTGTCCATAGCGTAACCCGGACTGTCCGCAGGGCCATAAAGGCCATGGTTGATGGCAGTGAGCTGAGAGGACCAGTAGTACCTCCGCACGTCTGGTAGAGCGATGCCCCCGTCGTACCACGGCAATGTAAGCTTCTGGATGGCGACGCGAGGCCGACCCTCCCAGAGCAGGGCACGTTGCAGGCTCTCAACCTCTCTAAAGTAGCGAGCCGGAACAAGGTCCTGGGTATTTTGCAAGGCGTATAGAAACCTGGGCAGGGACATCATTTTGAACAATGCCGCCCGGCCCAGGAGGGAAAGCGGAAGCTTGCGCCAGCTATCCACATCCCTCCGCAGTCGTTGGAGAGGAGGGAGTAGGTTGTGTTCATATCGCGCCTTAGGACTACCCGATATGTAGATTCCCAGGTACTTGAAACCTTGCCCGGCCAGTTGTATGTTGCAGCCCCTAGGGAGGCGCGGCGTGTCTCCTTTGAGAATGTAAAGGGAGGACTTGGCCCAGTTGATGATCAGGCCCGAATAGCGCCCAAACAGCCGGAGTACGTCGCACGCCACAATAAGCGACCGACAGGGAGAGGTAAGGTAAAGCAAGATGTCATCCGCATATAGGGAGACCCTGTCTTCAAAACCCGGGGCCCAGGTGATTCCATGCAGGTCAGGGTGCGAGCGTAACATGGCCGCAAGTGGCTCTAGGGCCAGCGCAAACAGGAGTGGTGACAGGGGGCAGCCCTGTCTAGTGCCACGATGAAGCGCAAAGGAAGCCGACATGCGACCGTTAACTGTGACAGCAGCCAGTGGGCACGCATAAAGAAGTTGCACCCAGCCCAGGAAGCCCGGTCCAAACCCAAGCTTTGCTAACACCGCCCAAAGGTAGCTCCACTCCAGGGAGTCAAAGGCCATCGTGGCGTCAAGAGAAGCAAGTACCGCCGGTTCCTCCAGGGCGTGAGCTCTGGCCATGACCCCATGCAGCCGGCGCAGGTTGAGGGCAGTGTTGCGGCGGGGGATAAAACCTGACTGGTCCGGGTGTACCAGGTCGCTGATGACTCCGACCAGCCGATTTGCAAGCAGTTTAGCTAGGATCTTGGGTTCCGCGTTGAGGAGAGAGATAGGACGGTAGGATCTACAAACGTCCCTCGGCTTGCCTTCCTTATGAATGTCCACTATGGCGGCCAGTCGTTGATCCAAAGGGAGGACACCCTCCTCCCGGGCCCGAAGGAACATAGCTCTCAGATGAGGAGAGACCACGTCCGGTCTAATCTTGTATAACTCGACCGGTATACCATTGGGGCCGGTAGCTTTACCCGACCGCAGGGCGTGGATCGCCAAGGCAATCTCGTCCGCGGTTATATCTCGATCCATATCAGCACGTTCCTCGTCAGAAAGACAGGGGAGGTCAATCGTCGAGAGAAACTCGGCTGAATCAGCCTCAGAGCGGTCTGAACCAGAGGTATAGACTCCCCGGAAGTAGTCTGCAAAAGACTCGGCAATAGTGCTTGGGTCCGTGACCGCCACTCCGTCCTCGCCCAGGATCTCCGGAACCACCCGGCTTGCCATCTCGCGCCTGTCCAGCCAGGCCAGCAACTTACCGGCCTTATCCCCAACGTCATAAATGCGGCCCTGCTGTTCCTTGGCCAAAACTAGGGCGGCATTCGTGGCGAGATCATGGTACTCCGACTGTTTCAGGGAGAGGTCGTGTAAAAGAGAAGGGTCTGGCTCAGGCCCCAAACGGGACTCGAGATCCAGGACCTCGCCTTCAATATGCGCAAGGTCGGCATCACGAGCTCGCTTAGCCTCCGCGATGAGAGCTAGGGCCTCACCCCGCAACACAGTCTTGAATGCCTCCCACAGGGTGACCGCCGAGCCAACCGATCCAGCATTTTCGGAGAAATACAAGTCGATGGCCTTGGCTAGTAGTGCGCGCGGCTTGTGGTTGCGGAAGTACCAAGGGTTCACCGCCACCGGACGGCTGGACAGGACGATGCCAAAGTCGAACGAGACCCACAACGGAGAGTGATCGGAAACGCCCCGTGCCAGAAAACGGGCCTCAGACACGGCAGGCGAATGTGCCGCCAGGGTAAGGACATAATCTATACGGGACAGACTCCCATGGGCACTGGAGAGGAAGGAAAAATGGCGGAGCACGGGATGCAGCAGCCGCCAGCTATCCACCAGACCCATGGAGTCGAGGAAGGCCGGCAGCCACATTTGGGAACTCCGGAGGTCCCTCGGCGGTTGGCGATCAAGGGTGCCAGAGCAGACTGAGTTGAGATCACCCCCCAGAATCAATAGGCCCGCAGGCAGGGACAAGATGGCGCCACCAAGGTCTTGAAAGGTGCTAGATTGGAGGCCTGGGGGAACATAAACCGAGAGCAGCGCTAGGGAACGCCCCTCCCATCTTCCCGCCACAGCGGCGTAGCGTCCCCTATCATCAAGCACTGTGACGTCTATTTCAAGGGGAAGGGACGCACGCACAAGGATGCCCGCCCCCCGGGAACCCGAGGAGGACCCAGAGTGGGCAACCATTTTGTAGCCTTTACGGTTTAGGGCCTTGCAGGAGTTCCCTACCAAATGCGTTTCCTGCAGAAGCACAACATCGGGCATATGCCTCTTTATCAATTGGATTACCACCCCTCTCTTTACTCGGTCACCCAACCCATTAACATTCCAGCTAAGCACTTTTAAATTCCTACCCCCCATCGTCCAACAACCCGCCCCACCCGACCCCAACCAACTCAATCATCAAGTATACAGTAAAAAACACAATCCATTGCCTCAAGAAAGGAGAAGAGAAAGAACAAACGAACAAATAAACTTGCATAGTTGCACCCCCCACCCTGCACCCCTGCATATGACTGAAAAGCCCCCCCAACCAGCAGTGTGCCTGTCGCCCCATAACTACTCTACAAGAAGACACCCAGCGGAGTAAGGAATCTCCGCGAACACCCCCCGCCACCCTCCATGTACAGACAGGAAAGTCAACAGGATAAAATAAAGCAATATCCGATAGTCATATGAGGCAGAAATAACAAGCGATGAATCACCCACTATAGAGCCAAGTCTCATAGGTCCGGGCCACCAGCAGCACCACCTTCATGTTCATCCTGAGCGTCTCGGCGCTGCGATAAAGTGTCCAGCCAGTCACTTACATTTTCAGCAAAGTCAAAGAAGAGGGCATGGCCCTCGTGTTCGATCCGGAGCTTGGCAGGGAACATCATGGAGTATTTGAGCCCCAAGTCCCGTAGTCGTCGCTTCACCCCGGCGTAGCTCTGGCGCTGTCGCTGTACCGTCCTGGTAAAGTCCGGATAGAAATGGACGTCGGCGTTCTGAAATTTAAGCGGGCCATGCCGTCTGGAAGCCTGCAGGACCGCGTCTCTGTCCCGGAAATTGAGCAACCGGGCCACGATGGGTCGAGGCGCCATGCCCGACTTCGGCGGGCCACCCGGCACTCGGTGAGCTCGCTCCACCGAGAAAAAGTTGCTAAGGCCAGGCGGTGCCAGATGGGTCTTGATCAGGTCTTCTACGAGGAGGTCCGTCGCCGCCTCTTCCGAACCCTCCGGTACCCCGACAATGCGGACGTTTTGCCGCCTGGCACGGCTCTCGAAGTCCTCCAGCCGCCTCGAGAATTGTTCTGCGGTCCTCTGCAGGTTCCGGACCTCCGTTTGCAGGTCCGAGACGTCGACCGTCAGGCTGGATGTCTTAATGTCCAGGTTCTTGACTCGATCATTAGTTTTACCCAAGTCGGCTCTAATGAGAGTCAGGTCGACGGCCATAGTGTCCACTTTATGTGTAAGGACTTCATGCTGTTGCTGCATGTCCGCCCGGAAACTAGTGATGGCCCCCATGATGTCGCTCAGGGTAGGCTCCGAGCCGTCCGGCGAGCCCGAGGGCGGGAGGTTCTTGGCAGAGGGTCCAGTAACAGGTGGCGTCTTTGGCTGGGTATAGCGCTCAATCCTGTTCTGCTGCTGCTGTGTTTTGCCGCGGACGCCTTTGCCCGATGTCTTGTCGGGGTCCCCTTTGCCCGCCATGTTAGATCCGATGAGAACAAAGGGCTATGCCAGGCAAGCCCGAGCCCAGTGAGCCGGAGATCTTGTCCGGGTCGGACAGTAGGAGGCCGTCTCAGGAACGCACTGCGAGCAACAACACTCCACCGGTGAAGACGACAGGCAGGCACTCCGCAGGTCGGTCGTGCGTAGTGACGGAGTCCGGAGAGACAATGGCACTGCACTGGCACGGAGTCCCACTCGACGTAGCTCAGCGTAGGAAACACCGATTCATGATCTGAAAACGGTTCTCGCCTCAGTAGACCATCAGCAACAAAAATCCACACTCGTGGATCAGGATTTCAGGCAGGATATTTGCGGAGGATCGGAAGGTCCGCGGAGCTCCGAGCTTACGCGGCCATCTTGGTTGCCCGCGAAGCTCCGTATCGAAGGTTTTTTAAATGACAATTCCTACTTATAATGTTGACCACTTTCCCATATTTTCAACAAGTAACCAAATCTGCAATGCAACCTAAAAAAATCAGGCAATAATTCCACTTACCACTAATAAATTAAGATCAACATTTAAGTACTGTAAGAACGTCAAATATGTACTGCGTGAATTACATTCAACCCACACCCATGTTTAAAGAGCAATATGTGATAGAGTTTCTAATTATACACTTCCCACACTGTCTTGACAGGCTTTTTGGCTCTATTTCGGAGTGATAAAGACTTTAATCTTGCTCACATCTAGGATATGTATTCTTAGCTTGTGTTGGCTCTTTTAAGCCCTTTCTTCCCGACCTAGAAGAGGATAGCTGCTTTATATGATGATAGATCCCTTACTCTAATCCATCTATTGCCTATTGGCTTTGCCTTTCATTATTTTGCTTATAGTAGAGGGTGGATCCTGTGGTCCTGACTTTATATTACACATTAGTATTGTTTGTGTAGGTACTCTGACAGAGCTAAGGGTTATTTCATCCTTCTCAGGCCTACAAGGCCCAGAATTAGACAGACTCCATTTTGCTTTCTGTCCCTGCAGAGATGAGATGCTTCAAGGGGAAAGGTAATATTTTGGTTTTGAGCTGTTGTTCGTCCTAAGCGAACCGGAGTGAACCGGCCAGAGCTGAATCTAATCAAGAAGTGTCCCTGGGCTCAGGTCTCTAGACGAAACAAACAGCTGATCACTGTGGGAGCGTCTAGAGCGAGGAGCCCGGTGCATGGACCTGGTGGGAGGAGGCTGCCGGCTGGAGCTTTCCACTAGAGGAGAGGAATCCATATTAGCGAATTGCAGGAGAGGAGGAGTGTTCAGTTTGGTTCTTGAAGAGTGGAGAGTAGGATGTCTGCTGGAGCTGCAGAATACAGTGCAGTTCTATTGGTTTTCTGGAATGGAGAAAGAAGGCAGATGATTGCTGAAGCTGAAGAGAAAGCAGTAACTATCAGCTGGGACTGCCAGTTTGTCAGAGAGCATTAAAGCAGATGGAGTAGTTGAGGCTGTCAGCTGGAACAATTGAGCCGGAGGCGTGTAGCTGTGGTGACGGAGGGAGAGACAGAGAGAGCCCTGATCCCACCAGAGACAGAGAGAAAACTTCCTTCTAATAGGTGAGGTAGTCTAAAGTAGTCCGCTTTACACTTACACCTTAATCTTGTCTTTATTCCCTAGGCTAATCCTTTTCTTTCAGCGGTGTGTTAAAGTTCCTGTTAGTCACAGAGACCCCGCAGATAACATTGTCCTCATACTGTATGTCTAATCCTTTTCTTTCAGCGTTGTGTTAAAAGTTCCTGTTAGTCATAGAGACCCCGCAGATTTGTGTATGTGTATTTTATGATTATTGTAATAAAGATACCCCAGTTCTTAGTGAACTAGTGTGCATGTGTTGTTCTTAAGATAGAGCTAACCTTTCTTCTAACCAGATACTGTGTGGTAACTGATGGATTAAAAGGGAGTAGGAGCGCTTAAATCAGGGAATAACTCTGGCACACAGTGTGTATATCTTTTGTCCCCACACAGTGGAGGTAACCTTGTCTCCTAGTCAGGTATTACTGTTTGAACAGATGCTACCCCTGATCAGGTAAGTGATAATTGAATAATTAGGGAGAGAGAGGAGCCCTGGAACTGAGGGATAAAGTATATACTAAGTAATTCGGCCATCCCATAATATTATTGTAGTAGCGAACCCTTAGTGGATAGTGAGAGAGACTTCCCAACATAGAGAGAGCTAAAGGTATTCATAGGAAAGTGGTCGTCGTTGGTAAGCGGCGTTAATGAGAACACCAGGAGGGAGACTGGTGCCTAGGTCTGCCGGATTGTAGACCGGAAAGTAAGTAAGCGAGCACTGGGGGGGGAGACCAGTGCATAGTTCCGCTGGATTGTGGACACAATAGAAAGAGAGTGAGCACTGAGGCTGCAGCTCAGTGTGTAAGGCACGCCGGATTGTGTGTCGAGTGAGCACTGATGGTGATCAGTGTGTAATGGTAGATAATCAGAACTGCCCCAGGGTAGATTAGTCTGGACCCATGTGGTCGCGAGACTATGAGGTATGAGTGTGGTATAGGGCATGGATGTCCTTAGTAATCAGTGAGTATTCTTAGTATCCCTATAGATTTAGTGGTGTTTCAGATGATATGAGCTTGTATATTGCGAGTTCCCCATCCTCAGGTAGGTACCCAGGTGCCTGGATAGATGGGGCCTGAGGAGGGAGGTGGTTACGTTCCGGCTGGGTTGGAGGGGCTCTCAGGAGCTGATCCCATCTGGTCTAGAACCCGGTCGTTACACACACCCAACAAAATCAAAATACCCAGTGCCACGATCACCACAACCATCCCCACGGACCCCTCCCCCCTACTACCTCAGAGGCAGCACAAAACAGTAATACGGACCTTTCCAAAATACTATATCTCCTCAACAGTTCACCAGCTCAATCTACAGGGATTTGGCAACCAAGTATGTATAAGGGAAAGAACTTGAACATCAACAATAATGTACATAACGCTAAGACTACCAGTGAAATACTATACACAATTCACTATAGAAATCAAAAACTTTTCCGTGTGTAGATAAACCATTGATACGTGTTGTGTACTGAATAGTGGACGCAACCATATTTTCTTAGACACTTGGGAATATTACGGTCAAGTACCTGTGTTCACCCACCTCCTTTGAAACGGAAGCGGAGTGGGCTGGTCTAATGTAAACAATGTCAACGTAAGACTATAAATAATTAGGCTACGCCTTGGGCGTGGTTCACTTCTGCAAAGAGAAGAGACTTTGCCCCAGTGAAGGTCCGCACCCTGTCACATGGCTGCCCCCATGACCGCCTGCTTCCTCGATACAGGCCGATTGCGAACTCGGCGCCACACCACCGCAGACTTATGTCTGTATGGACTAGTGGTTTCCATCAACACAGTGGACAGTAGGGTTCACAACTTGAATCCAACTATGGATCTAAATTAGTCTTCAGTATCTGTGCTGAGAACTGCCTTCAATCTATTCTGCAGTCAGTAGAGTTGACAACTTGATACCAGGAGCGCCAGCACTACAGAAAACATTGAATTCAGTCTTGATTTATTTAAAACAGAGACGTTTGCTCTATGTCCTTAGAGTTTGTTAAAGTTTGAACAGTAGGAAATTCAGCCTTCATTGATTTAATACAGAGACAATTATGGACAGCATGCAAGTTAGCCTTGATTTATGAATGGAAGAGTCAATTTTATTAATGGATGCCACAGAAAATGTCTGTACTAAGTACTACCTTCAAATGTACACTGCGATCAACAGAGTTCACCACTTGATACCAGAAGCGGTGAAGCACTACAATCAACATTGAACTCATTCTCGATTTATTTAAGACAGAGACAATTATACTGTGTCGTCAGTTTTTGTTAACGTATGTGTCAAAAAAGCATTTGTCGATGTTTCTGTGGACTACTGCCAAAATCTACTCTGCCGACAGCAGGGTTCACAACTTGAATTCAACTTTCCATCTACACTATGAACAGTAGGGAATTCAGCCTTGATTTATGTAATGTAGAGACAATTCTACTGTATGTGTTCAGATTTGTTTTTACATAAGTCACAAAAATCATTTGTCGATATCTGTGCTGACAACTGCCTTTGATCTACATTGTGAGGGCTCGCGATTCAGGTGGAATGGCGATTGCACATGACGCATTCCAATAGCCAAGAGACATTGTACCAATGCGACCCGCCCGAACCACGAATCATTGCAGGATGAGCACGCGCTGAGTTATTCAGGTACCACTAACTCACTGCACCACAAGTCATCTCCACATGGCCTTGTTAAAGCAGAATTCACTAGGCAAAAAACATTTCTCCCAGTGCAGCCTTTCCGGACTACTTATCATCGCAGGTTACGTACACGCTCAGGCCCAAAGGTACTACTAACTCAGTGCATCATAATTCATAGCCACGTGGCCGTATTCAAGCAGAATTTAATAGAGAAAAGACATTGGTCAGAATGCGTCCCCCTTTACCACTCATTATCGCAGGGTACGTACAAGCTCAGCGCCAAAGATACTACTAACTCAGTGCACCATAAATGATCGCAGATAAGAGTTAACAGTTTTATGTCAGCAATGAGGCATACTATCACTTTTAAATGGAATTCATGCAGAATTCAATCGCCAAAAAACATTACTTCAATTACTGTGCCTTCCCCCCGACGTGCATCATCGCAGGGTACGTACAAGCTCAGCGCCAAAGGTACTACTAACTCAGTGCACCGGAAATCATCGCCATGTGACCGTATTGAATTAGATGATTTATTTAGAAGAAAATATATCATAGTTTTTGGAGATATACTTCAACTTACTTCGGTGAATGGACAACCAATATTTATTAGAAAATTGGATTTTAAAGACTTTGTTACCAGTGCGTCCTGCTTGGACCATGCATCATCGCAGACTCCACATAACCTTGTTGCTTCGGTGCCACTAACTCTTTCCACCACTTATCGCTGTGTGCACACACTAAATTATCAATACTGTGCAGCTCTAATCAATGTCACGTAGTCATGGGCTCTTGCTAACCGCTGCCTCCTGCCTACACTGCAGTCATCAGAGCTTACAATTAATTACACTGTTGATTTATTATTTGCAGACTACAATACCAAACTAAGTATAACCTTTATCAACACCTATACAACTTTTTTAATTTTACATATGGATGTTGTTGAATAATATTATAATTTTTATTTAAGCCAGAAAAATACTACTGTGTTGTCAGTGTTATGTCAACAATGAGGCCTACTATCACTTAAGTTGAATTCATGCACAATCCAATCGACAAAACATTACTCCAATTACTTTCCCTCCTCCCCCCAGATCACGCATCATTGTAGAATATGTACACGCTAAGCACCAAAGATACTAGTAACTCAGTGCACCAAAAATTATTATCACATGGCCTTACTAAGGCACCATTCACAACACAAGAAACATTACTATCAGTACAGCCTGCCTGGACCACACATCATCGCAGGCTCCACAGAACCTTCTTGGTTTAGATACCACTAACTCAGTGTAAACCAAAGTAAGTTTAACACCTATCAAACCCTACACAATATCCCTTTATTATGCTTCCTAGAAAAAAATATTTTATATAACTCATGCATTTAGTTCAATAATAAAATGCACGCTGCATACATATTCTATCTTCCACTTCAATCATAATTGCATATGATGCACTCCACCCTAAGATGTACACTGCGGACAGCAGGGTTTAAAACTTGAATTCACCTTTGCATCTACACTATAGACAGTAGGAAATTCACCCTTGATTTATTTAATGCAGAGACAATTATACTGTATGTATTCAGATTTTGTTTTTAAAAAAGTAAAAAAAGCATTGTGCTATAACTGTTCTGACTACTAGCTTCCATATACACTGTGCACAGTAGGGTTTACAACTTGAATTTACCTTTTCATCTACATTACAGACAGAATTAAATTCAGCCTCGATTAATTTAAAGCAGAGAAAAAAATAGTGCTGTTGCACTGCTAGTATGCGCAAGCTCCTTCAATTGTTGCATTCTGTGAACTATGATAACAAAGAATGTAGAAAATTGCTGCAAAATGTACCTCCACCACCGGCGATAGCAAGTACCTCTGGGACATCACCTTCAACATCGCCACCAGACATAAGTCCCCATTTTGAGAAAGTTAGAATGCACTACGTGAAATGCAATTGTTTAATTTGTTATGGGGGACAATCAGTAGACCTAGTTTACAGAGCAATTGATAACCATCAAGGAATATGCTACTTACCAGTATGCATCTGTTCTTGGCATGCAGGGCTGCTGACATTCATATCTGTGCATAGATCGCCGTCTAGTGTTGGGTCGGGATGATTAACGCAAAGGAAAGTCACTGGCAGAAACGTAGCCTGATAATGAACTCCCACCATAAGGCTGGTGGTATAGGCGCATGACCTCTTGCCAATCCCCTCTTGCCAATCCCCTCTACAATAAACTGCTTGAATATCGTCAATGTGCCTGTATGCTGTCTTGAGCCTATTAGTGGTTAACGTTCACTGATATGTAAGCTGAACAAAAAAAATGCTAAATTAAAAAAAGTTGTGACATAAGTAGCAAGTTAGCGTGTACCTTATCATACCAGTCAGCCTACATCAGAAAGTTGATGAAATCCTATTTACACATGCCCATAGAAAAACCAAGCCGTGAGCGAGACCCAAACCTTCCGTGGGGCGGGACTTCTGTCTTCAGAGGCCCGCGCACGCGCCAACGGAGAGAAGCAGTGCTGGTGAAGCGGGGCTCCCCTGCCCAAGGGAAAGCCCCGCAGTGGCGGCTGAGTCCGGAGTGGCGGTAAGTGGGCCTTACTTGTGGGGGGGTGGGGTGCGCTTGTGTGTGTGTGTACATGCTCGTGTGTGCGGTGAGGGGGAGCTCTGTATGTGTGTGTGCGTGTGTGTGTAGGTGCGGCGGGGGGTGGGTGGGGGTCTCTGTATGTGTGTGTGCGCGTGAGCGTGTGTAGGTGGGCTCATGTGTGTGTGTCTCTGTTTGTGCGCATGCGTGCAGGGGGAGGTGTGGCTGTGTGGCAGCTTTCCAGGAGAGGAGACAGGAGCTGGCCACAGCGAGCGCGTTCACATGAGCGTGGCCCGCTCAATTCCGAGCGCGCTGCCAGCTCCTGTCCCCTCTCCTGGAAAGCAGAATCCCTAACAATAGGTTTCTGGCGAGTCCGCGCTTCGCGCGGTTCAATGCCACGAGACCTAAAAAGTAGAGAGAAATACGGGTTGGTTTGATCACAACTGCTCACAAGCATATCGTAAACTTAAAAAGGCCTTAAAAAGCACACTAAGGGATATAGAGGAAATAAAGTTAGTTAGACTGAATTATAAACCAAAAACAAGCAAGAGAAGAGGAGGACTACAAGAACAGGCTTGGCTTAGTTTAGAGCCGGCAGCGAAAACCAGAGATAGTATACTATTCGGGAAAACAATGAACTCACAATTTCTCAAAGACAGCACAGATCTGAAAACCTCGAGGTCTTAGTCTCCCCACAGGACTGAATAAGTCACTTCAAATGCATATTTAATCCTTAAAACGAGGATTCTATTAGTACTGAAGGTATCAATTAGTATAGATATCACCCCACCACTACAGTTCTGTAAGTCCAACTGAGGTAGAAACTGCCACTGAAAAGTCATCTGCGGGTTAAGCCTCGGGCCCTTGTTGGAATATAAAATAATATAAATATGATTGTCCCACTATGAACCATATAACCGTCACACATATCCTTGAATTGAGAATAAAAACATATTTGTATGATAGCCTAATGATAGGTTATAGAATGTTGTTCTGTCCTATTGATGTAGTTAGGACTACTTGGTATTATATCCCTTCGTCTATCTCTTCGAGTGTTGATACTTCATGGTATAACACAGAACACGAAAAACAGGTTAAACCGTAAGTCTGCCTCTCTTTCGTATGGAACATGGTTCAGGGAAACCCAAGGTCAGACTTGCTCTTCTCGTAGGACGCATACATTATAGTAGGGTTTGTTTCTGTACTCCATGGGTCCAAGATAGACCAGAAGGGCACCTCACTGACCTACTCTTGGAATAGCTTTTTAGCTTAGCTACTGACAAATGTGTAAGAACCTTAAATGGGTGTTCCGGTAGGCTTGTGTATTTCCTTTCTTGGTGTTAACCAGAATATGTAAAACGTATATATACTTTGTGTAAAGTGTATTTCGTTAGTCTCCTCTGCGCACCTTCATGGGTTGTGTAGACAGAGGCTCCCCTGTCAGGGCTTGTATTTTGATTCAATAAACGATTCGACCTTCTTCATTGCCGACTGCTTGGTTATTCCTTAATTGTGAATATACTAATATATATATATTTGGACTATTGGTAAGTATAGTCCGACCTTAAGAAATTTGAATCCTTCAGTTGGCGACTCCGCCGGGACTCCGCGTTAGGGTCGTCCCCTCCTGTAATCAGGAGCAGAAGGGACAGGGAGGAGTTCTGGCTGAGTGGGTGGACAAGAAGTTTTTATTTAAAGACCCCGTTAGCAGAAAGTCCGCCCTCTAACCCAGTATCCCTCCCGGTGGCTGAAGACCCTACGCCGGAGTCCTACGGGCTTAACCCGAGAGAAATACAGACTGTGTTGGTCTGTCTAGCAATCGGCAGTGGAGAAGTCGGGATCAACCTGAGTGCACCAGGTGAGTGAATCTTCTGAATGGAATCAGACACTTGAAGGAAGTGTCTATTTTGGAAACGGTGGCCGGGGAAGCCGGACCACGAGGGAATCAGGAAAAAGGGTCTGACGTGGCGGTGCAGGGGCTGCACGTGCGGACGCCTTTAGGATTTGTATTTATGTTGTGAAATTGCGCTTGGTGCCTTGCGAAGCACTGGGTGTTCGCTCGGCCAAACTCACTTAAGGAAGGCCCTCGGAGCGGCTGGGTAAGCTAGGATTCTGGAGACTTGGGCCCCGAAACACCAGCCCAACCAGAATGCGACCAGGGGATACCTAAAAAGTGAGTTTGTGGTCTTCCTACCAAGGGGCCTTATTGTGATTCTTGGAATTCTTTGGAAATTGATTCCCCTAACAGGAGTCGACGGGCTCTGTTCGTAATATGAAGACATGTAATTGTAATTGGAATTTGTATAAGAGCTCATTTCTGAAACCCTGCGGCCTATTGTGGCATCTTGTATGAAAACGGTCGTAAGAGTATAAGAGAGTGAATGGTGAAGTGGGCGCGCCCGTGTGAAAGAAGCAAGTTGATAAAATTGTGACATTTGTAACGTTATTGATAACATGCCTTCTTTTAGTAAATTATGTTTTGGGTGCTGCTGTGTGAGAGGTACTCGGCTGGAAGAAAGACAGCCTGCCCCTCCCGAAGGAAGCCCTAGTTTCGACATGTATGTTAAACATGGTGTTACTTCAATTTTATTTAACACATTATGGAATAAATATACTAGGGATAATACTGAATTGCAATGGCCCCTTACAGGGTCATTTGATGAAAATTAAATAACGTATTTGCAAAATAAAATGTTCATGAAGAAAAGCCGCCAGTCTATGTTTGACTCCTTGAACCTATGGGTAAAGGAGGCTAAACTACTGCGAATAAGGGAAGAGAAATTAGGAAGAATTAAAGCTGGAAAAACTATAACTCAAAAGGCAGTAGCTTATGATAGGGGAAAATTAGAGGAAAATATTGCTTAAATGGATAGGCAGTATCGTTTAGAAACTGACAAAAGCTATGTAACCCGACCAAATACGGGAGATGAGTTAGATGGGTTATTAGAAGCCCGTCCGCCTCCTCCTTATGCCCCACAGAGACTATATCCAGCAGTACCGTTGGCTCAACAAGCTCACGTGCCTGCACCCGCGCCTGCACCTCCGCCGGCGCCCCCGCTACCCACAGCACCTCCCATACGGAATCCTGTAGGAGCAGCGGCTACGGCCCCACTAGACGGGTCTGTACGGGATGCGCTGCTTCCTCCTCCTTCGCTCTGACCCTCTACTTCTCCCCTGGTTACATTAAAACCAGATTCGGTTGTACCGTCCATGTCAAGTCCAATATTTATCTCTCCTCCGGCTCGAAGTGTTTTAGATCCTCGAGCTCTGGCTACCCTAAATATAACTCCTAAACGCTTGAGATCGGATCTGAGTGATCCACGGGTTTATACCAGGTCTGCGATGGGAATGTTAGAACGACAAACTATAGTAAATCAAGCGTCCCAATGGATACGGAATACTATTTATACGCTAGACGATATTTGGAGTACTATGAAGGATTATCAGCCGGTTGCCCAACAATTAGCTTTAGAAAATATGGCGATTCCTTTGATTTCACTGTGGGTACAGTGTTTTTAGGAAGGATATTCGCCACAGATAATAAAAGATATTAGGGACCGAGCCCATAAATTCCATCGACAAGCCGATGAAGTATATCAAAACATAGCAACCCTCCTGCAATATCGTGAGCGAATGCATCGGAGATGTGCTGATTGGGGAACACAGAATCCTATGAGAGAGGTACACCCCCTTCTTATCCCAGAAGTACCTGAACTTAGGGATGTTGGGGGCAACGTAACTAGAGCTAGGGAGGACGCTAAGCTTCAGGAACAATGGGTTTATATCCCTTGGAAACGAAGCGAGGTCCTTGCATTAAAAGCTCAGCTCCCTGACTCGCATAAAAATCCTACTGCTTATTACAAAGAACTGGGTGAGGCTGCCAATTCTGCGATTATGACAATAGCAGATGTTGAGCTGTTCTTTGGCCTTTTGATTCCGGTCGATATCTGGAGACAGATACATGATACGGATCATATTGTTGAGTTAGGAGCAGCATGGGATCAATTAAAGGATTGGGATAAAGAACGGAAACCAGGAGAGAAACCCAGAGATGAAATATTGGCAGTACCAGGTAGAATAATTACGTACATGCAGACACTCCTACCTCCTAAAAAGATAGATTGGGATAAGTTAGCTGCTTGTAAACAGAAGAAGGACGAGAGTGTCTCGGATTTCTTCACTAGATTCGAGAAAACATTCATAGATTTTAGTGGGCAGGATTTATCCACGGATGGGGGAATACGATTATTCGTAAATAGATTTGTGACAAATTTGTTACCAGAGATTATGACGTGCCTTCAGGTGGCCGAAAGTACATGGACTACGTCCACCCCATCTGTGATCCTTAGCATGGCTCAGTACTATGAACATCGAGAAAATTAAAATAAGGAAAGGTCGGAGAAGAAAACAAAAGATTTGAAGACTAGAGTTTTGTTACAACAAGTTAGTAGAGGGCAGATTTCAGGGCGAAGTGGGCGCGGTTCCTTCCCAAGAAGGACCGGCAGAGGACGAGGAGGCCCCCCGATTCTTGGTTTCAATCAATGTTCGCATTGTAGAGAGGAGGGACATTGGAGATCGGATTGTCCATTGCTAATGGCCAGGAATGCTCCCAGTAGGGGGCGAGGCCGGGGCTGGGGAAACATTGACCGAAATAGCATGAGAAGAGAAGATGGGGATCCTCGGAAAAATTATTTCGATAATCCACAGAACAGGCAGTATTATAATGAGACTTTCGTAGATGACAACTACGATGAGCAGGATTTTGCATGAGACAGCCAAGGACAGGGAGGGGGCCACATTACAGTACCAATAGACCAAGAGGGACCTTATGTAAACGGGAAACTGTTGGGTGCATCAGGAAAATTCCTAGTGGATACGGGAGCAATGAATAGTTCAGTTGCTCCTGCCATGGTCCCAGAGGCGGCTCTGTCTGGCCACAAAAATGTATAGGTAGGGTTCTCTGGAATACCAGTGGTAAGCCCTATTTCCAAGCCTCTGCCCTTCACTATAGGACCTATTTCTATACAGTCGCCCTTTTTGCTAACATCTAACTGTGGTGAGAATCTTTTGGGTTTAAATATCTTGAAAAAATTACATGCTCGGATTTACTGTTCACCGGATGGTGTATATTTGACCATGCAGAAACCTTCTTTTAAAGATTCACAATATTTTGCAAGAAACGAGCATTTACCCCCTGAATTTTCTGATGTAGGCCTGTTAAAGATTGCCCCCGTATCCATTACTTTGAAACCTAATGCGCAGCTGCCTCGCATTCCACAGTATAAAATAGCGCCAGAAGGTGAACGGGCTATGTTAGAAATAATTTGGGATCTTAATCAAAAGGGGGTGGTGGAAGAAACGTCAGCTTATATTTGTAATAGTCCGATTTTGCCGATTTTGAAAAAGACACCAGTTGATGGCGCTCCAGATTATAAAAATACTTATCGTTTTGTAATTGACCTACGTGCAGTTAATAAAATAGTGGTTCCACAGTATCCCGTGGTACCAGATATAACAGCTATTTTAACAATGATTCCTCCCACGGCCAAATATTTTTCAGTAATAGATCTGAAGAATGCCTTCTTCAGCATCCCGATTCATCCAGATAGTAGGCATATCTTCGGATTCTCATTGGCTGGCCGAAGTTTCAGATTTACACGCGCTCCTCAGGGCTATACTGGAAGTCCCAGTATTTATAGTCAAGCTTTAAAAGCAGTCCTAGATGAATTAATTCTGCCTGCCGGAAATTCTATCATTCAGTATGTGGATGATATATTAGTGGCCTCCGATACTAAGGAGGGGTGCAAGGAGGCCACTGTAAAATTGTTACAACATTTGGCCAAGAATGGAAATAAAGTGTCCCTTTCCAAATTTCAATATTGTCGACAGGAAGTGACCTATCTAGGTCATTTTCTGTCGAAAGCGGGGAGATGATTGACTCCAGAGCGAATATCTGTAATAACTAACATGTCTGTTCCTCGTACGCAACGTGATGTTCGTGCTTTTCTTGGTATAACCTCTTACTGTCGTCAGTGGATTCCTAACTATTCCCTTCTCTCTAAACCCTTGTTGCAATTGACAACCAAAGATGTGCATGAACCCTTACCCTGGACGGATGAATGTCAAGAAGCCTTTGTATCTTTAAAGTCTGCTTTGTGTTCTGCACCTGTGTTGGGAACCCCAGATTACCGAAAACCTTTTTCACTTTATGTACATGAGATGGACGGTTGTTCATTATCAGTGTTGACACAGACATTTGGGGAGAAGCAGAGGCCTTGTGCATATTTCTCTTCAGTTTTAAACACTGTAGCACGAGCTCTCCCAAGCTGTCTGAGGGCCACTGCTGCAGTAGCACAGGCCATCCGACAGTCAGAAGGAATAGTCCTTAACACTAATCTGACAGTCATGGTGCCGCATGCTGTAGACATTCTTTTAAATAGGACTAAAAGACAACATCTCACAAGTGCTAGATTGACAGGATACGAATTGACATTATTTGCCCCCCACATTACGATTAAGAAATGCACTACTTTGAATCCCGCTACGTTATTACCTCTCCCTGACAAAGATGAAAAAGTTGATGTCCATGATTGTGTGTTCAGAACAGAGGAAGAAACAAAAGGACGAATAGATTTAACTGACACCCCTTTACTGGAACCAGAGAGAGAATTATATGTTGATGGCTCTTGCTTTAAATTACTAGATGGCACTACGACAGCTGCATATGCAGTCACGACTTTAAAGACCGTAGTAGAAACCGCAAGGATTCCACATCATTCAGCTCAGGCAGCTGAACTAATAGCTTTGTTAAGAGCCTGTGAAATTTGTGAAGGTCGAGAAGTAAATATTTTCACAGACAGTCAGTACGCCTTCGGCGTCGCCCATAGTTTCGGGAGGCTTTGGAGGGAGCGGGGCTTCTTTACCACTCATGGACAGAAAATACAGCATGGCCCTTTGATTGATCGATTGTTATTTGCCTTAACATTACCGAAAAAGTTAGCCATCATCAAGTGTAGCGCACATAAGAAAATTATAGACTCGATAGGAAAAGGGAATGCTTTTGCTGATTCAGTAGCAAAGGAAATTGCTCAAAGTAAAGGAAGTCCTATGTTTTCTAGTGCAACTGCCGGATGGCCTATTGAAACATCGTTATTTGATAATACCCTTGAAAGTGTAAAACAGTTACCGAAAGAAGCAGCTCCAGAAGAGATACAGAAATGGGAACAGGATATTGGGAAACTAGATGAGAATGGGTGCTAGATAGATCGATCTGAAAAACAGCGATGGTTGCTTCCAAACGCAATAGTGTATGCAGTAGTTATGATGGCACATGGCCCAGCCCATATCAGTGCAAAAGGAATCAGCACAGTACTAGATCCAGTGTGGTATAACACTAATATTGTAAAGACAGCAGCCCACGTTGTGAAATACTGTCCAGTGTGTTTACGACATAATCCAGGAGGTAGAGAATCTGTTTTGAGTGGCAACTTTGCTCCGCCATCCTTACCATTTGAAGTTTTACAGATAGATTTCCTACAAATGGAGCGTGTAAATACCTTAAAATATGTCTTAGTGGTGGTGTGTGCTTTCAGTAAATGGGTTGAGGCCTACTCCACTAAGAATGCAACTGCCATCACCACTGCAAAAGTACTGATTAAAGAATTCTTTCCTCTGTACTGTTTGCCTCAAGTTATTTGGTCCGACAATGGACCTCATTTTAACTCTACTCTTGTACAATGTGTCTGTGATGGCCTACAGATTAAGCAGAAGTTTCATGCCGCTAGGCACCCGCAATCTGCAGGTCTGGTTGAGAAATATAACGGCATATTGAAACTTAAAATGGCCAAAGTCTGTGCAGACACTAGACTAAAGTGGCCTGATGCACTCCCAATAGCTTTGCTATCACTTAGAACAACTCCCCATTCAAGGACGGGCCTGTCTCCTTATGAGATTACATTCGGCCGTCCAGCTAACGTGTGGGGAGTCCCTAGACCTAGATCCTTTAGAGATATTGATTACCCCTTGATGACAGATTATCTGTATGAGTTGACTAAAGATCTGCGTTCTATTCATCAACAGGTATCGGACACATTGTAGCCACTACCGGAGGGTCCCGGACTTCGATTGGAACCTGGCCAGTGGATACTGGTGAAGAACTATCAGCGGACATCGAGCCTAGAGCCTAGGTGGACTGGCCCCTACCAAGTGTTACTGGTAACGAGGACGGCAGTGAAAGTGCATGGTCGCAAGCATTGGATACATGCCAGTCATGTGAAGAGCCTCCCGTTGTCACTGCCTTCTGATCGACAGAACAAAGACGGAGTGCCGAGTCAGGAAGGAGAATTGACTCGGAGTTTTGTGCCTTTTTCGGATGCTCAGGAGAAAGAGCAGTCAAGCGCTGTGTTGCCTGAAGGGGAAGGTGAAATAGCTGATTCAAGAGCAACTACTAATCCCGAGGCAGCACGAGAGGAGGCCAGGCCTATCACCCATGCTACTAATTTGTTCTTTGACCAGGAGCAACCTGGCCGTTGTCGTTACGATCTGCGGCCCCGAAAAAAGCACGGTACCCCACTCGCTAAGGAAGGAAAATAGAATGAGACATTGTTGTCTAAAGAATCGAGCAGAGTGATTGGGGTGCTGAGCGAGACACTGGACTGAACTCGTAGAGAGCCAGGAACTTTGTGTAAAAAGCTCTGTTCAGAAAGAAGAACTGAGAAAAGGGACATGATCGTACTTTTTGAACTTTGAAAGTTTACTTTTCCTTGGACAAATGGATAAGAGCCTGCCTGTGAGGCTCTAGGGGAAGAAAAACTGACACAGGGAGAAGATCCCTCTCGAGGAAGAAGAAACCCTCTGGTGGTCGGCGTGCTTTCTGGATACAAAGTTTAGTTGTAGACTTTTAGCAAGGGACCGAGATAGATTTGGACTTTTAGAGAGTATGTTTCCCTTTGGTCGAATTATGATGGAGGATGAAAGACCACTGGCCCCCTCGGCGTCAGATTCGTGATATGCAATTGTTTTCTGGATGGCCCACCAGAGTGAAGGTGGCATTCGTTGTTCTAATTGTTTTCATTACTGTAATTATGATGTGTGTATTCATATATCTCGAATTTCAATATCCAGTTTGTAAATTATTGACGACTACTCCTGCTCCCGAAGAACATCAATTTTATTCTCTACCCCCGCATAAGGCAAGGCACAGGGAAACTTATTCGAAAAATGTGTTTATAGAAATGTTACATCAGACTCACAGTACTACAAACAAGACAAATTGCTGGGTTTGTGGGTTATTGCCATCAGTTATGCATCAACATGAATTATTTATATCTTTACCTCTATCGTATTTAGCTAGTTGTGAGGCATGGTGGCAACTGTTATCCTTGATGTATTCCCATTATGTTTTAAATCCCAAAATATATTCTGAAAGGGACTAATAGCTATTTTAAAATATATAGAGAGACACCAAGGATTTGATGCAGAAGGAGATAAAGGTCAGGGTTCTTTAGATCCAAATGCTTGCATGAATGCATATACGTATTCCAAAAATGATTCCTTGTTACAAGAAGAGATGCAAGACTTTGACCTTTTTAATTCCACTCTGTATTTTCAACATTTCAAGGAACGTAATGTAACGAATGATAGAGCACTGCCAGTCCCCATTATAAATTCCACTTCTATGTTTTGTATTAGGGGGCGAGGTCACATTAAGGTAGGGAGTAGTACCTGTAATTACACCTATACGTTGCAAACTGATAGTACTCCTCCGATGATCACTCCCCCTAACGTGTATTTTGTTTGTGGGGAAAATGCTTATACATGGCTTCCCCGGGGATGGGCAGGACGGTGTTATCTGTCTTTTCTTTACCCTCCTGTATATGTAGCTCCTTCTAATTACCATAAGACTCATCAGCTGATAAAAAGAGATTTAGAAACTAATAGGACTATAAGAAGCTATGACACTGGTAAGACTGACCAGACGGATACCGTACTATAACAGTTTGAGGATATTTCAAAGGGACTGGTTCCATTTTGGGGACCAATTTTCAACAGTCGTAACATAAGACGACTGTCTAGAATTGTGGAAAATGTGGTCCAAACAACAACTGAAATATTAGCTAATATTACTGTAGAGCTTCAGGCTACGAGACTTGTTTCCCTTCAAAATCGGATGGTGTTAGACGTCATCCTGGCAGATCGGGCGGAGCTTGTCGCGTGATCGGCAGCTCATGTTGTGTTTACATACCTGATTCAGCCCCTACTATACATCTAGCCATTAAAAAATTGCATCTGATAGCTAATGAATTACATGAAGAAAATGGTACATGGACCCTCAGTGGGTGGTTCTGGAATCTTTTAGCTAAATGGGGATGGAATATATTTATGATTATCGTGGGAATATTTGGAATATTTTTCACTTGTTGTATATGCCTTCATTGTGGTCCAGCGTGTTGTACTTTCTGTGCAACTAAAATAACGTCTTCTTTGACTCAGGCCCAACAAAAGAAGATGGAAAAACAAATGATTCAGAAAGAAGTAGCAGACAGATGAGGGAGTATTTGTAGAGTAAAGTAACATTGTTATATTGGCCATAGTGGGCCAAAAGGGGCATTTGTTGGAATATAAAATAATATAAATATGATTGTCCCACTATGAACCATATACCCGTCACACGTATCCATGCATTGAGAATAAAAACATAGTTGTATGATAGCCTAATGATAGGTTATAGAATGTCGTTCTGTCCTATTGATGTAGTTAGAACTACTTGGTATTATATCCCTTTGTCTATCTCTTCGAGTGTTGATGCTTCATGGTATAATACAGAACACGAAAAACAGGTTAAACCGTAAGTCTACCTCTCTTTCGTATGGAACATGGTTCAGGGAAACCCAAGGTCAGACTTGCTCTTCTCGTAGGACGCATACATTATAGTAGGGTCTGTTTCTGTACTCCATGGGTCCAAGATAGACCAGAAGGGCACCTCACTGACTTCCTCTTGGAATAGCTTTTTAGCTTAGCTACTGACAAATGTGTAAGAACCTTAAATGGGTGTTCCGGTAGACTAACGGATAGCTTGTGTATTTCCTTTCTTGGTGTTAACCAGAATATGTAAAACGTATATATACTTTGTGTAAAGTGCATTTCGTTAGTCTCCTCTGCGCACCTCCATGGGTTGTGTAGACAGAGGCTCCCCTGTCAGGGCTTGTATTTTGATTCAATAAACGATTCGACCTTCTGCATTGCCGACTGCTTGGTTATTCCTTAATTGTGAATATATTAATATATATATATTTGGACTATTGGTAAGTATAGTCCGACCTTAAGAAATTTGAACCCTTCACCCTGACGGGGTTCCTGTGGATGCCTTCAAATCGTGTCCAGCAAAGTGGGCGCTAATCTTGGAGCAGGTTTTTAATGCTTACGCAAAACGGTTTATTCCATCCACCTGGACTGACTCCATAAAAGTCCCTATTTTCAAAAAAGGGGACAGGGGAGACTTTAAGTGCTACCACGCAGTATCGCTTTTAGACTCATCTGCAAAACTAATGGGGAGAATTATCTTGGAGAGACTGGATTCGGAGGTGGCTGAAAATAATGGGTTTACAGCCTCCCAGTACGGTTTCAGGAAAGATATTAGTACACAAGAGCAATGTATTAACTTCATCTCCTAATCTCCAAATTTGATGCAGCAAAGCAAGAACTGTACATTATTGCTTTGCTGACCTAAGCAGTGCTTTTGATTGCATTAATCACAACAAACTTTGGAAGACCCTGGTTGAAATGGGCGCCCCAGCGTATATAATCTATTCCTATCACTGATCTATGCCTCACTAACCACCCGTGTGAGATTTGGGATAGAGGGAGAATGAACCCCAAGTTTTAAAGGGACCAGAGGTATAAGCCAATGCTCTGCATTATGTCCCTCCTCTTCTCGCTCTATAATAACGGGTTCAATAGGAGTTAACAAGAAATGGCAGCAGATGCCCCCTGAGTAGGTTCACGCCCTACATGTGGGGCATCCCTATGGGGCCAGGCAAGGCTTCGATTTTACAAAAATAGGAACATTCTGTACCACCCTATATTACCGACAGAGAATTGGGTATAACTTCTGGATGACACCTTAGATCAATGTAATTTAATAGGATGGCACAACATCTGGAGCAAGTCTGGCACTACATTTACAAAGGACTTAATTAAGGACTACCTTGCACTCTGCCACTATAGCAAGATACCCCAGTTGGCGCATGTAAATAGACTACTTGAGGAAATTGATGAAAATGCTTCTATTGAATGTCATGTTAGCGTTTTACAGTAGAGTAAAAAGGAGCTCTACTGCTTTTTACCAGTAAACGTGATTCAGAGAGAGAGAGAGAAAAGAGATGGAAAAACAAACACTATCCCAATATCTGAGAAGGCCATTATTCCAAGGCTTGCATACTTACCTTATAAAGACCACTGATGTACAGAAGAGATTTTACCTACTAAGATTCGGAATAGGTATTTTACATCAACTCATTTCAGTTCCAAAAAGAGGCTCAACAACTTTCCAAGGTGCCCATGTGATGGGAAGGTACCCACTCAACAATGCATTTTATCCTCTTTTGTAAGTTTTACTGTGAATATAAAAAAGGTTTATATGCCCACTGTTTTTAGGTCTCGGCACCGAGACCTATTTCTGACGAGTTCGCTCTCAAGGGACACAGAGCAGTGCACGAGCCGACCAGGGTCTGTGCATGCGCACACACACAGGCAGGCAGGCACGTGCCGCGAACACACAGACACACACACACAGACAGACACACGTGCGCACACACACACACACACACACCCCTCGCTCTCTGCCCACTCCCTCTCTGCCGCCCCCCCCTCTACCCCCACTCACCAGGCTCTTTCCCTCCGCAGCAGGTCAGTCACGGCAGCAGGCAGACTCGGTGTCTTCTCCCACGCTGCGTCTCGTGCGCGCCCACCACGCTGTTTCGCGCCAATTGATCCTCAGCTTGTTAATAATTCTTCCTGTTGCTCGGTGCCTCTTAGTGATTTAACCTCTCCTCTTCTAGGCGTTTTGTCACTTGTTACCTGATTCTTGTGAATGTAGTGGTCAGCTTTTGTTCTAGTTCGGCTCAGTGTGCAAGCACAGGCTGCTGCTGAAGATACTCAAAAGCGGACTTTCCTGCGGCCAGCGTCGCAGTTTCACCCTCCCCAGAGCCGTTTCAGTGTCGGGCTTTGCCCAGTATTATTTTTCCGGAGCAGTGTGTGATAATGTAACCCTTCTTGAATGGTGTTTCTGACGACGATGCCTTATTGCGTTGCAGCTGACAGAAGCGGCTCTATTGCAGCGAGCTCACAGGCGCACCTTTGAGCCAGATCGGCGCGCGCTGGCAGGGGGCACGGAGCAGATGACGGGGCTGGCATGTGGACATGTTTCCGGCCTGGCTTTCGGGAGACTTTGTACACCTTGCAGTGGTGTGTTTTTGCAATTACACGGTTTGAGTTTAATGTTGTTTCGCTGGCGTCATGTTTTCCACCTGTAAACGCCCCCCTTTCTCGCCCCACCCCCTTTCAGTGCAAGACTGCAAAGGTATAGGTGTTCTTTATACTCTTGCAGTTTTGGTAGTAGTTCCATGACGACGCTTTTAATTGTATAGTTGAAATTTATTGTGTGTGTGAAAAAATATATATATATAATGGGAATTTTTCTCAGGGAGGCATATTTTTTTTGGGGGGGGGGGGAGGGGGGGGGGGGGGTAAGGGGTCCAGTTGAGCCTCCCCCCCCCCCCCCCCCCCCCCATCCAAGGCTTTACATAAAGGACCAGGTACAAGCATCCGTGGAGCGTCGTGATCATGGCAAGGGATGGTAGACCTTTGTTTTCGTCACTGTCGATGGATTACAAGACATGCCTGTGTGGGGATGCTCTGAACCAGCAATCGCTGATAAAGCCGAAGCAGGTGAAGGTCTGAGTTTTGAGTAAGTCATGACCCGAGTTAAACATCTCCCGGATACTTATGGAAATGTTCTGTACGTTGACTGTTGTCCGCTTGTTTTGTCGCGTGCCTGAGTGCAAATGCTTGGTTTGCGAAGTCATTCTGTAAATTTGTCTGCGTTCTGAAGATTCTAATGCATGTTTTGAAAATTCTGACTTGTTAACTTTGGCCTTGAAATGCTGACCAGCTCGCATAACATCACGGAATTTCCTCAGTTTGCAAAACAGATGGTTAGGTCACCCGTGGGTTAGGTCACCTATGCAGGGTTATACAGCCGCTGTAAGAATCGCACGTTTAAATCCAACACAGCAAACCCCCCTCCTTTTATTTATTAATTTTTGTGGCTTAGGGCGACCCTACACCTCGTGCTAAAAAGATTGTTGCTTACCTCTTTCTTACCTGCATATAATTTGCATTATAGCAGATTGCCAATATGCTCTGCTCTCAAAAAAAGAATTCAATCTCAAATGTATCCATCAACATCGCAAACAGAAGTTTGAGTTTCGGTGTAGCCCCTTCAGTGTGTGCTTTACACCACCCCTGCCCTGCCAGAATTTCCAGTCGGATTAATACTTGCTGTATTGAGATGGTTCTGTAAGAATATGACTATACTTTTAAATTTTTTACTTCTGTCAGTAAATGCCCATAATTAATACATATTGGCAAGCAGGAAATCGCTGGTGTCCTTTGATTGCGGCGCTTAAAAGTTTGTGATCATAAAATTGAGCCTAGACTGGAAGTTTCCGTTGTGGTGATAAGGTAAAATCTGCCAGTCTAGTCCAAGCCAAGTAGTATGGAGGTAGTTTCTGATGAGGCGACTCAACCCTGAAGTAACACACAACTTTTTCAGCTCCTCGACACGTGTAGCTGTAAATGGTAAAGTTGCCAAAAGTTTACAAAAAAGATAACCAGGCACGTTGGTCGCATGAAGTCTGCATCTTCAGCGTTGGTTGGAACTTTAAAATGGTCAAGAGGTGAATCTGGCTGTGGAGAGCCCAAGATGGCTATATATCGAAAGGTGTGGTGTGCATTTATTCATTGTAAGATCCTTACTGTTGGGTGTATTTCAAAAATGCATTGCACCTTTTTAGCCTAGAAATGCAGTGACTGCTCTTCCTCTGCTCTATCTGCTCTTCTGCATGCTTTGCACCATGGTTGTACTAGAGCAGATTTGTGCTGCCCCCTAAGATAAGAGTTGTAGTTGCATGTTCTGTTCTTTTGAGTGTCATCAGTGACCTGTCTAGAGTGCTGTGTCCTTGCCCAGGCTAGAGCGCAGTGTTCTTGCCATCAGCCTGTGTCTCTGGTTTTGGGTGCCTGTGCTCTGCATCCTATGCTCCTATGCTACCTACAAGAAGCATGTGCTAGAATTGCCAAGGAAATTTCAGATAATTATGTATGGCTTCTTTTTAGCCATTTTTGTAGTGGGTGGGGAGTTTGAGCTAAACTTCGATTACAGTGAAATACCCTTTACTCTTAGTGGGGATGCATTTTTTCAAATATATTTATATCTTGGGGAGGGGGACAGGTATTTGACATTTGATAAATCAGTAAGCTCATGTTTGTTTAATTTGTGAACAACAGTTGTGTATTGGTTTCAAAGTATTTTAACTGCCAACCAAAACACTGCACATCAAAATGTTTGTAGCGTTCTCCGCCATTTGTGTGATGGGGTGAGTGGCTTGGGGCAAGTTCTTCCATAGTTCTTTAGACTCTATAAGACTTGAGAGGTCTTTCTCAAGGTTTGATGGGGTGCATGGTCCAGCAGCTCCACATCCTCCCATGAAGTGGTATTAAGACTCCAAGAATGCATTGCAAGATCCTGGCAATCCTGAACACTTGGTCCAGGATTTCATTGGTTGTGACGTATGAAACAGAACTCCAAGACACTAGCACTTTCACATCCTCTGCCATTTAGTCTTCTCGCTCAACAAAACAGCATCCCTGAACGTGTACAGCTCTCTGATGTACCTACACCAGCACATACATAGAAGTTTGATAGTCATTATTTTGCTGGTGTTTTGTAGGTTTTAGACCTACTGTATATATCCCATAAAGAATCACCTTTGTGCCTTTCAAAGTACTCGTGTGTTTATTTATACCTGTATGTGGTTGCCATTGTTGACTGTACATTTATGACACTTCAGTCCATGTTGTACTTGTAATTTATGCAATATAAAAGCGAATAACTTTGCTAACCGGTGGGTATAAAGTGGGTTTTGGCTCCTTCCAGAGGAATACTTCTCTGTTGTCTTATGCGGAGTACTTGCATTGCAGTACATGAGACTATTTTACATCCAGAAAGTACACTGACTCATCACACATTAAATTCTTTCTCTCAAATGCATTGTATACAGAAAGCTTTCGCATTGCATTTTTTTCACTGCAGCCGGCTCTATTTAATGGTTTAGTCAGAACTCAAAATCCAAGACAGGCCTATTGAATTTGACAGTGCTTGTCTTGCCTTCTGCCCCCTGATTGCACTTGTTTTTCTTGCTTTCTGCCCCCTGATTGCACTCGTTTTTCTTGCCTTCTGCCCCCTGATTGCACTTGTTTTTCTTGCCTTCTGCTGCCTTATGCCCCCTAATTGCACTCGTTTTTCTTGCCTTCTGCCCCCTGATCGCACTCGTTTTTCTTGCCTCTGCCACCCTGTTTGTGCCGTTTTTCTTGCCTCTGTCACCCTGTTTGTGCTGTTTTTCTTGCCTCTGCTCCCCTGTGCCATTTTTCTTGCCTCTGCCACCCTGACGGATCGTTTCGAACTGTAAACTTAGTTGATAGCATCTGTGCATTAACCCTTTCGATGCTGATGACGAGCTCAGCTCGTCATCACCCACGGGTGTCGTGTGCTGATGACGAGCTGAGCTCGTCATAGTGCCACTAAAATGGCATTTTCCAGCACTGGGGGGGAAAACGCCCAGCAGCCATGTGGTTAAAGGTGTGTTAGCGGCGCTATGTGAAACCAAGTGCATGAGAAAGAAGCGCATTCGAGGCGCGATCTGCATTGTACTTGAAATGCGTACAGGCAGAAACTCTCCAAACAGAAACAGGCTGCATTTAAGACTCGTGGCCTTTTGAGCCCGCTGACTGCTTCATATCTTGTGCTCTGCGTTTAAGACTGGTCGTGAAGTTAATTGAACTGCCACATAGATGTCTAAAGACTAAAGTTTACGAATTACAGTGCTGCCCAGAATTATAAGTCTGTAATCTGCTATCTTGGGTTGTGCTTGCTTCGTGGTGGACGTGTGGTGTGATGCTTGCGTGCAACCGGCAGTGATTAAGTAAGCACTCCCCTGCACACCCAGTTAGTGAGACTTTGAACACTTGCCTTCTGCCCCCTGATTGCACTCGTTTGTCTTGCCTCTGCTCCCCTGTGCCATTTTTCTTGCCTCTGCCACCCTGTTTGTGCCGTTTTTCTTACCTCTGCCCCCCGTTTGTGCCGTTTTTCTTGCATCTGCCACCCTGTTTGTGCCGTTTTTCTTGCCTCTGCCACCCTCTTTGTGCCGTTTTTCTTGCCTCTGCCCCCTGATTGTGCTAGTTTTCTTGCCTTCTGCCCCCTGATTGCACTCGTTTTTCTTGCCTTCTGCCCCCTGATTGCACTAGTTTTTCTTGCCCTGCCCCCCTAATTGTGCCATTTTTCTTGCCTCTGCCCCCCTGATTGTGCTACTGGCAATGTAAATGACAATGCCATTCATTTTTTTTGTAGGTGGCTATATGTGTGGGTGGCTCTGTCTGTGTGAGGGTGGCTCTGTGTAGGGTGTAGCTATTGGCATTGTAAAAAACAATACCATTTATTTAACGATTAAGCTATTGGCAATGTAATGACAATGCCATTTATTGATGATTTAAAAAAAAAAAAGAAATGTCATAAACAATGCCAAAAGCTCTACCTTTAATGATGCAGAGACCATTGCATTGTAAATGCTTGTTTATTAGAGATGTTCCTATTTCATAAGAAAGCCTATAACTTTTTTTGTAACCTTGAGTCCGGTAACATCAGCCATACTGTTTATTACTCTTCTTATCACCATAAGAAAGTCACTTACTATGTGTGACTGTTTGGGCTATGAAATTGTAAGTACATTTACAAAAGAACCTTGCTTAAAACAGGGAATACAGCTTTTTTTGCATTCCTATGTCTTTTATTATATTTTACTACTTTACATTTTAAAAGAAAGATCAAATGAATTTGATTTTGCTGTTTATTGTAACGATTGGTATCCATCACTTTCATACACGTTTTTATATTATGTATGTAAATCATTCGAAGGGCAGTTGACATTTCATATTCTGTGTCTCTTAAAGTTGTATTCGGCTTCTTTTTCTTCTGTATTTGTCTTTTAAGGATTTTAATAGTTTGAATAAAGATTTACTTGATTTAAAAATATTACAAATAATTACACATTTTCAGACGTCAAACATAAAATTCCTCCTCAAAGGGGATAATAACAATGATCATACTGCAAATCGTCTGTCTCCTGGTTTGTTCCAGTTGGTTACAATCATCAAAATGTTTTGTCTAATATGGTAACTTTTACGATTTCCCAAAAGAAAGTACTGGCCTACGGGTCTTAGTACAATGTAATACCAATCCACAAATAAAAAGCCTATTGTCTTTAACACTTGTTTTTCAGAATAAGTAAGCGTGACTTATTGACTTGTCATAATGTGCCATAAAAAACAGATGAGACCTGTGCAACCCAACATATTTTTCCCTAATGAACCGATATTTCCCAAAGCCTTTACCAGTTACCTGATAACATAAACACAGGTCTACTAAAGTGTGCCTACACACTGCCCACTCTGCCTTTTTCCTAAGCTTAAGAAGTCATATGTGTTCAGGAGATTCGGCGAAGCACATTTACGAGTGCGACAGGCAGGTAGAGGTAAGCATGTCTCACATATATTGACATATAATTACCAGGATGCAAAGCAACAACCAGCACTGGTTGGGCTACTCAGACATGGCACAAAGTGATAGGAGACCTCTGAAAAACTGGTGCATGAGAAAACACATGAGCTGTAGAGATCCATCAACCCATGATCCAGGAGGAGTCCAGAAGCTTCAGGGAGATACAGAACTGGAAAAAAAGAGCAACTTTAGGAATGTAGGTGAGCAATGGACGCAACAGCTGAGTGGCAGTTTGGAGATAGGGAACAATCATGCCAGAAGCTTCAAAGAGGCCGAAATCTGCTGCACAGCCAGGATCGGCAGTGGCAGCCAAAAGGCAGATGATAACACAAACTTTTCAGGGAGTTTGGGGGCTATAGAATGCCCAGATGATGCAGCAACGCCAGATTCTGTATCGGCCATGCAGATGTAAATGGGACCTACAGTGCAATGAACAGGAGCTGCAAGGAGAGAATGAGCTGTTATGGCCAGAGCTGCCGAATTTGGAACTAGGGAACCAGGCTCAAGTTTCAGCATAGGATCACCGTCTTGCGATTCTGGCCGAATCACTTAATTTCTCATGTCTAAAAAAGGAATGTGACACTGTGTAATGTGACTTGTGCTGATGCAAAGCACTCCAATACCTTCAGATCAATTTCATGCTTTATAAAAACTACGACAAAAAGTCCCCAGCTCAGAACCTGCAGCGATATACAAAGGTAGTGGTTTGGAACTGCAGGAAGAACCAGGTGCTACACTGGGAGCCAAGATCATCAGGGTGAGCTCTAACTGTAAGAAGGCCAGAAACTAAATGGCTGCCAAGGTTGGTATTGGAGGTGTGTGACACATCTGGTGAGAAAAAGACCCGATGGAGGCCAGGAATGGTGGAGGCAGTTCTGGTGAAGTGGGCCCAGGGGTTACAGGGATACTAGGGGGGGGGATGGGGCATGGAGCCCTTAATCCAGAAATTTCAGTCAGATCAAGAGCTCTATTAGTGTTATGTGAAGGTAATGTTTAAAGTGCACAATTACCAATGGGTGCCTTGTCGTTGGCGGACTTGAACACGCAGAAGTTGGAGCGTCTTAGTTGTAAGGGAGCCAGGTCTTGAGCTCCTCACTAAATGCCAGATGGGATGGAATGCCTCTGATGTGGACAGTAAGGCTGTTCACAGTTTAGCTGTACTCACAGTTTAGCTGTACTTACAACAAAGTTACTACCTCCCTAGTTGGCTTTCGTGACTCTGGGGGATCATAAGTGTTTTAGAACCTGCGTTCCTCAGGTTCTAAAACACTTATGTTAAGGGTCTGTTGGGGATGTACCACTGGAACGAGTGACTTAAGAACTCTGGTCTTGAGTGGTGCAGATCTTTATGAGCCATGCAGAGGGCCTTGAATTTGACCTGACTGCGGACCAGGGAGTCAATACAGATTTCAGGTACCGGGGGAGATCCAGGATTATTCTAGCTGCAGTGATCTGAACTAATTGAAGTCTACTAGCAAGTTTTTTTGTAGGTTCACATAGAGGGCATTGCAGTAGTCCAACTTTGAGAGGGCTAATGCCATGATCCAGTTTTTCCTGGATTTATCAGGAATATATGGCAGAATCTTCCTGATCATCCTGAGGGAGTGATAAGAGGAGGAGACCACTGCAGAGACTTGGGCTCAGAGGTTAAGTTTATTGTTGATAAAGACGCCCAGCATTTGGACACAGGCATGGGTGGGGGCAAAGCTCATCCTGACACAAGGCTGGAGACCAGGAAGAAGCGAGATTCCCAAACAGTACTACCTCAATTTTTCCAGAGTTAAGTTTTAAGCAATGTTTGCTCATCCAGTCTGCTGAAATGCAACCTTGGAAACGTATAGGTTCAGAAGGTTCATTGTTGAAGGCCGTGATTACCAACTGGGGGTCGTCAGCATAGGCTTTAAGATGAAAGGTTAAAACTTTTGGTAAGAGGAGACAGTTTGGAAGCATAAATATTAAAAAAGAGTAGGACTCAGCGAGGATTCCTGAGGGACCCTGCATGGCAAAGTAAAAGGTGAGGATTCAAATTTGCCAACAGGCCAGTGTTTGAGTCCTGTCTGAGAGAAAGGAGGTTAGCAGGAACAGAGCCTTATCCTTGATCCCTACTGCAGCTAAACAGTGGATCAAAGTCTTATGATCCACTATATCGGAAGCGTCAAGAAGAATGAGGGCAGCAGATCCCCCTCAATCTAGAGTGGCCTTTATCAGGGCAGTTTCTGTACTATGCCCTGGTCTGAACCCGAACTGGATTGGGTAAAAAATGTGGTTGTCTTGAATATATTTAGAAAGTTCTGAATTCATGATTTTCTCGCCAAATTTAGCAGGAAGGGGAAGGCGTAATATAGGGCAGTAGTTATTTGGACCTGTTGAGCTAAGATTAGGCTTTTTTTATTAGGGAAGGGATGGAAACACAGCTGTTGAAAACATTGTATTAAAAATGACAGAGATTGGTGGTGATCACGTGTGGTGCTAGCTTGAGTATCTTGGGGGGGACCCTGATTTAGCTCGCATCAGGAGGGAGGACACTTGACTGGGAGAAGTGGGGGAGAATTCAGAGAAAGGGAGGTAATCCTGCTCCAAGGGAGTTATATGCTCATTGAAGGCCGTATGATCAGAGTTATCTTATGTATTGAAGATTTGGTTAACCTTATCTTTAAAGGTAAAGGCTAGGGTGTCGCAGAACTGTTGGCTATGAGTTGTCACATTGTTCTCGGGGGTGGAGGTGAGCTTGGTGACCATCTGAAAGAGTTCCTTGGTGGAGTTAGAGGCCTTTTCGATCATATGTGTACTACAGTTACTGGTGACCAGAAACAGCAAAGGCAGCCAGGATCTACAGTGGTAAAACATGTGAGCAGAGCACCCAAGAAGCATTTTTGGAAGAAAGTTACATGGGGATTTAAGAAGTCCTGTGTGAAAACCTTGTCACTATTCTGATGTGTTTATCTCTACCTCCAGCTCTCAGACTTAAACTCTTGACTTTGCCTATTACTGTTAAATTTCTTTGCAAGCATTGGCAAAACAAATCTATTCCAAAATGGGCAAAATGACAAAAGTCCATGTGTATCCAAATAATATAGTCCTCATGTAATAGAATTACGTTTGTGTTTATGTAACACCATTACAAGATGGTTGCCATGCATGTGTACACAGAAGCAAATTGGGAAAAACAAAATGCAAAGTCAACATGTCTGAATCCATAGTAGCAAAGGCAAGGCCCTATTGGCTTTGCCAATACGTGCTTGATTGCATTTTCTCTCACCTGGAGTACTGTTGCCGCTGGAACTTACCTTTGATTGGTGTTAACATTTTGGAGAATTTTGGAGTCTCACAACAGAAAACTAGTATTGTTGCTTAAAAATCAATATGACAATTTGTCTAGCAAAAAGAAAATAGTCACATAACAAATATAACAGTCACCAATACACTGTAGCACAGTAAGTCTGCTCTCAGACGCAAAGTAGAAAAGCAAACTCACATTTATAAATGCCAAAATCTTAGCTGCAGGACACTTTGAAGGGCTATATATAGTTTTACATTAAAGAGAAATACTGGACCAAAGTGATCATTTATAGGATTGTGCAGGGATTTGAAAACCTGGGAACAAAGCCATACAATTGGGTAAACTTACATCAGTGCAGGCATTCCGAACTGCAGTTTGTATGATGGGCGGAACTGTTGGCGCTTTGCCATTTGTTGCAGCATTGCCTGTAGGTGCTAGCACATTCAAACCGTGGATGGGAACCTCTGCGCCGTCCGTAGCAGTGGCAAGGACTGCTGGCGCAGTCAAGACTCCAGGGGTGTGAAGTTGTACCACAGCAGAAGGGGCAAGGAGAAAGGCCTGGCCTGTTTGAAAGAAAGGATGCATTTAAAAACAAGCAATGAGAAAGGCAAAAGGTCTCATCTTTGGGACCTACTGGCTTTGCTAATGGTTTTAGCAATATGTTACTGTATGTACATTACATATTTGACCAAAGTAAAGACTTTGAATTTGTAAACATTTGCAAACTCTTTGCTTTTGTGCAGTTTAGTACTGTAATTAGAATTGACTAGGCTAAGTACTTCGCAAGACGTTCAAGTGGATCCCCCCCCACGACTCCCGTTTCTTCGTGCTCAGTGGCTATCTCAGCCCCCTGGGCACGCAGAAAGTCGGGAGAGGACAATCTCCAAGCAGGAATCCACCCACTAGACACCAAGGAGGGGGGAGCGGCCCCTTGGGCAAGGGCCTTTGCTCCCCGCAAAACAATTTGGGCAAATTCAGTCTTTCTGCCCCCCGGATGGGGCAGAAAGCCCACTAAACGCCAGGGATTTTATTTTGGGAACTTGTTTTTTTAGAGTGGGGGCTGCCCAAAACAGGCATTCCAATGCCTCCTCCCCTGCCACTATAACAGCCTTTCCGCCCCTCCTGGGGAGCAGATGGGGCCCGGGGGGCAACAATCCCACTAGATGGCAGGGATTTGTTTTGGGAAATTTTAATTAGGGTGGAGGCTGCCCAAAACGGGCATGCCAATGCCCCCCACCAAAATTACTGCCTTTCTGAACCCCGGGTGGCAGATAGGGGCAGGAGCCCACTAGATGCCAGGGATTGTTTTAGACAATTTGAATCAGGGGTGGGGGCTGCCCAAAACAGGCATGCCAATAACCCCACCACCCGCCAGCAAATATTCCAGTCGGGGGGCAGAAAGCCCTCTAGAAACCAGGGATTTTTGTTTTTATTCGTGTTAGGGTGGGGGCTGCCCAAAATGGGCAAGACAATACCCCAACCCCCCCCCCCCCCCCTGAAAAATTCCAGTCTTTCTACCCCCCCCCGCCCCCCGGGGGGCAGAAAGTCCACTAGGCGCCAGCGATTAGGCTGGCTTTTTATAAGTGTGGGGATGCCCAGAATGGGCATCCCCACACTTATAAAAACCCCTTCAAAAAATAGCCACAGTCTTTCTACCCGGGCCAAAAACCCAGATGACCCTCCCTTGCAAAACCAAGTGATTTCGGATATATAGGGGGCACCTGCATTTTGGTCCTGGGGTCCGCAGCCATCCATCTAGGGAAACCTACCAAACCCACACATTTCTAAAGACTAGACACCCGGGGAGTCCAGTGAGGTATGGCTTGCTTGGGTCCCCCAACATTTTCCTACACACAATCCCCTGCAAACTTCAAATTTAGCTTAACAAAAATCACTTTTCTCTCAGATTTTTGTCTCGGAAAGTCCTGGAATCTAGGTGGATCCACAAATTTCCTACCACCCAGCGTTCCTCCAGGTCTCCCGATAAAAATGATACCTCCCTCGCATGGGTGGGTAAAGTACCCGCGACAGGCAAGGGCCCAAAACGTATTGGGAAAACATCAAAATCACCTATCACAAAACAACCTGGTTTTTCAAGGGGGGTGTCACCTGGGTTCTTGGCCCGGGGCTCGGCGGCCATCTTGGGAAACTACCAAACCCGCACATTTTCTAAAAACTAGACACCTCCAACGAGGTATGACTTGCTTGGGTCCCCCAACGTTTTCCTACCGAGAATCCCCTGCAAACCTAAAACTCCGCTGAAATAAATTACTTTTTTCTCAAATTTCTGTCTGGGAAAGTTCTGGAATCTATGTGGATCCACAAATTTCCTACCACCGAGCTTTCCCCCAGGTCTCCCGATAACAAGCATTTGCAAGCAATAGGTCTTGCAGTTACGCAAGTTTAAGCTATTGGCATTGTAAATAACAATGTCTTCTATTTAGGTTTTTAACAGGAAAACAAAAATAAAAGGCATTATTTTTTTCAATGTCAATAGCTCAAACTCACATAAATGCGAGACCTATTGCATTGCAAATGCTTGTTTAAAGACTGCCATACCAGCCCGTTCATCAATGCTCTGATAACAGATTGCGTTTTTGCACTTGATATATTCTGAACTTTTTCAATGTGTCTTTGTACTATGACTTACTTGTATGGTTGCTAAAAAGCTTCTGAATAAAGTTTGAAATTGGTTGATTGATTGAAATCCTGGAAATATAAGGATCCCAATTCAGATGCATACCCCAGTTTACGCCCAAATGAGGACAGGTGAAACGAGGACACATCACAGAAGCATTTTACTATAAATTGAAAGTAAATTTTTTTGTTTTTGTATGTTTTACTTGCAAGTAGTGTGAAGAGTTGTAGCAAAATATTTACTGATATAATCACTTCCGGAAGTAGCTTCCGCACTACGGTAGTGTGCTGAAATGCAAGCCATTCAAGACAGGATGAAATAGACTATTGCTGTACAGGCGTGTTAGTGCACTTGTCTTAATTAAAATGAACCAAGACTATAACACCCTTAATACACTGACATATTAAATCATAATCCAGCACTGGAAAAGTTGTGTCTGGTGACTTGACATCATGTGGGCACCAATAGTCATAAGCGACGTAGACGGGCTGTGACTCCGCTGTGAGCGACCAAAGCAGAGGTGCGGATACCACAGCCTTCTCCATACGATCACCCTCACTAATTGTTTTGTCTCCGTTTAAATCTTGCCAGGTTTCTATTGCAGCCAGTCATATCGATTAAGTACGATATCCATAAAATTCCCCTGAAACTAGTGTTTAATGTCCCCAATTCCATCCACAGCCAATTTGATTTAGGAAATGGCATGACACTTCAGCTTGGACAAAAATAATTTTCTTTTAGCATTGAATCAACCTAGTAGACAGAAATTGCCACAAATGTAACGACGAACGTTTGGTCCTGCAATGAGTGTCAGGAAGCAGTGAAACAGTTACACAAGCGCTCCTACATGGTAAAAATCACAAGTTGTTAGAAGCGAACCAGAAAAAAAAATCTCTCCACATGTTGATGCCATATACTTCCGAGGTGCTGGCAGGCCACCATCTCCCAAAACGGGAGCACCAGGAGTTAAAGCCATGCCGTGCATTGCGCTGTAACAACAGATCAAGGGAGGGTGACACACCAGAAGCCGGATTCTGTGGCTCTTGTTGTACAGGATCACTTTTGCAAGATCTCTGCGCTAAAGACAGCATGAGCACGCTAAAATCGTTTTTTTCTAGTAACCCCAGTGCGGTCTGAATACCGTAGCCACCGGCAGCCTGGCATCGTCCGGTGGGGTCTCAGTCGATGCCGCTCCTCTGGACACAGTGGCCGGACTCTGCCTTCCTAGCTCGCGTCCAGTTCTTACAGCGAGTCAGCGCTTCCCAAACCGTGGGGCGGCGCTGGGTCTCACTGATGGTTACCACTATCTGCACCCCCACGTTTTAGCCCTCCGACCCAGAATGCCCGCCTGTTACTCTCCATTGCAAGATGCCCCTATGCCAAGACAGGCCCCACAGACTGCAACGCCAGACCCACCCACCCAACTCCCATATATCGACCAAACCTGGCTATAGCCGAGGTCAAACCCACTAGACGCCAATGGGACAGCCCACTGCACACCCTTCCCAATCGCCACTTCCAATACAATGCAAGTGGTTTTCTTACTGGCAGACGGACAGAATACTGAGCATGCGGTGAACGCCCCATTCTTATATACTGCTATCTTCATTAAGTATGCACGTCATCTCAAAATGATGGCATCAGCAAAGTTGTGACCGATAACAAGATTACATTTGAAGCACCAAATACAATTTGTTTAAAAAAAAAGATATGTGAGGATGATGAGAGACAGAAAGGTGGTCAGAGAGAAACACAAGGAGCAGCAGGGAGCGAGCGAGCGAGCAGCACGTATTACAAGACACGTGCACATCTCATGTCCTCTGAGTTATGCTAAAGCCGCGGTACGCGAGTGAGCAAGCAAGGAGGAGGCGTGTTAACGTGCTGCAAGCACATGTCCTGTCCTCCAAGTTCTGCTGGCGACGCCATACTTGTGCACGACTGCTGTCCTTATTACACGTGCACATATCCTGTCCCCCTTAGGCAGAGAAACCAATGACAATAGGGCTAGCCAAGGCAAGCAGCGCATGCGCTGCGTCGCTAGGCGAGACCTACAAATGATACCTCACTTGCGTGGGTGTGTCAAGTACCCACGACAGGCAAGGGCCCAAAACTTATTGAGGAGACATCAAAATAACCTATCAAAAAACAACCTGGTTTTGCAAGGGGGGTCACCTGGGTTTTTGTCCGGGACTCGGCGGCCATCTTGGGAAACTACCTAACCCACACATTTCTGAAAACTAGACACCCAGGGTAGTCCAGCGAGGTATGGCTTGCGTGGGTCCCCCAACGTTTTCCTACCCAGAATCCCCTGCAAACTTCAAATTTAGCTGAGAAAATCAAATTTTTCTCAAATTCCTGTCAGCGAAAGTTCTGGAATCTACGTAGATCCACTAATTTCCTACCACCCAGCGTTCCCCCAGGTCTCCCGATAAAATTGATACCTTACTCGCGTGGGAGGGTCAAGTACCCACAACAGGCAAGGGCCCAAAACCTACTGAGGAGACATCAAAATGACCTATCACAAAACAACCTGGTTTTGCAAGGTGGGTGACCTGGGTTTTTGGCCTCTGGCTCGGCAGCCATCTAGCGAAACCAACCAAACCCACACATTTCTGAAAACTAGACACCCGGGGGAGTCGAGCGAGGTATGGCTTGCGTGGGTCCCCCAACGTTTTCTTATCCAGAATCCCCTGCAAACCTCAAATTTAGCTGAAAAAAATAAATTTTTCTCAAATTTCTGTCTGGGAAAGTTTTGGAATCTACGTGGATCACTGTTCCCTCAAACGTGCCACCTGGGCGGCCGCACACAGGGCAATCAATCTCCGCGCAGGGGGCACACTGTAGCGCGCATTTGAAAGGTGAGACCTTTAAGGTCTTAGAAGAGTAATCGGGCAGAGGAGAAACAAAAACAAACCAGGCTAATTAAACCTGACAAGCAATCGTTTGCATCTGTGTATGAGGAGATCTCTATCGTGTTTAGCAGCAGTTAACGTTTATTGCCAACAGGTCAGAACACAGACAAAGGCTGCCAAACACGAAGGCGATCACCCATTTCACAGATGCAAATTGATGCTTTGAAATATTTTCAGGGATGTGCTCTTGCACAGGTTTTCCTGTTAGTTTGTTAGCTTGCCCACCAGTATAAAACGTTGGAGTTTAATTACATTTTTGGAAAAGGCAGCTGCAAGATTTCTCACTGTATGCACAGAGAGGTCCGTCAAAAACTATCAACTTCACTGCATGCTACTGTGAGATTTCCATTTTGACATAGTTATTTTTTTAAATTGGGATGTGTCCTTAAATCCCAAAGTTCTGTACAGGTCGGCAAGCTAACAAATTAATGGTGAGTGGCCGTGCAATGAAGAGCCCTGAAAATATTTAACAAGTAATCTCTACACCAAACATTACCTAAATATGATAAAATTTCTACAAAACTCAAAAAGTTTATTTCTTTAACATGCGGAAGGTTTGACATTAACAAATTACATTATAGCACTGCATTGAGAAGTACTTTAAACATGAACCATTAGTAAACTAAGAGGCAAGACAATTTTCATGTAAACCTTGTATGTGGCCCAGATTATTATAGAGCAATATTATAGTCTATTAAATCAAACATAGGTTTTTGTACAACTGTTTTTTTGAACTCACATATTTAAAAGTGCTTTCTCATGCGATAATGAAGTAAAAAAAGAGTTTTGATTAAAAAAAAATATTTGCCACAATTTAAGCTGGGAAGCCATAATTTATTCAGGTTTCCGGGTGTCACTTTGTACAAATCAGGCAGTAAATACCTATCTATGTTACTTTCCTTCTATTACAGCTTTCCCTTTCCCTCTTTGTGCACTTTTCTGCAGTTTTTATACAGCACCAACACAACCCGAAAGCGGTGCAGCAATTTACATGTGCACCAGTTACATTACACAAGGTCACCATTCTTTGTTAATAAGCATGGGGAGATAAAGTGAGTCGAACCTGGTTCCACTGTTTTAAAGTACACAACTCTGGTTGTAACACAACATCCAGGGTACAGGGAAGGAGGCAGGAAGAAGTCACATGAAAGAAGTAGGTTGCCTTTACCAACATAAAAAGCAAGAAAACCATGGTTGGGTGCAGGTCACGCAGGGCCCTATTAGACCCAGAAGACCATACTTAGTGGAAGAGGATGCCTCACACACAATATTGTGTCATGCTTCATCATAGGCATCCTCTCCCCACCCTGGTAAGGTGGTACTACCAGGGTGGACTCAACCTCCGCGAAGACTTGGTGGTAGGAGGGAGTTCTTACATAAAACTTGCAGTTATATATACACACACACAACATTTTCTTCCCCTTCTCATGACAATCATTTACCTCCTTTTTGTCAGTATTGTATATTTCTACTTGCTTTTTGCCAGTCTTTGTGAAGTACTCTGATGCCATAAAAATAAAAACATGCACTTTTTAGACCCAGCAAAAAACAGTCAAAATATTTAAAGTAATTGAATATTGATTTCTACTTTACTTCATCACCTAAAAACTTTATTTAGCTGATCTAGTAGAAAGGTTCTGAATTTAACATAGAGTTGTCAGTGCTCTTGTTGCACATTTTTACATGTGCTTTACAGTAATTTCCTCGTCTTCATTGACATGTTTATTTCTAAAACCTTGGAGATGGAGAGAATGCATAAGTATTTGTATGACATTGCAGCATAGTTTGGTATTACATTTAATGACACTCCGAGCAATTCCTTTACAGATCAGAGACTGATTTAGTTTTGAAGAGTTATGCTATCAGTTGCATACAGTTCTTATTCAATGTAATTTTTGTTAACTGGGTGAGATTGGAATGCTATACCAAATTCCTCATTTGATACAGATACCCACCGCCCAACAAATTTCGGGTGTTGTAGTTAGCTGTCAATAGCAAGTTGGATTCTGCCTAAGTGAAATAGTGAGTAAACCTAAATCGTAAGTTGGAAAGTGAAGATGAGCGAGTGCCATATTATTACACCTTTGTGCTAAAGTAGATGCAAATGTTCGAACGCAAAATTACCATGCACATGGGGTGTGACAAGTAGCTGGTGTACAATTTGCACCCAAGTTGGAGATTCGGTCCTCAGAAGAAGGAACAAGTGCAAATTGCACATAAATTCACCCGGCCTTAGGTGTACAGCTATTGTTTTGCACTCTAAGCCCCAATTTGTGAAAGAGTTTACTGGGCATAATCTAAAGGTCTATGCCACACAGTGCACCAGAGCTGCAAACCCATTTCCGTAACGAATGATAATTTGCACATGAAGCTGCATTATCTGCCCTATGGTAATCCGAGCATGAGTGAGCTAAAGACTAAAAGACCATGGGTATGTTTGAATTCATTACATTGTTAGTGAGAAGACTGAAAGCAAACAAAAGAATTAGAATACGTGAAAGACAGAATCTAATGAAGTGAGTGAAATTAGAGGCATGTCAGAGAGTTAGCGAACTAAGGCAGTTCTCAAACGTGAAAATGGGAGTACCATCAGCAATTTTTAACAGGTTAAGCACCAACATCACACATACATTTTAGCAGTACCTAATCTGAATTGGTGGTGGCCAGTGTGCACTGCTGTCACTTATTTACGGGGATCAGGACACCAAGTTTGTCCTACCGGTGGTGTTCCAAATTGTTAAAAATAAAAAAAAATTGCTAGTTTGAACAAAAATTCTGAGAGCTGCCCACCAGTCTGCATTGGGTCTAAATGCATGAATGCATTCCGCTGAGATAAAAAGACCATGAAACAAGTTGCACTGGTGTCCTATTTTATCCCAGCCCATAACACCCTCCAACATGGGTACATGTAAGTGCCATTTAAAGTGATCTTTGCAAGCATAGAGCTTTCTTTGGTTAATATTTGTTTAAACTGGGTTTAAGATGCAGTATTGGACACTATGTCTTCAAAATGTTCTTGGGGCTAACTTTGTCAAGGAGGGCTCACTGGCTTTGTTTGCTGAAATCCATCCATCTCTCTCTCTCTCTCTCTCTCTCTCTCTCTCTCTCTCTCTCTCTCTCTATATATATATATATATATATATATGTATATATATATATATATATATTTAACTGTTAGTTTCTATGAAGAAACCTTGAAGGATCTACACAAATGACCCCTTGCTGAAATCAGAAATGTGTCTACTTTTCTAAACTGTATAGCTGTCCAGGATCAATTATTGCTTTCATACCCATTTCTAACATTAACTGGAAGGAGGTTGAAAGCACAAAATAGCAAAAATAGGCTATGTCCCAGAAAAATGCCCAAAACTGTGTAAAAAAGTTTGATTTTCTAACAAAAGTCTTCTTGTCTCTGAAAGCTGGGAAGATGGTGATTTCAGAACAACAACCCTTTTTTTGATACCATTTGCAGGGGCTACAATTCCCGCCAGCAGCCCTCGGTGGAGCGGGGAGCTAACCAAGCAGGAGGGAGCCAGTTTCGCCCTGCCGACACCACCAAGAGTCATCTTTGCACCGGATAAACCGCTGGGGGCTTACCTTTGCTGCTGCCACCGCCAAGAGTCCCAGCACGCCAGCAACAGGGCCGCCGCCGCCCCGGGACTACAATTCCCGGCAGCCTTAGCGGCGCGGCACGCTACAACGACGGGGGCTGCAGCGCCAGGAGGCGCATATAGCCACCAGCAACCCTCTGCGTCGCGGGACGAGCCGGGCGAAGCCCGGGTGTAGCGACAGGATAATTTTAGTCTATTTTCAGACTGGTGGTGACTATAATCCACTACCATCTCAGTCCTCGTTGCAGTTGCGTTCATTTGTAGGGCTTAACTATGCGCTTTGACAGAGTTTAGTGCCTTTTTCCGTTTTCTTGGGCCTACATGCCCGAAAGCTAGAGAGAAGCCATTTTGTAATTCTGCCTCGACTGTCCGAGGCGCTTGCAGGGTAAAGGTAGTGTTTAGAATTTAGCCTGTTATTCGCTAGTGAGGAACCGGTCAAGACTGGCCCTTATCAAAGGAATGTGTTTGTCTCCCCGGCTCTAGACGCAATACGCAGGTGGCCACTGTGGAAGGCAAAGGGGGCCGGGGACTGGTACAGGAATTTGGTGGGAGTCGGCCTAGTACCAGAATTTTCCATAGAGAAAGAGAGCTCTATATTATCAAGGAGAAGAGCAGAGAGACAGAGAGAAAGTAACGTGTGAAGTAGACAGAAGAACTTGGTCCGAAGGCTTGTGCAGAGAGATTGATGCCATCTGCTAATTGAAATCCTGAAACGAAGAAGGAAAGTGACTAAGGGTCCTGTAGTGACATCATACAGGAGTGGCAGAGACTGAGTCCAGAAGAGGGTTCGAGTATTTCGGAACCATGGCAGCGTAGATGAGGCGTAGTGGTGCAGACGTGTATTCGTGAGCCATAGAAGGAGAGCAGAATCCCGAGACAAAGTAAGAGAGAGAGAGAGGGATCAGCTCCGCTGCGGAGATGGAAAGACACACGTCTAAGGTGAGGCGTTCTGAGCTTAGTGTAGAACATATTTAATCATTCATTCTTATTTCCTTTTTAGGTTACAGGTAGCGACTAACTTAACTCATGTTTCTTTTGCTCATTCTGCTATGCTGAATTGTAGAATAAAGATTTAATGTTAAATATCTGTAAATGTTGTTTTTATGAATGGGATTAGCCTTTCCTTTTAACCAGGTGCTGACATACAGAAGGATGGGATATGCCCTTCTGAAAAGGTAATTGATGATGGAGGGAGAGTGTGAACTTCATTTAGGAAATAACTTTTAAAGGTGAATCCCCATTAGTGTAGATCATCGGGTGACGTTAAAGATATCGTTGGGTGACGTTAAAGATATCGTCGGGTGACGTTAAAGAGACCGTCGGGTGACGTTAAAGATATCGTCGGATGACGTTAAAGAGACCGTTGGGTGACGTTAAAGAGATCGTTGGGTGACGTTAAAGATATCGTCGGGTGACGTTAAAGAATATAAGATGAGGTAATTATAGGATAAGATATGGAATCCATTAGATGTTAGTGGTATCTTTGACTGTATAGGCTTGTAAATAGCATTTTTTCACCTTCTCAGGTGAGTCTTCTAGATATCATGTATATAGTGGCCTGAGAAGAGTGTGGTTACGTGACGACTGGGTTAGCTACGGTTGGTAGTCTGCTTGGTCTGAGAATCCGGTTGTTACACTTGGCGTCACAAACGGTTTTCGATTGATGGGTGCGGGTATGCCTTCGTGATTTCGTATGGGGATCCGTGGGTTCTCGCCGTGAATGGTTTTGTATATATTTGTTTAATTGTACAGTTTTTTCTTATTTGATATTATTTTCATTTGTTCTTATTTGTTTGATACGATTGTGAAATGTTTTCGAGAAAATCGAAACCGTCTTTTCAGTTGCCTTTGGAAATTCCTGGTTGGGAGGCGACTGTTTATGAAGCGCTTGCTCATGAATGGGCTAATTCTACTTGTTTGAGTGAGAACTGGAATTCATGTTTGGAGGATGCTGAGCCAGCTCAGGTAGTTGCATGCTTGCAGAAAGTTCCGGTGGCAAAAGGTGATGAGCTTCCCATATTGGGACGTAGAGGTTGGATTTTATTAAATGCGTACAGGCTTGTACATGAGAAATGTTCTCGATTACAACGTGAGAATAAAACTTTGGAAGAACAGTTTGTTCAGTTTCAAAATGATGTTACTCTTTTACGATGTCAGAATAAATTGCTTGCTGACAAGTTGGAAACGTATCAAGCTGTAGCCGAAAGGGCTGCTGTGCGCATTGCGAAATACAAATATAGACACAGACGTGGAAAGGTTAACACCAGGAAAGTGCGTATGGTTGTTGCAAAAGCAGGGCTCGATTGGAACCCTGACGAGTGGGACGGTGACATTTGGAATTCGTCTGATTCATTTTCCTCGGCTGAAGAGAATGCTACGCGTGCGCCTTCCCGCACTAGACGTTATTGTCACTCTAAAGTTCGTACTGAGATTTCTGCCCAACCAATTTATTGACGTAAATTACAGGGTAATCCTAATGCTCCCCATGGTATTCCGCTTGATAGCTTGGAAGATTACACTCAACAAGAAATAAATGACATTTTGGAAAAGTTCTGGCAAAAGTCGGGTGAATCCTTGCTTACTGGATGGTTCGTCTTTTTGATTTTGGTGCTTCAGTAATCTCGTTGGATCGAGGTGATGCTGTGAAATTTTGTAGTTTGAGTTCTGATCCTACGGTTCAAGAATGTTTTAGAAATTTCAATAACAATAATCAGACTAAACTGTTGCAGTTGGCAGTAGACGGTTGTGGTCACAAGTACCCTACTGAATCTGATTGGCCTCTTAATGAGAAACCGTGGTATACTTTGAGAGATGCTTCTCAATGACTGAAAGAGGAAGTTATGAAAACCACTATCTTTTTAGGTATGGCGGATAGGTTAATGGATGGTTTGCTAAATGCCTCTGTGCGGAACAGAATCATTTGTACTTCTCCTGCTGCATACAATCAAGTGATGATGACTTTGTTGATTAATCAGACTGGTAATGCTTTGTCTGAAGTGATTGTGGCTGTGCGTGAACTTGGTGAGTTGGGTGAATGGATTAAACCTGAATGACAGTCTCGACCGGAAGGTCGCACCAATGACTACAGATTCACTAGACATGACATGTTTCAAGCTTTAGTGAAGGATGGTGTGAAAGCCGATGACATTAATGATTTGCCTAATAATGTGTTATGGGCTATGTTTCGTAAGCGTGGTCTGGACAAGAAGGAAGGAGCTAGAAAGTCTGTAAACAGGACTATGATGTTAATCATTCTGATGGCAGTGAGGATGATGCTATGCCGCGTCTAATGAGAGGCATAGAGAGTGGGAGAGAGAGAGAGAGAGTGGGATAGGACACAAGATGGATCGTCTCATTCTAGAAGAGAGCGAGAGAGAGATAGAGAGGAGAAAAGAGATCATTCTGAACGCAGAGATAGAGGAGAGAGAGATCAATCCCCAGAGGTGAGGTTGAGAGACAAAAGATCACGATCCCTTGAGCGGAGATCGCAATATTTTTCAAATGACAAAAATCCTTTTCATGATGAGAAAGGGTATGAACGAGAGGTGACATTACCTAAACGATATGAGAGTCTTTATCCTGATTTGACTTGGGCGACAGAACACAGTAAACCAGACTAGTAAGTAGGTCAAGCTCCAGTACAAAATTGGGCTCACAAAGATTACAGGCCTTATGTGGATATTGAAATTTATTGGAGAAATCGAAATGTACAGAGGGCCTGAGCATTAGTGGATACTGGAGCGGAGGCCACTCTAATTTCTGGAAATCCCAAAAAGTTTAAAGGACAAGGCTACACAATTACTGGATTAGGTGGTAAAGAAACCCCCTCAGTACAAACTAAACTTGAAATGAGAATAGGTAAGAACCCCCGAAAAGAGTATCATGTATTGGTGGTACCTCTTGATGAATATATAATTGGAATTGATATTTTAAAAGGTATGACATTGTATTTAGATGACGGATGTTACAAATTTGGACATAAGTATTACATATCAACAAAATCTGTGAGAGTCGGGCTTTTAAAAATACCTCCGATTAAAATTCCCCAAGCAACGAAGGTGGTTTCAATGAAACAATATCGTATTCCCGGTGGGCACGATGAGATCAGTGCTGCTGTTCAAGACTTAATGGATGCAGGGGTGGTAATTCCTATTACTTCGGCCTGGAACAATCCTGTTTGGCCGGTATGTAAAAGTGATAATTCCTGGCGCATGACTGTTGATTATCGAGAATTAAACAAACATACACCTTCTCTGACTGTTGCAGTCCCTGATGTTGTTACTTTAATTGAAAGAATCCAGAAACATTCAGGAACATGGTATGCATCCATTGACATTGCTAATGTTTGCTTTTCTATTCCAATTGCCCCCGAATGTCAAGAACAATTCAGTTTTACATGGAATGGCCTTCAAATGACGTTTAGAAGTCTACCCCAGGGCTATGTACATAGTCCGACAATCTGTCATCGGATAGTGGCAGAGCATTGAGATGAGATGACCGTGGATCCAAACATTCAGGTGTGTCATTATATAGATGATATACTAATTCAAGGTGAGACACAAGATCAGGTGCAAATACAGTTAGACCGAATTGTTGCACATTTACAAAGCAAAGGCTTGGAGATTAATCCTGATAAATTACAGTGTCCAGCGCAACATGTCAAGTTCTTGGGTATTCATTGGCATGAAGGGAATCGAGAAGTGATTCCACAAGTAAAACAGAAAATTGCATATTTTGCAGTTCCTAAAAACAGAAAAGAAGCTCAAAGATTCATTGGTTTATTTTGCTTTTGGCGACAACACATTCCACATTTGAGTCAGATTCTGGCCCCTTTGTACAAAGTTACACGTAAAAAGAATGCGTTTGAATGGAACAGAGCACAACAAGATGCGTTTGATTTGGCGAAAGAAGCAATTCAACATGCTTTGGATCTGTGGCCAGTGCGCGATGGTGATGTGGATCTGAATGTATCTGTACAAGATATGTATGCAAATTGGAGTTTATGGCAAAAGCAGGGTAAAACCAGAGTACCCCTAGGTTTTTGGTCTAAAAAGTTACCTGAGGCTGGTGAGCGTTATACACCTTTTGAGAAACAGTTGCTTGCATGCTATTGGGCTTTAGTGGATACTGAGCAGTTAACATTAGGACATGATGTGGTTTTGAGACTAGAAATTCCTATAATCCAGTGGGTTTTGAGTTCGCCGAAAACTCATAGTATTCGCAATGCTATGGAAGTGAGCATCATAAAATGGAAGTGGTATATACAAGATCGGGCTCGTGTGGGCCCAAAAGGAGTTGCAATGTTACATGAGAAAGTGGCGCAGGCGCCGATGGAAGAGAGAGAGAAAGAGTTCTCCGTACCTATAGTACAGGAATCTCCTGTTAAGTGGGGTATGCCGTTCGATGATCTGTCCGTGGAGGATAGAAAACATGTATGGTTTACGGATGGTTCAGCCAGGTACATAGGAGAAAAGAGACATTGGAAAGCAGTCTCGTATAATCCCACAATTCAGAAATTATTGAGCACCACTGGTGAAGGGCGAAGTAGTCAGTTTGCAGAATTGTATGCTGTATACCAAGTTTTAAAACAAGAATTGCCAGGAACATGTCATATTTTTACTGATTCATGGTCGACTGCGAATGGATTGGTAGTCTGGTTACCTACATGGCAGTCCCATAATTGGACGGTCCATAATAAGACGATCTGGGGTAAAGAATTATGGCAGGAAATTTATGAATTACTTCCTCAAAGCAATGTGACAGTTTTTCATGTTGATGCTCATATGCCTATTGACTCACTTGACAAGTTATTTAATAACATTGCAGATGAGAAATCTAAAATTTCTGAGGCAGTGGTGGACCAACAAAATTCTGATTTGGCAGGATTGGCGAAATGGGCCCACCAAAAAGCAGGACATTTTGGAGAGAAAATCACTAGCAGGTGGGCTACTGAAAGAGGCATTCATATTCCCCTTGATTTGATTAAAACAGCAATACTTCATTGCCCTATATGTCAACATTCTCGACAAAGAGAGGTGCCCCGAATAGTGAAAGGTCAGTTACACCGAGGTAAATCCCCGCACAAATTTGGCAGATCGACTATATCGGTCCTCTGCCTATGAGTAAAAATTGCCAATATGTCTGTACAGTTGTTGACACTTATAGCGGTTTCTTAATCGATTTTCCATGCAAGAGAGCTACTCAAATTAATACGATGAAGACACTAGATTTGATTACATCATATTATGGTACTTCACTTCAGGTACAGTCTGACAATGCATCACATTTCAAAGGAAGATTGGTACAAAATTATTGTGCAGAAAACAACATTGATTGGGTGTTTCACATACCTTATTACCCACAGGCTGCAGGTTTGATTGAGAGGATGAATGGGTTGTTAAAAGACCAATTGTGCAAATTGTCGGATGGTACCTTAAAGAACTGGAGAGATCATTTATCAGATGCTTTATTGATTTTAAATAACAGACCTTATTTGTATGCAAATTCTCCTCTGATGCCTTTGTTTCCTCCTGTTGTTGATGTTCAGCCTAATTCAATTAAAAGTACAGTTTCCTATTCGGAAATCACTCCCGGAGCTTTGGCTCCACGTAGAGCTACCCCTGGGTCCGCAGGCTTAGACCTGCATTCTTTGAAAACGATTGTTCTAAAAATTAACAGAATTGTTATAATTGAAACAGGAATTGGTGTTCAAATACCAGCAGAACATTTTGGATTGATTGCCCCGAGATCTGGTTTGGCTTTAAAAGGCATCCAGGTGCTTGGTGGGGTGATTGATAGCGATTACCAAGGAGAAATAAAAGTCATCCTGTTGAATAGTGGCGATCCTGAAATAATGATTCAAGAAACTGATCGAATCACTCAATTGGTCATTATGCCTGTTTTCAGTGGTGCGATTCAAAAGGGCACTGCTCCAACTCTGTTAACAATGCGTGGAACTAGTGGATTTGGTTCAACTGATAATCCTGGAGCTAGAGTGTGGGTACAGTCGCCGAATAATCCCCCTGAACAGGCCGAAATTAGAGCAACAGGATCTGACAACACAATACTAGTGATGAGGCCAGGGCAGGAAATCTGGGATGTAGTCCCAGCTGACAAATGTTATCTGCGAGAATAAGTAATGCCTTTTCTTTTTGAAATACAGATCATTGCATGGATTGCTGCTGCCGGATGTGTCGTCGTTGGACTCCCTTTGGTCTACTGCGCCGAGATTCAACAGAACGCTCAGGACCGGATTAATCATGTGGACAGAGAACGTCGTTCCATTGCTTCGTGGGACATCACTACTAACTTTTGGACGCATCTAGCATGAAATATTATTAACTCTACTCACTTTTGTTTAGCATCTATGAGATCTGTTAATGACTTCCTCACAACGTGCCTTGTGGCTGTCCCAATCTCGACAGCCTCCCTTCTACATGTTTTCAATGTATCTGAAGTTTATCCTACGTTTATTCATTCAGATTTTTCGGCATATTATTATTGTGTTTCATGTACTGTTCTGAGTGAACCAGAACCCCCATTAACTTTTCAAATTTTGACATACAATATCACGGAAAGTGACATTTGTTACAACATGACTTGCGATCGTAGATACATAGGCAAATGTGCCCAACTACGATTAGAACATTCTAATTCAATTTCTACTCATGAGAAAATCGTATGTGTTACCAGGACTCCTGCCGCGTGCACTTCAGTCCAAAATAATATGAGCTGCAAACGTTTTATAATGACTGCAAGCCATTATTATCATGTGTTATTACCGTCCGGATGGCTATTTTCCTGTGGCAATGTGTCCTGGTCCTATATTCCAGCAAATATCTCTGGAGGTCCATGTGCTTTAACACGATTAAGCCTTTTGATGTTTTCCTCCGATGAGGTTGCATCATCCCGCATAGCGCGTGATGCACCTCTACTTTCAAGAGACTGTGATTCTTCCTTACATTTATATTCTAAATCTGAATATCTTAGTTTAGCTATTTCTATTATTGGTGTTCCTGCACTATCTGTTTATAATGCTAAAACTATAGGCAAACTTGCCTGCTGGATGGTGAAATCCCTAAACAGTACTACTGCAATTTTAACCGATTTATTATTAGATGCTCAAGGCGAGCGCCGTGCTATTTTACAGAATAGAGCTGCAATAGATTATTTACTATTAAAACATGACCATGGCTGTTCAGATTTTGAGGGCCTATGTTGTTTTAACCTATCAGATCATTCCAAATCCATTAGGTCCCATCTTAATAAATTACATAAGCTGACACAAGAAGTGAGGGAACATTTAGATGTAGGGTGCTTTGATTGGCTTTTTAATTGGCTGCCAGATTTACATTTTTTATGCCAGGTATTAGGTGGAATTTTCTTAGCAGTTAGTTTCTTAATTCTTATTTGTTGTTGTATTCAGTGTATACCATCCTTTTTCCGTATGTTCCGTCCACGAGTTATGGCTAGATCTTTTAGTCTTGTTTCTTATTATTCTTCAAATGATATACATCCTGTTTGAGTTCCCCTTTTTGTCTTAATTTTTGACTTTCGATGTTAGTACATTTAGTCAGGAGTGGAATGTAGCGACAGGGTAATTTTAGTCTATTTTCAGACTGGTGGTGACTATAATCCACTACCATCTCAGTCCTAGTTGCAGTTGCGTTCATTTGTAGGGCTTAACTATGCGCTTTGACAGGGTTTAGTGCCTTTTTCCATTTTCTTGGGCCTACATGCCCGAAAGCTAGAGAGAAGCCATTTTGTAATTCTGCCTCGACTGTCCGAGGCGCTTGCAGGGTAAAGGTAGTGTTTAGAATTTAGCCTGTTATTCGCTAGTGAGGAACCGGTCAAGACTGGCCCTTATCAAAGGAATGTGTTTGTCTCCCCGGCTCTAGACGCAATACGCAGGTGGCCACTGTGGAAGGCGAAGGGGGCCGGGGACTGGTACAGGAATTTGGTGGGAATCGGCCTAGTACCGGAATTTTCCATAGAGAAAGAGAGCTCTATATTATCAAGGAGAAGAGCAGAGAGACCGAGAGAAAGTAACGTGTGAAGTAGACAGAAGAAGTTGGTCCGAAGGCTGGTGCAGAGAGATTGATACCATCTGCTAATTGAAATCCTGAAACGAAGAAGGAAAGTGACTAAGGGTCCTGTAGTGACATCATACAGGAGTGGCAGAGACTGAGTCCAGAAGAGGGCTAGAGTATTTCGGAACCATGGCAGCGTAGATGAGGTCTAGCGGTGCAGACGTGTATTCGTGAGCCATAGAAGGAGAGCAGAATCCCGAGACAAAGCAAGAGAGGGAGAGAGGGATCAGCTCCGCTGCTGAGATGGAAAGACACACGTCTAAGGTGAGGCGTTCTGAGGTTAGTGTAGAACATATTTAAGCATTCATTCTTATTTCCTTTTTAGGTTACAGGTAGCGACTAACTTAACTCATGTTTCTTTTGCTCTTTCTGCTATGCTGAATTGTAGAATAAAGATTTAATGTTAAATATCTTTGAATGTTGTTTTTATGAATGGGATTAGCCTTTCCTTTTAACCAGGTGCTGACATACAGAAGGATGGGAAATGCCCTTCTGAAAAGGTAACTGATGATGCAGGGAGAGTGTGAACTTCATTTAGGAAGTAACTTTTAAAGGGTAATCCCCATTAGTGTAGATCGTCGGGTGACGTTAAAGATATCGTCGGGTGTCAGGACTCCAAGTAATTTACCTTTTGTCTTCTCGATTCTTGCACAGGAGCAGAGATGCTAGTACCCAAATCCCCTAAGACAATGCCAGCAGGTCTATTACAGAACCTCCCTACATTATCTCCAGGGAAGGAGGAATTGGATAAAATAATAAACAGAGAAGAGACTTGTCCGGACTTGTTTCCTCAGACTACTTCTTTCTGTGCTGTCTGCATACCAGGAAACCTAGAAAATTAACACACCATTAATTCCCTACTCTCCTTAACTCTAGCCTTACTAATTCTACAGAGAAAAGGGGCTCACCCACCCTTATGTCTCTGGACCTGGCTTCTCTTCTTTTAGCAGTTTATGTCTGCTCTCTCCTAATTAGTTGTCACTATATTAGTTCAAGAAATAAACAAATTCATTATTGCCTTCCTATTGCTACACTGTTGGCCAAACTTATTATTTCGATCTTAATTAGCACTTACTTCACTAACTAGATGAAAGTTCCTTGTATTGGGGTTTCAGATGATTGTTGTAGTTATTCGATATTGCTCTTTACTGAACCTTTCTTCCTTTCTTGCCTTAACAGGAGTTCCTCATCTACTGTCAAGGTTCAGGCTTGTGTAAGCATGACATTCTGTTCCTTGTCTTTAGCGAGGCTTAGTCTCATTAGCATGCAATCAACAGTCTTTCACTCTCTCTTATTCTTTTCCAGAAAAAACTATTGACAGTGATATCTCTCTGCAGTCAACATTGTGAGAGAAATTCGATTATCTATCTCTCCAATTTGACCAAAAACGAGTAGACTTCACTTAGCTTCGTATGTGCTTGAAAACTTCTTCGAGTTTTGGATTCTCTCCTCAGCCGAGGGTAACAACTCTTGACTTTTCTCCGACGACGTCAGGAACTTCTGTCTTTCTCTTCAGTTGAGGTCGGTAACTTGCTTTTATCTCAGACGACTTTGGACTAACACTATGGACTTAAGGGGCCGAGTCACGCGCTTGAATTATTGCGCCGTGACACGCTAAGAACTTCCTCTACACTCGCGCTAAATACGAGTGGAGTACTTCAACAATTTTAAACTAAGGAAATAGTTTTCTTCAGAGCTAGTGACTTAGGTCCTCTCCAGACTATAGCTCTAGTGAAGTGCATAGTCTCTTGCGCTCGCACGCTGCTCATTGCCTTCAGTGTCCGCAATGACGTAAAGACTAGAACTCCGACCTCAATTCCTCATGGCCACTGTGGCGGCCATCTTGTCTCTCCAGTTTCGGACTGTCTCTGTCCATGTAATGCGGACAGGAATAGATTGATTAGGTTGGATCAATACGGAGCCACATGTTTGAGAATCTGATTTTTGGGTCCTGACAGTACCCCCCAACAAGGCAGGCTCCTCCCTTCTGGGTTTGTGAGGGAAATGTCGATGAAAAGATTGAATCAGCCGGGGAGCATGAACATCCTCTTCTAATTCCCATGACCGTTCCTCAGGTCCATAACCTTTCCAGTCGATGAAGTAGTATAATTTTCCTCTGGATTTCTTAGAATCGAGAATTTCCTTTACTTCGAACTCAGTTCCTGTCTCGAACTGGATCGGCTTAGGGGGTGATTGAGTTCTCAGATCTGTGGGTGCCTTTTTGAGCAAAGATACATGAAAGACTGGATGAATCTTCATTTTGGAAGGCAGTGTTAGTCGGTAGGTGACCTGATTGACTTGTTTCTCAACTGGGTATGGGCCAATAAAACGAGGTTGAAACTTCCAATTTCCTTTCAGTCTCAAATGTTTTGTACTCAGCCAAACTTTTTCTTCAAGTGCCAATGGAGGCCCTGCACGTCTCTTGTGATCTGCATAAACCTTATATCTTTCCTTGGCTATTCTTAAATTTTCTACCGCCTTCTGCTGAATGTGGTTCAAATGCGAAACGACTTCCTTGACCGCAGGAACTGCTATCTCCATTTGTCGAATAGTCGCATTTGGATGTCTGCCATAATTCAAGAAGAAGGGGGAGAACCCTGTTGAACTATTCTTGGCATTATTATGGGAGAATTCTGCTGACCACAAATAGTCTGACCAGTTTGCTTCCTCCTTCAGGAGGAATAGCCAAAGGTATTGTTCTAACTCTTGGTTCACCCTCTCACTCTGTCCATCAGTTTCTGGATAATAACTAGTGGAGAACCTAACTTCAGTTCCTAACCCTTTCATAAAGGCCCTCCAGAAGTGGGACACAAACTGGGAACCTCTATCTGAGATGACCACTTTGGGTATACCATGGATTCTGACGATCTGGGAACTGAAATGGCCTGCTAACTGCTTGGCAGAAGGTAGTCCCCTTAAGGCTGTAAAATGGGCCATCTTAGAAAATGCATCGACCACCACTAAGATTGTATCAAAACCCCTGCTCAAAGGTAAATCAGTGATGAGATCTAGTGTAACTGTGTGGCACGGGTAGGGGGGGGGGTAGGCAAGGGTTGTAACAATCCTTTAGCTGCTTGTCGTTCCCTGCGCGCAGATTTCACAGGCCTTAACATAACTCTCAATATCCGCCGACATCCGAGGCCACCAGTAGTGCCTCTTGATTAACTCCTCTGTTTTGTTCTCTGCCTTGTGACCAGCTAACTTGTCATTGTGACACTCGCGCAACACTTGTTGCTGAAGTTCAGCCGTTGGTACATACAAGGCATCTCCGTGATATGGCATGTAATGAATGATAGTTCTGTGTGGTTCTTCTTTTACCCAGTTCTGCATAGCCTCTGGACTCATGTTCTCAGCAATGGCCTTTTGCATATTGATTGAGACCGTGGCTCCAATAAACCTTGTTTCAGGAATGATTGGTTGAATATCTGTAACTGTTCTCTGAGATTCTGTGCCTAGTCTTGAGAGTGCATCTGCCTTTCCATTTTGTGCTCCAGGGCGAAAGGTTATCATGAAGTCATAATCCGCAAAGTACAAGGACCATCTAAGTTGTCTTGGTGTGAGTGTTCAGGCGGATTTTAAGAATTTCAGGTTGCAATGGTCAGTAAACACCGTTACTTGATGTTGAGTTCCCATCAAGTAGTGTCGCCACTCCTTAAAGGCATCCTTAATGGCCAGTAACTCCTTTTCTGTAATGGTATAGTTGATCTCAGCTTGGGTCAGTTTCCTGGATCGATAAGCTACTGGGTGTAGCTGACCCGTGGTCTTGTGGCGCTGAGACAGAACGCCTCCTAAAGCTTGATCCGATGCATCAGTCTCTACGTAGAATGGTTCAGACGAGTTAGCATGGAGCAGCACAGGTGCAGTAGTGAAATCTATCTTCAAGGATTGGAAGGCCTCCTCTGATTCCTTTAACCACTCAAATTTAATTCCTTTCTTTAGAAACTTGGTGAGGGGAAGGATTTTTTTGGAAAACTCACTAATGAATCTTCGGTAAAAATTAGCGAACCAGATGAAACTTTGGACTTCTTTTACACTCGTCAGTGATTTCCAAGTTGTCACCGCCTCCACCTTTCGAGGATCCATCAAAATGCCAGATGGTGAAAGAACAAATCCCAAAAATTCTACCTGAGAAACATCAAAGGCGCATTTTTCCAGTTTTACGAACAATTTATTCTCTTGCAGTCTTCTCAAAACTCCTTTCACCTGCTCATGGTGTTTTGTCACAACGGGTGAATAAATCAAGATATCGTCAATGGCACAATGATCTATAAACTCCTTCAGGACATCATTAATAAAATGCTGGAATGCAGCTGGGGCATTACACAATCCATATGGCATTACTTGGTATTCAAATAGCCCGAATCTAGTCCGAAAGGCCGTCTTCCACTCGTCTCCTTCACGCATTCGGACTAGATGGTAGGCCCCTCTTAGATCTAACTTTGTGTAGATTTGGGCTCCCTTTACTCGGTCCAGTAGGACCGGAATCAATGGTAAGGGATACCTATTTTTCTTTGTTATCCTGTTAATGGCTCTATAATCGATACACGTCCTTAATTCCCCTTCCTTCTTTGGCACGAAAAACAAAGGCAATGAGACGGGTAACTGCGATGGTCGGATGAAACCATTTGCTAGATATTTGTCCAGGTATTCTTTCAAATGTTGATGTTCCTTCTCTGTCAATGCGTAAACACGACTGCATGGCAAGTTTGCTCCTGGCTCCAAATCTATCTTGCAGTCATAAACTCGATGCGGAGGTAGGTGTTCTGCGTCCACTTCGTTAAATACATTCTCAAATTACTTATGCTCCTCCGGAATTTTGTACGTATCAATTGCACACATCGAATGCTCCACAGAACACAAGGAGAGAGCTGGGTTACTCTCCACACCTGTAGTTTTTGGATCAAAACAATTTTCACGACAATAGTTTGAATCCATTACAACTGTCCTGGAGCTCCAGTTAATCGTGGGATTATGCTCTGTGAGCCACGGCAGCCCAAGAATTAGTTGGAACTGAGGGGCATCAATTAAATTGAACTGAATTTGTTCTTGGTGCCCGTCATTGAAAACCAATTAAATTAGCTCAGTATGACTCACGATGGGGCCAGACGAAAGATTAGTTCCATCTACTGCTCGGACCGGTTCACTCTTCGCTTTCCTGATAGCTTGGATGCCCACCTTTTCCGCAAATTGCAAGTCACAGAAATTTCCTGTCGCCCCTGAGTCTATCATGACTGATACTTCAGTTAAGGTCGTCGATCCGAATTTAACCTTCATTGACAGGATTAAATGTGGAGCCGCAGATTGCAATGTATTCGCCACTCGATGTTCATTTGGAGTTATTTCTGAAATTGCACCCACCCGTTCAACTCCGTCCACAGGTGGTGCTGTTAGTTTTCCTTCGGCTTAAAGGTTCCTTTAGGCTTCTTTGGACAGTTTCGGACGAAATGTCCACCAGATCCACAGTACATGCATAAGTTATTTGTTCTTCTCTTATCCTTCTCTTTTTTTGTCAACGGTCCCTGACGGTTCCAATTTGCATTGGTTCGGTACCCTGTGTCGCCTCTATGGTTCTTGTGCCTTCTGACCGGGCTCTGTCGAATCTTGGAACGATTGCTCGAAAATCCTTCTTCTTTTCTCCTCTTCGCTCTCCCTGACGGAAATCTATTTCAAGAACCAAGTCGATGAGGGCTGAGATCTCGGTGGGTCGGATTGGAATTTGGGCCAACGTGTCTTTTAGTTCATCTCTCAGCCCGCCGTAGATAACTGCCGCTCGTTTGCTTTCGGGCCAATCGGTCTCCACTACCAACTTGTTGAACTGGGCCAGGAATGCTATTGGGTCTCGGTTACCTTGTCGCAAATCAAGCAGTTCATTATCCACCACTTGAGAAATCCTATGACGATCAATGTACGAAGAAACTCTTGTTTAAAATTTTCAAAGTTCCTTAACAAAGGATCTTCTCGGGAGACTAGAGGCATGGACCAGGCGGCCGCATCTCCGCTAAGGTACGAGAGTATGAAGGACACCTTAGACTGAGCGTCAGGGAAAATGGAAGGACGGCACAGGAAATGTAGAGAGCATTGCGAGAGGAATATCTGCGCTTTCTGCGGATCCCCATTAAACCTTTCTAGAGCTGCTAAGGGTATAACTGGGGACAGGGAATGTATGACTTGTGTGGTTGACCTATTGGTAGACTAATACCGGATTCATGGCCTCTCTCTCTAAACTACTAGACTGATGTAATCTCAAGGCCAACTCAGCTGTTTCCTTTCTGGCGCTCACTACCTCCAGCCTTAGATTTCGGTTTTCCTCCCTGACCGCTCCCAGTTCCTTATGAATAGCATCTAAGATGGTTCCTAAAGATTGGACATCAATTCCTTCTCCCATCTCTGCTCGGTGCGAAATAAACTTGGGCACTTCACTATGTCAGGACTCCAAGTAATTTACCTTTTGTCTTCTCGATTCTTGCACAGGAGTGGAAATGCTAGTACCCAAATCCCCTAAGACAATGCCAGCAGGTCTATTACAGAACCTCCCTACATTATCTCCAGGGAAGGGGGAATTGGATAAAATAATAAACAGAGAAGAGACTGGTCCGGACTTGTTTCCTCAGACTACTTCTTTCTGTGCTGTCTGCATACCAGGAAACCTAGAAAATTAACACACCATTAATTCCCTACTCTCCTTAACTCTAGCCTTACTAATTCTACAGAGAAAAGGGGCTCACCCACCCTTATGTCTCTGGACCTGGCTTCTCTTCTTTTAGCTTTTGTATGTCTGCTCTCTTCCAATTAGTTGTCACTATATTAGTTCAAGAAATAAACAAATTCATTATTGCCTTCCTATTGCTACACTGTTGGCCAAACTTATTATTTCGATCTTAATTAGCACTTACTTCACTAACTAGATGAAAGTTCCTTGTATTGGGGTTTCAGATGATTGTTGTAGTTATTCGATATTGCTCTTTACTGAACCTTTTTTCCTTTCTTGCCTTAACAGGAGTTCCTCATCTACTGTCAAGGTTCAGGCTTGTGTAAGCATCAAATTCTGTTCCTTGTCTTTAGCGAGGCTTAGTCTCATTGACATGCAATCAACAGTCTTTCACTCTCTCTTATTCTTTACCAGAAAAAAACTATTTACAGTGATATCTCTCTACAGTCAAAATTGTGAGAGAAATTCGATTATCTATTTCTCCAATTTGACCAAAAACGAGTAGCCTTTACTTAGCTTCGTATGTGCTTGAAAACTTCTTCGAGTTTTTGATTCTCTCCTCAGCCGAGGGTAACAACTCTTGACTTTTCTCCGACGACGTCAGGAACTTCGGTCTTTCTCTTCAGTTGAGGTCGGTAACTTGCTTTTACCTCAGACGACTTTGGACTAAGACTATGGACTTAAGGGGCCGAGTCACGCGCTTGAATTATTGCGCTGTGACACGCTAAGAACTTCCTCTACACTTGCGCTAAATACGAGTGGAGTACTTCAACAATTTTAAACTAAGGAAATAGTTTTCTTCAGAGCTAGTGATGTAGGTATTCTCCAGACTATGGCTCTAGTGAAGTGCGTAGTCTCTAGCGTTCGCGCTGCTCATTGCCTTCAGTGTCCGCAATGACGTAAAGACTAGAACTCCAACCTCAATTCCTCATGGCCACTGTGGCGGCCATCTTGTCTCTCCAGTTTCGGACCGTCTCTGTCTATGTAATGCCGACAGGAATAGATTGATCAGGTCGGATCAATACGGAGCCACATGTTTGAGAATCTGATTTTCGGGTCCTGACATCGGGTGACGTTAAAGAGACCGTCGGGTGACGTTAAAGATATCGTCGGGTGACGTTAAAGATATCGTCGGGTGAAGTTAAAGATATCGTCGGGTGACGTTAAAGAATATAAGATGAGGTAATTATAGGATGAGATATGGAATCCATTAGATGTTAGTGGTATCTTTGACTGTATAGGCTTGTAAATAGCTCTTTTTCACCTTTTCAGGTGAGTATTCTAGATATCATGTATATAGTGGCCTGAGAAGAGTGTGGTTACGTGACGACTGGGTTAGCTACGGTTGGTAGTCTGCTTGGTCTGAGAATCCGGTCGTTACACCGGGCCAAGGGCGGGCCCATTTTAGCCTGTTCGAGCCAGGTGAGGCTGGGCTGGGCCCCCTCTCCAAGCCCTTGGTATCGGGTAGATACATTTGCATGTTGGCTCTGTTATTACTGTCATTTTGGTACTGAGAAAATTCCTGGGTAACATGCCGCTGAGAACTGGCACTGGGAGGAAGGGCGTAGCAACAGGAAGTGTTGCAGGGACCCTTGATCAACTTATTATAAGAGCTTCCTCAGTCCTTGCGCACAAGATTGAGCTGACAGAGCGTTGTCTCTCTATGGACCCAGTTTTTACAAAAAGATCTTCTTTGGGGGCCATTGAACGTGCCTGTACACCGGTTAGACAAGGACAAAGTGACAGAATAACTGCCCCGCAAGAGGAGAATATAGTCACTCAGACCGCTCGGGAACCTGAAACCCCCCAGAGCTGGGAGGTAAATTTAACATTGCAGGAGGATGCAACCCCTGAGGAACTAGAAGTATTAGTTGAGCGTTTGCGGGGGGCAACTAGTAAAAGAAAGCGAGGGGCAGTCCGAATAGGTCCATACCAGAAAGGGAAAAAAGGGAAAAAAGGACGGAAAAGCCCTCAGAAAGAAACCGATGTTGAGGACAATAAAACTAGGGACAATCTGCAGACTATACAAGATAAAGAAACTGCCCTAGAGACGGTGACCTCTGCGGGAAAGGAGGACTCATTCTGGAGAAAGCTGGAGGCTGTTCTTTTAGCTCACTTACAACCACTGGAGGGCAGACTTAAAGCGATTGAATATAGACCAGGGAAGTCAGAAGAGGTGATAAAGGACATTTTAGCAGGTTTAAAGGATAAGCTAATGAGGGGTGACCTTCTGAAAAATATAGGAAGAGGGAATGTAAGAGAGGGAGAAATAGACCTAACCCTCAGTGAAACAGTTAGACCTCCCAATGCAGTAAACACCCCACCGAAGGAAAAAACAGGGGGGGGGGGGGTGGAAGGCAAGAGATTGGACACTGATGAAAACGGTTTGCTGAAGGGCCCTGGTAAGGAAGTGTTGGGAAAGACCAGTGTAAAGAAATTGCAGCCCAATCTAAATCTTCCCCCAGAGTGTGCCCCATACGTCACGGTCTTAATGGGGGTCCCGGAACTGAATGAAGAAGTGGAGGAATCCTATGACCAATTAAAAAACAAAACAGTACATTGGCTAAATTGTAATAGGCCTCTGCCCCAAGAAGCTAGATGTAAGATCTTACACGTAAGGAGGGTAGGCTGGGTGGGAGCTTACTTAAAGCTGGTGACTGCATTGTGGTAAACTTCAATGATCCAAGGGCAGCCCAGCATGTTACTACCACCCAACAGAAAGATATGCATACCAGTATAGAGGTGCAAGACCTAAGTTACTTTTATAAGCCTTATCAGCTCGGGACCACCGGTGGGCAATGGGGAGATTAGGAGGGGTGGAAACAGCAGTCCAACAGAGGGAGGGGCTGGACACATAGAGTTAGGAATGAGAACCCGGCTTATCAACCCAATGGGTTACAGACACTTGAGAGTAGGGAAGCCGGAAAAAAGGGAAGGTTGTGCCATATCACTATATAATAAATATGCTCCACTGACCTGGGGTTCGCACCTTAGCGAAGTGGACTGACTATCCAAGACTACAACAGTGAAGGAAAGGGACCCACAGCTAAGGAAAAATGATAAAGAGATAATAAAGGGAGTGCTCCCAAATATGACACAGGGGGCACATGGCAATATACCCTGAAGGAAAGCAATTGATATTAATATAGCTAATGGACCCACTCTTGTCACAGGTTCTATACCGTTGAGCGAATGGAACACTCTAGAATTACTGTCCTGGATCGTGGCGGGGCTTTCAGCCAAATTTCAAAATACTGAGTGGCTGGAATATGTAAATAAATATAATGTAATTTGTGCCCAAGAAACCTGGGAAGTCGAACCGACTAATTCGAACCTGGAGGGGTATAAAATGTTCGGAATCCCAGCTGTCAGATCCACGGCAGGTAGAGCGAAAAGGGGCCTCCTTTTGTGGGTCCGCCTGACTCTGGAAGGGACCTGGAAAGATCTTAACTGGAAGTCAGACTGTATGTTAGCGTACAGTATAGAACTAAGGATCTTAATCTGATCATAGTAAATTTTTACAATGCGGGTGGTAGTAGAGTGGGGGAGCTGGAGGAAAGACTAGGGACACAGAGAGAGCTGATGAAGGATGCTTCGGCTCCACTGGTTTTACTTGCAGGGGATTTTAATTGTTAATTGTGCCCTCAGTTGATACCTTTCACGGAAAATTGGTCTTCCTGTAATATAGAGGAGGGTGCCCATTTTGACCATACGGCGGAAGGGGCTAAATTCAGCACGATGATAACACATTTTGGGTTGGAACATTCTATGGACCTGTTATCTTTTAAATTCAATAGAGAGGTCAACCCTACATTTAAAGGAAGAGGGTACTGTTCCTACACTAGTGAAATAAGGATGAGAACATCGGTAGTTAGGGAGACGGTCACGGACCAGGGCCAACGTCTAAAATGGGCAAAATTGGACGGAGACAGTTTCTACAAATCATTATAGGTAGAGGGGAAACAGCACATAGAGGTGTGCCTAAACCTAGAGATAAATGGGCCTCCGCTGATCGAGGCATTTGAAGAAATAGGCAGCTAGTAGATAGCCTAATGCACACGACAGGGAGAGGAAAGAAAATAACTAATCCCAAATGGTTTGATGGAGGATGCTCCTTAGCCCAAAGAAGTCTTAGAGCAGCCCTTAAACATAAACCCAGAGATAATTTAAGGGTTATCCACTGTAGATTACAATATAAACAAGAAGTAAAACACCGGAAGAAAGCCCTCCAAATCCAAACGTGGGAAGACTTATGTGAGGCAGCAGAAAGAAGGGATCTTTCCACTTTTTGGTCAATAATCAACAGACCCTGCTTCCAAGACGGAAATAGCCCTAATATAGCTTCAAATGTACTACCCGAACAATGGGTGAAACATTTCGGTGGTCTATATAATAGAGGGACCCTGATGGAAGGTGAACAGGATGACAGTAGGGAGTTTGGCCCAGAGGCGACAGTATTCACACTAAAGGAGATTGAGGGGGGTATTAAGGGCCTCACCCGAAATAAAGCCCCTGGCCCAGATGGGATCCCGCCGGTCCTCTTTCTAAGTAACATAGAATTATGGGGACCGGTATTAACTAGAGTAATAAATGCGGCCATAGTCTCGGGCCCACCCCGCTCATGGTCGACGGCCACAATAGTACCAATATTTAAAAAGGGTAGTAGGGATAGCCCCCAATGTTATAGGCCAATCTTGTTGATTGATGTAACAGCTAAAGTAATGGGTAGGGCCATCCTGAACCGTCTCATGAGTTGGGAAGAGGAAAACCGTATCCTTACAGATGTTCAGTATGGTTTCCGGGCGGGCAGATTCACAATAGACTGGTGTTTAAATTTATATTTATTGGTCACGAAGTAGACAGTAGCTAGTAATGAGAAAGTATATCTAGCTTTCATGGACCTTGCAGCAGTATTCGATTGTGTAAATAGAACAAAGCTGTGGGCCATATTGTCTGGTCTTGGGGTCGATGTTGGTCTCATTAATATCCTGAGAGCCCTTCATCAAAACACAACAGCAAAAGTGAGGTACAACTTGGAGGGAGGTCAAACTGAGTCTTTTAAATGTACGAGTGGGGTCAGGCAAGGATGCATATTGGCACCCTTCCTGTTCTCCATTTATATTAATGGTCCAGAACGTTTTTTAGCCAATTTAAAAGTGGACTCACCAAGAATTGGAAGTAGATTAGTCCCCGTTTTGCTCTACGTGGACGACGCGGTCCTGTTGGCTCGCACACCAATGGGACTGCAGCTTTTGATTGATGGGTTCGTAGAGTTTATGAGCAGTGTAGACTTATCTGCTAATCTGACGAAATCATATGTCATGGAGGTGAGTCCAAAATACTCCGGGGAAAATTTCAACTATAGAATAGGCTCTGCAAGCTTGGCAAAGGTACAGACCTTTTTATATTTTGGCATTTTATTTGACAGGAATCTGAGTTTTAGACCACTGATCGAGGGGCATTGTAATAAGTTAGCAGCTAGCTCAGGAGCTGTAATGAATTTCGTCCGCAGATTGGGTCGATGGTCCCCAGAGCAAATGCTGACTATGTATAACTCGATCACTTCCGCTAAAGTAGCATATGGGGCAGAACTGTGGGGGATGGCAAATGTCACTAAATTACAGATAGAGGAAAACAAATACCTGAGGAGGCTCCTTAAATTTCCCCAAAGCGTATCATCATACATAGCACATGAGGAACTAGGTTGCAAGTATCTGGAGGACAGGGTGAGGAACAGGCCCCTTGTGGCCTGGTTAAAGATATGGAGAAATCAGGAAGCCAACCTGACTCAGCAGATAATTACAGACTGTATGGGTAGGGAGAAAGGAATGTCTATTCCCTGGCTGAAATATGTGAAGGAGGGCCTTGAGAGTATTGACTGTGCTAATCTGTTTTTAAACCCACAGAGTATTACCAAACAGGACCAAGTTAGAGTGAATGAAAGTCTAGGGTCGCACTCCGACTCCACCCACCAGCGGGTGAACCCCAGGAGCATCACGGTGGATACAGTCTTTGTAGCGTGTGCGCTATTTCGAAGATTCGTGTGTTTTAGCAAGGTTGCAGCACCAACTCTGGACACCGGTCTTTCGGAATTATTGTTCCTCATCAGCAGAGTGTAGGATATTCAGGGGTTTGCTGTGCAGGCTGCCAAGTGTTCTCAGGTTGATACCTCTCAAGGCGCGTGGGTGCTTGATCCGAGCTCGTCAGCTCATAGCTCGAAAGAGCCAATTTAACTGAAAGTCTAGGGTCGCACTCCGACTCCACCCACCAGCGGGTGAACCCCAGGAGCATCACAGTAGATGCATGCAGTCTTTGTAGCGAGTGCACTATTTCGAAGATTCGTTGTTTTAGCAAGGTTGCAGCACCAACTCTGGACACCGGTGTTTCAGAATTATTGTTCCTCATCAGCAGAGTGTAGGATATTCAGGGGTTTGCTGTGCAGGCTGCCAAGTGTTCTCAGGTTGATACCTCTCAAGGCGCGTGGGAGCGTGATCTGAGCTTGTCAGCTCATAGCTCGAGGGAGCCAATTTAACTGAAAGTCTAGGGTTGCACTCCGACTCCACCCACCAGCGGGTGAACCCCAGGAGCATCACGGTAGATGCAGTCTTTGTAGCATGTGCGCTATTTCGAAGATTTGTGTGTTTTAGCAAGGTTGCAGCACCAACTCTGGACACCGGTGTTTCGGAATTATTGTTCCTCATCAGCAGAGTGTAGGATATTCAGGCGTTTGCTGTGCAGGCTGCCAAGTGTTCTCAGGTTGATACCTCTCAAGGCGCGTGGGTGCGTGATCCAAGCTCGTCAGCTCATAGCTCGAGTAATCGCTGAAAAAAACCTACACTCTACTGGTGAGGAGCAACAATTCCGAAACACCGGTGTACAGAGTTGGTGCTGCAACTTTGCCTGTTACACGTCCAGAGCTACGAAAGGCGCACACGTCTAAAGACTGCATTTACCATGATGCTCGAGGGTTACACCAGCTGGTGAGGTCAGAAGTGTGCGACCCATGGACTTTTCAAGTTAGAGTGAATGAGATGCTCCTCAAATATACAGCTGTAGCAAGGGCAGTTGATGTGAGAAATAAGCAGTCAGTCCAGGCACACGCTGTAGTGAGGTCCTGCAGCGGGCTGGAGCCCTAACTTGCCCTTGTATATAACCCCCATGATAGGTTTTTATTAACACGTTTTAGGCTCAACCTTTTCCGTCATTTATTAGCTAAGCCTGCTGGTTTCACTAATTCAGTTGAGTCAAAGGGTCCCTGCGGCTGCGATCACCGATCTCCGCAGGACACCCTCCATTTTGTATTGTTATGCCCATTTTATCAAATGCCCAAGCGTCGTTTTTTAATAGAACTTTTTAAAAAGGCCAACCTTAGATCAGTGAAAGATGCCCTTGTATTTTTAAAAGTGTCCAGAGATCCCCTGACTCTATTCTGTGTGACTAATGTTTTAAGAACCTCAGTTAGATTAAGGGCTACCATTGGAACAGGAGAAATGATACTGTATTATTTTGATTCAAAAGGGCGGAGAGAAAAATATTGTTTTCATATATGACTGATGAATTAAGTGAGATGTATCATAGTGGATGTCATTTTTAAGAAATGTTCGTATACTTTTAATATTGTACTTTTATGGTTTTATTGAAATGCCGAATAAAGAATATGATACTGATACTGAGTCATACTTCTCTTTGTAACTAAGCTGGTGGAGCTCTCTAAGCCTGTTTATCTCATCCCTATCCACCCATCTGGACTCTCCTCCACCCAACCAACGGAATAACTTAGTTCCGGGTAGTCTTCCTTTTAATGCCAGGAACGGTGAGACATTGGTAACCAAGTTGGGTGTGGTATGATAGGACCGCAGCATGCTTTGGAGAGCTTGATCAGCAGATTTTCTTGACATCGGAGACAATTGTAAGAATTCCTTTTATCATCCTATTGACCCTTTCAACCAGCCCATTGGCCCTAGGGAGGTATAACTCCATCTTATAATGGCAAATTAACCATCTCTTCAAAAATGCCTGCATCTCGTAGGATGTAAACTGCACCCCGTTATCATTAACAATAATACTGGGAATCCCTTCTTCCACAAACACCTCCTTGAGAAAACAAATGAGACCCAGTGTTGAAGCGACTCACCACTTTCATCAAGATCCAATGTGAATGGTAGTCTACTAATACCAGCATGAACTTTCTTCCCATCCCACAAAGGTACCTTGATAGGCCCTATAAGGCTCAACCCAAGCTTATCCCACGGTTTTGAAGGGACCGTCACAGGAGACAAGGCGATTTATGAGTAGATCTCAATTATTTGTCACTAAGGGCACATGATAAACAATCTCTGACAGTTTTCTCAACAACAGAATTCATTCTGGGGAACCAGTATGTGGCTCTGACCTTAGCTTTGGTAAGGCTTCTGCCCAAGTGTTCCTCGTCAGCAATCCTGGTCCACAACTTAATCAGCGAAACCAACCTATCTCCCCTCATGACTTTATTGTTAGAAATGCTTAATTCATGACGCACAACCCAATAATCCTTAAGGTTATCACAAAGTGTACCAGGTTGAACGGGCCAACCCTGAGTGATCTTGCTTTTGACATATTAAAAGTCTCATCACCCATCTCCGATTCCCACTCTCCCTCAGAAATTCCTGGAATTTCCACTGAAGCCACAATCTCACTACTCTCAGAACAGGCATTACTCATCAGCTTTACCTCATTACAGGGTAACCAGACAGACAATCTGCAACCCAGTACCTGTTACCAGGCACATATTCTATAGTGAAATTGAATCCTTCCAGACCTAAAAGCCATTTGGAAATCCTGGGGGTCGTGGCAACCCTCCCTTGATCGAGAACATGTACATCAATGGCTTGTGGACAGTGCACATCACAAAAGGAAGACCCCACAAAAAACATTAAAATTGTCAATAGCCCAAGAACAAGCCCGAGTAGAGTAATTGCACTCTGCTTATTTTAAAACTCTAGACGCGAAGGCTACAATCACTTCCTTACCATATACTACTTGCGACAGCACCACACCCACACCACTAGCATCTGTGGTCAAAATTGTTTTGCGCCGTGTATCAAAACAGCCCACAGAAGGAGCATTCGCAATGGCCTCTTTGATAGCCTCAAAAGAACTCTGATAAACCTCCTCCAAGAGAAAAGGGGTATTTATTTTTTGATAAACTCTTTAAGGTTGTTGTAACATCTGCAAAATTCCTGACAAACATTCATATATTCAGTCAACCCCAAAAAGGTCCTTAACTCGTCCTTATTCTTTGCGGAAAGAACAGCTTTGACCAAATCTAACTTCAGTTTAACTTTTTGAGATGGTATGTCCCAAGTAGTCTAAAGAATCTACACCGATTTTGCTCTTATCCTTACTTACTGTTAAGCCAGCCTCTTTGAGAACCTCAAGTACAATTCTCAAAGTAGCTGCATGTTGTTGTACAGATCCCCCATGAATTAGGATGTCGTCCTGAAAACAAAGGACGTTATCAATTTTCCCCAAAATCCTCTGCATGACACGCTGAAAGCCAGCTTCAGCTGAAGCAAAGCTGATTGGCATGCAAAAACATCTGTACCCACCAAAAAGGGTAATAAATGATGTATGCGACCTAGTATCAGGGTGTAACTAAATTTCAATCAAGCATTTGCAGAGCGCACTAATCACCCGCGAGGGTCTCATGGCAATGGGGGAGCGGGGTGCAGCTACTGCTCGAACAGCCAGGTCTTGAGGCGTCTCCTGAAGGTCAGAAGGTCCTGAGTCTGTCGCAGGCGGGTGTGAAGGGTGTTACGTGTCTTGGCGGCGAGGTAGGAGAATGATCTGCTGCCGGTGGCCGTTCCATGGATGCGTGGGACGTTGGCGAGGGTGAGGTCAGCGGAGCGAAGCTGGCGGTTTGACGTGTAGAAGGCGAGTTGTTTGTTGAGGTATATTGGTTCGGTGTCGTGGAGTGCTTTGTGAGCTTGGATGAAGGACTTGAAGGTGATCCTCTTGTTGACTGGGAACCAGTGAGGGTCTGTCAGGTGAGCTGTGATGTGGGTGAGGCAGGTTATGTTGAGGACGAGGCATGCGGAGGTGTTCTGTATGCGTTGTAGTCTTTTCTGGAGTTTGGCCGTGGTTCCTGCGTAGAGGGCGTTGCTGTAGTCCAGCCTGCTGCTAACGAGGGCCTGGGTGACTGTCCTCCTTGTTTCAGTGGGGATCCATCTGTACATCTTACGGAGCATGCAGAGAGTGTTGAAGCAGGAGGAGGAGACGGCGTTGACTTGCTGGGTCATAGAGAGTGATGAGTCCAGAGTGAACCCAAGGTTGAGTGCGTGGTTGGTGGGTGTCGGTGCTGCTTCCAGTGTGGTCGGCCACCAAGAGTCGGCCCAGGCAGAGGTGGTGGAGCCGAGGATGAGGACCTCTGTCTTGTCCGAGTTCAGTTTCAGGCGGCTGTTCTTCATCTATTCGGTGACGGCCTTCATCCCTTCGTGGAGGTTGGTTTTGGAAGTGGCGGGGTCCTTGGTGACAGAGAGGATCAGCTGGGTGTCGTCGGCGTAGGAGACAATGTTGAGATTGTGTGATGGGACGATGTTGGCGAGTGGTGCCATGTAGATGTTGAAAAGGGATGGGCTGGGGTAGGAGCCAAGATGGCTGCGGAGACGGACGTGTAGTCTCCCGGCTCCCGGAGCCCATATCTCCCGCACAGCCATCCTGTCCGCTATCCTGCTAGTTTGTACCAGCGGGATGTTTGGAAACGTTTCCTGACTCTACGGGTGTTCCTCCGATGTCCCTGCCTGCTTGCTAACCTGGGGTATCGTCGAGATACACGCCGACCCCTCTCCTAGTCCTGGACCCGGGACCTACGATACAGCGCACCGCCTGTGTCTATTGCAGCTGCGGGGGCCGATCGCTCTGGAACGGTGCTGAAATCCTCTGTGGTCGTTTACACCGGACGCTGGTGTGGAGGGCACTGCTGGCCAGCTGGGAGTCTATCTCATCTCCTTCTCTGTGGGACTCTGAAGGTGAGCCGCGCTCCGCTCTCTCCAGTGTTGGAGGTGTCCCGGGCCACCGGGGCTCCTTTCTTGCCTCGCCTCTGCCTGTCCCGAGCGGAAAGGGACGCCTCGTTGTGAGCCGTCCACGATTACGGACTTGTCTTGTTCCGAAGAGATTGACTATTGTGCCACAGCGCTGACCTCGCCGGTGATCCTTTGTTGTCCCTGGAGGCAGGATCAAGACGGCTGGCTCCCCAACAACTATGGCGGACGGCGCTTCGGCTCCTGCCCGGTGTGCCCAGCTCATACCCGATTGGAAAGCGGACCTGCCTACTGCGCCTCGCACCGAGGGGGTAATGGATGATCAACAGACGTTTACTCGCGCTTCTGTGCTTTGTGCCCTTACTCGACTGCGGAATGAGTGGCGTGAAAACTCGAGACTGTTAAGGGAGAAACTGGATGGGTTTGTGACTTGATCATGCTATACTTTGCCTGGATTCTCTTCTTGCAATGTCTACCAGCCTCCGCTGATCCCTGTCAATGATACATTGTTGCCGCGGGAGTGTGTTCCTAACCTGCAACTTTGCGTGGATACCGAGTGTGAGCTGCGATTTAACCGCCCTGGCGCTGATACAGTGTCTCTTTCCCCGGTGCGACACTCAACCTTGCCTACTGAGTCCACGGGGCTGCTGCTACAACATCCGACTATCCCCATATACTGTGCCTATTCAATGGAGACATTGACACCTTTTGCTACGCAAAGAGTTCTTATTTTGATAATGCAGCTCCTTCTATGTGTCGGCTCTGGCTGGGACTGGCGACGTCCATTTTGTCCCTGGACATTACTTCATCATCGAGTGCGGCCATTTTGCCTCTTTGTTCTCACTGGGGCGGGCTTTCTCCTTTTCTCCTACGGTCGTGGCCTCTCACGGGGGGTGGGTACGTGGGGTCACCCGAGATCGGGCCAGGGCTAGGCGATTTCTTTAATGTGATGGAAGCATTGTTGGGCGGGGACTAGGATGGGACTGTTTTTCTGTCTGATTTACTTGCACATTTGGAAATGACTCTCCCCACCTACAATTCTGCTTGCTACTTTTGTCATGCTGATGGTACTTGGGGTGGGGGATGCTTACGGGGCCGATGGAGACCGGGAGTATGTTTACTTTCCTCCTCCCGCTTTCTCTGAGGGTTGGAGATTGGGATCGTTTTTTCTCACTCTCTCTACTCTCTTTCCCACTTGGAGGTTCTCTTGGGGCGACAGGCATGCCTATTGGGGGGGGGGGGGGGGGGGGTGGGCCGTGGCCTTCCGCTGGTATGCAGGGTGGGGGGGATGGGATGTGTTTTATGTTTTCTCTTTGTTTCTATGGCCCTCTTTCTTTTTCTTCTCTTCTTCTGTTTCTTTCTCTTCTATACCTCTTCGCTTCCTTTGGGGTTGGGGTTCCGTGTCATTAGGGAGTTTATGGTATTCTATCATTATGTGACATAGCGGTTGGTCCTGGTTCTTTAATAGTGGTCAAATTACTTTCTGATACCTGCCTTCCTCTATCGTGCCTCCTTCTGGGTGCTCCTTGAATTATGATAGCTATCCTGGTCAATGATTAGCCTCTACTCTTTTTGTAGTCTTATAAATTGTACTCAACAAAATCATAAAATTAAACCTTTTTCTATCCTTATGCAATGTTCTATGCTCCACACGCTACTCGTCGCTCAGAGACTGCTTTAACGGTGTTCTGTCCCGATGGCTCTTTTTTATCCTTTTCTCGTATGTCATAGCGGCCGGCCCCGAGGGGTTGTAGGCAGACGCTGTGTATTGTGCACTCTACAAATAAAGGTTTAAAAAAAAAAAAAAAAAAAAAAAGAAAAGGGATGGGCTGAGAGAAGAACTTTGGGGTCTGGTTGTTGAAGTGGTTGTGGATGCCTGCGATCTTGCGATGAAAGAAGGTGGCTAGGGAGTCGCATAGGTCTTGTGATGGCGGGTTTTCGTCAAAGCTGGAGCTGGGGCTGGAGAGTTCCTTCACAATGTTGAAAAGCTCTTTGCTGTTGTGTGCATAGTTATCGATGCGTATCTTGAAGGAGGTCCTTTTGGTGGCTCGGATTAGTTGGTGGTGCTTGCGGCTGGTGTTCTTGTAGGCTGCGTTGTTGTCCAGTGTCTGTTCCTAGCGCTACTTTTTCTCGAGTCTTCGGCAAGCCTGCATGGATTCCTGGAGGTCGGTGGTGAACCAATTGGCCTTTCTGTCAGTGCATCTGTTTGGGGGTATCTTGATCAGGGTAAGAGTGTTGGTGCAGTCCTCGCAAGGGTGCTGATCAGCTGGTTGTCGGTGACCTTGTTCCAGCTGCAGTGAGGGATCTGATGCAGGTGGTGGTGCGAGGTGGGTTTCTTGAAGGTGAAGTGGATGCAACTATGGTCGGTCCAGTGGAGTTCGGTGGTGTGGCTGAAGGTGACGTGGTTGCAGGCGGAAAAAATGGGGTCGAGCGTGTGACCGGCGGAGTGGGTGGGAGTCAAACCGAGCTGTTTGAGTCCGAGGTTGGCGAGGTTTTTGAGCAGGGTGATGGAGTTGCTATTACACAGCAATATTGGTGGTAGTGTTTCTCAAAGAGAGAATGGAGTTGCTATTGTTGGTGCTGTTGAGGTGGAAGTTCGAGTCTCCGAGGAGGATGTAGTCTGTGGATGTAGTCTGTGGAAGCAAGGGCGTGCGTGCTGACGATGTCGGAGATGGAGTAGCAGAATTGTGGTCGGGGTCCGGGAGGTCTATAAACGAGGGTTCCTCTGAGGATGGCGTTGGGGTCGGTGGTGTTCTGGAAGTGAGGTGTTCCGTGGTGCTGGAGGTGTCTTTGGTGCTGGTCGAGATTATGAGGGTATTCCTGTGGATGATGGCGATTCTTCCTCCTTGTCTGTTGGTGCGGTCCCTTCGGGTGATCTTGTAGCTGTCTGGGATGGCAATGGCAATGTCGGGCGCCAAGGAGGGGTTCATCCAGGGCTTCATAAGGAAGGCGACGTCTGGGGCGGCTGAGTTGAGTAAGTCCCAGAGTTCGATGGTGTGTTTGTGGACGGAGTGGGTGTTGAGTAGTATGCATCTGAGCCGGTTGCGTCTGTCCCTGGCGGGTTGGGTCGGGCGTGCTGGTGTGCAGTGGTTGGTGAAGCTGCAGCTTCGGCAGGAGAAGGGTCCGTGGGTGAGCTTCAGGGTGGCCTGGCAGCAGTTGGGTGAACGGCCGGTGTTGAGATCGTGGAGGAAGTTGGCGTTGGGATTCGTGGCTTTCGCGATGGCCAGGGGTTTTGGTACTGGGCTTGGTCCAGACGGGCGAAGATGGGCTTGCCTTAGGCTTGCCTTTATCAGCGGTGTGCGACTGCACATCGGCCGCATTATAAATGGGAGGGGGGAGAGACGAGCAGCTAGGGGGCAGGAGCGGGGTGGAAGGGGGAGGAGTCACGGGTCAGCGGTGACAAACAGAGTGGGGCACAGCAAGGAAAGTGCCAAAACAAGGGAATTATACAATATAAGGGAAAAACCTGAAATACAGGCAGCAGGCACAATCAGGGCAAAGAAAAATACACAATTATGGAGCACAATGTGATGGTAGGCAGATGATAGGTCGATCACACTGAAAATCTCTGCCTTACCCATCATACTGATCATTTCATTGATGCGAGGGAGGGGAAACCTGTCTTCCCAAATGTTTGTATTCAGATCCCTAAGGTCCACACAGATGCAAACCCCTTCTCCCAGATTTCTGGGCAACCACAGTTAGAGCAAGCCACAAAGAGCTTTCAATGGGTTCAATAATGCTCAGTGAAACTAACCTGTCCATCTCTTCCCTCAACGGTCCTTGCATGAGGTTGGGAATGGAGCGCACTTACAGGGACTGCGTTGTTTTTTACTTTAATTCTGATCAGGAAACCTTTTAAATTACCCAGAGCATCACAGAACACCTCCGGGAACTCATCACAAATAGCATTGAGCTCCAGTTTTCCACCTTCTACAGCACACACAAGTTCAACTCTGTTAGTATCAAGCCTAATGGCCAACTCTTTCTGGTGAGTCCATCCCAACAAACATGACCCATTTCCCGTAAGGTAAACTTTCCCTGGTGTCAAACGTTCCTTAAATTTAATTTGTACACACAACAGGCCCACCAGAGGATTGGGATCCTTATTATAACTTTATGGATATACATCAGGTGAGTTCAGCGTGTCATTCCTGCCATGGAGCTTTTCCTTAAAAAAATGTTGTAATCGATTAAAGTATATGGAGAGCACGAGTCATTAAACACATTACATTTGGTATCATCAAGTGAAATAATGCATTTAGGGTAGTCCACATCCTTGCACAAGGTGTTTTTTTCAGTTTGGAAACATACATGCTGTTGGTTCCCTCAGCAACCTCATTGATTGCATGAATGTTTTTTAGGTTATGAACATGCACGGCTACTGTTTCTCCTGTAAGGGTGTGGATATCGTCTGTTGCGGCAAGGAGGGCAGTTTCCGTACTGTGGTTCTTTCTGAAGGCAGATTGGGAGGGGTCAAGGATGTTGTGCTCTTCGATGAATGTGGCGAGTTGGCTATTGATGGCTTGAGAAATAATTCAAGGATTGTGTTTGACAATAGTGAACGAAAGTTCCAACTGAGTAAATTTATTTTGATTTAACGTGTACTCAATTCCATACAACCGTGCCTATCAGAATCACAGGCTTGTGGAATAATAAAATGCGAAATGTGAGTTACTTCGACACTTACTTGAAAGAACTTTGGCAAGCTGTGCCCATCCGCGTGGTTAGCAAAATAGATCGGAGTTCCTGATAGCGAGTAAGAACTTTTGCAAGCTGTGCCCATCAGCGTGACAAGCAAAATTGGATAGGAAGCAATATTTGGATCAGGAGCTCCCTCTAAAGGCTCCGATGATTTACTTAAAATAGATGCGGAAGACGGCTGGGCAGGTAAACGTGTCGAAGAGGGACACAGTACGCAGTCCTGGAAGACGACTGGGTAGACGGCACACACTTGACTCAACTTTGCCCATCACTCAGCTCCTCACCTTAGGACTGTGTTACCTCAACACAGCAAGTAGCAGTTGACACAAACAGTCAGGACTGGGAGTATAGACATCTACCGTGAAGAAAGGATTCGGGGAGGAGGCTGGTTGAGCTGTCCCCAATCGGGCAGCAAATCGTCACCAAAATGTTGATATGAGACGTAAACAAAACGTGAGTAAACTCCAGTTTATTAGTCTCACAGCCTCCAACAACCACCTCAGCTCTAGCTGAGGAAACAGTTACCAACTGCCCATGGAATGTTGGTGACAGTGGGAACAGCTTGAAGCAGGAGAAGAGAAGGAACCCTTGCGGGTTATGAGGGGTGGGAAAGGTTGGACGACAGGTGAAGGGAAAAGCAGGGGAATATACACTTGTTGACTTTCCTTCCCTCTCCTTTGTCGCTGCTCCAGCAGCATTCAGATAAGTGCATGTGGCCTCATTATGGCCCTCTGCCTCGCTTGAGACGTGTCCGGGTCGTGCGGCGCAGTCTTCCAACTGCAAGAATGTGCCCGCAAGTCTCAACGCATCCTCATTCTGCAGTGGATGTTATGCTGCACGATCAACCCATTTGCTCAGATCAATTTCACATCTTTCGGAGTACAGGCTGGTGGAGACCTTGCCAAAGCAAACAGATTTAACTTTATTGACAATTCAAGCACATGCTATGTTTTCATTCTTTGATATCTCATTAGTCGCCGTACTAACTAATCTGGGGAACAGGCAGGGCAGTACAAAGTTGGCAAGGAAGATTAAGTATCCCCCAGAAATATTGTTACTGAAGGTAACTTTTATCTTATGAAGTCTATATTTCCTGCAGATTCCTCAACTTATGAGTGAGTCCCAAAGCAATAGCCCCCAAAAGGTGGGACTGGGTAGCGCCAATTACCCACGAAATTCATAAAGTACAGCCCAGGCAAAGAATTCCATTACAGCATGTCTGATTTGTGAGATAATGATAGGAAGAAATATGCAAGATGATCACATGCCTGCCGGGCAGATAGTACTCACCATAATGGCTCTGGAGAGAGCTGGAAAGGCAGCCATAGCTCTGGTGAAGTGGGCTCAAATGCCCTCAGGAGGATAAATCTTGGTTAAGGGTTGGTATATTTTGATAACAAAGATAACCAAATATGTAATGCTACTGCCTTGTCCTCCTCCGCTTCAAAGAAGTCCACAAATAAATGTTCTCCAGTTAGTCCTGTTAAGTTCCTGTCCTGTTTATGTAGTAGAATATTGCATGTCCAGGGTCCTGCCTATGCAACTGCTCCTCTTCTTTGGCTGGGGGTGAAGTTGGGAAGGAAAATGGAAGAGTGACAGACTAGCTCATATGAGAGGAAAATACCACATGGATAATCAAGCGCAATTGGGAAAATGCTGCTTACAGGTAAGTAACAGCGGCTTGGGCGACCAGTCTCCGGGGATTGGAGCCCGCACTGGCTAGGGTACAAGGCCAAACCAACAGTACACCACCGGCAAAACGAGGGCAGCTGGGTGCAGGGTGCCAACGCAGAGTTGGGTGCCCAATGTTAAGCAATAGCGAAATGCCAAATCGGAAAAGGGCTGCAGGCACCGACCAGGAGGCCGCTGAAAAGAAAACAACAGCTTGAGAGGTAAGTTGGGATGCTCGGGATGTAGAGACACACTTGGTCCTCTTCACCAAGGGCCAGGGTGGACGGGTGCAGGAGTGGCCTCTGATGTCAGAAAAGGCTTACCAGAGCAAGTTGCGATTGAGGGGGTGTCAGTACAGAGGCTGCATGCAAATTTGAGCAGACTGGGAGGGGTCACGATGGACTCTGGGGCACTGGGAAACCTCACTGGAACCGGTGGTCCAATTGGACTCTCCCAGAAGCGTCGGGTGCGGAGGTGGAACCAGGAGCCGGGTTTGGCGGTTCTTCAGAGGCCTTGCTTGAAGTTTGTTGCTGTTAAAAAGATCCACTGTTCGCTGGAGATCTTTATCTTTGATGAAGACAGGCAGTATTGGAGATCGCTGGGCTGCAGGACAAGTTGTCTTTGGCACAGGATCGTTTAGGGCTGCAGACAAGCCGGTAGGACTGGGTCCAAGTCAGTAGTTCTCTGCAGTGTTCTCTGCTTTTGCGGCTTTGTGGTGCATCAAGAACTGAAGTTCAGGGTCTGGGGATGCAACCTAAATACTAGATTTAGGGCATTACAAGGGAGTTACAGGTAGTGGCCAATAAGCCCTTTACGTGGGGTGTCTACACCCTCTAATATGCCCACCTCCTGGGGAAGGCAGGCATTGTTCTTGACCTCTGAGAACGAAGATGCTCAACTCATGAGGTCAGAACACAGTGTGGTGGTAGCAGGAGGGCATAGGCCAGTCGGTGACCACACTAAGGGTTGGTAGGTTTCAGGGGACCCCTCTAAGCGGTCCTCTGTGTGCAATTTTAATAAATCTGCCACTGGAATCAGTGTAGGTATATTAAGATGAGATGTTTGGTACCAACTATCCCATACTTCAGTGAAGCCATCATGGAGTTGGGGGAAATCGTAATGACAAGTGTCCAGTCTATGTACTTACTATAGCTTCCCTGGTTATTTACAATATCCAGGAATCAACATGGATATTGCCGGGGCATATCTGCTCATCATGCAGGTATACCCTCACAGGAGAACTAGTGCACCCTACCTAAGGGCTAAGGCCTGCTAGAGGAGTGTCTTACCAATATTCCATGCAGTGTCTGTGGGCATGGCACACATCGATGAGTTCTTTAAAAAAAAAAAAAAAGGGAAGGTGTGCACTTATAAAAAAGTACTTTCTTGCTTAGCAAATCCGTCTCGAACGTGAGTAGCACCCCACAAGTTCATCAAAATAAAGGAATATGGGATCTTTAAAGGATTACCAACTCGGAGACAGCATTAGAGCTTTGGAATTCAAGCAGATTGGTCACATCATGATTACCATCGGACTGTGTACACGACATGATGGAAAAGGACATTAATTTGTTTTTTTGCATAGCCTGGATACATGTTTTAATATAGTTCAGATGTTTATTTATGCAGCAAAGAGTTGTAATATGTTTTGCTTACGTTTATTTTATTTATTGGTCATGATGAAAAGCAGGGATACAGTTATTTGCGGTTTGGTTACAGGTTTTTTTAGCACCGAAGTAGTGGGTGATGGGAATGGGAGTTTTCTGTTCGACCTAGCATTGCGAACGGAAGAGGTCACGGGGGTTTTGTGCCAATTAAGGGTTTATCTTGCACACATGGGCGAGTAGTATTTAAAGAAGATTTTGGTGGGAGGTTGGTTTATTCGATTTCGTTTCACACGGAAGAAGACATGCATATTTTTGTAGTCACCAGTTCTGACAGTGAGGTAAAGGGAAACATCGTAGTATTCGTAAGAATGATTAAACAGCATGGGGAAAGGGGAGAGCATCTGCATGATATCGTGTCTTATTTTTTGTTGTGAACAGTTGTTATAAACACTTGCAAAGCAAACAGGATTGATTATTGGGAAATGCTTTTTGTTTTAATGACTGCAGAGCGCAAGGGTTTGGGAGAGGACTTTAGTTCACTTTGATTAATTACACAGGGGAGCTCACAAGGGGAGTGCAACAGAGGGTGGGTTTTGGCAAAGTTTGTGGTGAGATTTCTGTCAATCAGGATATTCAGAGGTAGGAAACGCTTTGTGCTTCTATCTCATTGTTTACACAGCTTTTTTGATTTATTACAGTGCCCCTGAGGAAGAACTTATAAGGGTTCGAAATGCATTGGGCTTTACACGTTGCTGACTTGAAGGAATGTAAAAAGCATGTATCAATATTTAAGCTTACTCTGGCGACATTTGATATCTGAAAATGCATAATAAACATTCCAGTACCGCCAGGCTGTTTCCGCAGTGATTTAATAAGCTGGGATAAATTGGATTACTTTATTGGATTACAATGGATCACTATGGATTACAGAGAATAATATGGTTTATTTCGGAGGAATGTCTTCCTATTGTAGCAGTGCAGCAGCAGGGGGCACTAATGGTGACCTTGTTGGAAGGATCTTTAAGAAATGCTGTGAAAAGGGACGGTCACGGCGCTGTTCATGCACGCATTCATTTGCAGTTACAGCTAAAATTGAATTCTTTTTTTTTAAAAAGGGAAGGTGTGCACTTACAAAAAAGTATTTCTTACACATCGATGAGTGCCATGTAGACTCTTCAGTTTTGTCTGCACCAAGGCTCACAGTCTGCAATGGCAGAGTGCAGGTCCTTGGTGAGAGAACCCGGGGTGGCACAATTAGTGCTGCTGCTCTTGGGGTCCATCCTGTGTGCCAAGGTCCTAGGTAACAGGGGTACCATTTACTAGGGACTTACAAGGGGTACTGAAGTGGTGACAATTGGGAAACAAAAGGTACAGTTTTGGGAAGAAGCACTTCCAGTCAAAATTACATCATTTTCCAGGCAAAAAAGTTGGGGCTTACCATGTCAAAAAGAGCCACTTTCCTACAGAGGATGTGTAAAACCCAACAGATCCAGCCCTCCACTGGGTGCCCATGATGGTAAGAGGGCAGGCTATATGGGTTGGAGGTTGCGACTGCTGGGGAAGCGGTGGATTGGCCCGATCTCTGGCTGGCTGATCCACGTGGTCCGTGGGAGCCTCATCCTCGGCCACGCAGAAGCTGTGACGCTTGTTCGCTGCAGTGTCTGGGAGGTTATATGCATGGCTGGAAGCCCCTTCTGTGGCCACGAAAGGGGCGAAAGGCGGGTTGTGAATGACAAGAGGCCATGGAGGAGCCCACAACCTGGTCGTAGCCCTGCTGTCCTTAAAGCTCTCCAACGCTAAATTCTCGAGGCTTCCGAAGAGATGGGAGCCATCAACAGGCCTGTCCAAAAGCGAAGCTTGGACATCCCAAAAAAGCCAGTTGTCCTCAATCAGGCGTGCCGCTGTAAGGCTACTGTCAACTAAACCTTTCTGCCCAGGGAGTAGATGGTGTCCAGTCCACATCTAATCATGAACTTTGCTGTGTCCCTCCAGTCGGCAATAGAGTAGGAGAGTATGGCCTGGGCTTCCTCGGAACAATTGGTAGCACCTCTTTTTCACAGGAGCCCTTGCGCTGGGCTTGGACCATGTCCCAGGGAGGACGTTAGTATGGCCCTAATTAAATGGGAGGGAGTAGCAGTTCTGAAGGGATCACTCCTGGCTGAAGCACCTCCATCAAGACGTTTGACTTGACTGCAACGGAAGGTAGGCTAAGGTTCAAGACCTATGCCAGCCTCCTCACCATCATTGCAAATGACGCTCCATCGCCTATAGCCAAGGTAGGGGGAGTCCAGTCCACTGGCGTCCAGCGTCCGTCAAATCTTCACATCAGTCCATATTGGTGTTAAAAGGCTGGTATTCTTCAGGGTTGTAACCCCTCCCACTCCTCACAGAGTATGAGCCCATAAGAATAGGACTCAGGCATCAGCCTTGAAGTCATGGCTCTAGTATGCTTCAGACGACGTCCCTCCAGCTCGGTGTTGAGGATCAGAATGGGGGCGGCGCCTGGAGCACTGGCATCGGAATCCGTGCCAGGTATGTTTGAGGTAGCATGACTGGCGCCGGTCCACAGCTAGAGCAGCAGCCGTGGATCCAGTAAGAGCCCCTCCGGAACTTGCAGTGCCCAAAGGCACGACAGCAGGAGTGGGACACTAATATGAGGTGATTTCCACCAAACTTGGCAAAATTGTAGGGACTGGTAGCCCGATGTGCCTTTGCTATGTCTCAAGATATGTGCTCCAGTGGTTTTTGAGTAATTTAGGTTCAAAGAAATATATATATCTATAGGCGCGCCTGGTATGCGCACCGGGGAGCAGACCGGGCGCGCTACGCGACTTGCGCGCGGAAAGCTGATTGGCCCTCGGGTGTCTGTAAACATTCCAAACAGTAGTCCGGAGTGGCCGCCATCTTGTGTCTCGGTAGGATCGAGACACAAGAGGTGGCAAAAACAAAGGGGGAAATTACCAAAAGGGGGCAGGGTAGACCCCCCCTGATCCCCTAGGTTTGATGTGGGGGCCATAAAAGGGCCCCTCGGGGCAAATATTGTTTTTATTTTTTTGACGATTTTCGCGGGAGGGGGATGCGGGTACGCGCACCGGAGAGCGTATCGGGGAGCGTAGCATGGGGAAAACCCAGTTCATTCACTGCGTCACCTCTACGACCCTTTCTTGCGTCAATACACCCCTTTTGCATACATTACACCTGACGTAGGTATAATGTGGCGTAGGGGTTTACAAATTGACGCATCTACCTAGATGCGTCACTTTGTAAATATGACTCAATAAGGAGCATGTTTTACGCTGCCGCTGCGTCACAAAAAGTGACGTACCGGTGGCGTAAAAGTGACGCATGGCCTCATAAATGAGGCCTTCTGTCTTCTAGCCATGCGTCATATTAAATATATGACGTATTATGTCGCAAGTACTTACAGATACGTCAGTATTTCAGACGTATCTGTAAGCGCAAAAGTGATGCATTGCTGGAGTGTGTCACAAAAATGATGCAACTCCAGCAATGCATCCTTTTACATGGGGCCAGGCCCCATGTGAAAGGGCCTGCATCAGTCTAACGCCTTCTGTGAAACAGGCGTAAGATTTGGACGCAACAGCGTCATAAAAGTGACGCAGTGATATCTCATAGATTTCACTGTGTCACCTCTACGACCCTTTTTTGCGTCAATACGTCCCTTTTGCATACATTACACCTGACGTAGGTATAATGTGGCGCAGGGGCTTACAAAGTGATGCATCTACCTAGATGCGTCACTTTGTAAATATGACTGAATAAGGTGCATGTTTTACGTTGCCGATGCGTCACAAAAAGTGACGTACCGGTGGCGTAAAAGTGATGCATGGCCTCATAAATGAGGCCTTCAGTCTTCTAGTCATGCGTCATATTAAATATATGACGTATTATGTCGCAAGTCCTTACAGATACGTTAGTATTTCAGACGTATCTGAAAGCGCAAAAGTGATGCATTGCTGGAGTGTCACAAAAATAATGCAATTCCAGCAATGCATCCTTTCACATGGGGCCAGGCCCCATGTCAGAGGGCCTGCATCAGTCTTACGCCTGCTGTGAAACAGGCGTAAGATTTGGACGCAACAGCGTCATAAAAGTGACGCAGTGATATCTCATAGATTTCACTGCGTCACCTCTACGACCCTTTCTTGCGTCAATACGACCCTTTTGCATACATTACACCTGACGTAGGTATAATGTGGCGCAGGGGCTTACAAAGTGACGCATCTACCTAGATGCGTCACTTTGTAAATATGACTGAATAAGGTGCATGTTTTACGTTGCCGATGCGTCACAGAAAGTGACGTACCGGTGGCGTAAAAGTGACGCATGGCCTCATAAATGAGGCCTTCAGTCTTCTAGTCATGCGTCATATTAAATATATGACGCATTATGTCACAAGTACTTACAGATACGTCAGTATTTGACGTATCTGTAAGCGCAAAAGTGATGCATTGCTGGAGTGTGTCACAAAAATGATGCAACTCCAGCAATGCATCTTTTCTTACCCTTCCACACCCCCGTTCCTTTTCAACATTTTCTTTGAATATTCACATTCCCCATGTTCACTCTCCTTCTCCTTACTTTCCTTCCCAACACTCACCTTTTTTCAGTCCCCCTACTTCACTTCCTTTCTCCTCTCATACCTTTCTGTTCTTTCTTACTCATTTTTCTTTCCATTATCAATGCACTCCACTTCACTTACTCCTTTTCATTTTTTTAAGAATATAGCTCCTTGATGAGAATTGGAGGTAGTTCTGAAAAGAACTTTTTTTTTTCTTCTTTTTTCTTTTTTCAGAACAAAAACAAAAACAGGGAATGGAAACTGCTCAATAGGAGCAAAAAAAATAAAAAAATTAGGGATGGGAACGGCAGCGATGGTTCTCCAATGCTGGAACCATGAGCAGAACACTTTGCTCCCCAAAGGTAAGTAGCTGATCACAGTATCTGCATTTCAGGACGCCTTTATTAAATGCAGGCTGAATGTTCGGAACCAGCTCTTGTGATCTCCCCCTCACCGATGTTGTTGGTCCTCCGGTTGATGTAGAGGCCCCATCACTGGGAACCTCTTGTGCCAGAGCCCTGACACTTTCCCGGGCAAAATTCTGGGGGTGCCTACTCTCCACATGGCGAAGCATTGTGGAGTTCCCAAAATAATATTTCTTAGTGGGGTCACCCCGTGACAGGACTGTATGACAGATCCTGCACTCCACTTTTGGAGCATTGACCTACTTTTGGTCATCAGGTATGGAAAAAAAATTCCAGATGAAATGCTCTTTGACCTTCGGCTGAGGAGGCTCTTCATCAATGAAATCATTGGAGTCATCTTCACTGCTGGATGGTCTGGCAGCCATGATTATCCAAGATATCCTAAGGCAGGTCTTTCAGTCACAAAAGTGAAAGAAGAAGTGAAGGGAATTGGTTGGGATTTCATTCTTTGTAAAAAAAACACTGTTAGCAACCAATAAAAAGTGTTACTTTAAGGTCACATGACTTGACGCGCTGACGCTGCGCGCACCGGAGCGCTTCCGGGGGCGCTTACGCGGCGCGAATGTAGGCGCTTCCGGGGGCGCATAGGCGGCGCGAACGTAGGCGCTTCCGGGGGCACTTACGAGGCGAGCCTAAGTGATGTTTTGATAGTTTCACGGAAATGCAAAATTATTTTCATTTCCTTATTCAAAAAAACTGCTTTTATTTGTATGGTACTAAATGTCTTGCGTTATTCTTTACTTTTCATTCATATTTTTTTACACGAAAGCAAGTAGCGCTCTGGGTGCGCTTTCCGGAGAGCTTACCGGTGCGCGCACCCAGAGCCCCCCAGGAAAAAATGATAAAAAAAAAAAATATATTATTATAAAAAAAAAAATACTAATTAATACTCACACAAAACAGCAAATTAAAAAAAAATGGTAGGTTACAAACTCGATATAGAAAGGAATTAGCATTTAAAAAACCTATGAAATTCACTGAAAAAACCGTAGGTTTCACACCAGTTATACTTAACTTGAAATTTTACTGACATAAAACCATTGAAATTCCCACGTTATAGTTAGTTGGACTCACTATAACTTGCGCGCCTGCAATGCACTGCTGATGACGTCACATATTACATCACTCATGACATGGTCAGTGACATCACTCATGACATCACTGATGACACCATCCTTGTGACAGAGTGACAGACCTCCTTTCAGTGTAATGTAACCCTTGAAACACATATTCAAAAATAGAAACTAAAAGTTTCAAAAAAATAGAGATACCCATACCAGTTACAACAACCAATTCAGTAATACCACCATCTATATACACATCCACTCATTCACCAACAGTTCTACATAGTCACTCATACATATATTCACTCATCATATGTAGGGAAACACTTATACATCCTGTTACACACGACAGTCATCCAAAAGTTACTCACACACATAATCACACATGCAAATAAACTATTGAACATCCATTTATTTGCATATACAGCTATACACACACTACCACCTTACTTCTAAGGAAACTTACACATACTTACTCTCTTAAACAATCACTTATAGAAACACATACTTATTTAAACAAGAACTCTTTCAATCTCTCACTCTCACATATACTCACTTATATACATCAATACTCACATACACTAGATTAAAACATATGTAGTTACTGATAAAGACACTAGTGAGACAGTCATTCACTCACTAACACACATATACACACTCATCCACCCACACAGTCCTGCACATATGCTGTCTTCAAAACACATACAAACAGTGAGTCAGTCATTGATGAATCTATGTGCTAAGTAACACCCCCACCGAACCATACAGACACTCATACTGATACTAAAAAAAACATCTAATAACCCATATACACACACATGTAGCTACTCACCAACCCATTCAGCCACTTATACACAAAGTGAAACACTGATACAAACATTGAAATACTTAAACAATACTCGCTAATATATGTATTCACTAAGATACACTTAAAAAGCCAGTTAACCAATCAATTAAAAAAAAAAACATCCATTAAGACACTTATTTAAACATTTATTCTTCCATCGACCTTTACATATACATATATAAAACATATTTATTTTTCAGAAAGACACACATTCACTGGATGGTGTCATCAGTGATGTCATCAGTGATGTCATGAGGGATGTCACTGACCATGTCATGAGTGATGTAATATGTGACGTCATCAGCAGTGCATTGCAGGCGCGCAAGTTATAGTGAGTCCAACTAACTATAACGTGGGAATTTCAATGGTTTATGTCAGTAAAATTTCAAGCTAACTATAACTGGTGTGAAACCTATGTTTTTTTCAGTGAATATATATAGATACATAGAAACATAAACTAAGACCAGATAAAATATTAATATGTATATCTGTATCAACATATAAATATATAATTATAAAAGATATGTATATAATAATGTATCATAGAGGAGGAGGGACGAACAGAGGCTCACCTTATTTAAAAAGATTACGGAGAACCACTTGTCCCACAGACGTGTCTGCATTGTTGGCAGCTTCCAGACAGTAGTGCTTGGTAAAGGTGTGCCTGCTGGACCACGTTGCAGCTCTGCAGATTTGATGAAGAGGCACACCAGCAAAGAGAGCAGTAGAAGAAGAGATTGCTCTAGTAGGATGTGCTCTCGGAGTTGCTTGCAGCGGTTTACCCGCTTGCTGATGGCAAAAAGAGTTTGCCCTCTGCGCATCTTTCCGTATTTAATGAAAAGCTGATCAGATTTTCGTATTGAGGATGCCCTTTGCAAATAAAATTGTAGACATCTTTTGACAACAAGGGTGTAGGAGATTAGGGTCTGCTTCCCTATGGTCACCCCACTTTTTGCTTTTTGCTTCACTGGTTTTCGACTTAATGTGCCTGTGGGCCTGCTAAACAGACCCACAGCCCAGCTGATCTCTCTCTAAATTCACTACAATGTACTTTAGGTGCATTACTATTTGGATACTGGATCACCTTATGAGCCCCTGTACAGTGTACTATAGGTACCCAGGGCATAGGTGCATCCAAGGCCTACCAGGGGCTGCAGCATATCTTTTGCCACCCCTGGCTGGCCATCCAAATTAACACAACTGGCTGATCACTCAGCTGGGGCAAGGTGGTGTAATCACCCTTTGCTTTAGATATAGTATTCCTATATCTAACCTTATATCTAGACACATATACACCTATAAGTCAGTCTATGGCAGGCCTTAACAATCCTGGAGGCAGAGTGCTTGGTTTTATGTGAGATGGTGCTCTAGCATGAACTGAGCCTGTCTACAGCTTTCGGAACCATGTCCTTATAGCTGTTCTAGGATATTGCCATACCATATACTCTTAAGTACATTATGAACTTCGCGGTTAAATGCTAACTCTGGTTTGGCTTTATCAAAACATGTCGAGTAGGGTGTCATACGTTTTGGAATACTACCCCGTCGCCAGTTCTGGCGACAGGGGTAGCATTCCACCCTTCTAGAGGGAGAAGACATGTTGTTCCTACTAATCCCGGTTAAAGTTAACTAGAGCCTCAGCATCACAAAACGGATGCTGCTGCCACAGACACAAGTCTGACCTCCTGCTGCTGGGAGTCCTTTCAGCGAGGGAGGCTTGGACAATAGGTTTCCTGTCTTGGGAGGTGCTAGCACACCCCCAGACAGGCTCTTGTGTATTAGGGCAGGGAGGGCTGAAAGAAAGGAGACACTGCCTGGGGCACACAAGGTGTCCCATGCAAAGTCCAGTTCAAACCGGTGCTGGGGCACTCCAGCCCCAGCTCTGGCGCTTAACTGGACAAAGGGAAAGGGGTGTAACCACCCCCTTCCCTGGTCCTACCCTTAGGAGGGACCTAGCAGGTAATCCAGCCCCTAGATTTGGTATATAGGTAGGAGTTGAGTCCCAAGACTTTCGATTTATCCTGACTGAAACTCTGAAAAGAAACTCTGGATCTTCGACGATCTACTTTGGAAGAAGACGACTGAAGAATAACCCTTGTGGTCAAGGAGTGACCAGCCTGTACAAGCAGGCACCATCCAGCGATCCACGGCTTGCGTTGTCCACGCTCCTGCTGGAGCCCGAGCACAGAGCCTGACAAGAACCGGACTTCCAGACTTCCTTCAGCCCGATCCACAGCCCCAGCAAAGCTGAGACCCGTGGAGGCGACACGAGACGTGGGACCGGCCATCTTGAAAAGTCATCGACTTGCTAACCGTGCAGCTTCTGAGGCATCCTTGAAGCTGTGCATTGGGGATTGAGACGCCCCAGCCCTTCTGCATTTTCCTGCTCGACACGTCTGTCCGGTCACTTGCCCGTTGGCTAGTGGCCATCTTGGCGACGAACCTTTGAATTTACACCGCTGGTCTGGTTGCTCCAGACTGGCCTCTGCTTCCCTGAAAAGAAGCAGCCTATCAGACATTGCTGGTCTGATTAAGAAGCCAACTTTGATTCCTGCGTGGGGTGCCTTTGCCAAGGCTTGTTGACTCCAATCCAGAAGCCAACACCGCCGACAGCGAGAGCCTTCGTGGGACAGTCCGTGCCTGACCCCTGGTCGTCGTCGACGCCTCCTGGTCCACGTGGCTGCAGAGACAAGCTTCACAACATCACCTGATTGCTTCACGATGATTGCCTGGTTCCTTCCTGGTCACTGGCTAGTGACCCAGACTCTGTCCCCTCTGCTTTCAGGCACTCTTCATCCTCAATCCACCCTTGGATCCACCCGGACACTTCTCTCCTGGTCGCCTGCAGCATCTTTCTTCACGGCTCCATAGGATTCAGCGACGAAACCCGACACAATTTGACACCTATGCACCCCCTTTCTGTGGGTGAGGTAAAGCGAGTACTTCGGTGCTCCTGTGGGTATTGACTATCTAACTGTCTAGGTTTCAAGTAACTTTCATCGAGTCCAATCAGAAGTGCCCTAAAAGAACTAGTTTCTAACTCTTACGTTCCCATTCATTCTCTATGGTAACTTGCATGTGAGTAAAGACTCTGCACACGCCTCCAGGGGGCCTCCTGCTTCCTATCCCTTGATAGTACAGAGTAGCCCCAGCGATTCCCTAGGCCCTAGGCCTATTCCTTTTTCGAGCAGTGGTACTTATACCACTATTTTAGTATATGGTTTAGCGTGCCCATAGGGCCCTACTGTATTTTGTGCAACTTATTTTATTTTAATTAAGTATCTTGCAATGTGCTTGTGCCTCTGATCTCATAAAGAGTTCAGAGGGTTTGTCTAGAAATAAATACATATATATTTTATATATATTGTGAGAAGTTAGACAAATAGAGTTTAAGGATACTTCCGCTGAACCTAGAAGGACAAAACTTTAGACACAGACCCTAGAGGTGTGTACCAGTGTGGGAACACTGGCGTTGCTGAGTTACCTCAACCCACAGGAAGCGGGTGCAGAGGGTCGAAGTCGCGTCGGGTTTCGTCACGCAGGTTGTTGGTGCTTGAAGCTGAAGAGGCTGCAGGCGATGTGAAGGAGAAGTGTCCGGTGTGATCCAAGGGTGGATCAGAGTTGTAAAGTACCTGAAAGCAGAGGGGACAGAGTCTGGGTCACTCAGCAGTGACCAAGGTGGAACCAGGACGGAACCAGGCAATGTCGGGCGCAATCAGGTGGTTGTCGAGGAGCTTCTCTCCGCTGCCACGTGGGCTCTGGGGCATCTGCGACGTCCAGGAGCGGGTCACGAGCTGTCCCACGCAGGCTCTCACCGTCGGCACTGTCGGCATCAAGATTGGAGCAAACAACACTTGGCAAGAGCAATCCACGCGGGATTGGAAGATTGCTTCTCACTCGGACCAGGAGGGTCAGAGTCGGTGCTCCTTTTCAGGGGAGCGGGTGCAAGTCTGGAGCAACCAGAATCACAAGTCGTATTTCGGTTTTCGTCGGCACAGGGGCCACAAGCCAGCTGGCAAGTGACTGGGCCAACGCGTTGAGCCAAAGAAAGCAGAAGGGCCCCACGCAGCACTCGTCGAGTGTAGAGGGGTGAGCTTCGGTGCAAAAGTGGCTCAGGGTTGGGGCTTCTCAAACCCCGGTGTACAGCTTCGAGGGTCACTCGTGGGCCGCACAGTCAGCGCCTCGTGGTCTTTTCAAGATGGCGTGCCCCACGCTTCCCGTCGCCTCCACAGGTCTCAGCTCTGCAGGGACTGTGGATCGGGCTGTAAGAAGGCAGGCAAGCTTGATCTCGTCGATCTCTGTCGCTCGAGTTCCGGCGGGAACTGCAACAAAGCAGACGTCGAGGTGCTGGATGGTGCCTGTTTGCACAGGGTTGTCACTCCTTGACCACAAGCGAGATTCTTCAGTCTTCTACGTCGAGTAGGATGTCGAAGGGTCCAGAGTTTCGTTTCAAATGTTGTGTAACTCTATCTATGTGGAGTCCAACAAGGGACTCATTCATTGACTGCAGACAGTACAGAACGCCGCAGCGCGCTTTGTTCTGGCCCTTCCCATAGCATCTTCTGCCACCACTGCTAGGAGAAATCTCCACTGGCTCCCCATTCAACTCAGAATCTCCTTTAAGCTCCTATGTCTTACATATAGAGCACTTGCGGCTGGTCCGGCGGATGCCCTTGGTGCTCTGCTTACCCGCTATGCACCTACTAGATGCCTACGATCGGCCGGGCTACACCAATTGGTAGTGCTTCGTGCTAGGAGGTCCAGATGGGGAGCGAGAGCTTTTTCTGTTGCCGCCCCTCAGCTCTGGAATTCCCTCCCGGTGGAGATCAAAACTCTACCCTCCATCGATCTGTTTAAAAAGGCCCTCAAAACCTGGTGCTTCATCAGAGCTTATCAATGAGATACTGTTGCTTGACCTGGCTAGTTCCTTTTTGGTATAGGTGCCTTGACGCCCATTGGGCTAAGTTTGCGCGTTACAAGATCCAATTCATTCATTCATTCATTCATCAGGATAATCTGAGTGCGTTGGCACTGCTCCCATTCTTATACCAATCTAGGGGGCTGGATTACCTGCTAGGTCCCCTCCTATGGGTGGGACCCAGGAAGGGGGTGGATACACCCCTTTCCTTTGATCCAGGCCGCGCTGGGACTGGGGCTGGTGTGTCCCATGAACCGGTTTGGCCGGATTATGCAAGGGGCAGCCTTGTGCTCCCCAGCCAGTGTCTGGTTTCTTTCAAACCTCCCTGCTACAACCCACTATCTCCTGTCTGGGGTGGTGTAACACCTCCCTGCGACAGGAAAGCCTTTGTCCAGGCCTCCTTGGCTGAGTTTCGGTCAGCTGCAGGAGGTCAGACTTGTGTCTGTGGCAGGAGCATCCATTTTGTGGATCTGAGGCTCTTTTAAAATCAACCGCGTTTTAGCCAAGTAACATGTCGTCTCCCTCTAGAGGGGTGGAATGCTACCACCGTCGCAAGGACTGGCGAGGGGGTAGTATTCCAAATCGTATGACACCTTACACGACATGTTTTGATAAAGCCAAACCAAAGTTAACATATAACCGCAAGGATTATAATGCACTTAATAGTATATGGTATGGCATTATCCAGGAACAGCTTAGGGAATTGGTCCCGACAGCTGCAGACAGGCTCAGCTCATGCTAGAGCACAATCTCACATAAAACCAAGCACTCTGCCTCCAGGATTGCTAAGGCCTGCCATGGGAGTGACTGATAGGTATATATGTGTGCAGATAGGTTTAGATATAGGCATACTATATCTAAGCAAGGGGTGATTACACCACCTTGCCCCAGCTGAGTGATCAGCCAGTTGTGTCAATTTTAGATAGCCAGCCAGGGGTGGCAAAAGATATGCTGCGCCCCTGGTAGGCTTTGGATGCACCTATGCCCTGGGCACCTATAGTGCTCTGTACAGGGGCTGATAAGGTGACCCAAGCCAATCTAGTTATGCACCTAGGGTACAAGGAATCCATTTGCAGAGAGAGCAGATAGCCTGGGGCCCTGATTAGCAGGGAACCAGGCCAACTAAGTCGAAAACCAGCTAAACACAAGGCAAAAAATCTGGGGTAACCATAGTCAGGTAGCCACCTTCCTACACATATCCCGTGTGGTGTCCTTTCAATTGGTATTTAAAGGGTTACATATGGTAAAACAGCTGGCTTCACATGCCCTCTTGAGTTTAGCCTATGACTGCTTTGTCCATGCTACCACTAGGATAGATGATCTATAAGGTTGACTTTACAACCATCACCCTAAGGGGTTGTTTGGACTGGTGCTAGGTGCTCACTAGAATAGTGAACATCATATACCAGGCCAACTTCTCACATTGGTGTGCAGCAGTTGGGATTTGAGCTTGCTCTTGTTTTACCAATTGTAATCTTTGCAATATCATTTGAAAGATCATACAGGTACCTATAGGTACATATAAAACAAGATTAGAATACTTAAGTTCTACTGAACTTAGTTGTTGTAGAGCAAAGGGCCTAGCACACCCTGACTACAACTCCTTGAGAGGTTCAGTAGGAAAACACTTAGTGTAGGTAGGTGCACACACCTCCACCACACTAGATCATGTCTGGCACAGGTGAATCATCTGGATCTCTACCTGTGGTGGGTGACCCTCCCAAGGCACCCTCTAGATATGAAATCCTCAGCTTTCGAGAACTGAGACACTTGTGTACCACAAGAAAGTTGAAACAGGGTTCTAACCCTACCCTTCAACACCCGATAGAACTCTTAGAAGAGGGTGACACTCTCAGGGCCTCTGCACAGAGCCTACAGGGAGACCAGGTGAGGGCATGCCCTCCACCGAAGATGACCTCCCAGTCCCAGAAGAGGAGGATGAGGAGGTTGAAGAAGATTCTGAGGAAGACATAGAAAACCAGGCCCAGATCAGAAGACTTGGCCAGGCTAACCTAAACCAGCCTGGGGCTGAGGATGGGACAGTGTGAGAAGTTGGCCTGATATATGATGTTTCCAATTCTGGAACCACCTTGTATCAGTCCAAACAATCCCTTATGGCGTCTGGTTGTAAGTCAACCTTATAGACAAGCTATCCTAATGGTAGCATGGACTAAGCAGCCTGAAAGGCTAAACTCAAGAGGTCATGTTAAGCTAGCTGTTTTACCAATCACAATCCTGTAATACCAAATGAAAGGACACCACACAAGTATATATTATAAAAATATATGTGTTTATTACTAAAATAATCCCCAGTACTCTTTATGAGCAAAGGGGCACAAGCGTTAAATCAAAAGCACAGTATAACATATGAAAGTTGCACAATTATGGATGAGGGCGGGTGGCCACTCAAACCATATATTAAGAAAGTGGTATAAGAGATACCAATCGAACAGTGGTTAGGCCTAGGGCCTAGGGAATCGCTGGGAGCAGTCGGGACTAGCAATGTTGAAGTCGGGAAAAGCCCGCGAGTTTCGGGTGCAACGCTTAAAGCACAGGCATGCACCAATGTAAAGTCAATGGTGCGTAATAGTTATAAAGTTATAGTTTAAGGATACTTCCGCTCAACCTAGAAGGACAAAACTTTAGACACATACACTAGAGGTGTGTACCAGTGTGGGAACACCGGCGTTGCTGAGTTACCTCACCCACAGGAAGCAGGTGCACAGGTGCGAAGTGGTGTCGGGTTTTGTCACGCTGGTTGCTGGTGCTTGGAGCTGAAGATGCTGCAGGCGTCGGGACGAGAAGTGTCCGGTGTGATCCAAGGGTGGATCGAAGTTAAAGATGATCTGAAAGCAGAGGGGACAGAGTCTGGGTCACTCAGCAGTGACCAGGGTGGAACCAGGACGGAACCAGGCAATGCCGGGCGCTTTCAGGCCGCTGACGGGTCGCTTCTCTCCGCTGCCACGTGGACTCTGGGGCATCGAGGATGTCCAGGAGTGGATCACGAGCTGTCCCACGCAGGCTCTCGCTGTCGGCGGTGAAGGCTTCCGGATTGGAGCAAACAACCCTTGGCAAGGGCAACCCACACAGGATTCGAAGATGGCGTTGTACTCGGACCAGGAGGGTCAGAGCGGGTGCTCCTTTTCAGAGGAGCGAGTGCAAGTCTGGAGCAACCAGAATCACAAGTTAGATTTCAAGGTTCGTCGGCACAGGGGCCACAAGCCAACGGGCAAGTGACCGGGCAAACGCGTTGAGCCAAAAGATGCAGAAGGGCACCACGCAGCACTCGGTGAGTGTAGAGGGGGGAGCTTCGGTGCAAGAGAGGCTCAGGGCTGGGGCTTCTCAGACCCCAATGCACAGCTTCGAGGATCACTCGTGGGCTGCACGGTCAGCGTCTCGTGGTCTTTCTAAGATGGCGGGCCCCACGCTTCCGGTCGCCTCCACGGGTCTCAGCTCTGCAGGGACTGTGGATCTGGCTGATGGAAGGCAGGCACGGTTGGTCTTGTCGAACTCTGTCGCTCGAGTTCCGTCGGGAACTGCAACAAAGCAAACATCAAAGTGCTCGATGGTGCCTGTTTGCACAAGGTGGTCACTCCTTGACCACAAGGGAGATTCTTCAGTCTTCTACGTCGAGTAGGATGTCGAAGGGTCCAGAGTTTCGTTTCATAAGTTTCAGTCAGGATAATCTGAGTGCTTTGGCACTGCTCCCATTCTTATACCAATCTAGGGGGCTGGATTACTTGCTAGGTCCCCTCCTATGGGTGGGACCCAGGAAGGGGGTGGTTACACCCCTTTCCCTTTGTCCAGGGTCGCACTGGGACTGGGGCTGGTGTGCTTCAGAACCGGTTTGACCGGATTATGCAAGGGGAAGCCTTGTGCTCCCCAGGCAGTGTCTGGTTTCTTTCAAACCTCCCTGCTACAATCCACTATCTCCTGTCTGGGGTGGTGTGACACATCCCCGCGACAGGAAAGCCTTTGTCCAGGCCTCCTCGGCTGAGTTTCGGTCAGCAGCAGGAGGTCAGACTCGTGTCTGTGGCAGAAGCGTCCACTTTGTGATGCTGAGGCTCTTTTAAAATCAACCGCGTTTCAGTAAAGTAACATGTCTTCTCCCTCTAGAGGGGTGGAATGCTATCCCCGTCGACAGGATTGTCGAGGGGATAGTATTCCAAATCGTATGACACCTTACACAACATGTTTTGATAAAGCCAAACCAAAGTTAACATATAACCGCGAGGATTATAATGCACTTAATAGTATATGGTATGGCATTATCCCGGAACAGCTTAGGGAGTTGTTCCCGACAGCTGCAGACAGGCTCAGCTCATGCTCGAGCACCATCTCACGTTAAACTACGCACTCTGCCTCCAGGATTGATAAGGCCTTCCATAGGAGTGACTCACAGGTTTATATGTGTCCAGATATAGGTTTAGATATAGGTATACTATATCTAAGCAAGGGGTGATTGCACCAACTTGCCCCAGCTGAGTGATCAGCCAGTTGTGTCAATTTAAGAACCAGCCAGGGGAGGCAAAAGCTATGCTGCAGCCCCTGGTAGGCCTTGGTGGCACCTATGCCCTGAGCACCTATAGTGCATGGTACAGGGGCTGACAAGGAGTCCAGTTCCAATTGGCATATGTACCTATAGTACATGTATGCGAATTTAGAGAGAGAACAGCAGGCTGTGGGTCTGGTTAGCAGGCCCACAGCCACATTAAGTCGAAAACCAGTGAAGCAAAAAGCAAAAATTGGGGTGACCATAGGATAGCAGACCCTACTCTCCTGCAGACAGCCCCATTCAGGCCCTCAAGTGGGTTTAACCAGAGATATAGGAGGGAAAGATCTCACTCAGGTGACTCTTTCCACTCCAAAACCTCTAGACATTCTCAGAGAGGAATGACTTCCTCTCAGAGGAGAGAGCATGAGGCTAGGATGAAGGAGGTCCAACTCAGAATAGAGAAGGAAGAGCTTGCCCTAGCCCAAGCTAAACTTGCGCTTGCAAGAGAGCAAAAGTTAAGTGGATTAGATTCCACTGGTGGCAGCAATATCCCTAAGGATAAAGACAGGTCCTTTGACAATAGACACCTGAGTAAGATTGTGCTCCCTTACCAAGTAGGGGATGATATCCACAAATGGATAACTGCTTTGGAGAGGGCCTGCAAAGTACAGCAGGTACCCCAAAGTCAGTGGGCAGCAATCTTGTGGTTCTCCTTTTTTTCAGGAAAAGGTAGAGATAAGCTCCTCACAGTTAGTGATGATGATGCTAACAATTACACTGTTCTGAAGAGTGCTCTGATTGATGGGTTTGGCTTAACCACTGAACAGTACAGGTTGATGTTCAGAGATACCCAGAAGACACAGGCTCAGGACTGGACTGATTTAGTTGATTGTCCCACTAAGGCTCTGGAAGGCTGGTATTGGGAAGTAAAGTTAAGGACTATGCAGGGTTGTTTGATTTGATCATGAGAGAGCAAATCCTTAACAATTGTCAGAACCAGTTGTAGCACCAACACCTGATTAACACAGATCTGACCTCCCCCCCCAAGAATTGGGTAAGAAGGCGGACAAATGGGTCAGAACCAGGGTTAAGCAGAAAAACCAGGTCCAAGATGGTGATCAGAAAAAGGCTGACCAGAAGCTTGGGGAGCAGAACCAAAAGACCAGAAGTCTTCTACAGGGCCCCAAAAGTCCAATGAGGGGAGGTGGGGGAGGGGCAAAATTCCATGAAGAAGAACGATGGTCAAAGAAAACCTTGGTGTATTTTTTGTAAATCCACTAGTCACTGGACCAGTGACTGCACCAAGAAAGATTCAGCACCTACCACTGCTGCCCCTAAGGCAACTGTACTCCCTAGTTCAGCTGGCGGTTGTAGTTCACAACCCAAGGCTATAGTAGGGTTAGCCATGGGAACGGAGATGGATTCTGGCCTAGTCAGAATACCAACTCAGGCTGTTCTTGTCTGTGATGTGGACATGGCTACGTCCTCTACTGTGAGTCCCAATACTCTGGGCAAGTACAGACAGACACCTGTAATAAATGACAAAGTGGCTCAAGCATACAGGGACACATGTGCCAGTGTCACAATGGTGACACCTAACTTTGTGGACCCTGGACAGATTGTACTGGTGATAATTACCTAGTGACTAATGCTAGCAATGTCACTACTACACATAGTGTGGCAGTTGTTAATTTCTCCTGGGGAGGGGTAACTGGCCTCAAAAGAGTTGTGGTAAGTGCAGATCTCCCAGTTAATGTCTGTTGGGCAATGACCTTGAATCCTCACTATGGTCAGAAGTGGAGTATAGAACTCATGCTGAGATGTTAGGTATATCATCACATGTCCTTGCTGTGACCAGGTCACGGGCCAAAAAGTGCCTCACTGAACCGGCCTTGGATCCTGAAACTATGGACCAAGTGCCACCCAAATGAAAGAGCAGTAGGGTAAAGGCAGTGCCTTCCCCCCTGCCTACAAGTGAAGATCAGCTTTCACAGGAAGCTGATTTTGAGACCTCTAAAGGAACTGTTCCAGAAGAGCTTGAACCTGACCAGGTTGAGTTTCTGGGGACAGGGGGACCTTCAAGGGCAGACTTGAGGCCGGCACAGTTAGACTGTTCCTCTCTTTCTTCGTCCCCTCAGACAGCAAGCTGCTTCTGAGGCTGCAGGGAATGCTACAGGTACCCACAAAGTTTACTGGGATGAAAGACTCCTTTATTCGGAGGCTAGAGACCCCAAGCCTGGTGATTCCAGGAGGTTGGTCATACCTCAGGCCTTTAGGGGTTTCCTTCTTACCTTAGCCCATGAAATTCCCCTAGCAGGACACTTGGGCCAGAATAAGATTTGGGACAGGCTTGTCCCTCACTTTCACTGGCCCCATATGTCAGAAGATACCAAGGAGTTATGTCGCTCCTGTGTGACCTGCCAGGCCAGTGGCAAAGCAGGTGGCACCACAAAGGCCCCCCTTATACCACTACCTGTGGTGTGGGTGCCCTTTGAAAGAGTTTGGATTGACATTGTTGGACCAATGGATCCCCCAACAGCCTCTGGGCACGGATATATACTGGTGATAGTGGATCATGCCACCAGGAATCCAGAAGCTATTCCCCTAAGGACCACAACAGCTCCTGTTGTGGCAAGAGCCCTCCTGGGAGTTTTCTCAAGAGTGGGCTTTCCGAAGGAGGTAGTATCCGACAGAGGTGCAAACTTTATGTCAGGATAGTTGACTGCAATGTGGAAAGAGTGTGGTGTAAATTATAAATTCAGTACTCCCTACCATCCACAGTGCAATGGACTTGTTGAAAGATTCAACAAGACCTTAAAGGGTATGATCAAGGGTTTACCTGAAAAGCCTAGGCGAAGATGGGACATCCTTCTACCCTGCCTTGTGTTTGCTTACAGAGAGGTCCCACAAAAGGGGGTTGGCTACAGCCCTTTTGAACATTTGTTTGGGCATCCTGTAAGGGGGGGACCCCTATGTCTGGTGAAGGAAGGAGGATGGGAGTTACCTCTCAAACAACCTAAACAAGACATAGTGGACTATGTACTTGGTCTCCGCTCCAGGAGTATATGAAGAAGGCTTCTAAAAACCCTGAGTCTAGCCAAGAACTTCAAAAAGCTTGGCATGATCAAAAGGCTGTGCTGACTGAGTACCAGCCAGGACAGAAGGTGTGGGTGATGGAGCCAGTGGCCCCAGCAGCACTCCAGGACAAATGGTCTGGACCCCACACCATTGTTGAGAAAAGGGGAGGGGTCACCTACCTGGTGGACCTAGGGACTCCCAGAAGCCCCCACAGGGTGCTTCATGTCAACAGACTCAAAGAATATGTTGACAGGGCAGACACGGGCTTGCTCATGGCTACAGATGAGGGATAGGAGGAAGAGAGTGACCTTCTCCCAGACCTGTTGACTCAGAACCCTGATGATGGTTCAGTTGATGGTGTGGCCTTAGCTGGAAGCCTCACTGGCCAGCAGCAACAGGACTGCAGAACCGTTCTACAGTCTTTTAGACATATCTTTTTACTAACACCTAGTCAGACTAACTGGTGCACCCATGAGGTGGACACTGGTGACAGTCTGCCTGTGAAGAATAAGATCTACAGGCAACCTGACCATGTCAGGGACTGTATAAAAACTGAGGTGCAAAAGATGCTAGAACTGGGAGTAATTGAGCCATCAGAGAGCCCATGGGCCAGCCCAGGAGTCATTGTACCAAAGCCTAACACCCAAGATGTTAAGGGAGAGATGAGGTTCTGTGTGGACTACAGAGGTCTCAATGCTGTCACTAGGACAGATGCTCACCCAATTCCAAGACCAGATGAGCTCATTGATAGATTGGCTTCTGCCAAGTTTCTGAGCACATTTGATTTGACAGCTGGCTATTGGCAAATCAGGTTAGCTGAGGATGCCAAGGCCAAAACTGCTTTCTCAACCCCAGGAGGTCATTACCAATTTGTGGTGATGCCCTTTGGCTTGAAGAATGCACCTGCCACTTTCCAAAGGTTGGTGAACCAAGTCCTCACTGGGTTGGATGACTTTTGTGCAGCTTATCTAGATGATATTACTGTCTTCAGCTCCACCTGGGAGGTTAACCTGATCCACCTGAAGAAGGTTTAGGAGGCCCAGCAGAAGGCAGGCCTAACTATCAAGGCCACAAAGTGCCAGATAGGACAGAGTAAGGTTGTGTGGGCCACCTTGTAGGTGGGGTCAGGTTCAACCAATGAAGAGTAAGATCCACACCATCAAGGACTGGGCTCCTCCAACCACCCAGACACAGGTCGGAGCTTTCTTGGGCCTGTCTGGTTACTACAGAAAGTTTGTTAAGAACTATGGGTCCATTGTGACACCCCTTAATGATTTGACTTCAAAGAAGATGCCAAAGAAGGTTCAGTGGACAGTAAGCTGTCAAAAGGCATTTGATGACCTGAAGAAGGCCATGTGCTCTGCACCTATCTTAAAGAGTCCTGACTACTCCAAAGAGTTCATTGTCCAAACAGATGCTTCTGAGTTGGGGGTGGGAGCTGTACTTTCACAACTTAATGTAGATGGTCAAGACCAGTCCATTGCTTTTATTAGCAGAAGGCTGACCCGTAGAGAGAAACGTTGGTCAGCCATTGAGAGGGTGGCCTTTGCTGTGGTGTGGGGCCTGAAGAAGTTGAGACCATACTTGTTTGGCACTCACTTCAAGATTCAGACCGACCATAAGCCCCTCTTGTGGCTAAATCAGATGAAGGTTGAAAACCCCAAACTGCTCAGGTGGTCCATTTCCCTACAGGGGATGGACTTTACAGTGGAGAACGGACCAGGGATTGACCATGGCAATGCAGATGGTCTCTCCAGGTACTTCCACTTAGAACATGAAGACACAACTGGTCAAGGTTAGTCTAATGTCCCTGCGTTTGGGGGGGGGGGGGGTTGTGTAGGAGAGTAGGGTCTGCTTTCCTATGGTCACCCCACTTTTTGCTTTTTGCTTCACTGGTTTTCGACTTAATGTGGCTGTGGGCCTGCTAAACAGACCCACAGCCCAGCTGCTCTCTCTCTAAATTCACTACAATGTACTTTAGGTGCATTACCAATTGGATACTGGGTCACCTTATGAGCCCCTGTACAGTGTACTATAGGTACCCAGGGTATAGGTGCATCCAAGGCCTACCAGGGGCTGCAGCATATCTTTTGCCACCACTGGCTGGCCATCCAAATTGACACAACTGGCTGATCACTCAGCTGGGGCAAGGTGGTGTAATCACCCTTTGCTTTAGATATAGTATTCCTATATCTAACCTTATATCTAGACACATATACACCCTATAAGTCACTCCTATGGCAGGCCTTAACAATCCTGGAGGCGGGGGAGGAGCTACGCCGCGAACCAAGATGGCCGCATAAGCTCCCGGCTCCGCCAACCTCCGGCGGCGGCTCGTCTATCCTGTCGTCTATCCTCCACCCACGCCCTGTGCCTGTATGTCTGAAGGTTGCCTGATGCCAGCGGTGCTTTCCCGGATTTCCTACCTTATTTGGTGACGAAGTTCTGTTGTGTCCCGTTTTTGGCCTACTCCCGGGCTGCCGCCGGGACCTCGATTTTTGAATCGCCCGAGAGGGCCCTGATCAACATCGGCTGTGGGATCGCGATTGTGGCCGGTCTTCCAGGTCTGGATAATTCTTTCCGCTCCTGACTCTCGTCCTCGTTGCTGGATGGTGCCGGAGAAGAGACACTGTGACGTGTTGCGATCCTCCTGCACCATGGCTGTGGGTTGTGTGCCTGGCCCTCGCTTCCTGGTCCCGGGGTTACCAGGCTGCACCCACGGCCGATGCCTGTCCTGAGTGTGCCAGTGCGGGGCGCCCTGGTTGACGTGGTCGCCGAATGTGTGCCCGGAGCCCGGCGATGTGGGCTGGAGACTGTGTCCCCCTCCGTCTTCTCGACCCCCGAATGGAGGGGATGGATGGCGCACATTCATTGAGATCTGTAATGGCGGCGATTGGGGCGCTCCGCTCGCAATTCACCGGCGCATGTGTCTCTCTGGCGGCGAAACTTGATGATGCCTGCTCGCGACTGGCCACAGACGCCGCAGAGCCTGCACTGAAGTCTGTGATCCAGACGAGCGATTTGACCCGCCATTTTCAGGGGCCCGAGCGGCGGCCCGGTCTTGCTCCTCGGAGAGTCGACCTCATCCTCCCTTCCTCTGCTGCAGTACATGGTCCTCCCTCCAAGTCTCCTATCCGATGGTCTGTCGTCGCTGGATGTCCTGTTCTTCATTGTCGAGTCTCAGGGTCTCGTCGACGAAGATCGCCATTTTCCTTTGTTCTGGCCCGTCTACCTAACGGATGCCGCCATTTTGGGTCCAGACTTTGTTCCACCTTCACTGCCTTGGTCCGCCATGGACGCTTTGACTGCCTCTGGTCGGATGTGGCTTGGTCGGGATGTGCTCTGGTATGGATTCGCACTGGCCAGGGCTGACTTAGACTTTGAGGTTTACTTGCTCCTCGCCACTGCTTTGGACCATCTTAGACGCTCCTTTGGTTTGCAACTGTTGTGACTCTGGCGATAGATATCCTCGTGAGGCTTGCAGGGTTGCTTCTATTTTCCTAGGGTCACTTCGTTTCTTTCTGCCGGGACTGTAATGAATATCTCACCGGGCCGGGGGGGGGGGGGGGGGGTCCTGGTGACTGTCCTCCCCGTGATAACACTGATTGTTCGTGCTTTATTGATGATGATTGTGCTATGGGGGGGTCACCGCCGGCGGGGGGTATCAGGTGCCCGGGGGCTTGTTTGTTTTTCTCCTCGTCCACTTCTTTATATGTAATTTCCCTTCTGTGGGGCAGTTCCGGGGCGACAGGCACGCTGTTAGTGGGTTAGGCCGTAGCCATTACAGGGGTGCAGGGTGGCGGGTGCGGGGGGGGGGGGGGGGGTTGTTATTTTAGTTTGTTTTATTCTATGGTCCCTATCGCTCTTTTCCGGCTTTGGGAGGGTTCTTTCCTCTTCCGTAGGGTTGGCTGTCTCTTGGTTTTGCACCTTTCCCTTTTCTTTTTCGGCTTCTCGACAAGCCTCTGTTTTTCTGTTCTTGAGGGGTAGGCTTTCTGGGGTGATTTCTAGAAATGTGGACTATCGTAATGTGGTTTATTGTCCAGTATTATCGCCGTGGCTGCCTGGATTGCATAGTCGCTTTAGTTATGGCCTATCTCCGACTGTAATTGGGGTAATTCCCAACTGTCTCCTTTGTGCTCTTATCCTGTGAGGTGTTATGTCCTTGTTGTTGCAGCCCCTACTCTTTCTCTAAAATTTTTAAAATGAAGACCTCACATCCTGTTTGCGAGCCCCACAACCACATTTGGTACATTTTGACATATCCTGTTTACTGCTTGGCTTCAGTTTCTCCTGTATTTATTGATTGTCTTTGCGGCCGGCCATGATGGTTGTGGGCCTGCGCATGTATCTCCTTATTTTTTGAATAAAGGTTTTCAAAAAAAAAAAAAAAACAATCCTGGAGGCAGAGTGCTTGGTTTTATGTGAGATGGTGCTCTAGCATGAGCTGAGCCTGTCTGCAGCTTTCGGAACCATGTCCTTATAGCTGTTCTAGGATATTGCCATACCATACACTCTTAAGTGCATTATGAACCTCGCGGTTAAATGCTAACTCTGGTTTGGCTTTATCAAAACATGTCGAGTAAGGTGTCATACGTTTTAGAATGCTACCCCCTCGCCAGTTCTGGTGACGGGGGAAGACATGTTGTTCCTACTAATCCCGGTTAAAGTTAACCAGAGCCTCAGCATCACAAAATGGATGTTGCTGCCAGAGACACAAGTCTGACCTCCTGCTGCTGGGAGTCCTTCCAGCGATGGAGGCTTGGACAATAGGTTTCGTGTCTTGGGAGGTGCTAGCACCACCCCAGACAGGCTCTTGTGTATTAGGGCAGGGAGGGCTGAAAGAAAGGAGACACTGCCTGGGGCACACAAGGTGTCCTATGCAAAGTCCAGTTCAAACCGGTGCTGGGGCACTCCAGCCCCAGCTCTGGCACGAAACTGGACAAAGGGAAAGGGGTGCAACCACCCCCTTCCCTGGTCCCATCCATAGGAGGGACCTAGCAGGTAATCCAGCCCCTAGATTTGGTATATAGGTAGGAGCTGAGTCCCAAGACTTTAGATTTATCCTGACTGAAACTCTGAAAAGAAACTCTGGATCTTCGACGATCTACTTTGGAAGAAGACGACTGAAGAATCTCCCTTGTGGTGAAGGAGTGACCACCCTGCACAAGCAGGCACCATCCAGCGATCCACGGCTTGCTTTGTCGACGCTCCCGCCGGAGCCCAAGCACCGAGCCTGACAAGAACCGGACTTCCAGACTTCCTTCAGCCCGATCCACAGCCCCAGCAAAGCTGAGACCCGTGGAGGCGACGCGAGACGTGGGACCGGCCATCTTAAAAAGTCATTGACTTGCTAACCGTGCAGCTTCTGAGGCATCCTCGAAGCTGTGCATTGGGGATTGAGAAGCCCCAGCCCTTCAGCATTTTCCTGCTCGACACGTCTGCCCGGTCACTTGCCCGTTGGCTAGTGGCCATCTTGGCGACGAACCTTTGAATTTACACCGCTGGTCTGGTTGCTCCAGGCTGGCCCCTGCTTCCATGAAATGAAGCAGCCCATCAGACCTTGCTGGTCTGATTAAGAAGCCAACTTTGATTCCTGCGTGGGTTGTCTTTGCCAAGGCTTGTTGACTCCAATCCAGAAGCCAACACCGCCGACAGCGAGAGCCTTCGTGGGACAGTCCGTACCGGACTCATGGTCGTCGTCGACGCCTCCTGGTCCACGTGGCTGCAGAGACAAGCTTCACGATATCACCTGATTGCTTCACGACATCGCCTGGTTCCTTCCTGGTCACTGGCTAGTGACCCAGACTCTGTCCCCTCTGCTTTCAGGTACTCTTCATCCTCAATCCACCCTTGGATCCACCCGGACACTCCTCTCCTGGTCGCCTGCATCATCTTTCTACACGGCTCCATAGGATTCAGCGACAAAACCCGACACACTTTGACACCTATGCACCCGCTTCCTGTGGGTGAGGTAACGCAAGTACTTCGGTGCTCCTGTGGGTATTGACTATCCAACTGTCTAGGTTTCAAGTAACTTTCATTGAGTCTACTCAGAAGTGCCTTAAAATAACTTGTTTCTAACTCTTACGTTCCTATTCATTCTCTATGGTAACTTGCGTGTGAGTAAACTCTCTGCACACGTCTCCCGGGGACCTCCTGCTTCCTATCCCTTGATAGTACAGGGTAGCCCCAGCGATTCCCTAGGCCCTAGGCCTATTCCCTTTTCGAGCAGTGGTACTTATACCACTATTTTAGTATATGGTTTAGCATGCCCCTAGGGCCCTACTGTATTTTGTGCAACTTATTGTATTTTAATTAAGTATCTTGTAATGTGGTTTGTCTAGAAATAAATACATATATATATCCTGTGTGGTGTCCTTTCAATTGGTATTTAAAGGGGTTACATATGGTAAAACAGCTGGCTTCACATGCCCGCTTGAGTTTAGCCTAAGACTGCTTTGTCCATGTGTAGCGGGGTGGCAGGGACCGACACTAACTTGTGGTCAGTTAACAATGATCACCCTTCTCTTTCATCGCCTCAGGACACCTGGGAAACGGAGTCCGAAGCGTGGTGAAGGCAAGTACAAGCAACTGAGGAGAACTGTACCTTTAAGGGCGCCGAGGATGAAAGAGAAAGCACTCCCCCGTATGAAGCGCTGTTATGCCAAGCGAACCCATTGGAGGAGCCGTATACGCTGACGTGTCGTCTGGAGAAGCAATCAAAAAGGAGTAAGTCAAGACGGAGGCGTGTCTCGACACCTGGAGGAAGAGAGGAGAGCGAAGGGAGACTGCCGAGGACGGAGAAGGTTCGAGGGCGGACGTTACGGACGAGCGGAGAGCGAGAGTAACTGTGCCTGGAGGCCACCGTTCCCAAGCACCGCCCAGCCACACCCACGGAGGAGTGTGGCTCACACAGGTGCGTGACCTGGTAGTGGGTTGGCTGGGTCGGCGTGGCAACGCCGTGTAAATACTGTAACTAGCGACCTACTTTCCGTCCCTGTCACTCACAAACCCCTCCCCTATCCTCCAATCCTCACCACGTTTTTCCTTCACCTGCCCTACACTATCTAGAATATCGAGCACGTAAATCACTGGTGTCCGCACTTCCCGAGGGTCCCTAGGGGTTATCGAAAGACCATAGAGCAGAGAGCTAAAGCCTTTCTTTCTCTCCCGCATGTGGCGCTGGGACCCGGCCCGAGATAGAAGCCTGGAAAACCCAGAGGAAGAGAGAAGGAAGACCAGTCCTGACAGATTTCGAGCCCTCGCTGATACCTTGGACCCTGCCACATTAGCACGTGAAAGACAGACTCAAAGAAAGAAATAAACGTTTATGAAAATAAAACCGCACTTACCTAGTTCTGTTGTCCGAGTCCCTCCTTGTGAACCGCCACAACTGGTGACAGAAGTGGGATCAGAGCCGTCCATCCCGTCTGCAGAGATGGATCAGTTGATAAACCATATAGTCAAAGGACAATAGAAGCTTGAATGGGCAGTTGAACGCCAGATGACGTCGGCGCAAGCCGACCGGGAAAGGTTCAAGGCAGCTATGACTGCCCAGATGGAGGGACTACAAAGAGCTCTGAAGGAACCAGGTAGTGTCCCCATGATAGATAGGAGAACACCATTGCCATATCCCTCTGGGGATTTGCTACAGAAATATAGCCCTGGAGAGGCCCTGATGCCTACATGACAAACTTCGAGAGGGCAGCCAGAGCCGGCGGGTTGCCGGAAGACAAGTGGCCTTTTTTCTTGGCTCCTCTATTATCAGGGGAAACCCAAGCGGCGTATCAAGTAGCAAACTCCAGCGGAACAACACCTTATGCGCAAATAAAGAACATAATCTTGGATCACCTAGGTCTGGACTCGGAGGCCGCTTCTGCAAGGAAAAGGAAGTGACTGGTGAAAACCCTAAGACATTGTATTTTCACTTAAAACATGCGGCAGATAAGTGGATTCAGCCTAAGAGTAAAACCAAGGAAAAGATTATGGACTGTACAAACCTAGAGCAGTTTATGGAGGCGTTACCCTATGGTACCCAGAGGTGGTTAAAACAACATGCAGGGTTAACCCCGGATCAGGCGATTGAAATGGCCTCTACTTATAATAGGGCCCAACCAAAGACTCACCCCTGGGAAACTGAAAAACGAAAACCTCTGATAACAAACAAAACAGAGAGAAGAGGGAAGCCTGTTCCGGAGCCCCTAAAGCAAAAACCGCCCGAGTTGACTTTCCTCTGATGAGGGGGCTCCAGTGTTTTGACTGTGGCGAGTGGGGCCATATAGCCCGGATGTGCCAGAGAAAAAAATCTACTGAAGAACCGATGGTAGTGGGCTACGCACCTAGAGCCGTCATGTATACAGCTGAAATGGGCCCCTCCTTTTATGTAAGAGTCATGGTGAACCAGAGGTGGGTTTGGGCGTTACTGGATTCGGGGTGCCGACAATCGGTCCTTCAAAAATCCCTGGTTTTACCCCATCAGTATGTGAAAGGCTCCCAGGTCTTTATCCGATGTGTCCATGGGGACGTGAAACCCTATGCTGTAGCAAAGTTGGTGATACATCCAGTAGGTAGGAGTCCCTGTAAGGTGAGGGTGGGAGCCATAGAGACACTTCCCGAAGACCTGATCCTCGGGGTTGACAACCCAGACTTCATAGCTATGTTCTCAAAACAGGCCCAGAAAACAACCGCAAATACGCTCTTAACTGCCAAACTGTGGGCCCTGGACCGGAACTTCAGGTTCGCCCAAGCAAACGATGCCACACTCTTCAATGCTTGGGAGGCGGCCCACTCAGGTCAGGGTAACCCTCTTACACCATATCCCAGGTTCATCATAGATAAAGACTTACTGTACAGGGAAGGAAAACAAGCATTTACAATGCAATGGTCTCGGCAATATTATAGGTAGAGCTATTGGCATTGCTCATTATTTTTTTTTTCTGTATCCCTAAATAAATGGCATTGTCATTTGTATTGGCAATAGCTTATTTGCTTGCATATGCGAGACCTATTGCATTAGCAGAGAGAGAGTGAGGTAGTGAGATAGAGATAGAGTGAGGTAGTGACATAGAGAGAGAGAGTGAGGTAGTGAAATAGAGATAGAGTGAGGTAGTGAGAGAGAGAGTGAGGTAGATAGTGAGTGAGGTAGTGAGAGAGAGAGTGAGGTAGTGAAAGAGTCAGTTATTGAGGGAGAGGGATGTTTTGAGGGAGTGTGATAGAAACAGAGAGTGATGTTAGGTAGTGAGATAGAGAGAGAGTGAGGTAGTGAGAGAGTGAAAGTGAGTTAGTGAGATAGAAAGAGAGAGAGTGAGGTAGTGAGATAGAGAGTGAGTGACGTAGTGAGTTAGAGAGAGTGAGAATGAAGTTGTGAGGTAGTGAGATATAGAGTGGGGTAGTGAGAGAGTGAGGTAGTTACGTTTTGAGAGAGAGAAGTTGTGAGATAGTGAGGTAGTGAGATTGATAGAGTGGAGTAGTGAGGTAGAGAGAGTGAGGTAGTGAGAGAGAGAGTGAGGTAGATAGAGAGTGAGGTAGTGAGAGACAGAGAGAGTGAGGTAGTCCAAGAGCGAGTTTGTGAGGGATAGTGTTGTTAGAGGTAGTGAAATAGAAATAGAGAGTGAGGTTGTGAGGTAGTGAGCTGGAGAGAGTGAGGTAGTGAAAGAGATATTGAAAGTGAATTAGTGAGATACAAAGAGAGTGTGAGGTAGTGAGATATAGAGAGAGTGAGGTGTTGAGTTAGAGAGAGAGAGCGAAGTTGTGAGGTAGTGAGATAGAGATTGAGGTAGTGAGTGAGTGAGGTATTGAGGCTTTGATAGAGTGAGTTGTGAGTTAGTGATATAGATTTAGTGGAGTAGCGATGTTGAGAGAGTGAGGTAGTGAGAGTGAGAGAGTGAGATAGAAAGAGATAGAGTGATGTAGTGATATAGAGAGTGAGGTATTAAGATAGAGATAGTGAAGTTGTGAGGTAGTGAGATAGAGAGTGATGTAGTGAGAGTGAGGTAGGGAGAGATAGTGATGTAATGTGGTATTGAGAGAGTTAGTGAGGTAGTGAGATAGTGATGTTGTGAAATAGAGAGAGTTGAGTAGGGAGGTAGAGAGAGAGAGTGAGTTAGTGAGAGTGAGTAGTGAGAGAGAGAGTGAGTTAGTGAGAGAGAGTGTGTGAGGTAGTGAGAGAGGGAGTGAGGTAGGGAGAGAGTGAGCTAGTGATAGAGAGAGTCAACCACACACACATACAGACCCACCCACACAGAGCCACACACAAAGTTAATCACATACACACATACAGAGCCACACATACAGAGCTACCCACACACATATACAGAGCCATACACATACACATACAGAGCCACAGACATACACATACAGAGCCACAGACATACACACATACAGAGCCAGCCACACATATACAGAGCCACCCAACACACATACTGAGCCAGCCACATAAACATACAGAGCCACCCATACACACACAGAGGTATTGTCATTTACATTGCCAATAGCTTAATCGTTAAATAAATGGCATTGTCATTGTCTTATGAGAGCCCCGCTGGAGGGACCATGACGGAGGGGCGGCCCGGGGCCAGCTCTGGCTGCTGCACACTGTCTGGTGGAGCCTGGCGGCCAGCGCCATGTCGCCCTACCTTCTGGACTCCGGTAAGTGCTCTGTGCGCCCGCAGCACCAGTCCCAGGCTGGCTGGCCTTTGCGGACGGACGTGCGCTCTCTGTTATGTGGATTCTGTACAGCGCCTGTCGTGCTCCGGACAAGGGGCTCTGGAAGCTTCTGTTTCTGAATTCACCTTGGTGGTGTCCTGGCCGAAGGCGGCCAAAGAAAGAAGTCGTTTAAATAACTTGATGCATAATCCCCAAAGGCCAGAGGACTCGTGCTGTCTCTGAGTCTTCGGACTGCGTGTGGGACAGACTCCTCCACATGCTGAACGCTCACTCAGTTGAGCTCCTGCTGCGGAAATATGTCTGACTTGCAACAGGTTTCAGCCTCAGCGCGGCCGAGAGCTGCATAGGTCAGAGTGCAGCGACTCGTACATGTCACCTGTACCCATCCCAGGAGGATTGCTCAGCAGGTTAATGCACCTGCTCCAGAGGAGTGTGTGTGAGATGCGGTTCACCTGTTCAAATCACAGCAAGATTGAACAGTCGTTTAATGTGCACTGGATAGCTCTGCATAAAGCAGCCGACCTTTCGAATTTCCTAGCCAGATAGTTCAGCGGGTTAATTTTCTTGCAGTGGCGGTCTGGGGTTTACAAGCTTGACTCCTGGCACGGTTTGTTCTTTCAAAGCATTATACACTGAATGTACGTGTACGGATCAATAATAACACTATATATTTACACGCCAGGAGACAATTCCGTGCCTGCTGTCGTCAACTATAATATGAAGGGACGCCACGTTTCTTATAAAAGTGACTTTTCCTGCTTTGCATGTAATCCATTGAGCAAAAAATGCTTTATTTTGGCGAAACAAATCTAAGTGGGTTCTGTTCTGAAAATGCAACATATATATGGAATCTTATTTTCCGTTTCTTTTGCCTTCTCTGCCCTGCGGTCAGCGTGTGAGGGAGATGAAGAGAGTTGAGCTATGTTGGGGAGATGTGCGCATAGTTTACAGGTGAGCGGCACGAACCCCGACACGATTAACTTCGCCTTTCACCCCCCTGATGCCAGTAAAGCGCCAAGTCTTTTGTGGCAGGCGCTGCTCCAGTAATGGATCGGGTTGTGCCCCGGGGCTGCCAGAGAGAGGGGCGCAGCCTACCCTCCTCCACTTGAGACGCTCTTCCCGGCACTCTCCGCCCCTTTGAAGCAGCTTTTGTAATCACGGCGCTGCTGCGTGGGAGGCTTTGCATGGTTTGTCCTGCGCAACGCTCGGTTTGATTTCTGCATCTTAATCTCTGTGAGTTAGACCCAGCATGTGCAGCGGTGGATAGCGTGTCCTGCTCTTAACGCTCACACCTCTGTTGGTGGGTGTAGCGGCCTTTAAATTACACAAACCTCTAAAAACATACCATAACATCGATTACAAAATCCCGCACATTAGTTATTCTCGTAAACGTTATGTCCCAGGGTGCAGTGAAGTGGGAAAAGGGTGACCGTGGGCCAGTAAACAAAGCACACGAAGTAAATATTATGGTTCAATCATTCTATCGAGATGTTCGGGGGAGAATCTTGTAAATGCCACCAGAAACATCAGGTGACTTTGTTGGGCCATATTTCACTTATTTGTTAGGTAAATTATGTATTTTTTCATATATATCATGTTTGTATTGGGTGGCAGTATGCTTCAAAGGGACTGTTTGGGGGATAAAAAGGATTTCTAGGTGCCGGACATCGCCGCTGCGCTGATCTCGCTGCCCTGATCCTACGGGGACTCTGGATACCTCCCGGGGCCCTGCAGGCAAGGTGCCGGGGGTGGCGGGGGGGCTAGGGCTGTCTCCTGAGGGGATCCTGCCTAGCTGGCTTCCCGCTCGCCCGCCATTTTAGAACTTCTCTAGCCCTTAACTCCGCGGAGGCGCTTGAAGCGGGAGCAGTTCCTCTGCCTTTTAGCCCTGCCACCTGAAGCCCAGGGCCCTGGGAGCTCCTGAGATTCCTTGTGAAGGGCCAATTCCCGCCACATGTCCCCGTGCAGGTCCTTACCTCGGTATTCCTCTTCTTGGAACGCAGCACAGACAGGCGAGGAGGAAGGCAGTCCTGCAGCTCGTCTTCGGGACAAAAAAAAATGGCGGCCGCAACAGAGCAGTCTCTCCGTCCGTCTCCAGGTTAGGGTTTCTAGCTTGCAAGCCATCACTGCAGAGTACAAACAACTCAGGGCCAGGGGCACCATATATAACGAAGGGACAGTGAATTAGATATTGGTACAAGGGGGAATAGAGCCCGGCAGCACAGGCGAGGATGAAGTGAGTCCTGCAGCTCATCTACGGGACCCAAAAAAAATGGCGGTTGCAAGCTTCCGTCTTTTTCGGAATGGGGGCGTGGTTCTGAGACCAACGTCACTGTCTAAAGAACAGCAAAACTTACGCCCCCAAATCCGAAAAAGACGGGGCTAAATTGGAGTGAAGCATCTCTCCTCCAATGGCTGGCCTCCGTTTAGGAAGCCAGCCAATGGGGGAGAGACGGGCCAGGGAGGCTGGTTCTAAAGCCCTACTAAGAATCATTAAATCTCCTCCCCAGACTGCGCAAGCGCAGCCTTTAGGTCCTCGACCTAAAAAGGGGATCCCAAACAATTGGTAGTCCCTAAAGAGTTTCGAGAACAGGTCCTCTATTATGCACACACCCACTTGACGGCAGGCCACATTGGGGCAGAAAAAACATTACAGTATATACTGTGGTTTTTTTGGCCTGGCCTGTATAAAGAAGCAATCTCCTTTTGCAGAACCTGTGAGGTGTGCCAGAAGAAAAACCTACAGAGACCCCCGGCTGTTCCTTTACAGCCAATGCCGATAATAGGCCAACCATTCGAAAGGGTGGGTATGGACCTCATTGGGCCCCTCCCACGTCTTCCAAAGGGAACACCTACGCGTTAGTAATCGTTGATTACGCTACCTGCTTCTCAGAAGCATTCGCTTTAAAATCACCAACCACTAAGAACATGGCCGAAATGTTTTTGGAGCTGTTTTCTAGGGTAAGCTTCCCCAAAGAGGTCATAACTGACCAAGGGACACCCTTCGTTTCCAAATTGATGAGGGAGGTCACCAAGTCACTGAATATCCAGCAAATCCGGACATCTGCGTATCACCCACAGACTGACGGTTTGGTTGAGCGTTATAACCGAACCCTCAAAACCACCCTGAGAAAAATGCTGTCCCTAGAAAACCAAGATTGGGACCGTTTACTTCCCTTGGCTTTGAATGTCTTGTGAGCACTAGTGCAGAGTTTCACCGGTTATTCCGCATTTGAACTGCTCTACGGGAGACAACCCAGGTCTCTGCTTGAAATAACTCGGGATGCCTGGGAAAGGGAGGAACAGGAAGAAACTAGGTCACTTCTGGAATATACGCAGTCATTGCGTAGCAAAATAGGAAAACTGAGGGACCTCGCATATTCAAACATTGAACGTAGCCAGATACGACAGAAAAAGACCTATGACCAAGGGAAAAGGTGGAGAACACTGACTTTAGGGGATTGGCATTGGTACTACTGCCAGCCACAGCTCATAAATTCCAGAGGGAGTGGAAGGGACCTTATCAGGTGGTTGAGGTACTTGGAACCACGACCTATCGGCTCCAGATATCCCCAGCCAGAAAGCAATTCTTTCATATAAACATGTTAAAGAAGTAGATAGGACCCATACCCCGAAATGCTCAATTCAGTTTACCATCACATGTGAATGCCTCCACCCTAGCAGACCTCCCTGTTAATGAGGAGATAAGTGCCGCCAGGAAGCAGGAACTACATGAGACCCTGCAACCCTTCGCTGATCTGTTCTCGGATCAACCCGGGTGTACTTCGTTGATTGAACATAGAATAGACACAGAGCCAGGGAAGATGGTAAAGTTACGGCCCTATAGGATTCCAGCAGCTAGGAGGGAGTCCGTAAGAAAAGAGGTACAGGACATACTGCGCCTGGGAGTAATCAGACCGTCACGGAGCAGCTGGTCATCCCCGATTGTAATGGTGCCTAAGCCTGATGGATCCACAAGGTTCTGCATGGACTTCAGGGCGCTCAATGCCATTTCCTCCTTTGATGCGTACCCCATCCCGAGGGTAGATGACTTAATTGAGTGCATCGGAGAAGCCCGTTTCATAACACCGTTAGACCTTACAAAGGGCTATTGGCGAGTACCTCTACGGGAAGAGGACAGACACAAAACGGCCGTTTCTACAGATGAAGGGCTCTTTGAGTTCAACGTGCTGCCGTTCGGGCTCCATGGGGCGCCAGCCACGTTTCAGAGGTTAATGCACAAAGTCCTCCTTCCTTTTCGGGGGTTCTGCTTGGTGTATCTGAATGACATTGTGATATTCAGCGATACCTGTCAGAACCTACTGAAACATCTGCAAACCATACTGCTGGCCTTAAGAGACGCCGGTTTGCACATTAATGCCAAGAAGTCCCGATCTGCCTACTCAACGGTCAAATATTTGGGGTACATGTTAGGTGAGGGGGCTATAGCACCACAAGAGGAGAAGGTGAAAGCCATACGAAACACACCCTTTCCCAGCACAAAGAAAGAACTGAGGGCTTTTTTAGGCCTTATCGGATACTATCGTAGCTTTCTCGCCAATTTTGCAGACTTAGCTACTCCGTTGACTAATCTCCTCCAGAAAGGGGTAAGCCCAAAACAAATACAGTGTCCCCCTGAGGAGGCTAAGGCGGCATTCCAAAAGCTGAAAGAAGCCCTTACCACCAATCCCATCTTAATAGCCCCAGATTTCGACAAACCTTTTTTTGTTGCCACGCACGCCTCCTACAAAGGGATCGGGGCAGTCCTCTCTCAAATAGGAAAAGACGGACTTGAGCACCCACTGTTGTACATAAGCAGGAAACTTCACCCCAGAGAAACAAAATACCCAACCATTGAACGAGAATGTTTAGCCATTCGTTGGGCTGTTGAGAAACTCAAATACTAACTTGAAGGAAAACACTTCACCCTTTTCACAGACCTTGCCCCACTACAGTGGATGTACAGGCAGAAGTCCCACAATCACAGAGTCCTGAGGTGGTTCCTCTTTTTGCAACCATACTCTTTCACCATCCAACATAAGAAAGGCAGAGACCATGGCAATGCTGATTTTCTTTCTAGACTGTGTACTCTCTGCAAACGGGAGAATCTAAGGGGGGAGGTGGTGGCAGGGACCGACACTAACTGGTGGTCAGTTAACAATGATCACCCCTCTCTTTCATCGCCTCAGGACACCTGGGAAACGGAGTCCGAAGCGTGGTGGAGGCAAGTACAAGCAACTGAGGAGAACTGTTCCTTTAAGGGCGCCGAGGATGAAAGAGAAAGCACTCCCCCGTATCCGCGCTGATATGCCAAGCGAGCCCATTGGAGGAGCCGTATACGCCCCCAACTGACGTGTCGTCCGGAGACGCAATCAAAAAGGAGGAAGTCAAGACGGAGATGTGTCTCGACACCTGGAGGAAGAGAGGAGAGCGAAGGGAGACTGCCGAGGACGGAGAAGGTTCGAGGGAGGATGTTACGGACGAGCGGAGTGCGAGAGTAGCTGTGCCTGGAGGCCACCGTTCCCAAGCACCGCACAGCCACACCCACGGAGGAGTGTGGCTCACACAGGTGCGTGACCGGGTAGCGGGTTGGCTGGGTCGGCGTGGCAACGCCTTGTAAATACTGTGACTAGCGACCTTACTTTCCGTCCCTGTCACTCCCAAACCCCTCCCCTATCCTCCGATTCTCACCACGTTTTTCCTTCACCTGCCTTACACTATCTAGAATATCGAGCACGTAAATCACCGGTGTCCGCACTTCCCGAGGGTCCCTAGGGGTTATCGAAAGACCATAGAGCAGAGTGCTAAAGCCTTTCTTTCTCTCCCGCATGTGGCGCTGGGACCCGGCCCGAGATAGAAGCCTGGAAAACCCAGAGGAAGAGAGAAGGCGGACCAGTTCTCACAGATTTCGAGCCCTCGCTGATACCTTGGACCCTGCCACATTAGCACGTGAAAGACAGACTCAAAGAAAGAAAAAAACGTTTATAAAAATAAAACCCCACTTACCTAGTTCTGTTGTCCGAGTCCCTCCTTCTGAACCGCCATACCATGCTACCACTAGGATAGCTGGTCTATAAGGTTGACTTTACAACCATCACCCTAAGGGTTGTTTGGACTGGTGCAAGATGCTCACTAGAATAGTGAACATCATATACCAGGCCAACTTCTCACAAAGGGTATGTAAAGCCCTTTCCGCAGGTGATTGAGAATCAGGAAAGAAAGTCTTTAATATCACTGGTTCATTGAGATGGAAATCAGAAGGTACTTTAGGCATAACAATGAGGTTAGTGCAGAGCACTATCGAGTCCCTGGTGAAATGGAGGAAAGGCGGTTTAATAGTGAAGGATTGAATGTCACTGACTCACCTGGTTGTTGTGAGAGCCAACAGCAGAGGCATCTTCCACGACACAAACTTCAAGTCAGCTCTATGAATAGGTTCAAAGGGGTGTCGCATGAGTTGTGACAGAATAATGCTAAGATGCCAGGGTGGAGGTGGACAGCGGATGGGAGGAAACATACGAAACAATCCTTTGAAGAATTGTTGAATGATCCGAGAGGAATAAAGAGAATGTGAACTATCTTGTCGGAATCTTGAGATAGCTGCTAAGAATACTTTAAGAGTAGAATAGGAAAGTCCCGACTTTGCCAAATGTAAAAAGAAAGGCAATAATTGTTCCGGTGTTGCACGGATTGGATGAAGCAAACTCGCTTCCATTTGAGCATGTAGGTTTTTATTGTGGCGGGCGCTCTAACATTAGCTAAGACCTCCCTACACTCCGAAGGAACGTCTAAGTGAGCAAATTCAAGGTGTTCAGGCGCCAGGCTGCTAGGCGCAGAGATGCAGGATCCGGATGGCAGATCTGCCTGTTGTGAATGGACAAGAGATTCGGTATTGGTTGCAACTGAATGGGATTGCATTTGGATAGAAGGACGAGTTCAGTATACCAAATCTGGCGAGACCCTCTGGGAGCTATAAGGCGAAGGCGACAAGGCTCCTCCTTCATTTTCCGGAGAACCCTGGGAACCAACATTATCGGCGGAAAAGCATAGGCATAGATCTGCGACCAATTCATCAAAAATGCATCCCCGCACGAGTCTTGTTGGGGAAGCCAACTTGCCTAGAATGGGCATTTGCGGTTCAGACTGGTCGCGAACAAGTCCAGATCGGGTCGACCCCACTTTTGAAATATACGATCCAAGGTAGGTTGATGGAGCTCCCACTCATGATTGGACACTGTTGACCTGCTGAGGGAGTCCGCTGGGATGTTGTATACTCCCGGAACATGGACTGCTGCCATAGTTATTTGATGTCGGATCGCCCAATCCAAAATTTGCTGGGACAGCAGAGTGGAGCTTGTCCTTCCTTGTTTGCTTAGGTAGTGCATACTTGGTGTGTTGTCCGTCCGGATCATTACTGATGCTCCTAGAATGATGGTGCGAAAAGATTTTAGAGCCAGGAAGATTGCTAGCAACTCTAAAAGATTGATATGCCAAGTCTTTTGTTGAGCATCCCATTTGCCATTGTCAGTTAGTCCTTGAAGGTGTGCTCCCCACCCTTCGAGGGAGGCGTCCGTGGTGATGATGAAACTTGGAGCTTGCACTAGGAATGAGAGGCCTGTTGCCACGTTCCTTTTGCAAGTCCACCAGAGTAAAGCCTTCTGCATCTGAGGAGTGATGCGGATGAGATCGTCGAAGGACCCCGAGACCTGTAGCCATTGCTTGTTGAGCTCCTCTTGCAGGGGTCTCATCTTGAGATGACAGTTGGGGACCAAAGGAATGCAGGATGAGAGCATCCCTAGAAGTGACTTGAACTGTCGGACAGAAACGCACCTTTCTGATCGTAGTCGTTGGGCAAGCTTGCACAGCTTTTGTTGTCTTTCGTTTGAGACAAAGGCGTGTGTCCGTAGAATGTCTATGGTGGCTCCTAAGAACGATATTGTTTGTGATGGGATGAGTTGAGACTTGTCCAGATTGATGGAGAGACTCAGAGACTGGAAAAGTGACAGGCATTTCTGAGTATGGATGTTTGGGAGTGCGTAAGAATTCGCCTTGATAAGGCAGTCGTCTAAATAAGGAAAAATTTGAATTCCTTCTAGTTGAAGGTGTGCAGCCACCGGTGCCAAAACTTTGGTTGGTGAAGACAAGGGGCACGAAACGTAGTCTGAAGGGAAGGACCTTGAACTGGAAGTCCCTGCAGCTACTCTGAACCTCAAGAACTTTCTGTGTCTGGGTAAAATCGGGACATGAAAGTAAGCATCTTGGAGGTCGAGGGAAGTCATGTGATCCCCTGTAGAGAGGAGTTGACGGACTTCTTGTAGAGTCAACATCCGAAAGGATTGTTTTTGGAGATATTTGTTAAGGGAACGAAGATCCAAGATGGGGCGCCATTCTTTAGATTTCTTTTTTATTAGAAAAAATCTGGAGTATAAACCGGTGCTTCTTTGTAACTTTGGAACCACTTAGATCGCTTCCTTTTTTACCATCAAATTTATTTGGGAGAAAAGCTCTGTGAGATGAGCTGGAGGCAGGCCTTTGGGAGGAGAATTCGGAGGAAGCTTAGTAAAGTCTAGAACGTGGCCTCTGGCCATAATGTCCAAGACCCATTTGTCTGTGGTTATAGCAGACCAGGTTGAGTAAAAACTGGAGATCCTTCCTCCAACTTTTGTAGGATTGAGTGGTAGAGCAGGTGGCAGTTGTCACTGCTTTTTAGACGTATTCCGTCCCCGGTAGGATGACCTATTCCTGTTTTGTGCATAAGATGTAGTTGGTTGCTGCCTGAAGGATTGTTGTCGTTGTGAAGAGTAGCATTGGTTACCCTGATAGGACTGGTATTGCCTTGACTGATTATAGCCTCCTCGGCTGGAGAAGGATCCACACCTCTAGTGCCACGAAAAGGTGTTTTTTAAAACTGAAGAGTACCGACAGTTCTTGCTGTCTCTGTATCTTTTTTAATGGCTTGTAGGGTGTCGTCAATATGCTGGCCAAAAAGAGACTCGCTGTCAAAAGGCATATCGATTATCTTCATCTAAACTTCCTGATGAAAAGATCTGGACTTAAACCAGCCCTGTCGCCGCAGGACAGCAGTACCTGCCAGCTGCCGAAAACCTGTAGACGCAACATCCATTGCAGAATCGATAATCCCAGCCAAGATTTGTTCTCCCTCCTGGAGTATCTTGGGCGCTTCCGCCTTGGAGGGCTCAGGTAACATATTGATGAAGGGGGAGATGTCAGACCACATCTGCCTATCACCACAGCCTAAGATGGCCAGTGAGTTGGCTGCACGGACAGTAGTGGCCGCCATGGTCGAAACCTTTTTTCCAATTGCGTCTAGACGTCTCCAAACCCGATCCGGTGGAGCTGACAATGGAGAGGAGGGATTCCGTGCTCCGCGTTGCGCTGCTTGGGCGATAACGGAATCTGGTGTAGTCTGACCTATCAGACATGCTGGGGAGTTATCCGGTGCCTTGCATTTCTTTTCAAGGCGAGGCAGGACTGCCAGGATGGAGGCAGGAGTCTGCATGACTTTCAGTCCTTCCTGCCAAATAAAGTCAATAATAGGGATAGTTCGCACCTGCTTCCTCGGCTGGTCTTTAAAATTGTAAAGGAAACAATCATCCTTCTTTGTTTCCATGGGAAGAAGGAACCGTTGTGCTGCTCTTTCCATCAGAACATGAAAACCTCCAATGTCAACTGGAGGTGAGTCAACAGGAGCAGGAGTCGAAGAAGATGCCGTTTGTATTTGGTAGTCATCCAATTCTCCTTCTTTCCTGTCATAATCCGTGGTGTGAGCTTCCTGATGATGCAACATTGAAGGTACCGGAAAAACTGGTCTGGGCAACCTCAACACTGTTGAAGATTGAGGAATAGTGTTGGTGGGACAGAAGAAGCAGATTCAGATGGAGAAAATCTGCGGTAATAGTCATCTAACATGTACTGCAGATTGTTTAGAAGTGATAGAGGTAATTGTGCCATAGGGATTTACTCTGGAGCTGGAGAAGCAGTATCAGGATAGTAGTCCTCTTCTTGATCTACGTCGTGATATTTAATGAAGAGTTCTGAAAGGCTCCTGGCAGTACGAAATCTGTCATCCTCATCAGGTTCATCCTTCTCTACCCCATAATCCAGTAACTGCTCAGGCAACGCAAGAGGAACTCTACTGGGGGATGTGTGAACTGGAGAGAGGACCTCCAAGGAAGATCTGCGCCTTCGAAGCGAGGAAGGCGCTGTCGTTGATTGTGGCAATGGTGTAGACAACACCGTAGATGTCTTTGAGGATGCTGTGGCTGTAGATGGCGACCAAACTTGAAGACCTGTGCAGGAAGATAGCAGCGCCGACAGTCAGTAGCAGATGAGGCAGGCGTAGATGAGGCTACTGTCGATGAGGCAATCGTCGACGAGGAAATCCTCAATGAGGTAATCGCCGACAATGCAATCGCCGTCGACGAGACAATCGTCAACGAGGTTTTCTTACTCTGTCAACGGAGGGACGTCGACGGTAGACTTCAATCTCTTCATCGACGAGAAGGCAGTGACTGACGTGGTTGGTCTCACGGAGACGGACACCAGCGTCGACGGCGAGGAAGCCGACCACCGTATCATCTGAGGCTTTGGAGACGAGAAGATTGCAGTAGTCTTGTTGTCGCGTCGACAGCAAGCTTCGTCGACGAAGACGTCGTCAAGCTCATCGACGAGGGACCCCGTTTCTGAGGTAAATCTCTGTCAGAGATAGGTTTAGAAGCCTGAGATTTTACAGACTTTCTCGGGGTGTAGAGGGTAGAGTTTGGCCCTTACTAGGTGGAGGAGCCTTTTTGGAAGTGGAAGGCAACTCAGCACTCTTAGAGGTGTGCTGTTTTTTCAACCCCCCGCCCCAGGAGAAGTCAAATCTGTGTTGCTAGTCCTTTTCCTAGAGGCAGCAGTCCTGAAAGAAGAAACATTTTCAACATCAGATAAAGGGTTGTCTTGATCCTTAATCTTCTGTAGCCACAGAAGTAGACGTCCCTCTGTGTCCCTCAGAGTTATTTTAGGGAAAGTTCTGCGGATTTTGCAGTCTCTCACCTGGTGGTCCTGATACAAGCAATAAATGCACTTCTTGTGGGGGTCTTCAGAAAACAGCCGGAGCTTCCCACAAGACTTAGAAGGTCTAAAGAGAGATTTCTTAGAAGACGACATCATGAAATGAAGAAATTCTGAAGAAACCTGAGAAGTACTGAGCAGAGCTCAAGGAGACTCCCTTCACACGATATGGGGTAGAAAATCTGAGAGCCTGAGCCTCTGGGGAGAACATTCTGGAGGGTGCTGTCGCCTGATTGGCTGTAGTTTGGACTATATATAAGGACTTGGACGAGTCATGAAAGTGGAAGATTTTTTCCTATTAACTTCTAGCTATTTTACTTCCTGAGTCTAATTTACCTATGTTATGGCTATTTCATGCATATTTATTGCTATTTTTATGTACCGTTGGACTCCCACTCCGACGACGGGGAATGATTCAAGCATGTGTAGCTATGAAAGATATCCCAATACTGGAGAAACTAAAGAACTCAGTCCTACCACCTTGCAGTATACTGGTAACTGGAAAGGGTGAATTCAAATCCCTCTTCCTAGATGGGTCTCCAACCTTTTCTGTAGTGAAAGCTACTTCTGATCCGTGAAAATCATCGTGAGCTACTAAAGGCCGAGTAATATGTGCATTTTTCCCAAAGTCCCACCCACACCAAGGTTCACTAATTAGGGATAAAGAGATACTCATTTAGTGCCTGCAATGCACAATATGAAACCAGAGAGCCTGGTATTAGCCCTGGCTTTCCGCTTCAACACATTGTGTGCTCCTGACCTCTGCGGTAACCAGCTAAGAAGACTACAATCATAAGAAATCATACAGACCTGCTCTGTTGTTAACAGCTGCCATTGTACTAAAATCCATAAAGTTCACATCTTTCTCTCACACCTCCTCATTCACCACACTACTACGTTCCATAACTCGGTAACCGCACCTCAGTGGTCATCAAGCACAACATGGTAACACTTACCGCATAGGATCACAAAATAAAGATAACACCTTTCCAACCACACAGCCTATATGGATTAGATTGCTGACCAGGTAGGTAAGTGCTTCAGTGCCCCACAGAAAGGGAGTAAGCACTATATAAATGCTGCAATATAATTATTTTATTACATCATGCCTCCATTTTCCACCTTATCACATGCCGGGACCTGGAAAGGCCTGAGTTCAGGGTGTGCGCTGTACCAAAATGTCCCCTGCCAGACTATGCATTTGCTCCATTTAATAATAACCTATGGCACATGTATGCTGCACATGACTTGCCACTTAGTTCATTAATATAGCATTGTTATCATGGACGGTGGGAGTACATAATTTCATGTTCAAGAGTTATTACTTCTAATAATGCCTCTCAATGTAGTGATATAATCTGATGTTCACATGAAATGCTTCTGCATGTAGGAGAAATAAACAAAGTTATTTTTAACCTGTTCCGTGCGCGCCTCAGCCAACGCGAGCACTACATCGCAAGTGCTGCACACGTCCGTTGGCTGACGCAGCCCCGCCCACTGATTAAAACTCCCACACTGCGGCGGAATTCGCTCCACGGTTAAGGAGTTAAAAAGACTCCATCATTTTTTTGTATGACTTTTCTGTCACTATTTGCAAGTCATTGCACATGGAAGGAAGGGGCCACAGATCCTTCACTTGAACAATGCTCAGCTCTCCATGTTATTTATTGGCCCAATTAACAACAGAAAAATATGGCCTCTGCAGGGGTGGGGTACTTTTTTAAATGGGATACATTTAAAGTGAAGTGTTAAGCCTTTTATATTCATTGCTTCATAAAATTAACATTTAAATTACTCCCATTATGTCATTAAAGTAAGGCATCATTTTACATGGATTTTTTTTTTTAAAATAAATCACCTATTGGAAGTTCTCCCTGAACACAAAAGGTAGCCAGGAACCTAATTTTACATTTATTCCATTATTTCAATAAGGTATTGTGAATAGACATATAAAATGATGCTCCTGGTTCCGGTTTGTGGCCAGAAATAATGTGCGAGGAACATTATTTCTTTAAAAATAAAAGAAGTCTGTGAAATGGTGATTACATTTACTGGTGACATTACAATAGTGTTTCAAATAAAACTATATCAATGTAAGCTTACCATTGCATTATACACCGACAACTACATTACAACACAAACCACATTGTAAACCAGACAAAGCATACTCATGATCCAAGGTCTACTTCACACGAGCAGTCATGGCTACCAAAAGAGAAACTTTGCAATGACTCGACATAATGGTGCATTCTTAGTTATTGCCACGTTTGGAAGGATGTCGAGCTTAGACTGCTCAGTCTATGAGAGATTGGATTAGCAGATGCAATTGCAGGGATTGAAAGGTTTGTCTAAAAACTCATTTAGAAGTTGACAGAGGATATTTAGTGATTTTAAACTAAAGTTGTTATGGATTAAATTCAATGTGCATGATCTACCCAGAAGAACTAGAACATCATATAATCCCACCTCTCGTAATTTTTCAGGCATAGAAGATTCTTAAGCATTGAAAACCGCTCGTGTTTCAAATACCTGGAAAAAAGCAATGCCCATATGCATTAAAACATTTTTTTTAATGTTTCTCTTGGCCACAAACCTGATGCAGGTCTGGTTGTGCATAATATGGCAACAGGGCCGGCTCTAGGCTCATGGTGGCCCTGTGCAGGGAGCGTAGGTGGGGGCCCCGGAAAAGGGGGTCCGGACGGGGCGGAGCTCACTCCACGCTCCACCAGGGCCCGCGCCTGGCTGTGTCAAACTGAAAACGCTCGGGTTGGCCCGGTCGCTCACCTGCCCCCCGAACTCTAGGGGCCCCCAGGAGTCGCTGGGACTTGGAGCCATATTTCAACTGTCTGCTGCTTAATAGTGCAGAAATACCCTTTCTCTCCACCTTTATTGGCACAGGCGGAGCAGGGGGCCTAAAGAAATCAATCACCACCAGTTTACATGGGAGGCCGCGCCCGCTGCTAGTGCCACTGACTGGAAGACAGACAGCGGCCTACGAGTCGATGGATGCGGCACCGGCAAATTGAATGCGGCGGGCCCCCTGCCCCTCGGAGAAAGTGTCAGTGATTCCGAAATGTAATACTCGGCAATGATTAGGCCTTCCGCTGGCTGGGACTCGAGCCATATACTGCCGCTTAATTTAATACAAAATAGTACCCCCGACTCCACCTTTATTATAGGCCCTGCAGGCACACAGGCGGAGAGGGGCCTAAAGGAAATCAGTGGCCGGCTATGCCACTGGAAGACAGACAGCGGACGGCCTACCTCGATGCGGCAAAACTCCCGGCTGCAGTGCAGTAAATTCGCCCCTCCGGCCTCAAGCATTAACAGCTACACTCACGCCCGGCTACCTAGCTGCAAATGATTCGCTTGCTTGCCATGACGCGTCGCGATAGTCAGTCAGTGCCACAAACAGTGTGCAGAAATATCATTATCAATCATCTGAGAGAATGGATCTATTCTGCCCTTTCTCGGCAGGTGCGTTCACACTTCTTCACTTTATTCTCAGTCTGAGCTCAGGGGCCGCTCAGCTTTTGTCCGACTCCGACGTCGACGACCACCAAATGGCTGGGCTGTGCAGAGAGAGTCATACGCCGCCAGTCCCACAAGTTAGTTACGCACGCGGGGAAGTCAAGCAGCAGGTTAGGTTGAGTCTGCCCGCTGCCGCAGATCACTCTATCCTGGCTTCCGGCGTCTGTGCCAGCCAGCCGGGTGACAGTCATGATGATTTGAAACACCCCGGCGCCCCTGCTGCCCAATCAGGAACGAGGTCGGTGCTGACTCGGAGCCAGAGGCCAGGGAAGTTAAAGGGAGGAGGGGGGGAGGGGGGGGGGGAGTGACTCAGTGTGTCAGGGCTTGGAACTGTGACTGTCGGACTCGGAACTTAGTATTGGAAGCCGGGGTCGGAGCCGGAGGCCGCCAAATCCTGCCAGGGGGGCGCCAGTGCCACGATGTATCATTGATCCTTCCGATCCGATCCTCGTCGTGGCGGCCCCTGGGGTTTGGCGGCCCTGTGCAGGTGCACACTTTGCACATGCCTAGGGCCGGCCCTGATGGCAATTGCTGCAGCTCCTGAGCTTCGGTATACGGAGATAATTATTCCTGCAAGGCAGTCGCTCTGGGTTCCAAGTCAGGCAGGGTCAAAGCACGATGCAGCAGCAGAAGGCAGACATTGTGGTTCTCCGTGAGCAAGTTAACACTGCTCATGTTGGGCCTACATCAGCCACTTCAGCCGCCCCAGATAGGCTAAGATAGCCAGCAGGAGCAGCAGGTTCCTATGACGGTAGACACAGTTAAGCGGGCTGAAAAGCCTAAAATTTAAAAAAACGATGATAGGGTACTAAAGTGAAAGTCAGGTCTCGAGCTTCAGACAGGTTGTCGGCGAGCTACCAGTAGCTCACGATCGACCACTTGGAGACCATTTAATTCCTTCATAGAGGATTCTATGATGGGCTAGTGATTGCATGTCCCAACATTCAGACAAATTGGAGTCTTCCATAACCAACAAGGATTATGCTACTTACCCAGTAAGCATCTGTTCTTGGCATGTAAAGCTGTAGCCACGCACGCCTCTGACATACTCCTGCCATCTAGTGTTGGGGTCGGATGTTTGCAAGATGCTTTTATTCGAAGAAGTCTTTCCTAGTCACAAGGTAAGTTGACTTCTCCTTTTGGTGATAGCGCGCATGGGCATCAACTCCAATGTTAGACTGTTTTCCCGCAAGAGGATGAGAATGGAGTAAATAAGTGTCGAACAGAGATGTCAATGTGTATGCAATGTAAATAATGCAAAACTGCAACAGCTACAGGTACCCTGGGAGGTGGCCGGGGACATGTTAATCAACAGCTTTACATGCCAAGAACAGCTGCTTACTGGGTAAGTAGCATAATCTGTTCGAGGCATGTGTGCTGTAGATACACATGCTTTGAATCGACTACATAGTAGTATTCTCTTAAAGTGGTGGCTAACTAGAGGATGCTGCAGCTGATTGAAAAAAAGTGTTTTAGCACTGCTTGGCCTACATTGGCTTGTTGATGAGCTAACACAGCCACACAGTAATGTTTGGTAAAAGTGTGTACAATGTTGCTGCTTTACAAACGTCAGCTATAGGGAAGTTACCTAAAATGGCCATAGATGTTCCTATTTTACGAGTGGAATATGCTGTAGGAGGTATAACGTTTGTTTAGCTTCAGTGTTGCAGGTTTGAATGCACTTAACAACCCACCTTGCAATAGCCGATTTAGATATGGGATTGCCTTTGTGAGGTGTAGCAAATGCAATGAACAGTTGTTTTGTTTTGCGAAAATCTTTTGTTTTTTCAATGTAATACAATAGCTTCTGACATCAAGTGTATGAAGAGCTCGTTCTGCTACCGAATAAGGTTGAGGAAAGAACACGGGCAACTCAACTGATTGGTTGATATGGCAAGCAGAAACCACTTTGGGAAGGAACTTTGGATTGGTGCAAAAAACTAACCCCGTCTCTATGAAGTTGAAAGAAGGGTTCTTCTAAGGTTAAAGCGTGTAGCTCACCAACTCTCCTTAATGAAGTGACTGCAATGAGGAAGGCGACTTTCCATGGAAGAAACTGTACTGTGCAGTTGTGTAATGGCTCAAAAGGTGGACCCATGAGCCGTGTAAGCACAATGTTCAGATTCCAAGCTGGTCCTGGAGGTACTCTGGGTGGTGGTATTCTCTTAAGGCCCTCCGATTAAGGCTTTAATTACTGGAACTTTGAACAGAGATAGATGTTGTCTGTTTTGCAAATATACAGATATTGCTGTAAGATGCAAACAAATGGAAGTGTAGGATAAATCAGCATGCTGTAAATGCAGAAGGTAACAAATTATATCTTGAGCATACGCATTTAGAGGATCAATATTGTTATTCGTACAATACATAACAAATCATTTCCTTTTAGCTGCAGAGCATGCTTTGGTAGTAGGCTCTCTTGCTTCTTTAAGAATGGTCATGTATTCTGCTGGCAAGTTAAGATATCCAAACTCTATAACTTCAGGAGCCAAATCACTACATTGAGCTCTTTGGGATTTGGATGTCTGACTTCTCCATGGCTCTGTGTGAGAAGGCTGGAATTGAGATGTAGCTTTTGATGAAGAACTGCTGACAGTTCTCAAAGTGTAGTGACCCACGGTTGATAAACCCAAATGAGAGCTACTAGAATCAGTAGGAGGGATGTTTGCCTGAGCCTCCGCCCAGAAATGGAAGGAGAGGGAGAGGCGGAAAAGAGTAGGCATGTATCCCTGACCAGTTCATCCATAGGGCATTGCATTTGGATAGAGGGTGTGGGAACCTGGAAATGAGGTTTGATCATGTTGAGTTGTCCACTGTGGCAAACAAATCTGTTTGGGGGAATCCCCACTGTTGAATGTATGGAAGGAGAACCTGGGGATGAAGTTCCCACTTGTGAATTTGTTGCTGCCTTCAGCTTAGGAGGTCAGCAATTTGATTACCCACTCCTTGGAGATGCTCTGCAGGAAGATGCGCTTTGTAGTGGAGGAGGAGTGACAGTTGCAGAGAATGTGTCCCCCACCTATTTTCATACACAGTACATTCCTGTCATGTAATTGGTGCGGACTAGGACAACTTTCCCTATGAGGTGAGACTAAAAAGCTTTCAGTGCTAGATATACAGCTAGAAGCTCTAGATAATTGATGTGTAGATCTTTGTACCTGCTTTCCCATAGACCTTAAATTGTCAAGCTGTGAAGATGTGCAAGTGTATAGAGCCGCTGCCAGATAAGACTGCATTTGTGAAGGCTGAAGTTGAGACTTTTGAGCATGGACTGTGAAACCCAATTGGTAGAGTAGGTCTAATGTAATCCGAGTGTGGTGTAAACGCTTTTGGTGTGTGCTGGCTTTGATGAGCCAGTCGTCCAGATATGGGAAGACATGAATTTAATGTCTTATGAGAAGTGCAGCCACTACTGCCACACATTTTGTGAATACTCTGGGAGCAGTAGTTACTCCATACTGGAGTACTTAAAATTGATAGTGTTTTCCAGCTATCACAAACCTGAGGTATTTGCAATGAGCTGGGTACTCACGACCACCTGTCCAGCTGGAATGTCTTCGGACTCTAATTCGATCTCTAAGTCGGAATCTGATTCTGCGACTGAGAAGGCCTCCTCTTCTTCCGCAGCTGTGGCTTCATGTTCGGATTCTTCTCCGAAGATATCCGAAGTACATTGAGTGCTTTGGCGCTGCATTTCTCGTAGTCGAGCTCAACGATCTTGAAGAGTCTTTTTCGATCAGAACGACCGACAGGCCTCGCAATCTTCTTCCTTGTGCTCCGTGAGAGGCACAAGTTGCAGACGTGGTGTAGATAAGTGCACGGGTATTTGGTGCGGCACTGTCAGACTTTTATTACTGTATGTTACTACACAGGAACAGAGATGCTGGTTCCTGAATCCACCCGGACAGCAACTTAGAGCTTAGTGTAACAAGTCTCCAAAGAGGCTATCATGGGGGAAGGGGGAAAGTGGATAAAATACCAAAAGAGAGAAGAGACTGTTCTGGCTGGTTTCTTCTGTAGTCCGTCCTGCAGACTTCTACTGTTGCTGAAACCTGTGGGCAAGAATTAATGTCAACATGAACCAATTTCTATTCTAATCCTGTCCTTATCTTGCTTGAACTCTCTATGTCTCACTTTCTTACCCTACGACTTCCAGAAATTCTTATTTAGTGTTCATGTGTTGTGTGCTTTTATTCTTTGATGAACTCTTTCTTCTGCAATTAGAAAAATAACCTTTAGTCACTGTTAACCTTCTAACTGTTAAACCTCTTCCCTACGAAAAACTCACTTACTTTTCTATTTTCTGTTAATTCTCTTCTTTTTAAGTCTCCCTCGCTCTCTGCCTTTATTCACAGTATTTTTCCTCTCTAGCACACCTGTAATATATTTACATGGGTTGGTTAAACGCCTTTACTCTCTTATTGAACTCTGTATTATTTATATTCTATTTAGGGATTCACTTACTGTGTTTTTAGGTCTTTTCCTATTGATAAATATTCATCTGTATTTCAAGTAACTTCTATTATTGTTTTTTTCAGGTCCTGCCTTCTCAGCGTTTTATTCTTTTAATGCTGGTTGATAAGAACGTTGTCTTTTCTCCTTGGTAAGAATTATTCTTTATTCAAAAAACTATTTACAGCTTGTGCTTGTATTACTGCCATACAATAACTGATACTTCTTCCATTTGTTTCAGGTCCTGACTTCTCAGCGTTTGTTCCTATGCTGACTGACAGGGATGTCGTTTTTTTCTACTCGGTAAGTATTGGTTCTCTATTTACATTTGTACATTCATTTTCTAGCATGTATGAACAGATTATCACTTAGCTCTAGCTTCTTCTTTCATTCCCAGATGCTCCGGTGAGAGCGCCACAACATCTCCCTCTACGCTGTAAGATATGCCTCACAGCACGAAGACCTGCCGCTCTTCACAGTTTCCACTTGTCTTTTCCTCTTCGTGGCGGCTTGAAATGCTGTCCGATATTTCCTTAATATTTCTTGACTACCTCTGTGACTTTGACTCTCGAAACTAAACGCTACAATTGATTTACTGACAACACATCTAACTACACTTCCTAACGCGGTTGAATCCTTGGTGAAGTGCGCAGTTCTCAGACAGCGCAAGCCTCACCTGGATTCCACCGCGTTCTCTGCTGGGCACTAGAACGCTAACTGTAACTCGATTCTGGTGACCTTTTTAGGTGCCATTTTCGAGTTAGCTCAGACCAGGTGCCTTCCATAGCGCGGGATATGTTGTTTTTGACCTTCTTATGTGCAATTAAGCCTATCCGCAATCTTGGAGTCCTGACAGTACCCTCCAACAAGGTAGATTCTCTCCTCTGGGGCTTGGTTGAAAACCGTCGATGAAAGGCCTTAACCAATCTTGAAGCATGAACGTCTTCATCTTGTTCCCAAGATCTTTCCTCAGGCCCATAACCTTTCCAGTCCACCAAGTAAATAACTCCCCTTTTTACATTTTGGAGTCTAGAATTTCTTTGACTTCAAATTCAGTGCCAGTCTCTAGTTGAAGAGGCTTTGGTGACAAGTTTTTTTGCGAGTTCTCTGGAGCCTTCTTTAACAAGGATATGTGGAAAACTGGGTGTATCTTCAGCCATGGTGGTAATTGGATTCGGTAAGTCACCGGATTTATCTTTTCTTCTACCAAATACGGACCAATAAATCTCGGTTGAAACTTCCGATTCCCCTTAAGTCTCAGATTTTTGGTACTTAACCAAACCTTATCTCCTATTTCCAATAGAGGTCCTACACGTCTCTTCCTGTCTGCATAAGTCTTGTATTTTTCTTTAGCTAGTTTTAGATTTCAATTGAGCTCTTATGCACCTGTTCTAATTGTGTCACAATTTCCTCTACTGCTGGAACTGAGATTTCAGTTTTTCTGAGTGTTGAGTTTGGATGTCTCCCATAATTCACGAAGAAAGGGGAAAAACCGGTGGAAACATTTCTTGCATTATTATGGGCAAATTCTGCAGCCCATAGATAGTCCGACCAGTTTCCTTCTTGTTTCAAAAGAAACAATTTCAAGTACTGTTCAAGTTCTTGATTCACCCTCTCGGTTTGACCGTCAGTCTCTGGGTGATAACTGGTGGAAAACCGGACTTCAGTACCCAACCCTTCCATAAATGACTTTCAAAAATGAGAAATGAACTGTGGGCCCCTATCAGTGATTACTATTTTGGGGATTCCATGTCTTTTCACAATCTGAGAGCTAAAATGAGACGCCAACTGTTTAGCCGTTGGCACTCCTTTCAGAGCTGTGAAATGAGCCATTTTAGAAAGGGAATCTACCACTACTAAGATGGTATTGTAACCCTGACTAAATCGTTTCTGAATCCCCAAGACCCGCCGAGCCGCCTAAAGTCAATGCGCGTAGGTTGATTTATGTACTTTAAAGAGAACCGCCGCTTTTTATCTCGTGCATGCAATATGCAATTTTCCTCCACCCACTGGCGCCACAATCACCTCTTGTACGCCTTCACCATAATTTGTATACACACCGAGGCTGAGCCCAGACCCTATAAACAGCACCTGTTTCAATATTTACACGGTCCCATAGCAAACGCACTGCTATTTTTGCCTCCTCTCACTCTGTTTTTTCGCTGGACGGCCCTAGTTACCACTCAACGTTATACGTCCAGATCGCAACCGGTCCTGTGCCTGCCCGATTTAGCCCGTCTTCACGGTCACAAAAACACTGCTCTCTGTTGCACCGTTCTCCTTCACTGCACTAGCACAGACACAATTTTCACTACTAGAGATGAGGATAACAACTTTTTAAAAGAAAAATGCCTAACTATAAGTATTTCTCATTTTCTTTCCCTCTGTTTTTCCCCTAAATGTAATTCTAAAAAGTGAAGTAATGCGACAAAAGGCAGAATGAAAATATATGAAAGTATAAGACAACAATGATTTAATTTTTGTCCTGATGATGATGCCCCTCATGTAACTAAGGCATCGAAACGCCGTCGACCAAAAAACCCTTTATGCAATAGGATATTGAAATATTGTGAAATGCAATGGTGTGGTTATAACAATCTGTGTCTGTAACACTGACTACAAGTACACAGACATTTTTGCTTTGCCACTTTTGGCTATTCTTTTCGTTGTTTTGTCTTGAATGTTCGTGGGTCACGGCTGTGCCCACTTGTTATTAATTTGTTCACACTGCTTGTTTTATCTACTAGATTGCTAGAATAAATTCCTTGTCCGGCTGGACAAAAGACGTAACACTTATCAGGTGTATGATTATTGTTTTTTACACCTTTTTCCCATGAATAGGGACCGCTAGTTTTCCTTCGGCCTGAAACTCACCTTTGGTTTCTTTGGACAATTACGCACAAAATGGCCTCCAGATCCACAGTACATGCAAAGATTGCTGGCTCTTCTTTTTTCCTTCTTTTCTTTGGAGAGAGGACCCCGTATAGTTCCAATCTGCATAAGTTCGATACCCTGTTGACCTTCATAACTTCATCCTCCTTCCGATCTGCCTCGATCAAATCTTGGAACTTCCGATCTGAAATCTTTTTTCTTTTCTCCTTTTCTTTCCCCTTGACGGAAATCTATTTCCAAAACCAAGTCTACCAACGCAGAGATTTCCGTGGGCCTATTGGGTATTCCAGCCAACACATCTTTTAATTTGTCCTTCAATCCACAATAGAACACCGCTGCTCTCTTACTCTCTGGCCAGTTGGTTTCCACCACAAGCTTATTGAATTGAGCCAAATAATAGACCACATCACGATTCCCCTGTTTCAGGTCAAGCAACTCGTTGTCTACAGCTTGGGATATTCGCCTTCTGTCAAATATTCGAAGAAACTTTCCTTGAAGTTCTCATAATTTCGCAATATGGGATCATCTTTCGTAATCAAAGGCAAAGACCAGGAGGCTGCATCCCCACTTAGGTATGACAACACAAAGGCGACTCAAGACTGCGCATCTGGAAAAATGGAAGGGCGGCACATGAAGTGTAATGAACACTGCGTAATGAATATCTGAGCCTTCTGTGGATCCCCGCTAAAAGCGCAGGTGCCGCTAATGGAATGACTGGTAACAGGTAATGAATCACCTGAGTAGTCATCCTATTGGCCCCTTCTGATAATGAAGCTTGAGTATCCGACCAAGAACCAAAAGGTTGTCTAAGTCTTTGTGCCAATTCTGCGGTTTCTTTCTAGAGTTAACTACTTCCAATCTAAGGCTCTGGTTTTCCTCTCGGACTGCACTCAACTCTTTTTGTATGGTATCTAATATGGTTCCTAACCCTTGTAAGTCTATTCCCTCAGCGATCTCTGTTCGGGTGTAAAATGCAACTTGGGCACTTCACTCTTTCAGACTTTTATTACTGTATGTTACTACACAGGAACAGAGATGCTGGTTCCCGAATCCACCCCGACAGCAACTTAGAGCTTAGTGTAACAAGTCTCCAAAGAGGCTATCATGGGGGAAGGGGGAAAGTGGATAAAATAACAAAAGAGAGAAGAGACTGTTCTGGCTGGTTTCTTCTGTAGTCCGTCCTGCAGACTTCTACTGTTGCTGAAACCTGTGGGCTAGAATTAATGTCAACATGAACCAATTTCTATTCTAATCCTGTCCTTATCTTTCTTGAACTCCCTATGTCTCACTTTCTTACCCTACGACTTCCAGAACTCTGCTCCTCTTCTAAATTCTTGTTTAGTGTCCATGTGTTGTCTGCTTTTATTCTTTGATGAAATCTTTCTTCTGCAATTAGAAAAATAACCTTTAGTCACTGTTAACCTTCTAACCCTTAAACCTCTTCCCTACGTAAAACTCACTTACTTTTCTATTTTCTGTTAATTCTCTTCTTTTTAAGTCTCCCTCGCTCTCTGCCTTTATTCGCAGTATTTTTCCTCTCTAGCACACCTGTAATATATTTACATGGGTTGGTTAAAAGCCTTTACTCTCTTATTGAACTCTGTATTATTTATATTCTATTTAGGGATTCACTTACTGTGTTTTTAGGTCTTTTCCTATTGGTAATTATTCATCTGTATTTCAAGTAACTTCTATTATTGTTTTTTCAGGTCCTGCCTTCTCAGCGTTTTATTCTTTTAATGCTGGTTGACAAGAACGTTGTCTTTTCTCCTTGGTAAGAATTATTCTTTATTCAAAAAACTATTTACAGCTTGTGCTTGTATTACTGCCATACAATAACTGATACTTCTTCCATTTGTTTCAGGTCCTGACTTCTCAGCGTTTGTTCCTATGCTGACTGACAGGGATGTCGTTTCTTTCTACTCGGTAAGTATTGGTTCTCTATTTACATTTGTACATTCATTTTCTAGCATGTATGAACATATTATCACTTAGCTCTCGCTTCTTCTTTCATTCCCAGATGCTCCGGAGAGAGCGCCGCAACATCTCCCTCTACGCGGTAAGATTTGCCTCACAGCACGAAGACCTGCCGCTCTTCACAGTTTCCGCTTGTCTTTTCCTCTTCGTGGCGGCTTGAAATGCTGTCCGATATTTCCTGAATATTTCCTGACTACTTCTGTGACTTTGACTCTCGAAACTAAACGCTACAATTGATTTACTGACAACACATCTAACTACACTTCCTAACGCGGTCGAATCCTTGGTGAAGTGCGCAGTTCTCAGACAGCGCGAGCCTCACCTGGATTCCACCGCGTTCTCTGCTGGGACCTATTGCCCTTGTCTTTGATTGGCATTGATAAAGATGAACGTACTGCCTTTGCTTTTATTCTTGTTTAGTAATATTCCAATTAAAGTCAATATGGCCTTTTTTAATGAACTTGAATCCATGATGAGAAGATTTATTTGGAATAAAAAGGCCTCAAGAGCTAAGCTCTTGGTGGTACAACTCTCTGTAAACCAAGGTGGGCTCGCTCTTCCCCATTTTAAAACATATTATGAAGCAGCTTTTTTTGACATAGTGGCAGGATTATTAAGGATTAGACAGACAAGAGACGATTTTTTTGGGATAAAATGCTTGAGGAATCAGGCTCTCAACTTTTTTTCTTTTTAAAAACTGCAAAGCTTCCTAAGAAAACAAGATATAAGACACTGATAGGGTATTCATCAAGATTACGGCTTTTATTTAAAAAATACGGCTCAGATGGATTTATTTATTTGAAATTGGTAGAATGTGTTAAGGTGGGTCTTAAGATATCTTTGAATCACCTGTTAGAATGGGAATCTGCCGGATTTTGTGAAATAAGGCATCTACTTATTCAAAATACGGTAATTGGCTGGCAAACGGTATCAGATAGAGCGCATCCCAGACGGCTCATGTTTTTTGAATACCAACAACTGATTTATTTTATAAGAAAAGAAATAGGAGGGTTAGACACAACACCCAATGTTTTGTTAACAGCTCTATATGGGGAGAAACATAAGGGTATTGGATTTTGGTATAAAAAGTTACTCCCTTCTGGATCATCTCCTATAATTGTTAGTCATTTAGAAAAAATAAGCCTCACGTTACAGTGCGTTTTTTCAGATAAAGACTGGGAAGTTATATGTCATTTAGGAAACAAAGCACTCCGAGCAGCTAATTATAAACGAATGTCCTTTTTTTCTGGCTGGCTGTTGTACTATACCCCTGAGGCCTTGCAGAGAATATTCCCTGAATGTGAGAATAAATGTTTTAGATGTAAAACTAGGGGTCAGGGTGGCTGGTATCATATCTTCTTCTCTTGTCCAAAGTTAGAATCCTTCTGGAAGGGGATTTTCGCAGACTTGGAGATGGCAACTGGGAAAATTCTATTACCAGAGCCAGAGGTGGCCCTTTTTGGTATCTGCAAAGAAAGGAATAGGTTTAACAAATCAGAAGAAGTGTTTATTTTTATCTCTACGGTCGTAGCACGGTCTTTGATCCTACAAAATTGGAAATCTACGGTGATCCCATGTCAATTAAAATGGATTAATAAAATGAGAAGAACATGTAATTTTGAGAGAGCTTATGCAGGTAGAGTGGGTGCGATTGCAAGATTTGAAAGGAATTGGAAATATTTTGAGAAGCTTGAATCGATAAAAGGAAGTTGATTGTTTTATTTAAGTCAATTTTTAGATGGTATTGCTTTTGCACTTTAAGAACTGCAAGTATATATTTGCTGTGTTATATCAGCTGTTTGTGCACTTTATCGTATATATTAGCCAATTTTGCGTGACACTGCATTTGCACTTTAAAGAAATGTAATAATATCTTTGCTGCTATATATCGGCGGTTTCTGCACTTTATTGCACCAGTCACTTTATATATGCCAATTTTGCACGTTACTGCACTAGCACTTAAAGAATTGCAATAATACTTTCGCTGTTTTAAATCGGCGGCTCTCATACTTCATAGCACTAGCACTTTATAAACCGTATAGTAATCTTGATGTTTTTTTACCAGCTGTTTTTATATTAGTCAATTTAGCACGTCTTTGTGTAAGCACTTTAAGAAAGGCAAAAATATCTTTGGATACTTTTTTTTTTTTTTTGCACTATGCCGGTAGGTTTGTATGAATTATAGTACAAATTTTGTAGTGTAATATCAGCTGGTTCTCTTGTACTAGCACTTAAATAACGGTACGCTCAGTCGTACGCTATTGCAGTTTGTGTACTTTGTCGGTGGTATTGTATTGTCTAGTGTTGCCTCTTGTATATTGTCTGGAAATTTTTGTCTAATTATGAAGAACTTAATGTACCAATGTTTTTCCTACGGCTTGTTCAATAAAAAAAAGTTTAAAAAAAAATACACTTCCTAACACGGTTGAATCCTTGGTGAAGTGCGCAGTTCTCAGACAGCGCGAGCCTCACCTGGATTCCACCGCGTTCTCTGCTGGGCACTAGAACGCTAACTATAACTCGATTCTGGTGACCTTTTTAGGTGCAAAGTTCGAGTTAGCTCAGACCAGGTGCCCTCCATAGCGCGGGATATGTTGTTTTTGACCTTCTTATGTGCAATTATGCCTATCTGCAATCTTGGAGTCCTGACAGGCACCAAGGACAGAATTGAAACAGGGTCTGTTAGATCTGGGGGTCTCTAGTTGGCAATGATTTGCAACTTTGTCCAAATAGGGACCCTTGCTTCTAGTCAGGGAAAGGGGATTACACCCCTGGATAACCCCTGCTCACCCCCTTCGAATCTTGGCACAAGCAGACAGGCTTATCTCTCAGAGGCAGTGTGTTAGGCATTTGTGAACACATACAGTAATACAGTGAAAACACTACAGATGGACACCACACAGGTTTTATAAAAATAAGTATTTTTTATATACACTTAACAAAAGACCACAAACGACAAAAATCAACAATACTGTAATCAAGAAGGATTCTTCAAGATGGTAGAAATAGTTCAGAAATAGGTTATTCACTTAAAAGCAGTTTTTAGAAACAGATAACCCCAACTGGAGTTATCACGACATCAAGGTCAAAGAAATCCCAAAGCACGGTGCCGACCGCGAGGTGCAAGGCATCTGGCTCAGAGTCAAAACAGATCCACAGAGAACAGTACCTTGGAAAAGAAAAAACGAAGACAGCTCCCGACGTCAGGGAGGTGCGGCGTCGGATCCCTGTTTCGAGAGAGATGATGAGTCGGTGTCCTGGATGATGGCGCATGCAGGGGAGGAGCCCGTTCCTGACCGGAGAGGAGGTGACGTCACAATGGCGCTAAAAGCACGGTTCCGTACGATGTCACGATGTCGATGGATTATTGACCACCCACGTCGACAATCTGCTCCGCGATGATGTCGGCTTCGGAGTTTATGCGGCACAGCAGCGGGCGTTTGGCCTACGTCGCAAGTCGGAGCAGCACTCACGGCTATGGCAGGCTTCGATGTCGTTCGCTGGCATCGATGTGGCACGGCGCCCGGCGTCAGGTCTACGGTGCAAGTCGGAGCAGCGCTCACGGCTTAGATGCAGATGCCGGCGTCGCTGTTGCAGAATTCCTTCTGTAGCAGCGAGAACAGCAAATTCCAGATGCAGGAAAACAGAAGGGATGAAGTCTGGTATCCCTTAGACTTCGGTCAGGAGGCAAGCTCAAATCAAGCCTTCGGAGTAATATTCTGCAAGATGATGAAAGTTCTTTAAAAGTTTCTTCTTCAACCCATGCAGAGACCCCGGGTGCTGGAGGGGCTGCGGGCAAAGAGGGACACTCACTCACATCTTATGGGAATGCCCAGAGGTTCAAGGGTACTGGGAGGAAGTGCTCCAAAGCTTTGACAAACACTTCGACACAGAAATTCTCCGATTCCCGGCCTACACACTCCTCGGCCTCCCCAACGCCATCACGTTCCCTCTGAAATCGGTCAGAGGCAAGCAGATGGGGCTGGCGATGGGGGCGGCCACCCAACATATCCTGTCACTCTGGGGCACCTCCAGGAAACCTACACACACGGGATGGCTTCATCGCTTATGGTATGTTAAGGGTATGGAGAAAATACAGGCCTCCCTCACCCAAACACGGGACAAATTTCTGGACATCTGGCAGCCCTTCGTCTCCCTCCTCTCGGCGGAGTTCCACGAAATCACCTGCCCAAAATATCTTAGGGTACTTAGACTTCCGAGGGATTTCCAGGGGGAACCTTGCTCACCTACCTAAGCACTGCGGTCGTGCCAAACACGACGAACTGTTGCCATCGCACTTACCACGCCGGAGAGGGGGAATTGCGGGTGAGACTGGGGAGGGCAATGGGGGGGGGTTGGAAGTTGGATGTTTGAAAGACTGGATTATCACTCGCTTCCGTATGCAGGGCCTATTTGGCACTGCAGGGCATGCACCATGTAACCTCCGGGGACCCTGCCGATGGGAGGAGAGGGGTAGCGGTTCATGGCAAGGCGACCGCATGCTCGCCCGAGATGTTGATGTATCCTATGTCTACTGGGTTAAACTTTCAATAAAAGATTTAAACCAAAAGTTTCTTCTTCTTTCCTTGGCAATAAAGAAACCACTGCAGGCCAACCCAGCAAACAGCACACTGGCAGAGGGGAAGTCCACACTCCTGCAGTTTCCTTGGTTCTTTCCTTGGCAAAGGTTTGTTCTCCCAGAAGTGATCTAAAGTCTTGGGGTCTGGGTCCACATATTTATACTGCAAAATCCTTTGTCCTCTGAAAGCAGAGGGGCCTGTACCTAGTCCAAACCAGTTATGTGCAGTCTTGGAGCACTTTGCTTACAGGACTCCTTCTTTCCTTTGGCGGGGTGGGCCAGGGTCCTCAGACACACCACGGGAGGTGGAGCCAGCATTGTGGAAGGCAGGCACAGCCCTCTTCAGGCCCAGGTGCTACTCCTCCCACTAATCTACATGCAGATAGGTCTATTCAGCCTTGTGCTGACTCACCTGTCTCCTGGAGTCTCCCAGCCCCTGTTACTCACAAAACCAGACATACAATACACAAGCTAGCAGAGGGATTGTTAGGCAAGGCAATACCTACTTTCTAAAAGTGGTATTTTCAAACACAGAATGTTAAAACCAACTTCACTAAAAGATGTATTTTATCATTCTGAGTTCAGGCATACTTAGCTCGAATTTCTACTATGTTCCCTGGGTCAGTTTGGATTATAAGATGTTATAATCAACTTGCCCATTCTGGCCTATGTGGACAGGTAGCCTTGCAATAGTGAAAAACTAAAATGGCTGTAGTTCACTATTAGGACATGCCACACACATCAGGGCATGTTCTACCTTTTACATACAATGCACCCTGCCCGTGGGCCTACCTTAGGGGTGTCTGATATGTAGAAAAGGGAAGGTTTAGGGACTAGCAAATGGGTGCACCTGCCAAGTCGACATGGCAGTACTAGACTGCACACAGGACCTGCAATGGCAGGCCTGAGACACACTTTACCAGCTGCTTCTGTGGTGGCACAATCAGTGCTGCAATTCCACTAGCAGAATTTGATTTACAGGCTCTGGGCACGCATGGTGCACTATACTAGGGTCTGACAAGTACATCAAATAAGCCAATAATGGAGTCACTAATCACTACATCAATTTAAAATAGGCAGCACTTGAACTGTGGCACTGAATAGCAGTGGCACAGTGCCCAAAGCATCTAAACAAGCAAAACATATTAAAAACAGAGGAGCAATCAGTGAAAAATGGAAGGGAGACTCACGCCAATGGTACCAGGTCTAACAGGGTCTATTTCATCGGCAGAAGAATAGACCGACGCGGCTAGGCCTGAAGGCCGTCCACGATGTTTTCAATCAAAGATGAGACTTCCCGATCTAATGGATACGCGGAGAGAGGGAAACGCGTACGATATCAATCCCGTCGAGGGTAGAGTGGATGGCGCACAGAGGGGAACCTGAAGGACGGTTTCAAAGCGGAGCGCAGCAATACACCTCTGAACCCGATGGCGCAAAAAATACAATCTAAAATTGAGTCGATGCCCATGCACACTATCACCGAAAGGAGTAGTCACCTTACCTTGTGACTAGGAAAGACTTCTTCGAAGAAAAACAACTTGCAAATATCCGGACCCAACACTTGATGGCAGGAGTATGCAAAGCATGTGTATCTACAGCACACATGCCTTGAACATAGGATTTCGGCCTCAGATCTCGGATATTACATTACCCAGATCACATATACATCTATAGAGCTATTTAGGGCCTGGCACACGAGTTACTGACTGGTGTACATTGCCCTGCAGTCTGCAACCACCTTATTTATAGAACATCTCCACAACTTTCTTTCACTCCACCAGGGTCTAATTACCCTTAACTGACCATCTCAAACAAACCAGAAATGCACAAAATATAGAAGCTTGCCAAAACAGCAGTTACAAATGCCAAATAGGTAAGCTTGCCTCTCTTCATCATAGCATTCGCACCCAGTTGAGGGATCACTTCTAAGGCAAAGATCTCTTCTGTCACATTGATGTTCTTTCTGAGGAGAGCAAGAATCTGGTTCTCGGCTGCGGCGTTCGATTCTTATTAATGCATATTCAGTCATGAGCTTATTAATCAAAGCCCTAGATCCATCAGGCATCTAAAAACTGACAACAGCATCATGTGTATTATACAAAATGTAAAGACTCTGGCACGATTCTTAGGGCATGCGAAGGACAATCCATGTTGGCTTGCCATCCAAAGCACTATTATTCAGGCCCAATGTTTACAACATAATGTTGTATCTTGAAACCTGTACAGTTGTAGTTTCCATTTATTTCACCCATACCAGTAATCAAAGTACTGTTTTAAAAAAACAAAGACAGGATAACTTAAACTGATGGTAACATTTCTTTCCTTCCATAACTAGCCAGCATGTCAAATTGTATTGACATGAGTTGGCCATATGAAACATTGTCTGAAACAAGTAAATGAAAACTTGTCCATGTTGCAAAATAAACAGCTTTTTAAACATCTTAGTAGAATATGATAAATCATTGCGAATAAATAGTTGCAGCATTTCACAAAAGGGACGATCTCCACCAATACTCATCTGTATATAATTAGAAAAAATAAAATATAATTTTTGTATTTGCTCTTCTATTGATGTAATCATTTTACGTTCGATTATGTACAAATATTGTATGGGAAGCCAAAAATAACTGAGGTAGGAATGGCTAGTCAAACATACCGTTCCAATATTTATAACAAGAGCAGTCCTCTAAAAAGCCGCCCAGCCCCTTACTCAATTCTATGTACAGTTTTCACATTGTTTGGGTCTGTTGACACTTACTTCTAGCGGGTGCAGTCTGGAAACTAACAATTGGCTGATGCCTTGGGAGGAGTGTTGTAAGTGGTTGAAGGTTCACACTCTTTGCTGCAATTCCAGAGAATGTTTGAGTAATACACTTTGCAGGAACTAGTATAGACTTCAACTGAACTGGTGGTTTTGGGACCACTGGTGCCAGTTTCCTTTGTTTCACATGAGCATTTCCTGTAATAAATAAATATGTTGAGAAACTCGACTATAGATGTCACAGGAGCAAGAGAAAAAATGTTCCAGTAAAAGGAGACTCAAGAGTTTCCAAAACTGAAGCACGAATTCTATTTACAATGGCCTGGAGTAGACAGTTGCCACAATCACAAAACAAATGACACCAGCTGTTGGCATTTAGGGATGGACACGCACATGTACTTGTTAAAGAAAAGTTCTATTTACCTTCATCACAAACTGATTAAATTTTCGGTGGAAAAGATAATAGAGTAACAAGTATGAATGTATGTGGAATTTCTACGGTGCAAACCTAATCAAAAGGCAGTGGATCGCTCCACGGGGTACTTTCTTTAGTGGAGTTTCTTTCCATTGCCTTTCAAGCTCAAGCACTTTATCAAAATAAAATATAATACAATCCTGTTAAAGGCCACAGTTCCTGTCTTTGTGAAAACTCCTTTCTGTTTCTGCTGAAAGAAATGTCTGTCTCTGCGTTTGGCTACATTGTAAATAGATTTATGTGGGACTGCACTGCGCCACACAAGCTTTCATTGGGTAACATCATCATCTCTCTTTACTGTTACAACAGACATACCGCTGCTTCTGGAGGTGGTTGTTTGCAACTTCTTCAACCATTATTAGTGCTGCTACTTGTACCTAACTTGCCAGTTTTGTTTTAAGTACCAGACATTTTTTAACTTGTTTCAGCGGTCCTTCGGGTGTGTCCAACCTTGTGGAACTGTATTCTGGCTAAAGCCCTCTACACCATCCCGCTAGAGATTTTCCACTTTCATTCCGGTGACTATGTCCACAGGTAAAAATCTTCACTATGGATTCGCACCATGGCCAACTGATGACAACGCTCCTGCCTCAGACACTTCTGCAGCCTTGACCCACTGAACTTCTACCTACTCAGATATTTTTCTCCCAATGTTTTTTTTTAAGTCTAGAGGTAAGTGCCAACCGGGCCCAATTCACTTTTTGTATCCAAACCTTGCTCCATCATGGTCGGCCTTACCTTGCAACTATGACCCGGGCTCGAGCGACCAGATGCCCGCAGATGGCGCTTTTATCTTTTAGGCGCTAGATTCATTACAAACTTCTAAAAATGTTAACTCTAGTTCTACTGATTAGATTTTTGTCATTTTGGTGTTGGCTAGACTGGAGGATTTCAGTGCTGCCTACCTGGCGACATTGCAGAGTTCAGTTCCAGCTGGGAAGAGCACTTGCAACATCTCTGGGAAGTGTTAAACGCTATGCAGAAGTCAGGACTCATGATCAGGGCAGTATGTGCCAGATCGGGCAGAGCTCTGTGGTGTATTTAGGGCACAAGGTAGGAAGCGGCCATGTGGCGCCCCTACATCCTCAGATTGACACCTTTCTGGATTGGGAGCCCCCCAAGACCCAGCTTGAGGTGAGAGCCTTTTTAGGTCTCACAGGTTACTATAGGAGATTTGTCAAGGGGCATTGCACCATTGTTGCCCCCTTGACTGAGCAGACTTCCAGGAAGTAGCTCAAGAAGGTGATCTGGACTAATATCTGTCAGACAGTTTTTGATGAGCTGAAGGCAGCCATGTGCACGGGGCCCGTGCTCAAGGCACCCGACTTCATCTAAGAATTCGTAGTGCAGACGGAAGCTTCAGAGGATGGTGTGGGAGTAGTGCTCTCGCATCTGAATGAAGAGGGCCTAGACAAGCTGTGGTCTTCCTTAGCAGGAGACCACTCCTCAGGGAATAGAGGTGGAGTACCATAGAGCAAGGAGCCTTTGCTATGTTCCGCGCACTGAAGAAGCTAAGACCCTATCTGTTTGGGAATCACTTCAGAGTTCAGACAGATCACAGACCCCTCATATGCTTAATGCAGATGAGGGTGAGAACCCAAAACTGTTTCAGGTGGTCCATCTCCCTATAGGGAATGGACTTTACGGTGGAACACCGCCCTGGCATAGAACACGCCAACGCTAATGGTCTGTCCAGGTTCTAACGCCTTAGTGAAGAGAACTCTGGTCGCTTCTGATCCTTTGTTGGCCAGTATACTTTCATTTACATTCACAACCTTACACAGAGGGACGACAATATATACATTTCTTTGGGTCATGACAATGCCCCGGAACCCCACTGGGGTCCTATGGGGCAGAACCATGTTGACCACTGATAGGGATATATTTGCTTTAAAAAAAAAACAGTCCTCTTGTTTTATTCTATCGCAGTGAACCATTGAATAAAGTCAATCTCGCACCTTGGAGATGGTTTTGTTCACCACCACTTGTCATATCTTTGCACTCAGTCCGTCACTGGTACCATTACATCGCTCATCTCAAAACTGCTCAGCTCCTCCCTGATGGAGAGTAGTAGCCCACACCATGGACCTTGCTGTGTGTGGAGGAACCCTATGATGAAGCATGTCACCCTTGGGCGAGTGAGGGTCTTGTCCTAAAAAGTATTCCTTCCTTTTCAGCTCTATCACACATACATTAATTAGTTTAGAGGACATTATATGACCAGGGTCATATGTTGCGTGTTTCTTGCATAATTACATTAACCTTGGCTTTCATGTAAATTTGCACCAGAGACAATAAATCTTACATTAGTACCACATTAAAACTCAAATGCAACAGGCAACATAGGTATTTTTTTATTTAATTTCGTTCGGAAACAGTGAAAGAATTTTTGAAAACAGAGCATGAAGGCACATTGTTTCTAAAATTAGTTTCACAGAGCCGGTTGGCACATTTTTGGAATACAATATTGAAGTCTGCTACAATGTAATTGCATTTAAGGTCATATTGTTAGATTGAAATAATAGATTTGTTCATTTTGATAATAGGTTTATTAAAGGGATTAAATGTGCAAAAAAAAGAAGACCTTATTTCTAAGTATGTATTGGCATTTTAGAAAGTGCATTACTGGCAAGGAAAACACGTACGGATGAAAAACTATGAAACCATTCATTTAAATAAGAGCTGCCTTTCAACAGGCACCAAACCACACAAATAACTGGTTATTAAGTAAACCACATACATTTTTAGAACGTAACACTGCAACAAAAAAAAGAAACAACTGCTACAATGTAGTGGTGGAAGAGCTAATTCTCCTGGCAATATAGCAGCACGCTGAATTTTGAATAGAAATAATCATAATCATCACTAAAAACATTACATAAACAAGCATTTGCAATGCAATAGGTCTCGCATTAGGAAAGTTTGAGCTATTGGTCTTGTAAATTACAAATTTTTATTTATGTGTTGGTTTTGAAAATAGCGAAATTAATAGCTTTGTCATTTACAATGCCAATACGTTTATCTTTTGCAAATGTGACACCTATAGCATTTGTAATGCAACATGTTTTGTATTTACGTGACTTAGATGTATTGATATTACAAATAACAATGGCTTTAAATTTTTTAAAATAATTAATACTTAAATAAAAGTTATTGTAATTTATAATGGCAATAGCTTAAACTTTTGTAAATAACGTTTGTGAAGATTATGTTCAGTGTATTTTATTGTGATAAAAATCCAAGAACAGAAGTGAAATAATAACATCTTTTTGTGACATTTGTAATAAAGCTTGAAACATTGAGAGAAAATATTTGAACCAGTTATTGTTGAATGGTTGCACAGATTGATGCTGTGGTGGCTCTGAGTGATGTTGTGGTGGCGAAGAGTGATGCTGTGGCATTCAGTGATGCTGTGGTAGCGCATAGTGATGTTGTGGTGCCCCTGAGTGATGCTGAGGTGCCCCTGAGTGATGCTGTGGTACCCCTGAGTGATGCTGTGGTGGTGCGATAGATAGCTAGAGGGAGCTCGAAAGATAGCTAGAGTGAGGGCGATAGATAGATAGAGTGAGGGCGAAAGATAGATAGAGTGAGGGCGAAAGATAGATAGAGTGAGGGCGAAAGATAGATAGAGTGAGGGCGAAAGATAGATAGATAGAGTGAGGGCGAAAGATAGCTAGAGGGAGGGCGAAAGATAGCTAGAGGGAGGGCGAAAGATAGCTAGAGGGAGGGCGAAAGATAGCTAGAGGGAGGGCGAAAGATTGCTAGAGTGAGGGCGATAGATAGCTAGAGTGAGGGCGAAAGATAGCTAGAGCGAGGGCGAAAGATAGATAGAGTGAGGGCGAAAGATAGATAGAGTAAGGGCAAAAGATAGATAGAGTGAGGGCGAAAGATAGATAGATAGAGTGAGGGCGAAAGATAGATAGAGGGAGGGCGAAAGATAGCTAAAGGGAGGGCGAAAGATAGTTGAGGGAGGGCAATAGATAGAGTGAGGGCGAAAGATAGATAGATAGAGTGAGGGCGAAAGATAGCTAGAGGAAGGGCGAAAGGTAGCTAGAGGGAGGGCGAAAGATAGCTAGAGGGAGGGCGAAAGATAGCTAGAGGGAGGGCGATAGATAGCTAGAGGGAGGGCGAAAGATAGCTAGAGGGAGGGCGAAAGATAGCTAGAGTGAGGGCGTTAGATAGATAGTGTGAGGGCGAAAGATAGATGGATAGAGTGAGGGCAAAAGATAGATAGATAAAGTGAGGGTCTCTAGCACCTGCCCTGACCCACCTACCCCTCAACACAAATTGCTTAACTCACTTGTCTATTGTGCCTATTCTGTAATCTTTTACTTCAACCCAGGAAGATGTATGCCTCCAAGCTAATTGCAGGTAGGGTATTTGATGAATCCAAATCAACAAGCAAGCAATGCTAGAATACTGGGCTTATACTTAACAATTGATTTCAAATGTGTTAATTCAATTGGATCAACTGAAGTGAAAAAGGACTAAACCTCCTCGAATGCTTTAAGATGTTAAACAGATACCCAGTATTGTAGCACTGCTTCCTTGGTGACATGGAGTTATGCGTTAACATTACCAGCAAGACAGAGAAAATTTGGCGCACCCGATTAACCCGATACGTATGTGCAACCTTCTCAACAGCCCGAAAGAACACACGGCTGACAAGTAAAAACTGGTTTTAGGTATACCGCATTCATCTTGGAGCTAAACGGAAAGACCAGCACAGGTAAACATTTCCACAATATAAAGAAAAAAAGTCCCCCCATCCACGGAATATGATGCAAATATCAGTAAGACTGCCCCTGTGCTGTTGTGCTTCACACAAGATATTTGTATTCACAATGTTCATCACCCAAATGAAATGAACATTCTTTCTGTCAACCGGAAAGGGACCAGACTGGATAGGCATTTCCAGGGAGATGATACAACCTTCAGATCAGGGAGACATCCTAGAAGAGCATGCTTAAATATCTGACAATCTTACTGGTCTTACATCTTTATCTCAAATGGCTTAGCAAACTAGGGTTATCAAACTGTCTCTGGGTGTCATTCGCTAGAAAGATGGGTGCAAACATTGCATCTGTAAATTGGTGTCTTGAGTAAAATCGGATAGAGGAAGTTCAAATGCCCCATACAAATGCTGTGAATAGAAGTGTCTAGTATATCTCAAATACTTTTCACATGTGTGCTTTAACATTGACTATTTGCCATACATTTCCCAGAAATCTAGAGATAGAAATCCCTGCAACACTGTGTGAAATTCTTTGCAGTATTAACCAACGTCCCTGTTAAATGCACATTAAAAGCTACATTTTCTACCAATCTCTCTAATTTCTCAAACAATTATTGGGACAGGACATAGCAAAATGCTTTCTGTACTTTAAAATATTATCCTCTCATACCATCTATTTCCCGAAAAAAACGAATGGGCAGACTTCTTCTACATGATGCCTTATAAATGGGAACTATGCTCTCATAAATACTGACAATAGGCCTAAACCCAATTACATTGCGCATCTATCGCCCCATATAATTCATGGAACACACTCCCTGACAGCACCATAACAGTAAGAACAGTAACATGCAGAGCTGCACCACATAAATTATTTAGCCTGGACATGGCCCACTGACTGACTCTTTCCCTAAGTGGCAGGAGTGATGCTTTGGTAGGATTGCCACTTGCATACAAATTAAATATGCACTCCAATCCTTGGTCTCTAATAACCAACATGATGGTGTCCTCTAGGCGTTGACACCATCATGGTGTTCTCCATAGATCCCTTCCTCCCTTAGTACATTGCTCTCAATGGCCATCATTGGCTCAGATCCGCCTATAATGCAAAAAAAGCTACAAGACAAACACTTGTCCTTTTTTAGTACAGATAAATAGATATAAGATTGAATGACATCAGAATAGAGCTTTGACAAGTGTAGTACCTCAATCCACTTCAACTTATCACCATACAGAAAATGGAGGAGCAGAGTACTAAAATTGGCATGCTATAGAAACATCTAACAAACCGTGCAGGACAATGGGTGACTCCAATTTAAACCAAGACTGCAGGTAGTACAACATATATAGTTTGATCTTCAATTATCACCCCACCATGCTGATCACAAGGAAGAATGGCGGTCTGACAGTAAATCTAGGCACATTTTTTACACACTCTTTTCTCGCCAGCACACCTGTACAGCCTCATAACGTTTTAAGTGGTCCACCTTAATGCTGCAACCAATACAGAAACAAGGCTGGAATATCCTTTATAATAACTATATGTACCACAGAGGTTCGTGCACAGCCAATTCTGCCACCATATCTTAAACGTAAATCGTGGATCTATCCCTCCCAACACTTTCCATGCACCACACTTGTAAGAACTACGTCCCCCAACACAATTACTACACTACACTATCTGTGTGAGTGGTACCAGCCAGGACACCATCAGGGGTGAGACTAATGCATTTGACTGATTTTGTCCGCATCACTGTACTAAAATGCATTAGTCAGGCATATTATAGCACACTTGGACTAACCCCACGAGGCATGCAGGCGCTCTACAAGGAGCTACAGTGATCATACTGCCATATCTTCACACATCATCAATCATAAACTCTGCTAGGCGTATGCGGAATCATCATCACTCATAATCAAGCCAAGTCCGGCTCTGAACATACCATGTTTCTTGTCAGCACAGCGAGTTCATGATCATTAACATTATACAATTTGAACCCAGCAGTGCCCCAAGCTGGATCAGGATGCAGATCGTTGCTGATTTCTGTGTTCCAGCAAGGCGCCTGGCCACTGCGACCACGCAGTGACTGACTGGCCCCCAGAGCAGCAACTTTGTTTATCATCCACTCTTCTTCAGGTCGACGGACTTAGAGCAGTTGTACACTGAGACCTGAGACACCTCTGTCTGCCTATGTGCGCAAGACACCGCCAGCAGTGAGCATCATACCTTCTTCAACTAAATACTAATGCATGCACAACCATATGTTTGTGTGTTTTGATATAAACAAGGTGTTCCGTGCTCCAGGGACTCACTCACTGAACCCGAGAGAATCAAATATGAATTGGCTGTGTCAACAGTACGGCCCTGTGTACTCAAGTCTCCACAGAGAGCTTGCAGACTGCATGCTCTTAAAGCTACATACTGTTTTCTAACTAAACGAGTCCATGTGGTAGGTCGTTAGGCACATTAGTGTAACTCAATTGCCCTTCTCCTAGTTTATAAATATCATAACGCCATCAAAACATTACAGACAGGAAAAGATTGCCATGATTAATTTTGCTACAGAACAAACAAGTACCTGGAAATCGCTTGAGTTCCTGGCAAGCCACGGCCCGATCTGGCGTGAAATCCGGAAGTCCGGCAGCGTCATGCTTGTTGTGGGGCGGGACTTCCGCCATAAGCCCGTGCCCACGAAGTGTATCGCCGAGATGGAAGTGGTGACGTGGGGTTCCCATGCCGGAGGGGGAGCCCGGCGGTGGGGGCAGAAAAGTGGTGAGCCACGTCAATGGAGGCGGAGGAGATGACACCCGGTGAGTGGGACTTGGTGCCTTGGGGGCTCGTGCACAGGCTCGGGCGACTGGTGCGTGTGTGCGGGGCTGGGGGCGGCTGGTGCGTGTGTGGGCAGCTGGTGCGTGTGTGCGGGGCTGGGGGCGGCTGGTGCGTGTGTGGGCAGCTGGAGCGTGTGTGCGTGGCTGGGGCGGCTGGTGCGTGTATGGGCAGCTGGTGCGTGTGCGCGCGGCTGGGGGCGGCTGGTGCCGGCTGGTGCGCGTGTGCGCTGCTAGTGCACGTGGTGGCGGCTTGTGCGCGTGCACAGACCAGAATCTGCGCGTTCACGGACCAGAATCGCCGCTCGTGCCCCTGTCTGTGTCCGTTGACAAGCAACTCGGCAGCAATAGGTCTCGAGCGAGACCTAAAAAGGACTTTCTATGACAAAAGTAACTAAATCTGAATAATGCCTGTTTTAACTTTCATTAATCACACACAAACGCCAATGTGGCTTGCGATCTGAAACAAATACAATTTATCTTAGGAACCAGATTCCAGTCCCTGAGAGAAGCACCACAGCCGGGTATTTCAGGCAATTCACGGAATGGTCACACAATGTTTTCGTGTCAAGAAATCACACATTTGCTAGTGTTAGCACTGAAAGCGATCTTAAAAGTTATGCTAATGTGCTCCTTTATAGTGCAGCTTTCTCCATTCACACCAAAAGGAGATAACTATTCAACATTCTTCCAGCATTCCAGACTTGTGGACGCATCCTTAACTTTTTTAAACGAACATTGGTAACTGCGTTAAGTTTCACCTATGTGATAATAGTAAGTTGTATGCGCAGGCGAAACCTAAAATCAAAGATCTCAGACTTGATATCAGAGTTGACTACCAGTACTCGGTTCAGTACCGGAACAGCATCAAACCCGAAGAGAAATTTACGCAAGAGTAATTTTTATATACAACTAGTTTACCCGTCGCGCGTTGCTGCGATCTCAGAAGAAAGGAAATTTAAGGAAACTTGTTATAACATTCAATTGACATTGTGTAATTTTTATTGAAACGTATTCATTTTAATATGGAAAACATTTTAAAGTGTTGTTTTAATTCTGTTTATTTATTCGAGTGCTTGTGGGTACACAGTATTTTTTGTTTTTCCGTCTGGTGCGTACACGAATAAATCAGAAGGTTTTCCGACGCGTGAGCTGGCCACATACAGTTGTGCATGTGAGAAGCACGGATTCTCCAAATCTAGTCCACACACTTGCAGCGATTGTCCTTGTGCTTTGTTGATGGTCATTGCAAAAGCGAGTCGCACCGGAAACTGTAAACGTTCAGTATTGGAATGATTATGAGGGCCCTGGGGGCCGATATTTAACAAATTATTTTTTTTTCTTCTTTTTTGCGAGAAACCTTCACAGGAGTATACTCAACAACTTTTACCAATTTAATATTTTTTTTGCCAGAAACCTTCGCGGGAGTGTCTCAACAACTTCCCAAAGTTTCATGCCGATTGGATGAATGGTGTAGTAACGCTTAAAGGACAAACAGACATACTTTTGTTTTTATATATATAGATTTTTTTTAAAACAGTAGATGGCAGTGTTGTCCAGTTCTTCCAATATGGGGAAAGAGTGACAAGAGATCTTAAAACGGCTCCTGCATGCACACTGACATAACTGCCCAAAATAGTCATAAAATCGAGTTCAAGAACTTAAGCTCACAAATCCAAATAACTGACTAACCTATCCAACACCTAAAATGTACTTGCATGTTTCACTATACTAATTCAACACTAATCGTCTATGGGTCCCGGAGTAGGGTGCTACTCGTCGAAAAAGCGCTTTGACGCCTCGTCAGGGGTAGTAAGCGCTATATAAATGCAATTACACTACAATACAATAAAATGTAGAGCGAGATCAAATGAATACTCCTCAGTGGCATCACAATGAAAAGATCAGTAATATAACACAGTTGTTTCAAAGATGCACAGTCAGGAAAAGTAAGCAAATAAAAAATGTTCCACAGAACAGAGGATGGACATAGTAATCCAAAGATGGGAACTGATAAGAGCTCCCTTTTAAGATGTATTAAATACACAAGATTTCCCAATCACAACGCAAGTGCGGTGCCAGAAAACCTAAAATTGCACCAAGATAGTAAATGTAAACCCCTCCACCGACCAAAGTTGCCAAACAAGCTGCACCAGGATAAAGCCTAAAGGAATGAGTTCTAAGTTCCTGCCTAAAATTACATATTTAACCCCTTCTATGCGTCGGACGTCCGGGAGCCGTCTGTCGCATAAGTGCTCATGTGTGTCGGACGGCTCCTGCGCGTCGACGACACGGCACTGGGAATCCCACCCCCCCCAACAGCCTTGGGAGCTGGGGAAGAGCTTGCCCAGCTCCCGAGGCCCCCCAGTTTCCTTGTCCTTGAAATTACGTTATTTCTGTGAAATAGAAACTGAAATATGCAAAGAGGCTCATTTCAGTTTCACTTTCCACATGCTCAGGGGGCTATCTCAGCCCCTCGAGCATGACAAAGATGGGAGAGGTATCATTGGAAAGGGGAGAATCTCCCCTTTGCAATAGTACCCCTCCCTAGTGGATCCCTGTGTTGAGATCTCCCCAGGAGGGCGATCCCCAATCAGGGATCCACCCACTAGACACCAGGGAAGAGAGAGCGGCCCCTTGGGCAAGGGCCTTTGCTCTCCCCATAGTTTTTTGGGCACAACAGTCTTTCTGCCCCGAAAGCCCACTAGACGCAAGGGATTGTTTTTGCACAATTTTAAATAGGGTGGGGCCAGCTCAAAACGGGCATGCCAATGTCCCCACCCGCGCAAAAATCACAGCCTTTCTGCCCCCCATGGGAGGCAGTAGCCCCCAATCTGCCCCCGAGGGGGCAGAAAGCCCACTAGACACAAGGGATTTTTTTTGCCAATTTGAATTAGGCATGGGGCTGCCCAAAACGGACAAGCCAATGCACCCACCCCGTAAAAATTACAGCCTTTCTGTCTCCCTTCGTGGGCAGATGAGGGCAGTAGCCCCCAATCTGCCCACCCCGCGGGGGCGAAAAGCCCACTTGACGGCAGGGATATGCCCCGATATGCCCCTTGATGGCATATTGGGGCAACCCACCCCGATAGCCCACTAGAAACCAGGGATTTTCTTTTTGTATTCATGTAGGGGTGGGGACTGCCCCAAATGGGCATGACAATACCCCCACCGCAATAGAAATTCCAGTCTTTCTGCGCCTCCCCCTGATCTTTTTTAATGCATGGGGGTGGGTGCTGCCCAGAATGGGCATACCAGTGACCCAACCCCCACCAAAATATAGTCTTTCTGCATATTGGGGCAACCGCCCCCCCCCCCCACCCAAATCCCCTGGGGAAGCCCACGAGGCACAGACTTTTTTTTAGCAATGTGCCTACATGTTGTTTTTGGGCCCTTGAGCAGCCAACATATAGGGAAACCTATCAAACCTGTATATTTATGAAAACTAGACACCAAGGGGAATCCAGGATGGGGTGACATGAGTGCCTCTCGCCAGGTTCTGTTACCCAGAATCCATTGCACACCTCAACATTTGTCCAGGAAACCCACACTTTTTCCTCACATTTCTGTGGTGGAAAGTTCTAGAATCTGAGTGGATCCAAAAAATTCCACCCACCCCGCATTTATTTTATTTTATTTGTATTTATTTGAAGAGTTTTATATAGCGCTGTCTAGACCCGGAGGTATCAGAGCGCTTTACAGGAGGATCATTAAGTTACAAATCACATCAGTTACAAGAGCATAGTAAAACACAGGGAAAAAAACAATATTACGGCATTTTGTGGGAGGGGGGTGTAAGGAGACACAGCGGCGAGACGGGAAGAACTGTGTCCAATGTCCGGCTGGGTAGGTGACAGCCGAGGGGTGAACCAGGGTCTGATCTCCTCTATAGCTGCCTAGCAGCTCAACCGGACATCAGCCACGTTGCTCAGGACTCCGCAGTCAGGAATAACAAGAATAATAGTTTTGCATAGTTACATTAGTTACAGTTGCATAGTCGAACATAGAAGAAGAAGACCCCAATAGAGGATAGATGGAAAAGTGGAAGGAGAGTAGAAACAGGGGGCTGGGAAACAGATCAGTTCTGAAAGATCGGGAGTGGAAGAAAAATACCTCAAGGGGGCCCAAAAAGTTAGAGTAAGAGGACCATCCCCCAGGGTAGGAGTCGCATAGTTCCTAAGTCCAGTGCAAAATTCATTACCGCGTTGGGTCATCTCAGGTGGTGAAATAAGGGCGTCCCATTAGTGGCCATTCATGTCTGGGGGGAGAGAGCGTCCCAGAGGGGGCCATAACGGCACCCTCTCTCTTGTGGATGGTGTTTCAGTCAATTCTAAGGCCTGTTGTCACTTAGGTGGTTGGGATCACCAGCACAGGGGCCTCTGTTCATTCCACCATGTTAACTTGGCCTGATAACCACATCTTGGCCTCGGAGGGGCCCCCTCACTGCACTGATGGGTGAGATGGAAGGGAACTGCAGTGCCCATATGGTTCCTATTCCAAATGCTGCTGAGCTTGTTGCCTCGCCGCAGTTAAGGCATTATCCGCTGTTACATATCACAAAACAACCTGGTTTTGCAAGGGGTTGTCCCATGAGTTTTTGGCCCCGGACTCGGCAGCCATCTAGGGAAACCTACTGAACCCACACATTTCTGAAAACTAGACACCCAGGGGAGTCCAGCAAGGTATGGTTTGCGTGGGTCCCCCAACATTTCCCTACCCAGAATCCCCTGCAAACTTCAGATTTAGCTGACTAAAATCACGTTTTTTCTCAAATTTCTGTGTGGGAAAGTTCTGGAATCTTATCAGCGTTCCCCCAGGTCTCCCGATAAAAATGATACCTCACTCCTGTGGGTGGGTCGAGTGTCTGCAAAAGGGCAAGGGCCCAAACCTATTGAGTTAACATCAAAATGACCTATCACAAAACAACCTGGTTTTGCAAGGGGGTCCCATGAGTTTTTGGCCTCGGGCTCGGCGGCCATCTAGGGAAATGTTAGACCTGGTACGATTGATGTGAGTCTCCCTTCCATTTTTCACTGATTGCCTCCTCTGTTTTTTATTTGTTTTGCTGGTTTAGATGCTTTGGGCACTGTGCCTCTGCTATTCAGTGCCACAGTGCAAGTGCTCCCTATGTTATATTGATGTATTGATTAGTGACTCCATGATTGGCTTATTTGATTTACTCATCAGACCTTAGTATAGTGCAACATGTGTGCCCAGGGCCTGTAAATCAAATGCTGCTGGTGGGCTTGCAGCACTGATTTTGCCATCCACAGAAGCAGTGTGTAAAGTGTGTCTCAGGCTTGCCATTGCAGAGCCTGTGTGCAGTCTAGTACTGCCATGTCGACTTGGTAAGTGCACCCACTTACCAGTACCTAAACCTTCCCTTTTCTACATATCAGACACCCCTAAGGTAGGCCCAAGGGCAGGGTGCATTGTATTTAAAAGATAGGACATGCCTTGATGTGTGTGGCCTGTCCTGATAGTGAATTACAAGCATTTCCGTTTTTCACAATTGCACTGCTTCCTGTCCCCATAGGCCAGAATGGGCAGTTTGATTATAACGTCTTATAATCCTAACTGACCCAGGGAACATAGTGGAAATTCGAGTTTAGTATGCCTGAACTCAGAATGATAAAATACATATTTTTTTCTTACTTTTTTGGTCCTCATTTCACCACTAGCAAGTGCAAATAAACCCTTACAGCCCCATTCCTTCCTGAGCGCCCCAGGCTGGAGTTCTTGCTTTTGCCTGGGGCCAGCCCGGCCTGCCCCTTTATACCGAGGCATGGTGTAATCATAGGACCTTTCAGGACTTTAAACCAACCTCATTTCTGTTCCCCATTCTATAAAAGGTTCCCAAACTGTGATATTTACATTATATGCCATAACAGATTCTAACCGTGCGATTCACAATGTTGCTCAAAGCCAGTTTTCATACAGGGGAGGGCTAGCATCTTTCCAGAGCTTACAGATCTCTCTTCGAACAATTGGAATAAAACAAAAAAATAAAGCAACTTGTGTCCCCCTTAACCCGCAAATAAGGTCAGCATCCAAAGCAAACATAACTCTAACTTTGTTCAGGCTCAATTTAACTTTAAAGATACTCTCCATAGCCTTTTCCACTGTACCCCAAAAAGGACCCACTACAGGACAGTCATAAAAAACATGGATATCCTCTGCCTCAGCTAATCCACATCTAGGGCAAAGAGGAGGCGGGCTCACAAACTTCGCAATTTGTTTGTGTAGTATAACCTGTTTATGGTGTAGAAATGATTTTTCTTAAGAGAGGCAGACCTAACGTATTTATACAAAAATTGAAGAGACGTATCATACAAGGTGGCTGACACAGCCTCGAGCCTAGAAGAGCTCCAGACATGATATAGTGGGGGTGACTGTAGTTCTTCTGCCTCCAGCATTTTTCTGTACCAGAGTCCGACTTCCCTTTTCCTAGAACCTGGGGGTTGGAGAGCGCGCTCGATATCCCAGTTACCACTGATGTTCTCCTTCTCGGAGGAAAACCAGGAACAGAGTTGGATATATTTAAATCTGAAGAAGGAGGCCCCAATCTTAGATCTCAAAACCTCCCAAGGGAGAACTCCTTCTGATGTTACTAGGTCCGACCAGATTGTTATTCCTGCTCTCCTTATGAGGAGGGACAGACTGTCACTGAGGCATGATGGCAGGACCGGAGATTCCCATATTGGGGCAAAGTCAGAGTAGTATTTTATGCCCCACCTTCCTTTGACTCTATTCCATACAAAAAGAGCTAGTTTTAATACCAAATTTATACAAAAACCCAGACCCGCCTCCCTCTTGATCCACCATTATATTCAAAATCTGCCCCCAGTTAGAATCATCGGGACTCGTAAGAAGACTTCGAATGTTTTACAGCTGGAAAGATAGGGCATACCAAAGAACATCCGGCAAAGCAAGTCCCCCTTTTAACAATCTTCTTTTCAACTTTTTCCATGATAACCTAGAATTTTTATTAGCCCAAATGAAACTACCGATTTTCCCTTGGATTCTCCCCAAGATTTTATCAGGAAAGATCAGGGGTATCGAATTAAACAGGTATGTCAATTTAGGCAAGATTACCATCTTGACCAGGTTGATGCGGCCATATATTGTCAGTGGGAGGTTCTGCCTTCTCGAGAAGAGGTGATCGATGTCCTTGGCTACCTTCTTTATATTGGTTTGGACTATACTGTTAAGATCTGATATTATTATGCCCAAATATCTGAACTGGCTACTTCGAGCTCCCTCCCAGTTGTCAACCCCCCGCACATTATTTCAGTTTTCGGGTTATTAATCCGGTAGCCCGAGTGGAGACCGAAATCAGTCATTATCTCCTCGACTCTAGGGAACACCTCGACCGGGTTGCTGGTGTGAACCAGCAAATCATCGGCATATAGAGCCAACTTACAGCTATAGTCCTCGACTCTAAAAGGTGTAATTGAGTCATCAATCCGCAATGCCTGCGCCAAGGGCTCGATGTAGAGGTCAAACAGGAGGGGCGAGATGGGGCACCCCTGCTTGGTTCCCCTCTTTATGCTGAAGCGTGAAGTCAAAAAACTATTCAATAATATTACAGCAGAGGCCCCCTCATAACACCCTCTCAATATCTGAATAAATATTTTACCGAAGCCCATAATGCTCAGTACATTCCACAAGAATCCCCAGTTGACACGGTCGAAGGCCTTAGCCTCGTCATAGGCAGCAACCGCCAAGGGCTCCGACCGTGCCACCGCTAAATCGATACTGCCAATCAACTGGGTCAACTCCTGAATATACCTTCCAGGTACAAAACCTTTCTGATCTGGGCTGATAAGTTGCGGGGCCAATTTAGCCAATCTCCCTGCCAAAACACTAGTGAATATTTTATAGTCAGCGTTTAGCAGGGAGATAGGCCTAAAAGAGTCTGCCTTAAGGGGGTCTTTCCCCGGCTTTATTATGCGGACAATTATGGACTCCTTTCAGGATGCTGGTGCCCTACCCTCAGAACTATAGACATAGCTGAACAGCTTACATAACCTTGGCACCAAAATATCTTGGAAGATTTTATATACTTCGCCGGGAAAAGCGTCCGGCCCCGCCGCTTTGTTATTTTTTATTTTCTTCGAAGAAGTCTTTCCTAGTCACAAGGTAAGGTGACTCCTCCTTTCGGTGATAGTGTGCATGGGCATCGACTCAATTGTTAGATTGTATTTTTTGCGCCATCGGGTTCAGAGGTGTATTGCTGCGCTCCGCTTTGAAACCGTCCTTCGGGTTCCCCTCTGTGCGCAATCCACTCTACCCTCGACGGGATTGTTATCGTACGCGTTTCCCTCTCTCCGCGTATCCATTAGATCGGGAAGTCTCATCTTTGATTAAAACATCGTGGACGGCCTTCGGGCCTAGCCGCGTCGGTCTATTCTTCTGCCGATGAAATGGACCCTGTTAGACCTGGTACCATTGGCACGAGTCTTCCTTCCATTTTTCACTGATTGCCTCCTCTGTTTTTAATATGTTTTGCTTGTTTAGATGCTTTGTGCACTGTGCCACTGCTATTCAGTGCCACAGTGCAAGTGCTGCCTATGTTAAATTGAAGTAGTGATTAGTGACTCCATTATTGGCTTATTTGATGTACTTGTCAGACCCTAGTATAGTGCACCATGCGTGCTCAGGGCCTGTAAATCAAATTCTGCTAGTGGAATTGCAGCACTGATTGTGCCACCCACAGAAGCAGCTTTTAAAGTCTCTCTCAGGCCTGCCATTGCAGGGCCTGTGTGCAGTCTAGTACTGCCATGTCAACTTGGCAGGTGCACCCACTTGCTAGTTCCTAAACCTTCCCTTTGCTACATATCAGACAACCCCCTAAGGTAGGCCGACGGGCAGGGTGCATTGTATGTAAAAGGTAGAACATGCCCTGAAGTGTGTGGCATGTCCTAATAGTGAACTACAGCCATTTTAGTTTTTCACTATTGTAAGGCTACCTGTCCCCATAGGCGAAAATGGGCAGGTTGATTATAACATCTTATAATCCAAACTGACCCAGGGAACATGGTAGAAATTCGAGCTAAGAATGCCTGAACTCAGAATGATAAAATACATCTTTTAGTGAAGTTGGTTTTAACATTCTGTGTTTGAAAATACCACCCGCTTGTGTTTTGTATGTCTGGTTTCTGAGTTACATGGGCTGCGGAGAGTCCAGGAGACAGGGTGAGTCCGCACAGGGCTGAATAGACCTATCTGCATGTATAGTGGTGGGAGGAGTAGCACCTGGGTCTGAAAAGGGCTGTGCCTGCCTTTCACAATGCTGGATCCACCTCCTGTGGTGTGTCTGAGGACCCTGGCCCACATTGACAAAGTAAGAAGGTGTACACTGGCAGAATGCACCCAGAACTTGTTTGAACTAGGTAAAGGACCCTCTGCCTTCAGAGAACAAAGGATTTTGCAGTATACATATTGGGGCCCAGACCCCAGGACTTTAGATCACTTCTGGAACAAGACAAACCTCTGCCAAGGAGAATTACCAAGGAAGCTGCAGGAGTTTGGACTGCCCCCCCCCCCCCCCCCCTGCCAGTGTGCTGTGTTGCTGGGTTGGCCTGCAGTGGTGTCTTCATTGCCAAGGAAAGGAGAAGGAACTTTAGAAGAACTTTCATCATCTTGCAGAATATTTCTCCAAGGGCTTGAACTTGTGCTTGCCTCCTGCTGAAGTCTCAGGGACAAAAGACTTAATCACCAGCTCCCCTCTGAATTTCCTTGCTGGGAATTCTGTCTGCAGAAGCCTGCATGTCGCTGGGAGATGGAAACACGACTCAACAAGAAGAAGCACGTTGCAGTCGCAGCTGTTCCCGTCGCATTGCCGAAGCGTGTCGCCACGGCATCACCAGAGAAGCGTGCCTTCGTCGCAGCTGTTTACCGACGCATCACTGGAGAAGCGTGTCGCCATCATGAGGGTCGCCGTTGCATCACAGGAGAAGTGTGTAGCAGGGCCTGTTGCTGCTCCAAACTTACAGAGGTTTTTTTTTTTAAGTATTTTTACTGTCATATCAGGATAAACATTGTACACTTTTTCTCTGTTTTTCAAGATTTAAACATTATGAGTACTTCTTTTCTTTCGGTATAGATCAAACATTGCATTTTCCTTTTTCTTTGTTGTTAAGTACAACAACTCTTACAACACCCCCCTCCCTCCCCTCCCAGCACCTACGTGTTATATGTATTATTCTCAGTTCCTGGCAATGTCTCTTTGTTACAACTCCATGTTAGTTCCTCGTTTGTCATCTACTTACTTTCCACATTCTGTATGTAAGATATCGTGTATTCTAGATCCGCAACTCGTCCTGTGGGTGCGTGCTCTATATTTGTTCGTGTTGGGCTTCCACCATTACAGACACCACTGAGCCCCGTCATGTCGTCGCTGCAAGAACCGTCATCCTATGCATCTATGCAAGGTGTGTCTTAGTACATGTGTCAAATTCTGCTAGGACTGAGTTCCATTCCAGCGATATGTGGGTCTTTCGCAGGCCTCTGCTCTCCTCTCTGTGCAATTCCTGCCCTTCTGCCTTCCCCCACCGCAGGACCTCCTCATACCATGCTCCTACATCCGGTGGTCTAACTAATTTCCATTTCATACTTATCAATCTTTTTGCTAATACCAGCGCCAAATCCGCAAATCTAGTAGCCACACTCCTTTTCTTTTCCCTGTGTCCCAGTCCCAACAGACTGTATAGTGGTGTCGCGTATGGTCTGCCCGGTGCGATCCCTATTAAGATCTGTTGGATCGTCGCCCAATAGTGTCCTAACTTGGGGCAGTCCCAGAACATATGCATTAGACCTGTGTCGTCTAAGCGGCACCTTGGGCAGGTGTCCGCCGATTCAGGGAACATCGCGTGTAACTTGTGAGGGGTAAGATATGCCCTGTGGATAATCATTAGTTGAATAAATTTGAACTTAGGGTTGCGTGACACTTTCTTCGGTAATTTTAGGATTTTCTCCCATTTCTTGTCGCTAAGCCCTTTGCCTAAGTCTCCCTCCCAGCGTGCCCGTAGTTGCTGTAAGGAGACAGCTCTGTCCGTTCTGATACCAGTGGTCAGCCACTTCGTTAAGTGGCTACCCGACCCCATCATATATTGCATAGTGAGAAAGTTACAGAGTTCACCGCATGGCCGTCGGGCGTGCACGCATCATCTTCACATTGTCGCATCGCATCAAGGGCGCCATCTTATCGCATCGCACCGGATTGTCACTTCGCATCGCGGCGCCATCTAGCCATATCGAAACCGGAATACAGTACAAGAATCAACGCATAACCTCCTCTCCAGTAAGGAACAAGACGCATCCTCTACCCTGCGCAAGCATTGAGGAGCGATACATCGCCTTCCCCGAAGCAAGGAACCAATGCATCTCCCTCCTTGCGAACCTTTTGTTTGTTTTGCGTTACGCTTCCAAGATACTTTTGTGAGAAATGTGTTGCATTTATCATCAACTTGAACTAAGTTACTTCTACCACCTTTAAGTCTATTTTAATTTCAGTATTGTGGATTTTTGTCGTTTGTGGTCTTGGGTTAAGTCTATATAAAGAATAGTTATTTTTATAAAACCTGTGTGGGTCCATCTGTAGTGTTTTCACTCTATTACTGTATGTGTTCACAAATGCTTAACACACTGCCTCTGAGATAAGCCTGTCTGCTCGTGCCAAGCTACCCAGGGGGGTGAGCAAGGGTTATCCAGGAGTGTAATCCCATTTCCCTTACTTAAAAGCAAGGGTCCCTATATGGTCAAAGGTACCTACCTCTGACCCCCAGTTCTAACATTGGTGGTCAGCGGTGAGGATTCTGGACTTGCATTTGTGACTGATATACAGTAATTGGTGTACACTACTAGTGTGTGCAGAACAAACACAACCACATACTTTTTTTTGGTAGAATTTTTTTCCTTGGACTGTTATTTTTCTGGGAACTGCCAATTCTCACTGCCATGAGCAGACCAGCATCTGTTGCCTCTATGGATCTAGATTTTGAGGAAGAGAGGTTGAAAACCTATAATTTGAAACAGCTAAAGCACCTCTGCAGGAAACTTTAAGTTGCTACCCAAGGCATTTCCAAAAAAGATGAGTACTAAAAGGCGCTGAGGGCCCGGGCGGAAGCAAGAAATGCCCCATAGATAGTGTTGGGAGCCCGCTTTGGATGCAGATGGGCAGCTGGATAGGCCAGTGTTTACAGCTAGGGAAGGGGTACCGTCTCCGCCCAGCAGTAGCGTCTCTTCCAAAGGCCTGTCCCCCAGAGAGCTGGAAGACAGGGAGAGAAATTGGGTACACAGAATGGAGATGGCCAAGCTCAAGGGTCAGAGGGACCTAGAGAATAGCAGATTGTCCTTAGAGAGAGGGAGAATGAGATTGGAACATGAGAGAATGTTGAGTGAGTTAGAGCTCAAAGAAAAGGGCATAGTAATCAATCCCTCTGGTGGCAGCGCACCATCTGTGCCTTCAGAAGGCAGGGTATATATCCCCAAGAATGTCATCAAAGATTTCCATAAGCATGAAGATATTGGGCAGTGGTTGGCAGCCTATGAGATAGCAATGTTGGCCCATCGGGTCCCTGAGAAGGATTGGGGAGCGGGGTTGTGGGGCCGCTTTGTGAGTGAAGGGAGGGATACATTGTTAGACCTACCCAGTGAAAATAGGATGTCTTATGCCCACATGAAGGAAGCCCTGATAGAACTCTATAGACAGAGGTTCAGGAATTGTAAGAAGATTGAGGAAACCACTTGGGTAGAATATGTATCTTTCTTTTGCAGAGCTATGGATGGTTGGGTGAAGGGTAGCAAAGTGGATACTTTTGAAGCGCTCTATGATTTGTTTGCATGGGGGAACTTGTCTGCTAATTGTTTTCCAGAGCTACACGAGCACCTTTTTGATAGCAAGTGAACTAACTCTAGGAAGCTTGCTGAGGAGGCGGACCACTGGGTCAGCATCCAGGTCCACAAGGTTCACGTGGGAGACTTCACCAAAGGTGGGCAGGGTCCCCAGCAGAAGAGTGGGAGGGCCGGGCATTTCAGAGGGAATTTCAGAAAAGTAATTCCCAAGGGAACCAAGGGAAGGGTTCCCAGCATTCCCTTGAGAAAAAGTCAGAGCCCCCGACAGGTAAATCTGCCCACGGGGTTCATGCTACATGCTTTTAGTGTAAGTAAGTGGGACACCGTTGGTATGAGCCCCAGTGTCCCCAAAAGGGTCAGAATGTGCCATCCCGTGCACCACCCCGCCAGATGGCAAGTGTAGCCCTGGGGGGTGCCCAAGGTGGGAGTGGTCCCGCAGAGATGTCCCTTGTCTCTTTAGGAGTCTTTGAGATGGTCCCTAATACCCAGCTGCCATATAACACTAAGAAACACAGGTAGTGGGTGACCATCAATGGCCATAGGGTGAAAGCTCTAAGAGACACCGGGGCTAGTGTGAGAGCTGTCAGTTACCGGTTGGTGTCCAAGGAGCAGGTTATCCTTCATGCATTCTTCCCTGTGGTTGCCGTGGACAACTCAGAGACCCAGTGTGAGGTGGCTCAGATTCCCTTTGAGTGGGGGGAGGTCTCAGGTACTCTTCAAGTAGCTGTGAGGTTGGCCATGCCTGTTGATGGTCTGTTGGGCAGTGACTTAGAAAGCTCCCCTTGGACTAAGGTAGAGAAGAAGGCTCATTTGGAGATGTTGGGTCTGCCTGAGTGGGCGTGTGGAACCACTCTGTCTATGGCAGCCAGGAGGGGTGTTCAAAAGATCCTGGAGCCTGAAAGTATGGCCCAGGCACCTGCCTTAAAGTGAAGAGGTAGAAACCAGCCCCCATTGTTCCCACGGTCCAGGAGGAGGCAGACCTTGAGGGGGATGCCCTGGAACCTACAGGAGAGCAAGTTGCTGAACTGGGGGACCTGTCTGAGCTGCCCCATTGGCAGCAAGAAGGAGGACCCTCCAGGGAGGAATTTTGTGCAGAGCAGAGGAAGTTCTCTTCTCTTGTGAGTTTGCGGCAACATGCCACAAACCAGGAAGCAGGTGATCAGTCTGGACAAATTGGATCTACTGGGAGAACTACCTCCTGTATAGCGAGCCTAAGGTTGCTGAGCCTGGGTCAGCCTGCGTGCTGGTGGTACCCCGGCACTTCAGAACCTTCCTACTGGGTTTGGCTCATAATGTGCCTTTAGCTGGACATCTGGGGCAAGGAAAGACCTTTGAAAGGCTTGTCACCCACTTTTAATGGCCCCAGATGCAGAAGAGTTCAGACACTCATTGTAAGACTTGTCGAACTTGCCAGGCAAGTGGGAAAAGTGGAAGGAAGCACAAGGCTCCTCTCCAACCTTTCCCTATAGTCAGTACCCCCTTTGAACAGGTGGGCATTGACATTGTGAGACCACTGGACCCCATGACAGCCATGGGCAACAGGTTTATCCTGGTTTTGGCGGACCAAGCTATCCAGTAACCGGAACCCATCCTGCTCAGGACAGTGATGGATCCTGTGGTGGGACTGCACTGATGGGGATTTTCTCCTGTGTGGGGTTCCTCAGAGAGGTGGTATCAGACAGTGGACCAAACTTCATATCTAATTATATGAAATCCCTGTGGCAGGAGTGCAGTGTTACATACAAGTTCACCATTCCATATCACCCCAAGGTAATGGGCTGGTTGAGAGATTCAACCAGACACTTAAAGGCATGATTATGGTTCTTGAGGAACCTGAGGCGTAAGTGGGACGTCCTCTTGCCATGCCTTCTTTTTGCTTACCGTGAAGTGCCACAGAAGTCCTAGGGGTTCAGCCCCTTTGAACTGCTATATGGACACCCGGTAAGAGGACATTTGACTCTGGTCAAGGAAGACTGGGAGCAATATCCCAGGAAACCTCCCCAGCATGTATACAGTTACATGCTGGCCTTCAGGAACCAGACTAGGCGATTCAGACAACTCGCTCAGGCGAATCTGGAAGCCATCCAGGAAGAGCTGACGCGGTGGTACGATCAGAATGCCCAACCTAGTCTTCAACCTGGTCAGAAAGTTTGGGTCATGGCCCCTGTAGAGCCCTGTGCGCTCCAGGACAGGCGGACCGGACCATTTGAGGTGGTGGAGGACAAGAGTGATGTCACCTACCTGGTGAACTTGAGATCTCCTAGGAACCCTTTGTGGGTCCTACATGTTACCCACCTAAAGACCCACTTAGAAAGGTCCAAAGTGGGCATGCTCCTAGCGACGGATGATGGAATGGAGGAGGAGACCAAGTCTCTTCCTGACCTCCTCTCTGCGACAGAGCAAGATGGGTCAGTGGATGGTGTCAGCCTCTCTGCCACCCTGACCAGCAGCAAGATTGTTGCCAACTGTTCGGACAATTCTCTGATTTGTTCTCCCTGGTTCCTGGTGTCACTGAGTGGTGCGTCAATGATGTGGACACTGAGGACAGTCCTCCTGTGAAGCACAAGGTCAGAGCTTACATCAAGGAGGAGGTCTCCAAGATGTTTGCCTTAGGGGTGATTGAGTCCTCTAACAGTCCTTGGGCCATTCCAGTGGTTTTGGTCCCAAAGGCTGTCTAGACTGGTGCCACACCTGAACTCCGGTTCTGTGTGGACGACCGAGGACTCAATTCAGTCACCAGGACTGACGCGCACCCCATCCCCAGAGCTGATGATCTGATTGATCCTTTGGGGGCTGCCCGGTACCTCAGCACATTTGATTTTAAGTGAATCTACAAGTGTTACTTTGTTCAGCCTTGTATAATTTTAAATTTTAATTTTAGTCACTTAGCCTTGCTGTATTGAAATTGTACTTTTAACTAACCTGATAGTGTGCTTCATAGAATCCCTTACCGTTTCACTGTAGAGCTGTGTTATAGCTCGGGGGAAGCGCAGGGGGGAAAGACTTACTGGGCAATGGATAGCAGTCTAGCTTTCTGGCGCTAACGCACATCATTTCAGCCCCGATAAATCGGCCGATGATGCAACCGTGCTTTGGCGCTTTTAAGTGAATCTACAGGTGTTACTTTGTTCAGCCTCGTATAATTTTAAATTGCAATTTTAGTCACTTAGCCTCGCTGTATTGAAATTGTACTTTTAACTAACCTGATTGTGTGCTTCATAGAATCCCTTACAGTTTCATTGTAGAGCTGTGTTATAGCTCGGGGGAAGCGCGGGGAGGAAAGACTTACTGGGCACATGTTAGCGGTCTAGCTTTCTGACGCTAACGCACGTCATTTCGGCCCCGATAAATCGGCCAATGAAGCGACAGTGCTTTGGCGCTTTTCTTTTTTTTTTTTTTAAACTCTTTATTCGTGACTGTAACAATGTGTCATACATTACATTCCTTCATTATCTCACACATCAGTCTTTTCCATTTTCTTTACCATTAACTTTTGATAGCATATCATTCCAAATCGCGCGTCTTCTGTATTACAATTCTCAGGATGCTTTCCAATGTTAGCCTTCACATATCATAAGTATGACTTACATATTTCGCTAAACCCCAACTGTCCCTCCCTCCCCATCCTCCCACCCTTCGTCTCCTGGTCGTCCTCCCTCTTACACACTTCATGTTGGGTCTATGTGCCTCTGCTTTTCTAAGAGGCGTTATAGTCCGTAGGCCTGGTCTATCCCTCGTGCCTTTTAATCGTGTTCTCGCACCTTGCCCGCCCTCTATTATGTGTAATGGGTCATTCCGCCAGGTCTTGCGGAATGGTCAGGTCCATCTCCTCCAGTTCGATCATCATTAAGTCCCACTCCTGTGCTATAGGGTATTTGCGAAGACCTTTGTCTTCCTCTCCCCGCAGCGCCGCAGATTTAGCTTTGCCCATTCAATAAATCAGCTCGCCATACGTCTACCTGCGGGGGCCTGGGCGATTTCCACTGCATAGTGAGTACCCTGAGTGCCAGTAAGAGTGCCAGGTCCGTAAATTTCAGTTGTGCTTTGCATGTTTTGGGTCGTTTCCTGTTCCCTATCAGGCAGGGTAATGCCCCCTCAGTGATCCGGAGTTTTGTTATGGCGTGTAATGTGTGTTTGATCGTCCCCCAATAATTGCGTATCTTCGGGCATGTCCATAGCATGTGGAGGATGTGTGCCTCATCTTCCTGACATCTTGGGCAGCGGTGTGTAGTGGCAGGGAACATCCTGTGGAGTCTCTGGGGCGTGAGGTATGCTCTATGGAGAATCATGGCCTGTATGAAGAGGAACTTGACATTCCTAGACACTCTCCTGTGATGACCAAGAATGATTTTCCTCTCCCCGTCTGTTAGGGGTTCCCCCGTGTCTGCAGTCCAGGTCTCCCTAAGTGTGGTGATTGGCGACGCCACATGTTCTCTAATACCGACATCTAGCCATCGCACTAGGTGTCCCCCGTACCCATAAGGTGTAAGAGGTGTACTAATTCATGTTGGTCTGGTTTCGTGCGTTGCGGAGCCCAAGCGCGCCGCACATAGTGCGTCACCGAGGCATGTAATAGGTATAAGCGCGGCGATGCTCCCGTGGATTGCACAAATGAGGCGTGAACCAGTATTGTGTCGTCACCGAACAGGTCTCCCACTCTGTCCACCCCGGCCTCCGTCCAGGGGCGCAGTCTTCGTTGTGTCAGGGTCCCTTGCGGTGTCGGGAGTCCCAGGAGGGGAATGTTGTCTGCATAGGGAGTGGCCTCTGCCGTGTATGTCAGTGCTTTCCTCCAGCAGGTCAGAGCCACCTGCAGGAGGGGGTGGCAGTCTCTGGGGATCTTAGTATTGGGTAAGAGGAGGGAGTGTAGTTCCCCACTTGCTAATTTGTCCGTTGTATAACCGATCTCATGCAGGTCTCTGCCCGCCACCCATTGTGTCAACCATTGGAGCTGGCTTGCATAGTAGTAACTCCGCAGGTCCGGTACGCCCAATCCTCCTTGTCTGGTGTTCAATTGTAGTTTTTTAAGGCTGATTCGTCTTCTCCCTGAGCCCCATACAAGGTTGATCAGTAATGTGTTTAGTGTGGTAAAAATTTGTCGTGGGAGTAGCACCGGCAGATTTACAAAATAATACAGCAGTCGTGGGAGTAGGACCATCTTCGAGACTGCCACTCGTCCCATTACTGATAGGGGTAGGGATGTCCAAAAGCTTATACTACCTCGTAGGCCAGTGATTGCCTTACGGATGTTACCGTCAATTTGATCTTCCGGGTTCCGGTACACATTTATCCCGAGATATTTAAACGTGGTCGGTGCCACCTGGATTGCATAGGTTCCGAACTGTATATGGGGAGGCTGCTGTCCTTCCCGGAACAAGAAGCCTAGTGATTTTCCCGGGTTTATAGCCAAACTAGATATGGTCTCAAATCGTCTTAAGATAGTCGCCAGGAGTGAGTGGTCCCCACGCAGGTTCCGGAGAAATACCAAGATGTCGTCAGCATATATGGAGACTAAGTTGCTGGTGCCTCCCACTGGTATGCCCTCCTCCGCAGCTCTGGTTCGGAGTGCGATAGCCAGGGGCTCCAGCGTCAGTACGAACAGCAGCGGCGACAGCGGGCAGCCCTGTCGGGTGCCCCTGTGGACTTCGTAGCTGTCTGATGTGTGCCTTCCCGTGCGTGCCCTGGCCGTCGGACCCGCATACAATAAGCAAATCCATTTTATGAGGGCCTCTGGAAAAACAAAGCGATGTAGGACTTCGAACATAAAGTCCCATGTCAGGGAGTCAAACGCCTGTCGGAGGTCCAGGGCTATACAGCCAGCGTGTGGTAAGCCCTGAGGGGTAGTCGTCATAAGGGCATGGAGTCGTCTCGAGTTTTGGGAGGTACTCCTCTCTGGGAGGAAGCCACATTGATCAGTGTGGATCAGGCCAGGCAGGTGGTGTTGGATCCGCAGGGCAAGAGCCTTACTGAGTATCTTATACTCCGTGGAGAGCATGGAGAGGGGTCTGTAATTGCTTACGTCTAGGGTATCCCTGCCGGGCTTCGGGATAGAAATCACCAGAGCCTGCATGGTCGTAGTAGGTAGGTGGCCAACTTCGTAAGCAGTTTTATAGATGTTCTCCAGGACAGGTGCCAGTATATCAGAATATGTTTGATAAAACTCCCTCGGCAGTCCATCCATACCCGGAGTCTTACCCCGGTTAAGTGTGTGGATTGCTATCTTTATTTCTTGCTGCGTTATAGGTCCAGCTAGGGCCGCCTGGATTCCCGGAGTCAAAACTGGGATTGGTAGCTCTCCCAGGAACTCCATCATTTCTTCCCTTGCATCTACAGAGGGGGGGGCATAGAGGTTCTCCAGGTGGGCTTTAAACACAGCGTTAATTTCCAATTGTGTGTGTACCTGGTCGCCTGTGGTATCTCGGATACTCATTATTGTAGGGCTCTCTGGGGTATCTCGGACCAGCCGAGCAAGTGAGGCACCGGACCTGTCCGCCTCTGCCTGTTGCCGTTTTAGATAGGTCCCATAGTCCATTACCCTCAGGGATTCTAGCAATTCAGCGTGCTTGATGTTACACAGTTGAAGATCAGCTTTGCGGTCGGGGTCCTGCCCCACCATAGCCTCAAGGTCTCGCATGCGAGTCTCCACGTCGCACAATTTACCGTGGATTTCCTGTCTGGCTCCCACTAGTCGGCCAATAGCAGCCCCCCGCACTACAGCCTTCATTGCATCCCACACTATCAGATTCGAGGACGCTCTCCCTCTTCGCGCACAGCTGATGTCAAAAGCTGTTGGCGCCATTCTTTGATCTATCAGCCTGCCGCCGCCATCACCACCGGCGTGCACGCTGACTCCGCCCCCTTCTTAGGCCACGCCCCCCGACCCTGCTATAAATACCGCTGATCCAATTGCGGTGGTCAGAAACCTTTGACCCAGTTCCTGAGGCGGAAGCCGGGAACTGGAGGTACTCTGCTACTTTTAAAATTCACTTTTCGTGTGGTGTCACATTATTGCGCCTGTGTTTTAACAAAACAAATCACTTCCTACCTTGTAGCGCTCGCTCTCCCTCTTCACGCACAGCTGATGTCGGAAGCTGTTGGCGCCATTCTTTGATCTATCAGCCTGCCGCCGCCATCACCACCGGCGTGCACGCTGACTCCGCCCCCTTCTTAGGCCACGCCCCCCTCTGTCCCCCATAAATGTGCCTGCACAGGACGCGCAGCGGACGAGCGCAGCGGGAGCGCCTAAGGCAAGCCCGTCTGTGCCCGTCCGGGCCCAGACGGCCTTAGGCCTAGCTACTATGCCCAATCCGCAAAATCGCATCTCATACTCCAGAGGCTCGCTGCTTGCCTGGAACCCGGACAAACACCCCCAGTGCAAATACATCCTCAAGGAGGACACCCCCTATGTAGGATGTATCCTTTGCGATAAACTTGAGGAAACAGAACGCCACCAAGGACTCCGGCTTGCCCTTCTTAATTGCAGATCCTTAGTAAAGCATGCTCACGAAATCAACATCCTCGTTCAGGACTCGCTCCTAGATCTACTGTTTCTGACGGAAACCTGGCTGACCCCGCATAGCGACTTCGATGTGGCTAATGCTACCCCCCCCCGGTTACCAAATATGTTGCCTGAATAGATCAATCGGTAGAGGTGGCGGCTTAGCCATAATCTACAAAGATCACCTTAAATGTAGAATCGAGACCGGAACTGTGAAAGACTGCGAGAACTGCCACTTCACAATCCAGATCTCACCATCTACCTCCCTTTCGGGACTGCTTGTGTATCGACCTCCAGGCTCCCTAGGCGAATTCACCAGCACTTTGATGGACTACATCCTACTCAAGACCATCTCAGTCTCTAACTTTCTCCTCTTAGGGGATTTTAATATGCACTTCCTGGACCCCACGGACAATGCCGCAGCAAACTTGCTCGCGGATCTCACCACAGCTGACCTCCTCCTTCAAAACCCCAAAGCCACCCATGAGAAGGGTCAACTCCTGGACCCCATCTTCTCCAACATCGGGAACCTGTACGCCCAGGACCCCACCCCTCTGCCTTGGACAGACCACATGATAATTCCTATGCACTGGTCACTCGAAACGAAACCTGTGCCCAAACAAAAAACAAGGGTTACAGCCAGAAGATGGCACAAGCTAGTACCAGAGGAATGGGAGGCCAAATTACGCGACACCATCGCCCCTTTGTCCACAGACCCAAACACCGCGGACAGAGAATTCATGGATTGGCTAGTCCGACCCCTAGACAGCTCCATTCCACTGACTAGCACGCTCAAACACGTGAAAAGAATCTGCCCCTCTCCCTGGTACACACCCGCCCTTGCCACTCTTAAAAAACAATGCAAAAAGACAGAACGCACGTGGAGAAAAAACAAGTCAGCAGAAGAGAAAAGCGTCTATCACCACTCCATGAAAGCTTACAAACTAGCCTTACAAGACGCCAAAAGGACTTACTATGAGGAAAAAATAAACAACTCCTCCTGCTCTTCCAAGGAGACCTTTTCCATTCTCAAAGATCTCCTCCATGTCCCGGACCCCCCACAGAAACCTATGGACCCCAAAGAAGCGGGGAAAAAATGCGTCAAGTTAGCCACCTTCTTCGACGAAAAGATTAAAAAAATTCTAATCTCCCTCCCACCCGCCAACTCCGATGCCTTAGAGAGAGACAAGGAGCAGATACCCAACGTCAATAAGCCCTCCCTGGAGTCGCTTGGCCCAGTTACAGAAGAAGAAGTAAGAGTCACACTTACCTCAATTAAGAGCGGAGCCCCGAGTGACCCAGTCCCCATACGTTACGCCAAAAACATCACGCAGACTATAGTTCCCCAACTGACAGCCCTGATTAATATCTCACTGGAACAAGGAGAGGTCCCATCTAATTGGAAGGAAGCTGTCGTCAAAGCGCTCCTCAAGAAACCGTCGCTCGACCCCACAGACCTCTCCAACTATAGACCTATCTCACTTCTTCCTTGGATAGGGAAAGTCGCCGAAAAACTAGCAAATAAAAATCTGTCATACTACCTTGAGTCAAACCATCTCCTCAACGACTCACAGACAGGCTTTAGACCAGGTCAGGGCACGGACACCGCTCTTCTCGTGGCAGTAGAAAGAACTAGGGAAATCATTGACACAGGAGGATCAGTGGCAGTGGTCCTCCTAGACCTGAGCGCGGCCTTTGACACGGTCAGTCACCAGGTCCTAACCCACCGTCTAGGGACTGTTGGGGTTAAAGGCAGAGCTCTGAAGTGGCTATCGTCCTTTCTCTCTCGACGCTCCTACCAAGTATGGGAAGGCGAAAGTCGCTCCCCTTCTATCCCCCTTCAGTGCGGCGTGCCTCAGGGCTCCTCCCTGAGCCCTACGCTGTTTAACGTTTACATGGCCCCACTGGAGGAACTCGTCGCACCCTATGGAGTCACAATCGTCAGCTACGCCGACGATACACAACTGGTGGTGACACTCTCCCACCCCAAGCTTGAGCCCTCCAATCTCCACGACTGCCTTTCCAGCGTATATCAGTGGATGAGTGACTCTGCTTTAAAGCTAAATGGCTCTAAAACAGAGATCCTGCTCTTAGGACAAAAAACCACGAACCTCCCCTCTAACATCTGGCCCGCCTGCATGGGTGAACCCCCCACTCCCAAGAAGGAGGTCAAGAGTCTCGGAGTGTGGCTGGAGACCGACCTGACTTTTAGGACTCAGGCGAGAAAGACGGCCGGCACCTGCTACGGTCTACTTAAATCTTGCAGGAAGGTAATTCCACTTCTACCTTTCCAGTCGCGCCTCATGCTGATCCAGGGCCTAATTCTATCGAGGCTGGATTACAGCAATGCCATCTACCTGGGCGCCCCAGAATCCACCCTGCAAACGCTGCAAAAAGCTCAAAACGCCGCAGCTCGTCTCCTGACAAACACCCCGGCCAGATCTTCTGCCAAGCCCGCCCTGAGGAAACTGCACTGGCTTCCGATCAGGGAAAGGGTCATTTTCAAGGCCCTCTGTCTCGCCCACAAGGTTCTCCATAACACTGGCCCTCCCATACTAAACAACTGGATCACCCCCTATAGACCCACGAGAGCGCTCCGTTCGGAGCACGGAAACCTCATTACGATCCCCAAGGTAAAAAAGGCCCGCATAGGTGGCCGCCGCTTCTCGGTAAACACTGGAAGCAAGTGGAATGCACTCCCTCTGAGCCTCAGAACAGAACCCAACCTCCTCCGGTTCAGAAAAGCCCTCAAAACTCTACTCTTCCCTTGAACTGACACTCTCCCGAATTCCACCTTTCGTGAGTATAAAAGGTTTTTAGCGCTGGGATACCCACTGGGTGACTACGCGCTCTACAAAACAATAAATAAATAAGAGTCCCAGTTTTCAGTGAAGTAATCAGTTAAAGTATCAGATATGTGTTTTTGGAACGGGCCATCTTCAAGCAGTGTGGGGTTAAGTCTCCAGGTAGGGATTGGTGAGGGTACCTTACCCCAGTGTAGATCAAGTGTTAGTGGTCTGTGGTCTGAAAATGTTTTAGCAAGGTAGTCCGATGTGACACATTTAGTCACGACGGACTTGGAGCATACAAACCTGTCCAAGCGGGTATGCAGGTTGTGCACAGGGGAGTAGCATGAGTATTCCTTGTGTGTTGGATGTAGTGTGCGCCAGATGTCAGTCAGTCCCCATCCCTGCAGCCATGTCCCAAAGCACTCTGACAATTTGTGTATTCCTGCCGTCTGAAGGGGGGGGGGGGGGGGGGGGGGGGGGGTGCGATCTGTCTAAGGCCACATCTAGGATCATGTTCCAGTCACCTCCCAATATCCAGGGGACATCTACCCAATCCGCCAATGCCCGCCCTACTGTAACAAGGAATTTGTCCTGATCAAAATTCGGGGCATAGATGCTGCCCAGGACTACCGCCTCCCCATCCAGGGTGCCCTTCACCAGCATATAGCGTCCTTGCTCATCGGTTCGTCTCTCTAGTTCCACAAACGGAGTGCCGTGGCGTACCCATATCGTGGCACGCCTGGAGAAAGCAGAGTTTGTTGTGGAGAATATAGTTCCCCTCCATTTCTTCCGTAGCAGGAGTGCCTCGGCTTGTGTTAAATGTGACTCCTGTAAGAACACTATGTGTGCCTTTTGTCTAATCAAGAAAGCATGTACTCTGTGTCTCTTCTCGACCGCCCCCAGCCCTCGCACATTCCAGGTAACCAGCCTATACTTTCCTTTTTCATCAGCCATATCCCTTTGTAGGTGTCGCAAAAAGTGTTCCCATATGTCTTAGCAAGTGATTCCTCAGTGTCAACCAGGAGACGGTTCCCTCCCTATCCCAAACCCCAACTCTGGAGGTGCAGCCTCTAAACCTTGCTGTGCCGAACCATAAACATTGAAACGCAATTAAACAGATTACGGTGCATACGCTTGTGGGGGGTCGGCCAAGCCTGTGCCGTGTCCAAAGAGCCATACTCGGTCAAACCGCCGGCTCAACGGCGCCGCCGGGAGAGTTCTCTTGAAATTGTCTAATGAAGGTATCCACGTCTTGTGGAGGGGGGAAACAAAGAGATTGAGGGGGGGGGAGGGGAGAGAAGGGCGGCCATTCCCTAATTCATTTGCTAGTCTACAGCCGTGTATCTCAGGAGTGCGGGAGGTGTACGGATCTCATCCTACAAACAATGTACAAAAACATCCCCTACCCTCCCCAAGTTTAGGCCACATAGCGCACATTAGCAATATAAAAACCACATATATATACCATGTAAGCATATCTTTCCCTCTCCCTCTGCCTGAAGCCTCAGGTCTAGTCCATAGAAGGTATTATTCTTGGGCATTGTCCATAAGTTTGTCTGCCGCTCTGGGTGTCACAGTCGGGAATAACACCATGCTGTTGTCCGAGTCCGAGTGTATAGTGCTATCCTCAGTGTCTGTGTTAATTGTCTCTTGTTCTTCTCTGAAGGAGCCCACCGCTGCCACAGCATCATCTTGTCCTTGCTTCTGCTGGTGGGCAGTAGGTTTGTGCTGCTTTGGGTGATTGCGTCGGGTGCCGGTCCCGGTCACCTCCCGAGTCGAGATTCCTTTAGACCCATCGTCCGGAGAGTCTTGCGCCGAGTCCAGATGTTCCTGAATCTCCATCACCTCCATCCATTCCTCCACGTCGGTGGGGCTTTCAAAAAAGTGGGTTTTGTGGTCGTGGCTCACCTCCAAGCGCGCAGGAAACAATAAGGCGTAGCATAGTTTGGCCCTCTGGAGTCTCTTTTTAACCTCATAGTAGGAGGACCGCTGTTTCTGCACCTGAGTGGTATAGTCCGGATACAGTGATATTCGTTTGTTCTCCCACTGTATGACCGATTTAATTCTGGCCTGGCTTAGTAGTGTGTCTCTGTCCCGATAGTTTAGGATCTTGCCAATGAGTGGCCTTGGTAGTTGTCCCGGTTTTGGACGGCCGGTTGGGATTCTGTGAGCTCTCTCTACGCAGAAGAACGGTGACACACCTTCAGAAGCGACGTTGTCTCGGAACCATTGTTCCATGAATTCCGTCGCGTGGGGCCCCTCGCTTCGTTCCGGCAGACCAATAACGCGGATGTTATTGCGTCGATTACGCCCTTCTGCATCCTCCACGCGTTCCATCAGGGATTTTACCTGGTGTTGGATCAATTGGATGGAGTCTGTGTGTTCTGCCACCGCCGGGGCAAGGTCAGCTAGCGTCATACCCTGGTCTTTGACTTTGTCCGCTAGTTTTTAGGTTTTGCCTCGCGAAAAAGATGCGCTCTGCGAATCTTTTTTGCGCAGGCAAAAACCTAATGAGTACTGTGTGTGGGTTTGGGTCGGCCCTCGTAATTCATTGGCTGGCTCCATAAATGGAGCCTAGCCATTGGACGAGGGGCCTGTCCGTCAATGCCGGACCAGACACGGGGGCGTTCCCGAGATTCTTTGGCTTTTGCCGACGTCACGCGACGTCAGCCGAAAGCCGGGAACGCCCCCGAATCTGGTCCGGCATTGCCGGCACCCGCCTTCCTGCTCCGGTGTCTCCCGCTGTCTGTGTCCTCTCCCGCCCCCCTCCCCCCGTCCCTCTCGATGAACAGCCGGCATTGCCGGCACCCGCCTTCCTGTGCCCCGTTCCCGCCCCCCTACCGCTGCCTCGGTTTAGTTGGTGCTCTCCGCATTTCATCTGAAACCCTCAGCCATCTCACAGGAGGATAACTGTCGGTCTGGAGCTTCAGAGTGCAGATTCAGAGTGCAGAGTGGAGCTTCAGAGTGGAGCTTCAGAGTGCAGAGTGGAGCTTCAGAGTGGCGCTTCAGAGTGGAGCTTCAGAGTGCAGAGTGGAGCTTCAGAGTGGCGCTTCAGAGTGGCGCTTCAGAGTGGCGCTTCAGAGTGGAGCTTCAGAGTGGAGCTTCAGAGTGGAGCTTCAGAGTGCAGAGTGGAGCTTCAGAGTGGAGCTTCAGAGTGCAGAGTGGAGCTTCAGAGTGGCGCTTCAGAGTGCAGAGTGGAGCTTCAGAGTGAAGCTTCAGAGTGGAGCTTCAGAGTGCAGAGTGCAGCTTCAGAGTGGAGCTTCAGAGTGGAGCTTCAGAGTGCAGATTCAGAGTGCAGAGTGGAGCTTCAGAGTGGAGCTTCAGAGTGCAGAGTGGAGCTTCAGAGTAAAGCTTCAGAGTGGAGCTTCAGAGTGCAGAGTGGAGCTTCAGAGTGGCGCTTCAGAGTGCAGAGTGGAGCTTCAGAGTGAAGCTTCAGAGTGGAGCTTCAGAGTGCAGAGTGGAGCTTCAGAGTGGAGCTTCAGAGTGGAGCTTCAGAAGTGGAGCTTCAGAGTGCAGAGTGGAGCTTCAGAGTGGAGCTTCAGAGTGCAGAGTGGAGCTTCAGAGTGCAGAGTGGAGCTTCAGAGTGGAGCTTCAGAGTGCAGAGTGGAGCTTCAGAGTGGAGCTTCAGAGTGGAGCTTCAGAGTGGAGCTTCAGAGTGGAGCTTCAGAGTGCAGAGTGGAGCTTCAGAGTGGGAGCTTCAGAGTGCAGAGTGGAGCTTCAGAGTGGAGCTTCAGAGTGCAGAGTGGAGCTTCAGAGTGGAGCTTCAGAGTGCAGAGTGAGCTTCAGAGTGGAGCTTCAGAGTGCAGAGTGGAGCTTCAGAGTGCAGAGTGGAGCTTCAGAGTAAAGCTTCAGAGTGGAGCTTCAGAGTGCAGAGTGGAGCTTCAGAGTGGCGCTTCAGAGTTGCGCTTCAGAGTGGAGCTTCAGAGTGGAGCTTCAGAGTGCAGAGTGGAGCTTCAGAGTGCAGAGTGGAGCTTCAGAGTGGAGCTTCAGAGTGGAGCTTCAGAGTGGAGCTTCAGAGTGGAGCTTCAGAGTGCAGAGTGGAGCTTCAGAGTGGAGCTTCAGAGTGCAGAGTGGAGCTTCAGAGTGCAGAGTGGAGCTTCAGAGTGGAGCTTCAGAGTGCAGAGTGGAGCTTCAGAGCTTCAGAGTGCAGAGTGGAGCTTCAGAGTGCAGAGTGGAGCTTCAGAGTGGAGCTTCAGAGTGCAGAGTGGAGCTTCAGAGTGCAGAGTGGAGCTTCAGAGTGCAGAGTGGAGCTTCAGAGTGGAGCTTCAGAGTGGAGCTTCAGAGTGCAGAGTGCAGATTCAGAGTGGAGCTTCAGAGTGGAGCTTCAGAGTGCAGATTCAGAGTGGAGCTTCAGAGTGCAGATTCAGAGTGGAGCTTCAGAGTGGAGCTTCAGAGTGGAGCTTCAGAGTGGAGCTTCAGAGTGGAGCTTCATAGTACAGATTCAGAGTGGAGCTTCAGAGTGCAGAGTGGGCTTCAGAGTGGAGCTTCAGAGTGGAGCTTCAGAGTGGAGCTTCAGAGTGGAGCTTCAGAGTGGAGATTCAGAGTGGAGATTCAGAGTGGAGATTCAGAGTGGAGATTCAGAGTGCAGAGTGGAGCTTCAGAGTGGAGCTTCAGAGTGGAGCTTCAGAGTGCAGAGTGGAGCTTCAGAGTGCAGAGTGGAGCTTCAGAGTGGAGCTTCAGAGTGGAGCTTCAGAGTGGAGCTTCAGAGTGCAGAGTGGAGCTTCAGAGTGGAGCTTCAGAGTGCAGAGTGGAGCTTCAGAGTGCAGAGTGGAGCTTCAGAGTGCAGAGTGGAGCTTCAGAGTGGAGCTTCAGAGTGGAGCTTCAGAGTGCAGAGTGGAGCTTCAGAGTGGAGCTTCAGAGTGCAGAGTGGAGCTTCAGAGTGGAGCTTCAGAGTGCAGAGTGGAGCTTTAGAGTGGAGCTTCAGAGTGCAGAGTGGAGCTTCAGAGTGGAGCTTCAGAGTGCAGAGTGGAGCTTCAGAGTGGAGCTTCAGAGTGCAGAGTGGAGCTTCAGAGTGGAGCTTCAGAGTGGAGCTTCAGAGTGGAGCTTCAGAGTGGAGCTTCAGAGTGCAGAGTGGAGCTTCAGAGTGGCGCTTCAGAGTGCAGAGTGGAGCTTCAGAGTGAAGCTTCAGAGTGGAGCTTCAGAGTGCAGAGTGCAGCTTCAGAGTGGAGCTTCAGAGTGGAGCTTCAGAGTGGAGCTTCAGAGTGCAGATTCAGAGTGCAGAGTGGAGCTTCAGAGTGGAGCTTCAGAGTGCAGAGTGGAGCTTCAGAGTAAAGCTTCAGAGTGGAGCTTCAGAGTGCAGAGTGGAGCTTCAGAGTGGCGCTTCAGAGTGCAGAGTGGAGCTTCAGAGTGAAGCTTCAGAGTGGAGCTTCAGAGTGCAGAGTGGAGCTTCAGAGTGGAGCTTCAGAGTGGAGCTTCAGAGTGGAGCTTCAGAGTGCAGAGTGGAGCTTCAGAGTGCAGAGTGGAGCTTCAGAGTGGAGCTTCAGAGTGCAGAGTGGAGCTTCAGAGTGGAGCTTCAGAGTGCAGAGTGGAGCTTCAGAGTGGAGCTTCAGAGTGCAGAGTGGAGCTTCAGAGTGGAGCTTCAGAGTGGAGCTTCAGAGTGGAGCTTCAGATTGCAGAGTGGAGCTTCAGAGTGGAGCTTCAGAGTGCAGAGTGGAGCTTCAGAGTGGAGCTTCAGAGTGCAGAGTGGAGCTTCAGAGTGGAGCTTCAGAGTGCAGAGTGGAGCTTCAGAGTGGAGCTTCAGAGTGGAGCTTCAGAGTGCAGAGTGGAGCTTCAGAGTGCAGAGTGGAGCTTCAGAGTGGCGCTTCAGAGTGGAGCTTCAGAGTGCAGAGTGGAGCTTCAGAGTGGCGCTTCAGAGTGGCGCTTCAGAGTGGAGCTTCAGAGTGGAGCTTCAGAGTGGAGCTTCAGAGTGCAGAGTGGAGCTTCAGAGTGGAGCTTCAGAGTGCAGAGTGGAGCTTCAGAGTGGAGCTTCAGAGTGGAGCTTCAGAGTGCAGAGTGGAGCTTCAGAGTGCAGAGTGGAGCTTCAGAGTGCAGAGTGGAGCTTCAGAGTGCAGAGTGGAGCTTCAGAGTGCAGAGTGGAGCTTCAGAGTGGAGCTTCAGAGTGGAGCTTCAGAGTGGAGCTTCAGAGTGCAGAGTGGAGCTTCAGAGTGCAGAGTGGAGCTTCAGAGTGGAGCTTCAGAGTGGAGCTTCAGAGTGGAGCTTCAGAGTGCAGAGTGGAGCTTCAGAGTGGAGCTTCAGAGTGCAGAGTGGAGCTTCAGAGTGGAGCTTCAGAGTGGAGGTTCAGAGTGCAGAGTGGAGCTTCAGAGTGGAGCTTCAGAGTGGAGCGTGGAGCTTCAGAGTGGAGCTTCAGAGTGCAGAGTGGAGCTTCAGAGTGGAGCTTCAGAGTGCAGAGTGGAGCTTCAGAGTGGAGCTTCAGAGTGCAGAGTGGAGCTTCAGAGTGGAGCTTCAGAGTGCAGAGTGGAGCTTCAGAGTGGAGCTTCAGAGTGGAGCTTCAGAGTGGAGCTTCAGAGTGGAGCTTCAGAGTGCAGAGTGGAGCTTCAGAGTGGAGCTTCAGAGTGGCGCTTCAGAGTGCAGAGTGGAGCTTCAGAGTGGAGCTTCAGAGTGCAGAGTGGAGCTTCAGAGTGGAGCTTCAGAGTGCAGCTTCAGAGTGGAGCTTCAGAGTGGAGCTTCAGAGTGGAGCTTCAGAGTGGAGCTTCAGAGTGCAGAGTGGAGCTTCAGAGTGGAGCTTCAGAGTGGAGCTTCAGAGTGGAGCTTCAGAGTGGAGCTTCAGAGTGGAGCTTCAGAGTGGAGCTTCAGAGTGCAGAGTGGAGCTTCAGAGTGGAGCTTCAGAGTGCAGAGTGGAGCTTCAGAGTCGAGCTTCAGAGTGGAGCTTCAGAGTGGAGCTTCAGAGTGCAGAGTGGAGCTTCAGAGTGGAGCTTCAGAGTGCAGAGTGGAGCTTCAGAGTGGAGCTTCAGAGTGCAGAGTGGCGCTTCAGAGTGCAGAGTGGCGCTTCAGAGTGCAGAGTGGAGCTTCAGAGTGCAGAGTGGAGCTTCAGAGTGGAGCTTCAGAGTGGAGCTTCAGAGTGGAGCTTCAGAGTGCAGAGTGGAGCTTCAGAGTGGAGCTTCAGAGTGCAGAGTGGAGCTTCAGAGTGGAGCTTCAGAGTGCAAAGTGGAGCTTCAGAGTGCAGATTCAGAGTGCAGAGTGGAGCTTCAGAGTGCAGATTCAGAGTGCAGAGTGGAGCTTCAGAGTGCAGATTCAGAGTGGAGCTTCAGAGTGCAGATTCAGAGTGCAGAGTGGAGCTTCAGAGTGCAGATTCAGAGTGGAGCTTCAGAGTGCAGATTCAGAGTGGAGCTTCAGAGTGCAGAGTGGAGCTTCAGAGTGCAGAGTGGAGCTTCAGAGTGCAGATTCAGAGTGCAGAGTGGAGCTTCAGAGTGGAGCATCAGAGTGCAGATTCAGAGTGGAGCTTCAGAGTGCAGAGTGGAGCTTCAGAGTGCAGATTCAGAGTGGAGCTTCAGAGTGCAGAGTGGAGCTTCAGAGTGCAGATTCAGAGTGGAGCTTCAGAGTGCAGATTCAGAGTGGAGCTTCAGAGTGCAGATTCAGAGTGGAGCTTCAGAGTGCAGAGTGGAGCTTCAGAGTGCAGATTCAGAGTAGAGATTCAGAGTGCAGAGTGGAGATTCAGAGTGCAGATTCAGAGTGCAGAGTGGAGCTTCAGAGTGGAGCTTCAGAGTGCAGCTTCAGAGTGCAGCTTCAGAGTGCAGCTTCAGAGTGCAGCTTCAGAGTGGAGCTTCAGAGTGGAGCTTCAGAGTGGAGCTTCAGAGTGCAGAGTGGAGCTTCAGAGTGCAGAGTGGAGCTTCAGAGTGTCAAGAGCAATGCCAATAGCTCTAACTTTAACAAAGGCAAAACCATTGCATTGTAAATGCTTGTTCATGATCTGCTTTAAGCAAGGAAAGGTTGGTAGTGAGGGTGCCCATCTGCGCTTCCATCACAGTCCTGGAGTCCCTGATCTCCTTAAGTATGAGATCTAGTTTGTCGCCTTGCTGGCTCCCTGTGAGGGTGGAGGTCAGTGTTAGCGGTGTAGAGCCCCCTGGTTCCGTACCTAGAGTGGGTCCCGTGAGTGTTCCCTCCTTGCCCTCCACGGTTTTCACGCCTTTCCGTACCATGGCAGACGCTGAATGCCCGCCTGGTGGCAGGGGTGCGTCCTGGGCGAACTTCAGTCTTCCGCTGCGCCCCTGTCTCTCTAGCCCTCGCTCCGCCGGTCGCCTGTATCTCTCACTGCTGGGAGTAGTCGCCTTACAGGTTCACAGTATTTCTGCGGGGGGGTGGCTCCCACCTTACCCGGGCATCAGGGGTATCAGAGCCTTTCTCCAGTATTATCTACCACCAGGCAATATATCTCATCCCCCAACAATCTAGATCCGGCGGTCATAGGCCGGCAGCAGTATTGACTGGTCTCCGGCTAGTGTGACCCCTCGATCGTGAGTAGGCTGGGGGCAGGTGCAGGAGGACTGTCCGGCAATTTACTACTGCTCACCGTGTGGATGGATGCCTCGGGCACCCCTCTCTCTTCAGACCCCCCGGCTCAGCACCACTCCGGCCCCCCTGCAGCACGCTCGTGGAGTCAGATCTCCGCAGCAGGCCCCGGTCCCGAGCCCAAAGGTCCTCACCCACCGTAGTCTGCCTCCTCCCGTGCTCCGGGCATCAGCCGTACCCGAGGCCCCGGCTCACATCGTGGTGCAAGGCCTCAGGGGCTCTCTCCTCGTGTCTTTGGGCTCCTCACCTCTAATCTCGGCAGGGGGTCAGCGGGGCAGGCGGGAGGGACCCCTGTCGGCAGGCACCACCGGCGGCACGTTCAGGCGGTCCTCTGTGACAGCGGTCCGAAGCTCCAGCCCGAAGCCCGAGACCTTCCACAGCCACTCCTTCTTTTCCGGGCATCAGGTTCTGCAGGTCACCGTCCGCACCTCCGCACGTCCGCAGATGCAGGATCTTCGCCGCAAGGGTCTGTCTTCGGTCCAGGCTGTTCCACCTTACCGCAGTCCTCTGTTCCCAGCGTACTGGGCACAATCTCCACTCAAAGCCCCGGCTTGCGGCGTGGCGCTAGGCCTCAGGATCGTCCTCGGTGTCGGTCCGGGGCCCCGGCCAGCAGACCCCCAAGATCACCAGCAGGGCAGGCGGGGAGCCTTAACTTCAGGATGCAGCCGTCCGTGGACAGTCACCACCGACGGCGCGTTCAGGCAGCCCCCGTGTCCGTATTGCGAGTCTCCGGGCCGCAGCCCAGGGGCCGTCCGCAGACACCCCGTCTTGTCCGGGCACCAGGTCTCTGTCCGCGCCTCACCACGTCTGTAGAGGCAGGATCTCTGCCGCAGGGGCCCGTCTCCGGTCCAGGACGTTCTGCCGCGCCGCAGTCCTTCTTCAGTTTTACGGGCACAGTCCCTACTCAAGGCCCCGGCTTGCGGCGTGGTGTTAGGCCTCAGGATCTTCTTGGTGTAGCTCTGGGGCCTCCGCCGCCAGACCCCCAAAAATACCAGCGGGACAGGCGGGGAGTCTTAGCGTCAGGATGCAGCCGTTTGCTGGTGAAAACGGCCCCTCTACGCGTTCTGCAGGATTTTTATTCCCCCGGCGGCACCGGAGCTCTAGCAGACTCCGTCCGCCATGATGGCCTGCTAGCCACGCCCCCGTGCTTTGGCGCTTTTAAGTGAATCTACAATTGTTACTTTGTTCAGCCTTGTAAAATTTTAAATTGTAATTTTAGTCACTTAGCCTCGCAGTATTGAAATTGTACTTTTAACTAACCTGATTGTGTGCTTCATAGAATCCCTTACCGTTTCACTGTAGAGCTGTGCTATAACTCGGGTGAAGTGCGGGGGGGAAGACTTACTGGGCGCAGGTTAGTGGTCTAGCTTTCTGACGCTAACGCACGTCATTTCGGCGCCGATAAATCGGCCGATGATGCGACAGCGCAGTAGACGCGAACAGCGGGCGTGATGCTGGCACGACGAAGGCTCGCCTAAGGCAAGCTCGTCCGCGCCTTGACGGGGCCAGAGGCAGGAATCTCTGCTGGTCCAGAGAGAGGAAAAATCACCTTTAATGCTGCACAACTTTATGCCCTGAGACCAGAGGCAGATAGTAAGTGTGCCCATGTTATGGTGCCTGATACTATTTGCTCACATTGCCCCAACTGTAAAATTAGCCTTCAAATCTCCACTCATACTCTGCTAGATATTCCAACTGAAAGAAAGATTAAGATGCTGCTAATTAATTGTTGATCGCGCCCCAAACATTCAAGTGAAATGTATCTACTTCTGGAAGAGAGAAAGCCTTGATGCTCTATTTTTAACTGAGACTTGGTTGAACATGGGCACGGACTTTGATATTGTTCAATCAATTCCACCAAATTGTGCTTTTCAAATGCTTGACCGCAATATAGGCCGTGGAGGTCGGTCTAGCCATAATACACAAGGACAACTTCATGCGCAGACAACTGCAAACCCTGTCCCGGATTGTGAAAGTATGTCCTTTGTGATTGAGCTAGCCCCCACATATACCCTTTGAGGGATTTTGATGTACCGCCAACTTGGCTCTTCTAGTCTTTTCAGGAATCTTTTCGGATGTAGGAGCAAATTTAGCCAGTGCTTCCCCCAACTTTACAATCTTCGGTGATTTCAACATGCATGATCTATCTGGGTATGCAACGCTTACAACGCGCGCGTTACCACGACCTACCATCACAACGCGGTCATAACAACGAAAGTTGTTACCACGCAATGCGCTGGGGGGCGCTCAAGGATAGGAAATGATTTAATTTACTATCCCAACACCTTCTCTACTATCCACGGGGACTGGTGTTGGAATAGTAAATTAAATTATTTAATTTTGCGCCCCCCAGCGCAATGCGTGGTAACAACTTTCGTTGTTACGACCGCGTTGTAATAGTAGGTCGTGGTAACGCGCGCGTTCTAACGACATACATCCTCTATCTGTTCCCACAAAGGAATTAGTTGAGGAATTGGCAATGTTCCAATTTATGTTAAAATCAGACTGTCCCACACATATTAAAGGACATCTGTTGGATCCTATACTTTCCAACATAGACCTTCTGTTGGTAGAGAAACCTGTTCCTATTCCTTGGTCAGATCACCTAACTAACATACCAACTGTTAAAACTACAAAAATGGCTCGCAAATGGTCGAAACTCCCCTTAGACACCTTTATTAGTAATCTTAAGGACACCGTTCCCTTTTCTCATCCTAACCCTATTGTTGCCAACGATAATTTTAACAATTGGCTTGATCTTGCTCTTAATTGTGTGCTCCCAAAAAAGGTAATCTCAGAAGGCATGGGGGTGGGAAACCCTTGGTATACTCAAAAATTACGCCAGCTTAAACAGACATGTAAAAGGCATGAAAGAAGCTGGAGGAAGGACTTCTCTGTTGCCAGTTGAATTAAATACAGAGAAGCTAGTAAAATATATAAACATGAAATTAGAATCACTCAAGCCCTCTATTATCAAGGAAAGATTTTATCTGCAAACTCCTCACGTGAGATTTTTAAAATCGCCAACTCTCTTCTTATCATCCCTTCCCCCCCTATTGATACTAATAATGTTCAATTGCGGTGTGCGCATATTGCCAATTTCTTTTCAGAAAAGATACAAACCATCTATAATTCTTTCTCTCCTGTTATCATCCCACAAAGATGTGAAACAAGTGATACAATCACTCCTGACCTCCCTATTTCACTGAAGGAATTCGATTCTCTGGATCTTATCATTCTGCAAAGATTGCTTAGAGAACTTAAACAGGGATTGTGCCGCCGCAATGGAAACATGCTAGGGTGAAAGCGCTTCTAAAAAAACAAACCTTGATCCAAAGAATTCGGGAAACTACCGTCCTATTTCCTTGCTGCCCGGAGTCACCAAGATTACTGAAAAATACATCAATTCGATGTTATCGACCTTCTTGGAAGACAATAATTATCTGCACCCCACGCAGATGGGTTTCAGACCCCAGCAAGGCACAAAGATAGCCATTTTAGCTGCATTAGAAAAAATAAGGAGGACCCTTGACAACGGAGGCTGTGCTGCCCTTATCCTATTGGATCTCAGCGCAGCCTTCGATACTATCAACCACCAGCTCCTGCTACAAAGATGGAGTGATGCTGGAGTGACTGGGCGGGCACTAAAGTGGCTACAGTCCTTTCTTCAAAACAGGGTTTATTTGGTTTTCGAAGGGGAATATTCTTCAAAACCTATTCAGTTGACTTGTGGGGTTCCACAGGGATCTTCCCTGAGCCCCACGCTGTTCAACGAGTATATGAGTTTGTTGGCTGAATTAGTACTCCCATTTGGGGTACAGATTGTTACCTATGCCGACGACACACAACTTATTGTCTCCTTGAAGCAATCTAACCAACTCGACCCTGATTTAGCCACTTGCTTGCAGAAAGTTTCTAACTGGATGAGCAGCTCTTTTCTGAAACTTAATGGTTCCAAGACTGAACTTCTGCTCCTGGGGAAGTCTACTCCATTAAACTTGGACCATCTGTGGCTCAGTGAGTAGTAAAGAGTGAGTATTTGAGTGAGTATTTGTGAGTAGTAGAGAGTGTAGTAAATGGTGTGTAGTAGAGTGTGTAATAGAGTGTTATTGTGAGTACTGCAGAGTAGTGTTTTTGTGTCCGAAAGTGAGTAGGGAGTATTAGAGAGTTGTAGAGTGAGTAGTAGAGTAGTAGAGTGAGTAGTTGATATTGAGTAGTACAGTGAATATAGAGTATTAGATATTTGTAGAGTAGTAGCGTGAGTAGTTAGTGGTGTGTGCTGGGAGGGCACACATTTACGGAACATACACATGTTGTAGAGAAAAAGACAAATAAATTTGTTCTGAAATGACCAGCATTAGAAAACATACACACAAGACGCTGTGATATCAGAACTTGCCAGCCTAGTGCTGGTAGCAACCAGCAGCACTCAACATGACTTTCTAATTATTTTGATGAGATTGCATACTATTCTCAATCAAGACTCTTGTCTTTTACTGTGCATCCCTGATGTGCCTCCTCTGACAGAGGGTACCTGCACTCCTGTTTCTCAACTCAACGTGCGGGCACCCTCTGATGCGTTTTATTGTGGGAGGGTCAGGTGACTGGAGTAAGGAATGTGCACCTGCGCTTTAGCCTACATGGCAGCAGCCAGCAATTGTTTAAGCCCAAACACCGGGAAGAGGGCCCAGGTACATGAAAGCTGGAATCAGTATGCCTTGGCAAGTGTAATCCGGACGAAAAGTCAGAGCCTTGCGCATCCCGCTGCCTCCACCTGCCCCTCCTTCCTATTAGCAACAAGCAACAGCATCAACACCTTGCAGCCATAAGGTGCTGCTGCTCTGCTGCCTGTGGGAGACAGGCACAGGGGAGGAAGAAAACAGGGGGAGGGGGGAGGGGGGGAAGAAGAAAACAGGGGGGAGGAAGAAAACAGGGGGGAGGAAGAAAACAGGGTGGGAGGAAGAAAACAGGGTGTGAGGAAGAAAACGGGGGGGAGAAAACAGGGGGGGGAAGAAAACAGGGGGGGAGAGAAAATGGGGGGGAGAAAACAGGAAGAAAACAGGAGGGGAGAAAACTGGGGGAGGAAGAAAACAGGGTGGGGGAGGAAGAAAACAGGGTGGGGGAGAGGAAATGGGGGGGAGGAAGAAAACAGGGGGGGGCAGAAGAGGAGGCAGGAGCGCGCGTGGGACAGAACGAGGGACTTCAAGCAACAGCCCAGACTCCAGGAGCCCCGATGGCGAGATGGCTCGAGGTAAGCCCTCCTCACACTCGGCTGGTTGCAGCAAGGGTTTCTGCAGATGAGGGTACTGGGCCGGTACTCGTCATGCCCCCAGCCCCAAACCCTGTAGATAAGTCTACCCGCCAAGGGATTGGATTCGGAGCCCACAGAAACAGTACCCTTGAGATTGTAGCAGGCGACTGCCTAGAGTGAAATGCTGCAACTAGCGGTACCTTTGCCACTGTTATTCTGTAAAATTTTACTTGCAGAGAAATTCTCTATTTATAGAAATGGCCCGCTCCCCTTCTCCGCATGGGAACTGAAATGCATTTTTAAAGGGCACAAGCTAATGTGAGATTTGCCCAGACTCACACGTTGAGTCACAGCCTGGGCTCGAACCGTGGTTCCTCAGACCCAAAGACGGCAGCTCTGCCACAAAACCACGTCCTCCCTTTGGTTACAAGGTGGTGCGTAAGGAAACACAACAACGAGATGAATTGGCTACAACTTCAAAACCTAACACCGCCAACACCCCCAAATTACGGGTTTAGCCGCCGCAACGTGCTGCTGGGAAAGAAAACCTTTCAGCACACCGTAGTGGGTGGTAGGGCCCGTGCCTAAAGCAAAAGGGAGGGCAAAAGCAGCGCGGCCCCAGCCGACCTCCCACTGTTGAAACCACGTCCCGGCAGCATATCTCGAGGTGTACCTCCCTACTACTTGTGCATGGGAACGGGCTTACGTTCAACGGGGCAGCGCTACTCTGGGTCCAAATGAAAGTGCACAAGTCTCGAGATTCCTGCACAATCCAGGAAACAACCTCGCAAACATTGCACCATACCTGCACCTACTGGATCCTGCCTTCTCGCAATAATGGCGGACACAACGTTCCAAATTTTTCGGATTGGGGGCGTGTTCGGTGTTCTCAGAATGGGCGTGGCCTAAAAGTGGAAAGAAGAACACCGAACACACCTCCAAATCCGAAAAGGACGGAGTCTATTCGGAGGGACAGCTCTCTCCTCCATTGGCTGGCCTCCGTTTAGGAAGCCAGCCAATGGGAGAGAGGCAAAAACAGAGGCGGGACAAATAGTCCCCACTAAGAAACATTAAATCTCGGTACTTCCAGTTCTGCCTTCCGCAGACCGGATATTACCTCGACCTAAAAAGAGAACCCTTGGTAGCATCATTCGTAATTCTACGGGGTGGGAGGGGGTGACAACCTGTGAATGGCAAGACCACCGTATTCTCTCTTAAATTCTCTCTATGTAAGTAGGTCACTTAAAATTGAAATGTTGAAATCTGTGTTTAGAATAGTGGACGCAAACACGCCCTCTTTCTGCTTTTGCATCCAGATATACAGCACAGCCACTAGCATTACACCTGAAGAAAGCCAGGACCAGTGGCTTTGTCAGTGGTTGACAGTTGCATAAGATTAGCAATTAACATCAATGAATAGGTTGTAAATAATATTGACAATCCGTCAATTCTGAAATGAAACCGTGAAGTACAAGAAAGAGCATCTTTGAAGTAACATCAAAGGCAAGTCGGTAAAGGGCGGTGCTGCCGCAGAGTGAATATCTTGTTTTCACTTTGAAAGCGAGGGCACACATGGAGAGCATAGGGGCTGCCTGTCTCGGCCCTGAGTTTTAAAACTGCTGGTGCAGCGACCGTACCCGGCCCACTTAAGGCTCTATATACCTCACAGCTATTTATTGGTGCTGCATTGAGTTACAGCACATTTAATGGGGAGGGGAGGGGAAGGCTACACTGCAAGGGACTGCGTTATGTCCCAGCCTAATCGTAATACTTGAAACAAACTGACGCGCTTCACTAGTTAGACCAAGTAGAGTGTCGTTTTTTCGGGGGTGGGAGGTGGAGGGTGGGAGGCCTGGGTGTGGCCCACAGGTGCGAATGCGGCCATAGCATGCGTGACTAGAAACCGGTCACCCTTCATCTTCACTTTAAGCTTTGTAGGTCGGGAGGACAGAGATGAAAACAAGAAAAAAACGTTGGCTGCGCAGGGGGTGAGGCAAGGGGTGCTCGGCCACACAAGAACCCCTCAATTATTGCATCGACTATTCCCTAATCAGTTAGAAGTGAGATGGGGGAGCTGGACGGAAAATTCACAACATAAACATTTACCTTACAAAGGACTGTTTTGAAGCAGCATCTTGTTGTTTTATAGTTCACTCAGGTGACCTGTATAACTACACAAGACCACATTCCTTCCCTCTCCTCCATCCAACCGGAAGTCCTTTAGGGGTCACTCAAAGGATCCCACGTCAGGTGTGATGTGTTTCGCCCGCTTACTTGCATTGTGGTACTTGTAGTCCTACGATTATCAACGGCAAATGTACTGGAGGTAACAAGATTTGAAGGGAAAATGACAGGAATAGGTGGGAGGCTTGCGTCCGGCACGAGACAACCCATAATCTGTGTTCGGGGTCCGGTTCCTGCACACAGTTTCCAATAGCCATTTCGCTACTTAAACATTAACAAAAGAGTCCAAAATCTGGAGCGAAAGCCTCCTCCTGCTGGGGTCGTATTTGCTCCAGGTCCTTGGGGAGGGGCTGACAGTCACTGTCCTGCAGGGGAACGGAGCCTCACCAACCGACAAACATGTCCGCCTTCCTGTTCAACCACACAGGAGGGAAAGGGCCACGGCGCGCTCTGCGCATACGCGACCGACTTGAAGGACGCCCAGACCCAGGTTCGCTCGCCTCCGCCTCTGGGAGAGGCTCGTGCTCGACAGACTGGCTGCTTGCTGGAGCGCGCGCGGAAAGCGGAAGCGTGAGCACTGAACTTGAAGCTGTGTCCGGGTGGTCTATTGGGAAACAAGCCGTGAGCGTGCACGCTCCCGAACTTCCGGTTTTGGGATGTGCACGCTCACCGCTGTCTGAGGCGGGAGTGGTGGAAGCAGGAGTGGCGGCGGATGGCAGCAGAAGCCAGGAGTGGTGGCTAAGGTCGCTGATACGGTAAGTGGGGCATGGGGGGGGGCGGTGTGTGTGTCTGTGTAACTGTGTGTGTGTGCGCGTGCGTCTGTCTGCGTGTCTGTGTGTGTGTGTGTCTGTGTGTCTGCGCGTGTGTGTGTGCGTGCCTGTGTGTGTGCGCGTCCACAGACCCTGGTCGGCTCGTGCACCGCTCTGTGTCCCTTGAGAGCGAACTCGGCAGCAATAGGTCCCGATGCCGAGACCTAAAAACGAGTAAAGAGTCTAGGAGTATGGATTGATTGCAATCTTGATTTTAGGGAGCAATCACGTATAGTGGCGGCGAGTTGCTATGGCATACTAAAAAGATTTAGAAAAATACTCCCCATACTCCCGTTTGGTGCAAGACGGCTGGTGGTGCAGGCCCTTGTACTCTCACGGCTCGACTACGCCAATGCTATATACTTGGGAGCCCCTCTGGCAACCATTAAAAGAGTACAAACAGTACAGAACTGTGGGGCTCGCATGCTTCTGAACACTCCCAAACGCTGCCTATCCAGGAAGGAATTCAATTTGAGCCACTATGTATCTATAAGCCATTTTCAGGAAATGGCCCGCCCCTGATTCGTTCCTGGAGCAAACCATATGTACCTAACAGAGCCCTTAGGTCCGGGAAAAAAGGATTTATCTGTGTCTCGAAGATTAAACGTGCACGGCGTGGAGGCCGACTGTACATATACAATGTTTCAAGACTCTGGAACAGCATCCCCCTCCACATACGTGCTGAACCCAAATATCTCAAGTTCAGAAGACTTCTGAAACTTTTCTTTTTCCTTAATCTCATGGTATCTTAGTTTCCTCGTAGTTTACTTGACGTCTTAGCGCTGGGATGCCTCTGGGTAACCAGGCGCTTTATAAATGTTCCTTCATTCATCCATTCAGTCATTTAATGGCTTGTACTGGCAGATCGCCTTAACTGATGGTTGTGAGAAGTTAGCCTGGTACATGATGTCCACTATTCTAGTGGGCACCTTGCATCAGTCTAAACGACCCTTATGATGGTGGTTGTAAAGTCAACCTTATAGATCAGCTATCCTAGTGGTAGCATGGACCAGCAGTCTTAGGCTAAAACTTCAGAGAGCATGTGAAGCAAGCTGTTTTACCAATTATAATCCCTTGAATATCAAATGAAAGGACATCACACAAAGTATATACAAAATATATATGTATTTATTACTAACACAACCCCTCTGAACTCTTTATGAGGCCAGAGGTCGAGATACAGTACAAGTTACTCAATAAGCATACTTTAAGTTGCACAAATACAATTCTGCCCTATGGGCCTCACGAACCATATACTAAGTAAGTGGTATAAGAACCACTTCAGGAATAATGAATAGGCCTAGGGCCAAGGGAATCGCTGGGGCTACACTGAACAACCATGGGATTGGAAGTAGGAGGCCCACGGGAGACGCGTGCAGTGTCTGAAACAGTCGCAAGTTACCATAGAGTTATAATGGGAACGTAAAAGTTACAAAGTAGTAGATTAAGGACACTTCCGGGTGGACTACGGTAAAACCCTTTTAAACTAGGACACTGAGCGAGTCAACACCCACGGGAGCATCGGAGTTCTCGAGTTACGTCACCCAGGGAAGTCGGGTGCATAGGTGTTCTTTCGTGTCGGGTTTCGTCGCTGTTTCCTATGGAGAGCTTCAAGAAAGTGCTGCAGGCGACCAGGAGAAAAGTGTCCGGGTGGATCCAAGGGTGGATCGGAGTAGTGAAGAACCTGAAAGCAGAGGGGACAGAGTCTGGGTCATTAGCCAGTGACCAGGAAGGAACCAGGCGATGTCGAGATGCAATCAGGTGAAGAGGTGAAGCTGGTCTCTGCAGCCACGAGGACCAGGAGGCTTCGACGACGACCAGGAGCTGGATTCGAGCTGTCCCACGAAGGATCTTGTTGACTGCGGTGTCGGTATCCGGATTGGACCCAACAAGCATTGGCAAACGCAATCCACGCAGGATGGGAAGATTGGCTTCAGGTCAGACCAGCAAGGTCTGGGGAGCTTCTCCTTTGCAGGGAAGCTGGAGCAAGCCCAGAGCAACCAGGCAAGCGGTGTATTTTCAAAAGGAAGTCTTCAGAGGGCTCACTAGCCAACGGGCTAGCAAAGGGGAAGACGCGTTGAGCTGAAATGCAGCCGCAGGCCCCACGCGGCACTCGTGGAGTGTGGAGGGCTGAGCTTCGGTGCAAATGCTGCTCGGGTCTGGGGCTTCTCAATCCCCAATTCACAACTTCGAGGGTACCTCAGAAGCTGCACGGTTAGCAAAGAGCAGGTAGTCCAGGGTGTCCGGTCCCACGTCTCTCATGTCCGCCACAGGTCTCAGCTATGCTGTGGATGTGGATCGAAGTCGGATAAGTCTGGAACTCCAGTTCCTGAGTCGCTGAGTCTTCGGGTTCCGGCGGGAGCGTTGACAAAGTAAACCGGCAAGTTACTGGTGGTGCCTGTTTGCACAGGGTGGTCACTCCTTGACCACAAGGGATATATATTCAGTCTTCTAGTCGGAATAGAACGTCGAAGGTCCAAGAGTTTCGTTTCAAAGTTTAAGTCCAGGATAATCTAATGTCTCTAGACACAGCTCCTATCTTTATACTAAACTAAGGGGCTGGATTACCTGCTAAGCCCCTCCTATGGGTGGAACCTGGGAAGGGGGTGGTTACACCCCTTTCCCTTTGTCCAGTTTCGGGCCAGAGCTGGGGCTGGAGTGCCCCAGCAACTGGTTTGAACTGGGCTATGCATGGAGCACCTTGTGTGCCCCAGGCAGTGTCTGGAAAAGCATCTTTCCATTGAACTCACCCTGCCCCAATATACTACAGGCTGTCTGGGGAGGTGCTAGCACCTTCCCTCAACAGGAAACCTATTGTCCAGGCCTCCCTGGCCGGAGTTTCGTCCAGCTGCAGGAGGTCAGACTCATGTCTGTGGCAGCAGCATCCATTTTGTGATGCTAAGGCTCTGTTTAACTTTAACCGGGTAAAGCAGTAACTACATGTCTTCTCCCTCTAGAAGGGTGGAATGCTACCCCCGCCGCCAGAACTGGCGGGGGGGGGGTAGTATTCCAAAGTATTTGACACCTTACACAACATGTTTTGATAAAGCCAAACCAACGTTAGCATTAACCGCAAGGATTATAATGCACTTAAGAGTGTATGGTATGGCTATATCATAGAACAGCTATAAGGACATGGTTCCGAATGCTGCAGAAGGGTTCAGATCATGCTAGAGCACCCTCTCACATAAAACCAAGCACTCTGCCTTCATGTTTGTCAAGGCCTGCCATAGGAGTGACTTATAGGTATATATGTGTCTATATATAAGGGTAGATATCGGTATACTATATCTAAGCATGGGGTGATTATACCACCTTGCCCAAGCCGAGTGATAAGCCTGTGGTGTCAGTTTGGATGGCCAGCCAGGGGTGGCAAATACATGCTGCAGCCCCTGGTAGGCCTTGGATGCACCTATGCCCTGGGTACCTATAGTACACTATACAGGGGCTCACAAAAGGTGACCCAATTCCCAATTAGGTATGTACCTAAAGTACATGGAGTCCATTTTACAGAGAGAGCAGATAGCCTGGGGCCCTGAATAGCAGGATCCCAGGCCAACTAAGTCAAAAACCATCTAAACACTAGGCAAAAAGTTAGGGTAACCATATAGTCCGATATCCATCTTCCTACAATGGGGCCAAGGAGAGATCAGCATTCTCCACACCAGATGGGCACTACTAGTTCCGGGTTATGCCCTTTGGAATGAAGGATGCCCCTGCCACCTAACAGAGGTTGGCCAACCATGTGTTGGCTGGACTGGAAGGTTTCAGTGCCACCTACCTTAATGAAATTGCAGTGCTAAGCGCCAGTTGGGAAGAACACCTGCGCGACCTCTGGAAAGTGTTAATGGCACTGCGAAAGGCAGGCCTCACAATCAAGGCGAGTAAGTGCCAGATCAGGCAGGGTTCCGTAGTGTACCAGGTGGGGAGTGGCCAGGTGGCACCCCTACAACCCAAGATTGATACCATCCAGGCATGGGAACCCCCCCGAGACCCAGATATAGGTGAGAGCCTTTTTAGGACTCACTGGGTACTACAGGAGGTTTGTTAAGGGTATGGCAACATTGCGGCACCCTTGACTGAGCTGACTTCAAGGAAGCAGCCCAAGAAATTTAACTGGACTGACACCTGTCAGAAGGCATTTGTCGCCCTGAAGGCTGCCATGTGCACCGCACCCTTGCTTCAGGCTCCTAACTTTTCGAAGGAATTCATTGTCCGAACAGACGCTTCAGAGCATGGTGTGAGGGCTGTTCTATCACAGATTAATGAGGAGGGCCTAGACCAACCGGTAGCCTTCCTCAGTAGGACGTTACCTCCACGGGAACAGAGGTAGAGTGCAATTGAGCATGACGCATTTGCTGTAGTCTGGGCACTGAAGAAATTGAGACCATACCTGTTTGGGACTCACTTCTGGGTTCAGACAGACCACAGGCTCCTCAGATGGTTGATGCAAATGAGGAGTGAGAACCCAAGGTTGTTAAGGTGGTCCATTTCCCTACATTTCCTTACAGGGAATGGACTTTCCGGTGGAACACCGTCCTGGTACTGAACACGCCAATACTGATGGTCTGTCCAGATTTTTCCACCTTAGTGAAGAGAACTCCCAAGGGGAAGGGTAGTTCTCCCCACATTTCAGCTGGAGGGTATACGTGTAAGAGTCTCCCTTCCATTTTTCACTGATTGCCGCCTCTGTTTTTGATGTTTTGCTGGTTTAGATGCTTTAGGCACTGTGCCACTGCTATTCAGTGCAAGTGCTCCCTATGTTAAATTTATGTTTTGATTAGTGACTCCATGATTGGCTTATTTGATTTACTTCTTATGCCTTAGTATAGCGCACCATGTGTGCCCAGGGCCTGTAAATCAAATGCTGCTGGTGGGTTTGTAGCACTGATGTGCCACCCACAGAAGCAGCTTGTAAAATGAGTCTCAGGCCTGCCTTTGCAGAGCCTGTGTGCAGTCTAGTACTGCCATGTCGACTTGGTAAGTGCACCCACTTACCAATCCCTAAACCTTCCCATTTCTACATATCAGACACCCGTAAGGTAGGTCCAAGGGCAGGGCTCATTGTATGTAAAAGGTAGAACATGCCCTGATGTGTGTGGCTATCCTGATAGTGAATTACAGCCATTTTGTTTTTCACTATTGCAAGGCTTCCTGTCCCCATAGGCCAGAATAGGTAGTTTGATTATAACATCTTATAATCCTAGCTGATCCAGGGTACATGGTAGAAATTCGAGTTTAGTATGCCTGAACTCAGAATGATAAAATACATATTTTAGTGAAGTTGGTTTTAACAATCTGTGTTTGAAAATACCACTTTTAGAAAGTAGGTATTTTCTTACCTAACCATCCAGCCTGCCTCTTCTAGCTTGTGTATTGTATGTCTGGTTTCTGAGTGTCAGGGGCTGGGGAGACTCCAGGAGACAGGGTAAGTCAGCACAGGGATGAATAGACCAATCTGCATGTAGAGTGGTGGGAGGAGTCGCACCTGGGTCTGAATAGGGCTGTGCCTGCTTTCCACAAAGCTGGCTCCACCTCCTGTGGTGTGTCTGAGGACCCTGGCCCACACTGACAAAGTAAGAAGGTGTACACTGGCAGAATATACCCAGAACTGGTTTGAACTAGGTACAGAACCCTCGGCCTTCAGAGGACAAAGGATTTTGCAGTATAAATATTGGGGCACAGACCCCAGGACTTTAGATCACTTCTGGAACAACAAGACAAACCTTTGCCAAGAAGAAGAACCAAGGAAGCTGCAGGAGTTTGCACTGCCCCCCCTGCTAGTGTGCTGTGTTGCTGGGTTGGCCTGCAGTGGTGACTTCATTGCCAAGGAAAGGAGAAGGAACTTTTAAAGAACTTTCATCATCTTGCAGAATATTTCTCCCAAGGGCTTGAACTTGTGCTGAAGACTAAGGGACAAAAGACTTCACCACCATCTACCCTCTAAATTTCCTTGCTGGGAATTCTGTCTGCAGAAGCCTGCGTGTCGCTGGGAGCTGGAAACGCGACTCAACGAGAAGAAACGTGTCACAGTCACAGGTCTTGCCTTCGCATCACCGGAGAAGCGTTTCGCCGCCGCAGAGGTCGCCACCCCATCACCGGAGAAGTGTGCCTTCTTCGCAGCTGTTTACCGACGCATCACCCGAGAAGCGTGTTGCTGGGCCTGACACGGTTCCAAAGTTACAGAGTTTGCCGCACAGCCATCAGGAGTGCATGTATCTTCACGTCTTCGCATCGCATCAAGGGCGCCATCTTATCGCCTCGCACCGGATTGTCTCATCGCATCGAGGTGCCATCTTGCCGCATCGTAACTGGAACGCAGTATGAGAAACAACGCATCACCTCCTCTCCAATAAGGAACAAGACGCATTCCCTGCTCTACGCAAGCATTGAGGAGCGACGCATCGGCTCCCCCGAGGCAAGGAACCAAAGCATCTCACTCCCTGCGAACCTTTTGTTTTGCGTTACGCATCCAAGGTACGTTTGTGATAAACGTGATGCATTTATCATCAACTTGAACTAAGTTACTTCTACCATCTTTAAGTCTATTTTGAGTACAGTATTGTGGATTTTTGTTGTTTGTGGTCTTGTGTTAAGTCTATATAAAGAATACTTATTTTGGGGGCGTGGCCAAGATGGCGGCGGAGTAGGACGCCTTTTCGTGCCGCTCCGGCGCTGATCCAACATAGCAACTAATAGCACGATTTTGGGGGCGCCCACGAGCCCCTACGGTGGCGGAGACGTTCGCCTAGCAGAGCGGCGGACGTTGGCGGGGTCCCCGGAGCGGTGTGACCCCCAGAGCGCCTGCGAGGACGTTCGCAGCCTACGGCCTGTGAGACCCCGGGCTTTCCAACCATCGCGGCCCGGCGTGGTCGAGGGGCGGGGCCCTAGATCCGCCTGCAGGCACTGGCGCAGACGGTCGGCTGAGCGGACCGGAGTTTGGACGAGGGAGGTTCTATCGGCGAGACCCGGCTCATACCCCGCCACGCCTGGGAGAGGACCCCTGGCCAAGTAGAGCCACTTGCACAACCGGTGGTCCCTTGCTAACGCCATCGACTGGCCCCCCACGTGGGCGGCGCCTGCGGCCTGCTTGAACTGTCCAAGCCTGGGGCCGGGTCGCTGCACTGAGCCGGACGACGACGGGGCACGGGAGTGACTCTATCGCTCATTGGTGGCGGAGGCTTGGAGGACCGAGGCGGCAGATCGCTGGCCCCCTGGAACTCCCGTCTGAGATACAGGAGACGCTCAAAGTCGAGTGCCTGAGGGCGGGGAGCCTGGAATCGACTGGAGGCGCAGGAAGGAACCGAGTGCTTGGCCTGACGGCAGTCCCCGCTGCTACCTTGGCCACGTGGAGCCGACACAGGGCGTCATGTCTACAGTGCAGCGCAAACGAAACTAGGGAAAGGACAAGGCCTCCCAACAACCGGCCTCCCCTGGAGCAAGTGGGTCATCAAGGCAATCTGATGAAGACGCTCCGGTGACGAAGGCCTTCATGTCGGAGCTGTTTGCCTCCATCAAGGAGGACATATCGGAACTCAGGTCGCAGCTCGCCTCCGACCTGCGGGAGGTGCGGAGGGACGTGGACGGCATAGGTGAGAGGGTGGCGACCCTGGAGGACAGGGACTTGAGCGTCGCCACGGATGTTCATATGCTCCAGCAAGACATTATCCGCCTCACCGAGCAGAATTTAGACCTCCAACTGCATACGGAAGACCTTGAAAACCGCTCCCGTAGGAACAACATCCGTATACGGGCGGTGCCCTGGGACGGTGAGGCGGGAGACCTCCGGGGATACGTACAGGAGCTGTTCCTCCAGGTCCTAGACGAGGAGGACACGACGGAGATACGGATGGACAGAGTGCACCGGGTGGGCCTGCCACGGCGAGGGGGGGGTCCTCCCCCCGACATACTGGTGTGCGTCCACGATTTTCAACTCAAGGAGAGGATACTACGGAAGGCCAGGACCATCGACTCATAGCAATTCCGTGACCATAGACCCCAGCTGTTCCAGGACTTGGCGGCCTCTACCTTACAAAAACGAAGGGACTTCCGTCCCATCACAGCATTCCTGAAAGAGAGGGGGATCGCCTACTCTTGGGGGCACCCTTTCAGAATAATTTTCAGATGGCAGAACCGCCTGGCCCAAGTACGCACACTTCAGGCGGCAAAAGAGCTCCTGGGATTGGCGGATGTTCCATCATCGCAGGCCACGGCAGCCTCCCCATCTCGGCGGCGCCGCCGATCGAACTCTTGGCACAGGGTAGGGCGCTCCCCCGCCGGATCCCCTGCAAGACAACGTCCGGACCTCTCCACCAGCCTGCAGGAACGAGGAGCAGCGGTCGCTTCGGTGGCCTCGGCCACGTTGGCTGCTTCACAGCTCAGCTCTGGGGCGGCGTGAGCCCCAAAATGGCGGATCGGCGCCGGGAAGGCCCGGGCCTTCTGATCGAGGGTGTGCAAGTACTCTGGTGGAGACGACCTTGATTACGGCCAAGGGGAATAGTGGCTTCATTCCTCTGGCCTGTCACTCGATTGGGGGCTTCCTACGGACTCCGGCCTACTAATCCTGTTGAGTATGGTTTTTGCACTTTTTTTTCCATTTTTGTACAATGTTCTGTGTTGGTTCGGGGGGGTTTTGGTTGGGGGACTGTTGGGGAGGTGGGGGGGGGCCGTGACGGCAGGCCTTTGGGGATGACTGTAGAGAATGAGTGGTGGAATGCGCGCCATGCTGTAGAGGGGCTGAGCCTACGACTGTTCTGGGAACGTTTGGGAGCACGTGGTGGGGGGGAGGGGTGGAAGGAGGGTTGGGCGCCATTTTGTATTTCTGAGAGCAAGATCTTTGGGAGGTGTTTATTATGCCGATTAGTATAGGCACTTGGAATGTCAAGGGCTTGAATTCCCCTCAGAAGAGACAGAAGGTCCTGAAATACCTTGTAGACCATCACCTTGATGTGGTGGGGCTTCAGGAAACCCATTTAGCTCGAAAGGATGAAACGCGGCTCCGACACAGGGCGTACCCCATTGTGTACAGGTCCTCAGCTGTCACGAAGCATCGGGGGGTGGCGTTAATGTTTAAGGCAGCGTTGCATTTTCAGCCTGTGGGAGTCCGCACCGATAGAGAAGGACGGTGGTTGATGGTCAAGGGGCACATACAGGGCAGGTTGTGTACGTTTGTGGTGCTCTACTTGCCTAATTCTGGCCAAAATAAGTACTTCCAGGAGCTGCTGGAGAAGGTGGGGGACTTTGCGGAAGGACTTGTATTCATGTTGGGTGATTATAACTTGGTTTGGGATGGGGAGATGGACAGCTCTGGGGGTCGAAGGGCGGACACGGGGGTTTTCTCGGGGAGTACACAGAGGGGGGTGGAAGAGATGGGGCTGGTGGATGGTTGGAGGTTTTTTCACCCTGCTGTGAAGGACTATACGTTCTTTTCCCATGTGCACCACTCCTACTCCCGCCTGGACTACGTCTTCCTCAGCCAGTCCCTTAGAGGGAACATCTTGAATGCCGCCATTCTCCCGATTTCTGTCTCGGATCACAGTCTTCTAGTGCTCACGCTTCGGTGGTCGCCGCCGGACACCGCGAACCGGAAATGGTACTTCCCGGCCTCGGTGGTCCGAGACGATGTATCCCATCAGGCCTTGCGTCAGGCCATCCGGGACTTTTTTGATAGCAACCCTCCCTCGGACACGTCCCTAATGACCACCTGGGACGCCTTTAAGGCGACGATCAGGGGGACGTGCCTGGGCCTCAACTCACAATTGAACGCCTTACGTAGGAAGGAGAGGGAAGCGCTGGAGGCAGAGGTGCTCGCGCTTGAGAGGGAACACAAAGCTAATCCCTCGAGGGTGACCCTACGTCCCCTGACGGCAGTACGGGGCAAGTTGAAGTCTCACTACACGAATAGGGCTGAACTCACACTGTTGCGGCTGGGCCGGCTCTCCTACTCTGGGGGCAACAAGATTGGTAGACACCTTGCCCGGCAATTGAAGGACAAGAGGGAGCGGGAATACGTAGGTGGGATTAGAGACTTGGCAGGAGTGCTCCAACACGATGACGGGGCGAAGGCTGATGTCTTTGGCCGCTTCTACGCTGCGTTGTACGCGGGGGAAGAGTTGGACGCGGCTGATCAACGTGCTTTTTTGCAGCGCTTATCGCTTCCACAGGTGCCAGGGGCCTGGAATGATTTACTTGAGGCTCCGATCACTAGGGAGGAGGTCCTCGCGGCTATTAAAAACCTGAAACTACACAAAGCCCCCGGCCCAGACGGGTTCACCGCTGTCTTTTACCAGACCTATGGGACTGAGGTGTGTGACTTCCTGGTCGCCCTCTTTAACAACATGGCTGGACCTGGGGTGAATTCTGGGACCCTGGCGGAAGCAGTGATCACGGTCCTGCCGAAGCCGGGGAAGGACCCGGAGCGGTGTGCCTCATACCGCCCTATAGCCTTACTCAACATCGACGCCAAGCTCTACTCGGCTGTATTAGCGAGCCGCCTGCAAGACCTGCTGCCGTCGATTATCCATGCGGACCAATCGGGCTTCATCAAAGGCCGCCAGACGCATGATAACACCCGGAGGGTCATCCACCTTATAGAGAAGGCGGACAGGTTCCGCATCCCGGCGGTCTTGGTGGGGCTGGATGCGGAGAAGGCTTTCGACCGCGTGGACTGGGGCTTTCTCTTCCACACGTTACGGGCATTTGGGTTTTCCGATCGCTTCATCGCGATGGTAAGAGCTAACTTCTGCAGCCCGCGTTCACGGGTGGCGGTGAACGGCCACTTGTCGGCCTTCTTCCAACACTCGCGGGGCACTAGGCAGGGTTGTCCCCTCTCGCCCTTGCTGTTTGCACTCAGCATTGAACCTCTGGCGCTGGCAGTCCGGGAGCATGAGGGGGTGAAGGGCATCCCGTTCACTGGGGAACAGCACAAGATCACCCTGTTTGCGGATGATGTCCTCTTGTCGTTGGCCGACCCCGCTAACTCCCTTCCGTGTGTTCGGGATATATTGCTGGAATTTGAGGCGGTGGCCGGCTTCAAGGTCAACTATGGCAAATCGCATGTCCTGAACCTGACTCTATCTCCGGCCGAGGTGGCACGGGTGAAGGCGACGACGCCGCTGGCCTGGGCCTCGGGCTCCCTGCTATATCTCGGGGTACACCTCACCCCGACAGTGGGCGGTCTCTTTGCGGCCAATTTCCCGCCCCTCATGGCCAGATCTCGCGTGGAGCTGGAGAACTGGAAGCCTAGATTCCTGTCCTGGCTGGGACGGGTACATGCTGTCAAAATGGTCCTTCTCCCCAAATATCTATACCTGTTCCAAGCCTTGCCTATTCCACTGCCCTCTACCTTCTTTAGCCAACTCAAATCGACGATGTTGAAATTTATCTGGCAAGGTGGTCGGGCGCGGCTTTCATTTGTCCTTCTGCGGCGCCTGCGGAATGACGGAGGGGTAGGCCTTCCGGACTTCCACCTCTACTACAAGGCGGCCCAACTTAGAGTTATGGTGGAGTGGTCGCAGCAGTTCTCTGACAAACACTGGCTGCACATGGACCGGAGTGTGGCAGGCCGGTCCATCTGGGACCTAGCGTGGAAGCCGAAGCGAGACCGCCCGGTAAACGCGTACATTAGTACCCCCACGGGGACCACGCTGAAAGTTTGGGACACACTGGCCAGTGACGAGAGGTGGACGACCTTCCCATCCCCATTCACCCCTTTGCATTTTAATCCAGAGTTTTCCCCGGCGCTCACCGAGGGCCCCTTTGACGTTTGGAGGGAGGGGGGGTGCCGGGCGTTACTTCACTTGTTCCATGGCCCCGACCCCTTGACGTTCGAGAACTGCATGCGGGACTATCAAGTGCCGCCGGGGGAAAGGTATCGGCATTTACAACTGCTACACTGGGCCACTTCACCCGCGGTGCGAGAAGCAGCGACGAGACCTTTATCCGACTTTGAGGCCTTTCTCCTGAAGACCTCGGCCATGAAGGGGGCTATCTCCTTTTTATATCAGCTGCTGCTCCGCTCGGCCCTTTCCCCTAGACCGCGTTACATGGAGCAATGGGAGGAGATGGTGGGGAGGGATATCACTGACGGAGAATGGTCGGCGCTCTGGAAGGACATGACGCAGCTTAACCACTCCATACTCTTGAGGGAAGCACATTACAAAACCCTAACGCAATGGTACATGGTTCCGGCTCGACTTCATCGCATTTTCCCGGCGGCCACGGACAGGTGTTGGAGGGGTTGTGGCCTTTTGGGGGATTTCCGCCACATTTGGTGGGATTGCCCGATCATTAAGCCCTTCTGGGCCGAGATCTTATCGCATATTAAAGACATTTTGCAGTACCCTATCGATGACTCCCCCGAATTCGTTTTGCTGGGGTTGAGAGATCCCGGCCTGGAACACCAATCGCGAGCTGACAAAAAGATCTTATGGCTGTGCCTCGGCGCGGCCAAGCTCACGCTGGCCTCGGCCTGGAAACGTAAAGAGGCCCCGGCGGTTTCCCTTTGGCACTCCAGACTGTGGAGACTTCTGAGTCTCGAGAGAATGGCGGATATATTTATAGGCAAATATAAAAACTTCAAGCACGTGTGGGGCCCCTTGGTGTCCTTTCTTTCTGCGGGCTTGCCTTCGGCTGTTTGCCCGGCGTCATTAAGGAACTTGCACTTGTTTCAACTCTAGAGTGTGCTTGGTGTATGAATGAGTTTTGCGTGCGGCGCCGTCACGGGGGGGGGGAGGGGGGAGTTTTGTTTTTGGGGGGAGGGTAGGGAGTTGCATTGGGACAGTTACTTCACCGAGATGAGGCATACTTGATCGCTGGAGAGCTCCTGGACTAGTTGCTGGCTGCACTATTTGAGCTACCCCTTGGCGGGGGATTGCTGCGGGACTGCCGACATTACCAGCACTGAAGACTTTTTGCTTTACTGCCCTGCCTCATCTTCCTTTTTCAGCCTTCCCACTGTGTGGGACCTTTCCTGCGCCCACTGTGATGCCTTTGTTAATTGTTATTTTCTCTTTGTATGCAAAATAAAAATTTTACAAAAAGAATACTTATTTTATAAAACCTGTGTGGTGTAGATCTGTAGTGTTTTCACTATATTACTGTATGTGTTCACAAATGCTTAACACACTGCCTCTGAGATAAGCCGGAATGCTTGTGCCAAGTTACCAAGACGGTGAGCAGGGGTAATGCAGGAGTGTAATCCCCTTTCCTGGCTTAGAAGCAAGAGTCCCTATTTGGTCAACGGTACCTACTTCTGCCAACTAGAGACCCCAGTAGTTCTAACAGGAAACCTACCAAACCGACACATTTCTAAAAATTACACACCCGGGGGAGTCCAGCTAGGTAGGGCATGCGTCGGTCCCCCAACATTTCCCTACCCAGAATACCCTGCAAACCTCAAATTTTATTGTAAAAACATCAAATCTTTCTCACATTTCTGTGTAGGAAAGTTGTAGGATCGCCGGGCTGACACACATTTCCTACCACCCAGCGTTCCCCCAGGTCTCCCGATAAAAATGGTCTCTTACTTGTGTGGCTTGGCATAGTGGCTGCAACAGGAAATGGCCCGAATCGTAAAAAGGAGACTTCAAAATTACCTATAACAAAACTACCTGGTTTTTGGGGGGTTGCTGCTTTTTTGGCCCCAGGCTCACTGCCATCTAGGGAAACCTACCAAACCCACACATTTCTGAAAACTAGACACCCTTGGTAGTCCAATGATGTGTGGCTTGCATGGAACCCACAACGTTTCCCTACCCAGAATCCCATGCAAACCTCAAATTTAGCTAATAAAAACCACACTTTCCACATATTTTTGTCTGGAATCACTGTGCTGGCACAAATGTCCTACCCCACAGCATTCTACATAGTGTAACGAGTAAATGATACCTCATTTGTGTGGATGTCCAGTGCAGAATTGGCTAAAAACATTTTTTTTTTTAAGTTGCGCTTAGATTTCTCTGTGCTGTACCCTTAAGCCCTATGCTTTGGGCTCTTCCCAGTCAAAGGCCCTTGCCCCACCAACACAAGTGAGGTATCATTTTACTCAAGAGACTGAGGGGAACGCTGTGGGGTAGGATATTTGTGCCAGCACGGTGATTCCATGCACAAATATGTGGAAAATTTGTTTTTTTCAGTTAAATTTGAGGTTTGCAGGGCATTCTGGGTAGGAAAACGTTGGGAGGATCCACGCAAGCCTACCTCGCTGGACTCCCCCGGGTGTCTAGTTTTCAGAAATGTGTGGATTTGGTAGTTTCCCAAGATGGCCGCCGAGCCAGGGGCCAAAAACCCAGGCAACCCCTCTTGCAAAACCAGGTTGTTTTGCGATAGGTAATTTTGAAGTCTCCTAAATATGTTTTGGGTCCTTGCCTGTCGCGGGTACTCGGCCCACCCATATGAGTGAGGGTTCATTTTTATCGGGAGACCTACAGGAACGCTGGGTGGTAGGAAATTTGTGGATCCACGTCGATTCCAGAACTTTCCCACACAGAAATCTGAGAAAAAGTAATTTTTTCATCAAAATGTGAAGTTTGCAGGGGATTCTGGGTAGAGAAATGTTGGGGGATCCACGCAAGCCATACCTTCCTGGACGCCCTTGGTTCTCTAGTTTTCAGAAATGTGTGGGTTTGGTAGGTTTCCTGTTGGACTTGGCCCCTTTTCCCAAAATTGATCCCTTTTCACCCCCCTGTTTTAGGATGTCTGCCCCATGGTAAATCAAATTGTATAGGCCATGTGTGGTATGAGATGCCCTGTTTAATATGACAATGCAATGCAATGGTGTGCAGTTATTAACCACCCATTATAGAAATGTGCCCTGATGGAATGCTGTATTCAAAATGGATGCCATGGCTGTACGTTGTGCCACCCGACTGCAGTAGGTTAGCGGTCTAGATGTTAGGTACCCAGCCATCCCTGCATTTGGAGGGAAAGCCTGGCATCCAGGGTGCTCTACTCCTCCCCCTGAGCCAGTTAGAACTAGTTCGCCTGAGAATTCTAGAAGCTTCCAGCCTTTCTGGTATAGGTAGAGCAGTAGAGTTGTCATGTGCTGAGACAGAGCTGGGACAGGAATGTGAGGGGACCTGCTGCCAAGGGATACCGCAGCTTTGGCCTGTGTGCTGGACCCTGCACCCATCTAGGACCCCCCTATTGTCCCCAGGGCTAGTGGAAGCCCCACTTCAGGAGTTCAGGCTGCCGTGTAGGAGGAGGGCCACGCTGCAGTGGGGATGCTGAAAGTCTGCTTAAATCAACGAGAGAGAGAGGACTAGCTAAGCTAGACCGTATCCCCTGGATTATGTATATATATCAATAAGGACTAGCTAGTTTAAGGGAAGTAGAAGACTCAGGTATGTACGTCAACAGATAAGGAAAAACACTGTTTTCCTTATAAAGCCCTCACCCACCGACCTAGTCGGTGGCATGCTTCATCATCTGGCCCACCACAGTGGCACCGAATGTGCCCCGGGTTTGCTTCAACGCCAGGTGACTGCGGAGCTGGTATGTTGCTGAGTGTGCAGTGAATAGGGTGAGAAAGGTGAAGTTTAAAAGCTATACAGTAGGTCCCAGCACCCGAGGGTTACTTATTTTTAATGAACTGGGCCTCTGTTAGCAGATAAAAGGCAGGAAGACGTAGAATGGAGTGCTAGTTATGACCTCCAACGTCTAGTGTGGTCTACATGTTTCAGCCAGGGCCTTGTAGATTTTAAGCTGGCTTTCCTCAGGACCGTTTAGATATGTGAAAAGCATGCAGATTAAATAATACAATTAAATTTAAGTGGTTGTGTTGTCTTTTGGCTATGTGTAGCGCACACTAAGGCGCTATAACTGTTAGAGGGGGATTCCCTCAAGCTTGACTACAGATAACACAAAGGACAAAGACAAGACGTACATGGTAGAGTCATATTAGTTTGGTATATTGTTATACCACAACATGCCGACTTATAAGGTGGTGTGCGACCTATAATCGGCTATAGTGAGTTCATGCCAAAGGCATGAAGGTGGTGAGGGTTTTAAACGAAACCGTTAGTGTTGGTGGAGGGCTAGAGAGCGTATTTACAAGGTGAGGTACAGGTAAGTATAGTACTGAGTCCTCACTCTGTTTTACCTTGTAAAAAGCTTCATGGGTCGCCTGGCAGAGAAAGAGACCCTGTTGGAATAATAAATTGTTCATAATATGTCCAACCTGTAGGGAGAAAGAGTGGTGGCTTACCCCATTTGTAGCTGTAGCCGTTCTATTGTACTCACGAGCATTGCAGTCTGGTTCCTCCTTGGACCTATTCGTCCTTCCGCGGCGCCCGTTATGAGAGAGGAGGGCCGCCCGGTCTCTTATTTATAGTTCCTAGTTGATTGTTTTCACCTGTGTAAGGTGGAAAGAGGGGGAGGGGTGCGCGCTGTTCGCCATGTCATGATTGCCCTATTAGCGCATGCGCTGGAGAGTAGCGGGAGTTCTGCACGTGCACGGCTGTGTGGCGCATGCGTGTTGCGCAGAACGAAGTTTACTTATTGGCAAAGGTATGGGCAGGATCTCGCGGTTCACGTTTTGTTTTGTAATGTCATGTAGTATGACCCATTTGAGGTCAGGGATTTCGACTCATGGTGATTTATCAACAAGACAGAGGTGAATATTACCAAAATGGGTAATAATCCCAACATAGAAATAGCCAAACACGGGGGTGAGAGATGGCTATTCATGAGTGCACGAAGTGCTCCGGGGACATGCAGTTGAAGGCACCCATAAGGGGTACACTAGGGAGGGGAGAAAAAGAGAAGAGATCGGGACGCTCATGCAGTGATGTCCTGGCACAGATATCGCTGCGGTGTGTGGGTTATCTTCTACTTCAGAGGGAGAGATTACACAGCTAAGGAGTTCCATGGTATGGCATCGTTAAGGCCATGGATATGTGTGGATAAGCGATATATCCAACGTTGTTCCTTTTGTAGGAGAAGTTTTTCATTGATCGTGGTGTCAAATTGTTCTATGACAGTCCAGGAGAAGTCATTGGGGGTGTGGTTGTGGGTTAGGAAGTGGTCTGTAAGTTTACTAATGTTTTTTCCACACCTTATGGTACTCCTGTGCTCTGGCATTCTTGCCCGGACTTTCCGGGTGGTCATACCAATGTATCTTAGACCACATCGGCCGGTTATCAAATACACCAAGTTTGCAGAGTTGCAGTTCGTGAACTGCTGTTGTATCCAGGTTTTTCCTGGTTCTAGGATCAGTGTTTTTGAAGGTGATGTCAGGTGGCACACACTGCAATTGTTGCAGGGCCTACCTAAAATCACTGGCCACCAACCTTGCAACAATTGCAGTGTGTGCCACCTGACATCACCTTCAAAAACACTGATCCTAGAACCAGGAAAAACCTGGATACAACAGCAGTTCACGAACTGCAACTCTGCAAACTTGGTGTATTTGATAACCGGCCGATGTGGTCTAAGATACATTGGTATGACCACCCGGAAAGTCCGGACAAGAATGACAGAGCACAGGAGTACCATAAGGTGTGGAAAAAACATTAGTAAACTTACAGACCACTTCCTAACCCACAACCACACCCCCAATGACTTCTCCTGGACTGTCATAGAACAATTTGACACCACGATCAATGAAAAACATCTCCTACAAAAGGAACAACGTTGGATATATCGCTTATACACACATATCCATGGCCTTAACGATGCCATACCATGGAACTCCTTAGCTGTGTAATCTCTCCCTCTGAAGTAGAAGATAACCCACACACCGCAGGATTATCTGTGCCAGGACATCACTGCATGAGCGTCCCCATCTCTTCTCTTTTTCTCCCCTCCCTAGTGTACCCCCTATGGGTGCCTTCAACTGCATGTCCCCGGTGCACTTCGTGCACTCATGAATAGCCATCTCTCACCCCCGTGTTTGGCTATTTCTATGTTGGGATTATTACCCATTTTGGTAATATTCACCTCTGTCTTGTTGATAAATCACCATGAGTCGAAATCCCTGACCTCGAATGGGTCATACTACATGACATTACAAAACAAAACGTGAACCGCGAGATCCTGCCCATACCTTTGCCAATAAGTAAACTTCGTTCTGCGCAACACGCATGCACCACACAGCCGCTCATGCGCAGAACTCCCGCTACTCTCCAGCGCATGCGCGAATAGGGCAATCATGACATGGCGAACAGCCCGCACCCCTCCCTCTCTTTCCACCTTACACAGGTGAAAACAATCAACTAGAAACTATAAATAAGAGACCGGGCGGCCCTCCTCTCTCATAACGGGCGCCGCGGAAGGACGAATAGGTCGAAGGAGGAACCAGACTGCAATACTCATGAGTACAATAGAACCGCTTCAGCTACAAATGGGGTAAGCCACCACTCTTTCGCCCTACAGGTTGGACATATTATGAACAATTTATTATTCCAACAGGGTCTCTTTCTCTGCCAGGTGACCCATGAAGCTTTTTACAAGACAAAACAGAGTGAAGACTCAGTACTATATTTACCTGTACCTCACCATGTAAATACGCTCTCTAGCCCACCACCAACACTAACGGTTTCGTTTAAAACCCTCAGCATCTTCATGCCTTTGGCATGAACTCACTATAGCCGATTATAGGTCGCACACCACCTTATAAGTCGGCATGTTGTGGTATAACAATATACCAAACTAATATGACTCTACCATGTACGTCTTGTCTTTGTCCTTTGTGTTATCTGTAGTCAAGCTTGAGGGAATCCCCCTCTAACAGTTATAGCTCCTTAGTGTGTGCTACACATAGCCAAAAGACAACACAACCACTTATATTTAATTTTATTATTTAATCTGCACGATTTTCACATATCTAAACGGTCCTGAGGAAAGCCAGCTTAAAATCTACAAGGCACTGGCTGAAACATGTAGACCACACTAGACATTGGAGGTCATAACTAGCACTCCATTCTACGTCTTCCTGCCTTTTATCTGCTAACAGAGGCCCAGTTCATTAAAAATAAGTAACCCTCGGGTGCTGGGACCTATTGCATAGCTTTTAAACTTCACCTTTCTCACCCTATTCACTGCACACTCAAACATAAAAGCTCTGCAGTCACCTGGCGTTGAAGCACACCCGGGGCACATTTGGTGCCACTGTGGTGGGCCCGATGATGAAGCATGCCACCGACTAGGTCGGTGGGTGAGGGCTTTATAAGGAAAACAGTGTTTTTCCTTATCTGTTGACGTACATACCTGAGTCTTCTACTTCCCTTAAACTAGCTAGTCCTTATTGATGCTGAAAGCCTACCACCCTGTTTTGATGATGCCCCCACTAACTGCTGACCTGGCCCAGTAGTGCCTACTGCTCTGTCCCCCGGGCTCCTGGGGAATGAGGGCCCCACTAGGTCCCTGAAGCTGCCGGGACCTTGCACCACGCAGGCGGTGCGCAAAGAAGCACCTAGAAGGGAAGGAGCATCGTGGACTGGACCCCCCAGGAGGTGAAACGAGTTACCCTGGGACCCCTGGGCCTGATACTGGGACTGTCTGCCCTTTAAGCACCACAATTCATAAAGCGCTGGGCCTAGAAGAAGCGCTGTGTGCCTGCAAAGCGCTAACCTTGCCTAGGACTGTTGCAGCCTGCTGTGCCCTTGAAAGCGCTGGCCTGCAGGAGACTGCCTGTGTCCCCAGAGCGCTGTGACCAAGACTGCCCTGCTGTGAGTGTTTTAAGCGCTGTATTGCCCTGGGAACTGCTTCTGGCCCAAGCGCTGTGAGCGCTGATGTGTACTCTAAGCGCTAGAACCCTAAAGGGCTGTGCCGTGAAGACGCTGTTGTCCTGCGAAGCGCTGCACTGCTGGAAGTGTTACTGCCTGACCTGCTGGTTCCTAAGCGCTGTATTCTGAGGACTGTGCCCCCAAGCGCTGTGCGGCAGAAGCGCTGCTTGGCCTGAAGGAACTGTTTTATTGGGAAGAACTGTCTTATGCCAGGACTGCTGTCTCTTACAGCGCTGCGTCTACAACGCTCTGTTTAGCCCCCTGCAGTGGCCGGTGTCCTTGATACTGTTTTCTTTTGGTGCTAAAGTTAACCCCTGGCTAGAGGAGTGTTCTTTGCAGCCTGTCCTTGAGAAGGAAATGTGGTTGATGCTGACCAGGTGCATAGGAAAGGTTGTCTCTGGTGCACGGACCTAGGAAATGTTACAGTCACTGAGTCTACTGCGTACCTGTGTAGTTTATGCCTCTTACATTTCTAGGCCTATGGTGTACTTACCTGCATGAGGTTAAGCCCCAGGTGTTTAGGCCATGTTTATATGCACAGTGTTACTGGCCTAATGAGTTCATGCATGATGTGCCTTCCTGCCTAATGTTTTATTTCATGCTGACATGCCCAAAGGCTGATGCCAAGTGTTTCTTCCCCTCACAGTGATATTGCTGATGTCATGCCTAATGTTTTCCCTGCCATAGGTATGTGCCCAATGGTAGATGTGATTATGCCTGCCTAGGCCTGATATTAAATTTGCATGCCTATGCCAGATGTTGATACTAGGTGTTGCATGTTTCTTTTGCAGGAGGTGCTAATGTAAGTCAGGTGGTGTTTATGCCTAATGTTTCCTTGTATGCTTAAAGTCCACTATTCAGGTGGTGCCGAGGATTAATACCTGTGTTGGCCCTGCAATACTGACCTTGTGTTACATGCCAATTGATAACATTCTTTTTATTTTCAGCCCTGGACACTAATGGACTTACTTACCTTTTTCTTACTTTTCCCAGTTTCCTTGTAAATAATCCCCCTGGTATCCATTGCCCTGGCGCCCTACTGTCATTACTGTGTTTGCCTTTACAGGTTGGAGACAATACATGAGTTATTCTTTTACTTCCAACCCAGTGTCGTGCCTCTTTTGTAGTGTGCCTGGTGTGTCGTCTGTGGGTACTGCGTGGATGCTTGACACATGTCCTCAGGAGTTTGGCCTGCCCGCTCTGCTCCATGCTACCCCCGTAGAATTGGTAACCCCATTTCTAACATTTCCCTAGATGGCCGACAAGCCAGGGACCAAGAACTCATGTGACCCGCCTTACAAAACCAGGTTTTTTTCAGATATATGCGTTTTTGGTCCCGGGGTTGGCAGCCATCTAGGGAAACCTACTAAACCCACACATTTCTGAAAACTAGAGACCCAGGAGAACCCAGCGAGGTATTGCTTGCGTGGATCCCATGTTTTTCTACCCAGAATGCTCTGCAAAACTCCAATTTCGCTAAAAAAACACATTTTCTACATATCTTTGCGTGGAATCACTGTGCTGGCACAAATGTCCTACCCCTTAGCGTTCCCCTCAGTCTCCCGAGTAAAATAATACCTCACTTGTGAGGGTGGGGCAAGGGCCTATGACTGGGAGGAGCTCAAAACATAGGAAGCAAGGGTATAGCACAGAGTTCTAAGCGCAACATTTTATTAAAAATCAGTTTTTAGCCAATTCTGCCTTGGACACCCAAACAAGTGAGGTATCATTTAACTCAGGAGACTTAGGATGACGCTGTGGGGTAGGACATTTGTGCCGGCATGGTGATTCCACACAAAAATATGCGCAAAATCTGTTTTTCTCTACAAATTTGAGGTTTGCAGGGGTTTCTGAGTAGGGAAACGTAGGGGGATACATGCAAGCCATACCTCATTGGACTCCCCAGGGTGTTTAGTTGTCAGAAATGTGTGGGTTTGGTAGGTTCCCCTAGATGGTGGTGAGCCCGGGACCAAAAAACTAGGTGCCCCCCCAAAACCAGGTAGTTTTGTTATAGGTAATTTTGAAGTCTCCACAGTACGATTTGGGCCATTTTTTGTTGCAGCCACTATGCCTACCCACACAAGAGAGGTACCAGTTTTATCAGGAGACGTGGGGGAACGATGGGTGTTAGGCAATTTGTGTCAGCCCGGTGATCCTACAACTTTCCTACACAGAAATGTGAGAAAAAATAGTTTTTTTCAATACAATTTGAGGTTTGCAAGGGATTCTGGGTAGGGAGCTGTTGGAGGACCCACACAAGTCATACCTTGCTGGACTCCCCTGGGTGAATAGTTTTCAGAAATGTGTGAGTTTAGTAGGTTTGCCTAGATGGCCGCCAAGCCCGGGGCAAACACTCATGGGATTCCCCCTTGCAAAACCAGGTTGTTTTGTGATAGGTAATTTTGATGTCGCCTCAATATATTTTGTTCCAATTTTAGAAATACATAGGTGTCTATCATACCTATTTTTCCATGTATATATTTTCCCAAATTAATTGCTATATACCAGTACATAATAAAAAAACATTGCAAGACGCTGCTCAGTTATTGGCTCTGGGTTCGTCGGGTTCTAGGTGAACCTACAAGTCCTATATATCTCCACAACCAGAAAGGTCCAGCGGATGTAACAGTATATTGCTTTAAAACAGCTGTCATAATTAGAAGAAGTTAGAGGTGAAAACGTTGGCACAAATGGCTGTTCTTTACATTTAATTTTCTATTTTTCCTATATTCAACTGTTAGTTTCTGCAAAAAAACCTTGAAGGATCTACACAAATGACCCCTTGCTAAATTCAGAATGTTGTCTACTTTTCTAAGATGTATAGCTTTCCAGGATCCATTATTGCTTTCATACCCATTTCTACCATTAACTGGAAAATAGCTAAAATAGGCTGTGTCCCAGTAAAATAGCAGAACTGTGTAAAAAATTTTTGTTTTCTGACAAAAGTCTGCTTGTCCCTAAAAGCTGGGAAAATGGTGATTTCAGCCCCACAAACCTTTTGTTGATACCCATTTGCAGGAAAAAACAGACACTTATTTGCAGCACTTTTTTCCATTTCCCCCCCCCCCAAAAATCAAATATTAGCTGTATTTTGGCAAACTTCTGGGTCCCCTCCAGGGGAATCCACAAACACTTGGTACCTTTAGAATCCCTGTGATGTTGGAAGAAAAGGACGCAAATTTGGCGTGGATACCTTATGTGGTCAAGTTACAAGGGCCTAAGTGCGAACTACCCCAAATAGCCAAAAAAAGGCACAGGGTGGAAAAGGCCTAGCAGCAAAGGGGTTAAATCCTTTATTCTGGGTTATTTGGAAAGTAAAGAAAGAAGCAACTGTAGTTATCAACACTTCTGGGTACCCTCCAGGGGAATCCACAAACACTTCTGGTTCCCCTCCAGGGGAATCCACAAACACTTGGCACATTTAGAATCCCTGTGATATTGGAAGAAAAGGACGCAAATTTGGCGTGGATACCTTATGTGGTCAAGTTACAAGGGCCTAAGTGCGAACTACCCCAAATAGCCAAAAAAAGGCACAGGGTGGAAAAGGCCTAGCTGCCAAGGGGTTAAATCCTTTTGGCGTGGATACCTTATGTGGTCAAGTTACAAGGGCCTAAGTGCGAACTACCCCAAATAGCCAAAAAAAGGCACAGGGTGGAAAAGGCCTAGCAGCAAAGGGGTTAAATCCTTTATTCTGGGTTATTCGGAAAGTAAAGAAAGAAGCAACTGTAGTTATCAACACTCTTTTAAGATTATATGTTCTGTAATGGCTGTTAATAGTGAGTCAATCAATCAAATCAAGCTTTATCATATACATATAATCATAAAAGCAAGCATCAAAATCTATACAAAAGACAAATCACAATATATAAAAATACAGATTTATAAAACTCTACATTTTTTTTAATACAAAACAGGTTTAAAAGGGGAAAAGCCCGTCAAGGATCAAAGCACATAATTTTCCTCAGCCTCACAGCTTTCTTCAAGAAGCTAGAAACCCTACAAGCCACAAGTTAATTCTCTAAATATTGCAATTGAATGAGCGCTGGACGACATTGTCTAGGCGAAGGTGCTTAAAACAGTAAGTATCCAGAATTTCCTTAATTCATTAAAAAATTTACAAAAAAAGAATAAGTGAATGGTAGACTGTTCTGAGGTCAAATCACACATACACCAAGGGAGTTCTCTGGACCAGTCATTCATAAGTGGGATAGTCAAAATTCTGTGGATTATTCCTAATCGGAGTCTCATTAACAACATTCTGTCATGGTCTTTAGAGACAAAATGTAAGCAAGGTTCCATATCGAAAGTTGTTAGCCTTAGCTGATGGTAGATGACTGTGGGTTTTGGGGCTTCAACCGCTAATCTCAAACATCCCAATATATCCAAACAATCTTTCTTCAAGGATTTCCTTGACATTTGGGTCATTGAGTTCGGTTTTAAATAATACTCAGGATGATCAAGATCTTTGGCAAACTGGAATATGTACTTAAGCCAAGAAATTTTCAATGCTCCATCTAGCTTCATGCAATCGTACAGGATATCACAATTTAATTGGGTCTGTTCCCTAGACCAAATCCTGTGCCAAAGGAGTAAGTCATCAGTACAGATAAAAAACAAATTGTCTATGGGGTTGCTGAGCAGGCTGTCACAATCAGGTGAAGTAGTGTGCTCCCACCCCTTCCTGTTTGAAAAGGCACCCTTGAGCCATTGAGCTGACGAGTTTGTGGAGATGCACCTGTGCGCCTGTGAGAGGTACTGAGACCTGAAAAGATTGTGGCAGCCTGCTCAGCAACCCCATATAAAATTCGTTCTTATCTGTACTGATGAAGGATGATATCCAGAAACGAATAGTTTCTTACCTGTCGGTGTAGTTTTGCAGCTTGAAGATCTTTCTGGATTCACTATGCTGTGCATATTCCGCAATCTGGTGGTTGGGTCCGGAATCGTAGTCTTTTTTCTCTCTTTTTTTTTTTTTTGTAGCCCAGGTGGGCGTCAACGTCCCACCCTCTGGTGTACCTTCGGCGGCGTCGGCATGCTTCCGGCGGAAGCTACCACCTTTGGGCGCCATCTTCGGATTCTTTTTTCTGTCTCTTTTTGTCTTTTCTGCTTGTAGTGAATCCATGGCTATGTATGTTAATCCTCTTTTTCTTAGGTGATTCTTTTCACATATCTTGCATGCCTTAACTTTCTTTCTTTTTCTATGCATTTCCACCTTCTTTTCCAGCCTCATCTTTCTGGCGGAGGCGGGTGGGTTCGCTAGTGAATCCAGAAAGATCTTCAAGCTGTAAAACTACACCGACAGGTAAGAAACTATTTGTTTTGCAGCGTGAATCTTTCTGGATTCACTATGCTGTGCATAGATTTTGTAGCGGTTTTTGTTACTTTTGTGGCGGCTGGGTGGAAGATGAGCGTTGGTTGTTGAAAATATGTTGAAGCACCTTTTGTCCTACCTGTGCTTCCTTGTTCATTTGAACATCCACGCAATAGTGCTTAGTGAACGTGTGCACTGAAGCCCATGTTGCCGCCAGGCATATGTCCTGAATTGGTGTGTTGGCCAGAAAGGCAATTGTTGCTCCTTTCTTCCTGGTTGAGTGGGCCTGCGCCCCTCCAGTTAGCTCCTGGCCCGATTGCTTGTGGCAGAATTGAATAGTTGTACGATCCATCGAGCTATGGTCTTTTTTGTCACTGGTTTATCCATGTAACTGTTTGCAAAGGATACGAAGAACTGTTTTGTCTTCCTGTGTCCTTTCGTCCTTTGCATGTAGTGCATCACTGCCCTTCTTGCGTCTAGAGTGTGGAGTGCTCTATCAGCTCTTGTAGTGGGCTTTTGGAAGAAGCTAGGAACCTGAATACTTTGATTCATGTGAAACCTTGACACCCCCTTCGGCATGAAGTTTGGGTCCGTTCTCATTACGACCCTGTCACTATGTAACTGAATGTAGGGTTCCTGTAGTGTTAGAGCCTGCAGTTCGCTCACTCTCCGTAGCGATGTGATTGCTACCAGAAAGGCAGTTTTCATAGTCAGCATTTGCAGTGATGCTTTGTGGATCGGTTCGAAAGGTGCTTTCATGAGTTCTGTCAGTACTACATTCAGGTTCCAAGCCGGTGGTGGCATTCTTTTTGGTGGCGCTATTCTTTTAGCCCCTTCCAAGAATCTTTTCACGACCTGAGATGTAAAGAAGCTTCGCCCTGTTTCTACCCTTGTGTATGCCACAATCGCTGCCAGGTGTACCCTTAGCGAAGATGAGCTTAGTTTCGCCTTTATTAGGTGCGTGAGGTACCTCAGCACCGTAGATTCCCTTGTCATTTTTCTGTGTAGTTTTTTCTTGCGACACCATTGAGTGAATCTTTGCCATTTTGCCCCATAGCATTTGCGTGTGCTGGGCCTTCTTGCCTCTCGGAGCACTCTCAGGGTGCTCTCTGGTAGTTTTAGATGTGCGAACTCTAAGTCCTCAGGAGCCAGGCTGAGAGGTTGAGGCTCTCCGGCTTTGGGTGTAGCACTTCTCCGTTTTCCATGGACAGTAGGTCTCTTCTTTTTGAGAACTTGTGGGGAGGCCCCTGCGCCATCTCCATTATCTGAGAGTACCAGGTCTGCCTGGCCCATTGTGGTGCCACCAGGATCAGAGTCATGTTGCTTGTCATGCATTTGTTCAGAACCCTGGGGATCAGCGGTATCGGGGGAAAAGCGAAGGCAAATGTCTTTGACCAGCTTATCCATAGGGCATTCCCCTGTGATTGTGCTTCTGGTTGCATGGATGCAAAGTATTGGCATTTTGCATTCCGGCGTGTTGCAAATAGGTCTATTGTCGGGGTGCCCCACCTCCTGAATAGTTTCTCTCTCTCCTGTATATTGAGTTCCCACTCGTGGGATGCTGAAGTCTGCCTGCTGAGCCAGTCCGCTTCTACATTGTCCTTCCCTGGTAGGTGTATGGCTAGCAGGTCTATTTTGAGTGATATTGCCCATCTCCAGATTTCCTGTGCTAAGTTTGACAGGGAAAATGATTGAGTTCCCCCTTGTTTGTTTATGTAAAACATTGTTGTGGTGTTGTCCGTTTGAATCAGCACCTTCTGGCTGTACAGGTGTCTCTGGAAGGCCTTGAGTGCTAGCAACACTGTTTTCAGCTCTAGGTAATTGATGTGTCTGACCGCATCTGTAGGGCTCCACAGGCCTCTCACTCTGAGCTTGTTCATGTGTGCGCGCCACCCCTTCTGGGATGCGTCTGTGGTAATGGTCACTGTTGGGTCCGGTGGTGTTAGAGGTTTTCCTACTGTTATACGTTCCTTGGTCCACCACCTTATTTCTTCCTGCACCCTGTGCGTTACAACCACTAGATCCTCCCAACTTCCTGTAGCTTGCGACCATTGCTGTTGTAGCCACTCTTGGAGCGGTCTCATCTGTAGGCGTACATTGGGGACCAGGTGTATGCACGACGCCATCATCCCTAAGATCTTGCTCACTGTCCTCACTGTCAGAGCTCGCCCCTTCAGGTAGTGACGTTTCTCCCTCAGTAGGCTGAGTGTTCTCTTTTCGCTGGGTGACACCCTGCATTGGACGGTGTTTATTTGAGCACCAAGAAGATCTTCACCTGCTCCGGTTCCATTGAGCATTTTCCCCAGTGTATGGAGAAACCCAGGCCTGTTAGCGTTCTCGTGACTTGCTGTGCGTGATCCTTGCATGTCCTGTACGAGCTTGCCTTTACGAGCCAGTCGTCTAGGTAGGGGTACACGTGTATCCCCTCCCTTCGCAGATGCGCGGCTACTACCGCGAGGCATTTGGTGAACACCCTTGGTGCGGATTTTAGACCGAAGGCCAGGGTTGTAAACTGGTAGTGATCGTTGTTCACTGCGAACCTTAGCATGTGCTTGTGCTGCCTGTTAATGGGGATGTGCAGGTACGCGTCCTTGAGGTCTATGGTGGACAAGAAGTACCCCGGCCTTTATCTGTGGGATGACTTCTTGCAGGGACGTCATTTTGAATTTTTGGGTCTTTACGTATTGGTTTAGGAACCGTAATTCCAGGATGGGCCTTAGGCTTTCGTCCACTTTCGGTACCAGGAAGTAGTTTGAGTACACTCCTTTGTTCAGTTCTTTGAATGGGACTGTTTCGATGGGCTCTTTGAGGAGTAGTTCTTGAGCTTCCTTTTGGAGCAGCTGTAGCTCTGTTCCCGAGTGCTCTCTTCTCTTTGGCTTTCTGTTTGGTGGATTCCTTAGCAACTCTATGCAGTATCCGAACTGCATGATGTTCAGTATCCACTTGTCTGTGGTGATTTTTCTCCACTCTTGGAGAAAAAATCTTAGCCTGCCTCCTACTGGAGTTATATGATCTTTTGTGTCCTGTCCGTGTATCCCTCTCCTCTTTTCTTCTCTGTGCTCTTCCCCCGGAGGGTTCGGGTGGGTGAGCACCTTTTCTTGTGAGCAGTCACTTAGAGGGGGGTTGTTCACCGCCTCTTCTTCTTTGTCCTCGTCCGTTCCCTCTTGAACGAAAGGACTGGCCCCTGTTCTGGTAGTTCCAGTTTTGTCTCTGTTGGCCCTGGTGACCTTGGCTGTCACTCTGTTGTCCCTGGTGGAACGCCTGGTGAGAATCTTCTCGCTGGTTTCCACCTCTGCCCTTTTGGCCTCCGCGTAGGGGTGCCCCTTCCCACCCCACTGAATTGCAGGGCCCCCATGGACCTTGCTGTCTCGTTGTCCTTCTTCAGTTGTGTGAGCTTCTCATCAACTGGGGTTCCGAACAGTGTTTCACCATTGAAGGGTGTGTTCAGGATGTTGTTCTGCACCTCAGTTTTGAAACCTGAGATCCTGAGCCAGGCTTGCCTTCTCTCTGTGATGCCTATAGCCATCAATCTGCTGGATGTTTCAGCCCCATCCAAGGCTGTCTTCAGGCACGAGTTTGCAATGCTTTTGCCCTCTTCCACAAAGTGTGATGCCCTCTCACGGTATTGTTCCGGGAGGTGTTTGAGCAACTGCCCCATCTCATCCCAATGTTGGTATTGATGTCTGTTTAGGAGGGCGTTTGAGTTCGCCATCCTTAGTGCGTTGCAGCGTTTCTCTCTATTTTCCTCCCAGTTAGGTCCATCCTCCTGCTTTCCTTGTCAGGTGGAGGGCCAGATGTTGTTGGGACGTTGGCCCTTCTTCTGGCCGTCGCAGCGATAATAGAATCTGCTGTGACGAACCCCTTGATATAAGCCGGGTCCTGTTAGGAGAATTTGTATTTCTTTTCTGTCTTCGGCGTTACTGATCTGCATGTAGCCGGGTCCTTCAAGGCTTCCTTCCCCTGGTCTGTGATGCTTTTCAGCATGGGAAGGAATTGGCTCCTTGTCTGTGTGGGGAGCAATGTTTCTAGCAGGAAATCTGCTTTTGGCGTTTCCTCCTCTAGCTTCACCCCATAAGCTGCTGCTGCCTTCCTGACGACCTCGTTGTATGCCCCGATGTCATCGGGTGGCGAAGGCCTCGACGGATATGTCTCCACCGCCTCCTCCGGGTTTTTGGCCTCGATGTCCTGCCATTCCTGGTCTTGGGCTGTCGAGGAACCCGAGCCGTAGCTTGACTGCTGGTCCCGGTAATCCTCTTCATTATAATAGAGGTCCTCTTCCTCTTCGTGCTCCGAGAGCTCCGGAGTTTTCGGCGGTTCTTCGACGTCGAACTCCTCCTGTTGTACCACCTCCGCGGCGGACGTTGCCGGCCTCGAGGGGATTTTGTAACTTCTCATTTTGTCGTCGAAGTCTTTCTTCCTCTGGAGGATGTTCTCCATTTCGGCCTCGAGCCTTCTTTTCTTTCTCAGCATCTCTGCGGCCTGGTCTTCGTCGAGCGTTTCGGCCGCTCTTTTCGGCGGCGGCGTCGACGTCTACGTCGAAGCTTTCTTCAGCTCATTTTCCTTCGAAGTCGAAGACCCTTTTTCGGGGGCTTGCTTCGACGACCTTTGCTTTTCGCCGGTCCTCTGCCTCCGGGAGTCCTTGTCGAAGGATCCGCTGGGCTCTTTTTCAGAGGATGCAGCTTCGGCCGTCGAACTTTTCGGCGCCGGTGCTCCTTTCGAGGCTTTGGACTCTGCTTTTCGAGGGTCCGCCTCTGGCTTTCAAGGCCCTGAGGGAGTTTTCGGGGTCGTAGACTCTCCTACCTTATCAGGCGTTTTCTTATCGGTCTCTGCGACCGTGAAGTCATCTGGACCTTCGGCGATGTTGTCCTCGTCGTCGGTGGAGAGGCCCAGTTCGTAAAGCGTCGGGGCCTGGCCCTTGCCCTGCATCGTGCCATGAGCTATCCTCTGCTTCTCTCGAACTCGAAGTGTCTTCGGCTTGAAGACGGAGCAGGCGTTGCAGTCTCTGCTCTCGTGGTCGACAGGCAGGCAGAGGTTGCAGACTGGGTGTTGGTCCTTCTGCGCGAACTTGTGGTGGCAGTTTTTGCAGAATTTGAATGGAGTCTAGTACATCCCTGCGCTCAGGGGGACCCCTGTATGCGCATTCCTCCAAGGACGTCGAAGAACTCGAAGTTTCTTCTTTCTTCGTCTTCTCCTCTCTGATGGTCTTCTTCTCCTCAACTTTCTCGGTCTTTACCGTCGAATAGTAGTTGTATTTTCTCCTTTTTTCCTCCAAAACTTCTGGAGCTTCACGCGACGATCCAGACCCAACGGCGGAAAAAAGAATCTGAAGATGGCGCCCAAGGGTGGTAGCTTCTGCCGCAAGAATGCCGACGTCACCGAAGGTACACCAGAGGGTGGGACGTCGACGCCCACCTGGGCTACAAAGAAAAACAAAAAAGAGAAAAAAGACTACGATTCCGGACCCAACCACCAGATTGCGGAATATGCACAGCATAGTCAATCCAGAAAGATTCACGCTGCAAAACACGTGTCTACAGATTAACAGCACTAACCTGCACCAACTTTGGTGGAATACTCCAGTGAAATTTGAAGTAAGCATGAACCATGAACTGCATTGACCAGAATGCTAAGGGGCGAACTGTGCTGGGAGGTGAAGCAGTGTGCTCCCACCCCTTCCTGTAAGATCCATAATATATGAAAGACCCAACTCCTCATGGCAAACGAAAGAGGACGTACCAGGTGGAACACCAAGAATAAAACGAAGAAAGAGATTTTCTACTGTTTGCAGGGAAGTCGGATTAGAGATGCCCCAAACCCCAGCCACATATACCGCAGCCGATACACACTGAGCCTTATATATGTAGAAGCTCCCTAGGTGGTTTCCTCCCTAATCTTTAAGTAAAAGTGGTCAAGGCACTAGTGGATATTTTAAAGGACAGTTTTTTTCTGGGCGATTGCTTGACTCCATGTATCGTTGTAGCTAAAGAGGACACCAAGATATGAAAAGGTCCTTGTGTTCGCTATCTTACTTCCCTCCAGAAAGATGTCTCAGCCAGTAGTGCTCGAGACCCAGATACACAATTCATTGTGAAAGTCTTAGAGAGGTTTATTTTTAATAGAGAGTCATAGTTCAAGGTGCATTTTTAAATGCATTTTGCCTTTAGAAACACATGAATAATACAGCTTTTCTTTGGGTTTTTCTTGGGGAAATATGCTAAAAAAAGAAAACTCTACAGGGAAGGTGAAGTTAAAATGGCATACACTCTATACAACTTGAACAAACGTAGTGTTGACCTGTAAAGACAGCAATACACTGTAGGTGACCTGACCAGACCTGGTCTGTGCCGGTCGCTCCACCCGCCGCGCGGCCCACCTGCGTGTGCCCAGTCCCCGTTTGCCGCCTCCACTGTCGCCACTGCCAGTAACTGTTTCTGCCTTATTGTATTGTGCCTTCATTTTGTATTTTCTCCCGTTGTTGTGCCCTGATCATCAGTGTTGTCCCCCTGACTGTTTGTCTGCTATCGCCGTTCTTTCCCGCTGTTGTGCCTCTGTTTTCACTGTTGTGCCCCTGATTGTATTCCTGCTCACCGTTCTCCCGCTGCTCCACTCCGCTCCCCGCCGCTGCTCCCCCGCGGCCCCACCCCTGTTTCCTTCTGCCTCACCCTTCGTATTGCTCCCCTCCCCACTCGCCACCCCGCTCCTGCCTCCCTGCTGCTCCTCCCTCGCTCTGCCCCCCCCCTACTCTCCATTTATGGCAGAGTCTGCACGTACGCGCAGCGGGCGCGACGATTGTGCGCCGAAGGCGCGCCAAAGGCAAGCCCGCCTGCGCCCGTCCGTGCCTGGACCGCGCCCAGCACTAGGAACCCTGGCCCCCGAAGATGCCAGCCCACCCGCCAGACCTACGACGTCGCTACCCTCAACGCACTCAACACCGGCCGGATCCCCGGATGTCACCGAGCCACCCCAGGACGCACCCACGGACCCTTCACCTTTTAATCCTGCAAGTTCTCCTGCATCCGGACCTGCATCGCACCCACCAAGCCGAGCACCAGCAGCAACCACCTGAAATGCATCCTGCTCAACACCCACTCCGTCCACAGACACGCCGTCGAACTCTGGAACCTCCTCGACTCCACATCTCCAGACGTCGCCTTCCTCACGGAAACCTTGATGAACGCCTCCTCAGCGCCCGACATCGCCATCGCCATCCTGGACGGATACAAGATCAACCGGAGGGACCGCGCCAACCAGACAGGAGGAGGCATCGCCATCATCCACAAGAACATCATCCGCATCACGACCAACTCCGACGACATCCTCACAACCGCCATACACCTGCACTTCCAGATACACACCGACCCCAAGACCACCCTCAGAGGCACCCTTATCTACAGACCGCCGGGACCACGCACACAATTCAGCAAAGACATCGCCGACTTCATCAGCCCGCACGCCCTCCCCTCCGCGAACTACATCCTCCTAGGGGACCTCAACTTCCACCTGAAGAACAACAACGAGAACAACACCACCACCCTGCTGGACAACCTTGCCAACCTCTGACTCAAGCAACTGGTGAACACCCCCACCCACTACGCCGGCCACACGCTTGACCCCGTCTTCTCCTCCAGCAAGGACATCTCCTTCAGCCACACCACCGGACTCCACTGGACAGACCACAGCTGCGCCCACTTCAGCTTCAGAAGGACCACGCTCCACCACCACCCGCAACAGGCTCCCCGCAGAAGCTGGAACAAGATCACCATCGACCAGCTCGCCACATCCCTCAGCCAGAACCCTCCCGCCAGCTCAGCGAACCCCAACCAAGCCGCCAACAACCTCACAAGGTGGATCAGCATCTGCGCAGATGACCTCGCTCCACTGAAGACCCCCCATCAGACCCGGCAACAAGAAAGCATCCTGGTTCACCGACGAACTCAAGAACTCTAAGAAGAACTGCCGAGCCCTTGAGAAAGCCAGGGACAGAGACCCGACAACAGACAACATGACCACCCTCAAACACGCCACCCGAAAACACCACCAGCTGATCCACGCCACCAAGAAAACCGCATTCAAGGAACGACTAGACAACAACGCCCACAACAGCAAGGAACTCTTCAACATTGTCAAAGAGCTATCGAACCCTAGCGCCGGAAACAATGACATCACCCCATCGCAAGACCTCTGCAACTCGCTCGCCTCGTTCTTCCACAACAAGATCGCAGATATACACAACAGTTTCAGTACACAGCCGACGCACCCTACGACCGCACCAACGCTCCCCACCACCACCCTCCGTGCCTGGACCCAGATCAACACCGAAGACACCATTCGCACGATGAACTCCATCCACTCCGGCTCACCAACCAATCCCTGCCCTCACCACGTCTTCAACAAGGCCGACTCCATCATCGCACCCCATCTCCGGGACATCATCAACGCCTCCTTCGACACCGCCACCTTCCCAGACAGCTGGAAGCACACCGAACTCAGTGCCCTACTGAAGAAACCATCAGCGGACCCCACCGGCCTCAAAAACTACCGACCCATCTCGCTCCTTCCTTTTCCTGCCAAAGTCATCGAGAAGACCGTCAACAGACAGCTGGCCGCCTTCCTCGAGACGAATGGATCCCTCGACCACTCGCAGTCCAGCTTCAGAGCCAACCACAGTACAGAGACCGCCCTCATCACAGCCACCGACGACATCCGAGCCCTGCTCGACAACGGGAAATGGCGGCACTCATCCTCCTGGACCTCTCCGCAGCGTTCGACACGGTCTGCCACCGCACCCTAGTGCAGCGCCTCAGCAACACCGGAATCCAAGCGAAGGCACTGGAGTGGATCATCTCCTTCCTCGCCGGAAGAACCCAGAGAGTCCGCCTCACCCCGTTCAGATCAGAGGCCACCGAAGTCACCTGCGGCGTACCACAAGGATCATCGCTCAGCCCCACGCTGTTCAACATCTACATGAGCCCCCTTGCGGCGATCGCACGCCAACACAACCTCAACATCATCTCCTACGCCGACGACACCCAACTGATCCTCTCCCTCACCAACGACCCAGCAACCGCCAGAACCAACCTATACGAAGGGATGAAAGACGTAGCCGAGTGGATGATGAACAGCCGCCTGAAACTGAACTCGGACAAGACGGAAGTCCTCATCCTGGGATCATCACCCTCCGCCTGGAAAGACTCCTGGTGGCCCCCTGCCCTGGGCAGCGCACCCAAACCAACGGACCACGCACGCAACCTGGGCTTCATCCTGGAATCCTCCCTCTCGATGACCAGACAAGTCAACGCCCTCTCCTCGTCATGCTTCAACATCCTACGCATGCTACAGAAGATCTTCCGGTGGATCCCCACTGAAACCAGGAAGACGGTCACCCAGGCGCTCGTAATCCAGCCGACTGGACTACGGTAACTCCCTCTACGCCGGAACCACAGCCAAACTTCAGAAAAGACTCCAGCGCATTCAGAACGCCTCAGCACGACTCATCCTAGACATCCCCCGACACAGCCACATCTCCGGACACCTGAGAGACCTACCCTGGCTCCCCATCAGCAAGAGAATCACGTTCTGACTCCTCACCCACGCACACAAAGCTCTCCACGACCAAGGACCCAGATACCTCAACGACCGCCTGACCTTCTACACTCCCACCTGCCAGCTACGATCGACCAGCCACGCCCTCGCCGCCGTTCCCAGCATCCGAAGAGCCACAAAGGGAGGAAGATCCTTCTCCTACCTGGCGGCCAAGACACGGAACTCCCTCCCCATCCACCTCCGCCTGACCCAAGACCACCTCTCCTTCAGGAAGTAACTCAAGACCTGGCTGTTCGAGCAGTAGCGGAACCCCCCCCCCCCCCCCCCCCCCCCCCCCCCCCCCAAGCGCCTTGAGACCCTCCGGGTGAGTAGCGCGCTATACAAATGCCTTGATTGATTGATTGATTGATTATTAGGGTGTAGCTAGCTCATAGGTGAAGCCTTTTACAAAGCAGAGAGGCGGACAATTCCTGCTGTACTAATGGGACCACACAGTTCTGAGTGTATATACACAAGATTGCACATACCATCAGCACAGCACTGAGCCTGCCACAAGCTGGAAAGAAGGAGGACCACAGGGCAGTCAAATTCCATCTCCTTCCTGACCCCCTTCAGAGAACGCTTCAGGTGCTGCTCTCCAGTGCTTTTCAAAAGCAAGCAATGTCAAAGCCAATAGGTCTCGCCTATATGAGAATAAGGGACACCTATGGGGGTATCGAGTCCACTTTCGTTCTCATTCTATCATCCTTGGGACAGTAAACGCCCCTAACGAAGAGCAGGAACAGTTTCTGCAAGAAGCAGTAGCAAACATCTTGGCCACCCATGACAGAAGGGTGGTCCCGGGGGCAGGGGGAGGGGCCGGGGGGATCTGAATCTGGTATTTAATAACAAATTAGACAGCTCAACCCAGAGGCAGGGAGCAACCCGGGGAGGTCAGTCCAGGGGGAGCTCTTAGATTGCAGGAACTGAGATTGAGGGGTCTATGACGGGACCTGCACCCAGATTCAAGGGACTATACATTCTACTCCCACGCACACAAATCCTACGCCAGGTGGGACCATATCCTGGGTCACAGAGAAGACCTGGCTGTGACCGGGTCAGTGAAAATTGAACCCTGTTTCCTTTCAGACCACTCAGACCACTCAGCAGTTCTTTTACATCTCATCCTGCCCTCCACAATTAAATCCTCGTTCTTGGCGTCCGCAGGAAACCCTACTCCTTAGGCCAGAAATAGTAAAGCAGTTGGACAATTCAATTAGGATGTACTTGAACACCAATGACAACTCAGAGACCTCGATCGTGATGGTATGGGATGCATTGATAGCCGTACTTAGGGGTGAGCTGATGGCCATATCGGCCGCAGACAATAAGGAAAGGCGGGATAGGCGCGTCAAGCTACAACAAATGCACATATTAGAATGCATACACCACCAAACTGGGGCACCCAGGGTGTAGCGCCAACTAGAGGTGACCAAGAAGCAATTGGCTAGCCTAGATTTAGATAACGCAGAGTATTCAATTCTGCGCCTTAAACATACGTTTTATGTGGGGGGACAAATGTGGGAGAATGATAGCGAATAAGCTCATGGGACAACACCAGGCCAACACAGTGGAGGCTTTGCTTACTGAAGATGGGACAGTGGTAGAGGAAGATGAGGCCGTAGCGGGGAGGTTTGGATCCTGTTATAAAGATCTATACTCGGCGCAGGACCTCCCATCCCAGGTTATATCCGAGTACTTGGGAAATTAAAAAGTGACAAACTTAACATAGGGACAGGCGGCTGGCCTTGATAGCCATATTAAGATAGAGGAAGTAATAGATGCATTCTCTAGAATGAAGCTAAACAAATCTCCCGGACTGATCAATTTTCGGCCAGTTTTTATAAAACCTTTTGCAATTTGGTGGCCCCTCTCCTCACCAGAGTGTTCAACGCGATTACGAGGCATCCTTCAATGAGGGAGGCCTTGGTGATGGTTATAGCAAAACCGGGGAAGGACAAAAGCAGGGGCGGCTCCTCCATGTGGGAGGAGGAGCATCGCCCCACTGCTTGCTATCAGTGCGAGAAGCAGAAACATAAAATGGTATTTTTTTTTTCAAAACAGATTTTATTGATAGGTTGCACACATGGCACAGCACTCCGTATTCCGGAGAAATCTGCAAACAAGTAAACAACATCAAACGATTGGCAATCTATGTATCTTTTAAAACAGCTAGTATCAGTAAAATCATCCCGCACTGCACCCTCCCCGCCCCCTAACCCCCCCCCCCCCTACTGCCAACTCACCCCTCCCGGATCCCTCTCTACCCCACTGCACGAAATCATCTCATACTTGAAAGAACTCTCCCATACGTGATAGTGTACACACATCCTCCAGTTTGGCCCCCTCATACCATCCCCGCGTATTCCTCTTGTTCTACGGCTGGCTCTATCCATAAACCCCTATAGTCCGCCCACCTCTTCCATATTTTGTAGTGTTTCCTTGGGCAACCCTGGGCCTCGAAAATAGGGCGCTCCAATCCCATACAGAAGTCTAGCCCCTTCTTCCACACCTGCACTGAAGGAGCCCGGGGATCTTTCCAAGCCTGAGCCACATCTCTCTTAGCGAAGGTGAGGCCTAGCAGCAACAGATGCCTTTTATATTTGTTACCCCCCACCCCCTCTTGTACATGTAAGAGGCCTAACTGTGGAGTACGAGGAAGCTCCCATCCCAACACCTCAGACATACAGTCCCACACCTCCTTCCAGAACCTGACCAAGGAACTACAGCTCCACACCGTGTGAATCAAGGGCCCACCTCCTGGCCGCGAATATGTGACGTTTTTCCGCATACAAATACCCCGCATACCATCACTCCGCAAAAATGATTCCGCAAATACTATCACTCCGCAAATTAACACAACGCAAACTTTTACAACGAATATGCCTTTACCACGCATGCCTTTACAACGCAAAGGCATGCATGTTAAAGGTATACTCATTGTAAAAGTTTTAAAGGTGAGTACCCTGCAAAAAACACTAACCTACACTACACAAACACTACACTACACTACACAAACACCAAAACACTACCCACTACCCTACACTACCTTACACTACCCTAACCCCTAAAACACTACCTACACTACAAAAACACTACCCTACCCTACACCAACACTGCCCTAAACCCTAAAACACTACCCTACATTACACATCACTACCCTACACTACAAAAACACTACCATAAACCCTAAAAAACTACCCTATACTACAAAAAGACTACCCTACACTACACCCAGACCACAACACTACCCTAACACCTAAAACACTCCCCTACACTACACATACACTACACTAACACGACCCTAAACCCTAAAACACTACCCTACACTACACATACACTACCCTACACAAACACAACCCTAAACCCTACAAAACGACCCTACACTACACATACACTACCCTACACTTTACAAACACGACCCTAAAGCCTAAAACACTACCCCCAGCATGACCCTTCACTACACAAACACTACACCACTACCCTAAACCCTTAAATACTACCCCCGCATGACCCTACACTACACAAACACTACAACACTATCCTAAACCCTAAAACACTACTCCCAGCATGACACGCCACTACACAAACACTACAACACTACCCTAAACCCTATAACGCTACCCCCAGCACGACCCTACACTACACAACCACCACAACACTACCCTAAACCCTAAAACACTACCCCCAGCATGGCCCTACACTACACAAACACTACAACACTACCCTAAACCCTAAAACACTACCCCCAGCATGACCCTACACTACACAAACACTACACCATTACCCTAAACCCTTAAATACTACCCCCGCATGACCCTACACTACACAAACACTACAACACTATCCTAAACCCTAAAACACTACCCCCAGCATGACACGCCACTACACAAACACTACAACACTACCCTAAACCCTATAACACTACCCCCAGCACGACCCTACACTACACAACCACCACAACACTACCCTAAACCCTAAAACACTACCTCCAGCATGACCCTACACTACACAAACACTACAACACTACCCTAAACCCTAAAACACTACCCTCAGCATGACCCTACACTACACAAACACTACAACACTTCCCTAAACCCTAAAACACTACTTCTGCATGACCCTACACTACACAAACACTACAACACTACCCTAAACCCTATCACACTACCCCCAGCACGACCCTACACTGCACAACCACCACAACTCTACACTAACACTACACTACACTACACTACACAATCACTACCCCAGCACGACCCCCAGCATTAAAAAATTCACCCAAACCCCCTTACCTCTCTCGTCGTCGTGGTTCCACACTCCTCCTGGTTCCATCTTCTTGAAGTCTATTATTTTTTCACAACGCATGTGCATTTACCATACATGCCTTTACAACGTAATTCGTTGTAAAGGCATGCCTGGTAAATGCACATGCGTTGTGAAAAAATGCGGAGTGATGGTATGCGAGGTCAATGACCTCGCGGAGTAATGGTATGCGGACTGAAAGTCCGCGGAAAAAAAGATTCGGAGTAACCGTGCCGTACCCCTCACCGCATCGCAGACAGTCCGGGGACGCAATCAGACCCGCCCGCCACAGTCTCCCTTGTGAAATAAACTCTATGGAGATATTTGAATTGGATGAGTCTTAAGCGCATCGCGATGGCAGTGCCTCTGGGGGCTCTGAGTGCTTCCCGCCAATTTTCTTCCTCCAGCGCTCCGACATCCCTTTCCCATGATTCCCGCAATTTGTGCAGTGAGGAGGAGCAGTGTGTAACTAGTGTCTGGTATATGCAGGATATTTTCCTATCCTCCAGGTCTCCCATAAATACCTTCACCTCTAGTGGGCTGAATTCAGGCAGGGAGTCAAGGCCCTCCAGGCTCGGTGTAATGGCGTGGCGGATTTGTAGATATTTAAAGAATTGGGACCGGGGCATGCCATATTCCTCACTCATGTCCTGAAAAGATTTAAGGGCCGTTCCGGACATAACATTTCCCAGCGTTTAAATTCCTATACTATCCCAGCCTTGAAAGCCCTGCAAGGACGCCAGTGCAGGCAGACGACCATTATGCCACAGGGAGGGTCTCCTCAGTTAATGTGCCCCACCATCCCATACGACGTAAAGCCTGCCTCCAAATCCGGACCACCACCTGGGTGGCCTGAGGCAACCTCTTCGGCAATCGCGCCGAGTACATAATTGTATGCAGAGTGTCGGACCCCATAAGATACCGCTAAAGAGCATACGAAGGGTCCCCCCTATCCCCATATCACCATTCGTTCAGAACCAGGAGATGGGAAGCCTGATAGTACGACAGGATATCGGACATTGCTAACCCTCCACAGTACGTTGATAAGAAGCAGGTGCGCAGCGCAACCCTCACTGCACCTCCCGCACAGAGGAACTGTCCCAGCACAGAGTCAACTTGCCTAAACCAATGAGGTGAAATTGGGTAGGGGTGGTTCTGCAATTGGTATAGCAGACGTGGAAGGGCAGCCATCTTAAAGATAGCCGACCGGCCATATATAATGAGGGGCATGCGTGACCACGTCTTCATCTCTGTTCGAACCCGGTCCCAGACCGGCGCTATGTTGCGCTCCCAGGAGACCGTGGGGGTCTTAGACAGGAACACTCCCAAGTATTTAAGTCCTCCCACCGCAACGCGGATGCCCATGTCCCAACCCCAGAGCGTTCACCCAGTACCCATAGGGTTGATTTACGCGGGTTCAGGTAAAGCCCAGAGGTTTCGCCGAAAATCTGCATAATCTCTAAGATACGCGGTCCCGACCTATTAATATTGGTAATAAAGAACCGAACATCATCCGCGTAAAGCGTGATTCTATCCGATGGTCCGGTCTCCCATTCAAAGCCATGCCATTGTGAATCCATGCGCACCCACGCCGCCAGCGGCTCCATGGCAAGGGCAAACAAATACGTCGAAAGGGGGCACCCCTGCCGTGCACCTCGCCCGATGCAAATGCACAGGTTACAATACCATACAGAATGAAGTATTCCACAGTTAATAGTTAGGGTCATTCGGATTCTTGCAGTGCTGCATCGAGGCCTGACACAGGTGGATCACAAATGTCACCCCAGTGACTATTCTACGCTCCCCAAATCTTATTCCATTTCCGCGGGCACCCCTGGGCCACATAAACTGACTTCTCCCTAAACATACACCAATCGAGGTCTTCCGCCCACTTGGTGACCCGGGCCGGCTGGCTAGCTCCCCAGAGTTGGGCTATATTTCGCTTAGACACCATGTACGTCAAGGTAACCCACTGTTTTTGGTAGACACTCAAATCAAACAGTTCCCAGACGTTCAGCAGACATCTCCGAGCCTCTGGCTTCACCTCCACTCCCAATACCTCCCCCAACTCAGCATGTATTCCGGCCCAGTATGTCTGTACCATATCACAATGCCACAGTGTATGTATCAGGGTGCCCTCTTCTCCACACTCCCGCCTACAAGCACCATTCTTAGCCCGCCCCATTCGTACCAGGCGCGGCCCCGTAATAGAAGATCTATGCAGGATCTTCAGCTGCCCCAATCGGAGCCGCATCTGGATAGCAACTACCTTGGGAGAGGCCACTGCCTCAGTCCAGTCCTCATCGTCTAACTCTAGCCCATCTGCACACCACTGAGCTCGAATCTTTAGCAATGGGTCCTCGGAATGATTCACCAGTTTACAATAGATCAACGATATGGTCTTCTCCGGGATATGCCCGTCTAGTACCCGGTCCTCCAGAGGGGACGCCTCCGGGAGAACCGCACCCCTTGGAACCTGTGTAATTAAGGCATGCCTCACCTGCAAATAGCGGAAATATTCATTTTGATGCAAGTTATATTGTTTCACCAGGGACTCAAATGTATGAACAGTGCCTTTCCCCCAGACATCCCTAATCCTAGAAATGCCAATGAGGTCCCACTTATCGAAGCCCTTGGTCTTCCACATACAACCCAACTTCTCAGAACTGAACAGAGGGGTGGCCAACCTTAGTCTACCCTCCCATCCTAAACATTTATTACCCGCGTGCCACACCCGCATCACATGGGCAGTTGGACCAGTTAGGGGGAACTTACCAGGTCTAGAGTATAAAGCTCTATCAATCATCCCTCCGGGGGCTTGACCCCGGTCCATGGCGTAACCCGGGTCCCCTGGAATCCTATAGACTATATGGTTTACTGCAGCCAACTGAGAGGCCCAGTAGTACTTGCGAATATCCGGAAGCCCAATCCCACCATCGTACCAAGGGAGGGTCAACTTGCTGAAAGCTATACGAGCACTATAACCCCAGAGGAGCTGCCTCTGGAGGGCCTCTATCTCCCTGAAATAAGCTGACGGCACCGGGTCCATCGAATTCTGTAGTACATACAAGAACAGAGGGAGCGCCATCATTTTAAACAAAATGACCCTCCCAAGTAAAGAGAGAGGGAGGGACCTCCAGCGTTCCACGTCTGCCCTACACCTACTCAGCGGAGCAGCCAGGTTATTCTCATAGCGCAACTTCGGATCAAGCGTAATATAAATACCCAGATACCGAAACCCAGTTGTTTCGATCCGCACAGGGCACGACCCCGGGACCACCGGAGGGTCCCTGGCCACTACAAAAATCACTGACTTGGCCCAATTAATGACCAAGCCGGAATATCTGCTAAAGATAGCCAACACATCAAGGAAAGCCCCAAAGGACTCCTTAGGCCTAGTAAGGTAGAGCAACACATCGTCGGCATATAACGAAATCTTGTCTTCCCAGTCGCAAGTCCACCGCAAGCCCTGGATCGACCTGTCCCATCGCACCCACGCAGCCAACGGTTCCATCGCGAGCGCAAAAAGCAGAGGGGACAGCGGGTATCCCTGTCTAGTTCCCCTCCCCAACTGAAAATCACGAGACTTGCAGTTGTTGACAATCACTCTAACCAGGGGCCTAGTGTACAATAAGCGCACCCAACTGATAAACTCACTTCCAAATCCAAACGTTTCTAACCCCGCGAATAAATACCGCCACTCCACCCGATCAAATGCCATCGAAGCGTCCAAGGAGACCAACACCGTCGGTTCAAGTATTTTCGAGGCCCCCCCCAGAACCCCCTGTAACCGACGCAGATTCAGCGTCGTATTGCGACGTGGCATAAAGCCAGACTGGTCCGAATGAATTAAAGACGTGATCATTTTGACTAACCTGGTCGCCAGGAGCTTAGCCAATATTTTAGGCTCGGCATTAAGGAGTGATATGGGCCTATAGGAGGAGCATTGCGTCTTAGGTTTGCCCGCTTTATAGGGAACCACTACATTGGCGAAACGCTGATCATAAAGGAGCTCACCGCACTCCTTACTTTCCATAAACATGGCGCGCACATATGGAGCTAGTTTATTAGCACTCAACTTATACAATTCAATAGGAATCCCGTTCCGACCAGTCGCCTTACCAGATTTTACCTGCCTAATCGCTTGAGCAACCTCATCGTCCGTCAGCGCGGAATCAAGTAAACCCCTGTCATCCTCTGACAAACAAGGCATAGCAATGTCCCTGATCATCTCACAATTTTCAGCCACTGTAAAGGCACTCCCCGCCGTATAAACCTTCTGATAGTAATCAGCAAACTCATCTGCCACTTCCTGTGAATCCGTAAGCATCCGCGACTCCGACCCCTCCAACTCCGGCACCAACACGGAGGTCCGCTCCCCACGTTCAAGCCAAGCAATCAACTTTCCGGCCTTATCTCCATGTTCATAAATACGGCTCTGGAGCGCTGCATGGCTCACTACCGCCCATTCCCTAACTAGCGCTCTATACTCTTCCTCACGGAGACGCAACTGATGAAGATCAGCCGGCGCATGTGTCTCTGTCACTTTCTCTTCCAAGCACGCAATTTCCGCCTCCTTCCGAACCATTTCCGCTTGTGCCTTCTTCTTCTTCCCGGCCACCAGCGACAACACTTCCCCCCTCGCCACGGTCTTATACGCTTCCCAAAGGGTTTGGGCAGAACCCACCGATCCTATATTCTCCCGAAAATAACGATCCGACATCCGAAGAACTTCTTTCTTAATGGCGGGATCCTTCAGGTGCCACGCACTAAGGGGAGCAACCCTGCCAACCGCCGGCAACTCTAGGTCAATATACACCCACAACGGGGAATGATCATATATTCCTCTACCGAGGTATCGCGCCTCCAGAATCTTAGGCGCCATCACCGCCGGAAGCAACACATAGTCCAGCCTAGACAGGCTACCATGAGCCGCTGAGACATGGGTATAATGTGTGGCTGTCGGGTTACGTACACGCCAACTATCAATCGGACCCAGAGCTGCCAGAAAGTCCGGCAACCATTTTTGTGATTGTCGAAGCACACGGGACGGACTACAATCCATTTCGCCATCTAAAACTGAATTAAAGTTGCCGCCGATTACTAGATCACCAAGAGGTAGAGAGAGGAAAACGCTGCCCAGATCACAATAGGTTTCGTTCTGCAGGCCAGGTGGCACGTACACCGACTATAAGGCAACCGTCCGACCCCCAACCTGCCCAGATACCCCCACATATCTACCCCTCTGATCAATCCAAGTGTCCCGCACAGACAGCGGGAAGTAGTTCTTAATCAAAATCCCAACACCCCTGGAACCAGTAGTGAAGCCAGCATGCGCCACTAACTTGTACCCTCCCTTGTGGAGTGCCAAACATTTATTGTCAATTAAGTGGGTCTCTTGTAAAAGCACCACATCCGGAGAATGCCGCCAAATAAGCTGACTCACCATCCCTCTCTTGATCTTGTCTCCCAGGCCATTAACGTACTAACTCAAAATGTTCATCCACGGCCCCTTAGCTCTACGTGGTCCCGCACCCATGCAACACAAGTCTCGCTACAATGTCAACACCTGAGAGAAAAAAATAAAGAAACCACACTCACACCATAACATTCCCCCCCTCCACCCTCCACCCTGCACCCCTGCACTCGGTATTTGCCAAACCCCAACTCGCAGTGTGCCTGTCGCCCCATACTCAAACTAAACTACTATCTAAATATAGATATGAGGAGGAGTACAGCGCCCCCGACCCCCTACCCCCGTCCGAATTAAATACGGTCCCATATCCCACACCAGGAGAGCTTGCACACAATCAGAATTTCCGCTGCCCCCCCCCCCCATACCACCCCCACACCACAGTCTATGGCAGCTCATGAAATCACTGATCCTGTGCTTCTCCTTCATCCTTGCCACTGCGCCCCCGCGACTCTGTCTGTGTCTGAAGACCTATATCAACAAGGAGAGAGGTAGGGAAATTCAAAGACACTCTCTTAGTCCCCGGTTAAATGTCAAACAACAAAAAAAGAGAGAGGTCTAATCTGGTCAAGCACACGGCTACCAGAAATGTGGAGCAAAAGGATAAGTGGATAGTATTGATCACAGTCACTCTAGATGAGTGGGATCACAGTCACTCTATTTGAGTAGGAAAGCCCTCACACACCGACCTAGTCAGTGTCATGCTTCATCATCGGGCCCCACCGAAGAGACCGAGTGTCTCTTCGGTGTGCTTCGACGCCAGAAAGACTGCGGAGCTGGTTGTGTGGGGAGGATGTGTTGTGAAAATTCTCAAATTAAAAGTGACTAACAGGGTATCAAAAAAACTTTAATGAGTGATCCCTAAGACACGTGTAAGTGGTATATGTGTCTGAATTTAAAAGCCAAGGTTATTAGGATTTTGTTTAAATTCAGCTAAATACCACACATTTATTAAAATTAATCAGTCAAAACCCCCTACCCCCGTCCGAATTAAATACGGTCCCATATCCCACACCAGGAGAGCTTGCACACAATCAGAATTTCCGCTGCCCCCCCCCCCATACCACCCCCACACCACAGTCTATGGCAGCTCATGAAATCACTGATCCTGTGCTTCTCCTTCATCCTTGCCACTGCGCCCCCGCGACTCTGTCTGTGTCTGAAGACCATCAACCCAGTCCGACGCCACCTCAGGATTGATAAAAAACCAGACCTTTCCATGAGCAGGGAACATCATAGCATATTTGTATCCTTTGTCCCGAAGTCGCTGCTTAACTCCATGAAAGCTTTGCCGCTGTCTCTGTACTTTCTGGGTGAAGTCCGGATATAAGTTAAGAGTCGAATTTTCAAACTTCAAAGGCCCCTTCAACCTGGAGGACTGTAAAATGGCATCCCTGTCCCTAAAATTGAGAATCCTTACAATCATCGGTCGAGGAGGGACACCCGGGCGCGGCTAGCCGCCAGGCACTCTGTGCGCCCTCTCAACGGTAAAAAAGGTACTCAGGCCTTTAGGTTGCAAGTGATTCAAAATAATGTCTTCGACGAACATGTCGGGGGCCCGTCCCTCTGCTTTTTCCGGGACCCCCCGTAAGACGCTCATTGTTCCTACGGGCCCTCCCTCCGAACTCATCCAACTGACGACTTGCAGCCTCTCCAGCTGCTTTTAACTCCGCACCTCCTGCTGAAGTCCCGTCACATCATCAGTCAGGCTTGCCGTCTTAATATCCAGAGACTTCACCTTTTCACTCGCTTTAGTGAGGTCGGTCCGGATCAGATTGACCTCAATGGTCATTGTATCGAACTTATGATCCAGCGCTTCCATTTTTTGTCCCAGAGATGTTTTAACACCGTTGATGGCCGCCATCACATCGTGTAGTGTGAGTTCAGAATTGGAACCAGAAGCATCCGCCCCACCATCTTGCGTCCGACCAGACCCTACGGGTGAGCCCTTAGGCATCGTGTATCGATCCAATTTATTGGACTGTACTTGACGGGCTCCTCTGGTAGATTTAACCTGGGACTTCTCCGCCTCTGGTCTGGTCGCCATCGCAACTTCCGGAGCAGGGCCGCCCGCTCTCCGAGGCCATGAACTTCCCCCAGCACCTCGGCCAGCTCCCAGGGGACTTCGCCTCTCCGATCTCTGTTCAATCGTAATCTATTCTGGTACCTCCACATCTAATGCTGTCGCACTCGTCCACAGTCGACTCGTGTGTAGGCGCGGGGGGGCGAGGGGGGTCATCCCTACTAAAATGACCGGACCGGCAACCAATATGGGGGTCGGACCGGCCACTTCCGGCGCCCAAGCTCGCTGTTGTTCAACTCGGGTCGGGGTCGGATCACACCCGGTCGCCTTCCAGTCGTAGGCCCCAAACTTGTCGACCCCACAACTTTGCAGTCCAATGTCTGAGCCGGTCGCGGAACCTCTCATTCGATGCCGCCTCCTTTCTGCCACGCAATTCCGATTCACCAGGACAGGATTGTAGTTAGGATATTCCCGGTGGCGGCGGGGATCTCGGGAGCCCAAGCTTACGCGGCCATCTTGGATGCGCGCGAAGCTCCTCCTCCCCCGATGGAGAATTTAGTGGATATGGCCCCTGCAACCCTCACCGAAGCCGTCAAGTCTGTGTATAATAGTTTTAGGTACGACAGAAATCGGGGCCCAAAGTTAAGTCGAGGCAGAAGTGCAACAGGTAGACCCAACTCAATGAATCAAAAGCCCTATCTATATCTGCCAACAGGAACGCTGCTTGTTCCCCTGTGCCTCTAACCGCCGCCACCGCAACATGAGCGCGTCTGAGATTGTGTCTCGTCGGCCTATGGGGCATAAACCCAGCCTGGTCCGGGTGGACCAGCTCTGCTATATGGGGAAGGAGACCGTTTGCCAGTGCCTTGGCTAATATCTTAGCTTTAACGTTCAGGAGAGAAATTGGTTGATAAGACTCCGGACGTTCCAGGGGCCTGCCGGGCTTGTGGAACACCACTACTTCCGCATGCCTCCAGTCTGCCGGAAGGCTACCTTGCTCTCTAGCCTCCTCCAACGCTGCCCTATAGTGTGTACCTAGTTGGAGGTGGTATTTCTTAAAAAATTCACTCGGGAACCCATTAGGCCCCGGGGCCTTTCCGGTATTAAGCTCCCCCAATGGGAGTTCAAGGCGCTCTCTCACCTCCTCAGATACCGCGCGAGGTGGTAGGTCCGCAATAAATTTATCCACCTCGGCCGCTGGAAGGCACTCCCACTGAGCATACTGATCGGCATAATATAGTGCAAAGCTGTCCGCGACCTGCTTTGGGTCCGTGATCGGTGCCCCGGCCCCATCTCTGATCCCGGGTAAGGCCTGCGCCTGAAACGTATTGTGGCAGAGCCTATGTAGCATAGTGCCCGACTTATCACCCCATTGATAGGTTCTGCTACGCGTCGCCAACCACACCTCTCGAGCCTCGTCCAGTAGCAAGGACCCATAGGACTGCTGTGCTAGTAGGAGCTGCCCCACCACCTGACTCTCCCCAGTTCCACTGCAGCGCCCCTCCAGGGCCTCGATATTTGCTGCAGCCCTCACTAAGTCTTCTCTACGCTTCCTGCGGGCTGGCGCACACCAAGCGATGTCCACCCCTCGAAGTGTGGGTTTCAGAGCCTCCCATACTGTCCCGGCATCTGCCACCGAACCAACATTTTCATCCAAGAAGTGTGCTATGGCCTCCCCCACGTGTTTCCTATAATCCTTCTGCTGAAGATGCCAAGTGGAGAGGCGCCACCGGAATAGTTGCCGCCCCTTATCTAACGGAAGTTGTACCACCACCGGAGAGTAGTCTGATAGTCCCCGCGGCAATATGAACGCCGACTCCACTCTACCTATAACTGCGCGGGGGACGAATATGTAGTCCAATCTAGAAAAGGACTTAAGGACCGCTGATAAAAAGGTATATTCCCGACTATGTGTATGTAGTTATCGCCATGTGTCCACCCAGCCCATCCCCCCTAACCATGTCTCCTAGTTTGGTGGGCGTGCCTGCTACCTGTCCACCCCCCAGTCGACATCGATCCATCTGGCAATCCATGACATCATTCCAGTCTCCCCCAACCACCGCTAGAGCCTCAGGAATATCCGCCCATACAGCAAACAACTTCTCAACCAGCGACCACTGCAGTGGGGGTGGGGCATACACACTCCCCAATACCAGGGGTTCCTCTCCAATCATCCCTTTGACAAATATGTATCGGCCTTGCGGGTCAACCCACTGTGTCGAGTGAACATAGGACAATCTGCGATGTACCAGAATGGCCTCTCCCCTGGATCCCCTAACAAACCCAGCATGATAAACCTGGTGGTAGCCATATCTCTGTAAACAAGGTGTTTTGCTGCCCAGTAAATGCGTTTCTTGCAGTAGCAGGACATCAGCTCTTTCCCTTTTGCCCTGTCGCAGGACTACCCCCCTCTTTACCTTGTCGAGCACTCCCCTCACATTCCAGCTAAGGACAAGAATGGACACTCTGGGAGTCATCGGCCTAATTCCTTCAACCGCCATCCGGGGGCATGTACGTTAAGAGCCCAAGTGATGGGCACAATATACGTGTACACACAAACCATTGAGACCTCATATTCATTGTGCAGTTCGATCCAAACACACCCCCCCAACTCCCACCCCCATACCTCAAGAACACTGAAGTACCTGTCACGGCGTGGGCAACCCCCGATCCTAAACGCAGGACCTGAGGCCGTCCACACCAATGGATCCCCAGAAAACTGCCCAATACTCCAACTCCCCCCCCAACAAGTCCTAAGCCAGGGGAAAGGGTCCGCCCCTCAAATAACACCCCCCATCCCCCGCCATCCCACACTATCATAATCACTGTAGATTAAGTGTCTCAACCGCCCCTCTCAGCCCATGGCCACTCAGGCGGAGTACTCACGCCTACCAAACCCTATAGGGGTACATGTACACCATAGTTCCACCTCTCGCAGGACGAATATTCAAGGATCAGGAGCAGTCGTCCTTCCGCCCGCCTCCTGGATCTGGACCTCCAATTCCCTCTGCTCTGTGAGCCCCGGGTGTTCTGCGTTTGTGCTCCGCTCATTGAGGAGTCTGAATCATGGCCTGGCGGCGTATGCACACTCAGCTTCACCGTCTCATCAGTCCAGTGGAATACTTCCTCTAGGCTGTCAAAGAAGTGGGTGCGAGATTGAAATACAACCCGCAGGCGGGCCGGTAAAGTAAGGCATAGGGGAGCTTAAGGTCGCGCAGGCGCACCTTGGCCGATGTGAACGACTGCCTCTGTTGTTGGACAAGCCTGGTATAGTCCGGGAAGATCAGGATTCTCAGATTTTCATATAGGAAAGGTTCCTTTGCCCTTGCCTCTCGTAGAAGGGTATCACGGTCATGATATTTCAATAACTTGGCTATCACAGGCCGGGGACGGGTCCCCACTGGCGGCTTTTATACTAGGGCTCTATGTGCCCGCTCTATCACGAAACATCTTGATAGGGATTCAGGTGGGAGCCAACTCTCTAGCCACTGGGCCAAAAAGCTTTCCATGTTGCCCTTCTCACAGCCCGACAAATCTAAGGTTGTTCCGCCGGGCCCGCCCTTCCACGTCTTCTGCTCGGAGTGCTAGACCCTTCTGGACACTTTCCATGTCGGCCACTTTGCGCTTTAGGGTCGCCACATCATCCTCCACACCCGAAATTCTGGTTTCCGCCTCTGTGATGCGGGCCACGGCATTCCGCAGATCCTGACGCAGTAGTGTGACATCTGCCCCCACAGCTCCTATTTTCGCGTCCAGCATATCCCTGGATTGGGTTATAGCTGCCATCAATGCTGCATTGTCTGGTCCCTGCGCCTCCACTCGGCCCAGTGAACTTTTCTATGGGCCCCTGTTTCGTAGTCCCTCCGCCGCCCCCCACCTCTGGTCATTGTGAACCGTGGCCGGGGACACACACTGTGAGTACCTGCCGCCTAGAGGCTAGGATCTTGTCTCTAGTATCGTCGGTTGGCGCTGTGTACTGAAGCCCCTAACCCGTCTTCAGGGCGGTCACCGTATCACCCTGCCAAAGTTCCTTGCAGGTGTGCGACCCAACTGCTCACCGACCACACTCTGCGAGAATACGCTCAGCGTCACTTGGCCTCACGCTACAGCTCAGGGCCCCCAATATTGTCACCTTCCGTCTTTCGGCCACTGGCCCTACCAGGGCGACCGTCTCTCACCAGGCCCACGCACTCTTGAGCTACTGGCGGGCTGGACGGAGCTCCTCTAGGCTACGTCCGCCATGATGGCCCACTAAGCCACGCCCTCATAAAAATTGTATTTTTTAATACCATTTTAGGTGTCTGCTTCTTGCACTGAGAAAAAGCAGAAGGCAGGTTTTGTTTGGGGGCGGGCGGTGGGCGTGTCTACTTGAGGACAGAGGAGGAGTGGCTTGCCCACTTTGAGTGTGCTGGCTGTTTGGTCAGCCCCAGGGCCGACTAAACCAGTCATACCCACTCTGCATTTTCTCTATGTAGGCTGCATGCAGCCTACATAAAGAAAATGGCCTCCCCATAGACGCCTTTGGGGTCGGAGTCCAAGCCAATTATAATGCTGCCATTGCAGCGTTGTGATTCACTTAGGGGAGGAGAGGGAGGCTGCCTGTGGCTGCTTACTGCTGTAAGAGTCGGACGACACAGGGCGATGACGCAGGATTGGACGGCAAAGGTAAGTTGACTTGACTTCTTATTTATTTATTTATTAATTAATTAACCTTCCCCGCAGCCCACTCCCCGCGCGCACCACCACTGTCTGCACTGCAATATTCACATTTTCACAGTACTTTTAGCTCTCATCAAGGTATGAGGCACTGTACAATGCAGTACCACAGTTATGTGGCAGTGCGAGCCTCCCCTGAGGGGAACTAAAGGCGCTGAGCCCTGTGCACACAGTCACAGAGTAGGTAATACTATCTGCTCAGCAGAACCTCTGGGATGCGTACAGTGCAGTATTTACACTTTCATAGTGCATGTTCCCCTCGTCAGAGATATGAAGCACTATACAATTAAGTACAATGCTACAGGCAGGTGGCTTTGTGCGCCTCTCCTGTCGGGTGGACTAAAGAGGCATCGAGCCCTAACCACACTATCTCGGCCAATATACTATTATCTGCTCAGCATTAAAGGAATGTTCCACCTGGCACTTCTGGGGCGTGTACAGTGCACTATATATACTCTTTCATAGCGCTTCTGATCCATCTCAGATTTATTAGACGCTATATGATGCAATACAATAGGCTGTATATTGATTCGGGATTCCGCAAGCGAGCGGCAGCATAGCCACTCCCCTGTAGCGCCTAGACGAGTCTTCGCGCCCTAAGCACCGTGTCACAAGCAAGTAATGCTGCCAGCTTTACCTGCACAGTTACGCATTTACACTAGTTTAGCTCCTCGAGGTCCTCGTCAGATACATTTCCACCACAACTAGGATAGTTTGAGCCATAGCAAGTGTGCAAATACCTGGTCAGAAAAGCTGAATCCCAGCCCCTGGGTCTACCACTACTCCACACTTATTCGGGCGATTAAAACAATTCATGTTTGCAATTTGGAAATACCTGATGTTCAAATATGAGTTTTCAGTTGTACGCCATTTATGTACTTAAATTCGATTAAACTGGGCACTTACACACTTTAGCTCGCATACACTCCGGGTATTTAAATAGCAACTTGTGAGTGCGGCTCCCATTTCTGGATTCACAGAATCTCAATGTGTGGAATTTCACAAAGAAGGAAAGTCCATCGCTATGGAAATATTTCTGAATTTGTAAGTTCAGCGAGATGGACAGCAATGCCCGGTTACTCACCGGTAATATCCATTACTCAGAGTCCTGGTCTCCCCGTCCCATTCCTTACAAGTGAGCAGCTAGTCTGCTCCACAGAAACCTTTAGCCTAGCTGAGCTGTTTGCACTTCCTCCAAGATGGCGTCACTATCAGTGACAATAAAGGGGGAAGTGCAGCATCGGAACATCCTGAGAATACCAAAGAAAACCAGAACGAAACAGACAATCACCCAAAGAAAACCGAAACCAGGGAGGGAGGGAAGGTCTCAGGAATGGGACGGGGAGACCAGGACTCGGAGTAATGGATATTACCGGTGAGTAACCGAGCATTACCTCCTCGTCCGGTCTCCCCGTCCCATTCCTTACAGGTGAGCCCATACCGAAGCACACGGTGATTGTAAGAAAAAAACAGACCAAAAAGTGCGAGGAAAACAGGTCAATTTTAATCAAACAGAAAACAGTACACATCACAAATTATGTACCGCAGACAGGACATGAGCCCCATAGGCAGCAGAGGCCGCCATCCCCAACTGAAGGGGATAATGGAAAATAAAAGTATGGGGAGAAGCCCATGTGGCAGCATTGCAAATGTCCCTCAAGGAGACCCCTTTGAACATGACCCAGGAGGACGAAACGCTCCTAGTCGACCGACCCTGAATAGAAGAAGGCAGAGGACAGTGGGCAGAATCGTAAGCAGAAACCACAGTGCCCCTGACCCAACGAAACAAGGTGGACAGAGAAGGTCGGAGCCCCAGCCCCGAGAGGCCATAGGTGGCAAATAAGGACTCAACCTTACGGAAACCAGCCATACGCTCCAAGTAGACGCGGAGAGCCCTCAGTACATCCAACGAATGGAGGAGCACCTCCTCAGGAGAGGCAGGAGCCAGAAAAAACACTGGGAAAACAATATCCTCCTGACAGTGAAAAGAAGACACCACCTTAGGAAGAAAGAACTGACTCGGACGGAGAATGACCTTGTCAGGGCAAAAGCGCAAAAAGGGGGGAGAAGCCATCAGAGCCCCAATTTCACTTACCCTCCGCCCAGAAGTAATGGCCACCAGGAAAATAACCTTAGCAGAAAGGAATTTCAGGGCCACGGAGTCCAAAGGTTCGAAAGGAGGACCCGTCAAAGCCCGCAGAACCAAGGGAAGATCCCAAGGAGGCACAGGAGAACAAGAGACAGGATGCTGAATCAAGAAACTCCTCAGAAGGCGAGCCACCAACGGGGAGACAGAGGAAACAGAGGAACCCCTAAAAGCAAGAACAGCAGCCCATTGCGCCCGCAGGGAAGAAACCGCAAGCCCCAGGACAAAACCATCCCGCAAAAAGTCCAACACCCTCACGGCCTCACAGGAGGCAGAAGAGAGACCCCTCCCAAGACACCAGGAGGAGAAATTCTTCCAGTGACGGGCATACGACTTTAAGGTGGAAGGACGCCGAGAAAGTTGGAGACATTGGGCAACCTCCACCGAGCAACCCAGACCCAGCAAACTCAACCTCTCAAGTGCCAAACCCCCAGCCAGAGGCGTCGCTGGGAGGCAATCCCGAGAAGAGGAGCCCGCAGGGGGGAGGGAGACAGGGGAAACCTCCAATGAGGGCAAACTGAAAAGGCCAGCAGAAGGGGGAACCAAGACTGCCGAGACCATTCCGGAACCACCAGGAGAACCTCCGCCCGATCCAACTGAATCTTCTGAAGGACCCTCGGAATTAAGGCAAACGGAGGGAAGGCAAATAGCAGACCCCTCAACCATGGAATCGAGAAAGCATCGGTGGCCCACGCCAACGGAGAGGGAATGATGCTGCAAAACAGAGGAAGAAGGGCGGAATCCTCTGAGGCAAAAAGATCCAGCCAAGGAAGGCGGAACCTGAGGACAATCAGACCGAACAGATCCGGGGACAGACAGAGGGACACCGAGGAGGGGAACACCCTGCTCAAAGAATCCGCAGGCCCATTCTCCTTCCCCGGAAGATAGACCGCCGTCAGAGACAAGAGATTCGACTTGGCCCAAAGGCCGATCCCCCGGGACAGGAGAAACAGAGCACGACACATGCCCCCTTGGTGATTCACATAAGCACAAACCACCTGATTGTCGGTCTGCACAGATACCGCCCGACCCGAAGGAGAAGAGCGAACCAAAGAAGAGCCAACCAAACCACCCTCAACTCCTTCCAGTTCGAGGACTGGGAGGACTCGAAACTGGACCACCGACCCTGAGCCTTGGAGGCACCCAGAACGGCACCCCAACCCAAAGCACTGGCATCCGAGGACAAGACGACCACAGACTGAGGACGAAGGAGATCGAAACCCCGAGAAAGAAACAGAGGAGACAACCACCACTGGAGATCCGCCCGAATACCTGGAGTGACAGGGATCAGAGTCTCGTAGTTCAAGGAGGCAGAATCCCAGCGCGACAGGACATGATGTAACCGGGGTACAGATGCAGCCTGGCCCAAGAAAGGAGAATTAAAGTGGATGCCATCTCCCCCTGACTCCGCAACCAGAGACGGGCAGACACCTGGGACTGGGACAGAAGCCAGGAAAGGTGACGAAACAAAGTCAACTGGCGCTCCTGGGAGAGGAACACCATGCCCAGGTCCATGCGGAAGAGAGCCCCCAGGAACTTCAGGGACTGGGAGGGCACCAGGGAGGACTTCCTGTGGTTGATGAGGAACCCAAAGGAACCCAGGAGAAGACACACCTGGTCCACATCCGACAGAGCCTGAGAAAAAGAAGGAGAGACAATCAACCAGTCATCCAGATATGGAAAAATCTGCAGCCCCTTGGAATGAAGAATACCCACCAGAGGGGCCAAGAGCTTGGTGAACACTCTGGGCGCCGATGAAAGGCCGAACGGGAGCACCCGGAACTGATAGTGAAGGGCCCCCACAGCAAACAGGAGAAAACGCTGGTCTGCTGGATGGAAAGGAACGTGCAGATACGCATCCATCAGATCCAGGGTCGCCTGGAAGCCTCCCGGAAGGACCAGAGGCAGGATGGACTGGAGAGTAACCGATTGACCCGCTTCAGATCCAAAACAGGACGAAGATCCGAAGTGTCTTTCTTGGAGACCAGAAAGAGGATCGAATAGCAACCTTCGCCCCATTCCAGAAGAGGAACCTCCAATAGCCCTTTTCTCCAACAGAAGCCGCACACCCGCCAACAAAGCCTCCCTTCGCAGACAGGGAAGTCCGAACAAAACCCGGAGGAGGAGGAGATGAAAACTCTATCTGGTAACCCTCTGACACAGTCTGAACCGCCCAGGCATCCGGCACTGACAACCACTGGGAGCGGAAGGACTGGAGGCCACCACCAACTGGCAAAGGCAGATAGTCATTGGGAAGAGGATGAAGCGGAAGTGGCAACACTGGCAATGGCCCGGGGCTTGGCACTTCCAGGGGCCCCCCGGCCACGACCCCTGCCACGAAAGGGCTGAGAAGCGCCACGAGCAGGAGGTGCAAAAGCGCGACGGTATCCAAACCCACGACCCCCGGAAGGAGGGCGGACCGGAGCCACCAGCTTGCGGTTCCCCGCTGATTGCTTGACCATATCCTCCAGCTGAGGACCGAACACTTTGGAACCTTGAAAGGGCAACTTAAGGAGGACCAACTTCTGGGAAGACACCGCCTTCCAAGAACGCATCCAAATATAACGACTGGCAGCGATGGAAGCACCAGAAGCAGCCGCCGCCGCCCCCAAATTGTCGAAGGAAGGATCCGACAAGTACCGCACCTGCAACTCCATCAAAGACAAAAGAGAGTGGCATCCTCGCCGTCTTGCAGCAGAATGGACAGGGACTGGAAATCCTTTAGGAGCGACTGAACCATATAGTTAGAATAGGCAGTCGCACGGACAGAAAAATTAGAAGCAGCATAGGAACGCTTCACCGCCCCTTCAACACGCTTATCCACAGCGTCCGCAGGAAGGGCGTCTTCCGAAATGACCAAACCTTGAGAGGAAAGGCCAGCCATCAAATTGTCAACTTTCACAGCCTGAGTGAACTCAGCAGCAAAACCCTCAAGAGGGTAACGCTTGGACAGGAAGCAAGGAAAAGCAGACTTGTCCACCTCCTTCCATTCGTGAGACAGCACATTGTGCACCGCCCCGTGCAAAGGAAAAGAGTCAGGAGCAGGCCGGACATACTGCGTATAGAAGTCATCCTCCAAAACATCATCAGCAGGAGGAGAGAATCCCAAATTGGACCATACATGGGTGAATAGTTCAGAAAGCTCAGCACCCTGAACAAAACGACCACGCACACCCTCATCCTCATCAGGACCAAACTCATCCTCATAAGCAGCCTGCGGATCCAACGAACCATGAGGCACCTTCAGAGGAGGCCCAGCCGTGTTCCTAGCCAGGAAAGCAGCAGCCACAGCCTCATTAATAATCAGGCGCAGGGCATCAAGAGGGGCAGCAGATGAAGATGCATCAGAAGCCATGTCCGCAAGAAGAACAGAGTGCTCAGCACTCTAGTCCAAAATCACCAAAAACAGGCATAAGCAAGGACAAAAAAACAGCCATGAAGGACCCCATATATAGCCCACAAAGTCCTGAGGACCCGAGCTCCCGTGGGAGCAGGGAAAAGAGGCCGGCATAAAAAGCCCAGCCAGGTGCCAAATCCGCCCCCAAACGCACAAGAAAACACAAGTGCGCCGCATCACCAACACCAGAAACCCCTGCCCGCTAAAGCAGGGCGCAGCGGGACCAGAGAACACCCAGGAACGGCCGCTGAAGCAGGCCCATCAACATAGGTGAGCGTGTACAAGCGGAGACGGCAGCTAACGCGAACCGCGTAACATAAGGCAATAGACCGCCGTCAGCACAGACGAGGTAGCGCAGGGAAAATAGAGAGCTAGAAACAACAGGCAGCCGCTAAAGCAGGCCGCCGAAAACAGCAAAAACAAGAAACAACAGGGAACTTACCACCTCTAGGCAACCCCGTCCAGCACAGTCAGGCAAACAGGCACGTAGTGCAGAAAAAAAAGAACAGGATGTTCCGATGCAGCACTTCCCCCTTTATTGTCACGTGATAGTGACGCCATCTTGGGGGAAGTGCAAACAGCTCAGCTAGTCTAAAGGTTTCTGTGGAGCAGACTAGCTGCTCACTTGTAAGGAATGGGACGGGGAGGACAGGACGAGGAGGTAATGAGGGTATTTGAGGAAGGGGCGCCCGGCGGGTGGAACCCCCACCTGCCAGTCATACCGGCCTGACTGGCTAGGGCCAGTAAGCACTGCACTCTGTGACTCTGAAAACAGGTGGGCCAGCATGCGTGAGTATTGTCCTAGCATGAGGTTGCGATTACTCTGCAGATTGCAGCACTCTTAAGAAGTGCACCTCTCTGTCACCTCCATGTTTAGAGAGTTTATACGAACTGACTGGGCATGGGTTTTAGGTTCATCCAGTACCCCCAGGAGCTCAGTCAAGACTCAGAAGAACAGCCGTAGGTAATAGGTGCACAAACATGTGATTGGCTGGGCCTAGTTTGAGCTTTTAAATTACTGAGAATTGCCACAGGAACTAAGTCAATTATACTAACTCTGTATAGCTACAAATACTACTCCACTAGAGTAAGCTTGCGTAGGGGGTACAGCTTATGGGATGGATACTTTCCCCCGGGCCCCCCCTACACGTCTAAGCTTTAAACTCCATAAACGGGGGCTGCAAATCTGCATACTTGCGCCCTGATGCGCATGCACGTGCGAGGGTGGCCACTGGCCTACTGGAAAGAGTGACTCCCCTGGCCCCCGCACCCAGACAGCCTACTGACCGGCTGTCACCTCCTCTGGAGTTACATGGTGGTGCTGGCCGCTAAGGGTCGAAGACTATGCTTACAGATTAAAATACGACAAAATTACTTGCAACATAGACCTATAAACTTCACATTTTACTACGATATTGAACTGATAACACATTACATATTAACAAACGCTTTCCACTAAAGTTACCTGTAACAAAAATCATCATATGACACACACTTTTATTTCCAAATGACAAAACATATCACAATTCACTTTGAAACATATCACAGATACCTGCAACAAAAAGTTAAGCACAACACTTATTCCTGTAATGAACATTCAAGCTGCCTGCCCTAGGGGATGGTGGGTGGGGAAAACAAGTTACGGGCGCCGATGGCCCGGGTTTGTTCCGGTGGGGGTGCAAGGAACAAGAGTCTGATCCTGCGCCCACCGTCCTCTTTTAAGAGGGGGCAGTGAGACCACCAGGCAGGCTGGTATAAACCAGCCCTCTCTAGCCCACGGGTTTACGAGCTGAGGTCTGTTGACGTCTACATCTCTCGATAACGGAGCTAAAAAAGAAGGAAACAGGAGATGCTTCCGATAAAATAAGAAAATAAAGAAGTCACTCAAAGCATATGAAAGGATCTTTTTTAATGAGTTGTTGCTGTAATTTACAAGAAATTTGCACGTATCGTATTTAATAGTAAAGGTTGGCAGCCCACCGCAACTGCCACATAACGGAAAAATAATCAACGGACGATAAGTTACCTTGGAATGTTGCCCCACATATAAGCTGTCACATGCTGTTACCAGCTGACTAAACGTAGTCAGTATCGAAGTCACGACCTGCTCTAATATTGGCTACCAGGATATCCATACAGAGTTAATTTTCTTGGGAAAGATCGTCTGTTCTGCAAAAGGTCCTGAGGAAGGTGGTCTCATCCCACCGAAACGCGTCAACCTTGCGTAGTAGATCACATAACAACTTGTGACCCCTCAGACACAGAATAAAGAATGAATGTAGTATGTGAGAGGCAGTATGCATGAGATAATGGCAAGAGTGTATTAGGTTTTTGTTCTCTGTATGGTATTTGTATTTTTATTGTTTATATGATGAATTATATGTCTTTTTTGTAAAGTGATCGTTATGAACTTAAAGAAATATTGCAAAAAAATGAGAATTTTAAAAAAAAATAAAAAAAATCACAAATGTGAAAAAGTATATGTTGTCACCTTGTTTAGCAGGCTTTTGTTGAAAGTATATAGTCTGTAAATTGTGGAATTAATTAGGTCATGAGGGAATATCTTTCTGGTATATAAACCAGCCCTCCACCATGTCCGGCGTTCGTGTGAAGCGGAAGCACTTAAAGTGCTTCCGGTTCACTGCCGGGGTCTGGCGCGACCGCCATAATGGCGACGCACGCTAGATCGCGCTACGCCTTGCCAATATGGCCCAGTACTTGCCTAAGACCCCTTTTTTTAACAAAGAAACGCCTGAATCCGCCCTTGGAAAGATGGGTACCTCCCCCCCACCCCAGGGCAAGCATTTCAAACCACACTGTTCTTGGATTAGGGGGAGTGACCCCCTGCCGTATTTTATTACATATTAAAAACATTGATTATTCATTTTTTATTATGTACACTTTACACAGAAAGTCCAGATGTATTGATAGATACATGTCACTTGTCTAACCTTAACATGCTCTAATACAAATTCCACTCCTAACATAATCTACACATGTTCGATACTTTACTTTCTGCGAGTCCCTCTAGAGCCTACGGCATGGTCAATGACTGGCAGCCCCAGATTCCGGCAAACTACAAATACTACTCCACCGGAGTAAGCTTGTGTAGGGGATACAGCTTATCGGACGGATACTTTCTCCCGGCCCCCCCTACGCCCTAAGCCTTAACTCCATAACGGGGGAACTGGCAGCCCTAGATCCTGGTAGAGCTACAAATACTACTCCACCAGAGTAAGCTTGCATAGGGGGTACAGCTTATCGGATGGATACTTTACCCCGGGCCTCCCCCTACGCCCTAAGTTTTAAACTCCATAAACGGGGTTGCAATTCTGCATACCTGCGCCCTGATGCACTTGCGTATGCGAGGGTGGCCACTGGCCTACTGGAAAGAGTGACTCCCTGGCCCACGCACCCCGACAGCCTACTGACCGGCTGTCACTGCCCCTGAAGATACATGGTGCTGGCCGCTAAAGGGCCGAAGACTATGCTTACCAATCATGACCTTACCCCCAAAGGCCAGCATAGCTGCCCGACTATCTGGCCTCCCCCTGAGCTCACTAGGAGATCATGCCCTGTGTCTCGTGCTCTCCATCCATGCTAAGATGTCTTCCATAAATTCCTGATTCCCTTTGGATGATAAGTGAAACCCCGTTTTGCAAAAAGAAGGAAAATGGTCCCCCCGGACGTACCTATGCCCTATTGACTTCAGTTTCGGGTCCTGAACAGCTTATCAAACCTGTTGTTGATCCGCTTTACTGCATGATTCAACGCCCGCTCTGACTCCCCCCCCCTGTTCTGGAATCTTGGTATCATGTGAGACCCAACGATTAATGAATTGGGCACCTCTTTGCCAACCAACCCCACCTCAGTGAGGAGCTCCTCCATCAGTACCCTACGTCCCGGGTGAGATAAGTTGTTCCCCCCTAGGTGCAGGATCCAGATTGCTGGTGGTCCCTTACTTTCTCGTAAAGCGCTGTTCACCGGCTACCTGAATTGCCCTACGCACAGTCCACCCTATCCATAAAACACTATTTTAGTTCCTAACTTATGCGCCCTGGTCATGCTTGTTTCTCAACAGACATTTTCTTTAAACGACGGACATGTGAATGACCCACTATCCAGACTTCCTGCTGTTCCGGGGCCCAGGAATGCACTTGGGCCAACACCTGAGCTGTTCGTTCTTGGACTGTGAACGCCGTCCATCCGTGTGACAAGGTGATTTCCTCCTGTCGCAATGATGGGCTGATGCAGACTTCTCCCCTGAGTCACAGTGTGAAGACACTGCAGGCAAACGTGAAAAGAACAATCGTCAGTGCACTGCCCCACTGGCGGGTTAACACATACACAACAGCACATAGCACCAGGTAACCATGTACCTGCGCAAGCTTCTCTCCGAGTTGCAAAATGAAGAGGTTGCAGTTAAATGTGCAACGGAACCGATGGGTTAAAGCATGTGCAGCCGCATGCAGCGCTTGTAGCAGTAAGAGGACCACCTGCCGACCCTTTTGACCTGCTCCTCCCTTAGACCCCTTGTAGACCCCTTGCCACTGCCTCGGTCGCCGCCCGAGTTCTAAAGGAGTGGGTCCCCAAGTTAGCTGAATCCAGACCGGCGTCTTGGGTGGCCAAACCCATGACTCTTTTGGAATGAAAGATAGTGAGGAGCGACCCACTGCCATGTAGCAGGAGAGGCCCATTGACGACATCAAGAGACTGTACCCCCCCCTCTCCTACCTACACCCTCTGACCAGGGTGCGTAGGTCCGGTGCGACACAACATGGACCACCAAATGCGCAAGAAATCAATGCATAGGTACTGTGTGCCGCCACATACGCATCTGGTGCAAAAGTGTACAAGCACAGGGTGCATATGTACTGTATGATACGGCCTAGGCATCAAATGCCGAAAGTTGCTCAAGCAAACAGGGAATAGGTACAGAGTGACACAACACAGAAATATACTGTTTAATTTGAACAGGTCCAAGGGTGCATAGGTACCGCAACACAAACACGGACATCCAATGCATAAGTGTTCAGGCACAAGGGTGCCGAGGTACTGTGTGACAATACATTAATCGTATAAGTGTACGAGCCCCAAGGGTGAGACGAACCACAGGCATACAACGCTTGATTGCACAAGCACAAGGGTGCATGGGAACCGTGTGACACAACACGGACATCCAATGTATAAGCGCTCAGGCACAAGGGTGCTGAGGTACTGTGTGATACAATACATAACTTATTATAAGTGTACGAGCACAAGTGTGCTTAGGTATTGTGCGACAATCCACAGGCATATATTGCATACCTGTACAAGCACCCCGGTGTAGAAGTAGAGTGTGACACGACCAACTTCCAATATATACGTGTACCTGCGATGGGTGCGTAGATGCTATTTGCTATTTGACCACAGACTCCAAATTCATCTGTGTAACAGCACACACGTGCATATGGCACTCTCTAAATTGTGTATGTATGTCAAGGAGAGAGGTAGGGAGAGTATATGACAGTCTTGTTCCCCGGTCAAATATCAATAAACAAAAGAAGAGTGTCTGGGAGGAGGCTAAGCCGTTCTCGGGAGCACAGTAACAACCACACTGGGATGTTTAAGAAGGCCCTCACTCACCACCTAGTGATGACATGCTTCATCATCGGGCCCCACCAAAGAGACCGAGTGTACACCAGCATCCCCCAGGACGATACCATCAAGGTCCTGGGGATGGCCTTGGACTCTTGCAACTGGGATTACCAAACTTCCAAGGCCTTTATCCTAGACTGTGCCACCATAGCTCTTAAGGAGAATTTCTTTGCCTACAAGGACAAACTCTACCTACAAACAACGGGGACTTCAATGGGCAGTACATTTGCCCCCAGCGTAGCTGGTTTGTACGTCGCTGATTTTGAAGCTAGACACATAATACAACCCAACAGCCCCTGGACGTCTTCCATAAAAATATGGAGGCGCTACATTGACGATGTCCTGGTGATATGGACAGGCAGTGATGAGCAATTACAAGCTTTTCTGGGTTGGATTAACACATTAGACACCAACCTCAAATTTACCTCTGAACTAAGTAAAACAGAGATCACCTTTCTGGACGTTAGGATCCAGATCTGCGGTACCAAACTGTCAACAAAAACTTACCAAAAACCCACTGCTCGCAACAACCTACTTGAATTTACGAGCTTCCACCCTAGACCCCTAAAAGAAAACCTCCCATATGGACAATATTTGCGAATCAGACGCAACTGTTCAGAACTCCAAGACTTCAAAACCCAGTCTGCAGATTTAACAGATAAACTTAGGTCTCGTGGGTACCCCACACAGATACTAAACAAAGGTTACAAAAGGGCCCGTAACCAACCACGTGAGTCTCTCCTTGAAGATAAGGTTACCAACAATCAAACCATACCACTGACCTGCGTAACCACATACAATGCTATGTCCAACTACATGAAGAAATCAATTAACAAGAATTGGCGCATTGTATCAAGCATCAAAACTGATTGGGAGAAACCATTGTTCTCTTTTAGAAAGGGACGTAGCCTGAGGGACACCCTTGTACACACACGACCCAGAACCGAGACACCCACCACGGAAAGATCAATCACAGAAATTTGGGGTCTCCCTCAAATCACTGGACACTTTCCCTGTGCCAACTGCAGTGTGTGCCACCTTACGACACACACGAAAACCCTTGAGCTTGAACCTGGAAAAACATGGACACAAAAATGTCACACCAACTGCAACACGGACAATGTTATTTACCTGATCACCTGTTCCTGCGACCTACGCTATGTAGGAATGACGACCCGCAAAGTCAAGCAAAGAATAGGCGAACACCGCTCCAATATCAGGTGCAAAAAACTGACCACCAAATTGAGTCGCCATTTCCTGGAGCACAATCTTACTCCCAACGACATGCGTTGGACTGTCATCGAGCATGTAAGTGGCACTAGAAACACTCCTAATCTTCTATTTGAAAAAGAACAAAGGTGGGTCTATAGACTGGGCACCCACCTTATAGGTCTGAATGACGACATCCCCTGGAATACAGTAATTAAGTGAACCAGATCAGAGTCTTGTGATTTCAGATACAATAATAACTACGAGAAGAGCTCTTCATTATGAATACCCCCTGATTCCACATGAGCAGGTCGCGCCAATTCCAAAGTCCTTCATGACCTCTCATCATTACATAAATCTGGGACATTAAAACATTTCTTTGCCTCAATGCAGACAACTTCGCCCAAGCACCGTCGCGGTAACACGCATCTGTTTATATTATCCCTGTTACCCAGGCAACTGAAAAACGCGTTCCATTTCACTAGGCGGGCCAATTCCATTATAACAACGCCCCTCTGAATCACTAGTTCTCATAGCCTGTGAAGTTAACGTCACTTTAGCCAATAGAACGCTCCCGCGTAGCGACGCCTCCATGACGTTCAACGACGTCATTTGGCCACACCCACCCGGAAGCATTTGCCGCCTCGCTACCCTGCATTTAAACAACGAACCGAACCCGTTCTATCATCTTCGGGGTCCGGTTCGAGGGCGACGTAGGTAGACTACGGGTGCCGAGCGTCAAGGGCGTAAGTGGGAGCAATCTGCCTGCAATGAGCTAAGTATTGATTGCGCCCCGCTTGCCAAAGGGGTTGTCATAATCCTGATGCTGGTTTTGTTTTTCTTTTGTCATGCCATGATATAGGGTGTGCCGAATACGCTCCCACCCCCCTCCTGAGACCCATGGTGTTCATTCCCAACACCTTAAAAGTGAGACAATTTTAACTTGATCGCGATCTGTATATACCTTTTAATTTGATCGCTAAGCTGACGATCTTCCATGAAGATTTCACATGTTTTATCCCTTAGTCACTACTAGCTTGTACCACAAATAGTACACCACACCTCTCCTAGCTCTTGCGAACCCATGGCTACCAGGCGGTGTTAAACATAGCGCTATTTTACCACAGCTAGAGTGTCTTTCACGTATGGAGCACGATATTCACCACAAGACTGATGACAACAAGGAGTAATTCTAAATGTGTGTCTTGTTCTATCTGTGTGTCTCTGTCCCTTTATCTTCCAGGTGCAAAAACGATCAGTAGAAGCCTCCTAAACCAGGAGTAATTAGGAATTAATCAATTATTCCTAATTTTTTTGCACTTTTTTCACCCACCATTTTTATAATTTTCACATTTCACGTCCCTAGGTAAGGGTGGGCCTTAGTATGCCCATACCGCCAGGGTTTATCACACCCAGTCCTGACGAATTGCCGGGTAAATTAACACCGTTTCGATGGCAAGAAACATGTCGACTACCCTCTAGGATCCCACCACTCAATTAAAAGTGGACTGGGTCCTCACATATATTTTATACTTTTTGTCTTTAGTGATCATTTAATAAAATTACTTCAGATACACTACTGACAATTTTAAATACCCTCATCACTCACTAAATGTTCATTTCCATTCAACACGCCCTTAACTCACCAACCCGCTCCGCAGTAAACCTGGCGTTGCAGCACACCAAAGAGACACTCGGTCTCTTTGGTGGGGCCCGATGATGAAGCATTTCATCACTAGGTGGTGAGTGAGGGCCTTCTTAAACATCCCAGTGTGGTTGTTACTGTGCTCCCGAGAACGGCTTAGCCTCCTCCCAGACACTCTTCTTTTGTTTATTGACTCTCTAAATTGTGACAACGAGGCCTGGGATGTATTGATGTGACATCACAAGTACTGATAATGAACACCACAGAGGCAGGCGCCTCGGGGGACAGACATCAAAGACTTGGAATATATTGATGTGACCTCACCACGGCTTGGACCGTCTTGATGTGACGCCAATAGTAAGCAGTCATGTTTCAATATGACAAACGTCAATGGTTTGACCATTCCGTAGCAAATAATGGTCACCCCATGGATGTGTAACATTGCGTTCAGATTGACCAGACACATTCTTACTCCACGAGTAAGTTCTACGACAAAATGTGGCATGAAAGTAGAGCGAGCTAACCAGGTTGTCACCACTCTTTAGCAAGCAGGGATATGTGCGCTTCCGCAAGGATTCGTTTGTACAATTACAATGAGCAGAATGGGTAATATACTGTATATATACCTTGCTGACTGACCTGAAGCAGGCCTTTTAAACTTTACATTGATCACAGACTTACAATTCCGACCGCTTAGCCTAGCCTAAGTTGTATTACATAAGGAACATTGAAAACTGACTTTCAATGAGAGCGCCTAGCATGGCGCCAGTTGCATTACATAATGAACATCGAAACCTGACTTGAAATGAGAGCGCCTAGCCCTAGCGCCAGTTGCATTAAGTGAGGAACATTGAAATCATAATTCCAACTAAGAGAGCCTAGCATAGCACCAATTGCATTTACATAAGGAACATTGACGTCAGACTATCAATGAGAGCGCCTAGCATAGCACTCGTTCCATTAGGTGAGGAACATTGAACTAAAACAAAATCCAATTAAACGCCTAGGATAGCCCTAGTTGCAGAACATGAAGAACATTTGACTTCAGATTTTCTGAGAGACTTTGAGAGGGTTAAGCATAGTACCCGTTTCATTACATGAGGAACATTGAAATCGTACTTGCAAATGAGAGCGTTTAGCGTAGCACCAGTTGCGTTAGCTGCTGAACATTGAAATATGGCCATGACAGGCTGAAGTCCACTCGCGCCCAATGCAGACCGTGGCCAGATCACAGGATCTGCGCCGACTCGCAGTGTGTATTCTGACTGCTAACTTTTACCTTATTGTTTTTGACCAGCAAACATATCCTCCTTAAACACACAATCAGACCAATTGCTCATGAAATAGCATCCAATATATCGGAACCTCAGTTCGGTATGCATTATCACCAGTGATTTATAACAGCTATCTAGCCGGGTGAAATTCTAATTTGCATGTTTTTGCTATTAGTTACTCCCGGCGTTATGCTTCGCTGAGGGTCTCGCCATTATGTTGAGAGCACTCAACATAGCCCACTCGCATTATATGAGGGCACATTCATATTTGTTAGGCACGGTAAGATTAAGTGAACTCCTGCCTTACTCCTGAGCAGTCGTGCCAAGATGGACATAATAATACGTGGTAACCACCCACAATAACACACGCTGTCACACTTGATAACACCCATGCGGTAACACTTACGTGGTATTACCCAAGAAAACGCCCATGTGGTAACATCACTGCAGTCACCTCCATGTGGCAACAGCCACTTTGAAAACACATGGTAACACTCACCCAGTAACAACCACTTGGTGACACCTAAGTGGCAACCCTTATACGGTAACCACTTGTTAAGACCTACATGGCAACACAGGGTCACAGTCATGCGGTACAGTGGTGTGGAATTTATTAAAATATCTACTTGTCCAAGGGGCAGGTTGCTTCATAAATCTACTTGTCCTGTAACAACATCCACTTGTGCCTTTGGTGCCATGTAGTGCTGCCACAAATTATGGCATCAATCTCATTATATAAGAGCTCTTATGTAGCTTCTCTGATTATGCCAGGGCATATACCATAGTAGTGTTTGAATACTACTGACAGTGTTAGGAAAGCGTTTCCCACAATGGTGTGGGAGCACTTAGTGTTTTTTAAAATACCCCTCACACACCAAAAGGCCCCTTGGTGTCATGCTTCATCATAGGGGTCTTCGCACCCCTCTAGCAGGATGCGGCGTGCTACAACCTACGACTACGTGGGAGCACTTGTAGTAATGACTATGTGTGATGTATGTGATGCAAGTGATAGGGATATTTATGTGAGTGGTGGGATTTAGTGAAGGATTAAAAAGATACCTGGCTCGTGGGTATTATGGAAAAATTTGTATTCATATACCCGGGCTGGTACTACTAAAAGAAGTTGGACCGGTCGTGTTAATGGACAGTACCTCGTGTGTGCGTCGACATGTTTCGGAGCTTACGCTCCTTCTTCAGGACGGAGGCACATCTTCCCCACCTTACTCACGTTTCACTAGTTTGTAACAAAAATTGTGTAAATAACAAAAAAGTGAAAAATTCAATATGTGTATAAAAATACAGGCTATAATGTGCCTACAGAGGTTTAGCTCAAGTTCAATGCAAATTGCATGACTTAATAGGTATTGCTTGCTTGCTTCATGAGCATTCAAGAACGTCTGGGGGGTGATTGCTATTATGCAATAAACTCGGGATGAGTTGTCCTCCGTCTTACCCCACACGCTGCTCCGCCGGACTCTGTTTTTGAATACCACTCATCATTTTATGTTGCCACGTTTCCGCAGTTCTACATTGGGACTGAAGATGGTGGTAAGCAGTAGTTCCAGGGTTGGAATGCCCTTTTGAGTCTGTGCAAACCTACTAACATGCATGTTTTAAGGGTCTTCAACAAATCTTCTCGAATCTTTCCCATACTGAGAAATGCTGGAAATTTACTCCTGAGAGTGGCAGACGTAAACCTTCTTTCAGAGTTGGGAAAAAAGTAGTTGGAGGGAAAATGAACTTTCTAAACATCCAAGTTTTCACATGAGCAAATCTACACATGTATATTTGCTCATGCTAAAATGCAGTTCACAAACATTTTGTAGAAGTACAATATCTTGCCCTACTAATGTAAATTCTTGTGAATTCACGAAAGCCATATACCAAAGGTACACTTATGAGACTTCTTTAATAATTTGGTCCGGCGTTAACCATGACCTTTTGTGTTTATTAAAATTCTCTCTCTCTCTGAATCGGCTGGCTTCACTGTGAGTGACAGCATTCTGCTCTTTCACAAGGAGCATATCGGTACACAAAGTAGTTTTGTTCAGTGCCAGTAACTAATGTGGCAGGGTGTGCTTTTTTGAGCCCAAAAACTATTTTTGCCTTAGCCAATGTTTGTTATATTGGTGAGGGCCCGGCAGCTCTTACATCAATAATGTTTTACAACAGCTGTGCCAAAACAAGTCATGCATTACCAAAACTAAAAAGCTGACCACCAATGTCAGACCTACTGGCTTTGCCAAGGCTTGTTTATTTTTGTTTCCCATAATCTTATTGAAACTGGTTACAGAAATTTTCCAATATGAATATTTTTGGGAAATACTAGCATGCATTATCACATTTTACTAAATGATGCTGCAATGAAATGGTCCCTGAAATTTGACAGTAGTTTAGATAAATGTTTTTTTCCCTACTTTCATTTTTTAGGAACATTTTATAGTGAAAGCAAAGAAACATTAATCTTGCTTTCAAGCTTCTGCAAATAGTTGCATCTAATCAGAGAGCATTCTGTGAGCATAATGCATAGCCTCATGTTGCTAAACTTTGAAACCGTGTGTACACATTTTCATACTGGAACCACTGTCAGTAGTTTAGTCAGAACGTACATTTACTTAGGGCGCTCACCCTAATAAAGGCTTTCAATTAATGAACCATTAATACAAGTTTGAACAGCATTAACACATGCACACAAATATTAACTTAACTACAGGCAGTACCCTTCCCTGATCCTTAATGTGGTACTGCAAACTGGCAGCCAAAGGGTTTGTGCTGCAGGGGGGTTGGGCCTACTTGTCCCAAGGACAAAATACACATTAAAACTTGTTGCCCTTGACCCCAAACAATATGTACTGGGCGTCGGGCTATAGGAATTCCACATCCCTGCGGTACCATCCACCCTGCGGTAACATCCCCGCGGCAAACACACCAATACGGTAAACTTCAAAAGCACTAAGCACCAATGTGGTAAAACCCACGAGGTAACACCAACAAGGTAAAAATAAAAACACGCGGTAACACTTGCTGTCACAGATGAAATTGTTTTAGGGTGTAAATTTCACTAAACCTAAAGCAGAAAGGGTTTTCTCTACCTGTGAATCTATTCGCAAAGGTGTCACCAAGACCCCGATAGCGTGAGCATAGGGATGGGGCTTTGTTCTCCTTGCTTCCCTGCAGTAAAGTAACTGCAAAATATTTCTTTAATTAAATTATTGCATTCCGTCCTTGAAGAGGAACCAAGAACCAAGTTGGTCCCTTCAGCAACTAAACAGAAGTGACCGCCTTTTATTTTTTAAATGTGTTAGCATAATAACAAAAACGGCGTGTGTAAATGCCAAACACGCTCGTTTGAGGATTAGCCTCATAGATGCTATTAAACATCCCTCCCCAGTGCTGCGCTGTCCATTGGAACCAGTGCTGAATGGACGTCCAATGGTCGTGCGCAGCACTGGGGAGGTAGTGCTGCCGTCGGCCAATGCACCGACGCAGCACTTAAGGGGTTAGAATTGCATACCTATCCATGAATGTATGATAGGATTTCAAAACAATACCATAGCAACAGAGGCATCAAGAGCGTAAGTAAATACAGACACCAACTGTGTGGCTTCAGACAGTAACAAGCTGCCCCGCAGAAATGCGGGCCATGATTCACATGCAATCCATCATAATCTCGCCTTTACGAGAGGTATTCTTGATATGACATGACTCCCAACCTTTTAAGACTAGGCCTTCATTAAACCTAAATGCCGTTCAGCCGGTATAGTTTTAATTCGTGAATGATATTTGTGAAGAGATATTCATCCGGGAAATCATAGTCGGCTCATTTGTTTTGATCATAAATACCTGAAATGAGCTTAATAAAACAGCAAGTACTGACAAAGCCAAAAGACTTAGCTTTTGTATGCTCCGAACACGGGCACATATGGCTAATGCATACATGCACCCAGACAATCACAGCTACTGATCCCCTGTTTCCAGAGAATCGAACAGACGTACAGGCAGCCATGCCCACAATCCAAGAAATATGTATAAAACTCATACCCAGCCACTTTACAGTAGGGGGCAAAGAATGACGTGTATCAGGGTACCATGAGTCACTCGGCTATGTGCACCAGGGGGGTATGATAGCACCGAGCAAGTTGCACCAAGGGAGCAAAGTCGATGCACACATCTCGCAGGAAGCACCAAATGAGGCCTGTGAGAGGCTCACTGGGTCATGTGCCTGATGGGTGAACTGGATACGGTTCCTCAGAGGTCACCGAGGGAGCATTAGGCAAAATACAGTTCAGAACAAAATGCTGTTAGCACTATAGGACCACACACGTGCACATAGATATACTGGCTAGGCATCAAAACACCGTAGCCCAAAATCGCATCTCTTAACACCACCGTGCCCCAAATATTTATCCCCATGAATATCACCTCATTGGAGAAAGAACTAGATACACCCAACTGAGCGATACTTTTCCAAATAACATTTGTACAACATTTCTTTGAGACCACACTCTACATCCTCACACGCTCCAGCTCCCGCATTATTTCCCAAGTCCTACCAGAGAATCGAACTCAGGACACCAACATCACGAAACTGATGCTCTGCCCACTGCGAACAGCTCATCCTACCATCGTAACTTTTCTGCATGTAAGCCAAGCAGGCTGCATTGTGCCATAGAGCGTGATCTTAAGTGGCAACACTTAGTAACTACTTAAGGGACCTAAGAGGGAGGTTAAGTGAACAAGCAATGCTCGTAGGAGCCTCGAGCCAGCTCCTGGGGTTGACCGGTGGCTGCGCGCGCTTTGGCGGATTCCATAGCACTGAAAGCGAAAGCATGCCGCCATGCACAGGTAGGGACAAAAAAAGCGCATGCGTATGCACAAAGATGGCGTTGGGCTGTCCCTACGCGTGCATGTTTACCTTTGCAGATGGCGAGAGCAGCCATCTTTGTCCATTTGGACGCGCGTGCAATCAGCTTTGGCTGAATCGATTACAAAATGTCCTTTCCTGGCGAGCAGCGCATGCGCTGCTTTCGCCAGGCAAGACCTAAAAAACATAGCTAGACAATTGAATCCCAGGCAAAACTGAGGCTCTCGGTCCCTGCAATAACTACTAATATAGACTCCCCCCTGGCAGGTGTGTATACAGTTATCAGTTTGTGTCCGTTATTCTGTGTAATGGCTGTCCATAGTTACTGGGACTTTTTAGGTTGCCAGAGAGGGATCAGAAAAGAAGGTACACCGAGTCACTTCTTGCACAGCATACACAACAGATATATACGAATATACATAACACACCACACACAAAATAACAGACACACACACCAAACAAACATTCTGAACCCACAGAAAAAAACTAGCATGCATCTGGCAGTAATTATTTGTTAATCCAAAGCAATACAGCAAACACTTTTCCATTCGCAACCCTCGACTAGTCCACATCTGGCGTGGCAGCCAAACATCAAGGGTCGTGATTCTAGATTTAAATTAAATATATTGCTTTGCTTCTTCTGTAATGACTTGTGAAGCTCAGTTAATATCGGCCAGTCACACAAGCAATACTGCACAATAGTTGCCAAATGAAAATACAAGTGCAATGGTCCTATATCGTGCACTGCAAACCCAGATTGCACTTTTAACACTGTGTGAACACTTTTGTGCTCCCTCAAAATGCATTTATGTGCCTGAACACATTATCTTCCTGTATGTTCCCCACATGTCACTCCCCTTACTTGCCAATATTATGTAACTTTACAAAATGAGGTCCAGTATGTACAACTGGGCATGAATGATTAGTCAAGAGGCACCTAGTGGCGCTGAGTTCTATGTCTCACCAGTGTCTCAAAAACAGGAATTTCTACAACATAGCATACATACAACCTGCTATGAAGTATGCAGCTGTATTTAAAAGTAAATGAGATTTGGCCACAATGGTCACTTGCTGAACTACAAGACCAGAGTTCTAAATAAGGTTTCCTGGCTTGTTGCAGAACCTCCTTTCCCCTCTTCTAAAGTATGACAGTCACGCTGGCTCACTGCCCTTCCTCTCTCCAGCAAAAACATGGTTTAATTTTTACGCCTCACATCGTATAGACTTCACCAGCCGCCACTGGACAAATGATTCTGCAGGTCATACCGGCCTATATCGCTTTTGAATGAAGATGCTAAACTATTTACAGGGATTCTAGCGATCTGCCTCGCCCCTTATATGCCCAGTTTAGTGGAGCCAGATAAATCTGGGTTTATCCCGGGCAGACAATGCACAGATAACACCAAGCAGATCCTCCACCTCATAGACACTCTTCCAACGCGAGGCAATGCTCTTCTCTAAAGATGCGGAAAAGGTCTTCGACCGAGTGCATTGGCCATATTTGGAAGCGGTATCGAAACGCTTTGGTTTGGGGGCCAGGTTCTGCTCATGGGTGCTGAGCGGGTATGGAGGACTGAAGGCCACAGTCAGGGTAAATGGTAGCGGTTCCGGGAGCTTCCCCATTCAATGTATCTCAGCTTTTGTTTGCGCTCTACAGAGATTTAATAACTTTATACGCAGACGATGTCATTGTGTCTCTAGACAGCCCTCGAGAGCCTCTACTTGAATTCAGATAAATCACGCTAAATCACAGGCACTCAGCCTAACAGTTACGCGAGACTCAAAGGAATTCCTCACTCAGGCTCACTCCATTCAATGGGAGCGGAGCATATTAAATTTAGGCACCCTTCTCACATCAACTATTCAAGATGTGGGGGGGGCTGGCCTGGTGCTGGGCAAGATGGCTGCGTGGTAGTACTGCTCTGCCGGCCGCCGAAAATAATCCTACATTTATCCTTCCTTCACTGTGCCATCCGCTCTCACCACTTGTGGAATATCGCTGCTGGCACTGCGACCACCAGCTGGGAGAGCTTTGTGACGCGGTGGGCGCACTGTGACGAGACCGCTGATAGGAAGCTGGTGAGGGCCCTCGTGAAATGGTGGTGGGGTGAAGGAGAGGCCGGCCTCGGGTGCCTCACTGCTGCTTGAATGTACGCTGCTGCAGTGCGTGGGGCGAACTGGAATACAGTGGGTGCCGCCCGATGAGCATTGGTGCCTCGGGTTCAATATTGCGGCCAAGTGGGGCTGATCCACCGCCCACAGCAGGTGAGCGGGACTGTTGTGTGCTGCATCAGGCGGCTGGAGCTACGCGAGCGCCCGACGCCTAATTGCGGAGTAGGCCGCGAGGGGGCCGAGCGGCCAGAAACAAAGTTTGTCTCTGCTAACCTGCCTGGGGGCACTTTGCCGGACTGCCGCTTTCTCCCCTCCGGCTGCTGTCAGCACCTGATCCTTGAAGTGGGATCGCCACTTGCTTTTGCTGCACCGCGTTAGACACGCATATCCAGGGGAGGCGGCGCGGAGAGCTGTGATGCGGCGCCATTACAGGTGAACTGCCTAGCTGGGATCAAGTGTGCTGCGTGACTTCGAGAGGGAGATCTACAGCCTGGCGCCGCTTGTGATTTCTTCATTGCAGGGTGTAGTATAAGGGCCCTCCTCTGCAACTTATTTTAAGTGTGGCAAGAATCTGGGTGACTGAAGCATTTGATTCGATAGAGTGGAAATACATGGTGTATATTCTTCATAGGATGGGATTTCTCTTGGTTTTTGTTCGCTGGATTCAGGTACTATACACAGATGTCTCCGCGAGGGTTAGGGTGGGTGGCTAAAATCTGAGTCATTCAGCATAGAACATGGCACTCAGCAGGGCTGTCCCCTTTCCTTTTTGCAGTAGTTTTGGAACCACTGGCATGTAAAATTCGGCAAGCACATAGGCGGCTGCGTTAAACTTTCATAACCCGCCGGTTGGAATTTCTCTTTATGCGGACGACATGGTCCTTTATGTCCGTGAACCGCAATGCTACTTATCGCCTATCCTGCGTGAATACATAAAATGTGGTCTCTTCTCCGGTCTTCAAATCAACTGGGAGAAATCTGTTCTCATCCCACGTGAGGCCTGCTACTGTCTCAACCCAGGTGGAGACAAAGCAGCTGACAGGAGCATACTTCGGGAAGCCGTAGAAGGTCCCCCTACACCCGGGGCCCTCCGAATCTGTCAGGGGCGGTGCACATGGGTCCCCCTAATCCAAGCATGCACAATGTGGCGGTCACCATGGGGTGTCCGCTTTTTCCCACCCAACCCTTTTCTGCAATGGGAGTCTGTGTACGCATCTGTGTGCAGGCTCCTATAAGTTTCACTGGCTGTTTGAGCGAATCGAGTCTGTATGGTTATGGACGCATCGTACTCACTCGCTCGGACTCCCGGTGCACGTTTTGTCTGGGAAGCTCTCCGGATCCGAGCCGTACTGAGGGCTTTCCGGACGAGATCGAAATCGGGCCCTTAGTAGTCTGTTTATACTTACCATGCCAGAAAACAGTTCAATACTTTGTTGTTTGTTTAAAAGGAGACAGCTATGTTTCACTAATGAAAAATGGCATAACAATATACACACACACACAGAAACACAACAAAATTATCGCAATAGAGCAAACCTACAAGTATATATCTAGAAAATACACCAACACGTCCGTTCCAGGAAAAAATACACTTTCAGCCGAAATTAAATAAATAAAATTAAAAAAGAATACAACCTTCCCGATATCAGTTAAGCACTTCTAATCAATAAAAAATACATAATAAACAAAAACCTGCCTTTCCACGTGCTTAAAAGCACATAAAAAAATGCTACATTATGAAACAAATTGCTGAAACGCACAACCTCAATGTTAACAAATACAAATATTACAACATAGCAGGACTGATAACCCTATCCATTACGTTCCAAAAGCTAAACAATGTCCCCAAAAATCAGTTTACAAATTAAAGAAACACATTGTGCCAACAAATAATAAATTACAAACAGAGCCACGCAACCAGTTTCAAACGTAAGAAAAAAAGCATGCAAGCTTCTTGATATCAATTAAATACTTTAAACAGCATGCAAAGCTTTAACCGGAAACAAAAACAGTTAAGCACTTTTAAAAGAATATAAATACACATAAAAATAAAAAATGCCTTTCAGCATGCTCAAAGGCATATAAAAAACACTAACTTAAAAAAAAGAATTACTTAAAGGCACACGCAGAACATTAAACACAAATATTATAATATAGCGGGCGGATAACCCTGGGCATTACTAAATTTTGCAAATTCTAAAAAATCTCCCAACACGGTCCAAACATAATATACACATTAAGGTTTAACAAAAATACCAGCTCAGCACTTAGATCAGCACTTAGATCAGCATAAAAATATAAATGAGAATAAAATATACCTTTCGGCATGCTCAAAAGCAAATTGAAAACGCTATGCTATTAAAAAAAAAGAAACACTACTAAAACGCACAAGCACGACATTAACACAGAAAAAACAAGCATTTGCAATACAACAGATCTTGCATTTGCGAGAGTTTGAGCTATTGGCATTGTAAATGACAATGCCTTTTATTCATGTGTTGTTTTTCCAAACAGATAAATAAAAGCCATAGTCATTTACATACTTTTAACCGATTTACGTTAAGTGTGTACCACGCCAGTGTTTTAATTTTAATTATTGTATGCCAGTGCATTACCTATGTATACAACACAAATATTATAACCATCATGTAACACAGTCCCAGCATTACGGTAGGAATACCACACAAATTCCGCACTTTGAGCCGCTGTGTGCCTCATCCAGAGGATTACCAACAGAATACCACAGAAATACAACGTCTTAGAAAATAGTGGCAACATCTGAATAATTTCCATATCACGGGCACAGTAACATCAGGCCTCAGTGACACAGTTCAGATCACTACCGTCGGAAATACTGCACCAGGCTTGGGCCATTATGTACCAGAGCACTAGCATAGGGGCACCACAGAAATATTAGTGATATGGCACAGCATGTCAAATTCAAAGTACGACCGTAGAAATACTTTGCCTTACAATCAAACAAAGTAAAACAGATGCAGACATTACGTTCAATTCGCCTCATATTAGGAGCCCGTGGACTACCACAGACCAGAGAGGGTACATCACTTCTCCACTCCAGAATTACCGCTATCAGAGGTCCCGATAATTGCATTTATATTTCTGAATTTACACGTTTTGGGGAAATATTATGTGGAAATCGAACTTACTGTGTCGATTTCGGCGTATTTTCCCAGGTATTACACCCGTATGCCGTGACTAATTGTAGTAGGTGAAATCTCAGATGAAAGATCAGGAAGCTGTGTTGTTTCCTCAAAATGTACAATCCTGATGGGCCCATTACCCCTCCCCCCATTGGATTAATGGGCCACTTGTGATGGAGGCCCACATGCCATATGCAACATTAGGTTTGCGAGACCTAAAGAGGTGACAGTCGAAATGGTATACTAAATATGTACTGATTATAACATGTAATCATAAAATAGATAAATATTTAGGCTAGGCTTTCACGAGTCTGATGTAATGTGCTAGACGCTGAGCAGTCAATTTCAAGTTTCGTACAATAAAACACATTTCTGGTAGGCACAGGAGAGTAGATGATTTGCCCAGAATCACAGGGTGTTGAGCCGACACCAAGACTCGAACTTGGCTCCTCAGTTCCAAAGTCTGCAGTTCTGATCGTTGCGCCATGTGTCTGTTTTGAAAGTGTTGTACAAACATTTCCAACCATCGACCTCACAAATACATTTTGCTTCCTGCGTGCTTGGCGCTGTGGCGCCATCTCCGTAAATGAGCACTTGTGACAACAGAGAGCTTTCCCATAGGAAACGAGACGGTTGTTTGGATATTGTACTAGTACGTGAAGTTTTACCACAGTCCATATGAGTAACAATGCAATTTTCTGGGCATGCTCGTGCTGCATAGTCAGTGCAACATAGCCTCTATCAAGACCACAAAACCACTCTGTGAACTGTTAACTCCATTTTTAAGCGCACAGCTGCCCCAGCAAAGGGGCGTCCCGGCGCTGCGCCTGGAAGGACCACAACACGAACAAAGCAACAGAAGGGATCAGGTAGAAGAAAATTAGCAGCTATTTGGGAAGATATAAGTTTTAACAGCTTTCCTAAATGTCAGAAGATCATCAAGGGCACGAACATGGGCAGGAAGAGAGTTCCAAAGTTTGGGGGCAAGCACTCTAAAAGCTTGACCACCGGACCTACTTCTCAAAAAGCAAGGAACCACGGCTAAATTTTGTCCATAGGATCTCAACTGACGGGAAGGAATGTAAGGGATAATGAGATGCTCTAGTATCTGAGGAGAAGCAAGTTTCAATATCTTAAAAGAGAGACATAGGGTCTTAAATTCTATCCTCTGAAGCACAGGCAGCCAGTGGAGCTTGAAAATAGTACTTCTAGCAGAACAGACTCTGGGGAGACCGACTAGAGCCTTAGCTGCAGCGTTCTGGACGCGCTGCAATCTCATAATTTCGGCCTGATTGGCTCCAAGCAACAGCGAGCTCGCATAGTCGAGCCTAGACAGTATAACTGCCTGAATTATAAGTTGTCGAGTCGGAGCATCAAAAAATTTCAACACCGGTCTAAGCCCAAGTAAGATACCAAAACAGGTCGCAGCTACTTTTTTTGTATGGCAGGAAAAACTAAGCGTAGAGTCCAGCCAAACGCCCAGATTTTTCACCTCGAAAACCGGAGTAGGGGTAGGGCCCAGATCAGCTGGCCACCACTTATCACCCCAAAGATTACTCTGTTTGCCCACAATCAATACCTCATTTTTTTTCGCATTGAGCTTTAGGCAATTAGCCGTCATCCATCCAGCCACCGCACTGAGACCCTCACGGAAGTTGGAGGCCTCAGGGTCAGAGTCTCCACTAAGTGCAACTGCAAGCTGCGTGTCGTCAGCATAGGACACCATCGTAAGGTCCCAACGCTTGGCGACAGCAGCCAGCGGCCGCACATAAAGCTTGAAAAGCGTGGGGCTCAATGCTGATCCCTGCGGGACTCCCTGTTCGATGATGTGGGATTTAGACTCGAAGGGAGGTGTAGAAACCCGAAAGGCACGATCAGAAAGAAACGATCGAAACCATTCCAGCGCCAAACCCTTGATGCCCGCCTCTCCCAGCCGCTGCAGAAGTATTGCGTGAGAAGCAGTGTCAAAGGCGGCACTGAGATCTAATAGTACCAGAGCCGCCGTTTGACCCGCATCCAGCACTGCGAACAGATGTTCAACCATGGAGAGGAGTGCGGTCTCAGTGCTGTGCCCAGCATGGAAGCCATTCTGCGAAGGGTCTAGAATGTTAGCAGACTGAAGATGATTGGACAGAATGCCGTTGACATGGGCTTCTGCCACCTTCGTAGCCCACGGGAGGAGGGAGATTGGACGGTAATTCTCGAGTTTGAGAGGGTCCAGTGACTTTTTTTCAGGATGGGAGTGACGTGAGCTTGTTTCCATCTCAAAGGGACTTTACCCGAAGAGAAGGATAGATTTATAAGATGACGAATAGGGGGTAAGCAGAAGGCAGCTGAGTCTTTAAATTGGGCAGGTCTAAGTGGATCCACAGGAGATCCAGATTTCACTTTAACCGCCAATTTCTCAAACTCCTCCTCCGAAAGAGATGGAAGTGTCAATAGAATCAAATTAGTACAGGAAATGGGGACCAGGTCCTCACTTACCAGCGTAGTACTAGGGAGGGAGCGGTAAATATTAGTCACTTTTTCCACAAAGAAAGCCGCAAGATCCTCACAGTGTGATAGTGAACAGACCTCGGGCACTGAAACTCTATTAGCAGTAAGATCTTTCAAAACTTTGAAGATCAGCTTTGTGGGATTAGGGCTAATATTAGATTTCTGTGAGTAATAGGCTGCTCGAGCCCTGCAAACAGCTTGGTGATAGACTCGGTGTAACTGCTTACTAATGCCACAAGTTGGTCATGAAGCTGGGAAACGTTGCACAAAAGAAGTGCTCAGCGACACGCAGTGAGCCCCACAGTGAACACCGGCTGAATACAATTCACAATGCAGTGCTAGCTGTTGTTAAGAGTATCATGTGTTTTTAAAACGCAGTGCACATGGAGCACTGGTTTCTAACACCATTTATACTATCAAAGTTTGTCAAGTCATGCCTCTACTATGTATATTTCCTGCTTTGAAAGAAAACACATACCACATTCCTGCGAAGCGCGCTTGAAGTAATAGTGCTGCCAGCCATTTAAAGCACCGAGTGCTGCGCACTGTGTCAGAAATCCTCACACGGAGTCCATCTAAACACAGGGACACCTCCTTGAAGCAGTAACCTCAGAGCAGAAATACCCATATGAGAGCGGTGCAGGGGCCGTCCCGCCTCCGTAGCTCCGTCAGGAGCTCAGCACAGCCATCTCTCAGATGTCCAGCCCCCCGGAGTCTCTGGAAGAGCCATGTATCTGACCCATGGGTCCTGCTCTCTAGATACAGACTCTCAGCACTGAGCTCACCTGCTGCCGGTGACTATTAAACTATCTCCTGCAGAGAGATGGCTCAGTGAGTTAAACTGCTGCATCTGATATTTGCTGTGATCTATATGTAACAAGTGTGAATCTCATGAAGGCGTACATTGCCTTCCAATATGCTGATGACGGTAAATTGGATGTAATTAAATTGAGTACCAGTCACACTTTATTTAATCGTCTTGGGAAGAAGCGGAAATGCACTGCTCAGGCTACCGGCGCTCTGTTACTATTTTTAATGCAGCAGCAAACTCATTACACCGCCCAAGTACTCGTTATGCTTCTTCAGTGAGCTACAGTACGAGTCCCAAGGCACGCGAGCACGGAGGTCCAAGCGCCGTACCGCAAATGTGGGAATGTTTTGAACTCAGCCCCCTTCAGTGCCCAGTGCTGTCTTCCGCCGCTCTGTTCCGCTTTGAGATACTAGTGTGACCAAAGACCAAGTGTGTGTAAATCGATCTCCCCCACCACACCCTCCACCCACAAAGAAACCACATCACGTTGACTCCAGAGGGGGCCCAGCAGCTGCTTCTGCCTTCCTCAGCCGTCTCCTTTCAAGGCCTGTTTGTCCACGTAGGATGTTGTTTCAGTTGTGGCCTGGACGGGCATTTCTTGCTATCAACAATACTTGCAGTTTCTGCCATGTTCTTCATGCTGCCCTGTTTCAAGGTTTGTTTGATGCAGAAGAGGCCTCTGCAGCCCGCCGGAAGGAGCACCAGATGTTGTGACTTGAGGAGTTGTTTTTTTTACTGAGACAGACTGCGCGGTCTGCTGAGAGACGAGGCAAGCAGTGTTGACCTAAGCAGCACAAGAGCGCCATTTTTTTTTCTCAAGGCAGCCCGGGTGTTTGTTTTCAAGCCACGGGCAATGTAAGAGTCACCCAGCTTGTTCCCATTGCCTTTTATCTGCGCAAGATTATTTTTTTTTTAAACCATAGAAATCCACTTAAGTAATTGGATAAGGGCTCTCAACTGAATAGAATACGAAAAAACGAAAATCCAGTGGAAGGCCTTCTGGCAGCACTGGCTCGAACTTCAGGCAGGTGTGAGGTTCAAAGAAAACAAGAGCGGTCGCGAAAGTTAAAGCGACTGCGCTAATTAGACAAGGAATGTCAGGAATGCAGCTGGCATCCGGCTGCGCCGCTGCTCGTTCCCGAGCTCTCTAGGCCAGGGGAGTTAACGTTTAGAGAGAAGGCGGGACAGGCACCCGCCTTTGGCCAATTGTGGGCTTTCAATTTTTGAAAGCCACACGCAATGGCCAATCACTTCAGCTTTTCAGCAAACTCGTGCGTGTGGCTTTTTTTAGCCACACGCACGAGTTTGCTGAAAAGCTGAAGTGATTCCAAGAGGTCATTTTCTAGAGCAGCGCATGCGCGCTGCGCTAGGATCCACCTAAAATCAGACAGATAACCCTGGACATTAGTGTGATTTTGCAGCATGTTACAAATTTGAAACAGTGACTAACACAATTTGTTTCAAACAAACACATTGCGCCGTAAATAGATAAATAAATTACATACCAAGTCTCACAAGTTTCAGCCATAAGTAAATAAGTTAAAAAGCCATGCAACCAGTTTCATGCATAAGTAAATAAATTCAAATGCACACAACGACCAAAATACCAATTAAGCACTTTAAAAAGTAGCTACAAACAAATTGTGCACATAGAACAAAAATATCAACAGGAAACAAAAAATATTGTTCCTGCAAATCACTGAAACACACAGGGTGGAAAAATGCAGTAGTTAGTCCCTGCTTTCGGAGCATTCACTACCAACTAAAAGGAGCGTCAAAACCCAAAGATACCCATGAGAAAGCAACCTTTTGAAATGATAATGCAAGTCACCAATAAAAAGCCAATAGGTGGCCCATAAATCCATACTTTGGATACAGCATGGCGAGAGACAGTGCATGCGTACTGCCTAGGCTCAGCCTAAAAAAAAAAGTTCAGGCCTGGCAAAAGGTTTGTTTTGCTAGGCTGAAATGTCAGTTTAAAACTGCACACACAGGCGGCAATTGCAGGCCTGAGGTGTTAAAAGGGTTACTTACAAGGATTGCACAATCAGTGCTGCAGCCCCACTAGTAGCATTCAATTTACAGGCCCTCAGTACATGTAGTACCACTTAACAGGGACTTGTAGGTAAATTAAATGTTTCAATTGGCTGTAGGCCAATTTTACCATGTTTTAGCGGTGAGCACACACACTTAAGCATTGGTTAGCAATGGTAAAGTGCACAGAGTCCTATAGCGAATGAAAACAAGATCAGGAAAAGTGGATGAACAAGGCAAAAACATCTTGGAGAAACTCTATTGCACCTTCCCAGAAATGCAGTGGTATTAGCAATCTTCATTCATTTGTCACATTAATGCCCAAATTCCTTGCCACTGAATCAAGGCATTTAGTGGTCTCATCAGGTGAGATGGTGAAAGGTGGTTAAGTAGAATGAAACTTCTTGGCTGCTGTCACAAAAGAACAAGTCCAGTTGAGGATATGCTCTAAAGAATGTGTTTTTCTGGTGCTTTACACTTCTTCAGAAGATTTGGCCAAAGCAGGCATCCAGGATGATTGTATCGCTGATCTAGGGACAAAGCTAAGAAAAAGGTCTGGAGGAAGGACACTGTTGCAAAGATTCAAATATCACCAATGATGCTGAAGGTAGAGCAGGAATCTATATATTTTGATTATAAGCCCTTCTTCACAGCAACTGATTAAAATTTATAATGTCATCTATGGGAAATACATCCAAAGGTGGAGAATCTGAGACAACAGAGAGTAACTTCTGACAGATGAGTAAAGGAAATATATTGCAGTATGTTAAGAATATAAACACATGCTTGAACTCCTCCTAGAATGCCTTGAATGTTGAGAACGTGATTGCTTGGAGCAACTTCTAAACAGAGACCTTGAGTGCCTATTATGACTCATGTGACGTGGTCCTAAACTAAAGGAACAGGTGAAGGAGTTTGAGGCTCTAGAACCCTGGGTGGAGGAGGCGGAATCTGGGAACTTGTCAATGGTACTGTCACAGGCACCAGCACAGTAGCTTGGACTACAGTAGAAAACCTTGGAGATATTTGCTTCCTTGAAAAAGAGTAACCTCCAGAGTCAGCAAGTATGTCCTGGTGCACTCCAAACAGTAGTCTCAGGATGTCTCCTAATTTTTGGCTTCTTCAGCCGTTCCTCAGAATGCTGCAACCTACTTGGCCCTGATGCCCTGAACATCGAAGGAGAAGGTACCATCAGCCAATGTTCTGACCTCGAATGGGAATGCTTCTTTGATGGGAAATTCTTCAACATCGAGTAGGAATGCTTTTACCACAGAATTTTGCTTTGAGCCTTATGCCTAGATGGCTATCCTAGCTTTGATAGCGAGCATATTGCAATCGACCTCTTGCAGGAACAAAATATTTTCCCAAATCGATGCCTTCTCTCAGATCTCCCCCTATGATAGTTGTTGAATGCAACAGAAGATACAGTGATTGAAGGAACCCTTCACCCTGCCGTTCAGATTTTCCAGAAGTAGATTGTCTACCATGGAGACTAATCTTCCTGTCCTTTAAGGTTTGCATATTTTGATAGTGTTGGCAGTCCGTAGAAGATACTTCTCTAGAAAGCAGACTATGCATAGGTCATGAGACATTTTTCCACAATAATAAATCACATATAAAATGGCATTTTGTGAATGAAGTAAGACAGAATAATTCATATGAGCAATCTTTTTAAAACCATTCCAAATGTCCAAAGACATGCACCAAAGTGTTATTTTAAAAGCAGAAACATTTTTCTCAAAGAAGAAATGCCAAAAAGACAGAGCCCAGAGCTCCAGTATGCTGATTGCAGGAGAAAGAACTGCCCTGCCAGCTGTGGGACATGAAGGAACACTGGAGGAGGGAGATACCTTAAAGGGAGGGGGGCGCTAGAGGGCGCACTGCGGAATGGCCGCACTGTCGTGAGGCTCCCGCTGCCCGGAGCTATTATCCGCCTAGGTATCCTGATTGCCATCGCTGCGCCCTGAACTGACCCCACAGATCGGTTGGGATATCGGCTGTCCACCCACGGTCCAACTCCTGAGCCATTCGAAGGTTGCTGGCCGAAGTTATGTGGATCCCAAGTTTCTCCGACTCGCGCTCTGGAGGTCTGATGCCCTCTTGCCCGGCATCACTGTTCATGCCAGTCCGGGGCTCTGCACGTGGGGTGTAGGCCTAGCTCCGCCCTTCTCCGCCAGGCCTGTTCGCTGGTCGGGCGAGACGCTTGGCTCTTCCTTGTTGTCGGACTTATCTATCGGCTATCCCATCTGCCTGCCCAGATACCGTTGCTTACGGAGGCGCAACGGATCTTCTACTTGGATTCTGAGAGTTTGCCCCCTTGGGCTGGAAGTGAGGACGGCCATTTCTCGTCGTTGGGAGTGGCGGGGCGTGCTGGCCTGCTCGTGCCCCCACGATTCGAGTTGCTTTCTACTTGGCCGGGTCCCTTGTCCGACCTCTATCCTGACTCCTATTTGCCTCGATCCCCCGCTGCACCACCGTTATGGGGAAGCCGGACACTAAACAGTCCAAATTGTCCTTTGACTCTGGGGGGGCTAGGCGAGGGACGCGTTTGCTCCAGGAAGCTGGGACTTCGCGGTCCCCCCCCCGAATGTCGCTGAGAGTGTCCCGCACCCACCACCACCGGACTTTACCCAAATGATGCAGGAGATGAGGCAGGGGTTCGCCACTATAGTGGACAAAGTGGACAAGATATCGTCGCGCATGGATGCGGTCGTTCAGAAATTGGACGTGCATGAGGAGCGCTTGACGGCGGCGGAACAGCGCATTTCGGACCATGATGACACGGCGGCCACCCATACCACCCAACTGGCGAGAATGGACAATATCTTGCGTGTCATTGCCGCTAAGAACGAAGAGTTGGAAGCGAGGAGTAGGCGCAACAACGTGCGCATTGTAGGTGTCCCGGAGTCCACGAATGTGGGCAAAATGGAGACTTATGTGGAGAGGCTACTGGTGGGCGCCATTGGGACGGAAGTTTTCTCGTCCCAGTTCATTGTTGAGAGAGCGCATCGGACACTGGGGCCTCGCCCGGCCTCTGGGGCTGCACCGCGTCCCATCATAGCGCGCCTTTTGAATTATCGTGATCGAGACGCTGCTCTTCAGGCTGCCCGTACTAACAGGGCTCTCTCCTTCGAAGGGGTGTCTTTCACCATGTACCCCGACTTCACACCGATGGTGCAGGACCAGCGTCGGAAGTTCTTGGGGGTGAAAAAGAAGCTTCGGGACCTCCAAGTGGACTACGCCTTGCTTTATCCGGCTAAACTTAGAGTGACGCATCAGGCTAAGCAACATTTCTTCACCAACCCACAACATGCTGAGGACTTTGCGAAGCGCCTCCAGCGCGAGCGAGCTGCTGCAGATCGGGGTGACGATCGAGATCCGGAGGGTGAACATTCGGCGGCTGAGGAGGAGGTCGCCTGATTCTGGTGACTTTGGACCTTGTCTATCTTCTTCCCGATTTTTGGAGTACTGTGGACGTGTGTCTTTTGTATTGAGTCCTGCTGTCTTCCTTCTCCGTATTTGCGGCCTAGCCAACGGCCGTTTTTGGTTTTTGCTGATGCGTGGGTCATGTCTGTATTGTGCTGAATGAATGCGTTTTGCTACTTATTTTTAAGGGGTCGGTATGGCACCGCAGGATGGTGATACTTGGTGTTGGGCTCTGGGCACCCACCCCCCCGCGCTGTGCCTGGGGCCGCCTGATACTTGTTGGCGCGGACACTGGCGTGGCGTGAGGGAGTGGCGTCGTGCACCTCTGGAAGGTTCCCCGGAGGGTGTGCCCCATGGTTACCTTTGGTTTGGATTCTAGTCCTCTGTTGGTTGACTGGATGTGTGTTGGGGAACGGGGGGGGGGGGGGGGGGTGCGTGGCCTGATAGTTGGGGTGGTGTCAGGTGGGTGGATGGGGTGGGAATGAAGCTGTCCATGTCTGTTTGCCCGGGACTTCTAGTTCGCTATGGGAGCTGCTGCTGTTGTTTGAGTGCACGGAAATGTTGTGGCGCCCGCTATCCAGGCTGTTCCATTTTTCTATCTGGCGGGACTGGTCCTGGGGTCCGTGTTCCCGTCCATTTTTGGCCCGAGTGCAGCGGCCGCCATTTTAGGCTGCCACGTGACGGTGCGCACTCTGCAAGCGCAGCGTGTGTGCGAGTTGTGGGCCGTGTGGGATGGCTTGGCGGCGTGCTGCGTGCTGTCTGTCCTGAGTGCTTGCCGCATGGATGGGTTGGTTGGGGGGGAGTTGTTGTGTTCTTGTTTTGTTGGTTCGGAGATGACTGGGAAATGTGTGGAGTGTATGTGGGGGCTTGTCCGTGCCCTGGGGCGTGGATCTATTGCTGGCTGTTGCTGGTAGTCGGATGCCCTATATTTGTCTATTGGGTCCCGTGGGGCCCTGAATCTGTGTGATGTCGACTGCTGTTATAGACCAGATCTCGATTTTGTCCTGGAATGTACGGGGCCTTAATGATGCCAGGAAGTGTCGTAGTGTGATCCAGTATTTGGACAGGCATGCTATTCATGTTGCTTTTCTCCAGGAGACGCATCTGCGCCCCGCTCCCTCCCCCACTTTTGGTGGGAGGTGGGCTGCGGCCAGGGGGTTTGCGTCCTATTCTTCTTATGCTCGTGGGGTTGTCATCCTTGTAAAAAGATCGCTCGCATTTCAGGAACTTGGATCTGTGGGGGACCCTGAGGGGCGCTATGTGCTGCTGTGGGGACGGCTTGGGCAGAACACTGTACTGTTTGTTAACTGCTATGCTCCTAATGTTGATACGCCAATCTTTTTTGTCACTCTGTGGGGTCATGTCCTTGCTGTGGATGCTACTCACATTGTGTGGGGGGGTGACTTTAATTTTGCATTTCAGGCCCAGCTGGATAGATCGGAGGGTAGCCCTCAGTACAATGTACAAGCTAGAGACGTTTTGCGGGGGATAGTGGAGGAGGCTGGGATGGTTGACAGCTGGAGGTACACCCACCCTGCCACCAAGGAGGGCACTCATTACACCACACATGCTCGCTCATGGGCGAGACTGGACTATGTGTTTCTCTCTAGAGGGTTGATGGCTGGCCTAAGGGAGGCTACACATCTGGCTCGGACGTATTCTGATCACTGTCCGGTGAAGGTTGTTTTATCCGTCCCCGGGCTGCATAGGCCGCGCCCACCTTGGCGTTTGTTTCCGACTGCTTTGCTTGACCCGGTGTTCAAGGAGGAACTCGGTGTGGAGGTGGAGGCGTTCTTCCCTAGGAACAAGGGCTCTGTGGACAGCATTGAGGTCATTTGGGAGGCATTCAAGGTTACGATTCGGGGTGTCACTATTTCTAAAAGTTGTGGAGTACTCCGTCTGATTGTTCGGACCCTCGAGAGCTTGGAGGCTGATTTGCGAGACTTGGAGCGCAGGATGCAGGTTGATTCGGACCCCGCTCTTCTGGCACAGTTCCGCACTAAGCTCTCCGAGTACGAGGAGGAGGCTGCTCGAGAGGCTAAGCATAGGGGGAAGTACTGGACGTCGAGGCGATACTGCGAGGGGGAACGCCCCGGTAAAGTCCTCGCTGCCCTTACTAGGCATCCAAGGCATGGGTCGGACGTGTTGGAATTGGTGTCTCCGGATGGCACTCGCTGTCGAGACACTTCGGAGATTCAGCGTACTGTTATTGATCACTATGCACACCTTTACACGACACAGCAGACGGGAGAGACTCGGTACGGCGGCTTCCTCGATGAGTTGGCGCTTTGTTGGTTATCGGATGGTCATCGGGAGTTCTTAGGCAGGCCCCTAGAGGTGGAGGAGGTCAGGAATGCCATCATGTCTCTTTCTAATGGGAAGGCTGCCGGGCTGGATGGCCTTCCTGCTGAATTTTATAAGTGCTATGTGGACACCATGGCCCCTGTGCTCCGTGAAGTGTTTGAGGAGTCTCTGGAGGTGGGACGGCTACCGGGCTCCATGCGGGAGGTCGCCATCACGTCGCTGCTCAAGCCGGGTAAGGATCCGTTGGATGTGGGCTCCTACAGGCCCCTCTCATTGCTCAACTGCGATGTTAAAATTCTCGCGAAGGTCTTGGCGGTGAGACTAGCCGAACTCATGCCCGTTATCGTGTTGCCTGATCAGTCGGGATTTGTGCCCGGCCGTGCTACCTCTCACAACCTTCGCACTTTGTTTTCGCTTGTGTCGACCATTGATCCCTCTGTCCCGGTAGCCGCTATCTTTCTTGATGCCACTAAGGCGTTTGACTCTGTTGAGTGGGGCTACCTTATTGATGTTCTTTGTCGGATGGGCTTCCCCAGGATTTTCATCTCTTGGGTTAAGCTTTTATATACTGATCCGATGGCGAGGGTAGTAGTGAATGGGGTGCTATCCCCCCCGTTCCCTCTCACGAGAGGGACCCGGCAGGGTTGCCCCCTCTCACCCCTCTTGTTTGCTATCGCCATTGAGCAGCTAGCCTGTAGGATTCGTCAGTTCCATCAGCAGAGCGCCTTTAATTGTCTTCAGCGACAGGTCGGCATTTCTTTATACGCCGATGATGTCACACTCTATGTCAAGGACCCTGAGAACAACCTTAACTCGCTCCTGCGTGAGCTGGTCGCTTTTGGAGGTGTCTCCGGGGTTCATATCAACTGGCGGAAATCTCAATTTTTTCCCCCTCACTGCTGCGGTGGCCAGGTTTCCCCTTGACTACCCTCTGGAATGGTGTGACTCGGAGTTGCGATATCTCGGTATTGTTTGATGTTTGATGTTTGTTGGTTTTTGTATAGCGCACATACACTCCATGGAGCATCTTGGCACTGCTGATTTCACTGCAAAGATGAAATATTTGGGGATGGTAGCTGAGCTGTAGATGTCCTTAGATTAGAGTCTTACATTTTGCATCAGATAATCCGTAAATCCATGTTTTTAGAAGTTTTTTATAGATTTTTTCTGATGGTGATGCTCTAAGTTTAGCTGGAAGGGCATTCCAGGCCTTGGCGCCTAGGACTGCTAGGGATTTGCCACCCTTGGTGGTCAGTCGAAACTTGGGTATGGTCATTAGATTAGCAGTGGCTGATCTAAGTTCCCTATTTGGGAGGTATCGGTATTGTCATATCCTTGGACAGGGAAGACGCGGTTCGGCTTAACTATGGTGTGGCCATTACTAAACTGGCGGATGATGTCACCAGGTGGATGTCTTTGCCTCTCTCCATGGCCGGTAGGGCGTCTCTTATCAAGATGGTCGTTCTGCCCCGCTTTCTTTATCTCTTTCAAAACCTTCCATATCATCCTGGTGCTTATTTCTTTCGTAGACTTCGCTCCGAGCTTCTGCGGTTGTTCTGGGGGGGCAAGCAGCCACGGGTGGCCTGGGCCACCCTTCCGTTGCCCTATGCTGATGGCGGTTTCGACGTCCCTGACTTTGAACTTTATTATCTCAGCGCTCAGGCGCATTATGCTTATCACTGGATGCGCCCCACGCCGTTCATGCCCCAGATTGCTGCCGAGCATTGGGTCGCCCACCCGCTCCCACTTGAGGGGATGGTTTTGGGCAAGGTGTCCGATGTGGAAACGCCTCGCACGACGGTGACGTGCACGGTGGATGCTTGGAAGCGGGTGGCTCATTTGCTAGGCGTTTCCTTTCTCTACTCGCCGGCCTTGCCTCTGTCTTATCATCCGGATTTGTCGCTGTTGTTGGAAACGGGGTTTCAGCGAATGTGCAAGCGGCTGGGTATCCTCACGTGGGGCGACTTGTTTCATGAAGGTGCCTTCCGTACGCAGGCTCATTTCTCCGGTGCGGCTGCTTGCTCCCAACTAGACCTGTTCTACTTTGTCCGCCTGCGGCAGGGCATGCGTGCTCTACTACCGGACTACCCTTCGGAGCCTGGGGTTACCCTCCCCCTCCACGTGCTGTTGGTTTCAGATGGGCGACACCTGGTGTCGAAATTATACGGGGCTATTCGCCGACAGCGATCGGTCCCGGCCAATCGGGTGCGCGAGCAGTGGGTTGCCGAATTGGGTGCTCCTATTACAGACGAGCAGTGGAAATACTGTTGCGGGCTCACGGCCAATGTTTCTTCTAGTTGTCGCCTTAAAATCATCCATTACAAGTTTGTTCAGAGGTACTACTATACCCCGGCGAGGAAACTACGGTTCCATTTGGCGGAGGATGACAGGTGTGCTAGGTGTCGGGCGGAAGGCGCTGATTTTTTGCATTTGGCTTGGAGCTGTGCGGGGGTATTGGAATATTGGACTCAGGTTCATGACGCTCTGCAGGTTATGGCGGAGGATGGGGTGGCGTTTGACCCCTTAGTGATGTTGCTTGGCTTCTCTAAGGACGTACCTGCCTCTCACCGTAGATTTGTTGACGTGGCCCTGCTGCTGGCTAGGCGTAGGGTGGCTTGTTGCTGGGGTCGTGGTAGGGTGCCGCGCTTTCAGGACTGGGTGACTGACCTCATATACTGTCAGGATCAATATAATATCTATTCTGACTTGATGCCTGTTCGATGCAGACCAAAGGACTTTTGGAGTCCGCTCCAGGTGTACCTCCTAACCAGGACTGTGCGGGACTCTGATTCTGAACCTGGGGACCGCAAAGGGATAGGTTGATAACAACATGATAGGCTGGGATTTTACACAACGCCTGTTTTTTCTTCCGATATCGGGGGAGGGGCTGACTGTCTCCTTTTCCTGCGAGCTATTGGGGGGTTGAAGTCTCCCTTACGACTGGTTTATTACTGGTAATTCAGATTGTATCCCTGTGCGGCACCTTTATCTCCTGTGTTCCTCATATTTGAGTCCCCTCTGTCTCATGTACTCTCCGCTAATGTAATGTGTTCATACTGCGTTGTCTTATTGGCTCGCCTGCCCATGCTGGATCATAGTATTCTAACCTCTACTGTACATTTCGCTATTGCTCCTTGTATTGACTGGTGCCCTGCCCTGTACTTCCTTGTATCTCCTTGTTTTTTTTTTTTTATTTTCTTGGCTCTGACGTACCACTGTAATGGCCATATATGACTGTCTGTTTTGTGTGTACACTTCCCTTGAACCTGTTTGTCTCCAAATAAGGGTTAAAAAAAAAAAAAAAAAAAAAAAAAGATACCTTAAAGGCACAGTATCTGTTTTCAGTTCATATTTTCGTAGCTTATATTTATTGATTTGAGTTTTATATATCGCTAGCTAGACCTGAAGGTATCAGAGCACTTTACAAGTTGTGGGCAAAGCAAATTAGAGCTCCAAGTGAGAATACACTTAGGGTAAAGCAATCACAAAGAGATGATGGACGGAGTGCTGAAACTATTCAAACACCCACCCCCAGTCACAGATCTGGGTTGAATCCATCATCATTCTTTAGTTCACTTTGCCACCCCAGTTCAGACACAGCTATATGCAAATCAGTCTTTACCCTGTGCCTCATGGGAACAGTCCAGAGCGAACTGCTAAGCCATGTCGTCCCTAGACCGGAAACAAGCATCCTGGGACCGGTTTCGGGCTAACAGCCCTCATCAGCCAGGCTAGCTTGAATCCAGTGGTAAAGTGAGCAAGGGACCCACGTCTGGGCATACCCTGCCAACTTAGGGCGAACAAAGCAAACACAAAGAGATGATGGATGGAGTGCTGAAACTTTTCAAACACTCACCCCCAGTCACAGATCTGGATCGAATCCATCACCATTCTTTAGCTCATTTTGCCACCCCAGTTCAGACACAGCTATAGGCAAATCAGTCTTAACCCTAGGCCTCATAGGAACAGTCCAGCCATGTCTTCCCTGAACCGGAAACAAGCATCCTTAGACCATGTAGGTTAAACACCGTATATCAATAACATAGTCAGGACAAATAAACAAGTAAATAACAAAACAACATTAGGTAATGACATCATAGCAAAAATAGTGACTGAATCGGTCAGGTGACCCTAACAGAAGAGTCAATACAAGGTGGTTGAGTTTATGGGAAGAAAACAAGTTACTTACCTATAACTTTGGTTCCCCAGTATTGGTAACTTTCATAGATTCCCATGCTTTGTATCATTCCCCGTCGTCGGAATGGGAGCCTCGGTAAATAAAAAATACCTTAGAAGTAAGCACAAAGTGAAAAAATAGGCCTAGGCCTCATCTCATTTTGTAGCTTATCCACCTCTTTTTGTAAAAGAGACCAAATTCTTGCAGTAGCCAATCAGAGCAGCCTCACCCCATAGAACCTTCCTGAGAGAACCTCAGAGCCTCAGATTTTCGTAGCCGTTGTGAACAGCAACATCATAGGACAATAAGGCTGAGCTTTCCCAGGGGAGGAGGGTGGGCGCATGGGAATCTATGAAAGTTACCAATGCTGGGGAACCAAAGTTACAGGTAAGTAACTTGTTTTCCTACCCCAGTATTGGAACTTTCATAGATTCCCATGCTTTGTATCAGAATAGCTAGCAGTAAAAAGAAAAGCATATTTTGTAATATGTGTACCTGAAAATGTCATACATAATTCTGATAAGAAAACCTAGATACACAATAGCATCACAAAGCAAAATAATAACAAGTAATACAAGATATGCAAACAGGAAGGCGGGATAGTAAGGAAAGGTCACCGACTTTTTGGAAAAGGTTCTTCAAAACCGCCTGGCCCACTGCCGCATCCTCTTTCACAGAAGAATCCAAGCAGTAGTGGCAAATGAAGATGTGAACACTGCTCCATGTCACCGCTCTACATATGTCCTTGATCGGGACACCTGAGAATAGAGCCACCGATGAAGCAATTGATCTCGTAGAATGAGCACAAACTGCTCGTTGAAGTGGTTTCCCCGCTGCTTGATGGCAAAAGTGTATTGCACTGGATATCCAGCGGGAAATGCAGGGTTTAGAAACTGGACACCCCTTTCGAGGAGCACTGAATGAAACAAAAAGCTGGGAAGATTTTCTGAATAGTCGTGTTCGCTCCGAGTAGAACTTGAGACATCTGTGAATGTCCAAAGAGTGCAAAGCCCTTTCAGCTGGCGTGGAGGGCCACGGGAAGAAGGAATTTAAGACCACCGGCTCATTCAGATGAAATTCTGAGGGTACCTTCGGAATAAATTTAGGATTTGTCCTTAGGATGAGAACATCATTTTTGAATTGTAGAAAAGGTTCCTCAATTGTGAAAGCCTGGAGCTCACTAACTCTTCTAGCCGATGTCAGGGCCAAGAGAAGAGCTAGTTTCCATGAGAGAAACTTCAGGTCGGCCCTATGAATAGGTTCAAATGGGGCCTTCATTAGATGTGACAGGACCAAATTAAGATGCCAGGCTGGTGGTGGAGGCCGGACTGGTGGAAAAACCCTGAATAACCCCTTCAGGAATTGTTTAATGATCCTTGCAGACCAAAGGGAAGGACCTGAAGATGATCGTCTAAATCTAGAAATGGCTGCTAGATGTACCTTTACAGAAGAAGGAGCCAATCCAGATTTCGCAAGAGAAAGGATGTAAGGCAAGAGTTGGTGCGGTGCAGAAGTATATGGATGTAGACCTTCTCTCCGACACCAAAGGCAGAATCTCTTCCACTTAGCCCGATAGGTTTTGTTTGTACTAGGTGCTCGGGCCTGGACCAAAATGTCTTTACATTCTCCTGAAAGAGTTAAACCCTGGAACTCTCTGAACTCAGGAACCACACTGTCAATCGTAGTGACTTCAGGTCCGGATGCAGAACCTGCCCATGAGCCATTGTCAACAGTGACGGAACAGGACGCAGGAGAATTGGTTGATCTTGGGAGAGGAGAAGAAGTTGTGTGTACCAAAACTGCCTGGGCCATGCTGGTGCGATCAGAATCATTCTGCACGGTTCCGCCTTGAGCTTGTGGATCAGTCTCGGGATCAGCGGAATAGGAGGAAAAGCGTAAACAAATGCGCCGTACCAGGCAATCAAAAGCGCATTCCCCAAGGATTCCCGATGGTGAACCTTACTTGCGTAGGACTGGCATTTGGTGTTTTGGGGAGTTGCAAACAGATCGATGGTTGGGGTCCCCAACGTGCAAACAGTTCCTCTAGAATGGTCTGATCAGTTCCCATTCGTGGCTGATAATCTTTTGGCGACTCAAAGCGTTCGCTGAGTGTTCCCGCCAGATGTTCCGCTGAAAGGGTGATGTTGTGTTGGATCACCCAATTCCAAAGCCTCTGTGCTTCCTTCGAAAGAGTGCAAGATCTCGTTCCACCTTGCTTGTTTATGTAGTGCATGGCTGTGGTGTTGTCTGTACGAACCAGCACTGAACGGTTGCGGATCCTTGGAAGGAAAGCCTTTAAGGCTAGACGAATTGCCATAAGTTCCAGTAGATTGATGTGGAACTTGACTTGGACTGGGCTCCAATGACCACTGACCTTTACTTCTTGGAGGACCGCTCCCCATCCCTCCTTAGAAGCATCTGTTGTCAATACCATGGGAGATGGTGGAAGTTGGAATGGTAAACCTATTGAAAGATTGCCTTTTAGCAACCACCAGCTGCTTGCTTTCCGCATTTCCGGAGTGATGACAATCCTGTCGTCGAAGGAGCCTGTCACCTGACGCCATTGTTTGTCCAACTGTTCCTGCAGTGGACGCATTCGCAGCCTGCAGTGTGGTACCAATGGTATGCAGGATGATATCGATCCAAGAAGCGATTTGTATTTGCGAACTGACAGAAGCTTCCATGTCTGTAGAAGGCGAGCTGAAAGAATTAGCTTGGTTTGGCGCTCTTCCGAAGGAAAAGCCCGGCAGCACTCCGTGTCTAGGATCGCACCCAAAAACTTCGCTGTTTTGGAGGGGCGCAAAATCGATTTTTCTCTGTTGAGCCGAAGGCCCATTTGCTCGAACAGCTGTCTGCAGCTCGTGACTGCCCTGGACGCCTCTTGGAACGAAGGAGCCTTTAGCAGCCAATCGTCCAGATATGGGAAGACTTCGAAAGACTGCTTTCTGAGAAAGGCTGCCACCGGAGCCAGTACTTTTGTAAAGATCCGCGGAGCGGATCGGAGACCAAAAGGCAGTACTTTGAATTGAAAATGGCTCTTGCCTACTGTAAATTGAAGATATTGCCTGTGAGCTGGATGAATGGGTACATGGAAGTAAGCGTCTTCCAAATCTAGGGTCGCCATATAGTCCCCTTGATTGAGAAGGCGGAGGATGTCCTGAAGAGTGACCATCCTGAAGGACAACTTGATGAGATAAGTGTTGAGCTGCCATAGATCTAAGATCGGACGCCACTTGTCCTTTGTCTTCCGATCCAGGAAGAACCTGGAATAGAACCCTTTTCCCTTTTGGGAGAGAGGTACAGGTTCTATTGCCCCCTTGGTAAGGAGTTGGTGGGCCTCAAGATGAAGGAGTTTCAGATGTTTGGGTGTAAAGGCGTCTGGAGCTCTCGTTGGAGGAAGATCTTAGAACTCCAACGTGTGTCCTTTCTTGATGATGTTTAGGACCCACTGGTCTGTTGTTATGATATCCAGTTGTTGAGGCAATGGGCAATCCTGCCCCTCACTTATGTTAATGAGGGCACAGGAACAGTAGAAAGAGCCACCTGTCCGCTATTGTCTCTTGGTATTGTCCCTCCTCTGCTGCGCATGTCGTCCTCTGGGCGGCTGGCGAGAGAAAGAACCCCTCTGAGAATACTGGGGTTTGTATGTTTAGCCAGGTTGTGAGCTGGAAGAGTAGCGGTGCTGATTGCCGCCTCTATAGGAGGAGAATCCTCTTCCTCTTGCTCCTCTGAAGGGCACTTTTCGGTACTGTAAAGTTCCTAAGGACTTGGCCGTATCCGTATCTTTCTTTATGCCCTGTAGGGCGTCATCCACGTGTTTGCCAAATAACATCTCCCCATCGTATGGCAGATCTAGAATTTTATTTTGTACCTCCTGAACCACGTGGCTCTCAACCAACCCTGGCGTCTCAGAACCGCCTAGCGCTCGGAATGCCGTAGTTGCTATATCCATAGCGCAGTCTATAACCTCAGAAGAGGCTCGCTCTCCTTCCAGTAAGATCTTTTTGACCTCGTCCTTAGATGCATCCTGAAGTTCTTCCACGAACGGGGAGAGGTCACACCACATCTGGCGATCGTATCTCCCCAGAATCGCCAAAGCATTAGCCGCCCTAACGAGGAGGCTGGCCATTGCGGAGAATCTTTTTCCAACATTGTTCAAACGCCTGCCATCTTTATCCGGTGGCGTCGTTAGCGGCGTGGATGGGTTTTTAGATTTACTCTGTGCGGCCTGGGAAATGACTGAGTCTGGTTTTGGTTGACCCGGCAGACATGCCGGGCTGCCATCTGGCGCCTTATATTTTTACTCCAATCGTGGCCGGATTCTGCATAGCTTTTAGGCCTTCAGACCAAACATGTTCAATGATGGGGATTGAACGTACGGATTTCCGGAATAGTTCTTTGAAATCGTACAAAAAACATTCGGACTGACCTGTGGTAACCGGAAGACCAAATCTCTTGGAAGCTCATTCCATCAAGTTTTGAAAGCCTCCGACATCTGCTGGAGGAGAGATTGCGTTATCTGGCCCTGTGACGTCTGGATCTCAAGGGTCATCCTGATTCCAGTCTACATTCTGGTCTTGGTCAGGGTCCACCTGTTGATCTACATCCGATGAGGCATTATCATCACATCATCTGTATCGTCCTGAATGGGCACTACCTCTTGTGGATGCTCTACGGGCTCTGTGTCACGCCCTCTTGAAGGCAAAGAGTGTCCTGCCACAGGCTGTGATAACTGAGGCGGAGGTGTAGGAGGGCGCACCTGTTGAACCTCTTGAGGAGTAGGAAATCGCCTCCGATAGTTCTGAAACATTAGTTGTAGATCAGAGATGAGAGTGGATGGCATCGCCACCATCTCCTGCCGAGATTGACGGGAAGATTTCTGCAAAGGAACTTGCATGCTTGGCATCTCCTGATGTTCGTAATAATCTTGTGGAACATATTGTTGTTGTTCCATTTCCCCTTCCTCAGAACTGATGTCCTGAATTTTTACTTGTAAGTCAGAAGGGCTATAAGCCTGGCCAAAATCGCTATAAGCCTCTTCTTCATAATCCTCATCCAGCAATAGGTTAGGAGGAAACTTTGGACTTGCCGTGGAGATGTCATTTCCGGTGTTATTTGCCTCCTTCTGCGTGAAAAAACAATTTTTTCAGTCGTCAACGACGTTGTCTACGCAGTCGTCGTCGACAGTAGTGTCTTCATAGACTGTTTCGTCGACGGAGGCGCAGACGAAGAAACTGCGCTCGTCATCGAGGATTGCGTCGTCGACGGGGAGATGGTTATCGTCGACGAAGGTTGGATCGTCGACGCGATCGTCGGCGAACTCGTCGTCAGCAGCAAGATCACTGGTGTCGTCGACATGGTCGTCGTCGACGTTGTCCTCGTAGCCGTCAAAGCGACTCTCGTCATCATCGTCGTCGACGTGGAGAAAGTCATTTTCGTCGACGACGAACAGGCATCAGGAGTCTTAAACATCGTCGACGGCGCAGGTGCCGTCGTCGCAGCCGTCGTCGACGAGCCCGTCGACGAGGCTAATTTCACAGACAAGTCTTTCTTAATAGAAATCGTCGACGTACCTGTGGTTTTCACCGTCGACGAACGCTGTTTCTTGTCTGAAACGACCTCCTGAGTCGTAGTAGAAGGCTTTTTCACCCCTCTATCCCTGTCAGAAGGTGGTGAAGTCACAGGGACAATCTTTTTCGCCTTTTTTGAAGGTTGCGACTCCTCAAGCTTTCCCTGCCTCTCCTTTTCACCGTGGTGAGGAGATTTTTGGGAAGCAGGCCTATCAGACCTATCAGAGGTCCCTGGCAAGGCCTTGACAAGGGGCTCGTCAGAAGTAGTAGGGGGAGACCTATCCCTCTTCTTCGACTTTCTTGATGACACCATCGACGAGGAGCCCTCACTGTCAGAAGACATAAGTTCTTTGCGGTCTTTCATTTTCTGTAGCCAAGTGAGGAGACATCCCTCTCTGTCCCTCAAGGTCTTGGTGGAGAAGGTTCTGCAAATCTTGCAGTCCGTGGCCTTATGATCCGGATATAAGCAGTATATGCAGACTTCATGTTTGTCCTCAACAAACAACCTCCTTTTTGAGCAAGTAGCACAAGCTCTGAAAAGTGCTTTCTTCTCCTTGTCAGACATGACGAAAAAATAGGCACAAGTTGAAGAAAATATACTAAGAATTGAAGAAAAGTGAGCAGAGCTCAATGGAGACTCCCTTGCACAACGTGCGGTAGAAAATCTAAGGCTCTGAGGTTCTCTCAGGAAGGTTCTATGGGGTGAGGCTGCTCTGATTGGCTACTGCAAGAATTTGGTCTCTTTTACAAAAAGAGGTGGATAAGCTACAAAATGAGATGAGGCTTAGGCCTATTTTTTCACTTTGTGCTTACTACTAAGGTATTTTTTATTTACAGAGGCTCCCATTCCGACGACGGGGAATGATACAAAGCATGGGAATCTACGAAAGTTCCAATACTGGGGCAACCATGGATCCACTTGTGATCAAGTTGAAGTAGGTGTTTAGAAGTAGAGATTTGAGGTCACATTTGAAGCAAGAAAAGGTGGGCTTGCAGCAGAGATCTTAGGGGAGTGAGTTCCATATCTTGGGAGCATTTCCTGAGAAGGAGAGTGCATGGGTAGTTTTCCTTTTCAGTTTAGGGGGTATGAAAATAAGTGAATTGGAGCGTTTCAGAATCCAGCCACTACCTGCTCTTGAGAGTTTGGTTGGAAGGTATTTTGAGTTTTTTGTAAAGAGAGCTTTGTGGGTAATGTGATGTATGGAATGGGACGTAGAGAACTCTAATTCTCACTCAGAAATACACCCCCCCTGGGAAAATGCCAGTGACAGTTGTTGCACTACCAGAATTGAGTAAAATGCAACTACTATTATGTTCAAAATATGTCAGACTGTGCATGGTGCAACACAATGCTGTACGATACAGGTACCAGATGAGGATTCTGAGGTAGACTACCATTCCCAGATTTTTTACAAGCTGTGATGAGTTCCAAGCCTGAAGGAGCAGCACGTGCACACCATGCGCTGCCAGCCACTGCAGTTTGCTTTAACAGCACTAGGCAGCGCTTAATGGCTTGACAGTCAGGCGCTATGCCTATAATGTGTGACAATGCATTTTAGTACGATGATGGGAAGCACCAGACTGAAATATGGACAATGATGGACAAAGGCCCTAGATACCTGCGCTCTATAGTAATACCTTACTCGCGCTCAAGGAGCTTAAGATCCGCTGGGGCTAATCTAGTTAGGGTGCCTCAAGTGCAGAGAGCCAAGTTGGGAGCCCAGTCCTTTAGTTATCTGGCGGCCATAATTTGGAATTCTTTGCCACAGAACTTGAGAGCAGAACCAATGGAAAGGATCTTTCTGAAAGGACTCAAACCCTGGCTATTCAGGACTCCAAAATGATTTTTTCTTTTTTTTAGAGTTTTATATAGAGCAAACCTGACCGGAGACATCGGGTATCAGAGCGTTACTTGAGCACCAGTTTCGTTACAGATGGACACATACATTTTTTTGGTTAGGCATGAGGAGATTAGGTGATTTGCCCAGAATCACAGGATTTTGAGTGTTGATGCCGAGACTCGAACCCGGTACCCCAGATTTGAGGTCAACCTCTCTAGACGCAAGGCTACATCCTCTCCCCAAATTGCTTAAGGTCTGCTCAGTCCTTGTTTCTTATCTGTCAGTTATGGAAACCGCACCCCCTTTCTTCCCCATTGGGAGTAACCATGCACTTTATAAATAGAAAATAAATGTATTAGTCGAACGCCTGATGCATGGTACTTGGCAGGACTGCTTTTAAACCACCACCTCCTCCTCCCGCTCTCTTGATTTAAACACCACCCTGTACTAGAAAAAAACTAGGAAATCTCAAAATGCACTATTCATTTCAATGCACTGTTCTACTGAATACTCCAAAACTATATTAATACAAGCATTGACAAAGTCTATAGATCTTGACTAGGAGAACTTTATTTGCTTTGCCAATGCTTGCTGTCATTTCCAGGAACTGCTAGAACATATACAGAAAAAGTGTAAGATGTAGACAGAGGGTCTTGCACAGGGACAGGGCAATGGGAATGAATAAATCCTGGTATGCCCTTCTCTTTACTAATCCTTACCCCAGTCCACCTTTCCGGGAACCGAGAATATTGCCTTCTGTTGTAAATTGTCGCCGTGGCCAGTACAGTCGTAAGAAACGTCCTCCATCTTACACCCGAATCGGCGGTGTGCGCCACTTCAATTGCTCTTAATGTTACCAGGTTTGCATGGCCCTGCCTTTCCAATAAAACAAGAAGTTTGCGAAAGACGTTCCTAGTCACCTTTTTCAGAAATTATCAACGGTTTGGATACAATTGTCTTTTTTTCATAAAAAAGCAAAAAGGTCTATTCGGCCTTTCATTAGGGTGCAAAGATATTTATTGAAGAGGATCATCTGGAGGAGGAGCATCCGTTAATGAAGTATTCTAGATTACTTTCTGCAGACTGCTATGCGATGCTTCAAATTTAAGAGTTTCATAAGATTCTACTTTAGAAAGCAAAATATTATGCCAAAATGTGCAACACTTGAAATAAATACTTTAAAATAATGCAGCTCTCTGAACCAACAAAAACATTGATACTAACTAACCCTACTGAATAAAGTTTTTTGTTTTATTTCTGGAAGGTTTGGGGGGGAAAAGAACAAGTTACTTACCTTCGGTAATGCTTTTTCTGGTGAATACAGTATCTGCCTGTGGATACCTCACCGTGTGAATATCCCCTGCCCCGGCAGCTTTCAGAAATTTTTCGTAGCTCTCCACGCCGACAAGGACGATCTCATAGAAGCATGGCTCCGCTGACCTCACCGGAGCCATAAGAGAGCTTCGTCAGCATGATGACGTCAGTTCCGCCCTTTTTTTCTGTGCCTTCGAGGCACATGGACGGACCGACACAAATATGTACACAACATACACAGTACACAGTATTCAAACCAACACATACAATGCAGTAAAGCAAAAAGAATAAAACACTTCCATTGAAAGTAACAGATAGAAAATATCAACATTGTAGGTAGGTATACAAGGGTGGAGAACGGGGAAGCGGGTGGGTCAGTGAGGAATCCACAGGCAGATACTGTATCCACCAGAAAAAAGCGTTACCGAAGGTAAGTAACTTGTTCTTCTGATGGATACATCTGCTAGTGGATTACTCACCTTGTGAATAGAGTCCCACAGCAGTCCCCATCCGGGAGGAGGGTGTCCACCCTCCTATACCAAAAAGTCCTGTAGGACGGAACGCGCAGAGTGACCGTCCCTCCTCACTTCGGAATCTAAGCAGTAATGTTTCGCGAAAGTGTGGAGGGAGGCCCAAGTTGCAGCTCTACAAATGTCCTCTACAGGAACACCTCTAGACAAGGCAGATGTTGAAGACTTTGCACTGGTAGAGTGAACTCTTGTACCCTCTGGAAGGATCCTTACCAGCCAAAGAGTAACAGATCTTGATGCACAAGATAATCCATCTGGAAAGGGTACGCTTGTGCACCGCTCTGCCTTTCCTGCAGCCAGTAAAGCACACGAAGAGCTGGTCATCCACACAAAAGTCTTTATTCCTGTCGAGGTAAAAACTCACTGCCCTTTTTGGGTCCAGGTGGTGAAGCCACTCCTCCTCCTTGGAAGGGTGAGGGGGAGGATAAAAGGTAGGAAGGGTAATGGACTGCCCCAGACGGAAGGGAGTTACCACCTAAGGCAGAAAAGCAGCCCTGGTCCTGAGTACCATTCTATCAGCATGAATGGTCAAGAACAGGGGTTTCGAACTCAGAGCTTAAAGCTCACTTACCCTCCTTGCCGAGGTAATGGCAACAAGAAAAACTGTTTTAAAAGACAATAGTTTCAAGTGACACTTGTGCAAGGGCTCAAAGGGAGAACCCATCAAGAAGGTTAAGACAAGATTTAAGTCCCATTGAGGCACAATAAAGGGAGTGGGCGGAAACTTGTTAGTAAGGCCCTTAATGAACCTTAACACAATGGGCGACATGAACAAAGACAGCTGATCCGGCAAACAAATGAACGCAGACAAAGCCGTTAAATAGCCCTTCACAGTAGCCACAGCAAAGCCCTGCTGGGCTAGAGAGAGCAAACTGAAGGATGTTGGATAAGCGAGCATTTAAAGGGTCGATAGACCTCTCCCCACACCAATGGACAAATTTGGACCACCTATAGGAATAGACAGACTTGGTGGCGTGTCGCCTGGCTGATAAAATAACGTCCACCACGTCAGGCGGGAGAGAGAAAGAATTCAGGTTGCCCCATTCAATCTCCAGGCATGAGGGTGTAAGATCTGGAGATGTGGGTGTAGAACCTGCCCCTGCGACTGCAAGAGGAGGTCTGCCCTGAGAGGGAAACGGAGTGGAGGGTGCGACGAGAGGTGAAGCAGATCTGTGTACCACACCCTTCTTGGCCAATCCGGGGCGATCGATATGACTTGGGCCCGGTCTTGGCGAATCTTTCTCAGAACCCGAGGAATCAAGGGTATGGGGGGAAACGCGTAAAGAAGTTGAGAGCCCCAACTCAACTGAAACGCGTCCCCCAAAGCCCCCGCATCGGATACTGGAGACAGCAGAATGACAGGCAGTGAGCGTTCTCCTGAGTGTCAAACAGGTCCACCAGAGGGGTTCCCCACATCCGAAAGACGTAACGAACCACCTCCGGATGAAGCCTCCACTCGTGGTCGGCAGAGAACTGCCGACTGAGACTGTCTGAATGCACGTTCAGAACTCCGGCCAGATGGTTTGCCATCAGACAAATCTGATGGTCCTGAACCCATGAACAGAGACGCAGAGCCTCTCTGCAAAGACAATGCAACCCCACTTATCCCGGCTTGTTGACATACCATATCTCTGTAGTGTTATCCGTCAGGACTTGAACCGACTGACCGTGAAGGGAGGGGAGGAAGGCCTTGAGCGGCAAACGTATCGCCCGCAACTCCTGAAGGTTGATGTGATGCAACCTTTCCTTTGGAGAACAAAGGCCCTTGATCTCCAGATCCCCCACATGAGCACCGAAACCAAGAGTTGATACATCCGTTATCACTGTGGCCACCGATGGAGGTAGATGGAAGGGCTTTCCCTGAGACAGATGGCCCTCCACGCTCCACCAAGGCAGATCCGCTGCAGCTTCTCTGGAGATCCTGACTGACTCCCTGAGATCTCCATTGTGCTGATACCACTGCCTGCGGAGGCACCACTGGAGTGCCCTTATGTGCCAGAATGCATGGTTGACCAACAGAATGCAGGAAGCAAACAGACCGAGCAGACAAAGGACCTTCAGGACTTGCACGACCGCTCCATTGTAGAATAAAGGGATCATTTCCTGAATGTCTAGAACCCTTTGTGGAGGAGGGAATGCTCGACTCACAGCAGTGTCCAGTACCGCCCCTATGAACAGGTTGCACAAGGGGAAACTTGGGCACATTTATCGAGAAACCCAATTTGTACAACAGCTGGGTTGTCACTTGCAGATGATGAAGAACCTTCTCTGGCGACTCCGCTTTGAGCAGCCAGTCGTCCAGATAGGGGAAAACCGGATTCCGCTATCTCCTGAGATGGGCTGCTACCAGTGCCATCACTTTGGTGAAGACTCAAGGTGCAGTAGTAAGACCAAACGGGAGAATCGCAAACTGATAGTTTTGAGACCCTACCAAAAAACGGATATACTTCCTGTGGGACTTCAGGATTGGAATATGAAAATACGCATCCTGCAAGTCGATGGACATCATCCAGTCCTCCTGCTGCAACGCTTGCAGAACCTGCACAAGGGTGAGCCTCTTGAACCTCTCCTGCTTCAGAAAAAGGTTCAAGATCCTGAGATCTAGGATTGGACATAACCGGCCATCCTTCTTGGGTATCGGGAAATACCAGGAGTAGCATCCTGACCCCTTTCCAGCTCTGGAACCACCTCTATCGCACCTTTTTTCAATAATGTTGGGATTTCCTCAAGCAGGAGATTAAGGTGGTCCTCCGAGCAAGCCCCTTGGCAGAGAATTCCCGAAAGGGAAGAGCATAAAGATTTTCCACAAGGTCTGTGGTAACCGATTCCCAATTCCCAATCTTGCAGAAAATGGGTAAGCCGACCCCCTACAGGACCAACATGATCCAGAATGGTAGATCTAGGGCTGCTTTGCTGTGGCAAGAGGGGGGGAGGTAGAGAAGGAGGAAGAGGAGGAAGGCTGACGACCTCGTGGACGACCTCTGTTCTTGCCCCTGTAGGTCTTATACAGGGTATTTTGCTGCTGCTGAGGCTCGAAAGGACGACCTTCCAAAACCTGTGTACCTCCTGTAAGAGGAACCTTTAGACTGCGCCTGTAAGCCCAGAGACTTAGCTGTGGCTTTGCTGTCCTTGAACCTTTCTAAGGCTGCATCTGCTTTTATCCCCAAACAGCCCAGAACCATCGAAAGGGAGGTCAAGAAATGTTACCTGCACATTCGGAGAGAACTCCGATGACTTGAGCCAATCACTTCTCCTTGTGGCAACCGAAGATCCCATAATCCTGGCAACAGAGTCCGCAGTGTCCCAGCCACTCGAAAATAACCTGACGTGCAGCTGCTTGAGTGTCTGCCAAAACCTCATTAAAATTCTGTCTGTCCTCCTCAGACAATTTAGGAGCAAGCTGTTTTGCAGAGTCCATTAGAGTGTGAATGTAACGGCCCAAAAGACAGGTGGCATTTGTGGACTTCAAGGCCATACTTGCTGAGGAGAACACCTTTTTAGCTGACTGATCAAGCCTTTTCGAGTCTCTATCACCAGGGATTTGAGGATAGGCCCCAGAAGATTTCTTCAAACAGGCAGCTTGAACCACAGGCTCTCAGGAGAAGGATGAGATGCTAGGAAGTCCGGATCTCCTGGAGCCACCCTGTACCTCGCAGCAACATATTTTTATACTGCTGGAGCTGAAAAGGACTTGCGCCAAACCTCCATAACCGGCTCAGTGATGGCATCATTAAAAGGCAATAAAGGCTCTATTACAGTGGAGGGAGAATGAAGAACCTTAGTCAAAATATTGGACTTGAATTCAGCTGTTGGAAGCTGCAGGTCTAAAAGCTCCGCTGCCTTCCTTATAACTGTGTGGTAAGGAGCCACATCCCTAGAAGGAGCATCTGAAGGAGGAGAAAGATCCCATTCCAGGGACATATCAAGGCCACTTGCCTCCCTCAAATCTTCAAATAAGTCCTCTGACTCTTGAAGTTCACCTTCCTCCATTTCTTCCTCTGCACGATAACGCTGCTCCTCCAAAATCCTCTGTGCCTCCCGCCTGGACCTTATCCCTAGAACCGGCATCGGCGGAGCCAGACACAACTCCGACGGATCCGGAGCCGGCGTCGAACAAGGATCCTGAGGCGCAGCCTGGGACGAGCGAGGTCGAGCTGACGGCGTCAGAGATTAAGGGAACAGCGTTGATGTCCTCGGCGCCGGGAAATGCCAGGACTGCGCCGCTGGAAGAAATGGCATAAAGGGTGCGTGATCATAAGCCTGAGAAACCCCCAGGTTAAAGGCCATAGGACCCATGGGACCCGAAGGTGCTCCAGAGGGGTACATAGCTCTTGCAAAGACTCCATACATTGCATTTAAGTAATGTGATGGATCTTGACCCGAGCCAGGGAAAGGTTGGGTAAGCGCCCGGTACAGACTCAGGCTGAGGCATTACCAGACTCGGGCCAAGCGGCGCCGACGGTGGAGCCAATGGAGTCGACGATTCATCAGGTACTGGAGCCTCTTCCACCGGAGCCGGAGAATGAGCCGGCATCGGAGATGGAGCCGGCGTCGGAGAATGCACTGGAGAAGCTGCAGGCGAAGCCGAATGAACAGGAGAACACTGATTCGAGCCTGAGGGAGAAGGAGAGACATAGTCCTTACGACGCTGAGGAGATGGAGAAGTCGATTTCGGAGCCGCGTCCTTATCCGAGCGGCGGTGACAGCCGTGCCTCTTCTTCTTCTTATGCTTCTTTGACTTTGAAGCTTGACCAGACGTCAACTTCAAACCCGACCTCGACCTGGATCTCAACCTTAATCTTCTTCGACCTCTCTTCTCCTTTCTCATCTTCGCCATGAACAGCTTGGCCTCTCTCTCCTTTAGAGCCTTCGGGTTCATCTTGCGACAGCAAGCGCAACCCTCGATGTCGTGATCCGACGACAGGCACCAGACACAATCTTCGTGGGGATCCGTGATGGACATAGGGCCCCCGCACTCCCTACAGGCCTAAACCCTGACTTCCCCGACGACATCTTCAAGAAAGAAACAAGAGAAGTAATCCAGAAACACAATGTAGCAACAAAACAACGGAGAGTCCCAGAAAACTGTTAGCGTCGACAGCGCGGAAAAAAGGGAACTGACGTCATCACGCTGACGAGGCTCTTATGGCTCCGGTGACGTCAGCGGAGCCGCGAGCGGAGCCATGCTTCTGTGACGTTGTCCCCGTCGGCGTTGAGAGCTACGAAAAATTTCCGAATGCTGCTGGCGCAGGGGATATTCACAAGGTGAGGAATCCACTGGCAGATGTATCCATCAGAAAGGTATAATCTGACCCTCGCTAAATGTTTTACTTTCGCACCTGAGATTTACTGCAGATAAGGAAAAAACCTCCCACTCCAACACAAGGCCCTCATGATAAAAAAAAAGCATAAATCACATGATACCTGCAAATGTTGGTATTTTTCTTGAGGCTCTTTCTTCTTTCAATGGCAGTTCTGGAGTGAGACAGGGTTTGGGATGTTCCAAGTACAACGAGAGGGGGGACATCTGGGAAGTGGAAGACAAGTCGAACTCTTCCTGTGATTGAAGTAAAATTGAAAAAATAAACAATTACAATTGATTTTGAACAATTCTGATGTGATGCTGAAAGTGACATGCACAGCTATGTAGTAGAGATGGGTTAGCCACTGAAAGTTCGAGCCAAGTGTCTGGCTCATAGTTAAATCAACATCAACTTGGTCTTTCCGGACAAAAAGGAGCCAAGCTTTCATGTGGCTTCAGCCTGCCACCCAGGCTCTAACCTTATGTGCCAAGAGAAATCCTAATCCTTCGATGCAAAAAAGGAGAAGAGGGGGCTGACTGCACAATGTGAAACCTGGTATAAATCACAAAATTGTGTGATCGTAGGCAAATATTATATATCACAGAGCCTCCTTTTCTTTCAGTATCATATATGAGAGAAACTTCAAATATGTGAGCTCTGGATGTGCACTGCTAAAAAACCTTGTATTAAACTTGTTAGATTGTAATGTTGCTCTATTTACAATAGGGTCATTTGTAAAAAGTATCTCATAACAAATACCACTTAATGTAACAACATAATCTGATGTACTAAGGCACAGCTTTCCAAACTTTTTATGTTGGTGACACACTTTTTGGAGATGCATCATTTTGGGACACAGTAAGGCAGTGTAGCGATCATACCGAGAAATCCAGACCCACCTAAGGGGGGTTCAGGGGGGGGGGGGGGTAATTCGCCCCCCGGAAGAAAATTTTGAAATAAAAGTGGGCAAATGGTGCATTTTCAAGCAAATTTGAGAAAGCAGGAAGGTTACTAAAGCAATTGTGAATCAGCTCTAACAAAGACAGTGACCGGCAAAACTGGGTGTAAGGTCTGTCTGTCTCTCTCTGTCTGTCTCTCTCTGTCTCCCTCTCTCTCTGTCTCCCTCTCTCTCTGTCTCCCTCCCTCTCTCTCTCTCTGTCTCCCTCCCTCTGTCTGTCTCCCTCTCATTCCCTCTGTCTCCCCCTCATTCCCTCTGTCTCCCTCTGCCTCCCCCTCTGTCTTCCTCTCTTTCTCTTCCTCTCTCTCTGTCTCCCTCCCTCTCCCTGCCTCTGTCACCCTCTGTCTCCCCACATCTGTCTCCCTCCCTCTCCCTCCCTCCATCTGTCTCCCTTCCTCTGTCACCCTCTCATCTCTCTCCCTCCCTCTGTCTCTCTCCCTCCCTCTGTCTCTCTCCCTCCCTCCCTCTGTCACCCTCCATCTGTCTCCCTCCATCGGTCTCCCTCCATCGGTCTCCTTCCATATGTCTCCCTCCCTCTGTTGCCCTCCTCCCTCTCTCTCTGTCTCCCTCTCATTCCCTGTATCCTCCTCATTCCCTCTGCCTCCACCCTCTGCCTCCTCCCTCTGTCTCCCTCTCTCTTTCTCCCTCTCTCTCTGTCGCCCTCTCTCTCTTTCTCTGTCTCCCTCCCTCTGTCTGTCTCTCTCCCTCTCTCTGTATACCCCGCACCCCCTCCCTCTGTCTCCCTCTCTCTCTCCCACGGTTTCCCTCTCTCCCTGTCTCCCTCCCTCTGTGTCCATCTGTCTGTCTCCCTCCCTCTGTCTCCCTCTCGCTGTATACCGTGGACTCCCTCCCTCTATCTCCCTCTCTCTCTCTCTCCCACGGTTTCCCTCTCTCTCTGTCTCCATCCGTCTGTGTCCATCTGTCTGTCTCCCTCCCTCTGTCTCCCTCTCGCTGTATACCCTGGACTCCCTCCCTCTATCTCCCTCTGTATGTCTCCCTCCCTCTGAATGTCTCCCTCCCTCCGAATGTCTCCCTCCCTCCCTCTATCTCCCTCCCTCTGCCTCCCTCCCTCCCTCTGTCTCCCTCCCTCTGTCTGTCCCCCTCTGTCTGTCCCCCTCTGTCTGTCCCCCTCTGTCTGTCTCCCTCTGTCTCTGTAGTTCTGTCTCCCTCTCCCTCTGTGTCCCTCTCCCTCCCTCTCCCTCTTCCTCCCTCTCTCTGTCTCCCTCTCTCTGTCTCCCTCTCTCTGTCTCCCTCCCTCTGTCTCCGTCCCTCTGTCTCCGTCCCTCTGTCTCCCTCTCCCTCCCTGTCTCCCTCTCTGTCTCCGTCCCTCTGTCTCCCTCTCCCTCCCTCTCCCTGTCTCCCTCCCTCAATCTATGTCCCTCTATCTCTGTTCTCTGTCTCTGTCCCTTTGTCTCTGTCCCTCTGTCTCCATCCCTCTGTCTCCCTCCCTCTGTCACCCTCCGTCTGTCACCTCACCCCAGCTTCCCTGGCACACACACAGCCACACCCGAGTACTTCGCAGGTCTTTAAAAGACCATTTACTCAGTGGCATAACGAAAATTGAGCCTGCCCGCCCCCCCCTGCAGGGAACGTGGAGGGGGCCCCTCCGAACTCAATCTGTAACTGTCAGGTGGAAATGCGGTGCCGAGGGGGCCCCCTGGAGGTTGAGATTCACATGCTACTGTGATCGATTCCTATATAGAAGCTTTTGTCTGTGTCAATGACAGTGAAACCTGGATAAATATTTAATTCCATGTTTCCATTTGACATCAATGTTGTTATTTTGTGCACAGTCACTGTGTCTACTCGTGTCGCAGTTCCTTTCCTGCCTACAATGTGAGCGCTTTAAAGCTAATATTAAGCGCTAGGCACATAGATGAGTTTTCCAGAACAGCCGGCAGCATTGTGAGTCGTATCGCATACACGTAAACGTGCACTGATGGCAAATGGAAGGGGGACACGTCTTTTAAAGCCTGTGCCCGGTGTTAAGCTCTCAGATGCCTACTTCATGACACACGGGTCCAAGGGTTCCGCACTCGATAGGTGCATCTTTGTAAAGCTGCTTCCCGGGGGCTTGGGAAAACAAGTTCCATCCGTTGGATGTCTCATGCTCATCCGGATTCAACAGAATTAGCCAGGAAGGTTCTGCGTGGGGCTGCTCCAAGGGACAGGTTCGGGAGAGAGTGTGTAAATAAATTTGCAATCTTTTTAACTTTAGCTATCCCGTCAGTCTCATGTGAACAAAAACATATCACAAATAAAGAGTTCATAGATTGCTTCACCACCTTAGTAAGTCGTTCATCTTCGCAATTCTGAAAAGTTGTCAGTAAAACAGAAGGTTTTCAGCAATAGTTGTGTGTACAAAACAGTGCCAGTGCGTGCAGAGAGTCTTCGTTATTGCTCTGAGGCCTGAGTTCTGTGATAAGGGGGCTGGGTTGCTGGAGGGGGGGCTGTGTCAAGCCCCTGCATTTACTTGTTAATGAGGCTTTGTTGTGAATAGCCTGGCCCCCGTGGAGCAGAGTGTCTCGGAGCCCGCACTTTGCTGACACTCTTTCAAAGGAATGTCTCTTAATTATACCGGTGTCATGCCGCGACACACCCACCCTTTGCAGGCGACACAGTACTGTGTCGGGACACACAGTTTGGAAAGCTCTGTACTAAGGTGATACGCTTCACGTGTGAAAGAAACACACTCAACTTTCTAAAGATTAGGAATGGTCACAGAGTATCAAACATTTAGCACAAGTAAAACAAGCATTGGCATAGCCAATAGGTCTCGCCTTTGGGACATTAGAAGTGGTTAGTCCTGCAGCGAGGGTAGGAGAGGACTGAGGCAGTGTGCTCAGGTACTCTACTCGTGGAGGGTAGGGAAGAGGTAGACAAGCTTGTGAGCAGGAGCACGTAGTGGTCTTAAGCACAACTACATTAAGTCTGGGAGTTCAAACTTCTGCACGACACACCAATGCCGGTTCCTTATAGACACAGGGCACCTTTTTTTGCTATCTAGCTCCTATTTGATATCCTAGGCGGCTTGAAGTGCATATTTCTTACTACATGTAACTTGTCAGTTTTGGAGTGTCGCATATGTGCTGTGTATGTTTTATAGGAGTCCTTACTGATAACTGATGCTTAGTGAGATTGTAACAGAAGTACTTTTATAAAAAGTGGTCTGGAGAAGAAGCGTACACCTGTGTAACAAACTCCGTATTGATCTGCGCCACGGTGTGAGTGAGCACCTTCCTGCCACCGCCCTGCGGAGAAGGGGTGCGATTGCCACCGCCATGGTGTCTGTTCGAAGCAGTTCCCGGGGAGCATGAACTTAGATGCTCTGGATTGTGTACCTGCCACGCGCCGGGACTGCACAAGCCGAAGCAGTTTCACTCTCCCGAGCAGCAGCCCCTGCACAGGGGCCGAGCCTAGGCCATATAGGAGCTTGAAGTTGGAAACACAACAAAAGCGCCCTGTTTTGCCCCACCTCCCCCTACATTGATCGGATGGCATGAGTGTACATTGTGCGAGGGGATGTGGATGGGAAGGGGGGGTTCACAGGTATGGGAAATGGCAGGGCGATAATTGGGCACCATTGAGAGAGGAGGGAGGTTTATTTTTTTTTGTGCAAAATTTTATATAGTGCTGGCTAGACCCGGAGGTATCAGAGTGATTCACATGAGGATCAGGGAGATACAGGTTCCATAATTACATAGACAAGTATAGACATAGGAGAAAAGATTGGAGAACATATAGGAGAAATATAGGAGAAAATATATTGTACTAAGTTTAACATGGATTAGGCCGTTCAAAACCTAATTCAAATCATTTTGTATATCTAGAAGTAGTCAACTATGCACCCCATCTAATGAGCTGCAGTTATTCTTGGTGGGAAGACTGTGCTGAAATATTTGTCCAAAGTAAGTGGAGGAGTGTTTCTCCCCCTCCTGCAGCCTCTCCAGCAGTCCTCACTGCTGGGAGGGTTACCCCTGTGTAGTCCAGCATGTGAGAAATACCAACAGATCACAATCTTAGTAGAGGTTTCTACGCTTGATGCCCAACAAGTTGTGCGGCGCACCTGAAAGTATATGTTTCCCCATTCTTTATGTGTGAATGACCCTCCCAACGCCTGTTTCCCAGTGCCTCTGGCCCGCAATTTTCTCTTGCACATCGGGGTGGGTCAGGAGGGTGTATAATTTGTTGACAATACGCATGTCTCCATCTTTGAGTAGGGGCCATTTCTCAAGGGGAGCGAGTGTCCATCTCGCCTCTTATTGTACCTCGGGGGGGGGGGGGGGGGGGGGGGGGGAGGGGGGAGGGGTACCCAATGCTTGACCTGCAGGTACTGGAGGTGATCTGTTTCAGGGATACTATAGTTTTCAGTTGCTGAAAGGAGATGAGACCATCAGTATGTTGCCTTGCCGAAAGGGCTGTAGGGGAAGGCTGGAAGCAAAGTCTGAGTTACCAAATATGGACGTAAATGGTGTTGGGGGAGAACAGCGTTCCTTTCGAGTGGCCTCTCTAACCCAGGCTGCGAGGATAGCTCTGGTGATCGGCAAGGAGTATAGACTGCATGCTCTGTATTTCGTGTGTAGCCTAAGTACCTTCCGAAGGTGCTCTCCCATTATTGAATGCTTCTCGGTCTCTGGGAGGTGCCACTCCGCCAAGAAGTGGAGCTGTGCCGCTTGATGGTAGTGTAGATAAGGAACCTCCAGGTCCCCCTCTCCATTGGGGTGGTATATCTGATTGTGATGCATACATGGGTGTTAGCTTTCCCATACAAAGCATGGATTTCAGCATACCTGCAGGTGGTATCAACAGAAAGGCCTGGAATATAAATAGACCCCTGGGGAGTATTGGCATCTATAAGTCAGAGTCAGGAGAGGCTGTAATGCCTTTATTTGGCGATGTTTGTCCGTATATAGCATAGTAAAGTGCTGTAATTGAATCGTGGAGGCAATCTGTACTCCGAGATACAATACCGAGAATGCAGTCCATGCTAGAGAGTAGCTGGCAGCCAATTGTTCCTGCAAGGTGGGTGGCATCAATATATTGAGGGTCTGTGACTTCTGTATCTTAATGCAAAAGCCAGACACCTTCCCAAACCACTCTAGCTCCTCTAGGAAGGCTGGTGGGTATTGCAGTGGGTCGTCTAAAGCTACTAGGACAGGTTTTGCTGGGCTGTGCCATTAACATATGTGTGTGAAGAGTTTGAAGGGCTACATAGGGATAAAAAAACAACAAAGCCTCGTTAACGAGTGAATGGTCTTGAAAGACCTGTGAAGTACTCAAGTGTGGTTGTCAGCTGAAACACTGTGTGTTTGCCCGGGAAGCTGCTGGGGGTGAGACACAGGAGGGGGGAAGTAAGCGCAGCAGCGTGATGAACGCGCGAGGGGCGGGGTAGTGTTTTTAATGAAGCAGTTTCACGTCAAGTTGCGTTCTTTTCTTCGTATGTGACTGCAGTAGTAGTGGCCATTGTGAATGTACGCACTCAAGGATGTCAAGAGCCCTTATGAGGAGTGTCTGAAATTGACCTGTTTTTTTTTTGTCCCGGACGGTTGTCTTGTAGATCGCTTTCCACAGAGCAGGCTTGTGCATTCATGAAATCTAACAAGACATCATTGACATTGTTTGAAAATTAGCTTAACTCTGAACTGGTACGTCTGTATTTTTTCCACATACCGGTCCCTCTGCCCATCTTCCTCATGGTCTGGCTGTGCGCCGCTTGTCCTGCTGCAGTAGAGAGGGGGGCGTGGGGGGTAAGCGTGGCAGCGTGGTTAACGTGCGAGGGGGGAGTGAGAGCGGCAAAGCAAAACAAAAAAATTGTTGCGCACCAGCTTCCTTCAACTCTGGGTCAGTCGCTCCATGCACTTTTTAAAGTGAAAGCACGCCAGAGTTGAAGGAAGCTGGCGTGAACAAGATGGCGGCGGACTGTCCACTGTCCCACGGACCCGCGCATGCAGTTTGCTATGGACAGATGGCGAGAGCAGCTATCTTTGTCCATGCAGGGGCGTGCATGAGCCCACGGTGGAGAATTGATTCCAAAAGGTCCTCTGGCGAGAGTGGCGCATGTGCTGCTTTCGCCAGGCGAGACCTCATAAAAAGCAGAGTTACACCCCAAGACAGTCTAAACAGAGAATATCATAGCATGCAGTGGTCTCATCCAAACGGAATGTATGTACTATGTAGTTATTATGTTTTTTATTTGGCATTCAGAGTAACTGCTCCAGAGCATGTTAGAACCAAGGAAGCTAAAAGAGGGGGTGAATGAAAGAGGGTGCCAAGCAGCTTGGCTTTTAAAAAACATTTAAAAGATACTCAAACCCCATGGAGCGTTCACACTCAGGACCTCATACCATGACCTAAAAGCGAGAGCATCTTAACTGTCTTTTTAAAGGCTGATATTTTCTCCGTTTTTCACAAATAGGTGGTTATATTTATTATACTACCCAGCCGTATGAAACAAAACAAAAAAGGCAAGGCTTAAGTTCTTGCTTTGTTAAAGAGAGAGGGCATGGCAAGGAAATATAAGTTGACCAAAGGCTGGAAAGTGGAGCATGAATACGTCTAAAACCTGAGCGGAGATCATCTAACAAAGCCCCGATTGGTGTGTATTTTGTCGGGGATTGTTCGCAAAGTGGGACTAAGTCTGGGGAACTTTTTTCCCTCTTCTGTGGATTGCCCTTTAAACTACACTGACAAGTCACTGGTATTTCAATAAGTTCTTAAACTGAATCATTTTGCTGCCCAGTAGGCACATTAGTCAAAGCAAGAATGGAGGCATACGTGCAAAAGGCAACCTGTTGACACACTGCGCCGAGAACGTTAAAGGTAATGAGGCATTTTTTCAGCCCAGGTTTTTATCAGACTGCCTCTGCTGCAGTAGCTATAGGACTTTAAAGATACAAATTAATGCATTTAGTAAGTTTTAAGTAGTAATGTGCCAATTTTTCCAAAGGATTTACATGCTATGCAAGTGGGTTTTCAAATGTACCCACATAGTCAGCCAGGTTGGGCGGGGCTGGACTCCTGTGACCTCCCGGAGGAGGAGTGGCTGCTGCACTCTAAAGTGAGCTTTGACTGCTTGGGCGGCTCTCTCGGGCCAGCCAAATAGTCATGCGTTTTACATGTTCCCCACCAGGCTGCATTACACAGCCTGGTGGGGAACATGCCCAGCCTCCCATTCCCCAGCGGAGGGTCGAGCTACGGCGATCAGACCAATCACAGTAACGCATTGCAGCGTTGTGATTGGCCCAAGGAAGGGAGCCTGTATGCCTCCTGTTTCCGGCCACAGAGAGACGACGAGGGATGATGGAGGAGAGACAACTAGACTCGAGACGCGGCAAGGAGGCAAGTGTTCTTTTATTTTGTACCCCCCCATTACTCCGCCGCCCTCCACTCTCGTTCCTTGCCAGCCGCTAATGCTAAATTATGTTGAAGTGGGAACTCTTCTGAGCGACAGGTAATAAGTAGAGAACCCTTTTGAGTTCGCTCTTCCCACCCCTTCATGTAATCACTACTTTAAGGGTTTTAAATGTTGCTGGGAGAATGTGGAACATGACAAACACTGACCATTTTGGACACCCTGAGCCACCAAGATGAAAAAACCTAAGGGTGTTTGACATACATATAACGAGTATAGTCCTTTGTTTATTTAGCTGTTCCATTGAAAGTACTATCCACTGCCCCCCTGAATAGAACATTCCGTACCAAGGCTGGGGTGATCCACTATATCATGGCAGATTGCAAAAACAACTGGAACATTGCCCTAGGCCGGCTCCCCAATACATGAGGTAATGAAGCTTGAACTAAATCTACTGGCGAATACATTGAATACTCTCATTTAAGGACACTTAATTAAGAGCCCCTGCTTGTTTTCACCACTGCATCAATACTGCCTTTCACTTTTGACCGGGTCCCTGCCAGCCGCCCCGCGGGAGGAGTCACCAGCGCAGGAGCGCTACTTCAGACGTGGGAGCACCAGCTGCGCAGGGACGCGTGCGCGGACGCCGAACGGGTGAAGACTGGGCCAAGACATGCGCGTCTGAGCCCGTCAGTGACCGACAGAGGCTGGGCTGGGCCACCCCTCTAAGGTGGGTGTGCCGCTATCTAGTGTTCTTTAGGACTGTTGGTGGTTTATTCTTGTTCCTGTACCCTGTTGTGACTAGACCGCAAGTGAGACCTACAAGATAATTAGTCATGGGTAAAAGAAAGTTGGGCCCTACACGGAGCACAGCAGGATAGTTGGGAGGACAACAATCGTTATTGACTTATTTGACCGGTGCGATGGGGGCCATCGAGGAGCAAATCCACACAGTGGAAGAGACTCTTATCCAAGGTCGGTTGGGCCTTAGTGTGGAAAGTAACACTGGAGAGAGCTCAATGATTAACACTGTTATGTGTGGGGGGGGGGACAAATGTGCAGGGAGCACAAAACGGTTGTATCCAGGTGACTTAAGATCTTCTATATGAGGGGGATCTAGAAGAGGTTCCCCAACCACCCCCAACACGTTGTAAGAACCCCGAAATGAGGGAGGGTGTACAGGTGGCTATTAATATTGAGAAAAGCCCGGTGAATCAGGGTAAAAAGCCACTTCCCAAAAGAAAGAAGACCTTGGGTAATCACTCGAAAATAGCAGGAGCAAGTGCTTCCGCCTGCGTTGGGAGAGCGAGCGCAAGGAAGCACACTGCAGGACAAACTCTGGAATTTGACCACATAGCGAAGAAGATTGATAATTTACATAGCTTTGTGGTAGAAGCCCTAGGGAAACTAGGAGATAGAGTTGCTAAGATAGAGGGGTGTTTGAGAGGAGATATTAGAGTTACCACATGGGGGGTGAATATCATATAGAAGGATAACCCCGACTAAGTGCACTACCAGCCCCTCAGATCCCCTTAGGATTACAAATGTAGACAGCTCTAAGTCAGATATTGTGAATGATATTACTCGTATGCCCTTCCAAAGATCTAATGCCACTGACAATTACTTACCTCCCCACAGCATATTCCTAATCAGCCCTCAGCAGAGCAGCATGGCACTAATAGCAGAGCTGGGGGACGTCTATTTGGGCATACAGCTCCCCCTGAAAGTCCAGCAATAACATACCTTGATTTACCACCACCGGCTACACCTTATGTATTAGTATTAGGAAATCCCCCCCACAACCCCTTGCATGAAGCAGAATACGAAACATGGGAGAGCCTTCAAAATAAATCTCTACAATGGCTGGGCAAAAAAAAACGGTTTCTCTGACCTATTGTTTAAAAATTTCAAAATGGTAAGACGGGTTTCCTGGGTGGGTAAGGACCAAAAGAGCCTTCAGGGAGATTGTATTGTCCTAACCCTTGGTGACCCTATGCTTGTGCATGCAATACTCATGAGGATAGGTAATGTATGTTTTAATCATATGGGAATCAATGTTCTACCCCTTGGTGCTTTTTACTCGCCCCCTATGGAGAAGTCCTTCAAAAAATATGTTAGGTACCCGTCTGTGGATAGAAGGATATTAACCCGAAGTCCTGCTCCAAAACAGTTTTGCTCTGCTATCCACTCTGGAAGACATTGATTGACCAACAACGCAACATATAGGGGGGGGTCGACCAAGCGAGGAGGGAACTTCTTTTGCCTATGGGTGTCCCCTTACGAGGGTTGGGGAGTGGTCAAACTACTCCACGTAAGAGTCAGACAGTTAGAAATCTGTCCTCGATATATCTCACCGAGGGCATGAAGCTGACTAATAATCATTCCAACTTTGTTGATAATTCTGAACCTGTCCTGAAATTCTAGCATCATCTAGTATGACTGGGGATATCCCCAGTGGAAATATGTGCCCTTGTGAGCTTGGAGGGGGACAAGCTCAGATACATACTAATGAGGCCTGTAAAATACTTTATTGGAACATTGCGGGATTGAGCAAAAAAGTTAATACCCTGAATGGCTAACCTTTGTAGAAAATGTTTCTATAATTTGTCTACAAGAAACCTGGTCAGACAAGGAACATCACATTATTGGCTTTAGATCCTGTTTTTGGACCGGCAGTTAGCAGTGGGCACGGGCGTAGTAAAGGGGGCTTGTGTATATATATTTCTAATATGGCAGGGGTATGTAATACAAAACTTATAAGTGAGTGTAACTACTATCAAATTTTATTAATAAACAAGATAGATGGTTATGGTCTAGTGTTAATTAATTTTTATAATAGCATTCCCAAATCTCCTTCAAGAATCTATATAATATCTTGGGTAGTTTGGACGACAAAATGTCTGGTGATATGTATATTATTTGGGGTGGTGATTTTAATTGTTTTTTGTGCCAGTATAGTCAATGGGGCATATGTGGTTTAGGTAAAGAGAAAGAAGATCAATCTGCCCATTTTGCTCACTGTGTATTGGGGACCTGTTAAATGAAATTATTTTCCAGTTTGACCTTGGTTATGCAAATGAATTGTGTACTTTAACTGTAACCTTTAAGCCTACGTTTAATGGTAGGGGATGTAACTCTATAATTGACTACATCCTAGTATCAAGTAGATATCAAGGTAGAGTTCAGACCTTTACAACACATGATTTTTTAATGAGGGATCATTATCCTGTTAGCATGGCTTTTGAACTGCAGAGGACAGAAAAACTAATAGTCAAGAGAAGACAAACTATGTTTTTAAGATCAATCTTGCCTATAGTATTGGGTACTCCCTAAAGTGGGCAAAAGTGGATCACGCGGTCTTTATACATAATCTGATAAACACTACCCGGGATGATTTCGAAATTTATTTAACCGAGGGTAATGAGGATAAAGAGGTTTTAAATGCTTTCCGTAATATTTCAGGCGAGGCTCGGAAGTTACTGACGAGGGAGCATAAACAGGGTTTGAATAAGCCAAATGGATGGTTTGATAAAAATTGTAGCAAAGCCCACACCCTCTTGAATAAGGTATTGCATAACCCTAATAGATCTAGAGAAGAAATAAGACAGGCGAGATATTCCTATCGACAGGCCTTAAAAAGGAGAAAGATTCAATTGAAGACAGAAGCATGAGAGACGTTACACAAGGCTTGTGTAAGAAAAGATAATTACGCCTTTTGGAAAGCAGTGAATGCCCCATTCTTTACACAGAGGGACACAGATAAGATAGATATTGCTATTACGGAGAATAAGTGGGTTGAATTCTTCGCGGGTCTCTATAACGATGATCCTAAGAGACAAAATGAGATAGCCTTATCGGTAGCAATCACCAACGATAGTGTGCAGAAGGAAGTATTCCCCATAGATATTAGCACCTCTATTGAGGAGGTCACAAGGGCCCTAAAAGAAAGTGCCTCAGGTAAAGCACCAGGACCGATGGCGTCCCCGTGGACGTGTATAAAAATAATATTGAATTATGGGCCCCTCTACTTACTAATCTTTTAAATAGATGTATTTGTTATGGTTTTATCTTCACATGGTCGGATGCTATAGTGATCCCAACTTTTAAAAAGGGAGACAGAAACGAACCAAACTGCTATCGCCCTATCTCCCTGCTAGACTGTCTTCTGAAAGTAGTGGGGAGGATGATTCTTAACAGATTGCAATCTTGGAAAGAAGAGACAGGTCTCCTATCAAACCTACAATATGGCTTCCGAGCAGGGCTGGGCACTGTTGAACAAGGCCTGAATTTAATGCTGATTATAAGTAAATACACGGTTGCTAAGGAGGGGAAACTCTTTTTGTCATTCGTTGATCTAAGTTCAGCGTTCGATTGTGTTAATCATGAAATATTGTGGAGAGTTCTTAGAGATATGGACATAGACCTATCCTTGCTTTTATTTATCAAAGATCTGTATAGGGAGGCAGGAGCCAGGATCCGCTATGGCAGGCAGGGGGAATGTTCGGCCGAATTTCGTATAAAAAAGGGAGTGAGGCAAGGTTGCAAACTTGGACCTTTCCTCTTCTCTTTATATATAAACAGTCTGGGTAAATGTTTGATTGAGCATCGACAGGACTACCCAAATATTATGAACACCCCAGTCCCCATTTTACTCTATGTGGACGACGTTGTTATTATGGCGCGGACGCAGGTGGGGTTGCAACGAACAGTCACCAACGTTGTTGATTTTATGCATGACAGGGGTTTAAAAGTTATTATTAGTAAAACTTTTACTATGAGTTGTGGGAAATAAACAAGGAAAAAATGTGATATCTATATTAACAACAGTAGTGTAGGAAGTACAGATAAGTTTTCCTATTTGGGTATCAGGTTTGATCAGTCTGGACTGCGGCGATGCAGGCAAGAAAATTGATGTTCATTAGAGCCCTTGGCGCAGTCACTAATTTCTCAAAGAAACTAGGCTGTAGACCAGTCCCTGAGTTATTAGCTATTTATAAAGCAAAATGTAGGTCAACAGCGACTTATGGCACAGGTATCTGGGGGCTTGTAGAGGTTGACCAGATTCAAAGTTGTGAAAGGAATATGCTACTTACCAGTATGCATCTGTTCTTGGCATGTAGGGCTGCTGACATTCATATCTGTGCATAGATCGCCACCTAGTGTTGGGTCCGGACGATTGCACCTTGCTGTCCTGGAAGAGTCTTCGAAGCATCACGAGATAGGTGACTCCTCCCCTGGACTACACTGCGCATGAGCATCTTCTCCATCCTCAGATTGTTTTTCGACATTGTGGCAGAGATGGAGATAGTAAAGTAAGAGATGGCCATGCAAAAGATAATGCTGCAGCTGCAACAGGCACCGGGGAGGAGGGCGGCCGATATGAATGTCAGCAGCCCTACATGCCAAGAACAGATGCATACTGGTAAGTAGCATATTCCATTCGAGGCATGTGGGCTGCTGTATTCATATCTGTGCACAGACTGTACAGCAGTATCTCCTCTAGCGGTGGTTACCTGTGCCAGATGCAGCAGTTTGAAAGAGAGTTTTGAGGACAGCCTGGCCTACAGCAGCTTGCTGTTTTGCTTGCACGTCTACAAAGTAGTGTTTTGTGAAAGTGTGTATGGTAGACCATGTGGCTGCTCTACATATGTCTTCAAGAGGAATATTCCCTAGGAAAGCCATGGATGCCCCCATTTTGCGCGTAGAGTGTGCTCTTGGGGGGACAGTTAAAGTACGTTTAGCTTTTTGATAACATATTTGAATGCATTTAACTATCCATCTGGCTATTCCTGATTTGATATGGGATTCCCTTTATGTTGTGGTGAAAAAGCAACAAATAATTGTTTTGTTTTTCTAAATGATTTAGTTCTGTCCACATAATAAAGCAGAGCTCTATTTACATCCAGTGTGTGTAGGGCTCTTTCAGCTACTGACTGTGGATTTTGGAAGAACACTGGCAGTTCTATTGATTGATTAATATGGAAAGTGGATATGACCTTTGGCATAAACTTAGGGTTTGTTCTAAGTACTACCCTGTTAGCATGTATCTGCGTGAAGGGTTCTTGAATTGTTAGTGCTTGTAGCTCGCTAACTCGCCTGAGTGAGGTAATGGCAATCAAGAATGCCACCTTCCATGTTAGAAATTGCAATTCGCATGAGTGTAGAGGTTCGAAAGGAGGTCCCATAAGTCTGGTAAGTACTATATTTAGGTTCCAGACTGGTGAAGGTGGGTGTTTTGGAGGAATCCCCCTTTTAAGACCCTCCATAAAAGCCTTGATAGCTGGTACTCTAAACAGTGAAAGGTGTTGTCTGTTTTGGAGATATGCTGCTATAGCAGCGAGGTCTTATAGAAGAATATGCTAGGTTGCATCTTTGAAGATGCAATAGGTAACATATAATGTTTTTTATGGAAGCATCTAATGGGTTGATTTGGTTATTGTTGCAGTAAATAACAAATCTTTTCCATTTAGCTGCATAGCATGCTCTAGTAGTTGGTCTCCTTGCCTCCTTAATGATGTTCATGCAGTCTGGAGGTAAGTTAAGGTATCCACATTCTAAGACTTCAGGAGCCAGATCGCTAGGTTCATCTGATTGGAATCTGGGTGTCTGAGTTAGAAGATGGAGTGCGAGGCACAGCCTTTGATGAGGAACTACTGAAAGCTCCAGGAACGTTGTGTACCATGGCTGTCTCGCCCATGTGGGAGCAACTAGGATCATTGTGAGTGACTGTTGCCGTAGTTTGCATGCCACCAGCGGAATCAGTGGTGCTGGGGGAAAAGGGTACGCAAATCTGCCTGACCAGTTCATCCATATCGCATTGCCCTGTGACAGCGGACGTGGGAACCTGGCGGCAAAGTACTAGCATTTTTAGTGTTCTTTTGTGGCACACAGGTCTATCTCTGGGTGCTCCCATTTTTGGAAGAATGGCTGGAGAACTTGGGGTGAATCTCCCATTCGTGTAGTTGTTGGGTGTGTCTGCTGAGCAGATCTGCTACTTGATTGTCTTTCCCTGGGAAGTGTTCTGCCAGGAGAAAGATGTTTTTTGGAATTGTCCACTTCCATATGTTCTGTGCTAAGTGGGACAGCTGTGGAGAGTGTGTTCCTCTCTGTTTCTGGATATAGCACATGGCTGTCATGTTGTCCGTCCGGATGAACACAGTCTTGTTGTACAAGTATTTTTGGAATGCTTTTAGGGCTAGAAATATTGCTAGCAACTTTAGTTGGTTGATATGCAGTTTCTTTTGTTTGATTGTCCAGAGCCCTTGGACTGTGTATTGAAGTAAGTGGTTTCCCCAACCTGTCAGTGATGCGTCCGCTGTTGGTACTAGTTGTGGAACTTGCTCTTGGAACAGTCGCCCCTTGGAAAGTTTTGTGGGTTCCACCACTGCAGAGAGTTGTAAGCGCGACTGTCTACCAAAACTAGTGTAGGAAGGTGGATACCCGACTATGGTTACCCCAGATTTTTTGCCTAGTGTTTAGCTGGTTTTCGACTTAGTTGGCCTGGGATCCTGCTAATCAGGGCCCCAGGCTATCTGCTCTTTCTTTAAAATGGACTCCATGCACCCTAGGTAAATCTCCAATTGGATACTGGGTCACCTTATGAGCCCCTGTACAGTGTACTATAGGTACCCAGGGCTTTGGTGCATCTAAGGCCTAACAGGGGCTGCAGCATGTATTATGCCACCCGTGGCTGGCCACCCAAATTGACACAACTGGCTGATCACTCAGCTGGGGCAAGGTGGTGTAATCACCCTTTGCTTTAGATATAGTATACCTATATCTAACCTTATATCTAGACACATATACACCTATAAGTCACTCCTATGGCAGGCCTTTACAATCCTGGAGGCAGAGTGCTTGGTTTTATGTGAGATGGTGCTATAGCACGAGCTGAGCCTGTCTGCAGCTTTCGGAACCATGTCCTTATAGCTGTTCTAGGATATTGCCATACCATATACTCTTAAGTGCATTATAAACCTCACGGTTAAATGCTAACTCTGGTTTGGCATTATCAAAACATGTCGAGTAAGGTGTCATACGATTTGGAATACTACCCCCTCGCCAGTCCAGGCGACGGGGGTAGCATTCCACCCTTCTAGAGGGAGAAGACATGTTGTTCCTAATATTCCCGGTTAAAGTTAACCAGAGCCTCAGCATCACAAAATGGATGCTGCTGCCACAGACACAAGTCTGACCTCCTGCTGCTGGGAGCCCTTCCAGCAAGGGAGGTTTGGACACTAGGTTTCCTGTCTTTAGGTTCGATACGCTTTTTATGCTTGGCAGCTTTTTTAGGTTGACTGTCCTTTGTCGAGTCAATGACTTTTTTCGGATCAACTGGGTTTTTAGGAGCACTTGTCTTTGGTTCAATGCCTTTCTTCGGCTCGATAGCCTTTGGTGTGACCTTCTTTGGCTGGACCACCGACTTCGGCTCGACGACTCTCGGTTCGACGGCCTTCTTTGGTACGACGCCCTTTGGGTCGACGACCTTCTTCGGTTCTGCGACCTTCGGCACAACAGCCTTTTTTGGGTCGACGGCCTTCTTCGGTTCGGCGACCTTCGGCTCAACAGCCTTCTTTGGCTCAATGGCCTTCTTTGGTTCGGCGCCCTTCGGCTCGACGGCCTTCATCGGATCGATGCCCTTAGGCTGTACGGGCTTCCTCGGTTCGACGCCCTTCGGGTTGACGACCTTTTTTGGGTTCTAGAACCTTCTTGGAGATAACGTTACTTGGACCTGGGGTCTCTGAAGGCTTAATTTTATGTTTTCGGAGCCGGAAGGCGAGGCTTCTGAATGAGTTTTTGGATCTTGGCTAAGGCCTTTAGGCGATGCCTCGACCGGAGCCTTCGGTAACGGGGTAATCGGTGTCGGGGGCAGTGTACTCACGGTTTGCCCCAGTGGGGTTTCGTCATCGGAGTCCGAGTGGTCCTCGATGGTGATGATCTCTAGATCCAAATCTTCCGCTTCTGGGAGTTCTTGTTCATCATCGAAGATGTTGTCTGGTTCCGGTGCCTGTCGCTGCATCTCTTGCCTAGCGGTCCATCGAATCCGGATGGTTTTCTTCAAACGGAATTGGGCACAGGTTAGGCAATTTTCTTCTTTGTGGTTTGGTGATAGGCACTTGTTGCATACTGTATGTTTGTCAGTATGCAGGAATTTGGAGTGGCATTGTGGGCACCTTATGAACGGGCTCCTTTCCATCGACAGCAGGCCCACGTGGCGTCGAAAAGGCCCAACGGCCCGCGTCGACGACCGGGTCGAGATGGAAAGTTTGATCGAGTCAAGAAGTACCGAGCGAGAACAATACAGTCGAAGTCGCAGGCCTTTTGGCCTTTAGAAAAGTTTGGTTTCGATTCCGAAGTTGGAGTATAGGAATAACATCCGAACCCAATGGCGGAAAAAAACAATCTGAGGATGGAGAAGATGCCCATGCGCACTGTAGTCCAGGGGAGGAGTCACCTATCTCGTGATACTTCGAAGACTCTTCCAGGACAACAAGGTGCAATCGTCCGGACCCAACACTAGGCGGCGATCTATGCACAGATATGAATTCAGCACATGCCTCAAACATGCGTTTATACGTTATCTCCTGGCGGTTCCTGGTTCTACTGTTAATTTTACCTGCCATATGGAACTTGGTGTTGTATATCTATCTAGGACCCTAACTCGATATTCCCGATTCATGCCCTTATGTGGTTATAACATATAATATCCTTATAAAGGCATAGGAATCGCATCCATATTTAGTAATAGCCCATGCAGTCCAAGTACGGCAAGGCTACTCCCATAGACTCCTAGAAAGCACAACGTTTTCTTTAAACAAATAAAGCCTCCAGCAGCCCGGGAAAACCCCCTGCTCTTGTTTTGATTTGCACAAGAACTCCTAGAGTCCAGAAAGAACTGTTAGTTCTTGGTGACGTCTTATGTCCAACCTTACGTCAAACCCGGCACCTTTCAGGTATAAATATACCAACGTTGCCTTAAGCTAACATACGGTGGTTGGGAGCAGAGCGACGTTCTACTTGCCTGAGAGCCCAGCTGTTGCGGAGAGCCAAAGGAAACCGCCCCTCCCTTTGACGCACTGAGAGAGACGCTGTCTTTTTCTCCAGCCGAGAAAATCCAGCTCCAGTGTTCCCGAGTTACCCTCGTGGGTTGCTGGGAGATCGAGTCCTGAGAAGCGAGATACAAGACCTCCTGCTGGGAGATGGAGTCCTGAGAAGCGAGATACAAGACCTCCTTCATTCTATAAACAAGGTACGGAACTGATTAAAACCTTAGAGAGAATTCTTGATTCCGATACTTGGCAAAACTTAACTTAACTTAAAACTGCAACTTACTTACGTTAGTCAATGTTTTTATGTATGTATATATTGTATCCATTTTAAAGTATCATATGGCTAAGAAACCATATCCATGCTTTTACAGTATTATTTCATAATACTACTTTTACTGTACGCACTTTACTTTATGATAAGTATTGCAATAGTGGCAATTCATTTCTCTTGCATGAGAAAGAAGACTGCTCAATAAAATAACACCTTTTTATTGAAAACGCCCGTCTCTCTATTTCTCTGCACTCTTTTGGAACTAAGCATGCACGATTGACTGAGTGAAATAGTTGTCTATTGTTTTCACACGGGAGATACATTCTTTATTCTGAGGGAGCAAAGTTGTCATGTTTATGCGGTTGTCAGAAACTAATCCCTTCTTGTCTAAATCAGGCCAGGTAACCCTTTCCTGAACATTTGAGAAAGTTTCTAGTGACCTCTGAGCTAGCTGGCAAAACTAAGTCTAACATAGTCAGTAGAGTCCTAGATGACCTCAGTCCTACGTCTACACTGCTGTTTATGTTATTCCAATGCGCAGAGCCTATTGGGAATATAGGAACTACACTACATGGCGCCCAACGTTTCGTAAGGCGATAATCTAACGCAAGACACTAGAGTAACTCAGTCGTGCTTTTCACACAGACCCCTTTCTCCCGTAAAAAACTCCAATAGACGTCTGGAGTGGGTGAAAGGAAAATATCCGCCGGAACTTAGTAGGATGAGAATCCTATGAATTAGTTCTTAGTTTAATCAACGTTGAAGGATACAGTGTTCCAAAATATTGTGCACCTAATCTTTGTTTCCTTGAAAACTTGATCTGCAACAAAGAAACTTTCCTTCAGTAAAATGGCGGAAAGTGAAGACGAAAGAGATAAAGAAGCATTAGCAGCTCAACTCCTAGCGGATGACACCTCCATCCAAGAAAATGACCCGAGTGCTATACTCATTCCGGTCAATATAAGAAGAACTATAACTCTTAAACTTATAGAAAAGGGACTATCACCAAGAGGTGGTACGGTCATATTCGTGATAGAGGCAGATGAATTTCGGCAGACAGAGGTATTATATTCATGGATACATTTTCCAGCAGCACACGCTGTGACAAAAGATTTCCACTATTACAAAATAGAGGAACCTCCGGATGAATACACTCCTTTCGAGGACGTTGAAATCCCACTTCCTTACCAAGAGCATCTGCTCTGGTTTAAAGGCGCCCTAAAACATCAAAATCACATCACCAGGCATGGTCCACTAGGTAGACCAGGAGCCACGTTGTCGGTTCTAGCCAGGTACGCAACACACCCAGACATTGAAACAATGTCAAGCGAAGAACTCCTAGTTAAACTAAAAGAATTAACAAAGGCATATAGAGAATTAGTTCAATTGGCAAGGGACGATATAGAGTTCCGCCAGAAATTGAAGGAGACAGATACAACAGACCAACCATTTGAACTTGCCAGAATCATAGAAAAATCCTATGAAGAACTAGGAAGAGATAGTTTGGGTGGGAAACCAGTAAAACCCCAACTAACTGAAAATCCTGAAAAAACATTTATTAAAAATAATCTAAACACTCCAAAAAGAGCTGGGATGGTAATAAACAATCCACTCCCAAGGAAAAACGTTTTCAGTCCAGAGGAAGGTCTCCTCAACGGAGAAATAGATCTCCTGGTCAAGGAGGCAAGTCTCCCCAAAGGGAACCCTCTGAGAAAAGATACAACCTTAGAGATAGGAATAAACTGAGAAAACCTGATAGATATCAAGATATTGATACACGTCCCTCTCGATCATTTCAGACTTCCTCACAGAAATCGGAAAGAAGAGGACGGTCAGAACACAAGGAAGAGCACGTCAAGTCCAAAGACAAAGAACCTGCTCATCAAAATAAAAAATCACAATTTCCCAAGGAAAAGGTAGCAAGTATAAAAATTAAACATGCCGAGGATTCTGAAGACACAACTGAAAAACGGAGAGTGGGCTCAGACAGTGCTAGACAGAGCAGCAGAAGTGACAATAGCTCGCAAGAACCTGATGAATCTTCTGGAGACAGTGGACACAAATGAATACATTCAGGTGGAAACTGCAGACACACGAGTTAGTGTGCCCCATAAACTATATGAAATAACATTACGTATAGAGGGAGATAGATAAAACTAGAAAAATAAAAGGTCTCTTTTGGGAGAAACTTTCTAAAGGCTATGACATCCTGTTAGCTGAAAAAGACTGGCCACCAAAGTTTGTCAGGGAGTGCCCTCATGGCGAAGAAATGATTATGCCTGCCTTCTCAAATCACATTCCAATTCATAAAAAATACACATTTGCAAGAAAATGGGCAGTTGCCCAAACCCCTGCTTTATATAAAAATCATGTAGGATGGGATGAGGACTCTCCTCCTCACAAAATCGAATTAAAAAATCAGCCCACTGCACAAAGGCAGGACCCAGTTAAACAAGAAGCAAAAAAGCAAGTCAGGGAGATCTCAGATCAACTTGAATATCAGGGGGTGATTGAAACAGGCACCTCACAAATGAACAATCCTTTGTTTCCTGTCTCCAAGCCAGACAATTCATATTGTCTAGTTTTGGACTACAGACACCTAAACTCCTGCTGCAAGACATTTGCAGTACAAAACTCACACAGTGCAGCACTAATGAATAACATTGTGCGCAAAAAATATAAATCGACATTAGACATCTCAAATCGATTCTTTTATCAAAACATTGCACCTGAAAGCAGGTATTTGACCGCTTTCTCAATAATGGGGTCGCAAAAACACTTCTGTCGACTCCCACAGGGATTCAAGAATAGCCCAGGATTATTCTCAGCAAGGGTAACAGAGTTATTACAAATATATGATGATGAGGCATTATCATATGTCGATGACATCTATCTTACAGACGATGATCTGGAGACTCACTTGAAAAGAGTGAACACCATAATACTTGGGTTCGCATCACAGGGTTACAAATTCAACTTTAAAAAGTCAAGAATTGACCATCTAACAGTCCTATTTTTAGGATATGAATTATCAAGTGAAGGCAAAAGCCTGGCAGACAACTTCCTAGAGAAGTGTGCAGTACTCCAAGCACCAAAGACGCTGAAGAATTTACAATCAATACTAGGCTTCCTGAATTTCGGTAGAACAAACATTCTAAATTATGCAGAGAGGGTTAAACCTCTCTATGAATTGATAAAACCTGATTTCAAACTTATACATTGGACTCAGAAACACACAGAAATTTTAAGATCATTACAAACAGATATGTTAGCTAAAACAAAATTGCAAACTCGCGATAACGTACGCAACCTTGTAATCCGAGTCATCCCAGGAAGATGCGGATTCACATACCTGACCTCTAATGAGGGAGAAACGGTACCTATAGCTTATAAATCCCACTTATACACTCAAGCTGAAATGAAATTCAGTTCGACAGAAAAAAAATTCTGATAGCGGTTCAAACTGCTGTAGAAAGAGAAAGAGCCCTAGCCCAAGGCAAAAGGATAACTGTTTATACAGCAGAATCAGCCCTTGAGGCGTTAACAAGCCCAGTCAATCTAAAAACGGTGGCACTAGATCCAAAATGGATACAATGGGAAAACTCTCCTACTACAGAAGACGTGAAATACTATTTTGACCCGAAACTGAAAAAACTAGATGATCTAGAATACGAACAAGAATATCCTCTGCCAATCGACATTCTGCCTCTCGAACAATATATCTGCGTAATCTATATGGACAGATTCGCACAACACTACGATGTAGATAAAAAATCCTACAATGCAGCGTGCGCGATTGTTAATGGTCGCTGGCGCTCTGGTAAATTCAGACCTATGATTACCAAAACTGAATCACTCAGAAACTGTTCAGCTTTACGAGCTGAAATAAGATCTTTAAAAATGGCGCTAGAAAATGCCGATCGCGAATTCCCGATAGTGTGCGATTCACATTACTGCGTCCAGTCTTACAATAAGAGCTTGCAGACCTGGATTCAAAACAAACGGTTACAAAGATGACACAGGTGCCACAATAAAGCATAAAAGGCTTTTGGAACAAGTAGTTCTTTTGCAGAAAGAACTACAAAAGACTCACGTGATACATACACTGAGTCATCAACTTGATGGCGTTCACGTTGCAGGGAATTCATTGGCTAACAGAGCCACAACGGAAGCGGTTCAACCGGCTTCCGTAGCCACAAAAAAGCGTTCAGAAAAACACATAGATGGGGAAACCATGCTGGCGGTAAAAGCCGCATAAAAGGCGATTATGCAGCACTACCTCTTGTAGGAAGGTGTATACCTGACTATGGTTACCCCAGATTTTTTGCCTTGTGTTTAGCTGGTTTTCGACTTAGTTGGCCTGATTCCCTGCTAATCAGGGCCCCAGGCTATCTGCTCTCTCTTTAAAATGGATTCCATGTACCCAAGGTGCATAACTAAATTGGCTTGGGTCACCTTGTCAGCCCCTGTACAGAGCACTGTAGGTGCCCAGGGCATAGGTGCATCCAAGGCCTACCAGGGGCTGCAGCATATCTTTTGCCACCCCTGGCTGGCTATCGAAAATTGACACAACTGGCTGATCACTCAGCTGGGGCAAGGTGGTGTAATCACCCCTTGCTTAGATATAGTATACATATATCTAAACCTATCTGGACACATATATACCTATCAGTCACTACTATGGCAGGCTTAACAATCCTGGAGGCAGAGTGCTTGGTTTTATGTGAGATGGTGCTCTAGCATGAGCTGAGCCTGTCTGCAGCTGTCGGGACCAACTCCTTTAGCTGTTCCGGGATATTGCCATGTCTAGTCTAGTCTGGATATTTATATTGCGCAACATATCACATCCCGAGGGAGTCTCATGGCGCATGCGGACAGTCCTGAAGAGAAGTGGATGAGCCAGAATATGGATTTTTACCTGAAGAGCCATGTTTTCAATTTTTTGCGGAAACTCATGAGTTCAGTAGTTGTACGTATGTTTAGGGGGAGTTTGTTCCATAGGGATGGTGCCATAAAGGAACCATATACTCTTAAGTGCATTATAATCCATTGCGGTTATATGATAACTTTGGTTTGGCTTTATCAAAACATGTCGTGTAAGGTGTCATACGATTTGGAATACTATCCCCTTGCTAGTCCTGGCGACGGGGATAGAATTCCACCCCTCTAGAGGGAGAAGACATGTTACTTTGCTAAAACGCGGTTGATTTTAAAAGGGCCTCAGCATCACAAAATGGATGCTTCTGCCACAGACACGAGTCTGGCCTCCTGCTGCTGACCGAAACTTGGCAGAGGAGGCCTGGGCAAAGGGTTTCCTGTCGCGGGGAGGTGTCACACCACCCCAGACAGGAGATAGTGGATTGTAGCAGGGAGGTTTGAAAGAAAGCAGACACTGCCTGGGGAGCACAAGGCTTCCCCTTGCATAATCCGGTCAAACCGGTTCTGGGGCACACCAGCCCCAGTCCCAGCGCGACCCTGGACAAAGGAAAAGGGGTGTATCCACCCCCTTCCTGGGTCCCACCCATAGGAGGGACCTAGCAGGTAATCCAGCCCTCCAGTTTGGAATATAGGCGGGAGCAGTGCCCATGCACTCAGATTATCCTGACTGAAACTTATGAAACAAAACTCTGGACCCTTCGACATCCTACTCGACGTAGAAGACTGAAGAATCTCCCTTGTGGTCAAGGAGTGACCACCCTGTGCAAACAGGCACCATCCAGCACCTCAACGTTTGCTTTGTTGCAGTTCCCGCCGGAACTCGAGCGACAGAGTTCTACAAGACCCAGCGTTCCTCCCTTCTAACAGCCCGATCCACAGTCCCTGCAGAGCTGAGACCCATGGAGGCGACCTGAAGCGTGGGGCAGGCCATCTTGGAAAGACCACGAGGCGCTGACCGTGCAGCTTCCAAAGCTCCCTCGAAGCTGTGCATTGGGGTTTGAGAAGCCCCAGCCCTGAGCCACTCCTGCACCGAAGCTCACCCCTCTACACTCACCCAGTGCTGCGTGGGGCCCTTCTGCACTTTTTGGCTCAATGCGTTGGTCCGGTCGCTTGCCCGTTGGCTAGCGGCCCCAGTACTGACGAACCTTTGAATTTGACCTGCCAGTCCGGTTGCTCTGGACTGGCCCTCGCTCCCCTGAAAAGGAGCACCCGCTCTGACCTTCCTGGTCCGAGTACTAAGCGATCTTCGAATCCTGCGTGGGTTGCGCTTGCCAAGGTTTGTTTGCTCCAATCCGGAAGCCGACACCGCCGACAGCGAGAGCCTTCGTGGGACAGCTCGTGATCCACTACTGGACATCCTCGGTGCCCCAGAGTCCACGTGGCAGCGGAGACAAGCTTCTCAACAACCACCTGATTGCGCCCGACATTGCCAGGTTCCACCCTGGTCACTGCTGAGTGACCCAGACTCTGTCCCCTCTGCTTTCAGGTCATCTACCTCTTCGATTCACCCTTGAATCACAACGGACACTTCTCTTCTCGACGCCTGCAGCATCTTCATCTTCAGGCACCATCGACCTGCGTGACGAAACCCGACACTACTTTGCACCCGTGCACCTGCTTCCTGTGGGTGAGGTAACTCAGCAACGTCGGTGCTCCTGTACTGGTACACACCTCTAGTGTATATGTCTAAAGTTTCGTCCTTCTAGGTCAGTCGGAAGGTTCCTTTAACAGTAACTTTGTAACTTTTACGCACCATTGACAATGCATTGGTGCATGTGTGTGCTTTAAGCGCTGCACCCGATTCCTGCGGGCTTTTCCAGACTTCAGCATTGCTAGTCCCGATTGGTCCCAGCGATTCCCTAGGCCCTAGGCCTAACCACTGTTCGATTAGTGGCTCTTATACCACTATTTTAGTATATGGTTTGAGTGGCCACCCGCCCTCATCCATAATTGTGCAACTTTTATATGTTTAACTGTGCTTTTGTTTAAACGCTTGTGCCTCTGCACTCATAAAGAGTACAGAGGATTATTCTAGTAATAAAGACATATATTTTTATAATACATAACTTGTGTGGTGTCCTTTCATTTGATATTACAGGATTGTGATTGGTAAAACAGCTTGCTTAACACGACCTCTTGAGTTAAGCCTTTAAGGCTGCTTAGTCCATGCTACCCTTAGGATAGCTTGTCTATAAGGTTAACTTACAACCAGACACCATAAGGGATTGTTTGGACTGATACAAGGTGATTCCAGAATTGGGAACATCATATATCAGGCCAACTTCTTACACCTCTCAACTGTCCACTCAGTAATACATACATAATTGATGCAAACTCCGTTCCTTTTGCTCAAATCCCTGGAGTGGGGGATAGAGCAATTCCAAACACAAACCGGAGAGTTTTCTTGATTGAAGACGCACACATGGGATTGGGTCTAAGGCACCAAGAGATCTTGAAATCTCTAATAGAATTACAATCAGAAAACGGGTGGCCGGGGATAAGCTTGCAAATTTACAAATTTGCAATGGATTGTCCAGACTGCAACAGAGATCGCAGTTGTGAACCGGACCAGACTATTGACAGGACACCTTTATTAGAAAGCATCAGGCGATCTATACGCAGAAATCCAGCCGGAGAAATGCAACCCCATAATTATTAAGCCCAGATTCACTAAAAATGTAGACCCCAGCGCTCGGTTGACGCCAGAACTGTTATAAAAGATTTGCGAGTCTTTATTGGCACATACACAATTGGCATGCTACATTCTGATCAGGGTCCTGCGTTTAGCTCTCGAGCTTACAAAGAGGCCATGAGCAGCATGGGAATTGCATTGCAGTACTCTTCTCTCTTCCATCCTGAGGGAAATGCGGTAGTGGAAAGAAAAAACCATGACATAAAGCAATCTATAACGGCGAGGGTATTTGGTTCGGGTGATGGGTGGGTCAAACATTTAATAAGTGTCCAACGTAGTCTTAATAACATGCCAAGAAATTCTCTAGGAGGTATCAGTCCGTATGAGCTTTTGTTTGGAACTAGAATGATTGTCCAGGATCTGGATCGTCAAACTTCAGTGGTAGAAGAAAAAACCTTTGATATCAAAGATCGTTTGGCTGTTTTACAGGACTTGAATGAAACAAGAAAGAGTCTAAGTAACATAAAGTTTAAGCCAACAACCACTGAAGAACCACCTGTCCCAGCAAGACCTGTCTGGATTCCGAAGATTGGGGATCTGGTCAGAGAAAAGATCGCGGTGAAGAAGGAATTTGGGCCTTCTTACAGAAAAGCAGTACATGTCTTAGCTGTCAGTGGAACAAGATCAGTAGTACTACCGCCACTTGCTGGTAAAAAGGAAAACAGAATTGTTTCCATCGATCTGGTGAAACCACAAACATGGGGCCGATAATAAATAGCAGGCCCAGTGGAACACCAAGAAATAGCAGAAGACCAAACTTTGCTACAATCCAAGAGGTACAAACTGAAAGACTAATCACATTCGATAAACCTGCAGTAAATAACAAGGGACTATGCAACAAAGCCATGGAACTTGTGCCTCTTGAAACCCAAATCACAACAATTCGTAAGGAAACACCAATCTATAACGATGTGGCATCAAAATGTACAAATGTAACAAAAGAACTTGCAAAAATCAATGGAAATCCGGAAGCAATCCCACCAATTGACAGAAAAGCATCTGGCTATTTTATCAACTTTGATGACTTTTCCGATGATCCAAGTGACCATGGAGACAAGCCAGCAACAAAAACTTTCAAAGAAAAAATGACCGAGCTTTTACACCAACTAAAAGAAACATATCTGATTTCACCATGGATTGAATTTTGGACTGTGTTAGGTGTACTTTTTCTCCTGCTTTGGCTCATCATGGTTTTATGCTTAGGTAGATCCATTGATGGAAAATATAGTACAATGGACACAGCAAGTCAGAACATCAACTTGGTCTTAAAGTCTCACAGATCCTCTCATATCGAGAAAAGAGAACTATCATCAGTGAACATCACAGCCAGTCCAATACCTGGTGGTATAGCATGGGACAGAACTGACTATGATATTTATGGCCCGATTGAGCTCTTGAAGTATCCATACCAGTTTAAGGTTTCCTTAAGTGACTTTGTGATACCAAGTTCTTTTTCTGATGATTGGGACTTTGAAAATATAAATAATATGATGTCAGATTTAGTAATCTCGCTAAATTCACAGAACATGATTATTTACAGGGTTCATCAAATTATGAAGAATTATACTGTTACAATCACTATGGTCATCACTATTTGCATAAATCTGCACAACCTAGAAATGTTTTTACTAATAATCAATGGTAACATTGTCCAACTCCGCCAAAAGGCAGCTCGAAAACATTTTATGAGAAATTTCCTCACTTCTCAGGGTTTAACAACAGTGATCCAGAAACATTTTATTTTAAAATGCTAAATAAGACAGGAATGAAAACAATGTTGACAAATACTAAATTGATTTATTCTGAAATTTTTTATGACAAAATGTCTACATTTGGTTTTGAATTTTGGAAAAACAACATTGAAACAAAAACCATCTGGGGTACAAAAGAGTGGCAGGTACAAGGTCTAGAATCATTATTTAAAGCCTGCATGATCCCAGAACAGATAATATTCCTGAATGATACCATTCAACAAACTACTTGTCTTGGCTTATCTAAGATAAAAGACTTAAATAAACCGTCTATTCCGAAGCTCATACCTGATAGTAATAGAACAACGGATGTTGAAATAGACGTATCCCATATTTTTCACCAAAACAGAACAAATCCTGATTGGAAAAAATGGTTGATCTGGCCCACAGACACAAACAACTGTCAAGATAGATTCCTGAACAAAAAACAGGGGTTAACAATGACCAGGCCAGACCCAAGATATTCCCAGAGACAACATCCAGGGATAGTTACAACATACAGTGTAGGGAAATTATGCCTTGAGTGGCTACAGAAATCCACACTGGCTGAAATTAAGCAACACTTAACTTTACCTAAAGACGGTGCTGACTTGCGAGATTTCATAATGGGACCTCGCAAACAGCGACAAAAACGTTTCATAGCGGCAGGTATATACGCTGCATACAACGAAGCTTGGAAAGTAATGCAAATTGAAACAGCAGAAAAAATACGATAAATTGATCGTATACATTTGGAAAAATCACTTTCTGTTGTGGACAATGGGTTAACGACTCTGTCTTCCAGAATATATTCACTGGACAGTATTGTGTCATCTGCCTTTGATATAATAGAGCAAGACTTACTAATGTTACAACATGGTCAGTCCCAATTGCGTTCTATTGTACAGTTTGGCTGGACGCTGCAAAACCTACGTTCAGGCTACGTGCCATGGCGTCTATTCAATGTAACATCATTATTTTCTTTCTTTAACCTTACTGATAAACAAATCAGTTTGGCACAAAATGGAGCAGATTATACGATTCTGAGCATTGAAAAACTTGAGAGATTACCATTGACAATGTCAGAGTGACCTGTCATTGAATGGATAATACACGGAACAATTACAATTCCGATAACAACTTTCCAGTTTAAATATTGCCAGGAATATATACCAGCAGGCCATTATGAAGGGTTGGGTAAAGGATACATCAAATCAACCTGGGATTTACCTTACACACACAAATGTTATCGTGAAGGGAAGAAGGAGGTATTCCTTAGTGGTAATAATTGTAAAAAATCACTAAGCGGTACACTTCTGTGTCAAGGTATTAACTTGCTTGTAGCCTGCGAAGGGTCTTCAAATAACCTTTCATGTCATCTGCAAGGCACTCCTGCAACACAGATAGAGCCATTTTTCAGACCACTTTCTAACGGTAGCTACGTTTTAATAAATGACCACAGCTGTTGTGGAATGGTGCCAGGAGAATGCTATCTCGTAACTGTTACTTCCAGGGTCGTTTGCTGTATGCAAGTATTGTATCCAAACAGCAATCCAGACATGGCGGCGGCAATATGGCCTTATGTGAATATCTCTTCTATTCGAATTGATACTTTAAGCAGAATGAAGTCTATTCTTTTAACAACTACTGTGCCTCTGACCTCATCCGAAGAAACGTATGATCTGCAAGTTGCAAGGACAGCAGCAGAGATACATACCCTTTTATCAACAAATTGCCCCGTACATTTCGTAGAAATGTTAAGCCAAATCTTAAACATGTCTGATACCAGTGGCATCGCACATGTATTTAAGACAGTTTTTTCGGGACTGTTAGCACCGTTTGAAACAGTTCTGGGCATCTTCCCGAATTTCGTCCATTCTGTCTTTGGCGGCCTACCCTTAATCTTGGGACTTGTGGCAGGAATTTTATTTTTGTTCCTTCTGCTCCGATATGGCAAGCCAATCCACAGACAAGACTCCAGCAACGATGGAAGAAACGATCCTAGCAATACAATACCGAGACTGTATCACTAAGGTCCTCGGATTGGCCCGGCTAAGAGATCTGAGTACAACCTGGTTTCTTTCATTCAGACCAATCTGGCAAGATTGCATCTTACCTGTGCTTCGATGTCTGCTATGCGGAGAAGAATGCGTGTTGGACGTCTGTCTTACACTACCTTCAGCAGTACCAATGGATATCGACGCTTTGCTTTGTCCAGTAACGACTCATGCAACGTGTTGTCCCCAGCGGCTACCTATTCTGATGACGGCATTCGTTGAGACTTCACCATTACGAGTAGGTGGGGGTGAAGTACGAGAGGAAAGCGGCACCACACAGGTACAACCCTCTGTGAGCATTGCTGATCCAAACATCGATGATAGCAATCACGCACAGAACTGCACAGTTGCAGTATTTTCAAACTTGGTCGAACTTTCACCTGATGTTGTAGACCAATTTTTTGCGAGTCTGTCTGATATGATGTTCTCTCCTAACAACGAGAATAACTTTTAAAAACAATGAGCACAAAGCGTTCCCTGAACTCTGAATTTGGCCTTCAGTTTTTGATAAACAACACTACTGAAAACATTTGGAACTATTTTTTCCCCTGAAAGCGAAATCATTTTTCTCTTCCAAAATATTTACCCTTTTTTCTGGCACATGGTACTCTGCTTACAGTAAAACTATTCTTAGAGAACAGAGCTTCTATTTTTAGAGACGTTAAGACAATATTTACCTCAGCCTCTAGCACATGTACATTATTGTATAAATATGTAATGAAATGGTCTCGACCTTCTTTTCTGTATACAGAGCCATTTCATGTGTAATTCTCGCAATTGGTTCAGCTGATATATATGCATTTAGCTGAATGATAACACTGCTTGAAGAGCGTACAGTACCAATACTCATTTTCGTGTATAAACCATACACCATTTCAAATGCAATTTATGTATTTTTGGGTGGGTTGGAAAACACACATGCATCGTCATATGTTTATATTGCTTATTATTTAGTAATGATGGACATTCATACGTGGAGTGGGTGTTGTATTTCTATCTAGGACCCTAACTCAATATTCCCGATTCATGCCCTTATCTGGTTATAACATATAATATCCTTATAAAGGCATAGGAATCGCATCCATATTTAGTAATAGCCCATGCAGTCCAAGTACGACAAGGCTACTCCCATAGACTTCTAGAAAGCACAACGCGTTCTTTAAACAAATCAAGCCACCAGCAGCCCGGGAAAACCCCTGCTCTTGTTTTGATATGCACAAGAACTCCTAGAGTCCAGAAAGAACTGTTAGTTCTTGGTGACGTCTTATGTCCAACCTTACTTCAAACCCGGCACCTTTCAGGTATAAATATACCAACGTTGCCTTAAGCAAACACAGGGTGGTTGGGAGCAGAGCGACGTTCTACTTGCCCGAGAATCCAGCTGTTGCGGAGAGCCAAAGGAAACCACCCCTCCCTTTGACGCACTGAGAGAGACGCTGTCTTTTTCTCCAGCCGAGAAAATCCAGCTCCGGTGTTCTCGAGTTACCCTCGCGGGTTGCTGGGAGATCGAGTCCTGAGAAGCGAGATACAAGACCTCCTTCATTCTATAACCAAGGTACGGAACTGATTAAAACCTTAGAGAGAATTCTTGATTCCGATACTTGGCAAAACTTAACTTAACTTAAAACTGCAACTTACTCCTTCCCACGTATTAGGCTTAGGTCAGGTACACTGGGGTAGGCGTATCTTAGAAGCACCAGTTGAGTTCGTAAGTCAATGTTTTTTTGTATGTATATATTTTATCCATTTTAAAGTATCATATGGCTAAGAAACCATATCCATGCTTTTACAGTATTATTTCATAATACTACTTTTACTGTACGCACTTTACTTTATGATAAGTATTGCAATAGTGGCAATTCATTTCTCTTGCATGAGAAAGAAGACTGCTCAATAAAATAACACCTTTTTATTGAAAACGCCTGTCTCTCTATTTCTCTGCACTCTGGTAGAACTAAGCATGCACGATTGACTGTGTGAAATAGTTGTCTATTGTTTTCACACGACTCTAGAGATACACTCTTTATTCTGAGGGAGCAAAGTTGTCATGTTTATGCGGTTGTCAGAAACTAATCCCTTCTTGTCTAAATCAGGCCAGGTAACCCTTTCCTGAACATTCGAGAAAGTTTCTAGTGACCTCTGAGCTAGCTGGCAAAACTAAATAAGTCTAACATAGTCAGTAGAGACCTAGTTGACCTCAGTCCTACGTCTACACTGCTGTTTATGTCATTCCAATGCGCAGAGCCTATTGGGAATATAGGAACTACACTACATTGGTCTCCTTTACATTTCCGATATTATCAATTCAAATCGGTTTTTACTTTAGCATAAGGCATTGGGCACTCCGCCTGATGAGATGCCTGTATGGGTTATGAGCCCATCAATATGGGTGATTGAGACTATTATTTAGGGGCGCTTCTGAGTAATCCACTCAGACATAAGAACTGGAGTCCCCAATAGGTCTTGAGCTCTCCTGCATGTGCATACCTGTGTGGGCTAAGATTGCACACTCTTGTGAATGTGTTTTTCTGGAAATACTCTGTGTCTTAGTTCAGGGTATATAGCATCATTTTTCATAGGATTCACCTTGGGACACACACTTAAACCAATGTCTTCATGGTTCACTAAGTGTGCTACTCCTATGTACTCTTAAAAAAACTTTTTTGAAGTGGTCAGTGTTGGGTGTGACATTTTGCTTACTATCACACGTCAGTTGGGTTATATGTGTAGAACCATTGGGTAAGGCAGAGTAAAGTGGTGTGCTTACTGTGTCTTTTATTTTTTACACTACAGAGCAGGGCCTCATACTCCCGAGCGGTTGCCGGGTGAGGTGAGGCCATCACCCACACAAAGCTGGGTGAGTATCACTGAGAGGTATTTCCTTAAAGTGACGAAGTTAGTATGCTTTTCAAAATGCAGAATGTCAAATGATTTCTGTAGGTGTGTCTGCACGGTTTCTGTGTGTGCACGATAGGTGGATGTGTGAGACTTAGTTTTGTTTGACATATTGTCTTTGTGTTCCTCTTCTCTTGATAGGAAGAAGACACTTTTTCCACCAGTGGACATTCAAGCACCTGGTATATATGTAACTTTGTATCAGTACATCTTTATCAACCTTCACTTACACACATCATATGTTGTTGCAGTAGCTGATTTTTATTTAAGGTCCTGAAGAAAGCTGGGCACATTGCTCTGAAAGCTGAAACATGTTGACCGTACTGCACAGCGCCATTAAGTAGTCTTACTACTTGGCGTGCTTTTAACCTTTGATACTTAGACTTCTGTTGCAATGTTCTTTGGAGTCTTGGTAATCAATTTTATCATTACACATTTTTTTGAGCACTGCACATTTTTCACTGACATTACGTTAGAATGTCACAATAAGACTATGGTCTTGAACAGCCCTTCCCGCCTCGACACTATATGGTCGCACTTGGGATGGGAAGTTTAGTGATTCCCACATGACGCAAACTCCACCACATGGGTGGTCTGATGGGAATTTTCTTTAGTCTCTTGTGACCAATAGTCTTCTTTCCTTTTTTTGTTCCACAGTCCTTCGTCTCTCACACTCACCATCAGTGTCTCACGGTTGCTGTTGCAGTCACACGCCGTTTATAGACCTGGTCTGCTCTTCTGTGTGTTTTTTATGTTTATGCGGTTGTCAGAAACTAATCCCTTCTTGTCTAAATCAGGCCAGGTAACCCTTTCCTGAACATTCGAGAAAGTTTCTAGTGACCTCTGAGCTAGCTGGCAAAACTAAATAAGTCTAACATAGTCAGTAGAGACCTAGTTGACCTCAGTCCTACGTCTACACTGCTGTTTATGTTATTCCAATGCGCAGAGCCTATTGGGAATATAGGAACTACACTACATTGGTCTCCTTTACATTTCCGATATTATCAATTCAAATCGGTTTTTACTTTAGCATAAGGTATGGGCATCAACTGAGACTGGTTTTAATAGTGATGTAATTGAAGATTGCCTTAAATTGGAGAAGGTGGCTAAAGTGCCATAGCTCAGTTACATTAAAAAAATGGCGACTGACATTGGCCACCCTGAATATTATGATGCGCCAGAGTTAATGGAAACAATCTCTAGAAAATCTCTGAAAGCGGTTTGCCTGACTCACCTGGAAAATAAACGTTAGCTTAAAGAAAGAGGGAAAAAAACTGTTATGGAGAACCAACTAATGTTAACATGTCGGGGCATACAACCTTATCTGACTCAGACTCAGGGAAGTTTTTGTCGGATGCTCCTAACCAGTTTTCATCTTGGGGTTTTTCACAGATTGATAACGTTTCCAAAGGTTAATGACTGGTCTAGAAATCTACCCTTATGCCCGTGTGATGATTTTCCTATTCAAACAACATTACACAGTATTCTATTTTGTAAATTTCATACACGACCTAAGATAATCTTTTTAAAACCAGTTCTGAGGGAAATGGGCTTAAGACACAGTAAAATAGCGTTTTTGTAGCTACAGCTTTTAGAAAATCAACTGATTTTATTGGCAGTTTCCTGTTTTTTAAAGTCTGTTATTAAATTTAGAAACACAATGTAATTACCAATCGCCGTTTTACTTATGTTGCCTATAGAATTGTGATGCTTTTAAATGTGAAATTATAGCAAAATGAAATTATCTTTTTTTAATTTGTGCTTTTATGATTTTCAAGTTTGTAAAATCGAATAAAGCTGATTTTTTGAAGAACAACTTGCCACATAACGATACAATCTACCTAATTCAAATATAATTTAAAAACAAACCCTGCACAGGGTACTCTTACAGGCACATTCTGAGTGGTGGAAGCAGAGTCCATAGGCAGAGGTGAAGAGATGGAGTAGCTGGAGGACGCTGGTGACAGGGGCTCTGGTTTCAGATTCGAAGCTGGAAAAAAACAGGTGCATTGCATGTAAGAGCTTTTAGAAACGTAACCTTTTGTCACAATGTTATCTTGTTTGCTAGCTCAATCATTACTTCTGGAAAGTGGAAGCTTAAGAATACAGACATTAATTCCTGAACTTTTAAGGTCAGGCTCCTCATATAACCCTTGACACTGATTATTCGCCCAGAAGGCATATCACATGACCTTAACCTCACAACAATTGACATCACTAAAGTTCCATAATAACTTCATTGTTAGAATAACAACTTACACATGACTAATTTGGGAACCACCTATATTATGGTGCGGACTTGATATTTCAAAGTTCTGGGGCATAATACTTGCCCTGAATTGTAGTAAGTGAGCAAAGCTAGTAAGCCAGACCTCTTCTAGCAGGTTGCCCTCCCACATTAAAACATTGAAAAGAATGGGGTGAAATAGTACATTTCTAAAACGCTGCATGGGCTGAAAGGGTGATTGTTGGACCCAGCCCTTTTGGCAGGTTCACCCGAGACTTTTTGCTTTTTCCTAGCCTGTTTCTGTGACCTGGTGTTGGTGATTTTAGGCCTCTGCCCACTTTTTCACTGTGGTACAGTGTAAAGTGCATGAGCGCTCTTTGTATGTGTGGCGAGTGACCTGCCCTCCCATAGGAATGAATGGGGAATATGTATGCCCATGGTAGTTCCTGATGTGTGGGGAGTGCAGGGTCGAGTTTGGTATGTGCGAACTCGTGAGACTGAATGCTGCGTAATGATATATGCGGCATGAGTGTGTCTATTATAGAAGTGCCACTTCTAGAAGTTGGCACATTTGTGTAATTTGTGTCTGGCGTGTGATTGGCTGAGGCTGGCTGGTGAGCCTGGCTCCAAGAGTCTGGGAGGGTCTGCCCCGGTGGTGAATGGAGTGTTTAGCATGCTGATGTGAGGGGAGAAGTGAGCCTGGGCCTGCTTGTGGATTGACCGTCTGGTTTGAGGGTCCTGAATGGGGCTCTGGTAGGTCTCCCCCGCCACTCCTCGGTGGCTGGAGTCCTGAAAAAACTGCACTGGCTCCCGGTGGGGAAAAGGATTCAGTTTAAGGCACTCTGCTTACCCTTCAAAATCCTTAAAACCGCCTCCCCCCCGATGTTGCGCCCCCTCCTGGCGGAGTATATTCCTAGGAGGTCACTTCGTTCAGAAGGACAACATCTTGTGGTCATTCCCCGTACCAAACTGGCCAGAATGGGCGGCTGATCCTTCAGCCTGCTCGCTGCCAAGCTTTGGAACAGCCTACCGGAAACAATCCGTGGCATACAGGACCTTCTGGCATTCTGGAAAGCCATCAAAACCCACCTCTTTCAGTAATCTCCCCTTCTCCCCTCTGATGCTTTCTTCTTTTTCTGCCTTCAGCCTCACTCGGAGCGCCGGGACACCCCTTGGCTGGGGCAGCCGAGCGGTATATAAATCCCAATAACATTAACATTAACATTAACGTCTGGGTTTTCCCCACACAATGCTGGCTCCACCCCCTGGGATGCGTCTGATGTCCCTAGCCTGGCCAGTGAAAGGAATTCCCTATAACCAGTTCTAGCTGGTTCTCACACTGCCTGCACCCTGCTAGACAAAGGAATTTACAGTATAAAAAGGGGCTGTGTCCCCTTACAATTTGTTCTTGTTTTTGGACTTGAATCCTGCCAGGGGCGTGCTGCTGCTTGGGCCCAGGGGAATCCCTGGGCCCTGCCCAGCCCCTGGATACCTGATGAATTTTCCCTGGGGACCTTTGCCTGTGGTCCCCTGCTGCACACTTCTGGGAACTTTCTCTTGCTTTTGCCAAGGCTTATTATAGCCTAAAGTGCCTGGAAGGACATCACATGACTTTTGTTTCCTGCTAGCGCTTGGGAGCGCTGTTTTCCTCCCTGAAGCACCTGGAAGCGCTGTATCTCTTCATAGCGCTTGGGAGCACTTTTTGCTGTATTGTGCGTACTTCCCCGCCCCGCATTTTGCGAGGGGAATAGCAGGTTCCCACCCTGCGTGTTGTGCGGGATTCTTTCATTCACGGCGCCGGTGCCTACCCGGCATTTGCCCCAGATTGCATTGTGTCTTTTGCCGTTTTTTGTGACCCCCCCAGAGAAATCGCCGCTGTGGCCTCGGCAGCGCGACCAGAGCCAGTGGGCTCGTCAGGAGGGCTGCGCTGCCATTGGCTGGCCCCCGGAAGAGTTGCCGCGCAGCCATTCGCTGCCCACCGGAAGTAGAGGTCCGGCCCGCCCCCTGGTTGTGGGCGGGGCCGGGAGGACGTGTATTCCGCTTCCCCCTGCCTGGGGGAAGCCGTTGCGTGTGTTGCCGGTCTCCCGTGCTCAGAGGGAGACCGGGGAAGAAGATGGCGTCGGCTGCTGTGGGGCTCCCGTGACCGAGAGGGAGCCCCGAGATGAAGAGGAGCGAGGAAGCAGGAGCCGCGAGAGCCGACCCCGCGCTCCTCCGTGACCAGAGAAGTGCCGCCGTCCGCCTGGCTCCCCGAGTGCCGGGAGAGCCCAGAGAGAGGAGCAGGAGCTCTTGGGCTGAGCCCCGCCGCCCCGGACCGCCACCGGGGGAGCCAAGAAGCAGCCGGTGAGTGCGGGAGGGCTGGGGGCTCAGTGACGGTCAGAGCGGCCCCGGATGGCAGCGGTCCGCTCCAACGGTGTACAGAGCCTGAGAGGCTCCAACGCCCCACCGAGTGGCATAATTGTTTTAGGGCCCGAGAGGCTCCCTGGGGGCATGTTTGTCAGAGCCCCGAGAGGCTCCCTGAGGGCATATTTTGTTTCAGAGCCCCTGAGGCTCCAGCGTGATTAGGGGGCCATTGTCCTCTTCTAGAGGGCCCTGGGAATATATAGTTTAAGAGCCTGTGTGGCTCCAACGTTTGGCCGCAGTGTTTGGTGTCAGAGCCTGTGTGGCTCCAGCAGTGGGCGCAATTTGCGCCTAAGGGTCAGTGAGGACCCTGTCGCAGTTTTGATTCACAGCTGCCCAGCAATTAGTGGGCAGCTGCACCGTTTAGGTCTTGTGTGGTTCCCAGGTGCCCAGCAAGTAGTGGGTACCTGCAACGTTTAGGTTTTGCGCCAGTGGCGCACCCCTGACGCGCCCTGACATTCTGGACACAGGGCTCTTTAGTCCCTTTATTAGATGGGGGCTGATATGTGATTTCAATTAGGCGCAATGTGATTATCTATGTGATGGTAATTGCCTAATGTGAGTTTTGCGCAAGGTGATGTGGTGCTAGGAAATGTAATGCATTTAATATGATTATGCACCTTGATCTTACACCTGAATGTTTTTTATGCATCATGTGTTTTTGCGCTATTGAGTTATGTTCTGGCACCTCTGAATGTTTTTATGCATCATGTGTCTTCCTTGATTTTACACCTCTGAATGTGTTGGTTTATGCATCATGTGTTTTTCCTTCCTTACACCTCTGAATGTTTTAGGCATCATGTGTTTTCTCCGGTACCTCTGAATGTGTTTTGACGCATTATGTGCCTTGTTATTACACCGCTGAATGTGTTTTATGCATCATGTGTTTTTCCTTCGGTACACCTCTGAATGTTTTTATGCATCATGTGTAATGTGTTCTTGCTTATACCCCTAATTGTATTGTGATACTTAGGTGGTTGTTCTTTCTAGTACAGGTGGTCCTAGTGAGGTCCTGGTTCCCTGCGTGACATTCTCCTAAGGTGTTTAGGGTTGCATAGGTGGTACCTACCTGTTACCAGTAGTTACTGGTTGTGATTAATAACTGTTATTTTGTGCTATACTTATTCTAAGTTCTAGAAGTGCTATTTCTAAAAGTGTTGATTCTGACAGTGGCCCAGGTGGCCCTGTCCTGTAAATAATCCCTTGTGAGTATTGCCCGTGCCAGTTGGCAAAATGTACATGTGTGACTTCTATCTGATGTGTTTTTACAAAACAGAAGTTATTTTTATATAACCTTGTGTGGAGTTCCTTTTGTGGTGTGCCTAGTATGTTGCTGTTGTGTGCTGGCGCAAATGCTTTACACATTGCCTCCGAGTTTAGCCTTACTGCTCGTGCCAAGCTACCAGGGGGTGAGCAGGGGTTATCTTGGCGTGTGACTCCCTTGCCCTGACTAGAATGGTGGTTTCTGCCTGGCTTTGGCGTCAGCCTTAGCCTACCAGAAATAGCCAGTTCTAACAGTGATCAATAAATATTTATAGCCTTTTATGATATGCCAAGCCAATGAAGCCCGAAGGTAGCTCCCATATGACAAAAACTATCTTCATTGTGCCAGGGCAAGAGGTTTGTCATGGTTGCACTGTTATATAAAACAAGCAATGACAAAACCAAAAGATCTCACCTTTATAACCTTTTGGCTTTCCCAATGATTTTAGTTATGCAGCGCAGAGTGGTTAAAGTATTTTTTTTAAAGACTTTGATGGAGCTGCCTGCGTAATTTTGTAAGAATATGCACCATCAAAGCATGCACCTACAAAATAGTGCAGGCGCTTTTTAGGTCTCGGGTTCACCGAATATGCACTGTCTCTTCGAGATACTTTGTTTACTGTTAGTGGGCTTGGAGCCCTCCCATTATTTACCATTCATTAGTGGGCATCAAAGCCAATCTTCATTGCTTGTTTCCTGCTACTCAGGTCTGTTGTTGGTACTTTCCTCTTCTTGCATGTGGCCCTCCCCCAGATGATAGCCCAAGTACTTGTGTCCTTCCACTGCTCGCGCTTTTGGGAGCTATTGTTTTTTCTTTTTGTTGAGCCACTCTACAGAGTGCATCTTTTATAGCTGGCTCTGTTCTCTGGTCCCTCCCATTGTCTGTAGCGACTTCTTTATCTAGCTTTCCCCACTGTGTGCAACTGCATATCAGCCACATCCTTACTGTGTTTGCTTTAAACAATTTTAATTTGCCTGAGTGTTTGTGTATAACGAGTAACTGCAAGGGAGCCTTGCACATTGAGCGAAAGCAGTATGGGAAGCACATTTTCTTATGTCAAATTAAATGGACCATGCACGTTTAATTACCTTTATTCCATATTAAACAATTCTTTTGTTAGCCAACTTTACACAATAGTTGTCACTGCAAAAACACAGGATGTGTGCAAGGTACACAGGATAATGTTACCCTTATTTATTACAGCTTATGGCTGGGTGTCTAAAAAGCCACAAAGAGGGCAACATTTATGTTCAGCTTTAAAGTTACCTTTATTCTACCTCAGATAATGATGCCTTTCATTTATGTTAGGCAGCTTCAAAACATATTTGCGACTGCATCTCAACCACACCCTAAGTTTTATTCCCCTCGAACAATGCTGCCCTTCAATTCTTTTGTTAGCTTTAAACAATAGTTGTTACTGCCAAAACACAAGATGTGTGCAAGTTACATGGGAAAATACTACCCTTTGCTTATTTTAGCTTATGGGTGGCCAAAAAGCGACCAAGATGGCAACATTTACATTCAGCTTTAAATTTATCTTTATTCCACCTTGAACCAAGCTGCCTTTCGATTCTTTTGTTAGACAGTTTTAACCCCTTCCATGCTGATGACGGCCCCCGTCCGTCATGCAACACGGTGGGCGTGTGCTGATGACGGCTGGAGGCCGTCATGATCCCGCCCACTCTTCAGAAGGGTTGCAAAGGCGCAGAATCGGGTCCGCGCCCAAGGGGTTAAACAATAGTTGTGACTACAAAAACACCAAATGTGTGCAAGGTTTACAGGAACATTTTACCCATCTATATTTTAACTTACAGGTGTCTAAAAAGTGACCAAGAGGGCAACATTTATGTCAGTTTTAAATTTACCTTTGTTCCACCTCGGACAATGCAGCCTTTCATTTATCTTAGACTGATTTAAACAATAATTGTGACTGCATCTCAACCACAACCTAAGTTTTATTCCCCTTGAGCAATGATGCCTTTCAATTCTTTTGTTCGTCGGCTTTAAACAATAGTTGTGACTGCAAAAACATAGGATGTGTGCAAGGTACATGGGAATATATTCCCCTTTGCATATTTTAGCTTATGGGTGTCTAAAAAGCAACAAAGAGAGCAACATTTACAATAAGCTTTAAATGTATCTTTATGGGGGCGTGGCCAAGATGGCGGCGTGAGAGGACGCTTCTCCTCGCGGTTTCCCGATCCGACTAGGCCCAAGCCTTGAAATATAGCTTCTTCTCCCCCCGCTGGCGTTCAACAGCGCCGGGACAGGTAGTGGAGCCCGGAGCGAAGACTTTGGCAAGGGAACTGGCCTCGGAGTGCTCCCGGAACAGCCTACCAGGCGGCATCGGAGGTCGGGACCGGGAGACAAAGGATACAGAGGCCGACCTCCGGGAAACAGAAGAAGGTGACACGGCCGGCTGCACACCGCGCTAACCCTCGGCCCGATGTATAACGGAGGAGAGAGAAGGACTCTGCAGCACCCGGACTGCCCAGAGGGCGGCTTGCGGCCCAGCGAGTGGACCCGCGCTGGAAGGGTCGCTGCAGGGCGGTAATTGAGGCCGCGGCTGCGGCCTAGCGGACCGGACACTCGCTGGGGGTGACCCGACGCCGACGGAGACAAAGCCCGGAGTTCCGCCCCTGGTCCTAGGTGCTGAACTCCCTCCGGAGCTCCCCCCAGGCTAAAAGACGAAAGAAGATACAGAGGGGGTCCCGTGTGACCTGGAAAGCTCAGGAAGTGCGGACTGGCCCACACTAACCGGCCGGCGACTAATACACCGGAGCACGGCGGTGCCGGAGTAGCCACAGAGGGAAACGCCCCGAAAAGCTTACATCTGCCTGTATGCCCGGGAGGTGTCGGGCCGCAGTCGGTGGCTAACAAGGCCCAGCAGAGACAACGGGCAGAACTGCAGCACCAGGGATCGCAGCTGCGGCCCACCAGCAAGGCCTCTAACGGAGGCTCTTCGGAGCGGAGCGAGCCCGCCTACCCGAGAGTCTTACAACGCGGCGGAGGGCCCGGCGGTGTCGGCCACACCGGGAGACCAGCGGGTCCCAGCAGTGAAGAAGAGCAGAGCAGCAGAACTTGTGGTCGCGGCTGCGGCCTCGCAGCGGAGGGCCCCGACGGAGGGTCTCCGGAGCAGACCGGTGGTACCTGGCGAGGATTTCTCGGTAGATCCCGGAAGACGTCTGGAGAGCCTGAAGTAGTGGAACAGGTGGAGCAAGGGATCTGGCCCGCATCTATACCACGATGGCGAACAACAGGGGTAGCAAGAAAGGGGATCGCACTATCCCGGAGATGCTCATCAGGACCCAGCAAAGAGGGGACAGGGGACAACCGTCACCGAGCTCCGCCGGAGGGTCGCAGAACTCATGCGGAGGGGAGCTGCCGGTCACTAGGTCCTTCCTGGAATCCCTCTTCAGCACCCTCAGGGACGATTTTCAAACATTGAAGCAGGAAGTAGCGGGTGAGGTGCGAGAAGTGCGCAGAGAAGTAGACAGCCTGGGTGAGCGGGTGGCCACTGTGGAGAGCACAAACCACCGGCTTGACGATGAAATCGTACAGCTGCAGCAGGAGTTGTTGCGCCTACGGGACCAATATTTGGATCTCCAAACACACAATGAGGACCTTGAAAACAGGTCTCGACGAAATAACATTCGGGTCCGGGGAATTCCATCTAAGGAAGAGGGCACGGATGTGGCCGGTTACTTACGAGACCTATTCAGGGAGATCTTGGGAGAAACAGCGGAGTTTCCCATCCGGATTGACAGGGCGCACAGACTGGGACCGCTGAGACGTGCGTCGGCACCACCACCGGACATTTTGGCCTTTCTCCCAGACTTCCCATTGAAGGTGCGCATTTTGGCTGAGGCACGAAAACAACAATCCTTCACCTTTCGCGGTCATTCTGTTGCTCTGTATCAGGACTTGTCCGCTATCACCCTTCAGAAACGTAAAGCATTTAAGATAGCGACCGATTTTTTGAGAGAGCACGAAACGCCCTATGCCTGGGGCCACCCCTTCCGCCTTATTTTTAAGTGGAATGGCACGATGCACCAACTACGATAGCTGCAGGAGACATGCGAGGTTCTGGGGATCACCGCGGAGGAGGAAGATACAGCTACGCCAAGCCAGAGACGAAGCCCTAGAGACGGCCGGAAGAGAGTGTCGAGGAGACGGGCCCCAGCTACACCCCTGAGACCAGACTCACCCACCATTAGAGCCAGCATGGCAAACGCCGTTTCCGAAGTGGCCAGAGACACAGCTTCCAATTGTGATGTCGCGTTGACGGCATAGAAACACTCCGGGGGGAGAACATCACAGCCTTACTGATAATGCAGGTTTGGGGTTCCGGGAGGTGGGGGGCCGTGGGGAGGAGTAAGTAGCCGGACGTCCACTCAGGTAATTCACCACAGACTTGTCCACTTGGGACATGACTGGGACTAAAGGTTGTTGGAGTTTCAGGGGGGTGCGGGAGGGGAAGAAGGGAGGGGGTTGGAAGAGGCTGGTTGTTTGCGCGAAGGGGTTGTTGAAGGAAGTGTGGGGGAGGGGGGGAGGACAGGGAAGGGGGAAGTTCAGGGGAAGTTCGGGGAGAGTTGGGGGAGGAAGGGTGGGGATCGTCCAGTGCTTTTGATGCATCTACTCTGGCCTGACAGAGCTCCTGCACACTACATATCTCAGTGCCGCCCCACCGGGGCTATGACTCAGTGCTTGCGCTACATTTGTCCCTACACCAATGGCAGCCCTTAAGGTCGTCACCCTTAATGTGAAGGGGTTGAATAACCCAGTCAAGAGGAGGGCGGTCCAGTCCCTGCTGGAAAACACACAGGCAGATATCTGTCTCTTGCAAGAGACCCACTTATTGGCCCGTGATTGCCATAGGATGCGATCTCACAGATTCCCAACACAGTTTTTCTCCTCCAACACTACCAAGACAGCCGGGGGGGCAATCCTAGTGTCCCGAACATTTAAAGGGGAAGTTTTACATAAATTTGCAGAACAAAAAGGGAGACTCTTAGTGTATAGAGTTAAGTCAGGAGGTCTGGTGTTTACCATTGGGTCGATATACAGCCCCAACGAACATCAAGAGCGATTTTTCAACTCGGCCTTAGTAGATATTACAGCCACCTCAGATAGGCACATTATCATAGGAGGAGACCTGAACATGGTCTTCGACTCGTCTTTAGACAGATCAACGCAGAGGTACCCGCAGACGGGGGAGATTTCACAGGTGGGCTAATCCCAATTGGAGGACCTGGATCTCCACGACCTCTGGCGCCGCCTCCATTCCACCGACAGAGACTACTCCTATTACTCGCATGCCCATAAGACCTATGCGAGATTGGACCATCTCTTGGTCACAGGGCCAGTCTGTGACCTAGCCACAGCCTCCGAAATGGGGGTTCTCTCCTTATCGGACCACGCGCCTGTCACAGGCACATTTCGCTTACCGCCAGTGTCCCCCCCGCACGGAGTTTGGTGCCTCAGGGATACTCTATTGCATAAAAAAACAGTAGTGAAGCACATCACGGACTCAGTCTGCGATTATCAGACCCACAATGATAATACCGACACTTCCTTAGCGACGCAATGGGCAGCATTGAAGGCGGTGCTCAGAGGGGAATTTATAGCAATATCGTCAGGAGAAAACAGAGAGAGCGGCAACACAAACGAGATGAACTCACGCACAATGTACGTGAGCTGATAGATTTCTAAATGCAAGTAGATTAGGCTATTCCCTATATCAATGCGTCTCCTCTCAAAAATCCACAACGTTGTTGCTGTAGTTCTTAAAACAAGGTTCTGTCCTGCTACAAGCGCTTCTTGGTCATACAGGGCACACAGCTCACTTTATGTGCGCATAGGCGCTTGTACACGTATCTTCTGGGGTCACAAGGAACTTACTTCCAGGCTTATGCTGCTCCTTCCGCCGGGGGTCTTTTAGGAGGGTGCCACTCAAGGGACGGAACTGGTGGTCAGATCACGGGCTCACGGGCCCAAGGTGCGCACTCCTAGGCAGCGCGAGGGGAGACAGTACCGGGAAGTTGCTGGACCGGTGCGGGCCAGTGACGAACGTCGGCAGCCTCAGGGGGATTCAGGTCGGCCCTCACCAGCGCCGCGATGCGGGGCGTGGGGGCGGACTTCCAGAGGCAGGCGGAGGGGTCACCAGTGCGGGTGCAGTCCTGCGGGTGGAGGTCCCTTGAAGTAGAGCGGCTTCCCTGGAGGCTGTAGTGCGGCACCGGGCGGTCTGTACGCCAAGTACAGGACAGCTCGGGTGCGGCGCGGCCTCTGGGCGGGGAATACCAAGTGAAATGCTGCAGTACGCTCCTGGCGTACGACTGGCAGTGCGAGGCGTACGGGTCAGTAAAACAAAAGGCAGTACGGCTCCTAGGCAGTGCGAGACGTACGGGGCAATAAACACCGGCAGTACGGCTCCAGGCAGTTCAGCTTGCGATGCAGTGCGGAAGGGTACGCTTCAGGCGTATGCACCGTACCGCTACGGGGTGATTTGCAAGGGTCACTTGTCACTCGTGGCGGCTGTCGGCGGGGGCTGTGAGGCTCAGGCCGTGGAGGGACACAACGAGGCAGGTGCGGGGCGGCCCTGGGGTGACACAGTGCGGCGGCGGCTGCAATCAGCGGGGCACACAGTGTCAGGCGGCAACGGCACGGACTCGGGGACACGTCCAGGCCCAAATCAAGATTTATGAGGCTCACAGCGACGGCGTTCAGCGGGGCACCAGCGTAGGCATCCCAGCAGCTCGGTTCGAGGGGGGAAGAGAGAGCCCAATGGTCCCGGGGCGCTGTTCAGGGGGCCAGCTCGCTTCCAGGCCCTTGGAGATCAGCCTTGAAGCACAAGTCTTTGGTAGAAAGTAAAAATAAAGCAAAGTCTTTCAGCAGAGTTTCCTCCTCTCCTTTGGCAGCAAGGTTCCCACTGTTGGTCAGTCCCCCAGGACAGGGACAGTCTTCCTCTTTCAGCTTCCTTGGTTCCTTCTCCTCAGGCAGAGGGGGCATCTTGGTTCACAAGCAGGATCTGATTTACAAGGAGCAGGGCTCCTATATTTATATGGCATTTCTTTTGTCTTTTCAGGCCAGGGGGGCCTCTGCATAATCCCTTTCAGTGGTGGAGCACTCTGAGTGGCTGTCCTTGGCTGTTTCTTTCAGTGTGAGGGGCAGGCACATCAGACGCTCCACAGGAGGTGGAGCCAGCATTGTGGGGACAGGGGCAGCCAGGAGTATCTTGATGACAGTGCTTGGCCCTTCCTTGGCCAGGTGCAGGTTGAGTCATCAGTCGCTCCCCAGGGGGCGGAGCCAGCATTGTGGTGGCAGAGCACAGCCTGATTAAGAGTCATGGGGCACTCCTACCTCCCACTAAGGTGTAATCCTTGCATTCACCACCTGTCATCCCCCAGCCCTGTCACTCACACATCCCAGACAGTCAGATACACAAACTATCAGAGGCGGGCTGAAATGGTTAGGCAAGCAAATGCTAACTTTCTAAAAGTAGCATTTGCAAACACAGGATATTAAAATAAACTTTACTAAAAGAAGTATTTTATTATTCTGAGTTCAGGCATACTAAACATTAATTTCTACCATGTTCCCTGAGCCTGCTGGGATTATAGAGTGTAATAATTCCAGCAGCCCATTCTGGCCTAAAGGGAGCAGGTAGCCTTACAATAGTGAAAAACTAATTTGGCTGTAATTCACTATTAGGACATGCCACACACATCAGAGCATGTCCTACCTTACACTTACAATGCACCCTGCCCTGTGGCCTACCATAGGGGTGACTAATATGAAGTTAAGGGAAGGTTTAGGGGCTGGCAAGTGTGTGCACTTGCCCAGCCAGCATGACAGTACCAGACTGCACGCAGGGTCTGCAGTGGCAGACCCTAGACACATTTTAAGGCTGATTCTGTGGGTGGCGCAACCAGCGCTGCAGGCCCACTAGCAGTATTGGCATTCACAAGCCCTGGCACTCCTGGTGCACTCTACTGGGGACTGACAGTAAATCCAATGAATCAATCAGGTATACCAATCACAGTTATACTTTTCATAGGGAGCACTTGCACTGCGGCACGGGTTGGCCGTGGCGCAGTGCCCTGAGCAGCTGACACCAGCAAAAACATCTGAGGCACATCAGCAAAAAGTGGAAGGGAAACTCACGCCAAGGTGCCAGGTCTAACACGTATCCCCTCCAGCCGAAATGTGGGGAGAACTACCCTTCCCCAGGGAGTTCCTCATCACTAAGGCGGAAATACCTGGACAGACCGTCAGCATTGGCGTGATCTGTGCCAGGGCGGTGTTCCACCGTGAAGTCCATACCCTGTAGGGAGATGGACCACCTCAACAGTTTTGGGTTCTCACCCCTCATTTGCATCAACCATCTGAGGGGCCTGTGGTCTGTCTGAACCCGGAAGTGAGACCCAAACAAGTAGGGTCTTAGCTTCTTCAGCGCCCAGACCACAGCAAATGCTTCTCGCTCTATTGCACTCCACCTACTTTCCCGGGGAAGTAACCTCCTACTGATGAAGGCTACAGGGTGGTCCCAGCCCTCCTCAGTCATCTGTGAGAGAACAGCCCCTACACCATGCTCTGAAGCGTCTGTTTGCACTAGAAATTCCTTGGAGAAATCAGGAGCCAAGAGCACGGGCGCCGTGCACATGGCAGTTTTCAGGGTGTCAAAAGCCTTCTGACAGGTGTCAGTCCAAATCACATTCCTGGGCTGCTTCTTAGAAGTCAGCTCTGTCAAGGGGGTCACAATAGTGCCATAGCCCTTGACAAACCTCCTGTAGTACCCAGTGAGCCCCAGGAAGGCTCTCACTGCAGTCTGGGTCTTGGGGGGTTCCCAAGCCAGGATGGTCTCAATTTTGGGTTGCAAGGGTGCCACCTTGCCACTCCCCACTTGGTGTCCCAAGTACACCACTGAACCCTGCCCAATCTGGCACTTGCTGGCCTTGATTGTGAGGCCTGCTCTGCGCAGGGCCATCAACACTTCCCAGAGGTGGCGCAGGTGTTCTGGCCAGGTGCCACTGAACACTGCGATGTCATCCAGGTAGGCGGCACTGAACTCATCCAGCCCAACCAACACCTGGTTGACCAACCTCTGAAAGGTGGCAGGGGCATTCTTCATCCCAAATGGCATAACCCGGAACTGGAAATGCCCATCTGGTGTGGAGAACGCTGACCTCTCTTTTGCCCCATCGGTCAAGGCGATCTGCCAGTACCCAGACGTTAAATCAAACGTGCTGAGGAACCGGGCAGCCCCTAGCCGATCAATGAGCTCATCAGCTCTGGGGATGGGGTGCGCGTCAGTCTTGGTGACCGAATTGAGCCCTCTGTAGTCCACACAGAACCGGAGTTCAGGTGTGGCTCCCGGCGCAGCAGCCTTTGGGACCAAGACCACGGGGCTGGACCAAGGGCTGCTGGAGGACTCAACCACCCCAAGAGCAAGCATTTTGGAGACCTACTCCTTTATGCAGGCTCTGACCCTGTCAGTTACTCTGTAGGCCTTATGCCTCACAGGTAAGCTGTCTCCTGTGTCCACATCATGGACGCACCAATCTGTGACACCAGGAATCAGGGAGAACACATCTGGAAACTGCCCCAGCAAGTGGCGGCAGTCATCCTGTTGTTCAGGCGTCAGGGTGGGTGAGAGGTTAACTCCATCCACTGACCCATCTTTCTCAGAGGCTACCAAGAGGTCAGGAAGAGGCTCAGTCTCCTCCTCCATTCCATCATCAGTTGCCAACAACATGCCCACTTCGGACCTCTCCAAGTGGGGCTTAAGGCGGTTAACATGTAGGACCGTCAAAGGGTTCCTGGGAGACTGCATGTCCACCACGTAGGTTACTGGACTCTTGCGCTCCACAACCTCAAATGGATCTGTCCACTTATCCTGAAGTGCACAAGGCTCCATTGGGGCCAAGACCCACACCTTTTGTCCGGGCTGAAGCTCTACCAGAGTGGCATTCTGGTCGTACCACCGCTTCATCTCTTCCTGGCTGGATTCTAGGTTTGCCTCAGCAAGTTTCCTGAATCGCCTGGTCTGGTTTCTGAAGGCCAGCATGTAACTGTATACATTCTGGGGAGGTTTCCTGGGAGATTGCTCCCAGCCTTCCTTTACCAAACTCAGAGGTCCTCTCACTGGGTGACCGTACAGCAGTTCAAAGGGGCTGAACCCTAGGGACTTCTGTGGCACCTCACGGTATGCAAAGAGAAGGCATGGCAAGAGGACGTCCCACTTACGCCTCATTGGACCTTCCAGGCCCATGATCATGCCTTTTAGGGTTCGGTTGAATCTCTCAACCAACCCATTTCCTTGGGGGTGGTAAGGGGTGGTGAACTTGTATGTTACACCACACTCTTGCCAAAGGGATTTCATATACTTGGATATGAAATTGGTGCCCCTGTCGCTCACCACCTCTAGAGGGAATCCCACTCGTGAGAAAATTCCCATCAGTGCCCGTCCCACCACGGGGGCCGTCACTGTCCTCAGAGGGATGGCTTCAGGGTACCGGGTGGCATGGTCCACCAAGACCAGGATGAACCTATTGCCCATGGCTGTCTTGGGGTCCAGAGGCCCAACAATGTCAATACCCACTCGCTGGAATGGCGTACCGACCACAGGGAAGGGCTGCAGAGGAGCCTTGTGCTTCCCTCCGCTCTTACCACTTGCCTGGCAAGTCTGACAAGATCTACAGTGAGCATCTGAGCTCTTGTGCATTTGGGGCCAATAAAAGTGGGTGACAAGCCTGTCATAGGTCTTGTCCATCCCCAAATGTCCTGCTAATGGCACATCATGAGCCAGCCCCAGTAGGAAGGCTCTGAACTTCTGGGGTACCACCAGCACACGGGCTGACCCAGGTTCAGCAGCCTTAGGCTCTGAATACAGGAGGTCATTCTCCCAGTACACATAATGTGTTTTGGCCTGAACACCATTGGCCTGGTCTGCAGCCTGCTGCCGCATACCTACGAGAGAAGGGCATTCTTTCTGCTCCCTGCAGAATTCCTCCCTGGAGGGGCCTCCTTCTTGCTGCCAATGGGTCAGCTCAGGCAGGTCCCCCAGTTCAGCAATCTGTTCCCCTGTAGGCTCCAGGGCATCCCCCTCAAGGTCTGCTTCCTCCTGGACCGTGGGAACTTCCGGGGCCGGTTTCCCGCGCCCCCTGCGCCTTCTCCCTAAGGCCGGTTCCTGGGCCTCTCCTTCAGGCCCCAGGATCTCTTGAGCACCCCTACTGGCTGCCATCGACCGAGTGGTCACGCACGCCCAGTCAGGCAGACCCACCATCCTCAGGTGAGTCGTCTTCTCCACCTTTTCCCAAGGGGAGCTCTCCAAATCATTCCCTAGCAAACAGTCTACAGGCATGGTTTTCCTCACACAGACCTGCAGAGTACCAGAGACCCCCCCCCACTCGAAGGGAACTTGAGCCATCGGACACTGACTCTCTGAATTATCAGCATTGATAACCCTACAGTAGGCATGGGGTACAACCTGCTCTTGAGACACCAGGTGCTGCCTCACTGCAGTCACACTGGCTCCTGTATCTCTAAGAGCCTCTGCTTTCTTACCATTGATGGTCACCACCTGCCCATATTTCTTAGTGTTAGAGGGCAGGTAGTTCTCAGGGACAATCTCACTGTCTCCTAAAGAGACTAGGGTCATCTGGACAGGATCTCCACCCCCAGGGACTACTACCTCTTCCCCCAAATTAACACTAGCTACTTGCCGGGGCGGAGCACCAGTGGGTGCTGATTTACCAAACAGGCGACACTTAGGGTCAGTGGCAATGTGACCCGGGTCACCACATCTGTAACAATTGAAGGGCCCCTTTGGAACAGGCCTACCTGTCGGGCCCCAGTCTGCTTCGGGGGTGGGGGAGGCTGAGAACCTCGGTGCTGGTTCCCTTAAGTCAAGTCAAGTCATAACATTTATATAGCGCACTACATACCCAGAGGGTTTCAAGGCGCTTAGGAAGGGGAGGAGGATTATTTGTCAAATATCCATGTTTTAAGCTGCTTTCTGAACGCTAGGTGATTCTGGGTGAGGCGAAGGTAGGCGGGGAGTGAGTTCCATGTTTTGGCAGCTAGGTATGAGAAGGATCTGCCTCCCATGGTGGTCTTGTTGATGTGAGGTACAGTGGCGAAGGCTTGGCTGGAAGAGCGAAGTTGGCGGGAGGGGGTGTAGAAGGATAGTCGAGAGTTGAGGCAGTCTGGTCCGATGTCGTAGAGTGATTTGTGTGCGTGGGTAAGCAGTCGGAAAGTAATCCTCTTATTGACGGGTAGCCAGTGGAGGTCTTTAAGGTGACCAGAGATGTGTTCGTTGCGTGGGATGTCTAATATGAGCCTGGCTGAGGCGTTTTGGATTCGTTGTAGTTTTTTCTGGAGTTTAGCGGTGGTACCTGCGTAGAGGGTGTTTCCGTAGTCCAGTCGGCTCGTGACTAGAGCGTGGGTGACTGTTTTCCTTGTTTCGGAGGGGATCCAACGAAATGTTTTTCTGAGCATGCGAAGGATGTTAAAGCAGGAAGAGGATACGGCGCTGACTTGTCTGTTCATTGAGAGTGAGGAATCCAGGATGACGCCAAGGTTCCGTGCGTGGTCTGTCGGGATGGGTGCATTTCCGAGGGCTTCCGGCCACCAGGAGTCGTCCCATGCAGAGGGGGATTTACATAAGATGAGGACTTCTGTTTTGTCTGAGTTCAGTTTCAGACGGCTTTGTTTCATCCATTCGGCGACTTCTTTCATTCCTTCGTGTAGGTTAGTTTTGGCGGTGCTGGGGTCCTTGGTGAGAGATAGGATCAGTTGAGTGTCATCCGCGTAAGAGATGATGTTGAGGTTGTGTTGGCGGGCGATGGCCGCGAGGGGGCTCATGTATATGTTGAAGAGGGTGGGACTGAGTGAGGATCCTTGTGGTACGCCGCAGATGATTTCAGAGGCCTCTGACTTGAAAGGTGGGAGGCGGACTCTCTGGGTTCTTCCGGTGAGGAACGAGGTGATCCATTCGAGTGCTTTTCCTTGTATTCCGATGTTGCTGAGGCGTTGTAAAAGGGTGCTGTGGCAGACTGTGTCGAAGGCTGCAGAGAGGTCGAGGAGGATGAGGGCGACTGTGTCTCCATTGTCCAGTAGAGTTCGAATGTCGTCTGTTGCTGCGATGAGGGCGGTCTCAGTGCTGTGTTTGGCTCGGAAGCCAGATTGTGAGGGGTCGAGTGATTTGTTGGCTTCGAGGAAGGCGGCGAGCTGGTTGTTGACAGCTTTCTCGATGACTTTGGCCGGGAATGGAAGAAGCGAGATGGGGCGGTAGTTTTTGAGTTCGGTGGGGTCTTCTGTTGGTTTTTTCAGAAGGGCGGTGAGTTCAGCGTGTTTCCAGTCTTCTGGGAAGGTAGCGGAGTTGAAGGAGCAGTTGATGACGTCTCGGAGGTGCCGAGCTATGACGGAGTCTGCTTTGTTGAAGATGTGGTGAGGGCATGGGTCTGTGGGGGATCCAGAGTGGATGGAATTCATCAGGCGGATGGTGTCCTCAGTGGAGATTGGGTTCCAGGCGTTAAGGGTGTTAACGGGGGGAAGATGGTCAGCTGATGGTAGGGTGGGTTGGCTTCCGGGTTGGTTGTCAAAGCTGTTGTGGATGTCAGCAATCTTGTTGTGGAAAAATGAGGCTAGGGAATCGCAGAGGGTTTGAGAGGGGGTGATGTCGTTGGAATTGGCCGAGGGGTTGGAAAATTCCTTGACGATGTTGAAAAGTTCCTTGCTGTTGTGGGCGTTGTTGTCAAGTCGATCCTTGAATGCTGTTTTCTTGGCTTTTCGGATCAGTTGGTGGTGAGTACGGATGGTGCTTTTGAAGGCGTCCTTGTTGCTGGTGGATGGGTCTTTTTTCCAGGCCTTTTCAAGGGAGCGACACAGTTTCTTGGACTTCTTGAGGTCATCGTTGAACCATGAGGCCTTCTTGATGCCAAGTTTGTGTTGACGTTTTTTCAGTGGTGCTAAGGTGTCGGCGGTGTTGGATAACCAAAGGGTGAGGTTGGAGGCGGCTTCGTTGGCGTTAGAAGAGAGGGCTGGGGAGGTTTGAAGGAGCGATGAGGAGATCTGCTCCGTGGTGATTTTGTTCCAGTTTCTTTGTAGAGTTGGTTGGAGGTGGTAGATGGGTTTCGGCTTGTTGTAGGTGAAGTGAACGCAGCTGTGGTCAGTCCAGAGGAGATCCGTAGTGTGGTTGAAGGAGACATGGTTGCTGGAGGTGAAGATGGGGTCGAGTGTGTGACCTGCGATGTGGGTGGGGGAAGTGACCAGTTGTTTAAGTCCAAGGTTGGCGAGGTTGTCCAGGAGGGTGGCGGTGTTGCGGTCGTTGATCTTTTCAAGGTGGAAGTTGAGGTCTCCCAGAAGGATGTAGTCTTTGGAGGGGAGCGCGTGTGGGGTGATGAAGTCCGTGATGTCTTCACTGAATTTTGCGCGGGGTCCTGGTGGTCTGTAGAGGAGGGTGCCTCTGAGTGTGGTTTTGGGGTCGATGTGGATCTGGAAGTGAAGGTGTTCGGAGTTAGCGAGGTTGGCGTCAGAGCTGGTTGAGATGCGGATTGATTTCTTATGGACGATAGCGATTCCGCCTCCTGTATGGTCGGTGCGGTCCTTGCGTGTGATCTTATAGTCATCAGGGATAGCGATGGCGATGTCAGGGGCGGAGGAAGTGTTCATCCATGTTTCCGTTAGGAAGGCGACGTCAGGAGAGATGGTGTCTAGTAGGTTCCAAAGGTCAATGGCGTGCCTGTGGACCGAGCGGGTGTTGAGAAGGATGCATTCTAGGTGGTTGGGGTCGGGAGTCTGTGGAGTGGTCGTAGCAGTGTAGATGTCGGTGCCGCTAAATTTGCAGGAGAGGCAGGAGAATGGTCCATGGGTGCGTCCAGGAGCTGCTTGGACGCAGTTAGGGGCGCGACCGGGGTTAAGGGCTAGGAGGGTGGCGGCATCGTAGGTAATGCGGGAGGGCTGGGCAGCGCGAGGGGCAGGGGGTCTGGCGCTGGGCGCGGTCCAGGCGCGGACGGGCGTAGACGGGCTTACCTTTGGCGCACCTTCGGCGCGGGTTGGGCGCGGACGCTGCGCGTAAACGCTGCGCGCGGGAACTCCTGTCATATATGGATGGTGGAGGGGGAGGGGCGAGGGCGTCACAGCTGGGAGGCGGGGCGGGCACACGGGGACAACAACAAACAAAATGGAGGCGGAGGGGGGGAACAGCGTAGCGCTACAGTCTAGCGCGCTAATAGGACTGAAAGCGATGTGGAAATAACCAGTTAAGCGCTAAAGAATCAAAGCGGCAATATTCGACACAGCAGATGAAGTGTCCAAATCAATTACACAATTTAAACAGTGCAGGCAAGTCAGCGCTACGTAAAAGTTAATAAAGCAGGCGGAATGCAGTCACAAAGCAGTTTAAACAGGCAGCGCTAATAAATGATTACTACAGCAGGCGATATGAAAAGCAAATGAAGGCGCTTTTAAGCTCAAACTTCTAACAATGCAGCGCGATAAAACCAGATGCCTGCAAGAGACACTGGGAGCGACCACTCAGCTTGTAGGCGAGGAGCGAGTCACGTCGAATGTGGGGAGTGGAGCGCTCTTACTATTCTGTGGGAGGGCGTCACAGCTGGGAGGCGGGGCGGGCACACGAGGACAACAACAAACAAAATGGAGGCGGAGGGGGGGGCACAGCGTAGCGCTACAGTCTAGCGCGCTAATAGGACTGAAAGCGCTGTGGAAATAACCAGTTAAGCGCTAAAGAATCAAAGCGGCAATATTCGACACAGCAGATGAAGTGTCCAAATCAATTACACAATTTAAACAGTGCAGGCAAGTCAGCGCTACGTAAAAGTTAATAAAGCAGGCGGAATGCAGTCACAAAGCAGTTTAAACAGGCAGCGCTAATAAATGATTACTACAGCAGGCGATATGAAAAGCAAATGAAGGCGCTTTTAAGCTCAAACTTCTAACAATGCAGCGCGATAAAACCAGATGCCTGCAAGAGACACACTCTTCTGCTGGGGACCCTGCCAACCCTTGGCTGAGTCTCCCACTGGACCCTTGTGGACCCTGGTGCTGAGCCAGCGGTCCGCCTCCTCAGCAAGCTTCCTCGGGTTGGACAGCTTGCTATCAATCAGGTGCTGGCGTAGCTCAGGAAAACAATTTTCAGACAAGTGCTCCCATGCAATTAAATCAAAAAGCCCCTGAAAATCATTCACTTTGCTACCCGTCACCCAACCATCCAGTGCTCTGCAAAAACCGGTCACATACTCCACATACGTGTTCCCAGGACGCTTTCCATACCCCCTGAACTTCTGTCTGTACATTTCAGGGGTAAGCCCATACCTGGTCATTAAGGCCTCTTTCATGCGGGGATAGGACTTCTGTTCTTCAGTGGGCAAATCTAGCAGGGTGTCCCGCCCTTCGCTAAGGAACCTCCCCCACAACCCCGCTCCCCAATCCTTGTCAGGGACCCGGTGGGAGGACATGGCTACCTCATATGCCCTAAACCACTGTCCTATGTCATCCCCCTTAAAGAACTCCTTAACTACATCTTTGGGTATGTACACCCTGGACTCTACCTGCACCGGCGTTGTGCTGCCACCAGAAGGAGTTGTGTCCAAACTCTTCGCTTTCAGCTCCAACTCCTTCAATTTCACTTCATGTTCCAAAAGGATTTTTCTCTCCTCTATTGCCAATCTTTGTTGCTCCATCTGTCCATTAAGTTTTGCCATCTCCACTTCATGTGCCCTGGTTGCTGCCCTGTCTGCCAGCTCCTCTGGCGACAGGACTGCGCCAACTCCATGGGTGCTTTCTGGGGGTACTATTTCCCCCCATTCCCAGGTGCCCTTGACTCCATCCAGGCCCTCAGCGCCTTTTGGTAGTGAGCCTTGGTTCTACATCCTGACTGGGAGATTCCAAACTTCCTGCAGAAGCCTCTCAGTTGCTCCCACTTGTACTCCTCCAGTTTTTCATCTTCCCACTCTATGTCCTCCATGTCACTCACACTAGAGGCGATGGATGCTGCTCTCCTTCCAGATTTTGAGTCAGGCATGATTCACAAGAAAAATGGAGATTCCTCAGCAATCCCAAAAATAGAAAAACGAACTCAACAGTATGTGGCTATGTTATAGGTCTGCTCTCGCTATGTGGTGATCAATAATTTACTGTATATAAATTATAAATGCAAATTCGAAATCCTCACCGCTGCGTCCAATGTTAGAATTGGGGGTCTCTGGTTGGCGCAAGTATGCACTTGTGACAAACAGGGACCCTCTCCTCTAGTCAGGGCAATGGAACTACCCTTTAAGAATAACCCCTACTCACCCTCTAGGTTGCGTGGCGTGAGCAGTCAAGGCTAATCTCTAGGGCGCATTAAGTTAAGCATTTATAATCGCACACAGTAAATAACACTGACCCCCCACAAATGGACACCAGGCTGTGGTATGTATAAAAATACCGGTACTTTATGTAAAAATAATAGATTTGTAGACTTATCACAAGACCTTAAATAACATTAAATTAGGATGCACATAATACTTTTGTTGTGGTTGGGATGGAGACTTTTCTTGTTCAATGCTTCAATTCAAGTTACTTTAAGATGCAGTTCTCTCAGCAAAGCGTCTTTAGATTGTAACTGATGGATTTCTAAATGCAAGTAGATTAGGCTATTCCCTATATCAATGCGTCTCCTCTCAAAAATCCACAACGTTGTTGCTGTAGTTCTTAAAACAAGGTGCTGTCCTGCTACAAGCGCTTCTTGGTCATACAGGGCACACAGCTCACTTTATGTGCGCATAGGCGCTTGTACACGTATCTTCTGGGGTCACAAGGAACTTACTTCCAGGCTTATGCTGCTCCTTCGGCCGGGGGTCTTTTAGGAGGGTGCCACTCAAGGGACGGAACTGGTGGTCAAATCACGGGCTCACGGGCCCGAGGTGCGCACTCCTAGGCAGCGCGAGGGGAGACAGTACCGGGAAGTTGCTGGACCGGTGCGGGCCAGTGACGAACGTCGGCAGCCTCAGGGGGATTCAGGTCGGCCCTCACCAGCGCCGCGATGCGGGGCGTGGGGGCGGACTTCCAGAGGCAGGCGGAGGGGTCACCAGTGCGGGTGCAGTCCTGCGGGCGGAGGTCCCTTGAAGTAGAGCGGCTTCCCTGGAGGCTGTAGTGCGGCACCGGGCGGTCTGTACGCCAAGTACAGGACGGCTCGGGTGCGGCGCGGCCTCTGGGCGGGGAATACCAAGTGAAATGCTGCAGTACGCTCCTGGCGTACGACTGGCAGTGCGAGGCGTACGGGTCAGTAAAACAAAAGGCAGTACGGCTCCTAGGCAGTGCGAGACGTATGGGGCAATAAACACCGGCAGTACGGCTCCAGGCAGTTCAGCTTGCGATGCAGTGCGGAAGGGTACGCTTCAGGCGTATGCACCGTACCGCTACGGGGTGATTTGCAAGGGTCACTTGTCACTCAGGCCGTGGAGGGACACAACGAGGCAGGTGCGGGGCGGCCCTGGGGTGACACAGTGCGGCGGCGGCTGCAATCAGCGGGGCACACAGTGTCAGGCGGCAACGGCACGGACTCGGGGACACGTCCAGGCCCAAATCAAGATTTATGAGGCTCACAGCGACGGCGTTCAGCGGGGCACCAGCGTAGGCATCCCAGCAGCTCGGTTCGAGGGGGGAAGAGAGAGCCCAATGGTCCCGGGGCTCTGTTCAGGGGGCCAGCTCGCTTCCAGGCCCTTGGAGATCAGCCTTGAAGCACAAGTCTTTGGTAGAAAGTAAAAATAAAGCAAAGTCTTTCAGCAGAGTTTCCTCCTCTCCTTTGGCAGCAAGGTTCCCACTGTTGGTCAGTCCCCCAGGACAGGGACAGTCTTCCTCTTTCAGCTTCCTTGGTTCCTTCTCCTCAGGCAGAGGGGGCGTCTTGGTTCACAAGCAGGATCTGATTTACAAGGAGCAGGGCTCCTATATTTATATGGCATTTCTTTTGTCTTTTCAGGCCAGGGGGGCCTCTGCATAATCCCTTTCAGTGGTGGAGCACTCTGAGTGGCTGTCCTTGGCTGTTTCTTTCAGTGTGAGGGGCAGGCACATCAGACGCTCCACAGGAGGTGGAGCCAGCATTGTGGGGACAGGGGCAGCCAGGAGTATCTTGATGACAGTGCTTGGCCCTTCCATGGCCAGGTGCAGGTTGAGTCATCAGTCGCTCCCCAGGGGGCGGAGCCAGCATTGTGGTGGCAGAGCACAGCCTGATTAAGAGTCATGGGGCACTCCTACCTCCCACTAAGGTGTAATCCTTGCATTCACCACCTGTCATCCCCCAGCCCTGTCACTCACACATCCCAGACAGTCAGATACACAAACTATCAGAGGCGGGCTGAAATGGTTAGGCAAGCAAATGCTAACTTTCTAAAAGTAGCATTTGCAAATACAGGATATTAAAGTAAACTTTACTAAAAGAAGTATTTTATTATTCTGAGTTCAGGCATACTAAACATTAATTTCTACCATGTTCCCTGAGCCTGCTGGGATTATAGAGTGTAATAATTCCAGCAGCCCATTCTGGCCTAAAGGGAGCAGGTAGCCTTACAATAGTGAAAAACGAATTTGGCTGTAATTCACTATTAGGACATGCCACACACATCAGAGCATGTCCTACCTTACACTTACAATGCACCCTGCCCTTTGGCCTACCATAGGGGTGACTAATATGAAGTTAAGGGAAGGTTTAGGGGCTGGCAAGTGTGTGCGCTTGCCCAGCCAGCATGACAGTACCAGACTGCACGCAGGGTCTGCAGTGGCAGACCCTAGACACATTTTAAGGCTGCTTCTGTGGGTGGCGCAGCCAGCGCTGCAGGTCCACTAGCAGTATTGGCATTCACAAGCCCTGGCACTCCTGGTGCACTCTACTGGGGACTGACAGTAAATCCAATGAATCAATCAGGTATACCAATCACAGTTATACTTTTCATAGGGAGCACTTGCACTGCGGCACGGGTTGGCCGTGGTGCAGTGCCCTGAGCAGCGGACACCAGCAAAAACATCTGAGGCACATCAGCAAAAAGTGGAAGGGAAACTCACGCCAAGGTGCCAGGTCTAACACTGATTAATCTGTAATTCACTTTTCAAGTCCTTGTTTAATGCCGCAATATTGTTCCTCAGATTATTAAATAACAGTCGCCTTTAAATGCGGCTGCAGGACTTACTTTTCAGGGATTCCTGCCTTTCTACCTTCTTCGGTTGCACGTGAGGCTTTGCTTTTTATTAGGTGAATGCCCTGAATAACTCCGATTGTTTTAAGTTTGCCATTATGGGGTGAGAATTATCCCATTTACGATGTGCGCCCTAGGCTACACCTGCGCCCATGGGTCACCAGTACACAATGAGGCCTCCATATACATCTAGACTAAAGGCAGAGAAATGTCCTTCCTCTTCTACATGGCAAAGACATTGCACATGTTGGTGAGCTTACCCACAAAAAACTCAGATTGTTTTAAGTTTGCCATTATGGGGTGAGAATTATCCCATTCACGATGTCCATTCCCCAGAAGAGCCTTTCCGCATGAACGAGGACCCCCTCCTGCCGATTTAACATTCGGAAACAGACTTAAAACATTGCTATCACTCCTATCCCCAGAATCTTGTAGAAGGCCAGAAGCTGTCAGCATGTAACTAGCCATGCATCTTTGTCATAGTCGTCAGTGGAAGTTGCTATCATTAGTGCAGCAGGTGCAGTGGTACCAAGGCCCAGCAACGTGGGCAATTACTCATTCTATTTGTTCCTGCCTTATATCACTCAGCAAGGAGTAGAAGTGGATTTCCATTGTTTACATTAATGCCCATGACACTATTGCTTCACCTCAGAGCGTTGCGCCTACAGAGTGTTCTGTTTACAGTCTGTACAGTGCAAATCACTTGAAACATAAACACTTGCTATATAAACTATGTGCATGAGTTCCTAGCTTTCCTATTCATTTCCTATGAACCCATATGGGAGTCCAGGCACTACTGTCATGAATTGTACAATATCTGCTTTCTCAAACCCTGGTTGACAGCACCAAAGTCGGCAGAGCCGTCAGCCGTTTCTGTAGCCAGCATGCGATTAGCATCTATGCTGCCTATTGTAATTGTAGGTTTACACAAACTTGGAGGCAGAGGTTTGCTGATGAGAAAACCTAGAAGCATTTTTACATGCATCCACCCTTACATGCACCCATCCATCCATCCAGACAGCCACCCCTCCCCCCCGCTTTCCCCACGACGCTAATTCTTTCCTTTGTATTCGCGTGACTGTGTTCATTTTTTGTTGTAATTGTAGGTTTACACAAACTTGGAGGCAGAGGTTTGCTGATGAGGAAACCTAGAAGCATTGTTACATGCATCCACCCATACATGCGCCTACCCATCCATCCATCCATCCAGACAGCCACCCCTACCCACTTTCCCCACGATGCTAATTCTTTCCTTTGTATTCGCGTGACTGTGTTCATTTTTTCCATCTGTGCTGTCTGTTTTTTCCGTCTGTGCTGTCTGTTTTAACATTGCCTGACTGTATTCATTTTTTCCTTCTGTGCTGTCTGTTTTAACATCATAGTGCCGGTTCCGTCTATCTGACATCACTTCAGTGTTTTTCGTCTGTATTGCCAGCAGCAATAAAATCCTTGGTCCTGTAAAGTGCACGAGGCCTGTGGAGCAGCAATAAAAGCCTTGGGGCAGGTCTGTTTTAGCATCATAGTGCCGGTTCCGTCTATCTGACATCACTTCAGTGTTTTTCGTCTGTATTGCCAGCAGCAATAAAAGCCTTGGGGCAGCATGGTATGTGAACATCTTTAAAATAATAAAAGCGTAGGACCAGATATGTGCACCTGTCACCTGCAATTACCATCGCATAGAAACATAGGAGCCGATATGTGCACCTGTCAACTGCAATTACCATCGTATATGGCTGTGCTGAGCATTTTGCAGTGTTGCGTTTAAATCTTGTAGTATCTGCAGGCTGCAATTACCATTGCACGCGTAAAGGCATGCGTTGTAATTGCATGCGATGTGAATGCCATCGCGCTGTTGTAGCATGTGTAGTAGACGCCTGCGATGTCAACGATCCTGCGATGTAAATATCGCGGTGCGATGGCACAGCGATGTATTGACACCGATGTAATTGGTGTTTCCCCACACAATTAGCCTCTACGCGGATGACATTATACTGACACTAGCCGAACCAGGGAGGGCCCTCCCAGCATGTATCGCAGAGCTAGAGGCTTTCTCGACGGTCGCGGGATACAAAATGAACATGGGGAAGTCGGCGGCCCTCAATGTGTCATTGTCCGCTGCCACGCGAACCGAACTCCAGAACCTTTTCCCCATGCACTGGTCACAGGACCTGGTGCCTTATTTGGGCATCTTATTGGCACCCACCCTGCCCGCTATGGTAACGGCCAACTATGCAACTTTTGGGGAAGAAAATTAAAGAGGAACTGGGGCGCTGGAACAGAGGCACGCTATCTTGGCTCGGCAGGAAAGCCGCTGTTAAGATGACGATCCTACCACAGGTTCTGTATTTGTTCGGGCTCTGCCGCTCCAACCCCCTAAAGGGTGAATCCAACAGACTCAGGCGGACCTTGCACGTTTCATCTGGCAGGGCCGCAAACCCAGGCTGAAGAGGGCTTTATCCACGCTAGCCCCTGAGGCAGGGGGTCTGGGTATACCGGATTTACGCAAGTATTTCCAGGCGGCACAACTGCGATATCTTGTGGAGTGGAGCAGATGGGAGTCGGATTAACACTGGCTGTTCCAAGACCAGGCAGTAGCGGGCCGGCCTCTACAAGAGGTGCCCTTTTTGTGCAGGGCGCACCGTCCCCCCAATCTGTATGCGTCTTTCATCACGCGAGTCCCGATGAAGATATGGGATGCTACTAATATCGTGCATGGTCTCACCACGTTCCCCTCGCCGTTCACGCCATTGGTCGAGAACCCGGATTTCAACCCCGGGATGGAACAGGGGGCCTTCACGCGCTGGCGGACTGCGGGGTGCAGGACGCTGTTCCATATGTATACTCCAGATGGCGTTATCCCATTTCAGGATTTCAGGAGAGAGTATCAACTACCTGAAATGGAGAGAATGCGTTATCTACAGGTGCGCCACTGGGCGCTGCAGCCGCAGGTGCGTGAATCAGCGGATATGAGGCTTCTACCCTATGAGAAGTGGCTTGTGACATGCACCTCAGATGCAAAATTAATCTCTGACCTCTACAAATCTTTGCAGCCTCCTTCCTCTCATCTTTATAACCCGGGCAGGGAACGTTGGGAACGAGAATTGGGGAGGACACTGAGTCACACAGAGTGGGACCAGATTTCATACCGAGCATGCCATTCCGCATCCCACACAGGACTTACTGAAACGTTCACTAAGGTAACCACTTACTGGTACTACACACCAGAAAGATTGCATGAAATGAATCGCAACATTGAGGACACATGCTGGCGGGCTCGTGGACAGATAGGCACACTTACGCATGTGCTGTGGGATTGCCCTCTGCTGTGCCCCTACTGGAAAAAGGTCTTGGACGAGATTGACACACACTTTGACATTGAGCTGCCACGCTTCCCTGCGTATGTACTGTTGGGCTTGCCCAACCGGTTGATGTACCCCCTAAAGTCCCGTAGGGGCAGGCAGATTGCAATAGCACTGGGCTCAGCGGTTCAAAACATCCTTATACACTGGCGCACCACCACACTCCCCTCCATCACGGGCTGGCTGCATAGATTATGGCATGTCTGGGCATGGAGAAGTTGTCGCTCACAGTGGCGGGAGAGGTGGAACAATTTAACGACCTATGGCAACCGTTTCACTCACTACTGGTTACGGAATTTAAAGAACTCACATGTCCACGATACCTCTGACTTTTGAGATTAACATCACCTGCTGATTCAGCTGATCGATGAGTCTTAGATTAGATCTGGCTGTGAGGGGAAGGCAGCGTGGGAGGGGTGAGGCGGGAGAGCGAACTTAGCACTGGACGGGGAGGGAATGAAAGGGGACTGAAGGGCTGGGAGTGGGGGGGTAGTTGAGAAGAAGGGTTGTTTATTTTTTATGTTCTTGTCGCTGCATACGCACCAAGCATTGAGCCCGGATGGGCATTTAGTTCGATGAGATTTTGCGCGCCGAATGCGCTCCTAAATGGTTGTGTCATAGCACTGATTCCTTGCGACAACGGTTTTCTATTTTTGTAAATGTCAATAAAATGATTTAAACCTAAATGTATCTTTATTCCACCTTGAACAAAGCTGCCTTTCAATTCGTATGTTAGACAGCTTTAAACAATATTTGCGACTGCACCTCACCCACCTCGTAAGTTTTATTTTCAACTTTACTAAAACATAAAATGAGCTTAAAGGACATACTTTTGGGGGCGTGGCCTAGCGAGCAATGATGGCTGACGTGTTCTAGGCAGGCTCCCTCCAGCCAAAGCTAATATCCTAAATTTATCCTGCTTCTCCGGTCTGCTATCCTGTTCAGTCTATGTCCTGGGTGAGGCGCAAGCGGGGGTTGCACTGTATACCCCCGTCTTAGACCTGGTTTGCTGACCAGACAGACGAGTCAGCAGCAGATTGGTGCGTGGCCTGTGGACGCCGGAGTCCCGTAATCTGGCACGGCGTCCGGATTGATGGATCTTGCAGTGCCTGCGGACCCCAGCGGGAGGCGGAACCATTTACGAGGAGCCCGCAGGCTTGATTTATCATGATTGCGACGTTATCTTGAAACAGACTAGGGCCAAGCAACCATTGCTATTTGAAAATGCCCACATCCTGATCTTTCCAGACTATACGAAGCTGGTCCAGCAACGGAGACAATCACTTATGGCGGTCAAAGCTCGTCTTCGTGATCTCAAGCTTCCCTATGCTTTGCTGTATACGGCTAGGCGGCGGGTGGTGTATCAGTCTCGCACCCACTTCTTTGACTCACCGGAGGAGGTCTTCTAGTGGACGGATCAGACGGTGCGGCTTCGTCCTCACACGCCACCCCGGAGGAAGTCGGACTCTTCATCCAGTGAGGCGGCTCGGAAGCAGCCCAAATTTAAGTCAAACGGGAATAGACGCTCCAGGTCCAGACGTCGATCCCAGTCATGCAGTGTTTCATCCCAGGCTGGGTCGGCCCCTCGGCAGCACACATCAGCGGCCTAAATGATGGAGTCGGTCACAGTCCTATGGGTCTCTTGACGTCTTTGCCTCGACCGCAGCACACACGAGGGCTGGGATCTCTGTTGGACTTTGTCTGATAGGGAGTGGGCCAGCTGACAATGGGATGCAAGTTGGGGATCTGTTGGCAGGTGCGGGGTGGGACCTCCTGTTGGGCCACATTCGCCTTCAATGTTGTTGAGGTATAGGGGGGGGGAGGGGGTTTTTGGGGTTCGTGCCCTCCGATCGCACTGTCCTATACTAGCTTAGAGCCACTCTGCACACATCATACACTTTTCCATGCTTCAATGATTTGTATCAGGGCCTTACATGGCAATTCCGTTAGGTAGTCAACGGGATCCCTCCGGGACCCTTCGGATAGTAAGCTGGAATGTTAGGGTGGCACTGGACAAAATTAAACATGGAGCTTTACTCAAGCAGGCCAAAAGTGTCCATGCTGACATTCTCCTGCTACAAGAAATGCACCTTATGGGGACTAAGGCACTATGCTTTCAACGCTTCGGTTACATCCAGGTGTTCTATTCGGGGTTCGCGAGGGGGTCTCAGGGTTTGTGATATTGATCCATCGTCAGGTTCCATACACATATGTCAAGTCATGGGCCGATACTCTGGGCAGATATCTGTTTCTCCAGGGCACTGTGGGTTAAGAAACTATAGTACTGGCTTGTGTTTACGCCACCCCACCGCTCTCCTGGCGTCTGGTAGAGAGACTTATGACTCTGTGGACAGATATACCAGATAGCCTGTCCGTGGTCGGGGGTGATTGGAATGACAAGATGGATCTGGCTAGAGACCGTTGGAGGCCTAGGGGCTCTATATATGTCAGACAACCCACCAAACTACATTCCAGGGTGATGGGGCTTGACTGGGTGGACCATTGGCGCTGACTGCATAGAACAGCACAGGGATACACTTATCTCTCAGCGGTTCACGGTTCCTATTCCCCTCTTGATTATTCATTTGTCCCCAGGGTGGCGGAAGGTAGGGTGGTGGAGGCGGATATTCTTGAACGGGAACTATCGGATCACTTGCCGTTGACCATCACCTTACAGGCGGGGCGGGGGCGTCAGCCTTTTCGTTGACGACTTTCGGCCTAGAACCTACAGAAAGATGGCTATAGGGAGCATGTGGAGGGTGCTATTGACCAATACCTGACACTCAACATAGGCTCGGTGGACGGGGCTGAACATCTTTAGGAAGCAATGAAGCCCAGGATACGGGGTGTAGACATCTCCTTTTGTGCGGCGGCCCGTAGAGCACGCAGAGAGTCCCTTGTACAATCAGAGGCAAAGATGATCAATCTGGAGCGCTGCAGTAGGGATGACGGGGACGGTCAGGTCTGTCAACAATTACTACTGGCGCAGCAGTCATGCTGACCTACTGCTGGACGAAGCCTGCCAGGCTCGGTTGGCGACCCGCAGCAGGATCTACCAGTGGGGGGATAAATCTAGTAAGCTGCTCCACAGGTCGTTAGGGGATACTTTACCCCCAGGCCCTCCCTGGTATTGTAGGCCCAGATGGGGCGTCCCTCACGGACTCCTCTATAATATCTGATGGTTTAGATACATATTATGCAGAACTAGTGTTTGCATGAAGATGCGATATGCCGCTTCTTGGATGACCTCCAGTCTAAGGCTTTATCCGACGAGGTGAGTGCGGAGCTTGATCTTCCACTCACAGAGAAGGAACTGGGCACCGCCTTGGGAGACCTACATACAGGCAAGACCCCAGGGCCAAATGGCTTCCCTTGAGAATGTTTTCAACTATATTTTCTGCAGCTAAGGCCCCATTACTGTAGGGTGGTGGAGGAGGCCAGGGAGCTGGGTTGCCTGCCTCGGAACTGGACACACGCAGAGGTGGTAGTGTTCCACAAACCTGGTAGACCTCCTGAACAGCACGCGTCATACCGTCCTATCTCTCTACTGAACGTGGAGGCCAAGATTCTGGCTAATGCTTTGGCCAATCGCCTTTGGTCTCATATCACCCCCTTAGTACATCCCGATCAAGCCGAGTTTATGCCCAAATGCGCGACACAACATAAAATTTGTCAGGCACATGTTGCCCTTGCGTCCATTCAAGGGCTGGGAGAACAAGCAGCGTTGTTACTGGCATATATGGATAGGACATTTGACTCCCTTGGTTGGGTATATCTATTTGCGCTCTTACATAGGCTGAATATTGGCCATTGCTTCCTGTCCTATTTGACAATACTCTACACCGACCTCACCGCATCAGTGCATGTGGCTGGTTCTATCTCCTCCACGTTCTCTGTTGGGCGGGGCACCAAGCAGGGTTGCCCAATGTCTCCATACCTGTTTGCATTAGCAATGGAACCCCTGTCCGCCTGGGTGCGGATCAACGAAACAAGTGTCGGGCTTTGAATGGGCACACAGACTGTCGGACCGTATTGCCTTATACGCTGACTATGTGCTATTTTTTCTCACGGATTTAGACAGGACGGGGCAGAGGCTGCTTCGAATCATGCAGATTTTTGGGGAGTCTACTGGCTTATATAAGAACCCTCGAAAGTCTACTCTTTGGGTTCTCGGAGATGCGGCGGGTCCTGGCTCCTGGGCATTCTCCGTTCGAGTTGTTTCTGAGGGGATGAAATATTTGGGCATGCTTCTATCAGATTCGCCTACCACATCTTGGGATAGAAATCTGGCTCCAATAAGGAACTGTGTACGGGAGGACCTTTGTCTTGTGTATTAGTTTCTCCTTTGCACTGTGTTAAGTTAGCATGGGCTGGTTAGAAGTTTAAACGCCATTTTTCCTTTTCTGCTGCCTCTGCACACGACACATTTTGTTATTACAGCTTTTAGCCTAGTTAGGTATTTTGCTTTACACGAGAATAACATGTTAGCTTATAATATCAGCTTTGCTTGGTAAGCTATGTCTGTACAGTGAGTGCCGAGGCCTTCAAGGTTGTTTCAACACAGCGCTTATTGTTTGGATTGATCAGCACACAGAGTAGACGTAATATGGATGCAGCTGTGGGCAACTTTGGGTTTAGGCGCGATTTATAATGCACTGCGCAAGGCAGAAGACACACACTTGATGAATATCCGTATGCAGAGTGTTGGTGCAGGAGATAATGTGATCCATTTCCACTGAGCCCAAAGGTATGGGCCCGCCCTTCTAAACCCAAAGAGACCTTCTGTAGATATAATATAATATACTAGCTAGGGAGGGTAAACCGAGGTTCTATTTAGACCCGTTTCCTTTAGCATTTTTAACATGCTTTCACCCTTTGTATTTTATGGAATAGTAACCATGCTGTTAACCTTATTCCTTATGTTTGCTTGTACTAGCTAAGATACTGCGTTTGAGAACACTGCTTTAGAAATAAACATTTCAAACTTGCACGTGTCCTCATTGACTCCTCGTTCTGGATTGATATGTTAGTATAACGAAAGAGTGTTCATGTGTTCTACGTTACCTGAGGTGTTCTAAGTCCATATTCTGGGTTGTCTAAATCATTGGGATTTTGTAAGTACCAATGAGACAGTGACAGCTAGTCTGGTAGGGGATTTTGGATGCTGAGGTGAGTTTTGGCACACCCTAATTCACTGAGGTTCCAAGTCTCTATGCACAGCTCTGTATATGAGCAGAAATCCCTGCTACATGGGTGCCCGTTCGTTGGTGGTCTTATAACATGACACTTGAGTAGTACTTATATCGGTCCTTAACACCTTTCGCTATTGTTTCCGGAAAACAGTGGTGTCTGACAAACCTGCCTATGTTTATATAGGTCTTTTCAAGCTTGATTCTTTCAAAAAGTTTTCCTTGACCCAGTTGTGCTACATACTTTTTGTTGTACCTTTTTCTTTCTGTGTCACTACGGCCGCGGTGGACATTCCGCAGCATAGTCGCATTGCGGTACGCAATTATTTGCAGACATATAATGTCCCCGTGGATGGCATGGCTGTGATCATGGTGGTGAGTGCGGAAGTGGCTTACCCTTACGAAATATTTTACTTGTGGGTGACCTTCCCGGCTGTGAACGCAAATACTACTGTGTTCGACACGTACACTGCCACGGCTGTTCCAAACAAATATGCTCTGTATAGGACACAGGAAGTTCCGATTAACACTTGACAGCACCGTGTTTGTTTTAATGGCGTCCTACCCCACTCTTTAACAGCTCCGAGGTTAGGTCCCTTGTCCATTCCAGGCGCGACTTGGCCTGTTTGGCTGGATTTACACCTCATCCTCAGCACGGAGCGTGTTCCGTTGTTGAATTAAGACGACTACATGTAGTCGCGATTAGCGTGATTAGGTCGTTAGTACAATACATTACCCGCAATCTCCCAGGCGGGGCCCCAGGAGGTGCGGCGCTTCCTGCTGGACAGGGCGGAATTAAACTTAGTCCTGTAATGGTCAACGCTGTGATGGGCAAGCGCCCCCAGGATAAGGATGAATTTCCTTTCTGGCTTGCCGAGAAGTTTGACCAGCTGGAAGCAGTATTTCCTAACACGACTCCTGGTGAAAAACACAGGATTCTGACAATTAGCATGCCTAAGGACTTGACCCGGGAAATTGGTGAGTGAGTCGTGGGAAAAGATCTTTACGGCAGTTTATACAAGGTGCTTCGGCACTATGTCTATGACTGTCCTTCCAACAGTCATTAAACGTGTTCAAGATGAGCACGGCCCTGAAGCAGCGGTTGAATTGGGTATGCGCCTATGCGGCTCCTTTAACGTAGTTTCCGATCTCATACTTGCGAATGTCAAGGGAGATGCGGTGAACTTTCAGATGTCCAATGCATTGCAGGCGGTTCCCGATGCCGCCAAACCCCGACAGTTAGGGAGGATTATTGTGGCGGCTTATAAGACCGTGGGCCGCAATAGCGTGGGTGTCAAACCATTTTCCACTAAGGAGAAAAAGCAACCCCAAGGGCCGAAGTCAGAGACTGACGAACAGCCCAAGTCCAGAAATCAAAATTGGCCGAAAAAACAAAAACAGGGTAAACAACAACAGCAGAAACAGGAGTCTCGTCCTGCATCACCAGTGCCTGCGCCTACAGAACATATTTTTAGACTTGCGTGATTGCGCGATGATAAAATCACCTGATCGTTTTCAGGTTTCTGAACAACGCTCTCCTCGTTCTTTTCAGGATTCATCGGCCTCATCGACCGGTGGTGGAGGTGGCGGCAGAGGTCGGGGTGGCCAGCAGGGACGCGACCAGCCCCGCCCGAAAGACGGTAAAGGCAAGCAGGACGATTCAACACCGAAGAGACCCCAGTTTCAGAAAAAGAAAGTTGCTGCTTTAACAGCGAGATATGCCACAGATAGTGAGAACGCAGCTTCGGAATCAGACATGGGTTCTGACCTTGCTGGACAGCGCGGCGGAGATTACCATAGTGCGAGAGGCCCTGTGTCCGCTACTGAAGGTGACAGTGACTGATCGATATGTTGTTGTGGAGACAGCTGATACTAGAGTAGCTACCCCTGATAGACCTGAAATAGTCCTTTTAATTGAAGGTGACATACAACGTACAATCAAAGGGGTATTTTGGGAAAATCTTACGACTACATATGACATTTTGTTAGCGGAGGATGACTGGCCCCCACCTTTTGTGCTCGCAGCTCCGAGAGGGGAGGAGGTGATCCTCCCTAGTTTCGCGCACACTGTCTTGAAAGAGCATGCGCTGAATTTTGCAGAAGAGTGGGCTAAGGCTCTTGCGCCAGCTTTGTACCGTACACAGTGTGGTTGGGATTAATTTTCTCCGCACCACGAGATTCCTTTACGGTCTATGCCACAGCCTCAACCTCAATATCCCATCCGACGAGAAGCTAAGGCTTCCGTCGCGGAAATCCTTGAACAATTGGAATATCAAGGTGTGATTGAAACTTGTGTCACCGATGAATAACCCTCTTTTTAGTGTGACCAAGCCTGACGGCTCGTACCGATTGGTATTGGATTACCGGCATTTGAACTCGCATTGCCGTACCTGTGCAGTACAGAATACTCACGGCTCTGCTCTTGTGGATGGTCTTGTGCGTAAACATTTTAAAACTACACTTGACATATCCAACGTTTTTTTTGCCCACAATTTGGACGGACTGAGTTCCCAGTGGACCAGTTTTACCTGTGGCGGCAAACAACGCCAATATACACGTTTACCTATGGGCTATAAGAATAGTCCAGGCGTATTTGCTGCCCGTATAGTCTCTCTTTTAGGGAGGATAGACACTGATGCGTGTTCGACGAGCTTTGGGCGCATCTGTGTCGCGTTGACCGCATAATTTGTAACTTTGCGGACTTCTGTTACAAATTCAACTTTGCAAAGTCCAACATTGCAGAGTATACAGTGTTGTTCCTGGGCTACGAGCTCAACAATAAAGGTAGAGGATTGGCTCCTCACTTCTTGGAGAAATGCGCACAACTGCGCGCTCCTACAACTCTGAAAATACTACAGTCCTTGTTGGGATTTTTGAATTTCGGGCGTATTTATATTCCCGAATATGCCCAGTGTATGCATTGATACAACCTACTTTTACCAAATCTTGCTGGCTGCCAGAACATTCAGCTATTTTGCAATCTTTGCAAGCTGATCTTCTAGAATCTAAATTCTTACAGACTCGTGATAACCACACCAACCTGGTGATAAGAATCATCCCTGGGGCGTTGGGTTTCACGTACCTTACTTTTAACGAAGGAGACACAGTACTTATTGCTTACAAGTCACACTTGTACACTTCGGCTGAAATGCGGTTTTCCTCTGTGGAAAAAGTTTTGACAGCAGTGCAAATGGCGATTCTCAAGGAACGTGCGCTGTCACAGGGAAAACGCATGTTGGTTGTAACCCCGTTTCCTGTGTTAGAGGCAGTGACGAAAGCCAGTGTGCCAAATTCTAAAGCTTTGCACCCTCGTGGACACAATGGGCAGCATCATTGACGTCTCCGGATGTCACGTTTGTTTTTGATTCCTCCTTACAGTCGCAGGAGTTTTTGCAGTATGAATTTGTTCATCAATCAATCAAATTTAGCTTTATTCGAGGTAAAAACTCATAAAAGCATAAATACAAACATGACATTCTTACTGCTCCATAGTTACAGTAACCGCTTTGACAGTTCATCCTGCCCCTTTGGCCATGGGGCCTTTGGAGGACTTCCATTGCATCATATACACTGATGGTTCGGCGCAGGTTGCGCATGGGTCTAAGCACGCATACGTTTCCGCTTGCGCTATTGTGGTAGGTGCCATGGTGAATGATGAGTTCAAGTCCAGAGTCGTACACACGCAGACTCTTGGGGACTGCACCGCACAATTGGCAGAGCTTCGTGCTCTGATGCTTGCATTGGAGTACGCTGATCCTGGTGTGACAACTCTTATTGTGAGTGATTCTTACTACTGTGTCCAGTCTTACAATGAAAACCTATTTTTTTGGATTCAGAATGATTTTTGTGATTCTGAGGTTAGCACAATAAAACATAAAATGATCTGGGTCCGAGTGGTTGAGCTTAAAGAGCAGTTGCCCCTCGTGTTTGTGATTCATACTCTCGGTCATCAGCGCGTGGGGGTCCACGCTGTTGGCAATTCGCTTGCCGATGAGGCAGCAAAATCAGCGGTATCGACATATTTGGTTGCAGCGGTTACACGTTCCAAAAGTAAGATTGATGATGATATCTTGGCAGCTGTTGCTGCAACTGAGAAGGGAAGTAAATATCCAAAAGGATTCCCTTCGAAGTATTCATACCACTTAAGTCCTGATAAAGTTCCTTATGTGAAAATTCCTGACGTTGGTGAGAGGTTACTTCCCAACGCGGACCGCAGGCCTACTCTGATTACCGCAGCCCATGAAGGTGTTGCATCTGCGCATGCGGGCGCTTCGGCTACTGTTGCTCAGTTACAACAATGTTTCTGTTGGCAGGGGCTGTACAAACAGATGCATGATTATGTCCTTCAATGTGACGTTTGCCAGCAGATTAAGCCTTCAACTGCTGCGCGTCCGCCCCAGACACAGTTGTACATTTCTAATAAACCCCTTTGGCGTGTTTATTTAGATCACTGCGGTCCCTTTTCTTCTGATACTGCGTATAAGTACATCTTAGTACAGTTGATTCATGCACACGCTTTGTGTGGGTCTGGCCTCACCGAAGCGCTGATTCACGGACTGTCATAAGAGACTTACGTATCTTTGTAGGGATTTTTGCATGTGGTACCTTCCATTCGGATCAGGGTCCGGCTTTCGCCTCTAAGGCGTATAAGGATGCCATGACTTCGTTGGGGGTCCAAGTCAAGTTTTCGTCTCCATACGGACCTGAGGGTAATAGTGTTGTGGAACGAATGAACCGAGATTTAAAGCAGTCTTTGACGGCTCGAGTTATAGGCTCTGGCAGGAATTGGCTGGCCCATCTCAATGGCGTGCAGTGTGCTCTTAATAATCTCCCTAGAAGGTCTCTGGGTGGGCAGACCCCATACGAAATGCTCTTTGGTATCAAGATATATGTCCTGGACCTTGACGGTCTAGACTCAGTGGCTCAAGCTGCCTCCTTTGACGTAGATGAACATTGCAGTGTTTTGCAGGATCTACAAAAGACAAGAGACAGTCTTGCTAAGGAACATTTGCCCTCCACCTCGGATGATGCGTTGCAGATCCCGGTAGTTGGCTGGCTACCCCAAGTTGGAGAACTGGTTCGTGAGAAGATCGAGAACAAGAAAGATTTTGGTCCCTCTTATCGAGCTCCGGTTCCAGTGCTTGGAGTGAAGGGCACAAGAACAGTCATTTTACCACCACTTCCAAGTCGTAAGGAGAACAGGTATATCTCCATTGACAATGTCAAGATACACAGAGTGGCCGATTCTTCTTAGTATGAAGTCTCATGTCCTTCGATTTGGTGAAATTCTGTTTTGGCCCCGGTTTCCAATCCTGTGCCTGATGTTGCTCTTGAGTTGCCTGCAATTTCCAGTCCTTTATTGAGTATATTGCCTGGTACTCAACATGATGAAACTGACTATACTTATCCAACTGACTTATCGATGCCTGATTTGCAAACTCGCTTGGCTACAGAATCCAGATTTTCATTTGACACTGTTTCCCACACATCTAAAAAGCCCTCGAAGATTTCTGTTTTGACAAGACTGTTTAAAAAAAAATGTTGATTCCCCCTTGGACTTATATTTGGATGGTGCTTTTTTAGATTTACCTTTTCATGTCAATTGGTTTTGTGTTTTATTTTTTCCGTCTCGTCAATGGACACTATGTCGAGGAGAGAACTTGCATTCGACATATCAATGGAACTTTGGCTCCCCATTCCTCTTCACACAGAGTGCAGAGAGACTTGGCTTTTGTTAACATCACTGCTTGGCCTGTCGTAGATGGGATTGTATGGGATGCAGTTCGATTTCATATTCATGGGCCCACTGAGGTTATAAATGTCCCCAATGTGCTTAGAGTGTCAATGGGGGATGTGGTTAAACAAAATATACGTTCTGATGATTGGGATGTTCAGGCCGTTGAATCATTGTTTTCTGATTTGAAATATTATGCTGCCTTTGATGCTGAAGATTTCTACTAGGAGTCTGCTAATTACTGTGATTTGTATTGTTATCAACATTTTGGCAATCACTACCTGCATAAAGCTAATACCAGGAGGCTCACTGTAAATTACACCCAGTGGGAACACTGTTCAGTTCCTATACAAGGCAGTTCTGCTACATTTTTTAAAAGGTTCACTTACTTTACAGATTTTAATCAATCTAATCCAAATGCCTTTATTCTAAAGTGGCTGAAAAGTCCATTTCCAAAGTTAGACTTACCGATACTAAATTATTGTATTCGAAGTCCTTTCTAGACCAATTGGCTGTTGGGGGCTACGAGTTGTGGAAGGATACAATTGACCTTAAATCAGTTTGGGGTTATAAAAGCTGGCAAGTCCAAGGCACTGAGGCGTTGCACCGTGCATGCCTCATTCCGAACCATATGTTGTTTTTGAATTCTACTATTTCACAGACAACATGCTTTGGATTGGCTACTCCTAAAAAATTAAATGCTCCTTCTTTTCCTGATTTAGAGGAATATTCCGGTTGGGGTAATACTACTAAATTTTCCATGAGAGAGTTACAAACTCTATTATTGAATTCCTACTTTAACATATCCAGTTTGGATCACGAAGGCTGGTTGCCTTGGCACAGAAGTGCTGATTCATGCCAGCATCGTTTTCTGGGTTTAGCTCATGGCTTTACACAAGTTAGGGTAGATCCCCGTTTTGAAAGTGGCCATTCTGTGACTACCTATTCTGTAGGCAAATTGTGTCAGAACTGGCTCAGACATTCTACCTTGGCGTCAGTTAAACTGCATTTATCTAAACTGACTGATGATGTTGATCTGAATAATTTTATTAAAGGCCCTGCTAAAGGTAGATCTAAAAGATGGATATATGCTGTTTATAAAGAAATCTGGAAAGCTTCCCAGGTTGAGGCGGCTTCCCGCCTTAGGGCTATAGATCAAGCTAATTTAGAAAAAGTGCTAGCAGTTGTAGATAACAGCATTAACACGCTCTCTTCTCGCATTTACACATTAGATAATATTGTGTCATCTGTTGTAGATATTGTGCAAGATGAAGTGTCTGTTTTGTACCACGGTTAGAATCAGTTGCGTTTCATTATGCAATTTGCATGGACATTGCAGACCCTTAAGGCGGGAAAAGTGCTGTGGCATTACATGAATACGTCATCCGTATTTGCCCCTTTTAATTTGACTGACAAGCATCGCTTACTATCAATGAAGGATGCTTATTTTTCCATGCTACACATTGAGAGGTTAGAGCCTTTACCGTTTTCTGTGGCAGAAGCCAATGCTGCTACTTGGCTTATTCACGTTTTTTTTTTATTTTAAACCATTATTTCGAAACAAACTCATACATCATATCACATACAGATTGGCTACATGCAGATAAGGCACATCACAGTTGGCGGTCAATGAATGAGATGCAACCTCAAAGCGGGTATGTCACGTAAACAAAATACAAAGGTGTGGCAAGGCTCTACACTGAATGCGCATTGTTCATTAGGTCACATTTCACAGTTGATAAACATGTCACCAGACAGTCTATAATATAGCCTAATACACAGGTCATAATGTCGGATACCATTGATGGTGCTTGCCTCATACCTACATCATTGGCAGTGCTCAGAGCGTTAGAAGCACAGAGAAAGGATAACTTCAAGGAGCACGACAGTCGCCCCAAGCCTACATCAGGCGACCAACACATCAGACATTCCGATACAGTCAGCGCTGGGCGCAATCAAAGATACCTCTCCACAGCGGCTGTTCGCATCTACCAGTAAGTGCCCCATTCACACCTCCCCAATTTGGCTGTCACTCTCCGATTCGCCTTGCTGGACGACCCTAGATAACCAGAAAGTCTGCAGTGGGCTCCAGAAGTCCTTAGGTCTACAGCGGACAGGCATTAATTCAGCGTACACATTATATTAATCCTGACAATATTCCACATCATGCAACCACTCCTTGAATTTCGGGGCCCTGCCTCTTCCCCATCTACAAGCTATCCGTCTTTTCGCCAATAGCAGTGCGACATCCGCAAATCTGCGGTGAGACCTTGGCATGTCTTTCGTGTATCCCAGTACCATAATCAGGGGATCCAAAGTAATAGCTCCCTCAGTCATGATCTGTAGGGCATCATGAACCTGAGCCCAGTAGTCGTGCACCACACCACATTCCCATGCCAGGTGGAGAAAGCCAGCCCCCTCCGCCCAACATCGAACACACCTGTCATCCTCTGCCAACTGAAACCGAAATTTCCTAACCGGCGTGTAATAGAATCTCTGAACAAATTTATAGTGTATAATCTTAAGCCTGCAGCTTGAGGAAATGCTAGCAGTGAAACCACAACAATATTTCCATTGCTCATCAGTGATGTCAACGCCCAACTCCCGATTCCACTGCTCTCGTGCATAACTAGTAGGAGTCTCACGCTGTGTCCTAATAGTATTGTACAATTTAGACACCAGATGACGGCCATCCGACACCAGCATGATGTGCAGCGGCAGCGCCACCCCTGGCTCGTCTGGAAAGTGGGGGAGCAAATCGCGTAGTCCCTGATGGAGCCTGATATAATAGAAGATGTCCAACGGAGAGGGCTGCTCTCCCCGAAAGAACTGGTCTCTCGTTCGGAGTTGACCTTCGTGGAACAGGTCGCCCCACTTAGTCACCTGGTTTCGTCTCCACATGTTCTGAAACCCTGTTTCTTGCAATAAGGACAGCTTGGGGTGAAACGTAAGGGGCATCGCCGGTGAATAAAGCAGCGTGATTTCCAAAACCTTTGCGATACGAGTCCACGCATCAATCGTGCATGTCACCGTGGTGGCAGGGGTCTCCACATCTCCCGCCCTCCCCTGTATCATGCCATTTAGTGGGAGTGGATGCACAATCCATTCCTCAGCAGCTATCTGTGGCATGAAAGGCGCGGGGTGTACCCAATAATATGCGTATTGCGCCTGGGCGCTTAAGTAATATACCTCCAGATCCGGGACATCGAACCCCCCTTTGTCATAAGGCAGTGTCAGGGTGGACCATTTCAATCGTGGTTGTTTGCCCCCCCAAAAAAGTCTAAGGAGTTCCGATCTTAGCCGCTTGAAAAAGTAGGCACTGGGGTGGTAGGGGACATTCTGAAATAGATACAAGAAACGGGGGAGCACCACCATTTTCACCAATGAAGCTCTACCCACCATAGAGAGCGGCAGGGACATCCATTGCGTGACATTATCAGTTAGTTTAGAGATGGCAACTCCGTAATTAAGTCTGATCGTCTCCTCCCTATTAAGCGAAACCATTATACCAAGATATCGTAGATCGGTATCGCACCACTCCAGAGGATAATCCAGCTGAAATCTCTCAACAGCCGCCGTGAGCGGGAAGAATTGTGATTTTTTCCAGTTGATATGCACCCCTGATATTCGTCCAAAAACAAGGTGCTCTCGCAGGAGCGGGTTGAGATTCACCTGCGGCTCTTTCACATACAGTGTAATATCGTCCGCATACAGGGACACTCCTATCTGCCGCTGAAAGCAGTTGAACGCGCTGTGCTTATGTAATTGTCTAATCCGGCATGCTAACGGCCCTATTGCTATGGCAAAGAGCAACGGGGAAAGAGGACAGCCCTGCCTAGTTCCTCTCGTGATAGGCATCTGGGGGGAGAGCGTGCCATTAACAATCACTCTAGCCACTGGACTGGTGTACAGCAACTTCACCCATGCAATAAAGATTTTGGGAAATCCCATTCTGCACAATACATCGATTAGGTATTTCCATTCCACTGAGTCGAATGCTTTCGTAGCATCCAAAAAAACTGCGGCGACAGGGAGTTCAGGCGCTATAGTCGGTATTAACGAGAAGAGTGTGCGAAGGTTATGGGTAGTAGCGCGCCCGGGGACGAATCCGGACTGATCCGGAAGCACTATAGTGGGCATGATCAATGACAGCCGCGACGCCAGCACCTTCGCTAGAATTTTTGCATCGCAATTAAGCAGCGACAGGGGTCGGTAGGAGTCCGTGTCTAGGGGGTCCTTACCAGGCTTCAGTAAAGACTTAATCGCCACCTCCCTCATCGAGCCCGGCAGAATCCCCACCTCCAGTGATTCCTCAAATACCTGTTTAAGCACCGGGGCCATCGTTTCCACGTAGCATTTATAAAACTCGGCAGGGAGTCCGTCCAACCCTTGCCATTACTTAAGGACATTATGGCATCTCGAATTTCATCAACCTCAAGAGGTCCTCCAAGAAATGCTCTATGTCCATCGGACAACCAACATAATGCAATGTCGTCCAGAAAGCCCCCAAACTGACCTCTCCTGTTTGCTGCGTAGAATATAATTGTTCATAGTGTTGCAGGAAAGCCTTCTGAATCCCCAGCGTGTCTCGACACCGCGTACCATCTTGCGTAATAACTTCAAGGATGCCAGTGCTAAAGCGTTGACGCCTCGTGAGAGCAGCAAGTACCTTACCCGGTCTTTCACCTTCGCAGTACTTCCTAGCCATCCAATATTTCCCCCTATATTTCGCTTCTCTAGCGGCTTCCTCCGAAAATTCCGATAGTTTGTCCCTGAACTTATGGCAGATCGCAGGATCAGTGCTACTTATCATCTCTTTCTCCAAGGCTTTCAATTCCGATTCCAATTTCACTATTGTTCTGACAATGGTTCGCAGTATCCCACAGCTTTTAGAGATTGTGATCCCTCGAATTGTCACCTTAAATGCCTCCCAAATCATCTCAACACTATCAACCGATCCCTTAGTCCTGGGAAAAAATGCCTCAATCTCATCCCCAAGTTCCGTCTTAAAGACCGGATCTAAGAGTACTGAGGAAAACAATCTCCATGGAGGTCAGGGCCTATTGAGACCTGGGAAAGTCACAACAGCCAGTACCGGACAGTGGTCCGAGTAAGTTCTGGAAAGGTGTTCCACCCTCTGCAAGCCTATGCTAAGGCCCCACGAAAGAAAACAATAATCCAATTGCGCCCATGAACGTGCATGTGTAGTGAAGTGTGTGCCCTCCCTGTCGTCGGGGTGTGCGAACCTCCAGCTATCTACCAATCCATCCTCCTCAAGTATGCCTTGTAAGATGTCCCTCTCTTGTCTGTTATACTGACTGCTCCCGTCTGATCTATCCGCTCCTGGCCTCAAGGCTAAGTTAAAGTCCCCGCCCCATATGATGTGTGTGGCTTCTGTGGCAAGAACGTGTCCCCAGAGAGTAGTAAAGAAGCCCGGAGTGTCTACATTGGGTGCATAGCAGTTCACGATTACAACAGTATCCAACCCGAGCCTCCCCCACAATATCACATACCGCCCGCTTCATCCAGTCTCACCCCCAACTCCTGAAAATGTAGTGACCTTTTAACGAGCACAGCAGTCCCTCTAGCGTATGACGAGAATGATGAAAACTTCCTAACAACGGCCCAGTGACTAGCAAATTTAGGGTCCACCTGTGGGCGGAGATGTGTTTCTTGTAATAATGCGATCTGCCAACAACAAACACTCCGCCTGGAACTGTACATCAACTTGATCCAGGAATAACTGGAAACATACTGCGACTATCAACACCCCAGCACCAGTCTCATAGGTGCATTTTTATTAAGGACTGTCGAATTGGAGTGACCATTCATTGTATGCCCTGACGAAATTCCCAAGGCACGAAAGGGAATGAAACGCGTTGGCTGTGCCTGTGTATTTTAAAGAAAATAAAGAATACATTAAAGAAAGAACAGAAGATTCACATAATCAATGAACTTTTTGCGTTGTTGACTATCAAGTTCACCTCTCTATTCTTTTGTAAAATTGCTCTGGCGGACATCCTTGGCAGCGGATGGTGAGAGTGGCTGCACCACTAGTTACTTGGAAACAGAAAAAGTTGATGTGCTAAACCTTGGTCTGCTGCTGTGTGCTTTGGCTTATTGTATAATAATGCGATCTGCACCTGGTGCCTATCCAAGTATGCCAAAACATTCCTACATTTCCTTGCATCATTAAGACCTCGCATGTTCCAAGACAGAATCGATATTTTATCCAGTGCAGTGTCAGCCATTACCCACCGTGCAATCCATCATCACCAGCGTAGCCATGTGTCCACACCTCCGTTCAAATGAAATACATCTCAGCCAAATCTCACCATATAGCCGCATCCGCATCCAATCTACATTCCAATCTCTCCCCGTAGTCCTCCCCTCCCCAACTCGATAACACCCAACTTCACCACCCCAACCCCACAATATACTAGTGCATAGGTCCAGAAACAAATACAGTTCAATCAATGCATGCAGCCCGAAACAAAGGTGCACAGCACGCCACCCACCGATCATCAAGCGAAAACCTGTGCCCCAGCAGCAGTAGGAGCGCAACTGAAAACAAGTCACAAGATCTCTATATGCTAGAAATAAACAAATGTGGCCCACAATGTCACAACCTCGTCGAGGCCCCTGAACCAAGGTGGCAGTCAAGTGCACAGGAATGAAGAGAACAGAAAAACAAAGGAAAGTAGTCTCAAGGGACCACCGCACCATGAGACAAACGCACCCACCCTCCTCCCACTGAAGCATCCCCAACCTGCCAGTAACCCCTACCCTCCCCCCACCCTATACAAAACCCACACACCCCAACATTTGTATCAGAAGTAACATAGTCAAAGGGGTATACCCTTCAGGGTGAAATCTAGAGGTGCACATAACCACCCACCACACCTCACCTTTGACCCACAGATCCCACAGTAGGTGCGGCCCAGGCAGTGGGAGGGGGGTGCCTGGAGTACATTACCACCGCAGTCCAGTGCTCGCTTAATGACCCCTGGCAGCAAATGTTATGTCCATCTCCAAGGCCTCCGCAGTGGTTGCACAGACATTGGAAAAGGAGGGAAGTGGTGAGACCTCTCAAGCGAAAGCCCAGTGTTCATGCACATAATGCTCAGTGTCATTCGTCCTCGTTGGCCGAGTGAAAGTCCTCCTGTCTGTCTTCACCATTACGCCGTCCCGCTGCCCGCTCTCTCTTAAGTTGTTTCACAAAATCCTCCGCCTGCTGTGGATTGGTAAAGAAATACTGCTTCGCCTGGTGCGTCACACGCAATTTAGCAGGGTATAACAGTGCATAGTCTACCTGCAGCTCCCTGAATTTCTTTTTGACGTCAATGAACTTACACCGCTGCTCCTGCACAACAGGGGTAAAGTCTGGATAGATGGTGAAGTTGACCCCCTCACAGGATAGTGTGCGGGTGGCACGCGCCGCTCTGAGAGCCGCATCACGATCTCCATAGTTGAGGAGGCGAGCAATAATGGGTCGCGGCGACGCTCAAGGGTTAGGCCTAGGTCCCAATGATCGATGTGCCCTCTCCACTATAAATTGCTTGGAGAACGCCTCCGGGCCGATCGCCGCAAGTAGAATCTTCTTCACGTAGATCTCCATCCTCCCCACATTTGTCGACTCCGGAACTCCCACCACGCGTATATTATTGCGACGGCTTCTTGCTTCCAACTCCTCGTTCTTCACAGCTATGATCCGGAGCACATTATCCATCCTCGCAATTTGCGTCGTGTGGGTAGCTGTGGTATCATCATAGTCAGAGATACGCTGCTCGGCCGCCGTGATACGTTCCTCATGGACGTCCATCTTCTGTACCACAGCATCCATTCTTGATGACATTTTGTCCACTTTGTCCACAATGGTGGCAAACCCCTGCCTCATTTCCTGCATCATCTGCTGAAAATCAGGAGCGACCGGTTGGGAGTCAGTGTCGGGCAAAGCAAGTGCACGGGATCCTCCCGCATCCTGCGCATTCCGCAGTCCCCTCTTGGCCGCCATCGAATTAAACGACAGCTTTGGTTGTTTATTATCCGGTTTGCCCATGTTTGGATGTCAGCAATTGTCCCAACCCCATAGCTGTATATCCTAAAACGATCCCCAGTCACAGAGAGGAAGAGGACAAGAACGCCGTAATAGTGGGAGCAAGCTTGGGATCATGCTGGAGGCAGCGCTCACATCAATGTCGTGGCGCCCAAGCAGTAGTCAAGGCAAGTTGAGTCCAGTGCAGTGGATGCCCACCAGTGAGCAGGGTCGTGACCACCAGAAGCAATCCCTCTGATGCGCAGTCCTTCCAGTCTCTGCAGTGGCCCAACAGCGCAGCAAGTGAGAAAGAGGATCTACAGGTCCATGGACTCACCCCCAGCAGCCGGCGCTCCCACCGGGTATAACAAAGGACGTCCGTGGCGGTAGGGGTAGGCCCCAGGCAGCCAAGCAATGTCCCGCAGCCACAGCCGGTCGGACCAGTGCCCCGAAGGAATAGCACCTCACATCCAGTCAAAGTTAGGGGCAGACCAGAGACGCCCCCCCAGCAGGCACTCGAAGCGGCCCCCGGTATCACCACATGTAGGGGGACAGAGTCAGCGCTCTCCGCAGGCAGCACTCCAGAAGTGGCGCAGTACGGGCAGATCGGTAGCTCCGTCACTCTATGCACCCGTTTGTAGGCAGAGGAGAGACCCGGCACAACTCCCAGCACCAGGGAGAACAATCCGGGTAGGTAGGTACAGTCCCGACCGGGCTCAGAAGGATCGCCCAGGGTCAGCAGTAGGAAGGGACACGAGCCACCAGAATGCCTCCCCTCAGCCGCCTCGCGTGATGGCCGCCAATCCTCCCGGCCTCAGGATCCCCGTACCTGAGCTCGCCTCACCCGCCGGCCGCCTCCGCCATATAGCTCAACCGCAGCTCGGGAAGCACAGCAGAACCGCTGCCAGTCCTCTCCACACCCGCTCTGGGGCCGCCAATCGATCAACGCCGGTCCGGTAGAGACTGCCGAGGACTCAAATGCAGGCCCACTCGCCTCGTGGTGCGCCGGGGATTCACGTAATCCGCAGTCCCGTCAGTGGCACTGGTCGCTTCCTGGGCGCTTCACGGGCGGATCTTCCCACGGCTATAACTCCGGCCCAGAGTGTCGTAGCCGGTCACGACTTGCACCGAGTGTGCACCAGAGTCGGCTCAGCCGTTTCACAAGGTCAGAACGAACCTAGAAGGTGGTTAGGTAGGATAAATATCGGATGTTGTCTCCAGGCTGCAGGAGCCTCACATCGGTGTGGCCATTCTGCAGTGCGCCCTCTAGCGCCCCCTTATTCACGGTTTAATAACTCTGCCATTTCCTTTATTTGAATTTAAAAATTGTGTGAAGTACTTTGCCATTGGCAGATACGAGCCTCTTGGAAGTTCTTATCTCCATGAAGCCTGGTCGCTTCATTTTACATATAGATGCCTTAGGGAGGGTAGAGAAGTTTATTTGAATGGTGAAGAATGCACTGAAACACCGAATCATTCCTTAATGTGTCGACAAATCCAATTACATGGCTCTTGCAACCAACACGAGCCTAATTTAGTCTGTACTTTGAAAGGTACACCCGTGCCTGCAATCGTTCCCACATTCAAGTTGCTGGCAAACAGGAGTTATTTACTTTTAAACAATGAGGATTGTTGTGGGTTAATAAAAGGGATTGCTTGTGTCGTTACAGTCAGTGAACGTGTAGTTTGTTGAAAGAATGTAATGTATCCACCCCCGCATGGTAAACTTGATGTTTCCATCTGGCCTAAAATTCCGACCTTGAAAGCAGAGTTCAATAAGATGAGTCGCATAAGAGCTCTATTGTCCCGAAAAGAAGTTGCCCTCGCATCTGCTCGTGAAACATTTGTCCTTCACGTGGCTAACACCCGCACAGAAGTGCATGCCTTATTAAATACTGATTTGCCCTTGCACTTCGGTGAGTTAATTCACACTATCTTCAGTGTGTCCTCCACTTCGGGGCTGGCTCACTTTTTTAAAGTTATAAGCAGTGGCTTAGTGACTTCCTTCCAAAAGATTTTCGGAGTCATTCCAGCTTTCTTCCATTCTATTTTCTCCAGCCTGTTTGGTGGATTTCCCTTGCTACTGGCTCTATTGCTATTCTGTCTATTTCAAAATGGATGCACATCCTGTATTGCAAGACGGGCTGTCTCAGCTAGGGCTCCTTCGCGCCTGGATGCTTGAGTACTATGGTGCGCTGCCTCTTGCTACACTGAGTGCAGCTTATGTATTATCATTTCGATTTTCCTTCTTTACATGTGTTGAGCTTGTTTTCCATTGCCTGAGTTGCGACTTCGAATGGGCCCTGGATTTGTGTCTCTGCAATATGGTGTCTCCCAATGCGGATTATAATCAATTTATGAGTACCTTAGTTACTCATGAATTGCTTTGTTCTGATGGAGGGATTATGGCCTTTGCAGCGATGTATGGTATATTGGGTCGTTGGAATGTGTTCGCAGCGGCGCAAGATTTCTTGGCTCGCAGTTTCCTCGAGATTCCACCGAGTTGTCCTCTGATGGTGCAAGAGGCTCCGGTCATCGAAGAGCATGTATGTTCTTTCCCTTTGTTAAATTGGATGGTTGATCTGTTTTCGGATGATAACAGTGACTTCCTGTTGGAGGGTGTTGCTGCATATTTTGCATATTCATTATTAGAATGAACGATGTTTGCAGTCTCGGTTTTTTGACCTGAACGTCTCGTTGGATTGTTGAATTTTTTGGAGGAACTCTCAGATTTTTTGGAAGGCTTGCCTATTGCCTTTATCAAATTACAATACTGAGTTTTTTCACAAGTGCCAACTTGGAGACTTGTGTTTGAAATATCGAACTTGAACTCTGCGTTCCTAAATTTATCCCTTCAACCTTGTCCTATCAGTGATCGGATCAAAGGGAGGATGTCTTGTGTATTGGTTTCTCCTTTGCATTGTGTTAAGTTAGCATGGGCTGGTTTGAAGTTTAAACGCCATTTTTCCTTTTCTGCTGCCCTGCACACGACACATTTTGTTATTACAGCTTTTCGCCTAGTTGAGTATTTTGCTTTACACGAGAATAACATGTTTGCTTATAATATCAGCTTTGCTTGGTAAGCTATGTCTGTTCAGTGAGTGCCGAGGCCTTCAAGGTTGTTTCAACACAGCGCTTATGGTTTGGATTGATAAGCGCACAGAGTAGACATAATATGGATGCAGCTGTGGCCAACTTTGGGTTTAGGCACGATTAATAACGCACTGCGCAAGGCAGAAGACACACACTTGATGAATATCCTTATGCAGAGTGTTGGTGCAGGAGATGATGTGATCCGTTTTCACTGAACCCAAAGGTATGGGCCCGCCCTTCTAAACCCAAAGAGACCTTCTGTAGATATAATATAATTAGGCTTTCCTGTTTTCGGTTTCTATTTTTTGTAAATTATGGTGGGGTTTTTTCAGTGTTTTCCAGTGATTTCAATACCTTAAAAAAACGTTGGTTATCAGTGGTTACACATTTTGCCACCATTAAAAACAACAGAAACAGTATTTTTCCAGTGTTTATGGATTGTTTGCTTTTATTATTGCTTTCTTTCTGCACTGATAGATCATGGTATAATGACAGAATACATACTGTAAATATGTGGTCCACTGGTGTGAGACCAAGTTTCTGAACTTTCCTAAAGGACAAAAGACCTTGCTTTATCTTGTTAGGAGTAGCACCTTTTTTAACCTTCTAGGACCATGGTGCCTTCTGGTAATACAGTGCTTGACAAATACGTGAACACAAATACATATTCAAGACTCTTATAGGCGTCTTAGAAAGCAGTAAAATGAATTACTACAAAGCTAATTTGCAATAATACATTTGACGGCAATAGTATTATGAAAGCAAATTTAAAACTCAGAACCTCTGTGAAGTAGAGGCTGAAAATTAGCTGTCAAACTGGGACTAGGTGCCTTTTATCTACTGCCACATTTCATGTTTCTAGAAGCAATACATCCCCATAGAGGGCTAGGCTGACAGGAATTCATGCATAACTTATTCTAGAAAGATTTAGGCTTCATGTTCTATTATCATTTATTGGCTGATGGAGAAAAACATTTGAAGTGAAAAGAATAGTGTGGCGTCAAGGCTGATGCATTTGTTGGTCTCTCCACAGAAAAATCACTTCCACTGCATGATATAATAATGAATTTTTCTTGCTCTCTTTTGAATGATCACCCCCAGGTAACAATGAAAAGCACCCTGCAAGCCCATCCCATTAATGGCCTCTTTCAGTAGCGTGCATTCTGAATGCCCATGCCATCTTTTTATTATTTGCTATAATAATAGGCATGTAGCACTACCATTTAGAACCTGCATCACTCTGGCACGAACATATTTTACATTGAAGGCATTCACATAGTTACTTTTTCACTAAACATGTATCCATTCCTGGATTTCATTTTTTGTAAACTACGTTTATCAAGTGTACCATTCTGGTGCAGTAACGTAAAGCGAACCAAGTCTGCAGCTTTGATCCCAGTTTGGAGGTACTAATGGTAGTAATACTGTTTGCACACCATAGCAGGCCGGTTTTGGCACCCCAGTAATCCTTAATTGAGAAAGGTGAATAATGTATGAGAACAGTCTTTTTGCCTCTCCCAGAGCATTCTTCTGTTGGCACAAATTCCTAGCGGTAATACCTAGGGTGACAAGCGTGTGCAAAAGTCATCAATCTGTGAAAACTATTCCCATTCCTCATGAAACACGCACAAAGTGAAAAGATAGGCGCAGAAATCATCTATGAACAATTTTTCACTTTTGGACCCAGGGCTAGCTTTTGGCATGGCATGGGTGAGCTGGACCAAGGTGCCATTCTTCAGAAGAGTGAAAAGAACTATGTGCATAAAGGTTCTACAACCAGCAACGCCCCCTACCTTGTTTCGAGTGATTCAGTTTAAAGTACTTTCAACTATTCTTAACGTGCTGCAAACAATGTATTTTGGCACCTATTCGCCAAATACCTTGCCCTCCCATCTACCCCTCACCCTCTGCTGGCGCTGACCTGTGAAAAGGGCCTGCTGTCGCATTTTTTCACCAGCAAGAGCGGCATATTTCCTTCTCGCCAAAGGAGCGATTGGAGCAAGGGCCGCCTCTGTGTGCACCTCTCAAATGGGGCCCGGTGTGTTTTTGATGTTTAAAATAAAAGCCCCACATGCGAAACATAATGACATAATTTAGCATCTGCTACATTAATAATTTGCAATTTTTAATACATTTTCATTCTTTCTAGTTTCATAGATCAAAAAGTGTTCTGTAGTGAAAGGTGTGGGTGCGTCTGCTCACAGGGCATGAGTGATCTTTGGCAAACACAATGTATAGGTGCCCGGCATGTTAAAGGTATGTTGGTATGTCATCTGCCTAACTTGGATTAAGTCGTCTCAAAACCCAGCAACGTAACTAGCCACAGAGGAATTCTTCAGGGGGCAATATTCGCACAAAAACAAGAGTTGAACACTTCTGACAACAACATGGAGTCAGCAGAGCATCCAGCCTTTCCCTGATATTGAAATGCGAAACTGTAAATGTAAATGTAAATATGGGTGTACTTGTAAAGCGCACTGCGACTCCATGGAGTATCCTGGCACTGAAGACCGCTGGGGAACCCGTCCTGGTTTTCCCTGTGAGATGGTCCCTTTCTGGGTATCTCCAAAGTGAAACCAGGCAACCCCGGCGTCTGTGGGGAGCCATTGTAGAGATGAGGCAAGCTTAATGCCCAGAGTTGCCGAGTGTGTTCCCTGGTTTGAGTAGGCACCGAGGTGAGAATTATCGAGTCCATTTTGACCCTGGTCCACGACCCTGCCGCGTCGGGAATTGAACCCTGGTCCCGGGCCGTTCTCTGCTTACGGGTCTGCTGCCTCTAACCAGTGAGCCACACCACTCCACGAAACTCTTGGCTGCATGCAGATAGATATATCCCCACTCACGCGCGCAACACCCATTGGACTTCAAGGGCTTCAGACCCCCCCCGTGTGTGTGAGCCCAGGATGAGACAGCATCCCGGGCTCACACACAGCTGCACCCGAGTACTTAACAGGTCTTTAAAAGACCATTTGCATGTTAATGAGGCTTTGTTGTTGTTTCACCACTTTTAAGAACCCCGCAGCTCCACGCTGACTATTGCTTAAAGATTCAAGCGCCCGCCCCGACATTTTTTCTTAGCCCCCCCCTTCCCGAAATGTGGCTCTAGTTGCGCCTCTGTCCCCACTCAAACTGAAAACTCACCAGACAGCCTGCAATGGATACAAAAAGACTGGTTGAGCAGCGTACACCCCAATGAAAAGCATTACCCCGAGCTATGCCGCTACCTGCCTGTGACACAGAGCAAGACTCTGAAGGGCATATTATCAAGCCCGGGCGATAAAATTATCGCGGCTTTATCGGCAGGAAACTGCCGATAAAGTGGCGATAATGGGCTTGATAATATTCTCTATGGAATGCCAATCGAAGCTCATGTTAGATGTCCTTCTCATTTAACATGAGCTTCGATTGGCATTCCATAGAGCATATTATCAAGCCCATTATCGCCACTTTATCAGCACTTTCCTGCCGATAAAGCAGCAATAATTTTATCGCCCGGGCTTGATAATATGCCCCTGACTTCGTAATGCTCTTGCTTGGCGCACTGCAAGTAAAGTTGATGTTGGACCCGGGCCTTAAAACAAGATTATTGTGACTGAGAAACACTGAAAAGTAGTACAGTGAGCAGACACAGTGCAGCGTTTCAGTTCAGAATGATTTTTTTTTTTTTTTAGAGTTTTATATAGCGTATACTAGACCCGAGACATCGGGTATCAGAGCGCTTTACATGAGCACCAGTTTCATTATGCAAGGACAAATTCATTTTTGTTAGGCATGGGGATATTAAGTGATTTGCCCAGAATCACAGGATGTTGTTGCGCGTCCCTGTCGAGACTCGAACCCGGTTCTCCAGCTTCCAGGTCAACGGCTCTAGCCATAAATCTACATCCTCTCCCCGCATTACATTACATTCGGTTACGTTCTGTTGTTATGTTGTTATGTTAAGGTAAGGCGCTATTCACCCGTGATCGTATTCAGGCGCTGTGCTGGCGGGTAGGTGGCTGTCTCCCTGGTGCGTTTACTCGAAGAGTCAGGTCCTCCGCTTCCTGCGGAACTTAAGGAGCACAAGGTGTGACACCTCTGATGTGATGCGGGAAGTCCTTCCATGATTTGGGGGGTATTGAGACGGTCCTTATGGGGTTCTCAATTTTTGCCCCTCAGGATGAAAAAAAAGTGTGAACTCTACAGCAGTTTAAGGCTTTTGTTGTAAAAAAAAAAATGAGCAACTTTATTTATAAAGCGCGAATTCGACCTGAAGGTATTGGAACGCTTTTCATGAGCCCAGTTACATCACAATAGGACATTTTCATTTTATTTTTTAGTAGGCACTGAAAGGATATTGAGCTGACACACAGACTCAAACCTGCTTCCACCGGGATCCAAAGGCAGCAACTCTAGCCATTAAGCCACAAAGTCTGTCCTAAGAACTAAACGGTATCAATATTCTTACAACAAAGCCATAGTTGTTGCTTATTTATATTAAGCCACTAACAACCATTGACAAAGCCAATAGTCCTGGCTTGCAGTAGTTGTATAGTTACTTATTGTATTATGTATCTGGATGTAATAACAGAAACAGCAAAATACAAGTTGGGCGGCACACTATGCTAAGCACTGATTTTTAGCTTGGGTGTTTTTAAGCCACACCCATAATTACGTCAGCCACGCCCAATGAGAGACCCCCTCAGTTTATTCATCCCACTTAAAGTCCTGGTCTCACGGTGCTTTGAAAGTATTCTTGTAGTTTTCAAGGTTCTCTGTTCTCCATCTTCTTTCCAGTTGTTGGCAGTGTGGTTTGGTCGCGCTCTGTGCTCCATGGGGCGGGCCTGGCTCTCTCCCCATCAGCCTGGTCTCTCTAGCCCACAGCACCCTGCTCCCCCTGGTACCCTCGGCCTGGCCTCTCTGGCCCACAGCACCCAGCTCTCCTTGGTATCTGGCTGGCGCCACCCGGGACACGAGTGTGGGCCAGGTGCCAGGCACAGCAGCAGGTGCAGAGACCGCCACGGCCCCCACCTTCCTCACCTGTGGCAGGGCCCCCCTCACCTGCGGCAGGCCCACCCTCCAGCTCGGGGAGTGTGGAAACAGGCTGGCAGCAATGTCACTATCACAATAAACATGAATTATAAATGGCGCAGGAGCGGAGCAGCTTACCCCACCACCCGCCCCCTCCAACCACCCCTGCACCACGTGCTCCGTGCAAACTGCGCTCAATCAAAACACAAGAGCCATGAATATTTAATCGGACACTGGTGGAAAACAGCTGCGTCCAGTGCCTGCGAGGGTTCCCTCTGTGCGATGCGCTGTGGCAGCGGGGCGTGAGGCGCTACGGGCGCTGGTGGCGCTGGTTCCTGCACCTTCTCTGTCGGGGGGAGGGGGGCAGGGGGGGTGTTACAATTCAATCTTAGCGCTGCCTGAATAGAAATACAGGAACATCTGTCTACAGTGGCGGGAGTCCCAGCAGTGTCCTCGTGTGCCAAAAACACGTCCAGCGCACTGGGTTCGAGTGTTTGTGTGTCCTGCTTCACACTCGGGCGTGTGCTACTGCTCAGTGTCCAGGGCCGGCAGTGCGCATGTCTGCTCCAGGTCTCGGTGTGCACAGGAGCCAGGCACACACACAGGGGTGAGGGCCTGGCTGGCCAACAACCTTCAGCTACAACAAACATACACAACCTGGAGCGCAAGGAAGGGCCACAGATGGGCTGTGCCCTGCAGTGCGGCCTTGTGTTTCACTGTTAGTGAGTCTCCTGTGCACACTCACAACCACCCCCCCCCCCCAATCAGTGGGACACCAGAGAGGGGCCAGACCCATGAAGGGCCAAGGAGCAGACGTGGCACAGGTCTGCACTCAGACACGCGTGAGCATGGGGGGGATGGGCCAGGCATGTGAATTCAAGTCACAATCGGACTCACTGGGGACTTGTGTGTGCCTGGTGGAGAGTGACCTTGGGATGTATGTGTGTGTATATGATGACATCATGACCGCGTGGTGCGCTAACTCTAAACACACATTTATATGAGTAGCAAGAACTTAGGAATGATACATTACTCCAGGCTAGGCACCTACTTTATCTTTGCCGTGGTGAGGGCAATGAGAGTGGCAATTCGGACGGTACGGGCCTGCCTGGAGGCTGGCCATCGCAACATTGGCTTGGACTCCCAGCTTACAGTAACGCCAGCTGGGCATGATTGAGGCTCAGCTAGTTAAGCTGCACAGTGGGGAGTACTCTCCGGGCTGCCGAGTGGAATCACTCCGGCACCCGCTGATGCGCTACCTGGCCTCCGGGAATCACGGAGGTCAAGTCTCAGAATCACGGAGGTCAAGTCTCAGGATTCATTACTGCGGAGGGAGCTAAGTAGAGGGTACCAATGCTTACAAGCAGCCAAAAACGTTACTCTTCCTCAAACTGCCACCCGCAACAAGACCCGCCTTTTACCCTGAGTCAAATACCAAAGTCCTTCCCTGACTGGTTGATAATAATATCTCCTGTCGTCTCTGAAAGTTGTTGCGGGGAGTTTTAATGTTTTGTACTGCTTTGGCTCCCTCAAGTGGCCAAGCAGTGTTAAAATCTAGTTTGCGACATCAACATTATCGGCGCCATCTTGTCCATTTTCAGGCTCATATGTGCGCGTAGGTAGCAGCCATTTTGACTGCCATGGCCACTCTGCCCACTGCCGATAGCCAACGCGTCTCTCTCCCTCTAACCTCGCAAGCATTTCCCCGCACGCTGACGGCCCCTGCTCTCACATACCTGGGCCATAAACCTCTCTTCCAGCGCAACCCTGCCTCAGATCCACATCCCATGCCCAGCCAACACCTCCCTCCATCCCTTTCATGATCATGCATCCTTTTGATGAACCCCCCTTTTCTCTGTGCCCGATTGTCCTGCTCGTTCCCAGGCCGCCACCTGGCCCTGTTGATGCAGTTTGTTTCCCCCATACAGTAGGAAGCTTCTCTCATCAAAGGATCTACCACTGATCAAAGCCCCCGCCCCATGAGATCCGATCAGCCGCACACATTCCGGGAATCGGCGGAATGTCCAGTCATCACCTGCTGAAACCGGGGTGGGGACTCCTACTGTAAATGTGTGTGGGAACGGGCTTGAAGCGGGGATTCCGAGGATGTCTTTCCGTACATCAAAGTGTTGACAAAGATATGTTTCATGTAATAAAGCCATAAACCTGTCTATAAGAGGCCAGGCCTCAGAGATGCGGTTAGAGCACCTCGAGAAGATACCCTGTTGTCTGATTTGATGTGTTCTGCTCCGTCGGAATGAACTCCTGTTTCCTGCCTTCCAGTCTCCAGCGCCTGCCTCTTTGTTTGATAGATTCGAGTGGTATGAGAGGCGGTTAACGCCGGGCAATACTTAAAGGTTCTTGGTCGACATCGGCCCTACCTTTTTCTACAATTGGCGACCCAAACGTGGGGCCCATCAGCGACACGTGGATCCAGTGGGAGAGGTCCTGACGACAGAGTGAACGACTGCAACGATCGGGAGAGCTCCTGCCCGATAAGACCCTCGTATGGCAGCCGATCATCTGAACTTCACTGGTTCCGAGCAGACCTCTCTCGAGTGATCTACGGTCCTGACTGGGAACCATCAGGAGTGCCACGACGGTTACGGAGAATAGAGGACGATCGGGCGCTGGATGCGGAAGACGAGAAACTGTCCATGCGGTCCGGGTAAGGTCATGTAACACGACAAAATTGCGAAACGATTGTTTGATTGTTTGGAAAATACTAGTATTACTCTTCGATTGTTTGTCTTTTGAGATATTCTCTGCCTGCAAACGGGGAAGAATAGAAAATATTCTCTCTTCCTTTGCAGATAGTGAAGGGTAGGTAACGCGGACCTTTGTTCCCCGTTGGAATCTGTTGTGCCTATTTTTCTCCCCACTGATTGATTGATTGTCCGAACATTGGTTGTTCGAAGTTGGTTCTTTTGAGATATTCACTGTTTGCAAATAACGTAGAATAGAAATATTCTGTCTAGTCTTTGCAAGTAGTGAAGGATAGGTAGTGCGGACCTTTGTCCCCCGTTGTAATCTGTCATGCCTATCTTCTCCCCACTGATTGGTAGTTGGTTCAGCCCAGACCACTTATTAGAGGTGAACCATCCAGCTCCACTGGAAGGCACCCCTAATAAGGACATGTTCACGAAATACGGACTAGTCGCCATAGCCTATAGCAAGCTATGGCACAAATATACCAAAAAGGATCAGAAAAGTCAGTGGCCACTAATAGGATCCTTCGATGACGATAAAATGAACGCGCTGGAAGCAGCCCTTCATAACAATAAAACAACGCCCACTATGCTTGATAGTCTCGGCATGTGGCGCAAAGAAACAGAACAACGAAAAAAGAGAAACTAAGTCAGATTAGAGAAAGAACTACGAAAAGCAGCTCACCTAGCTGCCAGAAAGTTAGAGGAAGAGATAAAGGAGAGAGAGGAAGCCAAACAGAAACAAGAGTCCGAAACATCGAGTCAGTGTCCTGTCAGAACTCCCTCTATGCTCTACCCAGAGTTACCCTCTAAACAACGAGCGAACGATGATCTATTACTAGGTCCTCCGATCATCTACATGCCCCCTTCATATGCCCCTTCCCGACCCTTAGTACAGCACCCGCAAACCCAAAGCACAGACGAGAATAGTACCAGGGCCCGGTCCTCATGGCCTCCGCGCAGCCGAACCCCTTGTACTCGATTCAACGCAAGCAGCAGTCTTAGACAACCCTGAGGCCCGCAAGAAAGATTCCACTAGAATAAACAGGTTGAGCAAGGATGAGCGAGCAGGGATCGACAAGATAGTAAAGACACTAGTGGAACGGAAGGAGAGTGAGGAGTACGTAATGGATATGTACAACTCATATGCTGAGAGCCACAGACGACACTTTGTTGTGCGATTTGTTACCATACCCTAAATACTTATGAGGACCGATATCGAGACAAAGGTCCCGAGAGCCTAACAACTTTATATAGAAAGGTCGACATCGGGGATGAGGGCGAGTGTGATGTGACGGACCTCCTCACGTGTACGCTTGAAGTTTTCCGCCACCTCACTGAACAGGGGTTGGAAGCTAAACCTACGGCTCCTGTAGCGACCGAACCTCGAATAGAACAAGCTAGCGCCATGATGCCTATAAGGGAGGCCGCTCCCTACTGGGTTCCCCCACGAGGTCTGGGAACGCACGATGATGTTAACCATCAAGATGCGAAAGGGAGGGTAGTTTATAACTGGGTCTACCAACCATGGGATCGGCAAGATATTCCGACGTTCCGAAAATCCCTGCCCGATTTACAAAAAAACCCCACTGCCTTCTACACTGAATTAGGTACAGCCTTAGGTTCAACGATTATGACCCTAGCTGACATCCATTTGTTTTTCGGGTTATGTCTACCAGCTGATGTGTGGAAGCAAATCCGGAAAGTCGACCACCTTGAGCTGTTCGGACATACCTGGTCACAACTCGATGGCATAGACAGACAACGAGAGCCTGGACAGAAACCTTTGAAATCCATTCTAGAACTCCCGGACAAAATCGTGCAGAAACTAAAAACCCTGATCCCAGAAAAGAAGGTGGACTGGTCGATAGTAACGGCTGCAGCCAGAAACCCCAGAAAGACGTGTCCGAATACTTCTCCTTGTTTGAAACGGTGTTTTCCGATTACAGCGGCCAGGACATGACCACTGCAACCGGACATCATCTGTTTGTCCAGAACTATGTTAAGGGTCTGTCACAGGAGGTCTCTCAGAAACTACAGGCTAGCGAGAGTAGTTGGGCAGCCTCCAAAACCGCGGCTATCCTCCAGATGGCCCAATATTATGAACATCAGAAGAATAAAAACGATAGGGCGACGAGAAAAAGAAAAGGGACTTGAAGGAGAGGGTGATGATCGCACAGTTGCAGGGGGTGACTATAGGACGAGAGCAGTACAAGGGAAATTACCAGTCGAATGCCCCTAGAAACCCACCCCCTAAAGACCGTACACCCGCACCCTATGTTGGACGAAAAGACATCGAAGAGACCACCAGTGCGTATTTTGCAAGGGATTTAGCCATTGGAAATCTCAGTGTCCGGTCCTGTCAGAAATGAATAAGAATAGGGACACAAGAGATGTAGCGGGTGGGCCCAGAAAAGGACAGGGACGAGGGTCCACAAATGACACCAGCTACGACAGACCAGGCAGACCAAACACATTTGACCGTCCCCGACAGAACCAGTACCAACAGTCTGACTGCGACAACGCCCATGACTTCGCATAGGACTGCCAAGGGCAAGGGAGGGATCCAGTCGAGCGCTATGTTGACCAGCAAGGTCCTTATGTCACCGCTAAGGTCCTGGGTACGAAGTCTCCATTTCTGGTAGACACTGGCGCAACACGTAGTGCGTTATCTAAACGACTGATTCCAAGTGCACCCTTGTCTGGCTCACTTGTAACATCGATAGGTTTCGATGGAACGCCCTCCACTAATCCCTTGTCCACACCGATCCCCTTTGACTTAGAAAATAACACCACTGACACGACGTTTTTACTCTCATCCAACACCCCTGATGCCATTATGGGACTGGACTTACTGAAGCATTTCCGAGCTACTATTAGGTGTTCGCAAGATGGAGTTCGAGTCTTTCTGTACGATAACCCAGCTCTGCTCAGACTTTGTCCCTCCCGACGCATGTTTTCCATCTCTGACGTTGACTCGTCCCTACTTGACATTCTACCTCCACATCTGTGGGCCAAGACCGACTCGGACGTAGGACGCATGATGATCGACCCAGTGCACATAACTGTTCGACAGGACGCAATACTCCCAAAACTTCCACAATATCGGATATCGCCCGAGGGCGAGAAGGCATTGGTAAAGATTAGCCCGAGCTTTGCCTGCCTGCCTTCGAGCTGTAGCTGCCGCTGCTATCGTACTTTCGAACTCCCTCACGGTGTTAGTGCCCTATGCGGTCGACACCCTCCTGAACCAGACTACGACGCAACATCTGACTAGTGCACAACTGACTGGGTACGAACTGACTCTGCTTGCATCCCACATTACCCTGAAAAGATGCACCACGCTGAATCCGGCCACTTGTTGCCACTACCTGAGAACGACCCCAATGTGTCCCCTATACATGACTGTGTGACCCTCACGGACGAACAGACTAGGAGAGGGTCGACCTCAGAGACACAGCCTTCCCAGACCCTGACGGAGAGCTGTGGGTGGATGGCTCTTGCATCAAACTCCCCGACGGCACTGTAGGAAGGTACATCCTGACTATGGTTGCCCCCAACTTTTTGCCCTGTGTTTTAGCTGGTTTTGGACATAGTCGACCTGGGACCCTGCCAATCAGGACCCCAGGCCTACTGCTCTCTCTTTAAAATGGATTCCATGTACCCTAGGTACATTTCCAATTGGTACTGGGCCACCTTATCAGACCCTGTAACTCAGGGCATAGGTGTACCCAGGGCTGCCAGGGGCTGCAGCATGTATTATGCCACCCCTGGCTGGCCTCCTAAATTTGACACAACTGGCTGCATGACAGCTGGGGCAAAGTCGTGTAATCACCCTTTGCTGTAGGTGTAGTATACCTATACCTAACCCTAAAATGGACACACAGATTCCTATCAGTCACTCCTATGGCAGGCCTTGACAATCCTGAAGGCAGAGTGCTTGGAATCGTGTGAGATGGTGCTCTGGCATGAGCTGAGCCTGTCTGCAGCTTGCGGAACCAAGTCCTAATAGCTGTTCCATGATATCGCATACCATATACTCTTAAGTGCATTATAATCCTCGCGGTTAAATGCTAACTTTGGTATTGCTTTATCAAAACATGTCGAGTAAGGTGTCATACGAATTGGAATACTAACCCCTCGCCAATTCTGGCGACGGGGTTAGCATTCCACCCTTCTAGAGGGACACGACATGTATGTAACTGTGAACCCCGGTTAAAGTTAACTGAAGCCTCAGCTCCACAAAATGGATGCTGCCACCACAGACACGAGTCTGACCCCCTGCAGCTGGGAGTCCTTCCAGCGAGGGGAGCCTGGACAAAGGGTTTCCTGTCAGGGGCGGTGCTAGCACCGTCCCAGACATGGTTTTGTGTATCCTGGGTAGGCAGGGCTTTACAGGAAGGTGACTGCTGAGTGGCACCCCGGTGCTCACTACGCATAGGCCGGTCTGAACCAGTTCCAGGGGCACACCAGCCCCTGGCCTGGGGAAGTCCGGCATGGCTGAGGGGTGTAACCACCCCCCACCTAGTCCCACCCATAGGCAGGACCTAGTCACCGGGTCAGCCCCCTTTTTTTAGTATAAAGATGGGAGCGGGCCCCCTGTTAAAATTAGATCATCTTTGGAATCAAGATACCACTTTCTTCGAAAGGACTTCACGATTTCTTCTTCAAGATTCTCCCTTGTGGCTAAGGAGTAGTCACCCTGCATCCGCAGGCACCATCCTAAAGAACACTGCGGTCTGCTGCAAGTCCTTCATCACGAATCCGACGACCCAGCTCGACGAGACCCGGCTTCCCTGGCCCCTCTGACCTCTACTCACCTCTACAGCCCAGCTGAGAACCGTGAGTGCGACGAGACCTCAAGGGACCGACGATCGCCAAGACTGCACGACATCTTTACTGCAAGCCCACCGTGTCCTCCACTGGTGAGTGCTTTGGGGTCCGAGAAGCCCCGACCCTGCGCAGCTCCAGCACCCAAGATCAGCCCCCCTGCATCTCCACGATCTGCGTGGGGCCCTTCTGCTGTTTGCTGTGCACCGCGTTGTTTGGCTACTAGCCGGCTGGCTTGTGGCCCTCTGAACGACGCCCAACGACTTCACGACTGCTGGTCTGGTTGCTCCAGGCTGGCCTTTGCTTCCTTCTTCAAGAGAGGCACCCCGGACCCTCCTGGTCCACTCCAGACGCCATTTTAGGTCCACCGCGTGGGCTTGAATTTGCCAAGGCTTTGTTGCCCAATCCTGGGTCCAGCGACGCCGACAGCTTCTATCTTCGTGGGACAGCTCGATCCTCCATCCTGGTCGCCGACAACGCCTCCTGGTCCGTGAGATCTTCGAGTCAAGCGTCACCCACTCACCTAGTCGAGGTGGCTACCATCCGGTGCCCTCCTGGTGCCCACTGACTACTGGCTAGTAGTCTCGAACTTGGTCCCCTCTGCTTTCAGGTGTCATCTATCTTCAAGATCCAGGCTTGGATCCGACTGAACTTTCTTCACTGGTCACCGGCCAGCATCTTTTCTTCCGGCTCCTGGTCCGTCTACGAGGATTCCCGACGTCTTTTCAGACCTATGCAGCTGCAGCCCCTGGGCTAGGTAACTTCGGCATTTCGGTGCCCCAGCATAGCCTCACTATCCAAGGGTCAGAATCTACCTTCGTTTTCTCCCTACCAGGTCGGGTTCGCCCGAGAACACTAACTTTCTAATTCCTAGCTACCATAGACTTTTGTCCCGCATCTCGCGTGAGAGTGCACACACTGCACCCGAGTCCCCTAGGCCTCCTAGACATAATCTAACGATTCCCTAGTCAAGTCCTAGCGATTCCAAAAGCTATTAGTACTGTACTTACCTGCTAGGAATTTCGCATTCCACTTTCAGAGTATATGGTTTTCCGTGCCCCTCGGGCATTTGTATATACTGTGCTAACTTAAGTATTTTTGTAAGAGTTTTGGTTTGTGCTTAGTACCCTGTCCTCATAAAGAGTACAGGGCTGTTGTGATCTTTAAATAAATAACTGTTTATTTTCATAACACTTGTGTGGTGTCCTTTCACTTGGTATTCAAGGGGTATATGTGTGGTAAACAGCTGGCTTAACGCGCCCTCTCGAGTCTTTAGCCTTAGACTGCTCGTATCCACGCTACTAGGATAGCTGGTCTATAAGGTTGACTTACAACCAATCATCAATAAGGGTTGCTGGACTGATACATAGTGTTCACTAGAATAGTGAGCACTGCATATCAGGCCACCTTCTCACATTGGTGAGCAGCGGTTGGGATTTGAGCTTGCTGTTGTTTTACCACACGTATCCTAAGAATATCTTGTTGAAAGATCACATAAAGGACTGTTAGGTACATATAACTAAAGCTTAGAATACTCTGAGTTCTACTGAACCAGCTGTTGTAGCTCCTCAAGGCTTAGCACACCTTGGCTGCAACTCTTAGCAAGGGATCAGTAGGTAAACACATAGTGTAGGTAGGTGCATCACTTACACCACACTAGAATCAGCATGTCAGACAAAGGAGGAAACTCTGAGTATCCCCTTGTGTCAGTGGACCTTCCACAGGTCACTTCTAAATATGCTGCTCTTAGCTTCCATGAGATGAGACAAGTGTGTACTCTCAGGAAACTAAAACAGGGGTCTAACCCCACCACTTCCTTTCTGATTGGTCTCTTAGAGGCTTATGATGCCAGTAGGGCTGGTAACCCAGACCCTTCTAATCCAGAAGGAAGTTTGCCCTCCTTACAGGGTCCCTTTGATATCCATCCCCTCCATGAGGCAGATGATGCTGAGGAGGAGGATGAGTTGTCTGGGGATGAGGCAGATAAGGGACAGGTAGAGGTCAGTAGACTAACCCGGACCAACTTAAGCAGACATGAGAGGGACTCTAGGGGAGCCCTGGGGCCACTCTCAGGTCAGCTTAACATTGGGAATGGACGAGTTAGGTCTCTATCTAGAGGCTCTAACAGATCCCTTCATACCAATGGCTCTCAACGTTCCTCTCAAAGGGGAATGACATCTCCCCAGAGGAGAGTGTATGAGGCAAAGGAAAAGGCAGCCAATCTGAGGATTGAAAGGGAAGAACTTGCCCTGGCCAAAGAAAGGCTTGCCTTTGCTAGAGAGCAACAATTGAGTGGGGCAGTCCCCACTGGTGGCAGCAATAATCCTAGCAATAGGGAAAGGAGTTTTGATAAAAAGCACCTGAATAAGATAGTGCCCCCCTTTAAAGAAGGGGATGACATCCACAAATGGATTACTGCTTTGGAGAGAGCCTGCACTGTGCAGGGTGTTCCCCAAAGTCAGTGGGCAGCTATCTTGTGGCTCTCCTTTGATGGTAAAGGTAGAGATAAGCTCCTCACCACAAGGGTGGAGGATGCTAACAATTACCAAATCTTGAAGAATACACTGGTTGATGGGTTTGGTTTAACCACTGAACAATACAGGATGCTGTTCAGAGACACCCAGAAAACTCAGTCTCAAGATTGGACTGACTTTGTTGATTGTGCCACTAAGGCTTTTGAAGGCTGGCTACTGGGTAGTAAGGTTACTGATTTTAAAGGATTGTATAATCTAATTATGAGGGAGCAAATCTTAAATAATTGTCAGAACCAGTTATTACATCAGCACCTGGTAGACTCTGATCTGACCTCTCCACAGGAATTGGGTAAGAGGGCAGACAAATGGGTCAGAACCAGGGTTAGGCCTAAAAACCAGGGTGGTGACCAGAAAAAGGAATCAACCAAGCCTCAAGAGAAGGGTGGGGATAAATCCTCAGAGAAGACTTCCCAAGGGCCCCAAAACTCCAACAAGGGTGGTGGGTCCCAGAACACTCCTTCAGAACAAAAGAAACCTTATTGCCATACCTGTAAACAGGTGGGTCATTACAAAAGTGATGTCAGTTGCCCTAAAAATGGTAATAAGGGAAACATACCCCCAGGTAATACTCCTAAACCTCCTGTTACCACTAGTGGTAATCCCCCAGGTGGTGGGAGTGCCCCCAAGAATGTGGTGGGCATTACTTTGGGCAATCAGGAGGACTATGGCCTAGCCAGGTTCCCTGACCACACTCTTGTCTGTGAGACTGGCATGGGGTTTGCCAACTTCACTACTGGACCCCACATTTTGGGAAAGTATAGACAAGAAGTTTTAGTGAATGGTCGGAAAGTTGAGGCATTCAGAGACACAGGGGCCAGCCTCACCATGGTGAGTGACCATCTGGTCCCCTCTGCTCAACTGACCCCTGGTTTTACTTATCAGGTGACAGACATTCATGGAGTGAAGAGAAGGCATCCCATGGCAGTAGTCAAGCTCAGTTGGGGTAATGTCACAGGGCCCATGAGAGTGGCAGTGACAGATAACCTACCTGTAGATTGCTTACTGGGGAATGACCTGGAACTCTCAGCATGGGCTGAGGTGGAGCAAGAAACTCACTCCAGAATGATAGGCCTATCCAGACAGGTTAGTGGGGCAGTAATAGATACAGCCCCAGTCCAAGCACCATTCCTCCCTGAAAAGGTTGGAAGGGCAGTGGTAGCCACTGCCCAGGCTCAGACAGACTTTCCAGAACAGGATAGGAGGGCTGTGACAGTCACAGCCCAAACACAGACTGAGTGCCCTCCTGAAAAGGTTGAAATGGTCTCAGCCTCTACTCAAACAGATAGTGAGGTTGTGAAGCCTGAAACAATGGATCACTCCACTCAAACAGAGAGCATTGAGGAGGAAGAAGAGTCTTCCCCCTCCCAGACACTAGGTGAGAGCCAGCCTCCTCAGGGAACTGACTCTACCCCTGTTGAAGGAACTGCCCCAGAGGTAGTCAGGCCTAGCCTGGCAGAGCCCCTGATGGCAGTGGACCCTTCCCAGGTGGGACCCAGTCTGGAGCAGGTAACCTGCACCTCTCTACCCTGCCTCAGTCAGCCCAGGGCTGTGGAGGTCAGGGAGGCCAGTGGTGGACCCAAAAGGGCCCCCTGTCCAAAAGAACCCCTTAATCAACAGATTAGGATCACTGAAGCTGGTAAACCTAGCCAAGTGAAAATAGAACAGACTCCTGAGGGATCCCCCTTAAAAGTAGTTAGGGAACTCCCACAGCTGGACACTGGTGGGCACAGCCAAACATGGGGCCTAAAAACCCCAGACCTGACCTGTACCTCCAGTAAGCCAAACAGAGGGACTCAGCCTCCAGCTTTAGGTAGCCAGAGGCTGACCCTGAGAGCTCAGTGCATCTCAGCTAAAGAAAGAAAGGCACACATGATGGATGGTGATTGGAGGAAGTTGAGCCCAAAGGTAGAGGAGCCTCACTTCAGTACTCCAACCCAGCATCAGCCTTCTTCTTTCCCAAGACACACCAGAAACAGAGATTCCCTATGGTGGAGACCCTCAGATACCCTTAGGGTGAGGGGTTGCCTAGTGGACCATGACACAGGGGGAAACCAAGCCAGAGCTGGTCCTTCCTTATATGGCCACTTAGGTAATAGAGGCTTACCTGGGCAAGGATAGCCTTATCTCCTTTCGTTTGGGGGGGGGTTGTGTAGGAAGGTACATCCTGACTATGGTTGCCCCCAACTTTTTGCCCTGTGTTTTAGCTGGTTTTGGACATAGTCGACCTGGGACCCTGCCAATCAGGACCCCAGGCCTACTGCTCTCTCTTTAAAATGGATTCCATGTACCCTAGGTACATTTCCAATTGGTACTGGGCCACCTTATCAGACCCTGTAACTCAGGGCATAGGTGTACCCAGGGCTGCCAGGGGCTGCAGCATGTATTATGCCACCCCTGGCTGGCCTCCTAAATTTGACACAACTGGCTGCATGACAGCTGGGGCAAAGTCGTGTAATCACCCTTTGCTGTAGGTGTAGTATACCTATACCTAACCCTAAAATGGACACACAGATTCCTATCAGTCACTCCTATGGCAGGCCTTGACAATCCTGAAGGCAGAGTGCTTGGAATCGTGTGAGATGGTGCTCTGGCATGAGCTGAGCCTGTCTGCAGCTTGCGGAACCAAGTCCTAATAGCTGTTCCATGATATCGCATACCATATACTCTTAAGTGCATTATAATCCTCGCGGTTAAATGCTAACTTTGGTATTGCTTTATCAAAACATGTCGAGTAAGGTGTCATACGAATTGGAATACTAACCCCTCGCCAATTCTGGCGACGGGGTTAGCATTCCACCCTTCTAGAGGGACACGACATGTATGTAACTGTGAACCCCGGTTAAAGTTAACTGAAGCCTCAGCTCCACAAAATGGATGCTGCCACCACAGACACGAGTCTGACCCCCTGCAGCTGGGAGTCCTTCCAGCGAGGGGAGCCTGGACAAAGGGTTTCCTGTCAGGGGCGGTGCTAGCACCGTCCCAGACATGGTTTTGTGTATCCTGGGTAGGCAGGGCTTTACAGGAAGGTGACTGCTGAGTGGCACCCCGGTGCTCACTACGCATAGGCCGGTCTGAACCAGTTCCAGGGGCACACCAGCCCCTGGCCTGGGGAAGTCCGGCATGGCTGAGGGGTGTAACCACCCCCCACCTAGTCCCACCCATAGGCAGGACCTAGTCACCGGGTCAGCCCCCTTTTTTAGTATAAAGATGGGAGCGGGCCCCCTGTTAAAATTAGATCATCTTTGGAATCAAGATACCACTTTCTTCGAAAGGACTTCACGATTTCTTCTTCAAGATTCTCCCTTGTGGCTAAGGAGTAGTCACCCTGCATCCGCAGGCACCATCCTAAAGAACACTGCGGTCTGCTGCAAGTCCTTCATCACGAATCCGACGACCCAGCTCGACGAGACCCGGCTTCCCTGGCCCCTCTGACCTCTACTCACCTCTACAGCCCAGCTGAGAACCGTGAGTGCGACGAGACCTCAAGGGACCGACGATCGCCAAGACTGCACGACATCTTTACTGCAAGCCCACCGTGTCCTCCACTGGTGAGTGCTTTGGGGTCCGAGAAGCCCCGACCCTGCGCAGCTCCAGCACCCAAGATCAGCCCCCCTGCATCTCCACGATCTGCGTGGGGCCCTTCTGCTGTTTGCTGTGCACCGCGTTGTTTGGCTACTAGCCGGCTGGCTTGTGGCCCTCTGAACGACGCCCAACGACTTCACGACTGCTGGTCTGGTTGCTCCAGGCTGGCCTTTGCTTCCTTCTTCAAGAGAGGCACCCCGGACCCTCCTGGTCCACTCCAGACGCCATTTTAGGTCCACCGCGTGGGCTTGAATTTGCCAAGGCTTTGTTGCCCAATCCTGGGTCCAGCGACGCCGACAGCTTCTATCTTCGTGGGACAGCTCGATCCTCCATCCTGGTCGCCGACAACGCCTCCTGGTCCGTGAGATCTTCGAGTCAAGCGTCACCCACTCACCTAGTCGAGGTGGCTACCATCCGGTGCCCTCCTGGTGCCCACTGACTACTGGCTAGTAGTCTCGAACTTGGTCCCCTCTGCTTTCAGGTGTCATCTATCTTCAAGATCCAGGCTTGGATCCGACTGAACTTTCTTCACTGGTCACCGGCCAGCATCTTTTCTTCCGGCTCCTGGTCCGTCTACGAGGATTCCCGACGTCTTTTCAGACCTATGCAGCTGCAGCCCCTGGGCTAGGTAACTTCGGCATTTCGGTGCCCCAGCATAGCCTCACTATCCAAGGGTCAGAATCTACCTTCGTTTTCTCCCTACCAGGTCGGGTTCGCCCGAGAACACTAACTTTCTAATTCCTAGCTACCATAGACTTTTGTCCCGCATCTCGCGTGAGAGTGCACACACTGCACCCGAGTCCCCTAGGCCTCCTAGACATAATCTAACGATTCCCTAGTCAAGTCCTAGCGATTCCAAAAGCTATTAGTACTGTACTTACCTGCTAGGAATTTCGCATTCCACTTTCAGAGTATATGGTTTTCCGTGCCCCTCGGGCATTTGTATATACTGTGCTAACTTAAGTATTTTTGTAAGAGTTTTGGTTTGTGCTTAGTACCCTGTCCTCATAAAGAGTACAGGGCTGTTGTGATCTTTAAATAAATAACTGTTTATTTTCATAACACTTGTGTGGTGTCCTTTCACTTGGTATTCAAGGGGTATATGTGTGGTAAACAGCTGGCTTAACGCGCCCTCTCGAGTCTTTAGCCTTAGACTGCTCGTATCCACGCTACTAGGATAGCTGGTCTATAAGGTTGACTTACAACCAATCATCAATAAGGGTTGCTGGACTGATACATAGTGTACTTATGAGGACCGATATCGAGACAAAGGTCCCGAGAGCCTAACAACTTTATATAGAAAGGTCGACATCGGGGATGAGGGCGAGTGTGATGTGACGGACCTCCTCACGTGTACGCTTGAAGTTTTCCGCCACCTCACTGAACAGGGGTTGGAAGCTAAACCTACGGCTCCTGTAGCGACCGAACCTCGAATAGAACAAGCTAGCGCCATGATGCCTATAAGGGAGGCCGCTCCCTACTGGGTTCCCCCACGAGGTCTGGGAACGCACGATGATGTTAACCATCAAGATGCGAAAGGGAGGGTAGTTTATAACTGGGTCTACCAACCATGGGATCGGCAAGATATTCCGACGTTCCGAAAATCCCTGCCCGATTTACAAAAAAACCCCACTGCCTTCTACACTGAATTAGGTACAGCCTTAGGTTCAACGATTATGACCCTAGCTGACATCCATTTGTTTTTCGGGTTATGTCTACCAGCTGATGTGTGGAAGCAAATCCGGAAAGTCGACCACCTTGAGCTGTTCGGACATACCTGGTCACAACTCGATGGCATAGACAGACAACGAGAGCCTGGACAGAAACCTTTGAAATCCATTCTAGAACTCCCGGACAAAATCGTGCAGAAACTAAAAACCCTGATCCCAGAAAAGAAGGTGGACTGGTCGATAGTAACGGCTGCAGCCAGAAACCCCAGAAAGACGTGTCCGAATACTTCTCCTTGTTTGAAACGGTGTTTTCCGATTACAGCGGCCAGGACATGACCACTGCAACCGGACATCATCTGTTTGTCCAGAACTATGTTAAGGGTCTGTCACAGGAGGTCTCTCAGAAACTACAGGCTAGCGAGAGTAGTTGGGCAGCCTCCAAAACCGCGGCTATCCTCCAGATGGCCCAATATTATGAACATCAGAAGAATAAAAACGATAGGGCGACGAGAAAAAGAAAAGGGACTTGAAGGAGAGGGTGATGATCGCACAGTTGCAGGGGGTGACTATAGGACGAGAGCAGTACAAGGGAAATTACCAGTCGAATGCCCCTAGAAACCCACCCCCTAAAGACCGTACACCCGCACCCTATGTTGGACGAAAAGACATCGAAGAGACCACCAGTGCGTATTTTGCAAGGGATTTAGCCATTGGAAATCTCAGTGTCCGGTCCTGTCAGAAATGAATAAGAATAGGGACACAAGAGATGTAGCGGGTGGGCCCAGAAAAGGACAGGGACGAGGGTCCACAAATGACACCAGCTACGACAGACCAGGCAGACCAAACACATTTGACCGTCCCCGACAGAACCAGTACCAACAGTCTGACTGCGACAACGCCCATGACTTCGCATAGGACTGCCAAGGGCAAGGGAGGGATCCAGTCGAGCGCTATGTTGACCAGCAAGGTCCTTATGTCACCGCTAAGGTCCTGGGTACGAAGTCTCCATTTCTGGTAGACACTGGCGCAACACGTAGTGCGTTATCTAAACGACTGATTCCAAGTGCACCCTTGTCTGGCTCACTTGTAACATCGATAGGTTTCGATGGAACGCCCTCCACTAATCCCTTGTCCACACCGATCCCCTTTGACTTAGAAAATAACACCACTGACACGACGTTTTTACTCTCATCCAACACCCCTGATGCCATTATGGGACTGGACTTACTGAAGCATTTCCGAGCTACTATTAGGTGTTCGCAAGATGGAGTTCGAGTCTTTCTGTACGATAACCCAGCTCTGCTCAGACTTTGTCCCTCCCGACGCATGTTTTCCATCTCTGACGTTGACTCGTCCCTACTTGACATTCTACCTCCACATCTGTGGGCCAAGACCGACTCGGACGTAGGACGCATGATGATCGACCCAGTGCACATAACTGTTCGACAGGACGCAATACTCCCAAAACTTCCACAATATCGGATATCGCCCGAGGGCGAGAAGGCATTGGTAAAGATTAGCCCGAGCTTTGCCTGCCTGCCTTCGAGCTGTAGCTGCCGCTGCTATCGTACTTTCGAACTCCCTCACGGTGTTAGTGCCCTATGCGGTCGACACCCTCCTGAACCAGACTACGACGCAACATCTGACTAGTGCACAACTGACTGGGTACGAACTGACTCTGCTTGCATCCCACATTACCCTGAAAAGATGCACCACGCTGAATCCGGCCACTTGTTGCCACTACCTGAGAACGACCCCAATGTGTCCCCTATACATGACTGTGTGACCCTCACGGACGAACAGACTAGGAGAGGGTCGACCTCAGAGACACAGCCTTCCCAGACCCTGACGGAGAGCTGTGGGTGGATGGCTCTTGCATCAAACTCCCCGACGGCACCACCTCAGCTGCTTATGCAGTTACCACAGCCCGAACTGTAGTAGATACAGCCCGCATCACACAACGATCTGCACAGGCAGCAGAACTGATTGCCCTCACACGAGCATGTATCCTAGCCGCAGGAACCACAGCAAACATTTACACTGACAGCCAGTATGCCTTCGGGGTGGTACATCATTTTGGGCTCCTAAGGAAGGAAAGGGGATTCCTGACCTCACACGGCACACCCATCTTACACGGAGATCTAGTCTCTGCTCTGACTGAAGCAGTCCTCCTTCCCAAGCAACTTGCAGTAATCAAATGCCAGGCACACAAAATGGTGACCGATATCATTGGGCCGGGGAATGCACTGGCTGACATTACTGCCCGAACCACAGCTGAGAATAGGACAACGACGCGCATGTACGTGACCAGGTCACAAGCAGAAAAATGGACGGACGCTAGGGAGACTAATAGAGACATCCAGATGGCCAGCTCACCACACCAATTGACTGAATGGGCACGGGTGGGACTGAAAGATGATGAAGGCTGCTGGCGGACAAAAGATACAAACAAATGGTTGCTACCCAATGCGTACCTGATCCCCATACTGACCATGGCACACTCTCCTGCACACATAGGATCTGCCCCTATGACCGAACTCGTCTTCAAAGTTTGGCACAATGACAAGATCGCAGACTCTGCTAAACGTCTGGTCCAACAATGTCTAATATGCTTGCAACACAACCCCGGGAAAGGAACTGTAGTACCCCGGGGAGGGTTTGGAGTTCCCAATCATCCATTTGAAGTCCTGCAGATGGACTACATCCACCTAGAAAGATGCCAAGGTCTAAAGTATGTACTTGTTGTCGTGTGCACATTTAGCAAGTGGGTGGAAGCCTATCCAACTCGCGACAACACTGCTATTGCCACTGCAAAGGTACTACTAAAAGAATTCTTCCCTCGCTATGGCCTTTGTCGAATTTTGTGGAGCGACAATGGCCCCCACTTCGTAGCCGAAGTTATCCAACTCATCTTGAAGGGGTTCGGTGTAAAACAAAAATGTCATGCAGTCTTCCACCCCCAATCTGCTGGACTAGTTGAGCGACATAATGCCACACTGAAGCTCAAGCTAGCTAAAATAGTGGCTACCACAGGACTGAAATGGCCAGACGCTCTCCCACTGGCATTACTATCAATGCGTTCCACCCCCACCAAACACCATTTGACACCTTACGAGGTAGTTTTCGGCCGGCCCATGAGCGTCTGGTCTGCACCAAAACCAACTTCCATTCACGATGTCCCGGACGTTCTAATGTCTGATTATTTGTACAACCTGACTAAGACACTGTCTGTTATCCATCAACAGGTGTTGCATGCCATTCCTGATACTTCCAGGGGCACTGGACACGATATCCAACCCGGTGACTATGTATTAGTCAAGAACTTTCAGCGTGCAAAGAGTCTGGAACCTCGGTGGACGGACCCCTGGCAAGTTTTGATCACCACCCGTACAGCTCTTCGAGTGGAAGGTAAACAGAATTGGCTACACGCACACCACTGCAAAAAGATCTGCTCAACCATGACGATTACCGAAGACGTGGCCACCCAAGAAGAGCTCCTGAACAAAGATCGACCATCCTGAGCTGTTACCCTGATAAAGAGACGCTTGAACTAACAGAATTTCCCGATCCCACTGTGCCATCCAGAGAAGGGTATAATCTGCGACGAAAGGAGGGAGCTTTGGCTAAGCAGACCACTGACTAAGTTGCAATTCTCAGAGCGGTGGCCTAACACTACTAAGGCTGCCAGGAGAGAAGCCAAACGAAGTTTGTGGTTCTGCCCGCTACCGACCCCTTGAAGAGGATGGAAGCACCCGATACGAAGATGATGGAAGCAACTGGACATCCGAAGACCCACTACAGAAACCCAAAGACTGACAAAATACACAGCTCAAAGACTATTGCTCTCTTTATCGCCCTTCTCTTTTGCCTCCTCCTCATGACCACCCTCTGGATCGTGGAAGAGAGCGCACCAGCTCATAAGACATTTCTAATCACTGCACAGCCTACTACAATGAAAGAACATTACCTGGTCTCTCTTTCACCTCAACTCCGAGAAAGACGTAATGAGTTTTGGATCAACTCCTTCGTACAATTGCTGCACCAGCACAATCTTGCCACCAACTGCTGGATCTGTGGGTTGTTACCCCACGCCACTGGACATTCCATCCCCTTCATCCCTTCACCTTTCTCCGTTCACGGCTCCTGGCTTGCTTGGCTGATCCTCTTGCAAAAAAAGTTACAGGGATAATGCCACTTCCAGCAGAACCATGGCTCACTTTATTCATGGGGTCTGGCAGAACAAAACAGGGAGAACTGCTTCACACTTATGCCCTCTGACATCCAACGACTCTGTTCATATGGACATCCCTGCCAAAGAACGGGTCGAAATGCAGGTGTTCAACAACCCAACCAGACCCACCTTCTCCTACCTCAGGAAACGAGCAGCTGCCACCCTGACTGTGGCCCTATCTGTCATCAATGTCTCAGGCCTTATGTGCATCGAGGGGCTTGGGACACAACTGGTAGGACACAGCACTTGCCGCATCACCAGAACTTTGGACTCAACAGATCCACCCTCTTTTGTCACTTCTCCTAATATGTACTTTGTTTGTGGTACAAAAGCTTACACCTGGCTCCCCAAAGGCTTGGGGGGTACCTGTTACATTGCCTTCATCCTTCCTCCGACCTATGTGGCTCCAGCAAACCATCACCGACAAAAACGAACAAAAGACATTGAGCAAGCCGATTCCACCGGAGCACAGTTCCTCGACGCAATGAAGGGACTTGTTCCACTCTGGGGTCCGATGGCAAACAGCCGTGCCATCCGACATTTGACCCAGGCAGTTGAAACGACAATGAACATTACAGCTGGCATCCTCACAAACAATACAGCCGAGCTTCAGGCGGTCCGCCTGGTGGCTCTTCAGAACCGCCTTGTTCTAGATGTGGTTCTAGCGGATCGTGGAGGAGCATGCCGTATCATTGGGTCCAGCTGTTGCACCTACATACCGGACAATCTACCCTCAGTGTACAAAGCCATTGAACACCTCCACAGACTTTCCTCAGAAGTTCATCAGGAACAAGAAGAATGGTTGCTTGGGAGTTGGTTCTGGAGCACTGTGAAGAACTGGGGGTGGAGGTTATTTATGATCATACTGATTCCGGTTGTCGTAATATGTGGATTCTGCCTGGGTATTCAATGCCTGCCACCCCTGTGCTCAGTATGTGTAAACTGTATCTGCCCTAAGACTCTGGACTTTGAAAAAGAACGCATGAAAGCATTGTACGATGTCGAGGTTAGGAATATAATGGGGATAGACATAGATTGACAAGCTGGCTAGATATGTTGAAAAGGGAGGACTGTTAAAATCTAGTTTGCAGACACGGGGGTACGGCGCACGGCGCAAGTGGTTGCTTGAAAAGTTGATATGTGGTTGTTTTAAATTTAAGGTTGATTTTGGTGATTTTTAGGGTGCTCCAACAAGTGGCGTAACCGTCCCAGTACGCCGGAAATTTGTGGCTGGTTGAGTGCGTTACGGGGTATGTAAACGCATCCTTGTATTTGGGCACACCGTTAGGTTCGTCATAAATACGACAGACTCCTTGAATTTCAGAAATGAGTTGCTTTTTAATTTGTATTTAAGTTTTTCAAAGTTCATTTAGTTGCATTTTATAAATTCATCTTATCCATATTGATGCATATGGTGAAATAATTCAACACTGTTAAGCTTCACATAAAGCAAATGCTCCAATGCATTTCGGGCAGGAAAAGCCCTTTTTCAAGGAGCGCTGAAAATCTAGTTTGCGACATCAACATTATCGGCGCCATCTTGTCCCTTTTCAGGCTCATATGTGCGCGTAAGTAGCAGCCATTTTGAATGCCATGGCCTCTCTGCCCACTGCCGATAGCCAACGCGTCTCTCTCCCTCTAACCTAGCAAGCATTCCCCCGCACGCTGACAGCCCCCGCTCTCACATGCCTGGGCCATAAACCTCCCTTCCAGCGCAACCCTGCCTCGGATCCACATCCCGTGCCCAGCCAACACCTCCCTCCATCCCTTTCATGATCATGCATCCTTTTGATGAACCCCCCTTTTCTCTGTGCCCGAATGTCCTGCTCGTTCCCAGGCCGCCACCTGGCCCTATAATATGTTTGCTTGTACTAGCTAAGATACTGCGTTTGAGAACACTGCTTTAGAAATAAACATTTCAAACTCGCACCTGTCCTCATTGATTCCTCGTTCTGGATTGATATGTTAGTATAACGAAAGAGTGTTCATGTGTTCCACGTTACCTGAGGTGTTCTAAGTCCATGTTCTGGGTTATCTAAATCATTGGGGTTTTGTAAGTACCAATGAGACACTGATAGCTAGTCTGGTAGGGGATTTTGGATGCTGAGGTGAGTTTTGGCACACCCTAATTCACTGAGGTTCCAAGTCTCTATGCACAGTTCTGTATATGAGCATAAATCCCTGCTACACCTTAATATTTGGTACTATATGCCATTGTCCATCTATGGCAGGTCAGCCATCTTTAAGATGGTCTTGCTCCCCCGCTTACTTTACCATCTGTGGAATTCCCCCTATTCGATCCCTCCCAGATGGTTTTGACAGGTCAACGCAGCCCTGGGACAGTTTCTGTGGGCAGGAGAGTTGCCTGAAGGACTTGTTTTCAATACACCTACTGTGGGGGGTTGGCAACCTCTGATATCTTATCATACTATATGGCCTTGCACCTGCTTGTCCTCAATGAATGGTGGTATGGGGATAGGGCCGACCCTGCGTATGCTGTCGAGCGCAGGTTCATGGGGGACTTATCTTTACACACTATACTATACTCTGCACCACTGCGCAATTCCTTGCCGCCTGTCACGAGGGTTGTATTCCAAATCTGGCAGCAGGCCGTACGGAGGATGGGCTGGTGGAATAGGCTGACGCAGGAGACTCCCCTCTGGCACAATGGGCGACTGCAGCAATTGGCTACTCTATTTGGGTTTCGTGGCTGGGTTAGTATTGGTATCTCTACTCTGGGCGACGTAATGCGGGGGCCGTTCCTGAAGTCTTTTCAGGCTCTACAGAAAGATTTCCTTATGCCAAAATCCCAATTCTATAGATATCTTCAATTCCGGCAGTTTGGAGGGCCTGGAGTCATTAGCCGAGTTTAGCCCGATTGAGGCGAAGGTGTTCATGGGAGATCTCCAAGACCACAAGATCTCCAAAATGTATCAATCCCTGGTCACCAATAGCTCCCCCACGCTGCAGAAACTCAGAGAGGCCTGGGTGGGGGACGTGGGCCCATTGGAGGAGGAGGACTGGACAGAGGCTTGGCCTACCCATAGGGGGCTGCCATAGCTGTAGGTCTAAGCCTTATCCAGTTCAAGTACCTTCATCTGCTTTACTTTACCAGGGTTAGATTATGGAGGGCAGGTTTGGTGGCTTCCCCTGTGTGTCTCAGATGCGAGCGAGAGGAGGGCACCCTGCTGCACACAGTCTGGCACTGCTCCGCATTGGCACATTCCTGGAGGGGAGTTATGGCCCGCCTCTCAGAGGTATTGGATTGGGACCTTCCATGCTCTCCGAAGCTGGTACTCCAACATGTTAGGGGCTGGGGGCAACATATACAAACGTCATCTCATGCTGTTGGGGTTCACCCTGTGTTAGAACTGGGGGTCTCTAGTTGGCAAAGGTAGGTACCTTTGACCAAATAGGGACCCTAGCTTCTAGTCTGGGTAAGGGGATACACTTCTAAAATAACCACTGCCTACCCCCTTGGTAGCTTGGCACGAGCAAACAGGCATATCTCAGAAGCAGCGTGTAAAGCATTTGTGAACACATACAGTAATACGGTAAAAACACTACAACTGGACACCACACCAGTTTAGAAAAATAAGTAACCTTTACTAGACTTAACACAAGACCAAAAGACAAAAATCCACAATACTGTAATCAAAAATAGGCTTTAAAATGGTAGAAATAGCTTGGTTCAATGTAGATGGTAAATGCAACACTTTACTCTCAAAGTACCCTGGAAGCGTCAAGCAATACAAACTGAAGGGTCGTAGGTAAGGTGATGCGTTGGTTCCTTGCTTTGTGGGAGGTGATGTGTCGGTTTCTTACTACAGTGCAGGGGCGGTGATGCATCGGTTCCTTACCGGAGAGGAGGTGATGCTTCGGTTTCTTACTGTGATCCGGTGTGATGCGACAAGATGGCGCCTCGATGCGATGCGACGATCCGGTGCAATACGACAAAATGGCGTCTTGATGCGACAACGTTGGATGTGATGTGTGCATGCCCGACGGCCGTGCGGCGAACTCTGTAACTTCTGAGCCGCGACAGGCCCTGCAACACGCTTCTCTGGTAATGCGAAGGCCACCTCTGTGGCGGCGACACGCTTCTCCGGTGCTGCAACGGCAACTGCGGCAGCGGTGACGCGCTTCTCATTGTTACATCGCGCTGCCAGCTCCCAGTGACTTGCAGTCTCTTCAGAGGGCCCAACAACAGTAGGCACCTCTCTGCAGGCAGAATTGCACAGCAAGGGAATTCAGGGGGGCTGGTGGTGAAGTCTTGTATCCCAGAGACATCAGGCTGGAGGCAAGCTCAGTTTTACATTTACATTACATTACTCCAGCTTCCACCCCAAGGCCCAGAAGGACAATATCCCCTTTGGACAGTTCCTGCGACTCCGCAGGAACTGTTCAACATTGGAGGATTTTTATAAACATTCTAAAAACCTAAAATACAAATTAAAGGATAGAGGTTATCCCAAGAAATTGATTTCCAACTCATTTAAGAGAGCAAGGTTCTACGACAGAGAGAGTATGTTCACCCAGAAAGTAGTCGGGACAAAACAGAAAAATACAAATGAAAGCCAGAAAATAGTTTTCGTTAGTCAGTATTCAAACCTTAGCAACAAGATCAAGAACGTTATAAATTCAACCTGGAACATCCTAAATGATAACCAGTTAGGTAAATTGGAAAAACCATTATTTGCCTTCAAAAGAAATAATAACTTAAGATGCAATCTGGTACATACATATAGAGAGTGTCCTCAACAACATCAACTAACAATTGCATTGAATACAGCGACCAGCAATTATAATTGTAGTAATTGCCTCATGTGTGATCAATGTATCCTAGGTAAGGAGTATATTTACAATGGACACACCTTGAGACCTACAACATGAAACAATTGCAGAACGAAAAACGCTGTTTATTTAATTATATGCCCATGCAATTTAGGTTATGTTGGCGAAACAGCACGAGAAATTCGCGTCCGTTTACTGGAACATAGGTTAACCATCAAAAACTTAAATCCCCCCTGGTGGACCACTTCAGGGAGAAAGCCCATACTCTTTCGGACTTCAAGTGGTTTATCATTGAACGTATGGAGGGTAACAGGAGGGGAGGTGACCCAACGGTGAAAAGAAAAAAACGCGAACAGTGGTATATCTCTATTCTTAACACCATTAGAAAGGGCTTAAACACGAAGGAGGATTGGATGCACATAATAGAAGATTGAACAGTTTCATTGCTGAAGTCTGATAATTAGAGAAGGGTAAGATTAGTCTTAGAGATAGGTATGAGAGTATGCTTTTTGGGAGGTGTTGATCACGGGTGGGTGACTTGTATGTACCGGGCGTACACTAACCCCTGTGTATACACCCTCACTAAGTTACCTTTGAATTAGTTTAGGTTTCTAGACAATAGAAAAAATCCTTCCTAAACAAGCTTGATGGTTGTAAAAAACATTCCTGTATAAACCAAACCCACTCATATGAAATATTTCCCAATATTAGTTATGAGAAGGTCAAATGTAAAGCATTCTTCATGATGCCATGCCTTTGTTTTATTCACAGGTGTTACCAGTTTGGTAATATATTTATAGTGGAGGGCGTGTGCGTGTGCGTGTGCGGTTTCCATACACACCAGAATCATCGTCTCTCAAGGAGCCGCACAAGCCAGTGGAAACTAACAGCAGACCTAAGGTAAGCCGGGGGGGGGGGGGGGGGGGGGGGGGGGGGGCCTGGGGCACGATTGAATTGCATTCTACTCCGGATAGGGGAGGATAGTCCTTTTTTGCCATGAATGATAGTCTTTCAGGAACCGGAGATTTATAACAGGCCATATATACACAAAAAGAATGGGAGTGATTTATAAAGATGGATAGGGTCCCCAGGAGAGTTCGATCCTGCCCCACAACGTGATTCAGTTCGTACTTTTAAAACGGAAGGGGGATGTCATGGATAAAATATATGGGATAACAATTAGTAGAAAATGTCACCTTCGCCTTTAGTGGTAAGGAGATTGAGATTTGAAAACTCTTGTTCGAATCTTAGAAAACCGGGCAATTAGCTCAATTCCGGTTCATGGCAATATAACAATAGGACAGTGAGATAAATATAGCAATTCCCACATATACATAAATCGATATACATGTAGATTTTTTAAAATATTTTTTTAGTGTTAATCATGGGATATTAATAAGAGTGACATATCCTAATAAATATACTTTGCTTATATTTATAGGTAATTTTGCAATTGGGGAAAATTGTGAGCCCAATGCATCAGGACAAACTAGTGTATGTCTCTTGGTTTTAACTCAACACTGAAGCCCATCTCATCCCAAATAACTTCTGGTGAGTGCTTGTGCTGTGCAATTTAAGTGTAAAAGCGGCGCAATGGGGATATTGACTGACCATCTCTTATATGTTGAATTATTTTCCCAGTAAACCCGAACTGGAACGACATTATACGGGGTGAGCGGTTGGATCCTCAGAATTAGAATACCGGAGGTGCAGGGTTTGAGCCGCCCACTAGGTAGGTTGCCCAATGATATGAGGGGTATAAGTGGAAGAGGTGTGTCGCAGTGGCCAGGGTGCCTGACCCCGGAACACAGGGTTCATGGTTCGATCCCTGGCGCCGGAGGCAGGTCAGCCCAGCACCATGTGACTCTGGGCAATAGCTCGCTTAAGGGCTGAAGGGCCCCCAGCGAACCACTTCGGAGGTAGCTGTGCACATTACAAATTCAAGGTTATTTTTATTATTATTATTATTATTATTATTATTATTATTATAAGAATGGCTAAAACCGTAATGTTCTTGGACTATTGGGTCTTATATCAAAATTTGTTTTTATCCAAAGAAATCTTGAAGCTTTGCGCTTGGAGCCCCGCGTATGGAAATCTAAGGATATTATTTCTAAACCTATTTCCCGAGCTTATGAGGTGGGTAAAATGCTGAAAATATTACCCACGAGTACCCACTATGAGACAAGGGGTGTAGGGGCTATAAGGAGTCACCCCATTAGATGTGTGTGAAAGATTCTGAATGGTTGTTTTGAATTGGACCCTAAGGACAATTATATATAATAACTCAGTGTTTAGACACTGAAATTACATATATAATTACTCCTAGTAAATTGCACTGTATTTATTTGGGAAGGAAAGATTTTTTCAATCATGAATGTTGAGACATATATATATTGAGGCAATATGTTCATTCCTAACGAAATGCACTATATTTAATTTTGGATGGTTATTAATTGCAAATGTTGATATATAAATTGCGTTTATGTTTTTAATAGGGAAGGAGTTGTTTAATTATGAGTGACGATATGTATATTTATGTTTATATTAGGTTTTTCGTGATTTAACACAAGAGAAACTATTATGTTTTTGTCTTGAAGAAGGTGGTTGGTATCCAGGGAAACACCACCAGAACGCGTCAACGCCTTTGTGTTTTTATATGTGGTTGTAGGCAAGAAACATGTTCATGCCCAATAGATGATCAGGTTAATGGATATCTGAACACACAAATTAATGTATTCTATGTGGAACAACCGAAACAAGATGTGATTATTAGCTAGCACTTTCTTTGTTGAGTCTTCTCACTATTATATGTGCATAAAATTGTGGTTTTAATGTATTATTGAATGGTGGATTTTTCCATTATTCTTATGAAGTGATATCTTTGGTTTTTAATAAAAAATATATATTCTTGTAGCATCGCATGTGTGTATTATAATTGCCAGGTAGGGTCCATGGTTTTTAACTGAGTGTGCATGGATGGTGTATATTTAGTTTATTAAATACGATATATCAGATAACAGTAGTAGTTGAGAACCTTTGGGCTTTCCCAAGAGATCTCTACATCTTTGTTCCTAATTGTCTCTCAGTGATTAAAGGGAATGGGGGACTTGCCTTATTATCCTGTTGTGTTGTCATCTCAGTACAGTGTGTCTATTGGATGGCAGTCATGTTGTTATCGTTTTCGATGTTCTTTGGTGCTGTCCTCGCACCACTGGCCTGGAGTGTTGTATTTTGAGGAGAATTCTATGTGACGGTATGTTCATTCGCTGAGCTGCGCTTGTCCTGGACGTCTGAATAAGTCTTGCACTTGCCTCCACTATTTCCACTATTTCCTGTCCCTTCTGTAAACTGTGACTTTGGCACATGTTTACCTCATGACCGCACCCTTTATAGTAATATTTTTATTTCCAGCATGTCTCATATAGTGAGTGCTCTTAGGCTTTGTTCGCTGAACCACCTACATCCTTGTAATGTATGGACCCCGCCTCATGCCTTGACTAACTCAAAATGCAATAACTGAGATCGCTTTGCTGTTGCAATAAGGAATGGATCACTCTCGGATCAGTCAGATGGCTCATCTGCGTCCGGAAGCCACTGTAGGGTGGTAGGACCATGTATATACCATGTGACAGACGTTGGCCCTTTCCTTGCAAGCCAAAGCAGCATGTATTGTGTTTAGGGCTGTTCATGATCTGGGCCCCATTCCTTTGCGGCGAATGTTTGCCTGGTATTGTCCAGCTAGAGCTTTACGCTCCTCGTCATCCAGGCTACTGGTAGTCCCGCGATTCCAGAGAGTGAGAATGGGGGGCCGCTCCTTCAGAGTAGCGGCATCCAAACTCTGGAACTCTCTGCCTATATCCTTGAGAAGCCTTGGAGATCTCTTATCTTTCAGAAAGGCTCTAAAAACTCATCTTTTTCCCAGGATAGGCTGAGCTACTGTCTTTCTCTGAGTACGGGTCAAAGCGCCAGGATGCCCTTTGTGGTGACAGGTTGCGCTATACAAGTATGCCACAATACAATACAATACAATGAATGGCACTCACTGACTGTGAGGTTAACAAGGGACCGTGAAACAAACTATCTCCAGATGTCTCGTGTTGCACGGAGTGAGCACCCGTTGCGCAGGGTCTGCTCCAGTGAGCAGAGATCAGGTTTCTCGCTTCGCTCTAGGATTCGGAGATGCTTCAGTGGCCTTGCACTTATGATATTGTCACAGAATTGCCAGTGCACAGCTCCTCTCCTCTCGAGAATAGCACTCGTCACGTGCGCCACACTGGGATCTGTCAGTAAGGACCGCAAATGGTGCCATTATCTTTATGCATATCTCCCTCTTGGATATTTGTAGACGCTTGTCACTCCTCTTAGACAGATGGCGTTTCACAGGTTATCAAAATTGAGTGCATAGTGATGGAAGGAAAAGGACGTTACTTCAAGTCCCTCTCGTTGACTGTCTTCAGGCTAGGTTACATTTACTTTGTTTTAATGAAGTAATTGGTGCACTGTTCTCGAGTTGTTTCGTAGTGATCATCCCACAGCATATTAAAGGTGTGTAGTGTACCACCCTTTTTTTATCAGTCTTTAATGATAAGATTATAATGTACGTGTAAAGGTTTCCAGGCGAAAAACACCCTACAGCGAATATGAGAGAGAGAGAGAGAGACAAAGGGAGAGAGAGAGAGAGAGAGAGAAAAGGAGACGGAGAGAATGAGAGAGAGAGAATGAGAGAGAAAAGGAGAGCAAGAGAGAATGAGAGAGAGAGAATGAGAGAGAAAAGGAGAGCAAGAGAGAATGAGAGAGAAAAGGAGAGCAAGAGAGAATGAGAGAGAGAGAGAGAGAATGAGAGAGAAAAGGAGAGCAAGATAGAATGAGAATGAGAGAGAAAAGGAGAGCAAGAGAGAATGAGAGAGAGAGGGGGAGAGAGAGAGAGAGAGAGAGAGAGAGAGAGAGAGAGAGAGAGAGAGAGAGAGAGAATAAAGGAGTGAGAGCGAATGAGAATAAGAAAGTAAAAAAAAACAGTCTGGCTGGTGCTGCCCCTAGTCTGAAGTCCGGTTATTACTTCGCCCCTTCACATTCTCCCCGAAGCCCGGCAGAGAGCGTGGGCTTCAGTGAGCCTGCCTCGGGGCAGCAGGCAGCCGTCTTAGGCGATGCTGCAGAGACTTGCCACATAATCCATTTTATGAGGTACACAGAGAGGATGCTCCGAACATGCACGTGATAATAATGTGCTGTATTAACAAGCATTAAAAATGCAATATGTTTCGCCTTTCATTAAGTTAAAGCCATTTGCTTTGCTATACAATACTATTAGCAAAGCAAATGGCTTTAACTTAATCAAAGGCGAGACCTATTGCATTTTCAATGCTTGTTTATAGGGTACTGCCTCTGTGGATTTGGAGTAGATATGAATGGGATTTTATGGTGAGTAGACTCCACGTCCCACCCTACATGTTTGCGCTATAATGCCGGAGCTAGCGCCCACTCCTGCACGTATGCGTGTTTTAATGATTCTGGAACGAGGTCTGAGAAAGCAGGAAAAATGACGCTTTCCCCTTTTGGGCAATCCATCACGAACTCAGGCGGCCAATCTCTTTCTGCTAGAAGTATGCCATAATCCAAGGGTCAAATAGAGACCTTTAACCGTCCTTGAGATGTCCCCTTCTATTTGAAGTGTATTTTCATGCAGTCTATATGGGACAGAAACTCTGGTATCAGGTGCTTCCACTGCGATATGTTCATTCAACACTGATGTCTCCAGAAAATCCTCCAGGTTCTGGCGAGCTATTATTGCTTCTGCCGCTCTGTCTAGTATCATCAGAGCCCATTCTCTGTTCAGAAGCTGAGTCCTCAGTAACCTGGGCATTTCTAATTTTTAAGCCAGTGTAGGAGAGTAAGGTCTGCTATCCTATGGTCACCCCAATTTTTGCTTTTTGCTTCACTGGTTTTCGACTGAATGTGGCTGTGGGCCTGCTAACCAGACCCACAGCCTGCTGTTCTCTCTATAAATTCACATACATGTACTATAGGTACATAACACAATTGGAACTGGACTCCTTGTCAGCCCCTGTACCATGCACTATAGGTGCTCAGGGCATAGGTGCCACCAAGGCCTACCAGGGGCTGCAACATAGCTTTTGCCACCAATGGCTGGTTCTTAAATTGACAACTGGCTGATCACTAAGCTGGGGCAAGTTGGTGTAATCAAGTCTTGCTTAGATATAGTATACCTATATCTAAACCTATATCTGGACACATATAAACCTGTGAGTCACTCCTATGGAAGGCCTTATCAATCCTGGAGGCAGAGTGCGTGGTTTAACGTGAGATGGATCTTGAGCATGAGCTGAGCCTGTCTGCAGCTGTCGGGAACAACTCCCTAAGCTGTTCATGGATAATGCCATACCATATACTATTAAGTGCATTATAATCCTCGCGGTTATATGTTAACTTTGGTTTGGCTTTATCAAAACATGTCGTGTAAGGTGTCATACGATTTGGAATCCTATCCCCTCGACAGTCCTGTCGACGGGGATAGCATTCCACCCCTCTAGAGGGAGACGACATGTTACATTACTGAAAGGCGGTTGATTTTAAAAGAGCCTCAGCATCACAAAATGGACGCTTCTGACACAGACACGAGTCTGACCTCCTGCTGCTGACCGAAACTCAGCCGAGGAGGCCTGGACAAAGGCTTTCCTGTACCGGGGAGGTGTCACACCAACCCAGACAGGAGATAGTGGATTGTAGCAGGGAGGCTTGAAAGAAACCAGACACTGCCTGGTGAGCACAAGGCTTCCCCTTGCATAATCCGGTCAAACCGGTTCTGGGGCACACCAGCCCCAGTCCCAGCGCGACCCTGGACAAAGGGAAAGGGGTGTAACCACCCACTTCCTGGGTCCCACCCATAGGAGGGGACCTAGCAGGTAATCCAGCCTCCTAGATTGGTATAAGAATGGGAGCAGTGCCAAAGCACTCAGATTATCCTGACTGAAACTTATGAAACGAAACTCTGGACCCTTCGACATCCTACTCGACGTAGAAGACTGAAGAATCTCCCTTGTGGTCAAGGAGTGACCACCCTGTGCAATCAGGCACCATCCAGCACCTCGACGTTTGCTTTGTTGCAGTTCCAGCCGGAACTCGAGCGACAGAGTTCGGCAAGACCAAGCGTGCCTGCCTTCCAACAGCCCGATCCACAGTCCCTGCAGAGCTGAGACCCGTGGAGGCGGCCGGAAGCGTGGGGCCCGCCATCTTGGAAAGACCACGAGACGCTGACCGTGCAGCCCCTGAGTGATCCTCGAAGCTGTGCATTGGGGTCTGAGAAGCCCCAGCCCTGAGCCTCTCTTGCACCGAAGCTCACCCCTCCACACTCACCAAGTGCTGCGTGGGGCCCTTCTACATCTTTTGGCTCAACGCGTTGGCCCGGTCACTTGCCCGTTGGCTTGTGGCCCCTGTGCCGACGAACCTTGAAATCTAACTTGTGATTCTGGTTGCTCCAGACTTGCACTCGCTAGCCTGAAAAGGAGCGCTCGCTCTGACCCTCCTGGTCCGAGTACAACGCCATCTTCGAATCCTGCGTGGGTTGCCCTTGCCAAGGGTTGTTTGCTCCAATCCGGAAGCCGACACCAGCGAGAGCCTGTGTGGGACAGCTCGTGATCCACTCCTGGACATCCTCGGTGCCCCAGAGTCCACGTGGCAGCGGAGAGAAGCGACCCATCAGCGACCTGAAAGCGCCAGACATTGCCTGGTTCCATCTGGTTCCACCCTGGTCACTGCTGAGAGACCCAGACTCTGTCCCCTCTGCTTTCAGATCATCTTTAACTTCGATCCACCCTTGGATCACACCGGACACTTCTCGTCTCGACGCCTGAAGCATCTTCAGCTCCAAGCACCAGCAACCTGCGTGACAAAACCCGACACTACTTCGCACCTGTGCACCCGCTTCCTGTGGGTGAGGTAACTCAGCAACGCCGGTGTTCCCACACTGCTACACACCTCTAGTGTATGTGTCTTAAGTTTCGTCCTTCTAGGTTGAGCGGAAGTATTCTTAAACTATAACTTTATAACTTTTACGCACCATTGACTTTACATTGGTGCATGCCTGTGCTTTTAAGCGCTGCACCCGAATCCAGCTGGCTTTTCCCGACTTCAGCATTGCTAGTCCCGACTGCTCCCAGCGATTCCCTAGGCCCTAGGCCTAACCACTGTTCGATTGGTATCTCTTATACCACTTTTTTAATATATGGTTTGAGTGGCCACCCGCCCTCATCCATAATTGAGCAACTTTGTATGTTTAACTGTGCTTTTGTTTAAACGCTTGTGCCTCTGCACTCCTAAAGAGTACAGAGGATTATTCTAGTAATAAATACATATATTTTTATAATATAAACTTGTGTGGTGTCCTTTCATTTGATATTACAGGATTGTGATTGGTAAAACAGCTTGCTTAACACGACCTCTTGAGTTTAGCCTTTCAGGCTGCTTAGTCCATACTACCCCTAGGATAGCTTGTCTATAAGGTTGACTTACAACCAGACACCATAAGGGATTGTTTGGACTGATACAAGGTGGTTCCAGAATTGGAAACATCATATATCAGGCCAACTTCTCACAGCCAGCTACTTTCTTCTTTTTGAATTGAGGTTTTGCTTTAGGTTGCTCATCCTGTTTGATAATGTAATCTGAAGTGCAATGTGTTTCCCTTTTTGTCTTTGGTCGATCTTCAGTCTTTTGTTCTGATCGCCCGTCCCTCTCGGGGTTATTTGATGCAACCTAAAAGGAAATAAAGGGATGTGCATCAGTATTGTAATACCTATCAGGTTTTCTAAATTTATCACAGTTCCTAAGGTTGTACCCATTGATCATGAATTCTTTTCTGAATTATTCTTTTTAGAATTTTTGTTTTCCCCTTTCTTTTTAGAAGAAGTGGGTGCTTGGTTCGAGTTGTCCTCGTCGGGACTACCCGCCATTTGTGGCTTCCTGGCTTTGGTTTCCAAATTATCTCTACCCAATTCAGCATACGTTTCTTCGATAATTTTTTGTAAATCTCGCTCTCTATTTCTAAGTGCTATTTCCCTTAGGCTGCTGTGTATTGCCATTACTGCTGCCTCCCCCTTTATATTGCTCAGCATGATTGCAGAGACCTGGGCAAAATTACCCATCCGTTTCATTACCTAGTCCATGGCAGGTCCTGCCGCTTACTCATTCTGTATTTGTTTCAATACTTCTGAACAACTGCTAATGAAGGAGTACTGTGTATTTTGACGTAAACTGCAGCAAAGATTGTTTCCCAAGTGGTACAATCCTCAATCGAGGGAATTTTCTCCATTGGCAAGCAAATTGTTAGCATTCCATGTTTTCCTTGCGGACCCGTATGGGGAAACACTGCTTCCAGCTGCGCTTTTTTTTGTGCAATCCAGAACGGAATTTGCACCCTCTTGGAAGGAATTGGCCCGATTACGGATTTCAGTGTCTGTGGGTTAATTATAGACATGGTCTGATGTGGACCAGCCGGAGCATTTTTCGAGGTTGGACTGTTAATGTTTGCATGACGAACTGGACAATGTGTCTGTATAGCCTGACTATGTCTCTGTATTTTTTACAGACGTCATCCACTTAAAGGCTATCTATTTCGGGATGTGGTGTGTATGCCGCTAAGACTGGACAGTTTGCTCCTTCTACGCTGAGCGAACAGAGTCTCACGACAGATGTTGTGTGTGGGAGAGCACCTTTAAACCAGTTTCTGTGCTGCTGGTATCTGCTGGTATGTTAACGGGACTTCAATGTCTTCGCATGGAATGTATTCATCTGGTGGTTCAACTATATTGTATGTGTGGAACAATTTAGTCCCTGGATCTGAAGATGAGAACTGAACCCAGGAATAGAATACCTCTGATCCGAATACCTCATGTGCCTCAATCACAAAGGTAACATAGCCACCTGTTGCCGTAACGCTGTGTTCTAACAATTTCATAGTCACTGCATGTCTGCAGTTTTCTGTAATGTTAAGAGTATTTGGAACTTTCTCTTTCCCAGAGATAATCACAGGCTCAGTCATTTTAGAAGAGAAGAGTAAGTTTAAAAGGTAGATTTTTGCACAATGTGGGGAACGGTTTATCATTACAAGCTTGTTAAACCTTCATCCAATACACAGAGTATATCTGCTCAGCTGAGGCGGATACCCCTCCCCACTTCAGACGTCTCTGAAAAGGGTGAGTAGGGCTTTCTGAGAAAGTATGACTTAACTACTCAGATATTTACTGTTACTATAGGAACCAAACCAACGTTGGCAACGCAATGTTGTGTAGTTCCTAGGAGTCCCCCAGGAGCTGCGCGTTTTGGGTGACCTAAACTGAGGGCTTGGTGTCCCAACCGCTTCTAAAAACCCCCACAGGATATGTCAGCCATTAGACCAGCTATCTCTATAGTGTCACAGCCACCAACCTGTATTCTACAGTTGAGTTTGTAGTCCCTGAACTGAACATGACAACCTTGATTCCTCAGGGATCGTGGAAAACAGTGCAGTACGTTTTGCTCAGACACTCATGCTTGCTTTCTCTTAGAAAACAGACAGGATGGCGATCAGGACGTTTCAATAAGAATGTATTGGTCCAGCGGCAGCCTGGTGTAAAAACATTTTGTCTGCAACAATCCAGAGACAGAAGCATACAAAAGATATTGCTAGTACCAGTATAGTGAATAATAGATACATGTCTACCATAGTGCTAATAAGAGGAACAGAAACAGTTCAGATAAAAACAGTAGCACTTGCATTATCCTAAAATGTGCGCCCATGAGAAGTTGGGGTTCTGTTGCAGTAACCCCCCACCCCACTTTTTGTCACACTACTGATGCACTTTTGACTTGATGTGCCCTGGGTCCCTGCCAATCAGGTTCCCAGGGCCGGTGTTCTTTCCCCAAAACGAACCCAATTGGCTTCTCTCGCCACAGGTCAGCCCCTGGTACATGGAACCACAGGTACCCAGGGCACTGTGATCATGGAAGACCTCCAAGGGATGCAGCACTTATTGTGCCACACTTAGAGGCCCTGAACCTTTACACACACACACACACACACACACACACCCACACACACACACACACACACACTGCCTTTGCAGGCTGCATGTTTTGGTGCAGAACAAAGTGAAGAGTCGACATGGCATACATGTGTGCCATGCCTACAACCCACTGTCCTGGCATAGATCAGTCACCCCTCTAGCTGGGTGCCCTATACCAGTGGTGAGGGTACAGGTACATAAGCCCGTACCCCTACAGTGTCCAAGTCCATTCTTAGACATTGTAAGTGTAGTGCTGCCATTAAGAGTACATGGGGCTGGGAACTTGTCATTACGAACTCCACAGCACCATAATGGCTACACTGAAAACTGAGAAGTTTGGTATCAAACTTTTCAGCACATTAAACCCACACTGATGCCAGTGTGGGATTTAATGGAAAATCCACACATAGGGCATCTTAGAGATGCTCCCTAAAAATGACTAGCCTCTGGTGGGTTGCCTGACTGGTACACACCAGCCTGCCACCACAAGACATGTTTCTGAGCCCCTTGGGTGGGAGCCTTCGCTCCCTTAGCCCAGAAACAAAGCCTTTCCTAGGCAGGGGTGTTCACACCTCCACCAGGCAGGAGGAGCCATCTGGCAGCCTTTGTAATGCGACCCCCAGCCTTTCCTGCTATCAGGAGCAGGCCCCCCTCTTCCTGTCTCCCCTCCTTGTCGGCGGGAAGAAAGGTGGGAAAAGCTAGGTAGGCCGAAGGTGTACCCACCTTTGCCAACTTCACCCCTCAGGTGGGGAGGCGAGGTGAAGCCCACTCTTCAGTGCCCGCTATCTTGCAGATGGCAGGCACTCCCCAATCAGGATTAGGGATTGTGCTCACTCTCCCACGTGGGGTGAGCAGCACACCAAGGGTGTAGTCACCCTAATGTCAATAGCCCATTGGCTACTGACCTCGAGACCCCTAAAACACCCCCTAAATACAGTATTTAGGGGGTAGCCCTGAAACAAGAAAGCAGACCAGAAGAAACTACAAGAAAAGAAGAAGGACCGAACAGCTGTGCCGAAGCTAACAAGATGAAGACGCCCACTGATTAGGACCCAGCCCTACAGGCCTGTCTTCACCTCGAACCTGCTCCTGCAAAATCCCAGTGTGTCCTGCAGCAAGCAATCTCGAAAAACCTGGAGGACCTGCCTGCCTTCAACCACACAGACTGTGTCTCCCATGAATACCGAATTTGGTCATCTGCAACTTCTAGCCCTGGCCGGTCAACGTGAATCCGCACCACTCCTCACCTGCCGTCCACGGCCCGAGCTTCAGTGGGCAAACACGACAAGGAGGTCACCCTGGCGATCCTAACCAGAGAACCTGTGACCGATGACCTGCCTCAAACCTCCAGCCGACGTCTGCAGCCTAAATCCAGTAGGTCCCCCCAACCGCGGCCAGGAGCTGGTAATAAGATCCGACCACAAAAGGCACCCCTGCACCCGATGCCCCACGGCCTTGGGTGGCCCAACCGACGGGGCCTAACCAACCCCCAACTTACCTCTCAAAGTGGTGGTCGCACCCAGAAGACCTTCGTCCCTAAGCCTGCAGTGCCTTTGCAAACCGGAGGTTCCCCATAGCAAACCACAGGGCGCCCAATGTTTATTTATAAAGTTTTATATAGCGCGAACAAGATCACAAAGGATATCAGAGCACTTTACAATAGGCAGAAAGAAAGAACAAGGGGGCAGTATAAACATACATTGGGAAACAGCAACTAAAAATGGAGGATAACACAGTAAACTGGTGTACGCATGTGAAAAAACACCCAAAAAAACAAAACCATAGGAGATGATGCATTGTAGCTGGAGGTACCATGGTGATGAGAACAAAGTCACGATCCAATTATTCCTATAAAAGGGTAAAGTTTTTATCAATCAATTCTTGAATATGAACTAGCGCAATTCCCAGTGCAGACTCGTCCGCAGTAGCAATAGTAGTGACCCCAATAATGTCACGTCTTGGAGAGGTAAGGAATGGAACCGCATAAGTTTGTGTACCCTCAGAGTTAGACTTTGATACTCCATGGTCATTTGAAACAGCACCCTGCACCCGGCCGCCCTAGTGCAGCTGAGGGTGCCCCTTTGGTGCTACTTGGTTTCCCTATTTGCCCTGAGCTTAAGTCCAGGTGCTTTGCTCCCACAGCCAAGTAACCTGCTCGGCAGCAACCACCAACCGGAGGCCCCCTATCCCCCTTTGGATAACATTGGGCCTCGGCACTCTGCACCCGGCCGCCCTAGTATCGCTGAGGGTGTAACAAGAGTGCATTCCTGACCCTGAGGGACCCCTGAGTCTTATCCCAGAACTTCAACTCCCACTACTAAATGCTACCCTCAAACCGATAACACTATGTTCCTCCATAGGACAACATTGACTCTTTTTCTTATTTATTTATTTTATTTAAAGAGTTTTATATAGTGCTGGCTAGACCCGAAGGTATCAGAGCGCTTTACATGAGAATCAACAATGTATTAGAAAGAGATCAACAATTACACAATACATACAAAAATAGGGAATACATTAGGAGAGGAAGAAAGGAGAGAGAAAAGTAGTGGAGGGGATAGGGGAGGTGAGAAAGGGAGGATAAGGGAAGAGACAACAAGGAGAGACGAAAGGAAGTCTGACAAAAGGCCGACTGGGGAGGTGACGACCAAGGAGGGAATCCACGGGCCATCTCCCCTATAGCTAAACCAGGTAGCTCCATCGGGCATCAGACAAAATAGCTAGATCTCAATTGACGAGGCAAAGTTCACAGAAAAACACGGTGGGGACTAAGGGCCTGGACAGGTGGGGGCAAAGGTCAGTAGCAGGTAAGTGGAGAAGAGTAGAGTAGAGTGGGGATGGGTAGGGGGAGGAGAGAGATGAGGTCAGGAGAGACGCAGGAGGGTTTGTTGCGGCCGTCATTTTAGGCAGGTACAGGCAGTATTTCAGGAACAATCACTGTGTGGGGTGACTACATCGAAGCTTTGTTGTCTCACATGTCCCTGTAGGCTCTGAAAACTCACTGCATACCACTGTTTTTTGGGCTTTGCCATTTTATTCGTGTTGGCCCCTTTACATGCTTTGTGCCACACTGCCAGGTTCCATGTCATGCCCTGCCAACTCGTGGACTTTAGGGTTATCAGTAGAGGACACGTATGTCAGAGGGAGCAGGCATAAGTTCTCCAGGACGTTCAGGATGAAGTTAAAGTGCCCCATAGTGGACTGTAGTGTGGGCAGAGAGGCACTGAAAGCACAGCTATAATGTAGTCTATACCGTGGAGCGGTAAGCCACCCCAGAAATAGCAGTGCCCATATAGATCCCCAATCAAAAGGTAGTAATGTCTCCTACCACCGCATTCGTGTAATTTCAGTGTTCAAATCTAGGTTGCCCTTTTTTGTCTCAGCTCGGTTTACCCCCAGCTTCCTGTGTAGTCTCTTTCGGCTCCCCCTCTGTGCTGCACCCTCGCTTTCTCCACCGCTTTGTGTCTTGTGCCGGGTCCATCGATCCTCTGTGCACCCTCCGCGTTACAGCAGTACTGCTGTTCGTCCTCACTCGGTTTCCCTTACTTTTCCTTTCCTTTTTTTTTTTTTTGATATGCTGCTTAACCGATGTGTTTCATGAGGTCCCCCTTTGTGGTCGCTGTTATGCTCCCCCACGCGGTGATGCAGCACGTCAGTAGCGACTCCCAGTTGACTTCAGCCTCCTGTTGCACGTCCTGGGTTGCTGCTACCTTCTCTGGTCGTCCAGCTGGTACCGTACACTGTGTGCCTGTTCCTGTCTGGGGTGGTCAAAATGGCAGCGGTGGCTGCCCTGTTGTTTCTTACGTGCAGTTTCGGTTTTATTCAATGGTCGCCATCTTCTCTTTGATTGTGTATCCATGTGTGGTGATGTGTGGTTGCATCTGGTTGGGGAATCAACACTACACTTTTGTTGCAAAGAGGCACAATTGCGGTTTTTCCCTCCAATCGTGCCCCTCTCCCTGCCTGTAGGCAGTGATTTTCCCAGCTGCGCCCGTTTTGTGAGCATTTGCGGGTGGCTGGTCTTTCATCAATACATCAATACACCCCAATACTCTCTGAAATATGACTTATCTTGCTTTATATCGCTCACACAATCTCTCCGTCTCTGTTGGCTCGCAATTATTTCAATCGGCCAGATCAGCAATCCGGGGTCGCACAGACTGAAAATAGTGTTTAGGTTTAACAGTCGAACAGTCTTTAGGTTTTCACAGTTTGAAAACCTAAAGAAATTCTTTAAAATTGTACTATATAACAAAAACACTTTTGCTTACTTGTTTATAGGATATGTCCCAGTGTAGTATCCAGGTATAACACACAGAGAGAAAAAAGTAATCTAAAAAGTAACTTAACTGGTATTTTACTGAAAAATCCATTCAAGTCTATGTACTGTATTTACAAAGCATAGCATTTCTCTGCAGCAATACTGTAAGTCAAAACAAAGGGCATATACTATTACAATTCAAACTGTTTACTACTGTAAAGTATTTATTGCTTACCTGTGCCAGGCTTGCTTGGTTCTAGGAAATAAAATAACTAAAAGAATATTTTTATATAAAAACAATTTGTCTGAATTTCAGTCTTTGAGTTTGTGAATTCATTTGCTGACTGAGTGTGTACAACAAATGCTTAACACTGTCCTCTGATAAAGCCTTACTGCTCGACCACACTACCACAAATAGAGAATGAGGTGCTATCTAACTTTACTTCTGCCTACCTTTGGGGTTCCACCGGACTCTGTGCACACTATACCTCACTTTGGTATAGTATATACAGAGCCAGCTTCCTACAACGCCCAAAGTAATTTGCTAAAATGTACCTAGCCTAACCTGGGTGTGTACGTGTAAATGCGTATAGATGTGTATATGTTGCCAAGAAACCCCTATGGAATGAACCAGCCCCCTCACCTGATGGTTGGGAATGAAGGACCCCGTCTCTGCCTTGAGGATGACAACCCGAAAGGGATGTCAGACCGCTGCTTGGCGGAGATTCGGCATGCAGGACCCCCGTCTCAGCTTGGAAGGAATTCTCAAATTTGTAGGGGGAAGTGAGGGTCTTTCATACTAAAGTGGTCACTCAAGAGTTTTTTCTAGAATCAATATGTTTTGAAAACAACTATGGATGTTTTGAAAACCATCATAAATGTTCTGAAAACAATCAGCGATGTTTTTCTGAACAAGTGCGATAATGCACAGCTGGCTGTTGGACAAAGATGAAAAAAAGTGGTGACCCTTATACAGAATAAATCTGCCGTGCCTGGGGACATTTTTATGTACGTCACATACAGGGATTCAGATAGAAGATTGAGAGCCTGGTGTCGAAGAGAAAGGAGCAAGCTATTAGGTAAAAGGTCACCGGTTTAGAATCGTTATAGTTGTGTGGATGGGGTGATGTATGTAAATTGGGGTATACGTCGATGAGTCTATCCTAAAAGACATGACTATGGCAATTTAGAATACTAATTTACACATATTGTACAACCACAATGCTGTACAATAAAGCTGAAATAAAACTAAACCAGTAGCTCTCACAGACGTGAGACCTATTGTTTTTGCCAATGCTTGTTCTTTTGAGTTACTGATCGAGTTGGAGGGACAAACACATGATTGGCAAGCTGAGATACAAATATGACACATGCAGTGGGAATGACAGCAAAGCTAACCAATGATAAGCATGAGTGGACTTCCAAGCCCCTCTGTTCTTTGTAAGAGACAATATGCCTTGCAACCAATGGCTCATGCGCTGTTAGGTTCGACCAAAAAAGTGTTTTTGGGGGGGGGTGAACAACCAGTATTTCAGCCTGACCGTACCGGGCTAATTTGCTGTATATTTTTTATACTCATCTTGAAACCTTTCTTTGCTTGGACTAGTATTTCTTTTCCATGTTGCAGTTTAGAGGTGTCTAAAGCAAACGTTGCTCATATAAACCTCGGTGGTGTTGGCTTTATGCAAGTGTGAAGATGTGGTTAAACTTTTGGGTACACTATAAAAACATTGTTCACTCAAGGCCACACCAAGAAACGTCTGTTATGTCTAATAGAATGGAGACAAAAGCAGTGAGGCACAAATCATGCAATTAGCGGTTTTACCAACAAAGAGCTTGGTTACACATTGTTTGACTCAGCAGCTGTGGGGTGGTCTTTCCCCAACATTTTGCCTGCCTCCTCCACATCTCTGACCTCGTTGTTGCTGGTATTAGAACTATGTGCATTTTACCACTACTAACCTGTGCTAAAATGCTGGTACTTTCTCCCCTAAACATGGAAATAGTGATTCATCTCCAATTGGCATATTTAATTTACTTATAAGTCCCTAGTAAAGTGGTTCGCCCTGTATCCAGGGCCTGTAAATTAAATGCTACTCGTGGGCCTGCATCTCACCTAATTAGCCCTGTAACCATGTCACAGGCCTGCCATTGCAGAATCTGAGTGTGCAGTTTACACTGACATGTCGACCTGGCAAAATAAACCTTTTGTCTGTCCAAAACCTTCTGTTTTTTATCATATAAGTCACTGCCAAGGGAGGCCCTGGACAACCCAGAGGGCAATGTATTTAAAAGGCAGGACATGTACTTTTTATGTTTTACATGTCCTGGTAGTAAAAAACTCTCGAAGTCGTTTTTCACTACTGCAAGGCCTATCTCTCCGGTAGGATAACATTGGGATTACCTTATTGCTTTTTGTAAATGTAATGTCCAAATGGGTAAAGACTAAACCTCCAAGTCTGGTGTCTTTAGAATCCTAATTTAAAATCTTAACTTATCGTGTAGTCAGATTTTAAATTACAATTTTAGAAATGTGGAATTTTCTTACTTTAGCCATTTGGTGCCTGCTGCTGGTCTCTGAACGCGTGTCTGAGGTGGCTGACAGCTGGGCTTTGTGTATTTCCCTTAGACAGCCACACACAATAAAAGCTTAGGTGTGATTTGATGGGCCATCCTGGCAGGATGGGAGGGAGGAGCTGGACACAACTGCACTTACACCTGAATAGGCTGTGTTAGGTCCACACACAAAGGGCTGCAAACCTCCTTGTAGTGAGTCTAGAGTCAGGGCAGGAACTATGTGCACTTCAAAGGCCTGTCATTAGAGTCTCCCCTTTTTCAAAGGCAGAACTGGGTATAAATACTGGACCTCCAATACTACAACCTCAGTATACTTCTAAACCTGTGAAGCCTTTGCCAGGAAGAAGGACTGCTGTGCTGCTGAAGGGACTGCCTCTCTGCTGGACTTCTGTTTTGCTGAACCCCTGCCTTACTGTGATGACCAGCTGCCCTCTTGCCTGGGAGAGGGGACTAGATCTGCATCACTTGAGCCCAGAGTGACGCCAAGGGATAATTGACTGGCCTCCTGATCTCAAGTCTTGGGGACATAAAATACTTCCAACCAACCTGCTTCTTAATCTAAACTTTGCCATCTGTGAGTCTACCTTGTCAAGTGGTGCCACCCCGGCCCTAGACCTTTGGAAGTGGGCCTAAGGTATTTCTCTAGTGGAACAGACACATCCCTGACCAGAACTGATGCATATCCTCAGCTGAGCAGCCCTTCTTTAAGCACAACCAATGCATCGCCACTGTTGTATGGATTTGACCCATCGCAAAAGACTCACATCTCCTTGGCATTCCACGTTTTGGGACCAGCACATCACCTTCAGAACCGCCACTGTGCAACACTTTTTACTGGTGCAATATCCTCACATCCCTCGACGATAGGAGACTTGACGATGAGGCAGAACCTTCGCATCACATCTTCACTTCTCATAGGAACGGACGCATCATCTCCACTGTACCTCGCATCGTCGACACTGGCCTTCGCATCCCAAGCCCCATCAACAGAATACTCAACGTCGACACATCAGGACCTGGCACCAAAGCCTCATAGCATCTCGGAACCAACTAATTGCCTCTGCTGTACGACGCATCTTCAGCGCTGATCCACACATTGCTGCACGACCAGGAATCAAGGCACTTTGGTTCAGCAGGCCTAACTGGGTCCCTGATGCCGGATCGCACTCCATCGTGGTCAGCCTGAACGTTTGATTTTGTCCCCGTCTGGCGTGATCAGATATCCACAATAGCACTTTTTGCTTCTTAGCGCCGCTATTTTTCACGAAAATATTTACAGTTCTCTATCGCAATTTGTACTTATTTGATTTTTGTCGTTTTGTTCTAATTATTAAATTAAGCCCCATTTTCTAACCTGGCGTGGAACTTTCTGTGGTGTTTTTACTGTTTGAAGTGTTGCACTAATACTTTACACATTGCCTCTACGTTAAGCTCAACTACTCTGTGCAAGCTATCAGAGGGTGAGCAAAGGTTAATGTAGGTTTGCTTGGGTCTTTCCCTGACTAATCAATCAAGATGTATAAAGCATGGCTAATCACCCGATAAGGTATTCAGGCACTTGATTGTGATTTGTGGGTACTGCTTGGCCAGGGCTTTCACCCTAATCAACCAGGAACCTAATCAACCAATCAGGTATTTGTTGGATCGGGAGGGATGTTGTTTGTCTGAAGTAGAGTGGAAGGTCGGTCCAGGCTCTGGCCGTGAGGAAGCAGAAGGAGCGGCCTCCCGATCTGGTCTTTCCGGCGTGAGGGACCATGGGGTAGGAGAGCTGAACTGATCGTAGGGTCCCTTGAGGTGCGTAGAATTTGAGTCGCTGTTCAGGTATGCTGGTCCGGTGTTGTGGAGGGCCTTGTAAGCATGGGTTATCATCTTGAAGGTGACTCTAGCTTCAATTGGGAGCAAGTGGAGTATGTGCAGGTGCCGGGAGATGTGGCAGTGTCTTGGCATGTTGAGGACCAGTCTTGAGGCGGCGTTTTGGATGTTCTGTAGCTTGTGGGTGAGGTTTTTGTTTGTTCCGGCGTAGAGTGTGTTGCAGTAGTCGAGTCTGCTGGTGACCAGGGTATGAGTGACAGTCTTTCTGTGTTCGAGGGGGATCCATTTGAAGGACTTACGTAGGAGGCGGAGGGTGTGGAAGCAGGATTTAAAGGGTGTGGAAGCAGAATCTCTAACACACATATGATTGCACTTTTGAAATTAGCGCTGATATTTGCAAGGCCTCAAAAGTACAAAAAGGGGACATTTTGTAATTGTAGTTCCATAGAAACTTGACCTACCATGAATCCTCTCTTACACGTTTTCTGACATGACTCCCAAAAATGTGTATAAGAGCAGCAGTCAACATATATTTTGGCTTCTAGCTCGAGTATGTATGCCGGCTAAAACTGGAAAGCATTTTTATTTAGTTCTCATAGAGTAGCTATATGCCAGCTATCAGCCACTCCAAAGGACGAAAACATACTAGAATCACAAGAAAACATAATAAGTGAAAACAATACATCACAATCAGCCAGTGAGAGCATGTACAGTGCACATCAAGGGTGTAGCTTGGACACTGTGCATATACTCTTGGAGTACTATAGTAATCTTCTCGATATAGATACAAAAAGAATGCTAAAACTGCCACAAAACTCATTCAGACCACCAATTTCTCTGTAACATCATTTAATAACGCTACTCAGTCTCCATCTTAAGATCCTAATCCATTTTGGAACTTGTGGACTTTGAAACAAAGTTCATACCAGGGTACAACTCCAACTTGCGTCTACTTCAACACTCTAACAGAAACAACTTAGGCAAAGCCTTGCATCACAATCAAACAGTATGCACCCAAAGTAACCTAGAGCCAAATCCACCTGTGTAGATAATTTAGCGGCAGCAGGGCAGGACGACCCTATCCAGACTCTCACATCAAGACTCTAGCACTTCCAAATGTTAAAGAGGAAAAGGAAGCTTTCTCTCGTGTATTGTAGTTAAAAAAGCATAGCTTTAAATCGGAGACCCTGAAATGGTGTACATTCCTTAACATGTTCTGACATTACAGGGGCGTGGAAAAGGTGGCAAAGATGGTGGCCACAACTTGAATTCGCTCCTGACCGCCTCCTTCCATCCTTAGTCAACAGCCGCCCAACGCAGACATCCGCCTCCCACCCCTCCCCATGCCTGGGTGCATTGAGAAGTGTGGCTTTTTGGTCCTGTGGCTGTCTGCTGGTCTGTCCTTTGGTTGGAGCACCCCAGTGGATGGAACAGACCTGTAACCAGGTGACGGAGAAGCTGAGATCCGTCCTTGTGATAGACACGCAGGCACACCACTATGGGCTTTGACCCTGGCTGCTTGTGCTACCGTTCAGGGCAAGCAGGCCACAGAACTTCAGCCTTCTGACCACCTGCGACATCCAGCCATGGGGAGGGACAGACCTGCTTCGCCTACGCAGGTGACAAAAGACTGCACATGGCGGTGGCCACTGGTTATGTGGGGGCCACTAGCAACCCCTCAGCGCAACAATACTCTGGCCAATCCAGGACTCTTAGTAGGCTGTGGAAACTGAGTGGGCGAGGTCAGAGTGGACCTCTCTCCTTTTCCAAGATCTCAGTAATGTCGCCACCTGAGTTACTGAGGTGGATGAGTGTCTTTTGTGGAGGATGATGTAGCCACCCTTAAGAAACTGATCACCAAGCTGCTGTCGGTGACAGGGGCACTGGAAAACCTCACAGAGGATGCTGATAACAGGTCGTAGAGGAACAACCTCATATTTGTTGGAATACCAGAGGGGTTGCAAGCCTTACATAGAGTGATTCTTGGAAATGCTGGTTGCAGTCCTTGATTCCTGAGGACAAAGTGTCAATGTGGGTCATCGTGGAACATAGCCAGAGGTCCCTGCAACGCCCACTCATTGCCCAGATTCATAACCAACACAATAGAAACATCATCCTCTAGGAGGCTAGGGGACGCTCCGACCTTCACTTCCAGAATTCCCGAATAATTATCTTTCCTGACTACACACAGGCCGTCCAGCACCATAGTCGCTCCTTCGATGAAGTCAAACAGAAGCTTTATGCCCTCAACCTTCAGTATATGCTCCTTTTTCTGATGAAATTGAAAGTGATTTTCGACCCTAAAACATATTTCTTGGACACATCAGAGCAGGCCTGGGAATGGGCAATTGCGATGCTCAGCTGATGCCGGTATCCCTACTCTGGTGGCTGCAGGGAATGCTCTCCACCCCATCTGTAACTCTACAGGAAGAAGAGAGCGATATCCCATGGGTGTTGAGTCTGCTCCATGGCCGCCGGTACCCCTCTGGTTCTGATGTGGGGTACATGACCACCTGCAGGGCGTAGGAGGTGCGGGGGAAGTCGATCGGAATGGGGAGTCGATCGGAATGGGTAGACTGCACAACAGAGCACTTTGGCACGTATTCTGAATAACTCACTGGCCCACCGGGCTGAACTGCAGGCTTCCACTGTTCACGCCAGTGGATGCGGTCTAGTCTACTGGGAAAGAGGGTACATTTATATAGTACACAGCCACAAGCGTTAGGTTGATAGATATTCCTGACTCAAGGAGGTCTTTTATATTCCAATGCATGTTTTGCTGAGGGTGTTATGATTCTGCACATAGCGACAGATGCTTCGGGTTAGAAGTATAGAAAGGGGATTTGGGGGTATGGGGAGTTCTGTTGTGTTGGTGTTATTCTACAGTCCTTCAGTCACGGAAGCCCAGGTCACCTGCCCAAACTTTGTATTGTGCAGGTCCCCTGGATCCAGGCCACCATGGTGCTGGTGAATCCCTATGGCGTCTTTCTGGTGCCGTTTATCTTGCGCCCATCCAGTCATCTCCATCATGGAGGTTAAGATTTCGTTCTGGAATGCAAACGGCCAGTGGGACCTTGTCGAGCACACCACTGGAGAACCCGACCTTACGGGCCAGGCGGCACAGGGCACGCCTAAGATCTCCGAGTTCACCTGCTTTGGCAGACAGAGACACGTGACACTCTGTTAGGCGTAGAAAAGCAGATTTATTAGCTGCAGCTAAGCACAGTGGTCCTGTAAGTACACCAGCAGGTATGTTATCAGGAGACTGCCACTACATTCCGTGGCGCACAGACTATTATAGTACACAAGTTTAAAGTGCCAACTCCCAAAACATACAAAACTGACGAATAGGAATAGTTTGAAAACAAGCTATCGAATGTCTAAAACACACTCTCCTTTCAGACCCTGTGTGCTCTCCTCCCTTCAGGTTAATCAACACTAGTGCCCGTAATTCAATTTGCAGGTGGTAGAACATGTTGAATGCCTGGACCCTCCTTCAGCACGGTTGCTCCCCCACGCTCCAGCCTGGTATCGTTTAACCTCCTAGCGCTGCATTGTCTCACATAACCTTCATTGTACAGCGCTACACGATCGCCTCATAGCGCTGCACTGCTGAGATTAACTTAACTTTATTATTCAATTAATTGTGCTGCTCTGTGTTTCTAACTCATTTTATCAGCGCCGCACTGTCGCTCTTATTTAATTGTTAACGCGACATCGCTGAGGCAGTTACTTTGCATCTAAACTTTATTCAGCTGCCACTGCGTGTAAGGCTCTCGCCTTTGACCCTCCATTTTGCGTTGCTGTTGTTGTTGTTGCCGCCCCTCCTCCCGCCACCGCCTCCCAGCTGCTGACCCTCCCACCCACGATTAGAACCCTTCCTCGCTCCCCAGACCTCTGTGACCGCCTGGACCCTCCTTCAGCACGGTTGCTCCCCCACGCTCCAGCCTGGTATCGTTTAACCTCCTAGCGCTGCATTGTCTCACATAACCTTCATTGTACAGCGCTACACGATCGCCTCATAGCGCTGCACTGCTGAGATTAACTTAACTTTATTATTCAATTAATTGTGCTGCTCTGTGTTTCTAACTCATTTTATCAGCGCCGCACTGTCGCTCTTATTTAATTGTTAACGCGACATCGCTGAGGCAGTTACTTTGCATCTAAACTTTATTCAGCTGCCACTGCGTGTAAGGCTCTCGCCTTTGACCCTCCATTTTGCGTTGCTGTTGTTGTTGTTGCCGCCCCTCCTCCCGCCACCGCCTCCCAGCTGCTGACCCTCCCACCCACGATTAGAACCCTTCCTCGCTCCCCAGACCTCTGTGACCGCCTGGACCCTCCTTCAGCACGGTTGCTCCCCCACGCTCCAGCCTGGTATCGTTTAACCTCCTAGCGCTGCATTGTCTCACATAACCTTCATTGTACAGCGCTACACGATCGCCTCATAGCGCTGCACTGCTGAGATTAACTTAACTTTATTATTCAATTAATTGTGCTGCTCTGTGTTTCTAACTCATTTTATCAGCGCCGCACTGTCGCTCTTATTTAATTGTTAACGCGACATCGCTGAGGCAGTTACTTTGCATCTAAACTTTATTCAGCTGCCACTGCGTGTAAGGCTCTCGCCTTTGACCCTCCATTTTGCGTTGCTGTTGTTGTTGTTGCCGCCCCTCCTCCCGCCACCGCCTCCCAGCTGCTGACCCTCCCACGCTCCGCCCCCTCCACCATCCATTTATGGCCAATGGTCCCACGCGCAGCGTCCACGCGCTTCGGACACGCCGAAGGTGCGCCAAAGGTAAGCCCGTCTACGCCCGTCCGCGCCTGGACCGCGCCCTGCGCCAGACCCCCTGCCCCTCGCGCTGCCCAGCCCCCCCGCGTTACTTACGATGCCGCCACGCTCCTAGCCCTTAACCCCGGTCGCGCCCCCAACTGCGTCCAAGCCGCTCCTGGACGCACCCATGGACCGTTCTCCTGCCTCTCCTGCAAATTTAGCGGCACCGACAACATCTCAGCTACGACCACAACAAAGATTCCCCACCCCAACCACCTAGAATGCATCCTTCTCAACACCCGCTCAGTCCACAGGCACGCCATTGACCTTTGGAACCTACTAGACACCATCTCTCCGGACGTCGCCTTCCTAACGGAAACATGGATGAACGCTTCCTCCGCCCCGGACATCGCCATCGCTATCCCTGACGACTATAAGATCACACGCAAGGACCGCACCGACCATACAGGAGGGGGAATCGCTATCGTCCATAAGAAATCTATCCGCATCTCAACCAGCTCTGACGCCAACCTCGCTAACTCCGAACACCTCCACTTCCAGATCCACATCGACCCCAAGACCACACTCAGAGGCACCCTCCTCTACAGACCACCAGGACCCCGCGCAAAATTCAGTGAAGACATCACGGACTTCATCACCCCACACGCGCTCCCCTCCAAAGACTACATCCTTCTGGGAGACCTCAACTTCCACCTTGAAAAGATCAACGACCGCAACACCGCCGCCCTCTTGGACAACCTAGCCAACCTCGAACTTAAACAACTGGTCACTTCCCCCACCCACATCGCAGGTCACACACTCGACCCCATCTTCACCTCCAGCAATCATGTCTCCTTCAGCCACACTTCGGATCTCCTCTGGACTGACCACAGCTGCGTTCACTTCACCTACAACAAGCCGAAACCCATCATCCACCTCCAACCAACTCTACAAAGAAACTGGAACAAAATCACCACGGAGCAGATCTCCACATCGCTCCTTCAAACCTCCCCAGCCCCCTTTTCTAACGCCAACGAAGCCGCCTCCAACCTCACCCTTTGGTTATCCAACACCGCCGACTCCTTAGCACCACTGAAAAAACGTCAACACAAACTTGACATCAAGAAGGCCTCATGGTTCAACGATGACCTCAAGAAGTCCAAGAAACTGTGCCGCTCCCTTGAAAAAGCCTGGAAAAAAGACCCATCCACCAGCAACAAGGACGCCTTCAAAAGCGCCATCCGTACTCACCACCAACTGATCCGAAAAGCCAAGAAAACAGCATTCAAGGATCGACTTGACAACAACGCCCACAACAGCAAGGAACTTTTCAACATCGTCAAGGAATTTTCCAACCCCTCGGCCAACTCCAACGACGTCACCCCCTCTCAAACCCTCTGCGACTCCCTAGCTTCTTTTTTCCACAACAAGATTGCTGACATCCACAACAGCTTTGACATCCAACCCGGAAGCCAACCCACCCTACCATCAGCTGACCATCTTCCCCCCATTAACACCCTTAACGCCTGGAACCCAATCTCCACTGAGGACACCATCCGCCTGATGAACTCCATCCACTCTGGATCCCCCACAGACCCATGCCCTCACCACATCTTCAACAAAGCAGACTCCATCATAGCTCCGCACCTCCGAGACGTCATCAACTGCTCCTTCAACTCCGCTACCTTCCCAGAAGACTGGAAACACGCTGAACTCACCGCCCTTCTGAAAAAACCAACAGCAGACCCCACCGAACTCAAAAACTACCGCCCCATCTCACTTCTTCCATTCCCGGCCAAAGTCATCGAGAAAGCTGTCAACAACCAGCTCGCCGCTTTCCTCGAAGCCAACAAATCCCTCGACTCCTCACAGTCCGGCTTCCGAGCAAAACACAGCACTGAGACCGCCCTCATCGCAGCAACAGACGACATTCGAACTCTACTGGACAATGGAGACACAGTCGCCCTCATCCTCCTCGACCTCTCTGCAGCCTTCGACACAGTCTGCCACAGCACCCTTTTACAACGCCTCAGAAACATCGGAATCCAAGGAAAGGCAATGGAATGGATCACCTCCTTCCTCTCCGGAAGAACACAGAGAGTCCGCCTCCCACCATTCAAATCCGAGGCCTCTGAAATCATCTGCGGCGTACCACAAGGATCCTCACTCAGTCCCACCCTCTTCAACGTATACATGAGCCCCCTCGCGGCCATCGCACGCCAACACAACCTCAACATCATCTCCTATGCGGATGACACTCAACTGATCCTTTCTCTCACCAATGACCCCAGCACCGCCAAGACTAACCTACACGAAGGAATGAAAGAAGTCGCCGAATGGATGAAACAAAGCCGTCTGAAACTGAACTCAGACAAAACAGAAGTCCTCATCTTAGGTAAATCCCCCTCTGCATGGGACGACTCCTGGTGGCCGGAAGCCCTCGGAAATGCACCCATCCCGACAGACCACGCACGGAACCTTGGCGTCATCCTGGATTCTTCACTCTCAATGAACAGACAAGTCAGCGCCGTATCCTCTTCCTGCTTTAACATTCTTCGCATGCTGAGAAAAACATTTCGCTGGATCCCCACCGAAACAAGGAAAACAGTCACCCACGCTCTAGTCACGAGCCGACTGGACTACGGAAACACCCTATACGCAGGTACCACCGCTAAACTCCAGAAGAAACTACAACGAATCCAAAACGCCTCAGCCAGGCTCATATTAGACATCCCACGCTACGAACACATCTCTGGTCACCTTAAAGACCTCCACTGGCTACCCGTCAATAAGAGGATTACTTTCCGACTGCTTACCCACGCACATAAATCACTATACGACATCGGACCAGACTGCCTCAACTCTCGACTGTCCTTCTACACCCCCTCCCGCCAACTGCGCTCTTCCAGCCAAGCCTTCGCCACTGTACCTCGCATCAACAAGACCACCATGGGAGGCAGATCCTTCTCATATCTGGCTGCCAAAACATGGAACTCACTCCCCGCTTACCTTCGACTCACCCAGAATCACCTAGCGTTCAGAAAGCAGCTTAAAACGTGGATTTTTGACAAATAATCCTCCCCCCCTTCCTAAGCGCCTTGAAACCCTCTGGGTATGTAGTGCGCTATATAAATTTTATGACTTGACTTGACTTGACTTTAAAGGACAGTCTATGTAACAGGAGAATACACTAAGAGAATAGTGAAGGCCAGTTAAACAAGATAAAGTCAAGAAGAATGGTGGACCCAAACAGTGGAGTAAGACAGGGATTAATCAGTCTAGACATGGATTTACGAAACTCGGGAGACCCTGACATCGGTTTCATAAACATAGGCAGAAGTTACTCTTTAACGGGAAGGACACGTAGCACCTGCAAAAGCAAAAACATCGCGTTCACCACATCCGCCGTGCTGCCTGAGTGAGGCAACACAAAATGGCGGGTAAATACAAAATGGCGGCTGGATACGAAGCGAAGTTGAAAACCACGTAACCTCACCACTGTACTTCAGTACGCTAGAAGCTTCCAGTCTGCAGCACTCAGGTTGAAGGCGACCCACTTGCTGGGAGAACACTGCCCATTCCTCATATGCTATGGGTTCACCAGGGGTCACAGGGGTTGAAACCGGTCCTAGGATGCTTGATTCTGGTCCAGGGAAGACATGGCTTGGTAGTTCGGGCTGGACTGTTCCCATGAGGCACAGGGTCAAGACTGATTTGCATATGGCCATGTCTGAACTGGGGTGGCGTGGTGAGAAAAATAATGATGGATTAAACCCAGATCTGTGACAGGGGGGTGAATGTTTTGCCAATGTGCAACATTCCGTCCATCACCTTGTGTGTTTTGCTGTTCGCCCTATGTGGGAAGGGTATGCCCAGACGTGGGTCCCGGGCTCACTACGCCCACTGGAGTCAAGCTATCCTGGCTGATGACGGCTGATAGCTAGAAACCGGTCCTAGGATGCTTGATTCCGGTCCAGGGAAGAAATGGCTTGGCAGTTCGGGCTGGACTGTTCTCATGAGGCACCGGGTCAAGACTGATTTGCAAATAGTCATGTCTGAACTGGGGTGGCGTGGTGAGCAAAATAATGATGGATTAAACCCAGATCAGGGGGTGAATGTTGTGCCTATGTGCAACATTCCGTCCATCACCTTGTGTGTTTTGTTGAAGATTCTCCTCCACAGGGGTTTCCCCCTCATGATTACCAGTACCTACTCTGGCCCCAATGGGAGATACATTGGGGTGGGTGGCTCCTCGCAAGTAAACAATATAACTTTCAGTCGGTCTACGTACGGAACCAGCTGCTAGCTCCTATGATTTATTTTTGTTTAAATTTGTTCATTGAATTTAAAAATCTTTGAAACAATTTAACAAACTTCTGCTTAAGTCGTATGCATACGCACCTTGCACAAGACCTATATTATAGATAACCTGTACATCGAGGGCATGGATGCCTTACTTGTTCACAGGTCACATAGCATGTATTGTGTGTGTGTTAATGCTTTAGGGAACAGGGGATGCAAGAACTGGGACAGATTTGAGTTGTAGCACTGGACGCATGTGACAGCTCCTTCCCGGCTTGGTGCCGCACTGTCTTCCTAGGGATATGTGTTATGATTGTATGCGCGCCGCTTCTCATCTCTCTGCGTAGGGTATGTGATTTTGGATAGAAATAGCATGACCTGGTTATGTACGTGAGGTGCATAGCGAGTGAGGCAACATAGCTCCCGGTATTGGGGCATACCTGGCAACGGCGAACATGTCCTGCGTGCACCATTGGATCTTGCTAGTCAACTGTGTCATGAGGGGGTCCTGGGCAGCTGCCAGTCATCTTACCATGAGCTTCGAAGATCCAGCAGTATCGTATCCCATGCCACTGCCAGTGGGAGCATCCATAGACCCAGTGCGTCCTCTGGATGCAATGCCACGCTCTCCTCCTGTGCCCAGCATGTCAACAACTGTAGCCAGGCTTTTACATTCTGCTGCTCCAGTGACTTCCAGCGCCTAGTGATAAAGAGCTTGGCTATAATGAGGCTAAGGTCTATAAATCAGGACGTTACTTTATCCTTTTTGGTTCTCTGATACAGGCCCAGTAGGCAGGCATCCCGCTTGGCTATAATGAGGCTAAGGTCTATAAATCAGGACGTTACTTTATCCTTTTTGGTTCTCTGATACAGGCCCAGTAGGCAGGCATCCCAGGAGCATTCTACTGTGTGACCCGTGCACTCAGCCAAATGTGTTTTGACTGCTCTCCAATAGGGGGTGAGAGTTGCACAGGCCCATAGCATGTGCAAAAGGTCTGCATCTAGCAATCCGCATCTCGGGCACTTAGCATCTGCCTGATTAAAGTACCTGTTGACCTTGGCTGGTGTCATATATGCCCTCTGAAGGATGTAGTATTGTGTTAAATGGAAAAGGGCCTTCCTCAGGATATGTGGGGCCCTTCTAAGATGGTAGACCATTTGCGGTCAGTGCATTGCCTCTGTAGTCTGCATCCCAGCGCTGCCTAAGAGATGCCAGTGGTTGGGCAGAATGTGTTCGTAGGGACTCAGTGAACTATTTAGTAAGATGTCTGCAGTGCCCAGCTCATGGAAACACTGAACAGTGAGATGGGTCATGGGCTCTTGAGCCATGACTCCCCACAAGAGACGCAGCACCTCAATAGGGCGTATAAGAGTAACTGGCTTTGTGGCAGGCCACTGTCTTCAGCCAGCATGTGGAATGGCACTAGTTGCTGGTCCTGATATAGGTCTCCCAGGTGCAACACTGCCATCTCTAAGGCAGCGAGTTCCGCAGCGGAGACTGTACGATGGTGACTTGGTGTGCTAAGTATGGGTGAGGAGGGAGCATTCGGGCTAGTCTCTTTCACGAGCAAAAGGCTCCGGCAAAAGCATTTGTAGGCCAGCAACGTCAGGAGTAGAACCAGGACTGCACTCTTCCTGTAGGGATGAAACAGGGCCGTGATTTGGGGCTGCATGTGGTCGGGTTGTTGTGTAGCAGTGTCCGCCAACTGCATGCCACTGATCCAGTGAATCACCCACTGCAGCTGTGACTCCCAATAATAGTGCTCCATGTTGGGGACAGCTAAGCCGACTGGGTCAATGGGTAGGTAAAGTTTCGCTAGCGCTACTCTGCTACGTGTACCATGCCATATGAATTGTCTCCAGTCTTGCTCTAGAGCGTGAAAAACCAAGGGTCTGACGTATATTGGAAAGTTTGCGAAATGGTACAGCAGCAGCGGGAGCACCCCCATTTTCAGAAGCGCTATAAGGCCCATGGTAGCTAGTGGAAGGGTACGCCAGAAGGACATCTGTGGCCCCACCGCTGTTGCGGCCGCATGAGGTTGCCTTCTAAAAGGTCATCCGGCTGGCGATAAACTCGCACGCCCAGATAACGGAATGCCGAATTATGCCATGGCACCGGTGTACTGCCGAGCACCAATTCTGGATCGGGGGTCGTCTCAGCGAAAGGGTACAAGCACAATGTCCCCCAGTTTACTCGCAGTCCTGAAAGGAAGGCAAACTCTAGCAGCGCCCTTTCAACCGCAGAGCATGGCCAACAGACATCCCAGAGGTAGATCAGCAGGTCGTCGGCATACAGAGAAACTGCGTGCGTGCCATCGCCCAGGGGGATACCCCACTCCACATCGGTCTGGCAGAGAGACATGGCCAGCGTCTTGATGGCAATCGCGAACAGCATCAGGGAGAGCAGACATCCCTGCCTAGTGTCATGCTCGACTGGGATCATCTAAGACAAATTGGGGCCTGTCTTGATTTTGGATGTGGGTTGCGTGTATAGCAACTTAACCAGACCCAGGAATTTATCCCCCAATTTGTACTTGCAAAGGACAGTAAATAGAAATAGAAACGCTTTCTCAAGGTCGAGAACCAGGCAACCTGGGTGAGCCCAGCTCTCTTTGGAGTGATGGGCCCCTCGGAAGGAACAGTGTATATTCAACGACCTGCAGCGAGCAGGCACAAAGCCATTTTGGTCTCTGTGCACTAACTGCGGTACCAGGGAAGCTAGTCAGTAAGTTAGGATTTTGGCCAGCACTTTGTAATCTGTATTGAACAGCGCCAGCGGTCGGTAGGAGCCTAGCAGCTCCGGGTCCCTGTCTGGCTTTAGGGAACAAGACCAGCAGCAACTTGCGAAGCAACTTTGGAAGGACAGACGACTCCTGCGCACTGTGATATGTTGACAGCAGGCGCGGTGTACCAGTGTGGGGGAACACCGGCGTTGCAATGTTACCTCACCCACAGGAAGCGGGTGCATAGGGTCGAAGTGGCGTCGGGTTTCGTCACGGAGGTTCTTGGTGCTTGGAGCTGAAGAGGCTGCAGGCGATGTAAAGGAGAAGTGTCCGGTGTGATCCAAGGGTGGATCAGAGTAGAAAAGTACCTGAAAGCAGAGGGGACAGAGTCTGGGTCACTCAGCAGTGACCAGGGTAGAACCAGGACGGAACCAGGCAATGTCGGGCGCTATCAGGTGGTCGTCGAGGAGCTTCTCTCCGCTGCCACGTGGGCTTTGGGGCATCTGCGACGTCCAGGAGCGAGTCACGAGCTGTCCCACGCAGGCTCTCACCGTCGGCTTCAAGATCGGAGTCAACAACACTTGGCAAGAGCAATCCACGCAGGACTAGGAGATTGCTTCTCACTCAGACCAGGAGGGTCAGAGCGGGGGCTCCTTTTCAGAGGAGCTGGTGCAAGTCTGGAGCAACCAGAATCGCAAGTCGGTTTTAGGTTTTCGTCGGCACAGGGGCAACAAGCCAGCTGGCAAGTGACCGGGCCAACACATCGAGCCAAAGAAAGCAGAAGGGCCCCACGCAGCACTCGTCGAGTGTGGAGGGGTGAGCTTTGGTGCAAGAGTGGCTCAGGGTTGGGGCTTCTCAAACCCCGGTGTACAGCTTCGAGGGTCACTCGTGGGCTGCACGGTCAGCGTCTCGTGGTCTTTTCAAGATGGCATGCCCCACGCTTCCGGTCGCCTCCACGGGTCTCAGCTCTGCAGGGACTGTGGATAGGGCTGTAAGAAGGCAGGCAAGCTTGATCTCGTTGATCTCTGTCGCTCGAGTTCCGGCTGGAACTGCAACAAAGCAGACGTCGAGGTGCTGGATGGTGCCTGTTTGCACAGGATGGTCACTCCTTGACCACAAGGGAGATTCTTCAGTCTTCTACGTCGAGTAGGATGTCGAAGGGTCCAGAGTTTCGTTTCTTATGTTTCATCAGGATAATCTGAGTGCGTTGGCACTGCTCCCATTCTTATACTAATCTAGGGGGCTAGATCACCTGCTAGGTCCCCTCCTATGGGTGGGACCCAGGAAGGGGGTGGATGCACCCCTTTCCTTTGATCCAGGCCGCACTGGGACTGGGGCGGTCTGCCCCAGAACCGGTTTGGCCGGATTATGCAAGGGGAAGCCTTGTGCTCCCCAGGCAGTGTCTGGTTTCTTTCAAACCTCCCTGCTACAATCCACTATCTCCTGTCTGGGGTGGTGTAACCCCGCCCTGCGACAGGAAAGCCTTTGTCAAGGCCTCCTCTGCTGAGTTTTGGTCAGCAGCAGGAGGTCAGACTCGTGTCTGTGGCAGAAGCATCCATTTTGTGGATCTGCGGCTCTTTTAAAAATCAACCGCGTTTCAGTAAAGTAACATGTCTTCTCCCTCTAGAGGGGTGGAATGCTACCCCCCTCGACAGAACTGTCGAGGGTATAGTATTCCAAATCGTATGACACCTTATACGACATGTTTTGATAAAGCCAAACCAAAGTTGCTATATAACCGCGAGGATTATAATGCACTTAATAGTATATGGTATGGCATTATCCCGGATCAGCTTAGGGAGTTGTTCCCGACAGCTGCAGACAGGCTCAGCTCATGCCAGAGCTCCATCTCACATTAAACCACGCACTCTGCCTCCAGGATTGATGAGGCCTTCCATAGGAGTGGCTCACAGGTTTATATGTGTCCAGATATAGGTATACTATATCTAAGCAAGGGGTGATTACACCCACTTGCCCCAGCTGAGTTATCAGCCAGTTGTGTCAATTTAAGAACCAGCCAGGGGTGGCAAAAGCTATGCTTCAGCCCCTGGTAGGCCTTGGTGGCACCTATGCCCTGAGCACCTATAGTGCATGGTACAGGGGCTGACAAGGAGTCCATTTCCAATTGGGTTATGTACCTATAGTACATGTCTGTGAATTTAGAGAGAGAACAGAAGGCTGGGGGTCTGATTAGCAGGCCCACAGCCTCAGTAAGTCGAAAACCAGTGAAGAAAAAAGCAAACATTTGGGGTGACCATAGGATAGCAGACCCTACTCTCCTACACAACCCCCCCCCCCCCCAAACGCAGGGACATTAAACTTAACCTTGACCAGATAAGTCTTCATGTTCTAAGTGGAAGTACCTGGAGGGGCCATCTGCATTACCATGGTCAGTCCCTGGGCGGTGCTCCACTGTAAAGTCCATCCCCTGTAGGGAAATGGACCACCTGAGCAGTTTGGGATTTTCACCCTTCATCTGATTTAGCCACAAGAGGGGCGTATGGTCTGTCTGAATTAGGAAGTGAGTTCCAAACAAGTATGGCCTCAACTTCTTCAGGGCCCAAACCACAGCAAATGCCTCCCTCTCAATAGCTGACTAACGTTTCTCCCTGGGGGTCAGCCTTCTGCTAATAAAAGCAATGGGCTGGTCTTGACCATCTTGATTAAGTTGTGAAAGCACAGCTCCCACCCCCAACTCAGAAGCATCTGTCTGTACAATGAACTGTTTGGAGTTGTCAGGACTCTTCAGGATAGGTTCAGAGCACATGGCGTTCTTCAGGTCATCAAATGCCTTTTGACAGCTAACTGTCCACTGAACCTTTTTGGGCATCTTCTTGGATGTCAAGTCATTCAATGGTGTCACAATGGACCTATAGTTCTTTACAAATTTTCTGTCATACCCAGTCAGGCCCAAGAATGCTCTGACTTGTGTCTGGGTAGTTGGAGGAGCCCAGTCCTGTATGGTCTGGATCTTGTTCTCCAGTGGTTGAACCTGACCCCCACCTACTAGGTGGCCCAGGTACACAACCTTGCTCTGCCCTATCTGGCACTTGGTAGCCTTGATAGTCAGGCCTGCCTTTTGCAGGGCCTCCAGAACCTTCTTCAGGTGGATCAGGTGATCCTCCCAGGTGGAGCTAAAGACAGCAATATCATCTAGATATGCTGCACAAAAGTCATCCAACCCAGCAAGGACTTGATTCACCAACCTTTGGAAGGTGGCAGGTGCATTCTTCAAACCAAAGGGCATTACCACAAACTGATAATGTCCACTAGGGGTAGAGAATGCTGTTTTGGCTTTTGACTCTTCAGCTAGTCTGATCTGCCAGTAGCCAGCTGTCAAATCAAATGTGCTCAGAAACCTGGCAGAAGCCAATTTATCAATGAGCTCATCTGCTCTTGGAATGGGATGAGCATCTGTCCTAGTGACAGCATTGAGACCTCTGTAGTCCACACAAAACCTCATTTCTCTCTTTCCATCTTTGGTATGAGGTTTTGGCACCAGGACCACTGGGCTAGCCCATGGGCTCTTTGATGGCTCAATCACTCCAAGCTCCAACATCTTTTGCACCTCAGTCTTTATACAATCCCTGACATGGTCAGGTTGCCTGTAGATCTTATTCTTCACAGGCAGACTGTCACCAGTGTCCACCTCATGGGTGCACCAGTTAGTTTGACTGGGTGTGAGTGAAAACATATGTCTGTGGGCCTGCAACACCTGTCTGCAGTCCACCTGTTGCTGCTCAGTGAGGCTGCCTGCCAAGGCTACTCCATCAACTGAACCATCATCAGGGTTCTGGGAAAGCAGGTCTGGGAGAGGGTCACTCTGTTCCTCCTGCTCCCCATCTGTGGCCATGAGCAAGCTCATTTCCTCCCTGTCCACAAATGCTTTCAAACGATTTACATGGAGCACCCTGTGGGGGCTCCTAGGGGTTCCAAAGTCAACCACATAGGTGACTTCTCCCTTTTTCTCAATGATAGGGTAGGGTCCAGTCCATTTGCCCTGGAGTGCTGCTGGGCCCACTGGGTCCAACACCCACACCTTCTGCCCTGGCTGGAACTCAACCAGAACAGCCTTTTGGTCATGCCAAGCTTTCTGTAATTCTTGACTGGCCTCCAGGTTTTTGGATGCTCTTTCCATATACTCAGCCATCCTGGAGCGGAGATAGTCCACAACATCTAGCTTAGGCTTTTTGAGAGGTAACTCCCATCCTTCCTTCACCAAACATAGTGGACCCCTCACAGGGTGGCCAAACAAAAGTTCAAAAGGGCTGTAGCCAACCGCCTTCTGTGGGACCTCTCTGTAAGCAAAGAGCAAGCAGGGTAAAAGGGTGTCCCATTTCCGCCTAAGCTTCTCTGGTAATCCTTTTATCATTCCCTTGAGGGTCTTGTTGAATCTCTCCACAAGCCCATTGCACTGTGGGTGATAGGGTGTGGTAAACTTGTAGTTTACTCCACACTCCTCCCACATTGCTTTTAGGTATCCAGACATGAAGTTGGTACCTCTGTTGGAAAGAACCTCCTTTGGAAAGCCCACTCTTGAGAAAACTGCAATGAGGGCTTTTGCCACAACAGGTGCTGTTGTGGTCCTCAGGGGAATTGCCTCTGGGTACCTGGTGGCATGATCCACTACCACCAGTATAAATCTGTGCCCAGATGCTGTTTGAGGATCCATGGGACCCACAATATCTATGCCAACTCTTTCAAAGGGTACCCCCACCACAGGTAGTGGTATCAGGGGGGCCTTTGTGGTGCCACCTGACTTACCACTGGCTTGGAAAGCGACACAGGAGCGACAAAACTCCTTGACATTTTCTGACATATGAGGCCAGTGAAAGTGAGGGACAAGCCTGTCCCAAGTCTTGTTCTGGCCTAGGTGTCCTGCAAGGGGAATATCATTGGCCAAGGTAAGAAGGAAGCCCCTAAACTTCAAAGGTATAACCAACCTCCTGGTGGTACCAGGCTTGGGGTCTCTAGCCTCTGAGTAAAGGAGTCCATCATCCCAATATACTTTATGGGCACCTTGAGCATCCCCTACAGCCTCAGCAGCAGCTTGCTGTCTGAGGGGTTCAAGTGAAGGGCAATCTAATTGGGCCTGCCCCAGGTCTGCCCTTGAGGGTCCCCCTGTCCCCAGAAACTCAACCTGATCAGGCTCCAGTTCCTCTGAGACAGTCTCCTCTTGGACTGCAGAATCAGCTTCCTGTGAAGGCTGATCCTCAACCTGGGGCAAGTGGGAAGGCACAGCCTTAACCCTCTTGCTCCTTCTCTTGGGTTGTGGTTGGTCTATTGTTCCAAGATCCACCACTGGTTCAGGAAGGCACTTCTTAGCCTGAGTCCTTGTCACTGCAAGGACACGTGCTGAAATCCCTACTCCACTTCGGACCAAACTGAGCTTTCAAGATCATTGCCTAACAGACAGTCTACTGGGAGGTCTGCACTTACCACAACTTTCTTTAGGCCATCTACCCCTCCCAAGAAGTTCACAACAGCCACACTATGTGTAGTAGTGGTGTTGCTTGCTGTGGCGCTTCAGAAGGAGGGACACTGACTCGGGAGGGTGGTAAAGAAGGTTTTATTTTTATAAAGGTCTTTTTTCGTCTCTGAGTGAGTCTTTCACGGGCTAGGGCTGCCGGATCCAAGGTGTCAGCTAGTGTGTTGGATCGTCCTGGACTTGCACGCCTGCGCTCTTGTTCTCTGGGGGCGCTGTCGTCGTCCCTTGCGGTGTTCCAGCGCCACATGCGGGGGAGAGAAAAGAACACTCTCAGTAAGGCGTTCAGGAGAGTAGTGATACCCAAGCGGGGGAACCAGGGAAGTGAGGACACCGGTGCGCCTATTAACACTCTGTGCTCGGTGCGGGGAAGACAGTAGGTAAGGTCAGGTAGGCAGGAAGTAAGGTTCAGGGAGAGAGATGGTGGCGGGGAAAAAGTAGGGACGGGTCAAGCAGGCAGGGAAGAATGGCGGTCTTTGTACAAGTTTACACGGAGGCGCCCCGCCTCCCCAGCCAACCGGCTACCCGGTCACGCACCTGGGAGAGCCACACTCCTCCGTGAGCGTGGCGGGGCGCTGAGCGGAAACGTTGGCCTCCTGGCTCTGCTCCTCTGTTCGCCTTGCTTCCTTCGGGCTTCTCCACGTCGGCTCGCTCTCCACGTTGGCTCGCTCTCCACTCTTCTCCGCCTCGGTGTCGATGCACCCCGCTCTTCCTCCTTCCGGGCTTCTTAGCGGCCTCATTGGTTGCACGTCATCCAGGGGCATGTCCGGTTCTCCTCCACTGATTGGTAGGCACAGCATTGACGCTGCAGGGGGGCGTGTCTCTGCCTCGAAGCCGGCCCCGTAAAAGGTACATTTCTCTCCTTGCGGGCCGGGCTGCTCCCACCAGCTGACAGAGTCCGTCTCCCACGGTTCCTGAGACGATGAAAGAGAGGCAGGACGTGAGTTAGGGTTCCACCAGTCCTGAACCGGAGTAGTGTTTAATTCCCGCCCGGCCTCCCTGCTACACTCCTCCCCCCTTGGACTCTTCCGATCGGGGAGAGTAGGAGTCCTGGACAGGTAATCTGCATTGCTGTTGTCTCTCCCCTTTTTGTGCTGTATCGAAAAGGAAAAGGGCTGTAAAAATAGGAACCACCGTAACACCATTTGGTTTTGGGATTTCTGACGGTACATCCACTGTAGTGGAGCATGGTCAGTGTAGAGAATGAACGGCTTTCCTTCCAGATAGTATTTCAGCTTCTCCACCGCCCACCGAATGGCCAGGCATTCCCTTTCTATAGTGGGGTACTTTCTTTCCCGATTGTGTAGTTTCCTGCTGATATATAGAATGGGATGCTCCAATCCGTCTTTTCCCAGTTGAGAAAGGACGGCTCCTATACCGCTATCAGAAGCGTCAGTGGCTAACATAAAGGTCTTACCGAAGTCGGGGGCTATCAGGACTGGTCTAGTGGTTATGGCCCTTTTCAATTCCTCGAACGCTTGTTTGGCTTTGTCAGAGGGATTTAGGAGGGTTTTTTTTGCTTGCTCCCTTCTGCAACAGGTTGGTCAGTGGAGTGGCTATCTCAGCGAAATTGGAGATGAACCTACGGTAATAACCGATAAGGCCCAGAAAGGCCCTAAGGTCCTTTTTGGAAGAGGGAAAGGGAGTGCTTTGGATTGCTTTTACCTTCTCTTCCTGGGGTGCTATGGCCCCTTCTCCCAACATGTACCCTAGGTATTTGACCTTGCCATAAGCTGCTCGTGACTTCTTGGCGTTTATGTGTAGCTCTGCTTCCCTTAACGCGCTCATTATGGTTTGTAGGTGTACCAGATGCTCGGCCCACGAGTTGCTGAAGATGACAATGTCATCCAGGTACACCGAGCAAAATGCCCTATAAGGGAGGAGGACTTGGTGCATGAGACGCTGGAAGGTCGTAGGGGCCCCATGTAACCCAAAAGGTAACACATTAAACTCAAAGAGGCCCTCATTGGTGGAAAACGCTGTTTTGTGTCTATCTTCCTCCTGTAGGGGTACTTGCCAGTACCCCTTCGTGAGGTCCAGAGTGGTTATGTACTTGGCCTCCCCTATGCGCTCTATCAACTCATCCACCCGAGGAATGGGAAAGGCATCAAAGGTTGAAATGGTGTTGAGGGCTCTGAAATCCATACAAAAACGGGTGGACCCATCAGGTTTTGGGATCATTACTATTGGAGAGGACCAGCTGCTGCGAGACGGTCTGATTACCCCAAGTTTCAACATCTCCTGTACTTCTTTTCTTACGGCTTCTCGCCTGGCAGCGGGAATCCTATAGGGCCGTAACCTGATTGTTTTTCCCGGCTCCGTTTCTATCTTATGTTCAATCAAGGAAGTGCACCCCGGTTGGTCAGAGAAGAGGTCAGAGAAAGGACTCAGGGTGGACTCGAGTTCTTGCTTCCTGATGGGACTGAGCTCTTCGTTTATCGATAGGAAACTCAGTGTCGAGTCTTCGGAGGGGGTTAGAAGCCCAAACTGGGTGGTTCGGGGTGGGGGCCCTAACCACTTTTTCAGTAAATTGATGTGAAAACACTGTTTCCTAGCCGGGGAGATTTGGAGTCGGTAGGTAGTGCTTCCTATAACCTGTACCACTGGATAAGGGCCTTTCCCCTCCCTCTGGAATTTATGGGCCGAGGTGGGTAGAAGGACTAGTGCCCAATCCCCTACTTTCAGGGTCCTCAACCTTTTTCCTTTGTCGTAGGTTTTCTTCTGACGTTGTTGGCTATGCTCTAAGTTGGAGTAGGCGAGGTCTCTGAGTTTCCCTATTTTACTTCTCAACTGTTGAGTGTATTCTAGCAGGGACCTGGAGTCTTCCTGCTCCTCTTTCACCCAAGCATCCCGCGTTATTTCTAGTAACGAACGCGGTTGTGTGCCATAGAGGAGCTCAAAAGCCGAGTAGCCGATGGAACTTTGGACCTGGGCTCGCAGTACGTATAGAGCCAAGGGGAGAAGTCGGTCCCAGTCTTGACTCTCTAGGGATAACATTTTTCTGAGGGTGGTCTTCAAGGAGCGGTTGTAGCGCTCCACCAAGCCGTCCGTCTGCGGATGATATGCAGAGGTGCGAATCTGGAGTATGTTTAACATCTCAGTGACCTCTTTCATTAATTTGGACACGAAGGGGGTTCCTTGGTCGGTTACGACCTCTTTGGGGAACCCCACTCGGGAAAAGAGTTCCAGGAATTTTTCAGCTATGTTCTTAGCTGTGGGTGCTCTGAGGGCAAAGGCTTCCGGGAAGCGGGTGGCGTAGTCCACGAGAACCAGTGCATAGGTATTCCCTTTCGAAGTACGGGGAAGGGGTCCAATAATGTCCATGCCCACCGCTCAAACGGCTTTCCAATGATGGGCATAGGGTGAAGGGGAACGGCTGGGGGTCTTTGCATGTTTTTTTTCTGGCAGACCTCGCACGTTCTACAAAATGCTGTTGCTTCTTGGTATACCCCAGGCCAGTAAAACCACTTGAGGATATTTTGCAAGGTTTTTTCGGCTCCTATATGCCCTGCTGTTAGATGGGAATGGGCGTAATACAGTATCTGGTCTCTGAAGTCTTTGGGAACTAGCAGCTGTTTAGGCCCCCCTTCTTGCCTTTCCCTATACAGGAGGTCATTCAGGATGATGAACCTAGGAAATGGAGCATTTGGGTTTCCCTGTTGTACATGTGCCGCTTCCCAAGCATTAAACAACGTGGCGTCATTAGCTTGGGCAAAGCGGAAATTCCTATCGAGAACCCAGGGTTCGGCTGCTATGAGGTTGGGGTAGGTGTTCGGTTTCTGCTCCCCTTGGGCTTTTGCTTTCTCCATAAAGCAGGCTAGGAAATCTGGGTTGTCCACCCCCAATATCAGATCTTCGGGTAAGGCCTCCACCGCCCCCACCTGCACTACACAAGGTCTCTTTCCTTCTGGTTGTATCGTGATTTTAGCTATATCATATGGCTTTACGTCCCCATGGACACACCGTATGAAGACGCGTGACCCAGGGACGAGTTGGTGGGGGTACGTTAATGACTTTTGAATAACAGACTGGCGGCAGCCAGAATCCAATAAGGCTCTAACCCATCGCTGATTAACCAAAACCCTTACGTAGAAGGAGGGGCCCATCTCGGCCGTGTACATAACTGCTTTCGGGGCGTAGCCCACTTCCATGTGTTCCTCTCCTTGTTTTTTTCTGGGGCACATCCTGGCAATATGGCCCCATTCCCCGCACTCGAAACATTGTGGACCCCGCATTACCGGGTACTCTACTTTGTAGGGTCGGGGTTTGGGTAGATCTGGTAGGGGCTTCCCTTTTTTATCGGATTTCACAGCAGCTGTCTGGAGCCTCGGTTTTTCGCATTCCCAGAACCCCTTTTTGGGCTGTGCCCGTGAATAGGTGGAGGCCATGTCAATGGCTTGTGTAGGAGTCAGACCGGCATGTTGCCGTAGCCATCTTTGGGTCCCATAAGGTAGGGCCTCCATGAATTGTTCAAGATAAATTCAGTCCATTATCTCTTCCTTGGTCTTCCCTTCTGGTTTGATCCACTTGTCAGCTGCGTTCTTGAGGCGGAAGTAGAGGGTCTTAGGGTTCTCGCCCAGCAGGCCCTTCTCTTTGCGGAAACGGACTCTATATGTTTCGGAGTCCATTCCAAGGTGATCGAGAATTAGGGCTCTTATTTGTTGGTAAGGGGTGGTACCCATAGGGTTAGCGACTTGGTAGGCTGCCTGGGCCTCTCCGGACAGGAGAGGGGCGAGAAAGAACTGCCATTTTTCTTCTGGCCAACCACAAGCTCTGGCCGCCCTCTCGAAGTTCGTTAAGAAGGAGTCCGGGTCTACGCCCTGTATATACTTCTGTAGAAATACTCCGGAGGGATGGGGAACAGGTGCCCTTCTGTCTATAAACGGCCCAGCTCCTGTCTCTTTCATCGCCTTTTGTAGTCCCTCCATCTGTGACGTCATTGCGGCTTTGAACGCCTCCCTGTCGGCCTGGGCTGGTGTCATCTGGCGTTCAACTGCCCATTCTAGTTTCTCCTGACCCTTTATGATGTGTTGAATGACTTGTTCCATCTCTATTACCAGGATGGGAGGGTCGGATCCCACTTCTGACACCAGTTGTGGCGCTTCAGAAGGAGGGACATTGACTCGGGAGCGTTGTAAAGAAGGTTTTATTTTTATAAAGGTCTTTTTTCGTCTCTGAGTGAGTCTTTCACGGGCTAGGGCTGCCGGATCCAAGGTGTCGGCTAGTGTGTTGGATCGTCCTGGACTTGCACGCCTGCGCTCTTGTTCTCTGGGGGCGCGGTCGTCGTCCCTTGCGGTGTTCCAGCGCCACATGCGGGGGAGAGAAAAGAACACTCTCAGTAAGGCGTTCAGGAGAGTAGTGATACCCAAGCAGGGGAACCAGGGAAGTGTGGACACCGGTGCGCCTATTAACACTCTGTGCTCGGTGCGGGGAAGACACTAGGTAAGGTCAGGTAGGCAGGAAGTAAGGTTCGGGGAGAGAGATGGTGGCGGGGAAAAAGTAGGGACGGGTCAAGCAGGCAGGGAAGAATGGCGGTCTTTGTACAAGTTTACACGGAGGCGCCCCACCTCCCCAGCCACCCGGCTACCCGGTCACGCACCTGGGAGAGCCACACTCCTCCGTGAGCGTGGCGGGGCACTGAGCGGAAACGTTGGCCTCCAGGCTCTGCTCCTCTGTTCGCCTCGCTTCCTTCGGGCTTCTCCACGTCGGCTCGCTCTCCACTCTTGTCCACGTTGGCTCGCTCTCCACTCTTCTCCGCCTCGGTGTCGATGCACCCCGCTCTTCCTCCTTCCGGGCTTCTTAGCGGCCTCATTGGTTGCACATCATCCAGGGGCATGTCCGGTTCTCCTCCGCTGATTGGTAGGCACAGCATTGACGCTGCAGGGGGGCGTGTCTCTGCCTCGAAGCCGGCCCCGTAAAAGGTACATTCCTCTCCTTGCGGGCCGGGCTGCTCCCACCAGCTGACAGAGTCCGTCTCCCACGGTTCCTGAGACGATGAAAGAGAGGCAGGACGTGAGTTAGGGTTCCACCAGTCCTGAACCGGAGTAGTGTTTAATTCCCGCCCGGCCTCCCTGCTACACTTGCATAGGTCACTAGGTAATTCTCACCTAGTACAATCTGACCAGGGTCCACAAAGTCAGGTGTCACCATAGTGACACTGGCACAAGTGTCCCTGTAAGCCTGAGCCAGTTTCTCATTTATTAAAGGTGTCTGCCTTTACTTGCCCAGGTTACTGGGACTCACAGTAGTGAACAAAGTTAAGTCCACGTCATATAGGAGAACTGCCTGAGTAGGGACTCTGACTAGGCCAGATCCCATCTCAGTACCCAAGGTTAACCCTACTATCCCCTTAGGTTGTGCACTACCACTGCTGACTGTAGTAGGGGGTGCAGGTGCTTTAGGAGCTGCAGTGGTAGGAACTGGATTTTTCTTAGTGCATTCACTGCCCCAGTGTGAAACTGATTTGCAGGTATTACACCAAGGTTTCTTTGGGCCATCATTCTTCTTTTTCTTGTTGCCATTTTGGGAACCACCCTCCTTATTACTAGTTTGGGGGCCTGAAGACTTCTAGTCCTTTTCTTTATCTTTCCGATTCCCACCCTTCTGGTCTGTTTTCTTCTGGTCACCACCATGGTTCTGGGGTTTCTGCTTAATCTTTGTTCTGACCCATTTGTCTGCCTTCTTTCCCAATTCTTGGGGAGAGGTCAGATCAGAGTCAATAAGGTATTGATGCAACAGCTGGTTCTTACAGTTATTAAGGATCTGCTCTCTCATTATAAGATTGTACAATCCTGTATAGTCTGAGACGTTACTTCCCTGCAGCCAACCCTCCAGAGCCTTAGTGGCACAATCAACAAAATCAGTCCAGTCCTGAGTCTGTGCTTTTTGGGTGTCTCTGAACAACAACCTGTATTGCTCAGTGGTTAGGCCAAACCCTTCAATAAGAGCACTCTTCAGGACAGAGTAGTTTTTGGCATCCTCAGGTCTACTAACCGTGAGGAGCCTATCTCTCCCTTTCTCAGAAAAGGAGTACCATAAAATTGCAGCCCACTGATCCTGAGGAACCTGCTGTACCATGCAGGCTCTCTCAAGAGCAGTTATCCATTTGTGGATGTCATCCCCTTCCTTGTAGGGGGGCACAATTTTTGTCAGGTTTCTATTGTCATAGCTCCTGTCTTTCTCTCTAGGAATATTGCTGCCACCAGTGGCATCTAAGCCACACAACTTTGTTTCTCTTGCTAAAGCAAGTTTAGCTTGAGCCAAGGCTATCTCTTCCCTCTCTATTTGGAGTTGGACAGCCCTCATTTCGGCCCTATGCTCTTTCCTCTGGGGGGGTGGGGAGGGAGGGGGAGTCATTCCCCTTTGAGATTCCCTGGAGACACTAGAAACATGAGAGTCCCCTGATGGAGATCTCACCCTTCTGTTGCCTGTGGGAATTATGTTATAGGATCTGGGGAGGTGCTGGCCCTCTCCATTCCCATGTAGGTCTACGTTGGCCTGGTTAAGCCTGGCAACTCCAACCTGGTCACCCCTCTGATCCGGATGCTCAGGCTCATCTACCTCTGAGCCCTCCTCCTCCTCTTCCTCCTCTTCCTCCTCCTCTGGAGTGGTCTCATTCTCAGGGGTGTTCACTCCCTCTCCTAAATCTAAGGGAGCTGCACTCGCCTTATCTAAGTCATCCTTTTCCAGGATGGCTATCAGGGAAGGAATGGTGGGGTTTCTACCCCTTTTTAGCCCCCTTGCAATGCACAAGGCACCCAGGTCTTTGTGGCTAAGTTTGTCATAGCTGGAAATTGCCTTGGTAAGGTCAACTGTCACAGGGGCAGAGCCTGAAGCTCTTCCTGTGTCAGACATGACTGCTAGTGAGGTGCAAGTGGTGCACTTACCTTCACGAAGTGTTTTCCTACTGTACCTTGCTAGTGAGTTGTAGTCAGGGTGTGCTAATCCCTGTAATCTACAACTACTAAGTTCAGAAGAACTTAATATGCTAAGCTTTTGATTTATATGTACCTAGGGTACTTTATGTGATCTTTCAATTTGATAAAAAGATTGCAATGGTAAAACAACAGCAAGCTCAAATCCGCAACGCTGCACACCAATGTGAGAAGTTGGCCTGATATATGATGTTTCCAATTCTGGAACCACCTTGTATCAGTCCAAACAATCCCTTATGGTGTCTGGTTGTAAGTCAACCGTATAGACAAGCTATCTTAATGGTAGCATAGACTAAGCAGCCTTAAAGACTAAACTCAAGAGGTCGTGTTAAGCGAGCTGTTTTACCAATCACAATCCTGTAATATCAAATGAAAGGACACCACACAAGTATATATTATAAAAATATATGTGTTTATTACTAAAAATAATCCCAGTACTCTTTATGAGCAAAGGGGCACAAGCGTTAAATCAAAAGCACAGTATAACATACAAAGTTGCACAATTATGGATGAGGGCGGGTGGCCACTCAAATCATATATTAAGAAAGCTGTATAAGAGATACCAATCGAACAGTGGTTAGGCCTAGGGCCTAGGGAATCGCTGGGAGCAGTCGGGACAAGCAATGCTGAAGTCGGGAAAAGCCCGCGGGATTCGGGTGCAGCGCTTAAAGCACACGCATGCACCAATGTTAAGTCAATGGTGCATAAAAGTTACACAAATAGAGTTTAAGGGCACTTCCGCTGAACCTAGAAGGACAAAACTTTAGACACAGGCCCTAGAGGTGTGTACCAGTGTGGGAAAACCGGCGTTGCAATGTTACCTCACCCACAGGAAGCGGGTGCAAGGTCGAAGTGGCGTCAGGTTTTGTCACGCAGGTTCTTGGTGCTTGGAGCTGAAGAGGCTGCAGGCGATGTGAAGGAAAAGTGTCCGGTGTGATCCAAGGGTGGATCAGAGTAGAAAAGTACCTGAAAGCAGAGGGGACAGAGTCTGGGTCACTCAGCGGTGACCAGGGTGGAACCAGGACGGAACCAGGCAATGTCGGGCGCAATCAAGTGGTCGTCGAGGAGCTTCTCTCCGCTGCCACGTGGGCTCTGGGGCATCTGCGACGTCCAGGAGCGGGTCACGGGCTGTCCTACGCAGGCTCTCACCGTCGGCGCTGTCGGCTTCAAGATCGGAGTCAACAACACTTGGCAAGAGCAATCCACGCAGGCCTAGGAGATTGCTTCTCACTCAGACCAGGAGGGTCAGACCGGGGGCTCCGTTTCAGAGGAGCTGGTGCAATTCTGGAGCAACCAGAATCGCAAGTCGGTTTTAGGTTTTCGTCGGCACAGGGGCCACAAGCCAGCTGGCAAGTGACCGGGCCAACGCGTCGAGCCAAAGAAAGCAGAAGGGCCCCACGCAGCACTCGTCGAGTGTGGAGGGGTGAGCTTCGGTGCAAGAGTGGCTCAGGGTTGGGGCTTCTCAAACCCCGGTGTACAGCTTCGAGGGTCACTCGTGGGCTGCACGGTCAGCGTCTCGTGCTCTTTTCAAGATGGCGTGCCCCACACTTCCGGTCGCCTCTACGGGTCCCAGCTCTGCAGGGACTGTGGATCGGGCTGTAAGAAGGCAGGCAAGCTTGATCTCGTCGATCTCTGTCGCTCGAGTTCCGGCGGGAACTGCAACAAAGCAGACGTCGAGGTGCTGGATGGTGCCTGTTTGCACAGGGTGGTCACTCCTTGACCACAAGGGAGATTCTTCAGTCTTCTACGTCGAGTAGGATGTCAAAGGGTCCAGAGTTTTGTTTCTTATGTTTCATTAGGATAATCTGAGTGCGTTGGCACTGCTCCCATTCTTATACCAATCTAGGGGGCTGGATTACCTGCTAGGTCCCCTCCTATGGGTGGGACCCAGGAAGGGGGTGGATACACCCCTTTCCTTTGATCCAGGCCACGCTGGGACTGGGGCTGGTCTGCCCCAGAACCGGTTTGGCCGGATTATGCTAGGGAAAGCCTTGTGCTCCCCAGGCAGTGTCTGGTTTCTTTCAAACCTCCCTGCTACAATCCACTATCTCCTGTCTGGGGTGGTGTAACACCGCCCTGTGACAGGAAAGCCTTTGTCCAGGCCTCCTCTGCTGAGTTTCGGTCAGCAGCAGGAGGTCAGACTCGTGTCTGTGGCAGAAGCATCCATTTTGTGGATCTGAGGCTCTTTTACAAATCAACCGCGTTTCAGTAAAGTAACATGTCTTCTCCCTCTAGAGGGGTGGAATACTATCCCAGTGGACAGAACTGTCGAGGGTATAGTATTCCAAATCGTATGACACCTTACACGACATGTTTTGATAAAGCCAAACCAAAGTTGCTATATAACCGCAAGGATTATAATGCACTTAATAGTATATGGTATGGCATTATCCCGGATCAGCTTAGGGAGTTGTTCCCGACAGCTGCAGACAGGGTTAGCTCATGCAAGAGCTCCATCCCACATTAAACCACGCACTCTGCCTCCAGGATTGATGAGGCCTTCCATAGGAGTGGCTCACAGGTGTATATGTGTCCAGATATAGGTTTAGATATAGGTATACTATATCTAAGCAAGGGGTGATTACACCCACTTGCCCCAGCTCAGTGATCAGCCAGTTGTGTCAATTTAAGAACCAGCCAGGGGTGGCAAAAGCTATGCTTCAGCCCCTGGTAGGCCTTGGTGGCACCTATGCCCTGAGCACCTATTTTGCATGGTACAGGGGCTGACAAGGAGTCCATTTCCAATTGGGTTATGTACCTATAGTACATGTCTGTGAATTTAGAGAGAGAAAAGCAGGCTGGGGGTCTGATTAGCAGGCCCACAGCCTCAGTAAGTCGAAAACCAGTGAAGCAAAAAGCAAAAATTTGGATAGCAGACCCTACTCTCCTACAGGCCCTTTCTACTGCAAAGAAGGGGGATAGTGTATCTGCTGGCATTAGGGTTCTAAGCCATTGCTCTGTGTATGCCAACATTGTTGCGACGGGAGCAGCCCTCAGAGAAAACGACTCTGTGCTCCAGATCTTGTACCTCATCAGATGTGGTCTTAAAGCCCTCCTCCAGCTCTACCTCCATTTCGGGGACCCTCCCTGCTAACTTGCGGTGATGTGCATGCAACAGTGTGAAGTCAGACATGATATTGTCGATGCAGCTCTCCAGGGACGAGCGGATCTCGAATAGCAAAGTCCCAATCTGTTCAACCGTTTTGAGTACTGTGTCAAGTTTGGATTCCAGTGTGGAGGGCCTGGTAGGATCTGTTCCAACCCAGTCCAGGCCAGATTGCTTGGCGGCCTTGATTGGCTGTGTTGCTGCAGTGCCTGCCCCAACACGCTGCCCGCTTGCTGAGCATTATCCTGTGAGAGCTGTCGTTGCAGACTTCTGTGCTATAGCACCCTGCCACCTCCGAGTCGAGGGAGCAGCATTGCGACTCTACTTGCCGCCCCAGCGGAGGTTCATGTGATAGACCCCGGCTATCTGCTCTTGGCACGTTGGAGCTAGCCGAGTCTGTGCATTTGGCGCTCTGTGCCCGTTGAGTACATCAGTGTGACTGATCCTGATGGATGCACCAGCAGGGGCAGTCGCAAGTTTGTGTGCCCGAGTAGCACCTCCTCTGACCAGTCTCTTCATTGCCCCACAGGCGCTAACTATGAGACATCAGACCGCACCAGATTCTGGATCCTGTGTTCCTCAGGCACAGCTCACGCACCTGCTGCAGCCAAGTCTGGGCTTGACACCACCCCGGGTCCAGTCGGGAGTCCCCGTGCTCCAGTCAACTCAGATGTAGGGTAGCACCCCACAAACTGCTCCCGGGACCCAACATGCCCCTGCCTGCAGTCACTTTCAGCACTCCACCTCACTGCTGCTGTCGACTACTCGCAGGAGCTGTGGCACCTTGGCTGAGGCGGGGGTTGGTTCGACTGTGTTAGCTTCTCTACTTGCCTCCCTAAGGTGCCCGCAAGTCACTTCGTCCGCGTCTCCAACAATGGTAGCCTGTAGGGTCCGGGCCGCGATAAGTCTAAAGCTCGACTTCCCAACAGTGCGCGCTGTTGTCTGCTGCACTGTGAGCTTACTTGTGCAAAGAGATTATGCCTGCAGACGAAGGATTGTGGCAGATAATCCCCAAGCACGGAGTTGTTTCAAAGTACACCCGCCAACTTGGCTGGCAAGCCACGCCCCCGTTGCTTGCTCCTATGATGACCTACCTGTTCCAGATTCTGTTGGGCTTCCTATCGAGCACCACTATTATTGGGGAGAATTTTAATGTGGTCTCTGATTCGGAGATAGACTCCAAGGACAGTGGTCAATATTGCTCCCGCTAGCTTAGGGCCTGGATCAACTGCCTTGGGTTTTGTGATGCATGAAGAACTGGGTACCTCCACATTGCTGCGTACACCCTCATATCAGCAGCCCACAAAACATTGTCACATATTGACGTTCTGCCCCTTCCGGCCACGGTTTACTTGAAATGTGCTTGGTTGACATCATTCCACAGTGGGGAATTTCCGACCATGCACCCCTTATTTTGCGAATGGAATTTTCGGAGCCTGCTAGGTGGCCCATGCGGCGCCTTAATGCATGACAAGTGACCAATAAGGAATGTTCCTACCATGTAGAGACTTAGCTGCAGACTTACTTCTGGACTAATCAGGTTGCCTCAGAACCCACAATCCTGGCATTCTATGGGTGTTCACCAACTTCGACTGTGAACTGTATGCCCCTAGGCCCTGACCTCCTCTGGAGCTGGCACACCTACTGCAGGTTGAGATCCCTCTCCCGTCGATCCTCCACTCGCTGCCCAGCGGTTTGGACCAGCCCATCACAGCCAATGAGATTGATGCAGCACTCTCAGCTATCTCTTCTGTTAAGACCCTGGGCCCTGATGGATTCCCTATTGAATATGAACGTACATTTCACTTTGTGCTGTCCCACCCCTGCTGGCCATGTATACCAAGACTGTGAAGAGAGGTGCCTTTCCCCAGGAGTTGGATATGGCCTTGATTGTGGTTATTCCCAAAGCAAGCCAACCTTTGAACACCTGCACCACATACAGGCCCATATATCTAATTAACTCAGAGATCTAGATGTTTGGAAAGGTCTAACTGCTAGAATGTCAGGAGAGTCAATGGGGAAAATATTTCATTTACACTGAAGTGCAGTTTTGACCCAACTTCAAAGCACTCCCAAAGGCCTGCCCCTACCAGATTTGCCAGCATTTGCAGAGAAAGATGTAAACCCATTCCTATAGAAAGGGGTTAAGCACCACGTCTCCGGAAACAGACAAATATCATATGTAACAATGAGCTGGCCCCATTCCACCTCAGATAACTTAGATACCCCAGCTACATCCCAAGATGCAATTTTTAACAATGGCGGATAAGGCAAATGAGATTCTTTCGAGGATTGGGAATTTATACCACCATTATAATTCTCTGTTCTAACATTATGGGAATTATTCACTTGTCAGGGCTCCTGTTCCAACAAACGTTCACAGTTAAACCCAAAATGAATTCCCCCAACCTTATGGAAGATACTAGAAAATAATTAAGATGTAATTAAATTGTTTTGCAAGTCTTCCCCAAGAATCCTTGTATCTCCGACACAGCATAGAGGATCCTCAGGACTCAGTCAAGGAAAATTACTGCTAGTCCCTCTCCCATCGTCCCCCACCTTCTCACCAACCCCATATCTGCTGGACGCAGGTAATTTAGTTGGTGCTCGATATTTAATCAGCATGCCAGTATTTGTGCCAGATATGCTTTGGGAGTCACAGGCCATGAGGCTCTCTACCAGATCAACCTGCTGTGCTATTCATCCAGGGATGATATCCTTTCAGCACTTACAATGTCGCTCCTGATGATCGAGTAGCAGTGCCTGACCTTTCAAAAGAAACAGGTGACTTTATTAATTAACAAATCATTATTTTCCTTGCTTCCCGTGAGGTTCCGTGACAATCGTAAGTGGTGTTTTCGACTCCCACGAATATGGTCGATTCTGGTATCTATGAACCGCAAATGACGAGTTTAGTGGGTGTACGCGTTTTCGCTGTGCTAGCCTAAACCGTTCGTTTGTTTCGTGGGTTTCTTCATCTGAACCCACGGGTTCCATCTTAGATATGGCATCCATTTTGTTTCTTGCCCTCAAGTAGCCAGCGAACGGACGCTGTCCGCCTCGCGACCCTGGGATTCCCAAGCTCTTGCGGAAGACACGTTTCCTTTGAGGGTGTCTTTATGATGAGGGGGATGGCACTGTAAGGCAGATGGCCCCGCTCGAGGCTCATCTTGCCGTGCCGGTCTATTGTCTCAGTTGTGCATTCATTAAGCACGTCCCCTTTGATGCCTGCAGCTCGTGTTTCCCGATACCACCCCTTTTACACCCTTTTCGATCTGCTCACTGTTCCTGTCTTCCTCTGCACCTGTTTCTGTCTCTTCCTGTATTCGTTTACTGCTGATTGGAATGTACTAATGGTGGGAAGATGTGCTTTTACAGTTGGGAACTACCAAACGTTACTGTACTTATGTTCCGGGCCCTGACTACATGAAAGCGACCCCTTATGGTCTTTACGATGGGAACCAAGTTATAAACATTTGTGTACCATGGTATCCTATGCTCAAAATCTGTATAAAAGGAGCGATCCACAGATACAAGTTGAAGCAGACTCCTCGAACCTACACATGTTGTACTTCCTGTGACTTCTGTGTTTCCCTGCAGTAAATAAACCTCGAATCTTTGACGCCGAAGGAAGTGTCCCGTGTCTCTGTCATTTGTACGCCGGAACAGGTTACCCACGAAGGTTTCAGGTGTTATCCCTGGCACCGCTGGGTCTTAGAAAAACCCAGTCCTTCAGTTGGTGCCCAACGTGGGGCTGCATCAGTGGTACGGGTCCAAAGCCCAACGATCGTGAGGAACTTCGTGTGAAATCTCTGAGGGAAGGTGCACCCCGCTTCATCGTTCCTGTTGTCGAAACAAGTGGCCCGACAACTTTTCCCGCGAAGATCTCCGCCTCCTGACGGCTGCGACGGACTGCTGCCCTGACTGTAGACCTGTTTTGGCGCCTGGCGTAGACCTTGGTACAGCGAGACGATTGACGGGCCTTCCTGGTGACGCCATTGATCTTTGAGTTAAGTATTTGTGGGTCGCTCCCAGAGTCCTTAGTTGTGGGTGCTTAGTTGTTGCATGGTTCCATTGCATTTGTGGTTCTTAGTACTTTGTTCTTTGTTGTGATATTTGACGTCTGCAGTCGCCAAAAACCGAGGGTTTTGCTCTTTGCAGGGACATTGTAAATCCTATAACTCTTGACGTTTGTGAAACTCGGTTAGTGTGCACGATGCCTGGCCGTAGTACTTTGTTCAGTTGCTTTAGAAGTTGTGGTGCGGATTCCCGACTGGAGGACTCGTGTCCGATACCTCCGGTTGGAACTCCGACTTACGAGCTGTACAGTAAACATGGTTTGGGTCCAATTACATTCAATGAGTGTTGGGTTCGTTACACTAAAAAAGACGGTGTCCTTAGTTGGCCACCTCATGGTAGTTTTGAGACCCCGATTTTAGATAATCTTGAAGCTAAATTGTTCCAGAGAAAAGCAAGGCCGGCCATGTTTGATTCTTTTCGGTTGTGGCGTAAAGAAGCCAAACAGAGAGAAATCAAACAGATTAAACGTAATAAGAGAGAAGGAATTGTTACGACGGTAAGAAACGCAGAGCAGTTCCAGCGAGATAAGGAGGAAAAGGAAAAGGAAGTTTTCCATAGATTGCAGCGTATGACTATAGATAAGTGTTACCCCGCTTTACCGACGGGTACAGATAAGAAGGAGGAAGCAGTAGAGGACCCCTTGTTGTCCTATCTCTTGAAGTCACCACCTCCGTACGCACAGGGTACCGTAGCTCCTGTGGTTCCCCCTGTCCCTGTTTCTCCACCTGCTCCTGCTCCTGTACCCCAACCTGTTCTCGTCCTTCCACCTGTTCCCGCTCCATTACCTGCTCCTGTCCCTACTGCTCCCCCGCTTGTACTTCCTCATACTCCTGCTCCCGCTGCTCCTACTGTTCTGGTTACTCCTGCTGTCTCTTCTGTTCTTGACTCTTCTCTTGTTAACCCGTTGTGTTACTCTTCTTCTCCATCTGTTCGTCGTCGTACCCCTTCTGTTGCTGCTAACTTCTTCAATTCTCTTGGACCTATTCTTGAGTCCGCTGGTTCGGATGGTCCCCAAAGACGAAGTCAGCTTCCCGGTAGTAGGGAACGTGACACACTGTATAATATGGCGATGGGTTGGATGAAATACCCCCTTAGAAATCCTCCACGTGTGGTGCTTGATACGTTTTGTCAATTCAACGTACCGACACAAAGGTTCGTGTTTGAAGAAATGTGCAAGGTTTTACATGATCAAATATCGGCTGATGCATCTGACGATGTATTGACTGCTCTGACTAATCTTCAGCTCCAGTTTGCGAGCGGAATGTTGGTGGGTACCAATGTTCGACGTGCTGTCGAGCAGTTGTTGTCTTTTCGTCCTTCTATAATGCCTCGGGCGTTGTTTTTAGAAGACATCGAGGGACCGCTTGCAGCGTCTGGTCAGTATCCCATGCGCGAAGTTCCACCAGTGTGGATGCCGGGTGATGCTACTCAAAATCCTGCAGTCTTGCCGCACTTTCAGAGAGTGTGGATACATCTTCCGTGGAAGCGATCGGAAGTTTTGCAGGTGAAGCAATCTTTGCCTGACCCTCGCAAAAATCCTGCAGGGTACTATAAAGAATTATCGCAGCTAGTGGATGCTACGATAATGAATCTTGCTGACATTGATATGTTGTTCGGTAACGTGGTTCCGCAACCGGTCTGGGCAAAGATTCGACAGGAAGACCATGCGGCGGAATTAGGTGGTGATTGGAACGCACTTCTTGCTGCGGAGGCCTTGCAAGTTGGTGGGGCCAAGCCTGACCAGTTAATTACGGCTTTGCCCCAGAGAATTATTACCCTTATGAAAACGCTTATGCCAGCTATGAAGGTGAATTGGGACAAGTTGTCCGCTTGCAAACAAAAGAAGGATGAGAGTGTCTCTGATTTCTTTACGAGATTTGAGGAGGCATTCATTGATCATAGTGGTCAGGATATGGGTACTGAGGGAGGTCAGCGATTGTTTGTGGACAAGTTTGTCTCAAATTTGTTGCCGGACTTAAGCAACAAATTACGTAATTCAGAAAGTGCGTGGGCTATTTCCACTTCTGCTCAAATATTGGCCACGGCCCAATATTATGAGAATAGAGAGAAAGAGGAAAATGATTGTGCCGATAAAAAGACGAAAGAACTCAAAACTAAGGTGTTGTTGCAGCAAGCGTTTCCTCCACGTTCGAATCAGAATGATTCGCAACAACGAAATCGATCGCACTCTCAGTCGAATCGGTCGCAATCACGAAATGACTCCTCTTCGCAGAGATCTACACTGGGGTACAATCAGTGTGCCTATTGTAGGGGAGAGGGTCATTTGAAATTTGATTGTCAAGTTTTGCGTGATCGAAATAATGGTAATTCATCTAGAGGAGGTCGTAGTGGTCCTCAACAGGCACCACATGGTAGAGGCCGCGGTGCTCAAAATGATCGTTCTAATAATTCTTCTGATTCCAATAATTGTTTTGATCAGCGTGGATCGTCGCAAGGAAGATCTGCACAGTACAATGTGGACGATTATTACGTCGATCAGGGCACTGACGACGGTAATTACTAGGACAGCCATAGACAAGGAGAGGGAGTAGTATCAGTTCCGGTTGATCAGAGAGGGCCTTACGTCGCAGTTGCCACCTCGGGCGTCGTTGAGCCTTTTCTGTTGGACACTGGTGCAGCGAAAAGTTCCATCATGCATTCGAAACTCCCTGGCGCACCTTTGTCTGGCTTAACAAATGTTTCCGTTGGATTCTCTGGCGCCCCTGTTAGCAATCCGGTTTCGTGCCCTTTGCCTCTTACAATTGGGCCTCGTGAGCTGAAAGCTCCTTTGATTTTGACTACTGGTTGTGGTGAAAATCTCTTGGGCCTGGATTTGCTGAAACGTCTGTATGCGACTTTGTATTGTTCTCCTGCGGGAGTAAAGCTTACATTGGGTGAGAGAGTTGTCTCTCCTATGTACTTATCCATCGATAAGCTTCCACCGGAATTGAGTTCTCTTCCTGCATCTTTGTGGGCAACGGGTCCCAATGACGTGGGCCTGCTTGACATCTCCCCTTATGTTGTTCACTTGAAATCTAATGTGCGATTGCCACGTATTCAACAGTATCGTATCTCCCTTGATGGTGAGCGAGCGTTGTTAGCAATCGTCTACGATTTGATTGAGAAAGATGTTATCGAGGAGACTCGGGGAAACGTGTGCAATAGCCCTGTGCTGCCCATTCTGAAGCGCACTGATCCATCAAAACCCCCTGTTTATTGTTTTGTTATCGATTTACGGGAGGTGAATAAAATTGTGATTCCTCAGTTCCCTCTGGTGCCTGACATTACGGCTCTACTGACTCTGATTCCAGCCTCTGCATCTTGGTTCTCAGTGATCGATCTGAAGAATGCTTTCTTTAGCATTCCGATTGCTGAGGAAAGTAGGGACCTTTTCGGTTTCTCTCTTGGTGGCCGCAGCTTTAGGTTTAAACGCGCTCCTCAGGGCTACTGTGAGAGTCCATCTATATACAGCCAAGCCTTGAAGGGCCAACTTGATGCGTTTGTGTTGCCGGCCGGTGCAGCCTTGATCCAATATGTCGATGACTTATTGGTGGCTGCAGATACTCAGGACATTTGCAAACTTGCTACGGTGTCGTTGTTGCAGCATCTCTGTGACTTACATCACAAGGTGTCACCTTCTAAACTGCAATATTGTTGTCAAGAAGTAACCTATCTAGGTCACTTATTGTCAAAGGAGGGAAGAAGGTTGACCCCAGAGAGAATTGCAGCGATTGCTCGAATGACTGTGCCAACAACTCAGAGAGATGTGCGTGCCTTTTTAGGTATCACGTCATACTCTAGGCAATGGATCCCAAATTTTTCATTGCTAGCGAAACCATTGGTGGCTCTTACGTGCAAGGATGTTCCAACTCCTTTACCATGGACGGAAGAATGTCAGAAAAGTTTTTCTGAATTGCGTGATGCGTTGTGTTCGGCCCCTGTGTTAGGTACCCCTGACTACAGCAAGCCGTTTACACTATACGTTCACTAGAGGGAAGGTTGTGTGTTGAGTGTTTTGACGCAACAATTTGGCGGTAAGCAACGTCCATGTGCATATTTTTCCTCGACCTTGGACCCAGTAGCTAGAGCATTGCCGAGTTGTTTGAGAGCAACAGCGGCAGCTGCGGTGTCCATCCGACAATCTGCAGGATTGGTCATGGATAATATGCTTACGGTGATGGTTCCGCATGCAGTTGACACTCTCTTGAATCGTACGAAAACTCAACACCTGACGAGTGCAAGGTTGTCTGGGTATGAGTTGACGCTTTTGGCAAGTCACATTCAAATAAAACGTTGCAACGTCCTGAACCCGGCGACTTTGTTGCCAATCAGTATGGAATCAGACGAAGTAGCACCTCATGACTGCTACTTACGAACGGAGGAAGAAACAAAAGGTCGAGTAGACCTGAAAAATACTCCATTGGAAGATCCTGATGGGACCCTGTATGTGGATGGGTCGTGTTTTAAGTAGCCGAATGGCGATGTGACGACTGCGTATGCTGTGGTGACGTTGAGTACGGTTGTGGAGACTGCGAGATTGAATCAGAACTCTGCTCAGGCGGCAGAGCTGATTGCTTTGACTAGAGCGTGTGTTTTGTCGAAAGGGAAACGGGTGAATGTGTTTACTGACAGTCAGTATGCAATTGGTGTTGCGCATAGTTTTGGACGTTTGTGGAGAGAGAGAGGTTTTATGACATCGCATGGCACGAAGATTCAGCACGGACAGCTCGTGAATGATCTTTTGGATGCACTTACATTGCCCAAGCAGGTGGCGATTATTAAATGTAGTGCACACCGTAAGGTGACGGATGATGTTGGCCGTGGTAATGCGTTTGCTGATGAGATTGCTAAGGAGACTGCCCGGAATCTTAGCACTAAAATGTATGTGACGAGTTCGGTTAGGTGGCCTACAGAGACTGGTATGTGTGAGGACACCATCGAGAGTGTGAAAGCGATTCAGAACGAGGCCACTGAGTCTGAAAAGACGAAGTGGAAAGAGAGTACGGGAAAGCTGGATGCGAATGGCTGTTGGATTGATTTGTCGGAGAATAAGAGGTGGATGTTGCCGGATGCGTATGTGCTAGCTGTTGTGACGATGGCACACGGCTTGGCACATATTAGTGCGAAAGGTATCTGCAAGTTGTTGTCCCCTGTATGGAAGAATGATGGTATTGCTAAGTGTGCTGAGAGATTGGTTAAGAATTGTATGATATGTCTGATGTACAATCCTGGTAAGGGAACTCCTACACCTCCTGGCCATTTTGCTCCCCCTTCACGTCCCTTTGAGGTGATTCAGCTAGACTTCATCCATATGGAGCGATGCAATAACCTGAAGTACGTTTTAGTTGTGGTTTGCGCGTTCTCCCGATGGATCGAAGCCTACCCTCTTAAAGACAATACTGCTTTGTCCACTGCGAAAATCCTACTGAAGGAATACTTCCCTCGGTATGGAATGCCACGGATTGTATGGTCTGATAATGGAAGTGAGTTTGTGGGGAGTGTGATGAAGAGTGTGTGTAAGGGCCTTGGAATTACACAGAAATTCCACAGCGCCAATCATCCCCAGTCAGCAGGTTTGGTTGAAGGGTATAATGGCACCCTTAAATTGAAGTTAGCGAAGATTCAGGCTACGACTGGTCTCTCGTGGCCTGACGCTTTGCCTCTAGCTCTTCTGTCAACTAGGGCGACTGTACACTCCCGAGTAGGGCTTAGTCCCTACGAGATTGTGTTCGGCCGCCCTGCCAATGTTTGGGGGGTCCCTAGACCGAGTGTGTATTCTGATCTTGAGTATCCAATGTTGATCGATTATCTTCATGATCTGACTGCTACACTGAGGTTAATTCACCAACAGGTCTTTGAAGCACTGCCGACGCAGACGGAGGGTCCAGGCCACCAGCTCCAGCCTGGAGACTGGGTGGTGACACGAAACTTTGGACGGAAGCGCAACCTTGAGCCCCGTTTCACCGGACCCTACCAAGTGCTCCTTGCCACGAGGACTGCTGTTCGTTTGGAAGGACGCAAAAACTGGGTGCATGCCACCCATACTAAAAAGGTACCTATACCTTTACCAGCAGACTCGTGGGTGAGGAAAGGCATTGCCTCGTCTGAAACAGAAACTGTGCCGACTTTCGTCCCTTTTAGCGACGCTCAGCCTGTCGGAGAGTCCTCAGTGCAGCAGAACGACATTGTTGAACATTTGTCATTGCAAAACTCAAGATCTGAACAATTGACTGATCAGCAGAACTCTGTCTCATCATCGGATCAGTTGTTTGACGAACAGACACGTCCTGGGAGAAGTCGCTATTTTCTGCTATCCCATATCAAAGACTAATAACATTTTTGCTTTCTCCCTTGACATCCACGTTACCCCATTGCCACCATTCAGTCTGAACACACTCGTATAATTGTGATTTTTGTAATATTGAGCCTTTTTCCATATATGTGTTTTGCTTCCACAGCTAGGAAATTTTGTACATATTTGTAAATAAAAGATACCTTACATCCGGGTGGACCGTAGGGCCGCGCGGGTACTTCCTTCTGGTTAGTAGGTCTTGACACTAGGTCAGAGACCGTCGGTTCCTAGGAACTCCTGGGGATTGGCTATTGCTACACAGAACGAAGTGCGTCAAGAACGTAGCGGACGGTTTTAGAGGATGGCTTTCTTAAAGCTGTTGGATTTGGAAAAAGCTCAGGCCCAAAGATTCAAGCTGCAACAAATTGCTCGTACAAAATGCTTCATGTTTCAGGTGTTCCTTCTGTTTTTAACTGTTTCTTCGTTATTGGTGGGTGGGGTGTATTACATGATACAGTCATTGTTGCCTTCTGCCTCACCTACCCCTTCTTCTGAACCTAAACCTACATCCACTGTTTCTCCTCATTCCTTCCACATCTTACCCCAACACGAGCAGGTTAGACGTGCGGAATTCATGAACAATTCCTTCGTTCAGCTCCTTCATCAGCATCAGTTGGTGGTGAATACTACCAATTGTTGGGTGTGTGGGTTAATGCCACATACCACCGATAAGGGAATTCCGTACTTGGTCCTTCCTTATAGTTCCCAGGGTTCAGCTCGAGCATTCCAAACAATGTTTCGAAGCGCACTAGATTCCTACCCCAATCGAGAGCCACGTTCTCCACACTTTGGTCCCGGTCCGTGACATAAGCCTTTGGCAATAGCGATTGCTGATTTAGATAGGGATATCTATGAGCCGTCGCTCATCCCAGAGGAGGAGGTGCAAGCCTATAGGGATATGAGTGAGGTTGAGTATAGTGCGCTCGTAGGCGAAAGACAGCTTAAACGCTCGTCCCCAATATGGATCGTACCCCACCTTGGTAATTTCTGTCTAAAAGGCCGTGGCCGAAGCCCGAGAGCTCGTCTTGGAGAGAGTGCTTGCTCTGAGACGTATGTCTTACCAATGCTCTCTTCCCCTGTTCTCCTGACTGCCAAGGGTACGTACTTTGTTTGTTATGACCGTGCATATACATGGTTGCCCCTTGACTTTGCGGGCACATGTTATATTGCAAACTTGTTGCCACCGACTTTTACAGTCGCCTCCGATTACCACAAGACCAGAGTTGTGAGGGGCGTGATTAGCGAAGAGGACACTGCCGGTCAAGATGCAGGAGACTTTTTCAAGGGTTTCTTTCCGTTTTGGGGACCTATGGTCAATAGTAGGAACCTGAGACAGTTGACTTGAGTGGTGGAATCAACAGCTAATATCACTGCCAGTGCCCTTGGTAATATCACAGCAGAGCTTCAGGCGGATAGGCTTATGACGTTACAAAACCGTATGGTTTTAGACGTTGTTTTAGCAGATCGAGGTGGAGTATGTAAGGTGATCCATTCGAGCTGTTGTATTTTCATTCCAGACAACGCTCCGACTGTCTATCAAGCCATCTCGAAGTTGCATAAGATCTCTGAGTCCATACACGTGGACGTAAGGGATTGGACGCTACTTGGGTGGTTTTGGGGCCTAATGTCGACTTGGGGTTGGAAAATTCTGATGATCATCGGGGTTGTTGTAGCATTCCTGTTCACGTGTTGTCTTTGTGTGCAGTGTGGTCCTGCCTTATGTGGCCTCTGTGCTACGACATGTATAAGGCAGCCGCCTGTTACCAAAGGAACTCTGATGGATAGAATTATGTTGCAGCAGCATCTAGATGGTCTGATGAATATCGAGATCAATTATGATTCCGACTAGTGCTTGCCTACATGAGGGCAAAAGGAGCGTCTGAGGTTCCGTGACAATCGTAAGTGGTGTTTTCGACTCGCACGAATATGGTCGAGTCTGGTATCTATGAACCGCAAATGACGAGTTTAGTGGGTGTACGCGTTTTCGCTGTGCTAGCCTAAACCGTTCGTTTGTTTCGTGGGTTTCTTCATCTGAACCCACGGATTCCATCTTAGATATGGCATCCATTTTGTTTCTTGCCCTCAAGTAGCCAGCGAACGGACGCTGTCCGCTTCGCGACCCTGGGATTCCCAAGCTCTTGCGGAAGACACGTTTCCTTTGAGGGTGTCTTTATGATGAGGGGGATGGCACTGTAAGGCAGATGGCCCCGCTCGAGGCTCATCTTGCCGTGCCGGTCTATTGTCTCAGTTGTGCATTCATTAAGCACGTCCCCTTTGATGCCTGCAGCTCGTGTTTCCCGATACCATCCCTTTTACATCCTTTTCGATCTGCTCACTGTTCCTGTCTTCCTCTGCACCTGTTTCTGTCTCTTCCTGTATTCGTTTACTGCTGATTGGAATGTACTAATGGTGGGAAGATGTGCTTTTACAGTTGGGAACTACCAAACGTTACTGTACTTATGTTCCGGGCCCTGAATACATGAAAGCGACCCCTTATGGTCTTTACGATGGGAACCAAGTTATAAACCTTTGTGTACCATGTTATCCTATGCTCAAAATCTGTATAAAAGGAGCGATCCGCAGACTCCTCGAACCTACACATGTTGTACTTCCTGTGACTTCTGTGTTTCCCTGCAGTAAATAAACCTCGAATCTTTGACGCCGAAGGAAGTGTCCCGTGTCTCTGTCATTTGTACGCCGGAACAGGTTACCCACAAAGGTTTCAGGTGTTATCCCTGGCACCGCTGGGTCTTAGAAAAACCCAGTCCTTCACCTGGAGTCAGCTTGGGGACTGCAGGAGGTAAACTTTGGCTTTGATGTCCCCTGCCTTTCTAGGGAAATAGAAACCATTATGAATTACCCCACTGGTATATAACATATGGGGACTCTCAACAGGGGGAATCACTTGAACCTATTGATCCCCCACACCCTGGGCCTGCACTTGCAACTTTCTCTAGCAAACCCATCCTAGCTGGGCTGAAAACTCATGTGCCTGCATTAATGCATAAGCAGTGAAAAGGAACAAATGAAGCATGAGGGGTTGAGTAGAGTTAACCAGTAAGGGCTGCTTTGGGGGAGCTGTGGGGTACAAATAATTGAAATCCTTATACATAATAGAGGACCCAGAACTCTTACCTCCCACCTGTCCTCTGCTGTTGCTCCCATCAAGGTTCTCCAATACATTGAGTGCATTGACCTGATCCCTCTGCTCCCCAATTACCCCCATCAAGTTCTGCAGCACAAGAAAATACCTGATGTAGATGGACTACACCTTTCAGGTTGAGGTCTCTCTCTTATAGCATTCTAAAGAAAGACCAGGATAACGATTACAACACTCAATTTTATCCATGACCTGAATAGGTGGGGAATTCTCAGGGCTAGTGGGGGAGGAGCTTGGGCGTTTGCTGACACAGGACTTGGGTTTTTTAAATATTCAAGGGATATGCTTTAAAGACTCTACTGAAGTAGGATTACTGTTTTTACTTCCCGGGTGAGTATTAGAATTGATAATATCTGCACATTCTGATATATGAATATTAATCCTGTCGAAGGCACAGTTACCGCCTGCTGAAATTGAAAGTTTGATGTCTTTTGAAGTCCTAAATGCCCCAATCCACAGCCTTCCTTTTACCCATTCATCAACAAATCTATATATAACAAGTAAAACACTGTCTGAGCACCCAGATGCAGAATGTCTTAAGGTTGTAATGAAACCAACCAGCCCCTCTACCACAACTAGAAAATACAATTGCCTTGCCAAACTTAGACTCCCACTCCAAAAGACAACTTATAGAAGAATAAAGTCCTTGCCTTCCAAGGCACACATCAAAAACAGTGGCAGAGAGCGTCCCAAATCTTCCTCATCACTCTGGCAGAAACTGCATGAACCTGTCACATGATAGCATCTCCCAAATAGACTATCCTCACTTAAAAGCTTGCCATAGAAAATAAGAGCGAAAAAGATGCAGAACTTGACGAAACTGGGGATGGAATGGCAAACAGTGCAAGTCAGACCTGTGCTGAGCTAGATTATCTAATTTCAAGCCTTTTCAGCCTTCCCTTTCATAGAAAATTAAAAAAACAGATAAAGAGATGATGGCTGAAACAGAACCAAGGAGCATCGTTTACAGTCAAACTCAGTCACTAAAAAAAGTACCGGGTTGTATGTCAAAATATGTTCCTAGCATGAACAAACATTTGCAGTGCAATAGGTCTCGCAGTTACACGAGTTTAAGCTATTGGCATTGTAAATAACAATGCCTTTTATTTCTGTTTTTAAAAAGAAAACGAAAATAAAAGGCATTGTTATTTGCGATGTCAACAGCTCAAACTTGCGTCAATGAGAGACCTATTGCATTGCAAATGTTTGTTTTCTGTAGCTGTGAAGAAAAGCCCTGGAGTATTCCAGAACTTGGTACTGCAGCTGACATTTTGGGCAGGCCACTGGTGGACAGAGAGGAGATTGGCCCATATTATGTGGTCCCCTAACAGGAGCTTCACTAGAGGGCAGTCACAGGAGTCAGATGGACCGCAGAACAATGCAGTGTCCAAGTGAGAGCGCGCCAGCCGAAATAGTAAATTTTGAGCATAGCAAGTCAGTGCAACTAGGAGATGATTACTGTCAATCAATCATGATCTTTATTTGGATATGTGTTATCCATAAAAGTACATACATTTCACATAATCCATTGTTGATAAATGATTGTGACTAAACATGGATTATATTACAAGCTTATCGCTTAGGTATTTCTCATGGTCAGTTGCATAATCCTTCACCAAGTTTAGATCTACAGCTAATCAATAAAATATTACATGGGTATCACACATAACCAATTACAGCTTCAATGCTAAAGTGCAGGGTGCGATGTGCAAATATGCAGGGGGCAAGCAAATTAGCAAATCACATGACCAATTGCAGCTTCGATACTAAAGTGCCAAGGTGCAATGTACAAATATGCACGTAACAAACAAACTAGTAAGTCACACAGCCAGTTCCAACTTCAGTACTAAAGTGCCAGAGTGCAATGTGCAAATTGATGATCACAGAGTCAATTGCAACTTCAATGCTAAAGTGCAAATATGTATGAAGTAGGCAAGTTAATAAATAACGTTAAAATTACAAATAGCAGCATTGTAAAAAAGTCCCAATGTACAAAAAACAGGGAAAAAAAAATGTAAACAAAGTACTCTATGCGCCCTCATATTAATTGTGTTACATATTCCCCTATTTGAGAATATGATCCAGAGGTATATGTAAAAATGCGACCTAGTCCAACATTCAAGGATTCATAGAAGAGCGTGAACGGATAGCCGTTTTCAGAAAGGTACATACTCAGTATATTAAATCAACATTTTTAACCTGCAGGATTAAATTATAGGCAACCTTAAAATCCGTTATCCCCTTTGACCTAAAAAACGGTATCAATAACTGCATACTATATATTTGATAAAAGGTGCAGAAAAACAAAAAATGCAGCATGGACTGTTTTCCTATATTGCCACATGGGCAAGCCAGATCGTCGATATTAGGTTGATATCCTAGGGGGAAACACAACAAATATTTTATGGTACCCAATCTAAGGCGGAAAAGAAGGCTTCGCTCCCAGCAAGTAATATCTTTTAACAGATAGCTGGCAGGTAGACAGGATGGGGGTCCGCCTTCTTCTGCCATTGTTATGTATCAATCAATCAATCAATCAATGACATTTATAGAGCGCACTACATACCCGTAGGGTCTCAAGGCGCTGGGGGTGGGGGGGTGCCGCTACTGCTCGAACAGCCAGGTCTTCAGCTTCTTCCTGAAGGAGAGGTGGTCTTGGGTCAGGCGCAGGTCGGTCGGGAGGGAGTTCCAGGTCTTGGCGGCCAGGTAGGAGAAGGACCTTCCTCCTGTAGTCGCTCTTCGGATGCGGGGGACGGCGGCGAGGGCGTGGTTGGCTGATCGGAGGTGGCGTTTGGGAGCGTAGAAGTTGATTCGGCTGTTGAGGTAGCTCGGGCCTTGGTCGTGTAGGGCTTTGTGTGCGTGGGTGAGGAGGCGGAAGGTGATTCTTTTGTTGACGGGGAGCCAGTGAAGGTCTCTCAGATGTCCGGAGATGTGGCTGGTTCGTGGGATGTCGAGGATGAGTCTGGCTGAGGCGTTCTGGATCCGCTGGAGTCTCTTCTGGAGCTTGGCGGTGGTACCGGCGTAGAGGGCGTTGCCGTAGTCCAGTCGGCTAGTGACGAGGGCCTGGGTGACGGTCTTCCTGATCTCGGTGGGGATCCATCAGAAGATCATCCGTAGCATGCGTAGGATGTTGAAGCACGCCGAGGAGACGTTGTTGACTTGCCTGGTCATGGAGAGGGAGGAGTCCAGGATGAAGCCCAGGTTGCGTGCATGGTCTGTCGGTTTGGGTGCGGTGCCCAGGGCGGGAGGCCACCAGGAGTCGTCCCAGGCGGAGGGTGAGGAGCCCAGGATGAGGACCTCCGTCTTGTCCGAGTTCAGTTTCAGGCGGCTGGTCGTCATCCACTCGGCTACCTCTTTCATCCCTTCGTGCAGGTTGGCTCTGGCGGCGGCGGGGTCGTTGGTCAGGGAGAGGATCAGCTGGGTGTCGTCGGCGTAGGAGATTATGTTGAGGTTGTGTTGGCGTGCGATGGCCGCGAGGGGGCTCATGTAGACGTTGAAGAGGGTGGGGCTCAGAGAGGATCCTTGAGGGACGCCGCAGATGACTTCGGTGGCCTCTGACTTGTACGGTGGTAGGCGGACTCTCTGTGTTCTTCCGTCGAGGAAGGAGATGATCCATTCCAGCGCCTTGACCTGGATTCCGACGTTGCTGAGGCGCTGTACTAGGGTGCGGTGGCAGACAGTGTCGAATGCCGCGGAGAGGTCTAGGAGGATGAGGGCCGCTGTTTCTCCGTTGTCCATCAGGGCTCGGATGTCATCGGTGGCGGCGATGAGGGCAGTCTCGGTGCTGTGATTGGCTCGGAAGCCGGACTGTGAGGGGTCGAGGGATCCATTCGTCTCGAGGAAGGCGGCCATCTGCTTGTTGACGGTCTTCTAGATGACTTTAGCTGGAAACGGGAGGAGCGAGATGGGGCGGTAATTCTTGAGTTCGGTGGGGTCCGCTCTGGGTTTCTTGAGTAGAGCGCTGAGTTCGGCGTGCTTCCAGCTCTCAGGGAAGGTGGCGGTGTCGAAGGATGTGTTGATGATGTCTCGCAGGTGGGGTGCGGTGACAGCGTCAGCCTTGTTGAAGACGTGGTGAGGGCAGGGGTCGGTCGGTGATCCGGAGTGGATGGAGTTCATCGTGCAGATGGTGTCTTCGGTGCTGATCGGGGTCCAGGCGTGGAGGGTGGTGGTGGAGGGTGGTTGTTCGGTCTTGGTGTGCGTTGGTTGGTTGTTGAAGCTGTTGTGTATGTCCGCGATCTTGTTGTGGAAGTATGAAGCGAGGGAGTTGCAGAGGTCTTGCGATGGGGTGATGTCGTTGTTTCCTGCGCTGTGGTTGGATAGCTCTTTCACGATGTTGAAGAGCTCCTTGCAGTTGTGTGCGTTGTTGTCCAGCTGGTGGTGCTTCCGGGTGGCCAGCTTGAAGGTGGTCCTGTTGTCCGGTGTAGGTTTCCTTCTCCAGACTTTCTCGAGGGCTCGGCAGTTCTTCTTGGAGCTCTTGAGTTCGTCGGTGAACCACGGGGCTTTCTTGCTGCCGGGTCTGCTGGGCGGGGTCCTCAGCGGGGCGAGTTCGTCCGCGCAGTTGCTGATCCACTTCGTGAGGTTGTCGGCGGCCTGGCTGGGGTTCGCTGAGCTGGCAGGAGGGTGCTGGCTCAGGGAGGTGGCGAGCTGGTCTGCTGTGATCTTGTTCCAGCTTCTGCGTGCGGCCTGTTGCTGGTGGTGGTGGGTCGTCGTTCTCTTGAAGGTGAAGTGGACGCAGCTGTGGTCCGTCCATTGAAGCTCTGTGGCATGGCTGAAGTCGATGTCTGTGCTGGAAGAGAAGACTGCGTCGAGTGTGTGTCCGGCGAGGTGGGTGGGGGTGGACACCAGCTGCTTGAGTCCAAGATTGGCGAGGTTGTCGAGCAGGGTGCTGGTGTTGCGGTCGTTGTTGTTCTCCAGGTGGAAGTTGAGGTCCCCCAGGAGGATGTAGTCGGCGGAGGGGAGGGCATGCGGGCTGACGAAGTCGGCGATGTCCTCGCTGAATTGTGTGCGTGGTCCCGGGGGTCGGTAGATCAGGGTGCCTCTGAGGGTGGTGTTCGGGTCGGTGTGGATCTGGAAATGCAGGTGTTCGGCGGTGGTCAGGGTGTTGTCGGTGCTGGTCGTGAGACGGATGGTGTTCCTGTGGATGATGGCGATGCCTCCTCCCATCTGGTTGGCGTTGCGGTCCCTCCGCAACGCCAACCAGATGGTCTCACAGATACTTTAGTAGACTCCTGGGTATGTCTTACGTCCCCGTAATGTTTGTATAATATTTTGCGAATAGACTTTCCATCAATACTATCTAATTGATCGGGATTATAAAAAATGTGGCTAAGGTTAACAGCTGTCAGATTTGCCCGTACTTCCGCAATCCACGGTATATCACTCCCCCCTGTCACATTTTAGGCAATCAGCCAAAATTTCCCATATTAATGTGGCTGCTGGATTTTTTAAAACTTTTAGCCAAAACAAGGCAGGGCGGGATCTGATATAATCCTCCAAATAAGGTAATCTTAGCTCAGATGATTACTGTCAGTTCAGGCACTTACTTCCGCAAGGCAAGCCGCATCACGTTTACAGGTGGGCCCGTGGTGGCTGGCCTGCTAGGACTGGAGGAGACTACCGCGGCAACCAACACTGCATGATTCTGGCACACAATCTGCCTCACAGGACTCAGATAACAGGACTCTGCTGCTGAACCACTCTGACGGCCCGGGCTGGCATGGTTCACATTCAGCAGCCAGGCCGCTGGCGCCGATGGGGGTCGGGTCTACGATATCAATAACACCATGGTGGTGGTGCAAGCGACTTGCTCAGCCATTGTTCCCACAGGGGGTCCGGCGGGCGCACAGCTGTGTAGCACTACATGCAGTCTCCCTCCAGTGCCCGATCATCACGCGGCGCCACTGATCATGCCATCGCAGCCATGATGCTGCCTCTGTCGCCATTACGCAAATGAAAGCTGCTTGTTTATATTTGCATCGCGCTTTCACTTTTAGTGAAAGCGCAATGCAAATATAAACACGCGTGTCTGGAAGAGACGTTGTGCATGAGCAAAAAAGATGCTGTGCACGAGCTAAATCTCCAGTCATGGTGGGCGTGGCCTAAGGGAGACAGGGCGGACACAAACCCCACTTCCAAAGAAGCCCGACATAAAACCAAAGACAATAGATCTCGCCAAGGCGAGTGACAGCAGGCACATCAATGAGCGAATGCTCACACTGCTCACTTCTCACTAGTGGAGAAGTTACGGCATGACGTCATGCTAGATGAGCATTGTAGGAGAAGGGAAATCCTTTAACGAGTTATTTTCTCTATGGATTTCCCTTTTCTTTTTGAAACTCAGGAGCAGCAACATCGTCGTGGTGTCAGCAGGGCTTTAAGTGGTAGCTTTGTTAGTATTATATACAACAAGCCATAGTTACTGCTTATTTATCTTATGCAACTAACAACCATTGACAAGCCAATAGTCCTGCCTTGATGTAGGTATGGTTACTTGTTGGATCATATATCTGGATGAAATGACAAACAGCAAAATACAAGTCAGGCGGCACACCTAAGCACAGATTTTTAGTTTGTGTTTTAAGCCACGCCCTTAATTACATTGACCTCGCCCCTTTGAGAGACCCCCCTAGTTTTTTCATCCCACTTAAATCCCTGTATACACCACCATCTATCTCAATGCTGATCTACAAAACAGAGCTCAAAGCCTGTCTCCTACAATGACATGTTTTCATGTTATCCCCTAGCCAGTATCTTCCATGATAATGGACCCTCCCTGAGATGAGAATAACTGCATTACCACGTCTCACTTGACCTAACATTGCTGCTTCTACCTATCCCACCTACACCCTTTAACAATTTTTAAGTCCATATCTTTTTAACTATGGTAACAAACTAATGTCCCTATGTATCTATCTACCTACCGCTTTGTACCTTTTGTAATGATCCTAACTAGCAACTGTTTGTAAATTTGTAAAGCCTGTAATTAATCCTGTTTTATTGTAAAGCACTCTTAACACCTTCGGGTAATGTCGGAGCTATCTAAAAGCAGAAATAAATCAAGGCTCGAGGGTAGCCTGGGCAGAGCCAATGCTTCAGTCTTCACTAGATGGCAGTCTGCAGTGGATGGGAAGGTGGTCAACGTCCTTGGCATCTAGCTCCTCATGCACCTCATGAGGCCCACAAATGCCAGTCTTAGGCGCGGCTTTTACGAGCTGCGCGTGCCCTCAAACAGCCCCAGACGGTGGCCGCGTTTGACCACAACCAGGGTCGGATTGGGATCACAATATGGCCCAGGCACTGGTGAAAAAAAGAGGCCCCCATTTGCGGGACGGGGCCCACATTCGCGGGGCGTGGCTCACATTAGCAGGCGTGCCTTTTCATGAAACACACAAGGAATGTAAGTGGGAGGATATTGTTCTTGGTAAAGACACAGGGCCAAGGTGACAATGTCCTACAGGCTGAGCACCTGATAAACAGCCAGGCCCTTTTCTATTACCAAATTATTCCCAGCCCTCCAGCGCAGGAGCATCTGAAAACAGTGAGTCCCCTTTCTATCAAAAATTATTCCCAGCCCTCCAGCGCAGGAGCATCTGAAAACAGCGAGGCTCCTTTCTCTTAAAAAATGATTCCCCTGCCCCCCAGAGCAGGAGCACCTGAAAACAGAGAGGCCCCAGCTATTTGTAAATCACTCAGCCCTTCAGTGCCTCAGGGCAATGGAGTGGCAGGAGAGGGGCTAAAGCAAAAACACAGCTTCTAGGCCATCCATGGGAGTGGGGGGAGGCTAAGGTGAAGATGGTGCGAGTTCCCCACATCACCTGGCCCCCATAGTGAGACCCATTCTTCCTCACCCACTATGCCCTGAATGAGAAGGGCTGTGGGCGAGGACTAATGCAAGCACTATTTCTGGGCTGCGTGGGCCCCATGGGGGCCGGGGTGAAAATGGCTCATAGGCCTGAGCAACACCTGGTCCCCTAGGAGGGTAGGGGCCACAGCTGATCATCGCTGAACGGCCGGCCGCACAGCGAAGCTGCTTTCCTCTCCCCGTCAGTGCTCTTTGTGGACTGGTAAAGGGGAGAAAAAAACGGCCCCCTGAGTGCACTGAGATACCGGCCCTTCGGCCCATGCCCGAGTGCCCGCAGTGCCAATCCGCCCCTGACCACAACTGACCCGGTCTGCACGGGGGCCTGCGAAGGAGGCTGCCTCAAGGAAACAACTGAGCTGTCCTAACTTACCCTCGTTTTACATCCCAAAAATAATACCCACATGGTAATGCAGTCAAATTGTATTCAGCTGCGCGCAGGCATGTAAGGATGGACGGACGGCCGCCACACACTAACCCTTCCTTCACTCTGAACTGGCATAGGCTGCACACTGCTGCTTTGCGCAGGAAAACACAGCACACATGAAATGCGTAACCCTCTCTATCAGACTTCCATTTTAAGTACACATGGCTCGGTCGTATTCACAAGCAGCCCTGAGGATGTTTATCTTTTTCTGCCTTGGCTGACTGGCCTTGGGTTACACAAAGTCAGTCAAAATTGATGTTCAAAAGGGACTTTCCTTTTGCAATGCTTTGCTGAGGTCAAAGCACTCATGCTAGTTTCTGGCCAGCACAGGAAATTCTCGGGAATCAATGTCCTTCCTGTATTCTACCAGATACTCAGCGCCAATAAAGTTGGACAAGTACATTTTTTCGCAAACACGCTCTTTTTAAATGACTCTTTTCATTGGGTCAGCTTCCACAAACACTTTGCTGTTTCATGAGAACTGCGCTTCTTTTTTTAAAATTTAATATGGACATTTACAGATGTGTTGCGGTGTCCGAGGCACAATTTTTCATGCTGCCTCGCATGGACTACCAACAAGGGTAGCCAGGCAGCATGAACGACCAACAGGGGTAACCAGGCAGCATGGATGACCTACAGGGGTAGCCATGCATAGCAGCGGTTAACCCTGCCGTGCCCGTTGGCGTCCCTGGCACGACCAACGCTACCTTTGCGTTTAGAGTCCCTGAAACCTGGACAAGAACAGGAAGTGTAAAGGGTTTTAGGAGCCCTCTCACTTTCTATACTTTCCAATCTCTGCCATTAACCTACGCTCTCAGTAGCAAAAATGGGACTTTTGTGGAGATTCTGGCACATAATCTTCCTCACAGGACTCTGATGACAGGACTCAGCTGCTGAACCACTCTGACGGCCCGGGCTGGCTTGGTTCACATTCAGCAGCCTGGCCGATGGTGTCGGATCTACGACATCAATACCGCTGTGGTGGTGGTGCGAGCGACTTGCTCAGTTATTGTGCCCACAGGGGGTCGGGCGGGCGCACAGCTGTGCAGCACTGCGTGCAGTCTCCCAGCAGTGCCCGATCATCATGCGGCCCCTCTGATCATGCCGCCATGATGCTTCCTCTGTCGCCATTACACCAACGAAAGCTGCTTGTTTATATTTGCATCGCGTGATGCAAATATAAACACGCATGTCTGGAACAGATGCCGTGCATGAGCTAAATCTCCAGTCAGGGTGGGTTGGGCCTAAGAGAGACAGGGCGGACACAAACCCCACTTCCAAAGAAGCCCGACACAAAACCAACGACAATAGATCTCGAGAAGGCTAGCAGCGCATGCGCTGCAACGCAGGCGAGACCTAAAAATTAACAATTTGAAGAGCCAAGAGGAGTGGCCCTGCCCTGCCTCTTCTTGGCGCTGACAGGCGCAGTACAGGCCCGCACTTGGACTCTACTTTGCCCGTGTGCATCCTGCGCAGCAGGCTTTGGAGACACGATATATATATATTGCTTGCACAGGTGAAGGAAATCCCAAGGGCCGGTTCCTGGGGTCTTTGCACATTGAAACTCGAAGTCCCTTCCACACAAATAAAGGCAGCCAATGAACCCCATTAACAAATATTCAAAAAGTACAATAAGAAGAAGAAGAACAACAGTCTGCCCCCATAATCCATTTCCATTTGATTCTTTTAGTGTTTTTTTATAGTGTGCTTTTGGTTGAGCTGGCAGAATAAACAAACAGTATCCCAACTGGTGTTTTTTTTTTTAATATACATTTCTTTATTCGGCTTTGCACAAAGGAAAACCATAAAAGCAACATTTGAAAATACAATTAGGTATTTAAACGAATGAACATGTTATAATATGTAGTAAAATTCATACAAAGACAAATTAAAACAGAGTGTCAAATTATTTAATTTCATCAACTGGGGCTAGGTCCGGGATACATTTTACAGATTTTTCCTGTGCTTCATGACACATTTTAGGAAGTTAAGGACAAGATAACAAACAAATTCAGATTCTAGCATTTGGAGACGTAGCATTGCAGGACGACACTGTCTAAATCCCCTATGCCTTAGTAGTAGTAATAGCCAGATTTTCCTGTGAGGATGATGGAATTTACAGAACAGTATTGTGTGTATGTTGGACTGTTTAGATTCCTCATCACAGGGACAGGTAGGGGGGGATTAGGTCCCATCTGTTACTCTCAGGAAATGCTACTAATCTATAAAAAAGATCCAATCTGAATTTTGTCATTAACATTCTCTCTTGTGTACTAATCTGTAATGTTAGGTACGGCTGGATAGAATGTGTAGCCTGAATCAGATTCGCATGAAGGACCGAGGGTTTTGACGACTCAGAAGTCAATCTCAAGGACTCTAAATGTCTGAGGGCCAGTTGTTTCAGGACTCCCTTAGGAAGGTCAATAATAGCTTCAGGTTGGAAATAGTATTTCTCGATACCAAGGTCTTTAAGGAAGTTTCTGATATAGCAAAGCCACTTTACTTTTGAGGATTGATCAAGAGCCATTGTGTCTACCACGATTGCCTGTGTCAGCGCATTTTTCTCTGAGGTCCAAATGCGCCGCCATAGCATCAATGGTTGGATCTTTAGCAAATCCTCTAGGTAGGGGATTCCGAGTTCTAAATGGGATGCGTAAATTGAAGTGCATCTCGGAGTAGCTAAAAGGAATCTGAGGAAGGTGTTTTCTGCTACCTGAAGGGCGCTAACATCTACATGTCCCCAAACGCCCGCTCCATACAAGGCAATAGCCTGACACTTGGCACTATAAATTTTTAATAGCTCCACTGGTGCACTCCTCCCCAGTCTCTGGGAGAAGCTCATCAGGGCCGCTATGGATCTTTTAAACAGGTGGCACCTTGCCTCTACTGCTGGCCTCCAAGTCAGCCTTTCGTCGATCATGATTCCTAAATATGGATACTGGGCGGTTACCTCGAGTTTTTGGTTGTCGAGATAGATGTCCTTTACTCGTTTTTTCCCTCTACCTGCTATCATAACAAACGTTTTTTTAACGTTCACGTGTACGTCCAATCCACCCATGAAGACCGTATATCTATTCAGGGATTTCTGTGATTCTCGCGGAGTGCGCGCCAGGATGACAGCATCATCTGCATAAAGCAGAGCGGGAATCAGGCGCTGTTTTACCCGTGGGAGATCCTGGCCCCCCCTCAACATCTCTAGCTCCAAGCCGTTAGTGTACAGTGAGAAGAGAAAGGGGGCCAGGAGACACCCCTGCCTGACTCCACGCTCTACTCCAAAAGATGCTGTCAACTCTCCATTTACTCCGAAGAGCACCCTCGCCGATGCTTTAGAATAGAGCTCCCTCAAAAAATCTAGGATAGGGGGATCCACTCCCATTTGTCTTAAGACCGTCCAGAGTTTTGCGTGCGAGATGCAATCAAAAGCGGCGGACAGGTCTACATAGACCATATAAACCGTGTCCTTCTTTGCCTGGGTGTATTTGCCCAATATCAGGCTAAGATTAAGGGCCTGCTCTACCATTCCAAACCCCTCTCGAAATCCGAACTGGAGGTCGGAAATAATGCCTCCCTCCTCCGCCCATTGCTGGAGTCGCTCAAGTATTACTCTACCAACAACCTTACCCAGAGAGTCAAGCAATGAGATGGGGCGGTAGCATTTCACGTTCTGACAGTCCCCTTTTTTAAAAATGAGGACCATGATGGAATTGGTCCAAGATTTTAACAGTCCCACGTTTGCAGCTGCTGTACACACTCTAGTAAGAATGGCGGCCCAGAGATCCAAATTGTGTTTAAAGAGATCCACTGGGACCCCGTCTGGGCCTGGAGCTTTCCCATTTTTACTTGTTTCCAGTGCCACTAATAGATCGGGAATATCAAAGTGCAGGGGTATTGGATATTCGACTATTGGGAGTATGTTTTCTGTCCCACCTGCTGTTGCAGTATTTTTAAAGATTTTGGAGAAGTGGGACACCCATGTATCTTCGTCTATAGCCACTTCTATCTTGGGACTGTTATCTGTCAAGTAGGGTGATCTGACAGTTCGCCAGAAAGCCTCACTGTTTTTGGAGACCGCACTCGTATGCAGGTCTTCCCAAAGTTTCTGTTTCAATTCATGGATTCTTAGTTTATGTTCCCTTCCATAATGCCGCCTAAGGAGTTGAATCTGCCCCAAGTCTCTGGGTGTTTTATGCAGGGCCAGCTTTAGGTTGGTTAGGGCCACGGTACAACTATGATTAAACCACCCTTTACTAATTGGGTTCGCGGTCCTTGGTTTCACGGTGAGAAGTCCCTTGATTTTCTCTAATATTTGAGTGAAATTGTTTAGGACTTCTTCATCAGTTTCTGATAGATCCAGACATTTAATTATATTTGGATATGCCACATTTACCAGTTTTTTTGTAATTTCATTTGGATTTATTTTTCCCCATTTTAATGTATATCCATTTTGTTTGCCTAACTCTAATTTATTCTGGGCAAGAGTTTTCGCTATAGCTGTATTTCGGGGCTTGGAATCAGTCAAGTGAAGATCCATCTTCAGAGCGGAGTGATCACTGAGTGTGTTAGCCATAACCTGAAAGGATCTAGCTGTATGTAGCAGTCCAGATGACAGGAGGATGTAATCAACTGTCGTTTGGTGTCCCCTACCCACATTAGTCGGTTGGAGGGAGTTTAGGCCTGAACTTGGGCTATTGGCTATTACAAGATCCAAGTCAGATAGCAGATTGTTCATAGCAATCCCCACCTTGGTATGGGCAAAATGCACTAGTGGAGCGTCGTGTTCATCCGCTATCCCACAGCTATTTGTTTTAGCCTGTGGGCATGGGTGGAGATTAAAGTCCCCTCCCCATAAAAGATGAATTGCCCCTTATCATGCCTTCAGCTGGTAAAGCTGAGTTAATCTCTCTTGAATGTTACACAGAAGAATCAGGAATTGATCATCCTCTAAGTTGTTATAGACATTAATCAAGAGGATGAACACCTTGTTCGTAAAGGAAAGAGAGAGTATTTGGAAATTTGGGTAGGAGTCGACTATGGACACTTTTAGGTGGTTCACGGTGTTTGCAATGTATGTGGTTAGCCCTCCCTTAGGTCTACCTACAGTACTGTACAGGGCTGAGGTAAAGTATGTTTTATAGCCCAAGAGGTGAAGCTCTGTCATAGACCATGTCTCTTGGAGGCAGATTATTTTACATGGCTCCAGGAAATACATGGCGGTCCCATCCTCGATCTTAGGGCGTAAACCCGCAACGTTCCAAAAGAGGATAGGTATGGGCTGTGGCTCTAAATTAGTCACTACAGCTTCGTTTGCTGGATAAATTATTTTTATTTTAGGCATTAACTGGGGTGAGTTAAAATTAGTGGGTTCGATCTCCGTTAATGGTCAGTCGACCATTTCGAGGCCGCTAAATCTATTCCTCGTCGGGATGCTGAACCAGGGATCCCAGCGAGGCGATTCTCTATGAGCCGTTCTCAGCGTATGTGGACCCCAGTCATCCCATCCTCCTCCCTGATAACGCGGACCTACTATGTGCCAGGAACTATCATAGTCATGGTGACGAGAGCCCCCTATTAGCCTTGTATTGGCATATTCAAAGTGACGAGGGGTGCTACAACCCAAGGGGTGTCATGGTCGTAAAGGATAAGTTACTTACCTGTAATCCTAGTTCTCTTCCAGGGGTATCCTCATCAAAGTCATAAGCACTGAATATTCCCGCCCATGTGCTGGACCCCGGAAACAATATAAAAATATATATGTAAAAAACACATATATCTCGCTCCACATATATGTATGTATATATATTATTTTTCTCACATTAATGCAGCTCCATAACTGAGGGTAAAACAATGTAAACACATATACATGCACTGCAATTATTTAGGAAGCAAAAGTAAAGAATAACACATTAGGTCAAATAACCTTTGAACTTTGTGTTTTAATGAGTAAACCACTCATAAATACTGAAAATTGCTTGTAAATAGACATTGTTAGCCCTCACGCTGCATTGTAAAAACAATAGCATAGAAAATGAAACCATTTTCAACAAAAACTGGCACTGTGCCTTTAAGGCAGCCATGACCCCAGGCTTCCCATCATGCCTCAGGGGTGACAGTTAGGTCAGTTGTTCTTTGCATAACCCTGAAGACAGGGCTCAACCACAAGATTGAAATAGTACCAAATCTCATTTACCTGGGGAGGCGGGTGGGTTGCTTATGACTTTGATGAGGATACCCCTGGAAGAGAACTAGGATTACAGGTAAGTAACTTATCCTTCTCTTCCAGGGGATCCTCATCAATAGTCATAAGCACTGAATAGAATAGCAAGCCCATCAACCACTTGCAGGAGGTAAATGAGAAGTACATGACCCAACCAAATCATAACAGCCAAATCCTCAGCTGTTAAACAGATTCCTCAGGGAGGCCTGGCCCACCTGGGTATCTGCTCTCGTGTCAGAATATAGACAGTAATGTCTGGTAAATGTATGGATAGACCTCCAGGTCGCCGCTTTACAAATCTCAGACATGGGCACATCATGCAGGTAAGCCGCCGTGGCTGCTCTACCTCTAGTGGAATGCGCCTTAGGAGTACCCCCCAGAGGCTTCTGCGCCAATTGGTACGCAAGCTTGATACACGAAACGATCCACCTGGAAATGGAACGTTTCGACGCTGCATGACCAGTTCTGATCGATCCGTAGTTAACAAACAATTGATCAGAATGTCGAATAGACTTGGACCTGTCCAGATAGAACTTTAAAACCCCTTTCAGGTCCAAAGAGTGTAACGCCCTCTCAGCTGGAGTAGAGGGATTAGGAAAGAAAGTGGGTAAAGAGATAGACTGATTGACATGAAAATCTGATACCACTTTCGGCAGGAAAGAAGGGTGCGTTCTGAGTACCACTCTATTTAAATGAAATACTGTATACTGTTCTTTAGTACAGAGGGCCTGAATTTCGCTCACCCTACGGGCTGACGTAATCGCTACCAAAAAAGCCGCTTTCCATGAAATATGCTGTAAAGTAGCTTTATGCATGGGCTCAAAAGGTGGGCCCATCAATTTTGATAGTATTAGGTTCAGCTCCCAGGGAGGAGAAGGAGGCCGTACAGGAGGGTACACCTTTTTCAGACCTTGCAGGAAATCTTTTACTGCTGGAAGCTGAAAAAAAGAAGTCTGTGAAGGTGATCGCCTATAAGCTGTTATAGCGGCTAAATGCACCTTAATGGAGTTAAACTTCAAACCTGCTTTAGTCAGGTACAACAAGTATGGAAGAACTGCTTCTTCCTGACTCTTCACCGGATTGTGACCATTCTGCATGCACCCCATATAGAACCTCTTCCACTTGCATGCATAAGAATGTCTTGTGGAAGGACGTTGTGCTTCTCTCAGAATGGACATGCAGTCCTGTGGCAGCCCTAGATGGCCGTACTGAATGACCTCAGGAGCCATGCAACCAAGTTCAGTGACGGAAGGTTGGGATGGTGAATCCTCCCGTTCATCTTCGATAACAGGTCCGGCCTGCATGGAAGCCTCTTGTGAGGAGACACTAATAGGTGAAGTAGGCCCGTGTACCACCATTGCCTCGGCCAGTCGGGGGCAATCAGGATCATTGTTGTGCACGAGTGGTTCAGCTTGCTCACCACCTTCGGGATCAGCGGAAGGGGTGGGAAGGCGTACACAAATTGCACTGACCAGTCGATTAAAAGAGCATTCCCTCTTGTTCCTGGTCGATAGAACCTGGAGGCGAAGCTTGGGCATTTGCTGTTTACGTCGTCCGCGAAGAGATCTATGGAAGGACGACCCCATGACTGGAAAATGTCTTCTAGCACTTCGTCGTTGAGAACCCAGTCTTCTTTGTCTTCGAAGTGCCGACTTAGTGCGTCCGCCCTCACGTTCTGCTCTCCTGGGAGGTGGACTGCCTGAACAGACAACTTGCGAGCCAGAAGCCAATGCCAGATGCGCTGAGCTTCCAGAGACAGCGTCCTTGAGCGGGTTCCTCCCTGCTGGTTCAAATAGTACATCGTGGTGGTGTTGTCCGTCTGTACTAGAACCATTTTCCCCTGAAGCGAGGGAAGGAACGCTTTGAGAGCCAGGTGGACCGCTCTCAATTCCAGCAAGTTGATGTGATGGAAGACCACAGACCCTGCACTTGTAGAGGACCCATGTGCGCCCCTCATCCTTGCAACGATGCGTCTGTGATGATCGTTTGAGTAGGAGGAGGTTGATGGAAGAGAACTCCCACCTGCATGTTCTGTCTCTTTGTCCACCACTGGAGGGAAGATTGAGCTACCTCCGACAAAGTGATCTGATCGTCCCATCGATCTGAGTGCTGGTCCCATTTGTCCTCCAGATCCTGCTGAAGAGGACGCATCCGGAGTCTGGCATTCGGTACTAGGAAGATGCAGGAAGCCATCGACCCTAAGAGTGAGGCTATCTTCCGCACTTTCTGAGACCTGTGGTGAAGAATTTGCTGGCACTTGAGCGCTATTGAAAACTGTCTCTCCTCCGAAGGAAACACTTTTCCTACTTCGGAGTCTAGCAGAGCTCCTTGGAAGTGGATCTTCTGAGTGGGCTGAGAGACAGACCTGCTGTAGTTGACATGCAGGCCTAGACGCTGACAAAGTTCTATGCATGTCTGGAATTGATTCCTTACATTGCCTGGAGTTGGACCTTTCAACAAGCAATCGTCTAAGTATGGGTATACGAAGACTCCCCTGCGGCGTAGAGCTTGTCTCCTTTCTGGTGAAGAATTGGCTTGGTAGTTTAGTCTGCCCTGTTCCCACGATGCACTGGGCTAGGGACAGACTGATTTGCATATAGCCAGGTTCTGAGCTGGGATGGTGCAGTGAGATAAATAACGGTGATGGATCAAGCCCTGATCTTTGGACTGGGTAAGAGTGGTCTGCTTAATTCAGACACTCTGTTCATCACCACCCCCTTTTCTGAGCCGCCACCACTGCGACACACTTCGTGAACACCCTGGGGGCCGACTTCAACCCAAACGGAAGGACTTTGAACTGGTAGTGGGAGGTCCCCACCCGGAATCGAAGGAATCTCCTGTGATCGGGCCGTATTGGTATATGAAAGTACGCATCTTGAAGGTCCATCGAACACATTCAATCCCCCTTCCTGAGATGCGGATATATTTGGTGAAGCGCCAACATGCGAAACTTTTCTTTTCGTACATGCAGATTGAGTGTTCTCAAGTCCAGAATGGGCCTGTATTCCTCCTTTTGGCCCTTTTTTCTTACCAGAAAATACCTCGAGTACACTCCTTTCCCCCTTTGGGCCACCGGAACTCTCTCGATGGCTTCTTTTTTGAGGAGTGTCGCTACTTCCTTCTTTAACCTTTGTAGCTGGTGGCTTGACGTTGACATCGGGGGAACGGGTGGAGGTAGACGATGGAAACAAAGACAGTACCCATTCTGCAGCGTAGACAACACCCATTGATCTTTTGTAATGGCCTTCCACTCTGTCCTGTGATGCGCAATGCTTCCCCCCACTGGAGTGGGTAACGGCGCTGGGGGAAGTGAAGACTCATTGCTTCTGCTGAGATTTATTGAAGTTGTTGCCTTGACGCTGATTTCCATTTCCTTTGGAATTGCCCTTGCCTTTGTATTGTGACTTTTGTTGGCCCTGCTGGCTCTGGGCTTTCTGCCAGTGAGGGGTTTGAACCCTCTGCTTCGAAGAACCCTTGTTGTTCGAACGGAACTTCTTCCGGAATTCCTTTTTCTTCTCAAGCCCCACGGCTTTGAGGGTGTCTAATTCGGTCTTCATCCGTTGCATCTCCTCATCAGCACTCGCTCCAAAAAGAGACGTGCCTGAAAAAGGAAGGTTAAGGATTCTGGCTTGAGCCTCTGGTTTCAATGCTGTGAGGCGTAACCATGAGGATCTCCTCGCTGTGATTCCATGCACATAGCCATGCGCAGCCAGCGTTGCCCCATCTGCCACCGCTCCTATAATCTGATTGGAGACTTGACCGCCCTCCATCAGAACCTCCTCAAAGTCCTTTCTATATTCCTGAGGAAGTTTTGCAGACAACCTCTGAAGTGAGTCCCACAGAGCTCTATCATACCTGCCGAGCAGCGCTTCCGCATTGGAGACTTTGAGGAAAGAAGCAGAGGTGTTACAAACTCTTCTCCCCCATGAGTCTTGCACCTTGCTATCCTTATCCGGAGGTACTGTGGATGAGGAAGCTACCGCATTGGATTTTCTAGCCGCCGCAATGATTACTGAATCTGGCGGGGGATCAGCTTTGAGGAACAGAGGATCCTCCTCCTCAGGACGATACTTCTTGAGAATCCTCGCTGGAACGGACTTCACCGTTGCCGGAGTGAGGAAGACTTCATTCACTGGTTCCATTATACCCGGGACCAACGGCAACAAAAGTTTGGGTGCCGTTCTGTGTTGCAGGGTTTCAAATATGACAGTCGTCTTGATCTGCGGAGCTGTCATAGGCACTCCCAGCTTCAGGGCTCCCCTGCCGAAGATATCTTGGAACGAGAAAATATCTTCAGGTGGAGATATCCTCGAGCGTGGACTGCTTGTTAGGGTCGGAGAGTATGCTCTGTGAGATCGGGTTCTGGAAGAACTTGAAGAGCTACGGGTCCTCCTGGACCTAGATCTTCTACTTGAACGCGTTCTAGAACGATATCGCTCTCTGTGACGAGATTTTCTCTTACTTGAGTGCCTAGAACGAGACCATTCCTTGCGGGGGAGAGGTTGGTCTCGATACCGTCTTAGCCGATCTGTCGTCTCCTTGTCCTTTGCCCAGTGGTGAAGAGGTCTATTCCACCTTGGGGAAAGATGAATAGTAGGAGATTTGTGGATGGGATCCTTCACTGGTGAACGTGACCGTGGAGGTTGATCCATTTGATCCTGTTGCGATCTTGCAGGGGATTTGGACCTCTCCCTATCCGATGTGCAGCTTTGTCCATCCGAGTATCTGCCACGAGATAATGAGGAAGATGAGGAAAGACTCACTAGAGATCTAGAGGAAGACCCCGACCGAGATCTCTCTTCTGCAATCCTCCTTCTCTTGGCAGGAGGATCCTGCACTGGAGATTGTTCCACCTCCGCAGCTGATGCTGAACCTGGAGAACCCAACTGCGGTCCTAGGACGTGAGCCTGGCCCAATGAGTCACTCTCCTTGTCCTGAATCACCTGTTTCAAAGGTGACCTCTCCTTTGATCTTGCAGGAGAGATGTTCTCTGGCTGCGAAGCGCTCCGTTCCCTGGATCTTTGCTGATCCATCGACGGTGGTCGTATCGACGCCGAGCAGGTAGACGCTCTCTCGACCGTGATTTCTCCAACGTCGACCTCGGGTGGTGATGACTGTCCTTCGATGTGGAGCATCTCGCCGTTGAAGGTTGTCTGCTCGACGTCGACGGAGGCTGTGTCAACGCCGATCGCCGTTGTTTTGTCGGCGACTGAGCGTGCCTCGAGTCCGAATGCCGCTTCGACGTCGAACGCTCTTGACCAGGCGTCGACGTTGGCTGCTTCGACGTCGACCGACGATGTGTCGACAGAGGCTCCCTCGACGCCGAACGACCATGACTAGTCGTCGACGGAGGATGTCTCGACGCCGAACGCCGATGGCCAGGCGTCGACGGAGAATGCCTCGACCTCATAGCATGACGATGCTGCTTCGACATCAGGTGGCTCGCCGTCGAGCTCTTCTGCTTCGACGGTGACCTATCCCTCGACGCTGTCTGTAGCGGAGGTACCTTAGATGTAGACGCTGAAGACATCTTCTTCGTCGCCGTCGACTGCTTCTCCAACGCCGATCCCGACGTCGAATGTGAACCAGTCGGGACTTCTCTCGACGTCGACCGCGCCTTCCGACTTTTCAGCTTCTTGGGAGATCTTCCTCTCTCAGAAAGCCCATAAACTCGAATTCTCTCACGTTCTCTAAGAGTCCTGGAAGTTAAAACCTGGCAGTGTTCACAGGTTTTAGAGGAATGAGATTCTGGTAGGCACAGGATACACACTGAATGAGTGTCAGTCTTGGCCATCTTCCTTCCACACGAAGGACATTTGTCAAAGAGAGAAGGCATCTTTGACAGAAAAATCACCTTTTTTAAGCCTAAAAAAGGTTTCAGTAACACCCTATGTCTAAAAGACGTCGAGTGAAAGCAAAATTTGTAGATTAATTGGAATATTTTTTGACAGAAAGTCAAAAAGAAAGGAGCTGTTTCACCAGGGTCCTGACTGAAGGAGCCGGAAAGAACAACTGACCTAACTGTCACCCCTGAGGCATGATGGGAAGCCTGGGGTCATGGCTGCCTTAAAGGCACGGTGCCAGTTTTTGTTGAAAATGGTTTCATTTTCTATGCTATTGTTTTTACAATGCAGCCTGAGGGCTAACAATGTCTATTTACAAGCAATTTTCAGTATTTATGAGTGGTTTACTCATTAAAACACAAAGTTCAAAGGTTATTTGACCTAATGTGTTTTTCTTTACTTTTGCTTCCTAAATAATTGCAGTGCATGTATATGTGTTTACATTGTTTTACCCTCAGTTATGGAGCTGCATTGATGTGAGAAAAATAATATATGTACATACATATATGTGGAGCGAGATATATGTGTTTTTTACATATATATTTTTATATTGTTTCCGGGGTCCCGCACATGGGCGGGAATATTCAGTGCTTATGACTCCTGGAAGAGAAAAGGACGTTACGTTGTCTTGAGGGGTAGAAAAAGGAAAGTGGTTTAGTACCCATACCTCCATTTATACTCGTGTGGTCCCAAGAGCAAATATAATCTACTACTCGGGGGTCTTCGAATGTAATCACAATGCAGTCTCCCGGGATTGTTTTTCTGCCATTTCCCACCCATGGGGTCCTACGTACCGCCAGAATCCTACCTTGCCAAGTTGGCGGAATGGGGCGGTTGGTATTTAGCCAGTGTTGGGCCTTATTTTTCAGAGACCACATAGGTTCTGCATTGTGGTCCACTAGCTCGGGCACACCTGTCATTACCACTACAAAAGGGCATGCTTCTGGTGGCATGTCAGCAGGAAATCTAACTTCGGTGGGTCCCCTAAGGCCATCTCTATTGGATACTGGGGCCGGGGTTTTCGGGGCCGGGGTTTTAGAGGCTGGAGTTTGAGTCACAGGAGTTTCAGATGCCACTTTTTTTGATGCAGCTGTTTTAGGTGCAGGTGTTATTGTTGACAGGGCATTTCCCTGTGACAGAGTTGTGGCGACATTGGTAGATGGATTCACTGTGCTCTTATTATTCAGTGTTTCCGGAAGTGTTACTTTAGCTGTTGCAACTGGGGGTAAAGGTGCGTTCTTTTGGGTAGTTGCAGGCTTAGGGAGGGTATTTGCAGGCTTAGGGAGGGTTTGTTTATTCTGTTTGTTTCCGCCCGTTTATTTAGCCCCTGGCACTTGGTTAAATTGTGGGAGATTAGTAAACTTGGATAGCTGAATCTCTAGCTGCGCTAACTTTGCTTCTACTGGTTGAAGAAAGGATTTTAATAAGTCAGTGATCTTATTTAGCAGCTGGGAGTTATTGCTATCAGTTGATTCCTTACTACAGGATAGAAGAATAGGGGATTCCAAATTAATGGGGGCAGGAGTGTCATGTGCGGGTGATGGATAATCGCAGAAACTACTAGCTGTTCTGCTCTAAGGGGTGGATTCTCTAACATACTAGAGATATTGCCGATCTCATTGAGGGTGGAATTTTTCGGACCGTTCTTTCTTTTCCTTATTGCGCCCTCCCTCCTCCCTCTTGCTTGCCTTCTTTCATCTGATGTAATTTGGGGTGAAATTTGAGGTATTAGCTCTGGTGTTCTTTCTAGGTATGAGCTTATCTGGGAATCAGAGAGCTGGGAGGCCGACAGGTCCACATTGTTTGGCAGGCTACGCCTGCCCTCACAAAGTGACCTCTGCCCTGCATTATTATCAGGTGCAGGAGTTCTTGCATCGGCCAAGTTACCCATAGAAGATCTCTTAGCGAACGCCAAGTCCAAGGACACCCTTTCCTCCATCAAAGAAATACTTTGATCAATGAATGAGTTTGCCTTGGTAATAAAATCGTCCATGAGGCCTAACAGCTTACCCACACTCCCAGGGGCCTTGATTTTGTTTCCTCTAGTTAGCACTATTTTTCCAATTAGACAAATACAGGGGAAAAGGTTCTAACATAGATATAAGATCAGCGAGACAGAATATATCGAGGGTCGCAGGAGCAGAGTCAGTGAAAAGAGAGTACATACGTTTCGAAATGGATTGCAGGAGGTGGAAGTTAAAGGGGTGGCCCAGTCCAGTCTCTCACGTCCTCGAACGGCCTCAAACGGCCCGCCCTTTGCCCGGGCTTAACCCTGGGCTTGGTCCCGCGCGCGTCTCGCTATCGCGGTAAGCGCAGGATTGATATAGAGAGGAGGAGGAGTCCAGGAAGAGGCAACAGGTGCACGTGGTGTGGTGAGCGCAGGGACCTGTGGGCCTCGTAGTCCCGGACTCGGAAATCCAACGGCGGTAGTCTAATCACCCCAAGAGTCACAACCACACACGAAGTGACGGCAGCAGGGGCACTTCCTCACGGTACTCGGACCTGGAAGCAGGGCAAAGTCACAGTTGCGACTGCGAGCGGCTCCTGCGAAGCGGGGGCCGCGAGTCGCTGATGAAGGAGCCCAAATCAGCTGGGAGGAGTCCGGGAAGAGGCAACAGGCGCGCGTGGTGTGGTGAGCGCAGGGACCTGTGGGCCTCGCAGTCCCGGACTCGGAAATCCAACGGTGGTAGTCTAATCACCCCAAGAGTCACAAGCACACACGAAGTGACTGCAGCAGGGGCACTTCCTCACGGTACTCGGACCTGGAAACAGGGCAAAGTCACAGTTGCGACTGCGAGCGGCTCCCGCGAAGCGGGGGCCGCGAGTCGCTGATGAAGGAGCCCAAATCAGCTGGGAGGAGTCCGGGAAGAGGCAACAGGTGCGCGTGGTGTGGTGAGCGCAGGGACCTGTGGGCCTCGCAGTCCCGGACTCGGAAATCCAACGGCGGTAGTCTAATCACCCCAAGAGTCACAAGCACACACTAAGTGACGGCAGCAGGGGCACTTCCTCACGGTACTCGGACCTGGAAACAGGGCAAAGTCACAGTTGCGACTGCGAGCGGCACTGGTGTTATTAAGAAGGCGATTAAACAAGTATGCAAAATGCATTACATGGACAGAAAGGATTAGTTACTTACCTGTAATCCTAGTTCTCTTCCAGGGGTATCCTCATCAAAGTCATAAGCATTAGAATATTCCCGCCCATGTGCGGGACCCCGGAAACACTATATTATATGTGCCCCACATATATATACACATATATATATAAATAATATATATATAAAAAACAAGCAATAGCAGCCAAATCACATTAGAGCTGAAATATGCTGTGAAGAATGTCCACCATACATGAATAATAAGCATTAGAAACATGAGAAACAACACCAAAGATTGTTTAGAAATTGTTTTAATGCTCAGAAAGCAGTAGAAATTCTCATAACTCACTGGAAGCATATGAAGCTCCCAGGCTGCATTGCAAACACACAGTCTAACAAGACTGAAAAGCTAACCTGTAGCTGAATAGCAAAAAACTGACACTGTGCCTTTAAGGCACCCATGACCCCCTGTATCCCATCATGCCCCAGGGGTGGCAGTTAGGTCAGTTGTTCTTTTCGGAGACTGAAAAACAAACCCAATAACAAATAGGTCAACAATATCTCCTTATGAAAGAGTATCCTTTGCCCGGGGAGGCGGGAGGGTTGCTTATGACTTTGATGAGGATACCCATGGAAGAGAACTAGGATTACAGGTAAGTAACTAATCCTTCTCTTCCAGGGGATCCTCATCAATAGTCATAAGCATTAGAATAGAATAGCGAGCCTCTCCTCATCCCTGCGGGCAAAGGAAAGATAAGACAGAACATCTCATCAATAAGCCTGAGTCGACAAACAGACTACCCAAACAGATTCCTCAAGGAGGCTTGCCCTACTTGAGTATCGGTCCTGGAATCAGAGTCGAGGCAGTAATGCCTCATAAAGGTATGCACTGATTTCCAGGTCGCAGCCTTGCATATTTCCGACATGGGAACGTCATGCAAGAAAGCCACTGTAGCCGCCTTCCCTCTAGTGGAATGCGCTTTTGGAGACATCAACAAAGGTTTTCCTGCTAGTTGATAGGCCAACTTAATGCAAGAGACAATCCACCTGGAGATGGACCTCTTTGCTGCTGGAAAGCCAGTTCTCATTGCACCATAGTTCACAAACAGTTGGTCCGTTTTCCTAATCCCTTTAGTCTTTTCCAAATAAACCTTAAGCACTCTTTTAAGATCTAAGGAGTGAAGTGACCGCCCGGCCGGGGTCGTAGGATTTGGAAAAAGGAAGGGAGGGAAATAGACTGATTTATATGAAAATCAGAGATGACCTTAGGCAAGAAGGATTGGTGAGCCCTGAGTACTACCCTGTTATGGTGGAATACAGTGTAAGGTTCCTTTGCACAGAGCGCTTGTATCTCACTGACTCTGCGCGCAGAGGTAATTGCCACCAAAAAAGCTGCCTTCCAAGAGAGATGTTGTAAGGAAGCCTTGTGGATGGGCTCGAAAGGTGGAGACATTAACCTTGATAGAACTAGGTTTAACTCCCACGGAGGAGAAGGATTTCGCACAGGGGGATACACTTTCTTCAATCCCTGGAGGAAATCCTTGACCACTGGAACCTGAAAGAAAGACACCTGGTCAGGTGACTTCCTATAAGCCACAATAACTGACAAATGCACTCTAATGGAAGCGTACTTCAAACCAGCTGTAGCGAGGGAAAGGAGGTATGGTAAGATGACGCCCTCCTGCCCCTTAATCGGATCCAAATAATGATCCCTACACCACAAGTAAAACCTTTTCCACTTGAAGGCATAGGATGCTCTCGTGGACGGTCTCTTAGCCTCCTTCAAAATGCTCATGCACTCTGGAGGCAAGTTCAAATGTCCGTATTGCAGGACGTCAGGAGCCATGCTGTTAGGTTCAATGATGGGAGGTTGGGATGCATTATCCTCCCGTTCATTTTGCTCAACAGGTCCGGTCTGCAAGGGAGTCGTTTGTATGGACACACAGACAGATGTAGAAGGTCCGGATACCACCACTGCCGAGGTCAGTCTGGAGCAATCAGGATCATCTCCATGTTCGTCCTGAGGAGCTTGGAAACCACTCTCGGAATCAGAGCCAGGGGAGGAAACGCGTATGCGAACATCCCTGCCCAATCCAACAGAAGAGCGTTCCCCTGCGTCCCTGGTCTGTGGAACCTGGACGCGAAGGCGTGGCACTTGGTGTTTTCGTCGTCTGCAAACAAGTCTATGGATGGACGTCCCCAGCAACGAAAAAGCTCTTCTACTACTTCGTCGTTTAGCACCCAGTCTGGCTGATCTTCGAAGTGCCTGCTGAGTGCGTCTGCTTTGACGTTCAACTCGCCCGGGAGATGCACCGCCACTACTGTGAGATCTCGAGCGAGAATCCAATGCCATATTGCCTGAGCCTCTCGAGACAGTGGGCGAGATTATGTGCCTCCTTGCTTGTTCAGATAGAACATGGTTGTCGTATTGTCCGTATGAACCAGGACTGAGTTGGATGTGATCGCTGGCAGGAAAGCTTTGAGAGCCAGGAATACCGCTCTGAGCTCCAGCATGTTGATGTGGTATGTCTGCTCCTGCTCAGACCACCGGCCCTGAATCTGAAGCGGCCCCATGTGCGCTCCCCAGCCGTGCAGGGAGGCATCTGTCACTATAGATTGGGATGGAATGGGCTGGTGAAACGGCACTCCCACCATCACATTGTGTCTCCGAGTCCACCATCCGATGGACTCTTTTGTCGCCTGGGAAAGATGGATTCGGTCCTCCCAACGTCCTGTGGCCTGGTCCCACTGATCCTCCAGAGCCTGTTGCAGAGGACGCATTCTCAGCCTGGCGTTTGGGATGAGAAAGATGCAGGACGCCATGGAACCCAGTAGAGACGCCACTTGTCGTGCTGTTGGAGGTCGAGACTCTAGCAGAATCCCACATTTCAGTTTCATGGAAGAAAGTCTCTCCTCCGAAGGAAACGCTTTTCCCACGCTTGTGTCCAGAACGGAGCCTAGGTAGTGGATGGATTGCGTAGGCTGCTGGACTGACTTCTCCAGGTTCACATGGAGGCCGAGCCTGTGAAGCTGTTGCAGGCACAGATGTAGATCTTGCGTTACCCGTACCGGAGATGGACCCTTTAGGAGCCAGTCGTCCAGATATGGGTAAATGAAGAGACCCTTCTTGTGAAGAAAAGCCGCCACCACTGCCATGCATTTGGTGAAGACTCGTGGTGCGGACTTGAGACCGAAGGGTAACACCTTGTACTGGTAGTGTTTGTTTCCCACAACAAACCTTAGGTACTTGCGATGTTGCTGCGCAATTGGGATGTGAAAGTACGCATCTTGTAGATCCACCGAACACATCCAATCTCCGGCTTGTAGATGAGGACATATTTGGTGAAGCGCCAACATGCGGAACTTTTCCTTGACGATAACCTTGTTTAGGAGTCTTAGGTCGAGTATGGGTCTGAACTTGTCCTCCTGATCTTTCTTGGGGACAAGGAAATATCTGGAGTAAACTCCTTTTCCTCTTAGAGCGAGAGGAACTTCCTCTATCGCTCTTTTTTGCAGCAGGATTTTTACCTCTTGTCGGAGCAAGCTTAGTTGGTGAGGGCAAGAGCTCTTCGGAGGGACGCTCTTTGGAAGAGCCCGGAAACGTATCCTGTATCCATTGCGCAGTATATTCAGCACCCACTGATCTCTTGTGATGCTGACCCACTCTGCCAGGTGTTGTGAAGCACTTCCTCCCACTGGAGTGGGCAACGGCGTCAGAGGAAGCCACTGTTCAGGCTTTTCCTCCTCTCGTGGCGTTGGAGGACTGCTGGTGGCCTCCCCTTCCTCTGCTGGGCTTGCCACGAAACTGGGGTTTCCCTTGAGTTTTGTTTTGGGACCACTGAGGGGTTTGAACCCTCTGTTGACCCCCTCTCCCCCTGTTGGTTTTGAAGCGGCGCTTGAATTCCTTTTTCTTCTCCAAGCCCACCGCCCTTACCGTGTCCAGCTCAGTCTTCATTCGGGTCATCTCTTCGTCCGCATGTTCACCGGAGAGAGCGGAACCCGAAAAGGGAAGATTTAGAATCCGATGCTGAGCATCCGGTTTTAGACCTGTAAGGCGCAACCAGGCCGATCTTCTGGCACAAACTCCATGAGAATAGGAATGAGCCGAAAGCACCGCCCCATCCGCGGCCGTGCTTATCATCTGGTTTGCCACCAGACACCCCTCCGTAACAGTTTCCTCAAAGTCTTGCTGGTCCTCCTTCGGTAGCTTGGCTGTGAATCTTTCCATCGAGTCCCATAAGGCTCTGTCATACCGACCCAGGAGCGCAGCTGCACTGGCGACCTTAAGAGTGGAAGCCGCAGAGTTGCAAACCTTCCGACCCCAGGAGTCTTGGGTTTTGCTGTCCTTATCTGGCGGGACTGAAGACGAACCCGCAACCGCATGTGTCTTCCTCGCCGCTGCCACGATGACAGAGTCTGCTGGAGGGTCAGATTTCACAAACACCGGGTCAGAAGCCGCCGGTTTGTACTTCTTCTGAATGCGTGCCGGTACTGCTCTGAGTGCTGCTGGGGTTAGGAAAACCTCCTTGACAGGGTCCATAATCCCCGGAACCAAAGGCAGCAGAGGTCTGGAGATGGCCCTCTTGTGTAAGGTTTCGAAAATGACTGTCGTCGTTACTTGAGGGACAGACATTTCGATGTTCAGTTTAAGCGCACCTCTCTGCAGAACATCAAGATACGTGCCAATATCATCCACTGGGGAGGACCTGGACGTTGGACTGTCCGTCAAAGTCGGTGAGTAGTCCCTCTTGGACGATCTGGTAGACGAAGTTGAGGAGGTAGACGGAGTACGTCTATGTCGATGGTGAGAACTAAGTCTTTGCTCCCGCGACTTCCTTGAGCGCTCCTCTCGTCTAGGAGAGCGAGATCTGACACGATCTCTTGTCCGATGTTCCCTTCGAGGAGATCGGGATGCCCTGGGGGATCTGGCTGGCGACAGCACGGGAGATCTGCCCCGAGGAGATCGAGACCTTTTCCGACCTTCCAGTCTAGGTTCCCTTGCAGGAGATCGAGACTTTCTCCGACCCTCCAGTCTAGGCTCCCTTATAGGAGAACGGGATCTTCTTGGCGCTTTGGAGGGTAGCGTCACAGGGGATGTGCGCCTGGGAGGGCTGCGCTTGTCCATCTCCTCCACCAGGTTTTGGAGGGGATACCTGTGGTGTGGGCTGGCATACTCCTGCATACGCTTGGTAGGCCCGTCGTCTCTCCAATGGTCCAAGGACCTGTACCATCTAGGTGACAGCCTGATGCGCCCCGCCAAAGGATCTGGACGACGCTCAGGAGTTCTGTGAATAGGACTTCTGGACCTTGAATGCTCAGAAGAGGAGCCAGAGGATCGATATGATGAATGGTGAGAAGCAGACTCTGTCACCATGATCGTATCCGAGTGTCTCGACGTCGAGCGTTCCTTTCTCGTAGCCGAACGCCTTCGAGGAGTCGGAGGGTCAAACAATCTCGACCTCGAATGTCCATGAAAGGTTCTGTAGTCTCTCGACGTCGAGCGGCGATGAGCAGCCGTCGACGGAGCTTTCTGCTTCGACGTCGAACGGCGGTGTCCGGTCGGCGACGGGGACCTCTGCCTCGACGCCGAACGCCGATGTCCTGTCGTCGACGGAAGCCTCTCTCTCGACGTCGAACGACCTCGTCCTGTCGTCGACGGAGCTTTCTGCCTCGACGTCGAACGGCGATGGCCAGCCGCCGACGGAGATCGCTGTCTCAACGACGAATGCTTGTGCGACGACGGCGGAGGGGTATTGGGCACCCTCGACGCCGAGCGTTGCTGCTGCACCGACGGAGACCGCGTCCTCGACACCGATCGACGAGCCACTGTCGACGGCGGAGGGGTCACACTTCTCGATTCCGGTCGTCGCCTGGTTGACGACGGCGAAGTGACCTCCCTCGACGCCGGTCGCCGCCTGGTTGACGACGGCGGAGGAGTAATGGATCTCGACGCCGACCGTCGCCCGGTTGACGGCGGCGGAGTAGCCTTCCTCGACGCCGGTCGCCGCCCGGTTGACGACGGCGGAGGGGATTTCGACGACGGAGCTGGTGCTTTCGACGTCGCCGACGTACCTGGTCTTCTTCTCGACGGCGAGCCCGCCGTCGACGGTAGTTTCGAAGAGGAAAATTCCACCTGTGGATCTATTCTCAGCGCCGAGCTCGACGCTGAAGTTGAAGGGCGTGAAGACTTCTTTTTGGAAGAGGTATGAGTGTTCTTGGAGCCCTTCTTCACTGGAGATCTCCCTCTCGAAGCTCTGTGAGCCAGGCCATAAATTCGAATTCTCTCCCTGTCCTTGAGAGTCCTTCCTGACAGGTTCTCACAATGAGGACAGGTGTCTGGATCATGATCTTCAGGCAGGCAAACGATGCAGACGTCGTGGCTGTCTGATTTGGCCTTCTTGTTGCCACAAGAAGGACATTTATCAAAGAGTGAAGGCATTTTTAGAGGAAAATGCTCACCAAACTGCTGAAAACAAGCAGTATCTTACTTGACTGGGTGTAAGACGTCGAAGTAAGAGTAAAAGTTGTCAAAAAGAAGCAATTTTTCTGTCAAAAACCAGAAAAATAGTGGAGCTGTGTAACCAGGGTCCTTCACTGAAGGAGCCGGAAAGAACAACTGACCTAACTGCCACCCCTGGGCATGATGGGATACAGGGGGTCATGGGTGCCTTAAAGGCACAGTGTCAGTTTTTTGCTATTCAGCTACAGGTTAGCTTTTCAGTCTTGTTAGACTGTGTGTTTGCAATGCAGCCTGGGAGCTTCCTATGCTTCCAGTGAGTTATGAGAATTTCTACTGCTTTCTGAGCATTAAAACAATTTCTAAACAATCTTTGGTGTTGTTTCTCATGTTTCTAATGCTTATTATTCATGTATGGTGGAAATTCTTCACAGCATATTTCAGCTCTAATGTGATTTGGCTGCTATTGCTTGTTTTTTATATATATATTATTTATATATATATGTGTATATATATGTGGGGCACATATAATATAGTGTTTCCGGGGTCCCGCACATGGGCGGGAATATTCTAATGCTTATGACTATTGATGAGGATCCCCTGGAAGAGAACAAGGAGACTCAATACATTTTTAAAACTTGCTCATGGCATTGTATAATTGGAAGAAAAAATTGAGAAATACAGTTGTAGCAGCACTGTACGTAAATAAATAACAAAAACAACCCGAATTGGACTTGGTGATCAGCATGTGCAAGTGACACAAAAGGTGGCGACTCAAGTGACAATTGTGATCAGCATGTACGGCGCATGGTGTAGAGGTGCTTAAATATATACAGTGAATAACGAAAACAATGTGGTTCCGAATGAATTATAATGCGAAGGTTTGTGGCAGGTTAGGTTGATTAATTTGGATGAGCCACACTGGGGAATGTGCCATTTATTGCGCTGAACGGTCGACGACGTTTCGATCCTTATTGATTGGGATCATCTTCAGGACCGGGTTGTGGTTGATAAACTGTGCTGTAAATGGAAGGAAGGAAGAAGGTAAGGTTGAGTGGGCCATCCATTTCATGGTTGGTTAGATGAAGCCATTTGTGTTTCGGTTAAGTTTAGTGATGAAGGATCAAGAATTTTTTTCAGGCTAGAGCCAGTCAATGATCTCTGAAGTACTTATTTTGCCAGCCCAACAACGTTTTATGTGCTGGTTTAACTGCTTTTTATTTAGAAATTGTTTGCTTGTTTGGATCCCTTATCCTGTATGCTATTAACTGTTCCTCTTGCACACTCTTTGGTTTTACCCTGCAGTCATACTAACATGTTCTTCGGTTTACTGCTTTTTTTTAATTACAAAATGAAGACAAACACGCATAGGCTTTCTTAAAAATGGGAATAAAATACTGGTCCTTTGACAAAAGTATCTTCTATAATATTTTACTATATATCGATTTTCGGTTCTCGGCTCACAACACGAAATTCATCTTTTTTTTCCTTTGAGGTAGAGCTTAACTTTGTTGTTACAGTGTGTTCACACAACCAAATGAAGACAACATCTGTGGTGTGAAAATGCAGGCCTACCAGTTTCACCCGATTTACATATGATTCGCTCACTTTCTGCAGTATGAATAATCAAAGAGGGATTAAGCAATAAGGGTGCGAGTTCACAAATTTGAGCCTGGTATGGGTATTATGTGTAATAAAAAGGAGTATGTGGTCAATAGGGTATTTAACAAGTGAAAAACAACCTTTCAAATGGAGATTGCAAATGCCAATGGCCACCCTGGACAACTTTATCCGATTTATAAACATTTATTTCACCAGTAAACCCTTTGCTATTTGTTTTAACCTATCTGCCGGAAAGGTTTTCAATGGGATAAACTGTACTGACATTGGACTGATCACAGGCACTACTAGATGTCACCCACTTATTATAATAAACAGTGTTTCCCTCTACTTTTTCATAAAGTAAAAGGATGATTTTCACATCGGGCAAATAGTACAAGTGATAACTACAGAAGACAATATATCACCACTTTTGGAAGAGTCTTTACTAACCTGTACTGTAGGTGTACACCTCGTCCCAGGGGAAGGAGTTCCAGGATACGAAATCCAAATTTATATCCAGATTGTCCAAGTTGTGTTCCTAAAGCATGTCAGATAGAGACAGGAAGTCAGTGTATTGCAGATGAAGGATTGGAATAATCAATGTAAGAAATTGGGCTTTAATTGAGAAGAATGGGAGTCCTTCACAAGTAACAGGTCCGCAATTGTCTTATTACTGGGAACCAAGTACTCCAATGTAGTACTTGACTCCCTCAAGGTAGCTAAGCAGAGCAGTCCAAGGCCTTCTCAGTGGAGGTGGTATGGGCTAGCAATCCCAATCTGTTTGCACGCAAAAACACTACTCAATAAATTTTACAGCCAGTGCTTTTTCTTTTATAAAGGAAAAGTACTTTTGTGACAGCCTTATACAACATTACACCTCTAGTGGGTCCTGAACCCCATAATCAAAATACCCCCCACCTATACCAGATGCAACATCACAATGCAAAGGGATGTCACTTTAAATAAGGCAGGCCTACTTGCAGTGTCAGGGGAACACCATATTAATAAAGAGAATGCCAAGTCATATCATCCTTTGTCAATGTAACAATATGTACATATTTGTGGTATATATAAGGTATTCCTACTGACTTTGTCAGGGCATCACTACATTCACAGAATCTACACATCATGCTTGAACATCATTAAAATAAATTAGCACAGTAATAATTCTCAATAGCATTCATATTAAACTTGATAAACATTCATTGTTTAACCCCCCTCAGTACCGAGGGCATAACGGTTAAGTCCTCAGCTGTGGCACTGGTGTGCGAGGACGTAACCCGTTACATCATCGGCACACCACCGCCGGATTTCCTTTTTTTACTGCCTCTGTAGGTGGGGAAGAGCTTCCCCAACCTCCTGAGGTATTATTTTGTTTTTCAATGTAATGACGATCATGCAAATGTGGGAGTGCAGAGGATTCTGGGTAAGAAAATATTAAGGGATACACTAAAGCTACACCTCCCTGGGCTCCCCCAGGTGTCTAGTGTTTAGAAATGTCTGGGTCTGGTAAGTTTCCCTAGATGGCCGTCGAGCCCGGGGCCAAAAACGCAGGTGACTCCCTTGCAAAACCAGGTTATTTCGTGACAAAGAGTTCTGATGTCTCCACAATAAGTTTTGGGCAATTTCCTGCTGCAGGCACTAGGCTTACCCATACAAGTAATGTACCATTTTTAGCGGGAGACTGGGAGAATGCTGGGTGGGTGGAGGCTTGTGGCTCCCCACAGATTCCAGAACTTTCCATCACAAAAAGGTGTTTTTTTTTTTATACAAAGTTTGAGGTTTGCAAGGGATTCTGGGTAACAGAACCTGGTGAGAGCCACACAAGTCACCCCATCCCAGATTCTCCTGGTTGTCTAGTTTTCACAAATGTACCGGTTAAGCAAGTTTTCCCTAGATGCCGGCTGAACTCGGGCCCAAAATCTACAGCAGGGCACACTGCAAAAAAAGGTGCCAGTTTTCACTGGAAAAATGTGATGTGTCCATGTTGCGTTTTGGGCCGTTTCCAGTCGAAGGCACTAGGCCTACCTACACATGTGAGGTACCGTTTTTATCAGCAGACTTAGGGGAAAACAGAATAGTAGTGTTATTATCGTTAGTCTCTCTATGCATTTAGGTCTTCCAAATGTAAGACAGGGTGTAAAAAAAAAAGTCCTTTTGAAAAACACCCTCTAATTCACATACTAATACGGGTACCCACAAATTCAGAGATTCACAAATAACCACTGCTTCTAGACTCCATATCTTGTTCCCATTTCAGATATACATAGGTTTTATTGATAGCTATTTTTCACTCTCTATTTTACCAAATTAATGTACACCATGAAAAACCAATGCAAGGTGCAACTCAGTTATTGGCTCTGGATACTTCGGGTTCCTGTGTACCTGAAAACCTCTTATCTCTGTAACGAGAAGAGTCCAGTGGACGTAAAGGTATATAGCTTTCAAAAATCTACCATAGTTTGAAGAAGTTACAGGTGAAAATTTAGGCACAAATGGCTGTTTTTTCCAACTACATTTTAATATTTTTTTTATTTCAACTGTTACTTTCTATAGGAAAACCTTGAAGGATCTACACAAATGACCCCTTGCTGAATTCAGAATGTTGTCTACGTTTCAGAAATGTATAGTTATCCGGGATCCATTATTGGATTCACACCAATTTCCAACACTAATTGGAAGGAGCTTGAAACCACACAAAAATAGTAAAAATAGTATATCTCAAAGTAGAATGCCAAAACTGTCTGCCTGCTCCTGGAAGCTGGGAAGATGGCGATTTTAGCACCACAAACCCTTTGTTGATACCATTCGCAGGGAAAAAAACTGCTTTCGCAGCACTTTTTTTCCCATTTTGCCCAAAACCCTCAAAATGTTGCTGCATTTTGCCTAATTTCTCGACCCCCTCCAGGGGAATCTGCAAATCCTGGGTACCTTTAGAATCCCCAGCATGTTGGAAGAAAAGGACGCAAATTTGCCATGGAAACCTTATGTGGACCAAAAGTTATGGGGACCAAAAGTACGGCAGAACGGAGAAAAAAGGCCTGGCAACGAGGGGGTTAATAATATTACCGTCAAGAAAGCATTTGTGTCCGAGTCTTTCTTCACAATCTAGCGGCCACAGAATTCATCCACTGGACAAACAACAAGCAGTCCACGCATTCGGGAGCAATAGTTCCAACTCCAGTAGTGCTTGAAACGGAGTGAAACCTCTTCCTGGGTCAAACTTTTAGAGACCCAGGAGACATAGGACTAGAATTGTTATAACAAACACACGTGGTGCTGCTTTCAATTGCAGTACTTCATTTGGTAAATGTTGATGATATCCCTATCCCTCTTTGGGGCACTATCACCAACTAGAGGCAGTTTTCAGCTCCCACTTGGGATATTATGAGGCACAGCAGGCCTGAATTTCTAAATAAGTAAACAGCCATGCTGCTTTGTTTATTTTCACTGCAGTCAGTTCAACTTTATTCAGTTACAATTTGTAAAACCATAAAAGTTATCAATACATTAAAATATAACCACAATTCATCACAGTTAAATTACATTCCACAATGGTCCATTGTAATCAATAACATAAGTTAAATACAAATGATCGTAACCATTGATTTAAAAGCCCGATAGCAAAGTTAAAATATCCCAGGGTTTTTACTGGGGTATACGTCTCTTAAAGATAGACTTAAACCCTCACCCTTGTTAGCATTTAATCAAGACAGGCCCTAGACTTCACCATGGATTTCAGGTAACCAAGGACAGGAAAGATACATTCTTCCTTCAACAATTTTAAACACAGGAGAACCGGGCGAGCCTGCTTAAAATTATTCCTCTTTAAAATCGGGACAAAAAAAAACATCTGGGGATCCTCATAAAAAATGCAAAATAATACAAAGTGTAGCAAATCCTGTGGAGACTCCCCTTCGCAGCCACAGGGTGCTAACAACTGACCCCTACTACTCGCCCTAGGTATGGCAAGCAGGAGGTGAGAAAGATCCAGGCGAAACCTGGTTAGTAAAAAACGTTCGTAAATTCTTAAAAAGCCCAGGAGGTAAGGCTCAGCTAATGATGTTGTCTTTAGCATTAAAAATTTACCGAAGCGAATTTTCCGCAATTCCAGCTCTTCCCTCTCCAGTTTCCTTAAGCTGCTAAAGGACTCCCTTATTAACCCCACATCCTTTTTAGGTATTTGTTCAGGGTTGGGGTACAATTCGACTCGTCCTAAACTTTCACAACTATTCTTAATATATCTAAGCCAAGGTATACGGAGCGCTTAGTCAAGGGTCATACACACTTTTAAATAGATTGGCTCAACGTTAATCCCTCATTCGACCAAATTTTTTTTTTTTTAAACAAATTTTATTCAAAGACTGCATACATTTCGCAGAGCTCTGTACCCCAGAGCTATCTGCAGGTCAAGTAAGTCACAACAATTAGATTGCAATCCATTTTTTCTTATAGGAAACAAGCCAGTACAAACAAAAGAGGATTAGCCCCCCCCTCCCCCCTGAAACTCCCCCCTCCGGGATCCCACCCATCCCCGTCGCATGGTCTCCATTACACGTCTCCAGTTCATTATGCATGCAACCACCAGAGTGCAAGCACAAGCAATCATAACCCCTTCACATTCGACCAAATTTTAACCAGAAGGTTAGGGGACGGAGTGCCAAGATGTCACTTAAATAAGGCACCCCCAGTTCTTCGTGTACCACCAGGTTGGACACGCCACGAGGAGCACCCAATAAGCACTTCAAGAAAGTGTTCTCGGATACCTGTAAATCATCTATGGTAACATGCCCCCATATTTCTCTGCCATAAGAAGCTATCGCTACACTCTTGGCTTGGTAGATCTTTAGCAGTGCTGCAATAGGTCCATTTCCCAGTTTAGAGGCAAAATCAAAAATAATTGCATTCACCCGCACCAGGTCCCCTTTCTTTCTATGTTGGAGAGGGCCCCATTTCATTTGGTCATCCAATACGACCCCCAAATAATAGAAAATGTCTGTGCGCGGTACCTTAGCCAAACCTACCCTGAATTGAAAGAGTTTTTGGGGCGAATACCCACCTGCATAACGTAGGATATAGAGTCATTTATAGATAAATCCCAATCCGGCATAAAGGTGGAAAAGGCATCAAGCAGGGTTTGTAGCCCCCTAGCGGTCCTAGATAAAAGGACAGTGTCATCTGCGTGGAGTAGTACAGGGAGGCCACGTCGGCCTATGTTCGGAAAAATCTACCCCGTTAGTAAAAGGAATTTATCTAAATCATTGATATAAAGGTTAAAAAAGAAAGGAGCCAAGATAACCACTTGGCGTACACCTCTTCTTATATCAAAGTTTTGTGACACGTAAATCCTGCGAGAATCTAACATTGGCCTTGGTTCCAGGGTAAAGGTCTTCTAATAAATACACAATATTTCTGTCTACTCCAACGTCTGTCATGGACTGCTACAGTTTGGTCCTATTCACGATTTCAAACACGGAAGACAAGTCCATAGATGCTGAATAAATGGTGTCAGAACGTGCAAACGCGTATTTGTTAAGAATCATAGTAAGGTTAAGGCGCTGGACCACCGTGGACCGGCCTGGGCGGAACCGGTACAGTAAATTTGATAATATGTCATGTTCCTCTGCTCAGCAAGCCAACCTATCTAAAAGCACTCCGCCCACCACCTTAACCACCGAGTCCAACAGCTAAATCGGTCTATAACAATGTGTGCTGTCACGGACACCCTTAAACTGGCACTATAGTCGAAGTAGCCCAGGACTCAGGGCATCCTGTCCTTGCCGCAGCATTAATTACAGCAGCAAGGACCGGAGCCCAAAAGGTAGAGTCAGATTTAAAAAGGTTCGGAGGGATACCGTCGGGTCCCGGGGCTTTGTTGCTTGTCAGCCCGGCGATACCCTCCTCGACCTCGCCCAAGTTCAAGGTCAAATCCCGACCTGACTGACGGTTAACTCAGGTGGGCTTTCAAAAATGGTAATGTGTGCACCTATTGCACTGCCTTAATCGTGCTCTAAAAAGGGGCTGTTAATAATGCTCCAGAATCTAGAGCTATTACTCGGGTGCTTGCCTCAATCAACCCCTTCCATGCTTCCTTCTGAACAGACTTAAGTCTGGCCAGTTTCAATTTATAATCTCTACGACACGCTCTGACATGGGTCTGATTTCTTGGACTTCTGTTTAAGGCTTCCCGCAGTTTTCTTGCCGGCAGCGAGCAGGTGGAGTCAAACCATCTAGGGGTTGGGATGACTGTAATGCGGGCAGGGACACTTAAAAGGTCTAACTAGAATGACCCTTGTTTAAAAGACCCTCATACACGTGCAATCATGGTGGTATGGGCGGTGTATCTTGATTCTCCGCCTTCGTTTACACGTCTGTGCAGAATCACAGGGTCAGTTGGTATGCACCCTCCACCCGGAGGAGAACACCCTAGGTTAAAACAGTAGTGATCAGTGATTATTGGTGAGGTGACAGTGCTCTACTTAAAAGCAATCCAATCTTGCCGGGAAAGAGATAATTTTATTAGCCGGGATTGAATTGGCAATGGAGGATATGGTTGAATACGTGTGAGAAGAATTATTAGGATTCATACATATTCAATCCTCCTGTGTACAAAGATGGTCGACATGTTTCAGCCTTTGTCGCCCAAAGGGTCGGTGCGGCTTTCTTCAGGACCAGGTGAGTTCAGTGAAGGAGGTGGCTTAGGCCTACTCTCTATTGACGGTCGGAAATGGACCTATAAGTGAAAAAGAGGTAGTGTTGCTAGGGTGTGGGTCATGATAATTAATACAAAAAGAGAAAAATAACGTGGTGTATTTTTACAAATTAAGACTACGCTGTCAGACTCCCTGACTACAGGGGACGAAAACCACCTACTCAGTACTGGTAAAACAAGTCATGAAAGGGGACTTTAAATAGCACTTTGTTGAAAGGTAGGTGCCGATTTTTACATGCTCCTCCCCTTCGGTACCTTGAGACATGAGTAAATCAGTGGGATATGCAAAGACCTCTGTAAAGAAGGCAGCTACTACAAATTCCCTGCATAAGTTCGGGGTATGCGGGATAATGTTATTGTTAAAAAGCGCTGTTTTGTTATTACCCTGAAAAGGCGATAGAACACTCCTCTTGAAACACATACCTTCCATTAGTTTTTTGGAACTTTCCACGGGTACCCAGAGGCTTGAAAGAGGGGCTCCTACAAAAACATAAGAAGATTACAGTCTTGGGGCCCAAAGGGTACTTAACTCTGTCAGGCTGTTCGAGCCTTCGTTCTAAACGCGCCATACCTTGTAGCTCCACTCGAAAACCTGCAGCTTGTGCTGTCTCTGCCTCTCGCGGTCCCGGATGCGGCTGTAGCCTGCAGTGCCGGGTTAAATGGTCGTATTCCGCGTAGAGGTGGAGAAAAGACTATTGAGAGTTATTTAGTCAATCATTAATAAAGCGTAATGAATATAAACATAAAAACGGTGTTTTTTCACAAGGATGTGATATTATCCTGGAGTATGATTTATGTTTATAATTTACATACGGAAATGAGTGGTGATTTTAAGGAAGGGAATGTCACTGACAGAAAACAGACTTCCGTGTTGGTGTCTATCTTACGTGTGTTAGAGCTAACCATTTAGTTCTAGTACCCTGATTACTTTGAGGCACTGTTGTTAGTATTTGAGGTATGGTAAAAAGGAGGGAGTGTTCTAGGTTCATACATTGATCACTGGAATTAACTTTTCGTAGTGATAACCGGATTTCATTCATTTGGTTCTCGATCTTTTGGAGGCATAAGTCATTTGTAGAGGCTTAGCCATGGGACACCATCGTTCAATCCCCGTTGATCTGTTCTCAGACGGTGAACCCACCTCTGTTCTTTTTCGAACAAGATGCGCTCAGCATTATGGTCTTTGGTGGTCAGTGTTTCTAAGATGACCCATTTAAGGTCTTCCACAGTGTGTCCTTTCTCCAAATAGTGGTTGGCCATCTTGGTCGTTGCCTTCTTGCATTTGACATTGCTTCTGTGTTCACAGATTCTTTGCCGTATCTTCCTGCATGTCATTCCGATATACTGCATATTGCAGGGGCACGTGATCATATAGATCACGTGACTAGAATTGCAATTCGTGTGGGATTTCAAGTACCATTTCAGGTCTGGTAACAGTTGGATCGTTCTCGTGGGCGTCGTTAGGGGACATACTGAACAATTCCCACATGGAAAGTGTCCTTGGACAGGTGGAAGGTCCCAGAGACGTGTTTGTTTAGTTCTCTGTTCCAATCGCGGTCTAGTATGTACTAGGATGTCCTTTAAGTTCTGTGTTCGTTTATTAGAGAATCTTGGTTTCGGCCATGAAAGGTCTGCAGAGGTGAGGATTCGCCAGTGCTTATTAATTATTTTCTTGACCTGATTCGAAGCCGGACTGTATGTCGTGACACAGGTCATGAGATCTTCTTCTTGGATTCTCGGGTTGGTCTCTAGGAGGCTTTCACGGTTCTGGTTCCGTGCTCTTTTCTTGCACTTCTTGATCACTCTCTGTGGGTAATCTCTTGCTGACAGTTTTTTGCATAGATCGTTGGCTTGGAGTTGGTATTCTTCAATTTTGCTGCAGTTCCTCCGTAAACGTAAGAACTGGCTGAATGGGAGATTCTCCCTCAGAGGTCGTGGGTGATGGCTGTTGAACGACAGCAAGCTGTTTTTGGCCGTTGGTTTAAAAAAGGTTTTTGTTTGTAACATGCCATTGTCCACGTAGATGGTGATGTCCAGAAAGTCTAGACTCTCTTTGCTTGAGGTGTATGTAAACTTCAGCCATTGGTCTTGTTCATTCAGCCATTTGTGAAACTGTGCCAGGCTGTCAGCACTGCCTTCCCAGATGAGGAGAACGTCATCTATGTAACGCTTCCAGAAACGGATCTGTCTCTGGAAGGGGTTACATACATTGTTGACAAATGTCCTTTCGAAATCGCTGACGTACAGTCCGGCCACACTCGGGGCGAATGTACTTCCCATCGAGGTGCCGTGTCGCTGTTTATACATGGTCGTGTCAAAAAGAAAATAGTTTTCTGTTAACGCCAGTCTACAACACTCCAAAATAAAATGCCTTGGTGTCTTGTAATTCCAATCCATATTGAATAGGATATTCTCCAAGGTGTCCAGAGTCTTTCCTTGTGGGAGACTTGTGTATAGACTTTCCACGTCCAATCCTACAAGGATCATGGAAGTCTCACAAAAAGTTACGGAGGTAAGATGGTTGAGCAAGTCTCTCGTATCCTTGAGGTACGTTGGAGTCTTTTGAGTTAGAGGTTTTAAGTATTCATCCACAAACTGGGATAAGGGTTCCAATACTGAACCAATACCGGACACTATGGGGCGTCCCGGAGGAGGGCTACTTGCTTTATGTGTCTTCGGTAGAGAATAAAAATATGGTATTCTCGGGGTATCAGTATGTAAAAAATCAGCTTCTTTTTTAGAGAGCCAGTTATGTGCCTCAGCTTCCTCAATCATCAGAGTTATGGTTTGTTGTAGCCTGGGTGTGGGATCCTCAGTTATTATTTCATAGAAGGTGTTATCAGATAGCAGTTCCAGACATTGTTCTTGGTATCTCTCTTTTGTAAGTAGGACAATTCCTCCACCTTTGTCCGCCGGTTTAATTACCAGATCATTGTCATTTTTCAGTTCTTGAAGAGCAAGTTGTTCTCTCTTCGTGATGTTTTGAAATGGTTTCTTTGTCAGAGTTGTTAGGTCATCAAGATCATACATTACTGCTTGTTCAAAGGTCTGTATTTCTATCGGTACCTGTGAATTCAGAGGGCAGTATCTTGACTTTTTCCTGAGCGTGGTGTCTCCATCATTAGTAGCTGCGGAGAATCAAGATACACCGCCCATACCACCATGATTGCACGTGTATGAGGGTCTTTTAAACAAGGGTCATTCTAGTTAGAACTGTATCCAGGTTACACAGGACAAGTGATCCCCCCTCCCCCTCTTTTTGATTAACAGTAACTGAAGCCAAGGAACTTGGTGGGATCACGGATTTTCCTTCTCCCCCTCTTTGATCACTACGTGTTAGCTGCGAACAGCAGTGGGAGCTACACATACACACTACTTCTGTAGGTGTCAATAAGAACTTTGGACTCTAGAATAGCAGGACCAGGATTACCATGGCGTCCAACTTTGGCCTAAGCTATTCCATAGAGGAAATAGACGAAATACTCGCCAGACCCCAACTCCTGGCGGACGCTAATCTGACTCAAACCCTGGTGAACAAGGATGAATGGGATGAACTAACAGAGTTAAAAAAAGAACAGATAAGAACCGCTGTTCACGGTATCATTATGACTGAATATCTTCGCGTCAATGCTGCACCCAGAGGCCTTTGGGTGACAAATAGCCCACGAATCTTCCTCAAAGACTTAGCCTTTAGGAAAGATTGGTCGTCAATCTCGTGGAAATGTACCAGAGATTATCTGGTACTTATAATCAAAACGGCGACAAGATTAACAGATGAATTACAGATTAAGATACAAGTAATCGAGACTAAACTAAACACCATGGTAGATATAAGCATCTACAAACGAAAGCTGGATGAAATAAACAAAGAAATGAGCGACAACCAGGAATATCTCACGCAACAGAAACTCCAGAAACTTTCTAAGGAGCTTAAGAGGTTCTCCATCGAACGAATACATCCATACAGTAGCAAAGATTTCAAAAGCAATGATAATGCTTCCAATCACAGCACCAACAGCGGCTCTTCAGTGGATGGGTCCGACAGTGGTGGGGATGACCAATATAACAACAGGAGAAGAGGCAATTTCAACAGGCGAGGCAACCGTAGAGGTAACAACATGTGGTCACACTACCAAATGGGCCCCCCCATGCCCTTTCAACCATACAATCCACACTTTCAGAACTGGATGCCTCCCTTCTTCCAAGGCCCCCCAATAAACCATCAACAACAACAACAATTAGGACCTAACTTCAACCAGCGTCCTTTTTTAGGAGGAGGCCGTGCCCCACAGAGACAAAGGGGCAGAGGAGTGACCTGGTCCGACCAACCACGTCAAGTACAGACCAGGAGTGTCACCAAAGCCAAAGCAGGGCCGAGTACAGCGACCTGATTGTAAACTTAACAGAAAAGATACTCACTCAAGATCAAGTGAAGGTACTCAATAAAGGCCTAGGGTTCGTACCCACACCGAACCTGGATATTTTCAAAACTAAATGTGAAGTATCTGAATTTTGTCGGAAATTGAAACTGAAAGCCTTTTTTGGAGGACAAGGAGCAGCTACTAATGATGGAGACACCACGCTCAGGAAAAAGTCAAGATACTGCCCTCTGAATTCACAGGTACCGATAGAAATACAGACCTTTGAACAAGCAGTAATGTATGATCTTGATGACCTAACAACTCTGACAAAGAAACCATTTCAAAACATCACGAAGAGAGAACAACTTGCTCTTCAAGAACTGAAAAATGACAATGATCTGGTAATTAAACCGGCGGACAAAGGTGGAGGAATTGTCCTACTTACAAAAGAGAGATACCAAGAACAATGTCTGGAACTGCTATCTGATAACACCTTCTATGAAATAATAACTGAGGATCCCACACCCAGGCTACAACAAACCATAACTCTGATGATTGAGGAAGCTGAGGCACATAACTGGCTCTCTAAAAAAGAAGCTGATTTTTTACATACTGATACCCCGAGAATACCATATTTTTATTCTCTACCGAAGACACATAAAGCAAGGAGCCCTCCTCCGGGACGCCCCATAGTGTCCGGTATTGGTTCAGTATTGGAACCCTTATCCCAGTTTGTGGATGAATACTTAAAACCTCTAACTCAAAAGACTCCAACGTACCTCAAGGATACGAGAGACTTGCTCAACCATCTTACCTCCGTAACTTTTTGTGAGACTTCCATGATCCTTGTAGGATTGGACGTGGAAAGTCTATACACAAGTCTCCCACAAGGAAAGACTCTGGACACCTTGGAGAATATCCTATTCAATATGGATTGGAATTACAAGACACCAAGGCATTTTATTTTGGAGTGTTGTAGACTGGCGTTAACAGAAAACTATTTTCTTTTTGACACGACCATGTATAAACAGCGACACGGCACCTCGATGGGAAGTACATTCGCCCCGAGTGTGGCCGGACTGTACGTCAGCGATTTCGAAAGGACATTTGTCAACAATGTATGTAACCCCTTCCAGAGACAGATCCGTTTCTGGAAGCGTTACATAGATGACGTTCTCCTCATCTGGGAAGGCAGTGCTGACAGCCTGGCACAGTTTCACAAATGGCTGAATGAACAAGACCAATGGCTGAAGGTTACATACACCTCAAGCAAAGAGAGTCTAGACTTTCTGGACATCACCATCTACGTGGACAATGGCATGTTACAAACAAAAACCTTTTTTAAACCAACCGCCAAAAACAGCTTGCTGTCGTTCAACAGCCATCACCCACGACCTCTGAGGGAGAATCTCCCATTCAGCCAGTTCTTACGTTTACGGAGGAACTGCAGCAAAATTGAAGAATACCAACTCCAAGCCAACGATCTATGCAAAAAACTGTCAGCAAGAGATTACCCACAGAGAGTGATCAAGAAGTGCAAGAAAAGAGCACGGAACCAGAACCGTGAAAGCCTCCTAGAGACCAACCCGAGAATCCAAGAAGAAGATCTCATGACCTGTGTCACGACATACAGTCCGGCTTCGAATCAGGTCAAGAAAATAATTAATAAGCACTGGCGAATCCTCACCTCTGCAGACCTTTCATGGCCGAAACCAAGATTCTCTAATAAACGAACACAGAACTTAAAGGACATCCTAGTACATACTAGACCGCGATTGGAACAGAGAACTAAACAAACACGTCTCTGGGACCTTCCACCTGTCCAAGGACACTTTCCATGTGGGAATTGTTCAGTATGTCCCCTAACGACGCCCACGAGAACGATCCAACTGTTACCAGACCTGAAATGGTACTTGAAATCCCACACGAATTGCAATTCTAGTCACGTGATCTATATGATCACGTGCCCCTGCAATATGCAGTATATCGGAATGACATGCAGGAAGATACGGCAAAGAATCTGTGAACACAGAAGCAATGTCAAATGCAAGAAGGCAACGACCAAGATGGCCAACCACTATTTGGAGAAAGGACACACTGTGGAAGACCTTAAATGGGTCATCTTAGAAACACTGACCACCAAAGACCATAATGCTGAGCGCATCTTGTTCGAAAAAGAACAGAGGTGGGTTCACCGTCTGAGAACAGATCAACGGGGATTGAACGATGGTGTCCCATGGCTAAGCCTCTACAAATGACTTATGCCTCCAAAAGATCGAGAACCAAATGAATGAAATCCGGTTATCACTACGAAAATTAATTCCAGTGATCAATGTATGAACCTAGAACACTCCCTCCTTTTTACCATACCTCAAATACTAACAACAGTGCCTCAAAGTAATCAGGGTACTAGAACTAAATGGTTAGCTCTAACACACGTAAGATAGACACCAACACGGAAGTCTGTTTTCTGTCAGTGACATTCCCTTCCTTAAAATCACCACTCATTTCCGTATGTAAATTATAAACATAAATCATACTCCAGGATAATATCACATCCTTGTGAAAAAACACCGTTTTTATGTTTATATTCATTACGCTTTATTAATGATTGACTAAATAACTCTCAATAGTCTTTTCTCCACCTCTACGCGGAATACGACCATTTAACCCGGCACTGCAGGCTACAGCCGCATCCGGGACCGCGAGAGGCAGAGACAGCACAAGCTGCAGGTTTTCGAGTGGAGCTACAAGGTATGGCGCGTTTAGAACGAAGGCTCGAACAGCCTGACAGAGTTAAGTACCCTTTGGGCCCCAAGACTGTAATCTTCTTATGTTTTTGTAGGAGCCCCTCTTTCAAGCCTCTGGGTACCCGTGGAAAGTTCCAAAAAACTAATGGAAGGTATGTGTTTCAAGAGGAGTGTTCTATCGCCTTTTCAGGGTAATAACAAAACAGCGCTTTTTAACAATAACATTATCCCGCATACCCCGAACTTATGCAGGGAATTTGTAGTAGCTGCCTTCTTTACAGAGGTCTTTGCATATCCCACTGATTTACTCATGTCTCAAGGTACCGAAGGGGAGGAGCATGTAAAAATCGGCACCTACCTTTCAACAAAGTGCTATTTAAAGTCCCCTTTCATGACTTGTTTTACCAGTACTGAGTAGGTGGTTTTCGTCCCCTGTAGTCAGGGAGTCTGACAGCGTAGTCTTAATTTGTAAAAATACACCACGTTATTTTTCTCTTTTTGTATTAATTATCATGACCCACACCCTAGCAACACTACCTCTTTTTCACTTATAGGTCCATTTCCGACCGTCAATAGAGAGTAGGCCTAAGCCACCTCCTTCACTGAACTCACCTGGTCCTGAAGAAAGCCGCACCGACCCTTTGGGCGACAAAGGCTGAAACATGTCGACCATCTTTGTACACAGGAGGATTGAATATGTATGAATCCTAATAATTCTTCTCACACGTATTCAACCATATCCTCCATTGCCAATTCAATCCCGGCTAATAAAATTATCTCTTTCCCGGCAAGATTGGATTGCTTTTAAGTAGAGCACTGTCACCTCACCAATAATCACTGATCACTACTGTTTTAACCTAGGGTGTTCTCCTCCGGGTGGAGGGTGCATACCAACTGACCCTGTGATTCTGCACAGACGTGTAAACGAAGGCGGAGAATCAAGATACACCGCCCATACCACCATGATTGCACGTGTATGAGGGTCTTTTAAACAAGGGTCATTCTAGTTAGAACTGTACCCAGGTTACACAGGACAAGTGATCCCCCCTCCCCCTCTTTTTGATTAACAGTAACTGAAGCCAAGGAACTTGGTGGGATCACGGATTTTCCTTCTCCCCCTCTTTGATCACTACACTTAAAAGGTCACCCACTTTAACAGAGATAATATTAAAAGCACTAATAACCTCCCCCGGAGATGTATGCGATGGAAGTACATAGAGCTAATTTACTGGCACATGATTCTGTTTCCGACTTGTAAAAAGCATCCGGGGAAATCTGTGTCCACTTTAATCGTCTTCTACCATCTGTTGGTCTCACTGACCTATTTTGCTTGACTCCTCTTTTGCATGTGTAAGAAAGTGGCTCTATATATACTGGACCAAAGTAAGGTACAGTGTGTATAGAGTCCCCAATCTCCAGAGGTAAAACAGAGGTTAAAGTCAGGTATGACCTTACTCTCTAAAGTGGTAGCTTGGTCGAGCAGTAAGGCAGTACCAGAGGACAGTGTAAAGCATTTGATGTCCACACTCAGTCAGCAAAAGGTTTCACACACTCAAGAACTGAACTCTATGCCAATTGTTTTTATATCAAAAGATATAGTTGTTTATTTTAGAACCAACAGGTATCAAAATATGCTTTGTTCAATATGAGTGACTTCAGGTTGTTACTTTGCAGAAAGGCAATTGACTTTGTAAGGATAATAGCTACAGGGGTTGCAATAGGCAACACAATTTAACATTGAGCTCAATGGGTTTTTCTACATAAATGCAGTTGATTACTTTAAGGATTACTTTTCTAATCACAGGACTGGATCCTGGATTCAGTCCCGGGACCTAAGCTGTAAACAGTTAAGTAAAAGCGTTTTGGTTACAGTTGACATTTTTAAAGTATATAAATTTATTTTCAAAGTTGACACTTAAAAACTTTTCAGTGAAAAACTAGCAATGTTATCCTATGGAAGAAAATTCAAGTCACAGGTAAAGTAGGTTCTCGTTACTTTTGTAATCCAGCACTGGACTCCTAGGTTCAGCACTGGGATCTCTACCTAAGACAGGTAAGTAATTACGTTTTAGTATTTGGTATGATTTTTAAAGAATATTTGCAGTTTGCAAAAATCGACACTTGGAAGAAATTTCACAGAAAAACAGTCAATGGTTTCCTGTGGAAGAAAATGCAGGTAACTGGTAAGTACAGTTAAGATTACTTTTGTGGTTCAGTACTGGGCTAAAAGATACAGTACTGGCTTCTCCCCTGCTCACAGGTCAGTATTTCGGAATTCGTTATTCGGCTGACTTTAGATGAGTATTTTGAAGTTTCAAAATTCCGCAATTTCTGTGAAAACCAGTCAATGTTAGCCTATGGAAGGAAAGTGAGTTATCAGCTTACAGGTAAGTACTCGACTGGTAGGGTTAAAGTTCTGGGCAAAGACTCAGGGGTCTCCCAGGGTCAGAAAGGTACAGTTGTTACACCCTCAGAGGCACAGGGGCCGCCGGGTGCAGAGAGAGTAGGCCCAATGCAATCCAATGGAGGATAGGGGGCCTTTGGTTGGTGGCTGCAAGCAAGCAGGCCACTCGGCTGTGGGAGATGAGCTCCTGGTCACTTACTCAGGGCAAGTGGGGAAGTAGAGTAGGGTAGTAGTTGCACTTCTAGCGGCACTCGGGCGGCTGGGTGCAGGGTGCTTTTGAGCCGTTGGGCGCTCAATGTTATCCAATGGGAACGTTAAAAAGTGAACAAAGGCTGCAGGCTTGGGGACGGAGATTCTTCAGGAGCGACCACAACTTCCAGAGGGAAGTTGGGATCTTGGAAAAGAGGTAGGTGCCCCAAAGTTGGGTACAGGGGACCGTGGGGCGCCGGGTGCAGGGGTGTCTTTTGGCATCGGGAAATCTTACCCTCAGCTGGTCACGGTTGGAGGGGTCCCTGGTTCTGAGGCTGCAGGCATCGTCTGGGTCGTCGAGGAGGATCTTTGGGCACTGGACTTCGGGTCACAGTCCCCGGGGGGACGTCCTTGTGGTCTTGGATCACTCAGGCACAGGCCGGGCGTGACGGGTGCAGAGTGAGCTGGTTTCGCGGTTCCTGGCTGGCACCAGGGGTATTGCTGTTAGAACAGAACCACTGCTCGTGGGAGCCCCAGTCTTGTGGAAGGTTCAAGGCAGTCAGGTCCTCCGGGGTTGTCGAGGTTGCTGTCTGCTGAAGACACCGGGATTTCGTAGGAGCAGGTTCAAGGAACAACAGGCCTGTAGGGCTTGGGCCAAGTCAGTGGGCGTCCTCCTTTTGTTAGCAGCTGCACGGCAGGTCTTCTTGTTTCTTGCTCTTCTTGTTGTTGGAATCTGGATCTGAGGAAGAAAGGTTCAGGGTGCTCCTAAATACTAAATTTAGGGGTGTTACAGGTAGGGGAAGGGCAGGGGCCAATAGGTCCCTGTCCTGGTGTGGGTACACCCCCTAGTCTGCTCCTCTCCTGTGGGAGGAGGGCAGGAACCTAGCTGTGATTGGGCAGGGCTCCCCATCTTCAAGATGGCAGGAGCCCGGGGTCGTGCTTCACCTCGCCTCTCCCACCTGAGGGGTGGGGTTGGCACAGGCTGGCACACCCCCCTTCCTTACTTGGGTTTTCTGCCAGTCTTCCTCCCAGAGTGGGGGTCCGAACTGGTGGGGGCCAGTTGCTGAGTACAGCAAGTGGTCTGGAGAAGCTCCCAAAGGCGGCATGCCTTTGAAGCTTCCCCCTGCCCATCCTGGGGGAGGAGACCTAGCACCTCACCCAGGATGTGCATTGTTGCAGGCCCAGGAGAGTGGGGGGCTCTCCACCCAGGGGTCCAGCAACATGTCTGCTGTGTGGCAGCCTAGGCCGCCTCTCAGACCAGGCGTGGATTGTAGGTTAGGCTTCAGGGGGCATCTCTAAGAAGCCCTCCGGTGCATTTTACATTAAATCCCACACTGGCATCAGTGCGGGTTTAATGTGCTGAGAAGTTTGATATCAAACCTCTTAGTCTTCAGTGAAGCCATTATGGTGCTGTGGAGTTCGTAATGACAACATGCCAGCACCATATACTCTTAATGGCAGCACTGCACTTAAAGTGCCCAGAATTGGCCCGGGGTACTGTAGGGGCACAGGGCTCATGCACCTGTGCCCACACCGCTGACATAGGGCACCCAGCTAGAGGGGTGACTGATGGATGTCAGGGCAGTGAGTTTGTGGGCATGGCACACAGGGATGTGTGCCAAGTCGACTTTTTTTAGTTCTACACCTAGACACTCAGCCTGCAAAGGCAGTATGTGGGTGTCAGGGCACAGCTCCTCTAAGGATGGCACAATAAGTGCTGCAGCCCCGAGGGGTCTTCTCTGGTTAGCATGCCCTGGGTACCTATGGTACCATTTACTAGTGGCTGACAGGTGGCCAGAGATGCCAATTGGGTTTTAGTTTCAAAACCGTTGTCGGGAAGGAACACAGGCCATGGGTACCTGCTTGGCAGGAGCCCAGAGCACACTCAGTCAAAGCACAGCAGCAAATTAGCAAAAAGTGGGAGCATACCAATGCAGGAAAGATGGCACTTTCTCACAGCATGTCAATGAAGATCCACAAAATTTCAATGCACAGAGGGTTATGGTCACTATATGCACTTTCTTGTATGGTAAAAACCAGAAATGAAGATTGTGAAAACAATTTAATTAATATACAATCGATAAATGTGCTACCACCCCTTCCTTTAAAAGAAGGGATGGCTGCCTTGCTGCAAGGGAAACAGTGGTTCTGCCACTCTTAGAAATCAAAAATTATTTTTAAGCAATTATGTCTCTCCAAATGGATGAGAACAGTCAGCAAATGAAAGAGCGAGATGTACTTATGACCACACCAAAAAGCTCAAAACTCTTATATTATTTTTCATAATATATTTTTTATCAGTATTTTGAAAAATCATTGTAAACTTATTTCAATACATATATTTACATACACACAGAACAGTTCTTCTGAACTAACAGTTAAGACTTAAATGTGCACAACACATTCCTTTAGATACATGGACATATACTATATAGAAAAACTATATCTAAACACAGTGTGAAGTTTTGAAAAAAGAAAAAGAAAAGAGAAATATCAGCCCAGTGAATGATTAATCAAATTATTAGTTTGTTATCCTGGGAGATCATTAACACTTGACAATAAAGCGTTGATGTTTCGACCCCTGAAAAAAGTGCAACATTATAACCGTCTTGGTGGGGTGTTCCTCGGGACTAACTGGAAGAGCTGTGTGTAGCCTTTATGGGGCTTCCACCCTGTCATCCATTCGTGGCACTGTAGTCCTAATCACGTGCTGTCCGTGATCTGGTCACTTCAAAGATTAATCTTGTAAGCCATTCCTCTGGTGTCAGGCACACAGGTCTCCATGTGGATTTCTTTGCAAAATAGGAGGGTAAATCCAATGGGCATTCCGCCTCCTCACATGGCCCTTCTATTGACTTCAAAGGCTCATTAATCGCCTTTTGAAACTTGGAATTAATTCTTCCTTTCCCTCAGAGCGACGGGCAGCCCTCGTCCTCTTTAACGCGATAAAGAGCGATGAGACCTAGAAAGACATCGATTTACCAGCTCAATCTACTTATCCAGCACTGCTGCAGCTCGCTGGAGGAACAAGTCCATGGTAGCCACTGAGGTGGTAAAACCTGCTGTGGCCCTCCCGGGGGCTAGTGTCATCTTGCACCTCCCCATGATATAACAAAAATGTTTGAGTTAATGTGCTTACATAACAGGAGGTAGACCCAAGAGCTGAATAGGTATAGTTGACCGACTTAAATGTGTCAAAATACAACACCAGGAAACCAAAGCGCAGGAACACAATGAGGAAATAAAATTGACAATTGTGCCCCATCATTTCCCTGTTTCTGACTGGTAGCCATTTTTTTTATTCAGACAAGCACCCATTTTGTGTGTCATCCATTTTGTCTTCAGACCCACGAGCAAGACACCCTGCACCCGGCATCTCAGTTCATTGACCACACATTCCTGTGGTTCTGCCAATTCTGGGAACCAGCAGCAGATAGTTCCTGTTTTAAGAAATAGTTCCTGTTCTTGACTGTAAGCCAGAGATAAAACCCCCTGGATGAGGAAGGGCCTTCAACTGAAAAGAGCAAGAACACATTTCAACATCACATGCACTCTCACGAGACATAGGACATGCCCATACCTTGACACATCTTGTTTGAAATTACTGTTTGTCACTTCCTTTTTCTTTCCTTTGCCTACTGATTGGATATGTATAAATATTCTGCTGTGTGAATGAAGTTTTAGACCACTCCTGAACCTGCTGGGTGATGGAGCTCTCCCTTAACTCGAGTTATTGAATAAAGCCTTAACTCTGCACCACGGACTCCTCTTTCTTTGCCTTCTGATAGCATTCTAGAAATTCCGATTGAAGGGGTATTAATTTATTTACCACATTATTCTGGCGCCCGATTAGGGACACTCCCCCTTTTCTACTCGCCGAAGGTCTGGGACCTGGCCCGGCATCCCTCGAGTTCCTTCGACGGACTTCCAGTGCACATCGACGAGGTCTTCTCGCTAACTCCCTCGGGGGATACGGGGAGTTGCGGCCACTCCGGGACCCACACGAGGCAGTGGCGAAGACGGCGGAGTGTCTCACCCCAGGCCCTAGTCCAGCGGAGAAGACGAGTCTGAGGTCCCGAGATCCCTTCCTGCGCAGCGTCAAGTATCTCGAGATTACGGGAACCTGAATACTTACTTTTGGTGAGTAACTAAGTGTCAGGTTTATTGTTTCAAGTTCAAGACGTGTACAGGTATTTGTGCCAACACGGTCAAGACGGGTCCTGCTTAAAGTAGGACATGGTAGAGAGGTTATCATTTTTGTTTTTGAGATTGTTATATTAATGCTCGAGGAGGAAGTGGCCATTCCTCCGAAGGACACCCCCGGTTATTTTATGTATGTTAAACACGGCCTGGGAGCAGTAATGTATTTCAATTTGTGGACTGATTACACCAATAATCTAGAAAAAAAATACAAGTGGCCTGTGGCGGGGACTTTCGATATGGAATGTATTATGAAAATAGAAGAGCAATTGTGGAAGAGAATAGGTAGGCAGTCTCAATTGGACTCCATAGAATTATTGAGGAAGGAAGCACATAGGAGACAACAGAAAGAATTCAGTAAGTTGGTGAAGGGGAGATGAATGTCAGAACAGGCCAAAGGCGAAAAACTACAGGAACTAGGACGAGAGAGATTAGCAGAAGAACGTGTCCGTCATACAAACGCCCAGACAACAGCACTGTATCCACTCTTACCCACTGACCCTAACCTAGAATCCGGAGAGGGAGAAGTCCCTTCTGCCCCAATTAAAGACCCCACAATGGCCTATCTTCTCGAAAGCCCACCACCTCCTTATATACATACCCCTATTATCCCAGCTCCTCCAGGAAATCAGGGAGGGGCGCAGGTGGTGGAAACGATAATGAAGAGACATCCAAGTCTGTTGTCTTTCCCCAGAAAGAAGAAATGGACCCATGTGAATATGACCCGACCCCAGGGGAGGGATCCGATGCTATAGTATCACGCACTTTAAGGGTAGATACAGAAGCATTAAGGAACCTTGTTGAAAGTAAGAAATTGTTAGATGCAGCCAGCGAATTCCTCAGAACGGGGGACAATAAGGACGCCATTACGGCACTAATGAAGAGCAGAGGAAGAGTACAACTACAACACATATTCTCTTTCATTGTCTCTTGTCTTCTTAGACAAATAAACAACGAAGGTGTTGAGACCCCGGCGGTGTTTCGCACGTTGTTCGGCAGCCTATCAGATTATAGTGATAAGTCGACCATAAGTGAAGGAATACTTCGATTTGCTGAACAGGTTGTCAAGTACCGAAAGACCGCTGGAGGAACTACACAGCTCGTGGTCCGCCAGACGGACCGAGAGAAAGTGACCCAGAAAAGAACGGAAAACAAAAGAAGTAGGGACATTAGGGTTCCCCAACCTTGCCAGGGATACTGTACGGAAGGTCCCCCACCTGAGGAGTCATTCGAAAATACTGTGCTAGCCTTAGATGACTGGCTCGATATGGAGCCTGTATTAACACCCCAGGAAAAGGAAGTGGCCAGAGCGGCAGCCCAATGGGCTGCATGTCCCTCCATGTATCGGGATGACCTGGTAGCCCAACTGTACCCTGCCTTAATTCCACGTGAACAAAGATTAGCAAGCATATATATGACCCAACACCTCATCACCCTAATGGAGATGTGGTGTTCTCGAAATCAGCCAACATTGATCCAATTATTAGAAGACTGAGTGCACGACAAATATCTGCATGATGCACCCTCATTTTTAAACAGGTTCTTCGAACTCCGAGCTAAATGCCACGAACAACTTAATAATCTGGGCTCAGGACTGACTCGAGGTACCTACCCTCTCCGGGAAGTACACCCTAGGTTAACCTCTGCAGGAGCGCTAGAACGAGTCTTCGTATACACACCTCTTACCAAGTTAGAAATGCTTGAAATGAAGAAAATTGTCCCTGCGCACGAAAAAGACCCCGTAGGTTTCTTCCAGGAGCTTGGAGATGTCCTGCGAATGGGCATTCTAACTCTACCGGACATCCTTTCTCTACTTAAAATACTCTTGCCTGGGGGTATTTATGGCAAATTAAAGGAAAAGGACTCGCAGGTGGATACACACGAAATAAAATTGGCAGAATTAGAGGCAGAAGATACCGGCCGAGAGCCTGGCCAACCATTGGGTGACAAGGTAAAGGCATTACCAAACGCCCTAATGGCAGTCCTCCCACAACTATTGGCCACTAAGAAAGAGGACTGGGGAGCCATTTTGGCGTGCAAACAAAAAATATATGAGGATGTGGGGGATTACATACCAGGCTAGAACGATGTTTCACTGCCAATAGTGGTCTCACTCCATCCAGCGAGTCTTACATGCACCTCTTTGTATCCAAATTGGTAGAGAATGCACTTCCCCAGGTAAAGAATAGAGTGTTGAAAGTAGAAAGTACTTGGCAGACGAATACAGCCTCTCAGATGCTGCAGATGTTACAGTACCATCAGAATAGACTCCATGAAGAAAGTGAGCAAGATAAACGCAGAATGAAAGAAACAAAAATAAAAGCACTAGTAGCACAGACCGTGACAACACCTGTTGTACAGAAGGGGGGAGGACAGGATAGGACATGTTGCAATAATTGTAAAAAGCCAGGACATTTTGTACGCAAATGTCCGGTCCTTAAACACAATTTGGCCACCGGAAAGACGAAGCCCCGTGCCTATCCTCCCCGACAGGACAAAATATTGCACCCCCCACTCAGTCTCAGATGTATGTCGGACAAGACTTCACTGCTGATTCATACCCTGATTTCTCATGAAGATGCCCAGAGAGAGGTAGTGAGCTTGCCCCGCCCTTAATACCCATCCCTGTAGATCAGAAGGGTCCCTATGTAGATGTCTCAATACTGGGGGAGGAACGGAAGTTCCTATTGGACACGGGTGCGAGCAAATCCACTGTCAGTCATAGACAACTTCCAGAGGTTCCTCTCTCGGGCCGACAAAATATATCTCTGGGTTTCTCAGGACAACCAGTAGTTAACAAGACCTCCAGACCCTTGCCCCTCACACTGGGACCCCTTACTACCATGACAGATCTTGTCCTTACAGATACCTGCCTCGAAAATTTATTAGGAATAAATCAATTAAAAGAACTAGGAGCTTTCATAGTCTGTTCCCCTCAAGACGTCCGATTGTTTCTGCGTGACTTCAAGGGTCACTACACTTCCAGGGACCTGGACAGCAGACTGGCGTCTCTACCACAGCATTTGTGGGCCAAAGATTCGACAGACGTCGGGTGCATGGCAATTCCACCACACAAGGTCACGCTGAAAGAAGGTGTCACTCTACCACGCCTTAAGCAATTTAAGATACCACCTGCTGCAGAAATGGCCCTCCTAAAAATAATTCAGGATCTCATTAAGTCTGGTGTAGTCAAAGAAACACCTTTCAACGTCTGTAATTCACCTGTTCTGCCGGTCCATAAGAGGACGGTACCAGACTCACCTCCAGTGTACAGATTAGTTGTAGACCTGCGAAAACTCAATGAATGTGTATTACCCCAACATCCAGTGGTCCCAGACATTTCAACTCTACTTACCGCTATTGATGCACAGGCTTCATGGTTCACGGTAATAGATTTAAAGAATGAATTCTTTAGTATCCCTATTCATCCAGACAGCCAGTATCTCTTTGGCTTCTCCCTCCAAGGGCGGAGCTTCCAATTTACAAGAGCACCTCAAGGCTTCACTGAAAGTCCGAGCATATACAGCCAGGCCCTAAAAAGACAATTCGACACAGTACATGTCCCCCCTGAAACAGCCCTACTACAATATGTTGACGATATACTCATTATTGCCCAATCGGAACAAAAATGCTGCGAAGCCTCCCTCACGGTCCTCCAGTTTTTAGCTGATAATGGCCACAAGGTATCACCTTCCAAGCTACAATTCTGACTACAGCAAGTGGCTTATCTAGGGCACTTGCTGTCAAAGGAGGGTAGGCAACTCACACCAGAACGCAAAAACTCATAACCGCCATGACAAGACCTCAAACACAGAAACACGTCAGGGCTTTCGTGGGACTTACTTCATATTGCAGACAGTGGATTCCACAATATGCCCTCATTTCTAAACCCCTCGTCAACCTTACCACAGCAGAGGTTGCACAACATCCACAGTTACCGTGGATGGAGGAACATGAACAAGCTTTTCAGACCTTTAAACAAGCTCTCTGCCAAGCTCCAGTGTTAGCAACCCCTGACTACCTAAAAACTTTTATGCTCTTTGTGACTGAGAAGGATGGCACCACCCTGTCCGTTCTGACACAGGATCAGGCAGGCAGAAACAGACCGTGTGCATATTTTTTAAGTATTCTGGATCCAATTGCACGGGCTCTTCCTGCATGCCTGAAATCGGTAGCGGCCACAGCCCAAGCAATCCGACAAAGTGACTCCATCGTGCTAGGACACCTATTAACTGTTCAGGTACCCCATCCAGTGGAGTTGCTCTTAAACAGAACTCAGACCCAACACCTCACGGTGGCTAGATTGACAGGTTACGAAATTACACTCTTCCAGCCACACATAACGATTCACAGATGCAACATCCTAAATCCAGCCACATTATTGCCCATTTATGACACACAACCAACAATACATGATTGTAGTGTCAAGGTAGAGCTAGTAACTAAACCCAGACAAGACTAACTAGACACCCCCCTTTATGACCCAGATAAGACATTGTTCGTGGACGGCTCCTGTATGCGTCTCACAACAGGAGAATTAGCAGCTGCTTACGCAGTCACCACTGGAACTACTGTTCTTGAATCACACAGGATCTTCATACTATCTGCCCAAGCAGCTGAACTGATAGCACTCATACGCGCCTGCCATTTAGGAAAAGATCTAGTCATCCATGTGTACACCGATTCCCAGTATGCATTCGGAGTAGTACACAATTTCGGCACCCTGTGGAAGGAAAGAGGATTCCTCACCTCACATGGAGCCAAAATTCAACACTCCGAACTTATCACACAATTACTGGAAGCCATAAACCTGCCCAAACGAATATCAATAATTAAATGTAAAGCACACACAAAGGGGACAGATGACATCTCAAAAGGAAATGAGCTTGCAGACCTCACAGCCAAAAAGACAGCCCAGACAGAGTTACTAACACTACAGAACAACAAAGCACACACAGTTCGAGATCCTTTCCAAGACGTACACAGTGTACAAAAACATGCCACAGACTCAGAGATACAGGAATGGAAAGACAATGGAGGGGTACAGACAGAACAGGGATGGATGATTCCAGAAAGAGCTGTGTGTTACCTATCGGATGCGATGGTCCAGGTTATCATCAATACCATACATGGACCAGCGCATTTGGGGGAAAAAGGCATGTTGAACAGTATAAAAGATATATGGTACAACAAGCACCTTAGAGCAGCAGCAAAGCAACGAGCAAAGACATGTATGATATGTTCCCAGCACAATCCAGGGAAAGGTACCCCAGTCGAGCAAGGTGGGTTCCATCCACCAGACCACCCATTCGAAGTTCTTCAGATGGATTATATCCAAATGGATAGATGTAGGGGACTGAAATATGTCCTGGTGGTCATATGTGCCCTGACCAGATGGGTAGAAGCATATCCAGTCCCTGATTATACAGCAGCCACGACAGCTAAACAACTGGTCAGAGAATTCTTCCCCCGATATGGGCTGCCCCGCGTCATCTTCTCAGATAACGGCCAGCCCTTCTCTTCAGAGCTCATGAAACATGTCTCACTCCTCCTAGGCTATACCTGGAAGTTCCACTGTGTCCGACACCCGCAGGCTGCAGGACTGGTAGAAAGATATAATCAGACCCTCAAGAATAAACTGGCGAAGGTAGTGGCAGAGAAAGGGGTGGATCGGGTCACAGCACTTCCAGTGGCACTGTTCTATGCCAGGATGATCCCGCATTCAAGGACAGGACTAGCCCCCTATGAAATTGTGTTTGGTAGACCCCCTAACATATGGGGAATACCCAGACCCAAGTCCATTACTGATGTTGATAGCGCTGTTCTGACAGATTACCTGGCTTCCTTGTTGTCTGCACTCCGTTCTTGTCGTTCACAGGTGGCTGCAGCCTTCCCATGCAAAACTAACCCTTAAGAGCACACCATCCGACCCGGGGACTGGGTCTTGGTCCGCAATTTCAACAGAACAAATCCCCGTCCAGCCCAGGTGGAAAGAGCCGAAGTTGGTACTCCTAACTACGCGAACTGCGGTGAAGGTAAAAGGCAGAAAAGGCTGGTTGAACGCCAGCCATTGCAAAAAATACTTTGGAGAAATAGACTCCGTTGCCAGCGATATTGCCAAACTTAGTGACACTGTGACTGAACAATCCTCATTGCCCTTAGAACAGACCCCACAACAGGAATATAAATCAAAGTTGAGGTCCGCCACCCGGACTCTGGCTGATTACGTCCACGGACACAGGTCCAGTGGTGAAGTGGTCAGAGCATGGAGACAGACTCAGACACCCTGACTATGTGGGAGAAAGAGAAAGTGAGGCGCCCAAAAGAAGAATGTCAAGAAGTTGAATAGCGGCTCTATCATATGTTTGATAATACTGTTTTTCTTGATACCTATCATGACGTGTCTCGGTTGGGTCCTCCACATTGTCTCCCTGCCAGCACCACATAACTCCCATACACGTAACGGCACCCAGGAACACACATATAAGGACCTACCCCCTCATGAGCAAGCCCATAGACTAGCCCTGCAGAACAATACCTTTATACAGATGCTAAACTATACTCATCAAGCCAGCAATAGCACAGATTGCTGGATATGTGGCCGCCTCCCACCTCATCAAAAGAAAGGTGGGATGCCTCTCTTCCCCTTCCCGTTTTCTTATAATGGGACTTGTGAGGCCTGGTTCGCCCTGATAACAGCCGACAACACTACCCCCACCTCCTGCCCTGATGGAAATAATTCATGCAAGAATGGGTGGCCTTGGGGGGACTTGAATAAGGTCCTTAATGCTGCCTGCTACCCAAATGAGGATGGAAATCCCCAGGCGACAGGTACGGCTCTAGAAAGCGAAGAATACAAGCAGGGGAACGTGACCATGTCCTATAGGATATTAAATACCAAACCTAAAAGGAATACCGGGCCCCCTTCCATCTCGGTCTCAACAGAAAAAGGGCACCTGTGCGTCCGAAAAAATGGCTCTGTTCCATTAGGACACAGTGACTGCCATACCAATGTGAGCTTTGAGGACAAGGAAAATCATCATTTCCAGCATCTTGCCATACTTATTTCATCTGCGGGCAAACGGCCTATGTGCAGCTGCCCTTGAACTGGGGGGGAACATGCTACATAGCATTTCTGCTAGCCCCTGTCTTTGTGGCCCCATCCACTTACCAACGAGACCTCCTAGTGCCCCATGTTAGACATAAAAACGATCGACACCTCCGGGGTTGATCAAACGGAAACTACATGGGAACAATATACAGACTTCAACAAAGGTTTCTTTTTCTTTGTCGGTCGTGTGCAGAACAGCAAACTCATACGCAGGTTGACAAGGACCCTGGAGGCTGTTGTAAATCAGACGGTGTCTGCCCTGGGGAATTTGACTCAGGAACAGTCTGCCATAAGATTGGTTGCTCTCCAAAACTGCCTTGTCCTTGACATCATCCTGGATGACAGAGGCGGAGCCTGTAAAATTATCGACTCTAGCTGCTGTGTTATCATTCCTGATAACTCTCCGTCTGTATATACGGCTATAACAAAATTACACAAGATAGCCTCCAGCCTACACCAAGAACTTGGCACTTGGACATGGTCTGACTGGTTTTGGAAAATAGTATCATCCTGGGGATAGAAATTGCTGTCAGCAACAGGCATAATACTCCTGGTAATAACTGGATGCTGCCTTTGCATCCAATGTGGCCCCGCCCTGTGCAGACTATGCACTGCAAGCTGCATTCGACCACGTATCCAGCAGAAAGAAACGGAAAGAATTATGCTACAGGAATGCATAGACAATCTCATGCAAATTGAGATATAGAAATAGGTACACTCTGGGGCAAGGAGGGAATGAGGAAATAAAATTGACAATTGTGCCCCATCATTTCCCTGTTCATGCCTGGTAGCCATTTTTTTATTCAGACAAGCACCCATTTTGTGTGTGTCATCCATTTTATCTTCAGACCCATGAGCAAGACACCCTGCACCTGGCATCTCAGTTCATTGACCACACATTCCTGTGGTTCTGCCAATTCTGGGAACCAGCAGCAGATAGTTCCTGTTTTAAGAAATAGTTCCTGTTCTTGACTGTAAGCCAGAGATAAAACCCCCCAGATGAGGAAGGGCCTTCAACTGAAAAGAGCAAGAACACATTTCAATATAACATGAACTCTCACGAGACATAGGACATGCCCATACCTTGACACATCTTGTTTGAAATTACTGTTTGTCACTTCCTTTTTTCTTTCCTTTGCCTTTGCCTACTGATTGGATATGTATAAATATTCTGCTGTGTGAATGAAGTGTTAGACCACTCCTGAACCTGCTGGGTGATGGAGCTCTCCCTTAACTTGAGTTATTGAATAAAGCCTTAATTCTGCACCACAGACTCCTCTTTCTTTGCCTTCTGATAGCATTCTAGAAATTCCGGTTGATGGGGTATTAATTTATTTACCACAACACATCAAGCAGACTCCCCTACAGTAGGCATAATTAATACCAATACAGATCCAGTGGGGGAAAGGGGGAGGCAGCACCAAGGTCCCCACCATTCTGCCTGCTCTACATGCACTGTGGGAGCCAGCATCTTCTGTATGCTCCTGCAACATCAGAAGTGAGTGATCCTTATTAATTTATTTATTTATTTAAAACACTTGTAAAGCGCAGCTGTCACCTGGCAGGCATCCTGGCACTGGGAGGCTTACTCCTGAATTGGAAGCTGCGGGAGTTGATTTAAGGAAGTGGAAATGGAAGGGGGATCTAGGGGAAAAGCCAAGTCTTTATTAGTTTCCGAAAAGGCAAGAGCTGTGAGGTATGACGAATGTCAGCGGGCAGACTGTTCCAGAGCTTTGCAGCCGCCACTCGGAACGATCTTCCCCCGATCCTGGCTCTCTTGAATCTGGGTACTATTACAAGTCGGGCAGTCGCGGATCGCAAAGCTCTGGTTGGTGTATACCAGGTAAACATCCGTTGTAGAGGTCTAGGTCCTAACCCGTGTAATGCCTTGAAGACCAGGCAGAGAGACTTAAAGGCAATACGTTGCTTCAAGGGAAGCCAGTGTAGCTCGGCTAAGGCAGCCGTGGTTGAGGATCTCCTGGTCCATCCAAGGGCCAGTTTGGCTGCTGCTGACTGGACACGTTGGAGTCTGTCCAGCAGTACCAAGGGGGAGCTCTCGCTCACAGTGGGACCTCATTATTTTTACTCTGCCCCCGTTCCTTACAGATAGGAGAGAAGAGAGGTCAGTTCATGCCGCTGCTTCCTAGACATGGTCACGGAAGGTGGGCTAAGTGCCCGGTATGCAGCTCCCTCTGGTCCTGGGGGAATAGGGTCCCCAGGACCGCCACAACTGCACTTGTCTTCCTGTGGTCTCTGTCTCTGGGATGGGTTCCTGGGGCCATCTTTGGGATAGGCTGCAGGAATAGGGGCACAGGTGCCAAAATAAGGGTTGAAGAAGGGGGGCCTTAGGCACATTGTGCTCCTCAGGAAAATGAAACTGATGCGCTAAGCCTTGGCCCATCCCAACAGTAGTTTAATAAATCTCAGCCAAGCACTACGCGCCAGTTCTTCTTTTTTTAGTTTAACCAGGGAAATCTTCAAGGTTTCATATCTCTGGCCTCAATAAGACAATTTTCCTTATTTTGTGCTAGTTTTGCTCGCGATGGCCAGTCATAGCCACCAAGAGCATTTTCTTCAGGCCCTATGCCTCTAAAGGGGGCACATTTTTCGGGGAGCTGGGTTTTCTGGCTTCCTGCTCCGGTCTTCATCTCTGCCTACCACCTGGTATCTCCTGATGGTGGGGCATCTTCTCCAGCCCTTCTGCAACCAACCAGTAAGACACTACTTACTGGCAAGTAATCAATCAATTTCCTGATGATTTGTATCTTGTTGAAGTAGGCCGCAAATACCTCTTGAACCTGGGTGGCAAGGGACAGATCTTTGTCCCACCCAGCTCTTAGATTCTTAACTGAGTCCTTAGGAGTGGGGGGGGGGGGGGAGGGGGGTAAATCAGTTGGCCACCATAATGCAGAGGAGGGTGTTACAGCTAGATTAAAAAACAAGACCTCCGTCTTGTCAGCATTCAGTTTAAGAAAGTTAGTGCTCATCCTGCTTATCCAGGCAGAGATATTTTTTAGGCATAGTTTCAGAGAGTCAAAGGAGGGTGCGGACACTCCACTGAAAGTAAACATCAGTTGTGTGTCATCGGCATAAGATGTCACCTTGATCCCAATGTCAACGATTATCTCCGCGAGCGGGGTCAAATAGATGTTGAAAAGTTGTGGGCTCAAGGCCGACCCCCTGTGGTACCCCCCACTTTAGTGATTTTGCGGAAGAGGTGTAGGTGGGTTTGAAACCGGTTGTCCTCAGCCATGTAGGTAAGACGCGATTCAGTCAAGCGCTGTCCCCTGGATGCCGATTTGTTTTAGGCGATCCAGTAAGATGGAATGAGACACCGTGTCAAACTCTGCTGACAGGTCGTGTAGTACCAACATGTTGCCGAGCCCCATCCACCGCCCATCGGATGGCATCTGCCATCGCAATCAGCGCGGTTTCTGTGCTAAAACCAGGGGGACATCCGGACTGGGAATCATGTAGTATGCAGTTTGACTCAATAAAAGTCGCCAAATGCTGGTGAGCTAACCTTTCAAGGATTTTAGCAGGAGCAGGCAACAGAGAAATGGGCCTATAAATACTAGTGACTGTAGGGTCAGCATTAACTTTCTTTAAAAAGAAATGCATGTTTCCAGGCCGCTGGAAAGACCCCCTGTCTCAGTGAAGAATTCCAGATGGCATTCAGGGGGGGGATTGAGCAGCTCAGCCAAGGCACAATATTGTTTCGCCGGCCAGGAATCACCAGGTGATCCGGGTTTGCATTTCTGGAGTTCCCCCAAGGAGGCTTCTAATGAGATAGTAGCAAATTCCGAGATCACTGGCTGGGTGTCGATGGGGCTACTTAAAGTGCCCTCTCCAGAATGAGGATGTGCTGCTGGGAAAGTTGTATAGGTCTGGGATATTTTCTCCTCAAAGAAATCTGATAGCTTTCGGGTTTGTGAAGGACTTTACAACCTTAAAAACCTCTCTGGAAGAGTTCTTGGCATTGGCAATGCATTCAGTAAGGAAATATTTTAGCTCAGCAGAGTAGTTTGCGATATTCTTAAAGTGCTGCTCCAGAGCATAGTAATCTCCATTTGCGCTCCAGCTCCAGCCTTTTACATTCACTTTCCTTGGCTCTAACACTTGCAGAGAACCAAGGGGAGGTTCTTGCAGAGGAAGCCGGCCTCCGGGGTGCAATTATATCGAGGGCGTCACTAACCCATGCATTAAGGTTCATGATGCTGTTCTCGAAATTGGTAGATGAGGAAGGCTTTGAGTCTATCAAGAGTGGAGTCAGGGACTCTAAAGATACCCTATTCCACTTCCTTCTTAATTCCTTTGGGTTGGAAGTGACCCTTAATTCATGCAAAGGGATCAGGAAATGGTCTGACCAGATGAAAACCATAGGTTTCAGGGTATGTTATTGTTAGAAATTAGCATTTAAAAAAAACTTAGAAATTCACTGAAAAAACATAGGTTTCAGGCACGTTCTAGTTAGTTGGACATTTCACTCGTACAAAACAATAGAAATTCCAGCGTTATAGCTATTTCAGCTAACTATAACTCACGCCCCGGCAATGCACTGCTGATGACGTCACATTTTTGCATCATTCATAACCTGGTCAGTGACATCAGTGATGACATCACTGATGACATCAACCAGTGACTGTGTGTTTCTATAAAGTGTAAATATGTTTTATATATATGCCAAGGTGTATTGAAGAATGTGTATGTGTGTGTGTGTGAATGGATGATTTAGTAGATGTGTGACTGATTGTATAAGTGACTGATTAAGTGTATCTTACTGAATGCATGGGTTGTGAGAAAACTGTGTAAATGTCTGTATCAGTTTCTTAGTTGGTGTGTAAGCGGCCACATCGGTTGGTGAGTAGCTACATGAGTGTCTATATGGGTTATTGTTTGGTTGTCTAAGTATCTGTATGGGTGTCTGTGTGGGTGGGGGGTGCGACTGTGCATAGATGTGTGAATGGCTGATTCGCTGGGTGTATGGGTTCAAGAGTGCATCAGTGAAGGGCTGTATAGGTAGGTGAGTATAGCTGTGTGGGTGAGTTAATAGATGTCTTAGTTGTACATGTGCAAGTAACTACATATGTGAACGGCAGTTTATTTGAGTGTTGGAGTATATAAATGATTATATGTGAGAGTGAGTGATTGTGAGAGTATCTCTATGGATGAGAGTGTGCTTGTGTCAGTGATTGTATATGAGAGAAAGTATGTGTTAGTATATGTATAAATAAGTGAGGTGGTGTGTGTATAACTGAGGAGGTGAGTAAATGGGAGTGTGATTATTTATTTGCATTACTGACTAGCTGTGTGAGTAACTCTATGGATGAGTGGCGCTGTGTGTGTCTGTATGGGTATATAAGTACATATGATAGTGGATGTATTGATGAGTGACTGCATTTGAGTGATTGTATAGGTGAGTGAGTGGATGTGTGGGTTGACCTAGGAATCAGTAAGTAGGTATGTAGTAATTGGTATTGGTGTGTCTATGGTTTTGAGAATGGTAGTCTGTATTTTAGAGTGGGTGTGTCAAAGGTTATATTAGGGTGTGAGGAGGTGCATCAGATTATCATGTGGATGATGTAATCAGTGATGTCATTTGAGATGTCATCAGTGATGTCACTAACCATGTCATGAATGATGTAATAGGTGACGTCATCAGCAGTGCATTGCGGGGGCGCGAATTATAGTTAGCTGAAATGTTTAACTGACTATAACGAGCCTGAAACCTATGGTTTTCTTCAGTGAATTTCTAAGGTTTTTTAAATGCTAATTTCTAATTATAACGTACCTGAAACCTATGATTTTTTCCATGAATGTCAATGTTTTTTAAAATGCTCATTTCTAACTATAATGTCCCTGAACATATGGTATTTTCAGTGAATTTGAAAGGTTTTTAAATGCTAATTTCTAACTATAACATAGCAGTCGCGTTTGCAGAGTGGTGGAGGAAGGTGAGCATGGCCTTCAAACACCTCTTAGCAATCCCACGGTGTTGGGTTTCCTGGAGGTAACAGGAGTAGTTAGCCCCCAACGTCAACCTTGGGGGCCAACTACCCCTTTTATTACCACCAGAAAGTCCCACACAGCAGGATTGCTAACTTCGTATATCAGGCCTCGCCCCCTTCATGCACCACTGTGCAAGCGCACCCCCTAGCACGTTCTAAGTTGGGGGATTAAGTCGCCTTGAATCCTGAGGGTCTCTGTGGCCAACTAGCTCACCAGGTACCTCCAGTAAGCGTCACTGAGCTGCTTTGCAGAGAGGTGGTCCAAGGCCATGCCCCTTTTTACACCTCTCTGCAACACAGCTCTGTGGCGCTTACTGGAGGTACCTGGTGTGCTAGTTGGCCCCCAAGGACCCTTGGGATTGAAGGGGGCTTAATTCTCCAACTCAAAATGCACCACAGAGTGAGTTTGCACACTTATCAAATCAGGCCACGTCCCCTCCCTGCACCACTGTGCAAACACACCCCCTGGTGCGTTGTAAATTGGGGGATTAAATCCCCTTGAGTCCCGAGGGTCCCTGGGGTCCAACCAGCCCACCAAGTAGCTCCGATTCAGAAAAGGGGTGGTGATGAACAGAGTTTGGTTTGCCCTGTTCCCGTCATGCACTGGGACAGGAACAGACTAATTTGCATATAGCCAGGTTCTGAGCTGGGATGGTGCAGTGAGCTAAAAAACGGTGTTGGATCTAGCCCTGATCTCTTGACTGGGTGAGAGTATTCTGCTTAATTCAGAAACTCTGTCCATCACCACCCCTTGTTGTTAAATATTTTGTCCACCCTAAGCGTGGAAGGGTATACTCAGATGTGAGTCCCTTGCTCATTGCACCATCAGGATTCAAGCAAGCCGGGCCGACGACGGCTGAAATGCCAGAAACCGGTCCCCGGAAGCTTGTTTCCTTCCCAGTGTAAGAATTGGCTTGGTAGTTTGGTTTGCCCTGTTCCCATCATGCACTGGGACAGAAACAGACTAATTTGCATATAGCCAGGTTCTGAGCTGGGATGGTGCAGTGAGCTAAAAAACGGTGTTGGATCTAGCCCTGATCTCTTGACTGGGTGAGAGTATTCTGCTTAATTCAGAAACTCTGTCCATCACCACCCCCTGTTGTTAAAAAATTTTGTCCACCCTAAGCGTGGAAGGGTATACTCAGATGTGAGTCCCTTGCTCATTGCACCATCAGGATTCAAGCAAGCCGGGCCGACTACGGCTGAAATGCCAGAAACCGGTCCCCGGAAGCTTGTTTCCTTCCCAGTGTAAGAATTGGCTTGGTAGTTTGGTTTGCCCTGTTCCCATCATGCACTGGGACAGGAACAGACTAATTTGCATATAGCCAGGTTCTGAGCTGGGATGGTGCAGTGAGCTAAAAAACGGTGTTGGATCTAGCCCTGATCTCTTGACTGGGTGAGAGTATTCTGCTTAATTCAGAAACTCTGTCCATCACCACCCCTTGTTGTTAAATATTTTGTCCACCCTAAGCGTGGAAGGGTATACTCAGATGTGAGTCCCTTGCTCATTGCACCATCAGGATTCAAGCAAGCCGGGCCGACGACGGCTGAAATGCCAGAAACCGGTCCCCGGAAGCTTGTTTCCTTCCCAGTGTAAGAATTGGCTTGGTAGTTTGGTTTGCCCTGATCCCATCATGCACTGGGACAGGAACAGACTAATTTGCATATAGCCAGGTTCTGAGCTGGGCTGGTGCAGTGAGCTAAAAAACTGTGTTGGATCTAGCCCTGATCTCTTGACTGGGTGAGAGTATTCTGCTTAATTCAGAAACTCTGTCCATCACCACCCCTTGTTGTTAAATATTTTGTCCACCCTAAGCGTGGAAGGGTATACTCCGATGTGAGTCCCTTGCTCATTGCACCATCAGGATTCAAGCAAGCCGGGCCGACGACGGCTGAAATGCCAGAAACCGGTCCCCGGAAGCTTGTTTCCTTCCCAGTGTAAGAATTGGCTTGGTAGTTTGGTTTGCCCTGTTCCCATCATGCACTGGGACAGGAACAGACTAATTTGCATATAGCCAGGTTCTGAGCTGGGCTAGTGCAGTGAGCTAAAAAACGGTGTTGGATCTAGCCCTGATCTCTTGACTGGGTGAGAGTATTCTGCTTAATTCAGAAACTCTGTCCATCACCACCCCTTGTTGTTAAATATTTTGTCCACCCTAAGCGTGAAAGGGTATACTCAGATGTGAGTCCCTTGCTCATTGCACCATCAGGATTCAAGCAAGCCGGGCCGACGACGGCTGAAATGCCAGAAACCGGTCCCCGGAAGCTTGTTTCCTTCCCAGTGTATGAATTGGCTTGGTAGTTTGGTTTGCCCTGTTCCCATCATGCACTGGGATAGGAACAGACTAATTTGCATATAGCCAGGTTCTGAGCTGGGATGGTGCAGTGAGCTAAAAAACGGTGTTGGATCTAGCCCTGATCTCTTGACTGGGTGAGAGTATTCTGCTTAATTCAGAAACTCTGTCCATCACCACCCCTTGTTGTTAAATATTTTGTCCACCCTAAGCATGGAAGGGTATACTCAGATGTGAGTCCCTTGCTCATTGCACCATCAGGATTCAAGCAAGTTGGGCCGACGACGGCTGAAATGCCAGAAACCGGTCCCCGGAAGCTTGTTTCCTTCCCAGTGTAAGAATTGGCTTGGTAGATTGGTTTGCCCTGTTCCCATCATGCACTGGGACAGGAACAGACTAATTTGCATATAGCCAGGTTCTGAGCTGGGATGGCGCAGTGAGCTAAAAAACGGTGTTGGATCTAGCCCTGATCTCTTGACTGGGTGAGAGTATTCTGCTTAATTCAGAAACTCTGTCCATCACCACCCCTTGTTGTTAAATATTTTGTCCACCCTAAGCGTGGAAGGGTATACTCAGATGTGAGTCCCTTGCTCATTGCACCATCAGGATTCAAGCAAGCCGGGCCAACGACGGCTGAAATGCCAGAAACCGGTCCCCGGAAGCTTGTTTCCTTCCCAGTGTAAGAATTGGCTTGGTAGTTTGGTTTGCCCTGTTGCCATCATGCACTGGGACAGGAACAGACTAATTTGCATATAGCCAGGTTCTGAGCTGGGATGGTGCAGTGAGCAAAAAAAACGGTGTTGGATCTAGCCCTGATCTCTTGACTGGGTGAGAGTATTCTGCTTAATTCAGAAACTCTGTCCATCACCACCCCTTGTTGTTAAATATTTTTTCCACCCTAAGCGTGAAAGGGTATACTCAGATGTGAGTCCCTTGCTCATTGCACCATCAGGATTCAAGCAAGCCGGGCCGACAACGGCTGAAATGCCAGAAACCGGTCCCCGGAAGCTTGTTTCCTTCCCAGTGTAAGAATTGGCTTGGTAGTTTGGTTTGCCCTGTTCCCATCATGCACTGGGACAGGAACAGACTAATTTGCATATAGCCAGGTTCTGAGCTGGGATGGTGCAGTGAGCTAAAAAACGGTGTTGGATCTAGCCCAGATCTCTTGACTGGGTGAGAGTATTCTGCTTAATTCAGAAACTCTGTCCATCACCACCCCTTGTTGTTAAACACCAAGTAGCTCCAGTAAGCGCCACAGAGCTGAGTTGCAGAGAGGTGTAAAAAGGGGCGTGGCCTTGGACCACCTCTCTGCAAGGCAGCTCTGTGGCACATACTGGAGGTACCTGATGGGCTAGTTGGCCCCCAGAAACCCCCAGTATTGAAGGGGAATTAATTCCTGATCTTAAAACGCGCCACAGGGCGTGTTTGCAGAGTTGCTGGGAGGGGACGGTGTCTTTTTAAAAGGGGGCTGTGTGGCCCCCCTTTTTTCTTTTTGGGCCCTGGGGACCCCATCCCCCAGGGCATGGCCACATTTTTCTTTTTATTCAAGTAGGGGCCTATGAGGCCCCCTCCTGAGGCCTCTGTTGGCCCGAGGACCCCATCCCCTGGGGCCGGCCTTTATATACTATTTTTTGGGGGGGAGGGGGGCCACGTGACCCCCCTCCCGGGCCACTTCAGGCCCCAGGGACCCCAACCCCTGGGGCCGGCCCTATCCATTGGAGACCGTGGGGGGAGCCCCAATGACCCGCCGGCGCCCCGCCTCCTGTGGGAGCCGGCATTGCTTTTTCACACGGAGAGCTGCTAACAAGCTCCTCTTGTGGAAAAGCCATCTGGTTTGGATTTTGGAAGCGAGAGCAGGAAACCGGCTCTCGCTTCCAAAATCCAAACCAGTGTTTGCTATGGCAGGACGGGAGCCACAAGGCTCCCGTCCTGCCATAGCAAACAACAGTGTCCTGGGGGTGGGCACCCAAGACACTCCAGGAGCTGGCCCTGGGGGCACCAGGCCCAAGGGCCATCATGGGCTCCAGGAGGGGCGAGGCGCGGCCCCCTTCCTATGTGATTAAAACCCCGGGAAGGTGGTGGTCCCCGGAGCTTGTGGGGAGGGGGTCGAGCCCCCCACACAGGATTATTACTTATTTAACAAACTGGCCCGAGGTGGCAGTCCACAGGGCTGCGGGGGGCTGTGTCCCCCCCACAAATAATTAATAAAAGCCCCAGGGGTGGCGGTCCCCAGGGCTTGGGGGGCCTTGGTGGCCCCCCACACATTTAAAAAGAAGTCCAGAGAGTGGCGGTCCCCAGGGCCATCATGGGCTCCAGGAGGGGGGCTGGGCGGCCCCCTCCCTATGTAAAAAAAGCACTGGGAATGTGGTGGTCCCCGGGTCGTGTGGGGGAGCTCGGGCCCCCCACACAGGAATTTTTCTGTCGGTCCTCCGGGCTGCGGAAGGGCCGAGTACCCTCCTGCACATCATTTTAACCAAGCCCCAGGGGGTGGCGGTCCTCAGGGTTACGGGGGCCCCTGCGGGCTCACGCATATATTTTTTGCAAATGCTCCCGGACCTGGCCCACCGGGGGCCTCGATTAAATGAAGCGCAGGAGCGCCCGCTTAATTTTCTTTTTTTAATTTTGGCGAGATTCATGGCCCAACGCGAATTTCGCCTAATTCTTTTGAAAAAAAAAAGCTTTTTTTGGCCCTTGGGATCCTTGTGGGACCCCTAAGCAGGCCTAGGTGGGTACAGTGTTTGTACCCAGCCCCTTTATCTTGTTTTTCCTGCTTAATTCTCTGTTTTCTTGTGACTTGGTTCTACAGAGTCAGAAGATGGCTGCCAACACTGCCTGGTTTGGAGTGTTAGCAGCCAATTAAAATGAAGTTCGTGGTCGGGAGGGTCCACGGATCCACCGCGCCCCACGATATCTCAATTTGTGGTAGTGTGGTCGAGCAGTAAGGCTTTATCAAAGGACAGTTAATAATTTGTTGTACACACTCAGTCAGCAAATGAATTCACACTCTCAAAGAACTAACTTTAGACCAACTGTTTTTAGATAAAAATAATCTTTTATTTTATTTTCTAGAACCAAGCACCCTGGCACAGGTAAGTGATTAATACTTTGCAGTAAATATACAGTTGTAATACAGTTTGGATTATATATGCACTTTGTTTTGATTTACAGTACTTTACTTAGAAATGCAATGCTTTGGAAATACAGTACATATACTTAGAATATTTACAACAACGGGTGGTGAGGGACAGAGTCTCTGAATTAAGCAGAAAGCTCTCACCCAGTCAAGAGATCAGGGCTAGATCCAACACCGTTTTTTAGCTCACTGCACCATCCCAGTTTCAGAACCTGGCTGTATGCAAATTAGTCTGTTCCTGTCCCAGTGCATGATGGGAACAGGGCAAACCAAACTACAAAAGCCAATTCTTACACTGGGAAGGAAACAAGCTCCCGGGGACCGGTTTCTGGCATTACAGCCGTCTTCGGCCCGGTTTGCTTGAATCCTGATGGTGCAATGAGCAAGGGTCTCACATCTGAGAATACCCTTCCACGCTTAGGGTGGACAAAAATATTTACAACAACGGGTGGTGAGGGACAGAGTCTCTGAATTAAGCAGAAAGCTCTCACCCAGTCAAGAGATCAGGGCTAGATCCAACACCGTTTTTTAGCTCACTGCACCATCCCAGTTTAAGAACCTGGCTGTATGCAAATTAGTCTGTTCCTGTCCCAGTGCATGATGGGAACAGGGCAAACCAAACTACAAAAGCCAATTCTTACACTGGGAAGGAAACAAGCTCCCGGGGACCGGTTTCTGGCATTACAGCCGTCTTCGGCCCGGTTTGCTTGAATCCTGATGGTGCAATGAGCAAGGGTCTCACATCTGAGAATACCCTTCCACGCTTAGGGTGGACAAAAATATTTACAACAACGGGTGGTGAGGGACAGAGTCTCTGAATTAAGCAGAAAGCTCTCACCCAGTCAAGAGATCAGGGCTAGATCCAACACCGTTTTTTAGCTCACTGCACCATCCCAGTTTCAGAACCTGGCTGTATGCAAATTAGTCTGTTCCTGTCCCAGTGCATGATGGGAACAGGGCAAACCAAACTACAAAAGCCAATTCTTACACTGGGAAGGAAACAAGCTCCCGGGGACCGGTTTCTGGCATTACAGCCGTCTTCGGCCCGGTTTGCTTGAATCCTGATGGTGCAATGAGCAAGGGTCTCACATCTGAGAATACCCTTCCACGCTTAGGGTGGACAAAAATATTTACAACAACGGGTGGTGAGGGACAGAGTCTCTGAATTAAGCAGAAAGCTCTCACCCAGTCTGCTCAATTCAGACACTCTGTTCATCACCACCCCCTTTTGTAAATCCATATACTTAGAATAGGCTTTTTAGTAAAATGACCAGTACATTACTTTCAGATTACTTTTCTTACACAGTGTAGTATGCCTGGATACTGCGGAGCTGGAGTATGAACAAATCCGGTGTTCACAGAAGACAGAGTCTTTGGGATTAAAGGCAGGAAGGTCCTCCTGGGGTCTCGAGGTTGCTGGCTGCAAAACACACCGGGATTTCGCAGGAGCAGGCTCGAGGTGGGGACAGGCCGATAGGGCTGGGGAAAAGTCAGTGGGCGTCTCTTCTTGTTAGTTTTGGCACGGCTGTTCGGTCCTCCTTCTTTTCTTCTTCTGGTATCTTGTCTGACTTCTTGGTTCAGGGCTGCCCCCTAAATACTGAAATTAGGGAGTGTGAGAAGTTGGCCTGATATATGATGTTTCCAATTCTGGAACCACCTTGTATCAGTCCAAACAATCCCTTATGGTGTCTGGTTGTAAGTCAACCTTATAGACAAGCTATCTTAATGGTAGCATAGACTAAGCAGCCTTAAAGGCTAAACTCAAGAGGTCGTGTTCAGTGAGCTGTTTTACCAATCACAATCCTGTAATACCAAATGAAAGGACACCACACAAGTATATATTATAAAAATATATGTGTTTATTACTAAAAATAATCCCCAGTACTCTTTATGAGCAAAGGGGCACAAGCGTTAAATCAAAAGCACAGTATAACATACAAAGTTTCACAATTATGGATGAGGGCGGGTGGCCACTCAAACCATATATTAAAACAGTGGTATAAGAGATACCAATTGAACAGTGGTTAGGCCTAGGGCCTAGGGAATCGCTGGGAGCAGTCGGGACAAGCAATGCTGAAGTCGGGTAAAGCCCGCGGGATTCGGGTGCAGCGCTTAAAGCACACGCATGCACCAATGTTAAGTCAATGGTGAGTAAAAGTTACACAAATAGAATTTAAGGACACTTCCGCTGAACCTAGAAGGACAAAACTTTAGACACAGGCCCTAGAGGTGTGTACCAGTGTGAGAACACCGGCGTTGCAATGTTACCTCACCCACAGGAAGCGGGTGCATAGGGTCGAAGTGGCGTTGGGTTTCGTCACGCAGGTTCTTGGTGCTTGAAGCTGAAGAGGCTGCAGGCGATGTGAAGGAGAAGTGTCCGGTGTGATCCAAGGGTGGATCAGAGTAGAAAAGTACCTGAAAGCAGAGGGGACAGAGTTTGGGTCACTCAGCAGTGACCAGGGTGGAACCAGGACGGAACCAGGCAATGTCGGGCGCAATTAGGTGGTTGTCGAGGAGCTTCTCTCCGCTGCCACGTGGGCTCTGGGGCATCTGCGACGTCCAGGAGCGGGTCACGAGCTGTCCCACGCAGGCTCTCACCGTCGGCGCTGTCGGCTTCAAGATCTGAGTCAACAACACTTGGCAAGAGCAATCCACGCAACAACTGGAAGATTGCTTCTCACTCGGACCAGGAGGGTCAGAGCGGGTGCTCCTTTTCAGAGGAGCTGGTGTAAGTCTGGAGCAACCGGAATCGCAGGTCGGTTTTAGGTCTTCGTTGGCACAGATGCCACAAGCCAGCTGGCAAGTGACCGGGCCAACGCGTTGAGCCAAAGAAAGCAGAAGGGCCCCACGCAGCACTCGTCGAGTGTGGAGGGGTGAGCTTCGGTGCAAGAGTGGCTCAGGGTTGGGGCTTCACAAACCCTGGTGTACAGCTTCGAGGGTCACTCGTGGGCTGCACGGTCAGCGTCTCGTGATCTTTTCAAGATGGCGTGCCCCACGCTTCCGGTCGCCTCCAGTGGTCTCAGCTCTGCAGGGACTGTGGATCGGGCTGTAAGAAGGCAGGCAAGCTTGATCTCGTCGATCTCTGTCGCTCGAGTTCCGGCGGGAACTGCAACAAAGCAGACGTCGAGGTGCTGGATGGTGCCTGATTGCACAGGGTGGTCACTCCTTGACCACAAGGGAGATTCTTCAGTCCTCTACGTCGAGTAGGATATCGAAGGGACCAGAGTTTCATTTCAAATGTTTCATCAGGATAATCTGAGTGCGTTGGCACTGCTCCCATTCTTATACCAATCTAGGGGGCTGGATTACCTGCTAGGTCCCCTCCTATGGGTGGGACTCAGGAAGGGGGTGGATACAGCCCTTTCCTTTGATCCAGGCCGCGCTGGGACTGGGGCTGGTCTGCCCCAGAACAGGTTTGGCCAGATTATGCAAGGGGAAGCCTTGTGCTCCCCAGGCAGTGTCTGGTTTCTTTCAAACCTCCCTGCTACAATCCACTATCTCCTGTCTGGGGTGGTGTAACACCGCCCTGCGACAGGAAAGCCTTTGTCCAGGACTCCTCTGCTGAGATTCGGTCAGCAGCAGGAGGTCAGACTCTTGTCTGTGGCAGAAGCATCCATTTTGTGGATCTGAGGCTCTTTTAAAAATCAACTGCGTTTCAGTAAAGTAACATGTCTTCTCCCTCTAGAGGGGTGGAATGCTATCCCCGTCAACAGAACTGTCGAGGGGATAGTATTCCAAATCGTATGACACCTTACACAACATGTTTTGATAAAGCCAAATCAAAGTTGCTATATAACCGCGAGGATTATAATGAACTTAACAGTATATGGTATGGCATTATCCCGGATCAGCTTAGGGAGTTGTTCCCGACAGCTGCAGACAGGCTCAGCTCATGCCAGAGCACCATCTCACATTAAACCACGCACTCTGCCTCCAGGATTGATAAGGCCTTCCAGAGGAGTGGCTCACAGGTTTATATGTGTCCAGATATAGGTTTAGATATAGGTATACTTTATCTAAGCAAGGGGTGATTACACCCACTTGCCCCAGCTGAGTGATCAGCCAGTTGTGTCAATTTAAGAACCAGCCAGGGGTGGCAAAAGCTATGCTTCAGCCCCTGGTAGGCCTTGGTGGCACCTATGCCCTGAGCACCTATAGTGCATGGTACGGGGCTGACAAGGAGTCCATTTCTAATTGGGTTATGTACCTATAGTACATGTCTGTGAATTTAGAGAGAGAACAGCAGGCTGGGGGTCTGATTAGCAGGCCCACAGCCTCAGTAAGTCGAAAACCAGTGAAGCAAAAAGCAAACATTTGGGGTGACCATAGGATAGCAGACCCTACTCTCCTACAGGGAGCATTTTAGGGGTTTCGAGGTCAGTACCCAATGGCTACTTACCTTAGGGTGACTAAACTCTTGGTGTGCTCACCCCACTTGGGGGAGTGTGCACAATCCCTAATCCTGATTGGGGAGTGCCTGCCATCTGCAAGATAATAATGGAAGGGAGACAGGAAGGGAGCCTGCTCCTGACAGCAGTAGAGGCTGGGGGTTGCATTACAAAGGCTGCCGGGCCTTTGAAGCTCCACTACCACAGATGGCTCTTCCTGCGCTGGGGGAGGTGTGAACAACTCCGCCCAAGAAAGGTTTATGTTTCTGGACGCATGGAGCGAAGGCTCCCACCCTAGGGGTCCAGAAACATGTTTTGTGGTGGCAGGCTGGTGTGCAACATGTCAGGGAACCCACCAGAGGCTGGTATTTTTTCAGAGGGCATCTCTAAGATGCCCTCTGAATGCATTTCTAATTAAATGCCACACTGGCATCATTGTGGGTGTAATGTGCTGAGAAGTTTGATACCAAACTTCTCAGTTTTCAGTGTAGCCATTATGGTGCTGTGGAGTTAGTAATGACAAACTCCTAGCACCATATACTCTTAGTGGCAGCACTGCACTTACAATGTCTAAGAATGGACTTAGAATCTGTAGGGGTACAGGGCACATGCACCTGTACCCTCACCACTGATTTTGGGCACCCAGCTACAGGGATGACTGATCTAAGCCAGGCAAGTGGGTTGTAGGCATGGCACACAAGGATGGGTGCCATGTTATCTTCACTTTGTTTTGCACCAAAACACGTGTGTGTGCGTGTGTGTGTGTGTAGCACAACGAGAGAGCACAATAAGGTTCCTCAACAGGGGGTACAGCAATGAAATACTAGATGGGGCCATCAAACGCACAAAATTTTTTTTGAGGGAACAAGCCCTAGTACCCAAAATAAGATCTGATAAAACGAAGTATGACAATGAGCAAATACAAGCCAGAGCCATTGTCACCTATAGTAATCAACATTCAGAGATTAGGAAAATCTTCAATAGAAACTGGAACCTGGTCAAGGGGGACCCGGTAATAGGGGGTCTGGTATCTAACAAACCGAACCTCACGTTTCGTACATCCCCCACCATGGCCAATGCTCTGGTAAGCAGTAGTCTCGAGACTTCCAAATCTTGGATGGATCGCATTACAGGTTTTAAGAAGTGCCAATCGTGTAAGGCATGTCGCCATGGAATAAACAAGACCCATGTTTCTAGTCCCTTCCTTGAAAAGCCCATTGCCATCAATAAGAGACTCACATGTAAGACCGAATATGTGGTCTATGTCTTGCAATGTCCTTGTGGGCTCCAATATGTGGGCAGCACACGTTTGCCCGCCCACAAACGTATATTGCAACACCTTAGGGTAATATTGGGAAAGGATCAGACTTATCCAGTGGGGAGGCACTTCGAATCGGTCCATAATAGCGACTCCAGTAGTCATCAATATTTTCTCGTGGATTCCTTTCTACCCCTTAAGAGAGGTGGTAACAGGGACGCCAAGTTGCGCCTGTTAGAGACGAGATATATTTTAGAGCTCAACAGAAAAAACCCTGGAGGACTGAATGCCAGTGAGGATATGTACACCTGCCTCTAATTCCCAAGAACTTACTCCTGTAGACTATAAGTGAAAAGAATAATATGTAAACAAGAGAACTTCCGAAGGGAGTTATTCGTGATCAGATTCGGCAACCTGTTAAATTTTGTAGAACAGTTTTTATGTAGCACTTGTACTTTTAGTAAATACACTTTAAACATCTGCAGTACCCCAAGGAGGGCATTATAGGGAGAACTGTATATTTGGATCTCAGTACTTGTTTGGTATGACTTTTTCTTCACCCACTTGGGTTAAATGTTTATGACAGTGAGGATTATAATCTAGGTTTTAAACGACTGGGAACATTGCTATAAGGTTCTGCTTTCTTATGATGTTGTGATTGCCTTGTACATAGTGTAATTAGTCTGTATATAAATGAAATGTACATATATGAAATTTTTGAATTTTTGTATTTTTTTACTATGTGTAAATATATGAAATTATTCATATGTATTACAAATGTAATTAGGATTAATCTAAAAATTCACTGATGATTATTTATTGGTAGAACTTTACAGGCACTATGCCCTTCATTGTGTTTTTAAAACATACAGTATTTCGTCACAGTCTATGTATGTAATGATACCAGCTGAATCCATTTGAATATTTGTGTTTATGACACGTTATGTAATCAAGCCTCGTTGGTGGAGGCGAAACGCGTCATGGCGGATTGCAGGCTAAGAACTTTGCACAAATAAATCACTGAAAACAGCACGTATCTGGTGGTTCTGCTCTCTCGTTATTCAGCGTGAAGCGGTTGTGAATGGCGATTCTCTTAAAATATATATATATATAGCAGACCGATAATTTCGGCTAGGAACAGTCTTCTTGAAAATGTCAGCAAGTACATTGACTTCTTTTTACAAGAGTATGTTAAGAGTTTACCCTCGTTCATTCTGGATACAGGAGACCTACTCAAGAAACTGGTGGATTTTGAGTGGCAACCAAGCTTTCTCCTAGTTTCTCTTGACGTCACCTCCCTATACACTAGTATCCACCACAGGGATGGAATTAAGGCGATTGAACATTATTTGAGAAAAAGACCAGTTGAATTCACGGAACATTCCAACATGATTATTGATATGATCAAAATCTGCCTAGACCACAATGTATTTTTGTTTGCTAATCAACTTTTTTTGCAGACAAGAGGGGTTGCTATGGGGGCCTGCTTCTCTCCCAGTTATGCCTGTCTGCACATGGGCTACTGGGAGGAGCAGGTCCTCATGGGCTTGCATGCAGAGGTCATCAAAAGCAAAGTCAAATGTTGGTGGAGATTTATTGATGATCTCTTCTTCATTTGGGATGGAACTATTAAGGAAGCTAATGGTTTCATAAACCAACTTAATGACAACAGTCTCAACATAGAATTCACCAGCTCTATCAGTGACAACTCAATTGTGTTTTTAGATGTAGAGATTTACATCATTAACAATCAGCTACATACCAGGCTCCACCGCAAACCCACTACGGGTAACACGGAGTTACATGCAGATAGTCACCATCCGGGCCATTTGATTAAGAGCATCCCCTACGGGGAGATGCTCCGCATCAAGAGAATATGTAGCAATGAGTCAGATTGCCTTCAGGCCCAAAAAGAGTGCAAAATTAGATTTCTGGCAAGGGGCTACCAGGAACCAGTAATTAATAGTGCCATTGAAAGAGCCAACAAACATGACAGGCACATATTGCTCAGCAACTTGGAAGCGAAAAACAGGGTCCTGAAAGCCAATGCAGAAAGCGATACCCGTCTCATAGTTACTTACAACAACCAACATAAATCCATACGTAAAATTGTGAAGGACAATTGGTTCCTGATCAAAAGTGACCCAATTGTAGGCAGTCTAATGTCTCTATCACCCAACATCACATTTAAGAGAGCAAAAAGTATGCAGAACAGCCTAGTTTCCAGCAGCCCTGAGCTAGTCTCGGGTTCTTGGTTAGGGGGCAGTAAAGGATTTCTAAAATGCGCAACGTGCAAGGCTTGCAGAAATGGGATAAGTAAAACAGAATTCAAGACACCACTATCCCCAGTCCCAATCAAGATCAGGGAAAAACTAAACTGCAAATCAGAATTTGCTGTTTACGTGTTAGACTGCCCATGTGGGCTCAAATATGTTGGCAGCACACGCCCTCAAGTACATAAAAGAATCCTGCAGCACTTGAGAGCAATTAACAACGCTGCTCCAACTTACCCTGTTGCACGACATTTTGAAGTAGAACATGATAAAAACCCCACAGGTCTAATATACTACGTCATCGACTGTGTCCCCCTGCAGAGACGTGGTGGTGACCGAGCGATGATGTTGCGGAAATTAGAGACTAGGTACATCATTATGTTGGATACCAAGACACCGAATGGCCTGAACAATAGCGAGGATTGTTATACACATCTTTGAAACTGTTATTGTTGAATGCAAATTCAAGATCTGCACAATACGGATGTATTATTGTTATGCCTTTTGTTTACACAGTCAATAAACATCTATATAGCTTGTGAAATCATTTCCCTTTGATCTCCACATGATGATTCTAATATATATTGAATATATATATTTGCAATTTCATTATTTTGATTAGTTCCACTTTATATTTATTCACTGGTAGCACTTAAAATTGCATTATTTCGCGCAATTTTGTACATTTAACCAACTAGGATTAATTGCACTAGCGTAATTTGCACAATCATTAGGACCCAAGCCCACATGGGCAATATTAATTATTAATTCAGGTCAACTCCCGAGAGGTTTCAATGTGTATTATGTTTACATATCTTATTGTTGCTGTTTTAGTATACAGTTGATATTTTAAACATGAATTGATTGATTGGTTTTAGATCCAGTTGATAATATTACATAGTTTTAATAGTATTTTAGCTATTTATGAGCTGTAGTTTTACTTACAACATGTGATGCACATTTTTTAACCTCTCATGTAAGATTTGGTTGTTCAATTTACAACCTATGGACTCTATGATTGTTTACAAACCAATGTATTTATACGGAGATTTCCAATTGGCAACTGCCTTGACAGTTTTAAATTGCAGTGCTAACCTAGATTGTACAGGCATTTATGCAGCAATACATAGGACAAGTATTTCTTTTATGTCCATTTGCGTGTCATGCACCTTTCACTTTAAATGGGTGGCCAGCCCCCATGACTGCGTCATGTGATCAAGGCTTTGGCCGAAACGCGTCGTGGCAAACTGGTGTTTGGGTTCGAAATAAACATTTAAAACACCTAAGAATTGGGTCTCGCATCATCATTTGGCTGTAAGGAGCTGAGCTGAATTGAGCTGAGGACGACACATACCATATATATATATATATATGTATGTACAGGACCTCTAAGGGTGGCACAATAAGTGCTGCAGCCCTTAGAGGTCTTCCCTGGTCACAGTGCCCTGGGTACCTGCGGTACCATTTACCACGGGATGACCAGTGGCCAGAGATGCCAATCGGATATGGGTACAGTTTTGGAGAAAGAACAAAGGCCCTGGGAACCTGATTGGCAGGGACCCACGGCACATCAAGTCAGAAGTTTAGGAAAGTAGGATCTGCTTCCTATGGTTACCGCCACTTTTTGTATTAATGATTAAGAGAAGCACACCTGTTTTATATGTTTTAAAGAGGATGATTAGGTTAATTAACCTTTTAACTTAACCGTGCAACTGAGGTGGCACGTTTGTCCTAACCGTGCCTACTCTGGAAAACCTATCTTAAGTGTGGAACACACTTAACCTCAATGCACTGTTGCTATTGTGGTTCAAAAGAACACCACTTTGTTTAAACACACTTTATATGAAAATAATGATCAATCTTTTTCATTTAGAACTGTTCGAATTTTTACTTCAAAGAATCACAAAATAAACGTTCATATACATTTTAACATCAACATGATTTTGTTGAAATCACAAATAGCCAATACATTTATGACACTATCACAAATTTTAAACATCAATGGCGATTAATCTTCTCTGTGCCCAATGCATTTCGAGCTCATGGAGCTCTTCATCTGGGGCCTGAAAACTAAGATTAAAATCAGACATTTGTGGTTACAGAAATGTCAAGAATTCTCAAGGTACTTAGCAAACTAATAAATGTAAAACATGGGAAAATGGTGAAACTCAAGGCAAAGAAAGAACCTTATCCCCCACCACTTCGTGTGTCAAAATACCTCTTATACTCACTAATAGATGGGACCAAAACGTTCAGTGTCCTGCAACACAGACAGGGTCTATGAAAATCTGTTCTAGGATTGAAAGCAAGTAACGACAGTGGGGGCCTAACCACCATCTTACCTTGGTGCCAGATATGGGTTGTTTTGTGCAGCGGAACCTTCTACCAAGTCTTTAACGCGCTCACAAACTCCAACTCAAAACAGTGCTCTATCTAAAGTAATTCCAACTAAATAAAACCGGGGCATCATATACTCGATCGCTCACAAATAACAAGGCTCTGAAGCCAGAACACAGTGGACAAACTCAAAGAAAGGGTCCAATAATAGTACGCGTGCCATCTTGGAGAGGTGTGTGAACCAAAACTCCTCTATCTAAGATCACCAAGAAAGCAATGTGTAAGAAACAAAGAAAGGTGAAAAAGAACAAGAGACTAAGGGGAGTACAAGTGAATAAACCTTGAGAGTTAAACAACAATACAAAACATTGCTCAATGTATCATGATGACTAAACTGGATCATATTTACAAATTATTTACAGAATACAAACAGAAACCTATTTAGCAGATCCAAAGTGAAAAGATCACAGAAAACACGTGAGATCTATTTTTTCATTGAGACCTATTGGCTCTTGTGTTTTAAGGGTTCTTGTCCAATATATCTCTCTCTGGAGGAGGGATCTGGTGAGATCGACCCCCTCATAAAGTTTAACAGTTTCCAGTATGGAAAACGTGAATTGGGAAAGGTTATGATTGTTATCTGACCAATGTTTTGCTAGATTACTTTTAAGATTTTTGTTCCTGATCGTGCTTTTATGTTCAGAAATTCTAGTTTTAAGTTTCCTTTCTGTTTTACCTGTGTATAATTTCCCACAGGGACATTTTATGTAGTAAATCAGATTTTTAGAATTGCAATCACCATCATAATGTAAACTGATTTCTCGTCCTGTTTGTGGATGGTGTAACACATTGCCTTCAATTACATTTGAACAATGCACACAATTATGGCATTTTTTCATTCCCTTTTGGTTTGCTTCTACTTGTCTTATGAGTAAGCAATAACTCCTTTATATTTTTAGATCTTGTAAAGGCAAAGATTGGCTTGTTGGCAAAAATACCATTGAAGTCAGTTTCGTTCTGCAATAATTCCCAATGTCTTAACAATGTTCTTGATTTTCTGAGACGAGGTAGAAAATTTGGAGACAAAAACATGTCTTTCGCTCAATTTTTTTGGTTTTTGCTTCAAGAGGTTATCTCTACTGCTCGTCTGTATCCTCATCTTTGCCTTATCCAAATCATCATCAGGATATCCTCTTTCTTTGTACCTCTCTTGTTGTACAGTCAAATGTGCTTCAAAGTCTTCTTTTGTCAAACAGATTCTTTTTATTCTCATAATCAGAGACACAGGTAGATTGTTCTTGAGGTTTAGAGGGTGAAAACTGTTGAAGGATAAAGAATTGTTTACATCAGTCTCTTTTCTGTAAACTGTAGTCCTAACTTTTGGATCTTGAATATTGATCATGACATCCAGAAATGGTAATTCTTTATCACTGATAGTGTGTGTAAATTCAATTTGGTCTATGCACTGGTTGAGTTTTCCAATTTCTGTCTCTAAGCTCTCCTTGGAACCAGACCCTAGTACAAAGATGTTGTCTATGAAGCGACGATATATAATCGTTTGCTGTTTCCAAGATTTATTATTGAAAACAAAATCTGCCTCAAATTTAGCCATAAAGGTATTAGCGTACGCGGGAGCTCCCGCAAATCCCATTGAAGTACCATTCTGTTGGAGAAAAAACTTGGTGGGCCATTGGAAGTTACTATGGTACAGGCAAAAGTGTAGTAGTTCTAGTATGAAAACTTTGTCTGCCTTTATTGATGGTTGTTGTAACAAAGCCCATTCCATGGCTTCCAGACCGGCTTGGTGGGGAATAGATGTGTACAACGACTTGACGTCGATTGTGCACAAGAACATGTGTTTGGTAATCTTGATTTCCTGTAATTTCCTTAGAAAATCGTTGGTGTCTTTAATGTATGAGGGCCATTGTTGGACGAATGGCTGGAGAAATATATCAATGTACTGACCGAGTAGTTCAAAAATAGTACCACATTTTACTATTGTACTATTTTTGAACCACTCGGTGGTTTTATTTAGTTGGAATTACTTTAGATAGAGCACTGTTTTGAGTTGGAGTTTCCCATGCGACTAGGTGGGTCCGTTTTTAGTTTCGGAGTTCCGATGTAACTAAGAGATATTGCGGTACCTGTGCTTAAGGCGGTCACCGTTCGGTGAAGTGGTTGAGCAGCGCGAGGGCGAGATAGAGAAGTGAAGTGATTATTTTTGAAAGGTAAGGGTTGAGCGATGTGTTGATTCATAGACACATGAGTGTTTTCGAAGTTTTGTGGTAGTAAGTCTGTTTTTTTACTTTTTTGCCAGTTACTCGAAAAGCAGATTTTGTGAGCGCGTTAAAGACTTGGTAGAAGGTTCCGCTGCACAAAACAACCCATATCGGGCACCAAGGTAAGATGGTGGTCAGGCCCCCACTGTCGTTACTTGCGTTCAATCCTAGAACAGATTTTCATAGACCCTGTCTTTGTTGCAGGGCACTGAACGTTTTGGTCCCATCTATTAGTGAGTATAAGAGGTATTTTGACACACGAAGGGGTGGGGGATAAGGTTCTTTCTTTGCCTTGAGTTTCACCATTTTCCCATGTTTTACATTTTTTAGTTTGCTAAGTACCTTCAGGCCCCAGATGAAGAGCTCCATGAGCTCGAAATGCATTGGGCACAGAGAAGATTAATCGCCATTGATGTTTAAAATTTGTGATAGTGTCATAAATGTATTGGCTATTTGTGATTTCAACAAAATCATGTTGATGTTAAAATGTATATGAACGTTTATTTTGTGATTCTTTGAAGTAAAAATTCGAACAGTTCTAAATGAAAAAGATTGACCATTATTTTCATATAAAGTGTGTTTAAAAAAAGTGGTGTTCTTTGAACCACAATAGCAACAGTGCATTGTGGTTAAGTGTACCCCCACTTTTGTCATCAGGACATAGATAATGCCTAAACAATATATACCTTTGTAGCCAATAACAGCCACTCTGTGGATATCTAGCAAGGCAGTAGCAAGTAGACAGAGATTACAGTGGTCTCGGCAACCAACAATCGGGTCGTCAAATAGATCGCGTCTGCAATGTGCTAGATCGCGTAGGAAGGAAGATAGTCTGGGTTAGTCAGATAATGTATCTCCCTCATGGTGCCCATTGATTAGGCATTCTCAATGTCCTGATGATGATCCCCATGATTAGATAGTGGGATCGAAACGCCGTCGACCTTTATGTACACCATATACCTATAATGAACACCTAGTGTTATATGTGTGTAATGGTGTAATTGGAATTTCTGTTGCATTTTCATTCACAGGAATCTGAAGTATTGTTGCCTAAAAGCCTTGTGTTTTTCTGTTTGTGATATTTTTCACCATGCCAATTTGTATGTGGTAGGGTACAGGCCTGTGCCCCGCTACGAAGAATTGTTGAAGGAAATTCTTGTGTATTCCTTGTGAATAAGTAAAAAGATTGAGACCTCTGTTCGGCTGGACATGTCCAAAACCAATATAGTATCCATTGTGTCTATATTGCTATTTGTTTGTATCCTAATAATGCATGGAACCACTGTTGTTTTCAAAAATATGTTCCCCGAGGTCCTTTGCTGACTCGTAAGGGTGCCCTTGTTGAGATTTAAATATATGCTGGTAGCCCCCTTAGCACTGAAAATGTACATCAAGGGTTTGTGATCGGTTCGCACGGTGAATTTGATGCCCCATAGGTAAAACTTGGCCTCCTTTTCTATCACCGAATAGTTCTTTTCGGCACTGGTCAGGGTGCAAGAGGCGAATGCCACTATTCTTTCTTTGCCTGCATTGATTTGAGACAGGGTAGCGCCTAACCCTTTGTTACTGGCGTCCGTGGTGAGTATAGTTTTTCTTGAGGGATCAAAGTTGCACAGATGTGGGGCATTTAGAATAGCTGATTTGATGGCCTCAAATGCATTTTGATGTACTTCTAACCATTGAATTGGGCATGACTCTTTGTGAGATCTCTGAGATCTCCAGCAATGTCCGCGAAATTCTTTCCATACTTTGCCATATACTCCGCTAGTCCCAAGAAAGACACTAACTCTTGCTGGTTTGTGGGGGCTTGGGCTTTTTCTATGGCCTCCAGGAGGCTGAGCTTAGGACGGAAACCTTCTTTGGATATAGAGTGCCCCAAGTAATCTACCGATCCCACTCCGATCCTGCACTTCTTTTCATTGAGGGTGAGACCTGCATCTTTTAATTTTCTAAGAACTGACCTGAGATACGTATCGTGTTCCTCACTGGTGGCACCATAAAACATCGTCTTGGAAGCATATAGTATGAGGGATTCCTTCCAAGATGTGCTTCATGATCTTTTGAAATACTGCAGCAGCGGAAGCCAACCCAAATGGCATACGGAGGAACCTAAAGGAGTGGTGAAGGTGGTAAGTTCTCTTGACTCAGGGTGAAGCTCCACCTGGTGGTAAGCGCTTGATAAGTCTAGGACACTAAAACAACTTGCCTCCCCCATGGTGCTCAATGCTTTGTGAATGCGGGGAAGTGGGAACCTTTCCACTATAATGCTGTCATTAAGATCTCTGAGGTCTATGCATAATCCTATTCCATTCCTATCAGCTTTCATAGCAATAACTACTGGAGAAACCCAAGCACTGCAATCTACAGGCCTGATAACTCCCAGTTTTGCAGTCTGTCTAGCTCCTCCTTTAAAGGTTCACCCATTAAGTGTGGAATAGGCCTAGTTTTGTGGGCGATGGGTTTCGCGTTGGGCTTTAGTTTAATCTTGTGTTGGAAGTTTTTAAGGAGCCCCAATTCAGATGAAAATACTTCCGGAAAATCCTTAACCCACCTGTCGCTAGAACTAGGCGAGTCCATGGAAAGAACCTGCTCATGGCTGTTGGGATTAAGTATTATGCCCAGCTCTTTTTGGTGTAGCCACCCCAGTAGGGAATTTTTCCCTCCGTTTGGAAATTGTTGGTCGTTAAACCGCTCTTGAAAAAGGCATCTCTGGACCCTGGAGTCCTGAAAAAGTTTCGTCCTATCTCCTTACTGCCTGCCCCTGCCAAGATACTGGAGGCTCACCTAAATCACCATCTTACCTCCTTTTTGGAAGACTCCAACCTCCTAGATATTTCTCAACACGGTTTTCATAGTGCTCATAGCACAGAATCCGCTCTCACTGTTGTTGCCAATAATATTCGGTCGGAAGTTGACAGGGGCCATACCACTCTTCTGGTCCTCCTCGACCTCATGGCGGCCTTTGACATCTTGTCGCTCTCGGTCTTGGTTGCCAGGCTGGGGGAGATAGGGGTTGGTGGCCCGGCACTCAGGCTCCTGTCCTCCTTCCTCAATCAAAGGGAGCAACGAGTTCAGCTGGGTGAATTTCTGACATCCTCGAGGCCTTTGCAATGTGGGGTCCCTCAGGGGTCTGTCTTAAGTCCCCTGTTATTCAATATCTATGTGACCCCCCCTGGCCTCAGTTGTAAGATCATTTGGCTTTGAGGTGTTGTCATACGCTGACGACACCCAAATCCTGGTCTCCCTTTCCCAGTCAGTGGTAGAGACTGCCTCCAAGTTTAGAGCATGTATGGAAGCAGTCTCCCAGTGGATGATTCGAAATTTCCTTAAACTTAACGGAGACAAAACTGAGGTCCTGATTTTCGGGGGGAAGACAGGACCTATGGTCTAATAAATGGTGGCCTCCCTCCCTTGAAGACTGTCCCGTCCCTTCTCATTCGGCCCGAAATCTGGGGGTCCTGTTAGATACCTCTCTCTCCTTTGACCTTCAAGACAGCAGGACCGTATCTACCTGCTGTGGTATCATCAGAATCCTCAGAAAAACTTCATCCTAGCTCTCTCCGGCAGCCAGGAAACAAGCAACAGTGGCTCTGGTCTCTTCGAGACTAGACTACTGTAATGCTCTTTATGGAGGCATGAACAAATTTGCGGTCCGCCGCCTCCAAATGGTTCAAAACGCGGCAGCCAGGATGGTCCTGGTTCTAACCCCCGGCTTGCTTCAATATCTCAGGCCCGGAAAGACCTCCACTGGCTTCCTGTCCAGGCTAGAATATCTTTTAAACTTCTCTGTCTTGACCACGGGGCCTTTTATGGCTATGGTTTTGAAGGTGTCTGCTCCCTTCTCCAGCCTTATCGCCCAAGTAGAGTGCTTCGATCCTCTTCTAAAAATCTTCTTACGGTTCAGAGATTTGCAAAGGCCAGATGGGGAGGCAGAGCCTTTTCCACCCTGGCGCCCAGACTCTGGAACTTCCTTCCTCCAGAACTGGCCTCTCAACCTTTGCCGGGGTTGTTTCGTAAACAACTGAAAACCTGGCTCTCCGGGACTCTTATCCGTAGACCCTGGACCTGGTGCTTAAAGACTTCTGTTATATGTCTGTCTGTTCACGCTGTTATGTCTGGCGCCTTGATGCCCTTGGGCTAAGTTGCGCCCAATAAGACCTATTTCATTAATTCATTCGTTCAGTAGGTTGGAACCTTCTTCTACAATGTAAACTTTCCCTAGGATGGAGCGGTCTTTAAAAGTGATGTGGGAGTTCAACATACCCTTGACAGGAATAAGTCCTTTAGTGTAGCTACGTGGTTTAATATCCGCTCCCAACAAATCCTTCTCATCACATATGTTCATATTTTTAAAGTCAGATAAATTCACCAATGTGAATGGGGAAGAAGAATCTGCGTACATTTTGATTGGCTTTCCTTCAATACTGACCTCACATTGAGGATACTCTACGTGGTTGACCTCTTCCGCCTCTTATTTGGAATACAATCTTGTTAATGGACTGTACTTTTTTCTCTTACCCAAAGGGGAAAAATATTTTGGACTAAGACTATGGCAAAGCCTAGATAAATGGCCTTTTTTATTACATTTCTTGCACATAGCTGGGCATGTAGGGTTATTGGCCAAATGATTATTGCTGCCACAACGGAAGCACTTGAGTTTGTTGGTAGCAGCAGATTTGGATTTCTCAGCTTGGTAGTGTTTTCCCCCTTTGATCTTTAATACTTCTCCCTCCTCTGAGGCTTCCTTTATTTCAGATACTAAATTGCTTTCAGCATTGGTGTGTCCCCCTAGATTAGATTTGGGTCTGATTTCTTTAATGCATTTGGCTGTATGCTCGATGGATTTGGCTATTTCAATAGCTTCATCGAGGTAAGGTTGTTTTTGGAGTAATTTCTCTTGAATTCTGCTATTGCTAGTGCACCTCACCATTTGGTCTCTTATGAGGGAATCATTAAGACCCCCAAATTGGCAATGAACACTTAGATCCCTCAACACTGCCACGTAGCAAGCAATACTCTCATCTTTTCCCTGGACTCTACAAAATAAATTGTGGCGTTCAAGTACAATGTTTATCTTGTCCCCAAAATGGTTTCCCAACTTAATTAACGGTACTTCGTAAACATTAGATGCATCCTCCAATTCTGGTTCAGGTAAAGTGTCGAATATCTTTCTGCCCCGGTTGCCTAGATTGTGGAGGAGAACATGTTGCCTTCTAAACGCATTGAATTTCTCCCCACCTATAGCAATTAGATATGACTCGAACACTCTCACCCACTCTTTCCATGGCATATTGGGTTCCCCACACTCATTTAAAAAAGGTGTGGATTGTGACATGTTAGAAGCAGCCATAATGGAGATAACAAATGTTGCGCACTGTATACCCCAAATAAACTTGCAGGAATGTAATAATAGACTGTATCCAATTCACTTTACAGGAAGCAAAAGGACACCCTCTGTCAGAACTGATGGATAACACAGAAGAGTACACAATGCAGGAAAGAAATGGCTTATGATGGCTCATGATGGCTCTAAACTATCATTACATGCCAGCTAACGTAATAACAATAGTTTTACAATATATGGATTGCATTAAGTTTGCATTAAGACCATTATACAACCCCTGCCTGAGCTGGTGGACTCAAACATCAGTGCACGAAATACCCCTTTGCTGTGCCTGTCAGCGAGATGGATGTAGAATTGCCCATAATAATAAGAACAGACAGGCTTCCTTTAAAATGAACAGTTGTGCCTGTCAGCATGAGGGGCTTGATAGCATATAAAACTTTGTGCAGGCAGCTTAATATGGAAATTTGAGGCCAGGATGCTTGTATGAGCTGTAGTCTTATAACAGTGCTTATAACAGTCTTATAACAGGCTATGCCTGTGTTCAGAATTTAAAATAGCCCAAAATAATCTACTCAAACAGGCTTGATTATGCATAAACAGCTGTGCCTGTCAGCGTGAAGGACTTGATATTCCATAAACGTTGTGCAGGCAGGCTTATTATCAATAAAAGGCTGAGCCTGTCAGCGAGTATGGTGTAGGCAGCAGAAATCCTCACAGCCCACTGTCAGGCAAAGGTTGAAAGCACTCGCAGCACCAGTAGCCTTACTGCCAGGAGCAGCTGAAATACAGTGCACTGGGGGCTTGATTATGAAATGCGTACTGACTGCCCTCTGGCGCCCGGACATTCTATTGCGCACGCCTCAGCTGGGAGAATTGCAGCTGACTGAGGCGAAGAGCTAACGTCTGTCAGCGCAGCGAGGGAATGCAGGGAATCCGATTCCGAGCGAAGGGACGGAATACTCTTTTCCTCAGAAATGTTTTTCCAAACCGATTCCTCTCACGATCACGGGACAGTTCAAACCAAACTGGCGATGACAGCTGACAGGAACAGAAACGCTCGCGTCAGACAGAGCGTAGGAATGCCTCTCACCTCCAGTGGTGAAAACTAAGGCTTAGATGATAGATCAACATGCAGCATTTATCATGGCCAATACACAGAAGACGCTTTAATTACCAGCCTTCCTTTGCGCTCCGATTTACAAACACAACTTGTTCAGGCAAATTGACACGGAGCTTAAATAGATCGTGTAAGAACGGGGAGGGCTTCAGCAATGACGTGTTGGTCACTGGATTCCTCTCACGTCAGCAGTAATCATTCTAGCTTAGTGTCAATACTTAGGCATGCCTCCCTCACACTAAGCTACACGATGTGGAAAATACAATTCACCCTCAGCAGGCACTATCGCTCGAGCCTTCCTTAACGCTCGGCTTCACAACGATGATTCTTCACTTTTATTCAGCAGTTGCACCAAGCTCAAGCCTCCCTTCACACTCTGCTACTTTTGTGACAGTTAAAAGTCATTAATTAGCCTGCGCTTCTCTCATAAGCTTATCTTTACGCGCGGCTACACCGGGGGTATTTTCATGAAAGATCAGACTGCCGATCGCGTTCCTTTACCAGGAGAGGAGTACTCAGTATTGTAACACGCTAGGAACACCAAGCTTGTAACGCTCGAGCGGATAATTGAAGGGCTATTCAAAAGTCTTAATTAACAACTGAGACAGTCTCTTCAAATGGCAGGTTTACATCACGAAAATTCAATAACAGTGCTGCCAATGCTGATGCCACTTAAAATCTTGTCGAAGGAGATGAGATGTCTGACGGTTTTGAGTTTTAAACACAAATACCTTAACCTTGTGGGCCACAAGGTTATCTGGTGGATGACACAAAACGGAAGGATGGCCGCTCTGCCCCCTCATGCAGACCAGACGTCGCCAGTGTTAAAAAGTATACCAGACAGGAGCTGTGTAAACTTCTTCTTTATTTGCGACCTCCACAGTGCCACCAGGTTACAGGACACCTCAGTACATCACTCTCATCAAGAACAGTCTCACACTGTCAACATTCTACAGCATCCTCCAGTGCAAGGAACGTACCAAGGAGGAAGGAAAGGGAGGGGTGGAGGAAGATACCAAGTACTGGATAATAATAAGTATAAAACCTTAACCTGTGTAGGGGTAGAGCATAGCCCAACAATACTTCTAGGATAATTAACAACCTATGCTATGCACACAATTACCTTGTGAATATGATACATTTAGCAACCATTAATTTGCACATTAAAACTTATGGATTATAACATAATTTATGCCAAAAACTGAATTTCTTACTTGATACCTGTATAAATGCAAATCTATAAAACGTGTGGTACTGAAAATTCTGGACTCGGATGTCTGTGGTACTGAACCACTGAACTCGTGTCATAAAACGTAATCGTATCATGGCGATTTTGGTACTAGCAGACCGGTAATGGTCTAAATACCATTCATAAGTATTTTCGTCACGTTCGAGTGACGAAATCACCCTTAAACCTAAGTTTTCGTCTTGAACCCTCGGTTTCCATTTTGTGAACAGCAGCCATTTTGTGGTTGCCCTTACATAGCCAAATGACTAAGGCCGAATTCGACCTGAAAGACACGTACACCTTTGTTGACTCCTCTGTGACCTGGGCAAGCTGACTCCACTGCCCGGAGCCAAACCTGTTCGGGCAGTTCCTTTCCCAGTGGCCGAATGAGATTAGTATCAAGGCGCAACATGTGATGAAACTCAGAAACCATGCCTAATCTTACACACACATGTCCCTGTTTCTTCTTTATGACCTGCTTTACGAGGAGGAGGTGCCCGTTTTTATTGGGGGTCCGTCGATATCTGATGAAAGTTCTGGGCCTTGCCGGGTAATTTATTATGGACTGGACAAACTGAAATGTGGGCTTGTCATCATGACTCTGCTTTTCCTTTGTAGTAAAAATATGTGTATGATCGACTGTAAAATAAGGAATGTTTGCCTGAAGCTTATTATTTGGTATAAAAAGAGAAGGCTGGCTTTGTATTTAGAGCAGTCTCCTGAGAACATACATGCTGTTGTACTTCTAGGATACCTGTTATTGGTTGCAACCAATAAATACGATCCTTGACTTCACCTAGAAGACTCTGTCTTTCTGTAGTCCGAAACAGGAAGGACCTAGGAGTTTTCAGGTGTATTACCTGGCACCGCCGGGTCCACAAAAACCCGGTACTCCAGTTGGCGCCCAACGTGGGGCGGTATCAGCGGTACCGGTCCAAGCCAGAGGTTCGTGAGGAGCTCTGTGTGAAAATTCCGGAGGACGGCCAACCACTTCAGCGACCCCTGTATGTCGACGTGGTCCGAAGGTCTTTGCTGCGAGGTTCCCCGCGTCCCGACGGCTATGAAGGACTGCTGCCCTGACTATCGCCCTGTTTTGGACCCTTGATGATTGGTAGAGCAAAACGATAGACGAGTCTTCTGGTGACGTCATCGATCATCGATACTTCAGTTAAGTATAAGTGGAGCGTCTCCCAGTCCTTAGTTTGGTTCTTAGTTTGGTATCCCTCAGGGTCGCTTTGATTTGGAACTTGCAAGTGCCAAAGCCGAAGGACTCGTGTATTCACAAGGCTATCGTATTCGATAATCCTTTGAAGTTTGAAGCTAGACTTCAGAGCAAAGATGCCTGGTCTTAGCAGACGTGGAAATTTGTTTTGTCTTGGTTGTAATAGGGATTCCCGATTGGAGGATTCGTGTCCGGTTCCTCCGATTGGAACTCCAACATATGAGCTCTATGTGAAGCATGGCGTGGGCCCTATCACATATAATGAAGTATGGATCCGATACAATAGAAAGGATGGTGTTTTAAAATGGCCCCAATATGGTAGTTTTGACACAGAGATTTTAGATAATCTAGAGGTAAAACTTTTTAAGAAGAAAGCCCGGCCGGCAATGTTTGACTCTTTTCGCCTATGGCGCAAAGAAAAAAAACAGAAAGAAATGAAGTTAGCAAAGAAAAATAAACGAGGTATGTCAATGGTACAAGCTGCCGTTGCGTTCAGGGATAATGGGGAAGAACAAGAGAATGAACAAACGCTTATAAGCAGGAAGTTAGCGGTAGATAAGTTCTACCCAGTTTTGCCGCGTAAAGGACAAGGATCAAATGAAAAACTTGATAAGGATCCTTTAATGTCTCATTTACTGAGTTCACCACCTCCTTATGCGCAGAGTGCTACAGCACCCCAGCAACCTTTGGTTGTGCAACCTCCTATTGTTGGACCACAGGTTCTACCACAATCACCAGCTCCTGTTCAGCTGGTTCCTACTCCTCCGGCGCAGCCCTCTCAAGGGCCGCCGCCTTTGCTACCTACTCCATCTGTGTTCCCTACGACTTCGCCTACTGTTCCTACTGCCTATCCTAATACTCCCTCTGCTACTGCCTCCACCTCTGCTTTACCTCAGCCTGTCTTTCCTGGCGTTTCTGCCTTTCCGTCAGTTTCTCTTTCTGTTCGACAGAGAGTGGCAAAAACTGTTACTGGTTTTTCTCACCTTTCTTTGGGTCGCCTAATACGACCCCTAACACAGGACGAAGACAGTTGCGGAGTCAACTGCCTGACTATCAAGAGAGAGAAATACTGAATGATTTAGCGCGTAAATGGGTTGTCAATACTGTAAGATATGACGTACAGTCCGTCATGGAAGTCTTCCGTCAGTGGGAAGCATCTAAACAGAGATATGTTTTTGAACAAATGTGTGTATTTCTCTGTGAAGATTTGAAGGGGAATGATCCGGAACACGACATGCCTGAATTGTGCCATGTGCGGTTCAAATTCTCGGAGGGCATGATCGTAGGCACTGACGTTGAACGAGCGGTTGCGATATTGTTGTCTTATCGGAGTAAGGGGAGCAATTCTCGATCACTACCTGAGCATGACGCACCCGGTAGGAAAAAGAAGCAACAGTATCCCATGAGAGAGGTTCCCCCAGTGTGGAGGGAAGGGGACGCAAATGCTAATCCAGCCATTCCGCCGCATTTTCAGCGTGTGTGGGTACATGTTCCTTGGAAGAAATCTGAAGTCTTGGCCCTCAAACAGACATTGCCTGATCCTCGTAAAAATCCTGCAGAATATTACAAGGAATTAACCCAGACTGCAGACTCCTGCATCATGAATCTAGCCGATATAGACATGTTGTTTGGAAATGTTGTTCCACAGCCTTTATGGGGAAAGATTAGTCATGCAGATCATGATCAAGAGTTAGGCGACACATGGGTTAATATTGCTGCTGCTGATGCTAGACAAGTTGGTGGTGCTAAGCCCGAGCCTTTAGTAGCAGAACTTCCTGATAAGATCATTACGTATATGAAGTATTTAATGCCCGAATTGCGTGTTAATTGGGACAAGTTGTCGGCGTGCAAACAGAAGAAAGATGAGACTTTTTCACGCGGTTTGAAGAGACCTTCACCGATCATAGTGGTCAGGATATGGCTAATGAGGGTGGCCAAAGATTGTTTGTTGACAAATTTGTACATAATTTGCTTCCTGAACTATGTAATAAGTTGAAGGATTATGAGAGTGCTTGGGCTGTTTCCACGTCGGCACAGATTTTAGCCACGGCCCAGTACTATGAAAATAGGCGTAAAGATGAGTTAGAGAAAGCGGACAAAAAGACTAAGGAATTGAAAACTAAAGTCCTTCTACAGCAAGCTTATCCACCTCGCACTACTAGTCAGCGCGATTATCAGCAACCCCAGCAGTATTCAAGAAACTCACAAAGAAACAAGTCTTCTCAACAACGTTTACCGTATGGACCCAATCAGTGTGCGTATTGCAAGGAAGATGGTCATTTCAAGAGTAATTGTCCGGTTTTGTTACGGCGTACGATTGGTGCTTCTGGTGCAAGAGGTTGAGGTGTGCAACAAGCTCCTAGAGGTAGGGGTCGTGGAAATTTCCCCCAAAATGCTTGTTCTTTCCCGCCTCAGAATTCTATGAATAGTTTTGACCAGCAGAATTACGCGTTTTCTAGGACGGCTCAGTACTATGCTAATGACTACTATGCAGAAGACGAGAATATGGAGGGTAATGATTGCTAGGACAGCCATGGACAAAGAGAGGGAGTTGTTTCAGTTCCAGTAGATCAGAATGGACCTTATGTTGAGGTGATTACATCAGGTGTGTCAGAGCCTTTTCTGTTGGATACTGGTGCTACAAAGAGTTCTATTATGCACTCAAAACTCCCTGGCGCACCTTTGTCTGGCGAAATGAACGTTTCAGTAGGTTTTTCTGGCGCCCTGGTTAGGAACCCGATCTCTAGTCCTATGTCCCTTTCTGTTGGACCATGTGAATTAGAAGCACCCCTTATTCTTACAACAGGTTGTGGTGAAAACTTGTTGGGATTGGATCTATTGAAAAGATTATATGCAACTTTGTACTGTTCTCCTTCGGGAGTACAACTTACACTGGGTAAGAAAGTGGTTTCCTCAATGTATTTGTCAAAGGAAAAACTTCCGACACAATTGTCTTCTCTTCCGGATATACTTTGGGCTACTGGCTCTAATGATGTGGGTCTCTTGGAAATAGCGCCATATGTTGTAACATTGAAAACCAATGTTAGAATGCCGCGTATTCCCCAATATAAGATCTCCAGCGAAGGTGAAAAGGCGTTATTAGCAATCATTTATGATCTGATTGAAAAAGATGTAATTGAAGAGACAAGAGGCAACGTCTGTAATAACCTGTTCTTCCGGTTTTGAAGCGTACTGATCCTTCCCAGCCACCTGTTTACAGGTTTGTGATCGATCTTAGGGAGATCAATAAAATAGTTGTGCCCCAGTTTCCAGTCGTCCCTGATATCACTGCCCTATAGACTATGATTCCAGCTTCAGCCACTTGGTTCTCAGTGATTGACTTAAAGAATGCTTTCTTCAGCATTCCGATTGCCGAGGAGAGCAGGGATATTTTTGGCTTCAGTTTAGGAGGCCGAAGTTTCCGCTTCAAACGCGCTCCTCAGGGCTACTGTGAAAGTCCATCAATATACAGTCAAGCTTTGAAAACACAGCTTGATACGATTGTTTTACCTGACGGCGCTACCCTTATTCAGTACGTCGATGATTTACTGGTCGCTGCAGATACTGAGGAGATTTGTAAAGAAGCCACATTGTCATTGTTGCGTCATTTGTGTGATCTGCACCACAAAGTCTCTCTTTCAAAATTGCAATATTGTCGACAAGAAGTGACCTACTTAGGTCACCTCTTATCGAAGGAGGGAAGGAAACTGACCCCAGAAAGAATTCAGGCAATTGCAAAATTGAGTGTCCCAAGGACACAGAGAGAAGTGTGTGCTTTCTTGGGCATTACATCATATTGCAGACAATGGATACCGAATTTTTTCTTGTTGGCCAAACCTTTGGTGGCATTAACTTGTAAGGATACACCAAACCCCATTCCGTGGTCTGAAGAGTGTCAGAATTTTTTTTCCGAATTACGTGATGCATTGTGTTCGGCTCCTGTGTTGGGTACCCCCGACTACAGTAAGCCTTTTACATTGTATGTCCATGAGAAAGAAGGTTGTGCATTGTCAGTTCTGACACAGTCTTTTGGGGACAAACAGCGTCCATGCGCGTATTTTCCAGCGACTTTAGATGCGTTAGCTAAGGCATTGCCGAGTTGCTTGAGAGCCACTGCGGCAGCAGCTGTTTCTATCCGACAGTCTGCTGGGTTAGTGATGAATAACATGTTAAAATCAAACAAGGGGAATAAAAGTGGACGATTTTTAGAGGGGTCCAATGTACTCGTCCTAGGAAGCAGTAAACAAAGAGAATTGTACAGAGTTCCCCAGTGGGAGCTAGTAGTTTAGCTCAGGTTGTTTTTTCTCTCACTGATTATGGGAGGGTTGTGTGAGTGCATGGTGTAAACCCTTTTCAGAATATAAGGATACCTCACACAGGTTACCGGTAGGATGGCAACTGTCAACCCAACCGATGACCGTCCAGCGTCATCATTGGTATCCTGCTCCTACGGCAGGCTGGCGGTGCAATGCCCGTCGGGCAGCGCGGGGAGCTGCACTTTGGTGGAGATCTTTTATTCCGAGCCAGCGGGTGTCTGCGTGTGAGGGGCCTAAAAAAGTGCAATAGTGAGCGTGAGGGAGTGTGTGTTTTAAAAAAAGTCAGTTGAGTCCATTGAGGAATACTTTAATGATCGGGCTCACTGCTTTATTAAAAATAGAGGGGTATTAAGGAGTGATGGGCAATGGGACCAATCCTTAATCAACCCTTAGTGTGAAAGCGGTCGACATGTTTCTTGCCGTAAGGGCAATTCGTCAGGACCTTGGTGCTCATATAATTGCTGGGGTCCTATCAAAAGTAGAGGACTCCAATATACGACCTGTACCGTGTCGTATTGAAAGTAGTTCCTTGCGAGGGACCTCCTGGAAACTAGGGAGAAAATAAGTAAGATTTACTGGCATTGAAATTTGTTGTGCCCAGAGTACATCATGTGGTGCCTGTTTATAACAGAGACAGTGATGTGTGCTCAGTGGGAACCAACCGGATGAGTCATGCCGGGGTTTTGGAGGTACTGTGAGAGAAAAGGTAGTGACACATACAGAGCGTGAAGGACTACGTTCCGTACCAGGCTGACATGCTGTTCATTTCTAGCATGCGTAATGGTGAGAGGGCTAGATTCACGACGGTGAGGCATGCTGAATAGGGTGAACTATAACTAGTTGAAGCCAATGTTTAACCCTAATAACAGTCAGGTCGCGTGAGGAGCCTATGTCTAAAAAGCATAAGACTCAAGTTTAATTTTTTTTTTTTATCTATATGTATAATAGAACTAAAAATAGAAAAAACCACACAGCAAAATACATCGTGAATGATTTGGCACTCTGTCTATACATTAGGTAGGGGGTCGGCGCCAGTGTATTAATCGTGGTTCACCGGGAAATCACAAAAGATGTGCCATGCTCGCCGTGTGCTCGCGAGCGGCTACACACTATCACAATACCAGGGTTGCACTTACCCGTTGGGTTCCCGTTGTAGGTCTTACGAGCTGTCCGGGTGGGGCCAGCAGCGAGAGAGGAGAACCTGCAGGGAGAGTAAGGGAACCCGCGGGACCGTAAAAGGAAGAAAGGCCGTACGGTTACCCGTGGAATTGAGTGCAGCTGAATCATGAGCTGCAGCGTGTCTATCAGAGCACACGCGGGGTTCGAGAAATGGCTCCACACCGTACCTCAATACATGCTGATGGCAGGCATCTAGGCACCTACCCCTCCCACGAGTCCGCCGAAGTCGGGACAGCCAGCGCAAATGTGGAACCCTGATCGGTGTAGATAAGGGAAAGTTGCGCGCGCACCAAGGGGGGGCGTGTCCCTCCGGTTACTAGGCATTGAAACGCGGGAGGAGAGAGCAAAGAGGGACTCGCTCAGACAGCGAGGCAAGTGTGATCCACTGTGGGGGCCATCTTGGAGAGGGGATTGTGGTCTAATCAGACGTGTTGGTAGTCGTCTGGATATGGGCAATGTGATCCCAATTAAAGACTATCTGGTGAGAGTTGTCCAGGGCACCCCATCGTTCAGCCCCAGTTCATCGCTATGTAGGCGATGGATCCATCTTTGTTCGAGTCTGAAGAGTGCTTGTTGGTTGATGGTTGATAAACATTCGAGGACAGTCCACCGAATGTTTTCTGGGAAATGATTGTTCTCTTTACAGTGTTCATAAAGCTTGGTGTGTGTCTTCTGACATCGAATATTGCTGTTATGCTCCATTATCCGGTGTTTGACAGGGCGCATGGTCATCCCAATGTACAGCATCTCACAGGGGCAAATCAGAACGTAGATGCACCTTGAGCTGTTGCAATTGGTGTGTTTGTTCATTGTCCACTTGAAATTGCTCTGGAGTTCAATGGTTTTGCCCTGGACGGTCTGGGGACACACGACGCAAGAACCACAGCGATAATGCCCGGTTACTGGGGGTAGGTCCCAGAGAGTATTGACAGCTGGGGTGCTAGATTTCTTAGGACGGGTGTGAATAAGGGTATCCTTTAGATTCGCCGTCCTTTTAAATGCAAACCGTGGGCGCGGTAACTCCATCCCAGCAGAATTGAGAATGCCCCAATGTGAGTTGATGGTCTTTTTAATGAATGTTGAGTGCTTCGTGAACGAGGTTACGCAGGTGATCGTCTCGTCTTGTTCTTTGGGATACACCTCGAGAAGGGATTCTCTATTGTTGTTGAGGGCTCTTTTGGTGGAATTTTTCAGAAGACGTGTCGGATAGCCCCTATCCCGAAGTTTGTTTTGTAAGGAATGAGCTTCCTGTTTGAAGTCAGTGGTGGAGCTACAATTTCTCCGAAGGCGGAGAAATTGACCGAAAGGTAAATTATCCCTCAAGGATCTCGTGTGGTGGCTTGTATATGGCAATAGACTGTTTCTGTCGGTGTCCTTCTTGTATAGAGTGGTACTGATCATTGTTGGTTCCAGGGATATGGTAAGATCCAAATAGGGTATTGATTCATTGGAGATCGTGCCTGTGAACTTAAGAAATGGGTCTTGTTGGTTTATCCACACACAAAAGGCCTCACATGTCGCTCGGTCGCCCTTCCAGAACACCAGGATGTCGTCGATGTATCGTCGCCAACATGTGAGGTTTTCACGGAACGGATTGTGTTCTGGGGGGTAGATGCAGTTTTTTTCAAAAGATGCCATGTAGATACATGCCAGGCTCGGCGGGAAGGTCGAGCCCATCGATGTTCCACGCACTCGGTGGTATAAATTTGATTCATATTTGAAAAAATTCTCAGTTAGTGCAATGTGTGCCAGCTCCATTATGAATGATATCGGGGTAGGGGACACCCAATCCTCTTGTCGTAGAAGTGAATCCACTGCTTCTAGCGTTGCTTGTTGAGGTATATTTGTGTACAACGCTTCCACGTCGAGGGTAAGGAGGAGATCGATATCTTCTCTGCCGTCCATATCGCCAATGAGACGTAGCACATCTCTGGTGTCTTGTAAGTAAGACGGGATGAGTTTTACCAATGGCTGCAGAAATGCATCGCAAAATTGAGACAGGGGTTCCAAAATAGAACCGATGCCGGACACAATTGGTCTCCCTGGGACTGGGGTGGTGCCCTTGTGTATTTTGGGCAGGGTGTAAAAATACGGTATGACTGGGTCCGTTGTCACCAGGAATTCTGCCTCCTTCTTGCTGATCCACTCATTTGTCTCAGCTTCAATCACAAGAGCCATCACGGTAGTGGTCAGTCGTTTGGTTGGGTCCTCCGTCAGCGGTCTGTAGTGGGTTGTGTTGGCTAATTGGCGTCTACATTCCCGGTCATAATCGTCATAGTTTTGTATGACCGTAGCTCCCCCTTTATCAGCTTGCTTGATGACAATTGAGGTGTCCTTACCGAGGGAGGTGGCTGCCTGTCTTTCAGCATTGGAAAGGTTATTAAAGGGTTTGATAGAAGGTTTGTTCTGCAGGGTTCTCAGGACTGCTCTTTCGAAAGTCAGGACTTCCGGTGGTACCATCCCATCAGTGGGGGTGAAGGTGGAAGGTTTCCTTAGACCTGTGTCTTCACTAGGGATTTCAGGCCGGTTGTCAAAGAAGGACCGAAGGCGTATCTTCCTGAAGAACTGCTTGAGCTCAATCATTTCCTGAAAAGAGTCGGGAATCGGGGTGGGGACAAAGCCAAGGCCTTTTTCCAGGACGTTCTTCTCTGTCGGGGAGAGGGTTCTTTTTGATAGGTTAACGATCAAACTCGTCTCCCTCTGGTTGTTGCGCTCCTGGTTTCCACCCCTGTTGGTTCTGGCGTCTGGTCCTGCCACTGTACTCCCTTGCGCCCGCCTCGCTTGCGCCCTCTTCCTCTGCCCCAACCTCTGCCTTGAAAAGGAGGCGGATTAAGAGGGTAGAATTGCGGGGGGCCTTGTGGGTAAAAGGGGTATTGCCACGGTGGTGCTAGGTGGGGTGGGCCATGGAACATTGGTCCTTGGTGGTATCCTTGTTGCCAGGGACGCATAGGTCGCGTATTCCTCGCCGGGTAGCCCCCACTCGAGTCACTGCTTGTGGAACCACGTCTGGTGTCCGTGCCAGAATTATCGTCTGAGGAATAGTTGCTCTTCTTCCCTTTAAAATCGTCCCTCAGGTAGGGATATACCTTTTCCTTAGCGAACTTGGCTATGTCCTTCTCCAATTTAGTGGTTTTCTGTTTGAGTAAAAACTCATGGTGGTCAGCCATCTCTTGGTTGATCTCGGAAAGTTTTGTGGTGAATGCTGTTTTATTGTTTTTTGAAGTGGCGTTCTTCATGGTTGCTTCCAGGGCAGAAATTTTCTCCTGTAACGCTTCAGACAATCGTTTCGCCGTTTGGCTAATCAAAAAAAGCAAGTCCTTGGTGCATTTCCAAGAGACCTGGCACCAGTCTACTTTGAAGCGTTTATCTTCCAGAAATAATCTAGGGATGATATTTACAATTAAGCCCTGTGGTGCTATGTTGCTCCTCAGGTACTCTGTCATCATAATCCCATGGATCGTTATTCTAATTAGTTCTTTCTTCATTTCACTCAGTATGGACCACTCATCAGAGGATGCTCCAGATGTGGCGGCATGGTCCCACATGCAGTAGACATTTTGTTAAACAAAACAAAGACACAGCACTTAACTAGTGCTCGATTGTCAGGTTATGAGCTGACACTGTTAGCAAGTCATGTGCACATAAAGAGGTGCAATACATTGAACCCAGCCACGTTATTGCCGATTTCAGCAGAGACAGATGAGGTTGAAGAGCATAATTGCTGTCTGAGAACCGAAGAAGAGACGAAAGGGAGAATAGACCTTAGGGACACTCATCTTCCTGAATGTGATGGTACTTTGTGGGTTGATGGTTCGTGTTTCAAGTTGCCGAATGGTGATACGACTGCAGCATGTGCTGTGACGACTTTGCATACGATTGTTGAAGCTGCACGTATCCCATACAATTCAGCGCAAGCAGCAGAGTTGATTGCACTTACAAGAGCGTGTGTGTTGGCGAAAGGAAAACGAGTAAATGTGTACACGGACAGCCAGTATGCCTTTGGTGTGGCTCACAGTTTTGGACGATTGTGGAAAAAAAGTGGGTTCCTGACGTCGCATGGTGCTAAGATCCAGCATGGTCAGTTGGTGAATGAGCTTCTTGAGTCGCTGACCTTGCCGTTACAAGTTGCGATTGTGAAATGCAGTGCACACAAAAAGATTACTGATGATGTTGGTCGCGGAAACGCGTTTGCGGAGGAAGTTGCAAAAGAAACTGCAAGGAATGTAATGAGTCGAATGTACGTTGCAGGCCCTGCAAGATGGGTTGGTGACGTTGGTATGTGTGAAGATACGATTGAGAGCGTGAAATCCATTCAAGCTGAAGCCACAGAGAAAGAGTTGAATGAATGGAGAGAAAGTAAGGGTAAATTGGATGCAAATGGTTGTTGGGTTGAATTGTCAGAACATCAGCAATGGTTGTTACCCGATGCATATGTGTTTGCAGTGGTGACAATGGCTCATGGAATGGCCCATATCAGTGTGAAAGGGATTTGTAAGTTGTTAGCTCCAGTATGGCAAAATGCTGGAATCCCTAAGTGTGCAGAGAATGTGGTCAAGAAATTGTATGGTGTGTCTGAAATACAATCCTGGTAGGGGAACCCCAACTCCAGCTGGTCATTTTGCGCCTCCAACGTATCCGTTCGAGGTTTTGCAGCTAGATTTCATCCACATGGAAAGGTGCAACAATTTGAAATACGTACTCGTCGTTGTCTGTGCCTTTTCCAAGGTGGGTAGAAGCATATCCCCTTAAGGACAACACTGCCTTATCCACAGCTAAAGCCCTTGTCAAGGAATTCTTCCCCAGATTTGGAATGCCAAGAATGGTTTGGAGTGATAATGGGAGTGAATTTGTGGGTCGAGTGATGAAGAAAGTGTGTGAGGGGCTAGGCATACAGCAAAAGTTCCACGCTGCAAATCACCCCCAATCAGCTGGATTAGTAGAGTGCTATAATGGCACGCTAAAACTGAAACTGGCCAAGATTCAAGCGAGCACAGGTCTTAATTGGCCTGACGCTCTGCCCTTGGCACTCCTATCAACAAGAATGACTGTTCACTCTAGAGTGGGACTTAGTCCACATGAGATTGTATTCGGCCGCCCGGCCAACATATGGGGAGTGCCAAGGCCAACCAGGTTTAGCGAGATAGAATACCCTGTACTGCTTGATTATCTGTATGAATTGACGGCTAAATTGCGTGTTTTACACCAACAGGTCCACGACATTCTACCTCAGGCCTCTGAAGCTCCAGGGCATCCTATCGATCCTGGAACCTATGTACTGATCAAAAACTTCCAGTGTACAAAGAATGACCAGCCCCGGTGGACCGGCCCTTATCTAGTTCTTCTCTCGACAAGATCGGCCGTTCGGGTGGAAGGAAAGAAACATTGGATCCACGGCCTCCATTGTAAAAGGGTCCCAACTGCGTCTTCCCTACGACCGGTGGGTCCAGGAGGGGATCGCTGACTCTGAAACTGAGACCGTGCCTCGCTTTCTACCCTTTAGCGATGCACGTATAAAAGGAACAATTTCTGAAAAGGAAAGCGAAAACATCTTGCAAGAAGCTGTGCCTCCGTCAATTCGATTAAACACTACAGAGCCTGAAATCTTATTCCAAGACCAGACAGCACCTGGCAAACACCGTTACAATTTAAGGCCAAGACCTATGACTATGGACAAATAAAATATTTCTTTTTGCTTTTTGATTGTGCAGTACTCCCATCCGAGAAACTTGCTCATTTTTGTTTTTCGAACCGCCATCCGGTTCTGCTGCTAGGGTCGCGGTTGTCAAAGTCTTTGGAGTGCAGCTGAACACTGTTAGGTCGACAGTTCTGGTTGGTCTAAGGGAGTTGCCCTGGACTAACAGAAGCACTCTTCAGCAGAAACAACCTACCACCGCGGGCAGCAAATTAGAGAGGATGGAGTTTTCTGAAGATGGAGAGACCTGCCAAACGAATGAACTTTAAAGACAAAATGTGTATATTGATGATGAAGAAGAGATCGTTGATATGTTGTATTTTTATGCTGTTTGGTATGATGACGTTTTTGACAGGATATGTTTTATACACCTTTCAGGTGACATTTGCACCCACTACATAGCCCATACCTCCTCCTACTGTTTCCTCACACTCTTTTCACCCCCTGCCTGAACATGAGTCTTCTAGGAGATTAGAATTTATAAATAATTAATTCGTTCAGCTCTTACACCAACACCAGTTTGTAATGAACACGACAAATTGTTGGGAGTGTGGACTTATGCCACACACGACAGATAAAGTGTTCCTATTTGCCATCGAACCATATCCTCCACGCTCCACGGGAAGGAACTCAAGCAACAAAGCGTTAGTAGTAGGAATTGCAAATATGAGCAGAGCAATTGACTCGTACAGAACGATTCCTAGGGATGAGTTGCAAGCTTACGTTGGATGGAACATAACAAAATATTGAGTTGCTTTGAGTGAGAACCAGCGAGCAAAGAGCTCCTCCCCAATTTGGATTGTACCCTATCAGGGTCACCTATGTCTGCAGGGAAATGGCAAAAACCCCAGAGCTCAGTTAGGGAAGAGCGTCTGTACTGAAACATATGTCTTCTCGTCTCAGACCTCCCCCTCATTCCTAGCAGCTAAGGGTACCTACTTCATTTGCCATGATAGAGCATACACATGGCTGCCCCCTGACTTTTTGGGCACATGTTTTATCTCGTTCCTGTTGCCACCCACCTACAGAGCCGCGGCAGACTACCATAGGACAAGGACAGTTAGAGGCGTCGTGAGTAAAGACGACACTGCGGAACAAGAATTTGGAGACTTCGCAAAAGTTTTCTGCCGGAACATTCGCCAATTGACGAGGGTAGTTGAATCCACCGTGATTGAAACTGCCGGTGCCCTTAGTAACTTGACTGCGGAGCTCCAGTCGGACCGCCTTATGACTCTTCAGAACAGGGTTGCCCTAGACGTCATACTTGCAGACCGAGATGGGGTATGTAAAGTGATCCAATCAAGTTGCTGCATCTTCATCCCAGATGGCCGAATGAGATTAGTATCAAGGCGCAACATGTCATAAAACTCCTCATCGCACAGAAACCATGCCTAATCTTACACACACCTGTCCCTGTTTCTTCTTTATGACATGCTTTACGAGGAGGAGGTGCCCGTTTTTATTGGGGGTCCGTCGATATCTGATGAAAGTTCTGGGCCTTGCCGGGTAATTTATTATGGACTGGACAAACTGAAATGTGGGCTTGTCACCATGACTCTGCTTTTCCTTTGTAGTAAAAATATGTGTATGATCGACTGTAAAATAAGGAATGTTTGCCTGAAGCTTATTATTTGGTATAAAAAGAGAAGGCTGGCTTTGTATTTCGAGCAGTCTCCTGAGAACATACATGCTGTTGTACTTCTAGGATACCTGTTACTGGTTGCAGCCAATAAATACGATCCTTGACTTCACCTAGAAGACTCTGTCTTTCTGTAGTCCGAAACAGGAAGGACCTAGGAGTTTTCAAGTGTATTCCCTGGCACCGCCGGGTCCACAAAAACCCGGTACTCCAAACGGGGAGGGCTGTCAAAAACATGAAACACATACGGTGAGTGGACCAATGGCTGTGTGGTACAATTAGTGACTGGCAGTGATATGTGACAGAGTGCTGTACAGGGGTGACATGAATAACATACATTAAACACAAAAACAATATTTAGCATGTAAGTCCACAACTCATTGCATATATCCCAGTGGAAAATACGATTTTCTGTTCAAGTCAGGAAATTACGTGGACTAATTAGGACAACAATGTCGGCATTTCGACCCTTAACGGTTGTGCAGGTTAGTAAGCATCAGAGGCGGGTCTTCATCAGGACAGAGGGAGGGTGACAGCCTGTTGAATAATAATTAAATCAATGAGAGGTGTGTATACTGGGAATGAAGAAAGCAAGAGGTGCAGTAGCAACTTCATGCTTACCAAACGACTTGAGGTCCTATACTATGAGCATCCAACTTTGCGGCATTATTCAGGCAGGTGTCAGCCGACACCTACAAATCACATCCATAGATTGTGGTCTAGAAAAAATACAAGGTTTTAGTACATTGTGGTACCAAGAAATTGTCATTGACTGTGTGATAGCCGGAGGCACTGTCAGTTGCCTACGTACCTGTTTAAGCAAAAAAATTATTTCTTCACCAGCTGGTGGAAATTAATGGTGGGGGCCGCCAAGGCGATCAATTAACTGTGGAGGCAAAGAGGGCAATCAGTACTGTGACTGCACCTCTCATGGATTGCTAGTATTCTTTATATCTCCCGTGTGGATAGGTAATAAGGCTGTCCAAGTGTGCCGGTGTGCGCCTAGGGTTACCTTGCAAAAGAAGTGGTGGTGTTAAATTGGGCGTGGAAACACAAACACTAGTTTGACGTGACTTCTTGTTCTGTCTTCGATCAGTTCATGCTGCATGTCGGGGTCCTTCTCTTTCTGGTGAAGGGTTTATACCTTTGGTGGTGGGGCCACAAATAATACTTCATACCGTTTAACGAGCGTGACCATTGATGCGGGTGTGATAGAAGTACTGTACATTAAGTGGCGGTGAAGGCTTGTGTAACTATTCAACAGGATCGGGTGGCATCTAAATCTGAAGTGTCCACAAACGATCTAAGCATAATTGGAGAAGGAGGCGCAGTGAAACAATAGAACATACGATCCATACTTGCAAATGAGAGGTGTACGCGGCTCCTATTCATGGGTGACTTACTAGCACGATCAGTTGGAGTCAAATCATGCAGTGCCCGAAGTTAAGCAAGGCAGCGTGCCAATCTCGCAAATGAGAGATGTACGAGACTCCTAAGCAAAAGCGATTTTATAACGCGATCGGGTGGCATCTGATCATGCAGTGCCCGAGTTTAAACTAAAAGGATTTAAAAGGCAGCGCTGTGGAGCAAATAATGGATTCCCTCCTCGTAAAAGCGAGGTGATGCGCCTTCTCTGCTATGCGAGGGGGCAAACAACTTGCCAGCTTACTTGAGTAGGCGACAACCTCGTACGTCTGTGTCCATATGATTCTGAGTGCGTGGTCGGGGAACTGTCAGAATTTGATGAATCCCGTGAGGCTGTGTACATGCTAGAGCGAAGGTGCCGGCCGGTGCAGCAGCTAGATCGTATGCTGTAACTAAATTATTCAAACTATGCGCAAGGATTCCATGTCATGGACTGGATGTCTCCGGTATTCTCTTACCATTGGACATGTATCACATCCAGTTAACCCTACCTTTTAACTAGGTGCCAGAAACACAAGGAGACATTTTGCAATTGGATGTTCAAGTGAAATACCCGTGTTACAGATATTCATTGAGCCTTAGGCATAGTAATTACCCCCAGGTCCCTTATGTCCTCGTCCCATTCATTAACTAATTGGAGATAACCATCTCCGACAGAAAAAAAGAGCAGAGGCATGCTGGGACCCAAATACTGCCCCTCCCACCGGGAGTACATAAGCAGTACTTACCCAGCATCCCGTCTGTTCTTTTTTTCTGTCTTCAACAGAATGGACTGTTGGTATGCTGTTGATGTTGCTGCCCCTGCTGGGCTGGGGTGGCGTGCAGGTTCTTCTCTGCTCCCCTTGCCCGGCTGCCTGGCTTCGCGGGCAGGGGTGCTGTTTCCTGGTGTGTCTACCTTTTGGCCTGCCTGGCTTGCTGGGAGGCATGGCTTCTTCCTTGCCGGTGTTCAGAGGATTCTTACCGGCCCTTTGCAGCCAGTGCGCCCCCTCCCAGTTGCTTTCGGGTCGTTGTGCGCGTCTCCCCGAGCTTGGCCGGGTGGGAGTCGAGCTGCGCTGGATGTTTTGAGCGCTGGGTGTTTGAGAAGGATCCGGAGCCGGCTGTTTGATTGGGGGCCTTGTTCGTGATGCTCCGGCCCCCGCTCCGGGTGAGTCCCGCTTTGCGGTGTCTTTTGCTCTCTCTCTGTGTCGGTGTTGGGAGAGCACGGACATTGCAGTGCTCAGCGGTAGTGGCGTGTGCGCTGCTTGTTCGCTCCTTTGCCACGCTACATTCACCGTGGTCTGGGCACAGAAATTGCTAAGTCTGTGCAATGTCTCCATGTGGCTGTGCCTCGTGCACGCTGATGAACTTTAAGTGCTAGGGGTGGGAAAGCTTTATTAGGCTTGCTTCGCTTGTCTCTGTGCAGCACTTTCACTCAACTTTCATGTGGGAGCTACTGGATGGGTGACGCACGCATTGAGCTTGTTTTGCACCATGATGTTTGTGAAGTGGTGCTACTAATGCTTTTTCTTCTGCTATATGTATTGGGGTGCCCTCTGGGCGGTGCAGCCCTTTCCTTTCTTCCCGGTGCCTCCTTTTTGGTCCTAGAGAGGGGGTTCGTTCTAGGTTCTCCCTGGCCTTGGGGTTTGATCCCTGTTTCCGCAGTCGGTGTGTCCTTCAGTGGCTGGCTTTTGCGCCCTGCTGGACTTTTCTGGACACTGTTTTTCCCATGGCCCTTTTTGTTTTCCTGGCCCTTCTGGTTGTTGGGCTACGGGAGTCTCCTGGGGATGCCGGGGTTTGAACCCGGGTCCTTATGCTTACATGCGCTCTGCCTCTGAGCTACATCCCGGTCGGTGCTCTCCCGGCTTCCCTGCTTGCTAGTGCTGGGCTGCTGTCTTTTCCTTGGGCTGCCTGGTTCCGGGGCTGGTGGGGGACGTGACTTCTTGTTCTGTCTTCGGTCAGTTCATGCTGCATGTCGGGGTCCTTCTCTTTCTGGTGAAGGGTTTATACCTTTGGTGGTGGGGCGCTCCTTCTGGCTCCTGCCTTGCTGCTTGGTGGCCAGTTTCTTTTTTCGTGGCCTTTTGGGTTGGCGATTGGCTCCGGCTTATGTTGCTTGTTTTATTTGTTTGCCGTAAGATCGTTTGTCAACTGTTTTTGCCTCTGTTTTGACCTGCATTGTTGCCTGTACCCAGTGCCCCGTTTTTTTCTTCGTGTTTTGCATTTGTGCCTGTCTCCTTCCTGTGTGCCCGCCTACCTCGCCGCCCTCCGCTCTCCCTCCCCGCTTCCCGCCACCGCCATCAGCCCCGCCCCTTTTCTCTTCTGTTCCCTCCCCGCTCCCGCCTCCCAGCTGCTCCGCCCACCCGCGCACTTGGCCTTTAAATGGCGACCGTGCGACGCAGGTGAGTGTGACCCACTTGTGGGACACCCCCGCGCCGCAGGGCCACCAGCTGCTGCGTGTGCTCCTGTGCCTGCCTTCTGCCTCAGCGCTGGCCTCGCTGCCGCCTTGAGCGCTCCCCTTTGGTTTTGCCGGTTTCTGACCGAAATTTGTGCTTGTTTTATTTGTTTGCCGTAAGATCGTTTGTCAACTGTTTTTGCCTCTGTTTTGACCTGCATTGTTGCCTGTACCCAGTGCCCCGTTTTTTTCTTCGTGTTTTGCATTTGTGCCTGTCTCCTTCCTGTGTGCCCGCCTACCTCGCCGCCCTCCGCTCTCCCTCCCCGCTCCCGCTTCCCGCCACCGCCATCAGCCCCGCCCCTTTTCTCTTCTGTTCCCTCCCCGCTCCCGCCTCCCAGCTGCTCCGCCCACCCGCGCACTTCGCCTTTAAATGGCGACCGTGCGAACGCGCAGCGGTCACGCGCAGCAGGCGCGCCGATTGTGCGCCGAAGGCGCGCCAAAGATAAGCCCGTCTGCGCCCGTCCGCGACCGGATCGCGACCAGCGCCAGGACCCCTGGCCCACGAAGACCCCGACCGACACGTCTGACGTACTCAGCCGCCACCCTCATCGCTCTCAACACCGGCCGACTCCCGGAATGCCATCAAGCCACTCCAAGACGTACCCACGGACCTTTCAGCTGCCACGCCTGCAAGTTCTCCTGCATCCGGACCTGCCTCGCACCAGCACCCGCCAAGTCGAACACCAGCAGCACCCACCTCAAGTGCATCCTGCTCAACACCCGCTCCGTCCACAGACACGCCATCGAACTCTGGAACCTCCTAGACGCCACAGCCCCTGATGTTGCCTTCCTCACGGAGACCTGGATGAACGCCTCTTCAGCTCCCGACATCGCCATCGCTATCCCAGAGGGCTACAAGATCGTCCGGTGGGACCGAAACGCCAACCAGATGGGAGGAGGCATCGCCATCATCCACAGGAACACCATCCGTCTCACGACCAGCACCGACAACACCCTGACCAGCGCCGAACACCTGCATTTCCAGATCCACACCAACCCGAACACCACCCTCAGAGGCACCCTGATCTACCGACCCCCTGGACCACGCACACAATTCAGCGAGGACATCGCCGACTTCGTCAGCCCGCATGCCCTCCCCTCCGCTGACTACATCCTCCTGGGAGACCTCAACTTCCACCTAGAGAACAACAACGACCGCAACACCAGCACCCTGCTCGACAACCTCGCCAACTTGGGACTCAAGCAACTGGTGTCCACCCCCACCCACCTCGCAGGACACACTCTCGACGCAGTCTTCTCTTCCAGCACAGACATCGACTTCAGCCACGCCACAGAGCTCCAATGGACGGACCACAGCTGTGTCCACTTCACCTTCAAGAGAACGACGACCCACCACCACCAACAACAGGCCGCCCGCAGAAGCTGGAACAAGATCACAGCAGACCAGCTCGCCACCTCCCTGAGCCAGCACCCTCCTGCCAGCTCAGCGAACCCCAGCCAGGCCGCCGACAACCTCACGAAGTGGATCAGCAACTGCGCGGACGAACTCGCCCCACTGAGGACCCCGCCTAGCAGACCCGGCAGCAAGAAGGCGCCATGGTTCACCGACGAACTCAAGAGCTCCAAGAAGAACTGCCGAGCCCTCGAGAAAGTCTGGAGAAAGGAACCGACACCGGACAACAGGACCTCCTTCAAACTTGCCACCCGGAAACACCACCAGCTGATCCGCGCCGCCAAGAAAACAGCATTCAAGAACCGGTTGGACAACAACGCACACAACTGCAAGGAACTCTTCAACATCGTGAAAGAGCTCTCCAACCCCAGCGCAGGAAACAACGACATCACCCCATCGCAAGACCTCTGCAACTCCCTCGCTTCATACTTCCACAACAAGATCGCGGACATACACAACAGCTTCTACAACCAACCAACGCACACCATGACCGACCTACCACCCCCCACCACCACCCTCCACGCCTGGACCCCGATCAGCACCGAAGACACCATCCGCACGATGAACTCCATCCACTCCGGATCACCGACCGACCCCTGCCCTCACCACGTCTTCAACAAGGCCGACGCTGTCATCGCACCCCACCTGCGAGACATCATCAACACATCCTTCGACACCACCATCTTCCCTGAGAGCTGGAAACACGCCGAACTCAGCGCTCTACTCAAGAAACCAACAGCGGACCCCACCGACCTCAAGAACTACCGCCCCATCTCGCTCCTCCCGTTTCCAGCCAAAGTCATCGAGAAGACCGTCAACAAGCAGATGGCCGCCTTCCTCGAGACGAACGGATCCCTCGACCCCTCACAGTCCGGCTTCCGTGCCAATCACAGCACCGAGACCGCCCTCATCGCCGCCACCGATGACATCCGAGCCCTGATGGACAATGGAGAAACAGCGGCCCTCATCCTCCTAGACCTCTCCGCGGCATTCGACACGGTCTGCCACCGCACCCTAGTACGGCGCCTCAGCAACATCGGAATCCAGGACAAGGCGCTGGAATGGATCATCTCCTTCCTCAACGGAAGAACACAGAGAGTCCGCCTACCACCGTTCAAGTCAGAGGCCTCCGAAGTCATCTGCGGCGTCCCTCAAGGATCATCTCTGAGCCCCACCCTCTTCAACGTCTACATGAGCCCCCTCGCGGCCATCGTACGCAAACACAACCTCAGCATAATCTCCTACGCCGACGACACCCAGCTGATCCTCTCCCTGACCAACGACCCCACCGCCGCCAGAGCCAACCTGCACGAAGGGATGAAAGAGGTAGCCGAGTGGATGACGACCAGCCGCCTGAAACTGAACTCGGACAAGACGGAGGTCCTCATCCTGGGCCCCTCACCCTCCGCCTGGGACGACTCCTGGTGGCCTCCCGCCCTGGGCACCGCACCCAAACCGACAGACCATGCACGCAACCTGGGCTTCATCCTGGACTCCTCCCTCTCCATGACCAGGCAAGTCAACAACGTCTCCTCGGCGTGCTTCAACATCCTACGCATGCTACGGAAGATCTTCTGGTGGATCCCCACCGAGACCAGGAAGACCGTCACCCAGGCCCTCGTCACCAGCCGACTGGACTACGGCAACGCCCTCTACGCCGGTACCACCGCCAAGCTCCAGAAGAGACTCCAGCGGATCCAGAACGCCTCAGCCAGACTCATCCTCGACATCCCACGAACCAGCCACATCTCCGGACATCTGAGAGACCTTCACTGGCTCCCCGTCAACAAAAGAATCACCTTCCGCCTCCTCACCCACGCACACAAAGCCCTACACGACCAAGGCCCGAGCTACCTCAACAGCCGGATCAACTTCTACGCTCCCAAACGCCACCTCTGATCAGCCAACCACGCCCTCGCCACCGTCCCCCGCATCCGAAGAGCGACTACAGGAGGAAGGTCCTTCTCCTACCTGGCCGCCAAGACCTGGAACTCCCTCCCGACCGACCTGCGCCTGACCCAAGACCACCTCTCCTTCAGGAAGAAGCTGAAGACCTGGCTGTTCGAGCAGTAGCGGCACCTCCCCCCCCCCCCAGCGCCTTGAGACCCTACGGGTATGTAGCGCGCTTTATAAGTGTCACTGATTGATTGATTGATTGCTCCCTTCTGCCGGCTTTGCTGGGGGTGCTTTCTGCTGGGGCTGGTCTGCTCCTAGTCAGTGGCTTTCTGCGGACTCTTGCTTGTGACGCTCCTCTCTGGGTGCGTCCTGTATGGGCTGCTGTCCCCTTCTACTTGGTTCGCTTTTTGTGGGCTCTTCTTCCTTGCGCTGCTCCTGGCGTTCGCTGCCTGGTTCAGTGCGCCTTTGGTTGGGGCTGGGCTTCTCTGTTCTGCTGGTTGCCGGGTCTCTGGAGTCCCGGGTTTTCCCTGGTGCTCTCCTGCCATGGTCTGTGAGGTGGATGTGTTTGTTTCCCCCGCGGGCCTTCTTCCTTGGGTCACAGCCTTCGGGTTGGGGCCTTGCTCCTGGCCTTGCGTGCTTTTGCGTTTTGTCCCGGGCCTTGTTGGGGGTTTCTCCTCTCTGTTGGGCTGGCTTGCTGCTTCGCTGGGATATTGGCATTCTCCCTTCTTTTTGATGGCCTGCCTCTGGTTGGCGAAGGTTCCTGTCGCTTCTGTTCGCTGGATCCTTTTTTTCGCTGGCTCTGACTGTGCTTGCTCCTGGGGTTCCCTGTGTTGTTGGGTTCTTCCTGCCTGCTTGCTTCAGTCTTGCCCGCTGCTGCTCTTGTGTTGGGGTCGCCTCTCGCTTCCTCTGCCGCGGCCTGTTGGGGTTGCACTTCTCTCTCCCCCTTCTTCTGGTTCCTTTGCAGCTCCCGACCCCCGGTTGGTGGTGGGTCGGTGTTTTGGCTCAAGGGGAGGGGGGTCCTGTTGTCTCCCCTGGGTTCCTGTTTGCCTGTGGCGGGTTTTCCCCGCTTTTCTTTCTGTTCCTCTGCACCTCCTTCTTGGGGTGTCTCCTGGGTGGCTGTCGTGGTCTGGCATTGGTTGTGCTGCTTCTGCCCCTTTTTCCCAGGTGGCCTTGCCTCCGCTGCGGGCTGCCTGTTGTGTTGTGACCTGTGGGGGTTTGGTCGGCGGGGGCTTCTGGTTCCTGGAGTTTTTGTTTTTTTCCTGTCCCTTGGGGGGTTCCTGGTCCCTGTTCGGATTTCGGGTGTCCTTCCTGGTGCTCTCGGGGGCGTTCTGCCTGCGCCTGGGTGGTTGGTGCTGCCTTGGCTGTGGCTGTTCTGTTCTGTTCTCCCTAGCTTCGGTGGCCTGTGCCTTCGGCTGTTGCCCGGGGCCTTTTTTGGTCTTGGTTGCTCCTGGGGTCTGGCTGCTTCTGTTCCTTACTCCTGTCCTGGCTCTCCCGTGCTTGCCTTTTGGCTTGCTTTGGGTGTTTTCCTGCCTGCTCCTCCTGGTGCTTCCTGGGTTCCTGCCTGGTTTGTTCCTGGTAGGGGGCCTCCTGTGGGTATGGCTTCTCTGTCGGGGGTTGTTGGGAGCCTGCTCTTCTTGCTGTGGTGCTTTCCTCCCCCCGGGTTGTCTTCCCGGTGGTGTTTTACGTTCTGGGTCCTGGTGTTCCTGCCGCTGCTGTTTGGGCCTGGCTGTCTTGCTGTTGCCGCGCCCTTGAAGGGGCTCCTGTTTTTCCCCTCTCCGGGTCTCCTGTTCTCCCGGTTGGTGCCCTGGGGCCGTGCTGCCTTTCTGCGCTGGCTGGGGCTTTCTACTCTTGCATGTTGGTCTTCTTTTGGGCTCTGCGTCCTTGCCTGGGCTCTCTTTGTGTCCTGGCGGGGCACTCTGCTGTTGTGTCTGCACCCTGGGGGGTCCTTCGGGGCCTTATTCCTGCTGGCGGTTCTTGGCGGTCTTCTTTAGCCTGTTTTGGGGCCTTTCTGGGGTCCTCTGGCTCCGGTGGTCTGCAAGTCAAGTCAAGTCAAGATTTATATAGCGCACTTCTCACCCATAGGGTCTCAAGGCGCTTTGGGGAGGGGGGTTTTGCTATTTATCAAACAGCCAGGTTTTGAGTTGTTTTCTGTGTAAGGCGAGGTGGGTGGGGAGAGAATTCCATGTTTTGGCCGCTAAGTAGGAGAATGATCTTCCTCCCATGGTAACTCTTCGGATTCGTGGAATCGCGGCGAGGGCTTGATTGGATGATCGTAGTTGGCGGGTGGGGGTGTAAAAGGTCAGGCGGGTGTTGAGGTAACTGGGTCCTAGGTCGTAGAGGGACTTGTGTGCGTGGGTGAGGAGACGGAACTTAATTCTCTTGTTGACAGGGAGCCAGTGAAGGTCTCTCAGGTGAGCGGAAATGTGATTGTGGCAGGGTATGTCTAGGATGAGTCGGGCGGAGGCGTTCTGAATGCGTTGGAGTTTTTTCTGTAATTTGGTTGTGGTTCCAGCGTATAGGGTGTTCCCGTAGTCCAGCCGGCTTGTGACAAGTGCTTGGGTGAACGTCTTTCTTGTTTCGGTGGGGATTCATCGGAAGATCTTTCGGAGCATGCGTAAGATGTTAAAGCATGATGACGAGACGGCGTTGACTTGTCTGGTCATTGAGAGGGAGGAGTCTAGAATGAATCCCAGGTTGCGAGCATGGTCCGTTGGTTTGGGCGCGCTGCCTAGGGCCGGTGGCCCCCAAGAGTCGTCCCATGCAGAAGGGGATGATCCTAGGATGAGGACTTCCGTCTTGTCTGAATTCAGCTTTAGGCGGCTACTCCTCATCCAATCGGCTACGTCTTTCATCCCTTCATGTAGGTTGGTTTTGGCGGTGTTTGGGTCTTTGGTGAGGGAGAGGATCAGCTGTGTGTTGTCAGCATAGGAGATGAGGTCAAGGTTGTGCTGGCGTGCGATGGATGCGAGGGGGCTCATGTAGACGTTGAAGAGGGTGGGGCTGAGGGATGATCCTTGTGGTACTCCACAGATGACTTCGGTGGCCTCTGATCTGAAGGGGGGGAGGCGGACTCTCTGGGTTCTTCCGGCGAGGAACGAGATGATCCAGTCCAATGCTTTTTCTTGTATCCAGACGTTGTTGAGGAGTTGTACAAGGGTGCTATGGCAGACCCTGTCAAACGCTGCGGAGAGGTCCAGGAGGATGAGGGCAGCTGTTTCCCCGTTGTCGAGTAGTGTTCTGATGTCGTCTGTGGCTGCGATGAGGGCGGTCTCGGGGCTGTGTTTGGCTCGGAAGCCGGATTGTGAGGGGTCGAGGGAGCCGTTAGACTTGTGGAAGGCGGCGAGCTGGTTGTTGACAGTCTTCTCTATGACTTTGGCAGGGAATGGGAGGAGCGAGATGGGGCGGTAGTTCTTAAGTTCGGTGGGGTCTGCTGTAGGCTTCTTCAGGAGGGCGCTGAGTTCGGCATGTTTCCAGCTTTCCGGGAAGGTAGAGGTGTAGAGGGAGCAGTTGATGATGGTGGCGGGGGGCTTCAGTTCGGTGGTGAGGGGAGTGAAATGTTCGCCGAAGCTGTTATGTATGTCAGCGATCTTGCTGTGGAAGAACGAGGCTAGGGAGTTGCAGAGTTCTTGAGAGGGAGTGATGTCGTTGGTGCCGGCGCTGGGATTGGTAAGCTCTTTGACGATGTTGAAGAGTTCTTTGCTGTTGTGGGCATTGTTGTCGAGTCGATCCTTGAATGCTGATTTTTTGGTGGATCGGATCAGCTGGTGGTGTTAGCGGGTGGCGTCCTTGAGGGCGGTCATGTTGTCTGTGGTTGGGTTTTTTCGCCAGGCTTTTTCGAGGGTGCGGCAGTTTTTTTTGGAGTTTTTGAGGTCGTCATTAAACCAGGTGGCTTTTTTGCTTCCTGGCTTGTTGTGGTGGTTTTTCAAGGGTGCTAATTCGTCAGCGCAGCGGGTGATCCATTGTGCGAGATTGATTGCTGCATGGTTTGGGTCCGATGCTCTGGCGGGAGGGTTTTGGTTTAGCGATGTGGTGAGCTGGTGGGTGGGGATTTTGTTCCAGTTTCTGCGGGGGACTTGTTGTGGGTGATGGTGTGTAGTCGTTTTTCTGAAGTTGAAGTGGACGCAGCTGTGGTCCGTCCAGTGTAATCCTTTGGCGTGATTGAAGGAGATGTGCTTGCTGGAGGAGAAGATTGCGTTGAGCGTGTGTCCAGCGTAGTGGGTGGGGGTATTCACCAGTTGTTTGAGTCCGAGATTGGCGAGGTTGTCCAGAAGGGTGGTGGTGTTGCTATCGTTGTTCTTTTCTAGGTGGAAGTTGAGGTCCCCAAGGAGGATGTAGTCCTCGGAGTGGAGGGCGTGTGGGCTGATAAAGTCGGCGATGTCTTCGCTGAATTGTGCGCGGGGTCCTGGGGGTCTGTAGACGAGGGTGCCTCTAAGTGTAGTCTTGGGTTCGGTGTGAATTTGGAAGTGAAGATGTTCGGCGGCTGTGAGGGTGTCGTCGGCGCTGGTCGTGATGCGGATGGAGTTCTTGTGGACGATGGCGATGCCTCCTCCTGTTTGGTTGATGCGGTCCCTTCGGATGATCTTGTAATCGTCCGGGATGGCTATGGCGATGTCAGGCGCAGATGAGGCGTTCATCCAGGTTTCTGTAAGAAAGGCGACGTCCGGCGATGTGGTGTCGAGTAGGTTCCAAAGTTCAATGGCGTGTCGGTGGACCGAGCGGGTGTTGAGCAGGATGCACTTCAGGTGGTTGTTGTTAGGGTTCTGTTTGGTGTTTGTGGTTGCAGTGGGGGTTCTGCTGCAGCAGAACTTGCAGGATTGGCAGGAGAATGGTCCATGGGAGCGACCTGGGGCGGCTTGGTGGCAGTCGGGGAGTCGACCGGTGTTGAGTGCAGTGAGGGTTGCGGCGTCGTACGTTAGGCGGGTGGAGTGGTTTATGCGGGGGCCAGTGTGTCTGGCTCTGGGCGCGGTCCAGGCGCGGACGGGCGTAGACGGGCTTACCTTTGGCGCGCCTTCGGCGCGCATAGGGCGCGCTCGCTGCGCGTAAGTGTGTCTGTCATAAGTGGAGAGTGGAGGGGGCGGGGCGAGGGAGGAGCAGCTGGGAGGCGGGAGCGGGGTGGTGAGTGGGGAAGGGATCGTATTTGGAGATGCTGGAGGGAGCAGGGTGGGGCCGCGGGGGAGCAGCGGCAGGGAGCGGGGAGGAAAGACGGGCTAAGGGCACAACAACAACAATAATAATGGCACAGGCACAAGGGGGTCGCTGGCACGAACCAAAGCCAATGCAGTCAATCAAGGCACGCAAAGCAGGAGATACGATACCAGCCACGGGCACAGTGATACAGGCACAGAGGGTCGCTGGCACGAACCAAAGCCAATGCAGTCAATCAAGGCACGCAAAGCAGGAGATACGATACCAGCCACGGGCACAGTGATACAGGCACAGGGGGTCGCTGGCACGAACCAAAGCCAATGCAGTCAATCAAGGCACGCAAAGCAGGAGATACGATACCAGCCACGGGGTATGGCACAGATGCAGGAGATCGAGGCACAGTATGGATGAATGCGGCCGGGCACACCAGGGAGGGCTGCGCGGCGAGTGGAGCGACCGGTTCTGACCAGGCTTCCTGCTTGTTCTCGTTGTCCACGGGCTGTGCCTCCTGGGCTTCCTGGCTGTTTTGCCAGCTCTGAGGGTGTTCTGCTGTGCGTTTCCTGGTTTTGGTGTCCTGGTTCGCTTCTGCCTCCCTTGTTTCTCCGGCCTTGGTTCCTGTTGTGGGGCTGTTGGGTGCCCTCCCCCCCACTCCCTTCTCCCCCACCCCCTCCCTTTCTCCGGGTGGGGCGTGGTTCCGTGGTGCTCTTGCCTCGGTGGGGTTCTCCCTCCTGGCTGCGGGTTGTCTGGGATGTTCTGCTAGTTGGCCCTCTGCTTCTCCGCTTCCTCTGGCTTCCGCTTTGGCGGTTTTCTGTTATTTTCCGCCTTCTGTGTGGTTCGGCGGTGGTGTGCTGGGGGTTCCCGGTTCCTTCCTGCCCTTTTGCTGTGCCGTGTGCGCTGCGTGGGCTTGTTCCCGGGTTTTGGTTAGGCCTGCGAGCCTTCCTGCATGGTCCGGTTGCTTGGCTCTGGTCCTGGCTTCCTGATTCCTTTGCCGTTTGTTGCCCTGGTTTCTGCTGGTTTCTGGGCTCCTCTCTGGCCTTGCGGGTGTCGGGCCTTGTGGGTTTTTTGTCTGGGTGCTGTGCGCCCTGTGGCTGTTTTTTGGCTGCTGCTGCCCATGCTGCTTGCTTGGCCTGGGTGTGGGGTACCTGTGCGGTCCTCTGCCATGTTGGCACCTGCTTTTCTTCTGCCTTCTGTGCCTGGTGTGGGGGGCTGCTAGTTGCTCCCCGGTTGCTCTGACCTCGGTCCTGCTTGTTTCCCTTCCTTTTGGGGTTGAGGGTTTTCTTGGGGCTGTGGCCGGTGGCTCTGTCCTCGTCCTGGTTGGGCTTGTTCGTTTTCCGGTCTTCTTGGCCTTTCCTTTGTTGGTCGGTTTTGGCTGGTGCTTCGGGGGGGGGGCGTTTCTGGCTTGTGCTCTTTGTGCTGGCCTTCTCTTCCCCTGGTGTTCTGGGTTCGGTGGCCTTCCTGGTTGTTTGGTGGCCTCCTGCCCTGTGGGGTTTTTTGGCCTTTTGACGGGGGCCGCGTCATGCGGTTTCGTGGGGTGGGCCGGTTTCCGGCCTTTGCTTCCTCGCCCCCTTTTTTTGGTCCGTGCCTTTGTGGCTGGTGTGTCCTGTGGGCCTTCTCTTTGATTCTGTGCCTGGGCGGCCTTCTCTGAGGGGTTGTTTGGCCGTGTCCTTTGGGTCTTGGTTCAGGTTGCCCTGTCTCGAGTTTCTCTGGTTGGCGGCTTCCTTGTTGGGGGTTCTGGCCTTCTGTTTTGGGGTTTTCTCCGGGCCTTGTTTTGCTCCTGCTGTCCTGTTTTGGGTTGCGGACCGGTTGTTTCCTGCAGTTCCCTTTTCCTCCTTCTCGGTGCTCCCTTGGGTTGCTGCTTTGTTGTGGTTTCCTGGGTGTGCTTGGGGGTGCGGAAGGCCGGTTTTCTGCTTTGGTATTCTCCAATTAGTTAATGAATGGGACGAGAACATAAGGGACCTGGGGGTAATGTTACATTACTTACCGGTAATCTTCATTACCCCAGGTCCCGTTTTCCTCGTCCCATTCATGCGCCCCTCCCTCCCTCCCGGGCGGCCGGCCTTCCTGTCTGGGCTTGGTTGTACAGACGGGATGCTGGGTAAGTACTGCTTATGTACTCCCGGTGAGAGGGGCAGTATTAGGGTCCCAGCATGCCTCTGCTCTTTTTTTCTGTCGGGAGATGGTTATCTCCAATTAGTTAATGAATGGGACGAGTACAATGGGACCTGGGGTAATGAAGATTACCGGTAAGTAATATAACATACATCATTGTACACATGTAATGAGACATAGCTTCAATATTTTCGAGTACATTCAAAGTACAGCTAGCAATTCAATATATTACAAATTATAACGCATGCCATATGGAAATTAAAGAGTGCATAGGAATAACCAGTAGGGCATTACAAAACGTACACCTACAATAATGACAATAAGCGATTGGGTAGATCATGAGGCTTCTGAGATAGTGTAGAGCCAAGTCCGTTTTTTCGAGACAAGTGACATTATTATATATTTAGACATGCCTAGTGATTAGACTATAGGTTATAGTCTGCCCATCTGTTTACAGGTTTCCTCTTGTTCGTTAAGTCCTTGGCTCACAGCATCTAGAATATGAATCCAACGGCACTCTTTGTAATTCATAAAGGTGGTGATGCTGCCTCCCCTTGGATGCAGGGTGATTATTTCCAGAACCCACCATTCCAGATGGTCCGCAGAGGTTCCTGCACTTGAATAGTGTTCGACCATTGCGGGTCCCTGGACCTTGCATTTGATTATGCTGGTACGTTACAAAATCCTGTTTAACTTTTTGTGTGGTCTGTCCCACGTAGATCTTTTGGCAGGGGCATCTGATGACATAAATTACATTCTGACTAGCAATTCGTAAATTGGGTAATTAGTACTAAGTAGTCCACGCAATTCCCTGACTTGAACAGAAAATTGTATTTTCTGTTGGGATATAGGCAATGAGTTGTGGACTTACATGCTAAATATTGTTTTTGTGTTTAATATATGTTATTCATGTCACCCCTGTACAGCACCCTGTCAAATATCACTACCAGTCACTAATTGTACCACACATCCATTGGTCCACTCGCTGTATGCGTTTCATGTTTTTGACCCAGGGCTCGACAAATCATATAAAATGCTCTAGACCTGCAGGTCTAGTAAACTACAAAATCTCCTCGACCTAACTTAAATGAACTTGACCTCAAACTCTGAAAACTGAGCAAATGTGACAAGTTAGCAAGATTTAAAAGCATTTTTATTGCTCATTTACTTCGTGAGCAATAAAGATGCCTTTAAATCTTGCTTTCTTGTCACATTTCCTCTGCTTTCGGAGGCAGAGGTCAAGTGTCAAGTTTGTATTCCTACTCGCCAGAAAGGGCGAGTAGGACCTAAAAATAGCTCGTCCTTAATCAAACTCACTCGCAAATGCGAGCGGTCGAGTGAATTTCTCGAGCCCTGTTTTGACCGCCCTCTCCGTTTTATTGATTTGCATTTATACAAGTATCAAGTAAAGAAATTCAGTTTTTGGCATAAATTGGTTGGTTTTTCTTCCTTTTATTTATTTATTTTTTTATGTTGAAATCTTTTTATTATGGCCCCGCAAGTGGGGTTATCTTGATAGTGACATAAACACAGCGATAAACCTACAACCCTGCTCGGGCCGGCCGCGTCATAAGGAGTGCATATAAACATAGTAGGGACACATAATAAGGCAATCTTCAAGTATACTGGAATGCCTACAACCCAAAAGGGCCGGCCGCGCATTTCTTCGCTGTCTCGCTATATGCACGCTTAACGGTCACTGGCATTGATCGCTCAGCCCCAAGGGCCAGATACAACCTAGGAACAAGAACTGGTGAATTCTTAGGACCAAACGGGCCCAAACAGTAGTGCAATGCCGATAGAGGAATCAGCAGTTAAGAACAAAGAAAGGGAGGGAGGAAAGAGGAAAGATCAAAGGGTAGCAAAGAGTAGAAGTAGCAGGGCCCAAGGGGGTAAGGTCAGCTTGTTTCATTGCAGGGTAGATCTACAGTCTCCAACACGCTCACATCACACTCTCTGGGTGCATTATGAAGGGAGCAGAGTATCCTCTACCAGACGCAGGGTTCGCAACCTAGGGGGCACATGGCGCGCATGCTCTACTTTGCATAAATATTTCACCAGAGGCTGCCACACTTTGCCAAAGCACGTATCGCGGGTCTGCAGCCTAGCCGTGAGGAGCTCCATTGTTAAAACATGCCAGAGGTGTACAAACCATGCCGCCACTGGTGGTGCTTCTCTTCTTTTCCAGTAAAGGGCAATGAGCTGTCTGGCTGCCCCCAGCATTTGGAGCGCTATCATCCAGTCATTATGGGTGAGCGCAATAAGCCCAGGTGGTTTGACCCCAAGTAGAATTGTGCTAGTGGCATCAGGCAGAGGAAACCCCAAGACCCTCCTGATATGGCTCAGGACCTCCTTCCAGAAGAGGGTTAGGCCACCAGATATGAAGAAGTCCCCAGTCGCGGACCGACACCTTCAACACACAGGAGAGGAGGCTGGGAACATCCTGTGAAGGCGCTGCGGTGTATAGTACCACTGAGTCATCATTTTGTAGGCGTTTTCTTGCTGCGGGAAGCTACGGTAGGTTTTGGGTACATCGCGCCACAACCGCAGCCACTGCGTTGGCGTGATGTCGGTACCCGAAAGGGACTGCCATCGAGTCTGGTAACCATGGGAAGGCGGCGTCTGGGGGTGCTGCAGGATATGATAGATTTTCAAAACCAAGCCTTTTGAATCAGTGAAGGAGCGAGCCAATTTCTCGAACGGGGTGAAGGCGCGAGTGGCCGCCCGATAAGTCTCATCTCCCATTACCCAGTGTCTTAGTTGGATATACTGCATTTCGGCTTCAGGTGGTAATCGGAAATCCTCCCAACAGTGTGCAAAGGATTTTAAGGTGCCCCCATCAAAGAGGTCCGCAAGCACCCTGCAATTGCCTTGGGACCATCTGCGAAAAGCTCTGGTGCGAAGGGCCGGTGGGAACCACGGATTCCCCTCAATTGGAGTGTGTGGTGAGGAAAAGGTGGTGAGGCCCCGGTGCACCGCCACCCGATCCCAAATGTCCAGCACCGTTTTCGTTGGTACCGCTATGTAGGCGATCGGAGATCGCCCCGCCCTATAATTCCACGCCAGATCCCATATGGTATGCCCAGTCACGGCTCTATCCAAGTGCAGCCACCCCTTCTCGCTTTCTGTGGTACCCCACTCGACTATGTAGCGGAGATGGGCAGCCCAATAGTACTCCATCAGATTAGGACACCCCAGTCCTCCTCGGTCCCGGGGCGCCAGGAGGAGTGCCTGCGAGAAGCGGGGCCTTTTACCTCCCCAAACAAAATTGGTTAAGTCCCTTTGCAAGGTTCTTATATTGTGCAGTGGGATGGGGGTAGGTAGGCATTGAAACAAGTATAGTATTTTGGGTAGGATGGACATCTTTATGGCATTTATTCTGCCCAGCCAGGATGGCACAAGTGTCTTCCAATTCCGCAGGTCCTCCAGCACCGCTCGTCTGTAATCTCTCCAATTAACATGCGTCCAGCCCTCGAGCGAGGGAGTCAACGGCAAGCCAAGGTACCGGATGTGCTGTGCTGTCCAGCGGTAGGGCGCTATCTGCTCTAGGTGAGGAATTTCTGTCTTCGGGATGGTGAGATTAAGCGCCCAGGACTTGTCATGATTGATTTTCAAGCCAGAGACGTGTTCAAATAGGCCTAGCGTGGAATGCAGCGCCGGGAGGGACTCTCGGGGTCTTGTGAGTGTTAAGATGAGGTCATCTGCAAAGAGTGCTACTTTATGATCAAGACCTCCTAACGGGATACCATGGATGTCAGGGGCCCGACGAATCATATCAGCCAACGGTTCTATCGCCAAGGCAAATAGTAGAGGCGAGAGCGGGCACCCTTGCCTGGTTCCTCTGCCTCTGGCGAATGGTTCCGTGAGTTGTCCGTTCACTCTAATTCGGGCCCGTGGCACGATGTAGGGTGCCATAATTCTAGCGACCATCTTTGGACCGAGTCCAATCTTATGGAGGACTGCCCTGAGAAAGGACCAGTCCACGCGGTCGAACGCCTTCTCGGCGTCCAAGGAGAGGAGACAGGCCGGGATCTGCCAATGGTGGGCCTTGCCCACAAGATGTGCCACTTTTCGTACATTGTCAGCCCCCTGCCTTACTCGGATAAAACCCACCTGGTCGGGGTCAATCAAGCCCGGCATGTGGGGGTCCAGACGTTTCGCCAGTATCTTCGTGTAGATTTTAAAGTCGGTATTTAATAAGGCAATCGGGCGGTAGGACGAGCACATGGCCGGGTCCTTCCCAGTCTTCAGTATCAGAGCAATCTCAGCCATCCCCATGTCCAGGGACGGGCCCCGTTCGTCTGTAAAGGAGTTAAACAGCCGGAGCAGGTGGGGGCCCAGCTGTGCCCGGAATACGCGATAGAAGGATAATGGGAGGCCGTCAGGCCCAGGCGCTTTCCCCAAGTGTAGCTCCTGCACAGCGGATGTTATCTCCTCCTGCGTGATCGCCTCTTCTAAGAGTTGGGCAAAATGGGGATGGAGCGTCGCGCCGCTTTAGCTCTGTAACGGGGTGTACAAAAGGGTGCAGGGCAGGCAGGACTCAGAGTCTCCCGGTGATGGTCTACCTCGTGAAAAGGGGAAGACCGGGGGGAGGTCCGAGCTAACTCTTGTTCCCACCCCTCCCCTCTCTCTGTCTCAAACACAGGACCCGTTAGCGAGCTGGACGGAGCCGAACGACCTGGACTGGCCCTTTAACCCTGAAGGACAAGCCGAGTGGGAGGAGCCGACATACCTGCCCTGCCCCTCAAAAGGAGTTCCCGACGAGACACAGGTGTGCTTGTTCACCTGGAGGACGGAAGGAGAGAGAGTGCGGAAGACGGAGATTCAGGAGGAGGAAGGTACCGAACGGAGGAGGATCGAAGTTCTGGAGGAGAGACCGGGAGAAGACACAGGAACCATCGAGAGCCGAGCAGCTGGAGAGAAACTCGGGAGTCGGACATCAGGAGAGGAAACGCGTGCAGAGTCGGCGCCTGCCCAGGACGGAGGAAAGCCAGGAGGCCACCGTTCCCACGAGCCGCCCAGCCACTCACCCAGGGGAGGTGCGTGGCTTCTCCAGGTACGTGACCGTTTGAGGGGCTGGGTCGGAGGTCAACGTACGCTAGGTACAACCCCGAGGGACGTTTAGTTTTAACGGTGTCACTCAAGCACCCTTCACCGCCGTTCACGCGTTAATTTGAGCACTGGGAGTCCCCTCACTACCCTCCCCTTCATCGCTTGGTATTTGAAGCAGACCCCTGACACTTTTCTTTCTTTTCCTTTCCTCTGGCCGGGTGATCGCTGGAGAGCTACTCCTACAGTCGGGACGGACTCCGAGGCCGAAGAAACCCCTACCCGAAGACCGGACGGGACCCGGAAGAAGGAGAAGGTCATCCACCGCCGACGGAGTAGAAGCCGCTCACCGAGGAAGTTTCCTAACCGTAAAAGCTGTACTGATCAACTGTTTGCCGCAATAAAACCTAAGTTACCCAGAGCCCGCCTATTGCCCTTAACTGCAGCGCCGCAACCCGCACCCATTGTAACAGTGGTGGAGAATGCGGGCAGCCTGAATCTCGATACAGAGATGGAAACCATTCTGCAGGAACTTGTGAAGGGACAGGAGAAGCTAGGCTGGGTGGCTGAACAGCAGTTAACCTCGGCCCAGGCCGACAGGGAAATCCTAAAGAAAGCCCTCGCCGCCAGGGAGGAAACCCAACAACCCTGGGTGGATCCCGTCGCCACAGGGGGAACCAGAGGAGAAGGAACTATCCCCCACGGCTCCTCTGCTGTGGCCCTGCAGAAGTACCATGCAGGCGACGACCCTGATGCGTTCTTGCTGAATTTCGAGAGGGCCGCCAGGGCCTGTGGGTGGCCCATCAGCAAATGGCCCTTCTTCTTGGCGCCTCTCTTATCAGGGGAGGCGCAAGCCGCCTACCAGGTCGCCAACCCGAACGGGGACACTTCATACAAAGATATAAAGACCATCATCCTCGATCACCTAGGGCTGGATCCCGAGGCCTACAGAATAAGGTTTCGTAAGGAAAGGGGCACGCCCGGAGAGACCCCTAAAACCCTATTCGTGAGGCTGAAGATGGCCGCAGATAAATGGCTGACCCCGAACACCAGCACGAAAACCAAGATAATGGACCGCATATATCTTGAACAATTTCTGGAGGCGCTTCCATATGCGACACAGCGGTGGCTCCGCCAACATCACAACCTGTCCACAGCGGACGCGGTGGAGATGGCCACCACCTTCTCGAGAGCCCAACCCCGCTCCTCGGGGTGGGAACACGAGCGCCACCCGAAGTTGCCCTTAAAACAAGAGAGACGCCCTGTCCCGCGTGTGAGAAGTTGGCCCGATATGCAACGTTCGCTATTCTAGCGACCGCTATGTATCGTTCCAACGACCCTTATGGTGTTTGGTTGTAAGTCAACCTATAGACCAGCTATCCTAGTAGCGTGGATACGAGCAGTCTAAGGCTAAAGACTCGAAAGGGCGTGTTAAGCCAGCTGTTTACCACACATGTGCCCCTTGAATACCCAGTGAAAGGACACCACACAATTGTTATGAAAATAAACAGTATATTTATTAAGAATCACAACAGCCCTGTACTCTTTATGAGGACAGGGTACTAAGCACAAACCAAATCTCTTTAGCAAATACTTCAAGTGCACAATTAACAAGTGTCCGAAGACACGGAAAGATTAAGGTCTCGGGCGGACCCGATAAGGCAAGTCGGAAGCGAGGGACTCGGGACCCTAGAGTAAGGAGGCTATGCAGGCACCGAAATGCCGAGTTACCTAGCCACGAGGGCTGCGGCTGCACAAGTCTTACAGGCGTCGGGGTCTTCGCTGACGAGCCAGGAGCCGGAAGAAAAGGAGTTGCTGGCCGGCGACCAGTGCTGAATAGTTCGTAGAGATCCAAGCCTGGATCGGAGATTGATGAAACCTGAAAGCAGAGGGGACCAAGTTCGTACTACTAGCCAGTAGTCAGAGGGTACCAGGAAGGCACCGGTTGGCCGTCACCTCAACCAGGTGAGTGGGCGACGCTAGGCTCTGCAGTCTCACGGACCAGGAGGCGTTGTCGGCGACCACGGCGGAGGTGCGAGCTGTCCCACGAAGGATGATGCTGTCGGCGTCGCTGGGCCCAGGATGGGGCAACAAGCCTTGGCAGTTCTCAGGGCCACGTGGTAGGCCTAAGATGGCGTCTTGAGTGGACCAGGAGGGTCCGGGGTGCTTCTCGCAAAGATGGAAGCAAGGGCCAGTCTGGAGCAACCAGACCAGCAGTGATGATCCTCGGATGTCGTCACAGAAGGGCACAAGCCAGCGGCTAGTGACCAGACAACGTGCTGAGCAGCGAGCAGAAGGGCCCCACGCAGATCGTGGAGATGCTGGGAGACTGCACTTCGGTGCTGGAGCGGCTCAGGGTCGGGGCTTCTCGGACCCTAGAGCACTCACCAGAGAGTTACCTCGATGGTCGTGCTGGCGTTAAGAGCGTGCAGGTTCTGATGATGGCCGGTCCCTCGAGGTCTCGTCGCACCCACAGATCACAGCTGAGCTGATGACGTGGGTAGAGGTCAGAGGTGCCAGGGAAGCCGGTTCTCGTCGAGCTGGGCCGTCGGATTCCTTGAGGAAGGACTTACAGCAAACCGCAGAGTTCTTAGTTGGTGCCCGCTGATGCAGGGTGACTACTCCTTAGTCACAAGGGAGAAATCTTGAGAAGAGTCTTGAATGTCCTTTCGTAGAAAGTAGTTCTTGAATCAAAGATGATCTAATTTGGAAGGGTCCCCGCTCCGGTCTTTATTCTAAAGAAAGGGGTGGGTACATGACTAGGTCCTGCCCTAAGGGTGGGACCAGGAAGGGGGGTAGTTACGCCCCTCTCCCCTGCCGGACTTTCCCCAGGCCAGGGCCGTCGCCCCTGGAACTGGTTCTAACCGGCAGATGCGTAGTGAGCACCGGGGTGCCACTCCGCAGTCACCTTCTCGCCAAAGCCCTACCTACCCAGAATACACAAACCCTGTCTGGGACGGTGCGAACACCGCCCTCGACGGGAAACCCTTTGTCCGAGTGCTCCTCGCTGGAAGGACTCCCAGCAGCAGGAGGTCAGACTCGTGTCTGTGGTGGCAGCATCCATTTTGTGGAGCTGAGGCTTCAGTTAACTTTAACCGGGGTTCACAGTTACGTACATGTCGTGTCCCTCTAGAAGGGTGGGATGCTAACCTCATCGCCAGAATTGGTGAGAGGGCAGCACCCCGATTCGTATGACACCTTACTCGACATGCCTGGATAACGCGACACCGGAGTTACCGTTATGGTACGCGTTATCATGGAACAGCCATTGGGTCTTGATTCCGCAAGCTGCAACCGGGCTCGGCTCGGGCCTGAACCTAGCTCACACGAGCCCACGCACTCTGCCTTCAGGATTGTTAAGGCCTGCCATAGGAGTGACTGATAGGAACTCGGGTGTCCATGGTATGGTTAGATATAGAGCTACTATACCTAAAGCGAAGGGTGGTTACACGGCTTCGCCCCAGCTGTCGTGCAGCCAGTTGTGTCAAATTTAGGAGGCCAGCCAGGGGTGGCATAATACATGCTTCAGCCCCTGGCGGCCCTGGGTACACCTATGCCCTGCGTTACGGGGTCTGATAAGGTGGCCCAGTACCAATTGGTAACTGCACCTAGGGTACATATCGTAATTTAGAAAGAGAACAGCCAGGCTGTGGGTCTGATTAGCAGGCCCACAGCCAGAGAAAGTCGTAAACCAGTGAAACAAAAGCAAAAAATCTGGGTGCTCATAGGATTGCAGACCCTACTCTCCTACATGACCCCCCCCAAACGTCGGAACAATAAGCTAACCTTGACCAGGTGAGTCTTCTTGTTCTAAGTGGAAATATCTGGAGAGCCCATCGGCATTGCCATGATCAGTACCAGGTCTATGTTCCACTGTAAAGTCCATCCCCTGTAGGGAAATGGACCACCTAAGCAGTTTGGGGTTTTCACCCTTCATCTGATTTAGCCACAAGAGGGGCTTATGGTCGGTCTGAATCTTGAAGTGAGTGCCAAACAAGTATGGCCTCAGCTTCTTCAGGGCCCAAACCACAGCAAAGGCCTCCCTCTCAATAGCTGACCAATTCTTCTCTCTAGGGGTCAGCCTTCTGCTTATAAAAGCAATGGGCTGGTCTTGACCATCAAAATTCAGTTGAGAAAGAACAGCTCCCACACCCAACTCAGAAGCATCTGTTTGGACAATGAATGGTTTGGAGTAGTCCGGACTCTTGAGGATAGGCGCCGTGCACATGGCCTGCTTTAGGTCATCGAATGCTTTTTGACAGCTTGCTGTCCACTGAACCTTTTTTGGCATTTTCTTACTTGTCAGTTCGTTTAATGGTGTCACAATGGAACCATAGTTCCTGACAAACTTCCTATAGTAACCAGTCAGGCCCAAGAAAGCTCGAACCTGAGTCTGGGTGGTTGGAGGAGCCCAGTCCCTGATTGACTGTATCTTGCTCTCCAGTGGCTGAACCTGACCTCCACCTACAAGGTGGCCCAGGTACACAACCTGTGTCTGCCCTATCTGGCACTTGGTGGCCTTGATAGTGAGACCTGCTGCTTGCAGTGCCTCTAACGTCTTCCGCAGGTGGACCAGGTGATCCTCCCAGGTGGAGCTAAAGACAGCGATATCGTCAAGATACGCCGCACAGAAGTCATCCAGCCCAGCAAGGACTTGATTCACCAACCGTTGGAAGGTGGCAGGTGCATTTTTCAGACCAAAGGGCATTACCACGAACTGATAATGCCCACCAGGGGTCGAAAATGCGGTTTTAGGCTTGGCGTCCTCAGCTAACCTGATTTGCCGATACCCAGCTGTCAGGTCAAACGTACTTAAGTAGTTGGCCGAAGCCAATCTATCGATAAGTTCGTCTGCCCTTGGTATTGGGTGGGCGTCAGTCTTAGTGACTGCATTGAGACCCCTGTAGTCTACGCAAAACCTCATCTCTCTCTTACCACCCTGGGTGTGAGGTTTCGGCACTAGAACTACGGGACTAGCCCAAGGGCTATCCGAGGGTTCAATGACTCCCAGCTCCAACATTTTCTGCACTTCACTTTTGATGCAGTCTCTAACGTGATCAGGCTGCCGGTAGATTTTACTCTTGACGGGCAAGCTGTCACCAGTGTCAACCTCATGGGTGCACCAATCGGTCTGACTGGGTGTTAGAGAAAACATATGTCGGAACGACTGAAGAACCTGTTTACAGTCGCTCTGTTGATGTTCGGAGAGGCTGCCACAAAAGACAACACCATCTACCGAGCCATCGTCAGGATTCTGAGTGAGCAGGTCGGGGAGAGGGTCACTCTCCTCTTCCTGTCCCTCATCTAGGGCCATGAGCAAACTCATGTCCTTCCTGTCGACATATGCTTTTAGCCTGTTGACATGAAGCACCCTGTGGGGGCTCCGGGGAGTTCCCAGGTCGACCAGGTAGGTGACCTCTCCCTTTTTCTCCAGGATGGTGTAGGGCCCGGACCATTTGTCCTTGAGTGCTGCTGGGGCCACTGGCTCCAACACCCACACCTTCTGTCCGGGCTGATAAACAGTCAAGACAGCCTTTTGGTCATGCCAAGCTTTTTGGAGTTCTTGGCTGGCCTTAAGGTTTTCAGATGCCTTTTCCATGTATTCAGCCATCCGCGAGCGGAGGCCAAGCACATAGTCCACTATGTTGGCTGCAGGCTTTTTGAGAGGTCTCTCCCATCCTTCCTTCACCAAACACAGGGGTCCCCTTACAGGATGCCCGTACAGAAGTTCAAAAGGGCTGTAGCCAACCCCCTTCTGTGGGACTTCTCTGTAGGCGAACAAGAGGCAGGGGTTCAGGACGTCCCATCTACGCCGAAGCTTTTCCGGTAGTCCATGAATCATCCCTTTTAGGGTCCTGTTGAATCTCTCAACAAGCCCATTGCATTGTGGATGATAGGGGGTAGTGAACTTGTAGTTAACACCACATTCCTTCCACATAGCAGTTAAGTAGCTCGACATAAAGTTTGCACCTCTGTCGGAGACGACCTCCTTAGGGAAGCCCACTCTGGAGAACACTCCAACTAGGGCTCTTGCCACAACAGGTGCTGTAGTGGTCCTAAGGGGAATAGCTTCAGGATACCTGGTGGCATGATCCACTACCACCAGTATAAACTTGTGCCCTGATGCTGTAGGTGGTTCCATGGGACCGACGATGTCGATCCCCACCCGTTCAAAGGGCACCCCCACCACAGGCATTGGTATAAGGGGGGCCTTTGTCGTGCCACCTGACTTACCACTGGCTTGGCAAGTGACACAGGAGCGGCAAAACTCCTTGGTATCCTCGTTCATGTGAGGCCAGTGAAAGTGTGAGACAAGCCTGTCCCACATTTTCGTCTGGCCTAAGTGACCTGCTAAGGGAATCTCGTGGGCCAAGGTAAGTAGGAAACCACGCTGAGACAAGGGTACAACCAGCCTCCTGGTCATGCCAGGCTTGGGGTCTCTTGACTCAGTGTACAGGAGTCCATCTTCCCAGTATACCTTGTGGGTACCTGTGGCGTTCCCAGCAGCCTCAGCAGCAGCCTGCTGTCTGAGGGGTTCAAGAGAAGGGCAGTCTAACTGGTCCTTCCCCAGGTCTTCCCTTGAGGGTCCCCCTGAACCCAAGAATTCAACTTGATCAAGTTCGAATTCCTTAGGCTCAGTTTCCCTCAATTCCTGTAGGTCAGCCTCCTCTGAGACTTGATCCTCGACCTGGGGCAAGGGGGAAGGCGCAGCCTTAACCCTACTGCTCTTTTTCTTGGGAGGTGTCTGGTCCGTTGTTCCAGGATCCAGCACATGTTCAGTGGGGCATTTCCTGACCTGTGACCTAGTCACAGCGAACACATGTGCTGGCAAACCTAACATTTCCATGTGAGTCCGGTGCTCCACTTCTGACCATTGTGACGACTCCAAATCATTGCCCAACAAACAATCCACTGGGAGGTCTGGACTAACTACAACCTTCTTGTGGCCAGTTACCCCTCCCCAGGAGAAAGCTACAATTGCCATACTGTGATTGGTAGTGACATTGCTTGCATTGGTCACCAGGAATTCTGTACCTGGCATGATCTGTCCAGGGTCCACAAAGTTAGGCGTCACCATGGTGACGCTGGCACAAGTGTCCCTATAGGCCTGAGCCATCTTTCCATTTATGAAAGGCGTCTGTCGGTATTTGCCCAAAGTATTGGGGCTTACGTCAGGGGATACGTCTGCGTCCCCTGTACTGACAAGGACAGCCTGAGTGAGTGTGCCAACTAAGTTGTCACGCCCCTCAGAACCCAGGGTTAACCCTACTAAACCCTTGGGAGGCGCACTACCACTGCTGACTGTACTAGGGGGCACAGGTGCCTTAGGGGCTGCAGTGGCAGGAGTCTGCCCTCCTCCTTTCTTGGTGCACTCACTAAACCAGTGAGACTTACTTTTGCAGTACTGGCACCATCTTTTGGATTGGCCTTCTTTCTTCTTTTGGGGAGCCTGACCCCCACCCTCTTTGGGTTGTTGGGGACCTGTCGAAGACTTCTGGTCATTTTGTTCCCCTTTAGAATCTTTACCCTTCTGGTCTGCTTTCTTCTGACCACCTTGATTCTGGCCCTGGTTCTGTTTAACTCTTGTACGAACCCATCTGTCTGCCTTCTTTCCCAATTCTTGGGGAGAGGTCAGATCCGAGTCGACAAGATGCTGATGCAACAACTGGTTCTGACAATTGTTTAAAATTTGTTCTCTCATCATCAAATTATACAATCCTTGATAATCAGTAACCTTACTGCCCAGCAACCAGCCCTCAAAAGCCTTAGTGGCACAATCGACAAAATCAGACCAATCTTGAGACTGCGTTTTCTGGGTATCCCTGAACAGCACCCTGTACTGCTCAGTGGTTAGGCCGAACCCTTCAACGAGTGTATTTTTCAAGATTTGGTAATTGTTAGCATCCTCCACCCTTGTGGTGAGGAGCTTGTCTCTTCCTTTTCCTTCAAAGGAGAGCCACAAGATAGCTGCCCACTGACTCTGGGGAACACCCTGCACAGTGCAGGCCCTCTCCAAAGCAGTAATCCATTTGTGGATGTCGTCCCCTTGTTTGAAGGGGGGCACTATCTTACCAAGGTGTTTCGTATCGAAACTCTTTTCCCTATTACTAGGTACATTGCTGCCACCAGTGGGGACTGCCCCACTTAACTGTTGCTCTCTAGCAAAGGCAAGCCTTTCTTTGGCCAGGGCAAGTTCTTCCCTTTCGATCCTCAGATTAGCTGCCCTTTCCTTAGCTTCGTACACTCTCCTCTGAGGGGACGTCATCCCTCTCTGAGAAGAGTTGTGAGAGCCATTGGTTCGAAGGGATCCGCCAGAGTCTCTTGACAGAGATCGGGCTCGTCCATTCCCAATGTTAAGCTGACCTGATAGTGGCCCCAGGGGTCCCCAGTACCGCTATCATGTTTGCTTAAGTTGGACCTGCTTAGTCTGACGACTTCTACCTGTCCCTTATCTGCCTCATCCCCAGAGAGATCCTCATCCTCATCCTCCTCCACATCTTCGTTCTCAGTTGCGAGGTGGATGAGGTCAGGATCGTCTCGGGTTCCCTCGAGGGGAGGCATGTCTCCTTCTGGATTAGAAGAGCTACGAAGTTTCTCAGCTCTCCTGGCATCATAAGTCTCCAAGAGACCAATCAGAAAGGACGTTGTGGGGTTAGACCCCTGCTGAATCTTCCTGGAGTGACACAGTCGTCTTAACTCCTTGAAGCTCAGCACAGTATATCCTGAAGGGATGACCTGTGGAGGGTCAACTGACACAAGGGGAGACCCAGAGTTTCCTCCTTTGTCCGACATACTGGTTCTAGTGTGGTGTAAGTGATGCACCTACCTACACTACGTGTTTACCTACTGTACCCTCGCTAAGAGTTGTAGCCAAGGTGTGCTAAGCCTTGAGGAGCTACAACAGCTGGTTCAGTAGAACTCAGAGTATTCTAAGCTTTTGGTTATATGTACTAACAGTACTTGTGCGATCTTTCAACAAGATATTCTTAGGATACGTGTGGTAAAACAACAGCAAGCTCAAATCCCAACCGCTGCTCACCAATGTGAGAAGTTGGCCCGATATGCAACGTTCGCTATTCTAGCGACCGCTATGTATCGTTCCAACGACCCTTATGGTGTTTGGTTGTAAGTCAACCTATAGACCAGCTATCCTAGTAGCGTGGATACGAGCAGTCTAAGGCTAAAGACTCGAGAGGGCGTGTTAAGCCAGCTGTTTACCACACATGTACCCCTTGAATACCCAGTGAAAGGACACCACACAAGTGTTATGAAAATAAACAGTATATTTATTAAGAATCACAACAGCCCTGTACTCTTTATGAGGACAGGGTACTAAGCACAAACCAAATCTCTTTAGCAAATACTTCAAGTGCACAATTAACAAGTGTCCGAAGACACGGAAAGATTAAGGTCTCGGGCGGACCCGATAAGGCAAGTCGGAAGCGAGGGACTCGGGACCCTAGAGTAAGGAGGCTATGCAGGCACCGAAATGCCGAGTTACCTAGCCACGAGGGCTGCGGCTGCACAAGTCTTACAGGCGTCGGGGTCTTCGCTGACGAGCCAGGAGCCGGAAGAAAAGGAGTTGCTGGCCGGCGACCAGTGCTGAATAGTTCGTAGAGATCCAAGCCTGGATCGGAGATTGATGAAACCTGAAAGCAGAGGGGACCAAGTTCGTACTACTAGCCAGTAGTCAGAGGGTACCAGGAAGGCACCGGTTGGCCGTCACCTCGACCAGGTGAGTGGGCGACGCTAGGCTCTGCAGTCTCACGGACCAGGAGGCGTTGTCGGCGACCACGGCGGAGGTGCGAGCTGTCCCACGAAGGATGATGCTGTCGGCGTCGCTGGGCCCAGGATGGGGCAACAAGCCTTGGCAGTTCTCAGGGCCACGTGGTAGGCCTAAGATGGCGTCTTGAGTGGACCAGGAGGGTCCGGGGTGCTTCTCGCAAAGATGGAAGCAAGGGCCAGTCTGGAGCAACCAGACCAGCAGTGATGATCCTCGGATGTCGTCACAGAAGGGCACAAGCCAGCGGCTAGTGACCAGACAACGTGCTGAGCAGCGAGCAGAAGGGCCCCACGCAGATCGTGGAGATGCTGGGAGACTGCACTTCGGTGCTGGAGCGGCTCAGGGTCGGGGCTTCTCGGACCCCAGAGCACTCACCAGAGAGTTACCTCGATGGTCGTGCTGGCGTTAAGAGCGTGCAGGTTCTGATGATGGCCGGTCCCTCGAGGTCTCGTCGCACCCACAGATCACAGCTGAGCTGATGACGTGGGTAGAGGTCAGAGGTGCCAGGGAAGCCGGTTCTCGTCGAGCTGGGCCGTCGGATTCCTTGAGGAAGGACTTACAGCAAACCGCAGAGTTCTTAGTTGGTGCCCGCTGATGCAGGGTGACTACTCCTTAGTCACAAGGGAGAAATCTTGAGAAGAGTCTTGAATGTCCTTTCGTAGAAAGTAGTTCTTGAATCAAAGATGATCTAATTTGGAAGGGTCCCCGCTCCGGTCTTTATTCTAAAGAAAGGGGTGGGTACATGACTAGGTCCTGCCCTAAGGGTGGGACCAGGAAGGGGGGTAGTTACGCCCCTCTCCCCTGCCGGACTTTCCCCAGGCCCGGGCCGTCGCCCCTGGAACTGGTTCTAACCGGCAGATGCGTAGTGAGCACCGGGGTGCCACTCCGCAGTCACCTTCTCGCCAAAGCCCTACCTACCCAGAATACACAAACCCTGTCTGGGACGGTGCGAACACCGCCCTCGACGGGAAACCCTTTGTCCGAGTGCTCCTCGCTGGAAGGACTCCCAGCAGCAGGAGGTCAGACTCGTGTCTGTGGTGGCAGCATCCATTTTGTGGAGCTGAGGCTTCAGTTAACTTTAACCGGGGTTCACAGTTACGTACATGTCGTGTCCCTCTAGAAGGGTGGGATGCTAACCTCATCGCCAGAATTGGTGAGAGGGCAGCACCCCGATTCGTATGACACCTTACTCGACATGCCTGGATAACGCGACACCGGAGTTACCGTTATGGTACGCGTTATCATGGAACAGCCATTGGGTCTTGATTCCGCAAGCTGCAACCGGGCTCGGCTCGGGCCTGAACCTAGCTCACACGAGCCCACGCACTCTGCCTTCAGGATTGTTAAGGCCTGCCATAGGAGTGACTGATAGGAACTCGGGTGTCCATGGTATGGTTAGATATAGAGCTACTATACCTAAAGCGAAGGGTGGTTACACGGCTTCGCCCCAGCTGTCGTGCAGCCAGTTGTGTCAAATTTAGGAGGCCAGCCAGGGGTGGCATAATACATGCTTCAGCCCCTGGCGGCCCTGGGTACACCTATGCCCTGCGTTACGGGGTCTGATAAGGTGGCCCAGTACCAATTGGTAACTGCACCTAGGGTACATATCGTAATTTAGAAAGAGAACAGCCAGGCTGTGGGTCTGATTAGCAGGCCCACAGCCAGAGAAAGTCGTAAACCAGTGAAACAAAAGCAAAAAATCTGGGTGATCATAGGATTGCAGACCCTACTCTCCTACACCGCGGTCCATAGAACCTCCAAAACCTCGTACTTGGAAGCCTGAGGTTCCCTCCAACTCTGGTCCGCAATGCTTTGATTGTGGAAATTGGGCCCACATTGCCAGATTTTGCCCCTCCAAGAAAGCCCAAGATGAACCGATGGAGGTGGGATACCTGCCAAGGACAGTACTGTACTCCGCCGAGATGGGGAGCACATATCGGGTGAGTGTACAGGTGAACGGAGTGGTCATACAGGCTCTACTAGACTCTGGGTGCAGGCAGTCAGTTATTCAGGCCCCTCATGTCCTCAGGTCACAATACCTCAGCTCGCAAACCGTGGCCATAAGATGTGTACACGGGGATGTGCGGACCTACCCCCTCGCACAGATACCGATACACCCCAAAGGCGGGCCCCAACAGCTAGTACGGGTAGGCGTCCTCGATACCCTCCCAGAGCCATTGATTATAGGCACTGACAATCCACAATTCCTACACTGGTTCAGGCAGAGTTTGGGAAAAGGGGAATACCGCTCACCATCTCCGAAACCAGCCCTTCTAACTCCTGAACCCTGGGTTATGGACCGGAGCTTCAAATTCGCCCAGATAAATGACACCACCCTCTTAAACGCTTGGGAACAGGCCCATAGGGAGACGGATGACCCTCACCCCAGATACCCCAGATTTATCATTTCCAAGGACCTTTTGTACCGTCAGGCAAAGGAAGGCGAACCCGAACAGTTGCTGGTGCCTGTCTCCTACCGAGAACAGATCCTATTCTTCGCCCACTCACATCTAGCGGCTGGACACACCGGGAGCGAAAAGACCACCCAACTGATATTACGGTTCTTTTACTGGCCCGGTATATATAAGGACGCCCAGCGTTATTGCCAGGAATGCAGTATATGCCAAACCATGAATATGACGAGACCACCCGCGGTGCCTCTCCAGCCGCTCCCCATTATTGGGAAACCGTTTGAAAGAGTCGGTATGGACATCATCGGTCCATTGCCCAAAACCCGGAAAGGATACCAGTATCTGTTGGTGTTGGTGGATTACGCCACTAGGTTCCCGGAGGCCTTCCCCCTCACTGCTACCACTACGAAGCAAGTAGCCGACAAAATGATCGAACTGTTTAGTCGTGTGGGGTTCCCGAAGGAACTACTGACCGATCAAGGGACCCCGTTCGTCTCCCGGCTAATGAAGGAGGTATGCAAATGCCTAGACGTGCACCAAATCAGGACCGCAGCATACCATCCCCAGACGGATGGCCTAGTGGAGCGCTATAACCGCACCCTAAAGACAACATTGCGGAAAATGATGGAAGTAAATGGGAGTGAATGGGACCAGATTCTTCCATTGGCTCTTTATGTTATACGAGGGCAACGCCAAAGCAGTCTCGGCGTTTCATCATTTGAGCTATTATACGGTCGACAGCCCCGCTCTCTGATGGAGATGACTAAAGAAGCATGGGAGAACGAGGTTCCCGAAGAAACCTCAGCCACCCTGGACTATGCACAGAACCTCAAGTCCAAACTGGGAAAGCTCCGCGACCTGGCATATGCCAATATGGGGAACAGTCAAGAAAAACAGAAACATTTCTACGACAAAGGCAAGAAGTGGAGACAGTTGAGGGTAGGAGATTGGGCCCTAGTGCTGTTACCCTCCTCCACTCAGAAATTTCGTGCCAGTTGGACGGGGCCTTTCCGAGTTATCAAAACCATTGGGAAGACTACCTATTGTCTACAGATCGGACCCAGAAAGACGCAAACCTACCATATAAACTCACTAAAGAAATGGTTAGGAGCCCCCCCAGCCGACGATGTACGGATCCTGACTAGCAGTGTTCCGTCAACTTCTACGCAAGACCAGCTGAACATCAACGATGAGCTGACTCAAGCGCAAAAAAGGGACATACAGACCGTATTGAAACAACACGAGGGATTATTCTCCGATCAGCCTGGACTAACTAACCTGGCAGAACATCGAATAACCACTCCGCCTGAAAAGGTTATTAATATCAAACCCTACAGAGTGCCTGAGGCCAGACGTACAGCCATACAGAAAGAAGTACAGGACATGTTGGATATAGGGGTAATAAGGCCTTCCACCAGCCAATGGTCCAGTCCGATCGTCATGATTCCTAAGCCGGACGGGAGTCGGCGCTTTTGCATGGACTTCAGAGCCCTCAATGAGATATCGGAATTTGATGCGTACCCGATTCCCCGAGTAGACGAACTCATAGAACGCCTCGGGGAGGCCCGGTACATAACAACACTTGACCTTACCAAAGGATATTGGCAGGTGCCCTTACGGGAGGAAGACAAGAAGAAAACCGCCTTCAGCACCCACGAAGGACATTACGAGTTTACCGTCCTCCCGTTCGGGCTCCACGGGGCACCTGCCACCTTTCAGAGACTTATGAACACGGTTCTAGCCCCAGTATCCTCCATGGCATCGGCATATCTTGACGACATCGTCATACACAGCAAAACATGGGAGGAGCATTTGCAACATATCCACCAGGTGTTTCAGGTACTTGAAAAAGCCGGACTGAAAGTAAACTCCAAGAAATCCCGGCTAGCCTACCAGAAGGTGAAGTACCTCGGTTACGTCTTGGGACATGGCATGATAGAACCACAGATAGAGAAGGTCAGGGCTATTGTGGACACCCCTTTCCCCTCCACCCGGAAAGAGATGAGGGCCTTCCTAGGGTTGGTCGGGTACTATAGGAGGTTCATCCCTCTATTTGCAAACATCGCTGCCCCCCTTACAGACGCCCTACGCCAGCCCGGTAAGTCCAACGCCCCCATCAAGCCCTCCGAGAGCATGGCCGACGCCTTCAACCAGTTAAAACGCATCATAACCACTACGCCGGTGCTCACATCCCCCGATTTCTCGATCCCGTTTCTGCTACATACGGATGCCTCCGAGTATGGCATAGGAGCCGTATTGTCCCAGATAGGTAAAGACGGGCTGGAACACCCCGTGGTATACGTCAGCCGCAAACTCTTTCCCAGGGAACTCAAATATGCAACCATTGAGAAGGAGTGTTTAGCTGTAAGGTGGGCTATTGAGAAGCTAGCTTACTATCTAGAGGGTCGACCATTCCACCTGTACACTGACCACGCTCCCCTCTTGTGGATGTCAAGGAACAAATCCAACAACGCTAGGGTAATGCGCTGGTTCCTGGCCCTCCAGCCGTATTCATTTACAGTGCATCATAAAAAGGGAACTGAAAACATTAATGCGGACTACCTGTCTCGCCATCCCCTCCCCGATCGGGAGCGTCCTAGGGGGGAGGTGTGTAACGGGGTGTACAAAAGGGTGCAGGGCAGGCAGGACTCAGAGTCTCCCGGTGATGGTCTACCTCGTGAAAAGGGGAAGACCGAGGGGAGGTCCGAGCTAACTCTTGTTCCCACCCCTCCCCTCTCTCTGTCTCAAACACAGGACCCGTTAGCGAGCTGGACGGAGCCGAACGACCTGGACTGGCCCTTTAACCCTGAAGGACAAGCCGAGTGGGAGGAGCCGACATACCTGCCCTGCCCCTCAAAAGGAGTTCCCGACGAGACACAGGTGTGCTTGTTCACCTGGAGGACGGAAGGAGAGAGAGTGCGGAAGACGGAGATTCAGGAGGAGGAAGGTACCGAACGGAGGAGGATCGAAGTTCTGGAGGAGAGACCGGGAGAAGACACAGGAACCATCGAGAGCCGAGCAGCTGGAGAGAAACTCGGGAGTCGGACATCAGGAGAGGAAACGCGTGCAGAGTCGGCGCCTGCCCAGGACGGAGGAAAGCCAGGAGGCCACCGTTCCCACGAGCCGCCCAGCCACTCACCCAGGGGAGGTGCGTGGCTTCTCCAGGTACGTGACCGTTTGAGGGGCTGGGTCGGAGGTCAACGTACGCTAGGTACAACCCCGAGGGACGTTTAGTTTTAACGGTGTCACTCAAGCACCCTTCACCGCCGTTCACGCGTTAATTTGAGCACTGGGAGTCCCCTCACTACCCTCCCCTTCATCGCTTGGTATTTGAAGCAGACCCCTGACACTTTTCTTTCTTTTCCTTTCCTCTGGCCGGGTGATCGCTGGAGAGCTACTCCTACAGTCGGGACGGACTCCGAGGCCGAAGAAACCCCTACCCGAAGACCGGACGGGACCCGGAAGAAGGAGAAGGTCATCCACCGCCGACGGAGTAGAAGCCGCTCACCGAGGAAGTTTCCTAACCGTAAAAGCTGTACTGATCAACTGTTTGCCGCAATAAAACCTAAGTTACCCAGAGCCCGCCTATTGCCCTTAACTGCAGCGCCGCAACCCGCACCCATTGTAACAAGCTCCCAACCACTTCCTCTATGAGCTTAGTGGGGGCCTCTACTCAGTGTAGAGGATCTCGTAGTAATCTTTGAAGGCTTCACATTTAGCTCTTGACGCCGCAACTCTAGTCCCGTCGGCAGCTGCACGTTTGTTATGTGGGCCTTAGCAGCTCTGGCTCTCAACCGCCTCGCTAACATTCTCCCCACTTTGTCACCTCCCTCATAGTACTTTTGCTTCAATGCCACTAGGGAGGTTTCAGCTCTATTGGCGCGTATCAGCCTGAGCTGACTCTTAAGGTTGGCCAGATGCCTCCTCGACCTCTAGGTAGAGACGCTCTGATCTTGCGCCTCAGCCTCCCTCAGGTCCTCCGTCAATTTGTCTTCCAATGCTCGCGCCTCTCGCGCCCTTGCTATCGAGAGGGACGTGATATGGCCCGTATCGTTGCCTTGAAGGCGTCCCAGACCACAGGGAAGGGTGTCTCAGGTAGATCGTTATGCGCGAAGTAGGAAATGATGGCCTCTCGGATGTCTTCAACATCCGTCGCTTCCAGCAGGATACTCGGCGGGAGATGCCACTACCTCTCTCTGGGAGGGCCGGCCGCCTGGTCTTGTAGGAGCAATTCGACATGAGCGTGATCAGAGATCGAGATGTTGGACATCTCTACCCCCAAAACGTCGCAGGAGAGATCAGGGGATATGAACAGGAAGTCGATGCAAGAATAGGAACGGTGAGCATGGGAATAGTACGAATATTCTTTTATCCGGGGAGAAATAGCGCCATGAATCAAAGAGTCACAGGTCTGTAAATCGCTTACGCAGTTCCGAGGACATCGCCCCATCTCCACTAAAAGAGCCCTCACTCCGATCTAGCCTTGGGTCCCAAACCAAGTTCAGGTCCCCCCCCACAATAAGCGAGGAACCGTTCTGCGGCACATGTTCTCTCAAAAGATCTCTAAGGTAGCGGTCCTGCGCCTGATTGGGAGCATAAATGTTACAGAAGGTGAGGCGTCTCCGTCCCACCTCCACGCCCACCCTGAGAAAGCACCCATCACCACTCTTGAAAGGCCTGTCCTCACCCCGCCTGATGCCAGCCCTGCACAGTATCGCCACCCCGCTGTCTTTGTGTCAGTAGCCGCCCAAAATTGGAGGAGGTACTTTGGGTGAGCCATGCGCACAGTGTCAGCTTGGAGAAGGTGAGTCTCCTGTCGGAGAATAATGTCCGGGTTCTGACGGGTAAGATAATGCCACACCTGCTTGCGCTTATTAGGCGAGTTAAGGCTCTTAACGTTGAGGGACAGGATCTTCAGGGGGCCTTGTACGCTCCCAGCTGCATTAGGGACCATCAGAAATTGCTGTCATTCCCATCGCCGCCAACCCATAGACACCATTCACACCCCAGACACGAGTCCACACCCATCCCCCCCACCAACAACCAGCAGCTCCCCCTCAGGTCCCACGCAGAAGAGGAAAGAGACAGAAAAGAGTACAGAGGGAGATAGAGGAAAAAGGGAAGAGAGAAACAAAAAACTTTCAGCCAGAGAGGCCGGTCATTTGAACACAACGGTCGCAGCCAACAGGCCCGGAGTTCTCTGACCCCATTACAGGGCATCCTACACCCGCAGGTTTGGACGCTCTCCGGGATGTCACTCCGTAGGGGGCAGGTCAGGGGGGCAGTGGTGATCTCAAAGTATATTTGGACATGGGGCTCCCACCGCCCCGGGTCTCAGTCACCGTGATCCGGGCACACAGCGAACAGGCTCCCCGCAGCCCGACCCGCAAGTCGGCAACGGGAGATGTTGGGTCATCACACCAGGAGGGATGCAGCATGTCCGAACCCGCTGTCAGGGTGTGAGAGACCCCCCATCAGACTCAGTCTTGTCGCCTTCAAGAGACCGAATGTGGGCTATGATGTCTTGTTTGGCCTGACTGTGTGTGGCCTCCGCAGCAGGGGGAGTGCGCCGTCGTCTCTGTACCGTGGTCCAGTCCGTGCCAGCCGGCGTTCTTTCGGCCAGGAGGTCGGGTTGGACTCGCCGGGGGAGACGCCGACATGTGGAGAAGTTGTGCCGCTTCAGTGTAGGATCTCAGAACTCTGCGTTTACCCTCCCATTGGAAAATGAGTGCAAATGGATGCCCCCACTGCTAGGCGATGTTCATGCCCTGCAATTTTTCCGTCACAGGGCGGAATGCTCGCCGTCTCTTCAATGTGTTAGGCACCAAGTCCTGGAAGATTTGAATTCTGTGGCCTTTATATCGTAGGTCTGACTGGTCACGCGCACGTTTCTATATCGCCTCCTTCTCCACAAAGAAGTGCACTCTGGTTAGGATGTCTGGCAAGAGGCCCGGTCTCCCCACGGGGGCCGCCACTTGGTGCGCCCGGTCTAGTGTGGGGGGTGACGCGTCTTCATCCCACCGGACCTCATGAAGGAGCTGCGCCACATAGTCCATAATGTCCTCCCCTTCCTCTCTGAGCGGAACTCCCCGGATACAGAGGTTGTTGCGCCGGCTCCTGTTCTCCAAGTCCTCCTGTTTGATCTGGAGTTCGATATTCTGCTCCTCAAGGGCCAGCAGGCGCTGCCATAGGTGTTCCTGATCCTACGTACGCGTTTCCATAGTTTTCTCTAGGCCATCGACTCGGTCCCCAAGCTCAGTCACCTCCTTTCTAAGTTCAGTGACACAGGAGTGCACCTCAGACCGCAGGGACCCTATCTTCACTTTGAGCTCAGTGTAGGAGAGTAGGGTCTGCAATCCTATGATCACCCCAGATTTTTGCTTTTTGGCTTCACTGGTTTACGACTTTCCCCCCTGGCCGTGGGCCTGCTAATCAGACCCACAGCCTAGCTGTTCTCTCTCTAAATTGACACACATGTACCTTAGGTGCATTTACCAATTGGTACTGGGCCACCTTATCAGTCCCTGTACAGCATACCTTAGGTATCCAGGGCATAGGTGTACCCAGGGCCTACCAGGGGCTGCAGCATGTATTATGCCACCCCTGGCTGGCCATCCAAATCTGACACCACTGGCTGCACGGCAGCTGGGGCAAGGTGGTGTAATCACCCTTTGCTTTAGATATAGTATCCCTATATCTTTTTTTTTAAGGGTGAAAAAAATAAAAAAAAAATTCAGCAGAATAAACAATACTTTCCCCCCCAAAATTGGCATCAAGGTATAGAAAATACATGTGTACGCAGTTCACACCCCCAGCACGGCTTCAACAGTTGCAGATAGAACAGGAGATGCAAGAATCAGATCCACGGGATACAGTGCAAGTACAGAAAAACTGACATAAGGAACATGTGCGTAGTCATCAGGGTAGTACCCCAGCCCCTACTCACCCTCCCCATCCCCCGCCCCCCCTTCCTCAGGGTCCGATTCCTCGGACGAGAACAATGCAGCACTAGTAGCATCAGAGTCGCTGGCAGTCGACCCCACCGCACACATCATACGCCATGCAAGCAAGTCCTCCTGTAGCCGCTCATCCCTACGCGTATGTTGCATGTGCGTTTCTTCAGCCAATGTCCATTCCCCCACATCCCGAAGCCATAATGTCATATCTGGCGCCCTTTGTCCCATCCAGGTTATAGCCACCCGCCGTCTAGCCAGCACTAAGAGCAGCTGCAGCATTTTATATGACAGATTCCTCTTCTTAGGTTTGGGGACCATGGCTAACAAGCAATGGATCGGGGACAGGTCAAGACGCAGTCCCGTGACTCTCCGGATGTAGGCTACCACAACCCTCCAGAAGTCCCCGACTAGTGGGCACTCCCAAGCTAAATGGAGAAATCCGGCTCCTACTGAACCACACCGAGGACAGTCATCCGATTTATCCGCCGCAATGCGACGCAGAGCAACTGGGGTTACGTAAGTGCGGTGCATGAAATTAAAATGGATTAATTTGAAACGTGCGTTACACGATACCTTCTTGGTGAGCGTCCCTATCCGCCCCCGCTGTCCCGGGTCCAAGGCAACCCCTAAATCTGCCTCCCATGCCGCCCAGGACGGAGACACCGGAGGCGCCGAGTCGCATCTCATCGCTGTATATAAAAGCGTTATCAATCGCCGTCCCGCGCCGCACGATAGCAAGATATTCAAAGTATGGGACGCCTGGGGCGCCTCAGGGAACTGTGGCCACGTCGCTCTCGCCATGTCCCGCAGGCCTCCATAGTGAAGGTATTGGCCCCAAGTAAGACTGAATGCCTCGATAGCTCTCTCCAGGGTCACAAAGGACTCATCCGGGTATAAGTCTGCCAATGTGTCGCAGCCGCCCTCACGCCATTACCGAAACGACATGTGCTCTTCCATTAGAGTGACCGGTGCCAATATCCATATCGGCAGCTCCCTATGAAAAGGGGCCCGTCTCAGCACTCTCTTCACCACTCGCTGCCAGATCCCCGCAGTATGCCGAACAATATACGGCAGGTTGCCATCCGCTCCTCTGCCACGCATCAGAGCCAATTGCAACGCCCTCTCATCTGCGCTACCAGCCAAGAGTCGCAATTCCCAATTGCCCGCGCCCGCAAACCAGCGCGCAGCCGGTATAAGTTGGGCCGCGTAATAGTAGAGATCAAAGCGTGGGGCCTCCAAGCACCCCTCCTCCCAGCGTCTGACCATCGTACGCAGCGCAACTCTGCTGCGTCTGCCTGCCCAGAGCAGGGAGGTAAGCATTGTATTAAGCTTGTTGAAAATTCGAGGAGGAAGAGGACAGAGGGTATTCTGTAGGAGATACAATATTCTAGGCAGCATCACCATCTTTGAGACGGCCAATCGTCCCATGAGTGAGAGTGGCAGCGTATTCCAAAAGGATACAGATTGTTGAAGGGAACGGAGCACACAGTCGGCGTTGCGGGCCAGCAATTGTTCATCAGAGACAGCCAACTGAATGCCCAAATAGCGGAAGGCCTTCATCTCCCACCGCAGCCCCAGGGGCAGGAAACCCACACGAGGGTCTTCACCGCATCCCGCAAGGGGAAAGATCAGGGATTTCTCAGGATTAAGACGCAGCCCAGAAGCTGCATCAAAGCGTTCCAAGTGGTGTAACAGGATCGGCAGCGACTCCCGCGGGGAGGTCAGGTAGAACAACGCATCGTCCGCATAAAGCGAAACCAGGTGTACCACATCCCCCACTCGTATTCCCCAGGGTGCCATCTCCGCGCGTAGTGTCACTGCAAGGGGCTCAATCGCCAGAGAGAACAGGAGCGGTGCCAGGGGTGCCCCTGCCCAACCGCCACTCCTCCGAGCGGGCCGCTCCGAGCCTGACCCTGGCCGTAGGCGCACTGTAAAGGATACGAATCCAATCGCAGAAAAGGGGCCCCATCCCCGCTAACCGAAGCACCTCCAATAGGTACCCCCAGCAAACTGTATCGAAGACTTTAGCCAGGTCTATCGAGATCAGGACCTGAGGACCCTCCCTATCGCGCACCTCATGTAGAACGTGGTTCAGGCGCCGAAGATTCATGGCGGTGTTGCGGCCCGGAATGAACCTGCACTGATCATGATGCACCAGGTGCGTCATATGTGGGGCCAGCCGGGTGGCCAAGATCTTAGTAAGAATTTTGGCGTCGGTATTGATTAAAGTGATCGGCCGGTAGGCCTCAGGATCACAGTCATCCCCACCCGGTTTCAGGAGCATGCAGACCTCACCCTGCTGCATGGTGGGCGGGAGCGCGGCTCGCACCATCGCTTCATGGTAAAACCTGCAAGAAATGGGGCGCGAGGGTATCAACAAACGCCTGGTAAAACTCTGGGGGAAAACCGTCTCCACCCGGCGACTTAGCCTTCGGCAGGGCGGCCACCGCCACCTTGACCTCATGGAGCGTCACTGGAGTATCCATGTCCTCAGCATCCTCTTTAGAGAGGGTCTGAAGGGGCAAATCCCGGAGGTATGACTGATAGGACGCCTCTGTCACCAGGGGGTCAGCAGTATAGACCTTCTGCAGATGTGTGCGGAGCACCGCAAGAAGGTCCCGTTCTGAGTGTACTAGGACCCCAGCGGGATTTCTCAACGCAACAATCCACGCACGGGCCGATTCCCTTCGGAGAATCCAGGCCAGCAATCGGCCCGACTTGTCCCCTTCACGGTGAAGGCGTTGGCGATGTCGACCGAGAGTGAATCTATCTAGCCGGTCTAGGATATCATGGACGCCTTCTCGGGCTGTCCGCTCAGCGTCCATGTTCGACCCATCCGGGTCCGGTAAGGACTGGTAGTGGCTGAGGCGCTCCTCAGCACTCACGAGGTCACGGAGCAGCTGTTTGCGAACTCCATATGTCAGCCCCATACAAGCGCCCCGCACGACTGCCTTAAGGGCATCCCATTTGGTCGCAAAAGGGATATCACCCACTTCCCAGTTCAGGTCCAGATAAGTACGCAGGGGCGTCTCCACATGTTCCCGTCCCACCGGATCCTGTAGAAGATCCCCTGGCATCCGCCAGGTCCTCGGGCGGGAGGAGCGGTCCACCCACTGTACCGTGCACGTCACGGACGAATGGTCGGACAAGAACCGGGCCTGATGTGTGACCGATAAAACAAGGGATGCGCCAATGTTGGCCGCAAGGACCCTGTCGAGCCTGCTATCAATCAATCAATCAGTGACACTTATAAAGCGTGCTACATACCCGTGGGGTCTCAAGGCGCTGGGGGGGGGGGGAGCCGCTACTGCTCGAACAGCCAGGTCTTCAGCTTCTTCCTGAAGGAGAGGTGGTCTTGGGTCAGGCGCAGGTCGGTCGGGAGGGAGTTCCAGGTCTTGGCGGCCAGGTGGGAGAAGGACCTTCCTCCTGTAGTCGCTCTTCGGATGCGGGGGACGGCGGCGAGGGCGTGGTTGGCTGATCGGAGGTGGCGTTTGGGAGCGTAGAAGTTGACTCGGCTGTTGAGGTAGCTCGGGCCTTGGTCGTGTAGGGCTTTGTGTGCGTGGGTGAGGAGGCGGAAGGTGATTCTTTTGTTGACGGGGAGCCAGTGAAGGTCTCGCAGATGTCCGGAGATGTGGCTGGTTCGTGGGATGTCGAGGATGAGTCTGGCTGAGGCGTTCTGGATCCGCTGGAGTCTCTTCTGGAGCTTGGCGGTGGTCCCGGCGTAGAGGGCGTTGCCGTAGTCCAGTCGGCTGGTGACGAGGGCCTGGGTGACGGTCTTCCTGGTCTCGGTGGGGATCCACCAGAAGATCTTCCGTAGCATGCGTAGGATGTTGAAGCAAGCCGAGGAGACGTTGTTGACTTGCCTGGTCATGGAGAGGGAGGAGTGTGTTATGTGTGGGGGTATAGCAAGTGTAAAGCTTCAGTCCCGGATTGCCGAGTCGCCAGACATCCACAGCACCCAGATTCTCCATTACCTCCCGGAGTCGTGCCGTCATCCGAGGTTTTGTACCCGCCCGGGGGGATGCCTGTTCAGCAGTGGATCCAGTACACAATTAAAATCTCCAAACCAGAGGAGGGGGGCATCCAAGTCCGTCGCTATAAGCTCCTGCAGGCGGGTAAAGAAACTCGGGTCATCTATGTTAGGTGCATAAGAGTTCACCAGCAGGAAGTCCCTCCCATCCAGTTTCACACGTATAAGAACATATCTGCCCTCAACATCAGCCTCAACATACTGGACTGCTAGGGGTACCCCCGGAGCCACCCAGATCAGGACCCCCCGAGCATAGGGAGAGAAGGAGGAATGGAACAACTGACCCCTCCATTTCCTTGCCAATTTAAGAGCACCCTCCTCATTCAAATGCGTTTCCTGTAGGCACGCCACTGATACTCCATGCCGACGAAGGAAGGATAGCACCCTATGCCGCTTGGAGCAAGTACCCAGGCCACGCACGTTCCAAGTTAAAAATTTGAATCCCATAAGCGTTGGTCTTGCCCATCCGGGCACCCAAGTTTAACTTCTGCAAACAGCCTCCTAGGGGCACGAACAGTAGTACACACTATGCCAAAAACAAATACCCCCCACAACTCCCCCCAACCCCACAGTACCCGCAACCACCCAACCCCAGAAACAATCCCCCCCCCCTCCCCCACCCATAAGGAGGAATGACTCAACCGGAAAACACACCATCCTGGTCATCCCACGCCAGTGCCATTCAAAAACAATGGGACCCAACACCCTATCAGAACCAGTCCCCCCCCCCCCCACCCGCGAGCAAAAGGACAGCAACAACCAAGAACGCTACCCTGCCCTTCCCCTGCCAGTGCCAGGACGTGCACAGCCACCCCATACACCACACGCACCCCACTCTCACAGACAACCAACCAAAACCACCCACCCTCCCCCCCAACTCCCCGAGGACCCAATGTTCCAGGACAGTCTCTGGGAATGTTCATGAAAGTCAATTCCAATGCTGGGCGACGGTACGCCATAAACTCTTGGACCTCGCACCACAACGCCTCGGCCAACATGGTGTCCATCCTCTGTTCAGCCCACCAACCAAGGTTCCCAGCACCAGGCAGAAACAGCATTGGGCAGGCAAAAACCAGGAGGGGCGACCCACCCAACCTCCCAGGGCAACAACATTTTAACAAGACAGTACCTCATATCAGAGTTCACTCAGGCCGTGTTTCGGAGAGGGCGGTTTCCGGTATCACCGGGGGAGCAGAGCGTACCTCCAGCAAGGTTTCCTGCAAGGTATCTGGGACCAGGATCTCACCAGGTGCAGGGGCCTCAGGTGACTCCGGAGCGGCCCCCGCCGTTGATGGTCTCACGTGGAGCGCCCCATCCTCGCCTACGGTAATCCGGGGCTCGGGAGAACCCCGGGATCCAGACCTGCGTCTCCATCTGCCTCGCCGGCGCCTCGGGGGCCGGGTCCCCCAGGTCTCGCGGGGGCCACCCCGCTCACCAGGAGGTAGGTCGTCTCCCCGTATCTCGAGCCACTCCCACACTTCCGCCGGGGACTCAAAGAAGTGAGCGCGTCCTTGGGAGAGCACCTTGAGTTTGGCCGGGTACAGGAGCATGTATTGTAGCTTCATGTCCCGAAGTTTCTGCTTGACTCCCAGGTAGGACTTCCGTTGCTCCTGCACCTGTTGAGTATAGTCGGGGGTAGATGGAAACACGACTATTTTCAATGGTGATGGACTCCATTTCTCTCGCGGCCCGTAGAATACAATCACGATCCTTATAATTTAGAATCTTTGCAATGATGGCTCTAGGTGACTCGCCTGGGCGTGGAGGGGGAACCAGGGCCCTGTGTGCCCTCTCAATAACAGATCTAGCCCTGATCTCTTGACTGGGTGAGAGTATTCTGCTTAATTCAGAAACTCTGTCCATCACCACCCCTTGTTGTTAAATACTCTCAATAACAAAGACACTGGACAGTCCGGTCGGGCATAGCTGGGTACGGATCCACGTTTCCAAGAAGCGTTCAGCGTTTCCCGCCTCAAGGCGCTCCGGCACGCCTAGGACCCTGATGTTGCTCCGACGGGCCCTGCCTTCCGCATCTTCCGCTCTCCTCTCCAGTGCACGGGTAGTGGACGTCAGGTGCGCGACCGATTTCTGCAGGGAGGCCACTTCAGTTTGCAATTGGGCGATGTTGCCCTCCGCGTCTGAGACCTTGTCCGCCACCTTACGGAGGTCCGTCCGGAGGAGATTTACATCGATCGACACAGTCTCGATCTGCCTCTCCAAGGCAGAAAGGGATCCCTGGATCGCCTTCAGGATCTCTGCCCGGGAGGGTTCATGCGGTCCATCGCCCCCATCATCCGGTCCCGTCTGCCGCGTGATCCTCTGCGATGGCAGTCTCGAGGTGGTGTACTGCACGATGGTGTTGGGTTGGGAGGATTTCGAATTCCTATCCTTGCGGGTCGCCATCCTGGGGGGCAGATCGGGAGCCCCCACGAGGCGCCTCAGCTAGGACTCGCCCGGTCCCACCGGGTAGGCACAGATCCCAACAGCAGAGTGAAGGCGGGAGGACCGGTGGAGAGGACAGTTCAGCAGGGCGTACCAGGCAAATCCAGCCCATGCAATGACCCCCACCACTAGCAAAGGGAGAGCGCGGCAACCAGTGGGCAAGATGCACTCACCGGGCTGGGCAGGAGGACCTCCAATAATCAGAGTAAAAGCAGCTTACCGCCAACCAACGCACCTCGGGCGAGCCCCCTCCAGTTCCAGGGGCAACAATGTGATTTTCAAGCCTCTTGGGGCAGCACAGTCAGAGTTCCGCTGCCACACAGGGGGGGGGCGCTCCGGCAGTCGGGGAAAATAGCACGTAGTTTATGGGGGGAGCCCCAAATCGCCCGTGTCCCCCAGGAGTCGACACTGCAGGGCACCACTAGTCACAGCGCCAGTGCAAGTTCCACGCGGAATGGTCTCCGCAGCGCCCCGCAGCAGGGACGGAGGTCGCAATCGCCACAGCTACAGGGAAACCACAGGGGAGAGCCCGCCCAGGCCGCCCCGGCTCCCAGTGCAGAGGCGGGCCTTAATGCAAGTAGGTCCGGAGGGCCAGCGACCATATCTCGGCGATTACACCGCCTCAGTCCCCAAGAAGTCGCGTAGAGCCCCAGGCACCAGCGGAAACACCCACCTCGAGCCGCACTCCGCAGCCGGGAGCTCCGGTGTAGGATAGGGTCGGTGGGGGGAGGGGCCAGCACCTCAACCCCCTGCACAGGTCAGCGGGAGTCACCGGACCCCAGCTCAGCCCTCCACTGGCCTCTCAGGACGTCCGCTACAGGTCTCCGACCATCAGGAGGTCCGCCGTGTACGCAAGCACCTCCCCAGCCAGGAGACTTCTTCGGCAAGCGGGCCGCACACACCGCTACTCTCTCGCGTAGGCCCAGTCCGCGGTCTCGCGTAGACAGGCGGAGCTCACCGAGCGCCGCGGTGTTCTCCGGCGGCTTCAACTGGGCATCAGAGGCTCTCCTGGCGACGTGGTGGTCCCAGACGGGATGAGAAAGGATCTGGACCGTCAGCACCCCTATGGAGGGTCCAGCAAGGATCTCTTTGGCAGGATATAAAGGGTCCTCGGACGGAGCTGGTGAAGCTCACGTCCTGTCAGCCATGCTGCTTGGCCACGCCCCCCTAGTATCCCTATATCTAACCCTAAAATGGACACATGTATTCCTATCAATCACTCCTATGGCAGGTCTTATCAATCCTGAAGGCAGAGTGCTTGGAATTATGTGAGATGGTGCTCTGGCATGAGCTGAGCCCGTTTGCAGCTTGCGGAACCAAGTCCTAATAGCTGTTCCATGATAACGCGTACCATATACTCTTAAGTGCATTATAATCCTCGCGGTTATTTGCTATCTTTGGTATCGCTTTATCAAAACATGTCGAGTAAGGTGTCATACGAATTGGAATACTAACCCCTCGCCAATTCTGGCGACGGGGTTAGCATTCCACCCTTCTAGAGGGACACAACATGTATGTAACTGTGAACCCCGGTTAAAGCTAACTGGAGCGTCAGCATCACAAAATGGATGCTGCCACCACAGACACAAGTCTGACCTCCTGCTGCTGGGAGTCCTTCCAGCGAGGAGAGCTTGGACAAAGGGTTTCCTGTCAGGGGTGGTGCTAGCACCATCCCAGACAGGGTTTTGTGTATTCCAGGTAGGCAGGGCTGAGAGGAAGGTGACTGCAAGTGGCACCCCGGTGCTCACTGTGCATATGCCGGCTTGAACCAGTTCCAGGGGCACACCAGCCCCTGAGCTGGGGAAAGTCCGGACAAGGGAGAGGGGTGTAACCACCCCCTTCCTGGTCCCACCCATGGGCAGGACCTAGTCGCGTGCCAGCCCCTTTCTTTAGTACAAAGGTAGGAGCGGGCCCCCTTCCCAAATTAGATAATTCTGAATCTTGACTACTTTCCACGAAAGAACTCTTGAACATTTCTGAAGACTCTCCCTTGTGGCTAAGGAGTAGCCACCCTGCACCCGCAGGCACCATCTAAGCATCGCGGTTTGCTGTAAGTCCATCCTCCGGATCAAGACTGCCCAGCTCGACGAGACCCGGATTCCCTGGCATCTCTGACCTCTACCTGCATCATCAGCCCAGCTGAGATTCGAGGGTGTGACGAGACCTGAAGGGACCGGCCATCTTCAAAACTGCACGACGCTTAACCAGCACGACCGCAGAGGGATCCTCGAGTGAGTGCTTTGGGGTTTGAGAAGCCCTAACCCTGAGCAGCTCCAGCACCCCAGCATCCACGAGATCTGCGTGGGGCTCTTCTGCTCTTTGCTGCTCACCGCGTTGTCCGGTCACTTGCCTGCTGGCTAGTGGCCCTCCTGACGACGAACCACGACGATTACATCGCTGGTCTGGTTGCTCCAGACTGGCCCTTGCTCCCTTCCAAGAGAGGAGCACCCCGGACCCTCCTGGTCCACTCCAGACGCCATCTTGACTCCACCGCGTGGGCTTGACTTTGCCAAGGTTTGTTGCCCCAATCCTGGGTCCAGCACCACCGACAGCAGACACCTTCGTGGGACAGCTCACACCTCCATCCTGGTCGCCGACAACACCTCCTGGTCCGAGGGACAGCAGAGTCCAGCATCGCCCACTCACCTGGTCGAGGTGAATTCATCCGGTGCCATCCTGGTGCCCACCTAATCACTGGCTACTGATTAAGAACTGAGTCCCCTCTGCTTTCAGGTCGTCTCCATCACCGATCCAGGCTTGGATCCCTCCGAATACCTTCACTGGTCGCCTGCCAGCAACTTCTTCTTTCAGGCTCCATAGACTGTAACGAGGATTCCCGACGTCTTTTGAACCCTATGCAGCCGCAGCCCCTGGGCTAGGTAACCTGAGCATTTCGGTGCTCCAACGTAGGTTCACTATCTAAGTGTCCAGATCCTTTTTCGTTTTCAGCCTATCTAGTCGGATTCGTCCGATAACAGTAAATTTGTGACTACTAGCCTCAATAGACTTTGTCCCACATGCCGTGTGAGAGTGCACACTCTGCACCCGAACTCCCTAGACCTCCTGCTCCTAACCTGAAGGTTCAGTAGTGTAGTCCTAGCGATCCTGAAGCCTCTGGATCTTGTTACTTACCTGCTAGTATTTCGCATTCCACTTTTAGTGTATATGGTTTTTCGTGCCCCTCGGGCATTTGTGTAAATTGTGCGACTTAAAGTATTTTCGTAAGAGTTTTGTTGTGTGCTTAGCTCCCTGACTCATAAAGAGTTCAGGGTAGACTTGTTATAAATAAATATCCTTTTATTTTTATAAAAACTTGTGTGGTGTCCTTTCACTTGGTGTTCAAGGGGTATATGTGATGGTATAACAGCTGGCTTAACACGCCCTCTAGAGTTTAGCCTAAAGACTGCTCTTGTCCATGCTACTAGGATAGCTGGTCTATAAGGTTGACTTACAACCAATCATCAATAAGGGTCGTTTGGAATGATACACAGTGATCACTAGAATAGTGAGCACTACATATCAGGCCAACTTCTCACACTCAGTCATAAAGGTGGCCATGAACGCCTGCGTGACCGGCGGGGACTCCGAAGTGGCCCGGGACAGGCCCTCCCCAGCCGCAGGTGCCCCCGTCTTGCCCCACATGGCCACCACAGTGTTGTTTGGGGGCCGCCGCCGGGTCGGCCTTGGTGCCTTTATTAGAGCGCGTCATCGTCCCTTCCGGCCAGGCAGACCAGAGGGAAAATCACGTCCCTGCTCAGAAGGCGAGTCGGACCTCTAGCAAGCCGGGGCCAGTCGCACCACTGCTTCCACACAACCTCAATCGACAGGCAATGGCAGGGGGGGGAAAGACCCACCGGGGGTATCGCACTGGTTAGACTGCAGCACAGGGAGCAGGATCGCCCAATCCGCCCGAGGGACCCCGGTCAGGGCCACAGGCTCCCCACTGCAGATGGACAATGGTGGACCCCTCCCCCCCCTCTAAATCCGCATAGCTCACCTCAGTTAAGCAGCCAAGTCCCTCTTCGCAGAGTCTCCTGGGGGGCTGCCTCCGGCCACCTCGGCCAATCGCACCCAGTCGGCGCCGGCCCACCGGCAGGTCCTCCCCGCCTCTCCGCAGCCAGCCGCCGGACACTCCTCTGTGGCTTGGTGGTGTCCACACAGGGTCCGGTCTCAGCAGGACCCGAGAGGAGGATCCCCAGTCGATCTCTCCGTCGCTCTGTGAGTAAGCTTCACTCGCCGCAGGCCACTCCACAAGGTCGCTGTATGCCCCAGTCGCTCCTCCTCGGCAAAATGGCGGTCGCTGCACACTACAGGGCCTCACCACACCGCCGCCGCTCACTCCCTTCCAGGCCGTGTCTGCCGCTGGGGATCACCCGTCGGGCCACCGTCTTCCTTCACCTCCTCCTCGGCGAGGTGCACATCACCGTGCTCCCCAGCCGGGACGAGCCACCAGGCCGTCTCCCCAGGACTCCAGGCTCAGCAAAATGGCAGGTCCTCGAGCACCGGTCCCCTTCCAGAGGCCGCCAGCCCTCGGGGACAGCCTCAGTCACTCCCGGCGCAACAGGAGCCGCCCCCGTCAGGCTCTCGGGACGGCGGAGCACCGCTCTCAATGGTGTGCCCACTTCCTCAGGAGCACTCACTGCCCGTTCTCTGTGTCGGCCGCCTATGGGGCTCCAGACTGCAAGGCCAGAACGGCACCGGTGAGTCCAGCCGTCAGCAAGTCAAATCCGGCGGGCCTCCGCTCCAGATCCCGGGAGCGGGCCTCCGCACCTCCCAGCGTCCGCACGCCTGCCGGGTCCCAGGGGAGAGCCTCCGTTGACCGCCAGCACCGGTCGGCACCCAGGGAATCTCGTAGTCAGCCGCTCCGTGCCTTCTGCGCCGCTCACCCAGCAATCGACAGGGGCCGGGCTGCCGCCGTCAGGGTTTCAAAATGGCGGGCGCCGCTCGTGATGATCTGCCCGTCCGCTCCGGGAATCGCCCCTAAGTCGCCGCTCGTGCGGACGAGCTGCCGGACACTCAGCCACAATGCGCCTACACCTCCAGGGCACCCAAAAGGAGAGGCTAGATGCCCCTTGATCCGCTTTAATTGCAAATATAGGCCGGCGGCAGCGGGAGCCCCACCAGAGCACGTCCGCTCACATCGCCGCTCAAGCCACGCCCTTTTCCTTTTATTTTGGTGTGTTACTTTGTAATATGATTAGAACATATTGCCTTTAGAGTATTAAATACCTTGTTCAAACCAGTTGATCTCCCCGACAGAACCCCAGTTTTCCTTTAGCATACTCACTCAGGTTCTGAGGGTTACTGGGTTAACCCATTATATCTAATTTCTAAATACAATGAGTTTACATTCTAGGTAGAATTGAAAGCCATGTGTGCCTCTAGAAAGCTGAAGACAGGGAAACCCGAACAATGAAAGCAAAGCGTAGATCACTGTGGCATCTAGGTCTATTGGAAATTGTTGTTGTGCAAAATGCACGGGAATATAACAGAAGTATTATGTGCGAGACAGAAGTGAAAAAAGGGTGCTGAATAAGTGTATGAAGGGAGGTGACAGGATATTATGTGTAAAAGTGTGAAGGTGTACTCTCTGTGTTAATGAAGTAGTGGTGTGTTAAATGGATGCTCTGAGTAACAGTTCAGCCTATGTTTTTAGGAAACCAATATGCTTTTGATTGAGGGATGGTGACTAAGGGGGGTTTGTAAAATGTGGCGTATACAATCTCCCAGTACAGGTTTAAGATTGCAGTTCTACCGGTTAATTTCTTTTGGAACACAGTTTATAATAATAATGCATATGTATTTGCAGACCTTAGACGTCGGGCTGGTTGTCACCGAATGCTCCTCTTCTGACTATGCCTTGCTTTACTGGGCCTCCTTGTTACCTTGCCCTCAGGTCCACCCTCGGACCTTCAACTTTCATCCCGCATTCACAGTCTCCCTATTTGAGGTTCCCAGATTTATGTATTTTCCAGTTCCAGAACTGAGAAGCATTAAATTAACCCGTGGTTCATCCGTTGAATAGGACTGTTCTCACACTGAGAAAGGAAAGAAGTATTGGTGAACTCAATGGCGAAAGCAGAGGTCTAGTCAGCCAGCTCAGGGAAAGACAGGAATAGAATGGGGGAGTCAGGGAACAGAAAGCTAGTGTTTAATGAGCGTACCTGGGTGCATGCGGTTATGCCTTCTGTGTAAACTAGTATAATTCTCTAGTAAAATACAAACAATGAATAGAACGGAAAATATTGATGATTTAACGAGTATCCCTTGCAAATTGGGAGAATGGGCATGTGTTTCTGCAACAGAGAGACGGCTACCCTGATGTGCGAGTACAGGCTGCTATGTCTGGTAACCCCAACGTTTCAATCCAGTGAAATAGCAGCCATGGCTGCTAGGATGCCTGGACCTCCTTCAGGGGACAATAAAATGATTACCACTCAATGTGGTAATAATAACAGTTGTCATTTGCAGGGACGGCCACACAATTGGAAAATTGGGGTAGAAAGTACTACATAAAAACAGTTCTTTATGATTACTATGAGACGCTCTACCTCGACTACCTGCAGTCAACAGGGTGCTCCGATCAATACACTGCACGCAGCCCTGCTAAATTGCCTGAAACCATCGACAGTTGTTGGTAAGGTAATCCAAACAAAAACACGAATCGACTGGTAACTATTTGGAATGCGCGTTACACAATTTATTTTCGCACAAGAACAATTGATCGTCTACCGCAAAGCCAGTATCAGCAAACCAAAGAAAACAGCATCTTAGGTACAATCTGACAAAAAAACAGGCAGGATGTTTTATTATACAGCTGACTTTTAAAGCTACTTACCTTCCCGAGGTTAAAATAAAATATAATCAGGACAAAATCAACGTAAATCAAAGAAGACGAGACTGCACAATACAGCCTTAGATTTTTAAAGGGAATCAACACATTTTTATCCGAATTTTAAAACTCATAATCAACAATAAATTATCGTAATGCGCGCTGCGTTGGCGAGAGAAAAATCAACAGTTGAATATTAGTTTCCAAACGCACTACACCTGAGGCTTTCAATCTCCTGTACTTACCGAATACACCTGTTTTCCATCTCGTAACAGGTCACCTGCATCAACAAGATCACTTAGTTCATCAAAAAGAGTGGAATCTACAACGAAAAATAAGTGGTTACAATCAAACTTATCTTAATGCCGTTTGCGAGATTAGTTTTGAAAACAGGCAATACAATTTATTTTAAAAAAGCAATGGCGTGAAGAGCACGAACACTAATTTTACAAAATGGTTTAAGTGTGCAGGTCTCAAATAGACTTTGCTGGGAACAGTAAGAGGTTACTTTGCAATGTCACTGTGTTGTAACCTCACTAGTTGTGTCTTTTCCTTTCCCACCCCTCCCCTCTCCTCCCCTCTTGGTATGGTCCGCTCTTCCTCTGGGAGCGCGAGTTAGAATGTTGTGAGTGAGATTAGCCGCCAAGCTGGGAGCACCTGTTATCTATGACTAAATAAAATCGGACTTTGAAACCTTCATTATGTAGTGGTTCTTTACTACATTTTCTGGCGACGAGGACGAGGAGCTGAGCCAGGGTCAGTTGGTGTCTTCCGCCCTGGATAAATTTGATGCTTGTGCGGAGTTTTGAATTGAAAAGAAGGACTCAGAAGTAAAGATTTGATGATCACTATCCAGGCTGTACTCATCGAGGTGTTCCCGGGTGGGGACGTGAGTTTCTCGATTCCTGAACGTAAAAGGAAGTCGGGTGTGAAGCCTCAGTGAAGGTGAGCTGGTACCGTGTGGAGAAGAGGAGCGTTCCCTCCTTGTTGAAGTCTGACCGGCGTCGGTGTATCTGGTAACTAGTGTCCTGGGACAAAGGAAAGAAGATATGAAAAAATGAATTGATGACCTACTGCGGGCGTTCTGGTGAGATTGTGATTGAAAAAAGGAATAAGACCCGAGTGGATGAGTTTTAAAAGAGGCGAAAGTCCGTGAATTGAGCAACTGAAGCTTTTGAAGAGTGCTGAGCGGAGGGGGAATGAGAGTGTTTTAAAATCGTTCTCACCGCGAGCTGGGAAAAAAAAAAAAAGAAAAAAAATTGAAGTGATAACAATTGAAGTGAGCTGAGCGGAATGGAGAACTAAAATGTCTGATTAATCGTTTTCACCGCATCGGGAAGTTTATAATATAAGCTTTGGTGGCAAAGAACTATAAGGAGCACTGGAAAACACGAAAGTCTTTACATGGGGTGAGACACTCCTACATAATAGCATCGCCGCGATTCTCCACGGCATAGCGTCACCCCATGCAGCACGAAGCAAGACAGAGTCCATGAGGTGGAAGTGACATCTGTAAACATCCCTGAGGGTGCCGCAGGCGGAGTCTAAGCTGGTTTGGTGGCGGTGTATCCTGTGTGTGAACCGAACCCGAGGCAAAGGAGGTTCATCTTCGCTGGAGAAGGCACTGAGATGAGGTGAGAGGCGATATGTGGAGAGGCGCGAAAGGCAAGCTGTGTCAGAGCCCAGCCGTGTGAGCACGGAGGGCAAGCTAAGATTCAGCGAGAGGAAACGTCTGGGGAATCAACAGAGAGAAAAAAAAAAGGTTGCCACGCGGCTCCTGCCGTGAGCTGCGCTGAGGTGAGGGAGTGTTCGGTGCTTCACCGAGAGATATTCTCAGACAGAAACCGTCCCAAGTAGAGAACCTGTCAGCTGTATAACTCTCACCCGAAGAAGTTGAGGTACGACATCGGGTGGTGTTCGTCTTTCACAAGAGGAAAATAAAAGATAAGAAAAGAAAAGTCATAGAAAGGTGAAATCTGAATGAGTTATTTACGATCTTCCTTGAAATAGAAGTTTACATAGTTATTCAAGCAATTTACTGCATAACGGGGGGAGTACTCGTGAGTGAAATATTGAATAAAAGTATTACCCAATTGGTAGTACTGTGACTTTTCTTGGAATTCGAGAGGTGTGCACCAAAGAAATTGAGCGTGAGGAGAAGCCGAAGCTGATTTAGGTTTACTGTTCTCCAACTCAGTTGAGTAAAGTGAAGTTTGACAGGCGCAAGTGTCACCTCCTTCAGTTCGTAAGTGGAACAGGCGCCATTCTGCACTGCCACCCGGTGGGCCATTCCTTTCAATGCACGCTTGTTACAATCCCGGAACGTAGGAAAAATAGAAGGGATAAGGACTGTAACAAATAAAAGACGTCTGGTGGTACAAAAGAAAAAAAAAAAGATAAGGAGGTACCAATATGCACATTAGTTCGTGTGAGGAGAGAGCTAGCCTCTGAGGGCAAATCGGCGTGACTAAAAGTGACAACTTCGCCGGTCTGCGTAGACTACGTTCCGGCTTCTGGGTCATTTGGAACATTCAAGTAGGAGGAACTCCTTACATGCGCATGCTTGAAGGTGCAAATTTTACTGAGTGTAAAGCGGCGCAGGTAACATTGAAGGCCTTAAAGAAGTAGGGTGGGGCATTTTAGAGGGTGAACTCATTATAGTGCAGCTGTGAGTGTACCCAACCATCTTTTCTCTCCGTAGCTGTGAATCAGTTCCATCCTCACCTGACCAGAGCTTTAGATTCGGGAAGACTCCCTCCTTCTCTCTCCATTCATCTTACCCTAGCATTAGGAGTATCTGCGCATTACTTTTAACCAGTTGGGGCTAAACATAGTCCAACGAGGCGCACCCATACTGCCATCTTTAGGGGGGAGGTTAACGTTACATCTTCACGGTTATTCCCAGAAATAACAGCGCGTTCAACATGGAGTGGGGCCAGAAGTATAATATCCCGCCACCGGTGCCGTTTATGGAGGGGGATGAGCAAGATGTTGCAGAATGGAGTGAATGGAAAGTATATTTTGAGAACTACATGTCAGTTTGTGAGGAAGAGGTAGAATCCATGGTACCAAAGGAAAAGGCGGAAATATTACTTTACAGTTTAGGAACTGGGGGACGGGAAAAATACCGCGAAATGGAAAAAGTATTCATGAAAGGAACAGTCAGAAATATTTATGAGGACATCTTGAGAGTGTTGGATGAACATTATGCACAAGCCTCGTTGGTAAAAGTACCAAGGGATGAAGTGTTCAAGGAAAGAATGGATAGCAAAGAGGAAGTTAATCCAAGTAAAATAAACCCGGTGTGTACTATCTGCATAGGCGGAGTGAAGACAGATATGGTCTTAGATTCAGGATCACGTTACAGTTTGGTAAGCAAGGAGGAATGGAATAGAGAATTAGTTAAACAACATGGAAACGAATTCAAAGAGGCAAACATATCCCTGAAAATGTATACAGGGGAGGACATCAACGTAATAGGATGCAAAGTCATGGATTTAATGCACAAGGGAAATAATACTAGGAGTACCATGTACATAACAGTAAGTGGTCCCACCATGCTAGGGTGGAAGGATCAAAAGAATTTGAGAATATCACTTAATGGAAGAAGAAAAGAACAAATGGTTGAGCAGGCACAGAAACAAAGCATGCATGTAACTAAGGGTGGTGCATTGAAGGTACTCACGCCGCCTTCCAAGGTTTCAGCAGTTTGTGAGGGTGCAGCAAGTATTAAAGAACGTGGAAAAAAAACTGCTAAAGACAAACTTAAAGAAAATCGAGAATCTAACCAATGTTTGGTGGATGAAAGAGAAATACGTAAGAAACACGAGAGAAAAAACAGTGAAGGTATAGTGGGAGAAGAAGGAGAATGCGTAAGGAAGGGAGAACGCATAATTGCCACAGCAAATGAGCAGAAAAGGATGAAATGTAAGAGTGACCAATTCAATCGCAAAGAGACGTGGCAAAGAACCACATCGTCTGAGTTCAAGACTAAAACTAGAGAGGGGTATGTGGTCAATTGTGAACAGGAAAGAGAAGTGGACTCGAGTTTGTTTGAACCAAAGAGTGAGAATAAAGGTAAATACATTCAAAGGCCCTACAGTGGGATGTTGGAGAGAGAGAATAAGGATATGCAGAAAATATCAAATGATTTCCCACTAATGGCCAAGTCAGAGCAGAAGCGTTCACTCTACGAGTATAGGAGAAAGCTTAATTTTCGTGACCCAGAAAACACTACTGAGTTCTCCTATGGCAGACGCGTGATGAAACAGGAGGATGGAGTTAAGGCAGAAGAGGCTCAGGTTGATGATCGGGAGCTGTTTGATAAAGAATTCGATAAGGGTTTGGATTCTGGTAATGGCCAAGGGAGGAAGGGTAAAAGATGGCCCAGACCAGTCACAGAAGATGACATTGCAAGAGAGACATAGGGGGGCCAGAAGGAGTTGCCGGGCAGTGCCCTGGTCCAAGTTACTGTCTTAATAATAAAACATGAGCGTTACCTCCAGGATCGTCCCTCTAGAGGGGGATGGAAAGACTAGTAGAAGAAGTGTGGAACTATATGGCGAACAGACTGTTGGGCTTGTTCACTCCAAGGGGAGCCCAAGGTGAAAGAGGGATGAGGTTCTCATATCTGTGTTTAACCTAGGTCCTAAGGTTCATCCATGAGACTTTAAGAAGAGTATGGTGGGGTGGCAGAGGAAGTTCTAGGGATGGGTAGTTTCTGCCACACCCATTGTGATACCAACTTGCTCATCTCTATGCGAGTAAAGCCAGTGTGGGACCTAGTGGTACATATGAACCCTCTGTGCCTGTCCTTTCCCTGTTAGTTCCTTTTAGAGGTTTACTCTTGGGTTTTGGTTTTCCTTTACAGTTGCTCTGGATATAGTTCCATCCCGTAGGGACAGCCTTCGCGGGCTCTGGGCTCTTCACCTTCCTTTCCCCTGTTGATCGTTCCCTGTCACTCTAAGGGGCGCCTTCCCCTCTCTTTTCCCATCCTTTTGGGGTGGTGCTCTTTCCTCCCTCTTTCGTCTGTCCCTCCTCCTTGTTTCCTTTCTCTTTTGCTCGTCCTCTCCTGTCTCCCCCATTTCTCGTTTCTTTTCTCTCTCCCTTGTGGTTCCTCGCCTCCTTCTAGTCCCACCACTTTTCGTTCCCTCCTCTCTCCCTCCCACTGCTTTCTCTCATCCCTGCCTAGGGACCTGTATTCCCATGTCTTACGTTCTCTGTAAGGGGGAAGGTGTGTTGTAACCTCACTAGTTGTGTCTTTTCCTTTCCCACCCCTCCCCTCTCCTCCCCTCTTGGCATGGTCCGCTCTTCCTCTGGAAGCGCGAGTTAGAATGTTGTGAGTGAGATTAGCCGCCAAGCTAGAGGGCGACCTGTTATATATGACTAAATAAAATCGAACTTTGAAACCTTCATTATGTAGTGGTTCTTTACTACACACTGTAAAACCTAGGGTTATTAGTGGGGTATCAATCCTCAATAACAACATGCATAGTGAGTGGTATAACATAAATTACATTCTTGGAAGTATGGCAACCTGTGCACTCTAACAGAGACCTCCTTGCGTACTGTAACTGAAACAACACTATCACTTTAGTATCTATATCAGAGTCCTTCCCCAGGCCCCCGGATAGTATTGGAGACATGGGTTGTATATATAGACTAAGAAACAGTGATCCCTTATTAAGGGTACAACTGCGATCTCTCCCGTGAGTACATCTGAGATTTCTATTGGGGAAAGTGGTGGAGTAACTGGTATCCGAACTCAACTGGGGGGGTGGTGTAACTGCATTTTTTTTACCTTCGGAATTGTAATCCCCAATATTGATGGGGGAGGGGGTGTATACAACTACTATACCTCTAGAAGAGTGCAACTGCGATCCCTTCAGGAAAGAGCAACTATAATCCCTCTAGGAGAGTGCAACTGTGAACCTTCCCGGAGAGGGAAGCGACAATCCATCCCCTAAACCTGACACACATGACTCTGGCCTGAATAAGGATGTACTGGATCCTAATCTCTCAGATATACTGGATCCAGATAATATCCATCATCCTCGCTTCACCGAGTGGATCACATCTAACAAAGTTGTTCCCTACATGGGGACACAACTCTGCAAACTCCTGGATGCAGAGGTGAGCAGCAGACCGTGAGCATAAGGAGGGGAAGTTCTTGGTCTTTATTCCTAGTAAGAGAAGGGATGAGGACTGAGAACAATACATTTTCCAAAGAATCATGTAAGCCCTACAAATCTATATCCAGGAAGTAAGCAAGATGAAATCTCTATTTCATAGGCAAACATATACAGGACTCATCATTTTAGCTACATACTGTACCAACTTGAAGTGGTTTATCTTTAAGCAGTTGCTGGATCCCTAACTTTATAAACCCACACCAATCATTTGATTTTAAATACATGATAAAATGCCATGTGTAGGTTACGAAACCTGGAAACCACATGGACTTTTATACCCCATTTACCAAAGTAGGAAATCTGATAACACTATTTAAGTACTATGATGAGACTTCGCATCCACAAATAAATGGGCAAGGAAACACCTATCACAGCATGGGACACATTATCGTTGGCTCTTATGACAGACCCCCATGATACCCAGTGATAAGTGTGAGTGTGCTAATGCTGACATACTAAAAGGAATATTCACTCCACTACCAACTAAAGTTGGCCATAGTGACTAGCAGAGGAGCAGTCACAACTCCAGGGATTACTAAAATACTTATATGAATGGAGTTAATGACAAGGATTACTTGATGCAAATAATACTAGTGGGATGGATTGCGCCTGATTAATCAGGAACAGAGGTTGCTTTTCTCTGTGATTGGAGGAGCCATTGCATTGACGTGTGTGGGGGAGTTAATATGTTGGGATGTTCCAAAATGTTATTGCAACTGAGGGTTCGAAATGTTATTTATATGTGCAAGTAAGTATATGCTATATGAATATTGATGTTCTGAAATGCCTTATAATTTCATGATGCACTGTAAATGCTCTTGGGCTTCAATGTCACTAAAGAAATGTTAATACAGAGCTACTTAAAAAAAATTCTATGATGAGAATGAATCAAACTAGTCACACAGAACTTGCTGACAAACCAGTAACTTCAAAGGAAGCACTGTCCATCGAAAGCACCAAGAATCAGCATTTATGGTGAATCCTATAAGTATGATGAAGAAATGCTGATCAGGTAAGCAATGCATACAATCTGCATTCCCAAGTATAAACTGTCTGGCAGACTCAGCCATGAAACCTTACAATGACCAATAAGGATACGTTAATTACCTATAATCCTAGTTCTCTTCCAGGGGTATCCATATCAAAGTCATAAGCACTGAATATTCTCGCCCTCGTGCGGGGACCCCGAAATAATACAATTACATCTGAAAAACATATACACATATATATATATATACATATATATACATATACATATATATATACATATATATATACATATACACATATATATACATATACACATATATATATATTCACTGAAAAAACCATAGGTTTCACACCAGTTATAGTTAGGAATTAGCATTTAAAAAACCTATTAAATTCACTGAAAAAACCATAGGTTTCACACCAGTTATAGTTAGCTGGAAATTTTACTGATATAAAACCATTGAAATTCCCACGTTATAGTTAGATGGACTCACTATAACTTGCGCGTGCAATGCACTGCTGATGACATCACATATTACATCACTCATGACATGGTCAGTGACATCACTCATGACATCACTGATGACACCATCCAGTGAATGTGTGTCTTTCTGAAAAATAAATATATTTTATATATGTATATGTAAAAGTTGATGGAAGAATAAATGTTTAAATAAGTGTCTAAATGGATGGTTTTTAAAAATTGATTGGTTAACTGGCTTAATAAGACATCATCAGCAGTGCATTGCACGCGCAAGTTATAGTGAGTCCATCTAACTATAACGTGGGAATTTCAATGGTTTTATATCAGTAAAATTTCCAGCTAACTATAACTGGTGTGAAACCTATGGTTTTTTCAGTGAATTTAATAGGTTTTTTAAATGCTAATTCCTAACTATAACTGGTGTGAAACCTATGGTTTTTTCAGTGAATTTCATAGGTTTTTTAAATGCTAATTCCTTTGTATATCGAGTTTCTAACCTTTTTTTTTTTTTACAATTTGCTGTTTTTTTTAAGTATTCATTTTTTTTATATAATTTTTTTCTTTTGCGCTCTGGGTGCGCGCTCCGGGAAGCTTTCAGCTAAGCTCTCCGGTAAGCTTTTCCGAGAGCTCATCTGAAAGCGCACCCAGAGCGCAACTGTCGTTCGTGAAAAAAAATATGAATGAAAAGTTAATAATAATGCAAAACATTTCGTACCATACAAATAAAATTAGTTTTTTTTAATAAGGAAAATGATTATGCATTTCTATAAAAGATTGATGACGTCATTTCGGCGCGCAACGTAAGTGCCCTCGGAAGCGCCTACGTTCGCGGCGCATAAACGCACGCAAAAGCGCCTACGATCGCGCCACGTTTGCGCCCCGGAAGCGCCTACGATCGCGCTGCGTAAACGCACCGGAAGTGCTCCGGAGCGCGCAGCGTAAACGCGTCGGGTCATGTGACCCTAAAATAACACTTTTCATTGGTTGCTAACAGTTTTTTTTTACAATGAATGAAATCCCCACCCATTTCCTTCACTTCTTCTTTCACTTTTGTGACTGAAAGACCTGCCTTTTTTGCTGTTCCATATTCCTTGATTAATCATGGCTGCCAGACCATCCAGCAGTGAAGATGACTCCAATGATTTCATTGATGAAGAGCCTCCTCAGCCGAAGGTCAAAGAACATTTCATCTGGAAATTTTTTAAGTTTCCAGCAGACCAGAAGAAGGTGAATGCACCAAAAGTAGAGTGCAGGATCTGCAAACAGGTCCTGTCACGGGGTAACCCCCCCAAAAAATACTCTTTTGGCAACTTCACCATGATTCGCCATGTGGAGAGGAGGCACCCCCAGAATTTTGCCCGGGAAAGTGTCAGGGCTCTGGCACAAGAGGTTCCCAGAGATGGGGCCTCTACATCAACAGGAGGAGCAACTTCTTCTGGGAGAGAACAATCACAGGAGCAGGTAGCAAACATACAACCTGCATTTAACCATGGGGTCGTCAAATGCAGATACTGCAATCAACTCCTCACCTATGGGGAGCAAAGTGTCCTGCTCATGGTTCGAGCATTGGAGAACCATCGCTGCCCTTCCCACCCCTAATTGTTTTCTTTTCTTTTTGCTCCTGTTGAGCAGTTTCCATTCCCTGTTTTTGTTCCTGTTCAGTTAAGAGAAGAAAACCAAAAGTTCTTTTCAGAACTACCTCCAATTCTCATCAAAGAGCTATATTCTTAAAAAATGAAGAGTAAGTGAAATATAGTGCATTGATAATTGAAAGGAGAATGAGTAAGAAAGAACAGAAAGGTATGAGAGGTGAAAGGAAGTGAAGTAGGAGGAATGAAAGAAGGTGAGTGTTAGAAAAGAAAGTTATGACACAGTGAATAAACTGGAGGCCTCATTTCTGAAAAGTGACGCATCGCTACGTGAAAACAGCGATGCGTCACTTTTCTGGACGCACTCCTTATGACATTCCAGATATGTCATATTTAATATATGACTAATCAATTCGCAAGGAGTTACAGATATGTCAGTATTTCTGACGTATCTGTAAACACAAAAGTAACGCATTGCAGGAGTGCGTCACAAAAGTGACGCAACTCCAGTAATGTGTCCTTTCACATGGAAAAAGCACCATGTGAAAGGTTTGCTGTGAAGCAGGCGCAAGATTTTGGCGCAACAGCATCCTAAAAGTGATGCACTGCGTCATTATTACCAAGCTTTTTGCAAGGAACACCCCCTCTGCATGCATTATACCTGACACTATTTTTTAAAAAGTGACGCATCTAGGTACATGGGTCACTTTTTAAAACTCTGCGCCACATTGTATCTGCATCAGGTATAATGTATGCAGAGGGGGCAATCCCTCGCAAAAAGCTTGGTAATAACGACGTTTTGAAATCTATGAGATTTCTCTGCGTCACTTTTAGGATGCTGTTGCGTCAAAATCTTGCGCCTGCCTCGCGTCACTTTCATGTTTACAGATATGTGAGAAATACTGACGTATCTGTAACTCCTTGCAACATGATTCATCATACATTAAATATGACACATCTGGAATGTCATAAGGACTGTGGACAGAAAAGTGACGCATCACACCAGCAGTGTAATAAAATGTGCCTCGTTGCACTATATTTAAAGGATGCAACAGCATCCTAAAAGTGACGCAGTGAAATCTCAAACATTTCACTGCGTCGCTATTACAAAGCTTTTTGTGGGGGAACACCCCCTCTGCATGCATTATACCTCACGCAGATATAATGTGGCGCTTGATTTTAAAAAGTGACCCATCTACCTAGATACGTCACTTTTTAAATATAACGCAACAAGGCACATTTTTTTACACCACTGGTGCGATGCGTCACTTTTCTGTGCGCACTCCTTATGACATTCCAAGTAACGCATTGCTGGAGTGCGTCACAAAAGTGACGCAACTCCAGTAATGCGTCCTTTCAAATGGGGAAAGCAGCATGTGAAAGGTCTTGCCTCAGTCTAACACCTGCTGTAAAGCAGGCACAAGATTTTGACGCAACAGCATCCTAAAAGTGACGCAGTGAAATCTCAAAGATTTCACTGCGTCGCTATTACAAAGCTTTTTGCGGGAGAACACCCCCTCTGCATGCATTATACCTGACGCTATTTTTAAAAAGTGACGCATCTAGGTACATGGGTCACTTTTTAAAACTCTGCGCCACATTATATCTGCGTCAGGTATAATGTATGCAAAGGGGGCATTCCCCCGCAAAAAGCTTGGTAATAACGACGTACTGAAATCTATGAGATTTCTCTGCGTCACTTTTAGGATGCTGTTGCGTCAAAATCTTGCACCTGCCTCGCATCACTTTTATGTTTACAGATATGTCAGAAATACTGACGTATCTGTAACTCCTTGCAACATGATTCGTCATACATTAAATATGACACATCTGGAATGTCATAAGGAGTGCGCACAGAAAAGTGACGCATAACACCAGCAGTGTAATAAAATGTGCCTCGTTGCACTATATTTAAAAAGTGACGCATCTAGATAGATGCGTCACTTTTTAAATATTGCATAACAATGCGCATTTTTTTACACCGCTGGTGCGTCACAAAAATTGACGCACAGGAGGCGCAAAACTAACAGCGCAAGGCCTTCATAAATATGGTCCTGGATTTTCCCCGTGCTTCGCCGGTGCGCGTACCATGCGCTTCCCCCGCGCAAAACGAAAAAAAAAAATTAATGCCCCGCAGGACCCTATTTTAGCCCCCACATCAAACCTAGGGGGTCAGAGGGGATCTACTCTTTCCCCTTATGGTCATTTGCCCCTTTTTTTTTCAAACCCCTTGTGTCTCGATTTTACCGAGACACAAGATGGCGGCCGCTCCAGACTGTTTAGAATGTTTACAGACACCCAAGAGCCAATCAGCTTTCTGCGCGCAAGTCGCGTGTCGCGCCAGGAGCGCACTCAAGTGCGCGCACCGGAGAGCGCCTATAGATATATATATTTTTTTTAACCTAAATTACTCAAAATCCACTGGAGCACATATCTTGAGACATAGCAAAGGCACATCGGGCTACCAGTCCCTACAATTTTGCCAAGTTTGGTGTAAATCCATTCAGCCGTTCGGGCTAAAAGTGAAATTGACCGCCCTATGGAAATTAACATGGGGAAAATGCGTTTTGGGACCCCCCTTTTATCTCGGCCCCCGCTTGACGTATCCCCCCCAAACTTTCAGGGAAGGACCGGAGCTCGACGAGGCCATTTTCAGGAAATTTTCAGGCAGATTCGTCAACCGGTGCCAAAGTTATTCCAAATAGAATTTTGAGATTTAACATTGAAAAAAATCCTAACTATAACTACCTACTGGCGACCGCCAGTAGGTATATATAGTTAGGATTTTTTCTCTATGGGATTTTTGAAAATTCTATGTCTAATAACTTTGGCGTTTGTGGACGGAATTGGCTGAAATTTTCAGGAAAATTGAACATTTTGTTTCTGAGCAGCCCCTGACAATTTGGGGGGGTTTCATCAAGGGGGGGCCGAGAAAAAAGGGGGGTCCCAAAACGCGTTTTTCCCATGTTAATTTCCATAGGGCGGTTGGCCTCACTTTTAGCTCGAACGGCTGAATGGATTTGCACGAAACTTGGCAAAATTGTAGGGACTGTTAGCCCGATGTGCCTTTGCTAGGTCTCAATATATGTGCTCCAGTGGATTTTGAGTAATTTAGGTTCAAAAAAAGATATATATCTGGGCGGAGCCTAACCACACATCTGATTGGCTGTCAGCACTTCATCCAAGAAGTGTTGGCAGCCATCTTGGGACCAATATACATGATAGCACCTCATTAAAAAGCATTGTAGTTAATAGAGGGTTTTAGGACTTTAGTTACATTATAAATCATTTGTTGATGGTACCATACTCGTTTTAGGAATTGTGGTGGGTTCTAAGGTGATTTTACCATGTGAAAAAACCTTCTGCTGTGATATCATGAATATTGTTTGAAAGAAAACTAATATCTCATGATTTTCCCACAGTGGTTTGGAAGGGGATCTATAAGCTAAACTGAAAGCATATTTTCTGTAAATTCACATTATCTTTCTCAGTCATGTGAAAATGAAGTCTGACATTCTCAGTAAAACATGTACATCCAACAAGGACAGAGACTGTCAGTTGATTCCTTTGTGTTCTACTGCAGCCTCCTAGAGTGTTCTAAAGAACAACTAGAGCGCTAACAGTCCTACTTATTACAAAGGTATGGCACACCTGAAGCCATCTTGATTGGAATAAAGTGGTAACTCTTAAAACATTTAATTTAAAAAGAAACAACATGAGGGGGTATATTTTGCCATAGAAAGTATGATTAGTGCTGCAGAATGAAAAATTAGGGCACATTTTGAGTGACTTCTCAAATCCTTTTCTATTTCATTAAAACATTCTGACATGCAGTCTCCCAAAATGGCCACCAGAGACAAAAGAGCCCAAATGTAGCCCAAATATCACCCAGATGTAGCCCAAGTATAGCCCAATGACAGAATGTCCCAGAGTGTTCTAAAGAACAACTAGAGCGCTAACAGTCCTACTTATTACAAAGGTATGGCACACCTGAAGCCATCTTGATTGGAATAAAGTGGTAACTCTTAAAACATTTAATTTAAAAAGAAACAACATGAGGGGGTATATTTTGCCATAGAAAGTATGATTAGTGCTGCAGACAGAAAAATTAGGGCACATTTTGAGTGACTTTTCAAATCCTCTTCTATTTCATTAAAAAATTCTGACATGCAGTCTCCCAAAATGGCCACCAGAGACAAAAGAGCCCAAATGTAGCCCAAATATCACCCAGATGTAGCCCAAGTATAGCCCAATGACAGAATGTCCCAGAGTGTTCTAAAGAACAACTAGGGCGCTAACAGTCCTACTTATTACAAAGGTATGGCACACCTGAAGCCATCTTGATTGGAATAAAGTGGTAACTCTTAAAACATTTAATTTAAAAAGGAACAAAATGAGGGGGTATATTTTGCCATATGAATTATGATTAGTGCTGCAGAAAGAAAAAATAGGGCACATTTTGAGTGACTTCTCAAACCCTCTTCAATTTCATTAAAAAATTCTGACATACAGTCTCCCAAGATGGCCACCAGAGACAAAAGAGCCTAAATGTAGCCCAAATATCACCCAGATGTACCCCAAGTATAGCCCAATGACAGAATGTCCCAGAGTGTTCTAAAGAACAACTAGAGCGCTAACAGTCTTACTTATGACAAAAGTATGGCACACCAGAAGCCATCTTGATTGGAATGAAGTGGTAAGTCTGAAAACACTCAATTTGAAAAGGAACAACATGAGGGGGTTAATTTTGCCATAGAAAGTATGATTAGTGCTTCAGAAAGAAAAATTAGGGATCATTTTGAGTGACTTCTCAAATCCTCTTCTATTTCATTAAAAAAATTCTGACATGCAGACTGAAACATGCACTTTGAATACCAGCAGCAGACGTCCCTGGTGAGCAGTAGCTTTACTACAGTGATCTAATGTGCAACTAGAGTGCTAACATTCAGAATTTATGGCAAATGTGTGACACATCTGAATGCCTTCTTGATGGAACCAAAGTAAACAAGCATTGAAAATGCAATAGATCTCGCCCTTGTTTAAGTTAAAGCCATTCTGTTTGTAATGAGGTGGCTTTTTAGCTTTGCTTTTATTAGTGTTTTTTCAACTTTCATGTAAATAACATGCATCTGTATGCATATAAGTATATGTATGCATGCATTTATGTTTGTATTTATATAGATATACAGATGATATATGTTTATATATGTATGTATATATATATATATATTCACTGAAAAAACCATAGGCTATAGACCATATATAGTTAGGAATTAGCATTTACAAAACCTTGAAAATTCACTGAAAAAACCATAGGTTATAGACCATATATAGTTAGGAATTAGCATTTACAAAACCTTGAAAATTCACTGAAAAAACCATAGGTTATAGACCATATATAGTTAGGAATTCGCATTTACAAAACCTTATTTTACTCACACAAAACCATTGAAATTCCATATATAGTTAGTTGCACTAACTATATATCGCGCACCCGCAATCCACTGCTGATGATGTCACATATTACATCATTCATGACATGGTCAGTGACATCACTGATGACATCACTGATGACATCTCAAATGATATCACTGATGACATCACTGATGACAACATCCAGTGACTGTATGTTTCTGTAAAGTTAAAATATGTCTTACATATTGAAGAATGAGTGGATGTATAAGTGTCTGGATGAAGGATTTAGTAGGTGCATGACTGACTGTATGAGTGAGTGATTAAATGTGTCTCACTGAGTGCATAGGTTAGTGACTAAACTGTCTTAATTTGTGCATCATTATGTCTGTTGTTCTGTAAACTGTTGCATGTGTTGATAAGTAGCTATATGAGTAACTATATGGGTTATTGATTGGTTGCCCAAGTATTTGTATGGGAGACTGAGTGTGTGTGTGGGTGGCTGGGAGGTGTATGACTCTGTGCATAGATGTGTGAGCAGTTGATTCACTAGATGTATGGTTTCAAAAGTGCATGTGGAAACAGCTGTATGGGCGGTTGACTGTGTGCATGAGTGTATTGGTGAGTGAATGGATATCTCAGTGCTACATGTCAAAGTAAGTACATATGTAAAACACAGTACATGTGAGAGTTGACATATATAATTAACTGTGCATAAGAGCCAGTGAATGTGTGAGTGGCTGTATGGATCATTGTGAACTTGTATCAGGGATTGTATAAGAGAGTAAATATGTGTTAGTATATGTTTGAATAAGTAAAGTTTGTATAACTGTATAGTTGAGGAAATGGAGGTGTGATTGATTCTTTGCATGACTGACTAGGTGTGTGAGTAACTCCATGGATGAGTGACAGTCTGTGAGTGTCTGTTTACACTGATTGTATCTAAGGTTATATTAGAGTCTGAAGAGGTTCATCGTATTATCACATGAATGATATCATCAGTGATGTGATCAGTAATGTCAAATGAGATGTCATCAGTGATGTCATTTGAGATGTCATCAGTGATGTCATTTGAGATGTCATCAGTGATGTCACTGATCATGTCATGAATGATGTAATATGTGACATCATCAGCAGTGGATTGCGGGTGCGCGATATATAGTTAGTGCAACTAACTATATATGGAATTTCAATGGTTTTGTGTGAGTAAAATAAGGTTTTGTAAATGCGAATTCCTAACTATATATGGTCTATAACCTATGGTTTTTTCAGTGAATATATATATATATATATATATATATATATATATATATATATATATATTCTTTCATACCATGCTCATACGATTGAAGAAGGCGCTGACTCCGTGAATCTGAATCCAAACTTTTATTCTTAGATCAGTGTCTGCTTAGACGCGTTTCGGCGTTGCCGCCTTGTTCACTACATCTGCATAAGAATTTTGAGCGTTTATATATGCACAGAAAACTGGGCGTGACATTCAATTGAGTTCAATTAAGGTACAGGTTGAAACTAGATTTTGCCATGGTTACAATGTGGCTGAACCTGTATTGTATAATGTTATACATTTATATATATATATATATATATATATATACACACACACATAATTTTTTCTCATACCAATGCAGCCCCCATCTAGGAGGCTAAAACAATGTAATAACAAATAATTTGCTCTTGCAAACCCATAGTATATGCATAAAAACAAGTAGCACTTGAACTCTGTTTTTAATGAGTAAATCTCCTGAAACACTGCAGAGAAAAAGCAGACATTGCTAGCCTCCAGGCTGCATTGCAGACCAACAGCATAGAAAATGAAAGCATTTTCACACAAAACAATTGGCACCGTGCCTTAAAGTCAGCCATGACCCCCAGCTTCCCATCATACCTCAGGGGTGACAGTTAGGTCAGTTGTTCTTTGCGTAACCCTGAAGATCAGGGCACAAAGATATCCTTTAACAATGAAGAAAATCTAATTTGCCTGGGGAGGCAAGTGGGTTGCTTGTGACTTTGATGAGGATACCCCTTGAAGAGAACTAGGATTACAGGTAAGTAACTTATCCTTCTCTTCCAGGGGATCCTCATCAATAGTCAAAAGCACTGACTAGAATAGCAAGCCCATCTTCCACCTGCAGGCAAATGAGAGTGAATGACCCAACATACAACAACAGCCACAATGAGCTGTTGAACAGATTCCTCAAGGAGGCTTGGCCTACTTGGGTATCTGCTCTGGAGTTTGAATCTAGACAATAGTGCCTCGTAAATGGATGGGCCGACCTTGAAGTTGCCGCCTTACGGAGCTCAGAGATCGGCACGTTATGAAGGAAAGCAGTCGTAGCCGCTTTTCCTCTCTTGGAATGCGCCTTGGGAGCAGACCCAAGGGGTTTTTGTGCTAGTTGATAAGCTAATTCGATGCAAGAAACTATCCACCTGGAGATGGATCGCTTTGAGGCTGGAAAGTCTGTTCTGATAGAGCCATAGTTAACGAATAGTTGATCAGATTTTCATATGGACTTGGTCGTATCCAGATAAAATTTTAAAACTGTTTTCAGGTCAAGCGAGTGTAAAGCCCTCTCAGCTGGGGTGGAGGGATTAGGGAAAAAGGTCGATAGAGATATGGTCCGATTCACATGGAAATCCAACACCACCTTCGGAAGGAAGGAGGGACGAGTCCTCAATACCACCCTATTGAGATGGAAAACAGCATAAGGTTCCTTAGAGCAGAGGGCCTGTATTTTGCTCACTCTGCAAGCTGAGATCGCTACCAGGAAATCCACCTTCCACGTGAGGTGTTGCAAGGTTGCTTTGTGGATAGGTTCGAAAGGTGGACCCATCAACTTTGATAGCACCAGGTTAAGCTCCCAGGATGGTGAAGGAGGTTGGACCGGAGGGTAGACCTTTTTCAGACTCTGTAAGAAGGAGTAGTTTCTGTCCTGTAACTCCAGTTCAGTAGTAGGGGTATCTCTGTTATAGTCATAATCTAGTGAATAGTCCCGCCCATGTGCGTGGACCACGGAGCAATCAAAAATAATCTCTGAAAGTGTCGAAAAAATGCAGAACTGCACAGACACTTAAGAGAAAATTAAAGACAGATAATGCAGCCTATAAAACCAGGCTACACTGTCCAGTACTTCACCTAGAAATTCCACCAAAAATCCACAAACAGCAAAACCTGTTCAGATTTCCCTTGCTTCAACAGCAAAACCCCTCTGGAATGATAGAGAGGAGGACCATGACAGACAAGCCCCATAGGCTGCCATTATGTGGCTCAGAACAGGATACTGTGCCTTTAAGAGATCTTTCCAGAACTTCACAGTATCCCAGAATGCACTGCAGGTCCCTTTTACTTTCAGTTCTTTTTGAAGGCGTAACACGCCAGACCTGTAGCATTCCTTACATGAATATCTCTCTCCACCGGGGAGAGGGCGGGCGCTTATGACTATAACAGAGATACCCCTACTACAGAACTGGAGTTACAGGACAGAAACTACTCCTTCTGTAGTAGGGGATCTCTGTGTATAGTCCTAATCTAGTGAATAGAATGGCAAGCCCATCCCCACACCAAAGCGGTGGTGGAGAAACGAGAAATAACACCACTATTGTGCGAACAGATTTCGCAGCGAAGCCTGCCCAACCTGAGCGTCTGCCCTGGCATCAGTGTCCAGACAGTAATGCTTAGCAAAGGTATGGACCGACTTCCAAGTGGCCGCCTTGCAGATTTCTGCAATTGGAACATTACGGAGCAAAGCCGTCGTGGCAGCTTTGCCCCTGGTGGAATGAGCCTTAGGTTTACCCCCTAAGGTCTTATTAGCCTTTTGGTAACACAGTTGTATGCAGGACACAATCCACCTAGAAATGGACTGTTTAGAGGTCGTTAAGACCGGTCCTGACTGATCCATAATTGATAAACAATTGGTCTGACCTACGAATATCTTTGGTCATATACAGATAAAATTTCAACACCCTCCTAACATCCAGGTAATGTAAAGACCTTTCCGCTGGAGATGAAGGATTCTGAAAAAACGGAGGCAAAGTTATGGTCTGGTTGACATGAAAATCAGAAATAACTTTGGGAAGAAATTTAGGGTGAGTACGCATAACAACCTTAGCAGCATGAAATACAGTATAAGTTTCTTGGCAACACAACGCCTGAATTTCACTCACCCTGCGGGCCGATGTAATGGCCACGAGGAACGCCGCCTTCCAGGACAGGTGCTGCAACGAAGCCTTATGAATAGGTTCAAAAGGCTCCTTCATCAATCTGGACAGCACCACATTCAATTCCCATGAAGGCGAAGGAAGCCGGACAGGAGGGAACACTTTCTTCAAGCCTTCCAAAAAATCTTTGATCACAGGGATCTGGAAGAAGGAAGTCTGTGAAGGGCATTTCCTGTAGGCAGTCAATGCAGCGAGATGAACCTTAATGGAATGAACATTAAGGCCAGACTGCGCCAAATGCAGAAGGTAAGGAAGGATGACGTCTTCCTTGCACGTCTGTGGGTCATAGTTCTTGGACTTGCACCAGATACAGAACCTCTTCCACTTGTAAGCATAAGAAGTCCGAGTGGAAGGTCGCTTAGCCTCCATCAGTAGGTCCATGCAATCATCTGGTAGATTCAAATGGCCATATTGCACTATCTCAGGAGCCATGCTGTCAAACTCAAAGATGGGAGGTTGGGGTGCAATATCTGCTCCCGAACTTCGTGAGAAGGTCCGGCCTGCACTGCAGCCGTATGTGCGGAAGGATAGACCGGTGAAGCAGGTCCGTGAACCACCACTGTCTGGGCCATTCCGGGGCAATCAGGATCATCCGTGCCTTGGACTGGGGCAGCTTGATGAGCACCGCCGGAATCAGGGGAATGGGTGGAAAAGCGTACAGAAAGCTGTTCGACCAGCTGATCCATAACGCATTCCCCAACGTCCCCTGCTGGTAGTACCTGGAGGCGAAGTCTCGGCATTTGCTGTTTTCGGCGGTGGCGAACAGATCTACGTCTGGAGTCCCCCACCTTGCGAAGACTTCTCCTAGTACTTCGTCGTTTATGGTCAATTCGTGGTTTTCCTGAATCAGTCTGCTCAGTGCGTCCGCCTGAACATTCTGAACACCTGGCAGATGGGTAGCCGTTATCGTCAGTCCTCTGGCCAGAAGCCATCGAAAGATCACCTGCGCCTCCTGCGACAGAGTGCGTGATCTCGAGCCCTCCTGCTTGTTGAGGTAATACATCGTGGTCGTATTGTCCGTCTGTACAAGCAGAGAGTTAGTCTGGAGGGACGGATGAAAAGCCTTCAGTGCCAAATGAACAGCTCTGAGTTCCAGGAAGTTGATATGATACGTGGACTCCATTGGTGACCACGCTCCTTGAATCTGTAAGTTTCCGGAGTGCGCTCCCCAGCCCTGGAGAGAAGCATCCGTCACAATAGTCTGAGTAGGAATGTCCTTGTGATGGGAACCCCTCTGAGGAGATTCTCCGCTGAACACCACCACTTCAGAGACTGAAGAGCATGCAGAGACAGTCGTATCTTGTCGTCCCAAGAACCTTTCCTCTGATCCCATAGATCCTCCAAGCACTCCTGCAGTGGTCTCATGTGCAGTCGTGCGTGTGGCGTTAGGAAGATGCTGTCCTCACTGTTGTAGATGGAGTGGTCATAAGAGCCTGAGCCTTTCCGAAGGAGTGATAATCTTCGCTCCCCCGAAGGAGACACGCTTGCTGACAGCGTATTGATGGTGGCTCCCAAGTACTGAATGCACTGGACCGGAGTCGGGACAGACTTGGACATGTTGATGTGCAACCCCAGCTTGTTCAAGAGAACGCACATCTTCTGGAAGTGTGCCTGAGCTTCCGAGAAGGAGGAGGCCTTGATCAACCAATCGTTCAGGTTCGGGTAGACAAACACCTTGTTCTTCCTTAGGTATGCTGCTACCACTGCCATGCACTTTGAGAATGTTCTGGGTGCAGATTTCAGCCCGAATGGCAGTACTGTGTACTGATAATGATTGGTGCCGACTTGAAATAGCAGGAACTTCCTGTGTTTGCGTGCAATGGGCACATAGAAGTACGCATCCTGTAGGTCTATTGCACATAGCCACTCTCCCTGTTGCAACTGAGGATAAATCTGATGCAACGACAGCATGCAAAACTTTTCTCTGCGAATCCACTTGTTTGCCTGTCGCAAGTCCAGAATGGGCCTGAACTCGTTCCTGTCCTTCTTGCGAACCAGGAAGAACCGGGAGTATAGACCTCTTCCTCTTTGAGCCAGAGGTACGTCTTCTATCGCCCTTTTCCTTAACAGGATATTGGCTTCCGCCTGGAGCTCGCGCAGTTGATACTACGAGCTGACCGGAGGAATCGATGGAGGCGGGCTGGTGAACCGAAGACTGTATCCATTGCAAACAATATTCAGCACCCACTTGTCCTGAGTAGTTTTTCTCCACTCTGCCAGAAAAAATTGAACGCTTCCCCCCACCGGAGCGGGTAACGGATGAAGGGGAAGTAACAGCTCAGGGTCGCGACCCGGCCGGGCCCTTGTTCGCTGTAGAGGACTGCTGTCCCCCTCTACCCTTCTGGCGCTTTTGGAAGGGTCTCCGGAACTGCTGCTGTTGCTGCTTCTTTCCTAAAGACTGCCCTCGTCCTCTTCCCTGTGCATCGAACCGTCTCTGGAACGGGCGGTAGGACTTCTTTTCTTTGGGCTTCTCCAAGCCCACAGCCGTCAGGGACTCTGCCTCTGCCTTCATGCGGGCCATCACATCATCGCCATGCTTTCCAAACAGGGTTTCCCCGGAAAAAGGCAGATTGGCCACCCGCTGCTGGGCCTCCGGCTTGAGTGATGTGAGCCTGAGCCAAGCATGGCGCCGCTGGTTGATCCCATGACAGTACCCATGGGCAGCCAAAAGAGATATCCGCAGCCGCGCTGATGACCTGGAATATACAAACGTAAAATGGAAGGTGCACACAATTAGAGTCAAAAAATTAGTAATGTATGAAATATCTTCTGACACCAGCATCCCTTCTTTGAGGATCTCTTGGAAGTCCTCCCTCTTGTCTTGTGGCAGAAGGTCCGTGAACTGTTGCAGGGAGTCCCACAGGGCACGGTCGTACCGCCCCAGCAACGCCGCATCGCTGGAGGCCTTCATGGCCGTGGATGCAGTCCCACAAGCCTTCCTTCCAGCCGAGTCAATCCATCGGCTTTCCTTATCGGGCGGCACGGTTGAGGATGAGGAGGTAGAGTAACTTCCTGGCCGCCGTCACTATAACAGAGTCGGTACCGGATCTATCCGCAGAAAGGCCGGGTCCGAATCCGGAGCCCTGTACTTCTTCAGAAGTCGGGAGGGAGCGGCCTTCACCACCGCTTGCGTGAGGAACGGCTCCTCCTCAGGTTCTACCAAACCTGGCACTAGTGGTAGAAGAGGGCGAGACAAATGCTTGTGAAGCGTTTCAAAGATCACGGACGTCGTGGGTGTTGGTGCCGTCACGGTGATTCCCAATTTTGTAGCCCCCCTCAGGAGAACCACCTGATGTCGTCCACCGGAGACACCCTTGTCCCTGGGGAGTCCGACAAGGTCGGTGAATAGGATCTTGTCCTGGAGGAGTCCGTGCGGGACCTGGATCCCCGCCTCCTATGGCGACATCTTGATCTAGTGGAGGATCTACGTCGACTTCTCGATCTTCCTCTCCGTCCGGAGCGTGATCGCGACTTCCTAGGCCTCGGTCGATCCGCCGGTTCCACCGGAGCGGGCGTCTTTGGTTTGGCCGGGGCCTTCGGCTTAGGCGTCCCCTTGGGAGGGGTTGGAAGTCTGGGCAGTGAGACCGACCTCGGAGGGACCGGAGGTGGCTTTTCTGGCAACTGAGGTCGAGGTCCGGGTTGCGGAAGCGGTGGTAAAGCAGGAGGGGTAGGGGCCCTCTGAGGGAGACCCCTCGGCAATGGAGGCGGAGGCCTCTGTGACGGGGTATACACCTCGGAGTACACCTAGCCCAGTGATCCGCCTTCCATTCCAGCCTGGGACGTTGGCGAACATCCCATGGCGTCAAGCCTCCTTCGACGTCTCTTCGGCGTCGAAGAACGGCGACCGGACGGTGAGCGTCGGTCCCTCGACGTCGAGCGTCTTTTCCTCGGCGTCGACCGTCTCCCCCTCGATGGCGAGTGTCTTTGCCTCGACGGCGACCTCGTCCGCCTCGACGGCGGCCTCCTGCGCCTCAAATGTGACCTCCTGCGCCTCGACGGCGACCTCCGCCTCGACGGCGATCTACTCCTTGAGGACGAGGATCCCCTCGACGACGATCTTCTCCTTTTAGCCGACGGCGAACGGCGGTGTCGCCTCGACGGCGAGCGCCGACGTCGGGCCTTTCGACGTCGATCACTCGACGATGACTTCGACGACGACGAAATAGTCACAGGAGACTTCGAGGGCGGTCTGTACAATTCCTTCGACGTCGCTTCGCTCCAGATGACGGGGAACAGACTGTAGTCATCCCTCTCGACGTAGTCAGTGCAATCGACCCAGATGGAGAATGGGGACGCTTACTGGTCTTCCTGCCCCTGGGGAGCCCCCCAGAGGCCTCAGCACGGGCAGATGAAGCCCCTCCAGACCCACCTTGCGCCTTCAGCCTTCTTTCCTCAAGGCCCTGAAGCCTGATCTTCTTTCTGTCCTTCAAGGTTCTGCCAGAGAAGCCTTGACAAATCTCGGCCTTCCCTCTTCCCATGTCTCAGAGGAGTGTGTGGATAAACACCTCATGGGGATCTGATTTGGCCTTCTTCCTGGAGCACTCCGGACATTTGTCAAATAATGCAGGCATATTTAACATCAAAAGGGTGCAAAAACCAAGAAGAAAAGCACTAAAGTACTTTAGAAAGTACTCAAATTGAAACAATAGTGAAAAATCACCAATAAACCCTTGAAAAGGGAGAGCTCAATGCTCCAGGGTCCTGCTTGCAGGAGCCGGAAAAAAGAACTGAAAGTAAAAGGGACCTGCAGCGCATTCTGGGATACTGTGAAGTTCTGGAAAGTTCTCTTAAAGGCACAGTATCCTGTTCTGAGCCACATAATGGCAGCCTATGGGGCTTGTCTGTCCAGGCCCTCCTCTCTATCATTCCAGAGGGGTTTTGGTGTTGAAGCAAGGGAAATCTGAACAGGCTTTGCGGTTTGTGGATTTTTGGTGGAATTTCTAGTTGAAGTACTGGACAGTGTAGCCTGGTTTTATAGACTGCATTATCTGTCTTTAATTCTCTCTTAAGTGTCTGTGCAGTTCTGCATTTTTTCGACACTTTAAGAGATTATTTTTAATTGCTCCGGGGTCCACGCACATGGGCGGGACTATTCACTAGATTATGACTATAACAGAGATCCCCTACAACAGAAGTCTTTCACAACCTGTAACTGAAAGAAAGAGGGCTGAGAAGGCGAGCGCCTATTTGCAGTGATGGCTGCTAAGCGTACCTTAATAGAAGGAAACTTCAAGCCTGCTTTAGCCAGGTAAAGCAGGTATGGTAAAATGACTTCCTCCTGCCCCTGGGTTGGGTTACAATTGTTTTGAACGCACCACATATAAAAACGTTTCCACTTGCACGCTGCCAAGTTCAGGTGCAGAAGGTCTGGGTACCACCATTGTCTCGGCCAGTCCAGAGCAATCAGGATCATTCTTGTGTGCGAATTAGAGAGTTTAGTCACCACCTTCGGGATGAGAGGAAGGGGTGAAAAGGGGGTACACAAATTCCCCTGACCAGTCTATCAAAAGGGCATTCCCCTTCGACCCTGGCCGGTAGAACTTTGAGGCGAAGGCGCAGCATTTTGTATTTTTATCGTCCGCGAAGAGGTCAATGCTGGGACGACCCTAAGCCTATACAATGTCTTTGACGACCTAGTCATTGAGTACCCAGTCTTGTCTGTCTTCAAAGTGTCGACTGAGAGCATCCGCTTTCACGTTCTGTTCTCCTGGCAGGTATACCGCTGTGCCAGGAGCCAATGCCAGCTGGCTTGAGCTTCCAGAGACAAGGTGCATGAGAGAGTTCCCCCAGGTTTGCTCAGGTAGTACATGGTGGTGGTATTGTCCGTCTGTACCAAAATTGAACATCCCTGAATGAAAGGGAGGAACGCCTTGAGGGCCAGGTGAACTGCTCTCAGCTCCAGCATGTTCATGTGATATGAGCGCTCTTTTGATGACCATTGTCCTTGCGTCTGGAGAGATCCCAAGTAGGCTCCCCAGCCCTGGATGGAGGCGTCTGTAATCAGTGTTTGAGAGGGAGGTGCTTGATGAAAAGGTATCCCTACTTGCATATTCTCCTTCTACATCCACCGTGGGATGAATGCTCTTGTTGCGTTTGAGAGACTTATTTTTCGTCCCAGCGAGCTGTTTGCTGATCCCACTTGTCCTCCAGATCCTGCTGCAGAGGACACATTCGCAGCCTGCCATTGGGGACCAGGAAGATGCAGGATGCCATCGACCTAACAGGGAGGCAATCCGATGCACTGACAGCATTCTTTTGTGCAGAACGAGTTTGCATTTCTGTATGATGGAAAACTGTCTCTCCTCTTAAATAATGGATTGTCTGTTGTACTGCATTTGCCATTTTACACGTGCTAAATTACATGTTGACCTCGATTCCATGGAATGCTCTGATCTTCCATTTTGTTGCATTGCACTCCCATTTTGTGCAGCCTTGTCCTGTAGTTACACTTTAGCAGTAACATAAACATGTTTTTCAAGTAAACCAGTACAAGCTGGTGCGAGGCATCTCGTGAGGATGCCTCGTGAGGTTATGTTGTACCTTCACCGTGTTTTCGTGCATTCTATGCTTATCTCTAGGACAGAGGGAGGATGGCCGTGCAAAGCTCCAAGGCCGGAGATAGGGAAAGAAATGTCTTTTGCCTCGGCACAGCCCAAACAGAATCTGGCCAGTTCTGTCTGGGTGGGTCTGATGCAGAGATGGGGCCAGCACCTGTGACTAGATGGGCGAGAGCGTCTGCTAGAGGCTTCTCGAGTATGTTGATTTAAACTATAAAAAGCGGTGTCTGTGAGGTGGCGCTCAGGAACTCAGTCTTGGAGTGGACGCACTTGCGGGACAACTTTGGTGCCCGGAGAGATTAGTTCCTGAGCCCCCGGTCTCTACAGGGTTCCCAACTTGGTGTTCAGTGCTTGGCCAGGGATGTTGAATTCTCCGGTGCGGACGCATCTGGTTTGGTGCTTTGTACATTAACTGTTTATATACCTGTATTCACAGTTTCATATTTATAGATATATAGTGTGGTGTATTCATTGTTTATTGCCTTTCACTCTGTGCCTATGAATGTATTAGCTTCAGTGACTTATTGCCTTTGCCTACAATATTAATAAAGCTCATTTTTACCACCAGAGGAGTGTTGGAGTTTCTGTGTGAGTAAGTGGTGTGCGTTAGTTCAGATTACGCAAGTGGGCAAAGTAATACATTTTGGCATAGCTGGTGGCAGGATTCGTAAATTACGCAGGGAGAAACATGTTTAAAAAGACAAAAGGTGGTCGGTGTTTGGGCATGTCCGGAGGGGTCCGGGAGGGCCCGGGGATGCCGAAGGGGATCAACCACCCGAGTCGGATGACAGCATTGTTGCAGCAACCGGATAACATCTGGACCTACTTGGCCGGGAATGTGCTGAATACTTCCCACTTCTGTATGAGAAATCCTCAGAGTACAGCTGATATGATATCCACTTGTCTTGTCACCGTACCTACCCCTGCACATGTGATTCTGCACATCTTCAACCAAACTAACTTTGATGGGGTAGTGGAGGAAATTGATGTTCGAACACATCTGAGTCTTTATGAGTACTGTCGCTTTTCCCCGGAGTTACAGATAGCCCGTGGAGGAACATGACGAGTATTGTTACTTACAATATCTCTACTGGAGATGTTTTCTATAAACTAACTTGTGACCCTACCAAGATTATCAAGTGTGGCCAATTGAAATTAGAGAAAAGCAAATAATTGACCACTGATCAACAAACATTATGTCAGGCACAACATGACAACTTTTGTAGTAATGTTACCAATTATATGGTCTGTAATCACACAGCATTATCCGCTAGCCATGTTAACTATGTGAAATTACCTAAAGGATGGATGTTTTCGTGTGGTAATATTTCATACACTTTGTTAGAACTGGGGGTCTCTAGTTGGCAGAGGTAAGTACCTTTAACCAAATAGGGACCCTTGCTTCTAGTCAGGGTAGAGGGGCGCACACTGTAGATAACCCCTGCTCACCCCCTTGGTAGCTTGGTACGAGCAGGCAGGCTTATCCCCAAGGCAATGTGTAGGGTAGTTGCACTTAACACACACAATAACTTCAGAATACCCCACAAACTGACACCACACAGGTAAGTATATAAAAATATATATATCTTTATCTATTTTAGGCAGTTTAAACCAATGGCAATGCAGCTACAAAATCACCTAACTCTTCTTGAGGTTGGCACTTGGTTAGAAAGTTATTTGGGGAATCACAGTTCAGTCTCAGTCTTTAAAAGAACAGAAAGGAAAAGATGTCAGAGGCTGTAATACTTTTAACACCTTGGCTGCTGTGCATTTTCCCCTCCTGTGCTGACCTTCATTGAATACTATTGTTTCATGACGAGCTCAGCTCGTCATCAGCACAGCTCAACTGTGCCTCATGACGAGCTGAGCTCATCATGAGCATCGAAGGGGTTAAAATAGCAAAATGCTGTATCTCTAGCGCTGTTCTACTGAGGCGCCGGCACCGTTTTCACAAAGGTAAGTCTCCCCACATAGGAAAGGCCTTCCCGCGGCCTCTGCCGGTCCGGCTAGCTCTCCGCCCGCTCTCGACAATCCAACGAGCGGCGAGGAGCCTGATTACCTTTTGGTTGCGAGGGCGGCAGTCCGGGGCTGATTTAGGCACAAGGCTCCCTCGGCGGTGATCAGACGATGGCTCCTGGCATTGTCCAATCCTCTCGCGGCTCTCTGGACGAGCCCCTCGTGACGTCACAGCTTCCTCGAAGTCAGCCAATTGCAGCGCCGCTTCTTGACGAGCCCTCGGCGATGGACCAATGGGAGCGCGGCACCTCAATCCGGTCTCTGGCGATGGACCAATCCCAGCGCGAACCTGGTGATGACACGGCGGCCCGGGGACCAATCCCAGCGCGGTGCCGCCGGACCAGGCTTCAGAGTAGCTGAGGGGGCTCGTTCTCTTTGAGCCAATCAGAGCGCAGCTCCTTCGATTTCTTCTACGTGGTCCCGGCAGGGAACGGCGAGATCTTCAGGCAGTTTCAGGCCCCGGGCAGCGGCGGTGATGGGCGGCACAGCGGTTTTAGGGCGCAGGTCATGGATAGACCGCCCAAATCTTCAAGAATTATTTCTTTTATTTTACATATTAATTTTCCATTTTCACAATTTTTTAGAACATCAACGCGTAAATCACAATAACCTAATTTTGTTGGGGGGCCCAGTTTTTTTTAATTCTAGGAAAACTTTTAGAAACAAGATCACATTCATACTCTAAAAAATACTATATATACACCCCAATCACTCCGTGTTTCAGTCATCCATCCACACTCATCTCATGCGTGCATAAAGAAACTGAAGGAAGTGCCCCACCCGGAAAACTTGTTTATCCTATTTATGGTGTGGTACTATTACTCTTTATTAAATGAAGCAATCACTAAAAGTTCTGGATGAGTCAACAACACAGGCCATCTTTCATCATGAACAACTTCAAATACTTTTCAACTCAATGGAAAACACAGATTGGCCTAAAAAACACAGAAGGTCGACACATTTCGAATCTCCCTCACTATGGAGATTCTCCTCAGGACCAAAAGAATATTGTCTCAAAACTTGCCAGAGTCACCAAGTTGAAAGTTTCAAACAAGGTCTTTAATCACGCCTCGTAAAACGGGTCTATCTTTCTTAGTCTTTTAATTCTGTCGGTCTAACTTCTTCACAAGGTGTGGTTGTCGCTGTCTAGTTTGCAATTCCACTGTCGTCAGGGCTTGCTTGCATCCAAGCCTTACTGCACCCGCGGAGCTCTCCAAACTGCGGAACTGCAATTGTTACATTTGCAAAAATTGCAGTTCCACGTTATTGTCACGTTATTGTCATGTCGTTCCACGTCTATCCGTGCACATATTAATGCTTTAAAAGATTTAGTGAAAGGGGTTACCCAAGACGTTGACCAAGGATGGTGGGCTTGGTTGTTTGGGTGGCTGCCTAATTTTGGACAGCTTCAGTATATCTTGGGTGTTAATATAGTCATTACTTGCGTTTTTATCTCATTACGTTGTTGCATTCAATGCATTCCTAATCTTCTCTCAGTTTTTCGTCACAGATCCATGGTATTTTGGCCAATGGGGTATGATGGGTGAATCGAAGGTCAAGGGGTGGAATGTACTGCATTTGCCATTTTACACGTGCTAAATTACATGTTGACCTCGATTCCATGCAAAGCTCTGATCTTCCATTTTGTTGCATCGCACTTCCATTTTGTGCTGCCTTGCCCTGTAGTTACACTTCAGCAGTAACATAAACATGTTTTTCAAGTAAACCAGTACGAGGCATCTCGTGAGGATGCCTCGTGAGGTATGTTGTACCTTCAGCGTGTTTTCGTGCATTCTATGCTTATCTCTAGGACAGAGGGAGGATGGCCGTGCAAAGCTCCAAGGCCAGAGATAGGGAAAGGAATGTCTTTTGCCTCGGCACAGCCCAAACAGAATCTGGCCAGGTCTGTCTGGGTGGGTCTGATGCAGAGATGGGGCCAGCACCTGTGAATAGATGGGCGAGAGCGCCTGCTAGAGGCTTCTCGAACATGTTGATTTAAACTATAAAAAGCGGTGTCTGTGAGGTGGCGCTCAGGAACTCAGTCTTGGAGTGGATGCACTCGCGGGACAACTTTGGTGCCCCGAGAGATTACTTCCTGAGCCCCCGGTCTCTACAGGGTTCCCGACTTGGTGTTCAGTGCTTGGCCAAGGATGTTGAATTCTTCGGTGCGGACGCATCTGGTGAGTTGCTTTGTACATTAACTGTTTATATACCTGTATTCACAGTTTCATATTTATAGATATATAGTGTGATGTATTCATTGTTTATTGCCTTTCACTCAGTGCCTAAGAATTTATTAGCATCAGTGACTTATCGCCTTTGTCTACAATATTAATAAAGCTCATTTTTACCTCCAGAGGAGTGTTGGAGTTTCTGTGTGAGTAAGTGGTGTGCGTAAGTTCAGATTACGCAAGTGGGCAAACCAATTCATTTGTGTGGGTTGCGGAGTTGATTTGTTGAAGGGCTAGCCGGTGACAAAGCTCTAGGCATTGTAAGAAATAACTCCTCACGCTGTGGCGGGAGGGACCCTTCAACAGCCAGTTGTCCAGGTATGGGTACACGAAGATGCCTCTGCGGTGTAGTGCAGCTGCCACCACTGCCATGCACTTCGTGAACACTCGGGGAGCTGACTTCAACTCGAAGGGTAGCACTTTGAACTGGTAGTGTGAAGATCCCACCAGGAATCTCAGATATTGTCTGTGATGTAGACTGACTGGAACGTGAAAGTAGGCATATTATAGGTCCAGTGAACACATCCAATCTCCCTGCCTGAGGTGTGGATGGAGAGCCAACATGCAAAACTTCTCCTTTCTGATTGACTTGTTGAGCGTTCGGAGATCCAGAATGGGTCTGTATTCTGCTTTTTGACCCTACTTCTTCACCAAGAAGTATCTTGAGTAGACCCCTCTCCCTCGTCGAGATATTGGCACCTTCTCAATGGCTGATTTTCACAGAAGGGTGGCAACTTCGCTCTGCAATATCTTCATCTGATGGCACAACGATGGAACCAGAGGGATTGTGGGGGGATGGCGTCGAAAACATAGACAGTACCCATTCTGCAGCGTAGCTAACACCCACCTGTCCTTTGTGATAGCTTGCAATTCTTCGATATGATTTGCAATACTTCCCCCCACTGGAATGGTGAACGGCGACGGGGAAAGTGGGCACTCCATTGTTTGGTTTGCGTCTTGGCAGAGGTGTTAAACTGACGCTGGTTTCCTCTTCCTCTGGAGGACGCCTGCCTTGGTATTGAGACCTTTGTTGTCCCTGCTGATCCTGGTTTTTCTGCCACGGAGGGGTTTGAACCCTCTGTTGGGAGGATCGCCGATTGTAAGGACTGAATTGTCTTCGGAACTCTTTCTTCTAGTTTGTCTAGCTCTGTCTTAATCCAGGACATTTCCCCATCTGTGTGTGCACTGAATAAAGATGAGCCAGAGAAAGGGAGATTGAGGATCCAAGACTGTGCTTCTGGTTTGAACGCTGTGAGTCGGAGTCAAGAGGTTCTTCTAGCGCATATCCCATGTGCATAGGCATGAGCCGAAAGATTAGCTCCATCCGCTGCGGTGCTGATAACTTGATTTACCACCAAGCTGCCTTCATGCAAGATCTCTTCAAAATCCGTGCGATCTTCTTTGGGCAACTTTTCCGTAAATCTTTGAAGAGAGTCCCACAAAGACCTGTCATATTGACCCAACAGAGCCAATAAACTCGATACCTTGATCATAGAGGCTGATGTGATACAGACCTTCCTTCCCCACGAATCCTGTATTTTACTCTCTTTATCTGGTGGAACAGTAGAGGAGTAGGCGACCGCTTGAGTCTTTTTTGCCGCAGAGTTTATCACAGAATCCAGTAGGGGGTCAGATTTAAGGAATAGCGGGTCCTATTCAGGTGAACTATATTTTTTCAGAATCCTAGCCAGATTGATCTTCAGGGTCGCCGGCATAAGGAAAATGTCCATAACCGGTTCTACTAGGCCCGGCACCAATGGTAGCAGTGGTCTAGAGGCTGCCCTCTGGTGCAAAGTCTCGGAGATAACAGAGGACGGACTCTGTTGAGTCGGCATAGGGATGTTTAGCTTCGTCGTCCCTCTGCCAAGTAAGTCCTGGAAAGTACCCACGTCATTCACCGGAGAGACCCTCGATGGTGGGCTGTCAGTCAGAGTAGACGAATAGTCTCTGTGTGACGTGTGTGGAAGAGGAGGAAGGTGTTGGAGATCTGTGCCTTCTCTTTCTGCTTCTGGTTCTAGATCTCCTTCTGTGAGAATGTGCAGGAGTGCGACTGTGATTCCTGCCTCTTAATGGAGTACAATCTCTATCCACATCCTGTACCAGCCGAGCCAGAGGAGACCTGTGGAGGGGGCTCAAGTAATGCTGTGCCTCTGTGGCTGGAGTTGTGGCCAACTGTTGCAAGGGCCGGTTCCATCTTGTTGATAGATGGATGGAAGGCAATCTTTGCCCTTCTCGCCTCTCAGGAGGCTGTGGAGGAGGAGGACAGTTCTCTCTTTCCATCTGTGCAGGTCTGTCCACTGAATCTTGATGTCCCCTGGTCACTGGACTGCTGGACGTCGATCACGACCTCCGGAGATCTGGATGTTGAACCTCTATGAGAGCTGCGAGAACCTGTTCTCGACGTCGGTGACGGCGATGTAGACAGGCTTAACGGATGTGAAGCCTCTTTGGACTGGTGCTTGGACGTCGATCTGGAACGTCCCTGGACAGAATGCCTTCTCGACGTAGACTGTCGTCTCGGCGACGGTGACGCCTGCCTCGACGTCAACCTTCTCCTCTTGGAAGGAGGACTCACTCTTGCCGTCAACCGGTCCCTCGATGTCGAGCATCTACTATCCACAGATGGAGTACCTTGCTTCGACGGCAGCCGTCTCTGCTCCAAAGACAGGTGTCTCGACGTCAACCTGCGGTGTGCTGCCATCGATGGAGACTTCTGCTTCGGCATCGGAGTCGGAGTCTTGGCCCTCAACGTCAAAGATCTTTGTACTGACCTCGACGGACACTTCTGCTTCGATGTCGGCAACAGAGTCTTGTGCCTCAACATTGAAAATCTTTACACTGACCTCGACGGAGACCCCTGTCTCGACGTCGATCGCCGTTGATGTGGCGACGACAGAGTGATTTGCCTCGACGTTGATCGCCTAGCCAGCGACAACGGAGATTTGCTCCTCGACGTTGAGCGTCGCCTGGTTGTCTACAATGGAGGGCCCTTTACCTTCGTCAACGTTGAGAGCGTTGTTCACGATTTCTTAGAGAGTGATGCGCCTGAACCACTGTAGTCTTCGACGACGACCGCTTTGCCGCCGGTAGCTTCGACGTCGATCCCGACGCAGAAGGAGAACAGGTCGGGAACTTGCCTTTCAATGTCGACTGAGTTATCTTCTTCTGTTATCTCCCTGGAGACCTACCTCTTTCAGAGAGGCCATGAAGTCGAATTTACTCCCTGTCCTTGATGGTCCTTCTCGACAACTTCTTGCAATGATGACAGGTGGCAGAAGAGTGAGAATCAAGGAGGAAGAGAATACATACAGAGTGTGTCTCTGTTCTAGCCTTCTTTTTGCCACAGGCAGGGTAAGGATCAAATAAGGAAGGCATTTCTGACAGAACTCCACCTTTTCTGGAATTCAAAAAAGGCTTCACTCTAAAACATCGAGTGAAAGCAAAAAATCCTCCCAAAAAAATCAGATAATTTTTGACAAAGTCAAAAAAGGAAGAGCTTTGAATCCAGGGTCCTGACTGAAGGAGCCGGAAAGAACAACTGACCTAACTGTCAACCCTGAGGCATGATGGGAAGCTGGGGGTCATTGCTGCCTTAATGGCACAGTGCCAGTTTTTTTGTCTGAAAATACTTTCATTTTCTATGCTGTTGGGCTACAATGCAGCCTGTTGGCTAACAATGTCTGCTTTGTCTCTGCAGTGTTTTCAAGAGATTTACTCCTTAAAAACAGAGTTAAAAACATTCAGGGGCAGATATCTGCCTGTTACAAGAGACACACCTCTTGCAGAAAGACTGGCATAGAATGCGCTCCCGCGCCTTCCCACAGCAGTTCTTTCCCTCTCTCCCAACAAAAACAGCTGGGGTTGCGATTTTAATATCCAGAAGCTTCCAGGGAAAGGTAGGGAATAGGGTGGGTGAGATCAAGGGTCGCCTTGTCTTGGTACATACATTTCAGTTAGGTAACACACACCTTACAATAGGCGCCCTTTACGCCCCAAACACAGGACAGGAGGCCTTCTTAAAAGGCGCGATCTCAGAGGCGCTTCAGACCCCACATGCATCCCTACTTTTGGGTGGAGACTTCAACATCGTCATGGATGCCCAGGCTGACAGATCTGGACACCGCTACGGCGGGACTGGTGCCCTATCGCCCAGTAGTCGCGAATGGCTGAAAGATAGGGGCTTGGTGGACTTCTGGAGGGCTCAACACCCGACCACATCGCAATTCACGTTTTACTCGCACGTGCACCACACATATGCCAGACTTGATCACTTCGTAGGTTCTTCTGACTTACTTAACAACCTTGAGGAGGTCGCCATAGTGCCAGCGGCCATCTCTGACCATGATGCAGTGGAACTGTCACTTACACTTCGCGCGGCCCACCGGCCCAGGGGCCCGTGGCTCCTACGTGAAACTCTATTGCAAAGACCAGATGTCACTAGACGAATTAGCGAGCGCATCACTGACTATCTAGCTACCAACGACACGCCCGGAATATCTATGACTGCTCTCTGGGGCGCCCTGAAGTCAGTCACTCCATGTGAACTCATTGCCGTAGCGGCAGCTGAAGCCAAAGACCCCAAGAGTAAAAGGGACGATCTCACGGCCCGCGTAGCGAGTCCATAGCCGCACTTGCGCTCCACGCGTTTGGAGGCAGCTAAAGGCAGCAAGGGCCCAGCTTGCCAGCCTCGATACAGATAGGGCGGAATTCGCGGCTCTCCGTCTTCGACATACTTATTATGTCGGAGGCAATAGAACAGGTCGACTACTCGCCAGTGCTCTGAAAGCCAAGGCCCAGCGAGCGAAGATCAACGGCCTCATGGGCGCCAATGGGGCGGTACTTGCTGACGATACCCAGATAGAGGAGGCATTCCGTTCCTATTATGCCTCGCTATATGGGGAAGAAGAGACTCCCACTGGAGACATTGAGGCCTACTTGGCCACGACACGTCTCACTGAAATCTCCAAGGATAGCGCGGAAGCCCTAGATGCCCCTATCCGCCAAGATGAAGTTCTGGCAGCTATATCCCGGCTACGTCCACTCAAGTCCCCGGGGCCTGATGGCTTTTCGGCGGGTTTTTATAAAACTTTTGGCAGACAGTTGGCTCCGGTGCTCAATCGCCTTTTTAATTCTTTCGAAGGACTGGGCGCCATTCCTCCGGACATGCTGGCCGCGGAGGTGGTGGTGCTTCCGAAACCCGGTAAGGAACCTACACACTGCTCCGCTTTTCGCCCTATCTCCTTATTGAATCTAGACCTAAAGCTTTTTACGGGCATTCTTGCTGCGCGCCTTGGCCCCTGCCTTCCTGGACTTTTAGAACCCGACCAGTCAGGCTTTGTACCTAACCGGCAATGTAGCGATAACACTAAAAGGGTGCTCTACCTCATTGACAAGTCGCACTTCCAGGCCTCGGACTCCGCACTACTTGCTGTGGACGCGGAGAAGGCGTTCGATCGTGTGAATTGGACTTACCTGCAGCAGGTCCTGCGTCACTTTGGCCTAGGTGACCGCTTCTGTGCTCGAATTGCAAGCTGTTACCACCATCCGCAAGCTAGGGTCCGCCTGGGAGGCTTGCGCTCGGATCCATTTGAAATTCAATGCGGCACCAGACAGGGTTGTCCCCTTTCCCCCCTTCTGTTTACCATGTATATCGAACCATTGGTGTAGAAGGTCCGAGATAACCCAAGAATTAAAGGTATTAACTTTGGGCATGAACCTCATACCATCAGTTTATATGCAGATGACGTCATAGTTGCCCTGAACCAGCCTAATAGCTCCATACCAGCCTTTATGGAGGAACTCGCCTCTTTCTGCTCCGTTTCAGGGTTCCGAATTAACATGGATAAATCCTTGATACTGCCGTTGGGCAAAAATGCATGCCCGAGAGCCCATGCCATTGGTCACGGGAGTTGTCTCCAGCTAGCTACCCAGGTACCGTACTTGGGAATTACCCTCACCTCTTCTACGGACTTAACGGTGTTGACCAACTATAAGATTCTCACCACCCAGATTCGGACGGATCTGGCGCGATGGTCTAAACAGCCCCTCTCCTTGCTAGGGAGGGTGGCAGCGGTGAAAATGTCTATACTACCCCGTATCCTATATCTCTTTCAGACCATCCCGGTTATGCCACCCGCTGGCACTTTGAAAGACTTACAGGACACCCTACTTAACTTTGTTTGGGAGGGAAAACGGGCACGTGTCCACAAACAGCTGGCTTACAGGAGCATGGATGAGGGAGGCCTTGGCGTCCCCAATCTGATGCGCTATTTCCAGGCGTCTCAACTCCGTTACTTAGTAGAATGGTACAGACCTGAGTCGGAGAAAAGATGGCTCTTCCAAGACAGGGCTGTGGCTCAGATGCCGCTTTGGCGGGTTCCATTCCTCGCCCGGCAGAAGCGACCACGATATATGTTGCGATCTCCTATCAGACGCACGACCTTACAGATGTGGGATAGGGTGGCGCTCAAACACGGGTTAACAACCTTTCCCTCCCCTTTCACTCCCATATTGGACAATCCGGATTTCCCTCCGGGCAATGGTGCATGCGCATTCCTCCAATGGCGCGGCACGGCATGTCGTGCTGCGGGCGACCTTCTTGATCCGCAGGGATTTCTTCCCTTCACAGATATTAAACAGGGGTAAGACATACAGAACCCTCACCTATTCCAATATTTTCAACTAAGACATTGGCTCACTGCCCCAGACACCGCAGCACTGGTGGTCGCCCCATGTCGACCTTTGAAAAATGGTTACTTACTAAAGACTCGGACAGACACCTATAAAATGCTCACACCACCACACACTTCGGAGAAAACACCAAGTCAGAAGCGTTGGGAGGATGAATTGGGAAGAGCCTTGTCATATAAAGAATGGGGTTACGTTTACTATAGGGCCACACTCACAACGCACAACACAAAAGCGAGGGAGGCTGCAGTGAAATTGGCTATGTACTGGCACCTCACCCCAGTTCGCCTACACAAAGGGAACCCGGTGCGTAGTGAGCTTTGCTGGAGGGGTTGTGGGGACAAGGGCACTCTTACCCACCTCTTATGGGACTGTCCGATACTCGGAGATTACTGGAAGGTAGTCCTGGACGATATTGATTCCATCTTTAAAACTGAAATCCCGAGATTCCCTGCATACGCTCTATTAGGCCTCCCCAATGCACTAACCTTCTCCATGAAGTCTTTGAGGGGCCGACAGATGGGAATCGCCATGCAAGCAGCCACGCAACATATACTATCTTTATGGGGTTCCACAACTGGCCCTACGCATACTATGTGGCTCCATAAACTTTGGTTTACACTTGGGATGGAACGCATACAGGCAACACTCACCGGCTCCACCGATACCTTTCAAAAAACGTGTCTCCCACTATTGACCCTTCTGTCCAAGGAATTTAATGAAGTCACATGCCCCAAATACCTTAAGATTTTGCGTCTTACAGATGTCACCTGTGACACTCAATAACTTCCCAAATAGGGGCTCTGGGCTTTTTTGGCCTGTTGACGGACATTTTGGCACTACAAGGCACACTGGTCGGGGCGGGGTGGGGGGTTTGGAGGGGGGTGGGATGGGAGTTGTTGGTTGTTGTCTTCCTTATGTCATTTTATCGCACCGCAAGTCATTTGCTTCCACGATGTCTCACTGCCAGTTAGGCATATCTGTCTACAGTTACCGCTCAATTTTAGGGAAGACATGCTTGTCTGTCCCGTCCGCTGTATATGCCTCTTGCCTTTTCAAGATGCTGTGATGTCTTTGTTTATGCCTGCTGGAAAATCCAATAAAATACATTTGAAACTAAAAAAACCAGAGTTAAAGTGCTACTTGCCCTCTTGTGTTTTTATGCATATACTATGGGTTTGTAAGAGCAAATTATGTGTTATTGCATTGTTTTAGCCTCTTAGATGGGGGCTGCATTGGTATGAGAAACAATTATATTAATATATATGTTTTCATATATATTTTTTATTATTTCCGGGGTCCCCGCACATGGGCGGAAATATTCAGTGCTTAAGACTATTGATGAGGAAGAGAACTCCATTAGTATACTATGGTGAAGGCCTTCGCACTTTACTTTTGGCACGGTACTTCCTCCAGAATAAACTGACATACTTTTCAGAAACAATCTTTCCAATGTATTTAAATATGGAGTTGGAGCACCGTCCCGATTCGAAACCACGCAAGCACCTCTTTTCAACGTTCAAAAGATTCGGGCAAACTCCTAGATTAGACCACTGTGAATACTAACATTTCGGATTCATAAATAAACAGTATTTTTTATAGGTTGTAATGCTATGTTTTTTATTTCACACAATCCTCTGCCTTTATAATCCTTACAGTATTTGTTAAAATAAGAATTTGCAATGCAACAGGTCTCGCATTCACGAGAGTTTGAGCTATTGGCATTGTAAATGCAATGTCTTTTATTTATGTTTTGGGTTTTAAAACATAAATAAAAGGCATTGGTCATTTACAATACTAATGGCTTAGACTCTCGCAAATGCAAGACCCATTGCACTGCAATAAAGGGCCTTCTCGACCGCTTGTTAGCTTGTAAATATCAGATGAGGAGACCGGCATGCGATGTCTCCTAAGTAGTGATACATAGTGCAGTGAAGATGTTTAAGTGTTGTAAATTACACAGACACAAAGTGTGAAGTGAGAGTTACATATGATCTGAGCTATAAACACTAACAAAGAGCTCCAACACCTTTCGCTCTGTGATTACAATTGCATCTCAGCAGGCAGGGCAGAGCTGTTACTGCCCTCTCCGTGATTTGAGTGTGCAGTGTGGACTGAGTAATGTCATTGCTATCTTTGGCCTAATAAAAAACCCTCCAGCTGTAGTAGGGCATTGGCTTCAACTCCTAGTGCAGGACGGGCTGTGATTTATGGCAGGCATGAGCGGGAGGGATGATCTCGGTTGCAGCTCCGGCCTCGTACAGTGCCCCTGCTATTACTAGTGAACGAAAGGCGCTGAGGTGGTGGTATTGGTGGTGGTGGTGGTACTGGTATCGGTGGTGGTGGATTAGGTGGTATTGGTATTGGCGGTGGTGGTATTGGTGGAGGTGGTGGTGGTCCTGATGGTGGTGGTGGTATTGAAGGTGGTGGAGGCATTAGCGGTGGTGGTGTCATTAGCGGTGGTGGTATTAGCGGTGGTGGTGGTATTAACGGCGGTGTGGTATTAACGGTGGTGGTGGTTGTAGGAGAGTAGGGTCTGCTTCCTATGGTCACCCCCACTTTTTGCTGTGATTCTCTGATTTTTCGACTCTAATGTGGCTGTGGGCCTGCTAATCAGACCCACAGCCCAGCTGTTCTCTCTCTAAATTGATACCATGTACTTTAGGTACATACCAGATTGGGTATTGGGTCACCTCTGTGAGCCCCTGTATAGTGTACCATAGGTACCCAGGGCATAGGTGCATCCAAGGCCTACCAGGGGCTGCAGCATGTATTAGGCCACCCCTGGTTGGCCCTCCAAACTGACACCACAGGCTGATCTATTAGCTTGGGTAAGGTGGTGTAATCACCCCTTACTTAGTTATACTATACCTATATCTACCTTTTACATATAGACACATACACACCTATAAGTCACTCCTATGGTAGGCCTCGACAATCCTGGAGGCAGTGCTTGGTTTTATGTGAGAGGGTGCCCTAGCATGAGCTTAGTCTCTGCAGCTTTCGGAACCATCTCCTTATAGCTGTTCTATGATATAGCCATACCATATACTCTTAAGTGCATTATAATCCCCGCGGTTAATGCTAACTTTGGTTTGACTTTATCTAAACATGTTGTGTAAGGTGTCAAACACTTTGGAATACTACCCCCCGCCAATTCTGGCAGCGGGGGTAGCATTCCACCCTTGTAGAGGGAAAAGACATGTATGTTACTGCTTTACCAGGTTAAAGTTAAACCGAGCCTCAGCATCACAAAATGGATGCTGCTGCCACAGACACAAGTCTTATCACCTGGTGCTGGGGGAAACTCCAGCAAGGGTGGCCTGGACAATCGGTTTCCTGTCCAGGGAGGTGGCAGCACCTCCTAAGGCAGGGGTTATGTGTATTGGGGCAGGGAGGGCTGCATTCAGTGAATGCATCTAGACATTGCCTGGGGCACAAAAGGTGCACCATGCATAGCCCGGTTCAAACCAGTTGCTGGGGCACTCCAGCCCCAGCTCTTGCGCAAAACTGGATAAAGGGAAAGGGGTGTAACCACACCTTCGCAGGTCCACCCATAGGAGGGACCTAGGCAGGTAACCCAGACCCCATTCTTAGTAGAAGTATAGGAGCTGTGTCCCCAGGACTTTAGATTATCCTGGAAAGAAACTTTGATACAGAACATTTGGAACTTCGACATTCTATTCGCACTAGAAGATGGAAGACATCTCCCTTGTGGTCAAGGAGTGACCACCCTGTGCAAACAGGCACCACCAGTAGCTTGCCGGTCTGCTTTGTTGACGCTCCCACCGGAACCCGAAGACTCCGCAACACAGGAACTGGATTCTCCGACCCACATCCACAGCAAAGCTGAGACCCGTGGCGGACATGAGAGACGTGGGACCGGACACCCTGGACATCCTGTATTTTGCTAACTGCCCAACTACCGAGGTACCCTCCCAGTTGTGCATTGGGGTATGAGAAGCCCCAGACCCGAGCGCCATTTGCACCGAAGCTCAGCCCTCCACGCTCCACGAGTGCCGCGTGGGGCCTGCTCTTGCATTTCAGCTCAACGCGTCTTCCCGGTTACTTCCGTTGGCTAGTGAGCCCTGTCGTAGTCCAAAGGGGTTTCATCTTAGTCCATCTTTAAGTGTCCTTAAACAGTAACTTTGTAACTTCTTTGTTTCCCATTATAAGTCAATGGTAACTCGCGACTGTGTTTAGACACTGCACACGTCTCCCGTGGGCCTCCTACTTCCTAACCTTTGGTTGTTTAGTGTAGTCCCAGCGATTCTACAGGCCCTAGGCCTGCTGTCTAACTCTCACGTGGTTCTTATACCACTTCTTTAGTATATGGTTAGTGAGGCCCCTAGGGCATAACTGTATTTGTGCAACTTATCGTATGCTAATTGAGTAACTTGTGATGTACTTCGACCTCATAGGGGTTGTGTTTAGAATAAATACATATATATTTGATAAATACCTTGTGTGGTGTCCTTTCATTTGGTGTTCAAGGGAATTTAATTGGTAAAAGAGCTTGCTTCACATGCTCTCTGAAGTCTTAGCCTAAGACTGCTGGTCCATGCTACCACGAGGATAGCTTGTTTATAAGGTTGACTTTAACCACCATCAATAAGGGTTGATTAGACTGGTGCAAGGTGCCCACTAGAATAGTGGACATCATATGCCAGGCTAACTTCTCACATTGGTGTGCAGCGGATGGGATAAGAGCTTGCTGTTGTTTTACCATATAATCTTGAGATATCATTTGAAAGATCACATTAAGGTACCTGTAGGTACATATAAATCAAGTTCTTATAATAAATAAGTTCTACTGAACTTAGCAGTTGTAGGTGTTAAGGGCCTAGAAAACCCGGACTACAACTCCTAGAGAGGTTCTAGTAGGAAACCATTTAGTGTAGGTAGGTGCACACACCACACCTCACTAGAAAATGTCCTTGGAAGCAGGCCCTAGTGGACCTCTTCGAGAAGAAACCCAGAGGGTACCTTCTAAGTATGACTCATTCACTTTTGATGAGTTGAGAAGCCTGTGTGCAGTCAGAAAGTTGAGACAAGGACAGAGTCCAACCCCTTTAACCACCTGGTAGATCTCTTAGTGGCTCATGATGTAGAGAATGCATCAGACCCAGGTAACCATGGTAGTGGAGAGGGGGGCCACCTTTCAGCAGAGGAAAATACCACTGGAGATGATCCATTGGTCTCTGATGAGGATGATGACCAGGAGGCAGCTAATGAAGCTCCCCTGGGCAACCTAGGACTATCTGGAGGTGGAGAGGGCCAAGGGAGGCCCCCTTCCACTCACCCCAGTAGGCCTAACACAGGAAACAGAAGGCACAGATCCCACTCCAGTGGTTCTGATCATTCTGATTCCTTAGTAGGCTCCAGCGCCTCTGCTGAGAGGAGGATGACTTCCCCTCAGAGGAGAGAGCACAACGCTAGGATGAAGGAAGTCAAGCTTAGGATCAAGAGGCAAAAACTTGCCCTTGCAAAAGAGACCCTAGCTCTTGAAAGAGAGAAGTAGTTGTGTGGGCTAGAGCCCACAGGTGGCAGCATAGTACCTAGAGATAGGGAAAGGTCTCATGACCATAGACACCTGAACAAGAATGTCCCTCCCTATCATGTTGGGGATGACATCCACAAATGGATAACTGCTTTGGTAAGGGCCTGCAAAGTGCAAAAGGGCCCCAAGGAGCAGTGGGCACCAATCTTGTGGCTCTCCTTGGCAGACAAAGGCAGAGATAAGCTCCTGACAGTTAGTGAACAGGATGCTGACAACTACAATGACCTGAAGAGTACTCTGATAGATGGGTTTGGCTTAACCACTGAGCAGTACAGGTTGCTGTTCAGAGATACCCAGAAGACACAGACTCAGGACTGGACTGACTTTGTAGATTGTGCTACTAAGGTTTTGGAAGGCTGGTTACTGGGCAGTAAGGTTAATGACTATACAGGATTGTATCATTTGATCACGAGAGAACAAATTCTAAACAACTGTCAGAACCAGTTATTGCATCAGCACCTGGTTGACTCTGATCTGACCTCTCCCCAAGAATTGGGAAAGAAGGCAGAAAATAGGTCAGAACCAGGGTGAAGCAAAAGGTACAGAACCAAGGTGGTGTTCAGTAGAAGCAAGACCAAAAGGGTGGGGAGCAAGCAAAAGACCAGAAGTCTTCTCAAGGTCCCCAAAACGCTTCTAATGGTGGGGGTTCCCAACAATCAAAAAAAAAGAAGGTCCTAAGAAACCATGGTGCAAAGTATGTAAGGTAACTACTCACTGGACCAGTGAATGCACCAAGAAGGAGGCAGCTCCAGCCACCATTGCCCCTAAGGCAACTGTTCACCCTAGTACAGCTAATAGTGGTAGTTCTCGACAGAAGGGTGTAGTAGGGTTAACCCTGGGAACTGAGATGGATTCTGGCCTAGTAAGAATACCAACTCAAGCTGTTCTTGTCTGTGATGTGGACATGGCTATGTCCTCTACTGTGAGCCCCAGTAACTTGGGCAACACAGACAGACTCCTTTAATTAATAACTAAGTGGCTCAGGCCTACAGGGACACTTGTGCTAGTGTCACAATGGTGACACCCAGCTTTGTGGACCCTGGACAGATAATACTCGGTGGCAATTACCTAGTGACCAATGCAAGCAATGTCACTACCACCCATAGTATGCCAATTGTTAATTTCTCCTGGGGAGGGGTAACTGTCCTCAAAAGAGTTGTTAGTTCAGACCTCCCTGTAGAATGTTTGCTTGGCAATGGCCTAGAAACTTCAGTCTGGTCTGAAGTGGAGTATAGGACTCATGCAGAAATGTTAGGTATATCAGCACATGTCCTTGCTGTGACCAGGTCACAGGTCAAAAATTGCAACACTGAACAGGCCCTGGATCCAGAAATAATGTACCAGTTGCCTACCAGGAGGAGAAGCGGTTGGGTTAAGGCAGCACCTTCCCCCTTGCCTCAGGAAGAGAGTCAGACTTCACAGGAAGCTGATTGTGAGACCCAGGAGGAAACTGTCCTAGAAGAGCTTGAGCCTGATCAGGTTGAGTTTCTTGGGACAGGGGGACCCTCCAGGGCGTATCTGAGACAGGCGCAGTTGGACTGCCCTTCTCTTGAACCCTTCAGACAGCTGGCTGCTGCTGAGGCTGTGGGGAATGCTAGTGGGACCCACGTCTATTGGGATGATAGGCTCCTGTATTCAGAGGCTAGCGACCCCAAGCCTGATGCTTCCAGGAGGTTGGTCATACCTTTGGCATTCAGGGGCTTCCTTCTCACACTAGCCCATGATATTCCCCTTGCAGGACATCTAGGCCAGAACAAGACTTGGGACAGGCTTGTCCCTCACTTTCCCTGGCCCCACATGTCAGAAGACACCAAGGAGTTTTGTCGCTCCTGTGTCACCTGCCAAGCCAGTGGCAAATCAGGTGGCACCGCAAAGGCCCCCCTAATACCACTACCTGTGGTGGGGTTCCCTTTGAAAGTGTAGGGATTGACATTGTTGGACCAATGGATCCCCAAACAGCCTCTGGGCACAGGTTTATTCTTGTGGTAGTGGAGCATGCCACCAGATACCCAGAAGCTATTCCCCTAAGGACCACAACATCACCTGGTGTGGCAAGAGCCCTCCTGGGTGTTTTCTCAAGAGTTGGTTTTCCAAAGGAGGTTGTCTCAGACAGAGGTGCAACCTTTACGTCTGGATATTAGACTGCTATGTGTAAGGAGTGTGGCGTGAACTACAAGTTCACCACACCCTATCATCCACGGTGCAATGGTCTGGTGGAGAGATTCAACAAGACCTTAAAGGACATGATTAAGGGTTTACCTGAAAAGCTTAGGCGAAGATGGGACATCCTACTGCCCTGCCTTTTGTCTGCTTACAGAGAAGTCCCACAGAAGCGGGTTGGCTACAGCCCTTTTGAACTTCTGTGTGGGCATCCTGTGAGAGGACCCCTTTGTCTGGTGAAGGAGGGATGGGAGTTACCGCTCAAACATCCCAAGCAAGACATTGTGGACTATGTACTTGGTCTCCGCTCCAGAATGGCTGAGTACATGAAAAAGGCATCCAAAAACCTTGAGGCTAGTCAGGAATTGCAAAAGGCCTGGCATGACCAAAAGGCTGTGCTGACTGTTTACCAGCCAGGACAGAAAGTGTGGGTGTTGGAGCCAGTGGCCCCAGCAGCTCTCCAAGACAAATGGTCTGGACCCCACACTATTGTTGTGCAAAAGGGAGAAGTAACCTATTTGGTTGATCTTGGAACTCCCAGGAGCCCCCACAGGGTGCTTCATGTCAACAGATTGAAACCATATGTTGACAGGACAGACATTGGCTTGCTCATGGCTACAGATGAGGGACAGGAGGAGGAGAGTGACCCTCTCCCAGACCTGCTTTCTCAGAACCCTGGTGATGGTTCAGTTGATGGTGCAGCCTTGGCAGGCAGCCTCACTGACCAAAGGCAACAGGACTGCAGACAAGTTCTACAGACCTACAGACATATGTTTTCTCTGACTCCAAGTCAGACTACCTGGTGCACTCATGAAGTGGACACTGGGGCAGTCTGCCTGTTAAAAGTAAGATTTACAGGCAACCTGATCATGTCAGGGACTGTATCAGGACAGAGGTCCAAAAGATGTTGGAGTTGGGATTCATTGGCCCTCAGAGAGCCCTTGGGCCAGTCCAGTAGTCCTGGTGCCTAAACCTCACACCCAAGATGGTAAGAGATAGATGAGGATTTGCATGGATTACAGAGGCCTCAATGCTGTCACTAGGACAGATGCCCACCCAATACCAAGGGCAGATGAACTCATTGACAGATTGGCATCTGCCAAGTTTTTGAGTACATTTGACTTGACAGCTGGCTACTGATGCAAAATGAACTATGTTGAAATCAAGAAAAATTAAAAAGTATGAAAAGTGATGGTATGATTAATTAGTTTAATTTGAAAAACAGAACAGGTGTGGGATTACACCGAGTGAACAGTGCATGATTGGACTAACCTTCTGGCTAGTCTTACCTATACTTTAATCTAGGAGTGACAACCCTCTACAATCATTGCACCAATTGACAAGAAGGTCTAAACATTAATAAATTATGAGTGCTCCTCGTGCATCCTTCATTCATTGGCCCTCCAAACTGACACCACAGGCTGATCACTCAGCGTGGGTAAGGTGGTGTAATCACCCCTTAGTTAGATATAGTATACCTATATCTACCTTTACATATAGACACATATACACATAAAATTCACTCCTATGGTAGGCCCCGATAATCCTGGAGGCAGAGTGCTTGGTTTTATGTGAGAGGGTGCCCTAGCATGAACTGAGCCCCTCTGCAGCTTTCGGAACCATCTCCTTATAGCTGTTCTATGATTTAGCCTTACCATATACTCTTAAGTGCATTATAATCCTCGCGGTTAATGCTAACTTTGGTTTGCCTTTATCAAAACAGGTCGTGAAAGGTGTTAAACACTTTGGAATACTACCCCCCGCCAATTCTGGCAGCGGGAGTAGCATTCCACCCTTCTAGAGGGAAAAGACATGTATGTTACTGCTTTACCCGGTTAAAGTTAAACAGAGCCTCAGCATCACAAAATGGATGCTGCTGCCACAGACAAGAGTCTGACCACCTGGTGCTGGGGGAAACTCCAGCAAGGGCGGCCTGGACAATAGGTTTCCTGTCCAGGGAGGTGCCAGCACCTCCCCAGACATGGGTTATGTGTATTGGGGCAGGGAGGGCTGCATTCAGTGAACGCATCTAGACATTGCCTGGGGCACAGAAGGTGCTCCATGCATAGCCCGGTTCAAACCAGTTGCTGGGGCACTCCAGCCCCAGCTCTGGCGCGAAACTGGACAAAAGGAAAGGGGTGTAACCACCCCCTTCTCAGGTCCACCCATAGGAGGGACCTAGGCATGTAATCCAGACCCCATTCTTAGTATAAGTATAGGAGCTGTGTCCCCAGGACTTTAGATTATCCTGGATAGAAACTTTGATACAGAACTCTTGGACCTTCCACATTCTATTCTGACTATAAGACGGAAGACATCTCCCTTGTGGTCAAGAAGTGACCACCCTGTGCAAACAGGCACCACCAGTAACTTGCCGGTCTGCTTTGTCGACGCTCCCACCGGAACCCAAAGACTCAGCGACACAGGAACTGGATTCTCAGACTTCTCTAACTCCGACCCACATCCACAGCAAAGCTGAGACCCGTGGCGGACACGAGAGACGTGCAACCGGACACCCTGGACATCCTGCATTTTGCTAACTGCTCGACTACCGAGGTACCCTCGCAGTTGTGCATTGGGGTACGACAAGCCCCAGACCCGAGCGCCATCTGCACCGAAGCTCAGCCCTCCACACTCCGCGAGTGCTGCGTGGGGCCTGCACTTGCATTTCAGCTCGACGCGTCTTCCTGGTTCCTTGCCCGTTGGCTAATGAGCCCTCTGAAGACTTTTCTTTTGAACTAAACTGCTTTCCTGGTTGCTCCAGGCTTGCTCCAGCTTCCCTTCAAAGGAGAAGCGCCACAGACCTTGCTGGTCTGCAACAGAGCCAATCTCAACATCCTGCGTGGGTTGCGGTTGCCAAGGTTTGTTGGGCTTGTTGGGTTCAATCCGGATACCGACACCACAGTCAACTAGATCCGTCGTGGGACAGCTCGTATCCAGCTCCTGGTCATCGTGGTTGCCTCCTGTACCTCGTGGCTGAAGAGACAAGCTCACCTTTTTCACCTTCAAGCATGCAACATCGCCTGGTTCCTTCCTGGTCACTGGCTAGTGACCCAGAGTCTGCCCCCTCTGCTTTCAGGTTCTACAGATCTTCGATCCACCCTTGGATCCACCCGGACACATTTCCTCTGGTCGCCTGCAGCACTTCTCTGCAGATCTCCATAGAAAACTACGACGAAACCCGACACCAAAAGGCACCTTTGCACCCGGCTTCCCTGGGTGAGGTAACACGAGTACTCCGGTGCTCCCGTGGGTCTTGACTCTCGAAGTGTCCTAGTCCAAAGGGGTTTCATTCGAGTCCATCCGGAAGTGTCCTTAAACAGTAACTTTGTGGAGGAGCCGAGCCAACGACCAAAATGGCCGCTTGAAGATCGGCTCCGGCCGACCTCCGCCTCCTGACTCACCATCCTGCCCATAATCCTGTCCCCCGACCCGTCCGACGGGTGGGGTAACCAAAGCAACGCCTGCTGAGACACTCCTGGGTCTCCAGGGTGCCCCGGTGATCGCGCTGCCTTGCTCGGCAGTTTGCAGCCTGCGGCCGTGGAAAGCCGGGGACTCGAGTGCCTGCGGTCCCCCGGCCGTAATCCAACAACAGCGGCTGCCGGAGGGGGCCCGAGTCGGGCTGCGGGGGCCGCGGGCTGCTTTTCCCCTTAGGCCCTGATTACTACTCTGGGCCCCCCCCCGGACATGGGGGGAGCCTGAAAAGGGGCTTGCTGCGGACTTGCCCCCTGTTCTGAGCCCCGATGTGCCTTCTCCAGTGGGGTTGCGGACCGTGCCCCGGCTGCTTTGCGGGCGCCTGACACCGGGCGGCTGCCCTGTTTCGAGGACTTTCCTGGTGGGCCGCGGTGAGGCCCTATCGCGGTGACCCGCCCAGAATTCGATGTGGTAGCGGCAGGGGACGGTCGGTCCCCTCGTGTGAACGGTGGGTCCCCGCGGAGGGCCAGGATTTGGTGAGGTGCTATCTTGTGATCTGGGGACCACGCTGGGCCCGTGTGCCTATCCCGGAGCCCGGATTGGGTGTAGCTATTTATCCTGAGTGCCCGGCACTCCGGGTGGTCCCTCCTTTGCCCGGTGGTCCACGGCTGGAGTCGAGCGGAGCACTGTGTGCGCCTGTGGAGATACTTGGCCCGGTTGCTGTTGCTGCTGTGGGGCCGGGTCCGGACTTGGTTTGTGGCTCCGTGGGTGAGGGCATCGGTCCCTTTGTCCGGCGGCTGGACCCTGCACGATAGCCGTTGCCCCCCCACAGCTTATTCCTGCGTGGGACGGCGGAAGCCCTTGGGGGGGGGCACCATGGCGACTAAGACAGATTCTGAGAGACAAGCCCCCAAGACCACCAGGGGTGCCAGGCAGGTGCAGTCTAATAAGCTGGATAGATACACTATGCTCAAGGGGTCACCTCTCAAGTCTAAGAAGGGTCCTGGCAGAGGCTCTGATGACCGCTCGAAGGAAGAGGAGCCGTCCTTGAGGGACCTCATGGCGGCTATCACTGGGGTGCGGACGTCCCTGGGCCAGCAGATGGAGACTCTTGATACCAAACTAGACACTGTCTCAATAGGAATGGGGCTGATCAGGGTGGACCTCTTGAAGGCGAATAAGAAAGTCAAAACGCTGGAAGTAAAAACAACAAGCCTTATTGACGACGTGAACCAGTTGCAGCAGGAGGTGCGTGCTCTTAGGGCCTCAAGGGAGTCTACGGATCGTCGGCTTGATGAGTATGAAGGGCAGGCCCGACGCAACAATGTTCGCATCCTATGCGTCCCGGAAAAGGCTGAAGGGTAGGCTACGGATCTATTTGTCGAGAACCTCATCCTTAATCATCTCAAGCCTACGGGCCTAAGTAAGTTTTTCACGGTGGAGAGCGCTCACAGGGTGCCGGGTGGCGGGCCCCGGGTAGGGGCGAATCCTAGACCGATCATAGCACGTGTCCTCAACTTTCGTGACGGGAAGCTATCCTGCAAGCGGCCCGTGCGGCGAACCCTCTGGAATATGAGAATGCGACACTCCTGTTCTTTCCGGACTTCACTCAGGCTTTCTAGAAACAAAGGCAGCGGTTCTTGTTGATCAAAAAGAAGCTAAGGGACAAGGGCATGAGGTATGCATTGATGTTTCCTGCCCGTCTCCGCGTGGAGCTGGATGGGAAGACCTGGTTTTTCGATAATCCTGACGTTGCGGCGGACTGGCTAGACACCATTCAGCAGCCGGACCAGGAGTCCCGCGGTCAAGGGGAAGCTGAGGAACAATGACTTGATGTAGCGCGAGACCAACAGGGGGTTTTTGTTTATTGTTTTTGGGGATGTTCCAGCGGGGGCTAATACTAGTATTGCCGGCAGATTCGTGTTCACACGTCATTGTGTTATTTTATGATGCGGGTATATCCACATAGAGTTGGGTGGGGGAGCAAGACCGTAGGCCCTCCTCTATTTTCTACTTTTAGATTTTTGTGGTGTAGTTGGGGGGAGACAGGCACACTGCTAGTTGGAGATGAGCGAAAGCTGTATGCAGGGGTGCAGGGAGGGGGGGTGGGGTCTGTTCGGGGAGTGTTTTGGTTTTTTGTATGTCTTTTTCGTTCGCACTGGGTACCGTGAGTCGATCTTGTAATTTCATGGTGTAATGATGTCCTCCGATAAAAGGGTGGTTGGGATCTCCGCATTGAGTTTGAATGTGAATGGACTTGGGGACAAGATCAAGAGAGGTATGATTAGCCAGCTGATCTGAAGACACTCCCCGGATGTGGTGTTGTTACAGGAGACTCACCTCATGGGTACGCGATGCATGGCGCTTCACAGAGGGGGATATAAATTGGTTACACATTCTGGTTTTACATCTGGGTTGAGAGGGGTTGGGATATTGGTTAAGAACTCCTTCCCACTGGCCATCCAGGCTACATGGACCGATAATAGGGGTAGATATGCTGGGATTTCGGGTCTGTGGGAGGGGCGGACAGTTACCCTTCTATCAGTATATGTTTCACCGGCCCTTCAGACTGATACTTTTCACGACCTGGGCAAGATTTTTCTGACGTTGCCTGTTGGGGTGCTGATTGTTGGTGGTGATTTTAATGCAGTTATGTGTGGGGAGGCTGATAGATACCCGGCGGGTGCTCTGTTGCCGTCCCGGAGATGGTTGGCTGACTTTGTGGAGACTACTGGTCTGATTGCTGGATAGAGACTCAAAAATCCCAGTGAATCTCAATAGACTCAGCCTCGGCTGCACACAAGTCCCTTTCCAGGATAGACTATGTATTGGTGCCGGCGGCGCAGGCAGCGTGGGTCAGGGAGGTGTGGCACTTGACGAGGGGGGTCTCGGATCACCCGTAGGTCTGGATCGGTTTAGATATTGGAGGGCACGACGTGGCTAGGGTGGCACCTATTAGCGCCTGGCGGTTGCGAGACCCTGCAGCAAAAAAGGAGATTGTGCGTGTTGCGGACAGTTATTTTCAGGAAAACGTCGGAACGGTGGACTCTAAATGCTCCCTATGGGAAGCCTACAAAACGGTCATAGAGGGGAATTGCTATCGTTTATCTCTGGGAAGAAAAGGAAGGGCCGTGCGGAGATGGATAGAGTGGAATCGGGTCTGCAGGCGTTGGAATGGGAGGTGTCGCTTGACTACACCCCGGAGGGAATACACCGCCTGAGCCTCCTTAGGTATGAGTATAAGAGCTTGGCGCGTGATGGAGCGAGAGCGCAGCTGGCAGATACCCAGAGCAGGGTGAACGAGCATGTAGATAAGGCTGGGAAATTAATCGCCTGGTTGGAAAAGGGGGAGTGGGCGTCGCGGTTAGCAACCCGACGGCTCGGATAAAATAAATGATCCGCAGAAGATTGCGGACATGTTCGCTGGTTACTATGCTGCGGTGTATACTGCCGAGTGTGATTATACGGAGTCCGAAAACGTGGACATGATCCGGGATATTCCAATGCCCACCCTCTCGGATGAAGATGGGGACTAGCTGGACTCGCCATTTACGAACGACTAAGTGGCCCAGGCTATTAGGGGGGTTCGCTCAGGAAAGGCCTCCGGGTCCAACAGGCTCCCCATTGAGCTCTTTAAAGTAAATGCAAATAAACTGGCTCCCTTTGTCAAGGATATGTTAAGTGAAAGCAGGGAGCGGGGCCAGCTTCCTTATGACCAGCGTGTCGCGAATATTGTAGTTATATAAAAAGAGGGCTAACCGAAAATGGAATGTTCTTCGTACCGGCCACTCTCCTTATTGAACGCTGAGCCGAAGGTCTTGGCGAAGCTGCTTGCGACCCATCTTGTCAAGGTCATCACAACACTGATTCACCCGGATCAGTCCGGTTTTATGCCCCGCCGTAACACAGCCCTTAATTTACGCAGATTACACGGAGTTCTGGGCGGGGCTTCTCAGATACAGGAGCAGACTGTTCTGCTGTCACTGGATGCCACCATGGCATTTGATAGAGTGGAGTGGCCTTATCTCTTTGCTGTCTTGAATAAGTTCGGCTTCGGTCCAGAGTTCGCTTCCTGGGTCCGCCTCTTGTACTCCTACCCTCTGGCCCGTGTGGTTGTAAATAACCATAGGTCAGCTGATTTTGCTTTAGGGAGGGGCACCCGGCAGGGTTGTTCCCTCTCCCCACTGTTATTTGCTTTGGCGCTGGAACCCCTGGCGGCGTGGGTTCGTTGGGACAGATCGATCAGGGGCCTCAGGTGGACGTCCAAGTGGGAGGATAAAATACCGCTTTATGCTGATGACATATTATTGTATTTGACCTCCCCCCGGACTTCACTCTCGGCGTTTTTAGACGTACTGGCGGTGTTCGGTAGATACTCCGGATTCGCCATTAATTGGGCGAAATCGGTCCTTTTTGTCTTAAGTGGTGATCCTCCGGCTATTCCTGCGGGCTGCCCGGTTAGGCTGGAGGCGGAGGGGTTCAAGTATCTCGGCATCTTTGTGTCCCTGGATCCGCAGAGTAGGTTCACTAATAATTTGTTGCCGCCTCTGGCCAGGCTCCGGCGGAATGTTGTGCGGCGGAAGTCTCTTCCACTCTCCATGCTGGGGCGTTCGGTTCTGTTTAAGATGATGGCCCTTCCCGGCTTCTTGTACGTACTCCAGAATTCCATGGACCCGGTTCCCCTGTCGTACTTTAAGGAGATTGAGTCTCTCCAGAGACAACTCCTCTGGGAGGGTAGGCCCCGAATCGCGTTTGCTAAACTGACACTGCTCTGGTATGAAGGGGGGAACGGCTTACCGAATATCCGTAGGTATTACTGGGCGTCTCAGCTGGCAGCAATTAACCATTCCACCTATGGCTCGCCGCATGACCCTAGAAACGCCATGGACCGTGGCCAGATACCTGGTGGTGAGTTCTCTAGGGCACTATATGCCAGAAGGCGGTGTTTTCCCTTGGTGGGGCCTGCGGCTGTGGCTGTTCAGGTGTGGCATGGTGCTACTCGCTCCCTTAATTGGGAGGGGAAGATAACTATGGCTACACCACTATGGAATGCTGAATGCTTGGGTAGCCTATGGAAGACCAAAGGCTTTGATAAATGGGACCTTATTGGGATCTCCAGGGTAGGTGATATGTGGGGTAAGGATGGGATCCTCACGTTTGAGACTTTGCAGGAGAGGTATCAACTGAAGGGGAGTAAGCGGTTTCGCTACTTGCAGATCAGTCATGCGTTGCTAGCCAGTATTCCTCGGGAGGTGACCCCAGAGGCCTCCACGCTGGAGGATCGGGTGCTGGATGGTCATCTTCCGACTAAAACGATCTCCCTGATTTATAAAAAACCTGTTAATCATATGGGGGACCCTCTAGGTCTAGCGACTCTCAGAGATCAATGGGCAGCTGATGGGCTGATCCTTGATGATGAGGATTGGAGGGAGGCAGTGGCTTCGCCTAGAGTCATTGCTATCCAGATGAGACTCAGGTTGGTGTAATTGAAGATTTATTTATTTATTTATTTAAGGTTTTTATAGAGCGCGTAGTAACCCTTGAGCATCCCAGCGCTTAACCTGAAATCCGGAGGGTGTGGCCGAGAAAGGGGGAAGGATCACGGAAAGAGAAGGGTTTTTAAAGCCTTCCTGAACTGTAGGAGGTTGGGCTCAGTTCTTAGTCTCCGGGGGAGACTATTCCATCGTTTGGCCGTGTGTACCGAGAAGCGGCGTCCTCCAGACCGGGCTTTCCTTACTCTGGGGACGATGATGAGATTCTCTCCGCTTGAGCGAAGGTCTCTTGTTGTTTTGTAGGGGGCAATGAATTCCATGAGGATGGGTGGGCCCTTGCCGTGGAGGGTTTTGTGGGCTAGGCAAAGGGATTTGAAAGCAACCCTTTCTCTGACTGGGAGCCAGTGCAGGAGCTTCAGGGCTGGCTTTGCCGAGGATCTTGCAGGGGTGTGGGTGAGTAAACGGGCGGCAGCGTTTTGTAATCTCTGCAGCGTGTTGAATGTCGCTTCAGGGGCCCCCAGGTAGACTGCGTTGCAGTAGTCTAGCCTCGCCAGGATGAGGCCCTGGATCAATAGTTTCCTTCACCGATGCTATGTCACTGGCCCACGATTGGTGCGCATGGGTTTGGCTGCCAGTGGTGAGTGCAGAAGGAGATGTGGTGAGGCTCGGACATTCCTGCATGTGCTGTGGGATTGTACCCTTATCCCGGAGTATTGGACCGCTGTTCACTGTAAAATACGAGAGGTGTGGGGAGTTGACTTTGAGTTGGAGGCACGGCGTTCTCTCTTGATTGTTTGGGAACCAACTGATCTTACGTCTCACGGAAAGGTATGGGCCTCGCTAGCATGTGCTATTGCCAAGCGTAACATTGCTCAATTATGGGGGGGGCGGCTCAACCGCCCTCTCTCGGGAAATGGATGGGGGACCTGGACTGGTGTATGTATAGAGAGTGCTGTGGATGTGGCCAGGGGGAGAACAGGAAGTGGGGGAAAATTTTGGGGGCTTGGAATGTATATAGAGGGGACCCGTAGATCATTATTTGTATTAAATTTTTTTGTGATTAAGAGGATGTGACATCATTTAGTAATTTGCTTTACCGGAACCCAGTGTATTTTATGGTTTGTATTTATGATTTATTTTTGTGTGTTTTAATAAAAAGATTTATAAAAAAAAAAAAAAAAAAAAACAGTAACTTTGTAACTTCATTGTTTCCCATTATAAGGTAATGGTAACTCACAACTGTGTTTAGACACTGCACGCGTCTCCCGTGGGCCTCCTACTTCCTAACCTTTGGTTGTTTAGTGTAGTCCCAGCGATTCTACAGGCCCTGGGCCTGCTGTCTAACTCTCACGTGGTTCTTATACCACTTCTTTAGTATATGGTTTGTGAGGCCCCTAGGGCATACCTGTATTTGTGCAACTTATTGTATTTTAATTGAGTAACTTGTGATGTACTTCGACCTCTGACCTCATAAAGAGTGCAGAGAGGTTGGGTTTAGAATAAATACATATATATTTGATAGGTACCTTGTGTGGTGTCCTTTCATTTGGTGTTCAAGGGATTATAATTGATAAAACAGCTTGCTTCAAATGCTCTCTGAAGTCTTAGCCTAAGACTGCTGGTCCATGCTACCACTAGGATAGCTTGTCTATAAGGTTGACTTTACAACCACCATCAATAGAGGTTGATTAGACTGGTGCAAGGTGCCCACTAGAATAGTGGACATCATATGCCAGACTAACTTTTCAAGGTGGTGGTATTGGTGATGGTGGTGGTATTGACAGTGGTGGTGGTATTGGCAGTGGTGGTGGTATTGGCGGTGATGGTATTGGTAGTGCTGGTGGTGGTATTGGTGATGGTATTGATGGTGGTGGTATTGTGGTGGTATTGGAGGTGGTGATGGTGGTATGTGTTGTGATATTGGTGGTGGTGTTGTTAATATAACAGGCTTTTGAAAACAACCTGTCAGGTGGCTCTAGTACAGCTGACATGTAACACAGATGTGCTGTTGTCAGCTTCAGCCCATTAGCACAGGATTTTGTGCTACTTAGAATTCACATGACTTAATTTGCTAATCATTTCTAAATCCGTTTTACTTGAGAGAGGGTTGAAACAGACACAAGATAATGACAGGTTAAAGTGATTGAAATCAGGTGCCCGTGCCACGGGGGACGCTGTGCAGCTTAAGACAACAGAAGCGGTTTCAGCTGAAGCAACGCATGTCCGGCCTGCTGTAAGAGATACTCAAAGTAAATAATGCTTACAGACTAAATAACAGGTCCTGTGTAACAACTGAAGTAAAAGGGCCATTTGTTATGGGAGGGTACAAATGAAAACAAGGCCATACTAAGGAGGGACTACCAAGCCTATTAACAAATCCAAAGGCAATATTTACGAAAGACAATGACACAAGCCAATGAAAAATGTGGGAGGAGAGTGGGCGCGGCTTCTCTCCCATACTCTACTACAGTAGTCTCACAGAGCGAGCAGTGCTTGTGCGCTGCCACTAGGCTCGACCTAAAAAGTAATTTTAATATTAACATCAGAGCAAAAGGTTGCTCTTCAACACGCATTATGTACATTACCAACAAAAGGCATCAGCAGTACACAAGTGCGAAAAGAGAATTCCTGAACAAGAAATGGGACAGACTTCGCCAAGCAGGACAAATCAAGGTCTTCCAAGAGATGCTCGTGGATTGTGGGGAGTTTAGACAAAATATCAAGTTGCAAATATCGATGAACAAGAATATCGAGTTTAAAATATCGTGACATGGAAACATCGATGTCAAGAATATGGATTTGAAATGAAGTACGCTATGCTGTTCCCTACGAAACTGCGTGGGGAGGAAGAGGGCAAGAGCTGAACCTTCACAGACCCCGCAGGGGCAATGGACTGGCTAGATGGCTGGCGAAAAGTAGGAGAGAAAGGATATCTGGAGCAAAAAGAATGACGAGGGCTGGAGACACAGAACAGGCAAAAACCAGTTCACGGATGGGAAGATCTATACTTCGCTGTGACTTCTGAAAACACCCAGAAACCCTGTTCTCAGGCTCGACTAGTTGACAATCACCTAAAGGTTCATATTGTGCTGCATCACCATTGAGGGGGCAGGGCGGGTTTTGAGTTTGACATGGACCTGTTAATATATCTATGCCCAGTATGGCCGGCCACCGGTTGAGATGGAGCGGGACTGCATTATGGACCTGAGGAATCACTTTACGGGACTGTGATGAGTATATTTTACTGTATACAATGGTTCCTGTAGCTTAAAAAGTTGAGAATCTAAAGAAGGGATAGGAGGGACGGGTTGAGCCTACGTTTCCTCCATTTCAGGGGTGGGAGGGCGACTGGCACTCTGCACTGTTGGGAAAGCGGGTCACCGGATTCCGTCATGCAGGGAGGCAAGGAGGGAGGTCGATAGTTTAGTTTGTAGTCTAAGTTTGGTACAGCAATGCAACATTAATATAAGGTCACAACTGACGCTTGACTCGTGTACATGGGTGCTTGATAATCTCATAATGAGGTCTTGGGAATAACTCTTCTGTCTGCTTTCATGCAACACTTTATGGCTGATATATCGGCAAACGCGCAACACGACCACTTACAATATTGCATCATCACTGTAATTCTGGCGAGATGGGTATTCCATTACTGATACACAAGGTTCACACTTGTATCTCTACTAATGGGGTCAAACGCGGAACTTACGTTCCTGACATGGAACGTAAACGGACTTGGGGACAAACTGAAGGGAGGAATAGTCCTCTAATACGTGAAGAGACAGGCTCCCGATCTGGCCCTTTTGCAGGAAACCCACCTGATTGGTAATATTTGTAAGGCCCTAAGAAGATGGGGTTATCAATTGATTGCACACGCAGGGTTCACTTCATGTGCCCATGGGACAGGGGTGCTTCTGCAGGGAAACTGCCCCTACATGGTTAAGAAAACTTGGACTGACGAACAGGACAGATTTGTGGTGGTGTCCGGTTCCTGGGAAGGGAAAACACTTAACTTGCTTCCGGTCTATGTCCCTCCTCATTGCAGCAGTCCACTCTGCAAGACCTTAGCAAATTTATCCTTGCCCATCCAATTGGCACGTTAGTGATTGGGGAGACTTTAACCTCACAATAGATGGCTCACTGGACCGTTTACCCCCGCGTATAGATTCTGTCTCTGGGTCTAAGCTAGCTGAATTTCTCTTGGCTTTAGGCCTGGTGGACATCTGGTGACAACTAAACCCCACAATTCTATGTCAGGAACGGAGGCTCCGATTATGCTGTTCTTTCTTCGCTTTAATAATAACATTTTTCCACAGCAGCTTCAAAAAAGTCATCAACATTTTTTATCCCAATGAAGGGAAAAACAATCCAAAAGAAGAAACAATCAAACTAAACTAACCGTGAGTCCATAAGGTAGCATCAACCATAAGTCCTTGTACAATGTCTACACATCCAAGAAGACCCCTCAGCAACGTTGTCCTTCCTCTTTCTTCGCTGCTCCGCAGCGTCAGATAAGTCACTTTTTGTGCTCTTTCTGAACTCTCTGGACTTTACTGTGTTTGTATTATTATTGTGATATGGGGCGGTTGGGTCCTTTTTGGCCTATTTAGGCGGGACCCTGTCACGTCTGTGGGGAATCTTTGAACGTTTTTTCCCTTGCAGATTCCTCTGGCCGCGCAAGCGATCTTCGCTCCTTTCGCGGCGGTCCCAGAGTGCGGTTTTCATTTCAGGCCGCTAGGGGGAGCTCCTGCCTCTCGTTGGTCTCCGCAACGCGTCTTCTCAGAGGAAGAGACGCGCCGAGAGACCAACGGTCCGGTGAGCCATGTCTCTGTTTGCTGCCAACTTGAACAGCCCCTTGGGGGTTCGTATTGCAGCGCAGCCGCGAGAGTCAACGGCGGGCAAGTTTTGACAGCATTTTCTACGGCCCGACGGGGGTCCGTATTGCAGCGCAGCCGCGAGTATCGCCTGCTGGCAAGTTTTGATGGCACTGAGCTCCTGTAGAGCCTTTTGTGCGCTTGGTGGCGGCTAGGTCCTGTCAGTTTCTCTGGGGGCCCGTGCGCTGGAGGTGGGTGCCACCTTCCATTGGGGTTTTATTCCTGTACCAAAAGGCTTTGCAGTCCTGTTTGACTGCCCATATTATAAAAAGGGGAAAGTGGAAAGGTTCATGGTAGACACGTTATTAGTGTCCTTTTTTAACCCACTTGGCAGTTCATATTAGAGTTTTCTGTATTAAATACAATAGTGTTGCATGCATTTTCATTAAAGGGGGACAACAGGATTAGTGTGGGGTTGTTTCCCCCTGTGCCAACTTCATTCTTTTGCAGTTAAGGGACAGGCTTAGAGATAAATAGATTTACTATCTTCTTAGGGTGCAGTTGACATTGTAAGACCATGAGCAACGAGGAGTAGTGCATGCATGATGTTGTAGGTCCTATGGAGGAGCGTTTATCTAACCGCATTATCGCAGAATGTGCTAAGTTTGCTTACTCCCACTTGGACCTCCAGATATCGACGCCCACCGTACCCCAGGGGGAGGGTCCCTCATTACCTAAAAAGGGCCACATGGAGGAGTGCCCGGGAGAGTGCCAAGGGATGGTTAAGGACGCTTTTGACTGCCTCAAGAGTGCATTCCTCGCAAAGACGTCCATCCCACTGCCTGTGCCTTCCCAGGCCCGACCCCCGCGGGATCCGTTGGGCCTGATGGGGGTTCACCTGCGGATTTGGATGATGAGGAAGGGCCTTTGCGGTCGTGGCGACTACCCAGTTCTGCCGCCGTATTGCCTCAGTATTCCTCGGGCATGCTGGATCCAGATGAAATCGTTCATCCGCGGTTGGCGGCCTGGACTCCTGGGGAAAAGGTGGCTAAGTTTGTGTCGGGTAGCCTCTGCAAGCCCTTGGAGAAGGATGCTAGGGGTTGTTTGAGGGTCGAGTGCCCTCGTCAAACTTTGGAGGGGAAGGTGGCCCTTACACCGGAGCTTGACTCCAAGATGGCCACCTTCATGGCCAAGTTTACAAAAGGATCCCCGTAAGGGTATAGACCGCTCCTGGCGTTCCTGTCAGGACAAGCCCCAATGACAAAGATTTTCGATATGGCGGAGGAGGCGAAGGTGACAGGTTCCACCATATCTTCCGAGGTTCTTTCGAACTGGGCTCAGCGGGCGATTATCTTCTTGGGTAACTCCAACTGTGCTCTGTCGACTGAACGTAGGCGCCCACTCCTGATAAAGTTGGGCAATTTGGCTTCCTCGGGGGCAGGTGCGGTGCCACAAGGGGGCCTCTTTGGAGATCCTTTTGTGAAGCAACTTGGAAAATTTGTGGCCACTTTCACTAGTTTGGACAAGGCCCAGTCCAACATTAAACAGGTTTTCCACTCTCGTTTTTCCAATGGGGCCGGTCGTAATAGGGACCGAGCGACCGGCTGCGATGGACAACACAATCCCGGTAGGGGACAAGGATCCGGGCGGGGTCAGTATAACACCACCGCCAATTTCACCAACTTTTACCCGACCAGAGGACAAAGCTTCCGTGGCCTTGGAGGATACAAAAACAACGCAGGCGGTCCTGCACCCAGCGGTAAGTCTAATTTCCCCTTCTCAAGTCCGTATGCTAATTGAGTAACTTGTAATGTACTTCGACCTCTGACCTCATAAAGAGTGCAGAGAGGTTGTGTTTAGAATAAATACATATATATTTGATAGGTACCTTGTGTGGTGTCCTTTCATTTGGTGTTCAAGGGATTATAATTGATAAAACAGCTTGCTTCAAATGCTCTCTGAAGTCTTAGCCTAAGACTGCTGGTCCATGCTACCACTAGGATAGCTTGTCTATAAGGTTGACTTTGCAACCACCATCAATAAAGGTTGATTAGACTGGTGCAAGGTGCCCACTAGAATAGTGGACATCATATGCCAGACTAACTTTTCAAGGTGGTGGTATTGGTGATGGTGGTGGTATTGACAGTGGTGGTGGTATTGGCAGTGGTGGTGGTATTGGCGGTGATGGTATTGGTAGTGCTGGTGGTGGTATTGGTGATGGTATTGATGGTGGTGGTATTGTGGTGGTATTGGAGGTGGTGATGGTGGTATGTGTTGTGATATTGGTGGTGGTGTTGTTAATATAACAGGCTTTTGAAAACAACCTGTCAGGTGGCTCTAGTACAGCTGACATGTAACACAGATGTGCTGTTGTCAGCTTCAGCCCATTAGCACAGGATTTTGTGCTACTTAGAATTCACATGACTTAATTTGCTAATCATTTCTAAATCTGTTTTACTTGAGAGAGGGTTGAAACAGACACAAGATAATGACAGGTTAAAGTGATTGAAATCAGGTGCCCGTGCCACGGGGGACGCTGTGCAGCTTAAGACAACAGAAGCGGTTTCAGCTGAAGCAGCGCATGTCCGGCCTGCTGTAAGAGATACTCAAAGTAAATAATGCTTACAGACTAAATAACACGTCCTGTGTAACAACTGAAGTAAAAGGGCCATTTGTTATGGGAGGGTACAAATGAAAACAAGGCCATACTAAGGAGGGACTACCAAGCCTATTAACAAATCCAAAGGCAATATTTACGAAAGACAATGACACAAGCCAATGGAAAATGTGGGAGGAGAGTGGGCGCGGCTTCTCTCCCATACTCTACTACAGTAGTCTCACAGAGCGAGCAGTGCTTGTGCGCTGCCACTAGGCTCGACCTAAAAAGTAATTTTAATATTAACATCAGAGCAAAAGGTTGCTCTTCAACACGCATTATGTACATTACCAACAAAAGGCGTCAGCAGTACACAAGTGCGAAAAGAGAATTCCTGAACAAGAAATGGGACAGACTTCGCCAAGCAGGACAAATCAAGGTCTTCCAAGAGATGCTCGTGGATTGTGGGGAGTTTAGACAAAATATCAAGTTGCAAATATCGATGAACAAGAATATCGAGTTTAAAATATCGTGACATGGAAACATCGATGTCAAGAATATGGATTTGAAATGAAGTACGCTATGCTGTTCCCTACGAAACTGCGTGGGGAGGAAGAGGGCAAGAGCTGATCCTTCACAGACCCCGCAGGGGCAATGGACTGGCTAGATGGCTGGCGAAAAGTAGGAGAGAAAGGATATCTGGAGCAAAAAGAATGACGAGGGCTGGAGACACAGAACAGGCAAAAACCAGTTCACGGATGGGAAGATCTATACTTCGCTGTGACTTCTGAAAACACCCAGAAACCCTGTTCTCAGGCTCGACTAGTTGACAATCACCTAAAGGTTCATATTGTGCTGCATCACCATTGAGGGGGCAGGGCGGGTTTTGAGTTTGACATGGACCTGTTAATATATCTATGCCCAGTATGGCCGGCCACCGGTTGAGATGGAGAGGGACTGCATTATGGACCTGAGGAATCACTTTAAATGTAAATGTAAATGTAAATGTGGGATACTTGTATAGCGCACAGTTACTCTACCCGAGTGTCCCGGCGCTGTAGACCGCTGGGGAACCCGTCCTGGTTTTCCCTGTGAGATGGTCCCTTTTTGGGTATCTCCAGGGTGAAACCAGGCATCCCTGGCGTCTGTGGGGGGCCGTTGTAGAGATGAGGCAAGCTAATGCCCAGAGTTGCCGAGTGTGCTCCCTGGTCGGAGTGGGCACCGATGCGAGAATTATCAGTCCGCTGATCCTGGTCCAAGACCCTGCCGCGTCGGGAATCGAACCCTGGTCCCGGGCCGTTCTCTGCACTCGGGTCTGCCGCCTCTAACCAGTGAGCCACACCTCCCTACTTTACGGGACTGTGATGAGTATATTTTACTGTATAAAATGGTTCCTGTAGCTTAAAAAGTTGAGTATCTAAAGAAGGGATAGGAGGGACGGGTTGAGCCTACGTTTCCTCCATTTCAGGGGTGGGAGGGCGACTGGCACTCTGCACTGTTGGGAAAGCGGGTCACCGGATTCCGTCATGCAGGGAGGCAAGGAGGGGGGTCGATAGTTTAGTTTGTAGTCTAAGTTTGGTACAGCAATGCAACATTAATATAAGGTGACAACTGACGCTTGACTCGTGTACATGGGTGCTTGATAATCTCATAATGAGGTCTTGGGAATAACTCTTCTGTCTGCTTTCATGCAACACTTTATGGCTGATATATCGGCAAACGCGCAACACGACCACTTACAATATTGCATCATCACTGTAATTCTGGCGAGATGGGTATTCCATTACTGATACACAAGGTTCACACTTGTATCTCTACTAATGGGGTCAAACGCGGAACTTACGTTCCTGACATGGAACGTAAACGGACTTGGGGACAAACTGAAGGGAGGAATAGTCCTCTAATACGTGAAGAGACAGGCTCCCGATCTGGCCCTTTTGCAGGAAACCCACCTGATTGGTAATATTTGTAAGGCCCTAAGAAGATGGGGTTATCAATTGATTGCACACGCAGGGTTCACTTCATGTTCCCATGGGACAGGGGTGCTTCTGCAGGGAAACTGCCCCTACATGGTTAAGAAAACTTGGACTGACGAACAGGACAGATTTGTGGTGGTGTCCGGTTCCTGGGAAGGGAAAACACTTAACTTGCTTTCGGTCTATGTCCCTCCTCATTGCAGCAGTCCACTCTGCAAGACCTTAGCAAATTTATCCTTGCCCATCCAATTGGCACGTTAGTGATTGGGGAGACTTTAACCTCACAATAGATGGCTCACTGGACTGTTTACCCCCGCGTATAGATTCTGTCTCTGGGTCTAAGCTAGCTGAATTTCTCTTGGCTTTAGGCCTGGTGGACATCTGGTGACAACTAAACCCCACAATTCTATGTCAGGAACGGAGGCTCCGATTATGCTGTTCTTTCTTCGCTTTAATAATAACATTTTTCCACAGCAGCTTCAAAAAAGTCATCAACATTTTTTATCCCAATGAAGGGAAAAACAATCCAAAAGAAGAAACAATCAAACTAAACTAACCATGAGTCCGTAAGGTAGCATCAACCATAAGTCCTTGTACAATGTCTACACATCCAAGAAGACCCCTCAGCAACGTTGTCCTTCCTCTTTCTTCGCTGCTCCGCAGCATCAGATAAGTCACTTTTTGTGCTCTTTCTGAACTCTCTGGACTTTACTGTGTTTGTATTATTATTGTGATATGGGGCGGTTGGGTCCTTTTTGGCCTATTTAGGCGGGACCCTGTCACGTCTGTGGGGAATCTTTGAACGTTTTTTCCCTTGCAGATTCCTCTGGCCGCGCAAGCGATCTTCGCTCCTTTCGCGGCGGTCCCAGAGTGCGGTTTTCATTTCAGGCCGCTAGGGGGAGCTCCTGCCTCTCGTTGGTCTCCGCAACGCGTCTTCTCAGAGGAAGAGACGCGCCGAGAGACCAACGGTCCGGTGAGCCATGTCTCTGTTTGCTGCCAACTTGAACACCCCCTTGGGGGTTCGTATTGCAGCGCAGCCGCGAGAGTCAACGGCGGGCAAGTTTTGACAGCATTTTCTACGGTCCGACGGGGGTCCGTATTGCAGCGCAGCCGCGAGTATCGCCTGCGGGCAAGTTTTGATGGCACTGAGCTCCTGTAGAGCCTTTTGTGCGCTTGGTGGCGGCTAGGTCCTGTCAGTTTCTCTGGGGGCCCGTGCGCTGGAGGTGGGTGCCGCCTTCCATTCGGGTTTTATTCCTGTGCCAAAAGGCTTTGCAGTCCTGTTTGACTGCCCATATTATAAAAAGGGGAAAGTGGAAAGGTTCATGGTAGACACGTTATTAGTGTCCTTTTTTAACCCACTTGGCAGTTCATATTAGAGTGTTCTGTATTAAATACAATAGTGTTGCATGCATTTTCATTAAAGGGAGACAACAGGATTAGTGTGGGGTTGTTTCCCCCTGTGCCAACTTTATTCTTTTGCAGTTAAGGGACAGGCTTAGAGATACATAGATTTACTATCTTCTTAGGGTGCAGTTGACATTGTAAGACCATGAGCAACTAGGAGTAGTGCATGCATGATGTTGTAGGTCCTATGGAGGAGCGTTTATCTAACCGCATTATCGCAGAATGTGCTAAGTTGGCTTACTCCCACTTGGACCTCCAGAGATCGACGCCCACCGTACCCCAGGGGGAGGGTCCCTCATTACCTAAGAAGGGCCACATGGAGGAGTGCCCGTGAGAGTGCCAAGGGATGGTTAAGGACGCTTTCGACCGCCTCAAGAGTGCATTCCTCGCAAAGACGTCCATCCCACTGCCTGTGCCTTCTCAGGATGATGAGGAAGGGCCTTTGCGGTCGTGGCGACTACCCAGTTCTGCCGCCGTATTGCCTCAGGATTCCTCGGGCATGCTGGATCCAGATGAAATCGTTCATCCGCGGTTGGCGGCCTGGACTCCTGGGGATAAGGTGGCTAAGTTTGTGTCGGGTAGCCTCTGCAAGCCCTTGGAGAAGGATGCTAGGGGTTGTTTGAGGGTCGAGTGCCCTCGTCAAACTTTGGAGGGGAAGGTGGCCCATACACCGGAGCTTGACTCCAAGATGGCCACCTTCATGGCCAAGTTTACAAAGGATCCCCGTAAGGGTATAGACCGCTCCTGGCGTTCCTGTCAGGACAAGCCCCAATGACAAAGATTTTCGATATGGCGGAGGAGGCGAAGGTGACAGGTTCCACCATATCTTCCAAGGTTCTTTCGAACTGGGCTCAGCGGGCGATTATCTTCTTGGGTAACTCCAACTGTGCTCTGTCGACTGAACGTAGGCGCCCACTCCTGATAAAGTTGGGCGATTTGGCTTCCTCGGGGGCAGGTGCGGTGCCACAAGGGGGCCTCTTTGGAGATCCTTTTGTGAAGCAACTTGGAAAATTTGTGGCCACTTTCACTAGTTTGGACAAGGCCCAGTCCAACATTAAACAGGTTTTCCACTCTCGTTTTTCCAATGGGGCCGGTCGTAATAGGGACCGAGCGACCGGCTGCGATGGACAACACAATCCACTCCAATAGAAGCGGGAAATCACCACAGCTGTTGTCACAGTGTCGGAAGGGGCGGAGAAGAGCAGACGGAGGGCGGCCGTGGACGGAGTCCTGAGCTCATTCGGAGCCGGTGAGGGAAGAGCCTCGGAAGAGCTGTGTATCGCCCTGGAGACCGGCAAGACGGAAGCGGAGAAGTCACGCCCCGGTTAAACAGGCGAGTGCAGTCTGCTGTCAGCGGAGCCTTCCCCGGACCTCAGAGAACTGCACGGGCCCAGCCGGGAAACGAGTGGTCGGAGTTTCAAAGAAACAGTAAGCAGGGGCATCGGTTGGGCGGGAGGAGAAAGCCGCATTCCCACCTCCAATCCCCCCTCCTAGTGACTCCTAGTGACTCGCACCACCAGCGGTGCTCATCTACTGCGAGACTGGCGCCCCCCAGCAATTACCAGGCTTAGGGAGGTTCTTCTGAGAGAGAGCCTGTTAAATAAACAAAATCTGTCCCATAAAGGGAAGCTGGGCAACGAAGGAGACTCCTAAGGGAAGGTATAAAGAGATCATTTGCCTTCAGCTCACCAACGGGGAGGGGTTCAGAGTGATCTTGAGCCTAAACCTACCTGTAATTGTAACTACAAAGTAAGTTAACTGACTGTGGGACAAGACGGAGTAACCTAGTTGGGGGGGACACCAGGCTTACCTGTCCAACGTGCCAACGGGCACTGCCGTGAGGGGAACGGCCGGAGCAACCAGCAACCAGGAAGCGGAGGCACACGCCGGGAGGCGAGGGAGGCGTCCCGCAAGACCGGACTACACTCCCCAGCATTCCCTCTGCTGGAAAGCGCGCCCGTGACGCGCAGGGAGCGCCGGAGGCGCCGGATAAAGGCTGACACCCCCTCTCGCCCCGCGAGACGCGCGCGGGAGCGCCCAGGCTAAGCCCGGGCAAAGGGCGGGCCCTCTGTGGCCCTCCGAGGCCTGAGGACTCTGGTCTGGGCCAGAAACGCTGCTCGGACTGGGTAGGCCCCTTATTATTATTGTTTTTTGTTCGCTTGATTTCCTGTAGCAACTGAGACATCTTAAATATTGTGCCTACAACTGGTAGGGATCTGATTGAGCACTGTTTAATTTCTTATAGTGTGTATTGTACAATCGCAATGTCAAAGGCTAAAGCAGGCAACATGCCTCTGGGACAAATTGCCATTGATAACTATATGGTGAAAAAGGTCGCCCAGATAAATAGCGATCGACGTGCCTCATTAGGGAAAGGAGACACCATAGTATGTACACAGGATGATCCCCTGATTGCTGTACAAGACATAGAGGCCACTAACAGGGCTAGTCTGTCCAATATAGAAATGCCCTCTCCGAGGGCACATGACCAGCCACCAGCCAGCCCGTCAACATGTATGCTGACACAAACACCCAACACTATAAATGTTGTGGCTATGGTACATTCGGGGGAGAGGGAGCAACCCGATATAATTAGTGAAGCAAGCGAGGGGGTATCACCCAAGAAGAGGCCATTTAGGCAGTGTAGAAAGACGGCATCACGTAAAGGGGGACAACCAACTAGCAACTTAGCGGTAGCAAACCCTACCCACACTACAGATAACATCTGGTCAGCAGCTAACAATCCTTTTGTGTTCACGGGAGCTGACTCAGGCCCCCCCAAGCAGAATGCCAGTATTAACATTACTAATGAGCAGTTTACTGCCTTAATCGCAATTATGGAGACCAGCTTGGGGACGAAGATAGAGGAGGCTCTCAAACCTCTAGTGGAAAAAATCGATTCCCTTACAAAAGAAGTAGGCAGGCTTGGGGGGCTTCTCTCCGTGCAGCAAAAGGCTGCTGGAGATAATAGTACTACACTAAAAGAAATAAGGGCCACCCAAGCTGTACAGGGGAAAAAGATGCCAGCAGTAGTCAATCTGGCAGGTGCACAGAATATACCAGGGAATGGTCCCCAGCGGCCAGCCCCTGTTAGCCTCCCCCAACCTATAACAGGAAACCCGCAGCCACGGGTAGGCTCACCTCCAATTACAGGTAACAAGATAGTCCCTAGACCTGACAGAAGAAACCGCTATCTAAATCTTCCTCCGGATTGTGCGCCTTTTGTGGCGGTCTTAACAAATGTCCCTGCAGTTGGCACCCATCCGGCATCTCCATATGGCGAGTCATATGACTCACTAAAAAATAAGACAGTCTCATGGCTAAATAAGAACTGTGGTTTCCCCGTTGGGTACTCAGACCAGATAACGCTAGTTAGAAGGGTAAACTGGGTAGGGCCTTCTAACAAAGTGGGAAATGGGGACTGCATTGTGGTTAATTTTAGACACCCCCAACATGTGGCAACTGTGTTGCTGAGAGCTGCATCCCTGGTTTACAATGAGAGTAGTATTTGTGTTCGTCCTCTGGGTTATTTTTATGCTCACCTCTGTATGGCATCCCCACAACTGAGTAGGCCAACATCTCGGTTTGATACTCTGACCCCGAACACTGGGAATAATGGGATGCAATTTACATACAATGTAGTTAATTCTGGCGGGCTAGGTCTTCCATCTTACCCAGGGAATAGACTTGACACTGGAGGGCAACGCCAGATGGCCTATAACGTCAACACACATAACAGATACGAACTTTTGTCCGGTCTTGATATGTGTGACTGACATAAAGTACCTGTGGGCAAGGATGGATTAAATGTAGCTGAATTAACATGCAATATTGACTCTACCAACCCAAAGGAGTCCAATAAATGTGTGAATATTGTGTCTTGGAACGTTGCGGGTCTAGCAACTAAAATGGCAGATGAAAAGTGGGTCTCCTTCATTAAACAATTTAAGGTTATCTGTCTCCAAGAGACTTGGGATGTGGAGTGCGAATTGTTCTTGGAAGGTTATAAAGCGTTCTCTGTGCCAGCGACCTCATCCAATAGAGGAAGACCAAAGGGAGGATTGGTGATTTTTGTTTCTGTTTTGATAACCTCAAGTATCCTCACCATTAATGTCCAACGTTTATGTGTCCAGGGTATTGTCTTGTCTGCCAAAAGTAATAGGGTTGGACTGGTAAATTTTTACAATGCTACTAATACCACCCTAGCACTTAACGAACTGACTGTACTAGATGAATATATTAATGTCTCCATGAAGAAACACAGCCTTAATCTAATGGTCATGGGAGATTTCAATGTGCACCTCTGTGGCGATCCCCTTAGGAAATGTATACGGGACTTAAACTGCAATAGAGCAGATGGGCTACATTTTGCACACACAGCAGAGGGTGAATTTTGTAATTCCTTGATGAACGATTTAGTTTTAACAATGGGTATGGAAATTAGAGATCCCAGTAAAAGCTTTGACACTCCGACTTTTAAGGGGCATGGTAGAGGCACCTTTATTGACCACATGCTATTTTCTGAAGCTCTGTTGCCTTTCTTAGAATCCTTTGACATTAGCAAAAGTGAGTTTAGTGATCACAACCCCCTGGTGGTTTATCTCAGGGGTTTTGGCCTTTCAGATGTCATGCCCTTACGCCTTGAAAGCAACCTGACCACGACTGAGGGGAGGCGGCGTCTAAAGTGGTCAACTGTCACCCCAGACCTTCTGTATAAAACTATAGAGGAATCCTGTGCAGATGAAATTGTTAATTGTACAGGGACGGATCCGGTGGGGGTCCTTAATGCCTTTCAAGCTCTGGCGGGGAAAGTATCAGGGTTACTCACGAAACCATCTAAGGGAAACCTAGAGAAATGTGGGCCAAGGTGGTTTAACCAAGAGTGCTCAAAAGCTGCCCGTAACCTGAAGGCAGCATTGGCAGATGTACCACGGAACCAGGAGAAAATCCGACTCTGTCGCAAAGTTTACAAGTCTACCCTTAAAAAACATAAGGAGACTTTGCGTGTGGAGGCCTGGAATGAGCTTTTGGACCCCGAGACCCTAAATAGTAGCACGAAGTTCTGGCAGTTAGTAAAAAAAACCATTCCTGTCAGAACAACCGGGGGATGGGTTGGAGTGCTGTATTATGAAAGAGGATTGGTTTCGTCACTTTGAATCTCTGTACTTGTCCGCCGATCCTGGTATTGGTGAGAGCTTTCCCAGTAAATCTAAAGGAGCATTCAGGTTTGAGTGCGGCGAAGTGTTTGAAGCCATAGAAGGTCTGACATCAAACAAAGCTCCCGGCCCAGATGGCATCCCCCCTGATTTATTTAAGTCCAGACCACACTTCTGGGCCCCTATCTTGATGGCGGTTTTTAATGCTGCCACAGTGGTAGGATGCCCAGTGTCCTGGGGGGTGTCAACAATTGTCCCGGTTTTCAAAAAGGGAGACAGGGGTAGCCCATCGTGCTACCGTCCAATCTCCCTAATTGATTCAAAGGTTAAAATTATCGGGAGAGTTCTGTTGAAGAGAATCACTAGTTGGGCATCTGCTAATAATGTTATGTCTATATCTCAATATGGATTCTGTGAGGGCAGATCCACGATCACTCAGTGTCTTAATTTGTTCCTCATACTCAGCAAGTACACAGTGGCCCAGAAGGGCACGATCCACCTCGCCTTCATGGACCTGTCGTCAGCCTTCGACTGTGTCAACAGGGGGAGGCTGTGGCAATACATGAGGGCGAAGGGAGTCGACATTGGGATTGTCGACCTCCTGGTGGATATGCATCATCAAACCAGTGCCAATGTAAGATATTCATCTAATGGGGATACCACTGACAAGTTTATGATAAATAAAGGAGTACGTCAGGGATGTATTCTTGCCCCTTTTCTTTTTAATTTTTATATTAACGATTTGGATGCAGCTCTACAATCTATACAGGCAGACTGCCCCAGAGTAGGAAGAAGGGGCATCCCTGTGCTGTTATACGCGGATGACGCGGTTTTAATCTCGCGTACGGAGAAGGGGCTTCAGGCACTTTTAACTGCTTTTAATCTTTTCATGTCTGATAGGGATTTAATGGTTAATAACTCCAAGTCCTATATAATGCAGGTTGGCCAACGCCCAAGAAAGAACTTTGTATTTAAGCTTGATGACAGCCCCATCCCGGTAACAGAGACTTTTTCCTATCTGGGTGTGCTTTTTGATTCGAAGTTAAGTTGGGCCCCTCATCTGGCGAAGAAGAAAAATGATATGCTGAGGGTTAATGGAACTATCCTTAATCTTGCGAAAAAGATAGGAAAGAAACCAATATCTGCAATGATCAAGTTATATAATGCCAAGTCTGTAGCGACGGCGGTATACGGTAGTGAATTGTGGGGCTATGTGTCAAATACTCAATTACAGGTTATCGAAAACACCTTTTTCAAACGGTTACTATGTGTTCCTCCGAGTACCCCGAACCTTGTTGTGCATGAGGAGTTAGGGACACCGTTTTTATGCGATAATCTAGCACTGAAGCCCCTGATCTGCTGGGTCTCGCTTTGGCTTAACACAGAGATACCACTCACCCACCAGATTGTACGGGATGTAACATCTCAGGATAGTTGTATGCGCATCCCCTGGTTAAAATATTTGAAATTCTGCTTTGAAATGCTGGGGTGCCCTAAACTGTTCTCCCACCCGAGTGGCATTGTGAAGGGGGACATAACAGCGGTCAAAAGAGCCTTTTTAAAGTTTAAACTGGCGGACAGAGAAAATGTGGAACTGCTGAAACCAAGTGTCAGAAAGTTTATTATGCTAAAGTCGTGTGGTGGAATGGAGCCCTATCTGGCCTGCGCCTTTAGCTCACATGAAAAGTTCCTACTGACTAGGTTCAGATTCAACACTTTTCAGCAGCTTTTAATAAGACCTAAATCAGACATTTTTAGCAAACATGTAGCTCCCTGTGGCTGCGACGGGAAGTCTCCTCAGGACATGCTACATTTTATATTTTTATGTAGGTTTTATGACTATCCCAGACGTTACTTTCTTGTTGATTTGCTGAGAACATTGGATTTTAAACAAATTAGACCTGCCCTCATGTATTTGCAGCTCCTACACCAGGATTGTGTACTCCATATTTTGTCGTTTTTAAAACTTGCACTGAGAATAAGAACTTGCTTAGATCTATGATCAGGACCAGTAGGACACTTTTGCTACTTAACAATCATGATGATTTTTAACGATATTTGTGTATAACGTGTTTTTTACATAATGTTTTTTAAAAAATGTATTGTTGCAATCTTTGATAATGTAATCAATGCATGTACTTTTTATGGTTTGAAATATTAACCGAAATAAAGTCTTATTTGATGATGGTTGATGACAACACAATCCCGGTAGGGGACAAGGATCATGGCGGGGTCAGTATAACACCACCGCCAATTTCACCAACTTTTACCGGACCAGAGGACAAAGCTTCTGTGGCCGTGGAGGATACAAAAACAACGCAGGCGGTCCTGCACCCAGCGGTAAGTCTAATTTCCCCTTCTCAAGTCCGTATGCTAATTGAGTAACTTGTGATGTACTTCGACCTCTGACCTCATAAAGAGTGCAGAGAGGTTGTGTTTAGAATAAATACATATATATTTGATAGGTACCTTGTGTGGTGTCCTTTCATTTGGTGTTCAAGGGATTATAATTGATAAAACAGCTTGCTTCAAATGCTCTCTGAAGTCTTAGCCTAAGACTGCTGGTCCATGCTACCACTAGGATAGCTTGTCTATAAGGTTGACTTTACAACCACCATCAATAAAGGTTGATTAGACTGGTGCAAGGTGCCCACTAGAATAGTGGACATCATATGCCAGACTAACTTTTCAAGGTAGTGGTATTGGTGATGGTGGTGGTATTGACAGTGGTGGTGGTATTGGCAGTGGTGGTGGTATTGGCGGTGATGGTATTGGTAGTGCTGGTGGTGGTATTGGTGATGGTATTGATGGTGGTGGTATTGTGGTGGTATTGGAGGTGGTGATGGTGGTATGTGTTGTGATATTGGTGGTGGTGTTGTTAATATAACAGGCTTTTGAAAACAACCTGTCAGGTGGCTCTAGTACAGCTGACATGTAACACAGATGTGCTGTTGTCAGCTTCAGCCCATTAGCACAGGATTTTGTGCTACTTAGAATTCACATGACTTAATTTGCTAATCATTTCTAAATCCGTTTTACTTGAGAGAGGGTTGAAACAGACACAAGATAATGACAGGTTAAAGTGATTGAAATCAGGTGCCCGTGCCACGGGGGACGCTGTGCAGCTTAAGACAACAGAAGCGGTTTCAGCTGAAGCAGCGCATGTCCGGCCTGCTGTAAGAGATACTCAAAGTAAATAATGCTTACAGACTAAATAACACGTCCTGTGTAACAACTGAAGTAAAAGGGCCATTTGTTATGGGAGGGTACAAATGAAAACAAGGCCATACTAAGGAGGGACTACCAAGCCTATTAACAAATCCAAAGGCAATATTTACGAAAGACAATGACACAAGCCAATGGAAAATGTGGGAGGAGAGTGGGCGCGGCTTCTCTCCCATACTCTACTACAGTAGTCTCACAGAGCGAGCAGTGCTTGTGCGCTGCCACTAGGCTCGACCTAAAAAGTAATTTTAATATTAACATCAGAGCAAAAGGTTGCTCTTCAACACGCATTATGTACATTACCAACAAAAGGCGTCAGCAGTACACAAGTGCGAAAAGAGAATTCCTGAACAAGAAATGGGACAGACTTCGCCAAGCAGGACAAATCAAGGTCTTCCAAGAGATGCTCGTGGATTGTGGGGAGTTTAGACAAAATATCAAGTTGCAAATATCGATGAACAAGAATATCGAGTTTAAAATATCGTGACATGGAAACATCGATGTCAAGAATATGGATTTGAAATGAAGTACGCTATGCTGTTCCCTACGAAACTGCGTGGGGAGGAAGAGGGCAAGAGCTGATCCTTCACAGACCCCGCAGGGGCAATGGACTGGCTAGATGGCTGGCGAAAAGTAGGAGAGAAAGGATATCTGGAGCAAAAAGAATGACGAGGGCTGGAGACACAGAACAGGCAAAAACCAGTTCACGGATGGGAAGATCTATACTTCGCTGTGACTTCTGAAAACACCCAGAAACCCTGTTCTCAGGCTCGACTAGTTGACAATCACCTAAAGGTTCATATTGTGCTGCATCACCACTGAGGGGGCAGGGCGGGTTTTGAGTTTGACATGGACCTGTTAATATATCTATGCCCAGTATGGCCGGCCACCGGTTGAGATGGAGCGGGACTGCATTATGGACCTGAGGAATCACTTTACAGGACTGTGATGAGTATATTTTACTGTATAAAATGGTTCCTGTAGCTTAAAAAGTTGAGTATCTAAAGAAGGGATAGGAGGGACGGGTTGAGCCTACGTTTCCTCCATTTCAGGGGTGGGAGGGCGACTGGCACTCTGCACTGTTGGGAAAGCGGGTCACCGGATTCCGTCATGCAGGGAGGCAAGGAGGGGGGTCGATAGTTTAGTTTGTAGTCTAAGTTTGGTACAGCAATGCAACATTAATATAAGGTCACAACTGACGCTTGACTCGTGTACATGGGTGCTTGATAATCTCATAATGAGGTCTTGGGAATAACTCTTCTGTCTGCTTTCATGCAACACTTTATGGCTGATATATCGGCAAACGCGCAACACGACCACTTACAATATTGCATCATCACTGTAATTCTGGCGAGGTGGATATTCCATTACTGATACACAAGGTTCACACTTGTATCTCTACTAATGGGGTCAAACGCGGAACTTACGTTCCTGACATGGAACGTAAACGGACTTGGGGACAAACTGAAGGGAGAAATAGTCCTCTAATACGTGAAGAGACAGGCTCCTGATCTGGCCCTTTTGCAGGAAACCCACCTGATTGGTAATATTTGTAAGGCCCTAAGAAGATGGGGTTATCAATTGATTGCACACGCAGGGTTCACTACATGTTCCCATGGGACAGGGGTGCTTCTGCAGGGAAACTGCCCCTACATGGTTAAGAAAACTTGGACTGACGAACAGGACAGATTTGTGGTGGTGTCCGGTTCCTGGGAAGGGAAAACACTTAACTTGCTTTCGGTCTATGTCCCTCCTCATTGCAGCAGTCCACTCTGCAAGACCTTAGCAAATTTATCCTTGCCCATCCAATTGGCACGTTAGTGATTGGGGAGACTTTAACCTCACAATAGATGGCTCACTGGACCGTTTACCCCCGCGTATAGATTCTGTCTCTGGGTCTAAGCTAGCTGAATTTCTCTTGGCTTTAGGCCTGGTGGACATCTGGTGACAACTAAACCCCACAATTCTATGTCAGGACCGGAGGCTCCGATTATGCTGTTCTTTCTTCGCTTTAATAATAACATTTTTCCACAGCAGCTTCAAAAAAGTCATCAACATTTTTTATCCCAATGAAGGGAAAAACAATCCAAAAGAAGAAACAATCAAACTAAACTAACCATGAGTCCATAAGGTAGCATCAACCATAAGTCCTTGTACAATGTCTACACATTCGAGAAGACCCCTCAGCAACGTTGTCCTTCCTCTTTCTTCGCTGCTCCGCAGCATCAGATAAGTCACTTTTTGTGCTCTTTCTGAACTCTCTGGACTTTACTGTGCTTGTATTATTATTGTGTTATGGGGCGGTTGGGTCCTTTTTGGCCTATTTAGGCGGGACCCTGTCACGTCTGTGGGGAATCTTTGAACGTTTTTTCCCTTGCAGATTCCTCTGGCCGCGCAAGCGATCTTCGCTCCTTTCGCGGCGGTCCCAGAGTGCGGTTTTCATTTCAGGCCGCTAGGGGGAGCTCCTGCCTCTCGTTGGTCTCCGCAACGCGTCTTCTCAGAGGAAGAGACGCGCCGAGAGACCAACGGTCCGGTGAGCCATGTCTCTGTTTGCTGCCAACTTGAACACCCCCTTGGGGGTTCGTATTGCAGCGCAGCCGCGAGAGTCAACGGCGGGCAAGTTTTGACAGCATTTTCTACGGCCCGACGGGGGTCCGTATTGCAGCGCAGCCGCGCGTATCGCCTGCGGGCAAGTTTTGATGGCACTGAGCTCCTGTAGAGCCTTTTGTGCGCTTGGTGGCGGCTAGGTCCTGTCAGTTTCTCTGGGGGCCCGTGCGCTGGAGGTGGGTGCCGCCTTCCATTCGGGTTTTATTCCTGTACCAAAAGGCTTTGCAGTCCTGTTTGACTGCCCATATTATAAAAAGGGGAAAGTGGAAAGGTTCATGGTAGACACGTTATTAGTGTCCTTTTTTAACCCACTTGGCAGTTCATTATAGAGTGTTCTGTATTAAATACAATAGTGTTGCATGCATTTTCATTAAAGGGGGACAACAGGATTAGTGTGGGGTTGTTTCCCCCTGTGCCAACTTCATTCTTTTGCAGTTAAGGGACAGGCTTAGAGATAAATAGATTTACTATCTTCTTAGGGTGCAGTTGACATTGTAAGACCATGAGCAACGAGGAGTAGTACATGCATGATGTTGTAGGTCCTATGGAGGAGCGTTTATCTAACCGCATTATCGCAGAATGTGCTAAGTTGGCTTACTCCCACTTGGATCTCCAGAGATCGACGCCCACCGTACCCCAGGGGGAGGGTCCCTCATTACCTAAGAAGGGCCACATGGAGGAGTGCCCGGGAGAGTGCCAAGGGATGGTTAAGGACGCTTTCGACCGCCTCAAGAGTGCATTCCTCGCAAAGACGTCCATCCCACTGCCTGTGCCTTCCCAGGATGATGAGGAAGGGCCTTTGCGGTCGTGGCGACTACCCAGTTCTGCCGCCGTATTGCCTCAGGATTCCTCGGGCATGCTGGATCCAGATGAAATCGTTCATCCGCGGTTGGCGGCCTGGACTCCTGGGGAAAAGGTGGCTAAGTTTGTGTCGGGTAGCCTCTGCAAGCCCTTGGAGAAGGATGCTAGGGGTTGTTTGAGGGTCGAGTGCCCTCGTCAAACTTTGGAGGGGAAGGTGGCCCATACACCGGAGCTTGACTCCAAGATGGCCACCTTCATGGCCAAGTTTACAAAGGATCCCCGTAAGGGTATAGACCGCTCCTGGCGTTCCTGTCAGGACAAGCCCCAATGACAAAGATTTTCGATATGGCGGAGGAGGCGAAGGTGACAGGTTCCACCATATCTTCCGAGGTTCTTTCGAACTGGGCTCAGCGGGCGATTATCTTCTTGGGTAACTCCAACTGTGCTCTGTCGACTGAACGTAGGCGCCCACTCCTGATAAAGTTGGGCGATTTGGCTTCCTCGGGGGCAGGTGCGGTGCCACAAGGTAGCCTCTTTGGAGATCCTTTTGTGAAGCAACTTGGAAAATTTGTGGCCACTTTCACTAGTTTGGACAAGGCCCAGTCCAACATTAAACATGTTTTCCACTCTCGTTTTTCCAATGGGGCCGGTCGTAATAGGGGCCGAGCGACCGGCTGCGATGGACAACACAATCCCGGTAGGGGACAAGGATCCGGGCGGGGTCAGTATAACACCACCGCCAATTTCACCAACTTTTACCCGACCAGAGGACAAAGCTTCCGTGGCCGTGGAGGATACAAAAACAACGCAGGCGGTCCTGCACCCAGCGGTAAGTCTAATTTCCCCTTCTCAAGTCCGTATTGGAGGTCGGTTAGCAGTCTTTCAAGGGGCCTGGAGGGAGGTTACAAGCGATGCTTGGGTCTTACAGACAGTTCGGGGTTTTCACATTGAATTCTACAATTCATCCCGCCAAACAGAGCTTCCTCGTCCCATCAGGTTTTCCGTGGCAGACGCCAATTTGATCGAGGAGGTTTCCGAGCTTCTACGCAAAGAGGCAATCTGTCAGTCAGATCTGCATTCCCGTGGTTTTCTGAGCAATATTTTCCTGGTAGAGAAGACCGACGGGGGCGCCGGCCGGTCATCAACTTGAAAGAGTTCAATGGGTGGTTGGTGTACCGGCACTTCAAAATGGAGGGGATCCATCTCCTCCGGGAGGATCTTCTCTGGGGAGATTGGATGGCGAGGTTGGATCTCAAAATGCTTACTTGGTCATCCTGATCCATCCTCCGCACCGCCAGTTTCTACAGTTCCAATGGAGGCAGCAGGTTTACTAATTCACTGTTCTTCCATTCAGGCTGTCCTCCGCGCCCTGGTGCTTCACAGAGGTCCTCCATCCCGCAGTGGAGTTCCTTCGGAGTCAGGGTGTTCGGATGATTGTCTACTTGGACGACATCCTCCTCATGGCACAGTGCTCTCAGACGCTGGCCGCTCAGGTGCAGCAGACGGTTTCCCTCCTGCAGGGCTTGGGGTTCACTATCAATGGGGACATGTCAGTTCTCTCCCCGATGCAGAACATACTCTTCTTGGGGTTAGTGGTGGACTCGGTCCACGCATCGCTGAGTCTTCCATCTCGGAAGATTGCGAAGATTCGGCATCTGTTGCGTCAAACCATCTCCAAAACCCACACCTCCCTCCGTCAGATTGCCCAGGTGGTGGGGCTGCTTTCCTCGCCCCTGCACTATCGTGCATTGCAGTGCCTGAAGGCGCATTACCTCAGGAGAGGTTTGTCGTATGACCAGTCGGTTCCTCTGTCAGATGAGGTCAAGGAGGAAATGTCCTAGTGGCTTTCCCATATGGACGCCTGGAATGGCAGGGCCATCTTCGGAACCGCCCCCGACATTGTCAGAGTCCGATGCCAGCAGGTCGGGGTGGGGAGCCCGCTGCAGCGATTTTTCTACTGGAGGCGCTTGGTCATTAGACGAACAAGAGCTCCACATCAACTGTCTGGAACTTCTAGCGGGCTCATTTGCGGTTCATTGCTGGACCAGAGACAGGGTTCGCTCATGTGTCCTACTCAGAATGGACAACGTCTCTGCGGTGGGTTACATCAACCACCTGGGGGGCCTCGTTCTCAAGCCCTGGCGAACTCAGCGAAGGAGTTTTGGAGTTTTTGTCTAGCTCACACATTTCAGTAACGACAGACTACCTGTCGGGCTAAGCCAACCAGGTGGCGGACTGGCATTCCTGTCATTTGCGGGACTCCAGCCAGTGGGCCCTTTTTCGATAGACCTGCTTGCGTCTCGCCTGGACCATCAGCTTCCGAGGTTCTTCAGCTGGAGGCCGGACCCTCTAGAGCAGGCTACGGACGCTTTCCTGCAGGAGTGGGGTCAGGAAAAAAGAGTTATGCATTCCCTCTGTTCTCCATGATCGTGAGATTGGCGGCTCAGGTCCGCCGTCAGAGGGCAGAGGTGGTACTGGTGACACCGCTTTGGAGGTACCAAGTTTGGTTTCCAGTTCTTCTGGAACTTTCTTGGGATTTTCCAATCCTACTCCCCCCTCTTTCCTCATCTTCTTCAGAATCCAGACGGAGAACAGCATCACCTGGTCGCTCAGGGCTCTCTCAACCTCATGGCATGGCGCCTTTCAGGAGACGCTGGTCGCTCCCAGGCCTTTCGGAACCGGCTGAGAACCTTTTATCGAAAGCCTGGGCTAACAGCACCTCTAAGCGGGTATACAACTGTTACAACAAAGTTTTTACCACGCACTACCATTACAACGCAGGCATTACCACGCATACCATTACAACGCATTGCGCTGGGGGGTGATCTAGGATAGGGAATAAGTATAATTTTATATCCAACACCTTCCCTAGTGTCCACGGGGACTGGAGTTGGAATATAAAATTATACTTACCACTATCCAGCACCTCTAAGAGCTATGCGTTGTAACGGTATGCGTTGTAAATACCGCGTTGTAATGGTATGCGTGGTAAAAGTATGCGTTGTAACATCATACATCCCTCTGAGCGTTATCGGTCAGCCTGGAGGAAGTGGTTACAGACAATTTGAGAATTTTTTTTTACTCAGCAGTTAATTGTTTGTCATTACTGTAGTTTACCAGCTTGTTCACAAGACACATTTGAGTACATAAAACTTAGTGATCAGTATGATTGTCCACAGATTACCGCATTAAGATACCTTTTTTGGCATTTGTTCCTTCGTTTTTTTGCATTATTCAAGGTATGAATCCGCTTTTGAACGCAATAAGAACAACACGCTTTTAATCCTGAGCGCTATTCAAATGGCATGAAGGCATAAGTTCACTTTTTCGTGACATCTGCAATAACTCACACTCTAGTCTTTTGGAGTAACCCACATCTGATTTGCATGCACATTGATTCTCACTTTGATTCTCATTTTAATTATCATATTCAATGTAGAACCGGGGCAACGGCGGTTACTGATTCCTTTATTCTTTCTTTCACTCACGGTCATGTTTTCTAACGCTTCTAGCACCGACGTCACTAACCAAAGATAGTGGCAGCAAGCACAAACATTAAAATGATGGTATTTTGTATACAGCAGATATGGTATCTTTGTGTAGATCATTTATAAACTGTTGCATTTTTGCTGTTTCAGCAGGAGGTCTTGAAGAATGTTTGATAAGAATCTTATATGGAACATACAAATCATAAGCCCATGAGAAAGGGACTCTTCCTGAAATGCATTGGGCTTTTTTTCTACTGTTAGTAACTTTGTGAACAAATGCATAATGATGAAGTTTATACTGCATATGATGTAATATGTTCCGCTTGTAGTTGCACTTGAATGCAGGTGATTACTCCTGAAGTCAAAAAATTAAAAGTTGATATAATAAATTGTGTCAGGTCATGACAAAGAAAGAGATTTTGATTCACATGTTTATTTTGAGTCACTATGGATTGAAACCTTAGGGACCATTTAGCATTGCGTTGAGTGAGGGGCGCAGACTTCTTCTGCACCCATTCAATATTGCACAGCACTTATTGGCAGTCAAGATACTGGACTATAAACAGCTCCTCACAGAGACGGCTAAGGCAAAACAAAAATCAATTTGCCATAAGATATATGAACACTGGGAGGGAACGGGTAAGCTCCTTGCCTGGTTGGAAAAAAGAGAGCAATCATCGAGATGGGTACACCAATTGCAAGGGCCCAAGGGGGAAGAAATCACTAATCCCCAACAGATAGGAGAAACATTTGCCACTGACTTTTACTAGAATTATACGTCAACAGTGACAGTCCCACCAGTTGCGGTGTGGGAGCTTCTCTCGACCATCAATATTTCCTGTCTGTCGTCGGAAGAAAGGGATTCCCTTGAAGGGGAACCTACAGAAGAGGAAATCCAGCTGGCTATTTGTGACATCAGATCGGGCATGGCTATGGGACCCAAGGGACTCCCAATCGAGTTTTTTAAATCAATGGCTTCTCCGGCTAACTCCCTATCTTCGCCAAATGTATCTAGAGAGTTATGAGAGAGGGATGCTGCCAGAAGAGATTCGATTAGCTACAATTGTGGCTATCCATAAGCAAGGCAAACCACCTAATGATTGCAAGGTGTACAGGCCTATCGCTCTTCTTACTGTAAAAGCTACGGTATTGCAAAATTACTTGCCAATAAACTCATCCCCCTGATTACAGGGCTGATACACCCGGACCATTCAGGCTTTATGCCTGGCCGGAACACCGCCTTGAATTGGTGATGCTTACAAGGGCTGCTGGGTAGACAACATACGATCAGGGAAGATGTGGCCCTGTTGTCCCTCGATATCAAAATGGCCTTTGATATCTTCGAATGGAATTACTTGTTCGTAGTCCTGGAAAGAATGTCAATTGGGCCCAATTTCATAAAATGGATCAAGCTGCTGTATGCCTGCCTAACCGCTCAAGTGGTGGTGAAACAGCATACTTCCAGACAGTTTCAGTTAGGAAGGAGAACCCAGCTGGGATGCCCCCTATCGCCCTTAATATTTGCCTTAGTGCTGGAACATCTGGCCGCCAGGGTGAGGGTAGACCCTCTGATCCGTGGACTCAAATGGACCAAGAATTATGAAGATAGAATTTCACTATATGCGGACGATATAATGTTGTATATAGCCTCTCCGACATCCACCCTTCATTGTGTTCTCCATATCTTCCGTATATTTGGAAATCACTCAGGATACAGAATAAACTGGTGTAAGTTGCAACTATACCCACTGCAGGTCCTGTCACCCCGTATACCAAGGGAGTATAAGATCCCTCTAGCACCGGAGGGCTTTCGGTTATGGGTATTTATATAACAACGGATTCAGCCCATTTTTATGAAGCAAACTTGCAAGGGCCCTTGACGCACTTTTGCGCTGATGTCAAACATTGGCGCTGACTTCCTCTGACTCTTCTGGGACTTGCAGCCCTTTTTAAAATGCTGGTGTTGCCTTGTTTTCTTTATGTGTTGCAAAATACCCCCGATAGGATCCCCGACTCCTATTTTTCCTGTATTGATAGTGTAGTGCGCACCTTCGTTGTGGGATGGCCGGGTACCACGAATAGCGATGCTAAAGCTATCAGCGGGATGGTATGATGGGGGAATTGCACTACCCGACCTCAGGTCATACCACCAAGCATCTCAACTTGTGGAGATCAACCGTTGGGGGCACATGGGGATCGGGGGGGACCAGAGTTTGCGCACAGACTGGTGGCTCATGGGACAAGACAGATACAAAACAGCACTTTACACGAACCCCAAGAAATTGTGCCTTACCGGACCGACAGCACGCACAATTGAAACCTGTCACAAGGTAAAAAAAAAGCTGGACTGGCAGAATAAAATTACACGCACGACCCCGCTCTGGGAACCTGAGTAATTGGGTCATTTGAGTGCTTGCCCTGGTTTCGATAAGTGGGACCTGATAGGTATTTCAACAGTGAGGGGGGGGTGGACATGTGGCATTCTAAGGGGTTGGCCACTTTCGCTGACCTAGAGAAAGAATACGACCTCGCACAATCTGAAACATTTCGATATCTGCAGATCAGCCATGCACTTAAAACAGCAATACCGGGGTCAGCCCACTTCCTGAGGCTTCCCCACTAGAAGACAGGTTGATACTCGACCCCATGATCAAGAAGGCCATATTCCTCACATATAAAAAATTGATCAATAACCACCCGGATTTTTTAACCTGCATGCGGCAGCACTGGGAGGCAGATCTGGGTGTGCTGGAGAACAGTGATTGGAGAGACGCCTTGGCCTTCCCTCAGGAGTTAGCCATCCCCATGAGATTGCGACTGGTTCAACTCAAGATCCTGCATCGAGTTTATCTTGCAGCTGGAGTTTTGGTAAAGATGGGCAGGAGGGCTGATCCTTCATGCCTCAGACAGAGTGACCAGGAGGGGACATATTATCTGGGAATGTCCAGTCACCCAAACATACTGGAAAGTTGTCACCGAACAATTGGAGCTTGCTGGGGGGATGAAGTTGATTGCTACCCCGAAATTATGACCTTAACCAGACCGAGAAATCATGGGTTTCACTGGGATGGGCCCTCGCAAAACGAAACATCGCACAAAAGTGGGGTGTGGGGGAGATGCCAGGTATTAGAGACTGGGCTGCTGACATGGAGAGAGCTATGATTGCAGAGAAAGATGTTTTCAAGCACAGAGGATGCCCCAAAAAATGGGATTGTAAATGGGTTGCATGGAATACACACAGGGGAGAAATATGCTTGTCTCCAACGCTGGAGCTACGACATTGTGAAGTCAGATTGCATGACCCATTAAATGCCTTAGGAGAGACACTGGAATGGGGGTATCAATATATGTAAAAATAACCTATAAATATTTTGTATCTTACTGTATGTTTCTGATGAACCGCATTGCTGTGCTTTTTGTTCCGTTGACCAATAAAAAGAGTTAAAAAAAAAGAATATTGATTTGAAGGTAAGTAATATCAATTTTCAAAATACAGAAGTCATTAATATAGTTTGTTTGCAAAAATATAGTTTTTTAAATATCGTTATTTAATTAGTGATATGTATTTTAGTATTCATTTTAAATGTATCGGATGTTTTTTTTTTCATAAGTGTGGTTTACGTTTTTAGGTCTCGCCTGAGCCAGCGTATGCGCTAGACTGGCAAGACATTTTGTAAGTAGGCTTCAAAAATTCGACCATGCGCTTTTTGTGTGGCCTAAAGCGTGCAGTTACGCGCACAGTTACGAGTACAGGCGCCATCTGGTTAGCACTTGTGGCTTGCATGCTCGTTTAAACTATGCCCCCACACCACTGAGCGCATGCCTAGGACAGGCATGACAGCCACACTGTGAAAACATGATGTAGCCCACGGCCTCCCGGCGCCATGCTGCACTTTAACTTTTACTGCTTTAACACCGGCATGGCACGCCTTGCGGCAGCGCGCCTTTCTTTATGCCTGGCTCGCCATATTTTCACTAATTAGCACGCACTAAGCAACAAGCTCCCTATACTCTCTGCATTGAGCGGCTTTTTATTGCCCTTCCTGATTTTTTTGTCTAAACTATTGCCTCACCCTATGCCGATCTCTCGCTACATGTTTTTCAGTTTCGCCTTTAACCCCAGACGTGACCCTTTCCCTACCAGGTGCTGTCCTGAGAGCTTCCTCACTTCGACTCCCCCCTTTCATATAGCTTCTGTTGAGTTGTTTGTCTTACTAATCCTTCCCAGTTTCTGCAAGCCAATCTTTGTGCAACCAAAACTGTGTAACTGCTTCACACTGCCACAACCAGAAGTGCCGTCACAGAGCTACCGTTTGGCTGATGACCAGTGCACATAAGGTTAGGTAGCAGCGACCTCTTGGGATAGACCTAAAGGTAGGCAACCTGTCTGTAGACAACTGTAGCAGTATTATCGGGCTCTTTGGATATGTCACGTTTCGTGAGGTCTAGGACGTGTTCCGCTTTTCTGATCTTGTCCGTGTTTAGTGCTTCGTGCCTTGAGGTTAGTCTTTTTATTCCGATGTGTGTGACGTCCTGTGGTTCATATTTTTTGTGACACTGTTCTTCCTGGTGTTCAATAAGAACCAGCCGTGTATCATGCTATGTGCTAGTCATTTTGTAATGTTTGTCAATCTGTTCTGTAAATAAAAAAGCTGCACATTTGTTTTGTTGTACTCCATACAATGTAAGTTGTGTGCAATACATTGGTATCCAATGCTGAGAAGTGACCAACTCAGCGCCTTGGAACTATTACCAATAAACAGCTTATCCGTTTACTCATGTGAACCTTGCAAGAATGAAACCCAGAGAGAGCCATACCGAGATTTTAACATGCATGTGCAGGTATTATTGCTCGTGCACAGTCATGCGCTGGTACTGTGTTGAGGCAGTTACTCTCAGTCCGCTCTGTATTGCCATGTGACAACACCAAAGGAAAATTAAACTACAGCCCACTAGCCCAGCATGTTTAATGTATCTTTGCATCATGCGTGTTGTGGTGGGGAGGAAGGGAGGGGTGCAGTTATATTTTTAAACCAGAGTTTAGGCTGCTCCTAAGCACCCTTAAAGGTTTGCAGTAATTTGTTATTCTTTAAATTATGTAATCTTAGCTCCTATAAACACCTGGTGGCCCACTTTGTTTAGGTTCTCCATATATTGGATGATCGAGGGTTTGTGCTTCGTTATTTTTGATTTTGCTATGGCTGTTTTGATTGTGAGGAAGTTGTAGAGTTCTATGTCCGGGAGGTTATACAGTGTTTTAAGGTTGTCGAATGTGCGCGGCTCTCCCTCGTCTTCCAAATGAGCAGGGAATGAGATCTCTAACTTTTTCCATGATTCTATGTCTAGTGGTTTTCCTCTGTATTTAATCTTGGGGTTCGCCCATAGGGATTCCCAATTCGAGTATTTGATGCTGTTCAAGTTTCTGATCTACTTTAAGAAGTGCGTGTCTTGTTTTTTTAAGAGTCATAGGGTCGGTGTAGTTTAGAATGGCCTTCTCAACGGATAGCCAGGTTGGCGTGTAAGACCCGTTACAAATTGTCCTTTATCTGGCTAAAACAGCTTTTTAACCAATTTTTTTAATTTACACTGTTATCCACCATCACTGATCACTACTGCACTAACCAGTGGTTTACCTCCGGGTGGAGGAAGCATGAGGAATAACCCTAATGATGCTGTCACGTTTTTAAGAGATAGGCGGAGAATCAAGCTATAACGCCACCCCAGCCTCTTTACGTGAATGAGGGTTTTTTATTGGTACATTATACGAAACTTTAAAAACCCTGGTTACTCAGGAGAGGTGATCCAGTCCCACATAGAATTTTTGGTAATACAAATAAGGAAGCTGAATGAAGCGCAACTTCTTCCTTTTCCCCCCCTTCTGATTTAATACAAGTGTGCTGCTCACCAGTCAGGAAATGACTATGTAGCGGCTGGTAATCGATACGCTGACCAGATTGCGCAATACTTTGCAAGAAATAATATGGCACTAAACAAGAATATGAAACAAGTGGAATCAGCTGCCAAATTATGCTATTCTCAGCTTTCGAAACATGGCATGAGGTGAGACAGTTGCAGGATGAGGTAGAAGTAAGTGAAAAGGAAAACTGGATAAAATCAGGTTGTGAAAGGAGGGCAAAAGATGACGTGTGTGTATATTCTGATGGCAGACCAGTCATGCCAGACTGATGGCTCTCCCAAATGGCAAGAATGTATCATGTGGACACTCATGTACGCAGGGATGCAATTATCAGACTGTTCAGACAAGATTGGTATAACCCAAGGTTTAGGGTAGTCACAGAAAGTCTTTGTCAGAGATGTTTAGTCTGTCAATAAATAAATCCATGCAGGAAGACGGTGGTCAGTTGGGGAAAAATCGGAAAGGCAGAAGGACCATTCACAGGATTACAGCTTGACTTTATAGAGTTACCACCATGCAGGAGAATGAAGTACATCCTTGTCATAGTGTGCTTGTTTTCACAATGGGTGGAGTCATACCCCACTAAGAGAAATGACAGTATAGCAGTTGCCAAATTATTGTTGAGAGAGTTAATTCCACACTAGTTTTCCAGTAACTTTATAATCAGATAGAGGACCTCATTTTATAATGAAATAATTTGATTAATCTGTGAAGCATTCAAAATTGAACAAAAACTGCACTGTGCATACAGCCCAGAGGCTTCTGGAGTGGTAGTGCAATTGAATGGCAAAATCAATTCAAGACTGGCAAAGATGTGTGCATCTACATCACTGAGTTGGCCAGACGCATTGCCTCTTGTATTGATGGGACTCAGAAGTATTTCTGACAGAAACACAGGATTGAGTCTCCATGAGATTCTCATGAAAAGAGCGATGAGACAAGCATTTATACCAGGACATAAATTGCTGAATATATCTGATGATCTAGTATTAGACTATTGCAAATTATTGGCTCACCTTGTGCATTCTGTCTCTCACCAGGTTGGAGGAGACGCAGTTGCCAGGCAGTCGGATCAGGCACATGACTTGAATCCTGGAGACTGGGTGGTAGTGAAGAAGCACACCAGAAAGTTGTGCCTAGCACCCAGGTGGGATGATCCACGGCAAGTCATACTGGTCACTACTACAGCAGTGAAGTGTGCAGGTTTGCCCAATTGGACTCAAGCAAGCCACACAAAAAGGGTTCCAGCCCCTGCTGAAAAGAGACCACAACTGACCCAAACAGTTGAGGCAGCTGAAGGTTGTGCAGTCGAAGAATATGGAGTGACAGATTCTGAAGTGGCTGACAAAGAACAACCGAGCAGGAGTCAGGAGGATTGGATACCAGTGGTTGACATACCGGAGGTGATTATTCAAACAAGAAGCAGAGCAAGATTAGAAAGACAAGAAACTAGTGAGGACCAGATAGGCGTAGAAGAACTCGCTCAGGAAGTAGTGAACAAAGCTAAAGGAGACCCTGCGTGTGGACGCGACAGGGAGAGAAAACATACTCAGGTAAGCAGATCAACCAAAAGAACTGAGCAGGGACAGACAGGTATAGAAGAATACGTTCAGGCAGCAGAATATCCAATTGTAGTAAGACCGGAACAGGGCAAGTTGGGAGAAGAAGAACAAGTTCGGGTGGAAGGAGAACAGTATGAGATAAGAACCGAACAGGAACAGATAGAGGAAGAAGAACAAGTTCAGGCTGATGAAGCCATAATAACAAAACCTGAACAAGGACAGGTAGAGAGTGAATCTGAAGATGGGGAAAAATCAGATTGTGCCACAACATAACAAGAATAAAGATCTCTTGAGAGAGACAAAGAAGGTGAAAGTGCAGTGCAGATTAAAAGGGTCAGAAATGGGGATAACTGGCCAGGTGGAGTCAAAAGGTTAAAATACCATTTGAGAAAGACAAGTGAAAACCCTGAACAAGTGAATAAGGTTACTAGTCAGTCTGAACAGTCAACAGTGAAAAACACTCGAAGAAGTCCGAGACTAAGGGCCAGATGTAGGTAGGCGTTTACCGGGTGGTAACGGCCGAATTCGGCCGTTACCGACCCGGTAAGAGCAATTTGACATGTAGGTCCCTGTATTTTACAGACTCGGTAAATTTACCGATAGGTAAATTTACCGAGTATGTAAAATACCGAGTCGGTATCATTACGGATTCCGGTAAATTGGTATGTAGGTGGGACTCTTCTGAGTCCCACAAGCAGTACAAAATCGGTATTTTACCATCAAATACTACTTGATGGTAAAATACCGTTTCTGGTGTGCATGCACATGTGTGCATGCACACCTATGCCATATGACAGGCAGACCTGCCCTTAGGGCAGGTATGCCTTCCACATGGCACCCGAGCCTCTTTTGGGGGTGCCAGAGGGTGTCAAAGTGACACCCCCTGCACCCTTGTGACAGTCGGTATTTTCCGATGTGGTAAATACCGACCGGTAAATGCCCAATCAATCCTATGGGCTTCAAAGACCATAGGAATGAATGGGCATTAACTGGTCGGTATTTCCCGCATCGGAAAATACCGACTGTTTCCGATTCGGTAATTGCATATCTGCATTTACCTACATCTCGGTACTTTTATTTTCCGACCTCTGAAATACCGAGTCGGTATGACTCGGTATTTAAGAGGTCGGAAAATAAAATTTACCTACATCTGGCCCTAAGAGTCTTGAACAATAAATTCAAGGGTCCTGTATGGACCTACATGATTCTAGAAGAATTTGAGAATCTAGATTTAAATGAAGAGACAGATGAAGAAGTAAATGCAGACAAGATTGACGAAGCGGAAGTGAGGCCTCCTTGAAGTAACAAAGAATTACAATTTATAAAGTAAAGAAAAGAAAAGAAGAGGAATCTTCTTAGACTAAAATGGCTGAAGACAGGGTTGCTGAAAGACCAAAAGGAAATTGTGCAAAGAAATGCTGTAGGGCTTGCACATGTAGTATTTTATTAGTGGTCATAGTATGGCTATTTCTAACAATAGCAGTTCCTTATCTTATGATAACAGAGAAGAAGAATGACACAGACACTAATGAAAAGACAGCTAACATGAAAGGAAATACAGTAGAATTAGAAGCAGCAGATGAGATAAATTTACATCATACAGTAACAGATAATGGCACATCTTTAAACGTATTCACAAAATTGTTGTTTGAATATGTAGACACTATGGATATTAGGGATTGTTATGTTAGTATAAAATTACCAGCTTCAGTGGCAGAAGGAGTCACATACCATAATTTACCATTAACGTACAGTATTTCATGTAGCATATTGACAAGTTTATTCGATAGAACAGGAAAACTTCAACATTATTATTCATACTTAGAGGCAGTATTTTCAGAAATTCCTATTCGAAAGAATAGGAATCCAGTGCTTAGTAGTCCAGATGCACAGTTTATGGGTGAATTTTTCTTCACTATGAAATCAATAGATATAGCAATATATCACGTAAAAAGAATCACAGGAAGCAATGAAAACACTAATGAACTAACCCGAAGAGAGATAGTTTTTTTTTTTAAATAATAGGTGACATATTTGGTGCATTGATAACTTCAGTGGGAGTAATTTTAAACTCGTGTAGAATCTGTCAATTGTCAACAGTAGTTAATCGTCTTTCAACTGATACTGCTGGAGGTTTTCTTGATGATTAATACAGAAATGGTTGCAATTAGGTCTATGGTTTTACAAAATCGACTTGCGCTTGATATATAATTAGCAAAAGAAGGCGGAGTCTGTAAAATGTTGAAAGTGCAACATGGTTGCACTTACATACCGGATAAAAGCACAGAAATTAGAGGATAAATTAAGAATATTACAAACCTTCAAGAAGAATTGAAACCACTGGAGGTTGATGGTGTTTGGGAAAGACTAACAAAAATTATTTCTTCAATAGGGACATGGTTTACTAATCTTGGGGAAGGTATTATAGATCAAATAGTCTTTCCATTAATTGGTTTAACAATAATAGTCTTAACAATAATGATATGGTGCAAATGTTGCAGAAAAGGAAGGAAATATAAAATAAATGGAAAGGGAAAGAAGAGAAAATTTGAAGAGATTCAGCTAGAAGAAATGAACGGAGAATTATATAAAAAGATGGAAGATTTGAGAAACAAAGAGGAGGCCAAGAATTAAAAGAGTGGAAAGTGAATTAAGATTTGCTGAAGTTGGCATCTAGTTGGGATGGGTGATTTTGTGATGGCTCAAAAATGCCATCAGAGAAGGGATTGATGGAGCAAGGACTCGTAGAAAAGAGACTTGCTCGGAAGCAATCCTCTCATTTAACTTTTAACCTTGTATTAACTACATATTGGGTAAACTAATACGCACCACATTGAACATAGAAGACAGAGAAGCTTGCCTACAAGTTTACTAATATAAATAACTCAAGTGAAATTCTAAAATGGCTACTAACGGGAGATCTTTATTGCGAATGCGTCAACTGCATCTAAGCAGTATGACGAGCTGTCGCTTGGAGGGTATTTTTTGCGCCTGCGCAGATGCTATTAAAATGGCTGCTTGAAAGGTCACATGCTTGGCATCTGCTTTACTGAAACTAAACCAAGCTATTTTACTAATGCTAATGAGGGGAAAGCAATAATGAGAAAAGGGGTTTAGAGTAGAGATAGGTGGTATACAGTGAAACCATTAATTGTTTTAATTAACATTTATCTTTCTGACTTTCCAATTAGTGTGCATTTGGCCCTCTCGTACGAGTCCAAAGTCTGTTAACTACCAGACCTCTGCGCATGCTTAGTGAGAATGAGCCGGAAGAACTGACGATATACTTGAACGCAGTCCAAGGACACAAGAAATACATACCCTGGGAACCAGCATCGAAAACCTCTGGATGAATAGAAATACATGAGAAAACATACATTTGTGTCTAATAAGATGTGAATACGGGTGGGAATAAGATTTGTGAATACAAAATAAGGGGTGGGATCTTTGAACAATAGACTGATAGACTAAGATGAAAAATAAGTATGGTGTAATGATATTCCCCCCATGCCTGTCCAATCAGAGTTAGTATTTTTTACAATATTGAAACATTAATGGGTGGTACTTGAATTTTGAAGAGTATAATTGAGGTAGTCTTAGTTAGTCAGACGGAGATTTGCTTAATGCTGCAGTGCTCAGGATGCTGTCGGAGTGACGAGAGATATTGATAAAGAATCGAATGCCGAACCATCTATCTTAGAATTATTGATTTAGAAGAAGATAGCAGAAGAATCTTGAGGAGGAAGAGAGTGTCAGAGGGGGTCAGGGGTGTGGAAATTATTAAAATATCCACTTGTCTATGGGGCAGGTTGCTTCAGAAATCTACTTGCCCAATAACAAAATCCACTTGTCCTTTTTGTGTCATGTAATGCAGCAACAAAATATGGCAGCAATCTCATTATATAAGAGCTCTGATATTGCCTCTCGGATTATGCCAGGGTTCATACCATAGGTGGGTTTGAATACTAGCAATTCCCTTATGTTGTCACATTTCCGCAGATCCACATACTGAGGCTGAAGGTAGTGGTAAGCAATGGTTCCAGGGTTAGATTGCCCTTTTGAGTCTGTGCAAACCTAGTAACATACGTGTTTTAAGGGTTTTCACCAACTCTTCTCTAGTTTTTTCTGATACTGAGAAATATTGGAAACTTACTCCTGACAATAGCAGACATAAAACTTCTTCCAGGTTTCGGAAAAAAGTGGTTGGAGGTTAAGTGAACTAGCAAACACACAGTTTTTCATATGAGCAAATCTACACATGCATATTTGCTCATGCTAAAATATAGTTCAAAAATATTCTCTATGACTACTATTTTTTGGCCTACTTCTGTAATTCTTGTGAATTCATGAAAGCTGTATATCTGCACTTGATGCAAGGACATGTACCATGGGTGCCCTTTTGAGACATTCTTTAATAATTAGGGTTCTAATTAGGCCAGTTGTTAACTATGACCTTTTGTGTTTATTTAACTTCAGTCTCTCTGTCGCTGGCTTCACTGCGAGTAACTGCATTCTGCTCTTTCACAAGGAGCATATCGGCACACAAAGTAGTTTTGTTCAGTGCCAGGAACTACTGTGGCAATGTGTGCCTTTTGAGATCAAAAATATTTTTTGCTGTTGCCCATGTTTGTTATAATGGTGAGGGCCCGGCAGTTCCCACACCCATAAGGCTTTACAAAAACCATGCCAGAACTAGTCACGCATTGACAAAACTAAAATGCTGACCACCAATTTCAGACCTACTGCGCCAATGCTTGTTTATTTTTGTTTCCCATAATCTTATTGAAACTGGTTACACTGATTTTTCCATTATGAATATTTTTGGGAAATACTAGCATACATCAACACATTTTACTAAATGATGATGCAACAAAATGGTACCTAAAAATGTTACAATAGTTTCGCGAAATGACTTTTTTTACTACTTCCATTTTTTTTGTGAACATTTTAATTTGAAAGCAAAGAATGATCAATCTTGCTTTTAAGCTTCTGCAAATATTTCCTTCTAGTGAGAGCATTCACGGAGCATTATACATAGCCTCATATTGCTAAACTTTAAAAACGTGCGTACACATTTTATACTGAAACCACTGTCAGTAGCGCAGTCCGAGCTTACAACATTTACTTAAAGCGCTCACCCTAATAATGAAGGCTTTGCATTAATGAACCATAAATACACATTTGAACACCATTAACACATGGACATAAATATTACCTTAACTCCAGACAATGCTCTTCCCTGGTACATTATGTAGGGCTGTAAACTGGCAGCGAAAGGGTTTGTGCTGTAGGGGGTTGGGCCTACTTGTCCCAAGGATAAAATACAAATGACAACTTGCTGCCCTTGACCCCAAACAATATGTCCTGGGCGTCGGGCTATAGGAATTCCACATCCCTGGGAGGTGCTACGCAAGCATCGGTGTTAGAGAGGTCGTCTATACTGTCCTGATTCCTGTCCTGAAGCCTTTGTCGCCTGACCTTTCCCGGGGGATCTTTCCCAGCTCCTAGGTCAAGGGGTTGGTTTTCACACCATCCTAGGAAATTATCATTTCCGTGAATGTGCAGATGTTCTTTTCTCTCTATCCTCTCCTTTCTAAGCATAAGTCATTGCAATAGTATGAAGTATGTGTTTGATGATTGATTAATTGAATTTTCCTTCCTATGAGTAACGTAGACTGTACTGTACTTTGAGCAATGGTTAACATGAAATTAATTTAGATAAAGATTTAAACTTTTCCCCGAGTCTGTGGTTATTTCATTGCAAAAGAGAAATAATTCATGTCATTTCACCATCAACTAGTTCAACTATTGGTCCACTGACCAGAGGAAAATAACTTTTGATCAGTGAAAAGATTAGAGGAGAACAAGAGGTGACTAATCTTAAAGTGGTAAAAAATTATAAACTTTGACTCCAGCGGTTAATACCAGGCTGTGTGTGTATGTGTGTTTTATGGGCCCAGGTGAGTATATGCTATTGGAGCATCAGTTGATGGTTCGCCGCTGGATCACTACCAAGAGGGTGAGCAGGGGTTATCTTCACCGTGTAACTCCGTTCCCTAACTAGTGGTGGTTTCTGCCTGGCTCAGGCGCCAGCCCTCGCCAACCAAAAATCCAATTTCTAACAATCACACATATTAGAGGAGCAGACAATATCGCACTCCAAAAGTCTCTTTGGAAAGCTTCAGTCAGACACATTTGGGACAGGTTAGACTACTACTTCGCCTCAAACAAACCACCTTGAACTCTCTTACAGGTATACATTTCACGCAGACTCCAACACAAAGTTCCCAGTGCAGTCACTAGTCTCCTGCGGTTGCTATTCCTCCTACATCCACTCACAATAAATACACTGTACAATCCGGCACAATGAAGTTTAACGCTCTTATCTCTTCACACATGGAAATAAATGGGCACTTCTCTCTTCTCAATCTCTTTCTTCTCAACTCTACCCTATTGAAACTCGTCCAGGATACATATTCTCAGGCCATTTTTTGTTCTGCATTTTATGGATTAGTTTGTTTTAGTTTTGCTTTGTAGCTTTATTATTTGTAGTAATGTTTGGTATCAATGATTTACAATATCGCTCTTTATCATTACTTTGTATTATAGTCTGACATAAGTATTGAAGTATCTGTGTATTATTGGTTTTCTCAAAATTAAAATTATTCAAATAAAAAGAAATACTTCAAAAAAATATAAAGCTTAATATTACTATGTTATTCAAACAAGATTTCTATTCACAGTACAAAAATAATACATTCTTTATCCTGTGATACCAATTACAACACACAGTTTATCGTTGGTTTCAAATATTACCCCTGCTGTTTTCTCTATCTGCGTGAAAGTGTAAATGCACAGCAAGTGAGAAGAGAGGTTAACATGGGTGTGTCTATGACACCTAAAATGGCCATAAGGAAGAACACGAAGGCTTGCTCAGAAGTCATCGCCAGAACTGCGACCTTGGAAGAGAGGATTGTCGAGCTTGAGTCTGGGCGTCAGAGTACTGTCAACAAAACAACAGCTATTGATGATAAGTTAGCTGATATAATGTGGAAGCTCGAGGACTCCGAAAATAGGCTACGTCGTAATAACCTCCGCCTCCTTGGGATCGAGGAAAAAGTAGAGGGCCAGGATATTAGAGGTTTTGTTATTAAGCTGTTTCAAGCCGCATTCCCTGAGCTCTCTCATTGGTCCTGGAAAAGCGAGATCCAAAGAGTTCATCGCTTTCCTCTTATGTTGAAAATAAACCAACACCCCGGAGCCAAACCAAGGGCCATTCAGATTTTTTTTGGCAATTTTTTGCTACGGCAAGCCATCTTCTAGAAAGCCAGTCCTGAGGCTAAGCGATCGGCAGAGGGACACGTATTTTTCATCCGCCCTGATTTTTGCCCCGCAACTGTGGAACGGAGGTGGCGATTGCGCCTCCTGATAACTCCATTCCAAAAGGGCTGCGAGGTGTTCTTAATGAATCCTGCAAGGCTAAAGGTCATCTTTAAGGGCAAGATCCGGGTGTTCACTTCAGAAATACAGGCCGAGGAGTACCTTAAGGAACTTCCAGATGGCTGATGTTTAACGGCCTCGGGTTTTTGGACTTGGGTTAGGGTGGCAAGTGTGTCTGGCATTGGGTTTTGAGTATTTGGTATGGTTTATCCACTATATTCTGATGTTTAATTGTTCATTTTCTCCTTTGGGCTCTCCTTTTCGCTCCTTTTTTTCTAGAAAGGACATATAGACAGGGAGTGACCTTGGGGCACTCGGGAAGTGGGAGGCATCATATGGGTCTGCTGACCTATTTTGCCTGCTTTTGGGGTTGGGGATGGGTTCAGGGTGGGCTGGGGGAGGGCGAACTAGGGTGGGGGAGGAGCTGCGGGAGGAGGCATGTACAGGGCTTGAGGTTATCTTTGGGAACAACCGAAATGAAGCTAGATTGCTGTAGGGGACTGGCTGTTTTTTTTGTTTTCTTTTCCTTTTTCTTTCTGTTTTTTTTCGTAGGAACATGTGTTAGGAAGTATGGCTAATATCCGAATAGCCACCATTAACATATGTGGACTAAATGACCCTGTTCAACAGCGACGGGTTAGAGAAGATCTGCGTTTCCTGCGGGCAGATATCATCTGCCTTCAGGAAACGCACATCGAGGCTAGCCGGCACAAACTTATGGACTTTGACGGGTATCAATTAGTTTCTTGGACTAGATTGGAGGCTAAAACCAAAGGAGTGGCAATTTTGGCACGGAGGGGGAAGATGAGTGTTATTCGATCTTCGGTGGATAGCCTCGGCCATTGGGTTATAGTACATGGTAGATTTTTAGATAAAAATTTTACTTTATGTTCTATCTATGGCCCTATACTTGATGACCCTGAATTATACAAGTGGCTGAGTTTGGAGCTGGTCGGCTGGCCATCACCACTCATTATCTGTGGGGATTTTAATATAAATTTGGGTTGTGAATGGCTGAATCAATCTAGGGTGTCATGTAAGGAGAAAACCCAAAGTTTATCAGGCCCTGAGATATTTTATGGAGCTACATGGGTTGATTGATGTATGGGCAGCATTGAAGCACAAGGACCCGGGGTTTACTTTTTTTTCGGCACCACATAAGACTTGTTCCAGGCTCGATTATTTTTTTATTTCCGCTGCTCTTATGGCTGGCTCTAGTATCATCAGGTTCCCAAGAGTCAAGTCGGATCATAATCCGCTTGTGCTCGAGGTTATGGTACAAATCTGTAGAAATAAACCGGATGCTTGGACCTTTAATCGAGGTTTCTTTACGGACATTAAATACACTGAAGTTATGGCTCCTTGGATCTCGACATTTTTAGATGAAAATTTAAATAGCAACGGGATCCAAAATGTATGGGATTCGCTTAAGGCTAGGATTAGGGGGGAGACAACTCGGTATGGGTGGGAAAGCCAGAGAGAAGAGAAGGTGAAAATGCAGAGATTGTATAAAGACCCAGAAGAGGCTGAGTTAATATTGGCCCAAGCAATATTACGGGGTGGAGACAGCGATATGGCTCAAACTCAGACCATTATAGCCAAGTCAGCTTTTACAGAAGTGTCACAGGCTAAAGCGTCAGGGAAATTTATGGATTGGCGTTCCAGAATGTTTGAAAATAGTGAAAGAGCGGGACAGGTACTAGCCGCAAGAATTAGAGAAAGAGAGACTGCCACTCGGATTAATGCTATCCTGGATCCGGATGCGGGTCTAGTGACAGAGGAGGGGGCCATCGCTCTAGCTTTTCAAAAATACTATCAAAAAATATATTATGAGGACATTCTTGATAATGAGATTCTGCAGGCTGAGATACAGGAATATTTAAAAGAAGTAGAGGTCGATGCCCTATCCACTGAGGAGTTGGGAATTTTGGATGCCGAAATTAGAATAGATGAGCTCTGGCAAGCGATAGACTCTCTTCCGACGGGCAAAGCGGTAGGCCTGGATTTCATACCAGGCGAATTGTACAAAACTTTTCGGCAACAGCTTACTCCTGTCATGCTGGCTGTTTTGCAGGGTCCAAAGGGGGGGGGGGGGCGAAGAGCCAGAATTGTTGCCTTTTTAAAGAAGGGCAAGAATCCTACTGATACAGGATCTTATCGGCCTATCACGCTCATAAACAGTGATATCGAAATCTATGCCAAGATCCTCGCTAATAGGGTCTCCGGTGTGATTAAGAAGCTAGTATCTCCACAACAACACAGATTTGTCCCCGGAAGAGAAACGATTGACCATATACGCCACACTATTGTTCTTTTTGATTTCACCAAGGTTTCAGGAGACCCTATGGCTTTAATTCTGCTGGATGTGGAGAAAGCTTTTGACAGGGTCTCCAAGCCTTTTTTATGGGCCGTTTTGCGACGTTATGGTCTAGGTGATAGGTATATCTGTGCTATTCGGAGCATGTATCAACAGCCTACCGCTCAAATCTCTGTCATGGGAAATCAGTCCGGCACAATCACCATTTTAAGAGGTACTCAGCAGGGTTGTCCTTGTTCCCCCTTATTATTTGCCATTTATATTGATCCTTTAATTAAAAAATGTCTAATATTTTGATTCAACCGGTTAGAGCCAAAGGAGGAGATACTAAAATCCTTGGGTACGCGGATGACCTTGCCATATTTACCGACTCCCCACAGATTGCTTTGGCAGAAATTCAGAGTTTGACAACTAAGTTTGGTAAGATCTCAGGACACCATCTTAATGACCCCAAAACACAAATAATCTGTAACGAGAAAATCAGCTTGATAGACTCACGTGTGATTGGCAAGGCAAAATACTTGGGGATTGAGATAAGTGCCAAACATGAGGAGATTGTAGAGATCAATTTTGCCCCTCTATTAACCCCTTCGATGCTTGTGACGGAACCATTCCGTCATGCCTCGCGGTTGAGCTGTGCGGATGACGGAATGGTTCCGTCACGATCACACACAGGAATGGAATGTTCAGCACCGGGGGGAAATCGGCGCCGCACGCAAGGTGTTAAGTAAAATTGATTCTGAGGCGCGTTGGATTAATAATTCACATTTAACCCTGATGGGGAGATGTAATGCGGTTAAAATGATTTTTTTACCAAAGATTTTGTATTTTTTAGAGCTATTCCTTTGCTAGTTGACTTGATATAGTTTAAGAAAATTGACCGTATTATTTCTTGGTTTGTATGGGCCGGTAAAAGACCCAGACGGGCTATGAAATATATGACGCTACCTAGGGAGAGGGGAGGATGGGCGCTACTGAACTTTCAAAGCTACTACTGGGCAATTACGTTGAGGCATTTAGGTTTATTATTAGATGGTGAGAAACCTGCCGGTGCTGACATTTCTATTTATCGTTTGATTTACGGCGAAGAAGCTAAAGGGCTGCTTTTCAGACATATTGATTTTGCTTATTTTAAAGGGGTAAGGTTCAAGACCCTGTTGGCAGCCTTCAAGGTTTGGAAACCCATGAGAAAATTATTTAAAAATCGGAAGATTACATATATATACTCCTGTCATTGGTAATACTCTTTTACCGGAAATCTTCAGGGATGGTTATTTTAGAGAATGGAACATGCAAGGAGTTTTGGCAATAGGGGACATTGCTATGGAAACAGGGGTTATGTCCTTTGAATGTATTAGACAGAAATTTGGTATAAGCAACCGGTATTTCTTTAAATTTTTACAGATACGTGATTTTTTAAGCCGTAAAAGGGTTAGCTGGGACCATATTCCACTGGTTGATGCGATCCAGGGAGGTGAATCAACTATCTCCATGTTGTATAAAATGGTGAAGGAAACCAGAAGCGACGATCTGGATAAACATTTTGGTCGCTGGTTGAGTGCCGTACAGGCAGGACAAGAAATATGTAAAGAGTCATTAGGCTTCAGTCAAACAGCAACCATATCTGCAAACCTTCCGGTTCAATGTTTCAAGACGTGGTTAAATCTGTATGTTACCCCGCATCGTATACAACAATGGGGTGGTGTGAAGGGAGTTAATTGTCCTAGATGCGGGGAATCTGCTGTAGATAGTGTTCACATGTTTGCCGTATGCCCCAGTCTGACCTCATTGCTGGATGCGGTCGAGCAACGGCTGGGACAGATGTTTGGATATATGATCAAACTTTCACCACAGGTGGTAATGTTAGGAATAGGGGATATGGATATGACTGTACCAGAAAGAAAGTTGTTATTTATTGCGATGGCCACACTTAGACTGTGCATAGCAACGGTATGGTTGGATCCTGCTCCCCCGAGATTTTGCGAATGGTTTAGTAAATTTATAAATGTTGGGAAGTGGGAATTGTTGATCTTTAAAAGGAGAGACCCGAGGGCTCGGAGGGAGGGGGAACAGATCTTGGAGCCTCTTTTAAACTGGTTGAATTCTGAGAGTTAAGGACGGGTGAAGACTGTCAATTTTCGAGATCCAACGGGTTTAGGGTTGTCTCTCTTGTGCTTGTTTTCTTTTTGGTTCTGCAATGTGTTTTTTTGTGTATTCTCTGTATCCTGTTCTGAAGCACTCCTGCAGCTCCTGGGGGGAGGGGGGGGGGGCAAGGGGGGGGGGGGGGTGGTGGAGAAATATGTCAAAAATGTGGGGAATGACAAAGATTTAATGTATGTCGGTATTCTTTTGTTTTTCTCCTCTGAATATGCTTTTTTGTCATTCTTCCAATAAAAATTTTAAATAAAAAATAATCACTGACACATATAAACCTATAAGTCACTCCTATGGCAGGCCTTGGAAATCCTGAAGGCAGAGTGCTTGGATTTGTGTGAGAGGGTGCCCATGCATGAACAGGACTCCTCTGCAGCTTTTGGAGTCTATTCTCTGAGGCTGTTCTGTGATGCAGCCAGACGATATACTCTTAAGTGAATCAAAACCAACTTTGGAATGGCTGCGTGGAAACTAGTCTGTTTGATGTCAAAGGCTGTGGACCCCCCCCCGCCAGTCCTGGCAGGGGGGGGGGGGTAGATTCCACCCTGGCATCACAAAATGGATGCCAAAGCCACAGACACAGGTCTTACCTCCTGCTGCTGCTGGATGAAACTCCGGCGGGGAGGCCTGGACAATAGGTTTCCTGTAACAGGGAAGTGTAACCACCTCCCAGACAAGCTCTACTTTATTGGGACTGGGTGGGTGCATTTATAGAATGCTTTTCAGACAGTGCTGGGTGCACACGTGGTGTCCCTGTGCATACCCCAGTTTGAACCGGTTGCAGGGGCACTCAAGCCTCTGCTCTGGTGCAAAACTGGACCAAGGGAAAGGGGTGTAACCACCCCCTCCCTGGATTCTCCCATAAGTGGGTCCCCAGAGTATGTCCAACCCCCTAACTTAGTGTAAGTAAGGAAACCCAGTCCTTAGGACTTCAGATTACACCTGGACGAAACTCTGCAACATATATCCTGGAACTTCGACATTCTACACGACTACAAGACGGAAGAATCTCCCTTGGGGTCAAGGAGTGACTCCCCTGCTCAAGCAGGTACCAAGAAGCATCTTGCCGGTCTCCATTTCCGAGGTTCCCGCCGGACCCCGAAGTATTTGCGACTCAGGATACAGACTTACAGACTTCTCAGAGGCCGACACAAGATCCCAGCAAAGCGGAGACCCGCAGCCCTCACGAGTGACGTAGGACCAGAACTCCTGGACACCGTGCACATTTGCTAGTGCATCGACTTCCCGAGCTTTCACAAAGTTATGCATTGGGCTACTTGTAGTCCAAGCCCCGAGCACCATCTGCACCGACGATTGTGGGCCTACACTCCACGAGTGTTCCGTGGGCCCGCTTCTAGCATTTCCGATCGAGGCTCCTTCGTATTCCCTGGTCCGTCGACTGGTGGGTCCCCACGAAGGTAACTCTTCTGTTTCTTGGGCTTCTCTGGTTGCTCCAGACTTGCCCTCACTCCCCTACAAAGGGTAAGTCCCTCAGACCTTGCTGGTCTGCACCGCAACCAATCTTTGCTTTCTGCGTCGGTTGCTGAAGCAAGGCTTGTTGGGTCCAATCCGGAAACCGACACCGCAGGACTCGACATCCTTCGTGGGACAGCTCGAATCCAGCTCCTGGTCGTCCTCGACGCCTCCTGGTCCTCGTGGCTGAAGAGTCAAGCTTCACTTTCTTCACCTGAAATCACCCGACATCGGTGGGCATTGTGTCCTCGCCTTCCTGGTCACTGGCAAGTTACCCAGACTCTGTCCCCTCTGCTTTCAGGTTATTCACATCTCTGATCCACCCGGACACTTTCCACTGGACGCCAGCAGCACTTTGCAGCAGCTCTCCACTGAAATTGACGACGAAACCCGACACGAAAAGACACCTATGCACCCGGCTTCCCTGGGTGAGGTAATTAGAGTACTCTGGTGCTCCCGTAGGTGTTGACTCTAGAACCTCCTAGTTCCAAAGGGGTTTGCACCAAGTCCTCTTCTAAGTGTCCTTAATCTTTAAAATTCCAATTGCGACTTTCTCCATAGAAGTTAATGGTGATTCGTGCTGTGTTTAGACACTGCACGCGTCCCCCGTGGTCCCCTGTGTCACTACCTTGGGTGGTTCCCGGTGGCCCCAGCAGTTCTAAAGGCTCTAGGTCTTGTATCTATGTCAGCCGTGGTTCTTATACCACTTTCTTAATATATGGTTTGGTACGCCCGTTAGGGCTCAACGTATATTGTGCTAATTTACTGTGTGCTAATAAGTTTACTGAATGTACTTTTGCCTCTAGCCTCATAAAGAGACTAGAGACTATACAGACCCTCCAGCTTATCGCGATTTCGCGATTTGCAAAAAAATCGCGAAATCGGCCGATCTCGGGAAATGCCGCGATATTTGGCAAAAAGCCCGCGAAATTTGCCGTTTTCTCCCGAGCGCCGTCTTTCATCCGCCCGTTTCCGCCTTAAAAGAGAAGGCGCGAGGCACCCATGGTTCCCATTCCCCCCAGGATTGACCCCGGATTGATTTGCGGCGTGTGAGAAGAGAAGGAGCCAGGAGGTCGAGGGCGGAGGCCGAGCGAGCGAGGGAGAAGACCAGCACCACACCAGCAAGAGGGGGAGAGAGCACAAAGCGGCAGCGATACGAAGACTCTTCCTCAGAGAGCAGGAGGAAAGCCGGCCGGAGAAAAGGACACAGGTACGTCCGTCCTTCACGCTGGTGGGGGCCCGCCGCACACACAGGGGAGAGCGCTGCCCGGGTGGGAGGGGGGCAGACGGAGATGTGGCCGACCGGCCCCCGGCCTGGGCTGCGTGTTTAAGGCCGCGGGTAAAACATCCAGGCTTCTCTCTTGACTTGTGCTGCAATACTATCATGCTTGCTTGTTAAAAAGCAATTTACCTATAGCAACCCGATCACCAGTTTCTATATTGATAGGACATAGTTTCTGTGGGTATGGATTTATATAATATAAATCCATACCCACAGAAACTATGTCCTATCAATATAGAAACTGGTGATCGGGTTGCTATAGGTAAATTACTTTTTAACAAGCAAGCATCAGCGCCACATGTATGATATTTACTGGGCTGGCTTCACATTTTCTGACGTTTCTGTGGGCAACTTTACAGTATGAATGCATCCGTATCCTACATCTATTTTCATTTTTGTTAAATGTCCTTTTCACACCAAATCTGCGCTGTCCTTGGCATTAATCCATTCCCAAGTTGTCCGTCTTTATAAATTATGTATTTTGTGACTCGGCAGTGTTGTTTCCATGCTGGCTGTAAGGCTCGGTGCGGTGGGGTTTGTTAGAAGGCCACCTCGAGTGCTTAACCGTTTACACAAGAAGTAAACATGTACTTTGTCTGGCTTTAACTTATGAACTTATTAAGTTAAAGCCAGACAAGGTAAATGTTTACTTTTTGTGTAAACGGAGGGAAAAAGAATGTTGTGAGTGGACAGGAAAGACAGTAAAACATTAAGTGTCTAAATAACATTTTACATTTATTCTTGGAGTAATTATACAGGATTTTTACATGTTTCACCACGCTGCTTCCCGACTATGGCTTTCTATTTATGTTACTGTTCAATGCATTTGGCTATTCATCTTCTCTGCTCGTCTCCCTGGCCTCTCTTGTTCGTCTCCCTGGCCTCTCTTCTTCATCATTATTTCGTAAATCGCTCCCACTTCATCTCCAGTGTGTTACCACGCAGAATACTGAATATATCTGTGTTTGGTGTTGCAAAAAACCCAAAATAAAATGCCGCTAAATGCCGCTAAATTTCCATTTTTGTGCCGCTAAATTTTCATTTTTGTGCCGCTAAATTTGCCAATCCATGCCGCTATATCCTGGGGGGTCTGACTATAGGGATGTGTTTAGAATAAATACATATATTTTATATATATATACACACCTGGTGTGGTTCTCCTTTAATTTGGTCATTCATGAGATTATAGACTGGTAAAACAAGCTGTTTTACATTCCTTCAAGACTTAGCCTGAAAGCTTCTCTCCCCTGCTACCACTAGGATAGCTTTCTATATAGATTGTCTTTAAACCTACCATCAATAAGGGTCGTTTGGACTGGTGCAAGGTGCCCACTATGCCAGGCCAACTTCTCACATCATATAACTATAAAGGGATTAGCATTTTTTTTCTTTTAGTTTTATATAGCGCTAGCTAGACCCGAAGCATCAGCACACTTTAAAAGTTGTGGGTTTAGGAAATTAGAGCTATAAGTGAGGATGTGTGTAGGTCTAAGACAGTCAAAATAAGTATAAAAATTATCGCAATAATATAGTGAGGACAAATTAAGAAGTACATAGCAAAACAATATTAGGTAATGATGTTATATTGACGGATTGGGTCAGGTAACCGTAACGGAAGAGTCAATACAGGGCGGTTGAGTTTATGGGAAACATGGAACCTCTAGTGGTTGAGTTGAAGTAAGTGTTTAGAAATAGAGATTTGAGGTCACATTTGAAGTAAGAAAAGGAGGGGTTGCACTAGAGGGAGATCTTCGGGTAGTGAGTTCCATATCTTGGGAGCATTTCCTGAGGAGAGCACCTGGGTAGCTTTCTTTTTCAGTTTAGGGGGGGTATGAGAAGTGGTGAATTGGAGCATTTCAGAATCCAGTCTACCTGCTCTCTCAGGTTTGGTGCAAGGTATTTGGGGTTATTCATATAGAGAACTTTGTGTGGTAATGTGACTCAGAAATACACACCTACCTGGGAAAAGGCCAGTGACAGTAGTTGAACTACGGGAATTGTGTAAAATGCAAACACTATTATGCTCAAAATAGGTCAGACTGTGTGCATGGTGCACCGCAGTGCTGTAAGACGTAAATACTAGATGAGGATTCAGAGATTGAACACCATTCCCAGGCTTTTTACAGGACGTGAAGAGCCCAAAGCCTGCGGAGCAGCACACGCACATCACACGCTGCCAGCCATTCCAGTTTGCTTTTAACAGCACTAGGAAGCACTTAACGGCTTGACAGCCAGGCGCTATGCCTATAATGCGGGACGATGCATTTTAGTGCGACGATGCAGAGCACCACACTGATATGTGTACTAGAAAAAAAAACTATTGAAATCTCAAAATGCACTGTTCTACTGAATACTCCAAAATGATATTAATACACGCATTGGCAAAGCCACTAGTTCTGACTAGGTGAAATCTATTGCTGCTCTAAGCCCTGCTTCAGCCACATCGACGCATCGCCGGTTCCGCCGACCACGGACTACAGTTCCCAGTGCACCTGAGGGTCGCGCACACCACACGTCACTACTAAGCCCCCGGAGGCGCTCAAAAGAACGTGGCGCTTCCCGCGGCACGGGACGCTCTCTCACTTTGTGCCTGCTTTACCTGCCATTGTTGGGGGCTCTGTGCTGGGGGCTTCTGTGCTGCTCTAAGCCCTGCTTCAGCCACATCGCCGCATCGCCGGTTCCGCCGACCACGGACTACAGTTCCCAGTGAGCCTGAGGGTCGCGCACACCACACGTCACTACTAAGCGCCCAGAGGCGCTCGAAAGAACGCGGCGCTTCCCGCGGCGCGGGACGCTCTCTCACTTTGTGCCTGCTTTACCTGCCATTGTTGGGGGCTCTGTGCTGGGGGCTTCTGTGCTGCTCTAAGCCCTGCTTCAGCCACATCGACGCATCGCTGGTTCCGCCGACCACGGACTACAGTTCCCAGTGCGCCTGAGGGTCACGCACACCACACGTCACTACTAAGCACCCGGAGGCGCTCAAAAGAACGCGGCGCAGGACGCGCGTGGGCCAAGGGCGGGCCCGTCCGCACCCGTCGTAGCCAGGAGGAGGCTGGGCTGGGCCACCCCCCCCCCAACATTGACAAACCCGTAAGGAGCTTCCTGTTATTATCTCTCATTTTGGTGACTGTTGCTTTGAGATTGACTGAGAAATGTATTTTGGGGAGTGCAAGCAAACTTGTATTGTCTAATGGCGACGCGCACTGGAAGGGGGAAAAGGGTAGGGGTGGGGGGAAGTGTAAGTGGGACATTGGACCAATTTATTGTTAGGGCTGCCTCTGTACTTGAACGTGAAATTGCCCTTACAGTGTGGTTCTGAAAATTTTGGACCCTGCTATATGTGGTACCGAAGCACAACACTCGTGTCACAAAATATCATCATACCATGACGAATTAGATATCGGCAGACCGGTAATGATCAGGACATTATGCCTGTGCATTTGCGTCATGATTGAGTAACGGAAACACCCTTAAATAGTAGTTTCTGTCTTGAACCCTCGAGGTTCCATTTTGTGAGCGGCATCCATCTTGTGGTTGCCTTTACATAGTCAATTGACCAAGGCCGAATTCGAGCTGAAAGGACACGTCCACCTTTCCTGACTTTTCTCTGACCCAGGCGAGCTGCCTTCACTGCCTCCAGCCAAACCTGTTCGGGCAGTCCCCAACCCACTGGCCGAGCGAGATTAGCATCAAGGCACAACATGTCATAAACCATTCACTGCATACAAACCACGCTTATCATACACACACCTGTCCCTGTTTCTTCTTTATGGCTAGTTTTACAAGGAGGAGGTGCCCGATTTTATTGGGGTTTCATCGATATCTGATGGAAGTTCTGGGCCTGGCTGGGTAATCTATCACCAACTGGACATACAAAAATATAGGCTGGTCATCATGACTTTGCTTTTTCATTGTTGTGAAAATATGTATATGACCGTACTGTAAACCAAAGAATTTTGCCTGAAGTGTAATATTGTGTATAAAAGGAGAAGGCTGGTTCTGTAAAAACGAACAGTCTCCTGAGAATATACACACCGTGCTGTTGTACTTCTAGGACGCTTGTTACTTGGTTGCAGCCAATAAAACTCGATCCTTGACATCACCTAGAAGACTCTGTGTTTCTGTGGTCCAGAACAGGAAGAACTCAAGAGGTCTCTGGGTGTTCCCCCTGGCACCACCGGGTTCCTAAAAACCTGGCACCTCAGTTTGGCGCCCAACTCGGGGCGGTATCAAGCGGTGTCGGTCTAAGCCAGATGTTCGTGAGGCGCTTCATGTGAAAATTCCAGAGGACGGCCAGCCACTTCAGCGACCCCTACATGTCGACGTGGTTCCGAAGGTCTTTGCTGCGAGATTCCCCGCGTCCCGACGGCTACGAAGGACTGCTGCCCTGACTATCGCCCTGTTTTGGACCCATTGATGCTTGGTAGAGCGAAACGATAGACGAGTCTTCTAGTGACGTCATCGATCATCAATACTTCAGTTAAGTATAAGTGGAGCCTCTCCCAGTCCTTAGTTTTGTTCTTAGTTTTGGTATCCTTGAGATACGCTTTGATTTGGAACATGCAAGCGCCAAAGCCGAGGGACTCGTGTATTCACGAGAATATCGTATGCGATAATCCTTTGAAGTTTGAAGCTAGAATAGTGAGCGAAGATGCCTGGTCTTAGCAGACTTGGAAACTTGTTTTGTCTTGGTTGTAGTAGGGACTCCCGATTAGAGGATTTGTGTCCGGTTCCTCCAATTGGAACTCCAACATATGAGCTCTATATAAAGCACGGAGTAGGCCCCATCACATATAATGAAGTGTGGATAAAATACACCAGAAAAGATGGTGTTTTAAAATGGCCCCAATATGGTAGCTTTGACACAGAAATCTTAGATAATCTCGAGGTCAAACTGTTCAAGAAGAAAGCCCGGCCGGCGATGTTTGACTATTTTCGCCTATGGCGCAAGGAAGCCAAACAGAAAGAAATGAAATTAGCAAAGAAAAATAAAAGAGGTATGTCAATGGTACAAGCTCCGTTGCATACAGGGATAATGAGGAAGAGCAAGAGAGTGAACAAATGCTCAGAAGCAAGAAGATAGCAGTAGACAAATGCTACCCAGTGTTGCCACGTGAAGGACAAGGATCAAAAGGGACACCTGAGAAGGATCCTTTAATGTCCCACTTACTGAGTTCACCACCTCCCTATGCACAAAATGCTACTGCACCCCCGCAACGCTTTGTTATACCGCGCCCCGGCGCACGAACTCCAGTTCTTCCACAAGCACCAGCTCCTCTTCAGCTGGTTTCTACTCCTCCGGCGCAGCCCCCTCAAGGGCCGCCGCCTTTGCTACATACTCCATCTACTTTTTCTACGACTTCGCCTACTGCTCCAATTACTTACCCTGATACTCTTTCTGCTACTGCCTCGACTTCTACTTTTCATCAGCCTGTCTTTTCTGGCACATCTGCCCTTCCACCAGCTTCTCCTTCTGTGCGACAGAGAGTAGCAAATAGTGTTACTGGTCTTTTCTCACCTTTCTTTGGGTCGCCTAAGACGACCCCTAGGACAGAACGTAGACAGTTGCGAAGTCGACTGCCTGATTATCAGGAAAGAGAAGTGCTGAATGAGTTAGCACGTAAATGGGTTACTGATACTGTAAAGTATGATGTTCAGTCCGTAATGGAAGTTTTCCGTCAGTGGGAAGCATCTACACAGAGATATGTATTCGAACAAATGTGTATATTCCTCTCAGAAGATCTGGAGGGAAATGATCGAGAGTACAACATGAGTGAATTATTCCGTGTAAGGTTTAAGTTCGCAGAAGGCATGATTGTAGGTGCCGATGTTGAACAAGCAATTGAAATGTTGTTGTCATATAGGAGTAAAGGAAGCAATTCCCGGTTACTATCTGAGTATGACATGCCCGGTAGAAAGAAGGCGCGACAGTACCCCATGAGAGAAGTTCCTCCAGTTTGGAGGGAAGGTGATGCGAATGCAAATCCAGCGATTCCACCGCATTTCCAGCGTGTATGGGTACATGTTCCCTGGAAAAGATCTGACGTCTTAGCGCTAAAACAGACATTGCCTGATCCTCGCAAAAATCCTGCAGGGTATTATAAAGAGTTATCACAAACTGCCAGTTCATGTATCATGAATTTAGCCGATGTAGACATGTTGTTTGGAAATGTTGTTCCACAGCCTTTATGGGGAAAGATTCGTCATGCAGACCATGACCAAGAGTTAGGTGATACATGGGTTAATATTGCTGCTGCTGATGCTATACAAGTTGGTGGCTCCAAGCCCGAGCCTTTGGTAGCAGAACTCCCTAGTAGAATTATCACGTATATGAAGACTTTAATGCCTGAATTGCGTGTGAATTGGGACAAATTATCTGCATGCAAGCAGAAGAAAGATGAGAATGTGTCTGACTTTTTCACGAGGTTTGAAGAGACTTTCGTCGATCATAGTGGTCAGGATATGGCTACCGAGGGTGGTCAAAGATTGTTTGTAGATAAGTTTGTACATAATCTGCTTCCTGAACTATGTAATAAATTGAAAGATTCAGAGAGTGCTTGGGCTGTTTCCACATCAGCGCAGATTTTAGCCACAGCCCAGTACTATGAGAATAGACGCAAAGACGAGCTAGAGAAGGCAGACAAAAAGACTAAAGAATTGAAAACTAAAGTCCTTCTACAGCAAGCTTATCCGCCTCGTACTGCTAGTCAGCACGATTATCAGCAACCACAGCAGTATTCGAGAAACTCACAAAGAAACGAGTCTTCTCAACAGCGTTTACCGTATGGTCCGAATCAGTGTGCGTATTGCAAGGAAGAGGGTCATTTCAAGAATAGTTGTCCAGCTTTATTGCGACGTTTGAATGGTGTTTCTGGTGCAAGAGGTAGAGGTGTTCAGCAGGCTCCTAGATGTAGGGGCCGTGGAAATTTCCCCCAGAATGCTCCTTCTTTTCCGCTTCAGAATTCTATGAACAGTTTTGGCCAACAGAATAATGCGTCTTCTAGGACAGCTCAGTAATATGCTGATGACTACTATGCAGAAAACGAGAATGAGGGTAACGATTGCTAGGACAGCCATGGACAAAGAGAGGGAGTTGTTTCAGTTCCAGTAGATCAGAATGGACCTTATGTTGACATAATTACATCAGGTGTGTCAGAGCCTTTTCTGCTGGATACTGGTGCTACAAAAAGTTCTATGATGCACTCAAAACTTCCTGGTGCATCTTTGTCTGGCGAAATGAATGTTTCAGTAGGTTTTTCTGGCGCCCCGGTTAGGAACCCGATTTCTAGTCCTATGCCTCTTTCTGTTGGGCCATGTGAATTGGAAGCACCCCTCATTCTTACAACAGGTTGTGGTGAAAACTTGTTGGGATTGGCTCTGTTAAAGAGATTATATGCGACTTTGTACTGTTCTTCTTCTGGAGTACAACTTACCCTAGGTAAGAAAGTGGTTTCTCCAATGTATTTGTCAAGGGAAACTATTCCAACAGAATTGTCTTCTCTGCCACATATACTTTGGGCCACTGGTTCTAATTATGTAGGTCTTTTGGAAATAGCGCCATATGCCATTACATTGAAAGCCAATGTTAGGTTGCCACGTATTCCCCAATACAAGATCTCTAGCAAAGGCGAAAAGGCGTTGTTAGCAATCATTTACGATCTGATTGAGAAAGATGTCATTGAAGAGACAACAGGTAACGTTTGTAACAGTCCTGTTCTGCCAGTTTTAAAGCGTACTGATCCGTCTCAGCCACCTGTGTACAGATTTGTGAATGATCTTAGAGAAGTGAACAAGATTGTTGTCCCACAGTTTCCAGTTGTTCCCGATATTACTGCTCTATCGACTATGGTTCCAGCTTCAGCCACTTGGTTCTCGGTGATTGACTTGAAGAAGGCTTTCTTCAGCATCCCGATTGCTGAGGAGAGCAGAGATATTTTTGGGTTCAATTTAGGAGGACGAAGCTTCCGCTTCAAACGCGCTCCTCAGGGCTACTGTGAAAAGTCCATCTATATTCAGTCAAGCTCTGAAATCACAACTTGACACGATTGTTCTACCTGATGGTGCGCCTCTTGTTCAGTACGTAGATGATTTGCTAGTCGCTGCAGACACTGAGGAGATTTGCAAACAAGCCACTTTGTCATTGTTGCGTCATTTATGTGACATGAAGCACAAAGTCTCTCTTTCGAAACTGCAATTTTGTCGACAAGAAGTGACCTACTTAGGTCACATCTTATCGAAGGAGGGAAGGAAGCTGACCCCAGAGAGAATACAGGCAATTGCAAAATTGAGTGTCCCAAGGACACAGAGAGAAGTGCGTGCTTTCTTGTGCATTACATCATATTGCAGACAATAGATACCAAATTTCTCATTGTTGGCCAAACCGTTGGTGGCATTAACTTGCAAGGACACACCGAAACCCATTCCGTGGTCTGAAGATTGTCAGAAAAGTTTTCCCGAATTGCGCAATGCACTATGTTCGGCTCCTGTGTTGGGTACCCCCGACTACAGTAAGCCTTTTACATTGTACGTCCATGAGAAGGAAGGTTGTGCATTATCAGTCCTGACACAATGTTTTGGGGACAAACAGCGTCCATGCGCGTACTTTTCAGCAACTCTAGATCCCGTAGCTAAGGCATTGACAAGTTGCTTGAGGGCCACTGCTGCAGCAGCTGTCTGCATTCGACAGTCTGCTGGGTTAGTAATGAATAGTACACTGATCGTTATGGTCCCACATGCAGTAGACATTTTGCTAAACAGGACAAGGACACAGCACTTAACCAGTGCTCGACTGTCAAGTTATGAGATGACACTGTTAGCGAGTCACATACACATAAAGAGGTGTGATACACTCAACCCAGCGACGTTATTGCCCATTCCAGCAGAGACAGATGAGGTCAAAAAACATGATTGCTGTTTTAGGACAGAAGAAGAGACAAAAGGGAGAGTAGACTTGCAGGACACTCCCCTTCCTGAATGTAACAATGCTTTATGGGTTGATGGTTCATTTTTCAAGTTGCCGAATGGTGATTCGACTGCAGCATATGCTGTGACAACGTTGGACACGATTGTAGAAGCTGCACGTATCCCACACAATTCTGCGCAAGCAGCAGAGTTGATTGCACTTACAAGAGCATGTGTGTTGGCAAAAGGAAAGCGAGTGAATGTGTACACAGACAGCCAATACGCCTTTGGCGTGGCTCACCGTTTTGGACGTTTGTGGCGTGAACGTGGGTTCCTGACTTCGCATGGTACAAAGATTCAACATGGTCAGCTAGTGAATGAGCTTCTCGAGTCACTGACCTTGCCACTACAAGTTGCGATTGTGAAATGCAGTGCACACAAAAAGATTCAAGATGATGTTGGTCGTGGGAATGCATTTGCAGATGAAGTTGCGAAAGAAACTGCAAGGAATGTGATGAGTCGAATGTATGTTGCAGGTCCCGCAAGATGGATTGGTGATGTTGGCATGTGTGAAGACACAATTGAAAGTGTGAAGTCTATAAAATCCGAGGCCACTGAGAAAGAGGTGAATGAATGGAGAGAAAGCAAGGGTAGATTGGATGCGAATGGTTGTTGGGTCGAATTATCAGAGCATCAGAGATGGCTTTTACCCGATGCGTATGTGCTTGCAGTGGTGACAATGGCTCATGGGATGGCTCACATCAGTGTGAAAGGGATCTGTAAGTTGTTAGCTCCAGTATGGCAGAATAGTGGCATCCAAAAATGTGCAGAGAATGTGGTCAAGAACTGTATGGTGTGTCTGAAGTACAATCCTGGTAGGGGAACCCCAACTCCAGCTGGTCATTTTGCGCCTCCAACGTATCCGTTCGAGGTTTTGCAGCTAGACTTCATCCACATGGAGAGGTGCAACAACCTGAAATACGTACTCGTTGTTGTTTGTGCCTTTTCCAGGTGGGTGGAGGCGTATCCCCTTAAGGACAATACTGCCTTGTCCACAGCCAAAGCCCCGGTCAAAGAATTCTTCCCCAGGTTCGGAATGCCTCGAGTGGTCTGGAGTGATAATGGGAGTGAATTCATGGGACGAGTGATGAAGAGAGTGTGTGAGAGTCTAGGCATACAACAGAAGTTCCACGCTGCAAATCACCCCCAATCAGCTGGATTAGTAGAGTGCTACAACGGCACCCTCAAGTTGAAATTAGCTAAGATCCAAGCCAGCACAGGCCTTAAATGGCCTGACGCCCTGCCTTTGGCACTCCTATCTACCAGGATGACTGTCCATTCTAGAATGGGATATGTCCGCAAGAGATCGTGTTTGGCCGCCCGGCCAACATATGGGGAGTGCCAAGGCCCAAAAAGCTAAGCGATAGAGCATCCTGTACTGCTTGACTATTTGCACGAATTGACAACTAAATTGCGTGTTTTACACCAACAGGTCCACAGTTCCTCTCCGCCAGCGTTTGATGATCCAGGCCACACAATTGAACCTGGCACCTGGGTCCTGGTGAAAAACTTTCAGCGAACCAAGGAAGAACAGCCCAGGTGGACCGGCCCACACCTCGTCCTTCTTTCCACAAGATCAGCCGTTCGGGTGGAAGGAAAGAAGAACTGGATCCATGGGATCCACTGTAAACGGATCCCTCTGCCTCTGCCCTATGACCGGTGGGTCCAGGAGGGTGTCGCCGACTCAGAGACTGAGACTGTGCCTCGCTTCTTACCCTTCAGTGATGCACGTTTGAAAGGAACAACTACAGAAAAGGAGAGCGATAATATTATGCAAGGATTTGTGCCACCGTCAATGCAGTTGGACACTACAGAACCTGAAATCTTGTTTGAAGACCACACCATACCAGGGAAACAACGGTATAATCTGAGGCCAAGAAAAACGAACTAATAAAAATGAACTAATAAAGTTTTCTTTCCCCCAAAAACTATTTTTGATTGTGCAGCTCTCTCATCCAGGAAACTTGCTCATTTTTTGATTTTCGAACCGCCATCCGGTTCTGCTGCTAGGGTCGCGGTTGCCACAGTCTTTGGAGTGCAGCTGGAGACGGTTAGGTCGACAGTTCTGGTTGGTCTAAGGGAATTACCCTGGACTGAACAGAAGCACTCCTTAGCAGAATCAATCTCCCACCGCGGGCAGCAACTTAGAGGATGGAGTTTCCAAAGACGGAGAGACCTGCCAGATCTACGAATTTTGAAAAGACAATATGCACTGTGATGGCAAGAAAACAATTTTTAGTAATATGCATTTTAATGTTGTGTAGCATAATGATGTTTTTGGTGGGCTATGCTTTGTTCACCTTTCGAGTTACATTTGTACACAACACTCAGCCAACACCTCCTCCTACTGTTTCCCCTCATTCTTTTCACCCTCTACCTGAACACGAGTCTGCCAGAAGATTAGAATTTGTAAATAACTCATTCGTTCAGCTCCTACACCAGCACCAGTCTGTAATGAACACAACAACTTGTTGGGTATGTGGACTTATGCCACACATGACAGATAAGGGTATCCCGTATTTTGTCCTGCCATTTAGTTATTATGGTTCTCTGTGGGCTTTCCAGACCATGTTCCTGTTTGCCATAGAACCATAGCCCCGCGTCCCACAGGAAGAAATTCAAGCAACAAGGCACTAGTGGCAGGAATCAGAAATATGAGCAGGGAAATCGACACAGTTAGAACAATTCCCAGAGACGAGTTGACGCCTTACAGTAGATGGAATGTAACTAAGTATGGGATTTCCTTAGCTGAGAGCCAGAAAGCAAAGAAATCCTCCCCATTCTGGATAGTACCCCATCAAGGTCACCTGTGTCTGCAGGGAAATGGCAAAAACCCTAGAGCTCAGTTAGGGAAGAGTGTCTGTACTGAGACTTATGTTTTCTCGTCTCAGACCTCTCCCTCATTCCTAGCAGCTAAGGGTACCTACTTCGTCTGCCACGATAGAGCGTATACATGGTTGCCCCCTGACTTCTCGGGCACATGTTTTATCTCGTTTCTGCTGCCACCCACCTACACGGCCGAGGCGGATTACCACCGGACAAGGACAGTTAGGGGTGTCGTGAGTAAAGGCGACACTGCGGAACAGGAGTTTGGCGATTTCGCAAAAGGGTTTCTGCCGTTTTGGGGGCCTATGGTGAACAGCAGGAATATTCGCCAATTGACAAGGGTAGTTGAATCCGCCGTGATTGAAACAGCTGGTGCCCTTAGTAACTTGACTGCGGAGCTCCAGTCGGACCGCCTTATGACTCTTCAGAACAGGGTTGCCCTAGATGTCATACTTGCAGACCGTGGTGAGGTATGTAAAGTGATCCAATCCAGTTGCTGCATTTTCATCCCTGACAATGCTCCGACAGTATACCAGGCCATCTCCAAACTGCACAAGATCTCTGAGTCCATTCATGTGGACCAAGGAGACTGGTCCTTGCTGGGGTGGTTCTGGGAACTGATATCTGCCTGGGGATGGAAAATTCTGATATTCATTGGAATGGTCTTAGCCATCCTGTTTCTGTTCTGCCTGTGTGTGCAGTGCGCTCCTGCAATATGTGGCCTCTGTGCTACATCATGTGTAAGGAAGGCTGTGTCAAGGGACGAACTGAGCAACAGGATGATGCTACATCAGCATCTCTATGACTTCATGAATACAGATTTGGACTCAGATTAAGCGTGAGTTATTGCCTATATAAGGGCAAAAGGAGGGTCTGTGGTTCTGAAAATTTTGGACCCTGCTATATGTGGTACCGAAGCCCAACACTTGTGTCACAAAATATCATCATACCATGACGAATTTGGTATCGGCAGACCAGTAATGATCAGGACATTATGCCTGTGCATTTGTGTCACGATTGAGTAACGAAAACACCCTTAAATAGTAGTTTCTGTCTTGAACCCTCGAGGTTCCATTTTGTGAGCGGCATCCATCTTGTGGTTGCCTTTACATAGTCAATTGACCAAGGCCGAATTCGAGCTGAAAGGACACGTCCACCTTTCCAGACTTTTCTCTGACCCAGGCGAGCTGCCTTCACTGCCTCCAGCCAAACCTGTTCGGGCAGTCCCCAACCCACTGGCCGAGCGAGATTAGCATCAAGGCACAACATGTCATAAACCATTCACTGCATACAAACCACGCTTATCATACACACACCTGTCCCTGTCTCTTCTTTATGGCTAGTTTTACAAGGAGGAGGTGCCCGATTTTATTGGGGTTTCATCGACATCTGATGGAAGTTCTGGGCCTGGCTGGGTAATCTATCACCAACTGGACATACAAAGATGTAGGCTGGCCATCATGACTTTGCTTTTTCATTGTTTTGAAAATATGTATATGACTGTACTGTAAACCAAAGAATTTTGCCTGAAGTGTAATATTGTGTATAAAGGGAGAAGGCTGGTTCTGTAAAAACGAACAGTCTCCTGAGAATATACACACCGTGCTGTTGTACTTCTAGGCCTCTTGTTACTTGGTTGCAGCCAATAAAACTCGATCCTTGACATCACCTAGAAGACTCTGTGTTTCTGTGGTCCAGAACAGGAAGAACTCAAGAGGTCTCTGGGTGTTCCCCCTGGCACCACCGGGTTCCTGAAAACCCGGCACCTCAACAGAGCGCCGCCTATCTGTTGAACCAATGTATACCAGGCGATCCTCACTAGAGCCCTTAATGTTAGTCCCTTCCCCAAATCAACTAGAGGGGCACATTGCCAGAAATCGACTTGCTAATGTAGGAGATAATCTAGAAAATGTGGAGGGAAGTGTAGAAGAAACATCTGGGCAAAATAGTATTTGTCCCCCTGTTACACCGAGTACACCAACGAGTGTGGATGCATCGAATACTGCCACTTTGTGTTCCCAAACAAGGGCAAATGGAAAAAATAAAGTAAATGCTGCCAAGAGGAAACGGGGAGGGGGTGTTCATAAGGGGAGATGTCCGAAGATAATAAAAACTTCAAAAGTGCCACATAATGACAGAGACGAAGTGGTGACCATCGAACCTATTGTACCACTGCCAACGGCATCGTCTTCTATCTCCCACTTAACGCTCCCCAATAATATGGTGGCTGACTTAACCATCCCCTTGACCCAACTACCTGAAGACTTTATTAATCAGATAGGGCAACTAGTGAAGTCACTAATTCTACCTCTCTTAGAGAGGACAAGGCTAATTGGTGAAAGGCTAGAGAGGTTTGAACAATCTACTCTAGAAAATTTTGGAGCCCTAAAAATACTGGTCGAGCGCACATTGAGAGATAGCATGACTGCAGTAAATACTAAGAAGGCGCCTATAGTAACAGCTCCCCTATTGGCTTCTCCAGTGATAGACATTTCCATCCCTGTGGCTTCTACTGATACTAACCAGGCGACATCTGCTTTAGCAAACGGGATGGTCGACCTGGCTGGAAGTCAGTGTAAGTCAGGGAAAGAGAATCAGACAAGCTTAAAAAGTATAGATAGCCAACCTAAGAAAATCCCCTTGATAGAAAAAGAGATCATTTATAAGGCACATGAAAAATCCTCTTTAAAATGCATTAATTTGCCCCCGGATTCCTCCCCGTATGTTGTTGTGTTTACTGGGATTCCTGAGTTAAAGGATGGAAAAACAGAAAGCTACCAAGAGCTGAAAAATAAAGTAACATTCTGGTTAAATAAGAACTGACCCCTCCCAGGCCATATCAATGGGGAGGTTCTGTTTGCAAGAAGAGTAAGCTGGGTGGGGTATAGACCCAAGGATATACCTGGGGATTCCATTATTATCAATTTTAGTGATAGGCGAGTAGCTGGTTTTATTACTGATCAATATTTCCCAAGGGATTGGAGAGGCATTAATGCCTATGACTTGAGCTATTTCTACCGCTCGTCCCATGTGGCACAACCAACCTATAACCCCTTATGAATGCAAGGAGCGGGGGAGTTGGAAAGGTTCGAAACCAATTTTTCTGTCCCCATTTCTAACCATTTTGCAGAGCTATATGGGATGGAGGGAGTTGATTGACTTAGAGACCAGGAAATGTGGCCATTAGTAATGAGGAATGTTTGCGGGAGTAGATAAGGATATGGATAAGGGAAAACCTCTCAGAAAGCAATTGGGTTTACTTTGCTGCCAAATGGAAAATAAGTTGTCTAAAGAATGTGTAGGAGAGGAAACAGATTTACATACTAGTACTATTGATGAGCCCTTGGTTAGTGAACGGACTAATAATAACATGGGATGTGGGAATATTCAAATGACTACAACCCCAGAAGAAGGCACTCAAAATTCTGTCCTGGATGGCTCATTGCAGGACAATATAATTCAAAATACTCCCCTAGATAAGCATGAACAAAACACTAACAATGATCCCAAATGGCACCCAAGATTAGCTGAGGACATAAGCATGAGTAGTAATAAACTAAACATAGATGCCACATCCAGTATTATACTGAGGTCCTGGAACATTGCCGGATTAAAAAACTTGAGTGATCCCACTTGGCAGGAATATATGGACAGTAGTGAAATTATACTACTCCAAGAAACTTGGGCTGTTGAAAGCCATTTAAAAATTGGTTATAGATAGTTTAGTGTACCCGCAATCAATGCAAATAAAGGCAGACCCTCGGGTGGGTTGGTGATCTGGGCAAAGATTACACTGGGAATCAATTTTAAACAAATTGATTCCAGCAGCCCAGATATCTTAGGAGTAAGGTTAAAAGGACCTAATAAAAGAGAAGTCTGCATTTGTAATGTTTGTAGCAGACCGATGGAGGCAAATAAACAATCAGAGGTTATTGAACATTTAGACAATATTATCTCAATGCTTGACCACAAAACTCTGATAATTATTGGAGGGGATTTCAATCGGAAATTCGACCCAATAATAGGTCTGGAAAACATTTTTGAGTCCGAGGACAATGCTAATAACATCCCAGGAATCGAAACTAGCAGAGCAGTACCATGTTCTATAGCTACAGCTCAGTTATTGCGACTGACTGCTGCACATGGTCTACGCGCTTGCAACAGGCGACTCCCTTCAGATAGCCCCAACCAGCCAACCTTTAGATGAGGCAGTTGTAATAGCCATTTAGACTATGTAATGATCTCAATCCCACTCTGGCCGATGCCAATAGACCTTGTAGTGGAGAATTGTATCGAGAGCGATCATTTTCCACTCAATTTGACTGTAACCACGGCTTTATTTAATTTGTCTTCCTTGGGACGGACTCCTCGAAATTACATGAATATCGACCCATTGCTCTCTAATAATCGTAGAGCAGTGAAATTGCCAACAGTATTGGGGAACGATAGTACCATCAAGAACATCTACGAGCTTTATGCAAATTTAATGTCACCTTTTGAAAATGTCCCAATACAGGAGATCCATATTATACGGACCCATGAACGCATGTTATTGGGTCTTGGCGAAATATTAACAAAAGCTGTAAAGCCACTAAAATCTGGTCAGCGAAACCTGGTCAAAGGGGAAAATTGGTATGACAAAGCATGACGCAATGCTAAAAAGGAATTAATTGCGGCAGCAAAATGTAATGACGTACTATTACGAAGGGAAAAGAGGAGACTGTACAAGGGGACAATTGCAAAAGCAAAAAAATGCTGGGATGAAAATATTTGGTCTGAATTGCTGGAGACCTGTAAGGCAAAAGACCAGGCATAATTTTGGAACTTAATTGCTTGGGGTACTAGAGATGGAACTCCCTGTAGAGACACTTTTTTAGATGCCAATGCTTGGGTATCGCACTTTTCAAGCTTATACTCCCCCATTGAAAATTAGCCTATTATCGACTATGATGAGCTAGGATTAAATTCTAGTGCTATATCTCTGACCTTTAGTATGGCAGAAACCACTGCAGCCATTAAGGCAACTAAACCCGGGAAAGCACCTGGACCTGATAGGATACCTGGTGATTTATGGAAGCATGAAAATATGTTATGGGCTCCATATATAAATTGCTTTTGTAATAAAATTGCCAAGGGTGCTACAAGGGTGGAGTGGTGTGGCTCACTGGTTAGAGGCGGCAGATCCGGAAGCAGAGAACGGCCTGGGACCAGGGTTCGATTCCCGACGCGGCAGGGTCGTGGACCAGGGTCAATGGACTCGATAATTCTTGCCTCGGTGCCTACTCTAACCAGGGAACACACTCTGCAACTCTGGGCATTAAGCTTGCCTCATCTCTACAACGGCCCCCCACAGACGCCGGGGATGCCTGGTTTCACCTTGGAGATACCCAGAAGGGACCATCTCACAGGGAAAGCCAGGACGGGTTCCCCAGCGGTCTTCAGCGCCAGGACACCCCGAGATGGGGTAACAGTGCGCTTTACAAGTATCATCATTACATTACATTATTCCCGAGACATGGCGGGGTGCTGAAATTGTTACTATTTTTAAAAGGGGGGACCTAATGAACCCAGCCCATTACAGACCTATTAGTTTAATGGATGTCCTTCAAAAGGTATATGCGCGACAAGTATTAAATAAACTGAATACTTGGAGTGATGAAACTAGAATTTTAACCAAGTAGAGGAATTTTAACCAAGTAGAGGAAAAATAAGCACTATCGATCAGGTATTTAGATTTTTATGTATCATTTGGAAATATATCAATATAAGGAGGGCCCATCTGTATGTGGCTTTTGTTGACCTCAGAGCAGCCTTCGACCTGTGGTTGAGATTGAGGGATCAGGGTGTGCCTGGGGAAATCCTGAAACAGATTGTCAGGCTACATGAGGCCAATTATGCAAGGGTGAGATGGGGCCCAAACCGAGAACTTACTGACCGTATTGGCATAGGGAGAGGGGTCAAGCAAGGTTGCGTGCTGGCACCGACATTGTTCTCCTTATATGTTAACGATAAACCGACCACCCTCTTGGGCTGCGAGCATGACTCTCCCAAGTTGGGTCGTGAGCCTGTGCCTGCACTGCTATTTGCAGATGATACTATTTTAATCTAACAGACACCTAGAGGGTTACAAAACTTACTTGATACCTTCTGGTCTTACGGAGTCAATAAAGGATTGGCGATTAACTTGACAAAGACTAAGTACATGGCGGTTAATCCTCATAAAAGTTTTAGAAAAACACTAAATATTAATAATGAATTGATCGAATATGTGCACAATTTTAATTACTTGGGAATTACTTTAGACACTAAAATGAACTGGAATTCCCAAATTGATAAAAGTAAAACGATTTTAACTCAAAATGTAGTTCCAATAGCCAGGAGACACAAGAGTAGTTACTCCAGAGCAGTATCCCCAGTGCTAGAGCTATACAAATGTAAAGCCTAATCTGCATCACTGTAAGGGGCAGAATCATAGGGTCTCGCTGCTAAGTGTGCTTTTAGGATACAGGAGAATATTTTTTTCAGAAACATTTTAGCACTTTCAGGGTGCACACCGCTATTCCCACTTATTATGGATCTGAATGTACACCGCACTGATGATCATGCAACCCTACGTCCGTTGTTATATTGGGTTTGTCTGTGGTCAACTGATGAATTAGTAGATTATAGAGAAGCTCTAAAAGAAATTATGAAAATAAAAAACACGACACGGTTGATATGGCTGAACCACATAGAGGACTGGCTTATGAAACATGGGCATTACCATTATTGGATAGAACACGAGTGTCTTACTCTGAAATGTAAAAAGCTGCTAAAAGAAAGATACTGGGAGTTTCTTCTGAACACTACTCTGCATAATCCAGTTAGGTGCTTGAACCCTCAAGTATCTCAACATGAAATCAGAGAGCAGATTTGAATGCTTCATGGACGAGATCTTACCATCAGTAGCAAAGTCATTGTACTTAAAATTTCGCTATGAAATATTGCAGATTAAAGCAAATACTGCAAAATGGGTGTGTAGCGATGTTAATGAGGGAGACGAAGCCCTGGAAAAATGCAAATTGTGCACCTTAGGTATAAGGGAGGATGAGGCTCATATTTTATTATTTTGCCCTGCATACACACATCAAAGGAAACAAGCATTAGGAATGCATTAGGGCTCGGGTTTGTTTGAGTTAGAGATAATGGCATTGTAAATGGCAATGTGTTTTAGGTATGTGGTTTGGAGTGGAAGCATGTAGTGAGTGTTAGAGATATGTGTGTTGGATTGGAATGTTATCAATGTTGGCCTGCTGGACTTTAACGCATTATCTTTAAATGGTAAAGTGCAGCATAGTGCGATAGGTACAATATTAATTGGTGGATGCGTAATCAATTGGTGTATGCATTGATGGGTGGTGGATGTGTGTGCCTGTAGGAATTGTGCAGTGATAGCTGTTGGTGTGTGTGTTTGGTGGAAGCGTGTAGTGGTGGCTTGAGGTGTGTATGACTGGTGGTAGAGTGCAGTAAGAGCTGTTACTGAGTGTGGCTGTCAAGCGTACAGAGCTGGATAGTAATGCGTGTGGTTGGTGAAAGGGTGCACTGACAGCTGTTGATGATTGTGCCAATTGAAACAGTGGCTGGTGCACTGTCAGCTGTTGGTGTGTGTGTGTATGTGTTTGGTGAAAGTTGCACTGACATTGTTTGTTGTGTGCGTGGGTGTTTAGCGGCACTGATGCATGGTCGTGTTTGTTTTTGGTGAAAGCGTACATTGATGGTTGTTGGTGTTTGTGCCTGGTGAAAGCATTCATTGATGGCTGAGGGTGCGTTGTTGTGTGTCTTGTTTTGTGTGTAGTGGTGAGTGTGTGGTGGTGAGTCTGTGGGGTTGAGTGTGTGGTGGCGAGTGTGTTGTGGTGAGTGGTGACGAGTGTGTGGTGTAGAGAGAGTGAGGTGTGTGTGGTTTGTGTGTGTGTTATGTGTGTGTGGTGTATGTGTGTATGGTGCATGTGTGTGTGGTGTGTGTATGGTGTGTGGTGTATGTGTGTGTGGTGTTTTCTGCACACTCACACACTGCCCCTACACATTCACACACTGCTCACCCCCACACTCCCAATGTCACCCTGCATAGTCACACACTGTTTATCCTGCACACTCATTCTGCACACTCACACAATGTGCACCCTGCACCCTTACACACTGTCTCTGCAGTCACTCTGCACTCACTGTCACTTTACACTCACTCTGCACTCACTGTCACTCTACACTCACTCTGCACTCACTGTCACTCTCGCACTCACTCTGCACTCACTGTCACTCTGCACTCACTCTGCACTCACTGTCACGGTGCACTCACTCTGCACTCATTGTCACAGTGCACTCACTGTCACTCTGCACTCACTTTGCACTCACTGTCACTCTACACTCACTTTGCACTCACTGTCACTCTCGCACTTACTCTGCACTCACTGTCACTCTGCACTCAATTTTCAATTCAATTCAAGAATCTTTATTCGGTGATTAAAAAACACCATAAAAGCACACATACATATACATAGATAAAACGGCATTAAATATTAGTCAAGATCCTTGTGCATAAATAACAATAAAATACTAACATACAAGGCTGTAAATTTAAAACAGGGAGTCACAAGTCTTTTAATCCTCTCCCCTCGTCTTCCTTAGTCGGACCGCAACCTTGATAAAATTCATAACACAACACAAGGTTAGCGGGTCAGAAGCTTTTTGCAAGTAGATTAGTGCATCTCTGGCATGTTCCAGGTGGGCCTTTTTTAGGATGTCTACTAGGAATCTACGCCTGGGCATTGAATAATAGGGACAGAGCAAAGTAAAATGAAGGGAGTCCTGCGGAGACCGATTGTCGCAGCCGCAGGGTCCCTTCTGCTCGATTGACATGGTAAAACCTGCTGGCGAGGCCAACATAAAAGGAAGTAGGCTCAGTCTGAAACGGCACATAAGAAATCTGTCCTGTGTATTGTGTACAAGATACAGGTAGGGCTCCATACCCTCCACACTCTTCACCAAATTATGAGCCCTTATTGACTTTTTTTCCCCTTCAGCCAGAGCGCGGCATTGGGTTTTCCGCTCTAGGAAAATTTCCCCTACTTGTTTCTTGTGCTGTGCTGAAATGGTGGTGGGGTTCTTGAAGAGGTTTCCAAACCCTAGTTCCTCAAGAGTGTTTCTCACATATTTGAGCCATGGGATGCGCATGCAGTGGGTCCTACCTAGGCAGTCCAGTAAGATTTTTCTACTTAGATGCGCGTCTGGATTTACCCAGATTTTTAGCCACGCCACAATTGGCCTAAGTTTTAACAAATCGACCAGATATGGCCTCCCTAGCTCCCTGTGAGCTATGAGTCCAGCAGTGCTGGGTGGTACCCTCAGGATAGATTTCAGATGTTTGTTCTCTTCCTGGTCAATTCTAGAGGTATTCACGAAGCCCCAAACTTCTGCCCCATAGCTTACTTTAGCGCATGTTATGGAGCCGTACAGGTTCATCACCTGTTCCGGACTCCATCTGCCCAACCTCCTGCCATATCCGGCTATTGCCCCGTTAGAGGCAATCATCTTGTTACAGCGCTCTTCCACCAAGGAGTTGAATTGAAGAGCACCATCAAAGGTTACTCCGAGATAGGAGAACGTTTTAACCTCCTCTAAACAATGGGAGCCTATTGTGTAAGAAAATTTTGAGGAAGGTTTTTTGCCTGCCAGGAGCACGTAAGATTTGCTTAGGTTGACAGATAAGTCCAGATCACTCATAAACTTGACGAACCCATCTATCAGAATCTGTAGGCTTCGTGGTGTACGCGCCAGCAAGACCGCGTCGTCTGCGTAAAGCAGGACAGGGATTTGCTGCGTCCCAACCCTTGGGGAATCTGCCTTTAAGCCCAAAAGAAACTGTTCCAAATTATTAATGTAAAGGGAGAACAAAAAAGGGGCAAGAATACAATCTTGTCTGACTCCACTTTTGCATGGAAAGGAGTCCGTCAAACCTCCCTCCCTGTTACCGTATTTTCCGGCGTATAAGACGACCTTTTAACCCCTTAAAATTTTCTGGGAAGTCGGGGGTCGTCTTATACGCCGGATACAAAAATTGGCGGTTTATTTCACATAGCGCGGACTTCACCCGAAGGTGTCAGACCGCTCCTCAGTTGAAAATGGTGCCGCTTAGGGAACTCCAGCACAACAACAAAGAACGTAGGCAATGGTTGCACTGTGCAACAACACAATATCAGCCCGTCGGCGGTCTTGAAAATAAATTACCGTACTTGTACAGTTACAGCCCGTCGCCAGCCAGAGGCAACTCAAACGCTGCGCAAGGTTTAAAGTAAAACAAATGGCGCCGTGAGCCCTACCTAGACTGCAGCTGCACATCCCCCCAAGGTTTAAACTAAAACAAATGAACAAATGGCGCCGTGAGCCCTACCTAGACTGCAGCTGCACATCCCCCAGGCAGACGAGGCGCTCCTCCACGTGTGCTGATCTCTCTCTCCTTCCGTAATTCTTACGCTCATCGGAAGGAGAGGAGCGTCAGTACCACATGATCTCAGTCCATGGAGATAGAAAGGGGACTGTAGGACGTTAGGAAGTGGGGGTCGTCTTATACGGCGAATATAGCATGAAACCTACAGTCTGTCAATGAAAGTAGGGGGTCGTCTTATACGCCGGGTCGTCTTATACGCCGGAAAATACGGTAAATCTAACTCTAGCCGTGGTGTTGCTATGCAGCTCTCTTAGTATGGTAATTAGGCCGCTCTCGATCCCCATCCCTGCCATCATGTCCCACAACTTCCCTCTGTTGACGTGATCGAATGCTGCTGCCAGGTCCATGAATCCCATATAAATGGGTTCCTTACTGGCCAGAGTATATTTGGCAGTCAGCATATATAGGTTCCGGCATTGGTCGCTGGTGGACCTCCCTGACCTGAACCCATATTGAGTGTCCGAGAAGATGTTGTTCTCTTCGGTCCACTCGGACAATCTGTTCAGGAGTGCCCTTCCCAGAAGTTTAGCCGAGACGTCAATCAGGGCAATAGGCCGATAACACTTGGGGTCGTCCTTGTTGCCCTTTTTAAAGATTGGCACAATGATCGCTTTAGACCATGATGGAGGGAGACCGCAGGTGATAGCAGTGTTTAGGACCCTGGTCATCAGTGGGGCCCAAAGATCTATATTACTAAGAAAAAGGTCAGGGGGAATTCCATCTGGGCCCGGGGCTTTATTCTTAGTTAGACTCTCCATCCCTGCCGTGATCTCCTTAAGGGTAAATACTACCGGAGGAGCCTGACTTGGGGTTACTGATGACTCTACGTGGGGACCCGATTCATGGTTATACAGGCTCCTAAAGTGTGTGACCCACTGCTCCGGGAGGATGTTAGCCCCTATCTCCGGAGAATCATTTTCTTGAAAGGTCGGTTTATTGATGATTCTCCAGAACCCCGCTAGGTCCCTTCTTTCCCCTGCCTCTCTCAGATCTGCCCAAGCTTCTGCCTGCAGGGTGAGTTTCCTCCTTTTGGTCTCTTTTTTATATTTTTCTCTGCATGCCCTGATTACTTGTGGATCTCGTGGTTTTGACTTAAGGGAGCATTTCAGTTCCCTCAGTGCCTTGGAACAATCTTTATCAAACCACCGGGGATTGACCAGATTACGCGTGGGCGCACTGGACCTTAGTAATCCGTCTATCAGGTTGGCAATGTGGTTAAATGCTTCTAATAACCTTGGTCCCTGGACTTCCAGATCCAAACATTCATTTATGGCCAGCAGACCCTTATCGCTCAGGTTTTTATAGAACTTTGCCCCATCTATTTTGGCCCAATTCAGTCTCCTGCCTTGATCGGTGACCCTCTCCACGATTGAACGATGGGCATTGGAGCCAATACCCGCCCTATATGCGAGCATTAAAACAAGCGGGTTATGGTCGCTGAAAGTGTTCCAGTCTATCCCTACACTGACAACTTTATTAACCAGGGATCTCGAGACCAGAATATAATCTATAATAGACGAGCAGCCCCTGCCCTTAAAAGTTGGTGGGAGTGTACCATCCGACTGTGGGTCTACCATATTAATGGTGTGCTCTAGGTCGTACTTAAGCCGAAGCAACCTTAGAGCCGACCCAGTAGGCGAGTGAGAAAAATGCGGTCCCTTCTCAATTGGGCATTGCGCCCAATCTGTGTTCTTTTTGACCAGTGCCGGACAAAGGTGACAATTAAAATCCCCCACCACAAGCAGTCCACCAGACGGTCCCTTATTCTGGGATATGATTTCTTTTCCTAACCTTTGGTCGAGTTCAGTTAATACCGGGGTGTGGCTATTTTCTAACTCGGTGTTATATATGTTAAAAACAGAGAAACGTAACCCCTTTCCCTGGAACCGAACCGCCTGTATCCCATATGAGAACCAGTCTGGAAAGGACCAGGTGCCTGGCAGGTCTAAATCTACATAGATGGACAAACCGCCCATTGCTCTCCCTGAGGTAGATTTTCGGGCGGGAACAAAAAAACACTTGTACCCCTGCAGATGGTAGTTATTCTCCACAGCCCATGTCTCCTGTACACATATAATGTGAAATGTTCTAATGAAGTCCACCCATTCCTTATTGTTGAATTTGCCCGCTATACCCGCTATATTCCATGAGATAAGTCTCACACCCTCTCCACTCCATTCAGCACCCCCCTGGGCCCTTGGTCTTCTTTCCCACATTGATCTTTGCATTCCCTGCCCATGTCCCCCTCCTGTCTTGTCTACAACTATTTCCTTTGGCACAACGCAGTTTGGTTCCCCCTCACTAACCACCAGGATTTGTTGAGCCTTCGATCTTCGCTCCTCCAGTCTTTCTACCGTACCTCCAATTTCTATACAACCCTGGGGGGCATTGTCTGTCTGTCAATCGACCCCTTCAAGGCCATTTAGGCAATGGAACCGGTTATAGGAAAAAAAGGGTTGTTCAGGTCGGCCAAAAAACGGCCTAGGGTTAAAGGCCTGGTGACTCCCCCTCCTGCCAACCCTCTCCCAGTTGTCATGAGTTTGGGGTTGCTGAGATAGGACTGGGATGATGGGAAAAAAGAACGACACATGGAGGGTTTGGATGGTGGATTCCCTAGATCTGTTTTTCCCTTGACATATATGGGACACCGTTCCTGTGTCCCTAAAACTCACCAGTATGCAGTCCCCTTTAATGGATTTTTGTGTTCTTCCCACCCATGGTACCCTTCTTACCATTATAATTTCGTTATTAAAATGTGTCGGGAGGGGTCTATTTATGTTTAACCACTTGATTACCCTACTTTTTAGGGCACAAAAGTCCTCCGTTTCACCTTCCTCAAGTGGGGGGACACCTGCCATAACGACAGTAAAAGCATTGGTCTCTGGAGGTAAATTGGGTCTGCGTGGTCTCAGGGTGAGCTTCATTAAAGGGGTCGGGGTGCTCTTGTCTACCGGCTGTGCCGGGGGTACAGATCCTAAAGGAGGGTTGGGCATATTGGTGTTAGGGGGCTTAGCTGTTGCAGGCTTTGGCCTTGTGGGTTGTTGCGAGGGTGCCACATTCACAGCTTGTGGAGGGACTGGATTGGCGACACTATTTGCCGACTGCTTAGGGGCTACAGTGGAGGGAGTGGACTCTGATTGCCTTCCCTGTCTGCCAGCTGGAGTTTTCAGACTGCCCAATGTGGCCTCTAAAATGGTTAGTCTGATCTCAATCTTTTTAATACTCTCGCTGATCGGTAATAACAGGGACCTTAGCAAAAATTCTAGGTTTCCCAGCGGGACAACAGACAAGGGAATATTAGCAATACCAACTCCTGTGTCTTTTATCATAGTAGGAGCTGGATCCTCATGAGCAATGGGTTTAGGGTGTAAATCGACCAATGGTTTCTCTACTAATGTGGGGGTTTTTAAAAACTTCCCAAAATCCGAGTGTGGAACCTTGGGTTTGCTCTTTCCTTGAACTCCCCTCGATTTCCTCCTGCGTTTATTTGGAGGAGGTCCAAAGGCTACTTGTGTGTTAGTTGGCTTAGATTTAGTTTTCCTAATCTTCGAGGCTGGAGGGGCCGGAGGGGGTTGGGACACTAAATCAATGGTCACCCTTGGGGGGCTAGAACTAATTTCTGGGGCTATACTCAAGGCTTCAACTGGTGACATGTTAGTGCAATCCCTCAGCAATAGTGGGACATCATCAATTCGGGACAACTCCTCCCTTGGTAAAATAAGTTGGTCTCCGAGGGGCGTGTTTTTCATATTATCTATTGAGCGTCTCCGTTCTGCCCTTAACCTGGACAGATTACACTCTTTGTCCCCCTCCCCCACTGCCCGGAAGAAATAATTCTCTAGAGTCCTATTCTTTGCTCCACCCGGTTTTAGTGGGGTGCTCTCCCTTGCAGGGGACGGCATATTGTTCACAATAAATTAAACTCGGCGGGCGGCTCCACCGAGTGTAAGAGACCAGGGGTCGGAAGCACAATCCAAGAGGGTAGGCCCAGCCCGGCCACCTTCGGCCCCGGACGGCCACAGACGGTCCCGCCCTTGTCCCGGGCTTCTCCCGGCGCCCTCCCGCGCGCTCCCACGCCGCGGAAGAAGCTGCACCTGATATAGGGGGAGGGTGCTTAGGGGGCGTGGCCAGCAGGGAGAGCGTCCAGGTGCAGGAAATGATGGCAGCACAGGGACTCCTGGGCAATGGAGTCCCTGATCCTCACCTGGCGCTCGCAGCCCTGCTCCCCGAGATTCAGGCAGCTCCCCTGTCAGGAATCAGCAACAATGCGCCCAGGCACACGGGCGAAGCGGGACCCGCGGAGCGGGTTCCGCGAGGTGCAGCAGCAGAACAAACAGCCCAACAGGAAGGACCTGGCAGGACAGAGCTCGCGCTCACAGGTCACTCACTGTCTCTGCACTCACTCTGCACTCACTCTCACTCTGCACTCACTGTCACTCTGCACTCATTGTCACTCTGCACTCACTGTCACTTGCACTCACTGTCACTTGCACTCACTGTCACTTGCACTCACTCTGCACTCACTGTCATTCTGCACTCACTGTCATTCTGCACTCACTTTGCACTCACTGTCACTCTCACACTCACTCTGCACTCACTATCCTCTCGCACTCACTCTGCACTCACTGTCACACTCGCACTCACTCTGCACTCACTGTCACTCTCTCACTCACTCTGCACTCACAGTAACTCTCGCACTCACTCTGCACTCAATACCCACTGTTCACCCTGCACACTCACACTGTTTACCCTGCACACTCACACACTGTAGTCACTGTGACCAGTGCCTATGTGTGCGCGCAGTGCCGGTGTGTGTGAGCAGCCTGTGTGTGTATGTAGTGCCAGTGTGTGTGAGAACAGTGTCTGTGTGTGTGAGCAGTGTCTGTGTGTGAGCAGTGTCTGTGTGTGTGAGCAGTGTCTGTGTGCGTGAACAGTGCCTGTGTGTGAACAGTGCCTGTGTGTGAACAGTGCCTGTGTGTGAACAGTGCCTGTGTGTGGACAGTGCCTGTGTGTGAACAGTGCCTGTGTGTGCGCAGTGCCGGTGTGTGTATGTAGTGCCTGTGTGTGTGAACAGTGCCTATGTGTGCGCGCAGTGCCGGTGTGTTTGAGCAGCCTGTGTGTGTATGTACTGCCTGTGTGTGTGAACAGTGCCTATGTGTGCGCGCAGTGCCGGTGTATGTGTGTGTGAACAGCGTCTGTGTGTGTGAGCAGCGTCTGTGTGCGAGCAATGTCTGTGTGCGAGCAGTGTCTGTGTGCGAGCAGTGTCTGTGTGCGAGCAGTGTCTGTGTGCGAGCAGTGTCTGTGTGCGAGCAGTGCCTGTGAGTGTGAGAAGTGCCTGTGTTTTTGAGAAGTGCCTGTGTGTGTGAGAAGTGCCTGTGTGTGTCAACAGTGTCCATGTGTGTCAACAGCGTCTGTGTGTGTGAGCAGTGCCTGTGTATCCCTGCACCTAAAATCAACCTACTTGTCATGAGGCCCAAGGTTAGACACACAAGCACACCTGTTGCAACACGGCTGCTCGGACCCTCCATGCAGAATCACATTCCTGCTCTCTGAGGTTTTGTTTTGTTGCTGAACAAGACATGAGCCCCTTTGATGAGATGAGGAGAATGCGGCAAAATGTGGGACTGTTCGTAAGTGACGTAGGCGCAGTGCCTGTGTGTGTGAGCAGCCTGTGTATGTATGTAGTGCCTGTATGTGTGTGAACAGTGCCTGTGTGTGTGAACAGTGTCTGTGTGTGTGAACAGTGTCTGTGTGTTTGAGCAGTGTCTGTGTGTTTGAGCAGTGTCTGTGTGTGTGAGCAGTGTCTGTGTGTGTGAGCAGTGTCTGTGTGTGTGAGCAGTGTCTGTGTGTGTGAGCAGTGTCTGTGTGTGTGAGCAGTGTCTGTGTGTGAGCAGTGTCTGTGTGTGAGCACTGTCTGTGTGCGAGCAGTGTCTGTGTGTGAGAAGTGCCTGTGTGTGAGAGAAGTGCCTGTGTGTGTGAGCAGTGTATGTGTTTGTGAGCAGTGTCTGTGTGCGTCAACAGTGCCTATGTGTGAACAGTGCCTGTGTGTGTGAGCAGTGCCTGTGTGTGTGAGCAGTGCCTGTGTGTGTGAGCAGTGCCTGTGTGTGTGAGCAGTGTCTGTGTGTGTGAGCAGTGTCTGTGTGAGCACTGTCTCTGTGTGTACAGTGCCTGTGTGTGAACAGTGCCTGTGTGTGAACAGTGCCTGTGTGTGATCAGTGCACCTGTGTGTGTGCGCAGTGCCGGTGTATGTATGTAGTGCCTGTGTGTGTGAACAGTGCCTATGTGTGCGCGCAGTGCCGGTGTGTGTGAGCAGCCTGTGTGTGTATGTACTGCCTGTGTGTGTAAACAGTGCCTATGTGTGCGCGCAGTGCCGGTGTCTGTGTGTGTGAGCAGTGTCAGTGTGCGAGCAGTGTCAGTGTGCGAGCAGTGTCTGTGTGTGAACAGTGCCTGTGTGTGTGAGAAGTGCCTGTGTGTGTGAGAAGTGCCTGTGTGTGTGAGCAGTGCCTGTGTGTGTGAGCACTGTCTCTGTGTGTACAGTGCCTGTGTGTGAACAGTGCCTGTGTGTGAACAGTGCCTGTGTGTGTGAGAAGTGCCTGTGTGTGAGAAGTGCCTGTGTGTGTGAGAAGTGCCTGTGTGTGTGAGAAGTGCCTGTGTGTGTGAGCAGTGTCCGTGTGTGTGAGCAGTGTCCGTGTGTGTCAACAGTGTCTCTGTGTGTATGAACAGTGCCTGTGTGTGTGAGCAGTGTCTGTGTGTGTGAGCAGTGTCTGTGTGTGTGAGCAGTGTCTGTGTGTGAGCACTGTCTGTGTGTGAGCACTGTCTGTGTGTGAACAGTGCCTGTGTGTGAACAGTGCCTGTGTGTGAACAGTGCCTGTGTGTGAACAGTGCCTGTGTGTGAACAGTGCCTGTGTGTGAACAGTGCATGTGTGTGATCAGTGTGCCTGTGTGTGTGCGCAGTGCCGGTGTATGTATGTAGTGCCTGTGTGTGTGAACAGTGCCTATGTGTGCGCGCAGTGCCGGTGTGTGTGAGCAGCCTGTGTGTGTATGTACTGCCTGTGTGTATGAACAGTGCCTATGTGTGCGCGCAGTGCGGGGTGTCTGTGTGTGTGAGCAGTGTCAGTGTGCGAGCAGTGTCTGTGTGTGAACAGTGCCTGTGTGTGAGAAGTGCCTGTGTGTGTGAGAAGTGCCTGTGTTTGTGAGAAGTGCCTGTGTGTGTGAGCAGTGTCCGTGTGTGTCAACAGTGTCTGTGTGTGTGAGCAGTGCCTGTGTATCCCTGCACCTAAAATCAACCTACTTGTCATGAGGCCCAAGGTTAGACACACAAGCACAACTGTTGCAACACAGCTACTCTGACCCTCCATGCAGAAACACATTCCTGCTCTCGGAGGTTTTGTTTTGTTGCTGAACAAGACATGAGCCCCTTTGATGAGATGAGGAGAATGCGGCAACATGTGGGACTGTTCGTAAGTGAAGGAGGTGCAGTGCCGGTGTGTGTGAGCAGCCTGTGTGTGTATGTAGTGCCTGTGTGTGTGAACAGTGGCTGTGTGTGTGAACAGTGTCTGTTTGTGTGAGCAGTGTCTGTGTGTGTGAGCACTGTCTGTGTGCGAGCAGTGTCTGTGTGTGTGAGCACTGTCTGTGTGCGAGCAGTGTCTGTGTGTGAACAGTGCCTGTGAGTGAGAAGTGCCTGTGTGTGTGAGTGAGCAGTGTATGTGTTTGTGAGCAGTGTCTGTGTGTGTGGACAGTGCCTGTGTGTGATCAGTGTGCCTGTGTGTGATCAGTGTGCGTGCGCAGTGCCGGTGTGTGTATGTAGTGCCTGTGTGTGTGAACAGTGCCTATGTGTGCGCGCAGAGCCGGTGTGTGTGAGCAGCCTGTGTGTGTGAACAGTGCCTATGTGCGCGCGCAGTGCCGGTGTCTGTGTGTGTGAACAGTGTCTTTGTGTGTGAGCTGTGTGTGAACAGTGCCTGTGTGTGAAAAGTGCCTGTGTGTGAAAAGCGCCTGTGTGTGAAAAGCGCCTGTGTGTGAAAAGCGCCTGTGTGTGTGAGAAGTGCCTGTGTGTGTGAGAAGTGCCTGTGTGTGTGAGCAGTGTCCATGTGTGTCAACAGTGTCTCTGTGTGTGAGCAGTGCCTGTGTATCCCTGCACCTAAAATCAACCTACTTGTCATGAGGCCCAAGGTTAGACACACAAGCACAACTGTTGCAACCGGCTGCTCGGACCCTCCATGCAGAAACACATTCCTTCTCTCTGAGGTTTGGTTTTGTTGCTGAACAAGACATGAGCCCCTTTGATGAGATGAGGAAAATGTGGCAAAATGTGGGACTGTTCGTAAGCCAGTGAAAAGAATTCCGTTTCGTACCTGGACGTTACTGTCTCCAATACAAACGCACTTACATACTTTGTGGGGTAATGAAGACTGTGTGTCTCATTGTCGGCGCACGACCAAGCCAGCTCTTCAAAGGCCAACACTTACACATGAAAGGATGCAGACGAACACGCGCCCACCAAACTCACTGCAGACTGGTGAACGCGCCCCAAACATCTGGGTTCAATTACCGCGGCACCCTGACAGCTCGTAATTGACAATTTATTGCACTCCCCTGCACGTAACCACACAGAATATGCAGGAAGTGCACAAACTGAAATCCATATGGCCTATTGCGTGAAGGCTACTAGAAACACAGCACTGCGAGGACCAATTAGCATGCAGAGGCCAAAATAAACTACGGAAAAATCTCGCGCAGTGAGGAATTTTTACTTCACTATTCTGAGCCCCGTAACAATACGGCTCGGAGCTCCGCCCCACTTCTGACGAAGTGGTGACGTAGGCCAAGCCCTAAAAATGGATAAAACCTATTTGCCAACTCCTGGGATTTAGGCATCTCAGTGAAGCCGAGAGAGTTTTTAGAAGTGAAACAACAAAATCCATTGTTTTCAGTGTAAGCAGATATCTATTCTCCGTGGGGATAGTACGAAGGAGATGGGGTCTCAGACTCTAATGCTATAGGGATCCATCTTTAGACTACTTGTTGCAATGTAGTTGCTGGAGTTAGGGGTAGGAGTTCAAAAGTTGGTGTCAGTACTGTTTACAATCTGTACAGCTAAATTAGTTTTCTTGCTACGGTATGGAAGTAATACCACTTATATTAAGAATGTTTTAAAAAGAATTATTAACTGTAAGGTATATGAATATATTACCTTGTTTTTCTTAAAAGAATTAATAATGTATTAATGATTTTATCATTTCAAATACCTCTGACTGACTTCGAAATAGTAATAATGAATTGTGATAAAAAGGGGGCGTAGAATTGGTTCTCTCAGTCCTTGTTATTTAAAATGTATTCAAAATATGTGTACATCTTTTATGGTTTGTTTTTAACCGAAAGAAAGAAAGAAAGAAAGAAAGAAAGAAAGAAAGAAAGAAAGATGGAGCACTCCTCTAATTCTCACTCAGAAATACACACCTCCTTGGGAAAAGGCCGGTGACAGTAGTTGAACTACGGGAATTGTGTAAAATGCAAACACTATTATGCTCAAAATATGTCAGACTGTGTGCATGGTGCAACGCAGTGCTGTAAGACGTAAATATCAGATGAGGATTCAGAGGTTGAACACCATTCCCAGACTTTTTACAGGACGTGAGGAGCCCAAAGGCTGCGGAGCAGCACGTGCACATCACACCCTGCCAGCCATTCAGTTTGCTTTTAGCAGCACTTAACGGCTTGACAGCCAGGCGCTATGCCTATAATGCGGGACGATGCATTTTAGTGCGACGATGCAGAGCACCAGACTGATATGTGTACTAGAAAAAAAACAATTGAAATCTCAAAATGCACTGTTCTACTGAATACTCCAAAACGATATTAGTACACGCATTGGCAAAGCCACTAGTTCTCGACTAGGTGAAATCTATTGGCTTTGCCAATGCTTGTTGTCATTTCCAGGAACTGCTAGACCATATACACAGAAACTGTAAGATGTAGACAGAGGGCATGGCACAGTGTCAAGCCAATGGGAATTAAGTCACCCGGGAATGCCCTTCTCTGTGCCAATCCTTACCCCAGTCCACCTCTCCGGGAACGGAGAATATTGCCTTCTTGTGTAAATTGTCGCCGTGCCCAGTACACGCGTCAGAAACGTCCTCCATCCTACAACCGAATCGGTCGTGTACGCCACTCCAATTGTTCTAAGAGTTACCGGAAAGTGATATACATCTTCACCTGATGACGGCTCCTTCTTTTAATTACACGTGTATGCTACCCAGCGACTAGTCGTAGAGGGCATAGACAAATATAAGCAGGAATTTTGAGATGACGGCCATCTTGTACTGGGTTTTGCCCTATACTCTTAAATCGAAGCAAAACTCAAGTGTATAACAACCTAGCGTACAAATATGCTGAAACACGCTAGATGATTCATATCATAAAAACTATGAAAGTACTCCACACTGAAACAAAAATGCAAATGAATATTGTAATGTACGATAAATACATTTAAAAAATGCTGCCTTTTTCCTCAAATGATTTATATATTTTTTTCTCCGTGGTTTAAAAATCTAGTTTATTTCGTGACTGTATTTCGGAACTCTGCATTAACATACATGGAAATCTTCCATTGTTAAGACGGTCTATTTCATTTTCGTTTGATTGACTGCATCCTTCGAATTACGTATATTGTACGTCATATGTCTAGAAGGCTAGCAGTGTACTTGCGCGCTGTGGCCTGCTGAGTCTCGTTTGAACAGTGTGTGGTTCCCAGCTCCCCGCCTCTGCCACCTGCACCCCCCACCCCCCTCGCGTGTGTGGCCTATTCTAACTAGATGTGCTTCCCCCATCGGTTTGTGCCTCCCCTACGTCAGAGGGAAGCTTAGAAATACAACGTTACCTGTATGTCAGTGCCTCCCCGTCTGTCTATGCCTGCCCTAAAGCACCGCCGAGGTTTTTGCCTGTGCCTTACCGAAAACTGTTATGACATGCGTAAAGAGGCACACAAATATTGTTTTAATCAATGTTTTAATCTATTTTTGTAACATAACATATGCAGATATTAAAGGGAAATGTTTATTTTCACTAATTCAAGTATTTAAATTTGGACGCAAGTAGCTTTTTTTGTTTGAATAATAACATATAATTCTAAATAAATATGTGTATATTTCCATATATATATGTATACATATGGAAAGGTGGGATTTTCATCTCTAGAATCAGAATAATATTTCTAGAATCCCGCCACAGGTCGACTAGGCCTTTTTACCTGTCATAGAGTGTAGAAGGCAATCTCTTTCAACAGAATAGTATCAATTCGAACCATCCCCATTGTACTCCCCGAAGAACCACTGACAAAAAGTCAAGTTTAAAGATTTATTATAAAGCCAAAAGCAGTTGTGTATATAAACACCTCAGTAAAAGGTTCAAAAGGTAAACAGGCACTAGTACAAACATGATCCTACGTAAAAGTCTCAATCGACTAAGAAACAATACGAGTATAATCTCCAAAACCACCAGACTAGCAAGAATTGCTATAATCTGGGTTTTAGTAGGCATCGAAGAAGAGAAGAAATACATCCAGATTAATCTGTCCCTACCCTGCACTAAGGAACGTCCCTACTTAACAAAGTTCCCTCCTAATAAAGGTGTCAGCCGTGGTGACTTCCAAAGAAGCACACTCACTTGGTTCGGATTTAGCCTAAGAACCCATCTCGCATAGGAAAGCTCTCTGCCTACCCAGCATCATTCTTCGCCCTCATGCGCATCTGCTCTGCTCTCCTACCGGGGTGCTGTCCCTAATACAAACCCCACAATAAGGGTGACACGCCCTAGGGTACGCCCCTCTCAAAAGTATTAACTTTCAAAAAGGTTCCATTACGACATCTTCATCCTTGTTCGTTAAAAAACGTCCTTGGGTCCCAGAGTCTTCTCCTCTTGAAGTTGCTTCCCAAAATTCCGCAGCCACTCCTCCATGTCTGTGGCTACCATCCTAACGCTCATACACAATGGGCCCTTCTCAACTATCTTTAGTTAACCTTGCACCTGCAAAGGAAGGCACATAAATCGATTCACAGTTCCATGCTACTTGCAATTAATTTTCTAAAGCAACCCTCTAGAGAAGACATTTCCATGATTTCATGTTAAAAGAAACATTCTTCGTTCGGCCTACACAATCCTCTCTTGCCCCCCTGGGCCTCTGCACGTTTCAGGATATCACATTCTAACGTTGGCAAACATTTTCCCCGTTCATTAGGCTTTCATCATTATAATGAAAAGAATACTTTTTCCAACTTGAACACTTCTATGTCGTTATATGAATACAATAAAGAATTTCTAAACATGCATTTAAATACATCAATGACTATTCGAGCATCCTTTAACTGAATTAATATTTCACTGCAAACAACATTTCTAGGTTAACATGGCATTAGTATTTTCGAAACACTTTACGTTACAACTATGTAAATTCTAGCACATGGTTTCATAGCCCTGTGTCACATTTAAACATGATTATAATCCTTTATATATGCGGGTGCTGATTACTCATGAATATGGTGCACCCCTACAAATTTCTAACACAGTTTTGCGCTCTCTCAGTCCCCCCTTTGATGACCTGTGTCATCACCACCAACCCAACATTCTTTAAGGTAGGAACCGAGCTACACAGGACTTGTCACGACATTACCTCGCCTGAGCATCTCTAATGCCCTTAGAATACGATATTGATTGTCTTGCAAGTTCTCCATTCTCTGTTCCTGTACTCTCATCGATCTTGCCATTCTGTTGGACCTATACCATTTGTACAGTCTCAACAAACCCCACATTCCAATCACACATGCCACTATGATGATAAGGGGTTTCAGTACGTACCCAAGAAAACCCCTTCCCAGGCTTGCAAACCAATTTCCAACACTACCAAATCCTTTGCCAACCTTCTCCCATGCATTCTCTTGCGTCAAATCCTCAATTTCATAATGAATTGCGGTAATGTTACGTATATATTTCTGCAGATCCTTGGAGTTATCTGGAATATATGTGCAACATTCCTGGACCTTTAAAAGTTTACAGACTCCACCCTCCTTCGCTAAAAGAACGTCCAAGGCAAGACGGTTCTGTAAAACCATCGCCCTTATCGACAACATCTCACCCTCAATCAACACCAATGATTTTGCTGTACTCATTGACAATTCATCCACCACCGTTGCCAACCGCCGTATTTTTATGTCATTCAAGATCACTCCCAACATTGGTATTGCAGCTCCAAACACATCCCCCACTATTGCACCAGCACTCTCTCCTTGCTTCACCCGTGTCAATTGTCCACCTTCCACCAGAGCAAAGTCCTCGGTGTGGTATATTTTAGGAAAAATTATCGCCAGGTAACATGTCCCATACCACTTATCTGGCAACCTCACGTAAGCATTTTTCCCACAGACAAAGTACACCGTAGGGATCACTTGCATCACACTCTTTAGGAAATCCTTGGTGTAATATTCTAATGTGAAAGTGTGTTCACAGGTTGTCTGGCCCACATACACATTTTCATAATACGTCTTTGGCCTGTGAAGGCACAATTTGCTTTCTGTACCTCATCCAATGCTAATGGACCATAGCTTCCCCTTGTCTTATGCAACTTCTCCTCATCCGTCCAATCTACTTTACCTTGGCCTGACACCTGCAACTGCTTCTGTTTTTGGTACCTATCCTCTACCTGTTCTATAAACTTCTTCTCTACTTCTGCCAATGAACAGGTCAAATTGTGTCGATGAGCATATGAGGTGCCTATTCCTCCCGTTGGAATGAAAAAGTATCTAAGTTTATCCTCTGACTTATAATAGTCCCACTTGTTCAAATGCTTATAGTTTGGGACTTCCGGTAGCACGGCATCATAATTCGAAAAGAAATATTCAAAATGATTCCGCCCATAAAATACGCTAAGCAGCAAACTACATGAAATTCCATACGTCAATGGCAGGTGATGGTATCTAATACCCTCGTCTACTGAAGCTGGCAACTGCATACACACATAACAATCTTTCGCATCCATCGCATCAATGTACTCATACAGCAACTTGGCATACGCATTCTTTCCAAAATTTCCTTTGGACAAATCTGCATGTAATCTACGGCTTTCTTCTGCTAGCAAAGCTTTCTCGGCTCCTATGTTTACCTCTTTCTGGCTAGGAGTGGTAGGTGTAGGTGTTCCCTCGACCCCCGCTTCCTGCTCTTGTGGTGCGAAATAGGAAACTAAAACTACTAAGAATATGAAGAAAATCACTACCCCTATAAGTGTGCCTATAATACATTTTGCCCTACAAGTCGGGTTCCCAGCCTCCATGGTCTCAGACAGTGCGATTAGTTTCTAGCAGCAACACAAAGTCTCTTGGCTTTATGAATTTCTCGAACCACACCTGGAAGCAGAGATCCCCTTTTAATTCTTCATTTTCATTTTGCAATCAGGCGACCCTAACCCTTCTCCGTCCTCTAAGGGATGTCCCTAATTTTCTTCTTCTTCCGCTCGGCTCTAAGTAATTTCAACAGCTATTTACAAAGTCTTTACTGATCAACTATGAGATTTCCTCCAACTGCACAGAGTACGTAATCCAAGAGTTCCATGTGAAGGACTACAGATTCATAAGCAGGTATCTCAGGGCCAAATGTAGGGAAAACCAGTCTATTCAGGATTAAGTCATTTATCTTGCTTAGGAAAGGGGGATTGGGAATCGTGATTGTCAGTATACCTTCAAATTCCAGTCCAGGTACCAACAGTATCACTTCCAACTTAACATTGGGAGTCGTATCGGTCACAAGCACCGACCTCACCCTCCCGGATCTCAGTACACCTTTTATTTGTCAAAGGGTAGGTCCACTCCGGAGTGGCGTATCTTCGGCAAGGTACCCTCACCCTCCTTGATCTCCTCGGACCCTTTTCCTCTGACTCTTTGTTTTCTCCTTCTGGGTCTGACTCTTCAGATACAGGTGCAAGATCTCTTTCAGAGGTCAGCCTCACGTTCAGCCTTTTCCGCCTTTCAGGCCAATTTGCCTCTGTACGGTTCACTCCTCTGCTTCTTGTCGGCACAACTTGCTTTTCACTGCCTTCAGCTTTTTCAATGTCGAGATCACCTTCACAGCAGCTTCCCCTTTCTGAGGCGGATTCTGTGTCGCTGCCGTCGTGATCTCCCTCAGCTCGGTCAGATGAGTTAACAGCCTCTTCAGACGCCCCCACAGCTGTGGAAAATTAATACGGTTTAGTAAACATTATCTGCGCCATCTTGCCTTCTCTCCCAATGCCACACTTTTTGTCGTGCACACCCGCCATTTCAGGTACCTTGGTCAGAACCACCCTCTGCACGCCACTGACCCCCAGCACGGCTCTTCGCCCCCACAAGCACCCCCACGCACGGGTCACCCCCGCTCTCTCATGCATGGGCCATAAACCCTCCCCATCTGCGCGGCTCTGCCTCAGAGTCCTATCCTGTTCCCAGCGCGACACCTCCCTTCATCCCTTTCATAGTCCCAGGTCCTTTGATACAAACCCCCTTTTCCTGTGTGCCAGTTTGTCTTCCTCGTTCCCAGGCCACCACCTGGCCCTGCGGATACTGTTTATTGCCACCCCCCGTACAGTAGGAAGCTTCCCCCATTAAAGGACCCTCGAATTGATCAAAGCCCCCACCCTATGAGATCCGATCAACCCCACACATTCCGTGAATCGGCGGAATGTCCAGCTGCGCGATAATCATCACCTGTTGTGACTAGGGTGGGGACTTCAACTGTAAATGTGTGTGGGAACGGGCCTGAAGGGGAGATTCCGAGGATGTCCTTTCATACTTCAAAGCATTGCAAGAATGTGTTACATGCAATAAAGTTCGTAAACCTGTGTATAAGAGGCCAGGCCTCAGAGATGCGGTTAGAGCACCTCGTGACGATACTTGCTGTCCGAACTGATGTGTTTCTCCTCCGGAGAGAATAAAACTTCTGTTTCCTGCCTTCCAGTCTCCAGCGCCTGCCTCTTTGTTTGGTAAACTTGAGTGGGTATAGAGGCAGCTAACGCCGGGCAACTTCGAAAAAGGTCTTCTGCCTGTACCTTTTTCAACAATTGGCGTCCCAAACATGGGGCCCATCAGCGACACGTGGATCCAGTGGGAGAGGTCCTGATGACAGAGTGAACGACTGCAACGATCGGGAGAGCTCCTGCCCAATAGACCCTCGTCTGGCAGCCGATCATCCGAACTTCACTGGTTCCGAACAGACCTCTCTCGAGTGATCTACGGTCCTGACTGGGAACCATCAGGAGTGCCGCGAGGAATACGAAGAAAAGAGCACGATCGGGCGCTGGATTTGGAAGACAAGAAACTGACCATGCGGTCCGGGTAAGGTTGTGTAAACACGACGAATTGCGAAATGATTGTTTGATTGTTAGGAAAATACTAGTATTACTCTTTGTTGATTTGTTTGGAGATTCGCTGTCTGCAAACGGAGAAACAACCGGCTCTCTCTTTGCAAGCAGTGAAGGATGGGTAACGCAGCTGTCGTGCCTATCTTTCTCTCCCACTGATTGATTGTTTGAACTCGAACTACGGTTCGTGGATTGTTTTCGGGAGATTCCCCTCTCCCACACTGATTAATTGATTGAACCCGAACTACTGTTCGCGGATTGTTTTCTGGAGATTCTCTGTCTGCAAACAGGAAAGAACAGATTCCCTCTTTGCAGATAGTGAAAGGGTAGGTGACGCGGACCTTTGCGGGCCTACTTATTCTCCCCACTGATTGTTTTGATTGACTGAACATTGACTGTTTGATATTGGTTCTTGAGGTATTCACCGCGCGCAAACAACGTAGAATAGAAATATTCTGTCTAGTCTTTGCACGCAGTGATAAGATAGGCAGTGCTGACTTTTGTCCCCATTGTGATCCGTCATGTCTGTCTTCTCCTCACTGATTGGTAGCTGGTTCAACCCGGACCGTTTATTAGAGGTGGACCATCTAGCTCCGCTGGAAGGCACCCCTAATAAAGACATGTTCACAAAGTATGGATTAGTTACCATAGCTTATAGTAAGCTATGGCACAAGTATACCAAAGAAAATCAAGAGAAACAGTGGCCACTGATAGGATCCTTTGACCTTGATAAAATAGAAACGTTAGAAATAGCCCTTTGTAGTAGTAAGACAACTCCTATTATGCTCGACAGTCTCGGTATGTGGCGCAAAGAAGCACTGCAACGAAAAGAAAGAGACGAAGTCAGAGTAGGTAAAGAAACGCGACAGAAAACCTTCCAAGCATCTGATAGGCCAAAGGAAGGGATAGCGGCGACACGGTTCCAAGGAGTAAACACAGGAAGGGAACGGTGTAAAGGGATGTACCGACAGGACAACCCCAAGACACGACGACCCGAACGTAATCCCCCGACATTACGTGCAGGACGAACAGACTTAGGACAAAATCAATGTGCTTTTTGTAAATATTCCGGGCACTGGAAAGCCCAATGCCCGACTCTACTGAACACGGGTAAGAGCAGAAGGCCGACAGAGATAACAGGCCGGCAGAAAGGGAAAAGGCGTGAGATAAAGATGAATCAGACTGACACAGACAGGCCGGATAGAACCACCACGTTTGATTACGCCCGATGGCACAGATTTCGCCAGACCGATTTCAGCGACATGTTTGAGTTCTCATAGCTCGAACAACGCTAAAACGGGAAACCCAGTCAAGCTCTAAGTTACCCGGTAACGAACCCCGTACTACCGCTACTATTCCCGAACACAAAAGCCACCCTTTCGGATAACACACAGAGTAGTTTTGGACAGATTAGTATACATTCCATTAACGAACTCAAACTTCGAGTGCAATGGGACTGATCACTCTCTGTTGCCCCCCCCCACTCTGTGAACAAAAGCAATTACAGGCCTGCATAGACAACCCCCCGTTCAGGAAAACTGTTCTTGTGGACACCCCACCCCCCCATTACCCAGGCATAAATACCCACCCCCACTGTAGCGAGGTTCTCGTAGTAAAAGGATTCAAGGAAACAAAGTCTCTGTTATATAATTTAAGATTTAATTCCAGTAAAATAACACCGTATTAATAGGAGCAATACAATACATATTACACCCACTCCGGAAGTTCCCAAAATGCAGCAGGTCACCGGTCACGCCCATCCGGAAGGTGAAACACTCAGCACGTGTGGGGCGGGGTCCTGCCGACAGCCGGCGATCACAGAGATCGCCGGTGGGATGTCCAGGTGGCGTCTGGGCCCGGCATGTCCAATCCTCTTCTCCCATATGGTCTGGCGGTTAGGATTCCTGGTTTTCACCACCGCGGCCCGGGCCACGAGTAGGGAGGGGGCGAATGCAGATGACCCCCTCCCTCGTATCTCCTGGTCCGGCCATCACAAATACCTCCGCTGAAAAATTGGTGCAGGGTGGGCTGGGAGAGGGAGGCGGCGCGAACGAGCCTCCCTCGCCTCCCCAGGTGGAGGTTTCCCAGCCCCGGCCCGGCGCCGACATCCTCCAGCCGGGCGACGGACATACTTGCGCAGCACAGGACATACAATGGCCGGCAACCATACTTGCGCAGCACGAGACATATGACGGCCTTCAGGTACTTGTGGAGCACGGGATGTGGGGTGGCCATCATGTATACCTGCGCAAAGGGACGACGTGGGGTGCACTGGGAGAGGGAGGCGGCGCAAACGAGCCTCCCTCGCCTCCCCAGGTGGAGGCGCCACAGCTACACCCTAACGCCCCGAGCCGAATGTCCTGCTCCTACGGCACGGTGTTCCATTTATCGCCCCAAGAAGTCTCATCCACTCTTGCAGACACGACGAAGGGCGACTGCTGCGGAGTCTCAAAATGGCGTCTGGGCCCCCTGGAAGTCGAGTCTGGGCCGCTAGAATAACTTTGACCAGTAACGTAACTTGGACGCTTGCCCACCTGGGCACGAGCCCCCACCTCCGACAACATCCCCACAGCTTTGAAGATTCTACAAGAGTCCCAGGAGCCCTCGACCCCTGCAGGCTTCCGGTGGGGAACAACTGCCTTGATCACTCCAACAAGTTCTGGCTGAATCTCAACGTGACCCGGTAGGGGAGATTTTGCCTCCCTCCCCTTTTTGATTGACGGTCCACATTGCCTGCTCCTTCTGTTAGCACAAGTTTTGAACTGCCGAAAAGGACTCTGGTCCAACCGCCGGTTGTTGGAAACATTTTGTCCCTGATGCTACTTCCGGACTAACCCGGCCTCGCCCAAAACGGCGCCGGCGTCAACAGGGACTCACGAACACCACGTGGTGTCTTCTTTTGCTAATAAGACTTGATGTTGTGAGAATTGTATATGATCCTTTGTACACTTGACGAAAAAGGGGGAGGGTTCACTTGGCGAACATGTAAAAAGATCCCGTTAAAATGTTGGTTTCAATGTACGATTTATTATGATATTGTTGTAACTGATACATAACGACGCTTATGACACACGCCCACGGTATGCTTCTAGGAAATTTGATTGCAACTAATCTGACTATGCTTCCAATTATGAAATGAATGTCCCCTGATCCCTCAACTATTGATAGACGTTTTTAAGTTTCCTGCAAATAACCAAATGAACTCTTAAAATATTTAATGCTGCAGAATAGCCCCCTACTGTACACACTTCAGCCAACGCCGTGTCCGGCCAAAATACGATTGCACTCTCATATTTACATGCTGAACGATTATGCAAATAAAGGTTTTTCAAACTACGAACAGGTATCGCATACTTTTGTAAATGTGGGATCAGCGGGAGGGTTTTTCTGTACGACCTGTTTTGTTCTCTTTTTAAGGTTATTAGAAAATGGTTGCTCAGCCTCGGATTGATGATCGAATCTAAGGCACGATACGCTGCCCCCAAATGTGCGACTAGCTCAGGAACAAACGCATGAAGAAGGACCTCGACTTCTGAGAATGGGTAAAGTGAAGCGGTGTGAATGATTAAATGTCATAAAGGTATGGTACTCAAAGGTACTAGGGAATAGGGTTGGCCAAAGAGCGAGTATGCCTTAGGACATCACAGCATTGGGAATGATTTAAGGATCCCCGATAACTAGATACCTCGCACTAAGCGCCTCTAATTTTTAACGTCTCCCTACACACGACCTATAATGCCACACTCGGACCGTCTCTCTCATGAACAACCTATCGCTCGCCATCCTTACCACACTGCCCGCCCCATGGCTTCGGAAACCAAGATCTCAGGGATTATATCCCGAGGGGATAAGACGAGTAGGTGGTAAGTAAAGGACTTTCGTGCCCGTACATGTGATATGCTCGAATGTTGTCCCCCTCCCTTCCCCTCTTTTCCTCCCTCTACAGGTTACATTGGAATCCCGACTGATGGTATAGTGGAGATCTGAAGCCACGCCATGTCTGATACATGAAGAGGACCAACGCAGCAAGGTGGCACCTAAAGACACCCACGCACTGCTCTTGTAACGAAAGAGCCAATAGTTGTATGATATGATGAGACGCGATCACCCCTAACCCGTGTTGCGTGAATGAGCACAGACCATGTATGTCTGAAACTGAGAAAATGTTTTCTATGCGACTGAAGCATTGACTTAACTAGGCAAAGGACTGAGAGTGCGAGGAGTGCGACACAATGGTGCCCTTTTACTCAATGCATGTCCCTCTGTCAAACTGCATGCTTTCTAAATCCTAACCCAGACCCGTAATGTCTCATGTTGTGTAATGCGCCGAATAGCCTATCTTAGTACACGGCCACTCTCCATGTCGCACGTGTACTGTTTAGCCTATTGTTGCACATCTCTCTCTCTCTCTCTCTCTCTCTCTCTCTCTCTCTCTCTCTCTCTCTCTCTCTCTCTCTCTCTCACTCTCTCCTCCACACTCCCACTCTTCCTAACGACTGGCACCTAATTGGCGAACCACCATCCCTGGTGCACCACCCAATTGGCTCCAAATACCGCAAGTATTTGCACAAATTTGCCTTAACTAAAATTACATTGATACCATGTTACTACCTCTCCTTTCTGCTAAATATTGATGTGATCTAGATTGGCCAAAAAAGAAAGGACAGGTAAGACGACTGAGGTTCCCTAATCTGACCCGTAATAAGGGAACTACATGTCAGTGGCTTCTATGATAAAAATGCCTCAGGTAACGCGACCTACCCCGTCCCGAATTGACTCGATGCCCAAACAGTAAAAAACTGATCGAAACATCCCCGTCTTCACAGAACGCCCCCAGTTTTGTATCAGCTGCCCCGGACGAGAGTTTGAAAAATGTGGCTCACCCCTGGTTGTAAGAGATGGGTTGATTTACAACTGACACAGGCCAGCCGTTCTTCCTAGAAATGGTTTGTTGATGAACGAGCTCCAAGGTTCAGAATTCGAGAAATGTCCCTGAACGCTTACCAACCGAACTGTGGCCTTCTGCTAGATAACGCCCTCATGACACAAAGCAAGACGATAGTCCCTCACCTCAGTTTGCTATGATCCTAGTTGTTTTCCATAAAGACCCCGGTCACCCCAAGGATGAGTCGAATAGTTATCGCAAGCCCCCCCGTTTTTATGAAGTAGCCAGGTTGTAAGAGACTATGTAGAAATTAGAATAATGTTTGCGGAGTTAAGATTAGATTGAAATGAAGAAATTGTTGCAGTAAACCCTGTTGAGAGTAAAATGTTTAGCTGAAAGATAGGATGCATTGATATAATGTCAAGTCAAGTCATAAAATTTGTATAGCGCACTACATACCCAGAGGGTTTCAAGGCGCTTAGGAAGGGGAGGAGGATTATTTGTCAAATATCCACGTTTTAAGCTGCTTTCTGAACGCTAGGTGGTTCTGGGTGAGGCGAAGGTAAGCGGGGAGTGAGTTCCATGTTTTAGCAGCCAGGTATGAAAAGGATCTGCCTCCCATGGTGGTCTTGTTGATGCGAGGTACAGTGGCGAAGGCTTGGCCGGAAGAGCGAAGTTGGCGGGAGGGGGTGTAGAAGGACAGTCGAGAGTTGAGGCAATCTGGTCCGATGTCGTAGAGTGATTTGTGTGCGTGGGTAAGCAGTCGGAAAGTGATCCTCTTATTGACGGGTAGCCAGTGGAGGTCTTTAAGGTGACCAGAGATGTGTTCGTTGCGTGGGATGTCTAATATGAGCCTGGCTGAGGCGTTTTGGATTCGTTGTAGTTTCTTCTGGAGTTTAGCGGTGGTACCTGCGTAGAGGGTGTTTCCGTAGTCCAGTCGGCTCGTGACTAGAGCGTGGGTGACTGTTTTCCTTGTTTCGGAGGGGATCCAGCGAAATGTTTTTCTGAGCATGCGAAGAATGTTAAAGCAGGAAGAGGATACGGCGCTGACTTGTCTGTTCATTGAGAGTGAAGAATCCAGGATGACGCCAAGGTTCCGTGCGTGGTCTGTCGGGATGGGTGCTTTTCCGAGGGCTTCCGGCCACCAGGAGTCGTCCCAAGCAGAGGGGGATGTACCTAAGATGAGGACTTCTGTTTTGTCTGAGTTCAGTTTCAGACGGCTTTGTTTCATCCATTCGGCGACTTCTTTCATTCCTTCGTGTAAGTTAGTTTTGGCGGTGCTGGGGTCCTTGGTGAGAGAAAGGATCAGTTGAGTGTCATCCGCGTAAGAGATGATGTTGAGGTTGTGTTGGCGGGCGATGGCCGCGAGGGGGCTCATGTATACGTTGAAGAGGGTGGGACTGAGTGAGGATCCTTGAGGTACGCCGCAGATGACTTCAGAGGCCTCGGACTTGAATGGTGGGAGGCGGACTCTCTGGGTTCTTCCGGTGAGGAACGAGGTGATCCAATCAAGTGCTTTTCCTTGGATTCCGATGTTATTGAGGCGTTGTAGAAGGGTGCTGTGGCAGACTGTGTCGAATGCTGCAGAGAGGTCGAGGAGGATGAGGGCGACTGTGTCACCATTGTCCAGTAGAGTTCGAATGTCGTCTGTTGCTGCGATGAGGGCGGTCTCAGTGCTGTGTTTGGCTCGGAAGCCAGATTGTGAGGGGTCGAGGGATTTGTTGGCTTCGAGGAAGGCGGCGAGCTGGTTGTTGACGGCTTTCTCGATGACTTTGGCCGGGAATGGAAGAAGCGAGATGGGGCGGTAGTTTTTGAGTTCGGTGGGGTCTGCTGTTGGTTTTTTCAGAAGGGCGGTGAGTTCAGCGTGTTTCCAGTCTTCTGGGAAGGTAGCGGAGTTGAAGGAGCAGTTGATGACGTCTCGGAGGTGCGGTGCTATGACGGAGTCTGCTTTGTTGAAGATGTGGTGAGGGCATGGGTCTGTGGGGGATCCAGAGTGGATGGAATTCATCAGGCGGATGGTGTCCTCAGTGGAGATTGGGTTCCAGGCGTTAAGGGTGTTTATGGGGGGAAGATGGTCAGCAGATGGTAGGGTGGGTTGGCTTCCGGGTTGGTTGTCAAAGCTGTTGTGGATGTCAGCAATCTTGTTGTGGAAAAAAGAGGCTAGGGAGTCGCAGAGGGTTTGAGAGGGGGTGATGTCGTTGGAGTTGGCCGAGGGGTTGGAAAATTCCTTGACGATGTTGAAAAGTTCCTTGCTGTTGTGGGCGTTGTTGTCAAGTCGATCCTTGAATGCTGTTTTCTTGGCTTTTCGGATCAGTTGGTGGTGAGTGCGGGTGGCGCTATTGAAGGCGTCCTTGGTGCTGGTGGATGGGTCTTTTTTCCAGGCCTTTTCAAGGGAGCGGCATAGTTTCTTGGACTTCTTGAGATCATCATTGAACCATGAGGCCTTCTTGCTGCCAGGTTTGTGTTGACGTTTTTTCAGTGGTGCTAAGGTGTCGGCGGTGTTGGATAACCATAGGGTGAGGTTGGAGGCGGCTTCGTTGGCGTTAGAAGAGAGGGCTGGGGAGGTTCGAAGGAGCGATGCGGAGATCTGATCCGTGGTGATTTTGTTCCAGTTTCTTTGTAGAGTTGGTTGGAGGTGGTTGATGGGTTTCGGCTTGTTGTAGGTGAAGTGAACGCAGCTGTGGTCAGTCCAGAGGAGATCCGTAGTGTGGCTGAAGGAGACATGATTGCTGGAGGTGAAGATGGGGTCGAGTGTGTGACCTGCGATGTGGGTGGGGGAAGTGACCAGTTGTTTAAGTCCGAGGTTGGCGAGGTTGTCTAAGAGGGTGGCGGTGTTGCGGTCGTTGATCTTTTCGAGGTGAAAGTTGAGGTCTCCCAGAAGGATGTAGTCTTTGGAGGGGAGCGCGTGTGGGGTGATGAAGTCCGTGATGTCTTCACTGAATTTTGCGCGGGGTCCTGGTGGTCTGTAGAGGAGGGTGCCTCTGAGAGTTGTCTTGGGGTCGATGTGGATCTGGAAGTGAAGGTGTTCGGAGTTAGCGAGGTTGGCGTCAGAGCTGGTAGATATGCGGATGGATTTCTTATGGACGATAGCGATTCCTCCTCCTGTATGGTCGGTGCGGTCCTTGCGTGTGATCTTATAGTCATCAGGGATAGCGATGGTGATGTCAGGGGCGGAGGAAGCGTTCATCCATGTTTCCGTTAGGAAGGCGACGTCTGGAGAGATGGTGTCTAGTAGATTCCATAGGTCAATGGCGTGTCTGTGGATCGAGCGGGTGTTGAGAAGGATGCATTGTAGGAGGTTGGGGTCGGGAATCTGTGGTGTGGTCGTAGCGGAGATGTTGTCGGTGCCGCTAAATTTGCAGGAGTAGCATGAGAAAGGTCCATGGGTGCGTCCAGGAGCGGCTTGGACGCAGTTGGGGGCGCGACCGGGGTTGAGGGCTAGGAGGGTGGCGGCATCGTAGGTAAGGCGGGGGGGCTGGGAGGCGTGAGGGGCAGGGGGTCTGGCGCTGGGCGCGGTCCAGGCGCGGACGGGCGTAGACGGGCTTACCTTTGGCGCACCTTCGGCGCGGGTTGGGCGCGGTCGCTGCGCGTGAACGCTGCGCGCAAAAATACCTGTCATATATGGATGGAGGAAGGGGAGGGGCGAGGGCGTCTCAGCTGGGAGGCGGGGCGGGCCAAAGACGAGCACAACAATAAACAAAATGGAGGCGGAGGGGGAGCACTGCAAACGCGCAAACCGAGTGGAATTACACTTTTAATATACAAGCAAAATGCAGGCAAGCTCAGCGGCGACTGGGCAGGCAGCAGGCACAGACAACTATGCAGCCGTGGGAGCAGAGCGGCACAGCGCGCAGACAGGCTCGAGTTAGCCGAGTAAATCAACAATTACAGTGCAAGTTTGCTCAATGGCGATCAGCAGGCACAGGCACTAAAAACAGTTCCAGTTAGTCAGGGCAAAGCGCTAAATACGATACCAGCGACCTTGGAGGGACACTGGGGAGCGACCACTCAGCTCTGGGAAGAGGAGCGAGTCAATGTTAGAAACGGGACCCTGGCCGGCCAAGACTCGCGTCGAGGTCAGTCAGGGATCGCCATTTCTAAGTGTCAGGGCAGGGGAGTCACACACCAAGGCAACCCCCACTCGCCCTCTGGAAAATTGTTTAGCCTATGTTCATTCCTCAGAAAGATACCTATCAGACCATGGTAAGAGCACATTGCACTTTTTGTAAAATACCAAGCCCTGAAGGACGTTATAGCTTTGTAAGACTCGTACTAGAAAAGTGGGTGTCTGCCAGAAGAACTGATGTGACTGTAATAAACAAATGCAATGAACAGGTATCAGACCTCGCACCACGACAATGAATGTAATACCAACAAACGCCAAAGAAATAGTCACGAAGAAAAGTTGTAGGGAATCCAGCAAACCTATCAACAATTATTTATACGTTGGTCGTAGACCCCAGTGTAACGGATGTTTCCCCAGTTGCTTGGAGTTGGGAGAGAAATAGACTTATGTGATTACCTTCTACTGCCAATTCTCTAAAGACTGTCTTTTCAAACTCATTTAAGGGTACCACCGTCGGAGGAGAGAGAGACCGGATGTGGGAGCACGCGGCCTGACTGCTGATCGTGGAGCATCAGCGACTTTGACCAAGGCGGGACCGCAACAGTAAGGAGTCGCAGGACGAGGCATTGTTTCCGACCAAATGAAAGGAAAGGGCTGACCTGATGCCCCTGTTCGATGATCAACAAATGCCGAAAGTCCCCGCCCTCTGAGCCCGATCATGGGCCCACCTACCTGAAATTTTCGTCCCCCTGGTCTGTTCCCAATCTGGCCCCGCTCCATCCCCTCTTCCTCCGACCTACCATAAGGACTACTCACACACCCTTCTTCCACCTGAACTCTTTGACAATCGACTCGAAAAAGAAAAACTGCAATTAGATAGAATAGGGTTTTGTTGCAGACTCAAATAAAACTTGGGTGCCCTGTCTAAGGTACCCGTGAAAGAATAGTTAGGACACAGGGCGAAAAAAAGGACCTTTGTGACCGGAAACACGAAGAAAAGGTCATGCCCTGCAACGCAGGACCTGGAATAGAGCTGGACGCATAGCTCCACCGCCGGTGCTCAACAGTGCCAACAGAAGACGACAAAGAATGCTGAGAACTCACTAATAATGGTCCACGACAATAAGACACTGGAAAAAGCAACACCCCTCCTCTTCAAACAATGACACCCCTGATTATTGTTTTTACTACGTCTCATTTCTCTCCCAGCTACCACTGTATTGATTATGCTCCAACCAAGTGCAAAATGAACTTACATATGTAATAACCTATCAGTTCATATTCCGAGTGACTATAAGCATCTATGAAATGTACCCAACGCTCTCACTGCAGAATCCTTTTTGTCCGATATTGCATTACTATGACTTTCCTGCAACGAGCTCAGCGATGAGCCCGCCTCCTAAGATGAAAGATTTTAAGTGTAATGTTTATGCATAGCTCCTTCACCTGGGTTCCTACTTCTTTACTTATAACTGCCACAGTAGACATGGTAGGAAATAGGCCAGCAAGATGTCTTAGGAATGTTAAAGGGAGGACTGTGGAAAATTAATACGGTTTAGTAAACATTATCTGCGCCATCTTGCCTTCTCTCCCAATGCCACACTTTTTGTCGTGCACACCCGCCATTTCAGGTACCTTGGTCAGAACTACCCTCTGCACGCCACTGACCCCCAGCACGGCTCTTCGCCCCCACAAGCACCCCCATGCACTGGTCACCCCCGCTCTCTCATGCATGGGCCATAAACCCTCCCCATCTGCGCGGCTCTGCCTCGGAGTCCTATCCTGTTCCCAGCGCGACACCTCCCTTCATCCCTTTCATAGTCCCAGGTCCTTTGATACAAACCCCCTTTTCCTGTGTGCCCGTTTGTCTTCCTCGTTCCCAGGCCACCACCTGGCCCTGTGGATACTGTTTATTGCCCCCCCCGTACAGTAGGAAGCTTCCCCCATTAAAGGACCCTCGAATTGATCAAAGCCCCCACCCTATGAGATCCGATCAACCCCACACATTCCGTGAATCGGCGGAATGTCCAGCTGCGCGATAATCATCACCTGTTGTGACTAGGGTGGGAACTTCAACTGTAAATGTGTGTGGGAACGGGCCTGAAGGGGAGATTCCGAGGATGTCCTTTCATACTTCAAAGCATTGCAAGAATGTGTTACATGCAATAAAGTTCGTAAACCTGTGTATAAGAGGCCAGGCCTCAGAGATGCGGTTAGAGCACCTCGTGACGATACTTGCTGTCCGAACTGATGTGTTTCTCCTCCGGAGAGAATAAAACTTCTGTTTCCTGCCTTCCAGTCTCCAGCGCCTGCCTCTTTGTTTGGTAAACTTGAGTGGGTATAGAGGCGGCTAACGCCGGGCAACTTCGAAAAAGGTCTTCTGTCTGTACCTTTTTCAACACAGCTCGACTTGTCCCCTCTAGTGGATCTTCCTCCACAGCTGGATTTCCGTCAACGAGAGGATCTGTTCCTTCCAGGGGCGCTGGGACTCTTCGGGTGTGAGAAGCATGTATCCAATTCGGCAATCCACCACACTTTACGTCAGTGTTCGTCACCAGGATGACTTGGAACGGCCCTCGCCAGCGCACATCCAAGCAGCTCTTCCTCACGTGCTTCCGCACCAGGACCCAGTCACCGGGACATAGGTCGTGACAAAAGTCTCTAGAAGCCGGGATTTCAGCAGTCTGCACCTGAAGAGACACAGAATGGATGACGTTAGATAATCCCTTGCAGTAGTCAAGAATCAGATCATCTGTGATATTTAGCAAGGCTGCTGAAGGGACGGACGGCAATCTCATAGCTCTTCCCATCAACACCTCATGTGGTGAGAGTCCTGTCCTCCTGTCTGGTGTACTATGCATGCTCATTAACACCAATGGTAAAGCATCTGGCCATTTCAGGGACGTAGATGAACACACTTTCGCCATTCGAGCTTTGAGGGTTCCATTTATTTGCTCCACTATGCCAGAAGCCTCTGGTCGATAGCTACAATGCAACCTCTGGTCAATGTTCAGTGCAGAGCAGAGCATTTTCACAACTTCACTGTTAAAATGTGTCCCTCTGTCCGATTCCAAAGAGGTCGGGACCCCGAATCTAGGCACTAACTCCCTCAACAATAATTTTGCTACTGTGAGTGTATCGCACCTACGAGTTGGGTATGCCTCAACCCATCTGGAAAACACACATACAATCACCAAGACATATCCGAGGCTATTGCATTTCGGCATTTCAATGAAATCCAGTTGCATTCTGTTAAAAGGCCCTCCCGACCTCCCAACGTGACTTAGCGTGACTGGTGTCCTCTTCCCAACATTCATTTGTTGACAAGTAACACATCTCTGACACACCGCTTCCGCCGCCGTTCTAAACTTGGGATTATACCAGGTCTGCCTAAACACTCATATCATTGCATCCCTTCCCAAATGCACGGGACCATGTATCTGTCGAGCAATCAGGCTTACTAGTTTGTTTGGCAACACTGCTCTCCCATCCGCTGAAACCCACAAGTCTAGGTCCCCTTTAGTACAACCAGAAGTCACCCATACTCTTTTCTCAAAATCAGACGCTTGTTCCTGCATCTTCCTCAATTCATCCCAAGTATCTGCCACTTCAAGTATCATGTTTAGCTCGGTCTCTTTATGCATTCTCTCAATGACTTGATCAGTAAATGAGTAAGCTTGTTCTGCACAATAACGTGCAACTTCATCTGCATAACGGTTTCCCAGGGACACAAAATCAGCACCTTTGCTGTGTGCCGTACATTTCACCACAGCGATTTCTGCTGGACCCTACAGAGCTTCCAGCAGCAACCTGACAAATTCTCCATTCCTTATAGGGGAACCGGATGATGTCATGTAACCCCTTTGAGACCACAACTGACCGAAGTCATGAACCACACCAAACCCATATCGGCTGTCGGTGTATATGGTGACTCGAATTTTGTTGGCTGCCAAACAAGCACGCGTCAACGCAACTATCTCAGCCACCTGAGCGGAGTGTACTCCTTCTAACCAGCAGCTTCGATTATCTCATGGATCGTGCAAACGGCAAAGGCCGCTCTTAACTGTCCAGCATTATCTCTTATACATGAGCCATCTACAAAGAGAATTTCATCAGGGTCTTCCAATGGCTCATCGACAATGTCTGGTCTAGGTTTGGTGTACAGTTCAGTCACTTCAAGGCAGTCATGGTCTTCACAATCGTCATCTAAAACATTTGGCAATGGCATCAACGTAGCAGGATTCAAACCCGAGCACCTCTTTAGGGTCATATTCTCCGCGGCAAGTATAACCTGCTCGTAGCGTGTGAGCCTGTTGTTGGTCAATGCTGCGTTTTGGTCCACGTCATTAACAGTTCTACTGAATGTGGAACATGTACCACCAATAGATTTCCCATCACTATGCTCTCACATCTCTCAATGCTGACACCTGTTGCAGCAATGGATTTGAGACATCCGGGCAACGCTGCGGCTACTGGGTCTAAGGTAGCTGAGAAATAGGCAACTGGTCTACGGACACCTCCATGATCTTAGGTTAAAACTGCTAACGCGCAACCCTCTCGCTCGCAGCAGAACAATGAAAACAATTTGGTGTAATCAGGCATTCCCAGAACCGGAGCACGACATAAGTCTTCTCTCAACTCAAGGAAAGCCATCATGCAGTCTGTGTCCCATGGTACCGGATCACTCACGTCCTTGAGCGTCAGTTTCTGTAAGGGCTTCGCCTTCAGGGAGAAGTTAGCAATCCACTGGCGACAGTAGCCAACCATTCCCAAAAACATTCTAACTTCTCTCTGCGTAGAGGGCACCATTCATTATTGCCTCTATTCTGTCAGGAGACACTTTCCTTATCCCCTTCTCTATTCTGTGTCCCAAATACTGTACCTCGGGGAGACAGTATTGTAGCTTGCTGGGAGATACCTTGTGACCATTTTCTGCCAGATGGTTTAACAAAGCAATGGTGTCTATTCTACAGGCATCTTCTGTCAATGACCCAACAAGGAGGTCGTCTATGTACTGTACAAGAACCGAGTTCTGGGGCAGTACTAGACTTTCAAGATTCCTTTTCAATAATTGATTGAAGATCGATGGACTCTCTGTATACCCTTGAGGAATACGACACCAGGTTAGCACGCGATCTTCCAGCTTAAAAGCGAAAAGAAATTGGCTTTCCTCATGTAATGGTATTGAGAAGAATGCCTGACACAAGTCAATCACTGTGAACTACTCAGCCTGTGCTGGAATCTGAAGCAATATCACTGATGGATTCGGTACCACTGGACAGCATGGAACAACTATGTCGTTCACTTTTCGTAAATCCTGCACAATCCTGAACTTCCCGCTAGGCTTCTGCAAGCCCATGATCGGAGAGTTACATGGACTACCCATTACTTCCTTCAGAATTCCCTGTCTAATCATGGATTCAATTACAGGTTTTATTCCCGCAATTGTTTCTGGAGTCAGTTTGTACTGGGGTGTTCTTGGAAACTCTGCATTGGGTCTCACTTGAATCTTAACGGGCTCCACACCTTTGATCAATCCAATCTCCTATCCTGTAAAGTCCCAAACTTCCTGTCTGACTGTCTCTCTCAAATCCCACGGGAGTTCCTCCACCGTTAGTGCAGGATACAGTTCTATGCACACACGAGTGTTTGCAACCTTAAAGGCAGCATCATCATCATTCGTTTCTAGCTCCACTCCCTTAGATGTACAGTAGATGGTGCAATTGAGTTTACACAACAGATCCCTTCCCAGCAAACACACAGGACTAGAGTCGCACACCACGAACTGGTGATTGTCCCTAAAATTTCCTATTTTTACTGGGACTGGCTCAGTCAGTGGGTTTGTCATCCTCCTATTTGCAACCCCTACAACCTGGATAGTTTGTCCGGAAAGTGGCAAGTTAGGAACTACCGCAGAACGTACAGTAGAACGAGTTGCACCTGTATCCACCAGGAAGGTAGTGGGGTGTCCAGCTACATCAGCTTCTACAAAGGGTCCTCTCTGGTCTATTTCTAATACTGCTCCTAAGGTACAATCTTCCCCTTCATTCAGGCACCGTCCTGTCACTGGGTCAAAGTGGTAGTACTCCATCTACCAGGAGAGGCATCTGTTGGTAAGTCTTGTTCCCTGCTGCAATCTTCGGTGGCTGGGGAACTGGAGCTCTAGGAGCGGAAGTCCCCCCTTTTGCCACCTTGAACTTAACTACTGTTGTTCTCGGTACTTGAGGGGCCTGACTCTCCTCTTCCTCCTCCTGTACCTGGTTTTCTGGGTTGTGAGGACACTAGCGCCGCCAATGCCCGATCTCGTGACATTGATGACACCTAGTTGTCTTTTTCAGAGTCGCCAGGACCACCCTTGGCCTTGGACCATCCTCGCTGTCCCTTTTCTGACCGCCCGATCTTCTCCCTAGTGTACCATTTCCAGACAGACCCTGTCCTATCCAGACCATCTGTACTAGCATCAGCTTGTCCTTGAGCTTCTTAGTCTTCGAGTCTATCTCATCACTGCAGTACCTTGCATACCTCAGGATCTCGTCTAAAGGTTTGTTCTGCCAACAAATCAAATGTTGTTGTATCATTAAACAGATCTCGGGTCTCAGTCCCAAAACAAACTTAGACACAAACTGTCCCATGTCCTTCGGATCCATCACATCCAAGCCACTGCACTGCTTGAATATCTGCAACAGTCTCTCGTAGTACTCATGAACTGTCTCCTTCGGTTCTTGCCTAGTTCGGTCTATCTTCACCCAATCTATGTCTTGTGGTGGCACCTTTGTTTTTAACCACGTGATCACCTGCTCGTACTTTATCATTACTCTTGGGGAAGGTCCATTTGTGAGTGCGTCTCGTTCTGGCTCCTCTGTGGGCCATTCAACACTGATCTTACATGCTACCCACAGATCTCCTGGAACCACAATATCAAACAATGTGTTCAAATCAACCCACAGTACCTTCGAAATTTTGACAAACCTCTCTACCTGCTTGTACCATTCTACTGGGCTCTCTCTCAACTTGGGGAATGTATTCGTGAAAGCAGCCAAATCTCCCCTACTCCAGGGTACATGCACATATCCTCCATGAGCAACTTCCCTCAAGGGGTATGCTTCTGCATGCATTAGCCAGCTCCTGGAGGAGTCTCTATAGTGCTCCGCCTAACACTCTTCTTTTTTGACTACCTTTCCTCCCATTTATCCAGTTGTATCCATGTTCGGATTCCCACTATTAGTTCTCTGATGTGGGTTTTTAATCTGATCGCCCTCTTCTCGTCTAGTTCTTGATCTGAGTACTGCAGCCTATTGGCACCCTGCAAGGCCCTTGTCCTGGTCAGATCCACTGAGTATTTGTTCGCTAGTTCCGTTAGCTTCTCATGAGCTGTCCTAGCTCTGCGAGTAACATCTTTCGCTACAAACAACAGTTCATCTGGTTCGTAGAGTTCTATTCTTTCCAGGGGTATTGTACCTTCCACTATCTCCTTCACCTCTGATTTCAGTCTCAGCACATCTATTCTCCTCGCCTTTATTGCTGCCCTCAATGTGCCTTGACTAGAGGTTTCACTCGAGTCTCTCCCCTTACATTCCTGGCTCACTCGTCTGTCTTCCTCGGGTGTGTTATGGGGAGCACTTCCTCGCTCCCATCTTTCACGGTCCCAGTCTTGTCTTCTATCGGTAGATGCAGGGAGGGACGCTCCCCTATTTTCCTCCCCCTTACAGTCCCATTCATGCCTGCTTCCATTAGACGTACAGTGGGACACCCCCCTGTTCTCCTGACTTTCAGTGCCATTACCATCCCTAGACCTGTCGTTTCGGGTATCCGCGATCGTCTCCCAAGTTTGCAGATCTGGTCTTAGTTCTCTGATTGTCCTTGGCCTTGGCCCTCTCAAATCCATCGGTCCTCTTAGACCCCCCTGTTCTCTGGATGAGTCTGCCGATGCTGCCAAAGAGGTGCTCCTTTCTACAGGTCTGGACCAGTGGTTCCACACGTCCGCCACATTGCTTCTATCTTCGATGACATTCCTTTCTCTATCTATTTGTGGCAGACTCTCGTTTTGTGTCTGTTCTGGGTTGTACACTGACACTATGGGACCTATGGTGACAGGTACTGTAAGAGCATCTGGTAGCCTCTGAGTGCTGGCCCCCTCTTCACAGTGTACCTGCTGTACTGTGAACCTTCCCACTACCCTCGCTTCTGGGGTCTGTAGAGGTATCCCCTCACCTTCCACCGAGCCGGAACTGTTCCCTACTGGGCCCAAGTCGCTCTCTCTTAGGATTCCACCGTCTACTACAGATGTCTCCCTTCCTGTTGGTGGTGGTGACCTTCCTTCTACTTCTGGATTATATGGAGGTGGTCTCTCCGACAACAGTCTCTCTATCAGACTAACTTCTGTTTCACTATCATCATCCTCTGTACTCTTTTTCTGTGCTTCCCCTGCATTGACCAACAATGGGTACAATCTGTCTCCTTCTATGGTCTGCACTCTCCAACTCTTGGCCAGTGCATCCCACCTCGCATCCTGTACCGCCCTAACTGATCTCTTCACTCTTTCCTGTCTTCTATCCCTGTTCTTTTCGTGGGCTGCCCTGATCCATGCATTTAATGCTTCGAACTGTGTTGGTCTAGGCAAAGGTCGCAAAGAAGACATAGTCGCTTTTAACTGGTACAACACTTCTAATCTGAATGTTCCGTACCTAGGAAAGGTCAATTCCTCACTCCCGTCAGTCATCTTACACCAGTTCTCAAGCCACAGTATGGTATGTAACCCAACATTCGTAGCCATGTAATGGGCTGGCGTATCCTCGGGTGGAGCCTCTTCCCCACCCTGAGGTTCTAGCCTCTTTTCTCCCCAAAACAGCTTCGCAATCCTTTTAAACATTTCATGATGAAACCCACAGCGTTTCCTTGTTTACTATGCTCGTTTTACTCGCAATGACGATTCACCAATCCCAGCGCGGCTTCACTCTAACCGTCCTATCCCAGCGCGGCTCTTTCTGACATCACTCGCTTCTTGCTAACTGCCCAATCTCAGCGCGGCTCCACACTAACCGTCCTATCCCAGCGCGGTTCTTTCTGACGTCACTCGCCTCCGTTTTGCAGCAGTTCCCCTCCTTCCTCCGCTCGTCTCTCGGTCATGCATGCGCCCCAATCATACACTTGAAATGATTACTTCCGACCAAGCAACCACTTCCTTTGACTGTACGGCCACAGTCTAACTGTAATTGTCACCGACTTTGCAAATGTCCGTCCATTTAACGACCAGACAATCCCTTCTCTGATAGGTTACATACACACGGCAACTTCCGACCAGCGTCCGTTACCCACGCATTCACACATTCGTTCCCCCTATCTCGGTCCTGCAGGCGGTCAATGGTACCTCATGACCCCCTTTCAATGGTCGACAATTACTGTAGGTGTTCGATACACCAGAACCACTTAAACTCTCCCCTTGAGCTTAAGATTTTCACCGGTTGCGCGCGCTCACAACCTGATTTCCTTTCACACTGCAGGCATTCAACTCCGCTAGACAATACAATTCAACAACACAATGCACACCGCAATCTAACACGCATGACCCTTTTCATACTCACTCTCTTACGACCTGCTGCTTTCTGCCGCACCGTCACTCTCCGTCATCTTCCGTGGAACGCCATCTTCCGTCCGCGGTTCTGCGGACGCACATCTCCAGATCCATATGGGCCTTGGGGAGAATCTTTGGCCTACTCTAGATTACCCTCACTCCAGAAGATAAACCATCCTACTCTGCTACCAACTGGAAAGGTGGGATTTTCATCTCTAGAATCAGAATAATATTTCTAGAATCCCGCCACAGGTCGACTAGACCTTTTTACCTGTCATAGAGTGCAGAAGGCAATCTCTTTCAACAGAATAGTATCAATTCGAACCATCCCCATTGTACTCCCCGAAGAACCATTGACAAAAAGTCAAGTTTAAAGATTTATTATAAAGCCAAAAGCAGTTGTGTATATAAACACCTCAGTAAAAGGTTCAAAAGGTAAGCAGGCACTAGTACAAACATGATCCTACGGAAAAGTCTCAATCGACTAATAAACAATACGAGTATAATCTCCAAAACCACCAGACTAGCAAGAATTGCTATAATCTGGGTTTTAGTAGGCATCGAAGAAGAGAAGAAATACATCCAGACTAATCTGTCCCTACCCTACACTAAGGAACGTCCCTACTTAACAAAGTTCCCTCCTAACAAAGGTGTCAGCCGTGGTGACTTCCAAAGAAGCACACTCACTTGGTTCGGACTTAGCCTAAGAACCCATCTCGCATAGGAAAGCTCTCTGCCTACCCAGCATCATTCTTCGCCCTCATGCGCATCTGCTCTGCTCTCCTACCGGGGTGCTGTCCCTAATACAAACCCCACAATAAGGTCGACACGCCCTAGGGTACGGCCCTCTCAAAAGTATTAACTTTCAAAAAGGTTCCATTACGACATCTTCATCCTTGTTCGTTGAAAAACGTCCTTGGGTCCCAGAGTCTTCTCCTCTTGAAGTTGCTTCCCTAAATTCCGCAGCCACTCCTCCATGTCTGTGGCTACCATCCTAACGCTCATACACAATGGGCCCTTCTCTACTATCTTTAGTTAACCTTGCACCTGCAAAGGAACGCACATAAATCGATTCACAGTTCCATGCTACTTGCAATTAATTTTCTAAAGCAACCCTCTAGAGAAGACATTTCCATGATTTAATGTTAAAAGAAACATTCTTCGTTCAGCCTACACAATCTAACGTTGGCAAACATTTTCCCCGTTCATTAGGCTTTCATCATTATAATGAAAAGAATACTTTTTCCAACTTGAACACTTCTATGTTGTTATATGAATACAATAAAGAATTTCTAAACATACATTTAATACATCAATGACTATTCGAGCATCCTTTAACTGAATTAATATTTCACTGCAAACAACATTTCTAGGTTAACATGGCATTAGTATTTTCGAAACACTTTACGTTACAACTATGTAAATTCTAGCACATGGTTTCATAGCCCTGTGTCACATTTAAACATGAATATAATCCTTTATATATGCGGGTGCTGATTACTCATGAATATGGTGCACCCCTACAAATTTCTAACACAGTTTTGCGCTCTCTCACATATAAATATATATGTATATACATATAAAGTTTGTAGTAATTAGAACGAAACACTCGTAAATAAGCTTAGGAAAAGTCTTTAATGAGTCCCACAGGAAAACGAACACATGCGGCTGCACAGGTCACAGGGGAAATCTTAACTGACAATTCAACTGTCATATGTAGTGTCGCGCTCTAGCTCCGGGGACCGGCGTGATGACGCGGTACGCTGGAGCGAGAGCGCGAAGTGATATGCGCATGTGCGAGTGGCGATAGGCGCATGCGCGAGTGCTGAACGGCGCCTGAAGCGACCGGAGCGGGTAGAAATTAGACGCTTGGCGCTCTTGTGAATAGGATTACTATTTCTCAATAAACGAATGCACCAGAATAACTACTCTCCACTGTGTCCTCATTTTGGGGTGAAGTAGCATCATTACAGTGGCGGCGAGGAGTGGGATCCCCCACCAACTTCATCCCCGAAACAAAAATACGATAGAGCACCGCGACAGCTACGCCCAGACCACGCACCAAGGTCAAGAAATCGTCGGGGACACCAAAAGAGAGTACGCAGCTGAGTAAGGAAGCAGTAATATTCACAAAGAGCGTGGCAGAAGCGCACAAGTCCTAACCACGTCCACCACGTGGCCCTGGGCCTAACCATGAAGCGCACCAGGAGCAGCATGGTAAGGTGGTGACGACGCCCCGCTGAGGCCCTGGCAGAGAAAGGAGACAGTGGTGCGGGGGATGAAAAAGAACAGCGTCCCAACAAGTTACAGGACAGGAGTGCCAGCGCACCAGGCAGCCCCAAGGGCCAGGGAGAAGGGTCGGATCAAGGCGAAAACAGCAGTGCGCCAGGCAGCCCTGAGAACCAAAGAGAAGGACTGAGGGCAGTGCCCAAGATGAGCAACCAAGCGACATCTCTCACGGCGCCAATCCCATTCCTACCCAGACCAGGTGAACCCCAAATGAAATGGGAGGATTGGAGGGAATACTTCAAAAACTACGTAGAAGCCTTAGAAGATGAAAACGGGGAGGCGTTCTCTAGCGCAAGAAAAAAACGGCTACCCCTACACAATTTGAGCCCTGAAGGGATAAGGGTGTTCGCAAATATCGTACCCGCGATGCGGCAAGCAGCGGACAATGACGTCTTCAAGCATGCCTTAGAAGATCTTGACAATCACTACCGCCCAGCTGTGTGTGTCTCCATTGATTGATTCAATTTCCAACAAAGGAAGCAAGAAGAAGGAGAATCCATAGACGATTATGTCGAGGCACTGAGACGACTAGCAATCACTTGTAAATATGGGCAACTTCAAGACGACTTCATCAAAGATCAAATTGTAATGCACACCACCAACAAATCGGTGCAGGGTAAATTGTGGGCACATGGCGAGGCAACACTCAAAGAGATAATCGCAATGGTAAAGAAAGCGGAACTCTCAAAACGTTGTGCCGAGGCAGCAAAAAAAGAAAATGCCCAAAGGCTAATGGTCAACAAAATTGACGAGGCTGAGTCCCCGAGCAAACAAAGGAGTGCTCCAGGAGATGGGAGAAATGTGTCCAGATGGTCAGGAAAATCTGGACAGTCAGGAAGACAAGCCGCGGACAACAGGTTTGCGTGCTATAGGTGTGGAAGCACAGCACACACAGCCCAAGACAAGAGATGCCCCGCATTCCGCGCCAAGTGCACGTTCTGTGGCTTGATCGGCCATTATGAGAAAGTGTGTAGCAAGAAAGGGAAGAAACCGATGGTGAGGTATATAGCGCAATCTCCAGCAGGAGACCCAGCAGAGGAAGATCTGGAGGACGATGACATGGTGCTATGCGTTGAAGACCAAGTTTTGGAAATATCTGGCAAGTGCTCAGACAAACCACGAGCAGACATGTTAATTGGAGGCGTCAAAATCAGGATAGAGATTGACTCTGGATCATCATACTCCATTGTACAAAGATCGGTATGGGAAGAAGAGTTCAGACCCACTCTCGGCCCACAATTGGATCCACCAGACATAAGACCGATATCGTATACAAACAACCTGATTCCCATGGTAGGGTACAGAGCCCTGAAGTTTGAATTTAGAGGGAGATCGGCAGTATGCAAGCTGTATGTGGCAGAGCGCGGACCCTCAGTGCTAGGATGGAGAGATCAGGGAGACCTTGGAATAAAGCTAGATCCAGGAGGCAAAGAACAAGTACTACTGACGGACGGTGGAAGTTGGCCAGATCTGGAGAAATGGAAACAGGACTTCCCCAAAGTGTTTGGAGGCACAGTTGGCAAACTTGAGAAGTTCGTACACAAGATCCTGCTCAAGGAAAATGCGAGTCCTGTATCCCACAAAGTCAGAAACATACCGATTGCGGTTAAGGATGCTGTCCAACAAGAGCTGCAGAGACTGGAGGAGCAAGGGATAATTGAACCCATTGACAGCTCGGAATGGTTAGCGCCCCTGGTGGCAGCCAGAAAACCCAACGGCAAGGTGTGTCTGTGTGTGGACCTTCACAAACTCAACAAATGCCTGATCGTAGAGAAGTTCCCATTACCGAGGATTGAAGAGATGCTGACCAAAACAAGAGGGGTGACATGGTTTTCCACCATTGACCTCACCTCTGAATACCATCAAATAGACTTGCACCCAGCGAGCAGGAAGCTCACGTCTTTCATCACACCCTTTGGGTGTTACCAGTATCGGCGTATGCCCTTTGGGTTGGCATCTGCGGCGGCTGTTTTCCAAAAACTCATGCACCGCCTGTTCAAAGATGTGGAAGGCATCCAATACTTCCAGGACGACATCCTAATTATGGGAACAGACCGGGAGGATCATGACAGGAAACTGACCAAAGTGTTGAAAGTGTTGCAAGAGAAAGGCCTCACCGCTGAGTGGGAAAAATGCAGACTAGGCATGTCAGCGGTCACCTATCTCGGGCATGAGATAGGGAGTCAAGGAATCGCCCCGAAGAAGGAAAACGTGAAAGCGATCTGTGAAGCCAAAGCACCAGTCAGCAAGGATGAAGTGAGATCGTTCCTCGGCATGGCCGAGTATTATAGTAAATTTGTCAGACATTTTGCCACAAAGACTCACAGACTCAGACAACTCATAAGAGATAAGAAAGCGTTTCAACGGGATGATGAAGCCCAATGTGAGTTTGAGGAATTGAAGAGTAACATAAGTCAGGCGGTGCTGTTGCATGGCTAAGATCCCTCAGGTCGCACAATCCTGACAACCGACGCCAGTGAAAGGGGCTTGGGAGCTGTACTGGCGGAAGAGCGAGATGACAATACTGTGGAAACTCTTAGCTTCGCCTCCCGAGCGCTATCTCCCACAGATCAAAAATTCAGCGTCATTGAAAAAGAGATGCTAGCCATGGAAAAATTCAGGCCATGGGAAATTTCAGGCAGTTCCTGTGGGGCACCCGCTTCAAACTGCAAACTGACCACAAGCCACTGGTCAAGGTGCTCACCTCGAGCGGGCATGACACAGCCACACCTCGCATTGCCAAAATGACCCTCAAACTGTTGGAATACACCTATGACGTCGAGTACTTACCAGGGACACGCAATAAAGTAGCTGATTTTCCAGTCGTGCCTCAGCCATGGAGGATGCACCTGAAACCTCGCCAGGAGGAGACAAAATGGTAGCTGTTATGGAGGACTCGGAAAGAACAATCGGCAGGCAAGAATGGGCGCAGGCCTATGAGGATGATGGTGACATGAAAGAAGTCAAGCACTATCTGATCAAAGGCTGGCCAGAGAAGAAGAGACTGAAAGAAACCCTTAAGAAACTCTACGAAGTGCGGGAGGAATTGTCAGTGAGTGACTCGGGAATCTTTATGTACCGCAGTGGTAAAGTGGTTCCCCCCACGACATTAATCCAGCTCCTGCTGAGCCAGCTACATGAAGGCCATCTCGGCATTGTGAAGACAAAACTCTGTGTGAAACAAATGTACTGGTGGCCAGGTATGGACATCCAAATAGAAAGACATGTGAGAGAGTGTGTCCAGTGCCAGGGAGCGGACAAGATATTGAAACCCCTGAGACCAGCGTTGGGCTCGTTTGAGCAACCACGCAACCCATGGGAAGACATTGCGGTGGACATCTTAGGACCAGTGTTAGACACCCAAGTAACAGCAAAGTACTTATCTGTTGTAGTGGACAAATACTCCAAGTGGCCGGAGGTCACCGTACAAGAGGTAATGGACTCTGAAGCTGTATTAAAATTTCTCACCTCAGTGTTGCTGCGTGAAGGGATACCAAGAATGATCCTGAGTGACAATGGCCCGCAATTTTCGTCTGAAAAATGGACCAAATATATGGAAAGGAACGGCATTAGATCGAAACACACCTCAGTGTACCATCCTGCGAGCAACGGACAAGTAGAAAAGTTCAACCGCGTCCTGATGGGGTCCATACAGGCCGCAATAATGCAAGGTAAAGACTGGGAAGTGGAAATACAGAGTATGCTGTGGGCATACAGAATCACCCCTGCCTTGATGGGGTGATTTCAGATTTTGAGGGGTAGACTCCCTTTTACGAGAGACAATGTGGTCTGGAGAGAGAAGACGATCACCAGTAAATGGTCACCAGCCGTTGTTGAGCATAACCTAGAAAAGGCCCAGAAGGTGTACACCGAACATTACAATAAGAGACGGAATGCCAAAGAGACAGATCTAGAGAGAGGGGAATGGGTGAGAGTTAAGCTCGCCGCTCTCAGAAGGAAAGGAGAAAGCAAGTACAGCAAACCCCTGCAAGTGGAAGAGGTGTATAGAAGGGCCGCATTACTCAGTGATGGAAAAGTGTGGTCCCAAGACTGCATGGCGAAAATCAACAAGATCGTGCAATGGCCCATAGGCAAAGAGAGTGACCTATGCGATCAAAGACAAGCAAGTAACGCAAAAGAGATGACCGCAGGAGAGGAAAGTCAAGAGGAAGGACAAATGCAAGCAGAGAGAGAAGAGAGCGAGAATGCGAGTGGGGAAGGACCTCCAACAGCAAGAAAGATCACTCCCACCAAGAATGAAGCTGAGACACAGAGAATGGTGTTGAGCCCCCCCACGTGAAGGTACCCGTGAAGGATCCACTCCGGTAAGACGCACACGTGTTGGGAGAATGGTGGTCCGGCCCACACGATTTAAAGACTTTGAAGTAGAGGACTATTGAACCATGGGACTTATAACTTTTATATTGTATTGGAAAAGAGGAGATATGTAGTGTCGCGCTCTAGCTCTGGGGACCGGTGTGATGACGCGGTACGCCGGAGCGAGAGCGTGAAGTGATATGCGCATGCGCGAGAGGCGATAGGCGCATGCGCGAGTGCTGAACGGTGCCAGAAGCGACCGGAGCGGGTAGGAATTAGACGCTCGGCGCTCATGTGAATAGGATTACTATTTCTCAATAAACTAATGCACCAGAATAACTACTCGCCACGGTGTCCTCATTTGGGGGTGAAGTAGCATCATTACATCACAGAGTGCTCAATTCGCACGCACGCAGGTGGCGTGAGGCCACCGCTGGACAGAGGTCGCGTGCATGTCGCACGAAGGCTAAATCACTACATATATTTCCTTTTCTTAACAGACGAAAGAGAAGAAAATAGGAAAAAGCAGGGGAAAGGAGAACAGAGAAGAGGAGGAGAAAGAGATGAGAGAGAGAGAGAGAGAGATTGAGAACAAGCAAAGACGAGAGTAAGACAAGAATACGTAAAGAGAGAAAGAAATTAACGCCTGTATCTGACAGGCAAACGGACCACTCTTGAGCTCCTCCTTGGAACAATAGGAGGATTGCATGAATAAGGAACTGAACTGTTACCAGGTATAACATGAGGAGCAGCTTTTGAGCCATTGTTAGTGTTGCCCCGATGACTGTTAATGACTTTACTCTTTACAATCTTGTTCATGTTCCACCAATTACGCCCATTGACACGAACAGCACGTCCACATACCTTATCAACTATAACAGGGTTACTGAATTTGGACTCACCTTTTTTTACAAAACCCTGTCTTTTTATTCTAACTACCTCTCCCACCACAAAATCTATGCTGGCAACCCTTTTTCTCTCATCAAAATATTCTTTTTGTTTGGCTTGATTTTCACCGACCTTGTGTCTGACTCTTTCATCCAAATCTTGTGGAGTACTATTACACTTAAACCATTTCGAAATCCAAGCAGGTCTAAATTCCGTGCAAGGTTTCCTGCCTCTCAGAAGTTCAAACGGGGAAATGCCTGTTGAAGAATGAGGAGTGGTTCTGTAGAACCATAACATTGTCCTCACTGTGGGGGGTACCATTTTATTGTGTTGTATAGCCCATTTGACACAGTCACCCACAACCCTGTTTAGTCTTACAACCAGTCTATTAGTTTGGGGATGATACAGGGAACTTCTGAGGTGGGTTACAGAGGATTCTATAAGGAATTCTTCCACCTCGGCAGAAACAAATTGAACCCCATTGTCAGATACAACATATCTGGGGAAACCTTCTCTCATGAAGATATCTTTCAAAAATTCAAGAATTTCTTGTGAGTCAGCTCTGGGTCCAAACCTTACTTCAGGCCATTTAGTGTAGTAGTCCATCATCACTATGGCAAATTTGCATTGATGAGGCAAATTGTGAAAAGGTCCAAGTACATCAATGCCAAGTTTCTCCCAAGGAGCCTCGGGAAGAGGTATGGGGTGAGAGGGGGAACCGAAGTGCGAAGGCACTTGTCACTTGAGGCACAAATTGGACACTCTAACACCAGAGCTTTGATGTCCCTATCCATCTGTGGCCACCAAAAGTATTCTCTCACTCTGCGTTTGGTGAGCGTGGTGCCCAGATGTCCCTCATGAGCTTTATTAAGAATGGTGCATCTGATACTCACTGGAGGTATCAGTTTGTCGGATCTAAACACAAGACCATCCTCTAACGATAATTCATCACAAACTTTCACAAAAGGTTGTAAATCAACATCAACATTTCTTTCTTTTGGCCAACCTTGCATTATGTATTTCTTCACATCACTCAAAATTACATCTTTTTTCAAGGCAGCATGCCAACTGCTTTCCATTACTGAACACACTTTTTCCAATTCTACACTTGCTATTATACAGTCTTCTTTGTCATCATATTCAACATCATCTTCACAATGCATAGACTTATTGTAAGGAGGAGGTAAGTGAGACAGAGCATCAGCCCTAACATTTTTTCCTCCTGCAATGTGTATTATATCAAAATTGAATTGCAAGATTTTTGACGCCAGGCGAGCTATACGTGGCGTAGCATTGCTGTTATTGACACTGCCTAAGATAGTAACTAATGGTTTATGGTCTGTTTGCAACGTGAGCTTTTTGCCCCACAGATAGTTCCTGAACTTTTCAATAGCCCACCAACATGTCAAGAGTTCTTTCTCTATAACAGAGTAATGTGCTTCTGCTTCTCTCAATACCTTTGAAGCAAATCCGATGGTGTGTTCCAGATTGCCAACCTCCTGAGTCAGGATGGCTCCCAACCCATAGCTGCTTGCATCAACAGTCAGTATACATGGCAAAGAGGGTTCAAACGGTTTAAGTTCTTTAACAGTGCTCAATTGTTCTTTGAGCCATGTAAATGCTAGCTCACATTCTGAGTCCCACACAAATTCATTCCTCTCTTTGAGTAACTTTGACATGGGGCGAACTTTTGAGGCGTAATCTTGAATAAATCGGGCATAAAACTCAGTCAAACCAAGCAAGGATTTGACGCCTGCCTTGTCTTTGGGAGCTGACGCATCAATAATGGCTTGGACCAAGCTGGGCTTAGGAGTGACACCCTCACTAGAAATGGTGAGACCTAAATACTCCACTTTACTTTTAGAGAATACACACTTCTCGCGTTTTAGGCCCACACCATCTTCTTGGAAGATGGAAAGAATTTAACTCAATATCACATCATGTTCAGCCTGATCTTTAGCAAAAATAAGGACATCGTCCTGGAAGATAGCCACATTTTTTATGTCTTTTAGTAAATTGACCATTACTCTTTGGAAAACCGATGCGGCTGATGTCAGGCCAAATGGCATGCGGCAAAACTGAAACATTCCTGATGGGGAATTAAATGCAGTGAAGTGACGTGAATCTTTATCTAACTCAATTTGGTGATAAGCAGAGGCTAAGTCTAGCTTAGTGAAAACGTTAGCCCCTGCTACCACTCCAAGCATTTCTGTTATATTAGGTAAGGGGTGAGAGTCCACCCAAATAACCTTGTTGAGACTGCGTAAATCAATGCAGATTCTCAATTCATTCTTTTTTTTTCTAGCAATCACCAAAGATGAAGCCCAATCCGAGGAATCTATGGGTTCAATCACTCCCTTTCTTTGCATTGACATGAGCTCTTTTTCCAAATCATCCCTGATACTGAAGGGAACACTTCTTATCATGTGTTTGACAGGTACAGCATCATCTCTAATTTTTATCTTATGTCTGAACCCTTTCATTTTTCCCAATTCACCAGAGAATACTTTTGGGAATTTGTTGAGTAATACTTCCACATGGTCATGATCATGAACAGCTAAGACCTGCTCTTTTGCCCCTGGGCGTAACAACATACTGAAAAGGCCCTGTTGGAACCAACCTAATATGTCTAAACCATTTATGGCCACATATATTTTCCCATGAATGCGCCTATTTTTAAATACCATAACATCCTCAAAATATCCAAGGAGGTCAATTTTGCGCCCTTCATAAGACACTGGTTCGCGGTCCAGTTGTTTAAGAGATCTTTTCCCCCATTTTTCTCTGAAGACTGACTCAGTTATCATTGTAATACGCGACCCTGAGTCCACAAGAAGACTTAGACTCTTGTCACCCACCTCAACCATCACATGAGGATCTACGCAATCATTGGGATCGCCCCTTTTTATACCATCATCACTTACCACCAGCACCATTTCCTTCAATTCACTAAGTGTGTCGTCATTGTCACTATCACTTGAGTCTTTGACACAACTCACACGAGTATTTCCTTTTTTTAAAGTCTGACACACTTTATCAAAATGCCCGACCTTTCCACAAGAACGGCATACAGCATTTTTAGCAGGACAAGGTCTTCCACTTTTAGCGTGATGAGTGTATCCACATCTGAAACAAATATCAGTTCTTTTGAAGAAATTATTTGGTTGAAATTCTTTCTTCTTCTTGAAATTAGATGAGCGCACAGAAGTGACCAATTCAGTATTTCTATTTTCCAATTCTTTGATGGATGTCTGTGACGTTTCAATACTCTTAGCAATACGAATGGATTCATCCAAAGGGGGGGGGGTTCAAGGGATAAAAGTTTTTGTCTAATGGTCTTGTCACTACATTTACTGATGAACTGATCACGAACTAACTGTTCACTAAAGTTCTCAAATTTACATTCTGCAACCATTTTCCTGAGTGCTGTTATATAGGTATCAACATCTTCTTTTATTTTTTGTGCCCTTTTAAAGAATTTGTGTCTCTGTACAACAATACTAGGTTGCTTGTCATATCTTTTAATAATTGTTTGACTGTGCTTTTGTATTCATCAATTTCCTCCTCTCCTTCATTCTCGGTTCTGGTAAGTGTTTTAAGGTGTCCCTTCCTTCAAACCCTAAAGAGTGTGATAACAAAAACCTTTTTCTTTCAGGACGGAATCTGTGTGCACCTATTGCCCCCAAATAGTTCTCAAAAGCGTTAAACCATTTCTTCCACACAATGGGAGGTTCTCCTGGAGCATCGAGAAATGGGGGTGGAGGGTGAACAGACTGCGTGTTGTACTACACTGAGGAGACAAGAACCTTAATATGTATAATTGTCTCACTTATGAAAAAGAGCTGTTTTAGCTACGTTTTATTTTGTCTGGTCACGTCTTTTCCCCTATAAGGAATACAACGAAAGGAAATAGCACAGAAAAAGTTGTATATATTCCCCTTAGTCTTCCTTTATAAGCTGTTAATAAATTACATAGAACTTAGAAGGTGTGCGTGTCACCGTGTATAACGTTGCGTGCATGTCAATTTCACTGTTAAATGAGCCGTTTTATTTTTCCTTGTTCGCCGCTTTAATTTTGTCCCAAAAGAGCTCCCTGGAGTAAAGGGTTAAACCTTCAGGCTTGATGAGGGAGCGAGTGCACTGCGCTTCCGTGTGAGAAGTCTGTTGATGCTTCCTCACAGAGTAAACGCGCTTGGGCACAGCGCAATTAATCCCCTTGAAGTGAAGGAGTTAAACAAATACATTTGTAGAGGGAGCGAGGTGGGGCCAACAGTCACATGATTTTCGGCACAGCGCTTCCGTGTGAGAGGTCTGGCAATACCTCCTCACCGAGTTGGTGCGACTGGCCACAGCGCGATTATTCCTCCTCAATGAATCAGCAGAATCCCCCCCTAGATTCACTCACATGTAACTTCACTGGCTCGACGATCAGCTGCTCTTCTGGTGAGTGTGATTGAATTTCTTCACACAAACTCTCTTTTTTTATCCTTCCTCGAGGGTTCTTTGTGGGACTCAAAATCCTACGTCGCCATAATCGAGTGTAGTAATTAGAACGAAACACTCGTAAATAAGCTTAGGAAAAGTCTTTAATGAGTCCCACAGGAAAACGAACACACGCGGCTGCACAGGTCACAGGGGAAATCTTAACTGACAATTCAACTGTCACAGAGTGCTCAATACGCACGCACGCAGGCGGCGCGAGGCCAACGCTGGACAGAGGTCGCGTGCATGTCGCACGAAGGCTAAATCACTACAAAGTTTTTATATGATAAATATATTTAACAGTGAGAAAGCTGAATCCAGCCAAGTACAATCTGCATTCCATTTTTCAAAGGTTGATAATGAGTACCATTAATTTGAGCACTAGAAACAGTTTTTAAGAAGCGCTTCATGGTTTAAAGTATTTACATTTGGACACAAGAAGCTTTTCTTGTTTGAATATTAACATATAATTCTATATACATATGTGTATATTAATATATATATATATATTCACTGAAAAAACCATAGGTTATAGACCATATATAGTTAGGAATTCGCATTTACAAAACCTTATTTTACTCACACAAAACCATTGAAATTCCATATATAGTTAGTTGCACTAACTATATATCGCGCACCCGCAATCCACTGCTGATGATGTCACATATTACATCATTCATGACATGGTCAGTGACATCACTGATGACATCACTGATGACATCTCAAATGACATCACTGATGACATCTCAAATGACATCACTGATGACATCACTGATGACATCTCATTTGACATTACTGATCACATCACTGATGATATCATTCATGTGATAATACGATGAACCTCTTCAGACTCTAATATAACCTTAGATACAATCAGTGTAAACAGACACTCACAGACTGTCACTCATCCATGGAGTTACTCACACACCTAGTCAGTCAATCAAAGAATCAATCACACCTCCATTTCCTCAACTATACAGTTATACAAACTTTACTTATTCAAACATATACTAACACATATTAACTCTCTTATACAATCCCTGATACAAGTTCACAATGATCCATACAGCCACTCACACATTCACTGGCTCTTATGCACAGTTATTTATATATGTCAACTCTCACATGTACTGTGTTTTACATATGTACTTACTTTGACATGTAGCACTGAGATATCCATTCACTCACCAATACACTCATGCACACAGTCAACCGCCCATACAGCTGTTTCCACATGCACTTTTGAAACCATACATCTAGTGAATCAACTGCTCACACATCTATGCACAGAGTCATACACCTCCCAGCCACCCACACACACACTCAGTCTCCCATACAAATACTTGGGCAACCAATCAATAACCCATATAGTTACTCATATAGCTACTTATCAACACATGCAACAGTTTACAGAACAACAGACATAATGATGCACAAATTAAGACAGTTTAGTCACTAACCCATGCACTCAGTGAGACACATTTAATCACTCACTCATACAGTCAGTCATGCACCTACTAAATCCTTCATCCAGACACTTATACATCCACTCATTCTTCAATATGTAAGACATATTTTAACTTTACAGAAACATACAGTCACTGGATGTTGTCATCAGTGATGTCATCAGTGATGTCATTTGAGATGTCATCAGTGATGTCATCAGTGATGTCACTGACCATGTCATGAATGATGTAATATGTGACATCATCAGCAGTGGATTGCGGGTGCGCGATATATAGTTAGTGCAACTAACTATATATGGAATTTCAATGGTTTTGTGTGAGTAAAATAAGGTTTTGTAAATGCGAATTCCTAACTATATATGGTCTATAACCTATGTTTTTTTCAGTGAATTTTCAAGGTTTTGTAAATGCTAATTCCTAACTATATATGGTCTATAACCTATGTTTTTTTCAGTGAATTTTCAAGGTTTTGTAAATGCTAATTCCTAACTATATATGGTCTATAGCCTATGGTTTTTTCAGTGAATATATATATATACATACATATATAAACATATATCATCTGTATATCTATATAAATACAAACATAAATGCATGCATACATATACTTATATGCATTTTAGGGTTGTTAGGGCGTTTTCGTGTGTATTATGTTGCTTTTTTAGGGCTTTTGGGTCAATTAAGTAGGGTTCCCGGAGCCTAGGGCTGAGGGGCCGGTTCAGTTTCGTGCGTATTGGTGTTGGCAAGGTTTTGAGGGATTTTGGCGGTTTTTGGTTGAGATTTGGCCGTTTTATGGCTTTTTTTGTGTTTGCGGGGGGCGCGTATTCGGGTTGAAATTCGTCCCCGTTCCAGTGGATGGATTGGGCTGATTTTTGGTGAGATGTTAGGGAATCGCTGGAACTAGTTTCCAGCCATGTTTGAAGCGGATCGGCGCAGTGGAAGTGCTTTAAAGAGCAATTTTTGTGCGGAGTAGCGAATTGTCATGTTATTCAATGGGAGTTTTTGGTGCACATGGAGAAGGTGAATTTGGGGTGTTCCAGTTGCGCTAGAGGGACGGGGCTTGGGTGAGCTGTAGGGAGAGTGGATCGGCAGGTGTGCCGAATTTTTGGGATTTGTTGGCCGAAGGGAAGGGTGTGATTGGGCAAAGTCGATTTGGTGAAAACGGTGCGTTATTTACATGAAAGTTGAAAAAACACTAATAAAAGCAAAGCTAAAAAGCCACCTCATTACAAACAGAATGGCTTTAACTTAAACGAGGGCGAGATCTATTGCATTTTCAATGCTTGTTTACTTTGGTTCCATCAAGAAGGCATTCAGATGTGTCACACATTTGCCATAAATTCTGAATGTTAGCACTCTAGTTGCACATTAGATCACTGTAGTAAAGCTACTGCTCACCAGGGACGTCTGCTGCTGGTATTCAAAGTGCATGTTTCAGTCTGCATGTCAGAATTTTTTTAATGAAATAGAAGAGGATTTGAGAAGTCACTCAAAATGATCCCTAATTTTTCTTTCTGAAGCACTAATCATACTTTCTATGGCAAAATTAACCCCCTCATGTTGTTCCTTTTTAAATTGAGTGTCTTCAGACTTACCACTTCATTCCAATCAAGATGGCTTCTGGTGTGCCATACTTTTGTCATAAGTAAGACTGTTAGCGCTCTAGTTGTTCTTTAGAACACTCTGGGACATTCTGTCATTGGGCTATACTTGGGGTACATCTGGGTGATATTTGGGCTACATTTAGGCTCTTTTGTCTCTGGTGGCCATCTTGCGAGACTATGTCAGAATTTTTTTATGAAATTGAAGAGGGTTTGAGAAGTCACTCAAAATGTGCCCTAATTTTTCTTTCTGCAGCACTAATCATAATTCATATGGCAAAATATACCCCCTCATTTTGTTCCTTTTTAAATTAAATGTTTTAAGAGTTACCACTTTATTCCAATCAAGATGGCTTCAGGTGTGCCATACCTTTGTAATAAGTAGGACTGTTAGCGCTCTAGTTGTTCTTTAGAACACTCTGGGACATTCTGTCATTGGGCTATACTTGGGCTACATCTGGGTGATATTTGGGCTACATTTGGGCTCTTTTGTCTCTGGTGGCCATTTTGGGAGACTGCATGTCAGAATTTTTTAATGAAATAGAAGAGGATTTGAAAAGTCACTCAAAATGTGCCCTAATTTTTCTTTCTGCAGCACTAATAATACCTTCTATTGCATAATATACCCCCTCATTTTGTTCCTTTTTAAATTAAATGTCTTAAGAGTTACCACTTTATTCCCATCACGATGGCTCCAGGTGTGCTATACCTTTGTAATAAGTAGGACTGTTAGCGCTCTAGTTGTTCTTTAGAACACTCTGGGACATTCTGTCATTGGGCTATACTTGGGCTACATCTGGGTGATATTTGGGCTACATTTGGGCTCTTTTGTCTCTGGTGGCCATTTTGGGAGACTGCATGTCAGAATGTTTTAATGAAATAGAAAGGGATTTGAGAAGTCACTCAAAATGTGCCCTAATTTTTCATTCTGCAGCACTAATCATACTTTCTATGGCAAAATATACCCCCTCATGTTGTTTCTTTTTAAATTAAATGTTTTAAGAGTTACCACTTTATTCCAATCAAGATGGCTTCAGGTGTGCCATACCTTTGTAATAAGTAGGACTGTTAGCGCTCTAGTTGTTCTTTAGAACACTCTGGGACATTCTGTCATTGGGCTATACTTGGGCTACATCTGGGTGATATTTGGGCTACATTTGGGCTCTTTTGTCTCTGGTGGCCATTTTGGGAGACTGCATGTCAGAATGTTTTAATGAAATAGAAAAGGATTTGAGAAGTCACTCAAAATGTGCCCTAATTTTTCATTCTGCAGCACTAATCATACTTTCTATGGCAAAATATACCCCCTCATGTTGTTTCTTTTTAAATTAAATGTTTTAAGAGTTACCACTTTATTCCAATCAAGATGGCTTCAGGTGTGCCATACCTTTGTAATAAGTAGGACTGTTAGCGCTCTAGTTGTTCTTTAGAACACTCTAGGAGGCTGCAGTAGAACACAAAGGAATCAACTGACAGTCTCTGTCCTTGTTGGATGTACATGTTTTACTGAGAATGTCAGACTTCATTTTCACATGACTGAGAAAGATAATGTGAATTTACAGAAAATATGCTTTCAGTTTAGCTTATAGATCCCCTTCCAAACCACTGTGGGAAAATCATGAGATATTAGTTTTCTTTCAAACAATATTCATGATATCACAGCAGAAGGTTTTTTCACATGGTAAAATCCCCTTAGAACCCACCACAATTCCTAAAACGAGTATGGTACCATCAACAAATGATTTATAATGTAACTAAAGTCCTAAAACCCTCTATTAACTACAATGCTTTTTAATGAGGTGCTATCATGTATATTGGTCCCAAGATGGCTGCCAACACTTCTTGGATGAAGTGCTGACAGCCAATCAGATCAGATGTGTGGTTAGGCTCCGCCCAGATATATATATTTTTTTGAACCTAAATTACTCAAAATCCACTTAAGCACATATATTGAGACCTAGCAAAGGCACATCAGGCTAACAGTCCCTACAATTTTGCCAAGTTTCGTGCAAATCCATTCAGCCGTTCGAGCTAAAAGTGAGGCCAACCGCCCTATGGAAATTAACATGGGAAAAATGTGTTTTGGGACCCCCCTTTTTTCTCGGCCCCCCCTTGATGAAACCCCCCCAAATTGTCAGGGGCTGCTCAGAAACAAAATGTTCCATTTTCCTGAAAATTTCAGCCAATTCCGTCCTCAAACGCCAAAGTTATTAGACATAGAATTTTCAAAAATCCCATAGAGAAAAAATCCTAACTATATATACCTACTGGCGACCGCCAGTAGGTAATATATATATATATATATACATATATATATATATATATATAGTTGTTATATATATATATATATATACATATATTACCTACTGGCGGTCGCCAGTAGGTAGTTATAGTTAGGATTTTTTTCAATGTTAAATCTCAAAATTCTATTTGGAATAACTTTGGCGCCGGTTGACGAATCTGCCTGAAAATTTCCTGAAAATGGCCTCGCGGGGTTCTGGTCCTTCCCTGAAAGTTTGGGGGGGATACGTCAAGCGGGGGCCGAGATAAAAGGGGGTCCCAAAACGCGTTTTCCCCATGTTAATTTCCATAGGGCGGTCGATTTCACTTTTAGCCCGAACGGCTGAATGGATTTCCACGAAACTTGGCAAAATTGTAGGGACTGGTAGCCCGATGTGCCTTTGCTATGTCTCAAGATATGTGCTCCAGTGGATTTTGAGTAATTTAGGTTCAAAAAAATATATATATCTATAGGCGCTCTCCGGTGCGCGCACCGGAGTGCGCTCCAGGCGCGACACGCGACTTGCGCGCAGAAAGCTGATTGGCTCTCAGTTGTCTGTAAACATTCTAAACAGTCCGGAGCGGCCGCCATCTTGTCTATCGGTAAAATCTAGTCATAAGAGGTGGCAAAAACAAAGGGTGGAATTGACCATAAGGGGGCAGGGTAGACCCCCCCTGACCCCCTAGGTTTGATATGGGGGCCATTAAAGGGCCCCGCGGGGCCTCAAAATTTTTTTTTTTTTTTCGATTTTCGCGGGGGAGCGCCTGGTGCGCGCACCGGGGAGCGTATCGAGGAGGGTACTATGGAAAAATAATCACTTCAAAAAATTGTATGTTTATTAATTGGTTTTTTTAAATTTTTTTATTTTATGTAAGTACCTACATGTAGGTACTAATGAAGAGACTTAAATTTAATGTTCACCATCTTCTTTGTAGACATCTTGCATGTTGTTATTGTATTTTTTGTGGTATATGGAATTCATAACATAGTCTGTCTGGAAAGGAGAAACAGATCTTTTAAGCACTCCCTGAGAATTTCTAGGGGATCATGAGTAGTCTATCCTGCTCACTTATGAAAATGAGGTGTAAAATATTCATATGAGATAATATAGTGGGAGAAAGGTAGTAACTATGAGTAAACTTACTATGTAACAGAAAAATAGTTGAACAGTATACTATAAGTCTCACTTTATATTTTAAACATTTTTGGTAATACTTTATGAATTACATATAAAAAAGAATATTGTCTGAAACAATTGAAATTATTAAAGATAAATTTATTCCTCTGATTCTTTTTCATAATTTAATAAAATTTCTAACATAATATTGTCCGGAATTTCCTCATAATTATATGTACATGATTCAATTTCTTCCAAACATTCTATAAACTGTTCATCCAAAGAGTCATCCATGAAATCAACTTCTTTTTTTTCATCTTCTGGTTTTTCCACCTTTACTTTGATAGAAGTATCATTTGCCTTATTTTCTCCTTCCATTTTCTTTCTGAAAATTGCATATAAATTAACTATATTAGTAGAGCTAGTATACCAGAGAAGCCTAACTCAATCCATAACTATTACAGAGAAGTCTATCTCTATCTCTAACTATTAAAGAGGGATAGCATATCACTAACAGAATATTTTTTAAGAAATAAACTTAAAGTGTACAATATACTTCCATAATTAGAAGTTACCTTAGAGAAATTAGTTGAAGTTGTCAGTGAAATTTGTTTTCAAGTGTACTTCAGGAAGCAGTAGTCAAAATGGCTGTGTTTCCCTCTCTTCTTTTATATATATTCTTGTACTTAACCAATCAAACGTCAGGAAATAATCGTAGAAAATGAGAGATACTTTTTAATTGGTTGTAAATTCTAACATTACAAGTGTGTTTTTGTCATGTAATTTACCTCAGGATATTTAGACAGGCCTGTAGCCTAAATGTCTCAATGGAATTTCACCAAATTTGGGCAAATGGTAGGGACTGCTATGTAGTAGGGCCTATTCTATATTTGATGAAAGTGTCTCCAGTGGTTTTTTTGTAAATTGCTTTCCCACCTTTTTTTAACGAGCGCTTAGCGGTGCGCGCTCCTTTACGCGCACTGGCAGCGTTACGGGAGTCCTCCATTTTGTGTTTCGGAACAATCGAGACACAAGATGGAGAGTAAACAATGTTCGGAATGGATAGAAGGGGGAACTGTAGAGACTTCTTGACCCTCTAGGTTTTCTGAGGGGGGCTTAGGAGGCTCATAAACGTAAACAAAAAAAAAAAAAAATCTTTAATTTTTCGCGGGGGTAGCGCCTGGTGCGCGCACCTTTAAGCGTACCCGAAAGCGTATTTTGGTGAAAAATAGTGAAAAAAGTTAGAAAAAAATAAACGCTTTGAATGATCAGAGTTAGGGTAGCTCTGAAAAGAGCTTTTGGGTTCTGTGGTTGATTTAGGTACCTACAAGTAGGTTCCAATACACATTCTTAAATTCAGGAGGAATATTCTATTCCCCTCATCTGAGAAGTGCACTCCATCTCCTCTGTAGATGTCTTGCATGTTGTAACGCAAGTTATTATTGTATAATGAACCCATTCCATAGTCTCTCATGTAAGCAGAAACAGATTTATTTACATGTTTCCGTGCTTTCTCAAATTGTGGACCAAATTGGTTGGACCAGTTCCATTTCTGTCTTTGGCATATATTGGAATATACCAAGGCAGTGTGGGGAAAAAGTATCATCAATTGATGAAAGGTGTCCTTTAATAGCATTTCCAGACCTACCCCAGTTAATGTGCCTAGATCGTTTCCACCACAGTGCACAATTATAAGGTCAGGTTCTGGCAGATGCAAAAAGGTTTTCACCAATGGTATCAATTGGTGACATTTTAATCCTCTGTGGCCAATCCACATGATTTCCACATTTGATAAATCAAGGTTATGAAAATTTCTGCTAGCTGCATACCTTTGAGCCCAGTGGATGTAGCTATGTCCAATAATCCAAACAGAGTACATGATGTGAGAAGGTTCTGGTCCAGTCAGATGAAGTGTGGGAATGAAATGGCAGTTGGAACAGTAGGAGTTCACAAAAAAATAATTGTGGAGTTTCTGTGCTCTTGAATCACAAGTAATGATTGGTGGATTCAGATAGTTGAAAACTGAAAGTTAGGGTGCATGGTTATGTTGTGTGAAAGAAGCAATTTGAATGGTTTAAAAAAAGTCACCAAAAGCAAAAATACCCTGTATAGGCTGCTGTATTGACAGGTCAAACATCCTTGCTGAGTTAATTTGCAACATTGTAAGATAAACTTTTGAACCTTACAGTTCAGTTAGGAGGGAGTTGCTATGGTAACAGATAGAAAGGTTTGAGAGGGGGATGGGTGTTGGTTTGAAAATAGTGAGGGAAGAGTTTTCATTGGTTGAATTAAGGCATATGTGTACAAAGATAGAGATTTTCTATGCCAGTCTTGGTTTCAGTGTATTGAGAGCACACCTTTTCCTCTGCTAAAGAAAAATTGGTGTGTGTGTCTGACACTGTTTTCAATCTCCAAAAGCATTTGTAAAGGTAAGTAATGATTCATTTAATTTAGATAGAGATTTATTTGCTCTATGGAGAATATTTGGAAGCAGATAGTTTTGTTTTAGAAGTGAAATTGTATGTTAGTATATAAGTCCTGCGCAGTGTTTCTTACATGTTATTTAAAAATCGATTTTGGGTGCAAATGAATGGTATTTTTATTTGGCCTTTTTTATGATTGCCATGTGCAGTTGATGCATCACTTTAAACATGGGTAATAAGTGATGCACTGGTGGCGCCAGGCCTTTATAAATGAGGCCCTGACTTTGTTTGATGATATTGAGTGGTTGTACTTAGGTTCTGTGCAGTGTTCCTTATATGTTATTTAAAAATCGATTTTGGGTGCAAATGAATGGTATTTTTATTTGGCCTTTTTTATGATTGCCATGTGCAGTTGATGCATCACTTTAAACATGGGTAATAAGTGATGCACTGGTGGCGCCAGGCCTTTATAAATGAGGCCCTGACTTTGTTTGATGATATTGAGTGGTTGTACTTAGGTTCTGTGCAGTGTTCCTTACATGTTATTCAAAAATCGATTTTTGGGTGCAATTGATTGGTATATGTATTTGGCCCTTATTTATGAATGCCATATGCAGCTGATGCATGACTTTAAACATGGGTAATAAGTGACGCACTGGTGGCGCAAGGCTTTCATAAATAAGGCCCTGACTTTGTTTGATGATATTGATTGGTTGTACATAGGTTCTGCGCAGTGTTTCTTACATGTTATTCAAAAATCGATTTTTGGGTGCAATTTATTGGTATATGTATTTGGCCCTTATTTATGATTGCCATTTGCAGCTGATGCATGACTTTAAACATGGGTAATAAGTGACGCACTGGTGGCGCAAGGCTTTCATAAATAAGGCCCTGACTTTGTTTGATGATATTGAGTGGTTGTACTTAGGTTCTGCGCAGTGTTTCTTACATGTTATTGAAAAATCGATTTTGGGTGCAAATGAATGGTATTTTTATTTGGCCCTTATTTATGATTGCCATGTGCAGCTGATGCATGACTTTAAACATGGGTAATAAGTGATGCACTGGTGGCGCAAGGCTTTCATAAATAAGGCCCTGACTTTGTTTGATGATATTGAGTGGTTGTACTTAGGTTCTGTGCAGTGTTCCTTACATGTTATTCAAAAATCGATTTTTGGGTGCAATTGATTGGTATTTTTATTTGGCCCTTATTTATGATTGCCATGTGCAGCTGATGCATGACTTTAAACATGGGTAATAAGTGACGCACTGGTGGCGCAAGGCTTTCATAAATAAGGCCCTGACTTTGTTTGATGATATTGATTGGTTGTACATAGGTTCTGCGCAGTGTTTCTTACATGTTATTCAAAAATCGATTTTTGGGTGCAATTGATTGGTATTTTTATTTGGCCCTTATTTATGATTGCCATGTGCAGCTGATGCATGACTTTAAACATGGGTAATAAGTGACGCACTGGTGGCGCAAGGCTTTCATAAATAAGGCCCTGACTTTGTTTGATGATATTGATTGGTTGTACATAGGTTCTGCGCAGTGTTTCTTACATGTTATTCAAAAATCGATCTTTGGGTGCAATTGATTGGTATATGTATTTGGCCCTTATTTATGATTGCCATGTGCAGCCGATGCAAAACTTTAAACATGGGTAATAAGTTATGCACTGGTGGCGCAAGGCCTTTATAAATCAGACCCTGACTTTGTTTGATGATATTGAGTGGTTGTACTTAGGTTTTGCGCAGTGTTTCTTACATGTTATTGAAAAATCGATTTTTGGGTGCAATTGATTGGTATATGTATTTGGCCCTTATTTATGATTGCCATGTGCAGCTGATGCATGACTTTAAACATGGGTAATAAGTGACGCACTGGTGGCGCAAGGCTTTCATAAATAAGGCCCTGACTTTGTTTGATGATATTGATTGGTTGTACATAGGTTCTGCGCAGTGTTTCTTACATGTTATTCAAAAATCGATTTTGGGTGCAAATGAATGGTATTTTTATTTGGCCCTTATTTATGATTGCCATGTGCAGCTGATGCATGACTTTAAACATGGGTAATAAGTGACGCACTGGTGGCGCAAGGCTTTCATAAATAAGGCCCTGACTTTGTTTGATGATATTGAGTGGTTGTACTTAGGTTCTGTGCCGTGTTTCTTACATGTTATTGAAAAATCGATTTTTGGGTGCAATTGATTGGTATATGTATTTGGCCCTTATTTATGATTGCCATGTGCAACTGATGCATGACTTTAAACATGGGTAATAAGTGACGCACTGGTGGCGCAAGGCTTTCATAAATAAGGCCCTGACTTTGTTTGATGATATTGAGTGGTTGTACTTAGGTTCTGCGCCGTGTTTCTTACATGTTATTGAAAAATCGATTTTTGGGTGCAATTGATTGGTATATGTATTTGGCCCTTATTTATGATTGCCATGTGCAACTGATGCATGACTTTAAACATGGGTAATAAGTGACGCACTGGTGGCGCAAGGCTTTCATAAATAAGGCACTGACTTTGTTTGATGATATTGATTGGTTGTACATAGGTTCTGCGCAGTGTTTCTTACATGTTATTCAAAAATCGATTTTTGGGTGCAATTGATTGGTATATGTATTTGGCCCTTATTTATGAATGCCATGTGCAGCTGATGCATCACTTTAAACATGGGTAATAAGTGACGCACTGGTGGCGCAAGGCTTTCATAAATAAGGCCCTGACTTTGTTTGATGATATTGATTGGTTGTACATAGGTTCTGCGCAGTGTTTCTTACATGTTATTCAAAAATCGATTTTGGGTGCAAATGAATGGTATTTTTATTTGGCCCTTATTTATGATTGCCATGTGCAGCTGATGCATGACTTTAAACATGGGTAATAAGTGACGCACTGGTGGCGCAAGGCTTTCATAAATAAGGCCCTGACTTTGTTTGATGATATTGAGTGGTTGTACTTAGGTTCTGTGCCGTGTTTCTTACATGTTATTGAAAAATCGATTTTTGGGTGCAATTGATTGGTATATGTATTTGGCCCTTATTTATGATTGCCATGTGCAACTGATGCATGACTTTAAACATGGGTAATAAGTGACGCACTGGTGGCGCAAGGCTTTCATAAATAAGGCCCTGACTTTGTTTGATGATATTGAGTGGTTGTACTTAGGTTCTGCGCCGTGTTTCTTACATGTTATTGAAAAATCGATTTTTGGGTGCAATTGATTGGTATATGTATTTGGCCCTTATTTATGAATGCCATGTGCAGCTGATGCATCACTTTAAACATGGGTAATAAGTGACGCACTGGTGGCGCAAGGCCTTTAAAAATAAAGCCATGAGTTGCTATTGTATAAACTTAAATATGTTGCAATTTATTGTTTATATTGTTTGCTTTTTAACATTACTTTGTTGTTTGCTAATAGTGGTCTTTCATGTGTTTTTTTAACAGAACAACAGATTCAAATCAACTTCTGAAAAGGAAGCAAAAATGCCTTCAAGGCAAAGAAATATCAAAAATACCATACGGAAAAGGAGAACATCAACAACAGACTTTATGGAATCCTCTTCAACAAGTACTTCAAAAAACACCAGAAAAGCTTCTGGTAAGCCAATTAAGTCTTTTCTTCGCAACATATGTCGTAGGAAAAAAAATGAAATTGCTAATGTGAATATACAGAAAAAGTCAACAAATCTAAAAAGGAAAGAGAAGCCCACAAAAAATGTTTCCATTGGACCAGGAGAGAAGAGAATGGTTAGCAATAGAAGGGTAAATGTTTTTAGGGACATTCGTAGGCGAATGTTTCGCAATAGGGTAGTTTTAAATTTGCTAAAAAATGATAAGAAAAGTAAACTAAAAGCTGCTTTTTACAAGAAAAAGAAAAGTGTAGAAAAGATTGTTGATCAGGCTTTTGAAGTTAAGAAAAAATTATTTATTTTAATAATCAATAGAATTAGGATACTTAATAAGGCAATGGATGTTTTCAAATCGAACAGTAGATGGAAAAGAATTATTAATCGGAGTAATTTTTGTGAAGTATTTTCTGGTGAATGGATGCATAGTTCAAGTTCTGAGCCTTTTTTTAATGAGGAGAGTTACTTTCAGGAAAATGATTTGGTGCATGCAGTTGACACCAGTGGTCGTGCATATGAGGTGAAAGATAGTTGTGTGATGGAAAAAGAGAAACTTGTATCTAGAGATGCAGAAGAGGTGTTAGCTGATGAAGTTTTAGGGAGACGTACTAAGGGTCCAGTGTACACATGGAAATGCAGTAGTATTTGTAGTGTGCGACAGGAATCAATTGATTTGCTTCGAAATTTCTTACGTACATATAGTAAAAAAAGTCTCAAACAAAAAATGAAGATCCTGCAAGAGTTAGATCCTTGCAGAGTGAGAGAAAGCACAGGTTTGCAAGGGCATTCACTAGCATGTCTTTCTAGAAAAGTTTGTCGGAGTGTTTTTCATCATTTTAGGATGTTAGCAGTGCATCATAATAACGTAAGGAAATTAGTGAGGAAGTTGTATTATGCAAAAAGTCCTGCACTTAAGCTTAAACAGTTAAATAGTGCTCTTTTGCATGGATCTGAAGTGGATGTGAAGACTATTTGTGAAGAAATTGAGTTTTGTTATTTTGGGAACAAAGAGGACAGTGTAGAAATAGATATAGTAATGGATGGTAATGCAGAAGATAATGGACAAATTTCAAGTATTGAAAAGTTTGATGAGGAAATTATCAAGTTTAAGGTGAAATCAAGTGAGAGGCCTAATTTAACTTGTGTGTGTTGTCGACGGACTCATTATAAAATTCAGACTAGGTTAGTTGATTTATATGCAAAAAGTGAATTGGAAAATAATAGTGAATGGGAGGATTTTGTAAGTTATTTGTTGGTGGAGAATTCTTTTGATTTGAGTTTGGATCAGCGTATTTGCACTTATTGTTTGAAAAAATTAAATGAAAATAGAATGCCTGCAAGAGCAGTTTATAATAATCTTCAGTTGATAGATATTCCTTCTGAATTGATGGATCTAAATACTTATGAATCTATTTTGATTCAATGTGTCCATCCTTTTCAGGCTATTGTACGCATGGAGCCTAAGACAGGGAAATTGCCTCCATCAGATTTACTGAGAGGATTAAAGGGAAGAGTTGTTTATTTGCCTCTAGATGTAAAGAAAAATATTAATACAATTGGTGTAGAAAGAGTAGAAGAAGATCCTTTAGTTATTCTAGTTAATGGGGTTCCAACTAAGAGTAAGAAAATTTGGCAAGATTTAGTGGATGTTAAAAAAGTCAAGAAGGCAACGTTGTATTTAGTTAAAAACAATGAGTACTACAAAAATGTAAGTGTTGGAGTAGAGGAAACAGCTACAGAAGAAGATAGTGATTCTTCAGTTGGTCAAATTGAAAAAGTTGATGTGTCTAGAACTGAAGAAATATATGAACATTATACTGTTCATCCTTTGCATTCCAAAGAAGTAATGGGAAATGCAATTGACTTGTTTCAAATGAAGGCAGCAAAAGGAAGTCCCATTAGTGTATGGGAAGAAAGTTTGGAAGCTCGTTGTTTTCCACAATTATTTCCAACAGGTTGTGGTGGACGATATGATGATCGACCAGTTCAAATTCCTGCAGCTGAATACCGGACTCTAAGATTATATGCAGAAGATCCAAGGTTTCGTCAATGCATTCCATATTTATTTCATCTACTGTTTGAAAGTGATTTGTCTGGGCTTTCTTATGCAGTTAATCATATATTAAAAAGTGGACCTCATTTGCAAAATGTTTGTGCAAGGGACTTTATGGAGAAAGTTAATCTGCAAGACAGTATTTTGGAATCTCAGCTAATCAATCTCATGGCATGTCAACGTGGAACCAACGAGTATTGGTTTCGTCGTCATGGAGAATTGAAATGTATGCTAAGAAACTTAGGAACTCCTACATGGTTCCTCACTCTTAGCTGTGCTGAGTATGCATGGGACGATTTACTTCAATTTCTACGAGAGGCAAATGAAAACATACCAAATATAGAATTGAAAACACCAGGAGAACTGTGTTCTTTAGATCCAGTGAATGTTTGCAGATATTTTAATCATAGATTTGAAGCTATGATGTCTTTTATTACCAACAAAAAAAATCCTCCCCTTGGAGAGGTTTTGGATTTCTTTTGGAGGAAGGAATATCAAGCGAGAGGTGCTCCTCATATACATATGTTGTTGTGGATTAAAGATGCACCCAAATTTGGATCAGATTCAGATGAAACAGTGATGAGTTTCATTGAAGAGTATTCAACATGTGCTGTTCCAAAATCTACTGAAGAAAACAATTTAAGGCAACAAGTTTTACGTTTTCAATCTCATCGTTGTGGAAAGTACTGTCGTCGAAAATTTAAAAACAAGGAAAAGTACTACACGAAATGTCGTTTTGCATTTCCTCGACCAGTGATTTCTAAGGGAAGAGTAAATAATTTGATGTCATCTCTACGACATACTGTGACGAGAAAATCTCCCAAAAACACATATAATTTGAAAAGAAATGAAGAATCTAAGTACATCAACGATTACAACCCAGTGATTTTGTCCATGTGGAATGCTAACATGGATATTCAGTTCGTTGCTGACAACTCTATTGCTGTGGCTCGATATGTGACATCTTACATCACCAAAAAAGAAAAGACAGAACTGAAGGAAATGTGGGAGGACATTTCACATGAAAAGAGTCTAAGCAAGAAATTATACAGTTTCAGTCTGAAGATGTTGTCGCATCGAGAAATTGGAGCATATGAATGTTCTGATCGGTTATCATCAGCAAGTCTCTATGCCAAATCAAGAACAATCATTTGGGTGAGTCTTGGTCTTGCTGCAACACGAAACCGAGTTTTGAAATCTGTACAAGAAATTGAATATTTGGCGGAAAAAGAACCAAACAGTACAGATATTTTGAAGACAAATATGTTGGATACATACTATCCAAATAGAAGTACTCACCTTGAGAACACATGTTTGTATGAAGTTCTTCAAAACTACAGTTATAAGAGGAACATCACAGAAGATATCAATAATGGAAAATATGCACTCATTGGCTATGAAGGATGTCTAGTGAAGCAGAAAAAAGGCCATTTGATTAATCATCGAAAATTGAGTTGTGAAGTTCTAGACAAAAGAGAATTTTACTATTTAGCTCTTTTGCAACTCTTTAAGCCATGGCGTACAGAAGAGGAACTACTTGGAGATTTTCTCTGTTATGAAGACTCTTTTAATGCAACTAAGGATACCATAGAATGTCCTATTTTTCTAAATTATCTGCAAATGTTGAATGAAGAAATGGAGCAAGAAACCACAATTGCTGAAGAGATAGCTAGAAACAGTTCTCAAGATAGTCAGAGCTCTACTTCATTGAGCCAGGATCCACTAGGAGGACCAATTATCCAAAATGAAGCTGCCACTGCCATGGATGAGGTGGAAAGAGCTATGGAACAAGCTCAAGAGGATGGAGTTAACTTAGAAGATTTGGTAAAGCAACTAAACATTGAGCAGAAAAAGATATATGATGAAGTCACAGAGCAGATTGAACATGGATTCAGACATGAGAAAAAAGAGTGCTCATGTATATTATTTGATCCTGTCCGACTGTATGTAAGTGGAGAAGCGGGGACAGGAAAAAGTTTTCTAATTAAAGCCGTTGCAAGTTATCTGCAGAAAAGGACTGATTCACCACTGTCTTGTGTTGTAACTGCTCCAACTGGTCTGGCAGCACATAACATTAAAGGGATTACTCTACATCGTTTATTGATGCTGCCAGTTGAACATGATAATAAATTGCATTACAACAAGCTATCTGGAGATGCGTGTTCTGAAGTTTCAAGAGTCTTGAAGAAAATGAAACTTCTTATCATAGATGAAGTAAGCATGGTCTCAAATCTAATGCTTGCTTTTGTGCATTTGAGAATGCAAGAAATTCTTAAAACAGACTATGATGTGTTATTTGGAGGAAAACACATTATTGTTTTTGGAGATCTATTGCAGTTGACTCCAGTAAAAGGACATCCAGTGTTTAAAATGCTCACGCATGAAGATACCAGGAAGTCCCTTGGAAGCATTGGAAATGTTAATATATGGCTAAATTTTAAATATGCTGAACTGCTTCAAAATATGCGACAGGCCAAGGATGAAAATTATAAAAATATTCTACAAGATGTAAGAATTGGAAAAATGACTGAGAAAGGGAAAAAAGCTTTGTATAGTCGATTAATTTCAAATTTGTATGCAAATGAAAACATTCTTCCAGAGAATATTTTTAAAAAAATGACTGAGAAGAAATCTGGGATATGTTTGATGCCAACTCTGCAAGAATGTTCCATCTTCAACCAAAAAATGTTAGACTTAGAAAATGAAGAGATTGTGAAACTGGAAGCAATAGATAAAATAGAGCATATGGGTGCAACAATTGTTTTGTCAGAAAATTTGAAAACTAAATTGCATTCATTGGAGAAAAGTATTTCAAAAACAGCTGGTTTTGAAAAGACTCTGAATGTGTGTTTAAATTGTCGTATCATTTTGAGAAGGAATTTAAATGTTGAAAGCGGTCTGGTAAATGGAGCAATGGGTTATGTTGTTGATTTTGTGAATTACAGAAAAAGAGATGGAATTGAATTTTTAAAAATAAAATTTGATGGCATTGAACAAGTACAACAAATAAGTCGTTGTTCTGCTAGATTTTTACTTGTAAAAGACTTATATGTTCGCCGAAAACAGTTTCCTGTTTGTTTGGCGTATGCGGTGACAATTCATAAATCTCAAGGTTTAAGTGTAGATAGTGCATTGGTGAACATTGGAAGATCTGTGTTTAAAGAGGGTATGGCATATGTGGCATTATCTCGAGTCAGAACTTTATCAGGATTGTACTTGATTGCGTGTGATGAGACAAAGATTTCTGCCGATCTATATTGTGTTAAAGAATACAATAGGTTAAGAAGAGAGTATGCTCCACATTTGCCTCAATATCCTCTGTTTGAAAAACGTGTGGTAGGCCGAAAAAGAAGAAATGAGGATAATTGTAGTGAGGTAGTTGCAAAAAGACAAAAAGTAGAGAAAACTGTAATTGAAAACAGGAAGAAAAAGAATTGTGGAGAAAATGTTGTTGGATTTCAGTTTGAAAATAGTTCTGGTGTCAACTGCTATGCTAATGTAGTGGTTAATGTTGTTTTTTTTCTTAAAAGTTTACAAGAACAGATTGTTGAAAATCGGGATCAAAGATTGTGTGGTTTATTGAATTCTGTGTTTCAGAAATGTAGCAGTATTACAGCACAAATAGAAAGTGTAACAGAAATTCGAAATATTTTAGATTTGTGTTCTGGTCAAGATAAATTTTCACAGAACATTCAGCAGGATTGTCAGGAATTTTTAATGTATATGTTTGGTGTTTTGGAAGATGAAGGTGTAGATGTAGATAATCTTTTCAGTCTTTCTTATCAATGGCAGCATGACTGCCACAATTGTAGTTTATCAAGTACTACTAGAATAGACACTGAAAGATTTATATATTTGACTTTACCAGACTGTAAATCAGTGTCTTTTAAAAATCTAGTTAAAGCAGCAGATCATAATATGGTGTGTACCCAATGTAACTGTACAATGCTGTCCACATTATTTATACAAAGGTATGGGCAGTATATTATTTTAGTTTTCCAACGATGTAGACCTGATGGAACTAAATTGACAACTTCTATCAAAAATTTTGTGGCTTCTCAGTTATCAATTTCTGGAAGGACCTTTACAACTGAAGCTATTATTTATCATGATGGATCTTCGACCACCTCAGGACATTATACATGCTACTTAAAATCTGAAAATGGATGGAGTTACTGCAATGATTCTCATTTAACTTATAAACAACGTTTGCCTTATGACTCTACAAATTCTTATCTAGTGTTTTTAAAACCAAAGTTTTAGTAAAGGGAATTGGCCTTTGAAGACGGGAATAGTTAATAAAAGTTAGTTAGTTAGTTAGTTAATCTAATATTTTAAATTATTTATCTCATGTAGATACTTTAAGTGCATCTCAAAGTAAAAAATACTGATATATCTGACACAAATTGGCCGTGAGGAAAATGTAAGATATGATGTTGTTAGATCTTTTTTCATAGGAAGTTGATGAAATCGAAGTTATAGAGCACAGCAGACTTTTTTTCACCAAAAGGACCTTCACTATCTGCAATCTCATGTAGATACTTTAAGTGGATCTCAAAGTAAAAAATACTGATATATCTGACACAAATTGGCCGTGAGGAAAGTGTAACATATGATGTTGTTAGATCTTTTTTCATAGGAAGTTGATGAAATGGAAGTTATAGAGCACAGCAGACTTTTTTCCACCAAAAGGACCTTCACTATCTGCAATTTGGTCTCACGGAAAAGTAAGTGAATCAAAGATTAGTGTACTTATATGAGATGTATGTTTGAATGGGTTTTTTTAAACACAATCTTTTAGATTGTGTTTTTTTTTTCCCGCTGTTATATGATGAAGACTTTGATCTCACTAATTTAAGTGAAATTCAATATATTCTGAGAACAGCAAAAATAAATTATGTAACATATTGTAGAAGTTATTGTGTAGTTTGCATTGTGTAATTTATATTGTGTTCACATTGTCTTATACTCATTTTCTTTTTCACCCTTATTTACCTCTCTTTACTAATTTATACTCTTTTTTCATCGCTGTTTCTTTAGTGCACTTCATTCACAACTTCTTAATCTAATAGGAACTGTCTGCATTTCCTCTGTTCCTTCCACCACTTTTTATCTTTTTCATATTCTCACAGTACCACTGCTTTAGTTTCCTAACCCTCTCTTTCTTTTTCTCCATTTTTTTTCTTTCGCATCCATTGTACTGTAGTTCACTTAGTTCTTCCTTTTGTCTTTCTGTGTACTTACTCTCTCACTCCTGTTTTATCCATCGTTCTATACTAACTTCATTCCTTTCATCCCTTCACTCTGTTACTTTACTTCACTCACTCTCAATCATCTTCTATTCCTCTTTTTTATTTATAGTTTCTCAATCAGACTTCTCTCCTTTTCACTAATTTTTCTTTTATTTTCTTATCTTTACTGATTTTGATTTGAGATCTTACATTCTTTTAGTATCTTATTTATCTTTAGGAATTTGTTTTCTTTCTATTTCTTTTTCCTTTTTTTTTCTCTTTCTACATTACTTTCTTTCTCTTTTTGTATCCTTCACTATTGCTTCATTTCTTAGTAAACTTTAGTAGATTTTTAAACCTCATGAACTGTTGCTTCTATTTTATTATATATTTTTAAGAAATTATAACGTATTTTTTCTTTTATCTTTCATAGATACAAGTTTGCATTGATTATATGGTAAGTGTGTTTACAAAATCTTTTTTGTTATCATCTTTGGTTTTATTTTCACTATTTTTCTCTCACCCTACCTCACCCCTGTTTCCTTACTTTGCTTTTCTCACTTATTCTTTTCTTCCATGTTTACTTCCTACCACATTCAACTTCTTTCAGTACCTTTGTCTATGCACACTCCTTCACTTACCTTTTTTACTGGTTCACTTAGTTCCTTTGTGACACTCCTTCTTTTACTCTCTTTCTTCTTTCGCTGTATTATTCCCCATGTCTTACCCTTATTCACTTACATGTACCCTGTTTCACCTCTCTTTGCTTATATTTACTGCTATTTACTATCCCTCCATCACTACTATTCCTTTTCTTTCATTCCGTCACTACCAGTCATTCACAGGCTTAACTGTCCTTCCTTTTACTTTCATCATCCATTTACATTCTCCCGGAACCTCTGCTTTTGTCTTCTTCCTATTTCTTCTTTTCTTTTGCTCCCTTATTCATTTTTTTTTCTCAGTTATTTCCTCTTACACTTTTTATCTGTCTTACTATCTATTACACAGTCCCTCTGTGTTCCTCCCTTTAGCTCTCTTTCTCTTAACACCACTCTCTCTGTCCCCATTTCTTATGGTCACTTCTTCATTATTTTTTTTTTCTTTTTTTTTGTTGATGCGCTGACGGTGCGCGCACCCGGGCGTTTATCGGTATGCGCACCGGGAGCGCTCCAGAGTCAAATATTAAAAAAAAAGGAAAAAACTATTTTAAAATAAAAATAGTATCTTAATATACATTATAGGGTTCATTTTTAGAAAAACATACCTTTCTCAGCTAAAGACATTTGCGAAAAAATAAGCTTAGAAATTCAATAAAAAGTACATAGGTATGAAGCCCTACAAAAAGTTAAAAATTAGCATTAAAAAAACCTATGAAATTCACTGAAAAAACCATAGGTTTCACACCAGTTATAGTTAGGAATTAGCATTTAAAAAACCTATGAAATTCACTGAAAAAACCATAGGTTTCACACCAGTTATAGTTAGGAATTAGCATTTAAAAAAACTATTAAATTCACTGAAAAAACCATAGGTTTCACACCAGTTATAGTTAGCTGGAAATTTTACTGATATAAAACCATTGAAATTCCCACGTTATAGTTAGTCGGACTCACTATAACTTGCGCGTGCAATGCACTGCTGATGACATCACATATTACATCACTCATGACATGGTCAGTGACATCACTCATGACATCACTGATGACACCATCCTTGTGACACAGTGACAGACCTCCTCTCACTGTAAAGTAACCTTTGAAACACATATTGAAAAATAGAAACTAACATTTTCCAAAAATTGCATATACCCATACCAGTTACAACAACCAATTCAGTAATTTCTCCATCTATATACAAATTCACACATTCACCAACAGTTTTATGTATTCACTCATACATATACTCACTCATCATATGTAGTGATACCCCTATTCATTCTGTTACACACCGATAGTCATCAAAAACTTACTCATACATATACTCACACATGCAAATAAACTAATAAACATCCATTTATTTGCATATACAACTATACACACATTAGAACATTACTTCTAAGGAAACTTACACATACTTACTCTCTTAAACAATCACTTATAGAAACACATACTTATTTAAACAGGAACTCTTTCAATCTCTCACTCTCACATATACTTACTTATATACATCAATGCTCATATATACAAGATTAAAACATATGTAGTTACTCATAAAGACACTAGTGAGAGAGGCATTCACTCTCTAACACACACATATACACAATCATCCACCCATACAGTCCTGCACATATGCTGTCTTCAAAACACATACAAACAGTGAGTCAGTCATTGATGCATCTATGTGCTAAGTAACAGCCCCACCAAACGATACAGACACTCATACTGATACTACAAAACATCTAATAACCCATATACACACACATGTAGCTACTCACCAACCCATGCAGCCACTTATACACAAAGTAAAACACTGATACATATATTTAAATATTTAAACATTACTCGCTAATATATGTATTCACTAAGATACACTTAATAAGCCAGTTAACCAATCAATTTTTTTTAAAAAAACATCCATTTAGACACTTATTTAAACATTTATTCTTCCATCGACCTTAACATATACATATATAAAATATATTTATTTTTCAGAAAGACACACATTCACTGGACGATGTCATCAGTGATGTCATGAGTGATGTCACTGACCATGTCATGAGTGATGTAATATGTGATGTCATCAGCAGTGCATTGCACGCGCAAGTTATAGTGAGTCCGACTAACTATAACGTGGGAATTTCAATGGTTTTATATCAGTAAAATTTCCAGCTAACTATAACTGGTGTGAAACCTATGGTTTTTTCAGTGAATTTAATAGGTTTTTTAAATGCTAATTCCTAACTATAACTGGTGTGAAACCTATGGTTTTTTCAGTGGATATATATATATATATATTCACTGAAAAAACCATAGGTTTTACACACGTTATAGTTAGGAAATAGCATTTGAAAAACCTATGAAATTCACTGAAAAAATCATAGGTTTGACACCAGTTATAGTTAGCTGGAAATTTTACTGACATAAAACCAATGAAATTCCACGTTATAGTTAGTTGGACTCACTATAACTTGCGCGTGTAATGCACTGCTGATGACATTACATATTACATCACTCATGACATGGTCAGTGACATCACTCATGACATCACTGATGACACCATCCAGTGAATGTGTATCTTACTGAAAAATAAATATTTTTTATATATGTATATGTAAAGGTCGATGGAAGAATAAATGTTTAAATAAATGTTTTAATGAATGTTAAAAAAAAAAATGATTGGTTAACTGGCTTATTAAGTGTATCTTAGTGAATACATATATTAGCGAAAAATGTTAAAATATTTAAATATATGTATCAGTGTTTCACTTTGTGAATAAGTGGCTGCATGGGTTGATGAGTACCTACATGTGTGTGTATATGGGTTATTAGATGTTTTTTTAGTATCAGTATGAGTGTCTCTATGGTTTGGTGGGGGTGTTACTTATCATATAGATCCATCAATGACTGACTCACTGTTTCTATGTTTTTTGAAGACAGCATATGTGCAGGACTGTATGGGTGGATGAGTGTGTGTTAGTGAGTGAATGCCTGCCTCACTAGTGTCTTTATCAGTAACGAGATATGTTTTAATTTAGTATATGTGAGTATTGATATATATAAGTCAGTATATGTGAGACTAAGAGATAGAAAGAGTTCCTGTTTAAATAAGTATGTGTTTCTTTAAGTGATTGTTTAAGAGAGTAAGTATGTATAAGTTTCCTTAGAAGTAACGTGGTAGTGTGTGTATAGTTGTATATGCAAATATATGGATGTTCAATAGTTTATTTGCATGTGTGAGTATGTGTGTGAGTAACTTTTGGATGATTGTCGGTGTGTAACAGGATGTATAGGTGTATCACTACATATGATGAGTGAGTATATGTATGAGTGACTATATAGAACTGTTGGTGAATGAGAGAATGTGTATATAGATGGTGGAATTACTGAATTGGTTGTTGTAACTGGTATGGGTATCTCCATTTTTTTGAAAATGTTAATTTCTATTTTCCAATATGTGTTTTAAGGGTTACATTACACTTAAAGGAGGTCTGTCATCAGTGATGTCATGAGTGATGTCACTGACCATGTCATGAGTGATGTAATATGTAATGTCATCAGCAGTGCATTACACGCGCAAGTTATAGTGAGTCCAACTAACTATAACGTGGAATTTCATTGGTTTTATGTCAGTAAAATTTCCAGCTAACTATAACTGGTGTCAAACCTATGGTTTTTTCAGTGAATTTCATAGGTTTTTTAAATGCTACTTCCTAACTATAACGTGTGTAAAACCTAGGGTTTTTTCAGTGAATTTCATAGGTTTTTCAAATGCTATTTCCTAACTATAACGTGTGTAAAACCTTTGGTTTTTTCAGTGAATTTCATAGGTTTTTTGAATGCTAGTTCCTAAGTATGAAATCACGTTCCTAACTAGATAGTGTCACTGCCTACACGTCCTGAGAAGCGCATGTAAAGTCATGTGACTTGAAAACAAGACTTCCAATTGGTTCTTAGTAGTTTCTGTTCTGGAATTTACACGAAGCACTCCACTCACTTTCCTCACAATCTTTTCTACTCTCAAGAGACAACAACGTCGAGCATCTTCCGGAAAACTTTGCTGAAATGGCTGCCCTTTCGCATTCATCTTCCGAATCTGAAGGAAATGAGCGACCACCGTTAAGAAGAAAAAAGGATTCTTTCATTTGGCAATTTTTTACTTATCCTGAAGATCAAAAGAAAGTGAATGCGCCAAAAGTAACCTGCACGATATGCAATTCGGAGCTCTCAAGGGGAAATCCAAATAGAAAATATTCCTTTTCTATACACACCATGCTGCGGCATGTTAAACAAAGGCACCCTGAGCATTATGCAAAAGCATCGACAAGAGCCCTGGCCACGCTATTACCATCAGAGGTGGCCAGCACATCTTCTGGTGGACGACCTGTATCTTCATCGAGTGCTGAGATGGACTTGAGACCATATCTTGCGAAGGTGCACATGAAATGCAACGAGTGTGGAGAAATTCTTTTGTATGGAGAGCAGAGCCTCGTTCTTATTAAACTCAAAATTGAAAGTCATAAATGCCCCAAGAAAAGATAAATTTCTTCACTTCATTTTCATAGGATTACATACTGAAAAATGTAGTAGCAACTTTAAGAAATCGAAAGCAGCATAACACTTGTTTCCAAAAAAAAACAAAAAAAAAATAAGTTCTTTTCAGAACTAACTCTTTCCACCAAAACGTGCTCCAAGAGCATATTATGAAATGTGTTTTCGCCGCTTTATTTTAGTGCGAGACCGGGTGCGCGCACCCTCCTATCGCGTACAGGACCTGACACTTGCATGTGAAGTCATGTGACTTCAAAACAACACTTCTAATTGGTTCTTGGTAGTTTCTATTCTGGAATTTACACGCAGCACTCCACCTACTTCCATCACTTTCTTTTTTACTCTCAAGAGAGAACAACGTCGAACATCTTCCCGAAGACTTCGCTGCAATGGCTACCGTTCCGCATTCATCTTCTGAATCTGAAGGAAATGAGCGACCACCTTTGACAAGAAAAACGGAGGCCACGCTATTACCATCAGAAGTAATCAGCACATCTTCCGGTGGACGACCTGTATCTCCATCGAGTGCTGAAATGGACTTGAAACCATATCTGGCGAACGTGCACATGAAATGCACGAACTGTGGAAAACTTCTTGTATACGGAGAGCAAAGCTTTACTCTAATTAAACACAAAATTGAGAGTCATAAATGCTCCAAGAAAAGTTAAATTTCTTCACTTTATTTGGATAGTATGACATACTGAAAAATGTCGTAGCAACTTTAAGAAATCGAAAGCATCTTAACACTAGTTTCCAAAAAAAAAAAAAAAAAAAAGTTCTTTTCAGAACTAACTCTTTCTACCAAAACGTGCTCCAAGAGCATATTATGAGATGTTTTTTCGCCGCTTTATTTTAGTGCGAGACCGGGTGCGCGCACCCTCCTATCGCGTACAGGACCTGACACTTGCATGTGAAGTCATGTGACTTCAAAACAACACTTCTAATTGGTTCTTGGTAGTTTCTATTCTGGAATTTACACGCAGCACTCTACCCACTTCCATCACTTTCTTTTCTACTCTCAAGAGAGAACAACGTTGAACATCTTCCCGAAGACTTCGCTGCAATGGCTACCGTTCCGCATTTATCTTCCGAATCTGAAGGAAATGAGTGACCACCTTTGACAAGAAAAACGGAGGCCACGCTATTACCATCAGAAGTAATCAGCACATCTTCCGGTGGACGACCTGTATCTCCATCGAGTGCTGAAATGGACTTGAAACCATATCTGGCGTGAAATGCACGAACTGTGGAAAACTTCTTGTAAATGGAGAGCAAAGCTTTACTCCAATTAAACACAAAATTGAGAGTCATAAATGCTCCAAGAAAAGTTAAATTTCTTCACTTTATTTGGATAGTATGACATACTGAAAAATGTCGTAGCAACTTTAAGAAATCAAAAGCATCATAACACTTGTTTCCAAAAAATAAAAAAAAATAAAAAATAAAAGTTCTTTTCAGAACTAACTCTTTCTACCAAAACGTGCTCCAAGAGCATATTATAAGATGTTTTTTCGCCGCTTTCATTTAGTGCGCGACCGGGTGCGCGCACCCACCTATCGCGTACAGGCGTCGAGACATGCATGTGCAGTCATGTGACTTTAAAACAACACTTCCAATTGGTTCTTACTAGTTTCTATTCTGCAATTTACACGGAACACTCCACCCACTTCCCTGGAAAACCAGTTTATCGAAAAACTTTTAAAGCCTCCTCTTATGAAATATTCGACATCGTTCACATAGCAGAGTAGTAAATAGCACTATATACACTCCGTCCCTTAATTATAAGAGACTTATTGCTATGTGAGAACAACTTTTGTTTTCACGCGATAATGTGAAATGCTGAGCCTGTTACAGAATTTTATTTCACATATATGTTACTATTCTCCTTCGAGCACTAACACCGTAGAAAATACCACCAATAGCGGTGATATTTTTTACACCGAGAACGGGCGATTTGTGTCGCTTAGAGCCCTTACAATTATAAAGTTTTATTTCCTAAGTCTCTGATCTCCAACTGTGCAACGTGGCTCCCCTGTGTGTCGTAATAAGGTCCATAAACAAAAACTACAGGGCCAGCATTATACACATGCACAGAACCACAAAACGACAAGAGCCACCATGTTAATATATATCCTTAATATAATAAACCTCTGAGAATAAATACATATTTCCGTGGCACCCCATAAAAGAAATTTGGCATCCTCTGACTCTGCTTCATTACCAAACACCCTAACCCCCCGCCCCCCTCACTCTTCACTAAACTCCACACTCCACCCCACCCGGACCCCCTATTACAAACCCCCAACCTACCCTCCCTGCCCAATCCCACCATGAACCTCAAACCGCCCCTGGAAAACTTATAAGACACAGGATTACTAAAACTCAAAGAATAGGCAACAGGCAGATAATCTAAATAGTACATAAAGGCACATATTTTTTCCATAATACTATTGAAAAACATGTTCTATTTTTTATAAATCTATCATGCATCTGGCCCTCTAGAACCGCTTTCAAAACGTGAACTATAAACGTCTACTTTTCATTTTCAAACCATACACTTTCAATTACATTATTTTTTTTTTTACAATTCATGTAATGTTACACACCTTTTCTAAAATACACCAGTCCCTGTTATTTATAAGGATTTATTTTCAGTCTTCATCAGTGACACTTTCTTAACATATAATGAAAATCACTGTAACTTTTTAAACGACAATGCTAACGCGGTAAAAATAACCCTTCATTTGCTTTCCTTTAAGAATGCAGACTATCTACCCCACGCATGCGTTTCTTGATCTTTGTATTTGGCAGCGAATACCGACCTTGAATCGGAAGACATGAACAAGAGCTCCATTGTCACATTTAAAACTGAACGTTGCATCTGCTCACACACATATCTTTCACTTAGCTAACATTCACAGAAAACAGCATTGATGTAAAAAAAAATTGACCTTGCTTTACAACTTGCTCAAATGACTCCCTTATTTTTTAACGAATCCTCCACTTCAAGAAAAGCTACTTTTTTGATAACTACTAAGCAATATATAAGTGACTAGACTCCTAGAAAATTTATCAAGTCATTCTGCTCCTCTCCACTGCATAGCCGGCGACCTAATTCTGTGGAGTTGCTGTACAACCGGCAGTGCTGCGCCGTTTCCTTTACCATCTTGGGAAATTCAAAATGGATGTCCCTCCTGCCTTCGCAAACGAGCCGGACCACTTAGAACTATTTCGACAGAGAATGCTTCTGTACTACGGCACCTTACCACTCTCAACTTTGAATACTTCATATCGATTATCATTTCGATATTCGTATTTCACCTGTGTGCAGCCTGTAGTTCATTGCCTGAGCTGTGATTTCACGTGGGCCCTGGATTTATGTCTCTGCAATTTGGTACCTCCTGAACCGAATTACAATCACCTCATGAATCCGTTACTTGATCATGAACAGCTTTGTTACAACGGAGGGTTTATGGCCTTTGCAGCGATACAAGGAGTTCTGGGTCATTGGAATATATTCGCAGCGGCGCAAGATTTCCTAACAGAGAGCTACATCGAAAACCCACCGAGCTGCCCTATGATGGTAAAAGACGCTCCAATAATGACAGATCATGAATGCTCCTTTCATCTTCTCAATTGGATGGCTGACATGTTTTCAGATGATAACAGTGATTTCCTGTTAGAAGCACTTGCTGCATACTTTGCCTACACAATGGAGGGTTAACTCTTTCCTAACAGAGAACTACATCGAAAACCCACCGAGCTGCCCTCTGATAATAAAAGAGGCTCCGATTTTAACAGATCATGAGTACTGCTTTACTCTTTTCCATTGGATAGCTGACATACTTTCAAATGATAAAAGTGATTTCCTGTTACAAGCAGAAGCTACCTATTTTGCCTAAACAATGCTTCAATAACTCTTATACAAGCCATTGACGTCCTCCTTTCCTTTTGCTTCCCTATATTCTTCACGTTCTTTTCCATATTTTCTTTTGAAGAACAGACCTATTGGCTTTACTAACAGTGGACATTATGATTTCGTGTTGTTTAAATTTTGGTCTTTTATGTGGACTACATTTGTTTCTTCAGCTACTCGATTTTCAACTTTATTTTTTTACAGTCTAATCTCAACAATTCTATTACATATCTTATCTAAGGTTATTTCAAACGTACTCGATGCAAAACTCGCTAATATATGCTACATGTACCCTAATTAATGTGTACATTTTAAACGAGTTTTTTATAACTGTAAACGCCATTTCGCATCTCAACTGCTTATTTCCGCCTCACACGCCTCTGCTCCTTTAATTTTCTATAAAATTATTAATTTAAAATACTTTACAGAAAAATATGTTCTTTCAACAATATTTCCATTGTTACTTGTGCTGTATTTCAAATGCAATACTGCAACCTTCATAAGATATCTCAATACAGTAGTTCTCCTCAATACTGATTTGCGCGCCATCCAACAGATTACATACATGCACCTCTCGCCATTTTGTCGCTTTTGGCGCCTTTTTTTCCCCGTACACAGTAACATAACACAAACTTGATAGTGCTTCGCATGTAGACAGCTGATTGATAAAGTAATGATGTATAACCACTTGCATTTTCATATATCGTTCCTAAACTGAAAGGCCAGAGACATTCTTCCATTTATTAAAATATAATATACTTCCTTATAAGAGTGTACAATGTTTTTTTCCAACTATATTCATTTTTCTTCAACTATAGCGTTTGTATTCCATGTACTACTGACAATACCAATTACTGTGTTTTTTGCAATTTCTGTACTCATATTACATAATGATTTGCCTTTAAAAGAGTACATTTCTAAATAAACATTTCAAATATTCACGGTTTCTCTTTTAATCCATAATCTCAACTAAAATGATTTCATATTGAAAAACTATTCATGGGTTCCACATAACCTTAACTGTAGTCACTGAGGACCTTATTTATGAAGACCTTCCGCCGCCGGTGCCTCATTTTTTAAAATGGGAAACAGTGACGCACCGGTGGCGCAAGGCCTTCATAAATAAAGTCCTGAATGTTTTCTTTTCTCGACCTCACTTACTGATACTAGAACCTGCAAGCACGGCCCGTGAACTCTTTCTTAGTAGGTCGCGCACCGTACAGACAGTTATACCACTGTTAAATTTTTTTTTTTACTGTTACCAAGCACCGCCACATTTCCGCTTCACTCAGACTTAATCACTGCTCCCACGCTTCTACAGGCCAAACGCTATGTCGTATTTCTCTCCTTATCACCCTTTCATCTCCACAATAACAAACAGTTGTCCGCCTGCCACCACAGAACAGAGTCAGATACAGAGGCACCAAAGAGTGAACCCATCACCAACTGCCATCTCCGGCTGTTTCTATGGTTACACCTCATTCTGCACCTTGCTGAAGGCACAGGTCAAAAGTTCATGTCTCAACGTTCTACAACAAATTAAGAAGACTATTTTCCCTCCAGAAACACCTGCCAATCCACAGCTCTGTTACATGTCTTGTTTTTTCACACCCAATAGTACTTTTCGTTTAACATAAACATTAACATGCAACGTACTGTTCAATCTCCACTTATTACAATCAACCAATCATTTTTATTTTTTTAACCACACCCAGCCTCTTCCTTTTTCTTTATTTAGAATTTCAACTTCTAACTACCATTCCACTTCCAGAACCGATCGGAGGACGACTACAAATCCCTTGAAAATGAAGGTCTGGCTTATAGGACACAGTTATATTCACTGGAGTGAAAAATATGCAGTAAGCAGACGAATTTGCAACCTCGGCTTACCAAATGTAGACATAACATGGATTGCCAAAAGAGGATAGAAATGTCACCAATTGATTCCATTGGTGAAAACTTTTATGCATCTCCCAGAACCAGACCTTATAATTGTGCACTGTGGTGGGAACGATCTAGGCACAATCACTGGGGTAGGTCTGGAAATGCTTCTAAAAGACACCTTTCGACAATTGATGATACTTTTTCCTCGATCTGCTTTGGTATATTCCAATATATGCCAAAGACAGAAATGGAATTGGTCCAATCAACATTGTGCACAATTTGAGAAAGCAAGGAGACATGTAAATAAATCTGTTTCTGCGTTCCTCAGAGATTATAGCATGGGTTCTATTTACCACAACAACTTGCGATACCACATGCAAGACGTCTATAGGAGAGACGGTGTTCATTTCACGAATGAGGGAAACAGAATCTTCCTCTGCAACATCAGGCTCTGCATCGGTACTTACTTATAAATGCAGAAAACACTCAATTAACACAATGGCTCTTTTCAGAGCCACCTTATATCTAAGCACTCAAACTTCTGATTTATCTCCATTTTCACACTCTTGTAAATAGGTGTGCGCGACCGGGTGCGCGCACCCCGTATTTTTTTTCGGGAAAAAATTATATCTTTTTGCGTTTAAGGGCCTTACTGCACACCCCGAGAAAAGCTACGCAGCAAAACAATCTCTACCTTCTCCCCTTTCCATGTTTCAACGCTTTGAAATGAACAATATATTTACTCGCAGTGACAAAATGGCGAACAAAACTTCCTGATTTCCTTCGAATCGAACATTAACAGACGTCACGCAGCAAAAAAAAATTCCGCTCACGCGCAGCCGCTTGAGTGCGCGCATGCGTGCGCGCCTATAGATATATAATTGACTTTAACTTTAATTTTCTCAACAACTACTGAACGGATTTACACCATTAAAAAAAAAGCGTAATCTGCGAACCGGACTCTACAGTTTTGCCAAATTTCTTATAAATCCATTCAGCCGTTCGACCTGTAGCCGAGTCTAAAGGTCCTATGGAAAATAACATGCAGAAAACACGTTTTGGGACCCCCCTTATATCTCAGCCCCCACTTGACCACTCCCCCCCAAACTTTCAGGGAAGGAGCTCAGCGGACCGAGCCATCTTCTTTGAGAAATTCGCTAAGATTCTTCAACCAGGGCCAAAGTTATTCCAAATAGAATGTTGAGGATTTCCTATGGAAAACAATCCTAACTATAACTACCAACTGGCGACCGCCAGTAGGTAATATATATATATATATTCAATGAAAAAACCATAGGTTATAGACCATATATAGTTAGGAATTCGCATTTACAAAACCTTATTTTACTCGCACAAAACCATTGAAATTCCATATATAGTTAGTTGCACTAACTATATATCGCGCACCCGCAATCCACTGCTGATGATGTCACATATTACATCATTCATGACATGATCAGTGACATCACTGATGACATCACTGATGACATCTCAAATGACATCACTGATGACATCTCAAATGACATCACTGATGACATCACTGATGACAACATCCAGTGACTGTATGTTTCTGTAAAGTTAAAATATGTCTTACATATTGAAGAATGAGTGGATGTATAAGTGTCTGGATGAAGGATTTAGTAGGTGCATGACTGACTGTATGAGTGAGTGATTAAATGTGTCTCACTGAGTGCATGGGTTAGTGACTAAACTGTCTTAATTTGTGCATCATTATGTCTGTTGTTCTGTAAACTGTTGCATGTGTTGATAAGTAGCTATATGAGTAACTATATGGGTTATTGATTGGTTGCCCAAGTATTTGTATGGGAGACTGAGTGTGTGTGTGGGTGGCTGGGAGGTGTATGACTCTGTGCATAGATGTGTGAGCAGTTGATTCACTAGATGTATGGTTTCAGAAGTGCATGTGGAAACAGCTGTATGGGCGGTTGACTGTGTGCATGAGTGTATTGGTGAGTGAATGGATATCTCAGTGCTACATGTCAAAGTAAGTACATATGTAAAACACAGTACATGTGAGAGTTGACATATATAAATAACTGTGCATAAGAGCCAGTGAATGTGTGAGTGGCTGTATGGATCATTGTGAACTTGTATCAGGGATTGTATAAGAGAGTAAATATGTGTTAGTATATGTTTGAATAAGTAAAGTTTGTATAACTGTATAGTTGATGAAATGGAGGTGTGATTGATTCTTTGCATGACTGACTAGGTGTGTGAGTAACTCCATGGATGAGTGACAGTCTGTGAGTGTCTGTTTACACTGATTGGATCTAAGCTTATATTAGAGTCTGAAGAGGTTCATTGTATTATCACATGAATGATATCATCAGTGATGTGATCAGTAATGTCAAATGAGATGTCATCAGTGATGTCATCAGTGATGTCATTTGAGATGTCATCAGTGATGTCATTTGAGATGTCATCAGTGATGTCATCAGTGATGTCACTGACCATGTCATGAATGATGTAATATGTGACATCATCAGCAGTGGATTGCGGGTGCGCGATATATAGTTAGTGCAACTAACTATATATGGAATTTCAATGGTTTTGTGCGAGTAAAATAAGGTTTTGTAAATGCGAATTCCTAACTATATATGGTCTATAACCTATGGTTTTTTCATTGAATTTCAATGGTTTTTTAAATGCAAATTTCTAACTATATATGGTCTATAACCTATGGTTTTTTCAGTGAATTTCATTGGTTTTTTAAAAGCTAACATCTGTAGCTGTAAAATGTATTATTCTTTAAATCCCAAAATATATTTAGATATTTATTGATAATTTTTTTAAAATATTTTTTTCTTCGCTTCTAGTTCGCGAACCGGGAAGCTTTCCGTTAGCTCATCTTGATGCCGCGATCTAGTCCGCGAACCGGTCAACGTTACGTTAGCGGAACAGTGACGCGTCGCGGAAGCGCGACGTATCACGTTATCGCGTAATGCGTCTAATGACGCGTCGCGTTAGCGCTCCCGGAAGTGCTCCGGACCGCGAACCGGAAGCGATCTGGGACGCGGCGCGCGCCGCGTAACGTAAGCGGAACAGGTCATGTGACTTGTTTATCAAACTTCTCATTGGTTCATTTCACTTTTGGTTTCCAAATGATGTATGACTAGGTCATGTGACCTAAAAATAACACTTTTCATTGGCTCAGAACTTTTGTTTTCCCCAAATCATGTAAACCCCTCCTTATTTCCTCACCCTGACTTTCATCTTGGTGAGAGAAAGACCATTTATCTGAAGTTCCATAATGGCTTCCATTCTTGCTGCAGCTGGTGCACCCCCACCACCACCTCCACCTCCTCATAAGAAGAGAGGACCACCTAGTCAAATAATAACTAACAGAGAGGAGGAAGATGAGGAAGAAGAAGAAGAGGAGAGAGAGGAACAACAATTTGTTGATGAGTTGCCCCGGGTTTCTAAACGAAAAACCAGTTTCATCTGGCAGTTTTTCTCCATCCCTCCTGGAACAAAGAAAATGAATGCAAAATATGCCACCTGCCTCATCTGTGATTACAGATTGTCGAGAGGCACAGAAAAGAAGTACAGTATGGGGAACTATACAATGCATCGTCACATGAGCAGGTGGCATCCCTTGAACTACAGCCGGGCTGAGTTAAGAGATCTTGAAGACAATTCGACAGCAACTCCTGTGGCAAGATCTACATCCACATTGTCTTTGACGGGAAGAGAGGCACAAGAGACTGTGCCAAACATCCAACCTAACTTCCAGCACATGAAGTTATCTTGTATTTACTGTGGTGCTATGCTGTCATATGGCAACATGAGTGTCAACCTCATGAACATTGCATATGAAAATCATAAATGCCCTAATGCACCCAAAAAGTAATTTTTTTTTTTTGCTCCAGTTGAGCCGTTTTGAAAGCCTGTTTTTTGTTGTCTCCCCTCCGTAAAAAACACAAAAAAAACATAAAACAGTTCTAAAAATACAAAAAAATCAAAAAATGTTCAAAAAATAAAAAAAAAATATAAAACAACAAAAACAAAAAAAAACAGTTCTTTTCAGAACTACCTCCCCTTTCAAACAAAATTGCTAGAATGTTTATCACTCTGGCAAGCTCTATTTCTTTTGGTTCGCTTCAAGTTCGCTGACCGGTTCGCGAACTTTAAGCGAACTAAAAAAATATTTTTTAAAAAAAAAGAAGAGTTAGTATAAGGGAAGTAAACAGAGAATAATGTAAAAAGAAAGACAGCTAGAGAGAGTAAATGAGAGATAGTGTCAATGACATCATCAGCAGTGCATTGCGGGTAAAAAGAGTGGAAAACATTTACCTTATAATTCTTGTTACCTTTTTTAAATATTTTTTCATACTTTCAATCTGTAAAACAAAGAACAAACATTTCAAAAAATATTAAAACATGTATTTAAAAATTAGAAAAGACAAGGGAAAAGGTTCAAAAACAAACAGTTTCTCAACAACTTTGACATTTACAGAAGTCTCTGCTTCTCTACGTCCCCTACACAATCCTAAAGATATATATTCGAAAGAAACTGTATCTTGATATTGCTGAACTGAGGCCTATTTTGGAACATGATGTTTTTCTTGCACTGCTAATGTCTCACAATAGTGATGCAATAGCAGCGCAAAAAAGATGTAAAGCCATAATAAAATTGTGTCTAACATTGTAAATGATTGTTTTAGGATGCAAATAAGATGTGTGCTTTCAAGAGCTTTCTTTGAGGTGAGGCCTCTTTTTTTTTAAAAAAAAAAAACACTACCCAGAAGTACAGCACTCTAAGCATTAAAATTGATATTTACAGAACTCAGCTTACCCATATGTACCACACATTTCTAAATGTATATCATAAGGACAAAAAGCATAACATTAATTATACATGTTAAATGGTTTATTTTTGCTGTTCTCAGAATGTATCAAATTTCACTTAAATCAGTGACTTGAAGGTATTCATCATGTAACAGCGGGGAAAAAAAAACACAATCAAAATGACTGTGTTTAAAAAACCCATACAACCTAAGAAATCTGATTTCAAAACTTCTTAAAATTAACTTACTTTCAATGACGTCAAACGATCTCCTATAAACAGCATCCACTCTGTTGTGCTACAAATATTTTCAGCCCGCCACTTTCTGAAAGAAAACCTCCATCGATACGTAAAATATGTTACATAGAAAAAAAGACTTCTCTCATTATATCACATGTTTCCACTAGGCCAAATCATGTTGCCGCGATTCGCAAGTCTTGTTATTCTTCCAATCAAATCCCGACATTTTCTATTTTCGCAACTTTCAAAAATAAAATATTTGAGATTATTTTCACAATCCTGGACTACTAATAACTTACTCTTCTTTGTCACTCATGTTCTCCTTTTCCTATGACACTGATACTGCTTACTATGAAGCAGACTTACTTGCATTAGGTTTATATAGTTGGATTTTTCATCTAGACAGCATTGCAGACTTACATTCCCTCTACTTAAAATTTTGGTTTTAAAAACACCAGGTAAGAATTTTTAAGGTCAAACGGCAATTTTTTTTTGAATGTTACAACGGAATCATTACAGAATGACCAGCCGTTTCCAGACTTTAAGTAAGCTGTATAATGTCCTGATGTTGTTGATGGACCATCGTGATAGATAATTGCTACAGTAACAAAAGTCCTCCCTGATATTGACAGCTGAGAAGCCACAAAATTTTTTATTAAAGTTGACAATTTTGATCCATCAGGCCTACAACGTTGGATCATTAAAATGACATACTGGCCATATCTACGTATAAATAATGTTGACATCATATCACATTTACATTGGCTACACTCCATGTTGTGATCCGCTGCATTTACTAGCTTATTAAAGGACACTGATTTACTGTCTGGCAAAGTTAAATATATAAATCTTTCTGAGTCTACACTAGTAGTACTTGATACCATACAGTTCTCGCAGTCATGCTGCCATTGATAAGAAAGCCCAAACAGGTGATCTACATCTACACCCTCAACTTGCAATATATCAAGCATATACATTAAAAACTCCTGACAATCTTGCTGATTATTTTCAGAGAAGTCTGTTTGACCTGAACATTCATCTAACAGATAACGAACTTCAGACACACTTTCTACTTTTGTTCGATCAGTGCTACATTTCTCGAAAACAGAATTCAACAAACAGCATAAAATTTGTTCAGAATTCAACAGAATCTGTTCTTTTAAACTCTCTAGTGAAAAGAGAACATTAACCACTACATTTGCATAGCAGTTGACACCAGAACTGTTTTCAAATTGAAAACCGACAACATCTTCAACAGAATCCACTTTCTTTCTGCTAACAACTTTCGGTTCATTGACTTTTAGTCTTTTTGCAACAACCTCCCTACTATTACTGCTATTTCTACGTTTCCGGCCTACCACACGTTTCTCAAACAAAGGATATTGAGGCAAATGTGGCACATACTCTCTTCTTAACCTATTGTATTCCTTAACACAATCCAGATCCGCACAAATGTTTGTGACATCACAGTCAATCAAGTACAATCCCGATAAAGTTCTAACTCGTGACAATGCCACATATGCCATACCCTCCTTGAACACAGAACTGCCAATATTCACCAATGCACAGTCTACACTTAAACCTTGCGATTTATGGATTGTCACCGCATATGCCAAGCAAACAGGAAACTGTTTACGGCGAACATATAAATCTTTAACAAGCAAAAACCTAGCAGAACAACGACCAATTTGCTGTACTTCCTCAATGCCATCAAATTTAATTCTTAAAAATTCTATTCCATCTCTATTTCTGTATTTCTCAAAATCAACAACATTACCCATTGATCCATTTACCAGACCTCTTTCTACATGTAAATTCCGTCTCAAAATGATTCGGCAATTTAAACACACATTCAGAGTCTTTTCAAAACCCGCTGTCTTAGATATAGTCTTCTCTAATGAATCCAATTTTGATTTCAAATTATCTGACAAAATAATTGTTGATCCCATATGCTCTAATTTGTCGATAGCTTCCAGTTTCACAATGTCTTGCTTTTCTAAATTCAACATTTTGTTGTTGAAGATGGCACATTCTGCAAGAGTTGGCATGAGACATATCCCGGATTTCTTCTCAGTAATTTTCTGAAAAATATTCTCAGGCACAATCTCTTGTTTGGGATACAAATTTGACAGTAACCGTGCATTTAAAGCTTCTTTCCCATGCTCGGTCACTTTTCCAATTCTAATATCTTGTAGAATATTCTTGTAATCTTCATCCTTTGCCTGACGCATATTTTGATGCAGTTCTGCATAATTGAAGTTTAACCATATATTGACGTTGCCAATGCTCCCTAGGCACTTCCTGGTATCTTCATGCGTGAGTATTTTGAACACAGGTTGACCTTTTACTGGTGTCAGCTGTAGAAGATCTCCGAAAACAATAATGTGTTTCCCACCAAATAAGACATCATATTCAGTTTTAAGTACTTCTTGCATTCTCAAATGCACAAAGGCAAGCATGACATTGGAAACCATGCTTACTTCGTCAATGATAAGTAGTTTCATTTTCCTCAAAACTCTTGAAACTTCACAGCAAGCATCTCCAGATAACTTGTTGTATTGTAATTTGTTGTCATGCTCCACCGGCAGCATCAGTAGACGATGCAAAGTAATACCTTTAATATTATGTGCTGCCAGTCCAGTAGGAGCGGTGACAACACAAGACAGCGATGACTCAGTCCTTTCCTGCAAATAACAAGAGATTGCTTTAATGAGGAAACTTTTTCCAGTTCCCGCTTCTCCACTCACGTACAGTCGGACAGGCTTCAACGACGTACACGAGCACTCTTTCTTCTCATGACTTAATCCGTGCTCAATTTCCTTGGTAACTTCATCATATATTTTCCTCTGCTCAACGTTGAGTTGTTTTTCCAAGTCTTGTAAGTTAACTGAATCCTCCTGAGCATGTGCCATGGCTCTTTCTACTTCATTCATAGCAGTGGCAGCTTCATTTTCGATAATAGGTCCTCCAAGTGGATCTTGACTCAATGAAACAGAACTCTGACTGTCCTGAGAACTGTCTCTGGCAATCTCGGCTGCAATCGTTGCTTCCTGCTCAATTTCCAAAGTTAGCATTTCTTGATATTTAGAAAAAGCAGGACATTCTATGGACTCCTTGGCTGCATTGAAAGTGCTTCGTAACAGAGGAAATCTCCAAGCAGTTCCTCTTCTGCACGCCAAGGCTTGAAAAGTTGCAAAAGTGCTAAATAGAAAAACTCCTTTTTTTCTGGAGATTCGCCACTTAATTTTCGATGGTTTACTAATTGGCATTTTCTTTGCTTGACCAGGCATCCCTCACTTCCAATTACAGCATACACTCCTTTCTCAATATCTTCTTTGATGTTCCTCTTGAATATATAATTTTGGAGAACCTCATATAGACAAACATTCTCAAGGTGACTGCTTCGATTTGGATAATATGTATCCAACATGTTGGTCTTCAAAATGTCGGTACTGTTTGGTTCCTTTTCTGCCAAATACTCAATTTCCCGAACAGGTTTTAGAACTCGATTTCGCGTTGCAGCAAGACCAAGACTCGCCCAAACGAGACTCCTGGATTTGGCATAGAGACTTGCTGAAGACAATCGATCAGAACATTCGTAAGCTCCGATTTCTCGATGCGACAACATCTTCAGACTGAAACTGTACAACTTCTTGCTGAGGCTCTTTTCATGGGAAATGTCCTCCCACATATCCTTCAGTTCGGTCTTTTCTTTTTTGGTGATGTAAGATGTCACATACCGAGCCACAGCCATACAGTTGTCAGCCACAAACTGTATATCCATGTTGGCATTCCACATGGACAAAATCACTGGGTTGTAGTCATTGATGTACTTGGACTCTTCGTTCCTTTTCAAATTGTATGTATTCTTGGGTGATTTCCTCGTCACATTATGTCGCAGCGAAGACATCAAACTGTTCACTCTTCCTTTAGAAATCACCGGTCGTGGAAAGTTGAAACGACATTTGGTGTAGAACTTGTCCTTGTTTCTGAATTTACGACGACAGTACTTTCCACAACGATGGCTTTGGAAACGTAGAACTTGTTCTCTTAGACTTTTCTTCTCCGTTGCGTTTGGAACAGCACACGTAGAATACTGTTCGATGAAATTCATCACTAAGTCATCCGGATCTGTTCCAAATTTAGGTGCATCCTTGATCCACAGCAACATATGTATATGAGGGGCACCTCTTGCTTGATACTCCTTTCTCCAGAAGAAATCCAACACCTCTCCAAGAGGTGGATTCTTTTTATTTGTGATGAAAGACATCATAGCTTCAAATCTATGATTGAAGTACCTGCATACATTCACAGGATCCAAAGAACACAGTTCTCCAGGTGTCTTGAATTCAATGTTTTCAATATTTCCATTTGCCTCTCGTAGAAATTCAAGTAAGTCATCCCAGCCATACTCGGCACAGCTCAGAGTGAGGAACCATGTCGGAGTTCCTAAGTTCCTCAGCATACATTTTAAATCACCATGACGACGGTACCAGTACTCATTAGTACCACGCTGACACGCCATGAGATTAATTAAGTGAGAATCCAAAATACTGTCTTGGACATTGACTTTATGCATAAAGTCACTTGCCGAGATGTTTCGCATCTGTATACCACTTTTTAAGATGTGGTTCACTGCATATGACAGTCCAGACAGATCGCTTTCAAACAGGAGATGAAACAAATAGGGAATGCATTGCCGAAACCTAGGATCTTCTGCATACAATCGTAAAGTCCGGTATTCAGACGCAGGAATTTCACGAGGTCGCTCATCATATCTTCCTCCTTGACCTGTGGGAAATAGCTGTGGGAAACACCGAGCTTCCAAACTTTCCTCCCAAACACTAATGGGACTCCCTTTGGCTTGTTTCATTTGAAACAACTCAATAGCATTCCCCATGACTTCCTTGGAATGCAAAGGATGAACACTATAATGTTCATATATTTCTTCACTTTTAGAGGCCTCTACTTTCTCAATTTGGCCAGCACACAAATCGCTATCCTCTTCATCACTTACTTCCTCTTCTGCAACATATACATTCTTATAGTACTTATTATTTTTCTTCAAATACACTGTTGCCTTTTTGACTTTCCTAACATCCACTAAATCTTGCCATATTTTCTTATTCTTTGTCGGAACCCCATTAACCAAGATAACCAGAGGTTCCTCTTCCACTTTTTCTATTCCAATTGTGTTAATGTTTTTGTTCAAATCTAGAGGCAAATAAACAACTCTTCCCTTTAATCCTCTCTGTAAATCTGCTGGAGGCAACTTCCCTGTCTTTGGCTCCATTCTTACAATAGCCTGAAAGGGATGGATACTTTGAATCAAAATAGATTCATAAGTATTTAAATCCTTCAATTCAGAAGGAATCTCAACCAATTCCAGATTATTATGAACTGCCCTAGCAGGCATCTGGTTTTGGTTTAATTTATTACAACAATAAGTACACACACGTTGATCCGATCCCAAATCAAAATAATTTTCTACCATCAAGTATGTGGCTAAATCCTTCCATTCACTATTATTTTCCCTTTCACTTTTTGCATATAAATCCACTACCTTAGTCTGATTCTTATAATAAGTGCGTCGACAACATACACAAGTAAAATTAGGCCTCTCACTTGATTTCATCTGAAACGTGGCAATTTCCTTCTGAAAATTATCTGTACTGGAAACCTGTACATTATCTTCCACATTACCCTCTACTTCAGGGTCAATTTGAACATTCTCATCTTTACTACCAAAGTAACAAAACTCAATTTCTTCACAAAGATTCTTCACATCTATTTCAGAACCATGCAAAAGAGCAGCACATAACTGTTTAAGCATAATTGCTGGACTCTTAGCATAATACAACATTCTCACTAATTTTCTCACTTTATTATGATGCACTGCTAGCATCCTGAAATGATGAAAAACACTCTGGCATACTCTCCTGGAAAGACAAGCCAGTGAATGACCACGCAAACCTGTCATTTGTCTCACTCTGCAAGGATCTAAATCTTGCAACAACTTCATTTTCTGCTTCAAACTTTTCTTATTAAATGTCCGTATAAAATCACAAAGCAAATTGATGGAAACCTGTCGCACACTGCAAATAGAACTACACTTCCAAATGTACACAGGACCCTTAGGACGTCTTCCTAAAACCTCATCACTTAGCGCCTCTTCTGTCTCTGTTGTCACAAGTTGTTCTTTTTCAACTGGACAACCATCCTTCACTTCATAAGCTCGACCACTGATGTCAACTGCATGCACCAAATCATTATCCTGAAAATAAGTCTCCTCATTAAAAAATGCCTCAGAACTTGAACTATGCATCCATTCTCCAGAAAAAACTTCACAAAAGTTAGTACGATTTACTACTCTCTTCCATCTACTTTTTGTTTTGAAATCAGAAATTACCTTGCTTAGTTTCCTAATTCTATTGATTACCAAAATAAACAACTTTCGCTTGATTTCAAAAGCATGATCAATAATTTTCTCTACATTTTTCTTCTTCCTATAAAATGCCGCTTTCTGTTGGCCTTTCTTTTTAATATTTTTCAATAAATTAACTAATATCCTATTACGGAACATTCGTTGTCGAATGTCCCTAAACTGTTGTTTCCTTCTACTATCATGCACAGAGTTATCTCTTCCTCTACCAGTAACATTTGTGATGGGTCTCTCCTTTCCATTTAAATTACTTTTCTTTTTGTGAACAGACACATTTTTTTGAGCAAATTTTTTTTTACTACAAATATTTCTTAAGAATGATTTCGTGCTCTTACCCGGACCTTTCTTGGTGTTTTGACAAGTATTTGGGGAAGAGGACTGCTGCAATAAAACATCATCCTGCTGTCTTTGACGTTTTCTAGCCTTTCGTATTCGACTTCTGGAAGGCATTTTCCAAATTATGAAAGAATCTGCAGTTGAATCTGTGAAAAAATATAATATAAAATGTTATTAACCACTATTACCAAACAGTAAATAAATAACAGTCATCTAAAACTTAATGCCGTACTAATTATTTAACATAGCAAATATTTTCCACCAGCACTGCATCACAAAAATGACACTCAATGGTACAAAACAGGCATACAACACTCATAAATCACTCCCTAATATTTTAAATCATTAATTCAGGATGACGATAAGATGTAGCCTATCTAAAGGTTTGTTTAGGCCCAGATCTTTGGACTGGGGTGAATGTGTGTCATTGATCCACATTCAGTCCATCACCTGTTTTGTTTATTTGAGGTGAGGCCAACACATGGTTGCAGATAAGATTTTCACTGAAAAAAAACCAAGGTAAAAAAACATGTGAAGGCCTACCAATGAAGTAAATCATTAAATGAAAACCAATACATTTCTGGAAATATGCACTACTAGTGCTTCATAAGATGTTTTGGGTCATATTTATAAGTTATTTGAGTATCTAGTATGCTATTTTACATTCTTCATGGTGCAAATTTATTGTAAATACGCTCCCACCTGCGGTTGGCAAATTTAGATTTTGATTATGGGAGTTAGATAGGCATGTTAATAATTTCCCAAAAATGGTATATAACCCCAAACAACCTTTGAAGCAAATGCTCTTAGCCATGTTATCCACCTCCCATTAGATAACATGGCTAAGAAGTGCTTGCAAATGTGATAAAAAAAGGCCTGCAATGCATAAATATCGCAGAAAAATCAGCGATATTCATGCATTTTCCAACAAATGCTCTTAGCCATGTTATCCACTTCCTATTAAATAACATGGCTAAGAACTGCTCAGGGCACCATGAGGAACGCTTTCCATTTAAAAAGGGAAAAATAACATCAAAGACACTAAAATGCCTTCTAAATATGAACCCAAACAACCTATGAAGCAATGTGGAAAAAACTGCCGCAATGCATGAATATAGCAGAAAAATCAGCGATATTCATGCATTTTCCAGCAAATGCTCTTAGCCATGTTATCCACTTCCAATTAAATAACATGGCTAAGAACTGCTCAGGGCCCCATGAGGAACGCTTTCCATTTAAAAAGGGAAAAATAACATCAAAGACACTAAAATGCCTTCTAAATATGAACCCAAACAACCTATGAAGCAATGTGAAAAAAAACGGCCACAATGCATGAATATAGCAGAAAAATCAGCGATATTCATGCATTTTCCAGCAAATGCTCTTAGCCATGTTATCCACTTCCTATTAAATAACATGGCTAAGAACTGCTCAGGGCCCCATGAGGAACGCTTTCCATTTAAAAAGGGAAAAATAACATCAAAGACACTAAAATGCCTTCTAAATATGAACCCAAACAACCTATGAAGCAATGTGAAAAAAAACGGCCACAATGCATGAATATAGCAAAAAAATCAGCGATATTCATGCATTTTCCAGCAAATGCTCTTAGCCATGTTATCCACTTCCTATTAAATAACATGGCTAAGAACTGCTCAGGGCCCCATGAGGAACGCTTTCCATTTAAAAAGGGAAAAATAACATCAAAGACACTAAAATGCCTTCTAAATATGAACCCAAACAACCTATGAAGCAATGTGAAAAAAAACGGCCACAATGCATGAATATAGCAGAAAAATCAGCGATATTCATGCATTTTCCAGCAAATGCTCTTAGCCATGTTATCCACTTCCTATTAAATAACATGGCTAAGAACTGCTCAGGGCCCCATGAGGAACGCTTTCCATTTAAAAAGGGAAAAATAACTTCAAAGACACTAAAATGCCTTCTAAATATGACCCCAAACAACCTATGAAGCTCTAACAGTACATATCCTGAAATTTAATTCATTTCAAAATTCGTTTTTAAACACAGCATATAAATCAATTGTATACCTGCATTCATGAAGAAATGACTAAAAATGTCCTTGAGACACATGAAAGTGTTTTCTGGAATGCCCTAGCACCATTTTTGGGACACTATTAACATGGCTAGGTAACTCCCATAATGAAAATCTAAATTTGCCAAGCACAAGTGGGAGCGTATTTACAAGACACTTGCCCCATGAGGAACACTTTACATTTTAAAAGGCGAACATAACATCTTAGACACTCAAATACCTTATAAATATGGCCCAAAACAACCTATGAAGCTCTAGCAGTACATATCCAGAAATGTAATTGATTTCTTAAATCGTTTTTAAAAGCAACATATCTGTTTCAGCTTACATAACAGACCATGAAATGGCCTCCATCTATTACAATATCTTGTGTTACTGCATGCCAGAATGTTACACCAAATATGCAATTATAATTTCTCTATGAAACTAATTCTATTAGTATATCACTAGAGACAAAACCACATTTTAAAAACACAGCTTTCTTCATCATTTTCTCCTTAAATCATACTATTCTCTATCTAAATTAAATAAATCTTTTCTCACCTTAGCAAATACTTTTTGAGTTTTGAAAACAGTCTCAGAAATACACCAAATTGTCTTCAGCAGAAGAAAAAGGATGCACTCCAAAGGCTGCAGCTATTGAAAGCACAGAAATACAGATATTCTTTTCACATATCTCTCATATTAGCCAATCATACCTCTTCCCTCACTTTTTTCAAATCAAAACCCTTCCCCCCTCTGCCCTGTCTGCCTTGTTTCCATAGCAACCACCTCCTGGAAGACCTCTCATGTTTGCAAATTCACACAGCAATGTTTCAATTGAACTCTGAACTCTCAGTGCACCTGCGTATCCAGTGCAATCTTTCATTAAATGTTTCTTCCTTGACCATTCAAATTACATCTTTCAAAGAACACATCCATGCACCCTAACTTTCTGTTTTCAGAAATGGAAATGCACCAATCACTGCTAATGAATCATTAGCATTGTAAATCCACAGTTTTTTTTCTTTAGAAACTCCTACTGTTTCAACTGCCCTTTCATTACCACACTTCATCTGACTGCAGAACAACCTTCTTCCACCATGTTTAACGTCTGGATTGTTGGACATAGTTACATCCACTGGGCTCAAAGGTATGCTGAGAGCAGAAATTTACACAACCTCAATTTACAAGATGTGGAAATTAAGTGGTTGGGCCAAAGAGGATTAAAATGTCACCAATTGATACCATTGGTGAAAACCTTTATGCATTTGCCAAAACCTGACCTGTTAATAGTGCACTGTGGAGGTAATGATTTGGGCACTTTGACAGGGGTAGGTCTGGAAATGCTTTTAAAGGACACCTTGGAGCAATTAATGGCACTTTTTCCTCAAACTGCCTTGGTATATTCCAATATATGCCAAAGACAGAAATGGAGGTGGTCCAACCAATTTTGTCCACAAATTGAGAAAGCGAGGAAGCATGTAAACAAATCTGTTTCAGCTTACATGAGAGACCATGGAATGGGCTCTCTGTACAACAATAACTTGCGTTACTACATGCAAGATATCTACAGAGGAGATGGAGTTCACTTCTCAGATGAGGGCAACAGAATTTTCATTCTGAATTTAAGACTGTGCATTGGTACCTACTTATAAGTACCTAAATGTACCATAAACCCAAAAGCTCTTCTCAGAGCTACCCTACATCTGATCACTCACAATTATTATTTTTCTCTAACTTTTTTCACTAATTTTCCACAAAATTCGCTCCCCGGAGCGCTACCCGGTTCGCTAACCGAAAGCTAACCTCGCGGAATTTTTTAAAAAAAAGTTTTTTTTTCCGCACATATAAGCCTCCTCAGCCACGCTCAGAAAACCTAGGGGGTCAAGATAAGTCTACCATGACCCCTTCTACCCATTCTAAACATTATTTGCCCTCCATCTTGTATCTTAATGCGAACGAAACACAAAATGGTGGACTCCCGTGACGCTTAAGGTTCGCTAACCGGGCAGCTTCCCGGAAAGCGGTCCTAAAAAAAGGCGGGAAAGTAATTTACAGAAAAACGACTAGAGACACTCTCACCAAATATAGATTAGCTCATACTACATAACAATCCCTTCCATTCTCACAAATTTCATTGAAATTCCATTTAGCCATTTAGCCTGTAGACCTCTCCAAGTACCGTGAGGTAAATTACTTCACAAAACACATCTGAATTGTTGGAATTGACAACCAATGAAAATGTTACTTTCATTTTCTACTTTTATTACCTGACATTTAATTGGTTATATACCTGTATATATATAAAGGGAGAGAAGGAAACACAGCCATTTTGACTACTACTTCTTGTTGTACCTCCTATTTCAATAGCTTCAAAAAACTTCAACTTCTTTGTGAAGGTAAGTTATAATTTAATATATTGTGCACTATGACTTAATATAGTAGACTTTTTCTGCTAGATATACACTATCCCTCTGTAGTAGTAATGTATTTAGATAGACTTCTCTGTTATAGTTATCAATGGAGTAAGGCTTGTCTTGGTTAAATCACATACACTTTTTTATAGTCCTATTTCCACTCTCATACTATACACTGCCAAAAGATAAATTCACTGATAAAAACTGCCTATCTAAAATTAATCCCAACAGTGCCCTATCTCTACTAATATATATTTTTTTAATCCAAATTTCAGGCAAAATGGAAGGCGAGCAGCAAGTTTCTTTTGAGATGGACCTGGAAGAGAGCAGCCAGGAATTAATTGAACTAATTGACATGGAATTTATGGATGAAAGCTTGGATAATGAACTGCTGCAATGTGTCCAAGCAGTAGATCTCCTCCTTGCAAATGAGGACATTTTGCAACCTCACAGATTGCAAACAATATTTCAAGAAAATAATGACATTTCAGACACTGAAATGTTAGAAAGTTTAATAAATTATGAAAAAGAATCAAAATAAAAAAAACACTTTAAAAAAAAGAAAACAAAAAAAACAAGAAAAACAACAAACAATTAACATACAGTATTAGAAAAGTCTTTCATTCTTTTATCCATAAAGTTCGCTGCCCAGAAAGCTATCCGGTTCGCGAACTTGGCGCTTACCACGCAAAAAAAAATTTTTTTTTTTGGACCCTCCTAGGCCCTTTTAAAACCTCCACATAAAACCTAGGGGGTCAACGAGGATCTACTATGCCCCCTTATGGTAATTTCCCCCTTTGTTTTGGCCTCCTCTTGTCTCTCGATCCTACCGAGAGACAAGATGGCGGCCGCTCCGGACTGTTTAGAATGTTGACAGACACCGGAGGGCCAATCAGCTTCTCATCGCAAAGTTCCGTTACGCGAAAGGTTCGCTAACCGGATAGCTGCCCGGAGCGCTGTTACAGATATATATCTTGATTTAAATGTTAATTTCTCAAAATCCACTGAAGCACATATATTGAGACCTAGCAAAGGCACATCAGGCTAACAGTCCCTACAATTTTGCCAAGTTTCGTGAAAATCCATTCAGCCGTTCGGGCTAAAAGTGAGTCCAACCGCCCTATGGAAATTAACATGGGAAAAAGGCGTTTTGGGACCCCCCTTTTTTCTCGGCCCCCCCTCCACAAAACCCCCCCAAATTTTCAAGGGCTGCTCAGAAACAAAATGTGCCATTTTCCTGAAAATTTCAGCCAATTCCGTCCACAAACGCAAAAGTTATTAGGCATAGAATTTTCAGAAATCCCATAGGGAAAAAATCCTAACTATATATACCTACTGGCGACCGCCAGTAGGTAATATATATATATAAATATATATATATATATATATATATATATATATATATATATATATATATATATATATATATATATTACCTACTGGCGGTCGCCAGTAGGTAGTTATAGTTAGGATTTTTTTCAATGTTAAATCTGAAAATTCTATTTGGAATAACTTTGGCGCCGGTTGACGAATCTGCCTGAATATTTCCTGAAAATGGCCTCGCGGGGTTCCGGTCCTTCCCTGAAAGTTTGGGGGGGATACGTTAAGCGGGGGCCGAGATAAAAGGGGGGTCCCAAAACGCGTTTTCCCCATGTTAATTTCCATAGGGCGGTCGATTTCACTTTTAGCTCGAACGGCTGAATGGATTTCCACCAAACTTGGCAAAATTGTAGGGACTGGTAGCCCGATGTGCCTTTGCTATGTCTCAAGATATGTGCTTCAGTGGATTTTGAGAAATTAACGTCCCAAAAAATATATATATCTATAGGCGCTCTCCGGTGCGCGCACCGGAGAGCGCTCCCGGCGCGACACGCGACTTGCGCGCAGAAAGCTGATTGGCTCTCAGTTGTCTGTAAACATTCTAAACAGTCCGGAGCGGCCGCCATCTTGTCTATCGGTAAAATCTAGTCATAAGAGGTGGCAAAAACAAAGGGTGGAATTGACCATAAGGGGGCAGGGTAGACCCCCCTGACCCCCTAGGTTTGATATGGGGGCCATTAAAGGGTCCCGCGGGGCCTCAAAAAATTTTTTTTTTTTTTCGATTTTCGCGGGGGGAGCGCCTGGTGCGCGCACCGGGGAGCGTATCGAGGAGGGTACTATGGAAAAATAATCACTTCAAAAAATTGTATGTTTATTAATTGTTTTTTTTAAATTTTTTTATTTTATGTAAGTACCTACATGTAGGTACTAATGAAGAGACTTAAATTTAATGTTCACCATCTTCTTTGTAGACATCTTGCATGTTGTTATTGTATTTTTTGTGGTATATGGAATTCATAACATAGTCTGTCTGGAAAGGAGAAACAGATCTTTTAAGCACTCCCTGAGAATTTCTAGGGGATCATGAGTAGTCTATCCTGCTCACTTATGAAAATGAGGTGTAAAATATTCATATGAGATAATATAGTGGGAGAAAGGTAGTAACTATGAGTAAACTTACTATGTAACAGAAAAATAGTTGAACAGTATACTATAAGTCTCACTTTATATTTTAAACATTTTTGGTAATACTTCATGAATTACATATAAAAAAGAATTTGTCTGAAACAATTGAAATTATTAAAGATAAATTTATTCCTCTGATTCTTTTTCATAATTTAATAAAATTTCTAACATAATATTGTCCGGAATTTCCTCATAATTATAAGTACATGATTCCATTTCTTCCAAACATTCTATAAACTGTTCATCCAAAGAGTCATCCATGAAATCAACTTCTTTTTTTTCATCTTCTGGTTTTTCCACCTTTACTTTGATAGAAGTATCATTTGCCTTATTTTCTCCTTCCATTTTCTTTCTGAAAATTGCATATAAATTAACTATATTAGTAGAGCTAGTATACCAGAGAAGCCTAACTCAATCCATAACTATTACAGAAAAGTCTATCTCTATCTCTAACTATTAAAGAGGGATAGCATATCACTAACAGAATATTTTTTAAGAAATAAACTTAAAGTGTACAATATACTTCCATAATTAGAAGTTACCTTAGAGAAATTAGTTGAAGTTGTCAGTGAAATTTGTTTTCAAGTGTACTTCAGGAAGCAGTAGTCAAAATGGCTGTGTTTCCCTCTCTTCTTTTATATATATTCTTGTACTTAACCAATCAAACGTCAGGAAATAATCGTAGAAAATGAGAGATACTTTTTAATTGGTTGTAAATTCTAACATTACAAGTGTGTTTTTGTCATGTAATTTACCTCAGGATATTTAGACAGGCCTGTAGCCTAAATGTCTCAATGGAATTTCACCAAATTTGGGCAAATGGTAGGGACTGCTATGTAGTAGGGCGTATTCTATATTTGATGAAAGTGTCTCCATTGGGTTTTCCGTAAATTACTTTCCCACCTTTTTTTAACGAGCGCTTAGCGGTGCGCGCTCCTTTACGCGCACTGGCAGCGTTACGGGAGTCCTCCATTTTGTGTTTCGGAACAATCGAGACACAAGATGGAGGGTAAACAATGTTCGGAATGGATAGAAGGGGGAACTGTAGAGACTTCTTGACCCTCTAGGTTTTCTGAGGGGGGCTTAGGAGGCTCATAAACGTAAAAAAAAAAAAAAAATTCTTTAATTTTTCGCGGAGGTAGCGCCTGGTGCGCGCACCTGTAAGCTTCCCGGAAAGCGTACTTTGGTGAAAAATAGTGAAAAAAGTTAGAAAAAAATAAACGCTTTGAATGATCAGAGTTAGGGTAGCTCTGAAAAGAGCTTTTGGGTTCTGTGGTTGATTTAGGTACCTACAAGTAGGTTCCAATACACATTCTTAAATTCAGGAGGAATATTCTATTCCCCTCATCTGAGAAGTGCACTCCATCTCCTCTGTAGATGTCTTGCATGTTGTAACGCAAGTTATTATTGTATAATGAACCCATTCCATAGTCTCTCATGTAAGCAGAAACAGATTTATTTACATGTTTCCGTGCTTTCTCAAATTGTGGACCAAATTGGTTGGACCAGTTCCATTTCTGTCTTTGGCATATATTGGAATATACCAAGGCAGTGTGGGGAAAAAGTATCATCAATTGATGAAAGGTGTCCTTTAATAGCATTTCCAGACCTACCCCAGTTAATGTGCCTAGATCGTTTCCACCACAGTGCACAATTATAAGGTCAGGTTCTGGCAGATGCAAAAAGGTTTTCACCAATGGTATCAATTGGTGACATTTTAATCCTCTGTGGCCAATCCACTTGATTTCCACATTTGATAAATCAAGGTTATGAAAATTTCTGCTAGCTGCATACCTTTGAGCCCAGTGGATGTAGCTATGTCCAATAACCCAAACAGAGTACATGATGTGAGAAGGTTCTGGTCCAGTCAGATGAAGTGTGGGAATGAAATGGCAGTTGGAACAGTAGGAGTTCACAAAAAAATAATTGTGGAGTTTCTGTGCTCTTGAATCACAAGCAATGATTGGTGGATTCAGATAGTTGAAAACTGAAAGTTAGGGTGTATGGTTATGTTGTGTGAAAGAAGCAATTTGAATGGTTTAAAAAAAGTCACCAAAAGCAAAAATACCCTGTATAGGCTGCTGTATTGACAGGTCAAACATCCTTGCTGAGTTAATTTGCAACATTGTAAGATAAACTTTTGAACCTTACAGTTCAGTTAGGAGGGAGTTGCTATGGTAACAGATAGAAAGGTTTGAGAGGGGGATGGGTGTTGGTTTGAAAATAGTGAGGGAAGAGTTTTCATTGGTTGAATTAAGGCATATGTGTACAAAGATAGAGATTTTCTATGCCAGTCTTGGTTTCAGTGTATTGAGAGCACACCTTTTCCTCTGCTAAAGAAAAATTGGTGTGTGTGTCTGACACTGTTTTCAATCTCCAAAAGCATTTGTAAAGGTAAGTAATGATTCATTTAATTTAGATAGAGATTTATTTGCTCTATGGAGAATATTTGGAAGCAGATAGTTTTGTTTTAGAAGTGAAATTGTATGTTAGTATATAAGTCCTGCGCAGTGTTTCTTACATGTTATTCAAAAATCGATTTTGGGTGCAAATGAATGGTATTTTTATTTGGCCTTTTTTATGATTGCCATGTGCAGTTGATGCATCACTTTAAACATGGGTAATAAGTGATGCACTGGTGGGGCCAGGCCTTTATAAATGAGGCCCTGACTTTGTTTCATGATATTGAGTGGTTGTACTTAGGTTCTGTGCAGTGTTCCTTACATGTTATTCAAAAATCGATTTTTGGGTGCAATTGATTGGTATATGTATTTGGCCCTTATTTATGAATGCCATGTGCAGCTGATGCATGACTTTAAACATGGGTAATAAGTGACGCACTGGTGGCGCAAGGCTTTCATAAATAAGGCCCTGACTTTGTTTGATGATATTGATTGGTTGTACATAGGTTCTGCGCAGTGTTTCTTACATGTTATTGAAAAATCGATTTTTGGGTGCAATTGATTGGTATATGTATTTGGCCCTTATTTATGATTGCCATGTGCAGCTGATGCATGACTTTAAACATGGGTAATAAGTGACGCACTGGTGGCGCAAGGCTTTCATAAATAAGGCCCTGACTTTGTTTGATGATATTGATTGGTTGTACATAGGTTCTGCGCAGTGTTTCTTACATGTTATTCAAAAATCGATTTTTGGGTGCAATTGATTGGTATATGTATTTGGCCCTTATTTATGATTGCCATGTGCAGCTGATGCATGACTTTAAACATGGGTAATAAGTGACGCACTGGTGGCGCAAGGCTTTCATAAATAAGGCCCTGACTTTGTTTGATGATATTGATTGGTTGTACATAGGTTCTGCGCAGTGTTTCTTACATGTTATTGAAAAATCGATTTTTGGGTGCAATTGATTGGTATATGTATTTGGCCCTTATTTATGATTGCCATGTGCAGCTGATGCATGACTTTAAACATGGGTAATAAGTGACGTACTGGTGGCGCAAGGCTTTCATAAATAAGGCCCTGACTTTGTTTGATGATATTGATTGGTTGTACATAGGTTCTGCGCAGTGTTTCTTACATGTTATTCAAAAATCGATTTTTGGGTGCAATTGATTGGTATATGTATTTGGCCCTTATTTATGATTGCCATGTGCAGCTGATGCATGACTTTAAACATGGGTAATATGTGACGCACTGGTGGCACAAGGCTTTCATAAATAAGGCCCTGACTTTGTTTGATGATATTGATTGGTTGTACATAGGTTCTGCGCAGTGTTTCTTACATGTTATTCAAAAATCGATTTTTGGGTGCAATTGATTGGTATATGTATTTTGCCCTTATTTATGATTGCCATGTGCAGCCGATGCAAAACTTTAAACATGGGTAATAAGTTATGCACTGGTGGCGGAAGGCTTTCATAAATAAGGCCCTGACTTTGTTTGATGATATTGATTGGTTGTACATAGGTTCTGCGCAGTGTTTCTTACATGTTATTCAAAAATCGATTTTTGGGTGCAATTGATTGGTATATGTATTTGGCCCTTATTTATGATTGCCATGTGCAGCTGATGCATGACTTTAAACATGGGTAATACGTGACGCACTGGTGGCACAAGGCTTTCATAAATAAGGCCCTGACTTTGTTTGATGATATTGATTGGTTGTACATAGGTTCTGTGCAGTGTTTCTTACATGTTATTCAAAAATCGATTTTTGGGTGCAATTGATTGGTATATGTATTTGGCCCTTATTTATGATTGCCATGTGCAGCTGATGCATGACTTTAAACATGGGTAATACGTGACGCACTGGTGGCACAAGGCTTTCATAAATAAGGCCCTGACTTTGTTTGATGATATTGATTGGTTGTACATAGGTTCTGCGCAGTGTTTCTTACATGTTATTGAAAAATCGATTTTTGGGTGCAATTGATTGGTATATGTATTTGGCCCTTATTTATGATTGCCATGTGCAACTGATGCATGACTTTAAACATGGGTAATAAGTGACGCACTGGTGGCGCAAGGCTTTCATAAATAAGGCCCTGACTTTGTTTGATGATATTGAGTGGTTGTACTTAGGTTCTGCGCCGTGTTTCTTACATGTTATTGAAAAATCGATTTTTGGGTGCAATTGATTGGTATATGTATTTGGCCCTTATTTATGATTGCCATGTGCAGCTGATGCATGACTTTAAACATGGGTAATAAGTGACGCACTGGTGGCGCAAGGCTTTCATAAATAAGGCCCTGACTTTGTTTGATGATATTGAGTGGTTGTACATAGGTTCTGCGCCGTGTTTCTTACATGTTATTGAAAAATCGATTTTTGGGTGCAATTGATTGGTATATGTATTTGGCCCTTATTTATGATTGCCATGTGCAGCTGATGCATGACTTTAAACATGGGTAATAAGTGACGCACTGGTGGCGCAAGGCTTTCATAAATAAGGCCCTGACTTTGTTTGATGATATTGATTGGTTGTACATAGGTTCTGTGCAGTGTTTCTTACATGTTATTCAAAAATCGATTTTTGGGTGCAATTGATTGGTATATGTATTTGGCCCTTATTTATGATTGCCATGTGCAGCTGATGCATGACTTTAAACATGGGTAATACGTGACGCACTGGTGGCACAAGGCTTTCATAAATAAGGCCCTGACTTTGTTTGATGATATTGATTGGTTGTACATAGGTTCTGCGCAGTGTTTCTTACATGTTATTCAAAAATCGATTTTTGGGTGCAATTGATTGGCATATGTATTTGGCCCTTATTTATGATTGCCATGTGCAACTGATGCATGACTTTAAACATGGGTAATAAGTGACGCACTGGTGGCGCAAGGCTTTCATAAATAAGGCCCTGACTTTGTTTGATGATATTGAGTGGTTGTACTTAGGTTCTGCGCCGTGTTTCTTACATGTTATTGAAACATCGATTTTTGGGTGCAATTGATTGGTATATGTATTTGGCCCTTATTTATGATTGCCATGTGCAGCTGATGCATGACTTTAAACATGGGTAATAAGTGACGCACTGGTGGCGCAAGGCTTTCATAAATAAGGCCCTGACTTTGTTTGATGATATTGATTGGTTGTACATAGGTTCTGCGCAGTGTTTCTTACATGTATTCAAAAATCGATTTTTGGGTGCAATTGATTGGTATATGTATTTGGCCCTTATTTATGATTGCCATGTGCAGCTGATGCATGACTTTAAACATGGGTAATAAGTGACGCACTGGTGGCGCAAGGCTTTCATAAATAAGGCCCTGACTTTGTTTGATGATATTGATTGGTTGTACATAGGTTCTGCGCAGTGTTTCTTACATGTTATTGAAAAATCGATTTTTGGGTGCAATTGATTGGTATATGTATTTGGCCCTTATTTATGATTGCCATGTGCAGCTGATGCATGACTTTAAACATGGGTAATAAGTGACGCACTGGTGGCGCAAGGCTTTCATAAATAAGGCCCTGACTTTGTTTGATGATATTGAGTGGTTGTACTTAGGTTCTGCGCCGTGTTTCTTACATGTTATTGAAAAATCGATTTTTGGGTGCAATTGATTGGTATATGTATTTTGCCCTTATTTATGATTGCCATGTGCAACTGATGCATGACTTTAAACATGGGTAATAAGTGACGCACTGGTGGCGCAAGGCTTTCATAAATAAGGCCCTGACTTTGTTTGATGATATTGAGTGGTTGTACTTAGGTTCTGCGCCGTGTTTCTTACATGTTATTGAAAAATCGATTTTTGGGTGCAATTGATTGGTATATGTATTTTGCCCTTATTTATGATTGCCATGTGCAACTGATGCATGACTTTAAACATGGGTAATAAGTGACGCACTGGTGGCGCAAGGCTTTCATAAATAAGGCCCTGACTTTGTTTGATGATATTGAGTGGTTGTACTTAGGTTCTGCACCGTGTTTCTTATATGTTATTGAAAAATGGATTTTTGGGTGCAATTGATTGGTATATGTATTTGGCCCTTATTTATGATTGCCATGTGCAGCTGATGCTTGACTTTAAACATGGGTAATAAGTGATGCACTGGTGGCGCAAGGCCTTTAAAAATAAAGCCATGAGTTGCTATTGTATAAACTTAAATATGTTGCAATTTATTGTTTATATTGTTTGCTTTTTAACATTACTTTGTTGTTTGCTAATAGTGGTCTTTCATGTGTTTTTTTAACAGAACAACAGATTCAAATCAACTTCTGAAAAGGAAGCAAAAATGCCTTCAAGGCAAAGAAATATCAAAAATACCATACGGAAAAGGAGAACATCAACAACAGAGTTTATGGAATCCTCTTCAACAACTACTTCAAAAAACACCAGAAAAGCTTCTGGTAAGCCAATTAAGTCTTTTCTTCGCAACATATGTCGTAGGAAAAAAAATGAAATTGCTAATGTGAATATACAGAAAAAGTCAACAAATCTAAAAAGGAAAGAGAAGCCCACAAAAAATGTTTCCATTGGACCAGGAGAGAAGAGAATGGTTAGCAATAGAAGGGTAAATGTTTTTAGGGACATTCGTAGGCGAATGTTTCGCAATAGGGTAGTTTTAAATTTGCTAAAAAATGATAAGAAAAGTAAACTAAAAGCTGCTTTTTACAAGAAAAAGAAAAGTGTAGAAAAGATTGTTGATCAGGCTTTTGAAGTTAAGAAAAAATTATTTATTTTAATAATCAATAGAATTAGGATACTTAATAAGGCAATGGATGTTTTCAAATCGAACAGTAGATGGAAAAGAATTATTAATCGGAGTAATTTTTGTGAAGTATTTTCTGGTGAATGGATGCATAGTTCAAGTTCTGAGCCTTTTTTTAATGAGGAGAGTTACTTTCAGGAAAATGATTTGGTGCATGCAGTTGACACCAGTGGTCGTGCATATGAGGTGAAAGATAGTTGTGTGATGGAAAAAGAGAAACTTGTATCTAGAGATGCAGAAGAGGTGTTAGCTGATGAAGTTTTAGGGAGACGTACTAAGGGTCCAGTGTACACATGGAAATGTAGTAGTATTTGTAGTGTGCGACAGGAATCAATTGATTTGCTTCGAAATTTCTTACGTACATATAGTAAAAAAAGTCTCAAACAAAAAATGAAGATCCTGCAAGAGTTAGATCCTTGCAGAGTGAGAGAAAGCACAGGTTTGCAAGGGCATTCACTAGCATGTCTTTCTAGAAAAGTTTGTCGGAGTGTTTTTCATCATTTTAGGATGTTAGCAGTGCATCATAATAACGTAAGGAAATTAGTGAGGAAGTTGTATTATGCAAAAAGTCCTGCACTTAAGCTTAAACAGTTAAATACTGCTCTTTTGCATGGATCTGAAGTGGATGTGAAGACTATTTGTGAAGAAATTGAGTTTTGTTATTTTGGGAACAAAGAGGACAGTGTAGAAATAGATATAGTAATGGATGGTAATGCAGAAGATAATGGACAAATTTCAAGTATTGAAAAGTTTGATGAGGAAATTATCAAGTTTAAGGTGAAATCAAGTGAGAGGCCTAATTTAACTTGTGTGTGTTGTCGACGGACTCATTATAAAATTCAGACTAGGTTAGTTGATTTATATGCAAAAAGTGAATTGGAAAATAATAGTGAATGGGAGGATTTTGTAAGTTATTTGTTGGTGGAGAATTCTTTTGATTTGAGTTTGGATCAGCGTATTTGCACTTATTGTTTGAAAAAATTAAATGAAAATAGAATGCCTGCAAGAGCAGTTTATAATAATCTTCAGTTGATAGATATTCCTTCTGAATTGATGGATCTAAATACTTATGAATCTATTTTGATTCAATGTGTCCATCCTTTTCAGGCTATTGTACGCATGGAGCCTAAGACAGGGAAATTGCCTCCATCAGATTTACTGAGAGGATTAAAGGGAAGAGTTGTTTATTTGCCTCTAGATGTAAAGAAAAATATTAATACAATTGGTGTAGAAAGAGTAGAAGAAGATCCTTTAGTTATTCTAGTTAATGGGGTTCCAACAAAGAGTAAGAAAATTTGGCAAGATTTAGTGGATGTTAAAAAAGTCAAGAAGGCAACGTTGTATTTAGTTAAAAACAATGAGTACTACAAAAATGTAAGTGTTGGAGTAGAGGAAACAGCTACAGAAGAAGATAGTGATTCTTCAGTTGGTCAAATTGAAAAAGTTGATGTGTCTAGAACTGAAGAAATATATGAACATTATACTGTTCATCCTTTGCATTCCAAAGAAGTAATGGGAAATGCAATTGACTTGTTTCAAATGAAGGCAGCAAAAGGAAGTCCCATTAGTGTATGGGAAGAAAGTTTGGAAGCTCGTTGTTTTCCACAATTATTTCCAACAGGTTGTGGTGGACGATATGATGATCGACCAGTTCAAATTCCTGCAGCTGAATACCGGACTCTAAGATTATATGCAGAAGATCCAAGGTTTCGTCAATGCATTCCATATTTATTTCATCTACTGTTTGAAAGTGATTTGTCTGGGCTTTCTTATGCAGTTAATCATATATTAAAAAGTGGACCTCATTTGCAAAATGTTTGTGCAAGGGACTTTATGGAGAAAGTTAATCTGCAAGACAGTATTTTGGAATCTCAGCTAATCAATCTCATGGCATGTCAACGTGGAACCAACGAGTATTGGTTTCGTCGTCATGGAGAATTGAAATGTATGCTAAGAAACTTAGGAACTCCTACATGGTTCCTCACTCTTAGCTGTGCTGAGTATGCATGGGACGATTTACTTCAATTTCTACGAGAGGCAAATGAAAACATACCAAATATAGAATTGAAAACACCAGGAGAACTGTGTTCTTTAGATCCAGTGAATGTTTTCAGATATTTTAATCATAGATTTGAAGCTATGATGTCTTTTATTACCAACAAAAAAATCCTCCCCTTGGAGAGGTTTTGGATTTCTTTTGAAGGAAGGAATATCAAGCGAGAGGTGCTCCTCATATACATATGTTGTTGTGGATTAAAGATGCACCCAAATTTGGATCAGATTCAGATGAAACAGTGATGAGTTTCATTGAAGAGTATTCAACATGTGCTGTTCCAAAATCTACTGAAGAAAACAATTTAAGGCAACAAGTTTTACGTTTTCAATCTCATCGTTGTGGAAAGTATTGTCGTCGAAAATTTAAAAACAAGGAAAAGTACTACACGAAATGTCGTTTTGCATTTCCTCGACCAGTGATTTCTAAGGGAAGAGTAAATAATTTGATGTCATCTCTACGACATACTGTGACGAGAAAATCTCCCAAAAACACATATAATTTGAAAAGAAATGAAGAATCTAAGTACATCAACGATTACAACCCAGTGATTTTGTCCATGTGGAATGCTAACATGGATATTCAGTTCGTTGCTGACAACTCTATTGCTGTGGCTCGATATGTGACATCTTACATCACCAAAAAAGAAAAGACAGAACTGAAGGAAATGTGGGAGGACATTTCACATGAAAAGAGTCTAAGCAAGAAATTATACAGTTTCAGTCTGAAGATGTTGTCGCATCGAGAAATTGGAGCATATGAATGTTCTGATCGGTTATCATCAGCAAGTCTCTATGCCAAATCAAGAACAATCATTTGGGTGAGTCTAGGTCTTGCTGCAACACGAAACCGAGTTTTGAAATCTGTACAAGAAATTGAATATTTGGCGGAAAAAGAACCAAACAGTACAGATATTTTGAAGACAAATATGTTGGATACATACTATCCAAATAGAAGTACTCACCTTGAGAACACATGTTTGTATGAAGTTCTTCAAAACTACAGTTATAAGAGGAACATCACAGAAGATATCAATAATGGAAAATATGCACTCATTGGCTATGAAGGCTGTCTAGTGAAGCAGAAAAAAGGCCATTTGATTAATCATCGAAAATTGAGTTGTGAAGTTCCAGACAAAAGAGAATTTTACTATTTAGCTCTTTTGCAACTCTTTAAGCCATGGCGTACAGAAGAGGAACTACTTGGAGATTTTCTCTGTTATGAAGACTCTTTTAATGCAACTAAGGATACCATAGAATGTCCTATTTTTCTAAATTATCTGCAAATGTTGAATGAAGAAATGGAGCAAGAAACCACAATTGCTGAAGAGATAGCTAGAAACAGTTCTCAAGATAGTCAGAGTTCTACTTCATTGAGCCAGGATCCACTAGGAGGACCAATTATCCAAAATGAAGCTGCCACTGCCATGGATGAGGTGGAAAGAGCTATGGAACAAGCTCAAGAGGATGGAGTTAACTTAGAAGATTTGGTAACGCAACTAAACATTGAGCAGAAAAAGATATATGATGAAGTCACAGAGCAGATTGAACATGGATTCAGACATGAGAAAAAAGAGTGCTCATGTATATTATTTGACCCTGTCCGACTGTATGTAAGTGGAGAAGCGGGGACAGGAAAAAGTTTTCTAATTAAAGCCGTTGCAAGTTATCTGCAGAAAAGGACTGATTCACCACTGTCTTGTGTTGTAACTGCTCCAACTGGTCTGGCAGCACATAACATTAAAGGGATTACTCTACATCGTTTATTGATGCTGCCAGTTGAACATGATAATAAATTGCATTACAACAAGCTATCTGGAGATGCGTGTTCTGAAGTTTCAAGAGTCTTGAAGAAAATGAAACTTCTTATCATAGATGAAGTAAGCATGGTCTCAAATCTAATGCTTGCTTTTGTGCATTTGAGAATGCAAGAAATTCTTAAAACAGACTATGATGTGTTATTTGGAGGAAAACACATTATTGTTTTTGGAGATCTATTGCAGTTGACTCCAGTAAAAGGACAACCAGTGTTTAAAATGCTCACGCATGAAGATACCAGGAAGTCCCTTGGAAGCATTGGAAATGTTAATATATGGCTAAATTTTAAATATGCTGAACTGCTTCAAAATATGCGACAGGCCAAGGATGAAGATTATAAAAATATTCTACAAGATGTAAGAATTGGAAAAATGACTGAGAAAGGGAAAAAAGCTTTGCATAGTCGATTAATTTCAAATTTGTATCCAAATGAAAACATTCTTCCAGAGAATATTTTTAAAAAAATGACTGAGAAGAAATCTGGGATATGTTTGATGCCAACTCTGCAAGAATGTTCCATCTTCAACCAAAAAATGTTAGACTTAGAAAATGAAGAGATTGTGAAACTGGAAGCAATAGATAAAATAGAGCATATGGGTGCAACAATTGTTTTGTCAGAAAATTTGAAAACTAAATTGCATTCATTGGAGAAAAGTATTTCAAAAACAGCTGGTTTTGAAAAGACTCTGAATGTGTGTTTAAATTGTCGTATCATTTTGAGAAGGAATTTAAATGTTGAAAGCGGTCTGGTAAATGGAGCAATGGGTTATGTTGTTGATTTTGTGAATTACAGAAATAGAGATGGAATTGAATTTTTAAAAATAAAATTTGATGGGATTGAACAAGTACAACAAATAAGTCGTTGTTCTGCTAGATTTTTACTTGTAAAAGACTTATATGTTCGCCGAAAACAGTTTCCTGTTTGTTTGGCGTATGCGGTGACAATTCATAAATCTCAAGGTTTAAGTGTAGATAGTGCATTGGTGAACATTGGAAGATCTGTGTTTAAAGAGGGTATGGCATATGTGGCATTATCTCGAGTCAGAACTTTATCAGGATTGTACTTGATTGCGTGTGATGAGACAAAGATTTCTGCCGATCTAGATTGTGTTAAAGAATACAATAGGTTAAGAAGAGAGTATGCTCCACATTTGCCTCAATATCCTCTGTTTGAAAAACGTGTGGTAGGCCGAAAAAGAAGAAATGAGGATAATTGTAGTGAGGTAGTTGCAAAAAGACAAAAAGTAGAGAAAACTGTAATTGAAAACAGGAAGAAAAAGAATTGTGGAGAAAATGTTGTTGGATTTCAGTTTGAAAATAGTTCTGGTGTCAACTGCTATGCTAATGTAGTGGTTAATGTTGTTTTTTTTCTTAAAAGTTTACAAGAACAGATTGTTGAAAATCGGGATCAAAGATTGTGTGGTTTATTGAATTCTGTGTTTCAGAAATGTAGCAGTGTTACAGCACAAATAGAAAGTGTAACAGAAATTCGAAATATTTTAGATTTGTGTTCTGGTCAAGATAAATTTTCACAGAACATTCAGCAGGATTGTCAGGAATTTTTAATGTATATGTTTGGTGTTTTGGAAGATGAAGGTGTAGATGTAGATAATCTTTTCAGTCTTTCTTATCAATGGCAGCATGACTGCCACAATTGTAGTTTATCAAGTACTACTAGAATAGACACTGAAAGATTTATATATTTGACTTTACCAGACTGTAAATCAGTGTCTTTTAAAAATCTAGTTAAAGCAGCAGATCATAATATGGTGTGTACCCAATGTAACTGTACAATGCTGTCCACATTATTTATACAAAGTTATGGGCAGTATATTATTTTAGTTTTCCAACGATGTAGACCTGATGGAACTAAATTGACAACTTCTATCAAAAATGTTGTGGCTTCTCAGTTATCAATTTCTGGAAGGACCTTTACAACTGAAGCTATTATTTATCATGATGGATCTTCGACCACCTCAGGACATTATACATGCTACTTAAAATCTGAAAATGGATGGAGTTACTGCAATGATTCTCATTTAACTTATAAACAACGTTTGCCTTATGACTCTACAAATTCTTATCTAGTGTTTTTAAAACCAAAGTTTTAGTAAAGGGAATTGGCCTTTGAAGACGGGAATAGTTAATAAAAGTTAGTTAGTTAGTTAGTTAATCTAATATTTTAAATTATTTATCTCATGTAGATACTTTAAGTGGATCTCAAAGTAAAAAATACTGATATATCTGACACAAATTGGCCGTGAGGATTGTGTAAGGTATGATGTTTTTAGATCTTTTTTCATAGGAAGTCGATGAAATGGAACTTATAAGGAACAGCAGACTTTTTTTCCACCAAAAGGACCTTCACTATCTTCTATTTGGCCTCATGGAAAAGTAAGTGAATCAAAGATTAGTGTACATATATGAGATGTATGTTTGAATGGTTTTTTTTAAACACAATCTTTTAGATTGTGTTTTTTTTTTCCCGCTGTTATATGATGAAGACTTTGAACTCACTAATTTAAGTGGAATTCAATATATTCTGAGAACAGCAAAAATAAATAATGTAACATATTGTAGAAGTTATTGTGTAGTTTGCATTGTGTAATTTATATTGTGTTCACATTGTAATACACTCATTTTCTTTTTCACCCTTATTTACCTCTCTTTACTAATTTACACTCTTTTTTCATCGCTGTTTCTTTACTGCACTTCATTCACAACTTCTTAATCTGATAGGAACTATCTGCATTTCCTCTGTTCCTTCCACCACTTTTTATCTTTTTCATATTCTCTTAGTACCTCTGCTTTAGTTTCCTAACACTCTTTCTCTTTCTCCATTTTTTTTTCTTTCACACTCATTGTACTGTAGTTCAGTTAGTTCTTCCTTTTGTCTTTCTGTGTACTTACTCTCTCACTCCTGTTTTATCCATCGTTCTATAATAACTTCATTTCTTTCATCCCTTCACTCTGTGACTTCACTTCACTCACTCTCAATCATCTTCTATTCCTCTATTTTATTTATAGTTTATCAATCTGACTTCTCTGCTTTTCAATCATTTTTCTTTTAGTTTCTTATCTTTATTCATTTTGTTTTGATATTTTACATTCTTTTAGTATCTTTTTTACCTTTAGGAATTTGTTCTCCAACTATTTCTTTTTCCTTTTTTTTTTCTTTCTACATTACTTTCTTTCTGTTTTTGTATCCTTCACTATTGCTTCATTTCTAAGTAAACTTTTGTAGATTTTTAAACCTCATGAACTGTTTCTTCTATTTTATTATACATTTTTATGTAATTATAACATGTTTTTTCCTTTATCTTTCACAGATACAAATTTGCATAGATTATATGGTAAGTGTGTTTGTAAAATGTTTTTTGTTATCACCTTTTGTTTTATTTTCACTATTTTTCTGTCACCCTACCGCACACCTATTTCCTTACTTTGCTTCCCTCACTTATTCATTTGTTCCATGTTTACTTCCGACCACATTCAATTTTTTTCAGTACTTCTGCCTATGCACACTCCTTCACTTACCTTTTTTACTGGTTCACTTAGTCCCTTTGTGACAGTCCTTCTTTTACTCTCTCTCTTCTTTGTCTCTATTACTCCCCATGTGTTACCCTTATTCACTTACATGTACCCTCTTTCTCCCCTCTTTACTTATATTCACTGATATTTACTTTCCCTCAATCACTGCTATTCTTTTCCTCTGATTCCGTCACTACCTGACATTCTCATACTTAACTGTCCTTCTTTTTACTTTCAACATCCATTTACAATCTCCCTTAACCTCTGCTTTAGTCTTCTTCCTATTTCTTCTTTCTTTTGCTCCCTTATTCATTTTTCTTTTCTCAGTTACTTCCTTTTACACTTTTTATCTGTCTTACTATCTATTACACAGTCCCTCCTTCATTTTTTTTTCTTTTTTTTTGTTAGTGCGCTGACGGTACGCGCACCGGTGCGCGCACCGAAAGCGAAATATAAAAAAAAATTATTTTAAATTAAAAATATTATCTCAATATACATTATAGTGTTCATTTTTACAAAAACATACTTTAGCAATTCACTAAAAAACACATAGGTATGAGTATGAATAAAAAGTTAGGAATTAGCATTAAAAAAACCTATGAAATTCACTGAAAAAACCATAGGTTTCACACCAGTTATAGTTAGGAATTAGCATTTAAAAAACCTATGAAATTCACTGAAAAAACCATAGGTTTCACACCAGTTATAGTTAGGAATTAGCATTTAAAAAACCTATTAAATTCACTGAAAAAACCATAGGTTTCACACCAGTTATAGTTAGCTGGAAATTTTACTGATATAAAACCATTGAAATTCCCACGTTATAGTTAGTCGGACTCACTATAACTTGCGCGTGCAATGCACTGCTGATGACATCACATATTACATCACTCATGACATGGTCAGTGACATCACTCATGACACCATCCTTGTGACATAGTGACAGACCTCCTTTCACTATAATGTAACCCTTGAGACACATATTCAAAAATAGAAACTGAAATTTTTAAAAAAATGGAGATACCTATATCAGTTACAACAAGCAATTCAGTAATTCCACTATCTATATACACATCCACTCATTCACCAACAGTTCTATATAGTCACTCATACATATACTCACTCATCATATGAAGTGATACACCTATACATCCTGTTACACACCGACATTCATCCAAAAGTTACTCACACACATATTCACACGTGCAAATAAACTATTGGACATCCATTTATTTGAATATAGAGTTATACACACACTTCCACCTTACTTCTATTGAAAATTACACATATTTATTCTCTTAAACAATCACTTATAGAAACACATACTTATTTAAACAGGAACTCTTACAATCTCTAACTATCACATATACTCACTTATATACATCAATATTCACATATACTAGATTAAAACATATGTAGTTACTGATAAAGACACTAGTGAGACAGTCATTCACTCACTAACAAACACATATAGACACTCATCCACCCATACAGTCCTGTACATATGCTGTCTTCAAAACACATACAAACAAAGAGTCAGTCACTCATGCATCTATGTGCTAAGTAATACCTCCACCAAACCATATAGACACTCATACTGATACTACTAAAAATATCAAATAACCCATATACATACGCATGTAGCTACTTATCAACACATGTAGCCACTTATACACAAAGTGAAACACTAATATATGTATTTAAATATTTAAACATAACTCACTAATATTTATTTTTCAGAAAGACACATATTCACTGGATGGTGTCATCAGTGATGTCATGAGTGATGCCACTGACCATGTCATGAGTGATGTAATATGTGATGTCATCAGCAGTGCATTGCACGCGCAAGTTATAGTGAGTCCGACTAACTATAACGTGGGAATTTCAATGGTTTTATATCAGTAAAATTTCCAGCTAACTATAACTGGTGTGAAACCTATGGTTTTTTCAGTGAATATATATATATATATATATATTACCTACTGGCGTGTCGCCAGTAGGTATATATACTTAGGATTTTTTGTCTATGGAACTTTTGAAAATTCTATGTCTAATAACTTTGGCGTTTGTGGACGGAATCGGTTTTGTTTCTGAGCAGCCCCTGAAAATTTGGGGGGGTTTCGTCAAGGGGGGGCCGAGAAAAAAGGGGGGTCCCAAAACGCGTTTTTAACATTGAGTTTTCCATAGGGCGGTTGGACTCACTTTTAGCTCGAACGGCTGAATGGATTTGCACGAAACTTGGCAAAATTGTAGGGACTGTTAGCCCGATGTGCCTTTGCTAGGTCTCAATATATGTGCTCCAGTAGTTTTTGAGAAATTAACGTTCAAAACAAGATATATATCTGTAACAGCGCTCCAGGCTGCGCTCCGGTTCGCTTACTTTTCGCGAAACGGAACTTTGCGTGCAGAAAGCTGATTGGCTCTCCGGTGTCTGTCAACATTCTAAACAGTCCGGAGCGGCCGCCATCTTGTCTCTCGGTAGGATCGAGAGAGAAGAAGAGGTGAAAAACGAAGAGGGAATTTAATGAAAGGGGGCAAGGTATACCCCTCTTGACCCCCTAGGAATGTTGTTGGGGTTATTAAAGGGTCCCGTTGGGAAAATAAAAAAAAAAAGATTTTTCACGGTAGAAGCGCTTCACGGGCCGCGAACTGGGCCGCAAACTGGTAGCGAAACGGGAATTCGCCATTTTGTGCTTCGTTAATTAAATTACTAGGTATAAGGGGGTGCGGGAGACGTATCCTAATCCCCTATGTTTCCTGAGGGTGGCTGAGGAGGCTCATATATGTTGATACATCTCTTCCAGCGGCTGTGCGTGAGCTTTTTTTTTTTTGCTGCGTGACAGTCCGGAGCGGCCGCCATCTTATCTCTCGTAGGATCGAGAGAGAAGAAGAGGTGAAAAACTAAGGGGGAATTTAATGAAAGGGGGCAAGGTATACCCCTCTTGACCCCCTAGGAATGTTGTTGGGGTTATTAAAGGATCCCGTGGGGAAAATAAAAAAAGAAATGAGTTTTCACGGTAGAAGCGCTTCACGGGCCGCGAACTGGGCCGCAAACTGGTAGCGAAACGGGAATTCGCCATTTTGTGCTTCGTTAATTAAATTACTAGGTATAAGGGGGTGCGGGAGACGTATCCTAATCCCCTATGTTTCCTGAGGGTGGCTGAGGAGGCTCATATATGTTGATACATCTCTTCCAGCGGCTGCGCCATCTTGCCTTTTTTCCAATGCCACAATTTTGTCGTGCACGGCAGCCATTTTAGATGCCAGGCTGGTCCCAGGCTATCACCTACCCCTGCGGATGTAGTTTATGGCCCCAGCTGTAGAGAATTCAGACATGCCAACCCTCCCGATTCAGGCGTGAGACTACTGATTTCAGTGCTAGTCTCCCGCCTCCCGATTTCTGCAAGCAAAAACCCGGGGGCATATTACGAACAACTAGCGATAATTTTTGTCTCTAACTTGTTTAGAGACAAAAATTATCGCCGCACATCGGCGATTTTTATCGCAGATAAACCTTGCTATTATCGCAGAAAAGTCAGCGATATTCATGTATTATCGAGCAAATGCTCTTAGCCATGTTATCCACCTCCCATTGGATAACATGGCTAAAAACTGCTCTGTGCGTGAGCTTTTTTTTTTTTATTGCTGCGTGACGTTTGTTAACGTTCGATTCGATGGAAATCAGGAAGTGTTGACCACCATTTTGTCACTGCGAGTAAATATTTTGTTATAAATGAATCCTTCTTGATAAACATTGTCTGCGCCATCTTGCGTTTTTGTCCAATGCCACAATTTTGTCGTGCACGGCAGCCATTTTAGATGCCTTGACCAGGGCCACTCTCTGCACGCCGCCGATCCTCAGCATGGCTTCCCACCCTCGCAAGCATCTCCCCCACGCACTGGTCACCCCCGCTCTTTCTCTCATGCATGGGCCATATACTTCCCCCCATCTGCGCTGCTCTTCTCTGAGAATCACACCCTGTGCCCGCCCGACACCTCCCTTTCACCCTATTCACTACCGCACCCTCTGACACTCCTCTTCCTCTGTGTCTGATTGTCCAGGCCGGACCTAGGCTATCACCTAGCCCTGCGGATGTAGTTTATGGCCCCAGCTGTAGAGTATCCAGACATGCCAACCCTCCCGATTCAGGCGTGAGACTACTGATTTCAGTGCTAGTCTTTCGCTTCCCGATTCCTGCAAGGAAAAACCCGGGGGCATATTACCAACAACTAGCGATACTTTTTGTCTCTAACTTGTTTAGAGACAAAAAGTATCGCCGCACATCGGCGAATTTTATCGCACATAAACCTTGCTATTAGCAAGGTGTATCGCAAATGCGATAAAAAACGGCCGCAATGCATGAATATCGTTGAAAAGTCAGCGATATTCATGCATTATCCAGCAAATGCTCTTAGCCATGTTATCCACTTCCCATTGGATAACATGGCTAAAACTGCTCAGGGCAGGTGTTAGGTTTTGGAGATATTCGCGCTTAGCGCGAATATCTCCAAAAGTTGGTAATAGGAGATAGCGATGGTTAGGGACTGTTTCCAGTCGCTAAAATCTTGGCACGCCCACTTTGCATGTCATTAGTGATAAATATCACTGATATGCAAAGCGGGGCCCAAGATGGTCGCTATCTCCTTTTAGCTGTCACTAACTGGTGTTAGCGACAGCTTGGTAATAGGGAGATAATTTTATCTCTTTTTTTTGGCTTTTAAAGCCAAAAAAGCGGAAATAAACCCCCTTGATAATATGCCCCATGATTTCTCGGGGGTTTCAGCTGACAGGGCTTGGTATTGTGTTACGTGCTAATTCTTCCAGGAAACGTCAGAGGGTCGATGCAGGGGTTCTAGAATGAACAAGCGCATGGTCTTTTAAAGATTTGTGAAGTACTCGGGGCGGCGGTGTGTGTGTGCCCTCTTTCAGGAGCGGGGGGGGGCACTGCCAGCAACTTGCCAGGCCAGGCAGTGTTCAACACGTGCATCACCCTTTCTCTGCCTGCTATTGCGCTCCATGCTTCGGAAAGGTAAGAAAAAGAACGTGCATTTGAGTTTGAAATGTCCGATCTTGTAGCAGTACACTTGCAAAGCCCACACATGACAATAACCCGATTCAAGGCCCCATTCACCCGATTTTTTAAACATATATAGCACTCCAACAAAGTTAGATTTTAAAACTTTATTAACTTTTAACTATAATGAACTGAACAAAAACTGTAAAAACATTTAAACATTTTTCACCCAAAAAAGCAACAATGGTCAGAAGCTGTCTTTTGTGCGAATAGTCCCAAGGCAGCACAACGTGCAGAGTTCTGGACGGCACCCAGGTGATGTCGCCTGGGTGCCGCACTGGTTTTGGGATCCTACAATGCTGCTCCGAAAATTGGCGTGGGGCGTCCCGGGTGGTGCGGGGGGAGGCCTCGTCAGTAGCGGTCTGTTGTGCGAATAGTCCCAAGGCAGCAGAACGCGCTGAGATGTTGATGGCACCCAGGTGATGTCCAGTAAACTGCCGCACTGGTTTTGGTATCCTACAATGCTGCTCCGAAAATTGGCGTGCGGCGGCCCGGGGGGGGGGGGGGCGTGGGGGAGGCGGCGTGAACGGGCCTCCCCAGGTGGCGGCCATCCAGCTGAGTTGCGCCGGCTCTTGCGGCTACAGCGTCTCGCTCACCATGTTGTTGAGTTGCTCCCACTCTTGCAGTGCAGCGATAGGCGGCTGCCACATGACTCTTAAAATGGCGGACGGCTCTTCGGTTTTGGGCCTGGTCCACTGAAATGGCCCTGGGACACCTTGGAACTCGGACGCTTGCCTGCTAGGGCTTGGGCTCCATTCTCGAAAAGCGTCCCCTCAGCCGTGAAGATTCTACAAAAGTCTTGGGGGCCCCCGACTCCCGCAGGCTTCCGGTGGGGAGCGGCTGCCATGATTGCTCGCGGAATGACCACGACGGAGCCACGAGATGGTGGTGCTCTCATGCTGACGCCAGCTTCAGTCTGAATGATCCATAAACAAGGTGGGGCTTTCATCGTTTGGGAAAAAAAAATGTTCTAAACCAATGAAAAGTGTTATTTTTAGGTCATATGACCAAGCCTTCCATCTTTAGGAAACCAAAAGTAAAATGAACCAATGAAAAGTTTTATAAACAAGTCACATGACCTGTTATGCGGCAGAGGGCTACAAAAAGCGTAGAAAATCCGTTGGCACGTGAGGCGGCGTCAGTAGCGGACCGATGTGCGAATAGGCCGAAGGCAGCACAACGCACCGAGATCCGGATGGCACCGAGGTGGTGTCCAGCAAATTGCCGCACTGGTGTGGCCATCCTACAATGCTGCGCCGAAAGACGGCGTGTCCAGCTGAGTTGCGGTCACTCTTGCGGTACAGTGACTCGAACGCGCCGAGATCCGGATGGCACCGAGGTGGTGTCCAGCAAAGTGCCGCACTGGTGTGGCCATCCTACAATGCTGCGCCGAAAGACGGCGTGTCCAGCTGAGTTGCGGTCACTCTTGCGGTACAGTGAGTCGAACGCGCCGAGATCCGGATGGCACCGAGGTTGTGTCCAGCAAGTTGCCGCACTGGTGTGGCCATCCTACAATGCTGCGCCGAAAGTCGGCGTGGGGTGCCCCGTTGGCTTATGAGGTGATGTCAGTATTGGACCGATGTGTGAATAGGTCGGAACCAGCACAAGGCGCCAAGATCCGAATGGCAAGTCCTGGATGTTGAGTGCCTCAGTTGAGAGTTCTGAGCAGTGCTTGTAAGACTGTCTGAAGCTTATTTGCACCTGCTGCAGCTTCACTATTGCCCTGGTGTGGCCAAAGGTCGCACATGACATAGGCGGCCGGCTCCCGAGGTCCGGCGGAACTTTTTTCCTTTTCCTTTCTGCTTCTTTTCCTACAATCCGTTTCATCTGAAGACACGACCAGGTCCCTGAATGTGTGCAGGGGGACGCTATTGATTGAATGAAAATGGCAGCTTGACACAAAGCTGACTCAAGCGTTGCTGTTGATGCTATACAGACAAAAATTGGTTTTCAGTTTGTACATTCTTCAGGATTTTTTTTTCCATCCAAGTCTGATTGAGAGCTTGTAGAAAAATGGCTTCAGATTTTCCACATACTACTCTTCAACATTCTTCCTAAATGTAACAATGTGAAACTCACTAGGAGAACGGCTGTTTCTGTTTCCTTTCAAAATGCTGCCAACAATATTTTCTGAATGGAAGACACCATCTTGTAGCATAAAGGGCCGAAAGGGGTTCTGGTCTGGCCGATGGTTGGTGGAGACATTTTGACTATATCTTGGACCTGCCCGGCCTCGCCCAAAATGGCGCCGGTATAAATGGGACTCGTAACTCCTTGCCCGCAAATGTCTATCTAGAAAATGTTATTGTAAGTGGCCCTGTCTTATTTTAATTACAAAATGTACGTCCACCGATTCCGCAACTGTTAGACACCTTTGTTCTTGCAACCTAATGGCCCGCTCGTTACGTTCCTCTACAGTGTAAATGTCTCCTCATCATATACGATTTCAGTTTGCTCCGTGGCCGGCCCACGTGGTTATAGGCCCGTATTTGTATACTGACATTTTCACAATAAAGGTTTTTAAAACAAAACACGGTAGTAGTATTTACATTGGTAAAGTTTTTACTTTTAGTCACTGTTTTCGAATCAGTAAAAGGCAAGTGAAATAAAGCAGTCCAATTACATGACGGATAAAAGGTATAATATGTAGGAACGCAGTAAAGATAAATGGTCAAGGGCAGTTGTGTTTTTCATTTCTGCAACATAAAGTGATCGATAAGAATCTGATAATCAGGCGTATCGGCGACTAAGACAGCAGGCCGAATCTCTTTTACTCAACGGCTCCGTCATGGAAGGAAGAAACGCCCTTTTTCTCGAAAAAGGAATATATTTTACTTGCAGGACAGTTGTAAATTTTCCGGGAAAGTACATTAGCCTGGAATATTATAACATATGTTTAAAAAAAAATAATGTTCGAAAACAATAAAAAGCGTAATTTTTAGGTCATATGACCCAGCTTTTCATCATTAAAATAACAAAAGTAAAATGAACCAATGAAGAGTTTTATTAACAAGTCACATGACCTGTTATGCTTACGTTACGCGCTGCGCGCCGCGCCTCGGATCACTTCCGGGTGCGCTAACGCGGCGTGTCATATAACGCATTACGCGACAACGTAGGTCAAGAATATAGTCAAAATGTCTCCACCAACCAGCGTTCGGAACACAACCCCTTTCAGCAGTCCAAAAAGTTCTGTTAAATGACAACAGAGGGGACAGGCAACAAGAACCATCAGTCAAAGAGGGGAGGGCAAGTTCTTCTCTTCCGGGTCATGTTGGGGCGCTACCGGAACTGATCGAATTGGTAGTCTACAGTGTTTCTGGATGTTTCAGACTAAAGCTGGCGTCAGCATGAGAGCACTACCATCTCGTAGCTCCGTCGTGGCCATTCCACGAGCAATCATGGCAGCCGCTCCCCACCAGAAGCCTGCAGGAGTCGGAGGCCCCCAAGACTTGTGTAGAATCTTCACGGCTGAGGGGACGCTTTCGAGAATGGGACCCAAGCCCTATCAGGGAAGCGTCCGAGTTCAAAGGTGTCCCAGGGCCATTTTAGTGGACCAGGCCCAAAACCGAAGAGCCGGCCGCCATTTTGAGAGTCCTGTGGCAGCCGGCTATCGCTGCACCGCAAGAGCGGGAGCAACTCAACTACATGATGAGCGAGACGCTGTAGTCGCAAGAGCGGGCGGTAAACAGCTGAATGGCGGAAGAGGCACAGTGTAGCAAAAGCGGGCGGAATGGCAACTGAAACGGTAAAGGGGCGCCCCACTACAGCGTGTCTTCAGGTCAAACGGATTGTGGGACAAGGTCCAGAATTGAAGAGTCATCAAAAGGCAAAAAGTTCCGCCGGACCCCGGGAGCCGGCCGCCTATGTCGGGGGCGATCTCAGGCTACACCAGTGCTATAAGACTTGGGGAGGGTGTCGGAGCCAAGCGTCTTCTCCGAGTCCATGGCCATCACACCGCCCCTCAGGGGCCTCCGTCAAGCTGTTTAGGAAGGTAACATATCACATTGTTTTCTAATGCAGTCAGGTCCACAAACGACACTCACTTACTTTGAGAATAGTGAAGCTGCAGTAGGTGGAAATAAGCTTCAGACAGTGTTACAAGCACTGCTCAGAACTCTTAACTATGGCACCCAACATCCAGAACTTATGCCATTTGAGAATGGCAGTGACATTGAAGCAACTCAGGGACCAAAACCATTAACGTACTTTCACGTATGAAAATCTTACTTGGGGAGGGGGCAGGAGCGAAGCGCCCCCTCCCAGTCCGCGCCACCACACCGTATGTTGAAAATCTGAATCCATCGTTCTACAAAGTCAACCAACCTTGGATTGAAAAATCTAGAAAAATGTACAAACTGAAAACCAGTTTTGGTCTGCATAGCATCAGTAGCAACGCTTGCTATCAGAGTGCATGAGTTTCATGCTCGATCGATTGAGCTAGCCGGATCGGGCAATAAAAAGTATAAAATAGTTATGTAAATAGTTATTTAATAAAATGTTTTACCCTGTTTCTTTGCTGGTGTGTTGTCTATATTTTTAATATTTGCATAGGGTTTGTCATTATTTTGGGCGGGGTGGGTGACGGAGTCGAGCTGTCTTGCAGCCCTCATGGTGTGGAGCTCAGTTCATCTCACTATTTTCGTATTTCTCATGAAGGGTTGTTCCTAATATTTCTATTTTAGCGAGGTCAAAAAGAGATCCAATTAGTGGCCTACTGATTTTGCTCGATTACTTTTATTTTTTTACACGATTTTTCACTATCTGCAAAGACTAAACAGAGTATTGCGACTTTGTGCTTGTTTGTAAATAGAGAATGATCCAAAGAGAACCAATTCTAAAACAGTAAATGCTTGGATAACAATCAATCAAATGGAGAGACAAGCAGGCACGACGGATTACAACGGGGGCAAAGGCCTGCGTTAACTACCGTTCACTATCTGCAAAGAGAGAGTACTACTAAGAGAAAAGAGGGGAGGGGGGGGTGCAGCGTTCAAAGCACATCAGCGTGCATAAATACGAAAATGTTTTTATCTATCACGTACTTGACATTTTAAAGCTTTTCATATTTGCTATTAAAAAACCAATGAAATTCACAGAAAAAACCATAGGTTATAGTGGATATATAGTTAGGAATTTGCATTTACAAAACCTTGAAAATTCAATGAAAAAACCATTGGTTTTAGGCCATATATAGTTAAGGATTTGCATTTACAAAACCTTATTTTACTCGCATAAAACCATTGAAATTCCATATATAGTTAGATGCGCTAACTATATATCGCGCACCCGCAATCCACTGCTGATGATGTCACATATTACATCATTCATGACATGGTCAGTGACATCACTGATGACATCACTGATGACAACTCAAATGACATCACTGATGACATCTCAAATGACATCACTGATGACATCACTGATGACAACTCAAATGACATCACTGACAACATCACAGATGACATCATTCATGTGTTAATACGATGAACCTCTACAGACTCTGATATATCCTTAGATACACTCAGTGAAAACAGACACTCACAGATTGTCACTCATCCATGGAGTTACTCATACACCTAGACAGTCATGCAAAGAATCAATCACACCTCCAATTCCTCAACTATACAGTTATACACACCTTACTTATTGAAACATATTCTAACACATATTTACTCTCTTATATAATCCCTAATAAAAGTTCACAATGATCCATACAGCCACTCACACATTCACTGGCTCTAATGCACAGTTATTTATATATGTCAACTCTCACATGGAGTGTGTTTTACATATGTACTTACTTTGACATGTAGCACTGAGATATCCATTCACTCACCAATACACTCATGCACACAGTCAACCGCCCATACAGCTGTTTCCACATGCACTTTTGAAACCATACATCTAGTGAATCAACTGTTCACACATCTATGCACAGAGTCACACACCTCCCAGCCACTCACACACATACTCAGTCTCCCATACAAATACTTGAGCAACCAATCAATAACCCATCTAGTTATTCATATAGCTACTGATCAACACTTGCAGCAGTTTACAGAACAACAGATATAATGATGCACAAATTAATACAGTTTAATCACTAACCCATGCACTCAGTGAGACACATTTAATCACTCCCTCATACAATCAGTCATGCACCTACTAAATCCTTCATCCAGACATTTATACATCCACTCATTCTTCAATATGTAAGACATATTTTAACTTTACAGAAACATACAGTCACTGGATGTTGTGATCAGTGATGTCATCAGTGATGTCACTGACCATGTCATGAATGATGTAATATGTGACATCATCAGCAGTGGATTGCGGGTGCGCGATATATAGTTAGCGCATCTAACTATATATGGAATTTCAATGGTTTTATGCGAGTAAAATAAGGTTTTGTAAATGCAAATCCCTAACTATATATGGCCTAAAACCAATGGTTTTTTCATTGAATTTTCAAGGTTTTGTAAATGCAAATTCCTAACTATATATCCACTATAACCTATGGTTTTTTCTGTGAATATATATATATATATATATTACCTACTGGCGGTTGCCAGTAGGTAGTTATAGTTACAACCTAGTTTCCATAGGAAAAACATTTTTTGATTTGCTTATAACCTTGGAGTCGTTTAACGAATCTTTATGAAATGTTCCAAAAAGTTGTACTTCTTAGGTCAGCTCCTATCTTGTAAGTTTGGGGGTGATTCAGCAAGCCGGGGCTGAGAAAAAAGGGAAGTAAAAAACGCGTTTTCCACATGTTAATTTCCATAGGAAATTGTACGACGAGCTACAGCGCGAACTGCTGAACGGAATTACCCCAAATTTGGCAGAAAGGTAGAGCTTGGTTCAGAATATGTTCAAAAACTAAAACTGAAAAAGTTTTTTGCAAAAACAAGATCAGTATCGGCCTCAAGCAGGACCGATGAAGACCTAGACCAGGTAATAATACAGGACAACTACACCATTGCAGAGACAACAAACCTCAGAACAGAGTATGAACTAATTAATCAAATAGATGATACGGACAGCTCTGATACACAAATTCTGACCGAGATGGGAATACCGACTGACTTGCATCCTCGAACCTCTCTAAGGAGTAAATCGAAATTCTGTGCTGTGTTACACCCTGGAAACAGGATAGACAATTTCCTTGATCTAGTGGTGGCAGAACTAGACAACATGGAAAATATAAAATCCAATAAACAAGAAAATCTATCCATTAAAGAACGTGAAGCATTGCGAGCACTCAAAAACAATAATGAGGTAGAAATAAAACCTGCGGACAAAGGGGGCAATATTGTCATCCTCAATAAATCTGACTATGTGGAAGAGGCGAATCGCCAGCTAAATGACACAAGCAACTACACCTTGCTAAAAACCAATCCCATAGCTGATATGACTAGAGATGTACACAAGCAAATATCTGATTGGCATATCAAAGGTTTACTGAGTCAGGAAGAAAAAAACTTCTTGACAGTCTGCTATCCAGTAACACCAACGATATATTTCCTGCCAAAAATACACAAAACTTTATACAAACCACCTGCTCGTCCCTTAATCTCCAGTTGTGGCTCACTCTACGAAAACATGGCCTCATATGTCGATCACTTTTTAGCTCCTATCGTCCCAACCCTGAGCTCTTACATTAAAGCCACAGGAGATTTTCTAAGGACTATAATGGAAACAGAATGGCAGCCTGAATACCTGCTGGCCACTATTGATGTTGTTTCATTATATACATCCATTAGCCATGACGTGGGACTGAAAGCAATAACCTATTTTATAAAACTTAGACCGATCAATGAGCTACAACACACTAATATGTTGTTAGCCATGATGAAACTCTGCCTAACAAACAATATCTTCCTTTTCAATAAAAATCTGTATTGTCAAACATGTGGATGTGACATGGGGGTTTCCTTCTCTCCAAGGTATGCTAATCTCACCATGGGATGGTGGGAGAAACACATAGCTTGGAGAGAAGAAAACAAACCCTTTACCACACATGTGGTGTTATGGATAAGATTAATTGACAACCTTTTCCTGCTATGGAAGGGTCCAAAACAGAAATTAATTGAATACATCGAGATCTTGAACCAAAATGAAGTTGGCTTACGATTCACATACAACATACAAAAGAAGGAAATAGACTTTTTGGACACTAAAGTATACGTAAAAAATAACAAGTTGGAAACTACTGTATTTCGTAAAAAGACATCAACCAATAGTGTCTTGCATGGTACCAGCTTTCATCCACAATCACTGAAGCAAAGTATTCCCTACGGGGAGTTTCTACGGATGAAACGAAACTGCTCGGAAGTAGGGGAAATGGAGAAGAAATTCACTGAAACCAACAAACGATTCATAAAACGAGGATATCGACATAGTGATATCAAAAAGGGAGAATCACACGAGCCAGAACAAAATCTACAGCTGACACTCTAATAGTAAAGAACAAAAATGGAGGAAAAACAGTGGATGAAGATAAGCCTCGATTAATATTAACATACTCCAAAGAGAGCTTCATAATTGGAAAAACTTTAACAAAATATTGGAGTGTGCTCAAGAAGGATCCTGATATTGGCTCATTAATTGGTGAAAGACCACTAATTTCCTACAGAAAAGCACCATCTATTCACGACACACTGGTCAACAGCCACTTTAAAAACATAAAAGCTCCGGGCGGGGGGGTTTGGAGGGGGGTATGTTGGGGTGTTCTCTCACTTGAAAATGGCCTTCGCTGCACACATGGACCATGGCCCGAGGCCGGTTGGCCCTGGGACTCTCTTCCGGGAGCCTTGGGGAGGGCTCGCAAGAAATGGTGAATCGTTTTTGTCCTATCACTGTGATGTACAATGATGCTGCCAATAAAAACATATTTGATCAAAAAAAAAAACATAAAAGCTGAAACATAGCTGGAAAAACGACAGAAAGGCTTCACAAAATGTATCATCTGTACAGCCTGCAAAGTGGGCAAAAACCTGAAAAACATTAAAGACCATAAAGGAAGAAACTTTGAGATTCAAGAGAAAATCACTTGTGACTCGCAATTCGTGGTATACTTAATAGAGTGCTACTGAGGCAAACGATATATTGGCTCAATGATATGTACTTTAAAAAAGAGAATATTGGAACATATAAGAGCGATCCAAAACAACGATCACAGTTATGCCATAGCAAAACACCTGAAGACACACACTAATAAGACTTGGATGGACATTAAGTATTCAGGGATTGCGACTGTCATTGAAAATTAAAGAGGAGGTAATCGGATCGAAAAATTAAGACGCCTAGAGTCAAAATTAATTATTAAATTCAAGATCAGAACTCCGTGGGGACTTAACGGAGAAGAAGAGATGCATGTCCATCTGTGAAGCAGCTCATCATGTGTAGGACTTTTCTTTGTAAGATAAAACGACTGTAACCGAGATCTGGAATCGATTCATTTGTAAATAGATGCAATTTACCCCTCTCCTCCCTATTTTTTACTATTGATTTCTCCCTTGTATATACAAACCTTTCATCCAAGTCCACTATATATATGTTATAATCATAGAATTGACTTGACAACTTGAGAAGTGATGTTGAGAAAAAAATCTTTATTTATAAATTTATTCATATCCCAAGTGCCTTATTGCCAAGAAAGTCATGTAAAAAAAGCTGTAACAAACATGGGCAATCTACGGGCACTCAGCCCAGAATGACTAATGTGACACCCCGTCCATCAGACTGACGAAGCGCGATTAATAGCATTATCATGCATTTTGAATAATCACACAAATGGTTATTTTACGTGCTTAATTGTCACACAGCCACTTTTAAAACATGGGCAGGATCCTATGTAAATAATCAAATAAACACCTGACTTTCAAAAGTAATATCACGCTGGGATAGGCAAGAACTCAGCCAGACCATCAAATTTAACTTCAAAGCCCAGAATACTTCATTGTGAGCTAATATGATGACTTTGTATAAATAATTGAAACTAAGAATGGACTAATGTTTGATACCATGACCAGGGACCGTTTGGTTCGAAACGCGTAGGTGGAAGACTAAAGGTCAATAAAACAAGTACTTACAAACTTCAAGAGGAGTGCAGTGTCTTCGTATTAGAAGGACTTTGCTGTTGTAAAAAAAAAAAAAAAAAAAAAAAAAAAAATATATATATATATATATATATATATTCATTGAAAAAACCATAGGTTATAGACCATATATAGTTAGGAATTCGCATTTACAAAACCTTATTTTACCCACACAAAACCATTGAAATTCCATATATAGTTAGTTGCACTAACTATATATCGCGCACCCGCAATCCACTGCTGATGATGTCACATATTACATCATTCATAACCTATGGTTTTTTCAATGAATTTTCAAGGTTTTGTAAATGCTAATTCCTAACTATATATGGTCTATAACCTATGGTTTTTTCAGTGAATTTTCAAGGTTTTGTAAATGCTAATTCCTAACTATATATGGTCTATAGCCTATGGTTTTTTCAGTGAATATATATATATACATACATATACGCTCATGGATGCTGGCTGCAAAGCAATAGGTGACCAGGCTCGCCTGCGACCCCTCTTGCTCTGGGCCCGTCTGTGGAGGGTACCGGAGCTAAAACCCTACGCTGACGGCCTTGCTGAGGTGATGCACTCCGACGGTTGGCACAGTATCAAATGGCTGAAGAACATCAAACACCTTCTAGGGGACCTAGGCCTGGACTCTTGTTGGCATAGTCACTCCGCCCCCCCGAAGGAGACCCTAAAAAAACTGTTCTGGGAGTGGGTCCGCGTGAAGCGCATCAGTAATCAGCAGCACTGCAAAACCACCGCAGCTTTTCTGCTGATAAAAGATGTTGTTGCCTACGAGCCATACATGGACCTAATAACAATTGCCATGGACCGGTCCCTGTACATCAAATTCCGGCTGGGGTTGTTACCCTTGGCTGACCTTTGTTCCAGGTGGAATAAATCCCAGCCCTCTTCACGTTACTGTGCTCTCTGTCCCGATAAACCAGAGACTGTGCCACATTTTCTTTTTGAATGCCCAGATTACGGCCGACCAAGATCACGTTGGCTTGGTCCTATCTGCAGAGAATTGGGTACTCGCCAGCACTCTGTCGCCCTTCGGATTCTATCAACTAATACAGCACCCCCGATTGTTTGTGCCGTTGCCAAGTTTTTAAAATGGGCCTGGTTGATTAGACTTAAAAGACTGTCCATATCAATTTAATCTCCTTTTAACTAACTTATGATGTTCTAATGTGTTTTAATGTTTTCTACTTATTGTACAGTCATACTTTTTTCGACATGCTGTTTTAATCTTTTTGTATCGCTTTTATGATATATGCATATCGAAATAAAGCAATCAACAACATACATATATAAACATATATCATCTGTATATCTATATAAATACAAACATAAATGCATGCATACATATACTTATATGCATACAGATGCATGTTATTTACATGAAAGTTGAAAAAACACTAATAAAAGCAAAGCTAAAAAGCCACCTCATTACAAACAGAATGGCTTTAACTTAAACTAGGGCGAGATCTATTGCATTTTCAATGCTTGTTTACTTTGGTTCCATCATGAAGGCATTCAGATGTGTCACACATTTGCCATAAATTCTGAATGTTAGCACTCTAGTTGCACATTAGATCACTGTAGTAAAGCTACTGCTCACCAGGGACGTCTGCTGCTGGTATTCAAAGTGCATGTTTCAGTCTGCATGTCAGAATTTTTTTAATGAAATAGAAGAGGATTTGAGAAGTCACTCAAAATGATCCCTAATTTTTCTTTCTGAAGCACTAATCATACTTTCTATGGCAAAATTAACCCCCTCATGTTGTTCCTTTTTAAATTGAGTGTTTTCAGACTTACCACTTCATTCCAATCAAGATGGCTTCTGGTGTGCCATACTTTTGTCATAAGTAAGACTGTTAGTGCTCTAGTTGTTGTTTAGAACACTCTGGGACATTCTGCCATTGGGCTATACTTGGGGTACATCTGGGTGATATTTGGGCTACATTTAGGCTCTTTTGTCTCTGGTGGCCATCTTGGGAGACTGTATGTCAGAATGTTTTAATGAAATTGAAGAGGGTTTGAGAAGTCACTCAAAATGTGCCCTAATTTTTCTTTCTGCAGCACTAATCATAATTCATATGGCAAAATATACCCCCTCATTTTGTTCCTTTTTAAATTAAATGTTTTAAGAGTTACCACTTTATTCCAATCAAGATGGCTTCAGGTGTGCCATACCTTTGTAATAAGTAGGACTGTTAGCGCTCTAGTTGTTCTTTAGAACACTCTGGGACATTCTGTCATTGGGCTATACTTGGGCTACATCTGGGTGATATTTGGGCTACATTTGGGCTCTTTTGTCTCTGGTGGCCATTTTGGGAGACTGCATGTCAGAATTTTTTAATGAAATAGAAGAGGATTTGAAACGTCACTCAAAATGTGCCCTAATTTTTCTTTCTGCAGCACTAATAATACCTTCTATTGCATAATATACCCCCTCATTTTGTTCCTTTTTAAATTAAATGTTTTAAGAGTTACCACTTTATTCCCATCACGATGGCTCCAGGTGTGCTATACCTTTGTAATAAGTAGGACTGTTAGCGCTCTAGTTGTTCTTTAGAACACTCTGGGACATTCTGTCATTGGGCTATACTTGGGCTACATCTGGGTGATATTTGGGCTACATTTGGGCTCTTTTGTCTCTGGTGGCCATTTTGGGAGACTGCATGTCAGAATGTTTTAATGAAATAGAAAAGGATTTGAGAAGTCACTCAAAATGTGCCCTAATTTTTCATTCTGCAGCACTAATCATACTTTCTATGGCAAAATATACCCCCTCATGTTGTTTCTTTTTAAATTAAATGTTTTAAGAGTTACCACTTTATTCCAATCAAGATGGCTTCAGGTGTGCCATACCTTTGTAATAAGTAGGACTGTTAGCGCTCTAGTTGTTCTTTAGAACACTCTAGGAGGCTGCAGTAGAACACAAAGGAATCAACTGACAGTCTCTGTCCTTGTTGGATGTACATGTTTTACTGAGAATGTCAGACTTCATTTTCACATGACTGAGAAAGATAATGTGAATTTACAGAAAATATGCTTTCAGTTTAGCTTATAGATCCCCTTCCAAACCACTGTGGGAAAATCATGAGATATTAGTTTTCTTTCAAACAATATTCATGATATCACAGCAGAAGGTTTTTTCACATGGTAAAATCACCTTAGAACCCACCACAATTCCTAAAACGAGTATGGTACCATCAACAAATGATTTATAATGTAACTAAAGTCCTAAAACCCTCTATTAACTACAATGCTTTTTAATGAGGTGCTATCATGTATATTGGTCCCAAGATGGCTGCCAACACTTCTTGGATGAAGTGCTGACAGCCAATCAGATCAGATGTGTGGTTAAGCTCCGCCCAGATATATATCTTTTTTTGAACCTAAATTACTCAAAATCCACTGGAGCACATATATTGAGACCTAGCAAAGGCACATCGGGCTAACAGTCCCTACAATTTTGCCAAGTTTCGTGCAAATCCATTCAGCCGTTCGAGCTAAAAGTGAGGCCAACCGCCCTATGGAAATGAACATGGGAAAAACGCGTTTTGGGACCCCCCTTTTTTCTCGGCCCCCCCTCGATGAAACCCCCCCAAATTGTCAGGGGCTGCTCAGAAACAAAATGTTCCATTTTCCTGAAAATTTCAGCCAATTCCGTCCACAAACGCCAAAGTTATTAGACATAGAATTTTCAAAAATCCCATAGAGAAAAAATCCTAACTATATATACCTACTGGCGACCGCCAGTAGGTAATATATATATATATATATATATATATATATATATATATATATATTCACTGAAAAAACATAGGTTTCTGGCCTTATATAGTTAGGAATTAGCATTTAAAAAACCTTTGAAATTCACTGAAAAAACCATAGGTTTCAGGTCTTATATAGTTAGGAATTAGCTTTTAAAAAACCTTTGAAATTCACTCAAAAAACTATAGGTTTTAGGGGTGTTATAGTTATCTGGACATTTCACTCATACAAAACCATTGAAATTGCTCCTATATAGTTAGTTGTACTAACTATATTTCGCGCACCCGCAATCCACTGCTGATGATGTCACATATTAGATCAGGGGTCTCCAAACCGGTCCTGGAGGCCGGATCCATGCCAGATTTTTAAAACAACTACATGTATTTCAATGGGGATATCCAAAAAATCTGGCATGGATCCGGCCCTCCAGGACCGGTTTGGAGACCCCTGTATTAGATCATTCATGACATGGTCAGTGACATCACTGATGACATCTCAAATGACATCACTGATGACATCATCCATATGACAATCACATACACCTTTCCATACACTATTAAAATCTTTCATCACTCTTTGTAAAATACAGAGTATCATATTTGAATACATTGTCACAGCAATACAGGTATCTAAAAATCCACTCAGTGATTCATAGATGTATACACACATCTAATCACTTACCTGTAGATTCACTCATACAGGCTGTCAATGAATAATAGAACACTATCAAAAATACTTATACACCTATATCGACATTAAACAACAGCACACATCCTATTCACATATGAAGTCATCCTACTCACTTATGCAAACAATAGATCATACTTACATATTTACTTAGCAAAACACTTATACAAACACCACTTCATCTATTCATTTGGATAGTAAGTCATACTTAGTGAATTATAAAATCATTACTACAAGTATACAGTTATCCATACAGTCACTCACACAATCATTGAGTCTTATGTATACTTATTTATATACAACAACTGACACATACACTGCCTTTTATTTTTCTAGTTTGTTTGACATGTACCATTGAGAAATATATTTGTTCATCACCACACCCATAACATTTCACTCATACAATGAAATGTCCAGCTAACTATAACACCCCTAAAACTTATAGTTTTTTGAGTGAATTTCAAAGGATTTTTAAAAGCTAATTCCTAACTATATAAGGCCTGAAACCTATGTTTTTTTTCAGTGAATTTCAAAGGTTTTTTAAACGCTAATTCCTAACTATATAAGGCCTGAAACCTATGTTTTTTTCAGTGAATTTGCAAGGTTTTTTAAATGCTAATTCCTAACTATATAAGGCTTGAAACCTATGGTTTTTTCAGTGAATTTGCAAGGTTTTTTAAATGCTAATTCCTAACTATATAAGGCCTGAAACCTATTGTTTTTTCATTGAATTTCGAAGTTTTTTTAAATGACAATTTTTAAATGTATTAATTGTTATTTTTTTTATACTCATTTACTACATTTTTTACAACACTCTGCAGCACAACCCCTGGCGCATTTGGAGAGAAGGAACTAATTCCCCTTGCATACTGGGGGTCCCTGGGGGGCAACTAGCCCACCAGGAGCCTCCAGTATAGCCAGGGAGCTGCATTACAGAGAGGTGTAATGAGGCCACACCCTTTTTTACACCTCTCTGCAACGCAGCCCCCGGGCGTGTTTGAAGAGTGGGAACTAATTCCCCTTGCATACTGGGGGTCCCTGGGGGCCAACTAGCCCACCTGGAACCTGCAGTATGCGCTAGGGGGCTGCATTTCAGAGAGGTGTAATGAGGCCACACCCTTTTTTACACCTCTCTGCAGAGCAACCCCTGGCGTGTTTGCAGAATATGAACTAATTCCCCTTGCATACTGGGGGTCCCTGAGGGCCAAGTAGCCCACCAGGACCCTCCAGTATGCGCCAAGGCGCTGCTTTGCTTTGCCCCAGGGGCGGCGGTCCCCGGGGCAGTGTGGGGGGGATTGTGGACCCCCACACTTCTTTATCACTATGCCGCTGCGATTTGGTCCCCCCGGGGGGTAATTTTTAAAAAAACAGACCAGGTTTTTAAAAAAAAATGTGGGCCTTTTTTGTCCTTGTGGGACCACCTGGGCAGACCTAGGGGGTCAGGGTGTATCTACCTTGCCCCCTTTTTGTGTTCTTCACATTTGTTTTTCTGCTTTCTTGTGCCTCGGTCTATCGAGCACAAGATGGATGCCAACACTTCCTGGTTAGAAGTGTTGACAGCCAATGAGCATGCAGCTTTCTATGGAAGGCATGCTGATTGGCTGCCACTGTCTGTCAACACTCCAAACCAGGAAGTGTTGGCAGCCATATTGTGCCTCGGTAGAACCAAGGCACAAGAAAGCAGTGAAACAAAGGTGGAAAACACGCAACGGGAGCAAGGTAGAAGCACCCTGACCCCCTAGGCCTGCTCAGGGGGTCCCACAAGGACCCCCCCCAGGCCCAAAAAATTGTTTTTTTTTGTGAAAAATCGCGGGGTCCGCGCACGGTGCACACACCCAGCGATTTAAAAAAAAAAAATGTTGGGGCCTGGGGGGTCCTTGCGGGACCACTTGAGCAGGCCTAGGGTGTCAGGGTGCTTCTACCCTGCCCCCTTTTTGAGTTCTACATGTTTGTTTTTCTGCTTTCCTGTGCCTCAGTCTTACGAGGTACATAATGGCTGCCAACAATTTCTGTTTTGGAGTGTTGACAGACATTGGCAGCCAATCAGAATGCAGCTCGTACTCGGGAAGGTACAGGGTACAGTAAGCTTACAGTAAGCTTATATGGATATATACATTTTTCAAATTCAATTTTCTCAACAACTACTGGAGGGATTTACACCATTTAAACAAAAGGCCGTATTGCGTACCAGTCCCTACCATTTTGTCAAGTTTGGTGTAATTCCGTTCAGCGGTTCGGGTTGTAGCCGTGTCTAATCCTCCTATGGAAAATAACATGGGGAAAACACGTTTTGGAACCCCCCTTTTTTCTCAGCCCCCACTTGACGAATCCCCCCAAAACTTTCATGGAAGGAGCGGAGCGGGCCATCTACTTTGAAAAATTTGCGGAGATTCATCAACTGGCGCCAAAGTTATTCTCAATAGAATGTTGCGGATTTCCTATGGAAACTAGGTTCTAACTATATATACCTACTGGCGACCGCCAGTAGGTTATATATATATATAGTTGTTATATATATACTTGTTATATATATATATATATATATTATATGTTTGTTTCAAAGGCTCTTGCAGCGAAAGGATCACTCGGGAGCAGGTAGGTTTCAAACCTTCATTTATTGCGTGCGCAGGAAGAGTCAGGTCCCATTAATTTTCTTCTTGCAGTCCTGACACGTTTCAGTGCTGTCCGCAATTGTACATGTGGTGTTTAAGGCAGTTTACGCTTCCTTTTGTAGTGAAGCTTCGTGATTGCTTGGTAGCACGTAATCCCTCCTGTTGATTTCTGGGATTAGAAGTTTTGTCTGCCATTTAACAGTGAGTCCAGCATGTGCATATTTTTAAGCAAGTTCGTAGTGGCTACATGAACCCCACCACGTTGATAAGGCACATCAGTGTGCCCTGTTCTCTGACGCTTCCCTCGTTAGTGCTGCAACCTGCTCCCACCATTACTCAGCTGTGCAGGTCACAGCGAGACGGCCCCTTCCTCCAACGGCTCCCTTCTTCAATGACAAGGCGGTGCTCCTTTCCACGACGAAGCTGTCATGAGAAAAATATATATATATATATAACCTACTGGCGGTCGCCAGTAGGTAGTTATAGTTACAACCTAGTTTCCATAGAAAAAACATTTTTTGATTTGCTTATAACTTTGGCGTTGTTTAACGAATCTTTATGAAATTTTCCAAAAAGTTGCACTTTATATGTCAGCTCCTATTCTGCAAGTTTGGGGGTAATTCAGCAAGGGGGGCTGAGAAAAAAGGGAAGTCAAAAAACGCGTTTTCCCCATGTTAATTTCCATAGGAAATTGTACGACGAGCTACAGCGCGAACTGCTGAACGGAATTACCCCAAATTTGGCAGAAAGGTAGAGCTTGGTTCAGAAGGCAACCTTTTTTTTAAAATGGTGTAAATCTGTTTAGTAGGTTTTGAGAAATTAAAAAAATAAAAGTAAAAAAATCAATTTCCCATCTCTCTCTCTCTCTCTCTCTCTCTCTCTATATATATATATATATATATATGCTGTACTACAAGCCTGTGGAGTAACAGGCGAACAAGTCAAACACAGTGGTCTAAAACTAAAAACGAAATTCAATCCCAATGTCCCATTTGATAACATTGAGGCATACAATCAAGTAGTGACGAATGAGCTAAAACGCACTCGAATGAACTTTAATAATTCCAAATGGGACAACCTAACCAAGGAACAACGTAATGCAATGAAAGCATTAGAGGATGATGGCTCCATTATCATCAAGCCCTCCGACAAGGGGGGCAATGTGGTAGTAATGAACTACAAAGATTACAAGGAAGAAGCCATGAGACAATTGAGTGACTCGTCCTGTTATGAACTTATCAATTGGGAGAGATATAGACGCACCATCAAGGAATACCACTCACTACTTGGGGAATGGTACCACACTGGCCTATTAGACACTGATGAGTACAAATTTTTGAAGACAGAGAATCCGCGTATCCCCTGTATATACTTCCTCCCCAAGATCCATAAGGACCCCACTAGACCACCAGGGCGTCCTATTGTTTCATCCAATGGAGGGCTATTGGAAAACACATCTATATTCCTGGATCTATATTTGAATCAATATGTACAAAATCTGAATTCATTTTGTAAAGACAGTACGGACTTCCTAAGAAGATTGCATGATGTAAAATGGGAGGAGGGATACTACATGATCAGTATGGATGTATGCTCTCTGTATACATGTATTAATCAGGTGAAGGGTGTGGAAACCTGTATGCACTACCTAAGGAGTCGCCATGTGGATTGTTGGAGACACAATACTATGCTACAGAAAATGATGTTATTCTGTCTCCAAGAAAATATTTTTCTATTTGAAAAAGCGGTATACCAGCAGCTATCCGGGACCGCAATGGGGACTTGTTTTGCCCCCAGCCTAGCGAATCTTTTCCTAGGCTGGTGGGAGGAACAGGTCGTCTGGGCTGAAGGATCTGAGATGTACACTGACCACATTCTCATGTGGGTCAGGTACATCGACGACCTATTTTTAATTTGGAACGGCCCTGAAGCACTAGCGAAACAGTACATCAGCCATCTAGGAAATAACACCCTCAACCTCAAGTTCACCTATGTAATCAGTAACACATACTGTGAATTTTTGGATGTGGCAGTAGAGGTAAAGGAAGGGGATCTGACAACACGCCTTTTTCGGAAGGCCACAGCTGGAAATGCGGTCCTGCATGCGTCGAGCCACCATCCGACTCCCCTGAAGAGAAGTATCCCCTACGGGGAGCTTCTGAGGGCTCGACGCAATTGCAGCACCGATGAAGATTTCCATCTGGAACAAAAGGCCATGATTGAACGGTTCAGCCAAAGGGGATATGATGAGGAGGTACTAACCAGTGCTCAGACCAAAGTCCAAGGTTTGAAACAGGAGGAAGTCCTCTTTAGAACGTCTAGAAGTGACTCCAGAAGGAAAGAATTGGAGAATAGCACCCGACCCAATCCACCCAGAATGATTACCAACTATAGTAGGGGAGCCTGGGCTTTGGAACGAATTATGCGAGCCAACTGGAACATAGTAACATCGGACCCCATAGTGGGGGAACTAGTGGGTAATAGACCACAGATAACGTACCGAAGGGCGCGATCCCTAAAAGATAAACTAGTTCGTAGCTATCCCAACGAGGAAAAGAATACGAAATGGCCCCCAATCCCCAATGGTTTCACCACATGTGGGAGCTGTAAATGTGACCGTAATGGGAAATCCTGTAAAAACTACAAAACAGGAACAGGCCAAACACGTACTATCAGTCAACCCATTAGTTGTAATACTGATTTTGCCATCTACGTACTGGAATGCCCATGTGGGCTCCAGTACGTGGGAAGCACCAAGCATCCACTTAAAATCAGGATTCTGCAGCACCTCCGTGCCATTTCGAATAAAGACCATAATTATCCTATGGCTCGCCATTATGAGGAAAAACATGACAGCAATAATGGCAGTCTCAGATACTATGGAATAGATAAGATACCTAGAACCATCAGAGGTGGGGACCGTGAAACGCAGCTTAGGATTAGAGAGTCCAGAAAAATCATTGATATGGAGAGTAAGGCCCCTAAAGGACTTAATTATGGGGAGGAATTGGCATCCCATATAGGCTCCTAGAACTGTGCAGGACTAAGCAGAAGTATACCCGCGTTGTGATGAATGATTTGTGAGTTACACTATTGCACGTTTTATGTATAATATTTCCTATGTTTTGACATGCGTAAGACAATGAGTGGGGTGGCTCAGCCTCTAGGAATTGGGGGACTGTACGGCAGTATACCCACTGTTTGAATTGTATGTATTGCACTAATATCTGAACGTAGGAATATGACCCCATACTCAGGATAATGGATTTAAATTTGAGTTGGTTGTCACTTAATTTTATGTTTTTCTTTAAATTCTCACTGTATATACACATGCATTTGGATCGATATTTCTCACTTTACACTCATCCTAGATTAAAGCACTCACACCATGACCTTTACCGCCCATAGACCCCCTGCCTTATTCCTCATGATGGTCTGATCACGAGGGGAGCTCTCCTCTATGACACAGCCCTGCCTGGTGTTACCTACCACGCATCCGAAATTAGGGAGCTCCCATATATTTGCTCGAGACTATAAGGTCCCGATCCGCTGTATCAGACTACATGTCCCATGATACCGAGCGGTTTCTATGCCAGCGATAGCACACATTACGAGGAATATTTAACTCGATTTCTGTGTATGCAGGTCTCAGTCGCTTAATACAATAATTAGTTAACGTTCCCGGCAGGGCACACAGTCAACTTGTATTATGACCACTACGTAATTTGGCAGTCGGGTAAGCAAATATCGTCCACTTCCCACACCGAATACACAAACATCAACGTACTTACAATGAATGTTGAATTGTGGACACAATGAAATATAATTTGTTAGATTTAATCTTTCATTTTCAATGGTTTACCTTGAAGTATTTCTTGTATGTCTATTGTTTACAAAAATAGTTGTGGGACTATAAATGTGGCAAAAAACAAAATGGCGGTTACTTGAAAAAGGCTTACGCCGAAACGCGTCGTCTTGGGTTAACGAGTGCACAATAAAGGGATTTTGTGCAAGGTTTCCTGGTGTGCCGTCTCTGCTTCCTTCTAATTGGTGGGATCCAGTACCTTTCAGCATTCAGGTAGCGGCTGCTGCTACCGACGGCATCAGCGTTGCTTGGTTGAGGGTCGTTCAAGCAGCAGTGTGAGCGTGATATATATATATATATATATATATATATATATATATATATATATATATATATATATTCACTGAAAAAACCATTGGTTATAGACCATATATAGTTAGGAATTAGCATTTACAAAACCTTAATTTACTTGCACAAAACCATAGAAATTTGCATATATAGTTAGTTGCAAGAACTATATATCGCGCACCCGCAATCCACTGCTGATGATGTCACATATTACATCATTCATGACATGGTCAGTGACATCACTGATGACATCACTGATGACATCTCAAATGACATCACTGATGACATCACTGACATCTCAAATGTCATCAGTGATATCTCAAATGACATCACAGACAACATCACTGATGACATCAATCATGTGATAATACGATTAACCTCTTCAGACTCTAATATAACCTTAAATACACTCATAGTAAACAGACATTCACAGATTGTCACTCATCCATGGAGTTACTCATACACCTAGTCAGTCATGCAAAGAATCAATCACACCTCCATTTCATCAACTATACAGTTATACACACCTTACTTATTCAAACATATTCTAACACATATTTACTCTCTTATACAATCACTGATACAAGTTTTCAATGATCCATGCAGCCACTGACACATTCACTAGCTCTTATACAGTTATTTATATATGTCAACTCTCACATGTACTGTGTTTTACATATGTACTTACTTTGACATGTAGCTCTGAGATATCCATTCACTCACCAATACACTCATGCACACAGTCAACCACCCAGACAGCTGTTTCCACATGCAGTTTTGAACCCATACATCTAGTGAATCAACTGCTCACACATCTATGCACAGTCACACACCTCCCAGACACCTACACACACACACACTCGTTCTCCCATACAAATACTTGGGCAACCAATCAATAACCCATATAGTTACTCATATAGGTACTGATTAACACATGCAGCATCTTACACAACAACAGACATACTGATGCACACATTCAGACAGTTTAGTCACTAACCAATGCACTCAGTGAGACACATTTAATCACTCTCTCATACAGTCAGTCATGCACCTACTAAATCCTTCATCCAGACACTTATACATCCACTCATTCTTCAATATGTAAGACATATTTTAACTTTACAGAAACATACAGTCACTGGATGATGTCATCAGTGATGTCATCAGTGATGTCACTGACCATGTCATGAATGATGTAATATGTGACATCATCAGCAGTGGATTGCAGGTGCGCGATATATAGTTCTTGCAACTAACTATATATGCGAATTTCTATGGTTTTGTGCGAGTAAATTAAGGTTTTGTAAATGCTAATTCCTAACTATATATGGCCTATAACCAATGGTTTTTTCAGTGAATTTTCAAGGTTTTGTAAATGCTAGTTCCTAACTATATATGGTCTATAACCTATGGTTTTTCAGTGAATTTCAATGGTTTTTTAATAGCAAATATCAAAAGCTGTCAAATGTCAAGTACGTGATAGGTAAAAACATTTTCGTGTTTATACACGCTGATGTGCTTTGAACGCTGCCCCCCCCCTCTTTTCTCTTAGGAGTACTCTCTCTTTGCAGATAGTGAAGGGTAGTTAACGCAGGCCTTTGCCCCGTTGTAATCCGTCGTGCCTGCTTCTCTCTCTATTTGATTGATTGTTATCCAAGCATTTACTGTTTTAGAATTGGTTCTCTTTGGTTCATTCTCTATTTACAAACAAGCACAGAGTCGCAATACTCTGTTTAGTCTTTGCAGATAGTGAAAAATTGTTTAAAAAACAAAAGGAATCGAGCAAAATCAGTAGGCCACTAATGGTATCTCTTTTTGACCTCGCTAAAATAGAAACATTAAGAACAAGCCCTCATGAGAAATACAAAACTAGTGAGATGAACTGAGCTCCACACCATGATGGCTGCAAGACAGCTCGGCTCCACCACCCACCCCACCCAAAATAACGACAAACCCTATGCAAATATTATAAATATATACAACACACCAGCAAAGTAACAGGGTAAAACATTTTATTAAATAACTATTTACATAACTATTTTATACTTTTTGTTGCCCGATCCGGCTAGCTCAATCGATCGAGCATGAGACTCATGCACTCTGATCTCCTTGGCCTCAGTCAAGCATTAATAGTAAGATTTTCATACATGAGTGTACTTTTTGCCTTTTGGTGACCCTTCCATTCTGAACATTTTTCCACAATCCGTTTGACCTGAAACGATTACACAAATAAAGCATTTGTGAGTTTTAAATTTCCGGAAAAGTATAATTCACCAATAGCTTTCTCTGTAGATCTTTTTCCATTAACAATCCCAGTTCCATCACCCGCCCAGGATATCACTACTGTTAGTTGTCATTGTTGCTTCTGTTTTAATAAAAAATGTTTTAAGGTGTTTACTGTTTTTGTTGCGATGTATATATTTATAAGTTATTAAAGTGTTATAATCCTACTAATTTTTTATCGATTATTGCTCTTTGAGATATTCCCTGTCTACAAACAGAGAATAGAAATATTCTGTCTCCCTTTGCAGATAGTGAAGGATAGGTAATGCAGACTTTTGTCCCCCGTTGTAATCCGTCATGCCTGTTTTTCTCCCCACTGATTGATTGATTGGCTGGACATTTATTGTTCAATGAATAGTTCTTTCGAGGTATTCTCTGTTTGCAAATAACGTGGAATAGAAATATTCTGTCTAGTCTTTGCAAGTAGTGAAGGGTGGGTAATGCGGACCTTTGTCCCCCGTTGTAATCTGTCATGCCCATCTACTCCCCACTGATTGAGAAACTAGTTCCACCCGGACCATTTATTAGAGGTACATCATCTAGCTCAACCGGAGAGTACCCCTAATAAAGAAGACATATGTAAAATACGAAGTAATCACTGTATCCTGTTAAACAGAAACTTTAGCATGAAACACACTTGAAAAGGAAGGGAAAGAAATCGAACAAAATCAGTAGGCCACTGATGAGTTTTTGACTTCGCTAGAAATAAGAAACATGGAAGTGGTGAAAGAAGCCAAGCTTGACGTTACGGCAGCCACGAGGTAGCTAGGCTCCGCCACCCCCCCACTGCTCCAAGCATGTCTGTCCCACCTCCCGCCATGCCCATTAACGGTAACATGAAATAGATACAAATCAGCAGATACCTACCCCCATTCCGGAAACTCCCGAAGTGCAACAGGGCCACGGTTACGCCCATCCGGAAGATGAGGCCTCGACACGTGCAGGGCGGGGCCCAGCTAACCGCCATCAGCCGTGGGGTGGATGGCCCGAAATGTACTGGTCTCCCCATTCCCTTCTTCTGCCGCCTTGCAGGCCATGGGGGGGGATGTCTTGCCTCTGCCTCCGACCCCCCCCTCTTATCGCCTGGTCCAGACATCACGGATATCAACGCCAGGTGTTGGCGTGGAGTGCGCTGGGAGGGAGAGGCAGCGCGAACGAGCCTCTCCCACCCCCATAGGTGGGGGCCCCTCGGCTGCACCCCCAACGCTCCACTCACCCAATGAAAGGGTCGTCGCGTAAGGTGCACCAGGAGATGAGCCGAGGCCGACGGTATCTTCTTCTTTCTTCAATAATGGCTGCGACAACACTGGGGGGGGATGTCTTGCACATGCCACCGACCCCCCCCTCTCCTCGTATCTCCTGGTCTGGCCCCGGCTTGGTATGAGCTCCCCGTTCGGTCCTGAAGCGGCGCCCTGCAGGCCACGGGGGGGGGGGATGTCTTGCCTCTGCCTCCGACCCCCCCCCTCTTATCGCCTGGTCCGGATATCACGGATATCAACGCCAGGTGTCAGCGTGGGGTGCGCTGGGAGGGAGAGGCGGCGCGAACGAGCCTCTCCCACCCCCATAGGTGGGGTCCATCAGCTGCACCCCCAACGCTCCACTCACCCGACAAGGGTTCCTCCACTCTTGCGATGCAGCGGCGCTGCACTCACCCGACAAAAGGTCTCGTCCACTATTGCGAGGCAATGATGCTCCGCTCACCCAGCGGGGGTCTCGTCCACTGTTGCGGTGCAACAGCGCTTCTGAGTTCAACTAGAAAATGAGTCCTGCGTCCAGAAACATTCTCCTCAACTTTGAAGATTCTATAAGAGCCACGGGGGCCCCCGACCCCCGCAGACACCCCCAATGGGGTATGACTGCCATGATCACGCACGGAACGACCACGACGTAGCCGCGGGACGTCGCGCGCTCATGCCGGCGCCGGCCTCAGTTTTGAAATGACCAAAATCCTGCAAGACTACCAACTTGATCAGTTCCGGTGGGACAGCAGTATGACCCGGTAGGAGAGATTGTTGCCTCCCACCCCACTTTGACTGATGGTTCATGTCGGCAGTCCCCTCTGCTACCCTTCAACGAAAACTTTTGGACTGCCGAAAGAGGTCCCGGTCCAACCACGAGTTGGTAGAGACATTTTGACTATACTTAGACCTTCCTGACCTCGCCCAAAATGGCGCCGGTACAAATGAAACTCTCAACTCCTTGTTGTGCCCCGATTGCTCAGCTTTGATATCATGAGATATGTATGCAGTTTTTAGCACATGAATTGATATGGGATAAGACTGATTATATGTTCGGACAATGAATTGATCCAGGATGGGTATTGATTATACGTTCGAACAATGAATTGACATGGGACGGGTACTGATTACACGTTCGAACAATGAATTGATATTAAGTTCTAATGCATCATTGATTACTGTATTTATTATTGAATGTTCGAATTGTCGACACTTTTGGTACTTGCTCACAATGAATTATCGATATGATTTTGTTGCACTTGTCGCACTTTTTACTATGAAATCAACGACCACTGACTCTCTGTTATGTTTTCCACAAATAAATACCCCCCCCCCCCCATTTACAGTTCCAGCCTGCTCCGTGGCCGGCCCACGGGGTTGTAGGCCCGTATTTGGGCACCAACATTTTTATTAAAGGTTTTTGAAAAAGCAAACGTAGTTGTAACGCGTAGATTGGTAAGTTTCGAATAAATGGCCACTGTTTCCGATTTTTTTTTTTTTTTTTTAAAAAGCAGGTGAAATGAAGCAGCTCAATTAGTTAAGGGTTAAAAAGTATAGTACGCAGAAACATTGAAAATATGAATGGTCCAGGTTTGTTGTATGTGTTTTTCATTTTTGTACAGCATAAAGCAATCGATAAAGATCCTGGTATTTAGCCTCTACTTTATATGCTACCTGTATCAGGGAAGTTGTTTTAAATGCCCCTAAGCTACCCCGAAGGAATGTCACCTGGCCCCCCTAGTACGAACGAAAACGACCCCGTACCACTGTAGGTTATCTCTCTTCCTCAAAAATGACAAAAATTACTTTCTAGGACGTTTTGGACATTGATGATTTTCATATGATCTATTTATTAAAGTAATACTCATCTCTCCGCATGAAATTAATTTTCCACATGCTACACAAGTCAATCTCAACTGCCCAAAGTTCTTTTGCAGATTTGGGACAGTTTCCCTTGCCTCTGACTCAATTATTGCTAAGTCATTGGTGGATGTTTTTGCCGGTCGGGGGTTATCCACCAAATCTCGAAGTTGTGCTTTAGAATAATTAAGAGGGTGCCACCTCTCCATGTGCCGATGCATGGTATGATTACCATAGCTATATTTTTTTTCGGTCCCTCTCGAGAGTTTTTTTTTGCAGATGAGGCAGATAACGAACCTGGCTTTAACTTTCTTTTCATGAGAAGGAAAAGAAAAAAATTGACAGATAAAATTCACTTTCACATGGGACGTTCTTGGCATTTCTTTCAGAAACTTTTACATCACTGTGTCATTTCTTTGTCTCTCCTGGTTAAAGCAATGTCATGTAAATAGTTGTTTAAAAAGTTTTTTTTTAACGTGTTTACTTTGTTGGAGCGTTGTATATATTAATAAGTTATTAAAGTGTTATAATCCTACTACTTTGTTGGAGTGCTATATATTTTTAATGTGACACATAATTGTGAAGACTTTGATGTACAAAAAGGCATCCCTGGAATCTTCCGCTTCAGGCTCGGTCCCACACACCCTTACAGTGAGAATCCCCTCCCCAATCACAATACAGGATCGTTATCAGATAGTAGGAACGCGTGTGGTGTGACGGATCTCATGAGGTGGCGACCTTGATCTACTGTCACTCCTTTGAACAGGGGTGATTCTTTACAGTTGGGGCCATAAACTACATCCGCAGGGCTAGGTGATAGCCTGGGACCGGCCTGGACAATCAGACACAGAGGAAGAAGAGTGTCAGAGGGTGCAGTAGTGAATAGGGTGAAAGGGAGGTGTCGGGCGGGCACAGGGTGTGATACTCAGGGAAGAGCAGCGCAGATGGGGGAGGTTTATGGCCCATGCATGAGAGAGAGAGTGGGGGTGACCAGTGCGTGGGGGAGATGCTTGCGAGGGTGGGGAGCCATGCTGAGGATCGGCGGCGTGCAGAGAGTGGGTCTGGTCAAGGCATCTAAAATGGCTGCCGTGCACGACAAAAGTGTGGCATTGGAAAAAAAGCAAGATGCGCAGACAATGTTTATCAATACGAATTAATTTATAACAATTATTTTTAACAATATATTTACTCGCAGTGTCAAAATGGCGATCAACACTTCCTGATTTCCTTCGAATCGAACGTTAACAGACGTCACGATCGGCGGCGTGCAGAGAGTGGGTCTGGTCAAGGAATCTAAAATGGCTGTCGTGCACGACAAAAGTGTGGCATTGGAAAAAAAGCAAGATGGAGCAGACAATGTTTATCAATACGGATTAATTTATAACAATTATTTTTAACAATATATTTACTCGCAGTGTCAAAATGGCGGTCAACACTTCCTGATTTCCTTCGAATCGAACGTTAACAGAAGTCAAGCGGCAAAAAAAAAAAAAACGCTCACGCGCAACCGCTGGAAGACAAGTATCAACATATATGAGCCTCCTCAACCACCCTCAGAAAACATAGGGGGTCAGGATACGTCTCCCATACCCCCTTATACCCAATACTCACATTGCTTTTCCTCCATCTTGTAATTTATTTAAATCGAAACACAAAATGCCGAATTCCCGTTTCGCTATCAGTTTGCGACCCGGTTCGCGAACCGAGAAGCACTTCTACCTTGAAAAATCAATTTTTTTTTATTTGCCCCACGGGACCCTTTAATAACCCCAACATCATTCCTAGGGGGTCAAGAGGAGTCTACCTTGCCCCCTTTCATTAAATTCCCCCTTCATTTTTCTCCTCCTCTTGTCTCTCGATCCTACCGAGAGACAAGATGGCGGCCGCACCGGACTGTTTAGAATGTTGACAGACACCGGAGAGCCAATCAGCTTCGCTTCGCAAAGCTCCGTTCCGTTCTCAAAATCCACTGGAGCACATATATTGAGACCCAGCAAAGGCACATCGGGCTAACAGTCCCTACAATTTTGCCAAGTTTCGTGTAAATCCATTCAGCCGTTCGAGCTAAAAGTGAGGCCAAACGCCCTATGGAAAAATTAATTGGAAAAACGCGTTTTGGGACCCCCCTTTTTCCTCGGCCCCCCCTTGACGAAACCCCCCCAAATTTTCAGGGGCTGCTCAGAAACAAAATGTGCCATTTTCCTGAAAATTTCAGCTGATTCCGTCCACAAACGCCAAAGTTATTAGACATAGAATTTTCAAAAGTTCCATAGAGAAAAAATCCTAACTATATATACCTAGGTAATATATATATATATATATATATATATATATATATATATATATATATATATATATATATATATATATATATATATATATATATATATATATATATCCGTGAGAAAGCTGAATCCAGTAAAGTACGATCAGCATTCCAGTTTTCAAAGGTTGCTAATGAGTACTGTTAATTTGAGCAATAGAAACAGTTTTTAAGAAGCACTTTATAAGTGTAGCATGAAGCATTATATAAAGATCTGAGCAGTTGTATTTTAAGGGCCAGAGTCGTTTACTTTGTTCTCTAGAAACCTTGGGCCTGATTACAATGCCGATCGAACTTCCGCCGGACTGGCACTGTTGCGAAAGCAGGACCGTCTGACTAGAAGTCAGTGGTTCCGCTGCCCACATTATAAGTTGCAATGTGTATACTTTGCATTACGGCGTGTGCAGCACACTCCACAGTGCAAAATATACACCTTTAAAACATCCCTGCACTATGTGGCACATGATGCAGGGATTTTTAGGGGGGGACCATAGGTGCCCCCCAGAGCCCAAAAAGGAGGACCAGGGGGGGTCAAAGGGGCCCTGCTAGGGGCCTCCAAAGTCACTGTCTGCCTGCCTTTTCATGGTGGGTTAACTGTCATGCAAGGGCTGGCGGAAAGTGATATCCTAATCCCTTGCCGATGCCCACCGCCCCATTGTAGGGAATATGAGTCCCACCGCTGCACTGAAAAGATCCTTGATCCTGTTGAATGCAGCAGTCTTTCCCCCGCCAGCCGAGATCTGACCGCCTGCATCTGATGGAATGTTTTAATTTAATATCAGCCACTGGCAATCACTTGTGGCCACATCCCAACCCATCGTTTTTTTCCCCACCATGCCACCCCAGTTTGGACCCAGCCATATGCTAATCAGTCTTAACCTTGCTCCCAATGGTAAAGTTCACCCCGAACTGACGGGCCAGGTCCTCTCTGTACCTGAAGCAAGCATTCTCGGACTGGTATCGGGGTATCACTCCTCATCAGCCAAGTTAACATTCCTTCAGTGGTACAGTGTGTACAGGACCGATGTCTGCCCATACCCTTCCCACCTAATGAGACATTTTGCCACTCCACTCTACTTTACTCTACTCCTCTCTACAACACTCGACACCACTTTACCGTTCAACATTCTGCACCACTCTATGCCATCCCATTCCAAGACACTCATGTATAAGACTTTTTAAGGCACGGCTCGCCACTGTCCCCCATTTCATGCCACTCCACATCCCTCCACTCTATTCTACCTCACTCCATCCTATCCCACTACAATCCAATACAATCCAACCTAATTTACCCCACTTCACTTCATTAATCCCCCCTCACCCCTTCACTCCAATTTACTTCATTCTTCCATTCCAGTCTACCATACTATAAACTTCCCAATCTAATCCACTCTAATGTACCCCACTCCACTTCAATCTACCTTTACTCTAATCTAGTCCAATCTACCCCACTTGGTATTTAGGGCATGATTATGATGGTGGTCGGACTTTTCTCCGGCCAGCACTGTGGCGGAAGCAGGAACACCTGACTTGCAGGCAGCAGTCCTGTTGCTCAATTTACAATGCGACCACCTTCACGGCAGTTGCACTGCTGCAGCACACACCACAGTACAAAATATACAAATTCCAAACATCCCTGCGGTGCTACCACATGGTGCAGGGGTTTTTAGGGGGCATCATAACTGTCCCCCAGGGCCCATAGCGGAGCTAGGGGGAAAGGGTTCCCTGTAGGAGGCCTCAAAGTCACTTCACCCCTGTCTTTTCATGGTGGGTTAAACGCAATGAAAGGGCCAGCAGAAAGGGACATCCTAATCCCTAAGGTGGTGCCTGAGCAGGCACCGTCCCATTGTAGGGAATAAGAGTCCGACCGCCACACTGACGGGATCCTTGATCTTGTCGGACACAGCAGTCTTCCCCCACCAGCTGAGATTGGACCGCCTGCATCTTAATGTGGCAGTCAGATCCAATGGGCAGGATGTCGGTGGGACCGCCCCTGATGGCCGGACGGTGGCAGACCCACCGCCATTGTAATCAGTCCTTAGACACAATATTAAATTAAAAGCTATATTGGGACATATATATTGTTTTTAAAATATTGTGTAATTAAAATATCGTAGTATGTATTATTGAGCTCAAGAATATTGCAATTATATGTTTTCATATTGTTGCAAAAAATATTGATATCAATTCTCTTTTTTCAATATTGATAATTTAGTTTCAATGATTTAATGTGATGAATTTTTTATTTAGTAAAAAATAATTTTTCATTACATTTCTTTTAATGCAATATAGATGTTTTTTCTTGTGTTTAGTCATTTTTATATTTTGTAGCGGGATGTTGGCTTTATAGGAGATAAGTGCAGGTAGTAATTTAAAATGTATTTGAAATAACAACATTTAATTTTAATTGTATATTAAACATGATAGATTTTAATAACATTTAGTATCCGGGGTGTTGGGGATAAAGGTGGGTAGTACATTTTAAATAAACTGTTTAAAGGTTTTACAGAAATAAATGTGAAATTTACATAAAAAAAGTATCTTAATTTAGACTGGTTAACTGTTATTTTTGTGTTTATGAGTTATACTATTTAAGAAAAAAACAGTAATTCCACATGTAAAAAAATAATCTTTTTTATATAATTTGCGTGTTCAGGTTCTATCAATTATTGGCGAATGTTGCAGAAAAAATGTGAGCACAAAAATGTTAACATTTGGAAATGTAATTGTTTTTTATAAAAATGGGTGCTTCAATTGTTAACATTTGTAATCAAAAATTATGACACCACTTGACCCCTATGCACCCGGCTCCTCTTCGATGGGTAACACGGGTACCTCGGCACTCACTGGTGGTTTGGCTCTAGAACCTCCTAAGTTCCAAAGGGTTTGCCTGAAGTCCTTGAAGAGTCTCCTTAAACTGTAACATTACAACCACGACTTTCCCATAGAGTTGTATGGAGCAAGCAGTTGTAATTACTCACTACATCTGTCCTCTGTGGGCTCCATGTTTCACTGCCTTGGGTGGTTCCTTGGGTTCCCAGTGATACTACATGCTCTAGGCACTGTGTCTACTCAAGTCGTGATTGTTATAATATTTTTTTAGTATATGGTTCGGTCTCCCCCGGAGCTCGCTGTGTATTGTGCTACTTACGAATGTTCTATTGATCCAGTAGTGAGTGCTTTGTGCTCTAATCTCATGTAGAGACGAGTAGAGAGTGTTAAAGTAATAAATACATATTTTTATATAACTACTGTGTGGTTCTCCTTTCATTTAGTCATTCAGGAGGTTATATTATGGTAAAACAAGCTGCTTTACATTCCTTCAAGATTAAGCCTGAACGCTGCTCTCCACAGCTACCACTAGGGTAGCTTTCTAAAAGTTATCTTTGACCTCATACATTATGAGGGTCGTGTGGACTGGTACAGGGTGCCCACTTTAATTAGTGGACAGTGTTGGAGAGTAGGGTCTGCTTCCTATGGTTAGTCCCACTTTTTGCTGTGATTCTCTGGTTTTTTGACTTTTTAGTCTGGCTGTGGCCCTGCTAATCAGGCCCACGGCCTAGCTGTTCTCTCTCTAAATTGATACCATGTACTTTAGGTACATACCAGATTGGTAACTGGGTCACACTTGTGAGCCCCTGTATAGTGTACCCTAGGTACCCAGGGCATAGGTGCACCCTAGGCCTACCAGGGGCTGCAGCATGTATTGTGCCACCCCTGGTTTGCCTTCTAAACTGACACCACAGGTCTGGTCACACAGCCTGGGTAAGGTGGTGTAATGACCCCTTACTTAGATATAGTATACCTATATCTATATCTATATATATATATATATTCGCTGAAAAAACCATAGGTTTTAGCCCATATATAGTTAGGGATTAGCATTTACAAAACCTTAATTTACTCGCACAAAACCATTGAAATTCGCATATATAGTTAGATGCAATAACTATATATCGCGCACCCGCAACCCACTGCTGATGATGTCACATATTACATCATTCATGACATGGTCAGTGACATCACTGATGACATCACTGATGACATCTCAAATGACATCACTGATGACATCACTGATGACATCTCAAATGATATCACTGATAAAATCACTGATAACATCTCATTTGTCATTACTGATCACATCACTGATGATATCATTCATGTGATAATACGATCAACCTCTTCAGACTCTAATATAACCTTAGATACACTCAGTGTAAACAAACACTCACAGACTGTCACTCATCCATGGAGTTACTCACACACCTAGTCAGTCATGCAAAGAATCAATCACACCTCCATTTCCTCAACTATACAGTTATACACACCTTTCTTAATCAAACATATACTAACACATATTTGCTCTCTTATACAAGCACTGATACAAGTTCACAATGATCCATACAGCCACTCACATATTCACTGGCTCTTATGCACAGTTATTTATATATGTCAACTCTTACATGTACTGTGTTTTACATATGTACTTACTTTGACATGTAGCACTGAGAAATCCAATCACTCACCAATACACTCATGCAGACAGTCAACCGCCCATACAGCTGTTTCAACATGCACTTTTGAACCCATACATCTAGCGAATCAACTGCTCACACATCTATGCACAGCGTCACACACCTCCCAGCCACCCCCACACACACACTCACTCTCCCATACAAATATTTGGGCAACCAATCAATAACCCATATAGTTACTCATATAGCTACTGATCAACACATGCAGCAGTTTACAGAACTACAGAAATAATGATGCACAAATTAAGACAGTTTAGTCACTAACCCATGCACTCAGTGAGACACATTTAATCATTCCCTCATACAGTCAGTCATGCACCTACTAAATCCTTCATCCGAACACTTATACATCCACTCATTCTTCAATATGTAAGACATATTTTAACTTTACAGAAACATACAGTCACTGGATGTTGTCATTTGAGATGTCATCAGTGATGTCATTTGAGATGTCATCAGTGATGTCATCAGTGATGTCACTGACCATGTCATGAATGATGTAATATGTGACATCATCAGCAGTGGGTTGCGGGTGCGCGATATATAGTTATTGCATCTAACTATATATGCGAATTTCAATGGTTTTGTGCGAGTAAATTAATGTTTTGTAAATGCTAATCCCTAACTATATATGGGCTAAAACCTATGGTTTTTTCAGTGAATTTCAATGGTTTTTTAATAGCAAATATCAAAAGCTGTCAAATGTCAAGTACGTGATAGGTAAAAACATTTTCGTGTTTATGCACGCTGATATGCTTTGAACGCTGCCCCCCCTCTTTTCTCTTAGTAGTACTCTCTCTTTGCAGATAGTGAAGGGTAGTTAACGCAGGCCTTTGCCCCCGTTGTAATCCGTCGTGCCTGCTTGTCTCTCCATTTGATTGATTGTTATCCAAGCATTTACTGTTTTAGAATTGATTCTCTTTGGTTCCTTCTCTATTTACAATCAAGCACAGAGTCGCAATACTCTGTTTAGTCTTTGCAGATAGTGAAAAATCGTGTAAAGAAACAAAAGTAATCGTATGTCAGTAGGCCACTAATGGGATCTCTTTTTGACATCGCTAAAATTGAAACATTAGGAACAACCCTTCATGAGAAATACGAAACTAGTGAGATGAACTGAGCTCCACACCATGATGGCTGCAAGACAGCTCGGCTCCGCCACCCACCCCGCCCAAAATAACGATAAACTCTATGCAAATATTATAAATATATACAACACACCAGCAAAGTAACAGGGTAAAACATTTTATTAAATAACTATTTACATAACTATTTTATACTTTTAGTTGCCCGATCCGGCTAGCTCAATCGATCGAGCATGAGACTCATGCACTCTGATCTCCTTGGCCTCAGTCAACCATCAATAGTAAGATTTTCATACATGAGTGTACGTTCATGGTTTTGGTCCCTGAGTTGCTTCGATGTCACTGCCTTGCACAAATGGCATAAGTCCTGGATGTTGGGTGCCATAGTTCAGAGTTCTGAGCAGCGCTTGTAACACTGTCTAAACCTTATTTGCCCTCTCTAATAAAAGAGAGAGGGACCCTCTACCAAAGGGATGGGGTACCAACTGTTGACTTTGTCAAAAAAGTAATTCCCTTTGGCCACACTTATCAACACAACATAAAAAAACAACTGACAATGCAGACAAACTAAAGAGCAGTGCAGTAAAAACCCAAATTCTGAAACAACAAATAAATTACCAAATGTACAAGTTTATTAAAATATCATTAAAAACCAAGTAAAATTAGGTATAGTCAAAATCAAGGGAAAACAGACAATAAAGGGAACATACAATATTCACAGTTCATCATATAAGTTCCTACAGTTCCTAAAGAAGGAGGAATTCAATAAGGTTATATTCAGTAACAATCAGAATAGTCCTTAGCTAGTCATATGAATTCTCTCCCCCAATCCTCAACGCGTTTCGACGGGCAGGTAGAATTGCAGCCGTCTTCTTCAGGAGAGTTATTAGCTGTATTCCCCAGAGATACTATGGTTCAAAAGAGAAATAAGTCTCAACATCAGTTTCTAAACTTTTTAAACAAAAATTATACATGAGGATACAATCCATCTGCTAACCAGAACTTGAAAGTTTTAACCACCGCTCAATACAATATAACACCTTTCATCGACATTTACATAGTAAACATTACAACACATATATAAATCATATTATTACTCTTCTTCAGTTGTTTACAGTTCATCACATTTTCCATAATATACAGTTCATCACGTAATCAATAAAAAACTGTGATCACAACATAGTGTATGTTTTAAGTCACCTTTGTGTTTGATCATTAGCCACACATGAGTGGCCAAAGAGCACATTTTTATATATCATTCATTATTAATACTCTCTGTTGCCACATCAGGCACAATTGTTAGAAATGGTGATAGCGATTCCAATTTGGCTTAGGTTGTTTTATCTCCTGGGTTTTATAGTTAACCAGGCTAACCCCCAGATGATCGGTTAGTACTGACCTTTAGAGTGGGCGAAGAGGAGCAGATAGCTTCCGCTTGGTCTAAAAACAGGCAATTTTCTTTTCTGAGCCAAGTATACGTATCGACTGAAAGAAATGTATAGAAAGTACATCTTAGAAGCCCTCCTTGTATTCAGTTGGCTGTTGACTAAAAGCGAGCTGGGGTCTTCGCTCGCTCGGTAAGTGGTCGTCTCACACGGACCTGACGTACCAAGTAAAGTTGCTAAAGCAATCAGTTACGGCCGCCTATAGAGTTCTTTTTAAAAGCTATAGAAAATACACACATCCGATACTTACAACTAGTATTTCTTATATGTTCCTCTCATTGGTCGGTGCACTTAGTTCTCTAAGCTTGAACCCAAGAACAGTTCTTCATAGGGTTATACCTCCTAGAATAAAGCAGATATCTCACTATACATTTTCTTACGTAGCAGGACAGGGCCGACTATGCTACTTACGAATAAAATCTTGCAGTATTATGTGCACGCGGTAGTTAGGATATATCGATTAAAACATCCCACAATTGGGAACTCTGTAGAGAAAATGAATGGGTTATATTCAGTTCCCATGTTGCATATACATAGGGTAACATGAACTTACACTGAGCCTACACTTACTTTAAAAAAATGTTAGCGCCAGCTAGTAAGTGATGTGGGGCTGCTTTCGTCCTCCCATTAAATCCTAAAATAGAACAAATACCTCACTATGCATATTCGTTTAAGAAAACATATTTTAAGTATGAAAAAACTGACTGTTCTACTTACACATTGAGTAATACAGTCTAGTGTGCACGCGGTACTGCCGATGTATCGATAAAAACGTCCCAAAAAATGGAAGCACTATGGAAAAAGTAAGATCAGATATCTTCAGTGCCCATGCTGCGTACACATAGCACGAAAACAAAATAAGGTCGAGCTGTTACTCACATAAAATAGTTTTATCGCCAACTCTTAAATGATATGGGGCTGCTTGAGTCTTCCCATTCAGTGGTGGCTGCTATTCCTACAGAAATTACAAAGCGTAAACCCGTCTAAGTATCCGAGTATTTACACCAAGGGGTTAGTAACACAGCGGGTTCACACCCTATGGGATAACACATACCTCTTCATTAAATCCGGTAAGCTTTCCGCGTGCCTTCACCATGCAGTGCTAACCCTACGAAGACGCCGTTTAAATACTATATCTCGGCGTCCGAATGCGGAAGTAGAGGAAAGACCGCCAATGATGATCATAGACATTGAAAGAGGCCTGCCGATCGGAGGTCGAAAAAGATTGCCATAGCAGATCTTTTTTTGGTTATCTAAATTACTCACGATTATTCCTTGCAGGCGCAATAGGCCTTTTAGATTTCCATTATTTCCATTAATATATTTGAACGGTCGAAAAAAGAAATTAAAAAGATTAGAGTTAATAGACCGCGCATACCAACGTTGTTTTTCCCTAACGTACGTGTCTATATATATCTATACGCAAATGCTCAGAGCCTTGCAGTAGATAGTCATGGGCATTATTACGGAATTCAGTATATGAAGTACTACAGTGAGTCAAATAAATGGAACAGATCTGTACCAGACCTGGAACTACAGTGGCAGTACCATTAGTGATAAGAAACCACTAATCATCACCCAATCAGCCTGTCCCACTCTTCCCGGGAATTAAGTCCATTTCTTACCGTATCAAAGTAAGAGATGTACCATTGTTCTCTTTGTTTGCGTTTATTTGTAATATTTCCTCCTCTCTTTCCTATTTTAACTCTTTCCAAGATAAACCACTTGAAGTCGCATTCACCATGATTTTTCTCTAGAAAATGTGAAACAATTGGTGCAGTCAACTTTTTGGTCCTAATGGCAGATCTGTGTTCCTGCAGTCTAATCCTAGCTTCTCTTCCTGTTTCTCCCACATAAAAAAGCTCACAGGGACATTTTAGTATGTATATTATGTTTTTGCTTTTGCAGTTATTGTGAGTTCTGCATCTAATAGTTTTATTGTTGCATGTGATTTCAGTGGCTGCCATACACTGGTCACAGATATTGCAACTGCCACACCTGGAGGTGCCAACAACAATGGTGTTGTCAAGAGTTCTTTGATTTTCTCTTCCCTCATCTTTGTATGTGTGGACTAGCAGATCTCGCAAGTTTTTATTCTTCTTGAAGGCAAAGAGAGGTTTGGCCAATGCTGTATCTTCCTCATGATTAAGAATGTGCCAATGTTTATTGACCACATTCTTGATCTGATTACTGATGTGGGAAAATTTTGTCGCAAAAACAATTCTGTTTAGAGGGCTTTTCTGGGTGTCAGATTTGTTGATTAAGGCTTCACGATCATAAAATCTGGCCCTCTTCAGAGAATTAGATAAAAGTTTTTTTGGATAGCCTCGATCCCTAAACTTTTTCTTTAAAACTGCAGCATGTTTGTAGTAGTCGTTGACATCTGAACAATTCCTCCTGAGTCGGAGGAATTGACTAAAGGGAATACTTTCCCTCTGTGATTTAGGGTGGAAGCTGGTAAAGTGAAGGAGCGTGTTTTTGGCCATAGGCTTTGTAAACAGCTCCACAGCTAGAGAACCTTCCACATTCTTAATAGAGATGTCTAAGAAATCAACCTTAGTCGTACTGTGGGTAGAGGTAAACCTCAGATTGGGGTCACCCAGGTTAATCCATAGGAGGAATTCTTCCAGAGCCGCAATGGTACCTTCCCAGATAAAAAAGATGTCGTCGATGTAGCGGTACCAGCCCGCTACATTCTCGAAAAAAGGTGCCAGTTCATTGTAGATGTGTTTACTTTCAAAATTGCCTACATAAAGACAGGCCAGACTAGGGGCACAGGTGGCCCCCATGCTGGTCCCCTTCAACTGTTTAAAATATTCGTTTTTAAACAGAAAAACAATGTTGGTTAGGATTAGGCGGACACAGTCCACTAGGAATTCTTTGCTGGCCCCATTTAGATCCTGATGGAACAGAAGTTCTTCGATGACTATAATTGTGTCATCTTGAGGGATGTTGGTATAAAGAGACTCAATGTCCAGGGTAACTAGACACTGAGTCTCTTCACAGAAGGGCAGTCCCTCTACTAAGGAGATAATATGTGCGGAATCTCGCACATATGATCTCAGTTCGCATACTAATGGCCTCAGGAAGTGATCCACATATTTACTAATAGGTTCAAGAAGAGAGTTTATACTACTAACGATAGGCCGCATAGGCGGATCCAATTTATGCTTGTGAACCTTAGGTAGGCCGTATATAGCTGGGGTTTTGGGTTCAGTATTGTTTAAAAACTTGAATTCCTCCTCACTAATATGGCCCTCATCTCTAGCATTCGTTAGTAACTGAAGACAAGCCCTGGAAATTCCCAGAAGGCAGGAAGCATTAGTAGGAGCATAATGTTCCTTCACTTCAAGCATCTTTCTGATTCTCTTTTCATAGTCAGTGGTATCAAAGATAACAACTCCACCGCCTTTGTCGGCAGGTTTCACCGTTATCGAGTTGTCATTCTTAAGCTTATCTAGTGCCTCCTTCTCCGCCTTCGATATGTTGTATGCGGGTACTTTCTTTTCTTTATCAAGAATTTTGAAGACTCCACTCTCTACTGCTATCTCGAAGGCTTCGACATTCTTTCCTATCATCCCTACGGTAGGAGTAAAAGTGGATTTGGGCTTAAATCCCGTGATGTTCTCAGTGATTCTACTCTCTCTGTTCTCAAAAAAGCGCTTCAGTCTTATCTTTCTAAAGAAGGCCTTAAGGTCTTTCTCCAATTGAAATCTATCTATGGTGGTTGTGGGGACAAAGCTAAAGCCTTTGCTTAGAATGTTGAGTTCAATGTTACTTAATTCTCTACTAGATAAATTTATTACTGGTAGTTTGCAGGTCTCCAGTACTGCTTGCTCCGTGTGCTCATGTATTCCTGCTGTTGAGGTGCACGGTTGTATTGGGAGTTGCCCCGGTTGAATTGTCCTCGTCCTTGTCCTTGGTTCCCATTGAACCGTCCTCGCCCTCGGTTCCCGTTGAATCTCTGGGGTCTCCTTGGGCGGGACTCTAAAAAATCCTCCTGTTCTCGGACATTCATACCGGTTTCGTTCGTATTACACTCCTCCTCCTCACTGCCGGAGCCTGAGGTTTCTGAAAATGTGACACGTCTATTACCTCCTCTGGAGTAAGTTTGATAAGTATATGGTCTATCCCAATTACCGTCGTTCTTGGTTTGGTAATAGTTTTCTCTAAGAAAGGGATATACATTCTCAACAGAGAAGCGTTCAATGTCTTTCTTCAGTTTATTTGTTTTTTTATTTATCAGGTATTCACTATATCCCTCAACATCTTGGTTTATCTCAGCTAATTTCTTTTTTGCTTCCTCTAGAGCAGGGCACCCTTTTAGTTCTGTTTCTAATTTATCTATTTCTTCCTGCTCAAGTATAATGAGTCCTTGCGCAGTTTCTATTATGAGGAGCATCCAATCTCTACTGCACCTGTTAGAGATCAGTGTCCATGTTTCTAGAAAGTTTTTATTGTCAGTGAATAGACCCGGTTCATTACGAACCTGTAAGCCGATCGGAATAATACCCGATTTAACATATTCCGCTAGAAAATCCGCATGTGCTTCAGTGCGGATTAGCTTCTTTTTTAGGTTTAGTAATTTACCCCAATTCTCACCTTTACCCGATACTAAGGTGATTTTATTTCCTCTTTTTGTACTCATAATACGGTGTAATTGGTCATCGCTAAACCCAAAGGTCTTAATTTGATCCATCACACTAATAACAATGTACAGTAATGTAGTCTATTAGACCCAAAAACTCTCCAATCCACCAAGGACTGTGCACTGAATCTCTAATAAAAGAGAGAGGGACCCTCTACCAAAGGGATGGGGTACCAACTGTTGACTTTGTCAAAAAAGTAATTCCCTTTGGCCACACTTATCAACACAACATAAAAAAACAACTGACAATGCAGACAAACTAAAGAGCAGTGCAGTAAAAACCCAAATTCTGAAACAACAAATAAATTACCAAATGTACAAGTTTATTAAAATATCATTAAAAACCAAGTAAAATTAGGTATAGTCAAAATCAAGGGAAAACAGACAATAAAGGGAACATACAATATTCACAGTTCATCATATAAGTTCCTACAGTTCCTAAAGAAGGAGGAATTCAATAAGGTTATATTCAGTAACAATCAGAATAGTCCTTAGCTAGTCATATGAATTCTCTCCCCCAATCCTCAACGTGTTTCGACGGGCAGGTAGAATTGCAGCCGTCTTCTTCAGGAGAGTTATTAGCTGTATTCCCCAGAGATACTATGGTTCAAAAGAGAAATAAGTCTCAACATCAGTTTCTAAACTTTTTAAACAAAAATTATACATGAGGATACAATCCATCTGCTAACCAGAACTTGAAAGTTTTAACCACCGCTCAATACAATATAACACCTTTCATCGACATTTACATAGTAAACATTACAACACATATATAAATCATATTATTACTCTTCTTCAGTTGTTTACAGTTCATCACATTTTCCATAATATACAGTTCATCACGTAATCAATAAAAAACTGTGATCACAACATAGTGTATGTTTTAAGTCACCTTTGTGTTTGATCATTAGCCACACATGAGTGGCCAAAGAGCACATTTTTATATATAATTCATTATTAATACTCTCTGTTGCCACATCAGGCACAATTGTTAGAAATGGTGATTGCGATTCCAATTTGGCTTAGGTTGTTTTATCTTCTGGGTTTTATAGTTAACCAGGCTAACCCCCAGATGATCGGTTAGTACTGACCTTTAGAGTGGGCGAAGAGGAGCAGATAGCTTCCGCTTGGTCTAAAAACAGGCAATTTTCTTTTCTGAGCCAAGTATACGTATCGACTGAAAGAAATGTATAGAAAGTACATCTTAGAAGCCCTCCTTGTATTCAGTTGGCTGTTGACTAAAAGCGAGCTGGGGTCTTCGCTCGCTCGGTAAGTGGTCGTCTCACACGGACCTGACGTAAGATAAGCTTAAGATTGACAACTCGATAACGGTGAAACCTGCCGACAAAGGCGGTGGAGTTGTTATCTTTGATACCACTGACTATGAAAAGAGAATCAGAAAGATGCTTGAAGTGAAGGAACATTATGCTCCTACTAATGCTTCCTGCCTTCTGGGAATTTCCAGGGCTTGTCTTCAGTTACTAACGAATGCTAGAGATGAGGGCCATATTAGTGAGGAGGAATTCAAGTTTTTAAACAATACTGAACCCAAAACCCCAGCTATATACGGCCTACCTAAGGTTCACAAGCATAAATTGGATCCGCCTATGCGGCCTATCGTTAGTAGTATAAACTCTCTTCTTGAACCTATTAGTAAATATGTGGATCACTTCCTGAGGCCATTAGTATGCGAACTGAGATCATATGTGCGAGATTCCGCACATATTATCTCCTTAGTAGAGGGACTGCCCTTCTGTGAAGAGACTCAGTGTCTAGTTACCCTGGACATTGAGTCTCTTTATACCAACATCCCTCAAGATGACACAATTATAGTCATCGAAGAACTTCTGTTCCATCAGGATCTAAATGGGGCCAGCAAAGAATTCCTAGTGGACTGTGTCCGCCTAATCCTAACCAACAATGTTTTTCTGTTTAAAAACGAATATTTTAAACAGTTGAAGGGGACCAGCATGGGGGCCACCTGTGCCCCTAGTCTGGCCTGTCTTTATGTAGGCAATTTTGAAAGTAAACACATCTACAATGAACTGGCACCTTTTTTCGAGAATGTAGCGGGCTGGTACCGCTACATCGACGACATCTTTTTTATCTGGGAAGGTACCATTGCGGCTCTGGAAGAATTCCTCCTATGGATTAACCTGGGTGACCCCAATCTGAGGTTTACCTCTACCCACAGTACGACTAAGGTTGATTTCTTAGACATCTCTATTAAGAATGTGGAAGGTTCTCTAGCTGTGGAGCTGTTTACAAAGCCTATGGCCAAAAACACGCTCCTTCACTTTACCAGCTTCCACCCTAAATCACAGAGGGAAAGTATTCCCTTTAGTCAATTCCTCCGACTCAGGAGGAATTGTTCAGATGTCAACGACTACTACAAACATGCTGCAGTTTTAAAGAAAAAGTTTAGGGATCGAGGCTATCCAAAAAAACTTTTATCTAATTCTCTGAAGAGGGCCAGATTTTATGATCGTGAAGCCTTAATCAACAAATCTGACACCCAGAAAAGCCCTCTAAACAGAATTGTTTTTGCAACAAAATTTTCCCACATCAGTAATCAGATCAAGAATGTGGTCAATAAACATTGGCACATTCTTAATTATGAGGAAGATACAGCATTGGCCAAACCTCTCTTTGCCTTCAAGAAGAATAAAAACTTGCGAGATCTGCTAGTCCACACATACAAAGATGAGGGAAGAGAAAATCAAAGAACTCTTGACAACACCATTGTTGTTGGCACCTCCAGGTGTGGCAGTTGCAATATCTGTGACCAGTGTATGGCAGCCACTGAAATCACATGCAACAATAAAACTATTAGATGCAGAACTCACAATAACTGCAAAAGCAAAAACATAATATACATACTAAAATGTCCCTGTGAGCTTTTTTATGTGGGAGAAACAGGAAGAGAAGCTAGGATTAGACTGCAGGAACACAGATCTGCCATTAGGACCAAAAAGTTGACTGCACCAATTGTTTCACATTTTCTAGAGAAAAATCATGGTGAATGCGACTTCAAGTGGTTTATCTTGGAAAGAGTTAAAATAGGAAAGAGAGGAGGAAATATTACAAATAAACGCAAACAAAGAGAACAATGGTACATCTCTTACTTTGATACGGTAAGAAATGGACTTAATTCCCGGGAAGAGTGGGACAGGCTGATTGGGTGATGATTAGTGGTTTCTTATCACTAATGGTACTGCCACTGTAGTTCCAGGTCTGGTACAGATCTGTTCCATTTATTTGACTCACTGTAGTACTTCATATACTGAATTCCGTAATAATGCCCATGACTATCTACTGCAAGGCTCTGAGCATTTGCGTATAGATATATATAGACACGTACGTTAGGGAAAAACAACGTTGGTATGCGCATGCGCGGTCTATTAACTCTAATCTTTTTAATTTCTTTTTTCGACCGTTCAAATATATTAATGGAAATAATGGAAATCTAAAAGGCCTATTGCGCCTGCAAGGAATAATCGTGAGTAATTTAGATAACCAAAAAAAGATCTGCTATGGCAATCTTTTTCGACCTCCGATCGGCAGGCCTCTTTCGATGTCTATGATCATCATTGGCGGTCTTTCCTCTACTTCCGCATTCGGACGCCGAGATATAGTATTTAAACGGCGTCTTCGTAGGGTTAGCACTGCATGGTTAAGGCACGCGGAAAGCTTACCGGATTTAATGAAGAGGTATGTGTTATCCCGTAGGGTGTGAACCCGCTGTGTTACTAACCCCTTGGTGTAAATACTCGGATACTTAGACGGGTTTACGCTTTGTAATTTCTGTAGGAATAACAGCCACCACTGAATGGGAAGACTCAAGCAGCCCCATATCATTTAAGAGTTGGCGATAAAACTATTTTATGTGAGTAACAGCTCGACCTTATTTTGTTTTCGTGCTATGTGTACGCAGCATGGGCACTGAAGATATCTGATCTTACTTTTTCCATAGTGCTTCCATTTTTTGGGACGTTTTTATCGATACATCGGCAGTACCGCGTGCACACTAGACTGTATTACTCAATGTGTAAGTAGAACAGTCAGTTTTTTCATACTTAAAATATGTTTTCTTAAACGAATATGCATAGTGAGGTATTTGTTCTATTTTAGGATTTAATGGGAGGACGAAAGCAGCCCCACATCACTTACTAGCTGGCGCTAACATTTTTTTAAAGTAAGTGTAGGCTCAGTGTAAGTTCATGTTACCCTATGTATATGCAACATGGGAACTGAATATATCCCATTCATTTTCTCTACAGAGTTCCCAATTGTGGGATGTTTTAATCGATATATCCTAACTACCGCGTGCACATAATACTGCAAGATTTTATTCGTAAGTAGCATAGTCGGCCCATCTCTTCTTTATGTTGTCCTGCTACGTAAGAAAATGTATAGTGAGATATCTGCTTTATTCTAGGAGGTATAACCCTATGAAGAACTGTTCTTGGGTTCAAGCTTAGAGAACTAAGTGCACCGACCAATGAGAGGAACATATAAGAAATACTAGTTGTAAGTATCGGATGTGTGTATTTTCTATAGCTTTTAAAAAGAACTCTATAGGCGGCCGTAACTGATTGCTTTAGCAACTTTACTTGGTACGTCAGGTCCGTGTGAGACGACCACTTACCGAGCGAGCGAAGACCCCAGCTCGCTTTTAGTCAACAGCCAACTGAATACAAGGAGGGCTTCTAAGATGTACTTTCTATACATTTCTTTCAGTCGATACGTATACTTGGCTCAGAAAAGAAAATTGCCTGTTTTTAGACCAAGCGGAAGCTATCTGCTCCTCTTCGCCCACTCTAAAGGTCAGTACTAACCGATCATCTGGGGGTTAGCCTGGTTAACTATAAAACCCAGGAGATAAAACAACCTAAGCCAAATTGGAATCGCAATCACCATTTCTAACAATTGTGCCTGATGTGGCAACAGAGAGTATTAATAATGAATTATATATAAAAATGTGCTCTTTGGCCACTCATGTGTGGCTAATGATCAAACACAAAGGTGACTTAAAACATACACTATGTTGTGATCACAGTTTTTTATTGATTACGTGATGAACTGTATATTATGGAAAATGTGATGAACTGTAAACAACTGAAGAAGAGTAATATTATGATTTATATATGTGTTGTAATGTTTACTATGTAAATGTCGATGAAAGGTGTTATATTGTATTGAGCGGTGGTTAAAACTTTCAAGTTCTGGTTAGCAGATGGATTGTATCCTCATGTATAATTTTTGTTTAAAAAGTTTAGAAACTGATGTTGAGACTTATTTCTCTTTTGAACCATAGTATCTCTGGGGAATACAGCTAATAACTCTCCTGAAGAAGACGGCTGCAATTCTACCTGCCCGTCGAAACGCGTTGAGGATTGGGGGAGAGAATTCATATGACTAGCTAAGGACTATTCTGATTGTTACTGAATATAACCTTATTGAATTCCTCCTTCTTTAGGAACTGTAGGAACTTATATGATGAACTGTGAATATTGTATGTTCCCTTTATTGTCTGTTTTCCCTTGATTTTGACTATACCTAATTTTACTTGGTTTTTAATGATATTTTAATAAACTTGTACATTTGGTAATTTATTTGTTGTTTCAGAATTTGGGTTTTTACTGCACTGCTCTTTAGTTTGTCTGCATTGTCAGTTGTTTTTTTATGTTGTGTTGATAAGTGTGGCCAAAGGGAATTACTTTTTTGACAAAGTAAACCTTATTTGCACCTGCTGCAGCTTCACTATTCTCAAAGTAAGTGGGGGCCGTTTGTGGACCTGACTGCATTTGAAAACAATGTGATACGGTACCTCCCTAAACCGCTTGACGGAGGCCCCCGAGGGGCGGTGTGATGGCGCGGACTCGGAGAAGACGCTTGGCTCCGACCCCCTCCCCAAGTCTTGTTGCCCTGGTGTAGCCTGAGATCGCACCCGACATAGGCGGCCGGCTCCCGGGGTCAAGCGGACCTTTTTGCCTTTTGGTGACTCTTCCATTCTCAACATTGTCCCACAATCCGTTTGACCTGAAAAGATTACACAAATAAAACATTTGTGAGTTTTAAATTTCCGGAGAAGTATAATTCACCAATACCTTTCTCTGTAGATCTTTTTCCATTAACAATCCCAGTTCCATCACCCGCCCAGGATATCACTACTGTTAGTTGTCATTTTTGATTCTGTTTTAATAAAAAATGTTTTAAGGTGTTTACTGTTTTTCTTGCGATGTATATATTTATAAGTTATTAAAGTGTTATAATCCTACTAATTTTTTATCGATTATTGCTCTTTGAGATATTCCCTGTCACAGGGAATATCTCAAAGAGCAATAATCGGACCCTATCTACAAACAGAGAAGAATAGGAATATTCTGTCTCCCTTTGCAGATAGTGAAGGATAGGTAATGCGGACTTTTGTCCTCCGTTGTAATCCGTCATGCCTGTTTTTCTCCCCACTGATTGATTGGCTGGACATTTATTGTTCAAGGAATAGTTCTTTGGAGGTATTCTCTGTTTACAAGTAACGTGGAATAGAAATATTCTGTCTAGTCTTTGCAAGTAGTAAAGGGTGGGTAATGCGGACCTTTGTCCCCCGTTGTAATCTGTCATGCCCATCTACTCCCCACTGATTGAGAAACTAGTTCCACCCGGACCATTTATTAGAGGTACATCATCTGGCTCAACCGGAGAGTACCCTAATAAAGAAGACATATGTAAAATACGAAGTAATCACTGTATCCTAATAAACAGAAACTTTAGCATGAAACACACTTGAAAAGGAAGGGAAAGAAATCGAACAAAATCAGTAGGCCACTGATAAGTTTTTGACTTTGCTAGAAATAAGAAACATGGAAGTGGTGAAAAAAGCCAAGCTTGACGTTACAGCAGCCACGAGGTAGCTAGGCTCCGCCACCCCCCACTGCTCCAAGCATGTCTGTCCCACCGCCCGCCACGCCCATTAACGGTAACATGAAATAGATACAAATCAGCAGATACCTACCCCCATTCCGGAAACTCCCGAAGTGCAACAGGGCCACGGTTACGCCCATCCGGAAGATGAGGCCTCGACACGTGCAGGGCGGGGCCCAGCTAACCGCCATCAGCCGTGGGGTGGATGGCCCAAAATGTACTGGTCTCCCGATTCCCTTCTTCTGCCACCTTGCAGGCCACGGGGGGGGGGATGTCTTGCCTCTGCCTCCGACCCCCCCCTCTTATCGCCTGGTCCAGACATCACGAATATCAACGCCAGGTGTCGGCACGTTTGCTGAATACTGTAAAGGTTTTCCTACACTTGGCGACGTGCTCGCTGCCTTGAATTCCTGGCGTGAGTCCATGAAGTTTCAGTCAACAAGGCCGGAGGGTGTTCTTCTAGACTGGCTCGCTGACCCGCTTCCCACGTGTGATTGATATCAGCTCCCCGTTCGGGCCTGAAGCGGCGCCCTGCAGGCCATGGGGGGGATGTCTTGCCTCTGACTCCGACCTCCCCCCCCTCTTTTCGCCTGGTCCAGACATCACGGATATCAATGCCAGGTGTCGGCGTGGGGTGCGCTGGGAGGGAGAGGCGGCGCGAACGAGCCTCTCCCACCCCCACAGGTGGGGGCCCCTCAAATGCACCCTCAACGCTCCACTCACCCAACAAAAGGGTTCCTCCACTCTTGCGATGCAGCGGCGCTGCACTCACCCGACAAAAGGTCTCATCCACTATTGCGAGGCAATGATGCTCCGCTCACCCAGCGGGGGTCTCGTCCACTGTTGCGGTGCAACGACGCTTCTAGTTTCCTGCGTCCAGAAACGTTCTCCTCAACTTTGAAGATTCTATAAGAGCCACGAGGGCCCCCGACCCCCGATGGGGAATGACTGCCATGATCACCCACGGAACGACCACGACTTAGCCGCGGGACGTCGGCGCGCTCATGCCGGCGCCGGCCTCAGTCTTGAAATCACCAAAATACTGCAAGACTACCAACTTGATCAGTTCCGGTGGGACACCAGTATGACCCGGTAGGAGAGATTGTTGCCTCCCACCCCACTTTGACTGATGGTTCATGTCGGCAGTCCCCTCTGCTACCCTTCAACGAAAACTTTTGGACTGCCGAAAGAGGTCCCGGTCCAACCACGAGTTGGTGGAGACATTTTGACTATACTTGGACCTTCCTGACCTCACCCAAAATGGCGCCGGTACAAATGAAACTCTCAACTCCTTGTTGTGCCCCGATTGCTCAGCCTTGATATCATGAGATATGTATGCAGTTTTTAGCACATGAATTGATATGGGATAAGACTGATTATATGTTCGGACAATGAATTGATCCAGGATAGGTATTGATTATACGTTCGAACAATGAATTGACATAGGACGGGTACTGATTACACGTTCGAACAATGAATTGATATTAAGTTCTAATGCATCATTGATTACTGTATTTATTATTGAAGGTTCGAATTGTCGACACTTTTGGTACTTGCTCACAATGAATTATCGATATGATTTTGTTGCACTTGTCGCACTTTTTACTATGAAATCAACGACCACTGACTCTCTGTTATGTTTTCCACAAATAAATACCCCCCCCCCATTTACAGTTCCAGCCTGCTCCGTGGCCGGCCCACGGGGTTGTAAGCCCGTATTTGGGCACCAACATTTTTATTAAAGGTTTTTGAAAAAGCAAACGTAGTTGTAACGCGTAGATTGGTAAGTTTAGAATAAATGGCCACTGTTTCCGATTTTTTTTTTTTTTAAAAAGCAGGTGAAATGAAGCAGCTCAATTAGTTAAGGGTTAAAAAGTATAGTACGCAGAAACATTGAAAATTTGAATGGTCCAGGTTTGTTGTGTGTTTTTCATTTTTGTACAGCATAAAGCAATCGATAAAGATCCTGGTATTTAGCCTCTACTTTATATGCTACCTGTATCAGGGAAGTTGTTTTAAATGCCCCTAATCCACCGCGAACGAATGTCACCTGGCCCCCCTAGTACGAACGAAAACAACCCCGTACCACTGTAGGTTAAAAAAAAAATTACTTTCTAGGACGTTTTGGACATTGATGATTTTCATATGATCTATTTATTAAAGTAATACTCATCTCTCCGCATGAAATTAATTTTCCACATGCTACACAAGTCAATCTCATGTGCCTAAAGTTCTTTTACAGATTTGGGACCGTTTCCCTTGCCTCTGACTCACTTATTGCTAAGTCATTGGTGGATGTGTTTGCCGGTCGGGGATTTTCCACCAAATCTCGAAGTTGTGCTTTAGAATAATTAAGAGGGTGCCTCCTCTCCATGTGCCAATGCATGGTATGATTACCATAGCTATATTTTTTTTCGGTCCCTCTCGAGAGTTTTTTTTTTGCAGATGAGGCAGGTAACGAACCTGGCATTAAATTTCTTTTCATGAGAAGGAAAAGAAAAAAATTGCCAGATAAAATTCACTTTCACATGGGACGTTCTTGGCATTTTTTTTAGATACTTTTACATCACTGTGTCATTTCTTTGTCTATCCTGGTTAAAGCAATTTCATGTAAATAGTTGTTTAAAAAGTTTTTTTTAACGTGTTTACTTTGTTGGAGCGTTGTATATATTTATAAGTTATTAAAGTGTTATAATCCTACAACTTTGTTGGAGTGCTATATATTTTTAATGTGACACATAATTGTGAATACTTTGATGTACAAAAAGGCATCCCTGGAATCTTCCGCTTCAGGCTCGGTCCCACACACCCTTACAGTGAGAATCCCCTCCCCAATCACAATACAGGATCGTTATCAGATAGTAGGAACGCGTATGGTGTGACGGATCTCATGAGGTGGCTACCTTGATCTACTGTAACTCCTTTGAACAGGGGTGATTATTTACAGTTGGGGCCGTAAACTACATCCGCAGGGCTAGGTGATAGCCTGAGACCGGCCTGGACAATCAGACACAGAGGAAGAGAAGTGTCAGAGGGTGCGGTAGTGAATAGGGTGAAAGGGAGGTGTCGGGCGGGCACAGGGTGTGATTCTCAGGGAAGAGCAGCGCAGATGGGGGGAAGTTTATGGCCCATGCATGAGAGAGAGAGCGGGGGTGACCAGTGCGTGGGGGAGATGCTTGCGAGGGTGGGGAGCCATGCTGAGGATCGGCGGCGTGCAGAGAGTGGGTCTGGTCAAGGCATCTAAAATGGCTGCCGTGCACGACAAAAGTGTGGCATTGGAAAAAAAGCAAGATGGCGCAGACAATGTTTATCAATACGAATTAATTTATAACAATTATTTTTAACAATATATTTACTCGCAGTGTCAAAATGGCGATCAACACTTCCTAATTTCCTTCGAATCGAACGTTAACAGAAGTCAAGCGGCAAAAAAAAAAAAAGAAAACGCTCACGCGCAACCGCTGGAAGACAAGTATCAACATATATGAGCCTCCTCAACCACCCTCAGAAAACATAGGGGGTCAGGATACGTCTCCCATACCCCCTTATACCCAATACTCACATTGCTTTTCCTCCATCTAGTAATTTAATTAAATCGAAACACAAAATGGCGAATTCCCGTTTGTGACACATAATTGTGAAGACTTTGATGTACAAAAAGGCATCCCTGGAATCTTCCGCTTCAGGCTCGGTCCCACACACCCTTACAGTGAGAATCCCCTCCCCAATCACAATACAGGATCGTTATCAGATAGTAGGAACGCGTGTGGTGTGACGGATCTCATGAGGTGGCGACCTTGATCTACTGTAACTCCTTTGAACAGGGGTGATTATTTACAGTTGGGGCCATAAACTACATCCGCAGGGCTAGGTGATAGCCTGGGACCAGCCTGGACAATCAGACACAGAGGAAGAGGAGTGTCAGAGGGTGCGGTAGTGAATAGGGTGAAAGGGAGGTGTCGGGCGGGCACAGGGTGTGATTCTCAGGGAAGAGCAGCGCAGATGGGGGGAAGTTTATGGCCCATGCATGAGAGAGAGAGCAGGGGTGACTAGTGCGTGGGGGAGATGCTTGCGAGGGTGGGGAGCCATGCTGAGGATCGGCGGCGTGCAGAGAGTGGGTCTGGTCAAGGCATCTAAAATGGCTGCCGTGCACGACAAAAGTGTGGCATTGGAAAAAAAGCAAGATGGCGCAGACAATGTTTATCAATACGGATTAATTTATACCAATTATTTTTAACAATATATTTACTCGCAGTGTCAAAATGGCGATCAACACTTCCTAATTTCCTTCGAATCGAACGTTAACAGAAGTCAAGCGGCAAAAAAAAAAAAACGCTCACGCGCAACCGCTGGAAGACAAGTATCAACATATATGAGCCTCCTCAACCACCCTCAGAAAACATAGGGGGTCAGGATACGTCTCCCATACCCCCTTATACCCAATACTCACATTGCTTTTCCTCCATCTAGTAATTTAATTAAATCGAAACACAAAATGGCGAATTCACGTTTCGCTACCAGTTTGCGACCCGGTTCGCGAACCGAGAAGCGCTTCTACCGCGAAAAATCTAATTTTTTTTATTTGCCCCACGGGACCCTTTAATAACCCCAACATCATTCCTAGGGGGTCAAGAGGGGTCTACCTTGCCCCCTTTCATTAAATTCCCCCTTCGTTTTTCTCCTCCTCTTGTCTCTCGATCCTACCGAGAGACAAGATGGCGGCCGCACCGGACTGTTTAGAATGTTGACAGACACCGGAGAGCCAATCAGCTTCGCTTCGCAAAGTTCCGTAACGCGAAAAGTACGCGATCTGGAGCGCTATCTGGGACGCTGTCACAGATATATCTGTTTTTTTAAACGTTAATTTCTCAAAATCCACTGGAGCACATATATTGAGACCCAGCAAAGGCACATCGGGCTAACAGTCCCTACAATTTTGCCAAGTTTCGTGCAAATCCATTCAGCCGTTCGAGCTAAAAGTGAGGCCCAAGGCCCTATGGAAAAATGAATGGGAAAAAAGCGTTTTGGGACCCCCCTTTTTTCTCGGCCCCCCCTTGACGAACCCCCCCCCAAATTTTCAGGGGCTGCTCAGAACCAGAATGTGCCATTTTCCTGAAAATTTCAGCCGATTCCGTCCACAAACGCCAAAGTTATTAGACATAGAATTTTCAAAAGTTCCATAGAGAAAAAATCCTAACTATATATATATTCACAGAAAAAACCATAGGTTATAGTCCATATATAGTTAGGAATTTGCATTTACAAAACCTTGAAAATTCAATGAAAAAAGCATTGGTTATAGAACATATATAGTTAGGAATTTGCATTTACAAAACCTTATTTTACTCGCATAAAACCATTGAAATTCCATATATAGTTAGATGCGCTAACTATATATCGCGCACCCGCAATCCACTGCTGATGATGTCACATATTACATCATTCATGACATGGTCAGTGACATCACTGATGACAACATCCAGTGACTGTATGTTTCTGTAAAGTTTAAATATGTTTTACATATTGAAGAATGAGTGGATGTATAAGTGTCTGGATGAAGAATTTAGTAGGTGCATGACTGACTGTATGAAAGAGTGATTAAATGTGTCTCACTGAGTGCATGGGTTAGTGACTAAACTGTCTTAATTTGTGCATCAGTATGTCTGTTGTTGTGTAAGCTGCTGCATGTGTTGATCAGTAGCTATAAGAGTGGCTATATGGGTTATTGATTGGTTGCCCAAGTATTTGAATGGGAGGCTGAGTGTGTGTGTGGGTGGCTGGGAGGTGTGTGACTCTGTGCATAGATGTGTAAGCAGTTGATTCACTAGGTGTATGAGTTCAAGAGTGCATGTGGAAACAGCTATATGGGCGGTTGACTGTGCATGGGTGTGTTGGTGAGTGAATGGATATCTCAGTGCTACATGTGCAAGTAAGTACGTATGTAAAACACAATACATGTGAGAGTTGACATATATAAATAACTGTGGATAAGAGCCAGTGAATGTGTGAGTGGCTGTATGGATCACTGTGAGCTTGTATCAGGGATTGTATAAGAGAGTAAATATGTGTTAGAATATGTTTGAATAAGTAAGGTGTGTATAACTGTATAGTTAAGGAAATGGAGGTGTGATTGATTCTTTGCATGACTGACTAGGTGTGTGAGTAACTCCATGGATGAGTGACAGTCTGTGAGTGTCTGTTTATACTGAGTGTATGTAAGGTTATATTAGAGTCTGAAGAGGTTCATTGTATTATCACATGAGTGATGTCATCAGTGATGTGATCAGTGATGTCAAATGAGATGTCATCAGTGATGTCATTTGAGTTGTCATCAGTGATGTCATCAGTGATATCACTGACCATGTCATGAATGATGTAATATGTGACATCATCAGCAGTGGATTGCGGGTGCGCGATATATAGTTAGCGCATCTAACTATATATGGAATTTCAATGGTTTTATGCGAGTAAAATAAGGTTTTGTAAATGCAAATTCCTAACTATATATGTTCTATAACCAATGGTTTTTTCATTGAATTTTCAAGGTTTTGTAAATGCAAATTCCTAACTATATATGGACTATAACCTATGGTTTTTTCTGTGAATTTCAATGGTTTTTTAATAGCAAATATCAAAAGCTGTCAAATGTCAAGTACGTGATAGGTAAAAACGTTTTCGTGTTTATGCACGCTCATGTGCTTTGAACGCTTCCCCCCCCCACTCACCTCTTTTCTCTTAGTAGTACTCTCTCTTTGCAGATAGTGAAGGGTAGTTAACGCAGACCTTTACCCCCGTTGTAATCCGTCGTACCTGCTTGTCTCTCCATTTGATTGATTGTTATCCAAGCATTTACTGTTTTAGAATTGGTTCTCTTTGGATCATTCTCTATTTACAAACAAGCACAAAGTCGCAATACTCTGTTTAGTCTTTGCAGATAGTGAAAAATCGTGTAAAAAAATAAAAGTAATCGTGCAAAATTAGTAGACCACTAATTGGATCTCTTTTTGACCTCGCTAAAATACACACATTAAGAACAACCCTTCATGAGAAATACGAAAATAGTGAAATGAACTGAGCTCCACACCATGAGGGCTGCAAGACAGCTCGGCTCCGTCACCCACCCCGCCCAAAATAACGACAAACCCTATGCAAATATTATAAATATAGACAACACACCAGCAAAGAAACAGGGTAAAACATTTTATTAAATAACTATTTACATAACTATTTTATACTTTTTGTTGCCCGATCCGGCTAGCTCAATCGATCGAGCATGAAACTCATGCACTGATAGCAAGCGTTGAGAGTTTGTAGAACGATGGCTTCAGATTTTCCACATACGGTGTAGTGGCGCGAACTGGGAGGGGGCGTTTGGATCCTGCCCCTTCCCCAAATAAGATTTTCATACGTGAATGTTCGTTCATGCTTTTTGTCCCTGAGTTGCTTCGATGTCACTGCCTTACACAAATGGCATAAGTCCTGGATGTTGAGTGCCATACTTCAGAGTTCTAAGCAGCGCTTGTAACACTGTTTAAACCTTATTTGCACCTGCTGCAGCTTCACTATTCAAAGTAAGTGGGGTCCGTTTGTGGACCTGACTGCATTGGAAAACAATGTGATACGGTGCCTCCCTAAACCGCTTGACGGAGGCCCCCGAGGGGCGGTGAGATGGCGCGGACTGAGAGGGGGCGCTTGGCTCCTGCCCCCTCCCCAAGTCGTGTTGCCCTGGTGTGGCCTGAGATCGCCCCCGACATAGGCGGCCGGCTCCCGGGGTCCGGCGGAATTTTTTCCCTTTTGATGACTCTTCCATTCTGGACCTTGTCCCACAATCCGTTTGACCTGAAGACACGCTGTAGTGGGGCGCCCCTTTACCGTTTTAGTTGCCATTCCGCCCGCTTTTGGTACTCTGTGCCTCTTCCGCCATTCAGCTGTTTACCGCCCGCTCTTGCGACTACAGCGTCTCGCTCACCATGTAGTTGAGTTGCTCCCGCTCTTAAGATTTAACCGAACTTTTTGGACTGCTGAAAGCGGTTGTATTCCGACCGCTGGTGGGTGGAGACATTTTGACTATATTCTGGACCTGCGTTGTCGCGTAATGCGTCATATGACGCGCCGCGTTAGCGCACCCGGAAGTGCTCCGGTGCGCAAGGCGCAGCTTCCCGGAAACGATCCAGAGCGCGCCGCGCAGCGCGTAACGTAAGCATAACAGGTCATGTGACTTGTTAATAAAACTTTTCATTGGTTCATTTTACTTTTGTTTTCCTAATGATGTAAGACTAGGTCATGTGACCTAAAAATAACACTTTTCATTGGATTAAAACATTTTTTTTCCCAAACGATGAAAGCCCCACCTTGTTTCTGGATGTTTCAGACTGAAGCTGGCGTCACCATGAGAGCACCACCATCTCGTAGCTCCGTCGTGGCCATTCCGCAAGCAATCATGGCAGCCGCTCCCCACCGGAAGCCTGCGGGAGTCGAGGGCCCCCAAGACTTTTGTACAATCTTCAAGGCTGAGGGGACGCTTTCGAGAATGGAACCCAAGCCCTGGCAGACAAGCGTCCGAGTTCCAAGGTGTCCCAGGGCCATTTTACTGGACCAGGCCCAAATCCAAAGAGCCGGCCGCCATTTTAAGAGTCCTGTGGCAGCCGCCTATCGCTGCACCGCAAGAGTGGGAGCAACTCAACTACATGGTGAGCGAGACACTGTAGCCGTAAGAGCGGGCGGTAAACAGCTGAATGGCGGAAAAGGCACAGTGTAGCAAAAGCGGGCGGAATGGCGACTGAAACGATAAAGGGGCGCCCCACTACAGCAGACGAGCCTCCGCCATGTGCTTCAAAACTGCATACGTATCTCGTGATATCAAGGTTGGGCAATCAGTACACAACAAGCAGTTACGAGTCCCATTTACACCGGCGCCATTTTGGGCGCGGCCGGGCAGGTCCAGGATCTAGTCAAACATAACAAATGAGGCTGACGTCTCTGAAGCAGTTGACGCACAGCAGGACATAGCAAATAAACATGAAGTCTCTAAAGCTGTTAACTCACTGCAGGACAAAACAAGTGAACCTGAAACCTCTGGAATAATTGTCGCTCAAAAGAACAACACACAAAACTCTATAGAGCCTGAAGAAAGAAAAACAGAAGGGCACTGTAGTTTCAGACACACTTAACACTAATGACTAAACAAAGATATCGTCTGTTTATGAAGCAGTTATCATGTTCACAGAATTGACAAAGAAGTGTGCAGACACCAATGCTATTAAGAAACACAAGGAAATCCCTAACGCATCAGCATTCTCGGAAGAGGTTGACACAGATAACATCTTAAGGAACAAAGAAAGACAAAATAAGGATGAGGAAGTTATCACTTTAGTTTTTTCATCAGCTAGCGACAGCAAGAAACATATTGTAATGGAGATTAGAGAGGCTACGGATGGATAAATAAATTATCAAAAGAAATGGCTACTCCCCCCTTTAGCAGATTAGCTAAATCTTTGTGTAATTTGGGCATAAAAGTTATATTATTGTTGTTGTTGTTGTTATCGTTATAGTTTCCGGAGAAGTATAATTCACCAATAGTTTTCTTTGTAGATGTTTTTCCATTAACAATCCCAGTTCCATCACCCGCCCAGGATATCACCACTGTTCCCCATGTCATAAAACCTTAGGATGTTCAATAACTGAAACAGCTAATATGGGTTTACTTACAGGGGACGTCTTTTGTTCTGTTTTGTAAAGTAAAACTATTGTGAACGCAAGTATTATACATAGTAAGTGTTTAATATAGCATTTGTCAGTCATTGGTTAAGCAGCTAGGACCTGTTCACTCTTGACACCCCAGGTGCTGTGTATGTTGCACTATAGTGCTGCATCGGGAATACGGACAACCTTATTGATGTTGATTTTTCATTATTGATTATTGTAAAGAAATGGCGACTCCCCCCTTTAGCAGATTAGCTAAATGTTTGCGTAATTTAGGCATAAAAGTTATATTATTGTTGTTGTTGTTGTTATCGTTATAGTTCTAGTTAATTTCCATTCAGAGTGTCCTACACAGCACCACTCTAGGTAAACACTACTTTATGTAAAACCTGGGACATAGCACTCATTGAAACTATAGTTGGTCACCATGGGGTTTAAAGAAGGGATGGTTCTTCACCTGGGTGCCTTCCACAACTCAGCACGTTGTGCTGCCTTGGGACTATTCGCACAAAAGACAGCTTCTGACCATTGTTGTTTTTTTTATCAAAAAATGTTTAAATATATTTACAGTTTTTGTTGCGTTCGTTATATTTAAAAGTTAATAAAGTTTTATAATCCAACTTTCTTGGAGTACTATATTTTTTTTAAAAATCGGGTGAATGGGGCCTTGAATCGGGTTATTGTCATGTGTGGGCTTTGCAAGTGTACTGCTACAGGATCGGACATTTCAAACTCAAATGCACGTTCTTTTTCTTACCTTTCCGAAGCATGGAGCGCAATAGCAGGCAGAGAAAGGGTGATGCACGTGTTGAACACTGCCTGGCCTGGCAAGTTGCTGGCAGTGCCCCCCCGCCCGCTCCTGAAAGAGGGCACACACACACCGCCGCCCCGAGTACTTCACAAATCTTTAAAAGACCATGCGCTTGTTCATGAGGCTTAAATGGTTTATCACCCCTTCTAGAACCCCTGCATCGACCCTCTGACGTTTCCTGGAAGAATTAGCACGTAACACAATACCAAGCCCTGTCAGCTGAAACCCCCGAGGAATCGTGGGGCATATTATCAAGGGGGTTTATTTCCGCTTTTTTGGCTTTAAAAGCCAAAAAAAGGAGATAAAATTATCTCCCTATTACCAAGCTGTCGCTAACACCAGTTAGTGACAGCTAAAAGGAGATAGCGACCATCTTGGGCCCCGCTTTGCATTTCAGTGATATTTATCACTAATGACTTGCAAAGTGGGCGTGCCAAGATGTTAGCGACTGGAAACAGTCCCTAACATCGCTATCTCCTATTACCAACTTTTGGAGATATTCGCGCTAAGCGCGAATATCTCCAAAAGCTAACACCTGCCCTGAGCAGTTCTTAGCCATGTTATCCAATGGGAGGTGGATAACATGGCTAAGAGCATTTGCTCGATAATGCATGAATATCGCTGACTTTTCAGCGATATTCATGCATTGCGGCCGTTTTTTATCGCATTTGCGATAAACCTTGCTAATAGCAAGGTTTATCTGCGATAAAAATCGCCGATGTGCGGCGATAATTTTTGTCTCTAAACAAGTTAGAGACAAAAATTATCGCTAGTTGTTGGTAATATGCCCCCGGGTTTTTGCTTGCAGAAATCGGGAGGCGGGAGACTAGCACTGAAAGTTCTTAGCCATGTTATCCAATGGGAGGTGGATAACATGGCTAAGAGCATTTGCTCGATAATGCATGAATATCGCTGACTTTTCAGCGATATTCATGCATTGCGGCCGTTTTTTATCGCGCTGAGATGTGGATGGCACCCAGGTGATGTCCAGTAAACTGCCGCACTGGTTTTGGTATCCTACAATGCTGCTCCGAAAATTGGCGTGGGGCGGCCCGGGGGGGGGGGGCGTGGGGGAGGCAGCGTGAACGGGCCTCCCCAGGTGGCGGCCATCCAGCTGAGTTGCGCCCGCTCTTGCGGCTACAGCGTCTCGCTCACCATGTTGTTGAGTTGCTCCCACTCTTGCAGTGCAGCGATAGGCGGCTGCCACAGGACTCTTAAAATGGCGGACGGCTCTTCGGTTTTGGGCCTGGTCCACTAAAATGGCCCTGGGACACCTTGGAACTCAGACGCTTGCCTGCTAGGGCTTGGGCTCCATTCTCGAAAGCGTCCCCTCAGCCGTGAAGATTCTACAAAAGTCTTGGGGGCCCTCGACTCCTGCAGGCTTCCGGTGGGGAGCGGCTGCCATGATTGCTCGCGGAATGACCAGGACGGAGCCACGAGATGGTCTGAATCATCCAGAAACAAGGTGGGGCTTTCATCGTTTGGGAAAAAAAAAATTCTAAACCAATGAAAAGTGTTATTTTTAGGTCATATGACCCAGCCTTCCATCTTTAGGAAACCAAAAGTAAAATGAACCAATGAAAAGTTTTATAAACAAGTCACATGACCTGTTATGCGGCATAGGGCTACAAAAAGCGTAGGAAATCCGTTGGCACGTGAGGCGGCGTCAGTAGCGGACCGATGTGCGAATAGGCCGAAGGCAGCACAACGCGCCGAGATCCGGATGGCACCGAGTTAGCGTCCAGCAAGTTGCTGCACTGGTGTGGCTATCCTACAATGCTGCGCCGAAAGTCGGCGTGGGGCGCCCCGTTGGCCTGTGAGGTCGCGTCAGTCAGTGGGGGCTGTGCGTCTCCCCCAAGATGGAGGCTCCTCGGCTGCAGTGGGGCGCACCTTAGCGTTTCACTCGCCGTCCAACTGAGTTGCGTCCGCACTTGCGGCTACAATAGGCCGAAGGCAGCACAACGCGCCGAGATCCGGATGGCACCGAGGTGGTGTCCAGCAATTTGCCGCACTGGTGTGGCCATCCTACAATGCTGCGCCGAAAGACGGCGTGTCCAGCTGAGTTGCGGTCACTCTTGCAGTACAGTGACTCGAACGCGCCGAGATCCGGATGGCACCGAGGTGGTGTCAAGCAAGTTGCCGCACTGGTGTGGCCATCCTACAATGCTGCGCCGAAAGTCGGCGTGGGGTGCCCCGTTGGTTTATGAGGTGATGTCAGTAGTGGACCGATGTGTGAATAGGTCGGAACCAGCACAAGGCGCCCTGCACTGTTGAGCCTTTTTCAATGCCTGTTTTTTGTTGTTTCCCCTCCATCAAAAACAAAAAAAATATATAAAACTGTGCAAAAATACAAAAAAATGTTTAGAAAAGCAGTGCTTGTAAGACTGTCTGAAGCTTATTTGCACCTGCTGCAGCTTCACTATTGCCCTGGTGTGGCCAAAGATCGCCCATGACATAGGCGGCCGGCTCCCGAGGTCCGGCTGAACTTTTTTCCTTTTCCTTTCTGCTTCTTGTCCCACAATCCGTTTCACCTGAAGACACGACCAGGTCCCTGAATGTGTGCAGGGGGACGCTATTGATTGAATGAAAATGGCGGCTTGACACAAAGCTGACTCAAGCGTTGCTGTTGATGCTATACAGACAAAAATTGGTTTTCCGTTTGTACATTCTTCAGGATTTTTTTTCCATCCAAGGCTGATTGAGAGTTTGTAGAAAAATGGCTTCAGATTTTCCACATATTACTCTTCAACATTCTTCCTAAATGTAACAATGTGAGACTCACTAGGAGAACGGCTGTTTATCTTTCCTTTCAAAATGCTGCCAACAATATTTTCTGAATAGAAGACACCATCTTGTAGCATAAAGGGCCGAAAGGGGTTCTGGTCTGGCCGATGGTTGGTGGAGACATTTTGACTATATCTTGGACCTGCCCGGCCTCGCCCAAAATGGCGCCGGTATAAATGGGACTCGTAACTCCTTGTTGTGTACTGGTTGAACAACCTTGATATCACGAGATATGAATGCAGTTTTGATGCTCATGGCGGGCGGGGACGAGAATTGATTGAATATTTCGACATCCCTATAAGTTCTGATGTGTTATTGATTACTGTACTATTGAAAGTTCGAATTTCAGTTTGCTCCGTGGCCGGCCCACGTGGTTATAGGCCCGTATTTGTATGCTGACATTTTCACAATAAAGGTTTTTAAAAAAAAACATGGTAGTAGTATTTACATTGGTAAAGTTTTTACTTTTAGTCACTGTTTTCGAATCAGTAAAAGGCAAGTGAAATAAAGCAGTCCAATTACATGACGGATAAAAGGTATAATACATAGGAACGCAGTAAAGATAAATGGTCAAGGGCAGTTGTGTTTTCCACTCCTGCAACATAAAGTGATCGATAAGAATCTGATAATCAGGCGTATCGGCGACTAAGACAGCAGGCCGAGTCTCTTTTACTCAACGGCTCCGTCATGGAATGAAGAAACGCCCTTTTTCTCGAAAAAGGAATATATTTTACTTGCAGGACAGTTGTAAATTTTCCGGGAAAGTACATTAGCCTGGAATATTATAACATATATGTTTTTTTTTAAAAAAGATCGAAATCAATAAAAAGCGTATGTTTTAGGTCATATGACCAAGCTTTTCATTATTAAAATAACAAAAGTAAAATGAACCAATAAAAAGTTTTATTAACAAGTTACATGACCTGTTATGCTTACGTTACGCGCTGCGCGCCGCGCCCCGGATCACTTCCGGGTGCGCTAACGCGGCGTGTCATATAACGCATTACGCGACAACGTAGGTCAAGAATATAGTCACAATGTCTCCACCAACCAGCGTTCGGAACACAACCCTTTTCAGCAGTCCAAAAAGTTCTGTTAAATGACAACAGAGGGGACAGGCAACAAGAACCATCAGTCAAAGAGGGGAGGGCAAGTTCTTCTCTACCGGGTCATGTTGGGGCGCTACCGGAACTGATCGAATTGGTAGTCTACAGTGTTTCTGGATGTTTCAGACTAAAGTTGGCGTCAGCATGAGAGCACTACCATCTCGTAGCTCCGTCGTGGCCATTCCACGAGCAGACATGGCAGCCGCTCCCCACCAGAAGCCTGCGGGAGTCGGGGCCCCCAAGACTTTTGTAGAATCTTCACGGCTGAGGGGACGCTTTCGAGAATGGGACCAAAGCCCTATCAAGGAAGCGTCCGAGTTCCAAGGTGTCCCAGGGCCATTTTAGTGGACCACGCCCAAATCTGAAGAGCCGGCCGCCATTTTGAGAGTCCTGTGGCAGTCGCTTATCGTTGCATCGCAAGAGCGGGAGCAACTCAACTACATGGTGAGCGAGACGCTGTAGCCGCAAGAGCGGGCGATAAACAGCTGAATGGCGGAAGAGGCACAGTGTAGCAAAAGCGGGCGGAATGGCAACTAAAACGGTAAAGGGGCGTCCCACTACAGCGTGTCTTCAGGTCAAACGGATTGTGGGACAAGGTCCAGAATAGAAGAGTCATCAAAAGGCAAAAAGTTCCGCCGGACCCCGGGAGCCGGCCGCCTATGTCGGGGGCGATCTCAGGCTAAACTGGTGCTATAAGACCCGGGGAGGGGGTCAGAGCCAAGCGTCTTCTCCGAGTCCGTGCCATTAGACCGCCCCTCGGGGGCCTCCGTCAAGCGGTTTAGGGAGGTACCATATCACATTGTTTTCAAATGCAGTCAGGTCCACAAACGACCCTCACTTACTTTGAGAATAGTGAAGCTGCAGTAGGTGGAAATAAGCTTCAGACAGTGTTACAAGCGCTGCTCAGAACTCTGAACTATGGCACCCAACATCCAGAACTTATGCCATTTGAGAATGACAGTGACATCGAAGCAACTCAGGGACCAAAACCATTAACGTACTTTCACGTATGAAAATCTTACTTGGAGAGGGGGCAGGAGCGAAGCGCCCCCTCCCAGTCCGCGCCAGTTGGGCGTATGTTGAAAATCTGAAGCCATCGTTCTACAAACTCAACCAACCTTGGATGGAAAAATCTAGAAAAATGTACAAACTGAAAACCTGTTTTGGTCTGCATAGCATCAGCAGCAACGCTTGCTATTAGAGTGCATGAGTTTCATGCTCGATCGATTGAGCTAGCCGGATCGGGCAATAAAAAGTATAAAATAGTTATGTAAATAGTTATTTAATAAAATGTTTTACCCTGTTTCTTTGCTGGTGTGTTGTCTATATTTTTATTATTTGCATAGGGTTTGTCGTTATTTTGGGCGGGGTGGGTGACGGAGCCGAGCTGTCTTGCAGCCCTCATGGTGTGGAGCTCAGTTCATCTCACTATTTTCGTATTTCTCATGAAGGGTTGTTCCTAATATTTCTATTTTAGCGAGGTCAAAAAGAGATCCAATTAGTGGCCTACTGATTTTGCTCGATTAATTTTATTTTTTTACACGATTTTTCACGATTTTTCACTATCTGCAAAGACTAAACAGAGTATTGCGACTTTGTGCTTGTTTGTAAATAGAGAATGAACCAAAGAGAATCAATTGTAAAACAGTAAATGCTTGGATAACAATCAATCAAATGGAGAGAGAAGCAGGCACGACGGATTACAACGGGGGTAAAGGCCTGCGTTAACTACTCTTCACTATCTGCAAAGAGAGAGTACTACTAAGAGAAAAGAGGGGAGGGGGGCAGCGTTCCAAGCACATCAGCGTGCATAAACACGAAAAAGTTTTTACCTATCACGTACTTGACATTTGACAGCTTTTGATATTTGCTATTAAAAAACCAATGGAATTCACAGAAAAAACCATAGGTTATAGGCCATATATAGTTAGGAATTAGCATTTACAAAACCTTGAAAATTCACTGAAAAAACCATTGGTTATAGACCGTATATAGTTAGGGATAAGCCTTTTCAAAACCTTATTTAACTCACACAAAACCATTGAAATTTCATATATAGTTAGTTGCACTAACTATATATCGCGCACCCGCAATCCACTGCTGATGATGTCACATATTACATCATTCATGACATGGTTAATGACATCACTGATGACATCACTGATGTCATCAGTGATGTCACTGACCATGTCATGAATGATGTAATATGTGACATCATCAGCAGTGGATTGCGGGTGCGCGGTATATAGTTAGTGCAACTAACTATATATGGAATTTCAATGGTTTTGTGCAAATAAAATAAGGTTTTGTAAATGCTAATCCCTAACTATATAGGGTCTATAACCTATGGTTTTTTCAGTGAATTTTCAAGGTTTTGTAAATGCTAATTCCTAACTATATATTCTCTATAACCTATGGTTTTTTCATTGAATTTCAATGGTTTTTTGAAAGCTAATATCTGTATCTGTAAAATGTATTCTTCTTTAAATCTTAAAATATATTTTACATGTTTTTTATACATTTTTAAAAAAAAAAATTTTGTTGCGCTCCTAGTCCGCGAACCGGTCAGCTTCCCGTTAGCTCAATTTAAAGCCGCGACTCGGTGCGCGAACCGGTAATCGTTCCTTTAGCGTAACTGTTACGTTACCATGACGTTTTGCGTTGTCGCGTAATACGTCATTGGACGCGCCAAGTTAGCGGACCCGGAAGCGGACCGGAAAGCGGAGCAAAGCGCGAAACGTAAACACAGCAGGTCATGTGACTTCGTAATAACACTTTTCATTGGTTCATTTCACTTTTGGTTTCCTAATGATGTAATACTAGGTCATGTGATCTAAAATTAACACTTTTCATTGGTTTAGAACTTTTGCTTTTCCCAAATGATGAAAACCCCTCCTTCTTTCCTCACTCTGACTTTCATCTTGGTGAGAGAAAGACCCTTTTACATTCTACAGAAATGGCTTCAATTGTTGCTTCAGCTAGTGTTCCCCCACCACCACCTCCACCTCCTCATGGGAAGAAAGGACCACCTGCTCAACCAATCTTTGAAGAAGAGGAAGATCAAGAACAGGAGGAAGAGGAGGAAGAGCCTCAGTTTTTGCCAGAGGAGCCCAGGAGGTACAACAGAAAGGAAAACTTCATCTGGCAATTTTTTAAATTTCCAGCAGGGCAAAAGAAAGTCAATGCCAGATATGTCTTTTGCCGTATTTGCGACGATCGACTTTCTAGGGGGACGGACAAAAAATATAGTTTTGGAAATTATACAATGCACAGGCACATGAGTAGGTGGCACCCAAATAATTATAGTGCTGCCCAGCTTCGCGATGAACAGCAAAATCCCCCGGCAATGGCGAGGAGATCTGTCGTTCCAGAAGTATCGGGACCAGAGGTGAGGGAGGTGATCCCGAACATTCAAATGGACATGGGCGAAGTAAAACAAGTGTGCGTGCGGTGCAATCAATTAATATGCTACCGAGAAAGTAGTATTACTCTTATAATAAAAGCTATCCAAAATCATGTTTGCCCGAAACGCCCCAAAAAATAAATTCTTCTTTTTTTCGTTGCTCCTGTTGCGCCCTCTTCAATGAATCATTTTTGTTTCCCCCCCCTCCCCCCAAAAAACAAAAAAATTACAAAATGTTCAGAAAAAACAAAAAAAATATAAAAAATGTTCAGAAAAATAATAAAAAAAATTTTAAATAACAAAAACCAAAAAAAAAAGTTCTTTTCAGAACTACCTCCCCATTATAAAAAAAATTGGTAGAATTTTTGAAACTCTGCCAACCTCTATTTCTTTAGTTCGCTCCCAGTTCGCACTCCGGTACGCGAACCAGGAGCGAACTAAAAAAATTGTTTTTAAAAAAAGAACAGTAAGTATAAGGGAAGGAAACAGACAGTTATGTTACAAGAAAGACAGCTATAGGGAGTAAAGAAAAGATACTGTTACCCGCAATTCACTTCTGATCATGTCACATATTACATCATTCTTGACATGGTCAGTGACATCATCAGCAGTGGATTGCGAGTAACAGTATCTTTTGTTTACTTCCTATAGCTGTCTTTCTTGTAACATAACTGTCTGTTTCCTACCCTTATACTTACTGTTCTTGTTTTAATTTTTTTTTGAGATCATTCAGAAACAGTAACATTAATAGAGACAGAATGAGTGAATAATAATGAAGAAGTATGAAAAGAGAGGGACTGAGAAAAATACTGGAAGGAGTAGAATAATTAAGTAATAGAGAAAGGAATGAGAGAAGTAGCAAACGCAGGAAAGTAAGGATTAAAGAAATGAAGCAGTAGAACTAATAGATGTTAAATGTGATAAATTAAATGATTGATTCAGGATGACGATAAGGTGTGTTCTCTCCAAAAGTTTGTTTAAGGTGAGGCCTACTCAGGGTTGCATATCAAATTTATACTTGTTGAAGAATATAGAGGAGATAATATATGTGAAGGCCTATCATTGAAGTAAAACATATCCACTTCACTCTTGAACAACGGCCAGACCTCTTCTGTGTCCATAGACAGACCTAAAATTCATCTGCACAATGTCATTCGTAAACTTAGAAAACACAAGTAATGTAATTGAAAAACGTGGAGTTTCTTTTCCTCATTTCACAATCACATCACCTGTGTTGCCTTAGCTTAGGTATCTCATAGTGCAGATGTAGTTCAGCATATGAAACAGTACGCAGAAGTGCAGCAGTGTATGCATTAATACATGTGAAGGCCTACCAATGAAGTAAGTCATGTCCACTTATTACATCATTCATGACATAGTCAGTGACATCATCAGCAGTGGATTGCGGGTTAAAAGAGTAGAAAACATTTACCTTATAATTCTTGTTAACTGTCATACTGTCAATCTGTAAAAGAGAGAAGAAACATTTCAAAAATATTAAAACATGTATTTAAAAATTTGAAAAGACAAGGGAAAAGGTTCAAGAAGAAACAGATATGTCTTTACAAGAGGTTTCTTTAAGGTGAGGTCTATTCAGTTTTCAAAAAAAAAACAGTACCCAGAAATGCAGCACTGTAAGCATTAACTTTGACACTTACAGAAGCCTCAGTTTCTCCATATCTACCTCACATTTCTAAATGTATATCATAAGTACAAAAAGCAGAACATTAATTATACATGTTAAATGGTTTATTTTTGCTGTTCTCAGAATGTATCAAATTTCACTTAAATCAGTGACTTGAAGGTATTCATCATGTAACAGCGGGGAAAAAAAAACACAATCAAAATGATTGTGTTTAAAAAACCCATACAACCTAAGAAATCTGAATTCAAAACTCCTTAAAATTAACTTACTTTCAATGACGTTGAAGGATCTCCTATGAACAGCGTCCACTCTGTTGTGCTATAAATATTTTCAGCCCGCCACTTTCTGAAAGAAAACCTCCATCGTTTTGAAAAATATGTTACATACAAGAAAAGACTTCTCACATTCTACCACATGTTTCCACTAGGCCAAATCATGTTGCAGCGATTCGCAACTCTTGTAATTCTTCCAATCAAATCCCGTCATTTTCTATTTTCGCAACTTTCAAAAAGAAAACATTTAAGATTATTTTCACAATCCTGGACTACTAATATCTTACCCTTCTTTGTCACTCATGTTCTCCTTTTCCTATGACACTGATTCTGCTTACTATGAAGCAGACTTCTTTGCATCAGGTTTATATAGTTGGATATTTAAATTGACATTATAATTAAAAGTTTTGGACCAATAATCTAGACAGCATTGCAGACTTACATTCCCTCTACTTGATGAACCTTTTGCAATTCCTCACAGGAAATCCCGAGATTCTTTCTTTAAAATTTTGGTTTTAAAAACACCAGGTAAGAATTTTTAAGGTCAAACGGCAATTTTTTTTTGAAAGTTACGAAGGAATCATTGCAGAATGACCAGCCGTTTCGAGACTTTAAATAAGCTGTATAATGTCCTGATGTTGTTGAAGGACCATCGTGATAGATAATTGCTACAGTTACAAAAGTCCTTCCTGATATTGACAGCTGAGAAGCCACAATTTTTTTTATTAAAGTTGACAATTTTGATCCATCAGGCCTACATCGTTGGATCATTAAAATGACATACTGGCCATATCTACGTATAAATAATGTTGACATCATTTCAGATTTACATTGGCTACACTCCATGTTGTGATCCGCTGCATTTACTAGCTTATTAAACGAGACTGATTTACTGTCTGGCAAAGTTAAATATATAAATCTTTCTGAGTCTACACTAGTAGTACTTGATACCATACAGTTCTCGCAGTCATGCTGCCATTGATAAGAAAGCCCAAACAGGTGATCTACATCTACACCCTCATCTTGCAATACATCAAGCATATACATTAAAAACTCCTGACAATCTTGCTGATTATTTTCAGAGAAGTCTGTTTGACCTGAACATTCATCTAACAGATAACAAACTTCAGACACACTTTCTACTTTTGTTCGATCAGTGCTACATTTCTCAAAAACAGAATTCAACAAACAGCATAAAATTTGTTCTGAATTCAACAGAATCTGTTCTTTTAAACTCTCTAGTGAAAAGAGAACATTAACCACTACATTTGCATAGCAGTTGACACCAGAACTGTTTTCAAATTGAAAACCAACAACATCTTCAACAGAATCCACTTTCTTTCTGCTAACAATTTTTGGTTCATTGACTTTTGGTCTTTTTGCTACAATCTCCCTACTATTACTGATATTTCTACGTTTCCGGCCTACCACACGTTTCTCAAACAAAGGATATTGAGGCAAATGTGGCGCATACTCTCTTCTTAACCTATTGTATTCCTTAACACAATCTAGATCCGCACAAATGTTTGTCACATCACAGTCAATCAAGTACAATCCCGATAAAGTTCTAACTCGTGACAATGCTACATATGCCATACCCTCCTTGAACACAGAACTGCCAATATTCACCAATGCACTATCTACACTTAAACCTTGCGATTTATGGATTGTCACCGCATATGCCAAGCAAACAGGAAACTGTTTACGGCGAACATATAAGTCTTTAACAAGCAAAAACCTAGCAGAACAACGACCAATTAGCTGTACTTCCTCAATGCCATCAAATTTAATTTTTAAAAATTCTATTCCATCTCTATTTCTGTATTTCTCAAAATCAACAACATTACCCATTGATCCATTTACCAGACCTCTTTCAACATGTAAATTCCTTCTCAAAATAATTCGGCAATTTAAACACACATTCAAAGTCTTTTCAAAACCCGCTGTTTTAGATATAGTCTTCTCTAATGAATCCAATTTTGATTTCAAATTCTCTGACAAAATAATTGTTGATCCCATATGCTCTATTTTGTCAATAGCTTCAAGTTTCACAATCTCTTGCTTTTCTAAATTCAACATTTTGTTGTTGAAGATGGCACATTCTGCAAGAGTTGGCATCAAACATATTCCGGATTTCTTCTCAGTAATTTTCTGAAAAATATTCTCAGCCACAATCTCTTGTTCGGGATATAAATTTGAAAGTAATCGTGCATTTAAAGCTTCTTTTCCATGCTCGGTCACTTTTCCAATTCTAATATCTTGTAGAATATTCTTGTAATCTTCATCCTTTGCCTGACGCATATTTTCATGCAGTTCAGCATAATTGAAGTTTAACCATATATTGACGTTGCCAATGCTCCCTAGGCACTTCCTGGTATCTTCATGCGTGAGTATTTTGAACACAGGTTGTCCTTTTACTGGTGTCAGCTGCAGAAGATCTCCGAAAACAATGATGTGTTTGCCACCAAATAACACATCATATTCAGTTTTAAGTACTTCTTGCATTCTCAAATGCACAAAGGCAAGCATGACATTGGAAACCATGCTTACTTCGTCAATGATAAGTAGTTTCATTTTCCTCAAGACTCTTGAAACTTCACAGCAAGCATCCCCAGATAACTTGTGGTATTGTAATTTGTTGTCATGCTCCACCGGCAGCATCAGTAGACGATGCAAAGTAATACCTTTAATGTTATGTGCTGCAAGTCCAGTAGGAGCGGTGACAACACAAGACAGCGATGACTCAGTCCTTTCCTGCAAATAACAAGAAATTGCTTTAATGAGGAAACTTTTTCCAGTTCCCGCTTCTCCACTCACGTACAGTCGGACAGGCTTCAACGATGTACATGAGCACTCTTTCTTCTCATGACTTAATCCATGCTCAATTTGCTTGGTAACTTCATCATATATTTTCCTCTGCTCAACGTTGAGTTGTTTTTCCAAGTCTTCTAAGTTAACTGAATCCTCCTGAGCATGTGCCATGGCTCTTTCCACTTCATTCATAGCAGTGGCAGCTTCATTTTCGATAATAGGTCCTCCAAGTGGATCTTGACTCAATGAAACAGAACTCTGACTGTCCCGAGAACTGTCTCTGGCAATCTCGGCTGCAATCGTTGCTTCCTGCTCAATTTCCAAAGTTAGCATTTCTTGATATTTGGGAAAAGCAGGACATTCTATGGTCTCCTTAGCAGCAGTGAAAGAGTCTTCGTAACAGAGGAAATCTCCAAGCAGTTCCTCTTCTGCACGCCAAGGCTTGAAAAGTTGCAAAAGTGCTAAATAGAAAAACTCCTTTTTTTCTGGAGATTCGCCACTCAATTTTCGATGGTTTACTAATTGGCATTTTCTTTGCTTGACCAGGCATCCCTCACTTCCAATTACAGCATACACTCCTTTCTCAATATCTTCTTTGATGTTCCTCTTGAATATATAATTTTGTAGAACCTCATATAGACAAACATTCTCAAGGTGACTGCTTCGATTTGGATAATATGTATCCAACATGTTGGTCTTCAAAATGTCGGTACTGTTTGGTTCCTTTTCTGCCAAATACTCAATTTCCCGGACAGGTTTTAGAACTCGATTTCGCGTTGCAGCAAGACCAAGACTCGCCCAAACAATACTCCTGGATTTGGCATAGAGACTTGCTGAAGACAATCGATCAGAACATTCGTAAGCTCCGATTTCTCGATGCGACAACATCTTCAGACTGAAACTGTACAACTTCTTGCTGAGGCTCTTTTCATGGGAAATGTCCTCCCACATATCCTTCAGTTCTGTCTTTTCTTTTTTGGTGATGTAAGATGTCACATACCGAGCCACAGCCATACAGTTGTCAGCCACAAACTGTATATCCATGTTAGCATTCCACATGGACAAAATCACTGGGTTGTAGTCGATGATGTACTTGGACTCTTCGTTCCTTTTCAAATTGTATGTATTTTTGGGTGATTTCCTCGTCACATTATGTCACAGTGAAGACATCAAACTGTTCACTCTTCCTTTAGAAATCACCGGTCGTGGAAAGTTGAAACGACCTTTGGTGTAGAACTTGTCCTTGTTTCTGAATTTACGACGACAGTAATTTCCACAACGATGGCTTTGGAAACGTAGAACTTGTTCTCTTAGGCTTTTCTTCTCCGTTGCGTTTGGAACAGCACACGTAGAATACTGTTCTATGAAATTCATCACTAAGTCATCCGGATCTGTTCCAAATTTAGGTGCATCCTTGATCCACAACAACATATGTATATGAGGAGCACCTCTTGCTTGGTACTCCTTTCTCCAGAAGAAATCCAACACCTCTCCAAGAGGTGGATTCTTCTTATTTGTGATGAAAGACATCATAGCTTCAAATCTATGATTGAAGTACCTGCATACATTCACTGGATCCAAAGAACACAGTTCTCCAGGTGTCTTGAATTCAATGTTTTCAATATTTCCATTTGCCTCTCGTAGAAATTCAAGTAAGTCTTCCCAGCCATACTCGGCACAGCTCAGAGTGAGGAACCATGTCGGAGTTCCTAAGTTCCTCAGCATACATTTTAAATCACCATGACGACGGTACCAGTACTCATTAGTACCACGCTGACACGCCATGAGATTAATTAAGTGAGAATCCAAAATACTGTCTTGGACATTGACTTTATGCATAAAATCACTTGCCGAGATGTTTCGCATCTGTATACCACTTTTTAAGATGTGGTTCACTGCATATGACAGTCCAGACAGATCGCTTTCAAACAGGAGATGAAACAAATAGGGAATGCATTGACGAAACCTAGGATCTTCTGCATACAATCGTAAAGTTCGGTATTCAGACGCAGGAATTTGATGAGGTCGCTCATCATATCTTCCTCCTCGACCTGTGGGAAATAGCTGTGGGAAACACCGAGCTTCCAAACTTTCCTCCCAAACACTAATGGGACTCCCTTTGGCTTGTTTCATTTGAAACAACTCAATAGCATTCCCCATGACTTCCTTGGAATGCAAAGGATGAACACTATAATGTTCATATATTTCTTCACTTTTAGAGGCCTCTACTTTCTCAATTTGGCCAGCACACAAATCGCTATCCTCTTCATCACTTACTTCCTCTTCTGCAACATATACATTCTTATAGTACTTATTATTTTTCTTCAAATACACTGTTGCCTTTTTGACTTTCCTAACATCCACTAAATCTTGCCATATTTTCTTATTCTTTGTCGGAACCCCATTACCAAGATAACCAGAGGTTCCTCTTCCACTTTTTCTATTCCAATTGTGTTCATGTTTTTGTTCAAATCTAGAGGCAAATAAACAACTCTTCCCTTTAATCCTCTCTGTAAATCTGCTGGAGGCAACTTCCCTGTCTTTGGCTCCATTCTTACAATAGCCTGAAAGGGATGGATACTTTGAATCAAAATAGATTCATAAGTATTTAAATCCTTCAATTCAGAAGGAATCTCAACCAATTCCAGATTATTATGAACTGCCCTAGCAGGCATCTGGTTTTGGTTTAATTTATTACAACAATAAGTACACACACGTTGATCCGATCCCAAATCAAAATAATTTTCTACCATCAAGTATGTGGCAAAATCCTTCCATTCACTATTATTTTCCCTTTCACTTTTTGCATATAAATCCACTACCTTAGTCTGATTCTTATAATAAGTGCGTCGACAACATACACAAGTGAAATTAGGCCTCTCACTTGATTTCATCTGAAACGTGGCAATTTCCTTCTGAAAATTATCTGTACTGGAAGCCTGTACATTATCTTCAACATTACCCTCTACTTCAGGGTCAATTTGAACATTCTCATCTTTACTACCAAAGTCCCAAAACTCAATTTCTTCACAAATATTCTTCACATCTATTTCAGAACCATGCAAAAGAGCAGCACATAATTGTTTAAGCATAATTGCTGGACTCTTAGCATAATACAACATTCTCACTAATTTTCTCACTTTATTATGATGCACTGCTAGCATCCTGAAATGATGAAAAACACTCTGGCATACTCTCCTGGAAAGACAAGCCAGTGAATGACCACGCAAACCTGTCATTTGTCTCACTCTGCAAGGATCTAAATCTTGCAACAACTTCATTTTCTGCTTCAAACTTTTCTTATTAAATGTCCGTATAAAATCACAAAGCAAATTGATGGAAACCTGTCGCACACTGCAAATAGAACTACACTTCCAAATGTACACAGGACCCTTAGGACGTCTTCCTAAAACCTCATCACTTAGCGCCTCTTCTGTCTCTGTTGTCACAAGTTTTTCTTTTTCAACTGGACAACCATCCTTCACTTCATAAGCTCAACCACTGGTGTCAACTGCAAACACCAAATCATTATCCTGAAAATAACTCTCCTCATTAAAAAATGCCTCACAACTTGAACTATGCATCCATTCTCCGGAAAAAACTTCACAAAAGTTACTACGATTTACTACACTCTTCCATCTACTTTTTATTTTGAAATCAGAAATTACCTTGCTTAGTTTCCTAATTCTATTGATTACCAAAATAAACAACTTTCGCTTAATTTCAAAAGCATGATCAATAATTTTCTCTACATTTTTCTTCTTCTTATAAAATGCCACTTTCTGTTGGCCTTTCTTAATATTTTTTAATAAATTAACTATTATCCTGTTACGGAACATTCGTTTTCAAATGTCCCTAAACTGTTGTTTCCTTCTACTATCATGCACAGAGTTATCTCTTCCTCTACCAGTAACATTTTTGATGGGTCTTTCCTTTCCATTTAAATTGCTTTTCTTTTTCTGAACTGAAACATTTTTGTGATAAATACTTTTTTTACTAAAAATATTTCTTAAGAATGATTTTGTGCTCTTACCCGGAGCTTTCTTGGTGTTTTGATAAGTATTTGGGGAAGAGGACTGCTGCAATAAAAGATCATCCTGCTGTCTTTGACGTTTTCTAGCCTTTCTAATTCTTTTTTTCGTAGGCATTTTTCAAAATATGAAAAGATCTGCAGTTGAATCTGTGGAAAAATATAATAAAAAATGTTATTAACCACTATTACCAAACAGTAAATGAATAACAGTCATCAAAAACTTAATGCCCTACTTATTATTTAACATAGCAAATCTTTTGCACCAGCACTGCATCAGAAAAATGACACACAGTGGTACAAAACAGGCATACAACAATCATAAATCTCTCCCTAATATTTTAAATGATTAATTCAGGATGACGATAAGGTGTGGCCTATCTAAAGGTTTGTTTAGGCCCAGATCTTTGGACTGGGGTGAATGTGCGTCATTGATCCACATTCGGTCCATCGCCTGTTTTGTTTATTTGAGGTGAGGCCAACACATGGTTGCAGATAAGATTTTCACTGAAGAAAACAAAGGAGATAATACATGTGAAGGCCTACCAATGAAGTAAGTCATTATTTGAAATCAATTACATTTCTGGATATGTACTGCTAAAGCTTCATAGGTTGTTTTGGGTCATATTTATAAGGCATATGAGTGTCTATGATGTTATTTTTCCTTTTTAAATGGAAAGCGTTCTTCATGGTGCAAGTTTCTTGTAAATACGCTCCCACTTGCGCTTGGCAAATTTAGATTTTGATTATGGGAGTTACATAGCCATGTTAATAATGTCAAAAAAATGGTGCTAGGGCATTCCAAAAAACGCTTTCATGTGTCTCAAGGGCATTTTCAGTCATTTCCTCTTGAATGCAGGTATACAATTGATTTATATGCTGTGTTTAAAAACGATTTTTTGAAATCAATTACATTTCTGGATATGTACTGCTAGAGCTTCATAGGTTGTTTTGGGTCATATTTATAAGGCATATGAGTGTCTATGATGTTATTTTACCTTTTTAAATGGAAAGCGTTCTTCATGGTGCAAGTTTCTTGTAAATACGCTCCCACCTGCAGTTGGCAAATTTAGATTTTGATTATGCCCTTACACCATTTTTGGAACATTATTAACATGCCTATGTAACTCCCATAATCAAAATCTAAATTTGCCAAGCACAGGTGGGAGCGTATTTACAAGAAAATTGCACCATGAAGAACGCTTTCTATTTAAAAAGGAAAAATAACATCATAGACACTCATATGCCTTATAAATATGACCCAAAACAACCTATGAAGCTCTAGCAGTACATAGCCAGAAATGTAATTGATTTCAAAAAATCGTTTTTAAACACAGCATATAAATCAATTGTATACCTGCATTCAAGAGGAAATGACTGAAAATGTCCTTGAGACACATGAAAGCGTTTTCTGGAATGCCCTAGCACCATTTTTTGGACATTATTAACATGGCTATGTAACTCCCATAATCAAAATCTAAATTTGCCAAGCACAGGTGGGAGCGTATTTACAAGAAACTTGCACCATGAAGAACGCTTTCCATTTAAAAAGGAAAAATAACATCATAGACACTCATATGCCTTATAAATATGACCCAAAACAACCTATGAAGCTCTAGCAGTACATATCCAGAAATGTAATTGATTTCAAATAATCGTTTTTAAACACAGCATATAAATCAATTGTATACCTGCATTCAAGAGGAAATGACTGAAAATGTCCTTGAGACACATGAAAGCGTTTTCTGGAATGCCCTAGCACCATTTTTTTGACATTATTAACATGGCTATGTAACTCCCATAATCAAAATCTAAATTTGCCAACCGCAAGTGGGAGCGTATTTATAAGAAACTTGCACCATGAAGAACACTTTCCATTTAAAAAGGAAAAATAACATCATAGACACTCATATGCCTTATAAATATGACCCAAAATAACCTATGAAGCTCTAGCAGTACATATCCAGAAATGTAATTGATTTCAAAAAATCGTTTTTAAATACAGCATATAAATCAATTGTATACCTGCATTCAAGAGGAAATGACTGAAAATGTCCTTGAGACACATGAAAGCGTTTTCTGGAATGCCCTAGCACCATTTTTTTTACATTATTAACATGGCTATGTAACTCCCATAATCAAAATCTAAATTTGCCAAGCGCAGGTGGGAGCGTATTTACAAGACACTTGCCCCATGAGGAATTCTTTCCATTTAAAAAGGAAAAATAACATCATAGACACTCATATGCCTTATAAATATGACCCAAAACAACCTATGAAGCTCTAGCAGTACATATCCAGAAATGTAATTGATTTCAAAAAATCGTTTTTAAACACAGCATATAAATCAATTGTATACCTGCATTCAAGAGGAAATGACTGAAAATGTCCTTGAGACACATGAAAGCGTTTTCTGGAATGCCCTAGCACCATTTTTTGGACATTATTAACATGGCTATGTAACTCCCATAATCAAAATCTAAATTTGCCAAGCGCAGGTGGGAGCGTATTTACAAGACACTTGCCCCATGAGGAATGCTTTCCATTTAAAAAGGAAAAAATAACATCAAAGACACTCAAATGCCTTATAAATATGACCCAAAACAACCTATGAAGCTCTAGCAGGACATATCCAGAAATGTAATTGATTTCAAAAATCGTTTTTAAAAACAACATATCTGTTTCAGCTTACATAAGAGACCATGGAATGGGCTCCATGTACAACAATAACTTGTGTTACTGCATGCCAGAATGCTACACCGAATATGCAATTACAATTTCTCAAAGTAACAAAATCTATTTCTATATCACTAGAGACAAAGCCACATTTTAAAAACACAGCTTTCTTCATCATTTTCTCCTTAAATCATACTATTCTCTATCTAAAATAAATAAATCTTTTCTCACCTTAGCAAATACTTTTTGAGTTTTGAAAACAGTCTCAGAAATACACCAAATTGTCTTCAGCAGAAGAAAAAGGATGCACTCCAGAGGCTGCAGCTATTGAAAGCACAGAAATACAGATATTCATTTCACATATCTCTCATATTAGCCAATCATAACTCTTCCCTCACTTTTTTCAAATCAAATCCCTTCCCCCCTCTGCCCTCTCTGCCTTTTTTCTATAGCAACCACCTCCTGGAAGACCTCTCATGTTTGCAAATTCACACAACAATGTTTCAATTGAACTCTGAACTCTCAGTGCACCTGCGTATCCAGTGCAATCTTTCATTAAATGTTTCTTCCTTGACCATTCAAATTACATCTTTCAAAGAACACATCCATGCACCCTAACTTTCTGTTTTCAGAAATGGAAATGCACCAATCACTGCTAATGAATCATTAGCATTGGAAATCCACAGTTTTTTTTCTTTACAAACTCCTACTGTTTCAACTGCCCTTTCATTACCACACTTCATCTGACTGCAGCCCAACCTTCTCCCACCATGTTTAAGGTCTGGATTGTTGGACATAGTTACATCCACTGGGCTCAAAGGTATGCTGAGAACAGAAATTTACACAACCTCAATTTACAAGATGTGGAAATTAAGTGGTTGGGCCAAAGAGGATTAAAATGTCACCAATTGATACCATTGGTGAAAACCTTTATGCATTTGCCAAAACCTGACCTGTTAATAGTGCACTGTGGAGGTAATGATTTGGGCACTTTGACTGGAGTAGGTCTGGAAATGCTTTTAAAGGACACCTTTGAGCAATTAATGGCACTTTTTCCTCAAACTGCCTTGGTATATTCCAATATATGCCAAAGACAGAAATGGAGGTGGTCCAACCAATTTTGTCCACAAATTGAGAAAGCGAGGAAGCATGTAAACAAATCTGTTTCAGCTTACATGAGAGACCATGGAATGGGCTCCTTGTACAACAATAACTTGCGTTACTACATGCAAGATATCTACAGAGGAGATGGAGTTCACTTCTCAGATGAGGGCAACAGAATTTTCATTCTGAATTTAAGACTGTGCATTGGTACCTACTTATAAGTACCTAAATGTACCATAAACCCAAAAGCTCTTCTCAGAGCTACCCTTCATCTGATCACTCACAATTATTATTTTTCTCTAACTTTTTTCTGTAATTTTCAACAAACTACGCTCAAAGAGCGCTACCCGGTACGCGAACTGGAAGCTAACCGCGCAAAATTTTACAAAAAAATGTTTTTTCTCCGCACATATGGTCCTCCTCAGCCACCCTCAGAAAACCTAGGGGGTCAAAATACTTGTACCGTGTCCCCTTCTACCCTTTCTGAACATTATTTACCCTCCATTTTATATCTTAATTCGACCGAAACACAAAATGGTGGACTCCCGTTACGCTCCTAGTTCGCGGACCGGACCGCTTCCCGGGAAGCGGTCCAAAAAAAAAGGTGGGAAAGTAATTCACAGAAAAACGACTGGAGACACTCTCACCAAATATAGATTAGCTTATACTACATAACAATCCCTTTCATTTTCACAAATTTGATTGAAATTCCATTAAGCCATTAAGCCTGTAAACCTCTCTAAATACCTTGAGGTAAATTACTTCACAAAACACATCTGAAGTGTTGGAATTGACAACCAATGAAAATGTTACTTTCATTTTCTACTTTTATTACCTGATATTTGATTAGTTATATACCTGAATATATATAAAGGAAGAGAAGAAAACACAGCCATTTTGACTACTACTTCTTGTTGTACATCACATTTGAATAGTTACCTAACACTTCAACTTGTTTCTGAAGGTAAGTTGTTATTTTTAAAACTGAAGTATATTGTGCACTATAACTTGATATGGTAGACTTTTTCTGATAGATATACACTATCCCTCTGTAGTAGTTATGGATTTAGATAGACTTCTCTGTTATAGTTATGAATGGAATTAGGCTTGTCTTGGTTAAATCACATACACTTTTTTATAGTCCTATTTCCACTCTGATACTATACACTGCCAAAAGAAAAATTCACTGATAAAAACTGCCTATCTAAAATTAATCCCAACAGTGCCCTATCTCTACTAATATATATTTTTTTAATCATAATTTCAGGCAAAATGGAAGGCGAACAACAAGTAAAATTTACAATTGTACTGGAGGAGAGCAGCCAAGAAAAAATTGATGATTTTATGGATCAAAGTAGAGACCAGGAACTACTACAATGTGTTGAAGCAGTGGATAACCTGCTTCAAAATGAGGACATGTTACACCCTATATTCAATTTTGAAATATCTGACACTGAAATGTTAGAAAGTTTAATGAATTATGAAACACAATCAAAATAAAAAAAAACTTTAAAAATAAAGAAAACAAAAAAAACAACAAAAACAACAAACAATTAACATACAGTATTAAAAAAATCTATCATTCTATTATCCTTATAGTACGCTGCCCAGAACGCTTTCCGGTTCGCGTACTAGGCGCTCACCACGCAAAAAAAAAAAATATATATATTTTTTTGCCCTGCTGGGACCTTTTACAACCTCCACATAAAACCTAGGGGGTCAACGAGGATCTACTATGCCCCCTTATGGTAATTTCCCCCTTTGTTTTGGACTCCTCTTGTCCCTCGATCCTACCGAGAGACAAGATGGCGGCCGCACCGGAGTGTTTAGAATGTTGACTGACACCGAAGAGCCAATCAGCTTCGCATCGCAAAGTCCCGGAACGCGAAAAGTACGCGAACCGGAGCGCTGCCCGGAGCGCTGTTACAGATATATATCTTATTTTAAACGTTTATTTCTCAAAATCCACTGGAGCACATATATTGAGACCTAGCAAAGGCACATCGGGCTACCAGTCCCTACAATTTTGCCAAGTTTGGTGGAAATCCATTCAGCCGTTCGGGCTAAAAGTGAGGCCAACCGCCCTATGGAAATTAACATGGGAAAAACGCGTTTTGGGACCCCCCTTTTTTCTCGGCCCCCCCTTGCCAAACACCCCCCAAATTTTCAGGGGCTGCTCAGAAACAAAATGTGCCATTTTCCTGAAAATTTCAGCCAATTCCGTACACAAACGCAAAAGTTATTAGACATAGAATTTTCAGAAATCCCATAGGGAAAAAATCCTAACTATATATACCTACTGGCGACCGCCAGTAGGTAATATATATATATATATATATATATATATGTATATATATATATATATATATATATATATATATATATATATATATATATATATATATATATATATATATTCAATGAAAAAACCATTGGTTTTAGGCCATATATAGTTAGGGATTTGCATTTACAAAACCTTATTTTACTCGCATAAAACCATTGAAATTCCATGTATAGTTAGTTGCAATAACTACATATGGCGCACCCGCAATCCACTGCTGATCATGTCACATATTACATCATTCATGACATGGTCAGTGACATCACTGATGACATCACTGATGACATCTCAAATGACATCACTGATGACATCACTGATGACATCTCAAATGACATCACTGATGACATCACTGATGACATCTCAAATGACATCACTGATGACATCACTTATGACATCTCAAATGACATCACTGATGACATCTCATTTGACAATACTGATCACATCACTGATGACATCATTCATGTGATAAAACGATGAACCTCTTCAGACTCTAATATAACCTTAGATACACTCAGTGTAAACAGACACTCACAGACTGTCACTCATCCATGGAGTTACTCACACACCTAGTCAGTCATGCAAAGAATCAATCACACCTCAATTTCCTCAACTATACAGTTATACACACATTACTTATTCAAACATATACTAACACATATGTACTCTCTTATACAATCCCTGATACAAGTTCACAATGATCCATACAGCCACTCACACATTCACTGGCTCTTATGCACAGTTATTTATATATGTCAACTCTCACATGTACTGTGTTTTACATATGTACTTACTTTGACATGTAGCACTGAGATATCCATTCACTCACCAATACACTCATGCACACAGTCAACCGCCCATACAGCTGTTTCCACATGCACTTTTGAACCCATACATCTAGTGAATCAACTGCTCACACATCTATGCACAGAGTCATACACCTCCCAGCCACCCACACACACACTCAGTCTCCCATACAAATACTTGGGCAACCAATCAATAACCCATATAGTTACTCATATAGCTACTGATCAACACATGCAGCAGTTTACAGAACAACAGACATAATGATGCACAAATTAGGACAGTTTAGTCACTAACCCATGCACTCAGTGAGACACATTTAATCACTCACTCAGACAGTCAGTCATGCACCTACTAAATCCTTCATCCAGACACTTATACATCCACTCATTCTTCAATAAGTAAAACATATTTTAACTTTACAGAAACATACAGTCACTGGATGTTGTCATCAGTGATGTCATCAGTGATGTCATTTGAGATGTCATCAGTGATGTCATCAGTGATGTCACTGACCATGTCATGAATGATGTAATATGTGACATGATCAGCAGTGGATTGCGGGTGCGCCATATATAGTTAGTGCAACTAACTATATATGGAATTTCAATGGTTTTATGCGAGTAAAATAAGGTTTTGTAAATGCAAATCCCTAACTATATATGGCCTAAAACCAATGGTTTTTTCATTGAATTTTCAAGGTTTTGTAAATGCAAATTCCTAACTATATATGGACTATAACCTATGGTTTTTTCATTGAATTTCAATGGTTTTTTAAAAGCTAATATCTGTAGCTGTAAAATGTATTCTTCTTTAAATCTTGAAATATATTTTTCATGTTCTTTAGACAATTTTTAAAAAAAAAAATTTTTGTTTCGCTCCCAGTCCGCGAACCGGTCAGCTTCCCGTTAGCTCAATTTAAAGCCGCGGCTTAGTACGCGAACCGGTAAACGTTCCTTTAGCGTAACTGTTACGTTCGCATGATGTTTTGCGTTATCGCGTAATACGTCATTGGACGCGCCAAGTTAGCGGACCCGGAAGTGGACCGGAAAGCGGAGCAAAGCGCGAAACGTAAACACAGCAGGTCATGTGACTCGATAATAACACTTTTCATTGGTTCATTTCACTTTTGGTTTCCTAATGATGTAATACTTGGTCATGTGATGTAAAATTAACACTTTTCATTGGTTTAGAATTTTTCCTTCTCCCAAATGATGAAAACCCCTCCTTCTTTCCTCACTCTGACTTTCATCTTGGTGAGAGAAAGACCCTTTTTGATTCTTCAGCAATGGCTTCAATGGTTGCTTCAGCCAGTGTGCCCCCACCACCTCCTTCACCTCCTCATGGGAAGAAAGGACCACCTGCTTCACTAATTATAGAAGAGGGGGAAAATCAAGAAGAGGAGGAAGAGGAAGAACATCCTGAGTTTTTGCCAGAGGAGCCCAGGAGATATAACAGGAAAGAAAATTACATCTGGCAATTTTTTAAATTTCCAGCTGACCAAAAAAAAGTCAATGCCAGATACGTCTTTTGCCGTATTTGCGGCGATCGTCTTTCAAGGGGCACTGACAAAAAGTACAGCTATGGGAATTATACAATGCACAGGCACATGAGTCGGTGGCACCCTAACAATTACAGTAATGCCCAGCTTCGCGACCAACAACAAAATCCCCCAGAAATGGCGAGAAGATCTGTTGTTCAGGAGGTATCGGGACCGGAGGCGAGGGAGGTGATCCCGAACATCCAAATCAACATGGGGGAAGTGAAGCAAGTCTGTGTGTGGTGCAACCAGACACTTTGCTACCGCGAAAGTAGCATTACCCTTATAATGAGAGCCATCAACAATCATGTGTGCCCAAAACGCCCCAAAAAATAAATTCTTCTTTTTTTTGTTGCTCCTGTTGAGCCCTCTTCGATGAATCATTTTTGTTTCCCCCCTCCCCCCAAAAAATAAAAAAAAATACAAAATGTTCAGAAAAAAACAAAAAAATATAAAAAATGTTCTGAAAACTAATAAAAAAAATTTAAAACAACAAAAACAAAAAAAAAAGTTCTTTTCAGAACTACCTCCCCATTATTAAAAAAAATTGGTAGAATTCTTTGAACTCTGCCAAGCTCTATTTCTATTAGTTCGCTCCCAGTTCGCACTCCGGTACGCGAACTTTGAGCGAACCAAAAATTTTTTTTTTTAAAAAAGGAACAGTAAGTATAAGGAAAGGAAACAGACAGTTATGTTACAAAAAAGACAGCTATAGGGAGTAAAGAAAAGATACTGTTACCCGCAATTCACTTCTGATCATGTCATATATTACATAATTTTTGACATGGTCAGTGACATCATCAGCAGTGGATTGCGAGTAACAGTTTTTTTTGTTTACTTCCTATAGCTGTCTTTCTTGTAACATAAATGTCTTTTCCTATCCTTATACTTACTGTTCTTGTTTTAAACATTTTTGGAGATCATTCAGAAACAGTAACATTAATAGAGACAGAATTAGTGAATAATAATGAAGAAGTATGAGAAGAGAGGGAGTGAGAAAAATACTGGAAGGAGTAGAAAAATTAAGTAATAGAGAAAGGAATGAGAGAAGTAGCAAACACAGGAAAGTAAAGATTAAAGAAATGAAGCAGTAGAACTAATAGATGTTAAATGTGATAGATTAAATGATTGATTGAGGGTGACGATAAGGTGTGTCCTCTCTAAAAGTTTGTTTAAGGTGAACCGTACTCTGGGTTGCATATCAAATTTATGCTTGTTGAAGAATACAGAGGAGATAATAGATGTGAAGACCTACCATTGTAGTAAAACATGCCCACTTATTACATCATTCATAACATAGTCAGTGACATCATCAGCAGTGGAATGCGGGTTAAAAAAGTAGAAAACATTTACCTTATAATTCTTGTTAACTTTTAAAGAAAATTTTTCATACATTCAATCTGTAAAAGAGAGAACAAACATTTCCAAAAATATTAAAACATGTATTTAAAAATTAGAAAAAAGAAGGGAAAAGGTTCAAGAAGAAACAGTTTTTAAACAACTTTGACACTTACAGAAACCTCTACTTCTCTACGACCCCTACACAATCCTAAAGATATTTATTTTAAACAAACAGTATCTTCATGCTGATGAAATGAGGCCTATTTTGAAACATGATGCTTCTTTTGCATTGCTTATGTCTCACAATAGTTATGCAATAACAGCGCAAAAGAGATGTAAAACCATCATAAAATTGTGTCTAACATTTTAAATGATTGTTTTAGGATGCAAATAAGATGTGTGCTTTCAAGAGCTTTCTTAGAGGTGATGCCTATTTCTTTTTTTTCAAAAAAAAACAGTACCCAGAAGTACAGCACTGTAAGCATTAGAATTGACACTTACAGAAGACTCAGTTTTTCCATATCTACCTCACATTTCTAAATGTATATCATAAGTACAAAAAGCAGAACATTAATTATACATGTTAAATGGTTTATTTTTGCTGTTCTCAGAATGTATCAAATTTCACTTAAATCAGTGATTTGAAGGTATTCATCATGTAACAGCGGGGAAAAAAAAACACAATCAAAATGATTGTGTTTAAAAAACCCATACAACCTAAGAAATCTGAATTCAAAACTCCTTAAAATTAACTTACTTTCAATAACGTCAAAGGATCTCCTATGAACTGCATCCACTCTGTTCTGCTATAAATATTTTCAGCCCGCCACTTTCTGAAAGAAAACCTCCATCATTTCGAAAAATATGTTACATACAAGAAAAGACTTCTCACATTCTATCACATGTTTCCACTAGGCCAAATCATGTTGCAGCGATTCGCAACTCTTGTAATTCTTCCAATCAAATCCCGTCATTTTCTATTTTCGCATCTTTCAAAAAGAAAACATTTGAGATTATTTTCACAATCCTGGACTAATAATATCTTACTCTTCTTTGTCACTCATGTTCTCCTTTTCCTATGACACTGATACTGCTTACTATGAAGCAGACTTACTTGCATCAGGTTTATATAGTTGGATTTTAAAATTGACATTATAACTAAAAGTTTTGGACCAATAATCTAGACAGCATTGCAGACTTACATTCCCTCTACTTGATGAACAATTTCCAATTCCTCACAGGAAATCCCAAAATTCTTTCTTTAAAATTTTGGTTTTAAAAACACCAGGTAAGAATTTTTAAGGTCATACGGCAATTTTTTTTTTAAAGTTACAACGGAATCATTGCAGAATGACCAGCCGTTTCGAGACTTTAAGTAAGCTGTATAATGTCCTGATGTTGTTGATGGACCATCGTGATAGATAATTGCTACAGTTACAAAAGTCCTCCCTGATATTGACAGCTGAGAAGCCACAAATTTTTTTATTAAAGTTGACAATTTTGATCCATCAGGCCTACATCGTTGGATCATTAAAATGACATACTGGCCATATCTACGTATAAATAATGTTGACATTATATCACATTTACATTGGCTACACTCCATGTTGTGATCCGCTGCATTTACTAGCTTATTAAAGGACACTGATTTACTGTCTGGCAAAGTTAAATATATAAATCTTTCTGAGTCTACACTAGTAGTACTTGATACCATACAGTTCTCGCAGTCATGCTGCCATTGATAAGAAAGCCCAAACAGGTGATCTACATCTACACCCTCATCTTGCAATACATCAAGCATATACATTAAAAACTCCTGACAATCTTGCTGATTATTTTCAGAGAAGTCTGTTTGACCTGAACATTCATCTAACAGATAACGAACTTCAGACACACTTTCTACTTTTGTTCGATCAGTGCTACATTTCTCGAAAACAGAATTCAACAAACAGCATAAAATTTGTTCTGAATTCAACAGAATCTGTTCTTTTAAACTCTCTAGTGAAAAGAGAACATTAACCACTACATTTGCATAGCAGTTGACACCAGAACTGTTTTCAAATTGAAAACCGACAACATCTTCAACAGAATCCACTTTCTTTCTGCTAACAATTTTCGGTTCATTGACTTTTAGTCTTTTTGCAACAACCTCCCTACTATTACTGATATTTCTACGTTTCCGGCCTACCACACGTTTCTCAAACAAAGGATATTGAGGCAAATGTGGCGCATACTCTCTTCTTAACCTATTGTATTCCTTAACACAATCTAGATCCGCACAAATGTTTGTGACATCACAGTCAATCAAGTACAATCCCGATAAAGTTCTAACTCGTGACAATGCCACATATGCCATACCCTCCTTGAACACAGAACTGCCAATATTCACCAATGCACTGTCTACACTTAAACCTTGTGATTTATGGATTGTCACCGCATATGCCAAGCAAACAGGAAACTGTTTACGGCGAACATATAAGTCTTTAACAAGCAAAAACCTAGCAGAACAACGACCAATTTGCTGTACTTCCTCAATGCCATCAAATTTAATTCTTAAAAATTCTATTCCATCTCTATTTCTGTATTTCTCAAAATCAACAACATTACCCATTGATCCATTTACCAGACCTCTTTCTACATGTAAATTCCTTCTCAAAATGATTCGGCAATTTAAACACACATTCAAAGTCTTTTCAAAACCCGCTGTTTTAGATATAGTCTTCTCTAATGAATCCAATTTTGATTTCAAATTGTCTGACAAAATAATTGTTGATCCCATATGCTCTAATTTGTCGATAGCTTCAAGTTTCACAATCTCTTGCTTTTCTAAATTCAACATTTTGTTGTTGAAGATGGCACATTCTGCAAGAGTTGGCATCAAACATATCCCGGATTTCTTCTCAGTAATTTTCTGAAAAATATTCTCAGGCACAATCTCTTGTTTGGGATATAAATTTGACAGTAATCGTGCATTTAAAGCTTCTTTCCCATGCTCGGTCACTTTTCCAATTCTAATATCTTGTAGAATATTCTTGTAATCTTCATCCTTTGCCTGACGCATATTTTCATGCAGTTCAGCATAATTGAAGTTTAACCATATATTGACGTTGCCAATGCTCCCTAGGCACTTCCTGGTATCTTCATGCGTGAGTATTTTGAACACAGGTTGACCTTTTACTGGTGTCAGCTGCAGAAGACCTCCGAAAACAATGATGTGTTTGCCACCAAATAACACATCATATTCAGTTTTAAGTACTTCTTGCATTCTCAAATGCACAAAGGCAAGCATGACATTGGAAACCATGCTTACTTCGTCAATGATAAGTAGTTTCATTTTCCTCAAGACTCTTGAAACTTCACAGCAAGCATCCCCAGATAACTTGTTGTATTGTAATTTGTTGTCATGCTCCACCGGCAGCATCAGTAGACGATGCAAAGTAATACCTTTAATGTTATGTGCTGCCAGTCCAGTAGGAGCGGTGACAACACAAGACAGCGATGACTCAGTCCTTTCCTGCAAATAACAAGAAATTGCTTTAATGAGGAAACTTTTTCCAGTTCCCGCTTCTCCACTCATGTACAGTCGGACAGGCTTCAACGATGTACATGAGCACTCGTTCTTCTCATGACTTAATCCGTGCTCAATTTCCTTGGTAACTTCATCATATATTTTCCTCTGCTCAATGTTGAGTTGTTTTTCCAAGTCTTCTAAGTTAACTGAATCCTCCTGAGCATGTGCCATGGCTCTTTCTACTTCATTCATAGCAGTGGCAGCTTCATTTTCGATAATAGGTCCTCCAAGTGGATCTTGACTCAATGAAACAGAACTCTGACTGTCCTGAGAACTGTCTCTGGCAATCTCGGCTGCAATCGTTGCTTCCTGCTCAATTTCCAAAGTTAGCATTTCTTGATATTTAGGAAAAGCAGGACATTCTATGGATTCCTTGGCTGCATTGAAAGAGTCTTCGTAACAGAGGAAATCTCCAAGCAGTTCCTCTTCTGCACGCCAAGGCTTGAAAAGTTGCAAAAGTGCTAAATAGAAAAACTCCTTTTTTTCTGGAGATTCACCACTCAATTTTCGATGGTTTACTAATTGGCATTTTCTTTGCTTGACCAGGCATCCCTCACTTCCAATTACAGCATACACTCCTTTCTCAATATCTTCTTTGATGTTCCTCTTGAATATATAATTTTGGAGAACCTCATATAGACAAACATTCTCAAGGTGACTGCTTCGATTTGGATAATATGTATCCAACATGTTGGTCTTCAAAATGTCGGTACTGTTTGGTTCCTTTTCTGCCAAATACTCAATTTCCCGGACAGGTTTTAGAACTCGATTTCGCGTTGCAGCAAGACCAAGACTCGCCCAAACGAGACTCCTGGATTTGGCATAGAGACTTGCTGAAGACAATCGATCAGAACATTCGTAAGCTCCGATTTCTCGATGCGACAACATCTTCAGACTGAAACTGTACAACTTCTTGCTGAGGCTCTATTCATGGGAAATGTCCTCCCACATATCCTTCAGTTCTGTCTTTTCTTTTTTGGTGATGTAAGATGTCACATACCGAGCCACAGCCATACTGTTGTCAGCCACAAACTGTATATCCATGTTAGCATTCCACATGGACAAAATCACTGGGTTGTAGTCATTGATGTACTTGGACTCTTCGTTCCTTTTCAAATTGTATGTATTCTTGGGTGATTTCCTCGTCACATTATGTCGCAGCGAAGACATCAAACTGTTCACTCTTCCTTTAGAAATCACCGGTCGTGGAAAGTTGAAACGACATTTGGTGTAGAACTTGTCCTTGTTTCTGAATTTACGACGACAGTACTTTCCACAACGATGGCTTTGGAAACGTAGAACTTGTTCTCTTAGGCTTTTCTTCTCCGTTGCGTTTGGAACAGCACACGTAGAATACTGTTCTATGAAATTCATCACTAAGTCATCCGGATCTGTTCCAAATTTAGGTGCATCCTTGATCCACAACAACATATGTATATGAGGGGCACCTCTTGCTTGGTACTCCTTTCTCCAGAAGAAATCCAACACCTCTCCAAGAGGTGGATTCTTTTTATTTGTGATGAAAGACATCATAGCTTAAAATCTATGATTGAAGTACCTGCATACATTCACTGGATCCAAAGAACACAGTTCTCCAGGTGTCTTGAATTCAATGTTTTCAATATTTCCATTTGCCTCTCGTAGAAATTCAAGTAAGTCTTCCCAGCCATACTCGGCACAGCTCAGAGTGAGGAACCATGTTGGAGTTCCTAAGTTCCTCAGCATACATTTTAAATCACCATGACGACGGTACCAGTACTCATTAGTACCACGCTGACACGCCATGAGATTAATTAAGTGAGAATCCAAAATACTGTCTTGGACATTGACTTTATGCATAAAGTCACTTGCCGAGATGTTTCGCATCTGTATACCACTTTTTAAAATGTGGTTCACTGCATATGACAGTCCTGACAGATCGCTTTCAAACAGGAGATGAAACAAATAGGGAATGCATTGACGAAACCTAGGATCTTCTGCATACAATCGTAAAGTCCGGTATTCAGACGCAGGAATTTGATGAGGTCGCTCATCATATCTTCCTCCTTGACCTGTGGGAAATAGCTGTGGGAAACACCGAGCTTCCAAACTTTCCTCCCAAACACTAATGGGACTCCCTTTTGCTTGTTTCATTTGAAACAACTCAATAGCATTCCCCATGACTTCCTTGGAATGCAAAGGATGAACACTATAATGTTCATATATTTCTTCACTATTAGACACCTCTACTTTCTCAATTTGGCCAGCACACAAAACGCTATCCTCTTCATTACTTACTTCCTCTTCTGCAACATATACATTCTTATAGTACTTATTATTTTTCTTCAAATACAAAGTTGCATTTTTCACTTTCCTAACATCCACTAAATCTTGCCATATTTTCTTATTCTTTGTCGGAACCCCATTAACCAAGATAACCAGAGGTTCCTCTTCCACTTTCTCAACTCCAATTGTGTTAATGTTTTTGTTCAAATCTAGAGGCAAATAAACAACTCTTACCTTTAATCCTCTCTGTAAATCTGCTGGAGGCAACTTCCCTGTCTTTGGCTCCATTCTTACAATAGCCTGAAAGGGATGGATACTTTGAATCAAAATAGATTCATAAGTATTTAAATCCTTCAATTCTGAAGGAATCTCAACCAATTCCAGATTATTATGAACTGCCCTAGCAGGCATCTGGTTTTGATTTAATTTATTACAACAATAAGTACACACACGTTGGTCCACTCCCAAATCAAAACAATTTTCTACCATCAAGTATGTGGCAAAATCCTTCCATTCACTATTATTTTCCCTTTCAGTTTTTGCATATAAATCCACTAACTTAGTCTGATTCTTATAATAAGTGCGTCGACAACATACACAAGTGAAATTAGGCCTCTCACTTGATTTCATCTGAAACGTGGCAATTTCCTTCTGAAAATTATCTGAACTAGAAACCTGTATATTATCTTCAACATAACCCTCTACTTCTGGGTCAATTTGAACATTCTCATCTCTACTACCAAAGTAACAAAACTCAATTTCTTCACAAATATTCTTCACATCTATTTCAGAACCATGCAAAAGAGCAGCACATAATTGTTTAAGCATAATTGCTGGACTCTTAGCATAATACAACATTCTCACTAATTTTCTCACTTTATTATGATGCACTGCTAGCATCCTGAAATGATGAAAAACACTCTGGCATACTCTCCTGGAAAGACAAGCCAGTGAATGACCACGCAAACCTGTCATTTGTCTCACTCTGCAAGGATCTAAATCTTGCAACAACTTCATTTTCTGCTTCAAACTTTTCTTATTAAATGTCCGTATAAAATCACAAAGCAAATTGATGGAAACCTGTCGCACACTGCAAATAGAACTACACTTCCAAATGTACACAGGACCCTTAGGACGTCTTCCTAAAACCTCATCACTTAGTGCCTCTTCTGTCTCTGTTGTCACAAGTTGTTCTTTTTCAACTGGACAACCATCCTTCACTTCATAAGCTCGACCACTGGTGTCAACTGCAAACACCAAATCATTATCCTGAAAATAACTCTCCTCATTAAAAAATGCCTCACAACTTGAACTATGCATCCATTCTCCGGAAAAAACTTCACAAAAGTTAGTACGATTTACTACTCTCTTCCATCTACTTTTTGTTTTGAAATCAGAAATTACCTTGCTTAGTTTCCTAATTCTATTGATTACCAAAATAAACAACTTTCGCTTAATTTCAAAAGCATGATCAATAATTTTCTCTACATTTTTCTTCTTCTTATAAAATGCCGCTTTCTGTTGGCCTTTTTTTTAAATATTTTTCAATAAATTAACTATTATCCTGTTACGGAACATTCGATTTCGAATGTCCCTAAACTGTTGTTTCCTTCTACTATCATGCACAGAGTTATCTCTTCCTCTACCAGTAACATTTTTGATGGGTCTCTCCTTTCCATTTAAATTGCTTTTCTTTTTGTGGACTGAAACATTTTTTGGAGAAATACTTTTTTTTACTACAAATATTTCTTAAGAATGATTTCGTGCTCTTACCCGGACCTTTCTTGGTGTTTTGGCAAGTATTTGGGGAAGAGGACTGCTGCAATAAAACATCATCCTGCTGTCTTTGACGTTTTCTAGCCTTTCTAATTCTATTTTTTGTAGGCATTTTCCAAACTATGAAAGAATCTGCAGTTGAATCTGTGGAAAAATATAATAAAAAATGTTATTAACCACTATTACCAAACAGTAAATGAATAACAGTCATCTAAAACTTAATGTAATCAACAACACCAGTCCTAGTTCTTATGGCAATATTCATTTACTGGACTGTAAACATCCATGGTCGAAATTCGTTATCCAAGGGATCTCTTTAGTCTCAAGATAATCCTAAGATGTTTCAATCTACTGCCTCTTTAAAACAACAACCTCTCTGATCTATACAGACAGGACAGCACAAACAAAAAATGTGTGAAAAGCGAGATGGCACCTCACGGGCGCACCACCAATGGGGCCCCTGGTTGGTACTCACCAGGATGGCCCTGTTCTCATCATCGGTGCCATCAAGCTAAAACAAAAGCGTGTCTCGAACCCCAAAAATAAAAAGACAGTGGATGGTGCAGTGGACACAACTTATATGTGACACAACTAACAACATGTAACATTTAACATATAAGTCACTGCGCAACTAGGACAATAAACTTTACTTTCGTTCCTTTCTTTGTTGCAAAACAGTGAACACACATATACTAAAAAAGGAGAGAGTAAATACTACCTATCGATTCACTCTCTACTTACAGCCGACATGTTTCATTGCCTTGGTTTCTATCAGGCAATTTCTTCAGGGCAATTCACTTTAAATGCCACTGCAAGAGACACTGAATCTTGGGTGCTGTAACATAAACAAACAAAAGTGTGGTCACCTGGTATCCCTCTCTATGTTCTGCATACCAAGCTATATATCAAACCACCATGCTGTATTGGTAAATAAATGAATTCCATTATTACCCTGCATGCAGTTTTGCCTCTCATACCAGTCATGAAATATTGGCGCACATTAAATAATGTTACACTAGTTTGGCTTCCAGATTCTATTCAATTCCAGGCATAAGGGTCCGTTTACAAATGGCCGCGTTCTTCTCCCGAAGACCGGCACCCAGTATTAGAATAACCTGGGACCAATCACAGAACCCGAAAATCGGCAGCCGGGTCCCGTGTCCTCTGACACTGCGGACCAATCGTAGTGCGCGGAACGCGACCTCAGGAACCAATCAGAGAACCTGAAAACCGGCAGCCAAGTCCCGCGTCATCTAACATCGTGGACCAATCCCAGTGCGCTAAAACTCGACCCCAAAGCCGGTAAATAAGCAGAGATGCACTCGGTCGGCGTTCGAGGGTTGAGAGGACGCCGACCGCTACTCTGACACCGGTAACCTCTAGCTTAACTATATTTAGGCTGTGTACACTGCGCAAGGTAGGAGAAGGCTCCAATACTAAAATAATTGAATGCACTGTGATTTTTGGATTTCAGTAACTTTCTCTAACGGGGAGTAAGGACCATGCTCACCTAAGGGAGCTGGATTCTGAATTATCATAACTTCATGACTGGTATGAGAGGCAAAACTGCATGCAGGGTAATAATGGAATTCATTTATTTACCAATACAGCATGGTGGTTTGATATATAGCTTGGTATGCAGAACATAGAGAGGGATACCAGGTGACCACACTTTTGTTTGTTTATGTTACAGCACCCAAGATTCAGTGTCTCTTGCAGTGGCATTTAAAGTGAATTGCCCTGAAGAAATTGCCTGATAGAAACCAAGGCAATGAAACATGTCGGCTGTAAGTAGAGAGTGAATCGATAGGTAGTATTTACTCTCTCCTTTTTTAGTATATGTGTGTTCACTGTTTTGCAACAAAGAAAGGAACGAAAGTAAAGTTTATTGTCCTAGTTGCGCAGTGACTTATATGTTAAATGTTACATGTTGTTAGTTGTGTCACATATAAGTTGTGTCCACTGCACCATCCACTGTCTTTTTATTTTTGGGGTTCGAGACACGCTTTTGTTTTAGCTTGATGGCACCGATGATGAGAACAGGGCCATCCTGGTGAGTACCAACCAGGGGCCCCATTGGTGGTGCGCCCGTGAGGTGCCATCTCGCTTTTCACACATTTTTTGTTTGTGCTGTCCTGTCTGTATAGATCAGAGAGGTTGTTGTTTTAAAGAGGCAGTAGATTGAAACATCTTAGGATTATCTTGAGACTAAAGAGATCCCTTGGATAACGAATTTCGACCATGGATGTTTACAGTCCAGTAAATGAATATTGCCATAAGAACTAGGACTGGTGTTGTTGATTAGCTTACAGAGTGGAGGGCGTCCTAGTTCTGTTTGTCTTTCCCTCTAGACTCCTATTTTTGTAGTATCTAAAACTTAATGCCCTACTAAATATTTAACATAGCAAATCTTTTGCACCAGCACTGCATCACAAAAATGACACTCAATGGTACAAAACAGGCATAGAACAATCATAAATCTCTCCCTAATATTTTAAATGATTAATTCAGGATGACGATAAGATGTAGCCAATCTAAAGGTTTGTTTAGGCCCAGATCTTTGGACTGGGGTGAATGTGTGTCATTGATCCACATTTGGTCCATCACCTGTTTTGTTTATTTGAGGTGAGGCCAACACATGGTTGCAGATAAGATTTTCACTGAAAAAAACAAAGGAGAAAATACATGTGAAGGCCTACCAATGAAGTAAGTCATTATTTGAAAACCATTACATTTCTGGAAATATGCACTGCTAGTGCTTCATAAGTTGTTTTGGGTCATATTTATAAGGCATTTGAGTGTCTATTATGCTATTTTACGTTCTTCATGGTGCAAATTTCTTGTAAATACGCTCCCACCTGCGGTTGGCAAATTTAGATTTTGATTATGGGAGTTACATAGGCATGTTAATAATTTCCCAAAAATGGTGTATAACCCCAAACAACCTATGAAGCAAGGTTTATCGCAAATGCAATAACAAACGGCCGCAAAGGATGAATATCGCTGAAAAGTCAGCGATATTCATGCATTATCCAGCAAATGCTCTTAGCCATGTTATCCACCTCCCATTGGATAACATGGCTAAGAACTGCTCGCAAATGTGAAAAAAAACGGCCGCAATGCATGAATATCGCTGAAAAGTCAGCGATATTCATGCGTTTTCCAGCAAATGCTCTTAGCCATGTTATCCACTTCCCATTAAATAACATGGCTAAGAACTGCTCAGGGCCCCATGAGGAACGCTTTCCATTTAAAAAGGTAAACATAACATCAAAGACACTAAAATGCCTTCTAAATATGACCCCAAACAACCTATGAAGCTCTAACAGTACATATCCAGAAATTTAATTGATTTCAAAATTCGTTTTTAAACACAGCATATAAATCAATTGTATACCTGCATTCATGAAGAAATGACTGAAAATGTCCTTGAGACACATGAAAGTGTTTTCTGGAATGCCCTAGCACCATTTTTGGGACACTATTAACATGGCTAGGTAACTCCCATAATCAAAATCTAAATTTGCCAAGCGCAAGTGGGAGCGTATTTACAAGACACTTGCCCCATGAGGAACGCTTTCCATTTAAAAAGGTAAACATAACATCAAAGACACTAAAATGCCTTCTAAATATGACCCCAAACAACCTATGAAGCTCTAACAGTACATATCCAGAAATGTAATTGATTTCAAAATTCGTTTTTAAACACAGCATATAAATCAATTGTATACCTGTATTCAAGAGGAAAGGACTGAAAATGTCCTAGAGACACAGGAAAGCGTTTTCTTGAATGCCCTACCACCATTGTTTGGACATTATTAACATGGCTATGTAACTCCCATAATCAAAATCTAAATTTGCAAAGCACAAGTGGGAGCGTATTTACAAGACACTTGCCCCATGAGGAACACTTTCCATTTTAAAAGGAAAACATAACATCAAAGACACTCAAATGCCTTATAAATATGGCCCAAAACAACCTATGAAGCTCTAGCAGTACATATCCAGAAATGTAATTGATTTCTAAAATCGTTTATAAAAACAACATATCTGTTTCAGCTTACATAACAGACCATGGAATGGGCTCCATGTACCACAATAACTTGTGTTACTGCATGCCAGAATGCTACACCGAATATGCAATTACAATTTCTCAAAGAAACTAATTCTATTTGTATATCACTAGAGACAAAACCACATTTTAAAAACACAGCTTTCTTCATCATTTTCTCCTTAAATCATACTATTCTCTATCTAAATTAAATAAATCTTTTCTCACCTTAGCAAATATTTTTTGAGTTTTGAAAACAGTCTCAGAAATACACCAAATTGTCTTCAGCAGAAGAAAAAGGATGCACTCCAGAGGCTGCAGCTATTGAAAGCACAGAAATACAGATATTCATTTCACATATCTCTCATATTAGCCAATCATAACTCTTCCCTCACTTTTTTCAAATCAAAACCCTTCCCCCCTCTGCCCTCTCTGCCTTTTTTCCATAGCAACCACCTCCTGGAAGACCTCTCATGTTTGCAAATTCACACAACAATGTTTCAATTGACCTCTGAACTCTCAGTGCACCTGCGTATCCAGTGCAATCTTTCATTAAATGTTTCTTCCTTGACCATTCAAATTACATCTTTCAAAGAACACATCCATGCACCCTAACTTTCTGTTTTCAGAAATGGAAATGCACCAATCACTGCTAATGATTCATTAGCATTGGAAATCCACAGTTTTTTTTCTTTACAAACTCCTACTGTTTCAACTGCCCTTTCATTACCACACTTCATCTGACTGCAGAACAACCTTCTCCCACCATGTTTAAGGTCTGGATTGTTGGACATAGTTACATCCACTGGGCTCAAAGGTATGCTGAGAACAGAAATTTACCTAACCTCAATTTACAGGATGTGGAAATTAAGTGGTTGGGCCAAAGAGGATTAAAATGTCACCAATTGATTCCATTGGTGAAAACCTTTATGCATTTGCCAAAACCTGACCTGTTAATAGTGCACTGTGGAGGTAATGATTTGGGCACTTTGACAGGGGTAGGTCTGGAAATGCTTTTAAAGGACACCTTTGAGCAATTAATGGCACTTTTTCCTCAAACTGCCTTGGTATATTCCAATATATGCCAAAGACAGAAATGGAGGTGGGCCAACCAATTTTCTCCACAAATTGAGAAAGCGAGGAAGCATGTAAACAAATCTGTGTCAGCTTTCATGAGAGACCATGGAATGGGCTCTCTGTACAACAATAACTTGCGTTACTACATGCAAGATATCTACAGAGGAGATGGAGTTCACTTCTCAGATGAGGGCAACAGAATTTTCATTCTGAATTTAAGACTGTGCATTGGTACCTACTTATAAGTACCTAAATGTACCATAAACCCAAAAGCTCTTCTCAGAGCTACCCTTCATCTGATCACACACTTTTATTATTTTTTTTCTAACTTTTTTCTGTAATTTTCAACAAACTACGCTCAAAGAGCGCTATCCGGTACGCGAACTGGAAGCTAACCGCGCAAAATTTAAAAAAAAAAGTTTTTTCTTCGCACATATAGTCCTCCTCAGCCACCCTCAGAAAACGTAGGGGGGCAAAATACTTGTACCATGCCCCCTTCTACCCATTCAGAACATTATTTACCCTCCATTTTATACCTTGATTCGACCGAAACACAAAATGGTGGACTCCCGTTACGCTCCTAGTTTGCGGACCGGACCGCTTTCCGGGAAGCGGTCAAAAAAAAAGGTGGGAAAGTAATTTACAGAAAAACGACTACAGACACTCTCACCAAATATAAATTAGCTCATACTACATAACAATCCCTTTCATTCTCACAAATTTGATTGAAATTTCATTTAGCCTGTAGACCTCTCCAAGTACCGTGAGGTAAATTACTTCACAAAACACATCTGAACTGTTGGAATTGACAACCAATGAAAATGTTACTTTCATTTTCTACTTTTATTACCTGACATTTGATTGGTTATATACTTGAATATATATAAAGGAAGAGAAGAAAACACAGCCATTTTGACTACTACTTCTTGTTGTACCTCACATTTCAATAGCTTCCAAAAACTTCAACTTCTTTGTGAAGGTAAGTTATATTTTTTAAAAATGAAATATATTGTGCACTATAACTTAATATAGTAGACTTTTTCTGCTAGATATACACTATCCCTCTGTAGTAGTAATGTATTTAGATAGACTTCTCTGTTATAGTTATGAATGGAGTTAGGCTTGTCTTGGTTAAATCACATACACTTTTTTATAGTCCTATTTCCACTCTGATACTATACACTGCCAAAAGATAAATACACTGATAAAAACTGCCTATCTAAAATTAATCCCAACAGTGCCCTATCTCTACTAATATATTTTTTTTTAATCCAAATTTCAGGCAAAATGGAAGGCGAAAACCAAGTTTCTTTTGAAATGGACCTGCAAGAGAGCAGCCAGGAATTGATTGAACAAATTGACATGGAATTTATGGATGAAAGCTTGGATAATGAACTGCTGCAATGTGTCCAAGCAGTAGATGCCCTCCTTGCAAATGAGGACATTTTACAACCTCACAGATTGCAAACAATATTTCAAGAAAATAATGACATTTCAGACACTGAAATGTTAGAAAGTTTAATAAATTATGAAAAACAATCAAAATAAAAAAAAAATTAAAAATAAAGAAAACAAAAAAACCAACAAAAACAACAAACAATTAACATACAGTCTTTGAAAAGTGTATCATTCTATTATCCTTATAGTACGCTGCCTAGAACGCTTTCCGGTTCGCGTACTAGGCGCTCATCGCGAAAAAAAAAAAAGAAAATAGTTTTTTTGACCCTGCTGGGCCCTTTTAAAACCTCCACATAAAACCTAGGGGGTCAGGGAGGATCTACTATGCCCCCTTATGGAAATTTCCCCCTTTGTTTTGGCCTCCTCTTGTCTCTCGATCCTACCGAGAGACAAGATGGCGGCTGCACCGGACTGTTTAGAATGTTGACAGACACCGAAGAGCCAATCAGCTTTCCGTGCGCAAAGTTCCGTTACGCGAAAAGTACGCGAACCGGATCGCTGCCCGGAGCGCTGTTACAGATATATATCTTGATTTAAACGTTAATTTCTCAAAATCCACTGAAGCACATATATTGAGACCTAGCAAAGGCACATCGGGCTAACAGTCCCTACAATTTTGCCAAGTTTCGTGTAAATCCATTCAGCCGTTCGGGCTAAAAGTGAGTCCAACCGCCCTATGGAAATTAACATGGGAAAAACGCGTTTTGGGACCCCCCTTTTTTCTCGGCCCCCCCTTGACGAACCCCCCCCAAATTTCCAGGAGCTGCTCAGAAACAAAATGTGCAATTTTCCTGAAATTTCAGCCGATTCCGTCCACAAACGCCAAAGTTATTAGACATAGAATTTTCAGAAATCCCATAGGGAAAAAATCCTAACGATATATACCTACTGGCGACCGCCAGTAGGTAATATATATATATATATATATATATATATATATATATATATATATATATATATATATATATATATAGACACATATACACCTATAAGTCACTCCTATGGCAGGTCTTGACAATCCTGGAGGCAGATTGCTTGTTTTTATGTGAGAGGGTACTCTAGCATGAGCTTAGCCCCTCTGCAGCTTTCAGAACCGCTTAGCCCCTCTGCAGCTTTCAGAACCATCTCCTTATAGCTGTTCTATGATATAACCGTACCATATACTCTTAAGTGCATTATAATCCTCGCAGTTAATGCTAACTTTGGTTTGGCTTTATCAAAACATGTCATGTAAGGTGTCAACCACTTTGGAATACTACCCCCCTGCCAGTCCTGTCGGCGGGGGCAGCATACCACTCATCTAGAGGGAGAAGACATGTAGTTACTGGTAAACCCGGTTAAAGTTAAAGAGAGCCTCAGCATCACAAAATTGATGCTGTTGCCACAGACACGAGTCTGCCCTCCTGCTGCTGGACCAAACTCTGGCAGGGGAGGCTTGGACAATAGGTTTCCTGTCCATGGAGGTGCTGGCACCTTCCCAGACAGGCTTTTGTATATTGGGGCAGGGAGGGCTGCATTCAGTGAATGCTTTCCAGACACTACCTGGGGCGCAGTAGGTTCTCCATGCATTTCCCAGCTCTGGCATGAAACTGGACAAAGGGAAAGGGGTGTAACCACCCCCTTCCCAGGTCCACCCATAGGAGGGACCTTAAAGGTAGTCCAGCCCCTAAACCTAGTATAAGTATAGGAACCCAGTCCCTAGGACTTTAGATTACCCTGGATAAAACTCTGATACATAAATCCTGGACTTTCGACATTCCATTTCGACTGGACGATGGAAGACATCTCCCTTGTGGTCAAGAAGTGACCACCCTGTTCAAACAGGCACCAACAGCAACTTTGCCGGTATGCATTGTCGAGGCTCCCACTGGATCCCGAAGGCTCTGCGACATGGGACATGGACTTCCAGACATCTCTGACGCTGCTCGACGTTCCCAGCAAAGCTGAGACCCGTGGCGGACACGAGAGACGTGGGACCAGAACTCCTGGAGATCCTGCATATTGCTAACTGCTTCGACTCCCGAGGTAACTCGCAGTTGTGCATTGGGGTGCTTGAAGCCTCAGCCCAAGCACCATTTGCACCAAAGCTCAAAGCCCCACACTCCACGAGTGTCCCGTGGGTCCAGCTGTTGCATTTCAGCTTGACGCGTCTTCCAGGTTCCTAGTCCATTGGCTAGTGAGCCCCCTGAAGACTTACTTTTAAATCTAACTTGCTTTCCTGGTTGCTCCAGGCTTGGTCCAGCTTCCGTACAAAGGAGAAGCGCCACAGACCTTGCTGGTCTGCACCGAAGCACATCTGGACATCCTGGGTTGATTGCGTTTACCAAGGCTTGTTGGGTCCAATCCGAATACCGACACTGCAGTCAACTAGATCCTTTGTGGGACAGCTCGAATCCAGCTCCTGGTTGTCGTCGACACCTCCTGGACCTCGTGGCTGAAGAGACTAACTTCACCTTTTCACCTGAAATCACCCGACATTGGCTGGCAGCTTTCCATCGCCATTCTGGTCACTGGCAAGAGACCCAGACTCTGTCCCTTCTGCTTTCAGGTTCTTCAGATCTTCGATCCACCCTTAGATCCACCCGGATACTTTTCCTCTGGTCGCTTGCAGCAATTCTTTGCAGCTCTCCATTGAAATCGACGACGACACCTGACATCAAAAGACACCTATGCACCCGGCTTCCGTGGGTGAGGTAACACGAGTACTCTGGTAGTCTCGAGGGTATTGGCCCTCCTAGTGTCTAAGTGTAAAAGGGTTTCATCGTAGTCCATCCGGAAGTATCCTTAAATTGTAAAATTGTAACTTGTTCGTTTCCCATAGACAGTCAACGGTAACCCGCGGCTGTGTTTAGACACTGCATGCGTCTCCCTTTGGCCTCCTACTCCCTAACCCTTGGTTGTTCCTAGAAGCCCCAGCGGTTCACCAGGCCCTGGGCCTGCTTTCTATCTCAGACGTGGTTCTTATACCACTATTTTAGTATACGGTTTGTGAGGTCCCTAGGGCAAAACGTATACTGTGCAACTTATCGTATGCTAATTAAGATTCTTGTATTCTACTTTTACCGTTGACCTCATAAAGAGTGCAGAGGGGTTGTGTTTAGAATAAATACATATATTTTTGATATATACCTTGTGTGGTGTCCTTTCATTTGGTACCCAATGGATTATAATTGGTAAAACAACTTGCTTAATACGCTCTCTGAAGTCTTAGCCTGATGACTGCTGGTCCATGCTACCACTAGGATAGCTTTCTATAAGGTTGACTTTACAACCACTATCAATAAGGGTTGATTAGACCGGTGCAAGGTGCCCACTAGAACTAGTGGACATCATATTCCAGGCTAACTTCTCACAGACAGCATATACCAACCCACCTTCTCACAATAGGGCCTCCATCCTGTATCTGGGAGCAATGTCTTATATCGTTGGACTCAGGAGAGATCTGTGTCTCCGGATTTGTTCAACGGTGGGGTCGAGGAGCCCCTCTGAGATGTCTCCCCGCCTGGTTCGAGCTCCTGTGACAGTCCGCACTGTCTCCGCTTCTGCAGGAAATGCAGATGTGCTCCTCGCCATCAGTCCCAGTGATACAGATGGTTTTGGTCTGGTGTTGCGCCACCCCGAGACCGGGTGCACCACCACTGTGGCTTCGGTGACTTACTCCATGTGGTGCTGGTAGTGTATCTCATCAGGAAACGGCAATCATGTTATTCAGGCCAAGGGGCCATTCTGCTGTGGCCCACATCCATGCCTCCTCTGGGGTGTTGAAAAAGAGGCTTTTTTTTGTCCTCATACACAATTAAATCTTGCCAGAGTAGCTTGATTACCTCGGCTATCCCTCCTGTCAGATGGGAACAGAGCGAGAGCTCTTATTTTAATGGTATGCACTTTACACAGTACCTCTCGTATTTTGTCCGTTCTTTTCTTCTATCTGTGAACCCCAGAACTGACCCGAGTGGTGAAGTAATTCCATGTAGAGGCATTATCATTGGACAAACATTCCCCTAATTCAAAGATTATCCATCCATTCTATACATGGTGTCCAAAAAGCCCTCTTCTTGTTATTATCTTTACGTGTGGCTATATATAATTTCATTACGTATTTTATAGAGTTAAGCCAATCTAGATAAGTCGTGGGGGGGTACATTTGATCCAACATTTACAAATGTATCTATGCGCTAATAGGATGAGATCAAAACATAACTTATTAATATTTAACATAAACAAATTATAATTCGGAAAAATGCCAAAGAATGTTAAGGAAATGCTCACCTGGATATCAAACCCAAATATATCTTCCATACCTTTATTACCAGACCCCAGAATTGTTGTAAGCTAGGGCAGCTTATGAACATAAGCTCATCATTAGCTTTATCCTTCTGGCATTTTGGACAGCATGGAATAGCACCTTTTACAAACTTAGATCATTTAAGACGAGACCAATATACTCTGTGAAGAGAAAAGTGGCTTTTGTTGTTGAGGATTACCTTGAGCAGGGAATAGGAGCCGGTAGGATAAGTGAAGTGCCCATAGTTTCTGCTTTTCCATGGTATAGGCTCGCCTCTGTGCTTGCACTTCTTTCGTATAGTCTGCATAAGACTTACGTCTTGGTAGGACTGCATGTGCATGCACACATGCACAGTTCTTGCAAGACATAAGTCTGATGAAGGGGTTTGCGAGAGAGAGACCACGGTGAGGAGGAGGAGGGCAGCCCGTAGACGCCACAGCAGAGGTGAGTGCTTTTTTAAAAAACTTTTTGTAACATATTTTTTATTAGGGAGGGTGGAGGCGGGGAGTGGAGCAGAGTTTTTCCCCAACTCTGTGGAATTCTACATAGTGGCACTACACCAGCTCCTCCTGGGGTTAAAAATAATACGAATCACACACAATGAATGTGGGAAATCCAGGATCCGTATTCTCCAGTGGCAGTATTAGAGCCCTAAGTTCAGCCAATTGCGTAGTGCAGTGACCATGTGACTGTGTGTAGATTTTCTTGGGATGGAATTCTCCATCCTGCATGTGCCCCTTTACTAAAGCACACTCTGCTGAATATTGGTGGTTCGCCCCTATGGCAGGCTGTACAGTAACAACAGTATATATGATGGAATCATACTGAGCTAGAGGCATTATTTAATTAGGCAGAGGATATTCATGTTCATATTGCAGAAAGGCTTGTGTTTGTAGTTTAGAGTCAAATTAGTAGTTTACATCTGTTGCGGTGAGTGAGTTAGCCCATTGAATCCAATGTAGATGTAATGCTTTTACGTTTAGAATTCATGGTCCTGTGATGACCTCTAAGGTTGGCACAGGGGTCACAACAATAATTTGTTTTCTCTGAGCCAGGGCCCTCTCCTTGACCACAAGTCTGTACCACTGTCTGTATTTTTTCTGTCACTGCAAAACGCATTTCTGCATTGGTCTATAAATGTGATTTCTATGCAATCGGTACAGTGCCACCTTCATTGAATGTAAGGTAGGTGTACCCTGATGCGCCCGTAATTACACGGATCACCAGGTTTGTTGTGTTTACACATGTGTGTAAGTGTTTTGAAGCTAGCATGTCCGCTTGTACTATATGTAATATGTGTATGTCTTCAGTAGTCCAGTGTGTGCTTGAGAAATCTGGACAAATCAGGTTGTAAATTGGTTTAACCCATTCTGCGTAGTATGGAATGTAGTTTCTGCCAAAATGTAGAAATCCCAATATGGATTGTAACCACTTTAACCTACTAGTGCAAACTTCTCTAAGAAATGTGTTGCACAGCTTTTGCCTTCACTTGACAGCTCTTGTGTCAGAAACAGGACATTGAGGTGGACAATGTTTGATTTTTTTTAAAGTTGAATTTGTAGACAATGTGCAAAAATCCCAGAATTATGCGATCCATTCATGTCAAGCCCCTTCCCTACTCTATCGCTGGTACCTTAGACAGGGTACCTGCACCCTATTCTTCGTCCATGAAGTCCATCCCTACTAATGATCTACACACCTTATTCTTCATCCCCACTAATCTGACTTTCCCTTGGTGCACTGTTCCTCCGTTGGGTGGATTTTGTACTTTGTCACTACAGGTACAGAGGGGTCAGGGTAAAAAAGGGGGTCAGACTCAAGAGGACCAGGGGGCAGAGGCTCAAACTCAGGTGAGACCACAGGCTGGGTTCAATTGGGCTGGGACTCAAGCACAGGTGAACCAATAGGCTGGGGCTCCTAGATAGCCCCTCTTTCTTTTGTATTTCGGTGGTACTGCCTAGTCCAGCACTTCTTTGCTCTGCCGCTCCACCTCAATCCTATTTAGATGGATGGTCCATAAAGAACAGCCAGGCTGTGCCCGGACTTTTTAGTGGATAGGATACGAACTTTCAGTTAACTGGCAAGGATAAAACTTTATATAATTTTTCTTTTGATGCCTCTCAACATTAAATAGTGGAAAAGGCCTCAATCCATTTGCTAAACTCTTAAAGAACAATCAGAACATCCTATGAATTACTGTAGGAAGGTGGCTACCTGACTATGGTAACCCCAGATTTTTTGCGTTGTGTTTAGCTGGTTTTCGACTTAGTTGGCCTGGTTCCCTGCTAATCAGGGCCCCAGGCTATCTGCTCTCTCTGTAAAATGGATTCCATGTACCCTAGGTGCATAACTAAATTGGCTTGGGTCACCTTATCAGCCCCTGTACAAAGCACTATAGGTGCCCAGGGCATAGGTGCATCCAAGGCCTACCAGGGGCTGCAGCATATCTTTTGCCACCCCTGGCTGGCTATCCAAAATTGACACAACTGGCTGATCACTCAGCTGGGGCAAGGTGGTGTAATCATCCCTTGCTTAGATATAGTATGCCTATATCTAAACCTAACTGGACACATATACACCTATAAGTCACTCCTATGGCAGGCCTTAACAATCCTGGAGGCAGAGTGCTTGGTTCTATGTGAGATGGTGCTCTAGCATGAGCTGAGCCTGCCTGCAGCTGTCGGGACCAATTCCCTAAGCTGTTCCGGGATATTGCCATACCATATACTATTAAGTGCATTATAATCCATTGCGGTTATATGTTAACTTTGGTTTGGCTTTATCAAAACATGTCGTGTAAGGTGTCATACGATTTAGAATACTATCCCCTCAACAGTCCTGTCGACAGGGATAGCATTCCACCCTTCTAGAGGGAGAAGACATGTTACTTTGCTAAAACGCGGTTGATTTTAAAGGAGCCTCAGCATCACAAAATGGACGCTTCTGCCACAGACACAAGTCTGACCTCCTGCTGCTGACCGAAACTCAGCCAAGGAGGCCTGGACAGAGGGTTTCCTGTCACAGGGAGGTGTCACACCACCCCAAACAGGAGATAGTGTATTATAGCAGGGAGGTTTGAAAGAAACCAGACAGTGCCTGGGGAGCACAAGGCTTCCCCTTGCATAATCCAGTCAAACCGGTTCTGGGGCATACCAGCCCCAGTCCCAGCGCGACCCTGGACAAAGGGAAAGGGGTGTAACCACCCCCTTCCTGGGTCCCACTCATAGGAGGGACCTAGCAGGTAATCCAGTCCACCAGATTGGTGTAAGAGTGGGAGCAATGCCCAAGCATTCAGATTATCCTGACTGAAACTTATGAAACAAAACTCTGGACCCTTCGACATCCTACTCGATGTAGAAGACTGAATAATCTCCCTTGTGGTCAATGAGTGACCACCCTTTGCAAACATGCACCATCAAGCACCTCAATGTTTGCTTTGTTGCAGTTCCTGCCAAAACTCGAGCAACAGAGTTCAACAAGACCAAACGTGCCTGCCTTTTAACAGCCTGATCCACAGTCCCTGCAGAGCTGAGACCCGTGGAGGCGACCGGAAGCTTGGGGCCTGCCATCTTGTAAAGACCACGAGACGCTGACCGTGCAGGCCGCGAGTGACCCTCGAAGCTGTGCATTGGGATTTAAGAAGCCCCAGTCCTGAGCCTCTCTTGCACCGAAGATCACCCCTCTACACTCACTGAGTGCTGCGTGGGACCCTTCTGCATCTTTTGGCTCAATGCATTGGCCCGGTCACTTGCCCGTTGGCTTGTGGCCCCTGTGCCAACGAACTTTGAAATCTAACTTGTGAATCTGATTGCTCTAGACTTGCACTCACTCCTCTGAAAAGGAGCACCCACTCTGACCCTCCTGGTCCGAGTATTAAGCCATCTTCGAATCCTGCGCGGGTTGCACTTGCCAAGGGTTGTTTGCTCCAATCCGGAAGCCGACACCGCCAACAGTGAGAGCCTTTGTGGGACAGCTTGTGATCCACTCCTGGACATCCTCGGTGTCCCAGAGTCCACGTGGCAGTGGAGAGGAGCTTCACAACAGCGACCTGAAAGCGCCCGACATTGCCTGGTTCCTTCCTGGTTCCACCCTGGTCACTGTTGAGTGACCCAGACTCTGTCCTCTCTGCTTTCAGATCATCTTTATCTTCGATCCACCCTTGGATCACACCAGACACTTCTCGTCTCGACGCCTGCAGCATCTTCAGCTCTAAGCACCATCAACCAGCGTGACAAAACCCGACACTACTTCGCACCTGTGCACCCGCTTCCTGTGGGTGAGGTAACTCAGCAACACCGGTGTTCCTACACTGGTACACACCTATAGTGTATGTGTCTAAAGTTTCATCCTGCTAGGTTAAGCGGAAGTCTCCTTTAACTGTAACTTTATATATTTTACACACCATTGACATTGCATTGGTGTGCTTTAAGCGCTGCACCCGAATCCCGCGGGCTTTTCCCGACTTCAGCATTGCTAGTCCCGACTGCTCCCAGCGATTCCTTAGGCCCTAGGCCTAACCACTGTTCATTTGGTATCTCTTATACCACTTTTTTAATATATGGTTTGCGTGGCCCCTGGGCCTCATCCATAATTGTGCAACTTTCATATGTTTAACTGTGCTTTTGTATAAACGCTTGTGCCTCTGCACTCATAAAGAGCACAGAGGATTATTCTAGTAATAAATACATATATTTTTATAATATATAACTTGTGTGGTGTCCTTTTATTTGATATTGCAGGATTGTGATTGGTAAAACAGCTCGCTTAACACGACCTCTTGAGTTAAGCCTTTAAGGCTGCTTAGTCCATGCTACCATTAGGATAACTTCTCTAATAAGGTTGACTTACAACCCGACATCATAAGGGTTGTTTGGACTGATACAAGGTGCCCCCAGAATTGGAGACATCATATATCAGGCCAACTTCTCACAATTACTAGATCTATCTATTCCTATATTATTCATCTGAAGAACCTAAAAGAAAATGTGTGGTGCGAAATTATCGGGAGCATCATGTGCACCATACAGTGCACAGGCTGAGCAATATCTCATCATGACCACAGGAAATACATATGCACCTGGCAACATTCTTTTTCCTTTCCTGGCCTATCAATACACAATCCCTTGTCCTTTCAATTGTGCTATACTTTCTACATGACTTCCGGTGCCCATTCAGCAGGTTCTATTACAAACATTATTTTCATTTTCAGTCTAATCAATTTCCTTAGTTGTCTGTTCTGCAAACATTATCCATTCCCACATCATCTGGTATTTTCTGGTAGGCACTACCCTTACTTGCAATTCACAAACCAGTTAGTCAGGTTAACTAATAAGGGACTTGTGCTGTCTCTGCAACTGTATGTAGTGTTGTAGTTATATGAGCAATAGGGGTGGTGCCACCGGGATATTTAAACAGGAGCCATCAACCTATAGTTCCCCTTGAGGATCAGATAAGGGAATATCAGTCTAGTCTACCTGTCCTTTCATCTACATTTCAAAGCTAATTCCATCAATTTTACAGAAGGGAGGGGCAGTAACATGGTTGGCTTTAAGGTGATACATTGTTAATCATGGCAATTAAAAAAAAAGATGTTGTGAACAGTGTTATTTTTGCACTGGTGAGGTGGTGTGTCTCTATTTATTCAAGGGCATGTTTACAGCATGTAGTACCATATCTGTGAAATTAGTGGCTAAAGCGAGACCAGCCGATTGTCTTATGGAAATGGCCATCGTCATGCCTGTTCCTAGACAGCTCGGGAGGGCTGTTGTGATAGCATCAAAGACAGAAAGTGCACAACAAACCGTCTTGTGTACTTACAACACAAAAACAGCACAAAACAATATATGTACCAAGCACAGAAGCCAAAGGAAAACGCAGTTTGTTAGTTGCCCAAGTGTTAGACATTGAGTAAAGACTTATGCACCCCATGCACAACATTTAAATTTTTAGTACGCCAAGAAGCTCCAGATTCCTCAGAAGCGGTCGCTCCTCCTCACGCTGCTCCCTGACCTACATGCCAGACGGGAATCGTTACCACTAAACCACTGCATTGAACACACATAAAATATTTATTTATTAATCACCCTCGTGCGCCAGATCGCTTATACTAATTAGCATATTACCGTAGCGCTAGTCTCCCATAGCGCGCTGCAACGCTCTTGCTATTTGTGCTGCCTGTATTGAATTGTATTGTGCCTGATTGTGTCTTTTTCATCGCGTTTTCACACTTTTTGTTCCCCAACCCGGTATCGCTTTTGGCTTACTGCCATTTTGTTTAGATTGTTGTTGTTGTTTTGCCTTCCCTCCCCGACTCTCCACCCCACCTCCCGCCTCCCAGCTGCTCCTCCCTCCCACAGATCATCAGGCTCCGCTCTTCCGATAGCTCTCTGTGACTGTCCTGATTCCTCAGAAGCTGTCGCTCCTCCTCACGCTGCTCCCTGACCTACATGCCAGACGGGTATCGTTACCACTAGACCACTGCATTGAACACGCATAAAATATTTATTTATTAATCACCCTTGTGCGCCAGATCGCTTATACTAATTAGCATATTACCGTAGCGCTAGTCTCCCATAGCGCGCTGCAACGCTCTTGCTATTTGTGCTGCCTGTATTGAATTGTATTGTGCCTGATTGTGTCTTTTCATCGCGTTTTCACACTTCTTGTTCCCCAACCCGGTATCGCTTTTGGCTTACTGCCATTTTTTTAGATTGTTGTTGTTGTTTTGCCTTCCCTCCCCGACTCTCCACCCCGCCTCCCGCCTCCCAGCTGCTCCTCCCTCCACAGATCGTCAGGCTCCGCTCTTCCGATAGCTCTCTGTGACCGTCCTGATTCCTCAGAAGCGGTCGCTCCTCCTCACGCTGCTCCCTGACCTACATGCCAGACGGGTATCGTTACCACTGGACCACTGCATTGAACACGCATAAAATATTTATTTATTAATCACCCTCGTGCGCCAGATCGCTTATACTAATTAGCATATTACCGTAGCGCTAGTCTCACATAGTGCGCTTCAACGCTCTTGCTATTTGTGCTGCCTGTATTGAATTGTATTGTGCCTGATTGTGTCTTTTTCATCGCGTTTTCACACTTTTTGTTCCCCAACCCGGTATCGCTTTTGGCTTACTGCCATTTTGTTTAGATTGTTGTTGTTGTTTTGCCTTCCCTCCCCGACTCTCCACCCCGCCTCCCAGCTGCTCCTCATTCGCCCCTCCCCTCCACTTTCCGCATATGACAGATGCATTTGCGTGCAGCGTTCACGCGCAGCGGTCGCGCCCCATGCGCGCCGAAGGCGCGCCAAAGGTAAGCCCGTCTACGCCCGTCCGCGCCTGGCCCGCACCCAGCGCCAGACCCCCTGGTCCTCGCAAAACCCACTCCTCCTGCATAACATATGATGCCGCTACTCTCCTTGCCCTTAACCCCGGACGCACCCCACAATGCTGCGTAGCTACCCCAGGACACACCCACGGACCATTTGCCTGCCACTCCTGCAAGTTCGCCTGCATCAGGACCCATGCCAAATCCTCCCCCTCCAAACACAATTCTGACTCCAACCACCTGAAGTGTATCCTGCTGAACACCCGATCGATCCACAAACATGCCACTGAACTCTGGGACCTACTCGACACTACATCACCGGACGTCGCCTTCCTTACAGAAACCTGGATGAACACCTCATCAGCGCCCGACATCGCCATAGCCATCCCGGACACCTACAAGATCATCCGAAAAGACCGCATGAACCAAACAGGAGGAGGCATCGCCATCTTCCAAAAGAACACCATCCGAATCTCGACCAACTCCGACGATAACCTTGCAACCGCCGAACACCTTCACTTCCAGATCCACACCGACCCCAGGACCACACTTAGAGGCACCCTCATCTACAGACCACCAGGTACCCGCACACAATTTAACGAAGACATCACTGACTTCATCAGCCCACATGCCCTCACCTCCGAGAACTACATTTTACTGGGAGACCTCAACTTCCACCTGGAAAAGAATAACGACAGCAACACCACCACCACCCTTCTGGACAACATGGCCAATCTCGGACTCAAACAACTTGTCGACACCCCCACCCACTTAGCCGGACACACGCTCGACCCTATCTTCACATCCAGCAAATACATCTCCTTTGAACACACCACAGCTCTCCATTGGACTGACCACAGCTGCATTCACTTCAGCTACAAAAAGACCACGACCCACATCCCAGCACAACCTATTCCTCGAAGAAACTGGAACAAAATCACCACCGACCAGCTCTTCACATCCCTTAACCAAAACCCTCCCACCTTATCATCGGACCCAGACCAAGCTGCCATCAAATTCACACAATGGATCACCCACAGCGCTGACGAATTAGCACCCTTGAAAAACTACCTGATCAAACAAGGTAACAAAAAGGCCCTCTGGTTCAACGATGACCTTAAAAAATCCAAGAAGTTATGTCGTACCCTCGAGAAAACTTGGAGAAAAAACCCAACCACTGACAACCTGACCACCTTCAAAGACGCAACCCGCAAACACCACCAATTGATCCGATCGACCAAGAAATTAACATTCAAAGATCGTCTCGACAACAACGCCCAAAACAGCAAGGAACTATTTAACATCGTCAAAGAATTCACCAACCCCACCGCCGGCACCAACGACATCACTCCCTCCCAAGACCTCTGCGACTCTCTATCCTCTTTCTTCCACAACAAAATCTCTGACATCCATAACAGCTTTAAAAACCTGTCCGAAGAACAACCCAATCCACCCACCCCAGAACTAAAACAGCACTCTCACAACCTTTGCGCCTGGAACCCAATCACCACTGAAGACACCATCCGACTGATGAACTCCATCCACTCAGGATCACCAACTGACCCTTGCCCCCACCACATCTTCAACAAGCAAACTCCATCATCGCACCCCATCTCCGCGATGTCATCAACTGCTCCCTCAATTCCGCTACCTTCCCAGATAGCTGGAAACATGCCGAATTCAGCGCCCTTCTGAAGAAACCCACAGCGGACCCCTCTGAGCTTAAGAACTACCGCCCCATCTCTCTCCTCCCCTTCCCGGCCAAAGTCATCGAGAAAGCCGTCAATAGCCAGCTCGCCGCCTTCCGTGAATCCAACAATTCACTCGACCCCTCACAGTCCGGCTTCTGAGCCAAACACAGCACCGAGACCGCACTCATCGCTGCTACGGATGACATCCGAACGCTACTGGACTGTGGAGAATCAGTTGCCCTCATCCTACTTGACCTCTCCGCCGCCTTCGACACAGTCTGTCATAACACCCTCATACAACGCCTCAGCAACTTCGGAATACAAGGAAAAGCGTTGGACTGGATCATCTCGTTCTTCGCTGGAAGAACTCAGCGAGTCCGCCTCCCCAATTCAAATCAGAGGCCACCGAAGTCATCTGCGGCGTACCACAAGGATCATCACTCAGTCCCACCCTCTTCAACGTGTACATGAGCCCCCTCGCAACCATCGCGTGACAACACAACCTCAACATCATCTCCTACGCAGACGATACCCAACTAATCCTCTCCCTCACCAAAGACCCCAACACCGCCAAAACCAATCTACACGAAGGAATGAAAGAAGTAGCCGAATGGATGAAGAACAGCCGTTTAAAACTAAATTCTGACAAAACGGAAGTCCTCATCTTAGGACCGTCCCCCTCTGCATGGGACGACTCATGGTGGCCATCGGCCCTGGGCACAGCACCCATACCAATGGACCATGCACGTAACCTGGGCTTCATCCTAGACTCCTCCCTCTCGATGACCAGAACGCCGTCTCATCATCATGCTTCAACATACTACGCATGCTCAAAAAAATCTTCCGCTGGATCCCCACCGAAACAAGAAAAACAGTCACCCACGCACTAGTCACTAGCCGACTAGATTATGGAAACACCCTTTACGCCGGAACCACAGCCAAACTACAGAAAAAACTCAAATGTATCCAAAACGCCTCAGCCAGACTCATACTGGACATCCCCCGTCAAGCCCACATTTCCAGTCACCTAAAAGACCTCCACTGGCTTCCCGTCAACAAGAGAGTAACGTTCCGTCTCCTCACCCACGCACACAAGGCCCTCTACGCCCTAGGACCAGAATGCCTCAACAAACGACTGTCCTTCTACACACCCACCCGCCAACTACGCTCATCTAATCAAGCCCTCGCTGCAATTCCACGCATCAATAGATCCACCATGGGAGGAAGATCTTTCTCCTACTTAGCGGCCAAAACCTGGAATTCCCTCCCCACTCACCTCCGCCTTACACAGAACCATCTCTCCTTTAGAAAGCAGCTAAAAATCTGGCTATTCGATAAGTAATGAACCCACCCTCCCCAAGCGCCTTGAGACCCTCTGGGTGAGTAGTGCGCTATACAAATTACTGAACTTGAACTTGAAGCTAATCTCCTACCCCCTTTGACAGTAGGTGACCTAAGCAGGTGACCTTCTGTCAACAATACTTACCCTTTGTTAAAGGCATACTCCCTGGCCAATCAAAGCTGAATGCAAGAACTATTTGTTAGAAATGGCGTCTCCTGTTGGCAGAGGTAGGCACCTTTGTCCAAATAGGGACCCTTCCTTCCGGTCAGGGTAAGGGGATACACACTTTAGATAACCCCTGCTCACCTTGACACAAACAGTCAGGCTTATCCCAAAGGTTAATGTATAAGTGTCTCCAACACTCACAGTAACACAGTGAAAGCACCACAAAAGGACACCACACCAAATGCACACCCCCTTTCTCTGTCACACTGAAACAAGACAGTCAATCCACAAAAAGACAGAAGCACACAGAAAAGTTGGACAAGATAATAGCCACTTTCTAAAAGTGTTTGCGTTCAAACACAGACTTTAAAACCATCTTTACTAAAAGATGTGTTATCAGATTCTGAGTTCAAGGGTACCACATTCCTATTTTCTATCTTATCCCTATGAAAGATATACTTGTGAAATGTTACAAATATTCCCCATTCTGTCCTATCGGCAGGACAGCCCTTCAATAGTGAAAAAGGAAAATGGCAGCATTTCACCACCAGGACAAGCCACACACACCAGCACTAATTCCACCACTCACACACACCACACTCTGTCCCAGAGGAAGTACTCTGGGCCCACCATAGGGGTGCCCTATGTACAAACTGCACACAGGCACTGCGGTGGAAGGCCCGAGACATCTTTTCCGGGCCACTCATTTGGGCGGCGCAATCAGCGCCGCAAGGCCCACCAGTAGCACCTAATCCACCAGCCCTGGAACACCCAGCACACTTCACTAGGAACAACTGGCAAAACATCTGCAAATCAGGGAGAACCAAGTACAATATCATGTTACACTGGTAGCACCTGCACTGTGACACTGACCAGCAGAGGCAAAATGTCCTAAACATCTAAGCCAGCAAAAATGAAATCCAGCACAGCATCAAAAACATAGGAGGTAGAGGAAAGAAGTCAGGACAAACCATGCTAAGGATGCCATGTCTAACACTCCTTAACTATACCGTCCCTACAACTTTGCTATCTGTCTGAAACTTTGAGCAAATAACTACCCCTCTTTTCTTTTAAATATTTTATAGATCCTCTGTCTTTCTGCATATTCCTAAGAAGTTCAGCGGAGCCTATGACTCCAACTAGTCAATGTGAATTCCGGACAAAGACCTATTATTGAAATAAATAATCCTGCCAAAGAATGTCTTTTAGATCTGTAATAGAAAAACATTGAGCAGCAGAAAGAACCATTAGCAGAAGCATAGCAATGTCTAAATCAGAAGAATGTAAGTAAAACATGTTTTCATGAACTTCACACCAATCAGTCACAAAATTGCAAACACAATCAAAATAATGGGACTATTAATATTTACCAGTCTTCTCTTCACCAACACCTTTCTCAACCAAATCCTGTATCATACACAAAAATGCTTGTGAAATCTGTAAGAATCCCAGGTCAACATTGCCTGTTACCCACAAAGTGGACGGCACACCGCAAAACTCGGGGGGGGGGGGGCACAAACACTATTCACTACTTACATTAAGGCCCATTATCAGACATTCACTTGTCTGAGAGCAGTAATAGTAGGATGCCAAACCCATCACATGCTCACCACAACTAAACATGAACTGAAACGGAAAATTCATTTTGAAAAGGACCAATAATCAGAGCAAGAGAGTGCTAAACATGTGCTACAACTAATGCGTCTGAAAACACCCACCAAAACATTCATATCACTGTGCTATGTTAAATATTAACTGAAAGTGGCAATGTAGACCAAATACTTCCAAATGTCTACAACCAAATCGCTATTGTAAAAACACAGAACAAAGAACAAATCTGTAAACAATCAAATCCTCTTTTTAAGACACAAATCCTGCCCACTAGAATCTAGAAACACCTTCACTCTCAGAAAGAGAAACAACAGCTCAATCATGCTCACACAAAGCATATTGTACACACAGTACCCCTGAAAGGGAGAAAACCCTGTTTTCTATGGAAAATGAGCCAATCAGGGAAAGAAAGTGCTCCTGAAAATATAATGTAAGGGGGTGTTTAACATATAGCTTGATCATTTTTTAATAATTGCAAAATCTCCCATAACGAAGATTAAATGCATAGAACAAGTGAAAACTCTACAATGCCTGTTAGTCAAAACATAGAACTTAGACTGCTAGCATCTAGTTTTGTCCGCATTCCACACTTCGTATCACAGCAGTCTGATTGTGCTCACTAACTGCTCAATCCCCCCTCCCTCTTTTTTTCCTTTTCAGAAACTCGAGTAGAAAGAGGAAAAAAAATAGGTGCCTGCCTGCATGCCTCTCTTTCACAGAGAGATCGAACAGAGAACAGCTACAGACATTCTGTTCTTATCTCAAGGCTAAACAGCAACCCTTTCAATGCTACTGAATCACAAGCGTGTATTTCATGTTTCCTACTGCACTTTTAAAATGTGTGTCTGTTCAGCACAAATATACACCACCTTGAATGTTCACAATACATTTTTCAAATTAAATGCACATTCTGTAATTCGGTCAAATCTACCTTCAACCCACTCAAATCGATCATGAATTAATTAATTGGGCATCATCAGACGGAAACATCCCAGCAAGCCCACCTTCCTTTCCATCCTTTTTCGCCTCTGTTAACCTCCTTCAGCCATGTTCAAAATGAAATCTAACATAGACTGCCCCCCCCAGCTTCTCACTTCTCTGCCTGCTGCTCTTCGTCTCCCTGCCCGATGAGCCCCCTCCTTGGGATTTTATTTCCTATATGAAGAGGCCGCAGTCAGCCTGCCACAACAAACTGAATTCACAAGCTATGTGTTTCAACTTTGAAAATCCTTTTCATTCAGCATAAATACACGCTGCCTGGAGTGCTTGAAACACCTTTTCCAAATTAAATACATGCTCTATTGTGAGGTCAAATCCAAATTGAACACTCTCACTCAAATCAATCATAAGTTAACTACTTGAGCATTAAACCGAATTTCTGCGTGCCATTTTCAAAATGCAGTTCATGTCTCTAAGTGAAATCTGCACCAAGACACTCTTGAGACTGTACCAAGACAAGAGGATAGGCTCTTGCCCCAGGTCTTTTCAAGAGTGGATCAAATTACCAAGTGGTCTAGCAGAACATTCGCAAACACTCTGTACCTCAAGGGTCCACAGACCCACCAAGTTCAAACAAGACGGAGCTGCACTTACTAAGAATTCAAGATGAACTCACCTGGTCACACAGGTCAAACAAGATTATTCTCCACTGCCGACTCTTTGGACCAAACGGTCAAATCTCAGGGTTTCGCCTTCTTGGGACGCGAGCCAGGGTGACCACTAGACAAGAAGCCACCAGATCAGACAGGCTGGCGTGAGTGCAAAGCTCTATCGTGCAGGGTACCCTGAGCCGCCCATCCGACCAGACGTGACCCCGTCCTTCTTACACCAAATTACTACCGGCGAGGATAGGAAACCCAATGGAGGTGTTCCTTTTCGGGCACCAACTGAAGGAAGTGTCCCAAAATGGGTCACCCGGGTCACTTACGACCACCTCATAGCCTTTCTAACAAGTGAAGAGTTGGTCTGACAGCAGGGAATACAAACAATTATTTATTAGTAAAATAGACTGATGTGGAGCCCAATCTGATCAGCACCCGGAGATGACTGTCGCTTTGACAAGCATAAGGTGACATTTATACATTTCTGCATCAGCACAAGACACACCCACCCAGTACCTTTCCACAGAAGGCAGCTTGAAACAAAGGGGACACACAAAAATGACCTAAGAGCCTGAGACTGGGCACACAGTATCTCTCTGGCAAGGTAATTCTGTCTGTGCCTGCAGCTGGGCCATTGGAAGCAGGCCTCCATCTCATGGGAAAGGTTTGCACTAACAAACAACTTTTCGTACTTCGGTGAGGCCTGACCTTGTGGATGCAAATGCCTAGGACAGGTGTTCTGCCAAGAATCCTTACTGGATGATCTAACTACTCATTATTTGAAGGCAAGGTATGTTGGTCCCCGTCATGGTCCCAAGTTGGTCATCCCTCCTCGCAGAGGGTAGACATCAATAAGCTGGGCTGAGACTCCAATACAGAGATTACCTCACAATGATAGCAGAGTTCTTCTCTAATTTGAGCACGTAAATACGAGTGTATTTATAACATCATCCTTGCTTCCAGGTCCAGGCTTCAGGCTGGCCAACATTGTTTATTGTCTTTATGAAAGCCATTTTGCCTCATGGGCGAATAACAAACAACAACATTTTCACAATGTGTTATCAGGCCGTGTATTAAATGTTCAAGGTATCGTGGTAGTGTACTTACAAAGTGGAATTGTAAGCAATATGGTTTCAAATAAACTAATCCAGCACTGTCACGCAAGCAGATGTGTGTCAAAGGTCATTGTGTAGAAAAAAAGGCAACTTAAGAAACGTGTTCATGTAAAAGGATAGTATTTTTTTCCAGGCCTAACCTAGCCACGTGACACTTTAAAGTGTAATTATTTTTTTTTAATTCTTTTTATTTGCTTTTCTCATAACTAGTACAGCAATTACATTAATTGCAGTGTAGTACTTATTGTTGAGTCTACTGTTCAGTTCAAAATACAGTACAATGCCCAGAATCCGAGCACTCCATCACATCATCCGGATCAAAAAGGGAAAACAAAAATCCAATTCAACTATATCAAGGAGTGCTGCACCTACACGACAAGGCCCTACAGCGTCGCAAACAGAGTTGGAACGGTCAGCTGCCATGCAGGCGGTGTCGGAACTCTTCTAAGAGCATCTTTCCCCATTGGTAGCGGACACTGAGTCGGAAAAGGGGATGAGGGGATCTGACTTGGAGGGGTCCAATACAGAGAGCGTTGCCCTGCCGCATGTTACACCAGGGAGAGCTGATGAGATTGCATGATTGCCTCCTGTGTTGTTTCCATTTGGGGCTGCCTTTACCTGTTGTATTTCCCCTCCTGTCCCTGTCCCCTTCCGTCATGAACGACGCTCTGGCCATCTGGTTGGTAAGATAATGAATGCAGAATTATAGGATAGTTGGGGTGATGATCTAGGACGGCTCTCTTAGATCTAGGAGCCCCCGGAGGGGGGACTGGCTTTTTGTTTGGGGTAAGGTTCTATTTTGCTGCCAAAGTGTAAGAGCGTCCTTGTTGGCTTGTGGCCGCCTCCCCTTCCTTTTTTTTGTTTGATCCTCGGTAGCTTCTAGAGGATATAGCGTGTTTCTTAGTTTGGATGGGAACTAGTGTTTTAGTACCTGTTCTGGGGTGGGGGTGTTGGGGGATTGTTGGGGTTTGTTTGGGGTAGGTAGGGGCTCCGGTGTATCCTGTTGGGGAGCAACCTTAGTGCTTAGTTTACAACTGCGCCATGGGGTCATTACTTGAACTGAAATGCATTTTGTGGAATGTTAGAGGAATACACACAATGTTGTGACAACATAAGGTAACATGCTTATTTGGTGAGGAGAGTGGTCCAAATAGTTTTTCTCCAAGAGACACATATCACCCGTCCCGAAGGATTAGCATTGCACCGCAGATGGAGGGGGCAACTTTTTTACACTACATGTTCAGCTTTTGCATAGGGAGCGCTGATTTGGGTAAGAGCGGGAGTCCCTTTCCAACCTGTGCAGCAACTGGTAGACCCGGAGGGAAGGTTTGTGGTAGTGGTGGGCCCACTTAATGTCAGAGGTATTGTACTGAGCAATATCTATGCACCCAGCACGGACTAACCAGCCTTTTTAAAAAAAAATCTTTTTATTATATTTAATATCATCAAGGCATAAATCATTCAGGTAATATACAGATACATTGTAAATCAACAGAACGCAGTCCCGCAGTATTGTTTTATTTGTAATCATTGCATCATAATTATCCCATAGGCTAACCACTGTACCCTCCCTAGTATTCCTCATCCGTACCCTCTTCCGCCTGTGCCCTCGGTGGTTCACAAATTTCTCCTCTGAATTTATTCCATGCTCCCCAAATCTTGCTCCATTTCCGGGGACAGCCACGACTTATGAACACCGTTCTCTCGGCCACCATAGCTGTGTCCATGTCTTTGCACCATGCGGCGAGTGACAGCAAATCTGCTGAACCCCATTTTTGTGCAATATTGCGTTTTGCAACCATTATCCCCAACGTAACCCAGTCTTGTGGTGGATGAGTAAGGTCATTTGGTTCCCATACATTTAGCAAACACCTCTTGGGTTCCGGTACCAGTGACACTTCCTCTGTTTGTGATATTGTTCTCATCACTTTTGTCCTATAATCATAATCTTTGGGCATTGCCATAAGGTGTGATAAAATGTACCCTCCTCCCCACAGCGCCGTAGGCAATATGGGTGTGATGTTTTACCCATCCTAAATAGGGTAAGCCTAGTGTAGTAGGTTCGATGTAATATATTGAGCTGTACCAATCTGAGTCTTGAAGGTATACTCACCTCCCGCGGTGAAGCCAGTGCCTCTTGCCATTCAGTAACGTCAAGGTCCCCCACATCGCGAGACCATTTTTCCCTGAGTGGTACCGTGGAATCCGGCAGGTTGTTAACTAATTTTCGGTAGGTGAATGATGTTGCCCACTTATGCATGCATTCTGTCAATAGTCTGTCCTCCAGAGGTGAGGCCTCCGGGACCTTAGTACCAGGTGGTATGACTGCTTTCAATGCGTGCTTTATCTGCGTGTATCTAAAAACTTCAGAGGGTACCAGCTCATACTGTTGCTGAAGACGCTCGAATGCAATTACTACCCCCTTGCTCCACATGTCACCCACCGTGGATATGTCTATTGTGTCCCACTGATCGAAGCCCTTAATGTTCTTAAGCCTTCCCAGCCGCTCCTTATCTCAGAGAGGAGTGAGCTGGGTTATAACCCCTTGCCAGCCCAATCTAGCAGGCACAGCCTGCCATATGGCAACTGTGTGTTTTGTGGGCCCTATTAACGATAGGGGTTTGAATCTTGTTGTAAAGGGCGGACAGCATACTCTCCGTTTCCAACAGAAATCTGTCCGCCTTAAAGGCAGTCTCTGCTTGTGGGGCATGTACCCATTGTTGACTACTTTCAATTGCGCCGCCCAGTAGTATAATTGTATGTTTGGGAGTGCTATCCCCCGTCATACCATCCTCGAACCAGCTTATTATGTGCTATGCGTGCCGGTTTATTTCCCCACTCCGACTGGAAACCTGGGCTGCTATCGCTTTGAAATAGCTCAGTGGCACTGGGAGCGGTGTGTTTTCCAGCAAATACAAAATCGAGGGACCGCCATCATTTTAAAAAGCGCTGCTTTTCCCAGCAGTGTCAGCGGCAATGTCCCCCAGTGTGTGGCATCCCGTTTTAAGCGCTCTAGCAGGAACACTAGATTTCTTTTGAAGAAGTCATCTGGGATGTGTCTTCCATGATCTGTAGCGGGCAATTTTTAGTGAGTTGCAGTGGAGGGCTGTGCAGTACATACAAGACGGACTTGGACCAGTTAATGGTTTATCCAGACGCCCGCCCGAAGAGCTCGCACACATTGAGGAGAACCAGTATGGAGCGCCTAGCGGAGGCCAGATACAACAATACGTCATCCGCATACAATGAGATGCGTTCTTCCCACCCTTCCGCCTATTTGAGTCCCCGGATCATTGGTTCCCACCTAATCCACGCTGCCAGTGGCTCTAGCACCAGGGCAAAAAGCAGCAGCGACAAAGGACAGCCTTGGTGTATGGCACGTGCTAGTGGAAAGTCATTGGAAATGTGTCCATTGGCCGTAACATGTGCCACTGGCTTAGTATATAGGAGGTGGATGCATGCGCAAAATTTAGGGCCGAAGCCCAAGTGCCTAAGCACAGCGAATAGGAAGGGTCATTCAACCATATCAAATGCCATTTGTGCGTCTAGGGAGAGTATGACAGCTGGTTCCTGAAGATATGGGATACGGGCCATAACACCATATAAGCTTCTAAGGTTCAGAGCCATAATTCTGCCCGGCATGAAACCGGGCTGATCTGGATGTATCAAGGTCGCAAGGTGCGGTGTTAGTCTAATCGCCAGGAGTTTCGCTACGATTTTAGCCTCTGCATTGATCAACGATATTGGTCGATACGAGGTGCATGCTTCAGCCTGCTTTCCCAGTTTAGGGATCGCTACTATAGTTGCCAATCACTGATATAGCAGGAGTTCGCCTACCTGTAAGCTATCTGAATACATGTGTAGCAGGTGAGGGGCAATAGTCCACGTCGTCTTTTTTTAGAGTTTAATAGGTATACCGCTTGGCTCTACCACTTTACCCGATTGCAGTGAACCGATCTCCACTTGTAACTCCTCAATCGTGAGATCCACCTCAAGCGTGAGAGCCGCTTCTGCAGTGAGTCAGCGCCTCTTCCATTGTCATCGCGGAGGACGACGTGTACACCTGCCGAAAGTGTTGCGCGCGTGTGTGTACTATTGTCTGCGGGTCCGTTGTCGTTTGTCCCTCCCCCGTCCGAATCCATGCTATCCATTTATTACCCTGTTCCCTTTTATCCAGCCACGCCAGAAGCTTTCCAGCTTTGTCCCCTGTTTCATATATCTTATGTTGTGTGGCCGTTAGTGGCAACCTGGTCGCTTCCTTAAGGTACTCTTTGTGCGGATGCTGTCTAAGATTTAAATTCTGGGATGTAGCCGGCGTTGGGTTGCTGGAGTGTTGGCCCTCAGTGTCATGTAGCTCTAACTGAATATCATGCAGCTCCAGCTGCTTCTCCCGCTTGTGCCCCGTGATAGAGGCAATGGCCTGCCCTCTGAGGACAGCTTTGCATGCCTCCCACAGGTTAGTTGGAGAGCTAACCGACAGGACATTTTCTTGGAAATAGTTTTTCGTCACCGTAAGGACAGCCTTTTTGATCTTGGGGACCTGTAGATAGCCAGGGTAAATGGGATAGATATGCTGACGCATCCTGTGGTGATAGGTGTATATTAATAACACCGGAGAGTGATCGGAGATACCTCTAGGCCTAATCTCTATACTGTCAATATTTCTAAGACTATCTGCTGAAGCTAGAAAGTAATCTATTCTGGACAGGCTATTGTGTACCCCTAAGTGGAAGGTGAATTTCCGGGCCATGGGGTGGTGCCATCTCCACATGTCAGCGAGCCCAAGTGCTTCCATAGAACTCTCAAGTCGAGATATGCCGGTTATGTGTGTCTTCACAGGGTATCGGTCTAAAGTTCCATCTATAGTTGAGCCGCATAACCATCTCCTAGTGTTATTGAGTTTGTGTGATTGCCATCACTTATCATCCTTTCGTGGTTTCTGACCAATACATATAGTCTCACTCTTCGGTCTCATTCTGCTGCGGGTGTTCTCCATCTTGCTCCTGCCTATGTTCCCTGGGGTCGTCCTCCTTTCTGACCATCTGGATCCTTCCACTCGCCGCCATAGCTTAAGCCAGTCGTGGGCCTCTTCAGGTGTTTAAAAAAACACGTTTTTCCATCCGACACTACACGTAGCTTCGCCGGGAATAGCATCGAGTATGGCAGTTCTCTGTTTCTCAATTCTTTTTTTACTTCCAGGAAGTTCCTGCGACGTTTAGAGACTGTCGCCGTATAGTCCGGGAAGAAGGATACCACCGAGTTTTGGATGCATAGCGGTAGAGTCACCCTCGCCATTTGCAGTATGGCATCTCTGTCTCAAAAATTGAAAATACGAGCAAGGATGGGTCTTGGGGGGGCCCAGGTTTGGACGTAGCCCCGGGCACCCTGTGGGCTCTTTCAACAGAGAAAAAAGTGGAGAGGCTTCTGGGCTGAAGTCTAGTTTTTATGAGGTCTTCTACATATAGCGTGTATCTTCGGGGTATAATTATTGAACGGATTATGTGGCGGATCGACGGGGGAGTCTACGTCTCCCTCGGAGCTCCTCTAAGCTGCAGCCATCTTGCTCATCTGCAAGCCACGCCCCCAATCCGCCTTTTTTAATCACTTATCTGGGAAGTTGGCACCCTACTTAACTGGCCCGGTGCTCATGGGAGAAGACTTCAATTCAGTGTCTGACACATCTCTAGATCGCTCTCACCCCCCACTTCCTGAAGCACCAATAGATAGGATCTCTAAAGCCAGGCAGAACTGGCAGAATAGGTGGGGTCTGGATGATACATGGCAGGCGCAGCATCCAGGGGAACGAGATTACTCATTCTTTTCAGCATTACACGAAATACATGTACAGTTAGATGCGATACTCTGCACGCCAGGCAAACACGCCACTGTTAAGCATAGTGAATACCTTGCTAGGATGATATGCGATCATAACCCTTTACTGCTGCGCAAAGAGCGCTGGGGTACTACCGATCACGATCTGTGAGGCCGTCATCATCCCTTTATGGAAACCTAGGAAATCTCCCACTGATGAAACGGCATACCGTCCCTTGTAAATGCTTAGGACTGATTTCTGATGCCTTTGTAGCTTGGACGGCGATATTATACAAAACATCCACAGCTCAGGTACGGAGAGGGGCTTTGGTATCATCCTGTTGTGTGGTAGGTCGGGGAATGCGTCAGGGTTGTCCGCTCTTCCCTCTGTTGTTTGCAATAGCCATAGAACCATTGGCGGCCCATCCCCAGATGGGGCGGCGATATGCGGGGCTTGACGTGTTTGGTGCGGCACATTATATATCACTTTATGCCGAAGATCTCCTTATGTTCCTAGCGAATGTAACTGATGGTGTGACGGGCCTACTCCAAGAGTTTGGGATGATCTCGGGTCTCAAGGTCAACTGGGCTAAAACTGTTCCCAATGACCCGAAGCGTGAGAGGCCCTCCTCTACTAACGGAATAAAATGGGAGTACCAGTGCTTGCCGTACCTGGGGACCCACATATATCATTCGACTTCTGATTTGCTGGATGGAAATGTGGGGAGGGCTATCTGAAGTTTCTGAGGTAATATGTATTTCTGGAGCAGGCTACCTCTATTAGTAGCTGGACGAGTGGCGCTTTTAAAAATGGTGGCGCTTCCTCGGTTATTGTACTATTTTCGAACATTGCCAATCTGGGTACCGGCCTCACTGTTTAAACAGATCCAAACGCTGCTTACGGGCTTTATCTGGATGACTGGCAGACGATGGGTAGCACTTAAAATACTGCTGAGACCAAAAGCAGATGGGGGGGCCCAGCTGCAGTGGCTTACTCAAACTGTGGCGCTAGAATTTCAGGGCCCGGATGATTGAAGGAACAGCGGGATTCCGAGGCACGTGTTGTCGTCCATCATCCTCCAGCAACCACTGCGACTTGGGACGCTTACTGGTGAGGCTGGAACGCTGAGGCTATGCTGGAATAGAAGCCAGCAACGTGCCAAGATTAGTAGGCCTTATGCCCCTGAAATACCCCTGACTATGTGCATTGCACTTCCGCATGGAGGGGATTGGGGAGCATTGTTTGAATGGGAGAACAGGGGGCTGCAGATGCTGGTTGACTTGTATGAGGATGGCGGCCTCCAACCACATCGGCCTTTACAAGATAGATATGATCTGCCCCGAGGAGACTTTTTGCTTCATTCAGCATTTGTATCAGCTATACACAAGTGATGGCGGGAGGGACTGTTGGAACCACAAATTTCAATGGCCTGTCAATACGTGGTCATGGCGGCAGGGACCTTTAAGGCTGTCACATGTTCATATAAACGCATGATAGCTGAGGGGTTGGAGCCCTTGCGGGAACTGCAGAATAAGTGGAAAGCGACCCTGGGCAAAGAAATCCCAGAGAAAACATGGGATCAGGATAGTGTGGAAGAGCACTAGAAATGTCCGCTTCCAACTGGTCCATTTCTTTATATTGCATAGGGCGTACCTTACTCCTGCTAAGATAAATACATATTTTCATACTAATATAGCGAAATGCCCGTGCTGCTATTTGGAGGGGGCGGAGTTTAGCCACATGATGTCGGGCTGCCCACAGTCAGGAATGTATTGGGAGGAAGTAATGGGGGTGCTATGTAAGATCACAGGGAGGTAGATAACACCTGACATGGGTACTTGTTTATTATGGTTTAAATCTTTATTGCATTTTATCAACAAACAATACATTCCACACTGTCAGGCGAGACATGGCCCTTGGAAGATTTACGACAAGCAAAGACAACAGGCCAGTGCGGTTAAAGAACGTGTGAAAAGAGAACAAATCAAAACTCACAACATATGAGTAACATATACCACCCCCATCCCTCCCCCCTTGTCTACCAAAATAAAAAGGGTAAAAATGTGCTGTGTTGTAATCTTGTTTTAAAATTCAGGCCTCACTCCTCCAAGGGATCAGATCGCAGGAGGCGAAGGTACCTTGGGCAAGTGATCTCCCTAATCTCGGACGAAAGTAGGGATAGAAACGGTTGCCACAGCTCGGCAAACAAGGAGTCACTCCCTGCCACAGTCAGCATCAGCTTCTCCATCCCCAGTACATACCAAAGTCGGTGCAGCCAGCCTACAAAGGTGGGGGTCTGGGAGGTGCGCCAATGTGTCAGAACGTTTTGCACCGCCGAGCCCAATGCTATTGCCATGAGCTGTCCCCTGTGAGATTTGAGTGGGAAGGTCACAGGGTTTGGGAGGCCTAAAAGGACATAAGCCAGGAAACGTGGTATCTGCGTGTCTAAGTGTGTGTCTACTTTGTCCAGAATTTGAGTCCAATATGTCTGGATGTGTACGCATTCCAAGAGCAAATGTACCAGCATACCAACCTCCCCACACCCTCTCCAGCAAGTCACATCCTGAGAGGGGTCCATGGGGTGAAGCCTTTCGGGGGTAGAGTAACAATAATTTACAAGTTTAGTGAAAGTTTCCATGGTGCAGAGCGGGAATATCGTCGTAAAAATATCGACTAACCTTAATATCGCCGCAGAAATATCTACAAGAAGAAATATCGATGTCAAAAATATAGTTTGACCAGAATATCGACAGACAGGTAAGTAATATCGTTAACATTAATATAGTTGTAATAAATTTTGTTTACAAAAACATAGTTTACAAAAATATCGTTTTTTAAATAATTATAAGTAATTTAGTGTTTTTAATGAGTATTGGTTGTCAAAGTAGTATTTTTTGTAGTATTTTATTAGTTAATAACGTATTTTATGTTGAATTTATTGTTAATAGTTCCGTAGCGGGTTCTGGGTTTATAGGGGAGTAGGGTGGGAAGTAATTTAAATATAATAAAATGATTGATTAATTAATGTGTTAATTGAATATAAATAGTGTAATAAATAATAGTTAATTAATTTCAATTAGTTAATTAATTAATAATTATGTAAATTAATTATGTTAATTGTTTAATTAATTTTAGGTGTGTGTAGTGGAATTTTTAAGTGAAAATGTAGTGAATTAATTACATTTTAATTGGATAATTATTTAATTAATGATTAATTAAATAAAAATAAAGATTTGTTAATTTTTAAACAATGTAAATACATCTAGAAATTTTTACCCCTACACTATCCAACACCTTCCCTACTGTTGCACCCTGTGGAGTGGGAATAGTAATTTTTACCCCTACGCTATCCAACGCTTTCCCTACTGTTGCACCCTCTGGAGTGGGAATAGTAATTTTTACCCCAACGCTATCCAACGCTTTCCCTACTGTTGCATCCTCTGGAGTGGGAATAGTAATTTTTACCCCTGCGCTATCCAATGCTTTCCCTACTGTTTGCACCCTCTAGAGTGGGAATAGTAATTTTTACCCCTTCGCTATCAAATGTTTTAACTAATAATATATTTTATATTTTATTTATATGTATGTATTATTGTTGTTATATAAAGTAATGTGTTAAATATATGTGTATGTACACATTTATTAAGTTTATAATGACAAAGTGTAGTTAATTTGTTTTAAATAGTCAAAAAATAAAAGTAATGTAATGTATTTTGTTAATAGTACTTATATTTATTTATTATTTAATGTAATTTTAATTAATTTAAAAAGTCGATATTTTTTACATCTATATTTATTACAACGATATTTTTGAGTAGATATTTATGTACTTACCTGTTTAGGTATAGGGTGTCGATATTTTTGTAAACGATATTTTTACAACTATATTTTTGTAAACTATATTTTTGTAATCGATATTTCAACACCCTACCGGTTTCCATCAGTCCCATGTGGTAGGCTGAATGGCGAGCTCTGTAGTAAATCCCTTTCCATTCTTTATATGTGAGTGTTCTGCCCAGGTCCCTTTCCCATAATGCCCGGCTGGTGTTGTACATATGTGTGTTCCGAACCAGGAGCATTTTATAAAGGTCCGAGGTAAGTTTTTTGTCCGAGGTACATGTGACCAGCCACTTTTCGGATATGGTCAGGAGCCTCCTGGCAAAGGGCTTCATCTGGGAATGCAGGACCCAGTGGCGGATCTGACAGTATCGGAGTCTCTCAGATTCAGGATGTCGTAGTCTAGCTTGAGCTGGTGGAACAGTATAATTCCTTCCAAGTCGAATAGATATCCCGTCGAGCGGCAGCCTGAGGACCGCCATTGTGCAGCAGCAGCAGCGTCGTCGTTCATACCTGGTTGGAAATCCGGACTCTCGAACAACGGGGTAAGCGGCGGGGGGAAGGTGGTAAGGTTGTGTTTAAGGTTGGTATGATCCCACGTTTGTAGAAAGACCCGAGTGATTCGGGACTCATAAAGATAAAGGTGGCCTGTGCTTCCGACGTGTGAAGGGAATACCCTGCAATGGTTTAGCAGCTAGTACCTGGTCTTGGAATAGCCAGTGTTTTTTTCGGACTCCAAGTGACTCCAGTCAACTAGGTGCCGTAATTGGGCCGCCTGAAAATAAAGGAGGAGGTCAGGACACCCAGCCCCCCTTTCTCTGGAGGAAGCATCGTCAGGGCTTGTTTCATCCGAGGTTTGTGGCCGTACCACACATTGCATGCCAATTCAGATTGGGTCTGTCTGAACCAATCCGCCGGAGGTCGGAGAGGAAGGGTGTAGAAGAGGTATAGAATCTGGGGTAGGATGGTCATCTTGATCGCTGCTATTTCACCTAACCAGGAGAGCGGATAATGCTTCAATTGTCCCAGTTCTGTCCGTGTCTTCTGCCGCAGTTTTGCGTAATTAATATCCACTATTTCTGCCAAGGAAGGGGCCAACTGTATCCCCATATATGGGATTGCATCAGTCGCACATTGAATGGGGTGATGGCTCTGGAGATAGGCCAGAGTGGGGGCCAAGAGGGAGAGGTTGAGAGCAACCGATTTGTCCATGTTGACCTTGAAGCCCAATGCCAGCGCAAACGCGGCTAACTCTGCGAGACATGCATGTAACTCGATGAGGTGGTTCGATAAGGAGATCAGGACATCATCGGCATACAAGCTGACCTATGGGTGTATCGCCGAACCGGATCCCTGTGATCTCAGAGTGAGTGCAGAGACCGTGGGCAAGTGGCTCCATATAGAAAGCAAAAAGGGGACATCCTTGGCGCCTACCTCTCTCTATTGGGAACTGAGATGATGTATGGCTGTTAACCCGCAATGTGGCCATTGGGAACTTCTAGCAATTGAGGATAACTGTCCGAAACCTCTCCACCAGTCCTGTGCGAGCAAGAACCTGTTCTAGGTAAGGCCAGTGGACCTGGTCGAAGGCCTTTTCGGCATCGATGGTGAGCAGCATATATTCCCCTCGAGTTCGAGAGTCTTTCTCAATAAGGTGTACTACCCATTTTGTGTTGTTGCTCGTCTGTCTTTGGGGAATAAACCCAGCTTGGTCTGGGTCAATAAGCTCAGGCATATAAGGCAAGAGACGAGCTGCTAGTATCCCAGTGTATAACTTAAGATCAATGTTGAGGAGGGAGATGTGACGATACGCCCCACAGGCCGTCTTCTCCTTCCCAGATTTTTGGATAACTACTATGGAGGCCTCTAGCATCTCTGCTGGGATCGCACCCGGTTCAGTGAATGAGTTAAATAGCCTCAACCCTTATGTCGCGGTCTAGGTGATCTGCCTGAGCCTTCATCAGGGTGGGCAAACCATCCGCAAGGGCGAGGGGGGAGCTGGTAGATAGGCGGGCATAAAAATCCCGAAACGCCTCTGAGATATCAGAGTCTGTGGAGGCTCGTCTTCCGTCATCGCACTGGATCTCCCTTACCCCCTGTTTTTGGCGAGTCTCTCGTAATTTCTGGGCCAGTAGGCGCCGCACCTGTCTCCACCTACATAATAAGCGTGCCGCAACCGGAGGGCTGCATACTCCACTCTGTCCTGGTCTAGAGAGCCTAGCTGTTGCCGAATAGCTTTAAGCTGGTGCCTGACTCAAGGCGCTCCCGTCTGCTGGTATATTTGTTCCAATTCTTTTATCTTCTGAGAGAGATCGTCTCTTTTGCATCTGTGTTCTGTGTTCTCCGCAGATGAGATGGCCACTAATTCCCCTCGGATGACTGCCTTAAGTGCCGCCCATTGCGTGAGTTGTCGGTGTTCATGTTGTGTGAGAGGTAGTCTTTTATGGAGCACTGTATTTGGTCAACCACTGTGGCTCGGTGTAATAGAGTGTTACGGAGGCACCAAACCCCTGGGGAACGCTGTGTAGGGGGAAATGTGAAGGTGGCAATAACTGGTGCATGCTCAGATAGAGAGGCCATCCCATCTCCACAGACGTAGCCAACGCCTGCAGAGGTGTGGAAGCCAGCAGGTAATCTAATCTAGCATACGTTTTGTGGGCATTGGAGTAATAGGAAAATTCATGGCTGTGGGGGTGAGCGCAGCGCCAAAGGTCATTAAGGTCTAGTTCATGCAATGGAGTCAGGCCGGTCGCGGATAGTGCACCCATCTGGTTAGTGTGCTGGCCCGATATATGCAGTGTTATCAAAAACAATGTTGAGGTCGCCCCCCCAGAAGAATCCTACGCTCCATTGTGGCCGTCGCCTCTGAGTGCAGCAAGAAGAAATTTATCTGGACCTTCATTGGGACCGTATACTGAACCAATAGTGAATGTAAGTCCTGCTAGGGCGAAGCGGTAGGTAAGAAGCCGTCCCTTTATTCCAGCCTCTTTATGAAGGACATCTCCCCGGAACCTCTGTGTGACTAGAATGGCCACCCCTGCTGTTTTAGTGGGCCTGAAGAAAACAACTGTATTGGGGACCCAGGGGTTTTGAGGCGATGACAGTCCTTAGGCAATAAGTGCGTATACTGGAATAGGCATATATCCGCCCTGGAGTTTTCCAGGCAGGACAGGACCGCCTTACATTTAACTGGATTTTTAAGGCCCCGTACATTAAGGGTGAGTAATTTAAGTGTGGAGGGGGTCATGCAGGCGGTAGGAGATGACTGGCAGTATTTGGGACCCAGGGTCCCCTGCGCTGCGAGTGCATGGCGGCTGTTGTACAAAAGAACCCTGATTGAATGAGAATGAGTAGTGGATTAAAAAAGGTGGACAGGGTACCCCAACCGCCCCCAAAAAATACTAATCCCAACTGACAATCAAATAAACGTCCTATCGCAAAAAACAAAACTGAAAAAGAAAAAAAGAAAGAATCCACTCGTAGTCCATCGTCCCAGAATGGTCGGGAGAAAGTTAACATGGGGGAACTTTGTGAACGAAGGTAGACCCACCCCCACCAACAGCCCAGAGCACACACTGGACCTTTCAAATTGGGTCAACTGTTTCGTGAATGTCAACCGGGCTGTGTCTTGGCCAGTTCTGCGGATAGGGTCTCAAGGGCCGATTTCTGGCCTTGTGAAATTTCAACAGGCGGAGATATTTGCAACCAGCAACCCTGGCCTTGTTGACGCCAGCGAGGTTTCCCGTCATCTGCTTCCTGTTTAGGGCCTTCATCTTCACTATCTTTTGCCAGTGGATCCACTCCGAGCAGACAGCCGGCCTCGTCGAGGGAGCGTAGCTGAAACAAATTGCCATCTTTGCGAAATACCAGCCGGAATGGGTGACCCCAGCTGTATGAGATGTTATGTTGCTGAATATACACTGTGATAGGTTTAAAGGTTCTTCATTTATGTAACTTGAGCGCTGCCAGGTCCTGGTAGAGAACAGGAGATTGACCCAGGAGAGTCAGTGGATGCATTTGTCGCGTCTTTTGAAGGAATTCTTCCTTGGTTCGGAAATCTTGCACACAGACCAGGATATCAGATTGCGGGTCTGTCGTGACTCATTGTGGGCCTACTCTGTGTGCTCTGTCCAGGCATAAATCAGTGTCCAGAGGCCTACCCAGAATGTGGTTGTAGAGTTCCCTGGTGTATTTAAAGCTGTCGCCTGCTTCCTCGTCAGTCTTCACTCCTCAAATCTGGCCCTCTTGTTGGAGTGCTGCCATCTCCGTGTCCCTCTCATCGCACTTCTCCTCCAGTTCAGCGACTCGCTCTCCGATGCCATCCATCTCCCTGCAGACATCCTTGATTTCCTCTGTGAGATCCTGCTTGAGAGTTTGTAGGTCTTCCCGTTGCGCAATGAATAGGGACTGTAGGAAGGTGGCTACCTGACTATGGTTACCCCAGATTTTTTGTCTTGTGTTTAGCTGGTTTTCAACTTAGTTGGCCTGGTTCCCTGCTAATCAGGGCCCCAGGCTATCTGCTCTCTCTGTAAAATGGATTCCATGTACCCTAGGTGCATAACTAGATTGGCTTGGGTCACCTTATCAGCCCCTGTACAGAGCACTATAGGTGCCCAGGGCATAGGTGCATCCAAGGCCTACCAGGGGCTGCAGCATATCTTTCTGCCACCCCTGGCTGGCTATCTAAAATTGACACAACTGGCTGATCACTCAGCTGGGGCAAGGTGGTGTAATCACCCCTTGCTTAGATATAGTATGCCTATATCTAAACCTATCTGGACACATATATACCTATCAGTCACTCCTATGGCAGGCCTTATCAATCCTGGAGGCAGAGTGCGTGGTTTAATGTGAGATGGTGCTCTAGCATGAGCTGAGCCTGTCTGCAGCTGTCGGGAACAACTCCCTAAGCTGATCCGGGATAATGCCATACCATATACTATTAAGTGCATTATATTCCTCGCCGTTACATAGCAACTTTGGTCTGGCTTTATCAAAACATGTCGTGTAGGGTGTCATACGATTTGGAATACTATCCCCTCGACAGTCCTGTCGACGGGGATAGCATTCCACCCCTCTAGAGGGAGAAGACATGTTACTTTACTGAAACGCTGTGGTTCTGAAAATTTTGGACAATGCTATATTATGATACCGAAGCCCAACACTTGTGTCAGAAAATATCATCATACCATGACGAATTTGGTATCGGCAGACCTGTAATGATCAGGACATTATGCCTGTGCATTTGCGTCACGATTGAATAACGAAAACACCCTTAAATAGCAGTTTCTGTCTTGAACCCTCGAGGTTCCATTTTGTGAGCGGCATCCATCTTGTGGTTGCCCTTACATAGTCAATTGACCAAGGCCGAATTCGAGCTGAAAGGACACGTCCACCTTTCCTGACTTTTCTCTGACCCAGGCGAGCTGCCTTCACTGCCTCCAGCCAAACCTGTTCGGGCAGTCCCCAACCCACTGGCCGAGCGAGATTAGCATCAAGGCACAACATGTCATAAACCATTCACTGCATACAAACCACGCTTATCAGACACACACCTGTCCCTGTTTCTTCTTTATGGCTAGAGTTTCAAGGAGGAGGTGCCCGATTTTATTGGGGTTTCATCGATATCTGATGTAAGTTCTGGGCCTGGCTGGGTAATCTATCACAAACTGGACATACGAAAATGTAGGCTGGCCATCATGACTTTGCTTTTTCATTGTTGTGAAAATATGCATATGACCGTACTGTAAACCAAAGAATTTTGCTTGAAGTGTAATATTGTGTATAAAAGAAGAAGGCTGGTTCTGTAAAAACAAACAGTCTCCTGAGAATATACACACCGTGCTGTTGTTCTTCTAGGACGCTTGTTACTTGGTTGCAGCCAATAAAACTCGATCCTTGACATCACCTAGAAGACTCTGTGTTTCTGTGGTCCAGAACAGGAAGAACTCAAGAGGTCTCCGGGTGTTCCCCCTGGCACCACCGGGTTCCTAAAAACCCGGCACCTCAGTTTGGCGCCCAACTCGGGGCGGTATCAAGCGGTGACGGTCCAAGCCAGATGTTCGTGAGGAGCTTCGTGTGAAAATTCCAGAGGACGGCCAGCCACTTCAGCGACCCCTGTATGTCGACGTGGTTCCGAAGGTCTTTGCTGCGAGGTTCCCCGTGTCCCGACGGCTACGAAGGACTGCTGCCCTGACTATCGCCCTGTTTTGGACCCATTGATGCTTGGTAGAGCGAAACGATAGACGAGTCTTCTAGTGATGTCATCGATCTTCAATACTTCAGTTAAGTATAAGTGGAGCGTCTCCCAGTCCTTTGTTTGATTCTTAGTTTTGGTATCCTTGAGATACGCTTTGATTTGGAACTTGCAAGCGCCAAAGCCGAGGGACTCGTGTATTCACGAGAATATCGTATTCGATAATCCTTTGAAGTTTGAAGCTAGACTAGTGAGCGAAGATGCCTGGTCTCAGCAGACTTGGAAACTTGTTTTGTCTTGGTTGTAGTAGGGACTCCCGATTAGAGGATTCGTGCCCGGTTCCTCCGATTGGAACTTCAACATATGAGCTCTATATAAAGCACGGAGTAGGCTCCATCACATATAATGAAGTGTGGATAAAATACACCAGAAAAGATGGTGTTTTAAAATGGCCCCAATATGGTAGCTTTGACACAGAAATCTTAGATAATCTCGAGGTCAAACTGTTCAAGAAGAAAGCCCGGCCGGCGATGTTTGACTCCTTTCGCCTATGGCGCAAGGAAGCCAAACAGAAAGAAATGAAATTAGCAAAAAAAAATAAAAGAGGTATGTCAATGGTACAAGCTGCCGTTGCATACAGGGATAATGAGGAAGAGCAAGAGAGTGAACAAATGCTCAGAAGCAAGAAGTTAGCAGTAGACAAATGCTATCCAGTGTTGCCACGTGAAGGACAAGGATCAAAAGGGACACCTGAGAAGGATCCTTTAATGTCCCACTTACTGAGTTCACCACCACCCTATGCACAAAATGCTACTGCGCCCCGCAACGCTTTGTTATACCGCGCCCCGGCGCATGAACTCCAGTTCTTCCACAAGCACCAGCTCCTCTTCAGCTGGTTTCTACTCCTCCGGCTCAGCCCTCTCAAGGGCCGCTGCCTTTGCTACATACTCCATCTACTTTTTCTACGACTTCGCCTACTGCTCCAATTGCTTATCCTGATACCCTTTCTGCTACTGCCTCGACTTCTACTTTACATCAGCCTGTCTTTTCTGGCGTTTCTGCCCTTCCACCAGCTTCTCCTTCTGTCCGACAGAGAGTAGCAAATACTGTTACTGGTCTTTTCTCACCTTTCTTTGGGTCGCCTAAGACGACCCCTAGGACAGAACGTAGACAGTTGCGAAGTCGACTGCCTGATTATCAGGAAAGAGAAGTGCTGAATGAGTTAGCACGTAAATGGGTTACTGATACTGTAAAGTATGATGTTCAGTCCTTAATGGAAGTTTTCCATCAGTGGGAATCATCTACACAGAGATATGTATTCGAACAAATGTGTATATTCCTCTCAGAAGACCTGGAGGGAAATGATCGAGAGTACAACATGAGTGAATTAATCCGTGTAAGGTTTAAGTTCACAAAAGGCATGATTGTAGGTGCCGATGTTGAACAAGCAATTGAAATGTTGTTGTCATATAGGAGTAAAGGAAGCAATTCCCGGTTACCATCTGAGTACGACATGCCAGGTAGAAAAAAGGCGCGACAGTACCCCATGAGAGAAGTTCCTCCAGTTTGGAGGGAAGGTGATGCGAATGCGAATCCAGCGATTCCACCGCATTTCCAGCGTGTATGGGTACATGTTCCCTGGAAAAGATCTGAAGTCTTAGCGCTAAAACAGGCATTGCCTGATCCTCGCAAAAATCCTGCAGGGTATTATAAGGATTTATCACAGACTGCCAGTTCATGTATCATGAATTTAGCCGATATAGACATGTTGTTTGGTAATGTTGTTCCACAGCCTTTATGGGGTAAGATTCGTCATGCAGATCATGACCAAGAGTTAGGTGATACATGGGTCAATATTGCTGCTGCTGATGCTAGACAAGTTGGTGGCTCCAAGCCCAAGCCTTTGGTAGCAGAACTCCCTGGTAGAATTATAACGTGTATGAAGACTTTAATGCCTGAATTGCGTGTGAATTGGGACAAGTTGTCTGCATGCAAACAGAAAAAAGATGAGAATGTGTCTGACTTTTTCACGAGGTTTGAAGAGACTTTCGTTGATCATAGTGGTCAGGATATGGCTACCGAGGGTGGTCAAAGATTGTTTGTAGATAAGTTTGTACATAATCTGCTTCCTGAAATATGTAATAAATTGAAAGATTCAGAGAGTGCTTGGGCTGTTTCCACGTCAGCGCAGATTTTAGCCACAGCCCAGTACTACAAAAATAGACGCAAAGACGAGCTAGAGGAGGCAGATAAAAAGACTAAAGAATTGAAAACTAAAGTCCTTCTACAGCAAGCTTATCCGCCTCGTACTGCTAGTCAGCACGATTATCAGCAACCACAGCAGTATTCGAGAAACTCACAAAGAAACGAGTCTTCTCAACAGCGTTTACCGTATGGTCCGAATCAGTGTGCGTATTGCAAGGAAGAGGGTCATTTCAAGAATAGTTGTCCAGCTTTATTGCGACGTTTGAATGGTGTTTCTGGTGCAAGAGGTAGAGGTGTTCAGCAGGCTCCTAGAGGTAGGGGCTGTGGAAATTTCCCCCAGAATGCTCCTTCTTTTCCGCCTCAGAATTCTATGAACAGCTTTGATCAACAGAATAATGCGTCTTCTAGGACAGCTCAGTACTATGCTGATGACTACTATGCAGAAAACGAGAATGAGGGTAACGATTGCTAGGACAGCCATGGACAAAGAGAGGGAGTTATTTCAGTTCCAGTAGATCAGAATGGACCTTATGTTGAGGTAATTACATCAGGTGTGTCAGAGCCTTTTCTGCTGGATACTGGTGCTACAAAAAGTTCTATTATGCACTCAAAACTTCCTGGCGCACCTTTGTCTGGCGAAATGAATGTTTCAGTAGGTTTTTCTGGCGCCCCGGTTAGGAACCCGATTTCTAGTCCTATGCCCCTTTCTGTTGGGCCATGTGAATTGGAAGCACCCCTCATTCTTACAACAGGTTGTGGTGAAAACTTGTTGGGATTGGATCTGTTAAAGAGATTATATGCGACTTTGTACTGTTCTCCTTCGGGAGTACAACTTACCCTAGGTAAGAAAGTGGTTTCTCCAATGTATTTGTCAAGGGGAACTATTCCAACAGAGTTGTCATCTCTTCCAGATATACTTTGGGCTACTGGTTCTAATGATGTGGGTCTTTTGGAAATAGCGCCATATGTCATAACATTGAAAGCCAATGTTAGGTTCCCACGTATTCCCCAATACAAGATCTCTAGCGAAGGAGAAAAGGCGTTGTTAGCAATCATTTATGATCTGATTGAGAAAGATGTCATTGAAGAGACAACAGGTAACGTTTGTAACAGTCCTGTTCTGCCAGTTTTAAAGCGTACTGATCCGTCTCAGCCACCTGTGTACAGATTTGTGATTGATCTTAGAGAAGTGAACAAGATTGTTGTGCCACAGTTTCCAGTTGTTCCGGATATTACTGCCCAATTGACTATGGTCCCAGCGTCAGCCACTTGGTTCTCGGTGATTGACTTGAACAATGCTTTCTTCAGCATCCCGATTGCTGAGGAGAGCAGAGATATTTTTGGCTTCAATTTAGGAGAACGAAGCTTCCGCTTCAAACGCGCTCCTCAGGGCTACTGTGAAAGTCCATCTATATTCAGTCAAGCTCTGAAATCACAACTTGACACGATTGTTCTACCTGATGGTGCGACTCTTGTTCAGTACGTAGATGATTTGCTAGTCGCTGCAGACACTGAGGAGATTTGCAAACAAGCCACTTTGTCATTGTTGCGTCATTTATGTGACATGAAGCACAAAGTCTCTCTTTCGAAACTGCAATTTTGTCGACAAGAAGTGACCTACTTAAGTCACATCTTATCGAAGGAGGGAAGGAAGCTGACCCCAGAGAGAATACAGGCAATTGCAAAGTTGGGTGTCCCAAGGACACAGAGAGAAGTGTGTGCGTTCTTGGGCATAACATCATATTGAAGACAATGGATACCAAATTCCTCATTGTTGGCCAAACCTTTGGTGGCATTAACTTGCAAGGACACACCGAAGCCCATTCCGTGGTCTGAAGATTGTCAGAAAAGTTTTCACGAATTGCGCAATGCACTATGTTCGGCTCCTGTGTTGGGTACCCCCGACTACAGTAAGCCTTTTACATTGTACGTCCATGAGAAGGAAGGTTGTGCATTATCAGTCCTGACACAATGTTTTGGGGACAAACAGCGTCCATGCGCATACTTTTCAGCGACTCTAGATCCCGTAGCTAAGGCATTGCCAAGCTGCTTGAGGGCCACTGCTGCAGCGGCTGTCTGCATTCGACAGTCTGCCGGGTTAGTAATGAATAGTACACTGATCGTTATGGTCCCACATGCAGTAGACATTTTGCTAAACAGAACAAGGACACAGCACTTAACCAGTGCTCGACTGTCAAGTTATGAGCTGAAACTGTTAGCGAGTCACATACACATAAAAAGGTGTGATACACTCAACCCAGCGACGTTATTGCCCATTCCAGCAGAGACAGATGAGGTCGAAAAAAATGATGGCTGCTTTAGGACAGAAGAAGAGACAAAAGGGAGATTAGACTTACAGGACACTGCCCTTCCTGAATGTAATGATGCTTAATGGGTTGATGGTTCATGTTTCAAGTTGCCAAATGGTGATACGACTGCAGCATATGCTGTGACAACATTGCACACAATTGTAGAAACTGCACATATCCCACACAATTCTGCGCAAGCAGCTGAGTTAATTGCACTTACAAGAGCATGTGTGTTGGCAAGAGGAAAACGAGTGAATGCATATACAGATAGCCAATACGCCTTTGGCGTGGCTCACAGTTTTGGATGATTGTGGCGTGAACGTGGGTTCCTGACATCGCTGGGTGCACGGCACCCATTGTAAAAGGGTCCCGTTACCCCTCCCTTATGACCGGTGGGTCCAGGAGGGAATTGCTGACTCAGAAACTGAGACTGTGCCTCGCTTCTTACCCTTCAGTAATGCAGGTTTGAAAGGAACTACTACAGAAAAGGAGAGCGATAATATTCTGCAAGGATTTGTGCCACCATCAATGCAGTTGGACACTACAGAACCTGAAACCTTGTTTGAAGACCACACCATACCAGGGAAACAACAGTATAATCTGAGCCAAGAAAAACGAACTAATAAAAATGAACTAATAAAGTTTTCTCTCCCCCAAGAACTATTTTTGATTGTGCAGCTCTCTCATCCAGGAAACTTGCTCATTTTTGATTTTTGAACTGCCATCCGGTTCTGCTGCTAGGGTCGCGGTTGCCACAGTCTTTGGAGTGCAGCTGGAGACGATTAGGTCGACAGTTCTGGTTGGTCTAAGGGAGTTACCCTGGACTGAACAGAAGCACTCCTTAGCAGAATCAATCTCCCACCGCGGGCAGCAACTTAAAGGATGGAGTTTCCAAAGATAGAGAGACCTGCCAGATCTGCGAACTTCGAAAAAACAATATGCACTGTAATGGCAAGAAAACAATTTTTGATAATATGCATTTTAATGTTGTGTAGCATAATGATGTTTTTGATTGGCTATACTCTATTCACCTTTCGAGTTACATTTGTACATGACACTCAGCCCACACCTCCTCCTACTGTTTCCCCGCATTCCTTTCATCCTCTACCTGAACACAAGTCTGCCAGAAGATTAGAATTTGTAAATAACTCATTCGTCCAGCTCCTACACGAGCACCAGTCTGTAATGAACACAACGAATTGTTGGGTATGTGGACTTATGCCACACACGACAGATAAGGGTATCCCATATTTTGTCCTGCCATTTAGTTACTATGGTTCTCTGTGGGCTTTCCAGACAATGTTCCTGTTTGCCATAGAACCGTATCCCCCGCGTCCCACAGGAATAAATGCAAGCAACAAGGCACTAGTGGCAGGAATCAGAAATATGAGCAGGGATATCGACACGGTTAGAACAATTCCCAGAGACTAGTTGACGCCTTACAGTAGCTGGAATGTAACTAAGTATGGGATTTCCTTAGCTGAGAGCCAGAAAGCAAAGAAATCCTCCCCAATCTGGATAGTACCCCATCAAGGTCACCTATGTCTGCAGGGAAATGGCAAAAACCCCAGAGCTCAGTTAGGGAAGAGTGTCCGTACTGAGACTTATGTTTTCTCGTCTCAGACCTCTCCCTCATTCCTAGCAGCTAAGGGTACCTACTTCGTCTGCCACAATAGAGCGTATACATGGTTGCCCCCTGACTTTTCGGGCACATGTTTTATCTCGTTCCTGTTGCCACCCACCTACACGGCCGAGGCAGATTAACATCGGACAAGGACAGTTAGAGGTGTTGTGAGTAAAGACCACACTGCGGAACAGGAGTTTGGAGAGTTCGCAAAAGGTTTTCTGCCGTTTTGGGGGCCTATGGTGAACAGCAGGAACATTCGCCAACTGACGAGGGTAGTTGAATCCACCGTGATTGAAACGGCTGGTGCCCTTAGTAACTTGACTGCGGAGCTCCAGTCAGACCGCCTTATGACTCTTCAGAACAGGGTTGCCCTAGATGTCATACTTGCAGACCGTGGTGGGGTATGTAAAGTGATCCAATCCAGTTGCTGCATTTTCATCCCTGACAATGCTCCGACAGTATACCAGGCCATCTCCAAACTGCACAAGATCTCTGAGTCCATTCATGTGGACCAAGGAGACTGGTCCTTGCTGGGGTGGTTCTGGGAACTGATATCTGCCTGGGGATGGAAAATTCTGATATTCATTGGAATGGTCTTAGCCATCCTGTTTCTGTTCTGCCTGTGTGATCAGTGCGCTCCTGCAATATGTGGCCTCTGTGCCACATCATGTGTAAGGAAGCCTGTGTCAAGGGACGAGCTAAGCAACAGGATGATGCTACAGCAGCATCTCCATGACTTCATGAATACAGATTTGGACTCAGATCAGCATGAGTTATTGCCTATATAAGGGCAAAAGGAGGGGCTGTGGTTCTGAAAATTTTGGACCCTGCTATATTATGATACCGAAGCCCAACACTCATGTCAGAAAATATCATCATACCATGACGAATTTGGTATCAGCAGAACGGTAATGATCAGGACATTATGCCTGTGCATTTGCGTCACGATTGAGTAACGAAAACACCCTTAAATAGTAGTTTCTGTCTTGAACCCTCGAGGTTCCATTTTGTGAGCGGCATCCATCTTGTGGTTGCCCTTACATAGTCAATTGACCAAGGCCGAATTCGAGCTGAAAGGACACGTCCACCTTTCCCGACTTTTCTCTGACCCAGGTGAGCTGCCTTCACTGCCTCCAGCCAAACCTGTTCGGGCAGTCCCCAACCCACTGGCCGAGCGAGATTAGCATCAAGGCACAACATGTCATAAACCATTCACTGCATACAAACCACGCTCATCATACACACACCTGTCCCTGTTTCTTCTTTATGGCTAGTTTTACAAGGAGGAGGTGCCCGATTTTATTGGGGTTTCATCGATATCTGATGGAAGTTCTGGGCCTGGCTGGGTAATCTATCACAAACTGGACATACGAAAATGTAGGCTGGCCATCATGACTTTGCTTTTTCATTGTTGTGAAAATATGTATATGACCGTACTGTAAACCAAAGAATTTTGCCTGAAGTGTAATATTGTGTATAAAAGGAGAAGGCTGGTTCTGTAAAAACGACCAGTCTCCTGAGAATATACACACAGTGCTGTTGTACTTCTAGGACGCTTGTTACTTGGTTGCAGCCAATAAAACTCGATCCTTGACATCACCTAGAAGACTCTGTGTTTCTGTGGTCCAGAACAGGAAGAACTCAAGAGGTCTCTGGGTGTTCCCCCCTGGCACCACCGGGTTCCTAAAAACCCGGCACCTCAACACGGTTGATTTTTAAAAGAGCCTCAGATCCACAAAATGGATGCTTCTGCCACAGACACAAGTCTGACCTCCTGCTGCTGACCGAAACTCAGCAGAGGAGGCCTGGACAAAGGCTTTCCTGTCGCAGGGAGGTGTTACACCACCCCAGATAAGAGATAGTGGATTGTAGCAGGGAGGTTTGAAAGAAACCAGACACTGCCTGGGGAGCACAAGGCTTCCCGTTGCATAATCCGGCCAAACCAGTTCTGGGGCACACCAGCCCCAGTCCCAGCGCGGCCTGGATCAAAGGGAAAGGGGTGTATCCACCCCCTTCCTGGGTCCCACCCATAGGACGGGACCTAGCAGGTAATCCAGCCCCCTAGATTGGTATAAGAATGGGAGCAGTGCCAACACACTCAGATTATCCTGATGAAACATTTGAAATGAAATTCTGGGTTCCTTCGACATCCTACTCGACGTAGAAGACTGAAGAATCCCCCTTGTGGTCAAGGAGTGACCACCCTGTGCAAACAGGCACCGTCCAGCACCTCAACATCTGTTTTGTTGCAGTTCCCGCCAGAACGCGAGCGACAGAGATCGACGAGATCAAGCTTGCCTGCCTTCTAACAACCCGATCCACAGTCCCTGCAGAGCTGAGACCCGTGGAGGCGACCGGAAGCGTGGGGCACGCCATCTTGAAAAGACTATGAGATGCTGACCGTGCAGCCCACGAGTGACCCTCGAAGCTGTACACCGGGGTTTGAGAAGCCGCAGCCCTGAGCCATTTTTGCACCGAAGCTCACCGCTCTACACTCAACGAGTGCTGCGTGGGGCCCTTCTGCTTTCTTTGGCTCAACGCATTGGCCCGGTCACTTGCCAGCTGGCTTGTGGCCCCTGTGCTGATGAAAACCAAAATACGACTTGTGATTCTCGTTGCTCTAGACTTGCACCCGCTCTTCGGAAAAGGAGCACCCGCTCTGACCCTCCTGGTCCAAGTGAGAATCAATCTTCCAATCCCACGTGGATTGCTCTTGCCAAGTGTTGTTTGCTCCGATCTTGGAGCCGACAGCGCCGATGGAGAGGGCCTTCGTGGGACAGCTTGTGACCCACTTCTGGACATCGCAGATGCCCCAGAGCCCACGTGGCAGTGGAGAGAAGCTCCTCAACAACCACCTGATTGCGCCCAACATTGCCTGGTTCCGTCCTGGTTCCACCCTGGTCACTGCTGAGTGACCCAGACTCTGTCCCCTCTGCTTTCAGGTACTTTACGACTCTGATCCACCCTTGGATCACACCGGACACTTCTCCTTCACATCGCCTGCAGCATCTTCAGGTTCAAGCACCAACAACCTGCGTGACGAAACCCGACGCCACTTCGACCCTATGCACCCGTTTCCTGTGGGTGAGGTAACTCAGCAACGCCAGTGTTCCCACACTGGTACACACCTCTAGGGTCTGTGTCTAAAACTTTGTCCTTATAGGTTCAGCGGAAGTATCCTTAAACTCTATTTGTCTAACTTTTATGCACCATTGACTTTGCATTGGTGCATGCGTGTGCATTAAGCGCTGCACCCGAATCCCGCGGGCTTTTCCCGACTTTAGCATTGCTTGTCCCAACTGCTCTCAGCGAGCTTAATTCAGACACTCTGTTCATCACCACCCCCTTTTCTGAATCGTTTTTGGCCACTATAAGTGTGGCAGGGTATACTCAGACATGAGTCCCTTGCTCACTGCACCATCAGGTTTCAAGCAAGCCGGGCCGACGACGGCTGAAATGCCAGAAACCGGTCCCCGGAAGCTTGTCTCCTTCCTGGTAAAGAATTGGCTTGGTAGTTTGGTCTGCGCTGTTCCCATGATGCACTGGGCCAGGGACAGACTAATTTGCATATAGCCGGGTTCTGAGCTGGGATGGTGCAGAGAGCTAAATAACGGTGATGGATCAAGCCCTGATCTTTGGACTGGGTAAGAGTGGTCTACTTAATTCAGACACTCTGTTCATCACCACCCCCTTTTCTGAATCGTTTTTGGCCACTATAGGTGGGGCAGGGTATACTCAGACATGAGTCCCTTGCTCATTGCACCATCAGGTTTCAAGCAAGCCAGGCCGACGACGGCTGAAATGCCAGAAACCGGTCCCCGGAAGCTTGTCTCCTTTCTGGTGAAAAATTGGCTTGGTAGTTTGGTCTGCGCTGTTCCCATGATGCACTGGGCCAGGGAAAGACTAATTTGCATATAGCCGGGTTCTGAGCTGGGATGGTGCAGTGAGTTAAATAACGGTGATGGATCAAGCCCTGATCTTTGGACTGGGTAAGAGTGGTCTGCTTAATTCAGACACTCTGTTCATCACCACCCCCTTTTCTGAATCGTTTTTGGCCCTATAGGTGTGGCAGGGTATACTCAGACATGAGTCCCTTGCTCACTGCACCATCAGGTTTCAAGCAAGCCGGGCCGCCGACGGCTGAAATGCCAGAAACCGGTCCCCGGAAGCTTGTCTCCTTTCTGGTGAAGAATTGGCTTGGTAGTTTGGTCTGCGCTGTTCTCATGATGCACTGGGCCAGGGACAGACTAATTTGCATATAGCCGGGTTCTGAGCTGGGATGGTGCAGTGAGCTAAATAACGGTGATGGATCAAGCCCTGATCTTTGGAATGGGTAAGAGTGGTCTGCTTAATTCAGACACTCTGTTCATCACCACCCCCTTTTCTGAATCGTTTTTGGCCACTATAGGTGTGGCAGGGTATACTCAGACATGAGTCCCTTGCTCACTGCACCATCAGGTTTCAAGCAAGCCGGGCCGACGACGGCTGAAATGCCAGAAACCGGTCCCCGGAAGCTTGTCTCCTTTCTGGTGAAGAATTGGCTTGGTAGTTTGGTCTGCGCTGTTCCCATGATGCACTGGGCCAGTGACAGACTAATTTGCATATAGCCGGGTTCTGAGCTGGGATGGTGCAGAGAGCTAAATAACGGTGATGGATCAAGCCCTGATCTTTGGACTCGGTAAGAGTGGTCTGCTTAATTCAGACACTCTGTTTATACCACCCCCTTTTCTGATTCGTTTTTGGCCACTATAGGGGTGGCAGGGTATACTCCGACATGAGTCCCTTGCTCACTGCACCATCAGGTTTCGAGCAAGCCGGGCCGACGACGGCTGAAATGCCAGAAACCGGTCCCCGGAAGCGTGTCTCCTTTCTGGTGAAGAATTGTCTTGGTAGTTTGGTCTGCACTGTTCCCATGATGTACTGGGCCAGGGACAGACTAATTTGCCTATAGCCGGGTTCTGAGCTGGGATGGTGCAGTGAGCTAGATAACGCTGATGGATCAAGCCCTGATCTTTGTACTGGGTAAGAATGGTCTGCTTAATTCAGACACTCTGTTCATCACCACCCCCTTTTCTGAATAGTTTTTGGCCACTATAGGTGAGGCAGGGTATACTCAGACATGAGTCCCTTGCTCACTGCACCATCAGGTTTCAAGCAAGCCGGGCCGACGACGGCTGAAATGCCAGAAACCCGTCCTTGGAAGGTTGTCTCCTTTCTGGTGAAAAATTGGCTTGGTAGTTTGGTCTGCGCTGTTCCCATGATGCACTGGGCCAGGGACAGACTAATTTGCATATAGCCGGGTTCTGAGCTGGGATGGTGCAGTGAGCTAAATAACGGTGATGGATCAAGCCCTGATCTTTGGACTGGGTAAGAGTGGTCTGCTTAATTCAGACACTCTGTTCATCACCACCCCCTTTTTTGAATCGTTTTTGTGCCATTATAGGTGTCAGGGTATACTCAGACATGAGTCCCTTGCTCACTGCACCATCAGGTTTCAAGCAAGCCGGGCCGACGACGGCTGAAATGCCAGAAACCGGTCCCCGGAAGCTTGTCTCCTTTCTGGTGAAGAATTGGCTTGGTAGTTTGGTCTGCGCTGTTCCCATGATGCACTGGGCCAGGGACAGACTAATTTGCATATAGCCGGGTTCTGAGCTGGGATGGTGCAGTGAGCTAAATAACGGTGATGGATCAAGCCCTGATCTTTGGACTGGGTAAGAGTGGTCTGCTTAATTCAGACACTCTGTGCATCACCACCCCCTTTTCTGAATCGTTTTTGGCCACTATAGGTGTGGCAGGGTATACTCAGACATGAGTCCCTTGCTCACTGCACCATCAGGTTTCAAGCAAGCCGGGCCGACGACGGCTGAAATGCCTGAAACCGGTCCCCGGAAGCTTGTCTCCTTTCTGGTGAAGAATTGGCTTGGTAGTTTGGTCTGCCATGTTCCCATGATGCACTGGGCCAGGGACAGACTAATTTGCATATAGCCGGGTTCTGAGCTGGGATGGTGCAGAGAGCTAAATAACGGTGATGGATCAAGCCCTGATCTTTGGACTCGGTAAGAGTGGTCTGCTTAATTCAGACACTCTGTTCATCACCACCCCCTTTTCTGAATCGTTTTTGGCCACTATAGGTGTGGCAGGGTATACTCAGACATGAGTCCCTTGCTCACTGCACCATCAGGTTTCAAGCAAGCCGGGCCGACGACGGCTGAAATGCCAGAAACCGGTCCCTGGAAGCGTGTCTCCTTTCTGGTGAAGAATTGTCTTGGTAGTTTGGTCTGCGCTGTTCCCATGATGCACTGGGCCAGGGACAGACTAATTTGCCTATAGCCGGGTTCTGAGATGGGATGGTGCAGTGAGCTAGATAACGCTGATGGATCAATCCCTGATCTTTGGACTGGGTAAGAATGGTCTGCTTAATTCAGACACTCTGTTTATCACCACCCCCTTTTCTGAATCGTTTTTGGCCACTATAGGTGTGGCAGGGTATACTCAGACAGGAGTCCCTTGCTCACTGCACCATCAGGTTTCAAGCAAGCCGGGCTGACGACGGCTGAAATGCCAGAAACCGGTCCCCTGAAGCTTGTCTCCTTTCTGGTGAAGAAATGGCTTGGTAGTTTGGTCTGCGCTGTTCCCCTGATGCACTGGGCCAGGGACAGACTCATTTGCATATAGCCGGGTTCTGAGCTGGGATGGTGCAGAGAGCTAAATAACGGTGATGGATCAAGCCCTGATCTTTGGACTGGGTAAGAGTGGTCTGCTTAATTCAGACACTCTGTTCATCACCACCCCCTTTTCTGAATCGTTTTTGGCCACTATAGGTGTGGCAGGGTATACTCAGACATGAGTCCCTTGCTCATTGCACCATCAGGTTTCAAACAAGCTAGGCCGACGACGGCTGAAATGCCAGAAACCGGTCCCCGGACGCTTGTCTCCTTTCTGGTGAAAAATTGGCTTGGTAGTTTGGTCTGCGCTGTTCCCATGATGCACTGGGCCAGGGACAGACTAATTTGCATATAGCCGAGTTCTGAGCTGGGATGGTGCAGTGAGCTAAATAACGGTGATGGATCAAGCCCTGATCTTTGGACTGGGTAAGAGTGGTCTGCTTAATTCAGACACTCTGTTCATCACCACCCCCTTTTCTGAATCGTTTTTGGCCACTATAGGTGTGGCAGGGTATACTCAGACATGAGTCCCTTGCTCACTGCACCATCTGGTTTCAAGCAAGCCGGGCCGACGACGGCTGAAATGCCAGAAACCGGTCCCCGGAAGCTTGTCTCCTTTCTGGTGAAGAATTGGCTTGGTAGTTTGGTCTGCGCTGTTCCCATGATGCACTGGGCCAGGGACAGACTAATTTGCATATAGCCGGGTTCTGAGCTTGGATGGTGCAGAGAGCTAAATAACGGTGATGGATCAAGCCCTGATCTTTGGACTCGGTAAGAGTGGTCTGCTTAATTCAGACACTCTGTTCATCACCACCCCCTTTTCTGAATCGTTTTTGGCCACTATAGGTGTGGCAGGGTATACTCAGACATGAGTCCCTTGCTCATTGCACCATCAGGTTTCAAACAAGCTAGGCCGACGACGGCTGAAATGCCAGAAACCGGTCCCCGGACGCTTGTCTCCTTTCTGGTGAAAAATTGGCTTGGTAGTTTGGTCTGCGCTGTTCCCATGATGCACTGGGCCAGGGACAGACTAATTTGCATATAGCCGGGTTCTGAGCTTGGATGGTGCAGAGAGCTAAATAACGGTGATGGATCAAGCCCTGATCTTTGGACTCGGTAAGAGTGGTCTGCTTAATTCAGACACTCTGTTCATCACCACCCCCTTTTCTGAATCGTTTTTGGCCACTATAGGTGTGGCAGGGTATACTCAGACATGAGTCCCTTGCTCACTGCACCATCAGGTTTCAAGCAAGCCGGGCCGACGACGGCTGAAATGCCAGAAACCGGTCCCCAGAAGCGTATCTCCTTTATGGTGAAGAATTGGCTTGGTAGTTTGGTCTGCGCTGTTCCCATGATGCACTGGGCCAGGGACAGACTAATTTGCATATAGCCTGGTTCTGAGCTGGGATGGTGCAGTGAAATAGATAACACTGATGGATCAAGCCCTGATCTTTGGACTGGGTAAGAGTGGTCTGCTTAATTCAGACATTCTGTTCATCACCATCCCCTTTTCTGAATCGATTTTTGGCCACTATAGGTGTGGCAGGGTATACTCAGACATGAGTCCCTTGCTCACTGCACCATCAGGTTTCAAGCAAGCCGGGCCGACGACGGCTGAAATGCCAGAAACCGGTCCCCGGAAGCTTGTCTCCTTTCTGGTGAAGAATTGGCTTGGTAGTTTGGTCTGCGCTGTTCCCCTGATGCACTGGGCCAGGGACAGACTCATTTGCATATAGCCGGGTTCTGAGCTGGGATGGTGCAGAGAGCTAAATAACGGTGATGGATCAAGCCCTGATCTTTGGACTGGGTAAGAGTGGTCTGCTTAATTCAGACACTCTGTGCATCACCACCCCCTTTTCTGAATCGTTTTTGGCCACTATAGGTGTGGCAGGGTATACTCAGACATGAGTCCCTTGCTCACTGCACCATCAGGTTTCAAGCAAGCCGGGCCGACGACGGCTGAAATGCCTGAAACCGGTCCCCGGAAGCTTGTCTCCTTTCTGGTGAAGAATTGGCTTGGTAGTTTGGTCTGCGATGTTCCCATGATGCACTGGGCCAGGGACAGACTAATTTGCATATAGCCGGGTTCTGAGCTGGGATGGTGCAGAGAGCTAAATAACGGTGATGGATCAAGCCCTGATCTTTGGACTGGGTAAGAGTGGTCTGCTTAATTCAGACACTCTGTTCATCACCAACCCCTTTTCTGAATCGTTTTTGGCCACTATAGGTGTGGCAGGGTATACTCAGACATGAGTCCCTTGCTCATTGCACCATCAGGTTTCAAACAAGCCAGGCCGACGACGGCTGAAATGCCAGAAACCGGTCCCCGGAAGCTTGTCTCAATTCTGGTGAAAAATTGGCTTGGTAGTTTGGTCTGCGCTGTTCCCATGATGCACTGGGCCAGGGACAGACTCATTTGCATATAGCCGAGTTCTGAGCTGGGATGGTGCAGTGAGCTAAATAACGGTGATGGATCAAGCCCTGATCTTTGGACTGGGTAAGAGTGGTCTGCTTAATTCAGACACTCTGTTCATCACCACCCCCTTTTCTGAATCGTTTTTGGCCACTATAGGTGTGGCAGGGTATACTCAGACATGAGTCCCTTGCTCACTGCACCATCTGGTTTCAAGCAAGCCGGGCCGACGACGGCTGAAATGCCAGAAACCGGTCCCCGGAAGCTTGTCTCCTTTCTGGTGAAGAATTGGCTTGGTAGTTTGGTCTGCGCTGTTCCCATGATGCACTGGGCCAGGGACAGACTAATTTGCATATAGCCGGGTTCTGAGCTTGGATGGTGCAGAGAGCTAAATAACGGTGATGGATCAAGCCCTGATCTTTGGACTCGGTAAGAGTGGTCTGCTTAATTCAGACACTCTGTTCATCACCACCCCCTTTTCTGAATCGTTTTTGGCCACTATAGGTGTGGTAGGGTATACTCAGACATGAGTCCATTGCTCACTGCACCATAAGGTTTCAAGCAAGCCGGGCCGACGACGGCTGAAATGCCAGAAACCGGTCCCCGGAAGCGTGTCTCCTTTATGGTGAAGAATTGGCTTAGTAGTTTGGTCTGCGCTGTTCCCATGATGCACTGGGCCAGGGACAGACTAATTTGCATATAGCCGGGTTCTGAGCTGGGATGGTGCAGTGAGCTAGATAACGCTGATGGATCAAGCCCTGATCTTTGGACTGGGTAAGAGTGGTCTGCTTAATTCAGACACTCTGTTCATCACCACCCCCTTTTCTGAATCGATTTTTGGCCACTATAGGTGTGGCAGGGTATACTCAGACATGAGTCCCTTGCTCACTGCACCATCAGGTTTCAAGCAAGCCGGGCCGACGACGGCTGAAATGCCAGAAACCGGTCCCCGGAAGCTTGTCTCCTTTCTGGTGAAGAATTGGCTTGGTAGTTTGGTCTGCGCTGTTCCCCTGATGCACTGGGCCAGGGACAGACTCATTTGCATATAGCCGGGTTCTGAGCAGGGATGGTGCAGAGAGCTAAATAACGGTGATGGATCAAGCCCTGATCTTTGGACTGGGTAAGAGTGGTCTGCTTAATTCAGACACTCTGTTCATCACCACCCCCTTTTCTGAATCCTTTATGGCCACTATAGGTGTGGCAGGGTATACTCAGACATGAGTCCCTTGCTCATTGCATCATCAGGTTTCAAGCAAGCCAGGCCGACGACGGCTGAAATGCCAGTAACCGGTCCCCGGAAGCTTGTCTCCTTTCTGGTGAAGAATTGGCTTGGTAGTTTGGTCTGCGCTGTTCCCATGATGCACTGGGCCAGGGACAGACTAATTTGCATATAGCCGGGTTCTGAGCTGGGATGGTGCAGTGAGCTAAATAACGGTGATGGATCAAGCCCTGATCTTTGGACTGGGTAAGAGTGGTCTGCTTAATTCAGACACTCTGTTCATCACCACCCCCTTTTCTGAATCGTTTTTGGCAACTATAGGTGTGGCAGGGTATACTCAGACATGAGTCCCTTGCTCACTGCACCATCTGGTTTCAAGCAAGCCAGGCCGACGACGGCTGAAATGCCAGAAACCGGTCCCCGGAAGCTTGTCTCCTTTCTGGTGAAGAATTGGCTTGGTAGTTTGGTCTGCGCTGTTCCCATGATGCACTGGGCCAGGGACAGACTAATTTGCATATAGCCGGGTTCTGAGCTTGGATGGTGCAGAGAGCTAAATAACGGTGATGGATCAAGCCCTGATCTTTGGACTCGGTAAGAGTGGTCTGCTTAATTCAGACACTCTGTTCATCACCACCCCCTTTTCTGAATCGTTTTTGGCCACTATAGGTGTGGCAGGGTATACTCAGACATGAGTCCATTGCTCACTGCACCATCAGGTTTCAAGCAAGCCGGGCCGACGACGGCTGAAATGCCAGAAACCGGTCCCCGGAAGCGTGTCTCCTTTATGGTGAAGAATTGGCTTGGTAGTTTGGTCTGCGCTGTTCCCATGATGCACTGGGCCAGGGACAGACTAATTTGCATATAGCCTGGTTTTGAGCTGGGATGGTGCAGTGAGCTAGATAACGCTGATGGATCAAGCCCTGATCTTTGGACTGGGTAAGAGTGGTCTGCTTAATTCAGACATTCTGTTCATCACCACCCCCTTTTCTGAATCGATTTTTGGCCACTATAGGTGTGGCAGGGTATACTCAGACATGAGTCCCTTGCTCACTGCACCATCAGGTTTCAAGCAAGCCGGGCCGACGACGGCTGAAATGCCAGAAACCGGTCCCCGGAAGCTTGTCTCCTTTCTGGTGAAGAATTGGCTTGGTAGTTTGGTCTGCGCTGTTCCCCTGATGCACTGGGCCAGGGACAGACTCATTTGCATATAGCCGGGTTCTGAGCTGGGATGGTGCAGAGAGCTAAATAACGGTGATGGATCAAGCCCTGATCTTTGGACTGGGTAAGAGTGGTCTGCTTAATTCAGACACTCTGTGCATCACCACCCCCTTTTCTGAATCGTTTTTGGCCACTATAGGTGTGGCAGGGTATACTCAGACATGAGTCCCTTGCTCACTGCACCATCAGGTTTCAAGCAAGCCGGGCCGACGACGGCTGAAATGCCTGAAACCGGTCCCCGGAAGCTTGTCTCCTTTCTGGTGAAGAATTGGCTTGGTAGTTTGGTCTGCGATGTTCCCATGATGCACTGGGCCAGGGACAGACTAATTTGCATATAGCCGGGTTCTGAGCTGGGATGGTGCAGAGAGCTAAATAACGGTGATGGATCAAGCCCTGATCTTTGGACTGGGTAAGAGTGGTCTGCTTAATTCAGACACTCTGTTCATCACCAACCCCTTTTCTGAATCGTTTTTGGCCACTATAGGTGTGGCAGGGTATACTCATACATGAGTCCCTTGCTCATTGCACCATCAGGTTTCAAACAAGCCAGGCCGACGACGGCTGAAATGCCAGAAACCGGTCCCCGGAAGCTTGTCTCAATTCTGGTGAAAAATTGGCTTGGTAGTTTGGTCTGCGCTGTTCCCATGATGCACTGGGCCAGGGACAGACTCATTTGCATGTAGCCGAGTTCTGAGCTGGGATGGTGCAGTGAGCTAAATAACGGTGATGGATCAAGCCCTGATCTTTGGACTGGGTAAGAGTGGTCTGCTTAATTCAGACACTCTGTTCATCACCACCCCCTTTTCTGAATCGTTTTTGGCCACTATAGGTGTGGCAGGGTATACTCAGACATGAGTCCCTTGCTCACTGCACCATCTGGTTTCAAGCAAGCCGGGCCGACGACGGCTGAAATGCCAGAAACCAGTCCCCGGAAGCTTGTCTCCTTTCTGGTGAAGAATTGGCTTGGTAGTTTGGTCTGCGCTGTTCCCATGATGCACTGGGCCAGGGACAGACTAATTTGCATATAGTCGGGTTCTGAGCTTGGATGGTGCAGAGAGCTAAATAACGGTGATGGATCAAGCCCTGATCTTTGGACTCTGTAAGAGTGGTCTGCTTAATTCAGACACTCTGTTCATCACCACCCCCTTTTCTGAATCGTTTTTGGCCACTATAGGTGTGGCAGGGTATACTCAGACATGAGTCCATTGCTCACTGCACCATAAGGTTTCTAGCAAGCCGGGCCGACGACGGCTGAAATGCCAGAAACCGGTCCCCGGAAGCGTGTCTCCTTTATGGTGAAGAATTGGCTTAGTAGTTTGGTCTGCGCTGTTCCCATGATGCACTGGGCCAGGGACAGACTAATTTGCATATAGCCGGGTTCTGAGCTGGGATGGTGCAGTGAGCTAGATAACGCTGATGGATCAAGCCCTGATCTTTGGAATGGGTAAGAGTGGTCTGCTTAATTCAGACACACTGTTCATCACCACCCCCTTTTCTGAATCGTTTTTGGCCACTATAGGTGTGGCAGGGTATACTCAGACATGAGTCCTTTGCTCACTGCACCATCAGGTTTCAAGCAAGCCGGGCCGACGACGGCTGAAATGCCAGAAACCGGTCCCCGGAAGCTTGTCTCCTTTCTGGTGAAGAATTGGCTTGGTAGTTTGGTCTGCGCTGTTCCCATGATGCACTGGGCCAGTGACAGACTCATTTGCATATAGCCGGGTTCTGAGCTGGGATGGTGCAGAGAGCTAAATAACGGTGATGGATCAAGCCCTGATCTTTGGACTCGGTAAGAGTGGTCTGCTTAATTCAGACACTCTGTTTATACCACCCCCTTTTCTGATTCGTTTTTGGCCACTATAGGGGTGGCAGGGTATACTCCGACATGAGTCCCTTGCTCACTGCACCATCAGGTTTCGAGCAAGCCGGGCCGACGACGGTTGAAATGCCAGAAACCGGTCCCCGGAAGCGTGTCTCCTTTCTGGTGAAGAATTGTCTTGGTAGTTTGGTCTGCACTGTTCCCATGATGTACTGGGCCAGGGACAGACTAATTTGCCTATAGCCGGGTTCTGAGCTGGGATGGTGCAGTGAGCTAGATAACGCTGATGGATCAAGCCCTGATCTTTGTACTGGGTAAGAATGGTCTGCTTAATTCAGACACTCTGTTCATCACCACCCCCTTTTCTGAATCATTTTTGGCCACTATAGGTGAGGCAGGGTATACTCAGACATGAGTCCCTTGCTCACTGCACCATCAGGTTTCAAGCAAGCCAGGCCGACGACGGCTGAAATGCCAGAAACCCGTCCTTGGAAGGTTGTCTCCTTTCTGGTGAAAAATTGGCTTGGTAGTTTGGTCTGCGCTGTTCCCATGATGCACTGGGCCAGGGACAGACTAATTTGCATATAGCCGGGTTCTGAGCTGGGATGGTGCAGTGAGCTAAATAACGGTGATGGATCAAGCCCTGATCTTTGGACTGGGTAAGAGTGGTCTGCTTAATTCAGACACTCTGTTCATCACCACCCCCTTTTTTGAATCGTTTTTGTGCCATTATAGGTGTCAGGGTATACTCAGACATGAGTCCCTTGCTCACTGCACCATCAGGTTTCAAGCAAGCCGGGCCGACGACGGCTGAAATGCCAGAAACCGGTCCCCGGAAGCTTGTCTCCTTTCTGGTGAAGAATTGGCTTGGTAGTTTGGTCTGCGCTGTTCCCATGATGCACTGGGCCAGGGACAGACTAATTTGCATATAGCCGGGTTCTGAGCTGGGATGGTGCAGTGAGCTAAATAACGGTGATGGATCAAGCCCTGATCTTTGGACTGGGTAAGAGTGGTCTGCTTAATTCAGACACTCTGTGCATCACCACCCCCTTTTCTGAATCGTTTTTGGCCACTATAGGTGTGGCAGGGTATACTCAGACATGAGTCCCTTGCTCACTGCACCATCAGGTTTCAAGCAAGCCGGGCCGACGACGGCTGAAATGCCTGAAACCGGTCCCCGGAAGCTTGTCTCCTTTCTGGTGAAGAATTGGCTTGGTAGTTTGGTCTGCCATGTTCCCATGATGCACTGGGCCAGGGACAGACTAATTTGCATATAGCCGGGTTCTGAGCTGGGATGGTGCAGAGAGCTAAATAACGGTGATGGATCAAGCCCTGATCTTTGGACTCGGTAAGAGTGGTCTGCTTAATTCAGACACTCTGTTCATCACCACCCCCTTTTCTGAATCGTTTTTGGCCACTATAGGTGTGGCAGGGTATACTCAGACATGAGTCCCTTGCTCACTGCACCATCAGGTTTCAAGCAAGCCGGGCCGACGACGGCTGAAATGCCAGAAACCGGTCCCTGGAAGCGTGTCTCCTTTCTGGTGAAGAATTGTCTTGGTAGTTTGGTCTGCGCTGTTCCCATGATGCACTGGGCCAGGGACAGACTAATTTGCCTATAGCCGGGTTCTGAGATTGGATGGTGCAGTGAGCTAGATAACGCTGATGGATCAATCCCTGATCTTTGGACTGGGTAAGAATGGTCTGCTTAATTCAGACACTCTGTTCATCACCACCCCCTTTTCTGAATCGTTTTTGGCCACTATAGGTGTGGCAGGGTATACTCAGACATGAGTCCCTTGCTCACTGCACCATCAGGTTTCAAGCAAGCCGGGCTGACGACGGCTGAAATGCCAGAAACCGGTCCCCTGAAGCTTGTCTCCTTTCTGGTGAAGAAATGGCTTGGTAGTTTGGTCTGCGCTGTTCCCCTGATGCACTGGGCCAGGGACAGACTCATTTGCATATAGCCGGGTTCTGAGCTGGGATGGTGCAGAGAGCTAAATAACGGTGATGGATCAAGCCCTGATCTTTGGACTGGGTAAGAGTGGTCTGCTTAATTCAGACACTCTGTTCATCACCACCCCCTTTTCTGAATCGTTTTTGGCCACTATAGGTGTGGCAGGGTATACTCAGACATGAGTCCCTTGCTCATTGCACCATCAGGTTTCAAACAAGCTAGGCCGACGACGGCTGAAATGCCAGAAACCGGTCCCCGGACGCTTGTCTCCTTTCTGGTGAAAAATTGGCTTGGTAGTTTGGTCTGCGCTGTTCCCATGATGCACTGGGCCAGGGACAGACTAATTTGCATATAGCCGAGTTCTGAGCTGGGATGGTGCAGTGAGCTAAATAACGGTGATGGATCAAGCCCTGATCTTTGGACTGGGTAAGAGTGGTCTGCTTAATTCAGACACTCTGTTCATCACCACCCCCTTTTCTGAATCGTTTTTGGCCACTATAGGTGTGGCAGGGTATACTCAGACATGAGTCCCTTGCTCACTGCACCATCTGGTTTCAAGCAAGCCGGGCCGACGACGGCTGAAATGCCAGAAACCGGTCCCCGGAAGCTTGTCTCCTTTCTGGTGAAGAATTGGCTTGGTAGTTTGGTCTGCGCTGTTCCCATGATGCACTGGGCCAGGGACAGACTAATTTGCATATAGCCGGGTTCTGAGCTTGGATGGTGCAGAGAGCTAAATAACGGTGATGGATCAAGCCCTGATCTTTGGACTCGGTAAGAGTGGTCTGCTTAATTCAGACACTCTGTTCATCACCACCCCCTTTTCTGAATCGTTTTTGGCCACTATAGGTGTGGCAGGGTATACTCAGACATGAGTCCCTTGCTCATTGCACCATCAGGTTTCAAACAAGCTAGGCCGACGACGGCTGAAATGCCAGAAACCGGTCCCCGGACGCTTGTCTCCTTTCTGGTGAAAAATTGGCTTGGTAGTTTGGTCTGCGCTGTTCCCATGATGCACTGGGCCAGGGACAGACTAATTTGCATATAGCCGGGTTCTGAGCTTGGATGGTGCAGAGAGCTAAATAACGGTGATGGATCAAGCCCTAATCTTTGGACTCGGTAAGAGTGGTCTGCTTAATTCAGACACTCTGTTCATCACCACCCCCTTTTCTGAATCGTTTTTGGCCACTATAGGTGTGGCAGGGTATACTCAGACATGAGTCCATTGCTCACTGCACCATCAGGTTTCAAGCAAGCCGGTCCGACGACGGCTGAAATGCCAGAAACCGGTCCCCAGAAGCGTATCTCCTTTATGGTGAAGAATTGGCTTGGTAGTTTGGTCTGCGCTGTTCCCATGATGCACTGGGCCAGGGACAGACTAATTTGCATATAGCCTGGTTCTGAGCTGGGATGGTGCAGTGAAATAGATAACGCTGATGGATCAAGCCCTGATCTTTGGACTGGGTAAGAGTGGTCTGCTTAATTCAGACATTCTGTTCATCACCATCCCCTTTTCTGAATCGATTTTTGGCCACTATAGGTGTGGCAGGGTATACTCAGACATGAGTCCCTTGCTCACTGCACCATCAGGTTTCAAGCAAGCCGGGCCGACGACGGCTGAAATGCCAGAAACCGGTCCCCGGAAGCTTGTCTCCTTTCTGGTGAAGAATTGGCTTGGTAGTTTGGTCTGCGCTGTTCCCCTGATGCACTGGGCCAGGGACAGACTCATTTGCATATAGCCGGGTTCTGAGCTGGGATGGTGCAGAGAGCTAAATAACGGTGATGGATCAAGCCCTGATCTTTGGACTGGGTAAGAGTGGTCTGCTTAATTCAGACACTCTGTGCATCACCACCCCCTTTTCTGAATCGTTTTTGGCCACTATAGGTGTGGCAGGGTATACTCAGACATGAGTCCCTTGCTCACTGCACCATCAGGTTTCAAGCAAGCCGGGCCGACGACGGCTGAAATGCCTGAAACCGGTCCCCGGAAGCTTGTCTCCTTTCTGGTGAAGAATTGGCTTGGTAGTTTGGTCTGCGATGTTCCCATGATGCACTGGGCCAGGGACAGACTAATTTGCATATAGCCGGGTTCTGAGCTGGGATGGTGCAGAGAGCTAAATAACGGTGATGGATCAAGCCCTGATCTTTGGACTGGGTAAGAGTGGTCTGCTTAATTCAGACACTCTGTTCATCACCAACCCCTTTTCTGAATCGTTTTTGGCCACTATAGGTGTGGCAGGGTATACTCAGACATGAGTCCCTTGCTCATTGCACCATCAGGTTTCAAACAAGCCAGGCCGACGACGGCTGAAATGCCAGAAACCGGTCCCCGGAAGCTTGTCTCAATTCTGGTGAAAAATTGGCTTGGTAGTTTGGTCTGCGCTGTTCCCATGATGCACTGGGCCAGGGACAGACTCATTTGCATATAGCCGAGTTCTGAGCTGGGATGGTGCAGTGAGCTAAATAACGGTGATGGATCAAGCCCTGATCTTTGGACTGGGTAAGAGTGGTCTGCTTAATTCAGACACTCTGTTCATCACCACCCCCTTTTCTGAATCGTTTTTGGCCACTATAGGTGTGGCAGGGTATACTCAGACATGAGTCCCTTGCTCACTGCACCATCTGGTTTCAAGCAAGCCGGGCCGACGACGGCTGAAATGCCAGAAACCGGTCCCCGGAAGCTTGTCTCCTTTCTGGTGAAGAATTGGCTTGGTAGTTTGGTCTGCGCTGTTCCCATGATGCACTGGGCCAGGGACAGACTAATTTGCATATAGCCGGGTTCTGAGCTTGGATGGTGCAGAGAGCTAAATAACGGTGATGGATCAAGCCCTGATCTTTGGACTCGGTAAGAGTGGTCTGCTTAATTCAGACACTCTGTTCATCACCACCCCCTTTTCTGAATCGTTTTTGGCCACTATAGGTGTGGTAGGGTATACTCAGACATGAGTCCATTGCTCACTGCACCATAAGGTTTCAAGCAAGCCGGGCCGACGACGGCTGAAATGCCAGAAACCGGTCCCCGGAAGCGTGTCTCCTTTATGGTGAAGAATTGGCTTAGTAGTTTGGTCTGCGCTGTTCCCATGATGCACTGGGCCAGGGACAGACTAATTTGCATATAGCCGGGTTCTGAGCTGGGATGGTGCAGTGAGCTAGATAACGCTGATGGATCAAGCCATGATCTTTGGACTGGGTAAGAGTGGTCTGCTTAATTCAGACACTCTGTTCATCACCACCCCCTTTTCTGAATCGATTTTTGGCCACTATAGGTGTGGCAGGGTATACTCAGACATGAGTCCCTTGCTCACTGCACCATCAGGTTTCAAGCAAGCCGGGCCGACGACGGCTGAAATGCCAGAAACCGGTCCCCGGAAGCTTGTCTCCTTTCTGGTGAAGAATTGGCTTGGTAGTTTGGTCTGCGCTGTTCCCCTGATGCACTGGGCCAGGGACAGACTCATTTGCATATAGCCGGGTTCTGAGCAGGGATGGTGCAGAGAGCTAAATAACGGTGATGGATCAAGCCCTGATCTTTGGACTGGGTAAGAGTGGTCTGCTTAATTCAGACACTCTGTTCATCACCACCCCCTTTTCTGAATCCTTTATGGCCACTATAGGTGTGGCAGGGTATACTCAGACATGAGTCCCTTGCTCATTGCATCATCAGGTTTCAAGCAAGCCAGGCCGACGACGGCTGAAATGCCAGTAACCGGTCCCCGGAAGCTTGTCTCCTTTCTGGTGAAGAATTGGCTTGGTAGTTTGGTCTGCGCTGTTCCCATGATGCACTGGGCCAGGGACAGACTAATTTGCATATAGCCGGGTTCTGAGCTGGGATGGTGCAGTGAGCTAAATAACGGTGATGGATCAAGCCCTGATCTTTGGACTGGGTAAGAGTGGTCTGCTTAATTCAGACACTCTGTTCATCACCACCCCCTTTTCTGAATCGTTTTTGGCCACTATAGGTGTGGCAGGGTATACTCAGACATGAGTCCCTTGCTCACTGCACCATCTGGTTTCAAGCAAGCCAGGCCGACGACGGCTGAAATGCCAGAAACCGGTCCCCGGAAGCTTGTCTCCTTTCTGGTGAAGAATTGGCTTGGTAGTTTGGTCTGCGCTGTTCCCATGATGCACTGGGCCAGGGACAGACTAATTTGCATATAGCCGGGTTCTGAGCTTGGATGGTGCAGAGAGCTAAATAACGGAGATGGATCAAGCCCTGATCTTTGGACTCGCTAAGAGTGGTCTGCTTAATTCAGACACTCTGTTCATCACCACCCCCTTTTCTGAATCGTTTTTGGCCACTATAGGTGTGGCAGGGTATACTCAGACATGAGTCCATTGCTCACTGCACCATCAGGTTTCAAGCAAGCCGGGCCGACGACGGCTGAAATGCCAGAAACCGGTCCCCGGAAGCGTGTCTCCTTTATGGTGAAGAATTGGCTTGGTAGTTTGGTCTGCGCTGTTCCCATGATGCACTGGGCCAGGGACAGACTAATTTGCATATAGCCTGGTTCTGAGCTGGGATGGTGCAGTGAGCTAGATAACGCTGATGGATCAAGCCCTGATCTTTGGACTGGGTAAGAGTGGTCTGCTTAATTCAGACATTCTGTTCATCACCACCCCCTTTTCTGAATCGATTTTTGGCCACTATAGGTGTGGCAGGGTATACTCAGACATGAGTCCCTTGCTCACTGCACCATCAGGTTTCAAGCAAGCCGGGCCGACGACGGCTGAAATGCCAGAAACCGGTCCCCGGAAGCTTGTCTCCTTTCTGGTGAAGAATTGGCTTGGTAGTTGTGTCTGCGCTGTTCCCCTGATGCACTGGGCCAGGGACAGACTCATTTGCATATAGCCGGGTTCTGAGCTGGGATGGTGCAGAGAGCTAAATAACGGTGATGGATCAAGCCCTGATCTTTGGACTGGGTAAGAGTGGTCTGCTTAATTCAGACACTCTGTGCATCACCACCCCCTTTTCTGAATCGTTTTTGGCCACTATAGGTGTGGCAGGGTATACTCAGACATGAGTCCCTTGCTCACTGCACCATCAGGTTTCAAGCAAGCCGGGCCGACGACGGCTGAAATGCCTGAAACCGGTCCCCGGAAGCTTGTCTCCTTTCTGGTGAAGAATTGGCTTGGTAGTTTGGTCTGCCATGTTCCCATGATGCACTGGGCCAGGGACAGACTAATTTGCATATAGCCGGGTTCTGAGCTGGGATGGTGCAGAGAGCTAAATAACGGTGATGGATCAAGCCCTGATCTTTGGACTCGGTAAGAGTGGTCTGCTTAATTCAGACACTCTGTTCATCACCACCCCCTTTTCTGAATCGTTTTTGGCCACTATAGGTGTGGCAGGGTATACTCATACATGAGTCCCTTGCTCATTGCACCATCAGGTTTCAAACAAGCCAGGCCGACGACGGCTGAAATGCCAGAAACCGGTCCCCGGAAGCTTGTCTCAATTCTGGTGAAAAATTGGCTTGGTAGTTTGGTCTGCGCTGTTCCCATGATGCACTGGGCCAGGGACAGACTCATTTGCATGTAGCCGAGTTCTGAGCTGGGATGGTGCAGTGAGCTAAATAACGGTGATGGATCAAGCCCTGATCTTTGGACTGGGTAAGAGTGGTCTGCTTAATTCAGACACTCTGTTCATCACCACCCCCTTTTCTGAATCGTTTTTGGCCACTATAGGTGTGGCAGGGTATACTCAGACATGAGTCCCTTGCTCACTGCACCATCTGGTTTCAAGCAAGCCGGGCCGACGACGGCTGAAATGCCAGAAACCAGTCCCCGGAAGCTTGTCTCCTTTCTGGTGAAGAATTGGCTTGGTAGTTTGGTCTGCGCTGTTCCCATGATGCACTGGGCCAGGGACAGACTAATTTGCATATAGTCGGGTTCTGAGCTTGGATGGTGCAGAGAGCTAAATAACGGTGATGGATCAAGCCCTGATCTTTGGACTCTGTAAGAGTGGTCTGCTTAATTCAGACACTCTGTTCATCACCACCCCCTTTTCTGAATCGTTTTTGGCCACTATAGGTGTGGCAGGGTATACTCAGACATGAGTCCATTGCTCACTGCACCATAAGGTTTCTAGCAAGCCGGGCCGACGACGGCTGAAATGCCAGAAACCGGTCCCCGGAAGCGTGTCTCCTTTATGGTGAAGAATTGGCTTAGTAGTTTGGTCTGCGCTGTTCCCATGATGCACTGGGCCAGGGACAGACTAATTTGCATATAGCCGGGTTCTGAGCTTGGATGGTGCAGAGAGCTAAATAATGGTGATGGATCAAGCCCTGATCTTTGGACTCGGTAAGAGTGGTCTGCTTAATTCAGACACTCTGTTCATCACCACCCCCTTTTCTGAATCGTTTTTGGCCACTATAGGTGTGGCAGGGTATACTCAGACATGAGTCCCTTGCTCATTGCACCATCAGGTTTCAAACAAGCTAGGCCGACGACGGCTGAAATGCCAGAAACCGGTCCCCGGACGCTTGTCTCCTTTCTGGTGAAAAATTGGCTTGGTAGTTTGGTCTGCGCTGTTCCCATGATGCACTGGGCCAGGGACAGACTAATTTGCATATAGCCGGGTTCTGAGCTTGGATGGTGCAGAGAGCTAAATAACGGTGATGGATCAAGCCCTGATCTTTGGACTCGGTAAGAGTGGTCTGCTTAATTCAGACACTCTGTTCATCACCACCCCCTTTTCTGAATCGTTTTTGGCCACTATAGGTGTGGCAGGGTATACTCAGACATGAGTCCATTGCTCACTGCACCATCAGGTTTCAAGCAAGCCGGTCCGACGACGGCTGAAATGCCAGAAACCGGTCCCCAGAAGCGTATCTCCTTTATGGTGAAGAATTGGCTTGGTAGTTTGGTCTGCGCTGTTCCCATGATGCACTGGGCCAGGGACAGACTAATTTGCATATAGCCTGGTTCTGAGCTGGGATGGTGCAGTGAAATAGATAACGCTGATGGATCAAGCCCTGATCTTTGGACTGGGTAAGAGTGGTCTGCTTAATTCAGACATTCTGTTCATCACCATCCCCTTTTCTGAATCGATTTTTGGCCACTATAGGTGTGGCAGGGTATACTCAGACATGAGTCCCTTGCTCACTGCACCATCAGGTTTCAAGCAAGCCGGGCCGACGACGGCTGAAATGCCAGAAACCGGTCCCCGGAAGCTTGTCTCCTTTCTGGTGAAGAATTGGCTTGGTAGTTTGGTCTGCGCTGTTCCCCTGATGCACTGGGCCAGGGACAGACTCATTTGCATATAGCCGGGTTCTGAGCTGGGATGGTGCAGAGAGCTAAATAACGGTGATGGATCAAGCCCTGATCTTTGGACTGGGTAAGAGTGGTCTGCTTAATTCAGACACTCTGTGCATCACCACCCCCTTTTCTGAATCGTTTTTGGCCACTATAGGTGTGGCAGGGTATACTCAGACATGAGTCCCTTGCTCACTGCACCATCAGGTTTCAAGCAAGCCGGGCCGACGACGGCTGAAATGCCTGAAACCGGTCCCCGGAAGCTTGTCTCCTTTCTGGTGAAGAATTGGCTTGGTAGTTTGGTCTGCGATGTTCCCATGATGCACTGGGCCAGGGACAGACTAATTTGCATATAGCCGGGTTCTGAGCTGGGATGGTGCAGAGAGCTAAATAACGGTGATGGATCAAGCCCTGATCTTTGGACTGGGTAAGAGTGGTCTGCTTAATTCAGACACTCTGTTCATCACCAACCCCTTTTCTGAATCGTTTTTGGCCACTATAGGTGTGGCAGGGTATACTCAGACATGAGTCCCTTGCTCACTGCACCATCTGGTTTCAAGCAAGCCAGGCCGACGACGGCTGAAATGCCAGAAACCCGTCCTTGGAAGGTTGTCTCCTTTCTGGTGAAAAATTGGCTTGGTAGTTTGGTCTGCGCTGTTCCCATGATGCACTGGGCCAGGGACAGACTAATTTGCATATAGCCGGGTTCTGAGCTGGGATGGTGCAGTGAGCTAAATAACGGTGATGGATCAAGCCCTGATCTTTGGACTGGGTAAGAGTGGTCTGCTTAATTCAGACACTCTGTTCATCACCACCCCCTTTTTTGAATCGTTTTTGTGCCATTATAGGTGTCAGGGTATACTCAGACATGAGTCCCTTGCTCACTGCACCATCAGGTTTCAAGCAAGCCGGGCCGACGACGGCTGAAATGCCAGAAACCGGTCCCCGGAAGCTTGTCTCCTTTCTGGTGAAGAATTGGCTTGGTAGTTTGGTCTGCGCTGTTCCCATGATGCACTGGGCCAGGGACAGACTAATTTGCATATAGCCGGGTTCTGAGCTGGGATGGTGCAGTGAGCTAAATAACGGTGATGGATCAAGCCCTGATCTTTGGACTGGGTAAGAGTGGTCTGCTTAATTCAGACACTCTGTGCATCACCACCCCCTTTTCTGAATCGTTTTTGGCCACTATAGGTGTGGCAGGGTATACTCAGACATGAGTCCCTTGCTCACTGCACCATCAGGTTTCAAGCAAGCCGGGCCGACGACGGCTGAAATGCCTGAAACCGGTCCCCGGAAGCTTGTCTCCTTTCTGGTGAAGAATTGGCTTGGTAGTTTGGTCTGCCATGTTCCCATGATGCACTGGGCCAGGGACAGACTAATTTGCATATAGCCGGGTTCTGAGCTGGGATGGTGCAGAGAGCTAAATAACGGTGATGGATCAAGCCCTGATCTTTGGACTCGGTAAGAGTGGTCTGCTTAATTCAGACACTCTGTTCATCACCACCCCCTTTTCTGAATCGTTTTTGGCCACTATAGGTGTGGCAGGGTATACTCAGACATGAGTCCCTTGCTCACTGCACCATCAGGTTTCAAGCAAGCCGGGCCGACGACGGCTGAAATGCCAGAAACCGGTCCCTGGAAGCGTGTCTCCTTTCTGGTGAAGAATTGTCTTGGTAGTTTGGTCTGCGCTGTTCCCATGATGCACTGGGCCAGGGACAGACTAATTTGCCTATAGCCGGGTTCTGAGATTGGATGGTGCAGTGAGCTAGATAACGCTGATGGATCAATCCCTGATCTTTGGACTGGGTAAGAATGGTCTGCTTAATTCAGACACTCTGTTCATCACCACCCCCTTTTCTGAATCGTTTTTGGCCACTATAGGTGTGGCAGGGTATACTCAGACATGAGTCCCTTGCTCACTGCACCATCAGGTTTCAAGCAAGCCGGGCTGACGACGGCTGAAATGCCAGAAACCGGTCCCCTGAAGCTTGTCTCCTTTCTGGTGAAGAAATGGCTTGGTAGTTTGGTCTGCGCTGTTCCCCTGATGCACTGGGCCAGGGACAGACTCATTTGCATATAGCCGGGTTCTGAGCTGGGATGGTGCAGAGAGCTAAATAACGGTGATGGATCAAGCCCTGATCTTTGGACTGGGTAAGAGTGGTCTGCTTAATTCAGACACTCTGTTCATCACCACCCCCTTTTCTGAATCGTTTTTGGCCACTATAGGTGTGGCAGGGTATACTCAGACATGAGTCCCTTGCTCATTGCACCATCAGGTTTCAAACAAGCTAGGCCGACGACGGCTGAAATGCCAGAAACCGGTCCCCGGACGCTTGTCTCCTTTCTGGTGAAAAATTGGCTTGGTAGTTTGGTCTGCGCTGTTCCCATGATGCACTGGGCCAGGGACAGACTAATTTGCATATAGCCGAGTTCTGAGCTGGGATGGTGCAGTGAGCTAAATAACGGTGATGGATCAAGCCCTGATCTTTGGACTGGGTAAGAGTGGTCTGCTTAATTCAGACACTCTGTTCATCACCACCCCCTTTTCTGAATCGTTTTTGGCCACTATAGGTGTGGCAGGGTATACTCAGACATGAGTCCCTTGCTCACTGCACCATCTGGTTTCAAGCAAGCCGGGCCGACGACGGCTGAAATGCCAGAAACCGGTCCCCGGAAGCTTGTCTCCTTTCTGGTGAAGAATTGGCTTGGTAGTTTGGTCTGCGCTGTTCCCATGATGCACTGGGCCAGGGACAGACTAATTTGCATATAGCCGGGTTCTGAGCTTGGATGGTGCAGAGAGCTAAATAACGGTGATGGATCAAGCCCTGATCTTTGGACTCGGTAAGAGTGGTCTGCTTAATTCAGACACTCTGTTCATCACCACCCCCTTTTCTGAATCGTTTTTGGCCACTATAGGTGTGGCAGGGTATACTCAGACATGAGTCCCTTGCTCATTGCACCATCAGGTTTCAAACAAGCTAGGCCGACGACGGCTGAAATGCCAGAAACCGGTCCCCGGACGCTTGTCTCCTTTCTGGTGAAAAATTGGCTTGGTAGTTTGGTCTGCGCTGTTCCCATGATGCACTGGGCCAGGGACAGACTAATTTGCATATAGCCGGGTTCTGAGCTTGGATGGTGCAGAGAGCTAAATAACGGTGATGGATCAAGCCCTGATCTTTGGACTCGGTAAGAGTGGTCTGCTTAATTCAGACACTCTGTTCATCACCACCCCCTTTTCTGAATCGTTTTTGGCCACTATAGGTGTGGCAGGGTATACTCAGACATGAGTCCATTGCTCACTGCACCATCAGGTTTCAAGCAAGCCGGTCCGACGACGGCTGAAATGCCAGAAACCGGTCCCCAGAAGCGTATCTCCTTTATGGTGAAGAATTGGCTTGGTAGTTTGGTCTGCGCTGTTCCCATGATGCACTGGGCCAGGGACAGACTAATTTGCATATAGCCTGGTTCTGAGCTGGGATGGTGCAGTGAAATAGATAACGCTGATGGATCAAGCCCTGATCTTTGGACTGGGTAAGAGTGGTCTGCTTAATTCAGACATTCTGTTCATCACCATCCCCTTTTCTGAATCGATTTTTGGCCACTATAGGTGTGGCAGGGTATACTCAGACATGAGTCCCTTGCTCACTGCACCATCAGGTTTCAAGCAAGCCGGGCCGACGACGGCTGAAATGCCAGAAACCGGTCCCCGGAAGCTTGTCTCCTTTCTGGTGAAGAATTGGCTTGGTAGTTTGGTCTGCGCTGTTCCCCTGATGCACTGGGCCAGGGACAGACTCATTTGCATATAGCCGGGTTCTGAGCTGGGATGGTGCAGAGAGCTAAATAACGGTGATGGATCAAGCCCTGATCTTTGGACTGGGTAAGAGTGGTCTGCTTAATTCAGACACTCTGTGCATCACCACCCCCTTTTCTGAATCGTTTTTGGCCACTATAGGTGTGGCAGGGTATACTCAGACATGAGTCCCTTGCTCACTGCACCATCAGGTTTCAAGCAAGCCGGGCCGACGACGGCTGAAATGCCTGAAACCGGTCCCCGGAAGCTTGTCTCCTTTCTGGTGAAGAATTGGCTTGGTAGTTTGGTCTGCGATGTTCCCATGATGCACTGGGCCAGGGACAGACTAATTTGCATATAGCCGGGTTCTGAGCTGGGATGGTGCAGAGAGCTAAATAACGGTGATGGATCAAGCCCTGATCTTTGGACTGGGTAAGAGTGGTCTGCTTAATTCAGACACTCTGTTCATCACCAACCCCTTTTCTGAATCGTTTTTGGCCACTATAGGTGTGGCAGGGTATACTCAGACATGAGTCCCTTGCTCATTGCACCATCAGGTTTCAAACAAGCCAGGCCGACGACGGCTGAAATGCCAGAAACCGGTCCCCGGAAGCTTGTCTCAATTCTGGTGAAAAATTGGCTTGGTAGTTTGGTCTGCGCTGTTCCCATGATGCACTGGGCCAGGGACAGACTCATTTGCATATAGCCGAGTTCTGAGCTGGGATGGTGCAGTGAGCTAAATAACGGTGATGGATCAAGCCCTGATCTTTGGACTGGGTAAGAGTGGTCTGCTTAATTCAGACACTCTGTTCATCACCACCCCCTTTTCTGAATCGTTTTTGGCCACTATAGGTGTGGCAGGGTATACTCAGACATGAGTCCCTTGCTCACTGCACCATCTGGTTTCAAGCAAGCCGGGCCGACGACGGCTGAAATGCCAGAAACCGGTCCCCGGAAGCTTGTCTCCTTTCTGGTGAAGAATTGGCTTGGTAGTTTGGTCTGCGCTGTTCCCATGATGCACTGGGCCAGGGACAGACTAATTTGCATATAGCCGGGTTCTGAGCTTGGATGGTGCAGAGAGCTAAATAACGGTGATGGATCAAGCCCTGATCTTTGGACTCGGTAAGAGTGGTCTGCTTAATTCAGACACTCTGTTCATCACCACCCCCTTTTCTGAATCGTTTTTGGCCACTATAGGTGTGGTAGGGTATACTCAGACATGAGTCCATTGCTCACTGCACCATAAGGTTTCAAGCAAGCCGGGCCGACGACGGCTGAAATGCCAGAAACCGGTCCCCGGAAGCGTGTCTCCTTTATGGTGAAGAATTGGCTTAGTAGTTTGGTCTGCGCTGTTCCCATGATGCACTGGGCCAGGGACAGACTAATTTGCATATAGCCGGGTTCTGAGCTGGGATGGTGCAGTGAGCTAGATAACGCTGATGGATCAAGCCATGATCTTTGGACTGGGTAAGAGTGGTCTGCTTAATTCAGACACTCTGTTCATCACCACCCCCTTTTCTGAATCGATTTTTGGCCACTATAGGTGTGGCAGGGTATACTCAGACATGAGTCCCTTGCTCACTGCACCATCAGGTTTCAAGCAAGCCGGGCCGACGACGGCTGAAATGCCAGAAACCGGTCCCCGGAAGCTTGTCTCCTTTCTGGTGAAGAATTGGCTTGGTAGTTTGGTCTGCGCTGTTCCCCTGATGCACTGGGCCAGGGACAGACTCATTTGCATATAGCCGGGTTCTGAGCAGGGATGGTGCAGAGAGCTAAATAACGGTGATGGATCAAGCCCTGATCTTTGGACTGGGTAAGAGTGGTCTGCTTAATTCAGACACTCTGTTCATCACCACCCCCTTTTCTGAATCCTTTATGGCCACTATAGGTGTGGCAGGGTATACTCAGACATGAGTCCCTTGCTCATTGCATCATCAGGTTTCAAGCAAGCCAGGCCGACGACGGCTGAAATGCCAGTAACCGGTCCCCGGAAGCTTGTCTCCTTTCTGGTGAAGAATTGGCTTGGTAGTTTGGTCTGCGCTGTTCCCATGATGCACTGGGCCAGGGACAGACTAATTTGCATATAGCCGGGTTCTGAGCTGGGATGGTGCAGTGAGCTAAATAACGGTGATGGATCAAGCCCTGATCTTTGGACTGGGTAAGAGTGGTCTGCTTAATTCAGACACTCTGTTCATCACCACCCCCTTTTCTGAATCGTTTTTGGCCACTATAGGTGTGGCAGGGTATACTCAGACATGAGTCCCTTGCTCACTGCACCATCTGGTTTCAAGCAAGCCAGGCCGACGACGGCTGAAATGCCAGAAACCGGTCCCCGGAAGCTTGTCTCCTTTCTGGTGAAGAATTGGCTTGGTAGTTTGGTCTGCGCTGTTCCCATGATGCACTGGGCCAGGGACAGACTAATTTGCATATAGCCGGGTTCTGAGCTTGGATGGTGCAGAGAGCTAAATAACGGAGATGGATCAAGCCCTGATCTTTGGACTCGCTAAGAGTGGTCTGCTTAATTCAGACACTCTGTTCATCACCACCCCCTTTTCTGAATCGTTTTTGGCCACTATAGGTGTGGCAGGGTATACTCAGACATGAGTCCATTGCTCACTGCACCATCAGGTTTCAAGCAAGCCGGGCCGACGACGGCTGAAATGCCAGAAACCGGTCCCCGGAAGCGTGTCTCCTTTATGGTGAAGAATTGGCTTGGTAGTTTGGTCTGCGCTGTTCCCATGATGCACTGGGCCAGGGACAGACTAATTTGCATATAGCCTGGTTCTGAGCTGGGATGGTGCAGTGAGCTAGATAACGCTGATGGATCAAGCCCTGATCTTTGGACTGGGTAAGAGTGGTCTGCTTAATTCAGACATTCTGTTCATCACCACCCCCTTTTCTGAATCGATTTTTGGCCACTATAGGTGTGGCAGGGTATACTCAGACATGAGTCCCTTGCTCACTGCACCATCAGGTTTCAAGCAAGCCGGGCCGACGACGGCTGAAATGCCAGAAACCGGTCCCCGGAAGCTTGTCTCCTTTCTGGTGAAGAATTGGCTTGGTAGTTGTGTCTGCGCTGTTCCCCTGATGCACTGGGCCAGGGACAGACTCATTTGCATATAGCCGGGTTCTGAGCTGGGATGGTGCAGAGAGCTAAATAACGGTGATGGATCAAGCCCTGATCTTTGGACTGGGTAAGAGTGGTCTGCTTAATTCAGACACTCTGTGCATCACCACCCCCTTTTCTGAATCGTTTTTGGCCACTATAGGTGTGGCAGGGTATACTCAGACATGAGTCCCTTGCTCACTGCACCATCAGGTTTCAAGCAAGCCGGGCCGACGACGGCTGAAATGCCTGAAACCGGTCCCCGGAAGCTTGTCTCCTTTCTGGTGAAGAATTGGCTTGGTAGTTTGGTCTGCCATGTTCCCATGATGCACTGGGCCAGGGACAGACTAATTTGCATATAGCCGGGTTCTGAGCTGGGATGGTGCAGAGAGCTAAATAACGGTGATGGATCAAGCCCTGATCTTTGGACTCGGTAAGAGTGGTCTGCTTAATTCAGACACTCTGTTCATCACCACCCCCTTTTCTGAATCGTTTTTGGCCACTATAGGTGTGGCAGGGTATACTCATACATGAGTCCCTTGCTCATTGCACCATCAGGTTTCAAACAAGCCAGGCCGACGACGGCTGAAATGCCAGAAACCGGTCCCCGGAAGCTTGTCTCAATTCTGGTGAAAAATTGGCTTGGTAGTTTGGTCTGCGCTGTTCCCATGATGCACTGGGCCAGGGACAGACTCATTTGCATGTAGCCGAGTTCTGAGCTGGGATGGTGCAGTGAGCTAAATAACGGTGATGGATCAAGCCCTGATCTTTGGACTGGGTAAGAGTGGTCTGCTTAATTCAGACACTCTGTTCATCACCACCCCCTTTTCTGAATCGTTTTTGGCCACTATAGGTGTGGCAGGGTATACTCAGACATGAGTCCCTTGCTCACTGCACCATCTGGTTTCAAGCAAGCCGGGCCGACGACGGCTGAAATGCCAGAAACCAGTCCCCGGAAGCTTGTCTCCTTTCTGGTGAAGAATTGGCTTGGTAGTTTGGTCTGCGCTGTTCCCATGATGCACTGGGCCAGGGACAGACTAATTTGCATATAGTCGGGTTCTGAGCTTGGATGGTGCAGAGAGCTAAATAACGGTGATGGATCAAGCCCTGATCTTTGGACTCTGTAAGAGTGGTCTGCTTAATTCAGACACTCTGTTCATCACCACCCCCTTTTCTGAATCGTTTTTGGCCACTATAGGTGTGGCAGGGTATACTCAGACATGAGTCCATTGCTCACTGCACCATAAGGTTTCTAGCAAGCCGGGCCGACGACGGCTGAAATGCCAGAAACCGGTCCCCGGAAGCGTGTCTCCTTTATGGTGAAGAATTGGCTTAGTAGTTTGGTCTGCGCTGTTCCCATGATGCACTGGGCCAGGGACAGACTAATTTGCATATAGCCGGGTTCTGAGCTTGGATGGTGCAGAGAGCTAAATAATGGTGATGGATCAAGCCCTGATCTTTGGACTCGGTAAGAGTGGTCTGCTTAATTCAGACACTCTGTTCATCACCACCCCCTTTTCTGAATCGTTTTTGGCCACTATAGGTGTGGCAGGGTATACTCAGACATGAGTCCCTTGCTCATTGCACCATCAGGTTTCAAACAAGCTAGGCCGACGACGGCTGAAATGCCAGAAACCGGTCCCCGGACGCTTGTCTCCTTTCTGGTGAAAAATTGGCTTGGTAGTTTGGTCTGCGCTGTTCCCATGATGCACTGGGCCAGGGACAGACTAATTTGCATATAGCCGGGTTCTGAGCTTGGATGGTGCAGAGAGCTAAATAACGGTGATGGATCAAGCCCTGATCTTTGGACTCGGTAAGAGTGGTCTGCTTAATTCAGACACTCTGTTCATCACCACCCTCTTTTCTGAATCGTTTTTGGCCACTATAGGTGTGGCAGGGTATACTCAGACATGAGTCCATTGCTCACTGCACCATCAGGTTTCAAGCAAGCCGGTCCGACGACGGCTGAAATGCCAGAAACCGGTCCCCAGAAGCGTATCTCCTTTATGGTGAAGAATTGGCTTGGTAGTTTGGTCTGCGCTGTTCCCATGATGCACTGGGCCAGGGACAGACTAATTTGCATATAGCCTGGTTCTGAGCTGGGATGGTGCAGTGAAATAGATAACGCTGATGGATCAAGCCCTGATCTTTGGACTGGGTAAGAGTGGTCTGCTTAATTCAGACATTCTGTTCATCACCATCCCCTTTTCTGAATCGATTTTTGGCCACTATAGGTGTGGCAGGGTATACTCAGACATGAGTCCCTTGCTCACTGCACCATCAGGTTTCAAGCAAGCCGGGCCGACGACGGCTGAAATGCCAGAAACCGGTCCCCGGAAGCTTGTCTCCTTTCTGGTGAAGAATTGGCTTGGTAGTTTGGTCTGCGCTGTTCCCCTGATGCACTGGGCCAGGGACAGACTCATTTGCATATAGCCGGGTTCTGAGCTGGGATGGTGCAGAGAGCTAAATAACGGTGATGGATCAAGCCCTGATCTTTGGACTGGGTAAGAGTGGTCTGCTTAATTCAGACACTCTGTGCATCACCACCCCCTTTTCTGAATCGTTTTTGGCCACTATAGGTGTGGCAGGGTATACTCAGACATGAGTCCCTTGCTCACTGCACCATCAGGTTTCAAGCAAGCCGGGCCGACGACGGCTGAAATGCCTGAAACCGGTCCCCGGAAGCTTGTCTCCTTTCTGGTGAAGAATTGGCTTGGTAGTTTGGTCTGCGATGTTCCCATGATGCACTGGGCCAGGGACAGACTAATTTGCATATAGCCGGGTTCTGAGCTGGGATGGTGCAGAGAGCTAAATAACGGTGATGGATCAAGCCCTGATCTTTGGACTGGGTAAGAGTGGTCTGCTTAATTCAGACACTCTGTTCATCACCAACCCCTTTTCTGAATCGTTTTTGGCCACTATAGGTGTGGCAGGGTATACTCAGACATGAGTCCCTTGCTCATTGCACCATCAGGTTTCAAACAAGCCAGGCCGACGACGGCTGAAATGCCAGAAACCGGTCCCCGGAAGCTTGTCTCAATTCTGGTGAAAAATTGGCTTGGTAGTTTGGTCTGCGCTGTTCCCATGATGCACTGGGCCAGGGACAGACTCATTTGCATATAGCCGAGTTCTGAGCTGGGATGGTGCAGTGAGCTAAATAACGGTGATGGATCAAGCCCTGATCTTTGGACTGGGTAAGAGTGGTCTGCTTAATTCAGACACTCTGTTCATCACCACCCCCTTTTCTGAATCGTTTTTGGCCACTATAGGTGTGGCAGGGTATACTCAGACATGAGTCCCTTGCTCACTGCACCATCTGGTTTCAAGCAAGCCGGGCCGACGACGGCTGAAATGCCAGAAACCGGTCCCCGGAAGCTTGTCTCCTTTCTGGTGAAGAATTGGCTTGGTAGTTTGGTCTGCGCTGTTCCCATGATGCACTGGGCCAGGGACAGACTAATTTGCATATAGCCGGGTTCTGAGCTTGGATGGTGCAGAGAGCTAAATAACGGTGATGGATCAAGCCCTGATCTTTGGACTCGGTAAGAGTGGTCTGCTTAATTCAGACACTCTGTTCATCACCACCCCCTTTTCTGAATCGTTTTTGGCCACTATAGGTGTGGTAGGGTATACTCAGACATGAGTCCATTGCTCACTGCACCATAAGGTTTCAAGCAAGCCGGGCCGACGACGGCTGAAATGCCAGAAACCGGTCCCCGGAAGCGTGTCTCCTTTATGGTGAAGAATTGGCTTAGTAGTTTGGTCTGCGCTGTTCCCATGATGCACTGGGCCAGGGACAGACTAATTTGCATATAGCCGGGTTCTGAGCTGGGATGGTGCAGTGAGCTAGATAACGCTGATGGATCAAGCCATGATCTTTGGACTGGGTAAGAGTGGTCTGCTTAATTCAGACACTCTGTTCATCACCACCCCCTTTTCTGAATCGATTTTTGGCCACTATAGGTGTGGCAGGGTATACTCAGACATGAGTCCCTTGCTCACTGCACCATCAGGTTTCAAGCAAGCCGGGCCGACGACGGCTGAAATGCCAGAAACCGGTCCCCGGAAGCTTGTCTCCTTTCTGGTGAAGAATTGGCTTGGTAGTTTGGTCTGCGCTGTTCCCCTGATGCACTGGGCCAGGGACAGACTCATTTGCATATAGCCGGGTTCTGAGCAGGGATGGTGCAGAGAGCTAAATAACGGTGATGGATCAAGCCCTGATCTTTGGACTGGGTAAGAGTGGTCTGCTTAATTCAGACACTCTGTTCATCACCACCCCCTTTTCTGAATCCTTTATGGCCACTATAGGTGTGGCAGGGTATACTCAGACATGAGTCCCTTGCTCATTGCATCATCAGGTTTCAAGCAAGCCAGGCCGACGACGGCTGAAATGCCAGTAACCGGTCCCCGGAAGCTTGTCTCCTTTCTGGTGAAGAATTGGCTTGGTAGTTTGGTCTGCGCTGTTCCCATGATGCACTGGGCCAGGGACAGACTAATTTGCATATAGCCGGGTTCTGAGCTGGGATGGTGCAGTGAGCTAAATAACGGTGATGGATCAAGCCCTGATCTTTGGACTGGGTAAGAGTGGTCTGCTTAATTCAGACACTCTGTTCATCACCACCCCCTTTTCTGAATCGTTTTTGGCCACTATAGGTGTGGCAGGGTATACTCAGACATGAGTCCCTTGCTCACTGCACCATCTGGTTTCAAGCAAGCCAGGCCGACGACGGCTGAAATGCCAGAAACCGGTCCCCGGAAGCTTGTCTCCTTTCTGGTGAAGAATTGGCTTGGTAGTTTGGTCTGCGCTGTTCCCATGATGCACTGGGCCAGGGACAGACTAATTTGCATATAGCCGGGTTCTGAGCTTGGATGGTGCAGAGAGCTAAATAACGGAGATGGATCAAGCCCTGATCTTTGGACTCGCTAAGAGTGGTCTGCTTAATTCAGACACTCTGTTCATCACCACCCCCTTTTCTGAATCGTTTTTGGCCACTATAGGTGTGGCAGGGTATACTCAGACATGAGTCCATTGCTCACTGCACCATCAGGTTTCAAGCAAGCCGGGCCGACGACGGCTGAAATGCCAGAAACCGGTCCCCGGAAGCGTGTCTCCTTTATGGTGAAGAATTGGCTTGGTAGTTTGGTCTGCGCTGTTCCCATGATGCACTGGGCCAGGGACAGACTAATTTGCATATAGCCTGGTTCTGAGCTGGGATGGTGCAGTGAGCTAGATAACGCTGATGGATCAAGCCCTGATCTTTGGACTGGGTAAGAGTGGTCTGCTTAATTCAGACATTCTGTTCATCACCACCCCCTTTTCTGAATCGATTTTTGGCCACTATAGGTGTGGCAGGGTATACTCAGACATGAGTCCCTTGCTCACTGCACCATCAGGTTTCAAGCAAGCCGGGCCGACGACGGCTGAAATGCCAGAAACCGGTCCCCGGAAGCTTGTCTCCTTTCTGGTGAAGAATTGGCTTGGTAGTTGTGTCTGCGCTGTTCCCCTGATGCACTGGGCCAGGGACAGACTCATTTGCATATAGCCGGGTTCTGAGCTGGGATGGTGCAGAGAGCTAAATAACGGTGATGGATCAAGCCCTGATCTTTGGACTGGGTAAGAGTGGTCTGCTTAATTCAGACACTCTGTGCATCACCACCCCCTTTTCTGAATCGTTTTTGGCCACTATAGGTGTGGCAGGGTATACTCAGACATGAGTCCCTTGCTCACTGCACCATCAGGTTTCAAGCAAGCCGGGCCGACGACGGCTGAAATGCCTGAAACCGGTCCCCGGAAGCTTGTCTCCTTTCTGGTGAAGAATTGGCTTGGTAGTTTGGTCTGCGATGTTCCCATGATGCACTGGGCCAGGGACAGACTAATTTGCATATAGCCGGGTTCTGAGCTGGGATGGTGCAGAGAGCTAAATAACGGTGATGGATCAAGCCCTGATCTTTGGACTGGGTAAGAGTGGTCTGCTTAATTCAGACACTCTGTTCATCACCACCCCCTTTTCTGAATCGTTTTTGGCCACTATAGGTGTGGCAGGGTATACTCATACATGAGTCCCTTGCTCATTGCACCATCAGGTTTCAAACAAGCCAGGCCGACGACGGCTGAAATGCCAGAAACCGGTCCCCGGAAGCTTGTCTCAATTCTGGTGAAAAATTGGCTTGGTAGTTTGGTCTGCGCTGTTCCCATGATGCACTGGGCCAGGGACAGACTCATTTGCATGTAGCCGAGTTCTGAGCTGGGATGGTGCAGTGAGCTAAATAACGGTGATGGATCAAGCCCTGATCTTTGGACTGGGTAAGAGTGGTCTGCTTAATTCAGACACTCTGTTCATCACCACCCCCTTTTCTGAATCGTTTTTGGCCACTATAGGTGTGGCAGGGTATACTCAGACATGAGTCCCTTGCTCACTGCACCATCTGGTTTCAAGCAAGCCGGGCCGACGACGGCTGAAATGCCAGAAACCAGTCCCCGGAAGCTTGTCTCCTTTCTGGTGAAGAATTGGCTTGGTAGTTTGGTCTGCGCTGTTCCCATGATGCACTGGGCCAGGGACAGACTAATTTGCATATAGTCGGGTTCTGAGCTTGGATGGTGCAGAGAGCTAAATAACGGTGATGGATCAAGCCCTGATCTTTGGACTCTGTAAGAGTGGTCTGCTTAATTCAGACACTCTGTTCATCACCACCCCCTTTTCTGAATCGTTTTTGGCCACTATAGGTGTGGCAGGGTATACTCAGACATGAGTCCATTGCTCACTGCACCATAAGGTTTCTAGCAAGCCGGGCCGACGACGGCTGAAATGCCAGAAACCGGTCCCCGGAAGCGTGTCTCCTTTATGGTGAAGAATTGGCTTAGTAGTTTGGTCTGCGCTGTTCCCATGATGCACTGGGCCAGGGACAGACTAATTTGCATATAGCCGGGTTCTGAGCTGGGATGGTGCAGTGAGCTAGATAACGCTGATGGATCAAGCCCTGATCTTTGGACTGGGTAAGAGTGGTCTACTTAATTCAGACACTCTGTTCATCACCACCCCCTTTTCTGAATCGATTTTTGGCCACTATAGGTGTGGCAGGGTATACTCAGACATGAGTCCCTTGCTCACTGCACCATCAGGTTTCAAGCAAGCCGGGCCGACGACGGCTGAAATGCCAGAAACCGGTCCCCGGAAGCTTGTCTCCTTTCTGGTGAAGAATTGGCTTGGTAGTTTGGTCTGCGCTGTTCCCATGATGCACTGGGCCAGGGACAGACTAATTTGCATATAGCCGGGTTCTGAGCCGGGATGGTGCAGAGAGCTAAATAACGGTGATGGATCAAGCCCTGATCTTTGGACTCGGTAAGAGTGGTCTGCTTAATTCAGACACTCTGTTCATCACCACCCCCTTTTCTGAATCGTTTTTGGCCACTATAGGTGTGGCAGGGTATACTCAGACATGAGTCCCTTGCTCACTGCACCATCAGGTTTCAAGCAAGCCGGGCCGACGACGGCTGAAATGCCAGAAACCGGTCCCCGGAAGCGTGTCTCCTTTATGGTGAAGAATTGGCTTGGTAGTTTGGTCTGCGCTGTTCCCATGATGCACTGGGCCAGGGACAGACTAATTTGCATATAGCCGGGTTCTGAGCTGGGATGGTGCAGTGAGCTAGATAACACTGATGGATCAAGCCCTGATCTTTGGACTGGGTAAGAGTGGTCTGCTTAATTCAGACACTCTGTTCATCACCACCCCCTTTTCTGAATCGTTTTTGGCCACTATAGGTGTGGCAGGGTATACTCAGACATGAGTCCCTTGCTCACTGCACCATCAGGTTTCAAGCAAGCCGGGCCGACGACGGCTGAAATGCCAGAAACCGGTCCCCAGAAGCTTGTCTCCTTTCTGGTGAAGAATTGGCTTGGTAGTTTGGTCTGCGCTGTTCCCCTGATGCACTGGGCCAGGGACAGACTCATTTGCATATAGCGGGGTTCTGAGCAGGGAATGTTGCAGAGAGCTAAATAACGGTGATGGATCAAGCCCTGATGTTTGGACTGGGTAAGAGTGGTCTGATTAAGTCAGACACTCTGTTCATCACCACCCCTTTTTCTGAATCGTTTTTGGCCACTATAGGTGTGGCAGGGTATACTCAGACATGAGTCCCTTGCTCATTGCACCATCAGGTTTCAAGCAAGCCAGGCCGACGACGGCTGAAATGCCAGTAACCGGTCCCAGGAAGCTTGTCTCCTTTCTGGTGAAAAATTGGCTTGGTAGTTTGGTCTGCGCTGTTCCCATGATGCACTGGGCCAGGGACAGACTAATTTGCATATAGCTGGGTTCTGAGCTGGGATGGTGCAGTGAGGTAAATAACGGTGATGGATCAAGCCCTGATCTTTGGACTGGGTAAGAGTGGTCTGCTTAATTCAGACACTCCGTTCATCACCACCCCCTTTTCTGAATCGTTTTTGGCCACTATAGGTGTGGCAGGATATACTCAGACATGAGTACCTTGCTCACTGCACCATCAGTTTTCGAACAAGCCGGGCAGACGATGGCTGAAATGCCAGAAACCGGTCCCCGGAAGCTTGTCTCCTTTCTGGTGAAGAATTGGCTTGGTAGTTTAGTCTGCGCTGTTCCCATGATGCACTGGGCCAGGGACAGACTAATTTGCATATAGCCGGGTTCTGAGCTGGGATGGTGCAGTGAGCTAAATAATGGTGATGGATCAAGCCCTGATCTTTGGACTGGGTAAGAGTGGTCTGCTTAATTCAGACACTCTGTTCATCACCACCCCCTTTTCTGAATCGTTTTTGGCCACTATAGGTGTGGCAGGGTATACTCAGATATGAGTCCCTTGCTCACTGCACCATCAGGTTTCAAGCAAGCCGGGCCAACGACAGCTGAAATGCCAGAAACCGGTCCCCGGAAGCTTGTCTCCTTTCTGGTGAAGAATTGGCTTGGTAGTTTGGTCTGCGCTATTCCCATGATGCACTGGGCCAGGGACAGACTAATTTGCATATAGCCGGGTTCTGAGCTGGGATGGTGCAGTGAGCTAAATAACGGTGATGGATCAAGCCCTGATCTTTGGACTGGGTAAGAGTGGTCTGCTTAATTCAGACTCTTTGTTCATCACCACCCCCTTTTCCGAATCGTTTTTGGCCACTATAGGTGTGGCAGGGTATACTCAGACATGAGTCCCTTGCTCACTGCACCATCAGGTTTCAAGCAAGCCGGGCCGAAGACGGCTGAAATGCCAGAAACCGGTCCCCTGAAGCTTGTCTCCTTTCTGGTGAAGAATTGGCTTGGTAGTTTGGTCTGCGCTGTTCCCATGATGCACTGGGCCAGGGACAGACTCATTTGCATATAGCCGGGTTCTGAGCTGGGATGGTGCAGTGAGCTAAATAACGGTGATGGATCAAGCCCTGATCTTTGGACTGGGTAAGAGTGGTCTGCTTAATTCAGACACTCTGTTCATCACCACCCCCTTTTCTGAATCGTTTCTGGCCACTATAGGTGTGGCAGGGTATACTCAGACATGAGTCCCTTGCTCACTGCACCATCAGGTTTCAAGCAAGCCGGGCCGACACGGCTGAAATGCCAGAAACCGGTCCCTGGAAGCTTGTCCCCTTTCTGGTGAAGAATTGGCCTGGTAGTTTGGTCTGCGCTGTTCCCATGAAGCACTGGGCCAGGGACAGACTAATTTGCATATAGCCGGGTTCTGAGCTGGGATGGTGCAGTGAGCTAAATAACGGTGATGGATCAAGCCCTGATCTTTGGACTGGGTAAGAGTGGTTTGCTTAATTCAGACACTCTGTTCATCACCACCCCCTTTTCTGAATCGTTTTTGGCCACTATAGGTGTGGCAGGGTATACTCAGACATGAGTCCCTTGCTCACTGCACCATCAGGTTTCAAGCAAGCCGGGCCAACGACGGCTGAAATGCCAGAAACCGGTCCCTGGAAGCTTGTCTCCTTTCTGGTGAAGAATTGGCTTGGTAGTTTGGTCTGCGCTGTTCCCATGATGCACTGGGCCAGGGACAGACTAATTTGCATATAGCCGGGTTCTGAGCTGGGATGGTGCAGTGAGCTAAATAACGGTGATGGATCAGGCCCTGATCTTTGGACTGGGTAAGAGTGGTCTGCTTAATTCAGACACTCTGTTCATCACCACCCCCTTTTCTGAATCGTTTTTGGCCACTATAGGTGTGGCAGGGTATACTCAGATATGAGTCCCTTGCTCACTGCACCATCAGGTTTCAAGCAAGCCGGGCAGACGATGGCTGAAATGCCAGAAACCGGTCCCCGGAAGCTTGTCTCCTTTCTGGTGAAGAATTGGCTTGGTAGTTTGGTCTGCGCTGTTCCCATGATGCACTGGGACAGGGACAGACTAATTTGCATATAGCCGGGTTCTGAGCTGGGATGGTGCAGTGAGCTAAATAACGGTGATGGATCAAGCCCTGATCTTTGGACTGGGTAAGAGTGGTCTGCTTAATTCAGACACTCTGTTCATCACCACCCCCTTTTCTGAATCGTTTTTGGCCACTATAGGTGTGGCAGGGTATACTCAGACATGAGTCCCTTGCTCACTGCACCATCAGGTTTCAAGCAAGCCGGGCCGACGACGGCTGAAATGCCAGAAACCGGTCCCCGAAAGCGTGTCTCCTTTATGGTGAAGAATTGGCTTAGTAGTTTGGTCTGCGCTGTTCCCATGATGCACTGGACCAGGGACAGACTAATTTGCATATAGCCGGGTTCTGAGCTGGGATGGTGCAGTGAGCTAGATAACGCTGATGGATCAAGCCCTGATCTTTGGACTGGGTAAGAGTGGTCTACTTAATTCAGACACTCTGTTCATCACCACCCCCTTTTCTGAATCGATTTTTGGCCACTATAGGTGTGGCAGGGTATACTCAGACATGAGTCCCTTGCTCACTGCACCATCAGGTTTCAAGCAAGCCGGGCCGACGACGGCTGAAATGCCAGAAACCGGTCCCCGGAAGCTTGTCTCTTTTCTGGTGAAGAATTGGCTTGGTAGTTTGGTCTGCGCTGTTCCCCTGATGCACTGAGCCAGGGACAGACTCATTTGCATATAGCCGGGTTCTGAGCAGGGATGGTGCAGAGAGCTAAATAACGGTGATGGATCAAGCCCTGATCTTTGGACTGGGTAAGAGTGGTCTGCTTAATTCAGACACTCTGTTCATCACCACCCCCTTTTCTGAATCCTTTTTGGCCACTATAGGTGTGGCAGGGTATACTCAGACATGAGTCCCTTGCTCATTGCATCATCAGGTTTCAAGCAAGCCAGGCCGACGACGGCCGAAATGCCAGTAACCGGTCCCCGGAAGCTTGTCTTCTTTCTGGTGAAGAATTGGCTTGGTAGTTTGGTCTGCGCTGTTCCCATGATGCACTGGGCCAGGGACAGACTAATTTGCATATAGCCGGGTTCTGAGCTGGGATGGTGCAGTGAGCTAAATAACGGTGATGGATCAAGCCCTGATCTTTGGACTGGGTAAGAGTGGTCTGCTTAATTCAGACACTCTGTTCATCACCACCCCCTTTTCTGAATCGTTTTTGGCCACTATAGGTGTGGCAGGGTATACTCAGACATGAGTCCCTTGCTCACTGCACCATCAGGTTTCAAGCAAGCCGGGCCGACGACGGCTGAAATGCCAGAAACCGGTCCCCGGAAGCTTGTCTCCTTTCTGGTGAAGAATTGGCTTGGTAGTTTGGTCTGCGCTGTTCCCATGATGCACTGGGCCAGGGACATACTAATTTGCATATAGCCGGGTTCTGAGCCGGGATGGTGCAGAGAGCTAAATAACGGTGATGGATCAAGCCCTGATCTTTGGACTCGGTAAGAGTGGTCTGCTTAATTCAGACACTCTGTTCATCACCACCCCCTTTTCTGAATCGTTTTTGGCCACTATAGGTGTGGCAGGGTATACTCAGACATGAGTCCCTTGCTCACTGCACCATCAGGTTTCAAGCAAGCCGGGCCGACGACGGCTGAAATGCCAGAAACCGGTCCCCGGAAGCGTGTCTCCTTTATGGTGAAGAATTGGCTTGGTAGTTTGGTCTGCGCTGTTCCCATGATGCACTGGGCCAGGGACAGACTAATTTGCATATAGCCGGGTTCTGAGCTGGGATGGTGCAGTGAGCTAGATAACACTGATGGATCAAGCCCTGATCTTTGGACTGGGTAAGAGTGGTCTGCTTAATTCAGACACTCTGTTCATCACCACCCCCTTTTCTGAATCGTTTTTGGCCACTATAGGTGTGGCAGGGTATACTCAGACATGAGTCCCTTGCTCACTGCACCATCAGGTTTCAAGCAAGCCGGGCCGACGACGGCTGAAATGCCAGAAACCGGTCCCCAGAAGCTTGTCTCCTTTCTGGTGAAGAATTGGCTTGGTAGTTTGGTCTGCGCTGTTCCCCTGATGCACTGGGCCAGGGACAGACTCATTTGCATATAGCGGGGTTCTGAGCAGGGAATGTTGCAGAGAGCTAAATAACGGTGATGGATCAAGCCCTGATGTTTGGACTGGGTAAGAGTGGTCTGATTAAGTCAGACACTCTGTTCATCACCACCCCTTTTTCTGAATCGTTTTTGGCCACTATAGGTGTGGCAGGGTATACTCAGACATGAGTCCCTTGCTCATTGCACCATCAGGTTTCAAGCAAGCCAGGCCGACGACGGCTGAAATGCCAGTAACCGGTCCCCAGAAGCTTGTCTCCTTTCTGGTGAAAAATTGGCTTGGTAGTTTGGTCTGCGCTGTTCCCATGATGCACTGGGCCAGGGACAGACTAATTTGCATATAGCTGGGTTCTGAGCTGGGATGGTGCAGTGAGCTAAATAACGGTGATGGATCAAGCCCTGATCTTTGGACTGGGTAAGAGTGGTCTGCTTAATTCAGACACTCCGTTCATCACCACCCCCTTTTCTGAATCGTTTTTGGCCACTATAGGTGTGGCAGGGTATACTCAGACATGAGTCCCTTGCTCACTGCACCATCAGGTTTCAAGCAAGCCGGGCCGACGACGGCTGAAATGCCAGAAACTGGTCCCCGGAAGCTTGTCTCCTTTCTGGTGAAGAATTGGATTGGTAGTTTGGTCTGCGCTGTTCCCATGATGCACTGGGCCAGGGACAGACTCATTTGCATATAGCCGGGTTCTGAGCTGGGATGGTGCAGTGAGCTAAATAACGGTGATGGATCAAGCCCTGATCTTTGGACTGGGTAAGAGTGGTCTGCTTAATTCAGACACTCTGTTCATCACCACCCCCTTTTCTGAATCGTTTTTGGCCACTATAGGTGTGGCAGGATATACTCAGACATGAGTACCTTGCTCACTGCACCATCAGTTTTCGAACAAGCCGGGCAGACGATGGCTGAAATGCCAGAAACCGGTCCCCGGAAGCTTGTCTCCTTTCTGGTGAAGAATTGGCTTGGTAGTTTAGTCTGCGCTGTTCCCATGATGCACTGGGCCAGGGACAGACTAATTTGCATATAGCCGGGTTCTGAGCTGGGATGGTGCAGTGAGCTAAATAATGGTGATGGATCAAGCCCTGATCTTTGGACTGGGTAAGAGTGGTCTGCTTAATTCAGACACTCTGTTCATCACCACCCCCTTTTCTGAATCGTTTTTGGCCACTATAGGTGTGGCAGGGTATACTCAGATATGAGTCCCTTGCTCACTGCACCATCAGGTTTCAAGCAAGCCGGGCCAACGACAGCTGAAATGCCAGAAACCGGTCCCCGGAAGCTTGTCTCCTTTCTGGTGAAGAATTGGCTTGGTAGTTTGGTCTGCGCTATTCCCATGATGCACTGGGCCAGGGACAGACTAATTTGCATATAGCCGGGTTCTGAGCTGGGATGGTGCAGTGAGCTAAATAACGGTGATGGATCAAGCCCTGATCTTTGGACTGGGTAAGAGTGGTCTGCTTAATTCAGACTCTTTGTTCATCACCACCCCCTTTTCCGAATCGTTTTTGGCCACTATAGGTGTGGCAGGGTATACTCAGACATGAGTCCCTTGCTCACTGCACCATCAGGTTTCAAGCAAGCCGGGCCGAAGACGGCTAAAATGCCAGAAACCGGTCCCCTGAAGCTTGTCTCCTTTCTGGTGAAGAATTGGCTTGGTAGTTTGGTCTGCGCTGTTCCCATGATGCACTGGGCCAGGGACAGACTCATTTGCATATAGCCGGGTTCTGAGCTGGGATGGTGCAGTGAGCTAAATAACGGTGATGGATCAAGCCCTGATCTTTGGACTGGGTAAGAGTGGTCTGCTTAATTCAGACACTCTGTTTATCACCACCCCCTTTTCTGAATCGTTTCTGGCCACTATAGGTGTGGCAGGGTATACTCAGACTTGAGTCCCTTGCTCACTGCACCATCAGGTTTCAAGCAAGCCGGGCCGACACAGCTGAAATGCCAGAAACCGGTCCCTGGAAGCTTGTCCCCTTTCTGGTGAAGAATTGGCCTGGTAGTTTGGTCTGCGCTGTTCCCATGATGCACTGGGCCAGGGACAGACTAATTTGCATATAGCCGGGTTCTGAGCTGGGATGGTGCAGTGAGCTAAATAACGGTGATGGATCAAGCCCTGATCTTTGGACTGGGTAAGAGTGGTTTGCTTAATTCAGACACTCTGTTCATCACCACCCCCTTTTCTGAATCGTTTTTGGCCACTATAGGTGTGGCAGGGTATACTCAGACATGAGTCCCTTGCTCACTGCACCATCAGGTTTCAAGCAAGCCGGGCCGACGACGGCTGAAATGCCAGAAACCGGTCCCTGGAAGCTTGTCTCCTTTCTGGTGAAGAATTGGCTTGGTAGTTTGGTCTGCGCTGTTCCCATGATGCACTGGGCCAGGGACAGACTAATTTGCATATAGCCGGGTTCTGAGCTGGGATGGTGCAGTGAGCTAAATAACGGTGATGGATCAAGCCCTGATCTTTGGACTGGGTAAGAGTGGTCTGCTTAATTCAGACACTCTGTTCATCACCACCCCCTTTTCTGAATCGTTTTTGGCCACTATAGGTGTGGCAGGGTATACTCAGATATGAGTCCCTTGCTCACTGCACCATCAGGTTTCAAGCAAGCCGGGCAGACGATGGCTGAAATGCCAGAAACCGGTCCCCGGAAGCTTGTCTCCTTTCTGGTGAAGAATTGGCTTGGTAGTTTGGTCTGCGCTGTTCCCATGATGCACTGGGACAGGGACAGACTAATTTGCATATAGCCGGGTTCTGAGCTGGGATGGTGCAGTGAGCTAAATAACGGTGATGGATCAAGCCCTGATCTTTGGACTGGGTAAGAGTGGTCTGCTTAATTCAGACACTCTGTTCATCACCACCCCCTTTTCTGAATAGTTTTTGGCCACTATAGGTGTGGCAGGGTATACTCAGACATGAGTCCCTTGCTCACTGCACCATCAGGTTTCAAGCAAGCCGGGCCAATGACGGCTGAAATGCCCGAAACCGGTCGCCGGAAGCTTGTCTCCTTTCTGGTGAAGAATTGGCTTGGTCGTTTGGTCTGTGCTGTTCTCATGATGCACTGGGCCAGGGACAGACTAATTTGCATATAGCTGGGTTCTGAGCTGGGATGGTGCAGTGAGCTAAATAACGGTGATGGATCAAGCCCTGATCTTTAGACTGGGTAAGAGTGGTCTGCTTAATTCAGACACTCTGTTCATCACCACCCCCTTTTCTGAAGCGATTCCCTAGGCCCTAGGCCTAACCACTGTTCGATTGGTATCTCTTATTCCTCTTTCTTAATATATGGTTTGAGTGGCCACCCTCCCTCATCCATAATTGTGCAACTTTCATATGTTATACTGTGCTTTTTTTTAAATGCTTGTGCCCCTTTGCTCATAAATAGTACTGGGGACTATTTTAGTAATAAACACATATATTTTTATAATATATCCTTGTGTGGTGTCCTTTCATTTGATATTACAGGATTGTGATTGGAAAAACAGCTCGCTTAACACGACCTCTTGAGTTTAGCCTTTAAGGCTGCTTAGTCCATGCTACCACTAGGATAGCTTGTCTAATAAGGTTGACTTACAACCAGACACCATAAGGGATTGTTTGTACTGATACAAGGTGGTTCCAGAATTGGAAACATCATATATCAGGCCAACTTCTCACATTGGTGTGCAGCGGTGCGGATTTGAGCTTGCTGTTGTTTTACCATTGCAATCTTTTTATCAAATTGAAAGATCACATAAAGTACCTTAGGTACATATAAACAAAAGCTTAGCATATTTAAGTTCTACTGAATTTAGTAGTTTTAGATCAAAGGGATTAGCACACCCTGCCTACAACTCACTAGCAAGGTACAGTAGGAAAACACTTAGTGTAGGTAAGTGCACCACTTGCACCTCATTAGCAGTCATGTCTGACACAGGTGTAGCCTCTGGCTCTCAGCCTGTGACAGTTGACCTTACCATGGCAACTTCCAGATATGACACCCTCAGGATTACCATTGGACTCGCGCTGGGCTTGTGTGCCGTTGATCGCTTACAGCGCAACTACTCGCGGAACCCGCTTCCCGGGTCCCGCTTCGTGTGGGGCTACAACAGACAGATTCTACAGTGATGCTTGATAGAGGATCCAGGAACTCTACGCTGCTAGCTGTTTCTGTGGGTGCTGGTTTCGCTCAGGGCTGCGAGCGAGTTGGGGGCGCAGGACTTCAAGTCCCAGGAGCGCCCGCCAGTCCCAATCACCAACACCTGGGCCGCTCTCCCTGCAGGCTCCTCCCCACCTTTCTTCAAAAATCCTTGGCTCAGGTTACTTGCTGGATTACCATTGGACTCGTGCTGGGCTTGTGTGCCGTTGATCTTGTCCCTGCTTACAGCGCATCTACTCGCGGAACCCGCTTCGCGGGTCTCGCTTCGTGTGGGGCTACAACAGACAGATTCTACAGTGACGCTTGATAGAGGATCCAGGCACTCTACGCTGCTAGCTGTTTCTGTGGGTGCTGGTTTCGCTCAGGGCTGCGAGCAAGTTGCGGGCGCAGGACTTCAAGTCCCAGGAGCGCCCGCCAGTCCCAATCACCAACACCTGGGCCGCTCTCCCTGCAGGCTCCTCCCCTCTCATAGTGACCATATAAATTCAATAGCCTAGCCCCGCTGCGCGGGAGCGACCGGGAGAAGCCCGGGACAAGGCCGGGACCGTCTGTGGCCGTCAGGGGCCGAGGGAGGCCGGGCTGGGCCAGGTCTCTGATACCTACTCTTTGTATTAATATTTATTCTGTTGCTTTGTTTTACTGGTGTAGTAAACTTTGAGGTTTGCGAGATAACTTTTTAACCTTGTCTGCTATCGATATGTCTAGCTCCCTCCCATCCTGTGTCAGTGTCTCGTTCCTTGGGCCTCTCGACAAATATTTCGAGAAGGCAAATAAGGAGATAGATAAAGAACTCCTTTTAGCTGAGAAACGCGCTGAGCGCCGTCGCTCTATTGAACATTTAAAAAAATTACCCATGCCTACCCAACCACAACTAAACATTACACAAGATGTGGCTAGTTCTGGGAAGACAGCCGGCGAAGCTGACAACTTTGGTATTGACCAAATCCCCAGTATATTTTGGGCCCCTAATACTTCCCCCACACACTCGGTAACCAATAGAGAGGATAATATAAATAGTCCTCCAATTGTCTCTACTAGTCTCATTGACCTTAATACCCCTGCCACCCAGATCATAGCTCCCAACTTGCACTCAACCCTTACTAATCGTTCTTTAGACAGTTTTGGTCCATGTGAGAACATCTTGATACAATTTAATAGTGACACTGGACCTAAGCCCATGAATTCTAAAAGGACCGTATGTTCCCCTCCTAGGAAAAAAAGGAAAAAGGGTGGTGTAAAAAGAAAAGGTACCAGTCATCAGGCATCCTCTCCTTCAATACCAAACTCTATAACAGACCTTACGGTTCTTCCTGTGACTGAGGCTTCCTCAGGTATTCCTCACTTACCATCTTTTCCCCAAGATAGTGTTACTGGGCTCAACAAGGAGTGTCTTGATATAATTGAAAAACTCCTAAAATCATATATGCTACCTCTCTTAGAGCGAGTTAGGATCTTGGGTGAGAAACTGGATCGTCTTTTGGCTCCTGTTGTTACATCCTATACAACGAGTTCTAAAACACAGCCTGTTCTGATATCTAAGCCTAGTGTTTTTACTACTGCCCCTAGCAATTACCCAAAAAATGATATCAACTCTGTTGGCAATATCACATCCAAGGCTCCCGAATTGTCATCTAAACCTTCCCGCATTACCAACCTTGCTAAAGAGAAGCCTATGTTGGCTTCTAATAAACCTTCTTAGCTGGGAACAAAGTCATCTGCAAACCAAGGGGCTGTAAAACCTGTTAATACTACTCATAGACACTCTCTAACTCGTAGAAACATAGTAGATCTCCCCCCTGACTCGGCTAATTTTGTTATTATCTTGACGGGTGTGCCCCCAATTTCTAATGGAAATCAGGAAAATAATGTAAATTTGAAAAATAAAGTCATCTTCTGGCTGAAAACTAATAGACCCCTTCCTGCCCACCTTAATGGGGATATTATTTCAGTTCGAAGATGCAAGTGGGTGGGTCTTCGCCCAAAGGATATTGAGGGCGACATAGTGATCATTAATTTTAAGGATCACAGAGTGGTTTCCCACATTAGTGACTGGTATCTGGGTAACAACGAAGGGGGAATTTCCACACGGAACCTTAGCTATTTTTACCCTGAAACTCTGCTTAAACCGCATGCCCAACGCCGCTTTGCAAAAAAACCTTACCCCCTGAAATGGACCAATTTTACTTCCAGTTTCCATGGCCCACCTATAAATCCGGAGGCCCTGTTTAGATCTTATGTCCAATCTAGCTATAATAGCATTACTAACACACCGAGTTGGGTCATTCCTAACCCTCGGATTTCTGGCCATCCCACTCCATCATCCTTTCCCGTTACTCGCCGGCCCCAAAGCTTTTATCCTAACCGAAACAATCCGGGTAACTATACTCAGCCTAACGAGTACTGGAACATCCCGCTGAGAAATCTCTATGAGCCCCTATCGGGGTTGGAGTATAATGATTGACCAGCTATTCCACCTTTGGTTCTAGAGTGTAATAAAGATTGTACGGGTACTGTTGATACCCTAGTTAAGACACCTTGTCTTGTTAAAGATCCAAAGGGTCACTCTGTTCAAAGTGTTAAGGGGCGTCCTGTTTCTTTGAGTGGGACTGGGGATACATATCCGGTATCTGATACGGTGTTTCATGTTGATCTAACTGCTGAGAATGTGGTAATGGCGACAGGCATTCAGGGAGGGCTCCCTTGTACCATTGAGAGAAGGAGTGACGATGTCTCTACATTAGAAGTCCCTCCCTTGCATGATACAGCTTATTCCCCACCTAAAGACATTTCTAAAGTTCTAGCGGATATATATGGTACTAGGCTTGGAAGTTGGAACATAGCTGGCCTTGAGTCTCGCATGTGTACCCCTGATTGGGCGGATTTCATATGGCAAGGCGATGTATGGTCCTTTCAAGAAACTTGGGCACTTTTACCAATGTTTCTCACTGGCTACTTGAATTTTAGTAAACCAGCTATCAAGGGTCTTAGAGGTCGAGCCATGGGTGGCCTGACAGTTTGGGTTCGGCAGTACGAGGGTGTGACAGCAGAGGAAGTTTTCATTGATACCCCTGACATACTAGTGGTTAGTATTAAATCTACCAGTGGGTTGAATATCCTTCTCATTAATATATATGTCAGGGGTGTCCAGGGTGGTAGGGTCTCACCAACCCTCCTCCTTCTGGACGACTTCTTAAATGGAGCATCGGTAGTTGGTCATAAGGTTGTTATGGGTGATCTAAACACCTGCTTTGAACCACTGAGCTTGGATGATGGTCTTTTAACTGAGGCTGAGGATTTGGTTTGGGGGATTCCATGGCTTGAGCTCGCCCCAATTAAAAAATGGTCCCAAGCGGCTATTTTTATTAAAGGTTTGTGTCTGGACCAGGGTCTGCGTGCTCTAAATGGTAGAGTGCGCGCCGACAGGATGGGCAAACATACCTTTAGTAATGGAAGATTTAGTAGCCGTATTGACTATATACTATTGGATGTTAAGCTGTGGGCTGTGTTAGAGGATATGGAGGTAAAGTCTCGCCCGGAAAGTGATCACGATCCATTGGTGGTGGAGCTAAGGGATTCTAGTTTTACTGTGCCAGTCAAATGTATGACCAACTTAGTTCAGGATGAAGTTGTTCTCACCAATGATATGAGAAGGGTACGCTGACCTAAAATCTCTGTGGATGTCGACGCTCGTAAAATGATTAGATCCCTGGTTTCTAACTCACTGGCAGAAATCTCCAAATGTGGTTCACAGGAGGTGATTAACTTAACTATTACTGATATCCATACCAGTCTGTTTACTTCACTAAAAAAACTGTTTATAAAGTCTATTTCCAATAGGGGTAAGAGAAGGATAAGGAAAACCACTAACTGGTTCAATGATGAGTGCCGCCTGACCCATGGTGAACTGTTTAAAGAGTTAAAACTTAAGAATCTTACATTAATCAGGTCTTGTAGGAAGGCATTTAATGCTGCTAAATGTATAGCTAAAGCCAATTGGGACAAGGAACGGTGGTTAATGCTAACAGAAGCGTGTAGCTCTAGGAACATGCAACGGTTCTGGCATTTACTTAAATGGGGTCCGTCCCAGGAAGATCGCCCAAGCCCAGCCTCGGTGGATCAACAACAGTGGGTACGATATTTTGAGGAACAATTTAGGTGCCTTGGTAGTGCACAGGATATTATTCCTTGGCCAGTGTCGGTTGATCTACTGGAGTTTACGAGTAGTGAAGTAAAATTTGTCCTGCAATCTATTCCAAAGGGCAAGGCACCAGGACCCGACTGCATTCCAGCTGACCTATTTTTACAAGACCTTGACCTGTGGGTACCTTATTTAGTTCAGTTGGTTAATGCATTGGCCACTGGTGCAAGGGTTCCCGAGTCCTGGGCAGGGGCTGAAATCCTGCCAATATACAAGAAAGGTGATCGGTCGGTCCCGTCCAACTACCGGCCGATAAGCCTTATAGACGCGGTGCAAAAAATCGCAGCCCGCCTCGTTCTTGGCAGGATTCAGGATTGGATTGATGAGTCCAATATCCTAACCCCACTTCAAGCTGGCTTTAGGTCTCATGTGAGTACCTTAGACCAGGACTTCCGTTTTATTCTTCTTTACTGGAAGACGTTTTTTTTAGGTAAAGGTAACCTCTATGCAGCCTTCGTGGATTTAAGGCTGCTTTCGATCTTGTTCCGAGGGCTGTGTTGTGGAAGTGTCTACTAGAATTGAGTATGCCGGCTCCCCTTGTATGCCTCCTGGTGAATTTACATGCATATACCTTTGCCCAAGTACGCTGGGGCAAACCAGGGGAGGTAACAGATAGATTTCCAGTTGCAAAAGGTGTAAGGCAAGGGTGCGTACTAGCCCCTACCCTTTTCTCCTTTTACATTAATGGGGTTATCAAATACTTCGATAACCATCCTACAGATGCCCCGACCCTAACTGGAATGAAAATCCCCTTGCTCATGTTCGCTGACGATACTCTTCTGATCTCAAAGACCAGACAGGGTCTTCAACAGGCCCTGTTGAGGTTTGAACTATTCTGCAGCGAACATGAGCTTGAGGTGAACGCGTCTAAGACAAAATTTATGGTTTTAAGAGGACACAACCAGATCAGAGCAAGGGTTACTATGGGGGGTACCCCCCTGGAACAAACTAAGGTGTTTACCTACCTGGGTGTAACATTCAGCGAGACCCTAAGTTCGTCCTAACAGGTTGACCTTATGGCTTTAAAGCACTTGCAGATAGGAGGAGCCTTGATTAAAGAGCATAAAATGTATTTTACCCGACCAAATATACCACTAATTAAGATTTATGGATCAAAGGTTCTTCCCTCGGTTTTATACGGGGCGGAACTATGGGGCTTTACCAAACTGGACCCCCTGAGAGTAGCCCAGAATAAATTTCTTAGGGTGGCAATGGGTCTGCCTCAGTCAACACCACGGATCCCGCTTTTGTATGACCTCGGGTGCCTGCCTGAGGAGGACCAGGCTAGATTTCATCCACTGGCATTCTGGCGCCGTCTATGGACAACGCCGGAACTCCACTTATATGCAAGAGCTTGTTTGGAGGTCAGAGATCTTCCGGGTTCCTTAAATATAGGCTGGTTTAAGGACTTAAAAACATCCCTGTGTGCCATGGGGTATGGTGATTTGTGGACAGATCCCAGTTCCGTATCTTTCCCTTCTAAAAAGTATTTAAAATCGCATTATTGGGACTGGGTGGTTCAAAATAGACATATGAGACTGAGCTCTAGTAATCTCACCAGCTTATTCATCATCTTTAAAGACACTCCCAATCTCGAAAAATATTGGGATATCATAAAAAAGCCCCTGGACCGCAAATTATTCTATCAGTTCAGATGCGGTTCGCTGCCTTTAAGTGAATTTACCAAAAAGTGGGGCTCTGGTGGGACCGGGCATTGTCCAAACTGCCCTTGCCAGGGTGAAAGTTTAAATAATTTTTTTGTTTGTTTGTCCTCTGTATGCTGCTCCTAGAGCCAAATGGTTAAGTCCGGTCTGTAGAAGCCTGGGTACTCGTTCAGCCGTTAATGCCTGTAGAATTTTAAAAACTGACCTGTCCCCATTAATTGTAGCAGGTGTAGCAAAATATTTAGGATGGGCTTGGATTCTCAGGACCAGGTTCATTAAACTAAAAATAGGGGTTTAATGTTATTGCTATTCCTTGTTTCCCAGCTCTTGTGTAGCCCATAATGACTTGTGGTATTGTGGTAATCTATGTGTTTTATTGTTAAATTTGATATTCGTTCATAAGAAGCCTGTGTATGTGATTTAATATGGTCTTAGATGTTTTTACCTTGTTTTTTATAAATTATATACTGATGTGGTATATTGTAATGTATGTCTTTTATGATGTATTAATCGAATAAAGACTTCTTTGAACTGACACCCTCAGCCACAGAGACCTGAGTACCTTGTGTTCTGTAAGGGGGCTGAAAATGGGTCACAACCCTACCATTCCTATCCTGATAGCCCTCCTGGAGAAGGATGACCTTGAGCAAGCTAGCATTGCTCCCTTAAGATCAGGAGATAGAGAAACCCCAAGAGAATGAGAATAGCACCCCAGAGAATGAGGTGGACCCTGAACCAGATAATGATGAAGATTCAGATCAAGATCTAGGGGATATCCAGGTACATGTTGGGGGGCTTAGCCAAACCAACTTGAACCTACTTAGAAATGGAGAGGGCCAGCACCTTCCCAGACTACAAAGCAGAACTGTTCCAGGCAACAGAAGGGTGAGATCTCCATCAGGGGACTCTCACATTTCTAGTGTCTCAAGAAACTCTCAAAGGGGAATGACTTCCCCCCAGAGAAGAGAACATAAGGCCAGGATGAGAGCTGTAGAACTCCAGATAGAGAGGGAAGAGTTAGCCCTGGCCCAAGCTAAACTTGCTTTGGCAAGGGAACAGAACATGTGTGGCTTAGATGCCACTGGTGGCAGCAACAATATTCCTAGAGAAAAAGACAGGTCCTATAATACTAGTAACCTGCCAAAGATTGTGCCCCCCTACACAGAAGGGGATGACATCCACAAGTGGATAACTGCTCTTGAGAGAGCCTGCATGGTACAGCAGGTTCCTGAGGAACAGTGGGCAGCAATCTTATGATACTCCTTTTCTGAGAAAGGGAGAGATAAGCTCCTCACTGTCAGACATGAGGATGCTAAAAACTATAAAGTCCTGAAGAGTGCTCCAATAGATGGCTTTGGCTTAACCACTGAACAGTACAGGTTGAAGTTCAGAGACACCCAGAAGACACAGACACAGAACTGGACTGATTTTGTAGATTGTGCTACTAAGGCTCTGCAGGGTTTGCTACATGGCAGCAAAGTACATGACTTCACAGGATTGTATAATTTGATTATGAGGGAGCAGATCCTACGTAATTGTCAGAACCAGCTCTTACACCGGCACCTGGTGGACTCAGATTTGACTTCTCCCCAAGAATTGGGAAAGAGGGGAGATAAATGGGTCAGAACCAGGATTAGGCCTAAAAATCAGGACCATAACCAGAAGAAGGAGTCTACTAAGCCTCAAGATAAGGGTGGGGATAAAAGTAAAGAAAAGACTTCCCCAGGGCCCCAAAACTCCAAGGATGGGGGTGGGTCCCAAGACACTTCATCTACCCAGAAAAAAACATACTGTCATGTCTGTAAACAGACTGGCCATTGGAAATCAGACAGCTGTTGTCCAAAGAATGGCAATAAAGAAAATATACCTCCAAAGCCAGCTCCAACACCTCCTGTTACTGTCAGCAGTAATCCCCCAGGAAGTGGGAGCACACCCAGTAATCTGGGTGGGTTTACTTTTTTTTTTTTTTTTTCATTTTTGAAAACCTTTATTGCGCAGAAGTAAAAGTACAAATACGGGCCTACAACCATACGGCCGGCCACGAAAACTGTTGAGGCACTGGTGCACACATTACGGCGACACGATAGCACATGAGGGTCATAGGCAAACAATGAGAGTTACACTGGAAAACAACGAGGTATCGTGTCTCAGGAGCATTGAAGGTTAATTTTTAAAGGTTTTTTATGTTGCAACTATTGAAGTCCGACATTATAATTTCACATAAACAGCAAATAAAGAAAAGAAGCCCGTGCAGGCGAGGCGTAACATTACCAACAGTTGTATCAAGTAATCCAATCACCCAAGAAGCTAGGTCCCCCAGGCGGGATGGCGGCTTAAAATCCTACAGCAGGAGTATCAGATCTAACATAGCACCCAGTGTCCACCGCCACCCACCCTATTCTAACCCTGACACGGACCCAAGAAAGTATAAAGAAAAGAGGACGAACAACGAATAAAATAAGGCACCATAGAAACCGAAACAGAAAACAAAAAGTCCCCCAACCCCCCACCCTACACGCATGCAGAGGCTACGGCCTGCCCCCCCCTAGCAGTGTGTCTGTCGCCCAATAAACCCGAAATATAGAAGAGAAAACAGAAAAAGAAAGAAAAAGAAAGAATAAATATAACTCCTGAGATATAGGGAGGAAGAATAGAGAAATCTAATCTATACCTCCCAATAAGAAAAATTGAGGGGAGGAGCCAAACGAGCACTAAGTCTCTCGGACACCCCAACCATACAGAGATTCCCACCCTTTATGTCGCAAAAAGAATAGAAAATATGCAGTACGAAAGAAAAACAGGGAGAGATCACAAATTCCATATCAGCACGCAATTAAAGGGTGGCCCATCCCGAAACCCCACCCGCCATTCAAGTCGATTCATCACATCCCCTCATGTGTACCAGCGAAAAACAATGTATTGTGAACATCATACAGAACAAGGAGAGTCACACTAGTACATATTGAAGAAGCGTTGCAAACCGAGCCCACGCTAGCCAGGAATGTACAGTTCTTCAGGAGGAAACCGCTACCCCTGGCCAGTCCGCACTCGACCCCCCGGCCTGAATCCACGCAGGGCAATCCTCACTGGTGGAACAAAGGGACAAGATAGCCGCTCCCGGCAGGGAGATGTCGTTCCGATACATAATGGACGGGTCCATCCTCGACCAGATCCATGTACACCACGGAATAGCGCCAGCAGATTCACCCGAAATTGTAAAACAATGACAGTAAGAAGCGGGGTCAAAAGAGCATGGGCACTCAGACTAAGCAGTTGATGGGTGTGTGGCGTCATTCCCAGAGGCAGCAAAGTCTCGGCAGAAACCATGGGCTCCGATGGAGGCTGTAACAGTGTAGCGCTGATGAAGTTAATGCGCACTTGCGGCAACAATGTAGCCCGGTCCGGAGTCAGGATAGACAAAGGGAAGCAAACCGGTGGTGTGTAATCCGCCCCGGGCGTAGCAGCTTCAAATTTCTCACACAGCGACAGAAAGCCCACACGCATTCTGCCCGCAGATCATGAATTGCGTCCAGAATAGAGCCATAGGTCAGAGCGGCCGGGGGTTCCATCTTTGCCCCGGTCTCAGGCGCGACCCCCAAGGCAGGACAGCGCCCAGGGCGCCGCAGCATAGTCCAGTTATTATCCGAGGCAGCGTTGGTATTCAGCGCAGTCGAGTCAACCTTGCATCTGCTTCACCGGGAGAAACACAGGGGCGCATTGGCACAAGTACCGCCAAAACAATAAGGACTCAAGTCGCTATGCCAGGGCGGACACGCAAGCAGTGGATGACCCGCAATAAAAGCCCCACGATGGTAACAACGGAGCGGGAGCAGGCTTGTGAGGGACTTGTGGCATTCAAGTGTCCGCCATCATGGGATTGGCGCAGCGTACCTTACTTGAAGGTCCCGGTAAAGGAGGCACCCGTGAGAACTCCCGGTCAGCAGGCACTCAGTGAGCAAGTGAAGGGCAGGCGCGGACAGTAGCAGATAGTAGCGCCAGTCAGGGCGCCAGGGTCATTCCGCATCCATAGCCCCTCGTAGGTCCGGCAGCCGCCATGTTCTTATCCCGGCTCGGGTCTCGGTCACAGGGGTGGAAACGGACGCCGCAGATCACTCGGCAATCTTGCGGGTTCTCAGGCAGGCAGGGACCTCGGGAGAGCACCATTCAACGCGCCTCTCTTTCCTCGTCCTCTCGCTAGCACTCCGTGGCAGGAGATAGGTCAGGATGTCGTCACGAGGAACAAAGGATCGGGGAGCCGAGGCACTACACGTCCGTTCCCATCGCCATCTTGGCTCCTCCCCCCCGGTGGGTTTACTTTTGGAGCACAGGTGGACCCTGGCCTCTCCCGGTCCCCATCCCCAAATGATCTTGTTTATGAGACTGGCATGGGGTTTGCCAACTTCTCTGATTGCCCAAATACCTTGAGCAAATATAGACAAGAACCCATCATCAATGGTTTGAAAGTTGAAGTCTTTAGAGACACAGGGGCTAGCATCACCGTGGTGGCTGACTGCACAGTCCCCTCTAAGCAACTTTTACCTGGTGCCACATACCAGGTGACAAACATTGATGGAATACAAACCAATCATCCCATGGCAGTAGTAAGTCTCAGCTGGGGAGGTGTCACTGGCCCAAAGAGAGTGGCAGTGTCACCAAACTTGCCTGTAGACTGTCTACTAGGTAATGATTTGGAAATCTCAGCCTGGGCTGAGGTTGAACAGGAAATCCATTCTAGAATGGTAAATGCCAATGGAAAGGTTAGTGGGGCTGTCATGGCTACAGCCCCAATCCAAGATGTCCTTCCTGAAAAGGTTGGTAGGGCTGTGCAAGACTCAGCCCCATCTTTAGCAGAAGCTCTTCCTAAACAGATAAGCAAAGCTGTTATGATAACAGCAGATACCCAAACTGAGTCTCCTCCTGAAAAGGTTGGTGGGGCTGTGATGGCCACAGCCCAAACTCAAACAGATATGTTTGTTGTGAAGCCTGAAATGATGGATCACTCCACCCAAACTGAGAGCATGGAGGAGGAAGAGAAATCTCCCCCTCACCAGACATTAGGACAGGATCAGCCTCCTCAGGGAACTGATCTTACCCCTGATGAAGGAACTGTCCCAGAGGTTGTTAGGCCTGGCCTGACAGAGCCTCTGAAGGCAGTGGACCCTTCTCAGTTGGGACCCAGTCTGGAGCAGGTAACCTGCCCCTCTCTACCTTGCCTTAGTCAGCCCAGGGCTGCAGAGGACAAGAAGGACAGTGAGACCCAGAGGGCCCCGTTCAAATAAAGCACCCCATCAACAGATTAGGGGCACCAAAACTAGTAGCCCTAGTAAGGTGAAAACTTTAAAAAAAATCCTGAGGGAGCCCCCTTAAAAGTAGTTAGGGACCTCCCACAGATGGATTCTGTTGGGCACAGCCAAACCTGGGACCCAAAGGGCCCAAACCTGAACTGTCCCTCAAGTAAACCAAAACAAGGGACCCAGCCTCCAGCTTTAGGTAGCCAGAGGTTGACCCTGAGAGCACAGTGCAACTCAGTTGAAGAAAGAAAGGCACACATGGTGGAAGATAATTGGAGGAAGTTGAGCCCTAAATTAGTGGAGCCTCACTTCAATACTCCATATCCAAGCCAGCCTTTAACTTTGCATAAACACACCCAAGGTAGTGATTCCCTATGGTGGAGACCCTCTATTACCCCAAGGGTGAGGGACTGCTTAGTGGACCATGAGACAGGGGGTACCAATGCTAGTGCAGGTACTTCCTTATATGGCCACTCAGGCAATATAGGCTTACCTGGACAAGGATAGCCTTATCTCCTTTCGTTTTGGGGGGGGGGGGGGGGGGTTGTGTAGGAAGGTGGCTACCTGACTATGGTTACCCCAGATTTTTTGCCTTGTGTTTAGCTGGTTTTTGACTTAGTTGGCCTGGTACCCTGCTAATCACGGCCCCAGGCTATCTGCTCTCTCTGTAAAATGGATTCCATGTACCCTAGGTGCATAACTAGATTGGCTTGGGTCACCTTATCAGCTCCTGTACAGAGCACTATAGGTGCCCAGTGCATAGGTGCATCCAAGGCCTACCAGGGGCTGCAGCATATCTTTTACCACCCCTGGCTGGCTACCTAAAATTGACACAACTGGCTGATCACTCAGCTGGGGCAAGGTGGTGTAATCACCCCTTGCTTAGATATAGTATGCCTATATCTAAACCTATCTGGACACATATATAACTATCAGTCACTCCTATGGCAGGCCTTATCAATCCTGGAGGCAGAGTGCGTGGTTTAATGTGAGATGGTGCTCTAGCATGAGCTGAGCCTGTCTGCAGCTGTCGGGAACAACTCCCTAAGCTGATCCGGGATAATGCCATACCATATACTATTAGGTGCATTATAATCCTCGAGGTTATATAGCAACTTTGGTTTGGCTTTATCAAAACATGTCGTGTAAGGCGTCATACGATTTGGAATACTATCCCCTCGACAGTCCTGTCGATGGGGATAGCATTCCACCCCTCTAGAGGGAGAAGACATGTTAGTTTACTGAAACGCGGTTGAGTTTTAAAAGAGCCTCAGATCCACAAAATGGATGCTTCTGCCACAGACACAAGTCTGACCTCCTGCTGCTGACCGAAACTCAGCAGAGGAGGCCTGGACAAAGGCTTTCCTGTCGCAGGGAGGTGTTACACCACCCCAGACAGGAGATAGTGGATTGTAGCAGGGAGGTTTGAAAGAAACCAGACACTGCCTGGGGAGCACAAGGCTTCCCCTTGCATAATCCGGCCAAACCGGTTCTGGGGCACACCAGCCCCAGTCCCAGCGCGGCCTGGATCAAAGGGAAAGGGGTGTGTCCACCCCCTTCCTGGGTCCCACCCATAGGAGGGGACCTAGCAGGTAATCCAGCCCCCTAGATTGGTATAAGAATGGGAGCAGTGGCAACGCACTCAGATTATCCTGATGAAACATTTGAAACAAAACTCTGGACCCTTCGACATCCTACTCAACGTAGAAGACTGAAGAATCTCCCTTGTGGTCAAGGAGTGACCACCCTGTGCAAACAGGCACCATCCAGCACCTCAACATCTGTTTTGTTGCAGTTCCCGCCGAAACTCGAGCAACAGAGATCAACAAGATCAAGCTTGCCGGCCTTCTAACAGCCCGATCCACAGTCCCTGCAGAGCTGAGACCCGTGGAGGCGACCGGAAGCGTGGGGAACGCCATCTTGAAAAGACCACGAGACGCTGACCGTGCAGCCCATGAGTGACCCTCAAAGCTGTACACTGGGGTTTGAAAAGCCCCAGCCCTGAGCCACTTTTGCACTTAAGCTCACCCCTCTACACTCAATGAGTGCTGCGTGGGGCCCTTCTGCTTTCTTTGGCTCAACGCATTGGCCCAGTCACTTGCCAGCTGGCTTGTGGCCCCTGTGCCAACGAAAACCAAAATACAACTTGTGATTCTGGTTGCTCCAGACTTGCACCCACTTCTCTGAAAAGGAGCATCCGCTCTGACTCTCCTGGTCCGAGTGAGAAGCAATCTTCTAATCCAGTGTGGATTGCTCTTGCCAAGTGTTGTTTACTCCGATCTTGAAGCCGACAGCTCCAACGGTGAGGGCCTGGGTGGGACAGCTTGTGACCCGCTCCTGGACATCGCAGATGCCCCAGAGCCCACGTGGCAGCGGAGAGAATCTCCTCGACAACCACCTGATTGCGCCCGACATTGCCTGGTTCCGTCCTGGTTCCACCCTGGTCACTGCTGAGTGACCCAGACTCTGTCCCCTCTGCTTTCAGGTACTTTACGACTCTGATACACCCTTGGATCACACCAGACACTTCTCCTTCACATCGCCTATAGCATCTTCAGCTTCAAGCACCAACAACCTGCGTGACGAAACCCGACGCCACTTTGACCCTATGCACCCGCTTCCTGTGGGTGAGGTAACTTAGCAACGCCGGTGTTCCCACACTGGAACACACCTCTAGGGTCTGTGTCTAAAGTTTTGTCCTTCTAGGCTCAGCTGGAGTATCCTTAAACTCTATTTGTCTAACTTTTACGCACCATTGACTTTGCATTGGTGCATGTGTGTGCTTTAAGCGCTGCACCCGAATCCCGCGGGCTTTTCCCGACTTCAGCATTGCTTGTCCCGACTGCTCCCAGCGATTCCCTAGGCCCTAGGCCTAACCACTGTTCGATTGGTATCTCTTATACCACTTTCTTAATATATGGTTTGAGTGGCCACCCGCCCTCATCCATAATTGTGCAACTTTCATATGTTATACTGTGCTTTGTTTAAACGCTTGTGCCCCTTTGCTCATAAAGAGTACTGGGGATTATTTTGGTAATAAACACATATATTTTTATAATATATACTTGTGTGGTGTCCTTTCATTTGATATTACAGGATTGTGATTGGTAAAACAACTCGCTTAACATGACCTCTTGAGTTTAGCCTTTAAGGCTGCTTAGTCCATGCTACCACTAGGATAGCTTGTCTAATAAGGTTGACTTACAACCAGACACCATAAGGGATTGTTTGGACTGATACAAGGTGGTTCCAGAATTGGAAACATCATATATCAGGCCAACTTCTCACAGGGACTCCAGAAAGGCTTTGGTGATCGGTTCTCCACCTTCACCGCCCAGGGACTCGACATGTTCGGAGCCTTCGTCATGTCATTGGTATGTTGATCGGCTTGCGCCTTCGCGAACAAGTCCTTAAGGGTTCTGTCTTTATGCCCTCGGGAGGAGGATATGTCGAGCCCCAGTCAAAGTGAAAGCCCAATGGTGAGTGACTCTGCTTGGGTTCTCCCAGATCTAGAGCGGCCGGACTGGGCCCCCGTTTGTTTGGTGCGTGGATCTGTGTGCTGAGCCCCTAGAGCTCCGTGACTGGGGACAGAGAGAAACTCTTGCCGATGCGGTGTGATGGTTTAACTCCGCGGTGGCGTGTCTGTGTCTGTGCCCACCTCTCGGGTTATGCTACATAGCGGGGCTGGATGTTGGATGGTAGGAAGTGATGGGCTATGGTAGTTTCCATGGGGGGGTTGGTACTGCAAAGCCCCTCTGTTGCCCCCAGCTTGTCACATGTCCCGGGGACCCCCTCACTGCAATGTGTAGTGGGTAGCTAATCCACCACTGCTGCAGCCCACCGCTCAAGGGCAGAATGCGACCTCCAGGACCCACAGGGTGGCGGAGGGCCGTGCTGCAAGATGGCGGGTCGTGTCTTACCCCACCACCTCACTAGGGGTCTCTGCGGTGCGTTGGGGGCCTCGGTTTCAAGTGCTGACTCTCATCCCCCCTTAGCTGGCCCCGTGCTAGCAGCCTGACCCCGTGCTCCTCTGAGGAGGCCCAGCTCTCTCATGGCCAACCGCCAACCGACTCCTAGGGCCTCCCCGACAGCCTCCCTCATAGCGCATCGCTTCCCCAAAATAGTCTTTAAAATTTGCCAAACAACTCTTTCAAAGTGTGATCCATCCAAAAAATACTTCTTTAGCACACCAAATATAGTGCAACACGTGAAGAACTCGCACCTTAACAACTTTGCTTGAGCTGCAACACAAACACTGAAGGGCAACTCACTTCCTGCTACACCAAGCACATCAACTGCTGCAACAGCATCTTCAGCAAGCAGTCCATACTCACATATAAATCTTGATTTTTTTCAACCTATATTTCTATGCATTTATTGCGATAGACTGTTTCACATAACAGAAAACTTCATCAACCTCATCAAAAACAAACAGGAGCATCACTGTCCTCAACATTACTCATTAGACATTTATCAACCTTTTTTTTGTAAGAACTACCCCGTCCAAAGGCAGTAGCAAATTTGCACACTTGCTGCCTTTCTTGCCTGGAGTAGTCAATTATTGTTCATTTTGATATTCTGATTCAAAGTCAAGGCCCTTTATCAAGCCTTTTTCATGTAGATACTACCCCGGCAGAAGGCAATGGGAAATTTGCACACTAGTTGCCTTTCTTGGCTGTGGTTATAAATTATTCTTGAATTTCATATTCTAATTCAAACTCGTGGCCCTTTATTGAGCCTTTTTGTTATAGCTACTACCCCGGCCGAAGGCAGTGGTAAATTTGAACACTTACTACCTTTGTTGGCTGGAGTTATCAATTATTATTCAATTTCATATTCTAATTCAAAGTCAAGACCCTTTATCAAGCCTTTTTGTTGTAGCTACTACCCCGGCCGAAGACCGTGAGAAATGTGCACACTTGCTGCCTTTCTTCGCTGGGGTTAGAAATTATTCATGAATGTTATATTCTGATACAAACTCCTGGCCCTTTATTGAGCCTTTTTGTTGTACCTACGACCCCGGCCGAAGGCAGTAGGACATTTTCACACTTGCTGCTTTTCTTGGATGGGGTTATCAATTATTCTTCAAGTAATTCAAACTTCAGACCCTTTCTTGAACCTTCTTGGTAACTACTACCTATGAATGGCAGTGGGTAATTTGCACACTTGCGTCCTTTCCACCACACAGTGTGTGTACTTTGTGCACTTGCTTAGATGAGATACCCATTTCTCAGGATCCCACTGCGGAATCCGACTCACAGTCTTTAATTAACTGGAAAACCAAAAACCCATTTCCTTTACAAGGCAGTGGGTTGTGTCCGCATCTGCTACCTTTCTTCCTTTTCACCTTATTCTGCATCCACTACCTGAAACACACCTACCTCCTAATTTTCTTGCAGCCTTTGCCAAGTATTATTCTAATTCAAAGTAGAATCCCTGAAATATGCCCGGTGTTGAAATTTTTCAGCCCTACCGCCCACAATGGTAACTTAATGCACTTACATTGCTTCCTTCAATGTTGTATCCATTTCTTATGTTCCTACTGCAAAATTCGATGCCCTATCCGTATAATGAGTTTCAAATCCAAAGATCCACTTCCCTGACAACGCAGTGGATAGTTTGCGCGTCTGCAGCCTTTCTAATTTTTCACCTTTTTTATCTTCCAATCAATCAACACATCATCTACACGGAACACACACCAACTTGCTTCCTTTTTTGGCTCCAGTTATCTATTATTTTTCAATTTCATATTCTGATTAAAACTCGTGGCCCTTTATTGAGCCTTTTTGTTGTAGCTACTACCCCAGTCGAAAGGCAGTTCCAAATTTGGACACTTACTCCCTTTCTAGACTGGGATTATGAATTACTGTTCAATTTCATATTCTGATTCAAAGTCAAGGCCCTTTATCAAGCCTTATTCATATTATGGCAGAAGGCAGTGGGAAATTTGTACACTTGCTACCTTTCTTGGCTGTGGTTATCAATTGTTCGTGAATTTCATATTCTGATACAAACTCGTGGCCCTTTATTGAGGCTTTTTATTGTACCTACGACTCTGGCTGAAGGCAGTGAAAATTTGCATACTAACTGCCTTTCTTGGCTAGGGGTTATCAATTATTGTTTAATTTCATTTTCGGATTCAAAGTCAAGGACCTTTATCGAACCTTTTTATTGTAGCTAATACCCCAGCCGAACGAAGTAGGATATTTTCACACTTGCTGCTTTTCTTCACTGGGATTGTCAATTATTTTAAAAGTACCTACAAGCTTAGCAACAATATTTTATTTTGGAAACAAATTCCAAACTAATCGTCTCTGTAAAACATCTTTGACATGTTCAGTCATTTCTCCAATTCTTATTTCTTGTACAATAGTTCCATATTCAGCATCATTTCCTTATTGCATATTTGTAATAACTTCCTTATATTAAAAATATAACCAAATGTTAACATTACCAATGCTACATTACATCATTTACTTATACTATCTATGGACCATAACAACAAATTACAATACCACAAGATATCTGGAGAAGCTTGTTGTGCAGACTCTTGAAGAAAATGAAGCTTCTCATTATTGATGACATAAGCATGGTATCAAACTTAATGCTTGCCTTTGTGCATTTAAGAATGCTGCAAACTCTTAAAACATAGTACCACATATTAGTCTCAATTTATTTAAGGCACAGACAATTGTACTATGTCCTCAGATTCTGTTAACTGCACAAAATAACATTCATCAATGTTTGTGTCGAGTAGCACCTTCAATATACATTGCAGACATCAGGGTTTACAACTTCAATTCAGCTTTCCTTCTACATTAATGACAGCATTGAATTCAACCTTGCTTTACTTAAGGCAGAGACAATTTTACTCTGTCATCCCATTCTGTTAACTATACAAAATAGCATTCATCAATGTTTGTGTCAATTAGTACCTTTGACAGCCGAGTTCACAACTTGAATTCAACTTTCCTTCTACATTAAGGACAGCATTGTTTTCAGCCTTGCTTTCCTTAAGGCAGAGACAATTGTACTATATCCTCACATTCTGTTAACTGGGACAAAATAGCATTCAACGATCTTTCTGTCAACAACTACCTTCAATCTACACTGCGGACAGCTGGGTTCACAACTTCAATTCAGCTTTCCTTCTACATTAAGGACAGCATTGTATTCTTCCTTGCTTTCCTTAAGGCAGAGACAATTATACTATGTCCTCAGATTCTGTTATCTGTGACTAAATAGCATTCATCGATCTTTGTGTCAACAACTGCCTTACAATCTACACTGCGGACAGCCGGGTTCACAACTTGAATTCAGCTTTCCTTCTACATTAAGGACAGCATTACATTTAGCCTTGCTTTCCTTAAGGCACACACAATTATCCTGTATCCTGAGATTCTATTATCTGTAAATAAAATGGCATTCATCAACCTTTGTTTCAACAACTGCCTTCAATCTACACTGTGGACAGAAGGGTTCACAACTTCAACTCAGCTTCAGTACTAAAATTATCTTCAATATCTGTCCTTACAACAACCTTCAATATATTCCGGGGTCAGTAAAAATTAAAAGTTCGTAGCAAGAGCTCCACTACTACAGAAAACATTGAATTCTTTTTGGCAAGATGGAGTCAGCATGAGTGCTCGCGCTGCTCGGCTGCTCACGCCAGATGGGCGGATGATCAGCTGGCTGCCCTGCGCTAGGCGAGGTGATGCTGGACTGCCGATCGCATAGAACGCCTCGGACGCGGAGACCTCGGAAAACGCTGCAGCTGCTTCCCCTGAATTACGAATCGTTGGAGCTGCTCTTGGGATCCGTGCTCTAGCAGCAAGGTCCCTGGCAAGGCTTCCACCACACTCAATCGCTGCTTCGCTTCATGTACCGCACCAAACTCACGTGTGGCGCGTGAGCGGGGACGAGCCACCCTGCAAGTGCCTGATTCCACAGGATAACCGCGCTTGGGCCTCATTGCTGACGTCCGCTGTTGTGGTCTTGACCTCATTGTATTTCTTCATCTCCCACAAGGCTTCAGGCATAGCTGTCACCCTCATTGACTTGGATTTAGGAACGCAACTCCTTACCTTGAAAACCGCAACTGGTCCGGAGATGAGTACTCGAGGGGCACAGAAGGGGAGCAAGATGCCCGCAAACCCAAATGCCAAGGACTCATCCACGATTGAGGGAGCAGTGAAGGCCAAACAAGAGGTCAGTGGTAACAAAAAGATGAACTTGGGCATAACAGGGGGGGGGCTCAACTTAGAGACAGTAAAGACCTGGGTTCCACTCACCCCCCCCTCGCAAACATATTTATGGTACAAAAAGTCAGCTCACTAGCTCCAGCTTCAAAAACAATACAGGAGGCCTCCCTCTGTCACCCCTAAAGTCCATTTGCGGCAGAAAGGCTCCATGTACGAAATCAATCATAATGAGGCCTCGCTCGTCAGTTTATCTGAATCTGCTCTGGCTTTAGACATTTCCTCTAAGGTAACTGATTGTGATTTGCCCAGTGGGAATGCTGCTGGTGCCGCCCAACTAGACACTTCACCTCAGGCTCTTCCTATTATTCAACAACAAGAGCCCAGGCAAGGAGATGCTAGTTCTGGCTCTACCATCGCCACCCCCAGAGACACAGATGGTAGGAACAGACCTTGTCATTCAGAACTTAGAGGTCCCTCCCGGTGCACAGAACCCTTGGACTCCTGAAGCCGGACCTGAACATTTCTACTCAGTGTCAGACAGCACAGCCAGCTCATCCGGTGAGGGGGGATCTGAAGATGAGGACAATGATGACTCTAGTGAAGGTAGTTACGAGGCTACAGGTAACAATACTAGCACTGTTTTGCGTCCAAAAAAGTCCAGGAGTAAGAGCAAGCGGCGTAGTCAGCTAAAATGGGATTACTCTGACTCTCAAATGTCGTATTCTCTTGAAGAAGACGGCCCCAGCCTAACTCAGTGGGTTAGCACAAAAAGTCTACAAACTGAAACAACAACTGAACCCTCTCTAGCCGCTATACTAACCTCAATCAAGGATTTCCAGGAGGAAGTAAGGGCTGACAGTTGCACTGCCAAGAATGCCGCCAAAAAAATGCAGGGTGGCTTAAGAAGGTTGAACAAAACATGTACGGACATCTGTGAACGGGCCAGTATGGTGGAAGCTCGAACTGAACACCTAGAAATCGAGGCCGGGACATCCAAACAGCAGACTGAGGTTAACACCACCTGCCTCGCAGGACTGATGTCCAAGATGGAGGAGTAAGAAAACCGCCAACTTAGGAACAACCTCCGCCTGCTTGGCATTCCAGATGAGAAGGAGGGGGAAGACACTAGGTGCTTCATCGTTAATCTGTTAAAAGACTCCTTCCCGGAACACCCGGGCTGGGACTGGGATCAAGAAGTTCAGCGGCTACACCGCTTTCCATTCTATCAGAAACGGCAATACAGCAGCGGCAATGTAACTGGAAGTCAACCAAGGGTATTTCTTGTGTACTTTGGCAACTTTCTCCTTAGACAATTAGTATACGACCAAGCTCGCCCTAACTCTAAGAAAGGGGCCAACGGAAAAACATTCTTCGACAAACCAGATTTCTGCCATCAGACAGTGGAACGGAGATGGCGCCTGAGACAACTGATCTCTCCCTTTCAACAACAAGGCGCCGAAGTCTACTTAATGAACCTTGCCAGACTGAAGATAATCCTCAATGGCACTACCAAGGTCTTATCTGAAATAAAAGCCAGCGATTATTTGGAGGAGGTTAAAAGCAAAAAAATAACAAATGATCATCTATCATCCTCTGACCTGAGCACTATAGTTTATGGGTTGGCGTAACGGACGCAGATATCACAGACTTTCTTGAACTTCGCTATTTGTCTTAACACATCTGGGGGGGGGGGGGAAAGAGGGGTGCTCTATTTTTTTCTTCCATTTGTCTCATTATGCATCAAATTAGTCTTTGTTTTAAGCAGCATTTTTTTCCTATAGGGCAACTAGCCGATTATAGATTTAACTGTTCTCTCTTTTTTTTTGTTTTCTGTCTGGCGTGGCCTGCAGCTGGGGCTCGTGTCTGACCACCATCACTCAGGCTTTTCCTGATTGCTCAAGTAAGGGGAGGGTGGGGGGGTTGGTGGGGTGGGGTGGGCTGGTTGGGTGCACAAAGAAGTTATTTAGGCGCAAAAATCTTAAAAGTATTTTTTAAAAATCATACTTAGGCACATTTACATATATTTATAAGCACAAAGCACTATATAGAGCAGAGCCGAAGGACTTGTACTTCTTCTTACCAATTTTCCTTCATAAATGGCTAAAAAAGACTCACTGCGAATTGTCTCTGCTAACATTTGTGGCTTGAATGAGTCTTTGAAAAGTCAAAAGGTGGCTCAAGGACTACGATCTCTTGGGGAAAGAAATTTTGTCTGCAAGAAACTCACATAGAAGGGCAACAAAAACATCTATTAGACACCTTGGGGTTTAAAGTAGTTGGGGCCACCACACAGGGTGCTAAAACAAAGGGGGTTGGAATATTGGTTGATCGAAGACTCCCTCTTACAACCCCCGAACCAAATCCAATCCATTGGGGAGATGGGTTATTACTGAGTTTCAGCTTCCCAACAATTCTTCATTTACCCTTTGTTCAATTTACGTCAGCAACACTGATGACCCAGGGGTTTTAACCAAGTCTCAGGTGAACTAGCACACTGGCCCACCCCTATTATTCTGTGCGGCGACCTTAACATTCACCTACCTTGTAACTGGGAGGTTGACAAAAAATGGAGATATAAAGGCAGGAAACCTCTAGTCTTTCAAGCTCTAACTAATCTCGCCCATACTCATGGATTAAGGGACAGATGGGCTTGTCAAAACCCCACTCAGTCCGGATACACATTTTTTTCGGCACCACACCAACTACTAGTCAGATTAGATTATTTCTTTGCTTCAGCCTCACTTGCTAACAGTTGCTTTATTAATATCGCACCCCGCTTTATGTCAGATCATAACCCTCTTATAATAGACATCAAGGTATTTGGGCAATGGAAGGGAACGACTGAATGGAGTTTCGAAAAGGCGCTTCTACATGATTCTAATTATCAAACACATATGCAGGGATGGATCCAGGAATTCCTGGAAATAAACATTGGCTCTGCATCCCCAATGATTGTATGGGACACCTTAAAGGCGGGGATCAGAGGTGAAACTCTCAGGTTTTCAGTCTGCAAAAACAAAAAAGTAAAGCTCCTAATTAGTGAATTGCAAGGCAAATTAAGGATAGCAGAAATCGAACTAGCCCAGTTGATTCAAGCCGGGCAAGATATCCAATCTGTCCAGAAAAACGTAGTCCTTGCTAAGGCTGAGATAGGGGCAGTTTTCGCTGAAAAAAATCGCAGCTAAATGGGCAGTTTCTAGGGAAAAAACTATGAATGCAGTGACAGCATTGGGTACCACTTGGCCGTCAGGACCAGACAACAGGTCACCAACAGCGAAATACATGAAGTTGAACTTCCTACCGGACAAAGACTAAAGACCCCAATTCCATAATGAAGGGATTCCAGGAATTTTACTCCAAGCTGTATACAGAAGAAAATCATATGGCCAGTGAGATAACTGAAAATTAGATTACTAGCTATCTTAATGAAATCGATCTTAATCTGCTCAGCCCAGAGGATAGCGAGTCATTAGATCTTACTCCAACCTGGGAGGAAATTTTGGAGTCACTCTTAAGTCTTTCGGATGGGAAAGCCTCAGGTATGGACGGCATCCCTGTGGAGTTTTATAAGATTTTCACCCCACAAATTAAAACAATCTTCACAGAGGTAGTAATTTCTATTTTTAACGGGACTCTCCCACCGGCCTCTTGGGCAAGCGCTAAAATATCAATATTTCCGAAAAAAGATAAATACCCTCTAGAGATGAGCTCCTACAGGCCCATCACCCTTATTAACTGTGACTCCAATTTTTTTTCAAAGGTTCTGGCCTCCAGAATCTCCCATGTAATCGAGCCATTAGTGTCGGAATGGCAGCATGGCTTTATCCCGAAAAAAGGGACAACTGAGCATGTTAGGCGAGTGATCACCCTGTTTGATTCTGCACAGGTTGCCGGAGACCCGATGTCACTAACACTACTTGACGCCGAAAAGGCATTTGACCGGGTCTCATGGCAATTCCTATGGGCTGTAATGAGCAGGATGGGATTTGGGAAGAAGCTCACACAGGCGGTACAGGCACTCTACCTTGAACCAAGGGCCTGTGTGTCCATAAACGGGCAACCCACTGGCCTATTTAACATCTCTAGGGGTACTAGGCAGGGCTGCCCCTGCTCCCCTCTGCTGTTCGCTCTCTATCTAGACCCATTCATCAAACAAATTGAAAAAAATATTAACATCTCACCAGTTAGTTTCCAGGGTATAAACACTAAAATCTTGGCGTATGCCGATGATTTGGCCATCACTTCTCCCGACCCTGCAAATACTATACTAGCGCTAGAACTGGAGGCTCATAAATTTGGGAAATTATCCGGATACACCATAAATAAAAATAAAAGACAAATTATAGTGAACAACCAAATTGCTTGGGCTGACAGTAGGTTAGTACCCAAAGCTTAATACCTGGGGGTCCTCATCTCATCCAAGATGGATGAAATTGTAACAAACAATTTAACACCTCTTGCTGTTCAGACCAAAAAGGCCCTAAACAAATTGACAACCTGCACCTAACTCTTGTTGGCAGATGTAATGTCATAAAAATGACATATTTCCCGAAACTACTCTATCTTTTTCGCACAATACCTCTGGAATTTAGTAAGGCAAATCTGCTCAAATTTCAACAAATCTTTACGCAGTTCATTTGGGCCTATTCCCAACCTAGGCGAGCACTAAGACAGCTTTCCCTCCCGAAAGAACGAGGAGGCTGGTCCTTCCCTAATATCATGCTGTACTATTGGGCTTCAGTGCTACAATACAGCTCTGAACTAGTGAGAGAACCAACTATTCCCTTCTGTCTCAGGGCTCCCCTCGCCCTTCCAACTCTTACTGGGCGAACAGCACTGGGGATGTTTGCTCCGAGAGATCTCGTATGGATATTACAAGGACGTACGGTTCAAGACCCTAATGAACTCCTATAATATCTTTCGCAACATTCGTAGATTCTTTGGGCTGGGCAGATTTAACTACTATTCTCCCACTCTTAACAACAGTTACGTACCAGCTATTTTTGGAAAGTCTTATTTCTCTGAATGGTATAGGGCCGGAATCCTGAAACTAGGGGATCTGATCACTAGCGAGGGTATTAATTCCTTCGATTATTTACAATTAAAATTTAGCCTGAAAAATCAAGACACCTTCAAGTATCTCTCCATCCACGATTTCCTCTCTAGGAAGGTCGGGGGAACTGCAGGGTTTTCGGAAGTCGAACTCCTGAATACACTGCGCAACATCAAGATCCCCCGCATCGGCCTTATATACAACATACTTAATAGACAAACCCCAGATGATCTTCAAACCGTCTCAGATAAATGGCACACTAAACTTGACTCTCCACATAGTATCTTCCATAGCTATTTAGCCCTGTCTCAAAGAATACTACTCTCTGCCAAGCTGCAGGCACAACATTTCAAAACTATTTTTTTCCTGTATATTACACCTAGCAAGATCGCCAAATGGGGGACTGGCAATGGAACTTTGTGTACTCAGAGCGCTGATGTTGGATCCGACTCAATCCACATTTTTGCAACATGTCCAAAACTTGCCCCAATACTTCTTAGGATACAGGAACTGTTAGGTGAAGTCACTAACCAGCCTATCTCTCTAAACCCTACAATTATTTTGCTGGGGACCCAGTCTGACTCTCCCAGGATTAAAAATGAAGGACTGGTCTTTATCGCAATGGCTGTTTGGAGGCTCTGTGTTGCCTCTGCCTGGAGAGATCCTGACCCCCCTTCTTTTTCTCAATGGCTGGCCAGGTTAGTGGCCACATAACATCTAGAAAAAGCTGTCTATGCTAAAAAAGGTCGCAAGAGCCAGAAAAAGGGCCAGGAAGTTTGGGAAAACTGTCCTCTTGGCTAGAACAATAGGGGTAATCAGTATAAACGTCTTTGAAGTTCTGGTTTCTTTTGCGGTGCTAGTCTTTTGCTTTGTGCTCCTTGTTCCTTTTTCCTTCTTTTGCTTTTGTGCTTTCTTCTTTATTTACGCTACTGATAATAACTAATTATGTCTTTATTTTTTTCTTGCGCCTGTCTTTGTTAAAATGCTGTGTTTCTTAAATTGAGGGGTGGGGGTGGGTGGGGTGGGGAAATGTTGACTGTATGTATCTTCTTTTCACTTGGGTTTGAAAATAAAAAAAAACATTAAAAAAAGAAAACATTGAATTCAGCCTCGCTTTATTTAAGGTAGAGACTAATGGATTTTATGTCTTCCGATTTTGTAAAAGAATGTCACAAATAGTATTTATCTATAACTGCTCACTAGAGCTTTCAATCTACACTACGGATAGCTCAGTTCACAAATTAAATTCAGCTTTCCTTCTACATTAAGGACACCACTGTATTGAGCTTTACTTTCCTTAAGACAGACACAGTTATACTGCGTCCTCAGATACTGTTAACTTTCACAAAATAGCATTCATCAATCTTTGTGTCAACAACTACCCTCAATCTACATTGCAGACAGCTCACTTCACAACTTCAAATCAGCTTTCCTTCTAGATTAAGAACACCATTATATTCATCCTTCCTTTCCTTAACGAAGAGAAAATTATACTGTGTCCTCAGACTCTGTTAGCTAAGATAAAATAGCATTCATCGATCTTTGTGTCAACAACTGCCTTCAATCTACACTGGGGACAGCTGTATTCACAACTTCAATTCAGCTTTCCTTCTACATTAAGGACCGCATTGCATGCAGCCTTTTTTTCCTTAAGGCAGAGACAATTATACTGTGTCCTCAGATTATGTTATCTGTAACTAAATAGCATTCTTCAATCTTTGTGCAACGGCCTTCAATCTACACTACGGACATCTGGGTTCACAACTTGAAATCAGCTTTCCTTCTACATTAAGGACAGCATTGCAATCAGCCTTGCTTTCCTTAAGGCAGAGACAATTATACTATGTCCTCCGGTTCTCTTAACTGTCACAAAATAGCATTCATCGATCTTTGTGTCAACAACTGCCTTCAATATACACTGCGGACAGCTGGGTTCACAACGTGAATTCAGGTTTCCTTCTACATTAAGGACAGCATTGCATTCAGCCTTATTTTCCTTAAGGCAGAGGCAATTGTACTGTGTCCTCAGATTCTGTTATCCGTAGCTAAATAGCATTCTTCAATCTTTGTGTGAACAACTGCCTTCAATCTACACTACGGACAGCTGGGTTCACAACTTGAATTCAGCTTTCCTTCTACATTAAGGACAGCATTGCAATCAGCCTTGTTTTCCTTAAGGCAGAGACAAGTATACTGTGTCCTCCGATTCTCTTAACTGTGACAAAATAGCATTAATCGATCTTTGTGTCAACAACTGCCTTCAATCTACACTGCGGACAGCTGGGTTCACAACTTGCATTGACCGATCTTTCTGTCAACAACTACCTTCAATCTACACTGCGGACAGCTGGGTTCACAACTTCAATTCAGCTTTCCTACTACATTAAGGACAGCATTACATTCAACATTGTTTTCCGTAACGCAGATGCAATTCTACTCTGTCCTAAGATTCTGTTAACTGTACAAAATACCATTCATCAATGTTTCTATCGATTAGTACCTTCGATCTACATTACAGACAGCAGGGTTCACAACTTCAATTCAGTTTTCCATGTAAATTTCTCTTCACTATGTGTGCTGAGAACTGCCTTCAATCAATTCTGCGCTCAGTAGAGTTCAAAACTAGATATCAAGAGCGCCAGCACTACAGAAAACATTCAATACAATCTTGATTTACTTAAAACACAGACAATTGCACAATATCCTCACATTTTCTTAAACTATGAACACTAGAAAATTCAGCCTTCATTTATTTAATGCAGACACAATTCTACTATATGTGTTTCACATTTTGTTTAAATAAGTGACAAAAACCATTAGTCTATGTCTGGTAACAACTACCTTCAATCTACACTGCACAGGAAACATACAAGCTCACCGCCAAAGATACTACTTACTCAGCGCACCATAAATATTCACAAACAAGAGTGAACACTTTTATGTCACAGTGAGACATACTGGCCCTTTTAAATGGAATTGATGCAGAATTCAATCAAAAAAGACATTACTTCAATTACTGTACCTCCCCCCGACCACACATCATCACAGGATACGTTCAAGCTCAGCGCCAAAGGTATTACTAACTCAATGCACCACAAATCATCACCCTGTGACCGTATTGAATGAGATGACTTATTTAGAAAAAAATACATCATACTTTTTGAAGATATATTTAAACTTACTTCTTTGAATGGACAACCAATATGTATTAGAAAACTTGATTTTAAAGATTTTGCTACCAATGCGTCCTGCTTGGACCACACATCATCACACACTCCACAGACCTTTGTTGCTTTAGGATTCAGAAAAGGGGGTGGTGATGAACAGAGTGTCTGAATTAAGCAGACCACTCTTACCCAGTCCAAATATCAGGGCTTGATCCATCACCGTTATTTATCTCACTGCCCCATCCCAGCTCAGAACCTGGCTATATGCAAATCAGTCTGTCCCTGGCCCAGTGCATCATGGGAACAGGGCAGACTAAACTACCAAGCCAATTCTTCACCAGAAAGGAGACAAGCTACCGGGGACCGGTTTCTGGCATTTCAGCCGTCTTCGGCCCGGCTTGCTTGAATCCTGATGGAGCAGTGAGAAAGGGACTCATGTCTGAGTATACCCTGCCACACCTATAGTGGCCAAAACGATTCAGAAAAGGGGGTGGTGATGAACAGAGTGTCTGAATTAAGCAGACCACTCTTAACCAGTCTAAAGATCAGGGCTTGATCCATCACCGTTATTTATCTCACTGCCCCATCCCAGCTCAGAACCTGGCTATATGCAAATCAGTCTGTCCCTGGCCCAGTGCATCATGGGAACAGGGCAGACTAAACTACCAAGCCAATTCTTCACCAGAAAGGAGACAAGCTACCGGGGACACTCTGTTCACCACCACCCCCTTTTCTGAATCATTTTTGTCCACCATAAGCGTGGAAGGGTATACTCAGATGTGAGCCCCTAGCTCTTTGCACCATCAGGATTCAAGCAAGCCGGGCCGAAGACGGCTGAAATGCCAGAAACCGGTCCCCGGTAGCTTGTTTCCTTCCCAGTATAAGAATTGGCTTGGTAGTTTGGTTTACAATGATTTGTGCTTCGGGCCCTCTCGCTGTCCACCCATGCCCAATAAACCTTCTTTAGATGTTGTTTCGAGGGTGCAGATTTGTTGGTCCAAGCCTCGCCTAGGCCTTGGCTGTGGTTATTAACTATTGTTCTATATCATATCCATATTCAAAGCGCAAGCCCTTTATCGAGCCTTTTTGTTGTAACAACTACCCCGGCCAACAGCACAGAGAAATTTACAGACTTGCTGCCTTTCTTAGCTGGGGTTATCAATTCTTCTTTAATTTCATATTCTAATTCAAAGTCAAGGCCCTTTATCGAGCCTTTTTGTTGTAGCTACACCCCCGGCCGAAAGCAGTACAAAATTTACACAATGGCTGCCTTTCTTGGCTGCGGTTATCAATTCTTCTTGTAATACAAATTCAAAGTGCAGACCCTTTATTGAGCCTTCTTGGTAACTACTACCGATGAATGACAGTGCATAATTTGCACACTTACGTCCTTTATTGCGCCCTTTCTACCGCACAGTGTATGTAATTTAAACAGTTGCTGCCTTTCTTAGATATACTGACAGTTTCTCAGGGTCCCACTCCGAAATCCGACTCACAGTCTATAATGGCCTGAAAAACAAAACACCCACTTCTTTTACAAGACTGTGCATAGTTTCAACGTCTGCTGCCTTTCTTAATTTTCACCTTTTTCATCTTCCACTCAATCAACACATCATCCACAAATATAAACACCTACTTGCTGTCTTTTTTGACTGGAGTTATTAATTATTCCTGAATTTCATATTTTGATTCAAAGTCAATGCCCTTTATAGAGCCTTTTTATTATAGCTACTACCTCCGCCAAACACAACACAACTGTGATAGTTTCTCAAATCAAAACACTATCCACTTTATAATGTTCTCTGATTTTTATACTGAAATTAGGAAGAAGACTTTAATTCAGCTTTTGAGGGGTTTTCAGGTTAGACCAGCACTAATGTACCTTAAATTGTTAGATAATACCTGGAACATTTTTAACATTGCTCGTTTTCTAATTGCTGCTGTTCGCCTTAGGAAACAAAGATTCCCACTGATGATTGAACTGTGTATTCCTCCTAAATTTTTAAATACCATGAATTTCTTTTAATTGATATATCTTTCTAGTTTTCAATCATTTATATATCTGTGTACTAATCTTCTAATGCTTCCACAAAATCAGCATCTAGAGTTCAGTCTAGGAAATTCAAGCTGATATCTACACATTTATATCTTCCTCTTCATTCTCCCTACTTATAAAAATTATGTTTAGCTCTTCTATGACACTGTTACTAATTTCGAAACCGCCTTCCAAATTGTTTTTATTGATTTTCCATACTGAATTTCTTACGTTGTAGGTCCTTGTACAAAAACATAAACCCTTAATTTTATCTTTACTGTAATATCAGCATATGTGGTGATTCATATGAAATATCTTAAAAATATATCTTACAATTAAAGCAACAACATTTTCTACATGAGTGTATATTATTTTCAAAATATTTTAAAATTAAATACAATACAGTGTCACTCTGCATTGTGTCAAGTGCTTTATTTATTTATTTATACTACCTACTGTTTTGCAAACATAAAACAATGACGACAGCACTGCCTTAGTTTGACTCACCCCATTACGTTCTCAATTAGGGTTGAGGGAGGCAAAGGAAAGGAGTAAACTACATGTCTACAGATGTACTTCTATACTTAGAACACTAGATGAAGCACTGAATAAATAAAGTTAGATACAAAAGAACATACACAAAAAAAGGCTGCATAAAAGATACACAAAGGAAAGCAACACAAATAGGTCACCAAATCTTGAACACAAACTGGTAAGTCACCAAAAGAACAAAAAGGCTAAGAACACTGCAACGGACCCTTCGCTGTGGAACTCATTGTGAAGAAAGGTAGAAACATACTGTAAATAAAGCGGAATTCAAATAAAGAAAAAGTAAAAAAGATACATGGATGACAAAGTCACTGGAGTAATACTCTGTTCCCCAACACAAAAAAAGATTTTGCAGAAGTTATATGTACGAATGTTTAAGGAGCTGCAAAGGGACTCAATCCCCAGGGACTCAAAAAATAACATTGGGGATCGTCGGGAGAACGCCAATGCCCCCACGATCACAGCCGGCTCCCCGCATCCTTCGAGAGCCGACATTGTTTTCTCAGAGAGAGCAGCTTACATGCTGCTCTCTCTAACGAAAAGCAGTCTGCTTTCCTACTCGAAAGAGACTGTAGATGAACTTGCTCTCTCTTTCAAATAGTAAACCGGTTTGCTGTGCTAAAGTGGGAGCCGCAGCCGTCCCACGCTACCATAGCAAACAGCAGTGTCCCGGGGATAAGCACCCGAGACACTGCAAGAGCCGGAAATTATGGTCCCCAGGGCCATCAAGGGTTCCAGTAAGAAGGCCGCGCGACCCCCTCCCAACATTAAAAAGTCCAGAGAAGTGGAAGTCCCCGGAGCTGGGAAATCCGTGCCATAACGGACCCCCCTATTTTAAATACTACTGCCCCAGGAAGGTGGCGGTCCCCGAACTATGTATGAGAACAGTGAGCCCCCAGCATAGTTCAAAATAAACAATGGCTGCCAGTAGGTATATATAGTTAGGTCCTAGTTACCATAGGAAATGCCGAACATTCTATTGAGAATACCTTTGGCGCTGATTGAGGGATCTGCCTGTAATTTTCCTTAAATTTGCCTCGCTGCGCTCCGCTTCTTCCCTGAAAGTTTCGGGGGGATTCGTCCAGCGGGGGCCGAGAAAAAAGGGGGGTCCCAAAACGTGTTTTCCTCATGTTAATTTCCATAGGGACATTCTGACAAGGCTGCAGCTCGAACGGCTGAACGGAATTACACCAGATTTGCCAAAATGGTAGGGACTGGTATGGAGCAGTGTCTTTTGTATGTTTGGTGTAAATCCCTCCAGTAGTTCTTGAGAAAATTGAATGTGAAATGTAGCCCAATGCAATTTGTAATAGGACCTTCAGACAGAGCTACAGCCCGAACGGCTGAATGGAATTACTGCAAACTTGGCAAAATGGTAGAGCCTCGTATGCAGAAGTGCCTTTTGTATAGTTGGTGAAAATCCCTCCAGTAATTGTTGAGAAAATCATCTTTTTTTCAAATTATATATCTATGGACGGGACACGGTGCGCGCACGTGCGCGCACCGTCCTTGCACTGTCCCTGCACGTGCGCGGACCTTAGCGTGCGCGAGCTGCATGCTGATTGGCTGCCAACGTCTGTCAACACTCCAAAACATGAATTGTTGGCAGCCATCTTGTGCCTCGGTAGACTGAGGCACAGGAAAGCAGAAAAACAAACGTGTAGAACTCAAAAAGGGGGCAGGGTAGAAGTACCCTGACCCCCTAGGCCTGCTCAGGGGGTCCCCCAAAAATCACGGGGTCCGCGCACGGTGCTCGCACCCCGCGATTTAAAAAAAAGAAAACAATTTGAGGGGGTGGGGCCTGGGGGGTCCCTGAGCAGGCCTAGGGGGTCAGGGTGCTTCTACCCTGCCCCCTTTGTGTGTTTTGCACCTTTGTTTCATTGCTTTCTTGTGCCTTGGTTCTACCGAGTCACAAGATGGCTGCCAACACTTCCTGGTTTGGAGTGTTGACAGACAGTGGCAGCCAATCAGCATGCCTTTCACATGAAAGCAGCATGCTCATTGGCTGTCAACACTTCTAACCAGGAAGTGTTGGCATTCATCTTGTGCTAGGCACAAAAGAAGCAGAAAAACAAACGTGTAGAACGCAAATGTCAGGCTCCGGGTCCAGGACTCTTCAGGATTACACCGATGATGTTATGGGCTCCATCTCATGACGGCCCCAAAGTCTGAAGTAGAATACACAGACTATTGGGATAGTCACACAAGGGAGAAATAAGAAAATAGAAAGATAGAAAGCCGGGAAGGAAAGGAAGGGAACAGCGGGGAGGGAGATCTGTAACGACAAGTAACAGATATTCAAACACAATGCTGTTTTGTGAATACGTAAAACAATTCACATTCCTTTCCCCTATGATGTAGCTATATCCTACCCTCTGCCTACCTGTAAAGAAAGATACGATGGGCTTATATCTAGGAGAGCTCTAGGGATGGAACAAGGAATTTGGATAACTGGAAAAAGGAGAAAACAAGAAGTGTGTGGTTTAACATTGGTATGACATATTGGACTCTGAGGATATGACTCTTAACAACCTAGTAAACACACCTGGGAACCTCGTTATATTGCTTAACCAAACGCACTGACAGTTCCTCCCGTTCTTTCTCTCCTATAAAACATAAACAGGAATACAATTTGATATAGGATGTGTAGCTTCGACAGTTAATAATTCTTAACCTTGAAACTGCTGATGATAATATGAGATCATGGGTTTATGATAACTCCGGAATAAAGACACAGGGTGCAGCGTGTAAATGTTTTTGCCTCATAACCAAGGGCAGAGTACAGCAACAAATGTTCACGGCAAGAACTCAATGCACAGAGATCTCCTTATACTTTACACCCGTGAAGTAATTGAGAAATACAACCCAAAAGCTCTTACATCAGAGCCATTCCTATGCACTCCAAATGTCAATTCTTTGAGATGGATGTATCGTACATCAGCCGTTGACTCTTTACCTCAGAGCCCACAGTACTTTGATAAGAAACCCCAAACACGGGGAATGCCCAAAATAATGTAAGAACTAGGGGAGTAATAATCCCCTTTGCACGTTTTATAACACAGTCTGAATCTCCTTGAAACCAAAAGTGAGTCACGCTCCGACTCCGAGATAGCACAGTAAACACCACAAGCGGGAAGTCAAAGAATCCTGCTTCTTCGTCAATCCCGAAATACAAAGACAGGAACCAAGGCAGGAAGAACACGGAACAGCCTTACCGGACTTCTTGACGTACGCCAAATCACACAAAGAATTATCAGCAGCGTTCTGGAATCCCTGGCTCCCTTTACTTCCTGAAGGACATCACCACGTACATGACGCCTGACGCTCCGTCTCTCCCGTGCCAGGCTTGCCGGGAGTGGTAGTTTCGGCCTCCCGACTGGCTCAGATGCCTAGAAAAGAACAGTTCGAGGCTGGCCGGGTTACCTCTGAGATGGCCGCCGCTAAACAAGCATGTGAAACATGACAGTACATCCCCCTTTACAAGGGGTTCCCTCCGACCCCAGGCCGAGTCGGATGCAACCTATGGAAGTCCTTCACCAAACGGGGAGCATGCACGTCCTTAGCTGCTTCCCATGAATTCTCTTCAGGACCAAAACCCTTCCATGCCAACAGATACTGCAGCTTTCCTCTCACCACCCTAGAATCCAACACCTTCTGTACCTCATACTCCTGGTCCTGTTGCACCCAAACAGGGTGAGGCGCTTTTTTCACTGGACTATACGAGGGTTTGAGCAGGGACACATGAAATACTGGGTGGATTTTCATATGAGCAGGCAATCGTACCTTCACTGCCACCGGGTTAACGTGTTTGACCACCTCATAGGGCCCTATGTATTTGGGGTTAAAGACGCTATGTTTCTTAAACCGAATGTTCTTAGTAGAAACCCACACCCGATCCCGTTGTTTGTACATTGGGCCAACCCTACGATGTTTATCAGCCTGTACCTTGCATTTGGCCTTGGCAGTGATCCAATTGTTCCGTGTGGCAAGAAGAATTCTGCGGACACGTGACAATCTTTCTTGTGCTAAAGGTGACTTATTGACAGCACCTGGGAGCAGTAACGGAGTGAACCTAGGGTGATACCCATAGGAACAAAAGAAAGGTGTATGTTTGGTAGAAGAATGCTGAGCGCTGTTGTAAGCTACTTCCGCCACCCACAACCAATCCACCCAAGATCCCTTGTTGCTTTGGACATAACATCGGAGCTATTGTTTGAGTTTTTGGTTCACCCTCTCAGTCTGTCCATCTGTTTGCGGGTGAAAGCTAGTGGACAAGGAGGAATTGATCTTTAAATCGGAGCACCAAGCCTTCCAAAAGTTAGCAGTGAACTGGGCCCCCTATCTGACACTATGACCTTGGGAAGACCATGCAAACGTACAACATGGATCATCAGTAAATGGGCTAATTGACCTGCCGCGGGAACCTGATTACATGCTATAAAATGTCCAATTTTTGTGAGGTAATCCACCACGACAATGATAGCTGTTTTCCCCTGGTCTTTAGGAAGGCCCACGATGAAATCAACTGAGAAGCTGTCCCATGGATTCTCTGGTGTTGGAAGCGGCTGTAATAAACCCTGGGGTCTCTGTCTGTCGGATTTCATCTGAGCACAAACAGAACATTCTTTTATCCATTGTTTCAAATCGGGCCTGACTGAAGGCCACCAGAACTGCCTCAAGGTCTTTTCCACTGTTTTAGCATATCCCATATGTCCTGCACTGGGTGCTTCATGACACCACTGGAACACAATTTTTCTGAGATGCAGCGTGGGTACCAACACCTGAGATCCCTTCATGGGTACTCCCTGTATTATCTTCCACTCTCGATGATGTCGTAACCATGTTCTCCAAACACATGTTTTAACCCCGGTTCTGACTCCCAACACAAAGTCTTTGGTTTGAACAACCCCTATAACTCTGGAAGGTTCTATGATGGCTCGAAGTGGGGTGACATTGTGCAACACTGGATGTTCTTGTGTGGTGAGGGCGTCGGCCTTCTTGTTCTGGTCTCCAGGGCGATAGGTTACCAAGAATTAGTATTCCTCAAAGAATAACATCCAACGCAATTGCCTAGGAGTAAGATGTCTTGCATCTCGCATGAATTGAAGGTTTCGATGATCCGAATAAACAATCACCTGGTGTTTGGCCCCCAGCAACCAATGTCTCCATTCCCGAAAGGCATCCCTGATGGCAAGCAGCTCCTTCTCTGCGATAGTGTAATTCACCTCAGCGGGGCTCAATTTCCGAGACATGAAGGCGATGGGGTGAAAACACCCTGTCTGTTTGTTCTTTTGTGATAATACCGCACCAATCGCCACTTTGGAAGCGTCAGCCTCCACTATAAAGGGGTCTTCGGGATTGGCATGTACCAACACTGGAGCGGTAGAGAAGGCCGTCTTCAATCCATCAAAAGATTGCTATGCTTTGTTGTCCCATATAAACGGTGTGTTCTTTCTTGTGAGTTTGGTTAAAGGTGTAACCAGGTTTGAAAAGTTACTAATAAACCTCCTGTAGAAGTTGGCAAATCCCAACAGACATTGAATGTCTTTGATGATATGGGGTTGGGGCCACTCTTTGATGGCTTTAACCTTCCTCTCAGCCATCTCCTGACCATCAGGTGTGAGCATGACGCCCAGAAACTCCACCGTGGTGACATGGAATTCACATTTTCGTGATTTTGCAATATAAATGTTGTTCCTGTAATGCTTGCAGTACGTTCTTCACATGTATAACATGCTCTTCTGTGGTAGCAGAATAAATCAAAATGTCGTCTATATAGACCACAACGTAACAATCCAAGTGTTCTCTGAGGACTTCATTCAAAAAAAATTGAAAGGTGGCCGGGGGGTTACAGAGCCCAAAAGGCATCACGAGGTATTCATAAAGCCCGTACCGCGTCTTAAAGGCCATCTTCCATTCGTCACCTTCCTTGATCCGCACCAGGTGGTAGGCACCCCTGAGATCCAACTTTGTGTATATTCGAGCGGCCCTTACTTGTTCCAACAGCACCGGGATCAAGGGCAAAGGATATTGGTTCTTTATAGTGATGGTATTTAACGCTCTATAGTCAATACAACAGCGTTTCTCTCCATTCGCCTTAGGTATAAAAAACAAAGGGGAGGCAGCAGGTGAACGCGAGGGCCGGATAAATCCTAAGGCAAGGTACTTGTCCAAGTATTCTCGAAGGACCTCATTTTCTGGCAGGATTAAAGCGTAAACCCTTCCCTTAGGTATAGTTGCTCCGGGTACCAGGTCAATGCGACAGTCAAAATCGCGATGTGGTGGGAGCACCTCTGCCTTGACATCACTAAACACCTCCTCGTAGTCCTTATATTCTGTGGGTAATTGTACCTCTTTTTCGGCTGCAGTTGCTACATGGTTTCTCAATGATAAGGCTTGTGCAGGTCCTTTTCTCTCCGGTACACAATGTTCTTGGCAGTATGTCGAATTAAACACCACTGTGTCAGAAGACCAATGAATCTATGGGTCATGTTTCTTTAACCAAGGAAGACCCAATATGGTTCCAAAATGAGGTGCATAGATGAGACCAAAAGAAAGGCGCTCCTGATGTTCGTCATCATATATCAGATCATACTCAGGAGTGTGGTGTTGAATAGGGCCCATTGATAACTCCCTACCATCCACAGCATACACTGTTTCGGGGTATATTTTGGCGATAAGATGTACTCCTAATCTTTCTGCCTCTTTGTGATCCATGAAACACCCAGTGGCTCCTGAATCAATCATTACATGGAGTGACTTCACATCATTGTTCATTATGATTTTCATATCCAAAAACAAATGGCTTTTTTCTTGACGACAGGGGTGTGTTGAAGGGATGACCATTGCGCTTGAGGGTTTCCCTTCCTCTACCTTCAAGCTTTGGAGTTTTCCGTCTTGTTCTCAGATGTACCCGCCGCTGCTTGACTGTTACGATACCTCCCCGATTTGGGTTTAACAGGGCAATCACGTAAATAGTGCCCCTTCTTTCCGCAGTAGAGGCACAAGCCTTGTTTTCTACGATGATCTTTTTCGCTGAGGGTTAAAGAGGCCCGGACAGCACCCACTTCCATAGCTTCTACTGGCGTAGGCGTTTTGTTCCCTGTACGATCATACACAGTCAGAGGACGTTCTTTTTTCTTTAAATCCCCTTTTCTGTCCTTCATTCTATGATCCAACCCAAGTGTGAGTTCGATGAGAGCGGCGCTGGTTCTTCATTGGGGATCTATGGTAGCCAAAGCGTCTTTGAGATCGTCTGAAAGGCCATGATAAAATACGGCGGACATTTTTGCTTCTGGCCAATCAGTTTCTGCCACAAGTCTTCTCAAACTGTTCAAGTATGTTACCAGATCTGAGTTCCCTTGCTTAAGTTCAAGCAAATCCTTATCAGCTGAAAAAGTTTCAGCTCGTCTATCAAAAGTCTTTTCGAATTCACACCGGAATTCCGCCCAATCATATAATAGAGGATCGTCCCTTCGAACCACTGGTAGCGCCCATTGAGCAGCCTCGCTTCCCAGATATGATATCAGAAAAGCCACTCTGGCCTGGTTGGTAGCAAACATCTTTGGTTTGCACATAAAGTGCAAAAGGATTTGGGACATGAAGACCTGTACTTTCTTGTTATCCCCCATAAACCGCACGGGAGGAGCCAAAGGTATTTGAGAAGGCATTTCTACCACTACAGACGTGGATGGACCAGGAGTACTGCTGGTATCAGATGATTCCCTGTGCAAATTATCTACTTGTGCCTGTAACTGAGCAGTATGGGCCCTTGCAGCGACAGTTTCCTGTCTGGACGTCACTAATTCTGCCTGTACCACTGACAAAGCTGCCAAAACATCATCCATGGTAGCCATGGCGTGGATGCAATCGGGAAGAGTAATAACCGTGGGCCGATAATTCTGTCAGGCTCCGGGTCCAGGACTCTTCAGGATTACACTGATGATGTTATGGGCTCCATCTCATGACGGCCCCAAAGTCTGAAGTAGAATACACAGACTATTGGGATAGTCACACGAGGGAGAAATAAGAAAATAGAAAGATAGAAAGCCGGGAAGGAAAGGAAGGGAACAGCGGGGAGGGAGATCTGTAACGACAAGTAACAGATATTCAAACACAATGCTGTTTTGTGAATACGTAAAACAATTCACATTCCTTTCCCCTATGATGTAGCTATATCCTACCCTCTGCCTACTTGTAAAGAAAGATACGATGGGCTTATATCTAGGAGAGCTCTAGGGATGGAACAAGGAATTTGGATAACTGGAAAAAGGAGAAAACAAGAAGTGTGTGGTTTAACATTGGTATGACATATTGGACTCTGAGGATATGATTCTTAACAACCTAGTAAACACACCTGGGAACCTCGTTATATTGCTTAACCAAACCCACTGACAGTTCCTCCCGTTCTTTCTGTCCTATAAAACATAAACAGGAATACAATTTGATATAGGATGTGTAGCTTCGACAGTTAATAATTCTTAACCTTGAAACTGCTGATGATAATCTGAGATCATGGGTTTATGATAACTCCGGAATAAAGACACAGGGTGCAGCGTGTAAATGTCTTTGCCTCATAACCAAGGTCAGAGTACAGCAACAAATGTTCACGGCAAGAACTCAATGCACAGAGATCTCCTTATACTTTACACCCGTGAAGTAATTGTAGAATACAACCCAAAAGCTCTTACATCAGAGCCATTCCTATGCACTCCAAATGTCAATTCTTTGAGATGGATGTATCGTACATCAGCCGTTGACTCTTTACCTCAGAGCTCACAGTACTTTGATAAGAAACCCCAAACACGGGGAATGCCCAAAATAATGTAAGAACTAGGGGAGTAATAATCCCCTTTGCAGGTTTTATAACAGAGTCTGAATCTCCTTGAAACCAAAAGTGAGTCACGCTCCGACTCCGAGATAGCACAGTAAACACCACAAGCGGGAAGACAAAGAATCCTGCTTCTTCGTCAATCCCGAAATACAAAGACAGGAATCAAGGCAGGAAGAACACGGAACAGCCTTACCGGACTTCTTGACGTACGCCAAATCACAGGAAGAATTATCGGCAGCGTTCTGGAATCCCTGGCTCCCTTTACTTCCTGAAGGACGTCACCACGTACATGACGCCTGACGCTCCGTCTCTCCAGTGCCAGGCTTGCCGGGAGTGGTAGTTTCGGCCTCCCGACCGGCTCAGATGCCTAGAAAAGAACAGTTCGAGTCTGGCCGGGTTACCTCTGAGACGGCCGCCGCTAAACAAGCATGTGAAACATGACAGCAAAAAGGGGGCAGGGTAGAAACACCCTGACCCCCTAGGGCTGCTCAGGTGGTCCCAGAAGGATATTTACATATTTAAACATTATCCGCTAATAGAATTAGCTTTTGGAAGACATAGTTAGGAATTAGCATTTAAAACGTGGTCCCAGAAGGATACTAACATATTTAAACATTATCCGCTGATAGAATTAGCATTTAAAAAACCTTGCAAATTCACTTAAAAAAACATAGGTTTCGGGTCATATATAGTTAGGAATTAGCATTTAAAAAACCTTGCAAATTCACTTAAAAGAACATAGGTTTCAAGTCATATATAGTTAGGAGGTAGCATTTAAAAAACCTTTGAAATTCACTGAAAAAACCATAGGTTTCAGGCCTTATATAGTTAGGAATTAGCATTTAAAAAACCATTGAAATTGCTCCTATATAGTTAGTTGTACTAACTATATTTCGCGCACCCGCAATCCACTGCTGATGCTGTCACATATTACATCATTCATAACATGGTCAGTGACATCACTGATGACATCTCAAATGACATCAATGATGACATCACTGATGACATCATCCACGTTACAATCACATACACCTTTTCATACACTAGTAAAATCTTTCATCACTCTTTGTAAAATACAGAGTATCATATTTGAATCCATTGACACAGCAATACAAGTATCTAAAAACCCACTCATTGATTCCTAGAATTATACACACATCTAATCACTTACCTGTAGATTCACTCATACATTCTGTCAATAATCAATAGAACACTATCAAAAATACTTATACACCTATATCGACATTACACACCAAAACACAACCTATTCACATATGAAGTTATCCTACTCAATTATGCAAACAATGGATCATACTTACATATTTACTTAGCTACACACTTATACAAACACCACTTCATCTATTTATTTAGATAGTAAGTCAAATTTAGTGTAGAATAAAATCATTATTACAAGTATAAAGTTATCCATACAGTCACACACACAATAATTGAGTCTTATGTATACTTATTTATATACAACAATTGACACATACACTGCCTTTTATTTTTCTAGTTTATCTACTGAATCAACTATTCACACATCTTTGGGCAGTCACACACCCACCACCGAACCACACACACATTCACTCTCCCATACAAATACTCAGTTAACTAATCAATAACTAATATAGACTTTCACATAGCTAGTAACCAACTGGAGAACCAGTTTACACAACAACTGACAAAGTGATACAGATATTCACACAGTTTAGTCACTATCCACTATATTTAGTGAGACACTATAAATTGTTAAAGTCCTCCATCCAAATATTTATTTTTATATATCCACTCATACTTCAATGCAAATTGCTATATATATAATGCATATTTAAATAACGAAGCAAACCACATTCAATGGATGATGTCTTCAGTGATGTCATCATTGATGTCATTTGAGATGTCATCAGTGATGTCACTGACCATGTCATGAATGATGTAATATGTGACATCATCAGCAGTGGATTGCGGGTGCGCGAAATATAGTTAGTACAACTAACTATTAGGAGCAATTTCAATGTTTTTTTAAATGCTAATTCCTATCTATATAAGGCCTGAAACCTATGTTTTTTTTCAGTGAATATATATATATATATATATATATATATATATATATATATATATATATATATATATATATATATATATATATATATATATTACCTACTGGAGGTCGCCAGTAGGTATATATAGTTAGGATTTTTTCCCTATGGGATTTCTGAAAATTCTATGTCTAATAACTTTGGCGTTTGTGGACGGAATTGGCTGAAATTTTCAGGAAAATGGCACATTTTGTTTCTGAGCAGCCCCTGAAAATTTGGGGGGTGTTCGGCAAGGGGGGGCCGAGAAAAAAGGGGGGTCCCAAAACGCGTTTTTCCCATGTTAATTTCCATAGGGCGGTTGGCCTCACTTTTAGCCCGAACGGCTGAATGGATTTGCATGAAACTTGGCAAAATTGTAGGGACTGTTAGCCCGATGTGCCTTTGCTAGGTCTCAATATATGTGCTCCAGTGGATTTTGAGAAATTAACGTTCAAAATAAGATATATATCTGTAACAGCGCTCCGGGTAGCACTCCGGTTCGCGTACTTTTCGCGTAACGGAACTTTGCGATGCGAAGCTGATTGGCTCTTCGGTGTCTGTCAACATTCTAAACAGTCCGGAGCGGCCGCCATCTTGTCTCTCGGTAGGATCGAGAGACAAGAGGAGGCCAAAACAAAGGGGGAAATTACCATAAGGGGGCATAGTAGATCCTCCTTGACCCCCTAGGTTTTATGTGGAGGTTTTAAAAGGGCCCAGCAGGGCAAAAAAAAAAAATGGTTTTTTTTTTGCGTGGTGAGCGCCTAGTACGCGAACCGGAAAGCGTTCTGGGCAGCGTACTATAAGGATAAAAGAATGATAGACTTTTCTAATACTGTATGTTAATTGTTTGTTGTTTTTGTTGATTTTGTTTTGTTTTCTTTATTTTTAAAGTATTTTTTTTATTTTGATTGTGTTTCATAATTCATTAAACTTTCTAACATTTCATTGTCAGAAATTTCAAAATTGTCATTGAATATATTTTGTATTCTATGAGGGTGTAGCATGTCCTCATTTTTAAGCAGGTTATCAACTGCTTCAACACATTGTAGTAGTTCCTGGTCTCTACTTTGATCCATAAATTCATTTTGATTTTCATCAATGTTTCCTTGGCTGCTCTCTTGCAGTACAATTTTAAATTGAACTTGCTGCTCGCCTTCCATTTTGCCTGAAATTTGGATTAAAAAAATATATATTAGTAGAGATAGGGCACTGTTGGGATTAATTTTAGATAGGCAGTTTTTATCAGTGAATTTATCTTTTGGCAGTGTATAGTATCAGAGTGGAAATAGGACTATAAAAAAGTGTATGTGATTTAACCAAGACAAGCCTAACTCCATTCATAAGTATAACAGAGAAGTCTATCTAAATCCATAACTACTACAGAGGGATAGTATATATCTATCAGAAAACGTCTACCATATTAAGTTATAGTGCACAATATACTTCAGTTTTAAAAATAACAACTTACCTTCACAAACAAGTTGAAGTGTTTAGTAGCTATTCAAATGTAATGTACAACAAGAAGTAGCAGTCAAAATGGCTGTGTTTTCTTCTCTTCCTTTATATATATTCAGGTATATAACCAATCAAATGTCAGGTAATAAAAGTAGAAAATGAAAGTAACATTTTCATTGGTTGTCAATTCCAACACTTCAGATGTGTTTTGTGAAGTAATTTACCTCACGATATTTAGAGAGGTCTACAGGCTTAATGGCTAAATGAAATTTCAATCAAATTTGTGAAAATGAAAGGGATTGTTATGTAGTATGAGCTAATCTATATTTGGTGAGAGTGTCTCCAGTCGTTTTTCTGTGAATTACTTTCCCACCTTTTTTTTTGGACCGCTTCCCGGGAAGCGGTCCGGTCCGCGAACCAGGAGCGTAACGGGAGTCCACCATTTTGTGTTTCGGTCGAATTAAGATACAAGATGGAGGGCAAATAATGTTCAGAATGGGTAGAAGGGGGCACGGTACAAGTATCTTGACCCCCTAGGTTTTCTGAGGGCGGCTGAGGAGGACCATATGTGCGGGGAAAAAACATTTTTTTAAGAAATTTTGCGCGGTTAGCTTCCAGTTCGCGTACCGGGTAGCGCTCTTTGAGCGTAGTTTTTTGAAAATTACAGAAAAAAGTTAGAGAAAAATAATAATTGTGAGTGATCAGATGTAGGGTAGCTCTGAGAAGAGCTTTTGGGTTTATGGTACATTTTGGTACTTATAAGTAGGTACCAATGCACAGTCTTAAATTCAAAATGAAAATTCTGTTGCCCTCATCTGAGAAGTGAACTCCATCTCCTCTGTAGATATCTTGCATGTAGTAACGCAAGTTATTGTTGTACAAGGAGCCCATTCCATGGTCTCTCATGTAAGCTGAAACAGATTTGTTTACATGCTTCCTCGCTTTCTCAATTTGTGGACAAAATTGGTTGGACCACCTCCATTTCTGTCTTTGGCATATATTGGAATATACCAAGGCAGTTTGAGGAAAAAGTGCCATTAATTGCTCAAAGGTTTCCTTTAAAAGCATTTCCAGACCTACCCCAGTCAAAGTGCCCAAATCATTACCTCCACAGTGCACTATTAACAGGTCAGGTTTTGGTAAATGCATAAAGGTTTTCACCAATGGTATCAATTGGTGACATTTTAATCCTCTTTGGCCCAGCCACTTAATTTCCACATCTTGTAAATTGAGGTTAGGTAAATTTCTGTTCTCAGCATACCTTTGAGCCCAGTAGATGTAACTATGTCCAACAATCCAGACATTAAACATGGTGAGAGAAGGTTGGGCTGCAGTCAGATGAAGTGTGGTAATGAAAGGGCAGTTGAAACAGTAGGAGTATGTAAAGAAAAAAAACTGTGGATTTCCAGTCCTAATGATTTATTAGCAGTGATTGGTATATTTCCATTTCTGAAAACAGAAAGTTAGGGTGCATGGATGTGTTCTTTGAAAGATGTAATTTGAATGGTCAAGGAAGAAACATTTAATGAAAGATTGCACTGGATACGCAGGTGCACTGAGAGTTCAGAGTTCAATTGAAACATTGTTGTGTGAACTTGCAAACATGAGAGGTCTTTCAGGAGGTGGTTGCTAAGCAAAAAAGGCAGAGAGGGCAGAGGGGGGAAGGGTTTTGATTTGAAAAAAGTGAGGGAAGAGTTATGATTGGCTAATATGAGAGATATGTGTAATGAATATCAGCATTTCTGTGCTTTCTATAGCTGCAGCCTCTGGAGTGCATCCTCTTTGTTCTGCTGAAGACAATTTGGAGTATTTCTGAGACTGTTTTGAAACTCAAAAAGTATTTGCTAAGGTGAGAAAAGATTTATTTAATTTAGATAGAGTAGTATGATTTAAGGAGAAAATGATGAAGAAAGCTGTGTTTTTAAAATGTGGCTTTGTCTCAAGTGATATACAAATAGATTTTGTTTTTTTGAGAAATTGTAATTGCATATTCGGTGTAGCATTCTGGCATGCAGTAACACAAGTTATTGTTGTACATGGAGCCCATTCCATGGTCTCTCATGTAAGCTGAAACAGATATGTTGTGTTTAAAAACGATTTTTGAAAACAATTACATTTCTGGATATGTACTGCTAGAGCTTCATAGGTTGTTTGGGTCATATTTATAAGGCATTTGAGTGTCTATGATGTTATTTTTCCCTTTTTAAATGGAAAGCGTTCTTCATGGGGCAAGTTTCTTGTAAATACGCTCCCACCTGTGATTGGCAAATTTAGATTTTGATTATGGGAGTTACATAGCCATGTTAATAATGTCCCAAAAATGGTGCAAGGGCATTCAAAAAAACGCTTTCATGTGTCTCAAGGACATTTTCAGTCATTTCCTCTTGAATGTAGGTATACAATTGATTTATATGCTGTGTTTAAAAACGATTTTTTGAAATCAATTACATTTCTGGATATGTACTGCTAGAGCTTCATAGGTTGTTTTGGGTCATATTTATAAGGCATTTGAGTGTCTATGATGTTATTTTTCCCTTTTTAAATGGAAAGCGCTCTTCATGGGGCAAGTTTCTTGTAAATACGCTCCCACCTGTGCTTGGCAAATTTAGATTTTGATTATGGGAGTTACATAGTCAAGTTAAAAATGTCCCAAAAATGGTGCAAGGGCATTCAAAAAAACGCTTTCATATGTCTCAAGGACATTTTTAGTCATTTCCTCTTGAATGTAGGTATACAATTGATTTATATGCTGTGTTTAAAAACGATTTTTTGAAATCAATTACATTTCTGGATATGTACTGCTAGAGCTTCATAGGTTGTTTGGGCCATATTTATAAGGCATTTGAGTGTCTATGATGTTATTTTTCTCTTTTTAAATGGAAAGCGTTCCTCATGGGGCAAGTTTCTTGTAAATACGCTCCCACCTGTGCTTGGCAAATTTAGATTTTGATTATGGGAGTTAAATAGCCATGTTAATAATGTCCCAAAAATGGTGCAAGGGCATTCAAAAAAACGCTTTCATGTGTTTCAAGGACATTTTCAGTCATTTCCTCTTGAATGTAGGTATACAATTGATTTATATGCTGTGTTTAAAAACGATTTTTTGAAATCAATTACATTTCTGGATATGTACTGCTAGAGCTTCATAGGTTGTTTGGGTCATATTTATAAAGCATTTGAGTGTCTATGATGTTATTTTTCCCTTTTTAAATGGAAAGCGTTCTTCATGGGGCAAGTTTCTTGTAAATACGCTCCCACCTGTGCTTGGCAAATTTAGATTTTGATTATGGGAGTTACATAGTCATGTTAAAAATGTCCCAAAAATGGTGCAAGGGCATTCAAAAAAACGCTTTCATGTGTCTCAAGGACATTTACAGTCATTTCCAACTGAATGTAGGTATACAATTGATTTATATGTTGTGTTTAAAAACGATTTTTGAAATCAATTACATTTCTGGATATGTACTGCTAGAGCTTCATAGGTTGTTTGGGCCATATTTATAAGGCATTTGAGTGTCTATGATGTTATTTTTCCCTTTTTAAATGGAAAGCGTTCCTCATGGGGCAAGTTTCTTGTAAATACGCTCCCACCTGTGCTTGGCAAATTTAGATTTTGATTATGGGAGTAACATAGCCATGTTCAAAATGACCCAAAAATGGTGCAAGGGCAATCAAAAAAACGCTTTCATGTGCATTAAGGACATTTTAAGTCAATGAGGAAACACAGGTGATGTAATTCTGAAATGAGGAAAAGAAACTTCACATTTTTCAATTACATCACTAGTGTTTCCTAAGTTTATGAATGACATTGTGCAGATGAAGTTTAGGTGTGACCACAGATTCAAAAGAGGTCTGCCCTTTGTTCAAGAGTGAAGTGGACATGACTTACTTCATTGGTAGGCCTTCACATGTATTATCTCCTTTGTTTTCTTCAACAAGTGAAAATCTCATCTGCAACCATGTGTTGGCCTCACCTCAAACAAACAAAACAGGTGATGGACCGAATGTGGATCAATGACACACATTCACCCCAGTCCAAAGATCTGGGCCCAAACAAACCTCTAGATAGGCCACACCTTATCGTCAACCTGAATCAATCATTTAAAATGTTAGGGAGAGATTTATGATAGGTGTATGCCTGTTTTGTACCACTGTGTGTCATTTTTGTGACGCAGTGGTGGTGCAAAAGATTTGCTATGTTAAATAATAAGTAGGGTGTTAAGTTTTTGATGACTGTTATTCATTTACTGTTTGGTAATAGTGGTTAATAACATTTTTTATTATATTTTTCCACAGATTCAACTGCAGATCATTACAAAATTTGAAAAATGCCAACTAAGAATCGATTTAGAAAGGCTAGAAAACGTCAAAGACAGCAAGATCATCTATTATTGCAGCAGTCCTCTCCCCAAAATACTCGTGAAATCACCAAGAAAGCTCCGGGTAAGAGCACGAAATCATTCTTAAGAAATATTTGTAGTAAAAAAAGTATTTCTCCAAAAAATGTTTCAGTCCAGAAAAAGAAAAGCAATTTAAATGGAAAGTAAAGACCAATCAAAAATGTTACTGGTAGAGCAAGAGATAACTCTGCATGATAGTAGAGGGAAACAACAGTTTAGGGACATTCGAAAACGAATGTTCCGCAACAGGATAATAGTTAATTTATTAAAAAATATTAAGAAAGGCCAACAGAAAGTGGCATTTTATAAGAAGAAGAAAAATGTAGAGAAAATTATTGATCATGCTTTTGAAATTAAGCGAAAGTTGTTTATTTTGGTAATCAATAGAATTAGGAAACTAAACAAGGTAATTTCTGATTTCAAATCAAATAGTAGATGGAAGAGAGCAGTAAATCGTAGTAACTTTTGTGAAGTTTTTTCCGGAGAATGGATGCATAGTTCAAGTTGTGAGGCATTTTTTAATGAGGAGAGTTATTTTCAGGATAATGATTTGGTGTTTGCAGTTGACACCAGTGGTCGAGCTTATGAAGTGAAGGATGGTTGTCCAGTTGAAAAAGAAAAACTTGTGACAACAGAGACAGACGAGGTGTTAGGTAATGAGGTTTTAGGAAGACGTCCTAAGGGTCCTGTGTACATTTGGAAGTGTAACTCTATTTGCAGTGTGCGACAGGATTCCATCAATTTGCTTTGTGATTTTATACGGACATTTAATAAGAAAAGTTTGAAGCAGAAAATGAAGTTGTTGCAAGAATTAGATCCTTGCAGAGTGAGACAAATGACAGGTTTGCGTGGTCATTCACTGGCTTGTCTTTCCAGGAGAGTATGCCAGAGTGTTTTTCAGCATTTCAGGATGCTAGCAGTGCATCATAATAAAGTGAGAAAATTTGTGAGAATGTTGTATCATGCTAAGAGTCCAGCAATTATGCTTAAACAATTATGTGCTGCTCTTTTGCATGGTTCTGAAATAGATGTCAAGAATATTTGTGAAGAAATTGAGTTTTGTTACTTTGGAAGTAAAGATGAGAATGTTCAAATTGACCCAGAAGTAGAGGGTAATGTTGAAGATAATGTACAGGTTTCCAGTACAGATAAATTTCAGAAGGAAATTGCCACGTTTCTGATGAAATCAAGTGAGAGGCCTAATTACACTTGTGTGTGTTGTCGACGCACTTATTATAAGAATCAGACTAAGTTAGTGGATTTATATGCAAAAAGTGAAAGGGAAAATAATGGTGAATGGAAGGATTTTGCCACATACTTGATGGTAGAAAATTATTTTGATTTGGGATCGGATCAACGTGTATGTACTTATTGTTGTAACAAATTAAACCAAAACCAGATGCCTGCTAGGGCGGTTCATAATAATCTGGAATTGGTTGAGGTTCCTTCTGAATTGAAGGATTTAAATACTTATGAATCTATTTTGATTCAAAGTATCCATCCCTTTCAGGCTATTGTAAGAATGGAGCCAAAGACAGGGAAGTTGCCTCCATCAGATTTACAGAGAGGATTAAAGGGAAGAGTTGTTTATTTGCCTCTAGATTTGAACAAAAACATTAACACAATTGGAGTAGAAAAAGTGGAAGAGGAACCTCTGGTTATCTTGGTTAATGGGGTTCCGACAAAGAATAAGAAAATATGGCAAGATTTAGTGGATGTTAGGAAAGTCAAAAAGGCAACATTGTATTTGAAGAAAAATAATAAGTACTATATGAATGTATATGTTGCAGAAGAGGAAGTAAGTGATGAAGAGGATAGCGATTTGTGTGCTGGCCAAATTGAGAAAGTAGAGGCCTCTAAAAGTGAAGAAATATATGAACATTATAGTGTTCATCCTTTGCATTCCAAGGAAGTCATGGGGAATGCAATTGAGTTGTTTCAAATGAAACAAGCCAAAGGGAGTCCCATTAGTGTTTGGGAGGAAAGTTTGGAAGCTCGGTGTTTCCCACAGCTATTTCCAACAGGTCAAGGAGGAAGATATGATGAGCGACCTCATCAAATTCCTGCGTCTGTATACCCGACTTTACGATTGTATGCAGAAGATCCTAGGTTTCGTCAATGCATTCCCTATTTGTTTCATCTCCTGTTTGAAAGCGATCTGTCTGGACTGTCATATGCAGTGAACCACATCTTAAAAAGTGGTATACAGATGCGAAACATCTCGGCAAGTGACTTTATGCATAAAGTCAATGTCCAAGACAGTATTTTGGATTCTCACCTAATTAATCTCATGGCGTGTCAGCGTGGTACTAATGAGTACTGGTACCGTCTTCATGGTGATTTAAAATGTATGCTGAGGAACTTAGGAACTCCAACATGATTCCTTACTCTGAGCTGTGCCGAGTATGGCTGGGAAGACTTACTTGAATTTCTACGAGAGGCAAATGGAAATATTGAAAACATTGAATTCAAGACACCTGGAGAACTGTGTTCTTTGGATCCAGTGAATGTATGCAGGTACTTCAATCATAGATTTGAAGCTATGATGTCTTTCATCACAAATAAGAAGAATCCACCTCTTGGAGAGGTGTTGGATTTCTTCTGGAGAAAGGAGTACCAAGCAAGAGGTGCTCCTCATATACATATGTTGTTGTGGATCAAGGATGCACCTAAATTTGGAACAGATCCGGATGACTTAGTGATGAATTTCATAGAACAGTATTCTACGTGTGCTGTTCCAAACGCAACGGAGAAGAAAAGCCTAAGAGAACAAGTTCTACGTTTCCAAAGCCATCGTTGTGGAAAGTACTGTCGTCGTAAATTCAGAAACAAGGACAAGTTCTACACCAAATGTCGTTTCAACTTTCCACGACCGGTGATTTCTAAAGGAAGAGTGAACAGTTTGATGTCTTCGCTGCGACATAATGTGACGAGGAAATCACCCAAAAATACATACAATTTGAAAAGGAACGAAGAGTCCAAGTACATCAACGACTACAACCCAGTGATTTTGTCCATGTGGAATGCTAACATGGATATACAGTTTGTGGCTGACAACTGTATGGCTGTGGCTCGGTATGTGACATCTTACATCACCAAAAAAGAAAAGACAGAATTGAAGGATATGTGGGAGGACATTTCCCATGAAAAGAGCCTCAGCAAGAAGTTGTACAGTTTCAGTCTGAAGATGTTGTCGCATCGAGAAATCGGAGCTTACGAATGTTCTGACCGGTTGTCTTCAGCAAGTCTCTATGCCAAATCCAGGAGTATCGTTTGGGCGAGTCTTGGTCTTGCTGCAACGCGAAATCGAGTTCTAAAACCTGTCCGGGAAATTGAGTATTTGGCAGAAAAGAAACCAAACAGTACCGACATTTTGAAGACCAACATGTTGGATACATATTATCCAAATCGAAGCAGTCACCTTGAGAATGTTTGTCTATATGAGGTTCTACAAAATTATATATTCAAGAGGAACATCAAAGAAGATATTGAGAAAGGAGTGTATGCTGTAATTGGAAGTGAGGGATGTCTGGTCAAGCAAAGAAAATGCCAATTAGTAAACCATCGAAAATTGAGTGGCGAATATCCAGAAAAAAAAGGAGTTTTTCTATTTAGCACTTTTGCAACTTTTCAAGCCTTGGCGTGCAGAAGAGGAACTGCTTGGAGATTTCCTCTGTTACGAAGACTCTTTCACTGCTGCTAAGGAGACCATAGAATGTCCTGGTTTTCCCAAATATCAAGAAATGTTGACTTTGGAAATTGAGCAGGAAGCAACGATTGCAGCCGAGATTGCCAGAGACAGTTCTCAGGACAGTCAGAGTTCTGTTTCATTGAGTCAGGATCCACTAGGAGGACCTATTATCGAAAATGAAGCTGCCACTGCTATGAATGAAGTGGAAAGAGCCATGGCACATGCTCAGGAGGATGCAGTTAACTTAGAAGACTTGGAAAAACAACTCAACGTTGAGCAGAGGAAAATAAATGATGAAGTTACCAAGCAAATTGAGCATGGATTAAGTCATGAGAAGAAAGAGTGCTCATGTACATCGTTGAAGCCTGTCCGACTGTACGTGAGTGGAGAAGCGTGAACTGGAAAAAGTTTCCTTATTAAAGCAATTTCTTGTTATTTGCAGGAAAGGACTGAGACATCGTTGTCTTGTGTTGTTACCGCTCCTACTGGACTGGCAGCACATAACATTAAAGGTATTACTTTGCATCGTCTACTGATGCTGCCAGTGGAGCATGACAACAAATTACAATACCACAAGTTATCTGGGGATGCTTGTTGTGAAGTTTCAAGAGTCTTGAGGAAAATGAAACTTCTTATCATTGACGAAGTAAGCATGGTTTCCAATGTCATGCTTGCCTTTGTGCATTTGAGAATGCAAGAAGTTCTTAAAACTGAGTATGATGTGTTATTTGGTGGCAAACACATCATTGTTTTCGGAGATCTTCTGCAGCTGACACCAGTAAAAGGACAACCTGTGTTCAAAATACTCACGCATGAAGATACCAGGAAGTGCCTAGGGAGCATTGGCAACGTCAATATATGGTTAAATTTCAATTATGCTGAACTGCATGAAAATATGCGTCAGGCGAAGGATGAAGATTACAAGAATATTCTACAAGATATTAGAATTGGAAAAGTGACCGAGCATGGGAAAGAAGCTTTAAATGCACGATTACTGTCAAATTTATATCCCGAACAAGACATTGTGCCTGAGAATATTTTTCAGAAAATTACTGAGAAGAAATCCGGAATATGTTTGATGCCAACTCTTGCAGAATGTGCCATCTTCAACAACAAAATGTTGAATTTAGAAAAGCAAGAGATTGTGAAACTTGAAGCTATTGACAGAATAGAGCATATGGGATCAACAATTATTTTGTCTGAGAATTTGAAATCAAAATTGGATTCATTAGAGAAGACTATATCTAAAACAGCGGGTTTTGAAAAGACTTTGAATGTGTGTTTAAATTGCCGAATCATTTTGAGAAGGAATTTACATGTTGAAAGAGGTCTGGTAAATGGATCAATGGGTAATGTTGTTGATTTTGAGAAATACAGAAATAGAGATGGAATTGAATTTTTAAAAATTAAATTTGATGGCATTGAGGAAGTACAGCTAATTGGTCGTTGTTCTGCTAGGTTTTTGCTTGTTAAAGACTTATATGTTCGCCGTAAACAGTTTCCTGTTTGCTTGGCATATGCGGTGACAATCCATAAATCGCAAGGTTTAAGTGTAGATAGTGCATTGGTGAATATTGGCAGTTCTGTGTTCAAGGAGGGTATGGCATATGTGGCATTGTCACGAGTTAGAACTTTATTGGGATTGTACTTGATTGACTGTGATGTCACAAACATTTGTGCGGATCTAGATTGTGTTAAGGAATACAATAGGTTAAGAAGAGAGTATGCGCCACATTTGCCTCAATATCCTTTGTTTGAGAAACGTGTGGTAGGCCGGAAACGAAGAAATATCAGTAATAGTAGGGAGGTTGTAGCAAAAAGCCCAAAGGTCGATGAACCGAAAATTGTAAGCAGAAAGAAAATGGATTCTGTTGAAGATGTTGTCGGTTTTCAATTTGAAAACAGTTCTGGTGTCAACTGCTATGCAAATGTAGTGGTTAATGTTCTCTTTTCACTAGAGACTTTAAAAGAACAGATTGTGTTCAATTCGGAACAAAGTTTATGCTGTTTGTTGAATTCTGTGTTAGAGAAATGTAGCACTGATCGAACAAAAGTAGAAAGTGTGTCTGAAGTTCGTTATCTGTTAGATGAATGTTCAGGTCAAACAGACTTCTCTGAAAATAATCAGCAGGATTGTCAGGAGTTTTTAATGTATATGCTTGATGTATTGCAAGATGAGGGTGTAGATGTAGATCACCTGTTTGGGCTTTCTTATCAATGGCAGCATGACTGCGAGAACTGTATGGTATCAAGTACTACTAGTGTAGACTCAGAAAGATTTATATATTTAACTTTGCCAGACAGTAAATCAGTCTCCTTTAATAAGCTAGTAAATGCAGCTGATCACAACATGGAGTGTAGCCAATGTAAATCTGAAATGATGTCAACATTATTTATACGAAGATATGGCCAGTATGTCATTTTAATGATCCAACGATGTAGGCCTGATGGATCAAAATTGTCAACTTTAATAAAAAATGTTGTTGCTTCTCAGCTGTCAATATCAGGAAGGACTTTTGTAACTGTAGCAATTATCTATCACGATGGTCCTTCAACAACATCAGGACATTACACAGCTTATTTAAAGTCTAGAAACGGCTGGTCATTCTGCAACGATTCTGTTGTAACTTTAAAAAAAAAATTGCCGTTTGACCTTAAAAATTCTTACCTGGTGTTTTTAAAACCAAAATTTTAAGGAAAGAATCTCGGGATTTCCTCTGAGGAATTGCAAAAGGTTCATGAAGTAGAGGGAATGTAAGTCTGCAATGCTGTCTAGATTATTGGTCCAAAACTTTTAATTATAATGTCAATTTAAAAATCCAACTATATAAACCTGATGCAAGTAAGTCTGCTTCATAGTAAGCAGTATCAGTGTCATAGGAAAAGTAGAACATGAGTGAGAAAGAAGGGTAAGATATTAGTAGTCCAGGATTGTGAAAGTAATCTTAAATGTTTTCTTTTTGAAAGTTGCGAAAATAGAAAATGACGGGATTTCATTACAAGAATTACAAGAGTTGAAAAACGCTGCAACATGATTTGGCCAAGTGGAAACATGTGGTAGAATGTGAGAAGTCTTTTATTGTATGTAACATATTTTTCAAAACGATGGAGGTTTTCTTTCAGAAAGTGGCGGGCTGAAAATATTTATAGCACAACAGAGTGTACGCTGTTCATAGGACATCCTTCGACGTTATGGAAAGTAAGTTAATTTTAAGGAGTTTTGAATTCAGATTTCTTAGGTTGTATGGGTTTTTTAAACACAATCATTTTGATTGTGTTTTTTTTTTCCCCGCTGTTACATGATGAATACCTTCAAGTCACTGATTTAAGTGAAATTTGATACATTCTGAGAACAGCAAAAATAAACCATTTAACATGTATAATTAATGTTCTACTTTTTGTACTTATGATATACATTTAGAAATGTGAGGTAGATATGGAGAAACTGAGGCTTCTGTAAGTGTCAAAGTTAATGCTTACAGTGCTGCACTTCTGGGTACTGTTTTTTTTGAAAACTGAATAGGCCTCACCTTAAAGAAACCTCTTGAAAGGACACATCTTATTTGCATCCTGAAACAATCATTTAAAATGTTAGACACAATTTTATGATTGCTTTACATCTTTTTTGCGCTGCTATTGCATCACTATTGTGAGACATCAGCAGTGCAAAAGATGCACCATGTTCCAAAATAGGCCTCAGTTTTTCAGCATCAAGATACTGTTTGTTTAAAATATATATCTTTAGGATTGTGTAGGGGACGTAGAGCAGCAGAGGCTTCTGTAAATGTCAAAGTTGTTGAAAAACTGTTTGTTCTTGAACCTTTTCCCTTGTCTTTTCTAATTTTTAAATACATGTTTTAATATTTTTGAAATGTTTGTTCTCTCTTTTACAAATTGAAAGTATGAAAAAATATTTGAAAAAGTTAACAAGAATTATAAGGTAAATGTTTTCTACTCTTTTTACCCACAATCCACTGCTGATGATGTCACTGACCATGTCATGAATGATGTAATAAGTGGACATGACTTACTTCATTGGTAGGCCTTCACATGTATTAATGCATACACTGCTGCACTTCTGCGTACTGTTTCATATGCTGGACTACATCTGCACTATGAGATACCTAAGCAAAGGCAACACAGGTGATGTGATTGTGAAATGAGCAAAAGAAACTCCACATTTTTCAATTACATTACTTGTGTTTTCTAAGTTTACGAATGACATTGTGCAGATGAAGTTTAGGTCTGTCTATGGACACAGAAGAGGTCTGGCCGTTGTTCAAGAGTGAAGTGGACATGTTTTACTTCAATGGTAGGCCTTCACATGTATTATCTCCTCTGTATTCTTCAACAAGCATACATTTGATATGCAACCCTGAGTAGGCCTCACCTTAAACAAACTTTTGGAGAGGCCACACCTTATCGTCATCCTGAATCAATCATTTAATCTATAACATTTAACATCTATTAGTTCTACTGCTTCATTTCTTTAATCATTACTTTCCTGCGTTTGCTACTTCCCTCATTCCTTTCTCTATTACTTAATTATTCTACTCCTTCCAGTATTTTTCTCAGTCCCTCTCTTCTCATACTTCTTCATTCTTATTTACTCATTCTGTCTCTATTAATGTTACTGTTTCTGAATGATCTCAAAACATTTTTTAAAACAAGAACAGTAAGTATAAGGGTAGGAAACAGACAGTTATGTTACAAGAAAGACAGCTATAGTAAGTAAACAAAAGATACTGTTACTCGCAATCCACTGCTGATGATGTCACTGACCATGTCAAGAATGATGTAATATGTGACATGATCAGCAGTGGATTGCGGGTAACAGTATCTTTTGTTTACTCCCTATAGCTGTCTTTCTTGTAACATAACTGTCTGTTTCCTTCCCTTATACTTACTGTTCTTTTTTTTAAAATTTTTTTTTTGGTTCGCTCCCGGTTCGCGTACCGGAGTGCGAATCAGGAGCGAACTAAAAAAAATAGAGGTTGGCAGAGTTTCAAAAACTCTACCAATTTTTTTTATAATGGGGAGGTAGTTCTGAAAAGAACTTTTTTTTGTTTTTTTTGTATTTTCTGAACATTTTGATATTTTTTTGTTTTTTTGGGGGGAGGGGGGAAACAAAAATGATTCATTGAAAAGGGCTCAACAGGAGCAACGAAAAAAAGAAGAATTTAATTTTTGGGGCGTTTTGGGCAAACATGATTATTGATAGCTTTCACTATTAGAGTAATGCTACTTTCTCTGTAGCAAATTATTTGGTTACACCGCACGCACACTTGCTTTACTTCCCCAAAGTTCATTTGAATGTTCGGGACCACCTCCCTCGCCTCTGGTCCCGACACTTCTTGGACAACAGATCTTCTTGCCATCGCAGGGGGATTTTGCTGTTCATCACGAAGCTGGGCAGCACTATAATTGTTTGGGTGCCACCTACTCATATGCCTGTGCATCGTGTAATTTCTGAAGCTGTATTTCTTGTCAGTCCCCCTTGACAGTCTATCGTCGCAAATACGGCAAAACACATATCTTGCATTCACTTTTTTTTGCCCTTCAGGAAATTTAAAAAATTGCCAGATGTAGTTTTCTTTTCTATTGTACCTCCTGGGCTCCTCTGGCAAAAACTCAGGCTCTCCCTGCTCTTCCTCCTCTTCTTGATCTTCCTCTTCTTCTATGATTACTTGAGCAGGTGGTCCTCTCTTCCCATGAGGAGGTGGAGGTGGTGGTGGGGGTACACTAGCTGAAGCAACTACTGAAGCCATTGCTCTACAATGAAAAAGGGTCTTTCTCTCACCAAGATGAAAGTCAGAGTGAGGAAAGAAGGAGGGGTTTTCATCATTTGGGAAAAGCAAAAGTACTAAACCAATGAAAAGTGTTAATTTTAGATCACATGACCTAGTATTACATCATTAGGAAACCAAAAGTGAAATGAACCAATGAAAAGTGTTATTACCGAGTCACATGACCTGCTGTGTTTACGTTTCACGCTTTGCTCCGCTTTCCGGTCCGCTTCCGGGTCCGCTAACTTGGCGCGTCCAATGACGTATTACGCGACAACGCAAAACGTCATGCTAACGTAACAGTTACGCTAAAGGAACGTTTACCGGTTCGCGGACCGAGCCGCGGCTTTAAATTGAGCTAACGGGAAGCTGACCGGTTCGGGGACTGGGAGCGAAACATAACATTTTTTTTTTTTAAATTGTATAAAAAACATGTAAAATATATTTTAAGATTTAAAGAAGAATACATTTTACAGCTACAGATATTAGCTTTTAAAAAACCATTGAAATTCACTGAAAAAACCATAGGTTATAGACCATATATAGTTAGGAATTTGCATTTACAAAACCTTGAAAATTCATTGAAAAAACCATAGGTTATAGACCATATATAGTTAGGAATTCGCATTTACAAAACCTTATTTTACTCACACAAAACCATTGAAATTCCATATATAGTTAGTTGCACTAACTATATATCGCGCACCCGCAATCCACTGCTGATGATGTCACATATTACATCATTCATGACATGGTCAGTGACATCACTGATGACATCACTGATGACATCTCAAATGACATCACTGATGACTTCACTGATGACAACATCCAGTGACTGTATGTTTCTGTAAAGTTAAAATATGTCTTACATATTGAAGAATGAGTGGATGTATAAGTGTCTGGATGAAGGATTTAGTAGGTGCATGACTGACTGTATGAGTGAGTGATTAAATGTGTCTCACTGAGTGCATGGGTTAGTGACTAAACTGTCTTAATTTGTGCATCATTATGTCTGTTGTTCTGTAAACTGTTGCATGTGTTGATAAGTAGCTATATGAGTAACTATATGGGTTATTGGTTGGTTGCCCAAGTATTTGTATGGGAGACTGAGTGTGTGTGTGGGTGGCTGGGAGGTGTATGACTCTGTGCATAGATGTGTGAGCAGTTGATTCACTAGATGTATGGTTTCAAATGTGCATGTGGAAACAGCTGTATGGGCGGTTGACTGTGTGCATGAGTGTATTGGTGAGTGAATGGATATCTCAGTGCTACATGTCAAAGTAAGTACATATGTAAAACACAGTACATGTGAGAGTTGACATATATAAATAACTGTGCATAAGAGCCAGTGAATGTGTGAGTGGCTGTATGGATCATTGTGAACTTGTATCAGGGATTGTATAAGAGAGTAAATATGTGTTAGTATATGTTTGAATAAGTAAAGTTTGTATAACTGTATAGTTGAGGAAATGGAGGTGTGATTGATTCTTTGCATGACTGACTAGGTGTGTGAGTAACTCCATGGATGAGTGACAGTCTGTGAGTGTCTGTTTACACTGATTGTATCTAAGGTTATATTAGAGTCTGAAGAGGTTCATCGTATTATCACATGAATGATATCATCAGTGATGTGATCAGTAATGTCAAATGAGATGTCATCAGTGATGTCATCAGTGATGTCATTTGAGATGTCATCAGTGATGTCATTTGAGATGTCATCAGTGATGTCATCAGTGATGTCACTGACCATGTCATAAATGATGTAATATGTGACATCATCAGCAGTGGATTGCGGGTGCGCGATATATAGTTAGTGCAACTAACTATATATGGAATTTCAATGGTTTTGTGTGAGTAAAATAAGGTTTTGTAAATGCGAATTCCTAACTATATATGGTCTATAACCTATGGTTTTTTCAGTGAATATATATATATATAGCCTAAACATCCATGTACGACCCCTTGAGCAAGCCTATAAGGTCAGCCAAAAGGTCTGCCTCCAAGGTGAGATACCTGGGGTCAGAGAACTCACCCTCCCACAGGTGTTGGCATAGCTCTAGAAAACAGGGACTTACAATACGCTCTCCCACAATTGAATCACATAGCCCCTCACAAGGGTTAACCAAGCTATCCTTTACCTCACCATCTAGTGCCTTGCACACATACTCCACACCATTCTCCTGAGATTGGCAAGACAGTATCTGACTGTCTCTGTCATTCAACACACACTCTTCTGGGCGTTCTTCACACTCACATACCGGGATTTCAACCTTGGGGGAACCCCTCTCCCTGCACCTCTCATCTAGAGTCAGTTGAGTGTCCCTCCTACCACTAGGACCATGAACCCCTGCGTCAGTTTCCCCATTGTCCTCAGGGACACTGCACACTACTGGAGCTACCTCATGTACTTGAACCTCCTGGTGTACGTTAACCTCCTCCTTCAAGTCAGGTGCCACATCTCTGGGTGTATGTACTGCTCCCTCAGCACTAGATAACCCAATTTTGCTGCCACCATCTGAGCTGGATTCTACCTCCAACTTAGCAAAGCTCACTTCCTGAGCTACACACATTTCTTTTTTCTGGGCTGAGACACTCATGGCCTCAAGCCTCTCGAGCTCCAAATCAAGCTCCCTCATTCTCAACTCATGTTCAAACTGCATCCTCTTTACCTCTAGGGCCAATTTCCTAGTTTGCAACTCCAATTCTAGCTGCCCACTCAACTTGACCTTAGTCAGCTCCATCACATGCATCATACTCTTCTCCTTGTCCTCCAGCTCTTCTGGGGACAAGCCTGAAGGAAGGTGGATATCTGACTATATGGTTACCCCAACTTTATGTCTAGAGTTTAGCTGGTTTTTGACTTAGTTGGCCTGGGATCCTGCCATTCAGGGCCCCAGGCTATCTGCTCTCTCTGTAAAATGGACTCCATGTACTTTTGGTACATACCTACTTGGGATTGGGTCACCTTTGTGAGCCCCTGTATAGTGTACCATAAGTACCCAGGGCATAGGTGTTATTATCAAGTGTATTTGTTTGATTAATTAAAATCTTACAAAAATGCTTAAAATATCAACCAAGTATAAAAATTTAAAACACCATATACATGATTTTTCTTATATCGCATAGTTAATACAACACAAAAATGTTCTCTTCAAGTTTTTTACCAATAACACATAAAAGTTTTACAAATGCAGAATAAATAAATACGTCTTTCGGATTTAGGCATGCCATCAACGCTTGTCTACATGTCCTTACTCCACGAGCATTGAATAGTCTCTTGAGGATAATTTTCCTTTCAACTTCTATTTCAGAACAAAGACATAGTAGATGTATAATATCCTCTTGCCCACATTTGCATAGCCTACATGTAGTATTGTCCTCACTACTCTTCCATGACGGTAGATGACATAAACCCGGCCATAATCCAAAACGCGCTCTCATAAAAATGTGTTTACTTTGCTGCGACCATGATATTTCAAGATATTCTTGGACTTGTTTTTTTAAAAATCCATTTTGTAATTGGCCTTGTGTGTCTTCTTTTTACAAATAACTCTTTGTCTTTTATCAGCGACAGGTGATTAGTCAGTTTGTTAATTGTTCTTTTGAAACTTTCTTCGATTATTGTATTCTTCCAAATTGACATTACACCAAATTCTTCCTTCGCTTCCTTTAGATAGGCCCAAGCTTGCAATTTCCGGTTGTCTTTGACTTCTTGCCACAGTATCTGGGACATTTGATTTCCAAGGTCATTCTTTATACGGTTCCATACTTTAAGAATCTGACCTTTTCATGCGTATAGCTGGTTATTTATCCCAAACTCCAACCTCACCTGTGCTTGCGAGGAATTATACGGTAGATGAAATAAGATCTTGTAGATTTTAGCAACTGCATTATTAATTATCTCCGCATTTTTCCCGTTTAATACTTCAGAGCCATATGTCAAGGTGGGTAATAATTTTGCTGATATGATCTTTAATAAAAGGCCATAGGATAGTGCTGTTAGTTTTTTTTGTATAATCCTGAATGCAGCAACCAAGCTATTAGCTTTCCTAGTAATATCCTTTTTCTGTGGAAGAAAGTTTCCGCTGTCATTAAATATAACACCGAGATACCGGTAATAATCAACCTTTTCTAGTTGAATTTGTTCCAGCATCCACTTGCATTTATTTTTTAGTCTTCTGTTTTTTGTAGCTACCATTACTTTCGTCTTTGTTTCGTTTATTACCATTTCGTTCTCTATTGCATACATTGATATACGATCAATTAATCTTTGCAGGCCCACTTTAGTTTGACTTAGAAGTACAACATCATCTGCGTACAACAGATTAGATATTTGTTTTCCGGCTAGCTTCGGTGGGTGTGCATTGACTTCATTCAATGCAATGGCGAGATCTGCTATAAATAGGTTAAAAAGTAGTGGGGCAAGGACACAACCTTGCTTTAATCCTCCCATTGTGGGTATTTTATTGGCTAGTGTTCAGCCATCACCAATTCTCCCCCTGACCCAATTGTCAGAGTACAATAATTGTATAAATTTTAGTAGTGAGCTCGGAATTCCTTGGTCCTTAAGTTTTTTCCAGAGAAGGTACCTGTTCACACAGTCGAATGTCGATTTAAAATCGACAAACAAAAGTAGAGGGGCTGCTTAGCTAAAAGCGCCTTATCCATTAAAACTGATAGTATTAATATATTTGTGGAAGTTCCTAGACCCTTGATAAACCCAGTTTGATTTGGAGGTAACACTCACTTCTCCTTAACCCAATCTGTTAAACTTGATAGTAATAGACCCGCAAATAGTTTTGCGTCAGTATCTTGAAGGGTAATCAGGTGATAGCTCTCTGGTAGTTGCCAATTTCCTTTTTTATAGATAGGAGATATTAATGATCCTCTCAAAGATTTCGGTATTTGCCCAGATTGCACAACTTCATTAAAAACCTTTGTCAAATATGTAGCCCATAAGTCTGGATCTTCTTTGTAGAGAGCAAAGGGGATACCATTTGGTCCTGGTGCTCCATCTTTTTGTTTCTTTATTAAGTTCGCTACTTCACTATCTGTAATAACAATTTCCACATCAGATTCTAGGTCTTTTTTAATCATCATTGTCTGCTTGTCCTTGCGAATATTTAGTTCCGGTACAGGGTCTAGGGTCATTTTGAGGAATTCAAACCATTCATCCTTAGGTAAGGTGGATGCTACCACAGATTTGTTGGGTCTGCTTAGACCATTAATAATTTTCAAAAACTTCCTTGAGTTTGCTTGGTTACAAGCATGAAACATTTTTGTCCATAATTCTTGCTGAATATTATTTTTTTCGTTCCACAATAATTTCCTCAAATTATTATTGGTGCTTTTAAGTTGCATTTGCATTTCCTCTTTATTGGGGTGCCCGGTTATCTGCTTTCTCAGTCTATTACGGGTCTGTCTGACTTTTTTGATAGCGTGTGGGAGGTTAATGTTAGTATCCCTTTTTTTCATTTTGGTCGTTTGTTTTTTCTTCTCACAAGAAGTAACATCAAATGGTTGACCTATTTTCTGTGTGAAATGTTCCCACTGCTTAATTGCAGACTGCGTAATATGATCTTTGAAACATTCTTTAATTAATTATTGTGCCTTTTTTTCATATCATCCTTATTATCAGTCTTCCATATGAGCTTCCTATAGTTGGTGGTACAGGTCTGACCTTGTGTTGTGAAATCATTTTGATGTTTCGAACATTTCAGTTTTATTTATATTATTTGTTGGCTATGATCGCTATCTGACACTTTCCTTAAGCGATAGGAGACAATTTTATCAAAAATGTTTATTGATATCATTGTATAGTCTATTCTTGATTTAGACTTTTGTGTATGAAATGACCAACCTGCGGGTATATCAGTTGAAAACCTGCCATTTAATATTCTTAATCCCAGTGCTTCCACATCCATCAGTAATTTTCTTCCAATTGGGTTATGCTTAGTATTTAATTGGGGATCCAATGCTTGTTCAGGAATTAACCATTGGTGATTTTGGGACTGTATAAAATCATCCCATATTAAATGTATTAACAGGTTTATATTGAAATCACCTGTAACGATGAAATTAACAGTTGGATCATCTATTATTTGTTCCAGTAAAAATCCTGTTAGGGAGGAGGAGCTACGCTACGATCCAAGATGGCTGCATAAGCTCCCGGCTCCGCCGACCTCCACCGGCAGCTCGTATATGCTGCCCTTTATCCTTCAAGCACGCCGGACTCCCACATGTATGAAGTGCTCCTGACTCCTGCGGTGCAAACCCGGACCCTCCAACTTACCGGGTAACAAAGTTACGTCGAATTTACTTCTCGGCCTATTCCAGAGCTTCCACCGGGACCTCGATTTCTGACCCATCCGGGTTGGATGTGATCAACATCGGCTGTGGGACCAGGGTTGCTTCCGGTCTCCCGACCTCGGTCCAAACCTTCTAATTCCAGTTGGCAACTGAGTAATCGGCTTCATTCAGGGACACGGCACAGTGACGCATGTGATATCGGTGACCACGGTCGGGGGTCCTATGCCCGGTGACCCCCTGGGGTGCCCGGGTTGTCGGGCTGGCCCCTGCGAGAGGCGAAATACCGACCCTGCCTGTTGTGTGAGCGCTCTTTGTTATCATAAGCCCCGTGTGTGCCTGGTTCCTGGACGGCGTTTCAGGGATCCGAATCCTGCCTTGTCTCATGCCAGAGGAGATGGGGGATACTGACGATACACCAACACTGAGGTCCGTAATGGCCGCCATTGGGGCGCTCCGCTCTCACTTCGCCGTCCTGTGCCAACGGATGTCTGTAAAGCTGGATAACGCGCACTTGGAACTGGAAGCGGATAATCCGACAAGCTGTCAGCATGCCTTGGACCCCGTGGATTATTCTCCGCACCATTTAGAGACCCCCAGACGGAAGCCTGTTTTAGCCTATTTTGATGACTCTGGCCTTATGGAGGATGCACCTGTGATCGTCGTTGGCTTTCCCTGTTCCATTCCTGTTCGACGGAACATTGTTGCTAAAGGTTTTTACCGCCAAGGACAGTTCTTCAGTGACTTTCGGAGAGGTTTGCCTTCCTTCTTCATCCTCAATTGTCGAATTTTTAGATGCCGCCATTTTGTCTCCTCTCCTCGATCCGTCGCCATTGTTTTGAACTGTCTTGGACGCTTCGCCTTCTTCGCGATTGTTGTGGCTGGGACGACATGGGCTTTCGTGAAGAACCGAACTGGTCAAGGTTGACTTTGACATTCGGGGTTAGCTTTCTATCGTTTTTTTGCCGGATATGCACCGTGTATGCTACTGGGAGAAGGGAGGTTTTTATTGGAGTTCTCCCCATGTACGTGTTCAATACTTGCTTTAATAGTTGACATGAAATTTGGGGAGGCTGCTGCTGGTGAGGTGTAATGAGGACCGGGAGTGTGTATATCGCTCCACCCCGCTCCCGCCTCCCAGCTGACCCGCCCTCACACGGACACAACAGGAAGGAGCCGGCTGCCCCAGCGCTGTGACCACCCTGACTCTGGCAGGAACGGTCGCTCCCTCAGCTGGTATCGTAGCGCCTGCCTTACTTGCATACCTGCTGCTTTGTTCACTGCTGGAATCGTAGCGCCTGGCTAATTAGCATACCTGCTGCTTTGTTTAGTGCTGGAATCGTAGCGCCTGGCTAATTAGCATACATGCTGCTTTGTTTAGTGCTGGAATCGTAGCGCCTGGCTAATTAGCATACCTGCTGCTTTGTTTAGTGCTGGAATCGTAGCGCCTGGCTAATTAGCATACCTGCTGCTTTGTTTAGTGCTGGAATCGTAGCGCCTGGCTTATTTGCATACTTGCTGCTTTGTGATATCAGCGTAGCGCTTTACTTGCCTGCAGTGTAATTTGGTGCCTGATTGGAACTTGCTGCTTGCTCCTGCACATGTACTTCTGTAGCGCTTATCTGCTGGTGCGCTGTGAGTGGTGTGAGGAGCTTTTGCCCCATTGTGACGGTGCTTCTGTCCACGTTTAGCCTGTTTACTCAGAAACTCACCCTGGTTTCACTTTAGCCTTGCTGCCGCCATTTGCTGATTGTGCCTCGTCCCAGCCCGTAGCTCCACCCCGCTCCCGCCTCCCAGCTGACCCGCCCTCACACGGACACAACAGGAAGGAGCCGGCTGCCCCAGCGCTGTGACCACCCTGACTCTGGCAGGAACGGTCGCTCCCTCAGCTGGTATCGTAGCGCCTGACTTACTTGCATACCTGCTGCTTTGTTCACTGCTGGAATCGTAGCGCCTGGCTAATTAGCATACCTGCTGCTTTGTTTAGTGCTGGAATCGTAGCGCCTGGCTAATTAGCATACCTGCTGCTTTGTTTAGTGCTGGAATCGTAGCGCCTGGCTAATTAGCATACCTGCTGCTTTGTTTAGTGCTGGAATCGTAGCGCCTGGCTAATTAGCATACCTGCTGCTTTGTTTAGTGCTGGAATCGTAGCGCCTGGCTTATTTGCATACTTGCTGCTTTGTGATATCAGCGTAGCACTTTACTTGCCTGCAGTGTAATTTGGTGCCTGATTGGAACTTGCTGCTTGCTCCTGCACATGTACTTCTGTAGCGCTTATCTGCTGGTGCGCTGTGAGTGGTGTGAGGAGCTTTTGCCCCATTGTGACGGTGCTTCTGTCCACGTTTAGCCTGTCTACTCAGAAACTCACCCTGGTTTCACTTTAGCCTTGCTGCCGCCATTTGCTGATTGTGCCTCGTCCCAGCCCGTAGCTCCACCCCGCTCCCGCCTCCCAGCTGACCCGCCCTCGCTCCGCCCCCCCCCCACTTTCCATTTATGTCAGTAGGACCTACGCGCAGCGTTCACGAGCAGCGATCGCGCCCCAGTTGCGCCGAAGGTGCGCCAAAGGTAAGCCCGTCTACGCCCGTCCGCGCCAAGCCTGCGCCCAGCGCCAGACCCCCTGGCCCCCGCACCACCCACCCCACCTGCATTACATACGACCCCTCCACCCTCTTAGCCCTTAACCCCGGCCGACTCCCCAACTGCGCCCAAGCCGCCCCTGGACACACCCATGGACCCTTCTCCTGCTACTTCTGCAAGTTCAACTGCAACAAGAACAACTCCTCATCCACGAACACGCAACAGATATCTGACTCCAACCACCTAAAATGCATCCTGCTCAACACCCGCTCGGTCCACAGACACGCCATTGACCTCTGGAACCTTCTAGACACCATTTCTCCCGACGTCGCATTCCTAACAGAAACATGGATGAACACCTCCTCAGCTCCAGACATCACCATTGCCATCCCGGAAGGATACAAGATCATCCGTAAGGACCGCACCGAACATACAGGAGGAGGCATCGCTATCGTCCATAAAAATTCCATCCGCATCTCAACCAGCTCAGACGTCAACCTCACCAGCGCCGAACACCTTCACTTCCAGATCCACACCGATCCCAAGACCACACTCAGAGGCACCCTCCTCTACCGGCCTCCAGGATCCCGCGCACAATTCAGCGACGACATCACTGACTTTATCACCCCTCAAGCCCTCCCCTCCAAGGAATACATCCTACTGGGAGACCTCAACTTTCACCTGGAAAAGAGCGATGACAGCAACGCCTCCACCCTTCTGGACAATCTCGCCAACCTAGGACTCAAACAACTTGTCACTACCCCCACCCACATCGCTGGTCACACACTCGACCCTATCTTCACCTCCAGCAAACATGTCTCCTTCAGTCACACCACAACTCTACACTGGACGGACCACAGTTGCGTTCACTTTATCTACAATAAGACCACTACTCACAACCATCCTCAACCTTCTCTGCGTAGAAACTGGAACAAAATCACCACGGACCAGATCTCCTCATCGCTTCTTCTAAACCCCCCCGCCCACTCCTCAAACCCCGACCAAGCAGCCATTAACCTCACCCAATGGCTATCCAACAGCGCCGACATCCTAGCACCGTTGAAAAAACGTCAAATCAAACTAGGCAGCAAAAACGCCTCCTGGTTCAACGATGATCTTAAGAAATCGAAGAAACTCTGTCGCTCCTTCGAGAAGGCCTGGAAAAAAGACCCAAACACCAGCACCAGGGACGCCTTCAAAAACGCCACCTGCATACACCACCAAAAGATCCGATCTGCCAAGAAAGCCGCATTCAAAGACCGTCTAGAGAACAACGCCCACAACAGCAAGGAATTATTCAACATCGTCAAAGAATTCACCAACCCCTCAGCCAACTCCAACGACATCACCCCCTCTCAAGCCCTCTGCGACTCCCTAGCTTCGTTTTTCCACAACAAAATCGCAGACATCCACAACAGCTTCGACAACCAACCCGGAGACCAACCCACCCAACATTCTGCAGGACCTTCACCCCCCTTGAACTTCCTTAATGACTGGAACCCAATCTCCACTGAGGACACCATCCGCCTGATGAACTCCATCCATTCAGGATCCCCCACAGACCCTTGCCCTCACCACATCTTCAACAAAGCAGACTCCATCATAGCACCACACCTCCGAGACGTCATCAATTGCTCCTTCAACTCCGCCACCTTCCCGGAAAGCTGGAAACACGCAGAACTCAGCGCCCTTCTGAAAAAACCCACAGCTGACCCCACCGAACTCAAAAACTACCGACCCATCTCGCTCCTGCCATTCCCGGCCAAGGTCATCGAGAAAGCTGTCAACAACCAGCTCGCCGCCTTCCTCGAAACCAACAAATCCCTCGACTCCTCACAGTCCGGCTTCCGAGCCAAACACAGCACTGAGACCGCGCTCATCGCAGCAACAGACGACATTCGAACTCTACTGGACAATGGAGACACAGTCGCCCTCATCCTCCTCGACCTCTCCGCAGCCTTCGACACAGTCTGCCATAGCACCCTTCTACAGCGCCTCAAAAACATCGGAATCCAAGGAAAAGCACTGGAATGGATCACCTCGTTCCTCACCGGAAGAACCCAGAGAGTCCGCCTCCCACCATTCAAGTCAGAGGCTACCGAAGTCATCTGCGGCGTACCACAAGGATCTTCACTCAGCCGCACCCTCTTCAACGTATACATGAGCCCCCTCGGGGCCATCACACGCCATCATAACCTCAACATCATCTCCTACGCCGATGACACTCAACTGATCCTCTCACTCACCAAAGACCCGACCACCGCCAAAACCAACCTACATGAAGGAATGAAAGAAGTTGCCGAATGGATGAAGCACAGCCGTCTGAAACTGAACTCAGACAAAACAGAAGTCCTTATCTTAGGTAACTCCCCCTCCGCCTGGGATGACTCTTGGTGGCCAGAGGCCCTTGGAAAAGCACCCATCCCGACGGACCACGCACGGAACCTGGGCGTCATCTTGGACTCCTCACTTTCTATGAACAAACAGGTCACGCCGTCTCCTCATCCTGCTTCAACATTCTTCGCATGCTCAAAAAAACATTTCGCTGGATCCCCACCGAAACCAGAAAAACGGTCATCCACGCACTGGTTACAAGCCGACTGGACTACGGAAACACCCTATACGCCGGTACCACCGCAAAACTCCAGAAAAAACTCCAACGCATCCAGAACGCATCAGCAAGACTCATACTAGACATCCCGCGTAAAGACCACATCTCCAGCCACCTGAAAAATCTCCACTGGCTCCCCGTCAACAAGAGGATTACTTTCCGCCTCCTAACCCACGCACACAAAGCACTCTACGAACTTGGACCCGAATGCCTTAACACAAGACTTTCCTTCTACACCCCCCCCCGCCAGCTACGATCCACCAACCAAGCCCTTGCTACCGTACCTCACATCAACAAAACCACCATGGGAGGCAGATCCTTCAACTACCTGGCAGCTAAGACCTGGAACTCACTTCCCACTCACCTTCGTCTCACTCAGAATCACCTTGCATTCAGGAAACAACTTAAAACTTGGATATTCGAGAAGTAATTCCCACCTTTCCTCAAGCGCCTTGAGACCCTCTGGGTATGTAGCGCGCTATATAAATATTCTGACTTGACTTGACTTGACTCTCCTCCTCCGCTTTCTTTCCTTTCTTTAGGGCAGTTCTGGGGCGACAGGCACGCTGTTAGTGGGGTTGGCCGTAGCCATTACAGGGGTGCAGGGTGGTGGGTGTTGGGGGGGGTTTATTATTTTAGTTTGTTTTGTTCTATGGTCTCTTTCTCTTCTTTTCTCTTTTCTCTCAGGTGGGGCTTCCCTCCTCTTCAATAGATTGGCTGTCTCTCTCTATCACACTTCTTTCTCTATCTGGCGTCTATACTTGCCTATGCCTTATTTCTCTGGAGGGTGGGTTTTTCAGGATGATGCTCTAGCTGAATCGCTCGCTATTATACTGATTTTGGCTCCTTGTTTGCCTTAGCGGGCGTAGTATGTTTAAGACTGTAATGTTTATCACCTGGTTCTGATTACATTGCGGGTTGCGTCCTCCCCCATCTCTTCTTAATTTTATTCTATGGTGTGACGCCATCGATAGTGCAGCCACTACTGCTTCTTCATAACCAAAAAAATGAAACCTTTGATATCCTTTGTTTAATGGCACATGCAATCATAAGCTATGCTTGTCTCGTTGATATTACGCGGTCGTATACATTTGCATGCCACCTGAATCTATATCCTGAGTTTGCGGCCGGCCCCTGTGGTTGTAGGCCTGCGCTTCTAATGCTTTGATAATTCAATAAAGGTTTTAAAAAAAAAAAAAAATCCTATTAGGGCTGCACTTATATCCTTCCTTGACGAGTGCTTAGGTGGAATATATATATTAACCAATATTAACATTTTCGAATTTTTTTCCTCACTTGTTACATATTTCAATTTTACTGCTTGGATGTTTGAATTATTCGTGACCAACTGTTCATGTTCAAGTCTCAAATCAATCAAAATTGATGTTGCCAAGCCTCCGCATGGTCGGTCAAATTGGCAATTTCTAGTTGCAGGCACATAGTATCCTTTGTATCCTTGTAGCAAAAAGGGGTCAATTTCCCATGTCTCCTGCAGAAGTATAATTTGATAGAGGTTTGACAAAGTATCTATTCGGGCATTTATTATTTTATTGTATAATCCATTTATGTTCCATGAGCATACTCCTATTGGTAGATGATCCGCATTCACTTCTTATATTTTATATTGTAAACTATCCTGTCACTGTTCGTGTAATGCTGTCCTAATCCAATTTTCATTAATTTGTTTTATTTCTTCAAATTTTATTTCATCCATGGTTTTTTCTTCATCCCGATTTTTTAGTATTGAATACACTAAGTTGTTCTTTCTCCCTTTAGAGTAGTTTGTGGAGGATTCTTCTTTTATAAACGGAGTCGGATAAAGCTTTGGGTCAGGTTGACAAATTTTTATCCCCCAGCTTCGAAAAACTTCCTGTTCCTGCAGGATTTGATCCACTACGGAATCTGTATTTACGGTAAGGAGTGTAAGTGGTTGGCTGCCTTCCGGGTTTTGTACAAACCCCACGGATTCAATATCTTTTGTTGTCACTTTTTCTAATGATGGTACTGATTTCAGCAGCTGAAGAATATTACCTCTATTCAAAATGTCATTATTATCTTGTGAGTCGTATAAAGGTGTAAGAATTATTTGTGCAGTCCTTTTTAAAAGCACCGATTCTTTCTTTTTATCGTCACAAGTTTGATATTCTTTATATATAATATGCTTATCTTGACCGATTTTTGTGATAATTAGGTCTTCCTTCCTAGATTTGTACCCGTTATCGATGATCTCTTTTTTGGTGTTGCTGAGTTAATCACAGGTTCTTTTATCCATTGTTCTGGCACATCTAGATGTTCTTTTGCTGCTTCAGACTCCCGTTTAATCTTGGAGAATTATTTTGGTCTTGTTGAATTGTTCTCTGTACTCTTTGACCTGAATAATTTTGATCCCCATTTAATAAGATTTTGGACTCTACATAAGTAAGAGGTTTCTTTTTTTCAATTGGGTTACTTTGAATATCACTTATAAGGCTCTTAGGGCCAGATGTAGGACACCAAATACCGGTCGGTAACGGCCGATTTCGGCCGATACCGACCGGTATTTGGTGTCTGATATGTAGCGGGCCAATATTTACAGAATCAGTATATTTACCGATTCGGTAAATTTACCGATTCTGTAAAATACAGAATCAGTAAATTTACCGAATCGCTACATCTACATGTAGGTGGCACTGTAAACAGTGCCATAGGCCCTTCAGAATTTGTTATTTACCATGACATACTATGTCATGGTAAATAACGAATTCCTGTGTACATGCACATCTGTGCATGTACACCTGTGCCATGTGGCACGCAGACATGCCCTAAGGGCATGTATGTGTGTCACATGGCACACAAGCCTGAATATGGGGTGCAACAGGGTGTCAAAGTGACACCTGTCCCCCTTGCAAAATCGGTAATTTTACTGAATCGGTATTTACCGATTCGGTAATTGACATTGATTCCTACAGGCCCATATGAATGTAAGTACCGAATCATACAGATTCTGTAAAAATTACCAATTTTTTACCTACATCTGATTTACCGAATCTAGAATACTGTATCGGTAGAATTCGGTATTCTAGAGTCGGTAAATCAGATATACCTACATCGGGCCCTAAATCACACATCCGTTTCCTTTTTGAGCATGTGTTACTTTTTCATCTTGGTCTTTCTTACCCTTAATTTGTTTTGGGGCAGCTTGTCGATCTATATTGTCCGTTAACGTAGTTGTGTTGGTTGTATGTAGTTTAAAGTCTACCTGATATTTTTAAGATTTTGTAAATATATCATAGTATTTCCCATTATTTTCCACTACTTTTGTCGACTGAATCCCACGTACATCACTATTCTCTTTTCCTAGTCCCCCTTGACTTCGTTCTTCATTTATCATTTCTGTAGATATTTCCAGTTTATAATAAGCTTTTACTATATTTTCCTTCTTTGCCTTATTTCTTGCCTTGCAATTTTTTTTCCTTTGTCTCTTTGTTATTTCATAGACTAAATGATCTTCCTTATTAATTCCTTCTTTATTCGGCTGGTTTAAGTAATCCTTGTCAGTTCCTTCTTTATCCTGCTCGTTTAAGAAGTCAAGCGATGTTTCTTTACTATATAGCATGTTTGTCTCTTCATGTGTCTCTTGCATAGTTTCTGTTATCAGTTCAATTACGACATTCGGGTCTATTCTATCTCCCACTTGATTCAATTTTTTCCCTTCTACAGGAGCAGATGGATTTTTTTTCGAATATCCCATTTTGTTATTATGTTCTTCAGATTTATTACACAGAGAATAACACATCTCTTCATTTTTGTTGTCATATTTTTTGTGTACCAAGTCTTTAACATCTTCTAATATGGTGTTTACTACATCGGGGATAGTCAAAGTTTATTTATTATAGGTGCACATGTACATTCAAAATAGTTGGAAGCTACTTCTTTTTGGGCTTTGTTTATTAGATTATTTAACTCTGCTAATATTCGGTCTATTCCGGTGACTGCGTTGGCCATGACTCCAAGTATTTCAATTAGGGTATCCATTTTGTTTGACTGGTATGTCAGTCCTTCTAATGGTAATGTTGATGTTTGATAAAATATATCCCATGTAGATCCTAGATCTTGCTTATCTGTATTTTTTGGTTTTTGATCGGATTGTTTCTTACTATTGGTAGGATGGATTTTAATGTCAATTTCATTAATATGTTGGTCTCCATCTGGATTTTTAATTTTAGCCAAGTTATCATCTCTACCTGTACAATCAGCTTTGAGTTCACTTTGGTCTCTACTTTCCACATTTATTTTGTTTGGGGTAGCACAATCCAAATTTACATAACTCACTTCGGGGTCTTTTTCCCTGGTTTTAAAATGTTTTGGAGTGACCCAATCCTGATTTTCATATATCAATTCAATGTTTTTTTCTCCCCTTTTTTTGTTGGTGTGGCTGCCACTAAGGCTGTATTCATTGTATCCCTATTACTTGCATTTACTATTTCTGTTTTTTTCTTTATTTCAACTTTAACTTCTATTGGTTTTGGAACTTCTGCAGTTATTGAGGCCATAAAGTTTTTGACTTGTGGTTGACTTTGTATTGCTGTTTCTATCTCATTCGTATCCATAATCATTCCTTCCATTTGAGTTAGCTGTACTGGGCTATGATCTTTTAGTTCCCCTCTTTGATCTGTTGTTCTGCACGTTAAGTCTTTATTTTGCGTATTGCTAATGTAATGATATCCATGATCCGATTCGAATATTTGTGTTTTTTTTTCATCAAAAATGTTTGTTGGTTTGATTGAAATCTGTAGCCGCTTTTTGTCTATCCCCCACATGCATCAATGTAGGATTTTGCATTTCTGAAATAGCGAAAATTAAGGAATCGCTATTTAGGAAATGCAAAATGCTATGCATCATTTTTTTCGGTATTTCTTTGTGATTCGGTAAAAATCGCATTTTTTACCGAATCCCAAAGAAATACCGAATTCTTAAGTTAATTTTCGCAATTTCCATTGATTCCTATGGGCCAAAAGGCCCATAGGAGTCAATGCAAATTGCGAGTGGCACTTAGAAAATTTCATGGGTGCAGGGGGGGGTCCAAAGGACCCCCCCCTGCACCCCTGAAATGTATTTTTCGCATCATGTTGCACACACACATGTCCTAAGGACATGTGTGTCCGTAACATGAATGTTGAAAAAAAAACATTTAAAGCATTTTAAACACTTTTTCCAAATTTACCGAGTGGTTCAACCACTCGGTAAATTTGGAACCCTAAGTGCGAATTTTCACTTGTCAAAAGTGATGATGCATTGCTTTTAAGAAGTCGCACATCTGCGACTTCTTAAAAGCACCCGCAATTTTAGAACTCGCAACAATGTTGCGAATTCTAAAATTGCTTCATGCATCCCAAAAAGCACTTTTGCATTCGCAAACGGCCGATTTTAAGGAATCGCACCGTTTGCGAATGAAAAAGTGCTTGATGCATGTGGGGGTATATCTGATTCCATTGACATAAGTACTCCTTTTGGATCTACCAAAAAATCGAATTTCTGTGGTATTTTTGTCGATCTTTCGAACATCCGTGCTATTGGTGATATTAAAGTTTGGTTTGATCCTTTTATCTGTGCTTTTGCCTTTTTTTGCACCTTAGATGCTTGGGTTTTACGTGCCCATCTTGTCTGGGGGCCACTGTTCTTTCCTTCCATGAGTGCATTCCCAGTGTATTGCTTGTTTGTTTGTTTGTTTGTAATAAAATGTAATATAATTTAGTATTTTGTATCACTAATGTAGAAGTTAGTATCGCAGTAGTAAATGTCAAATAAAATAACAGTCATACTTATAATGGCAGTTGTCTGCTAGCCTCCTGCGTACCTCTGTTTCCACTTACTGTGTCCTGTATGAAACTAGAAGGGAGTCATCCAGAGGGAACAAATCGACTTCTCGCTCTGATTGCCCCTAAGCCCACACACCTGTAGTACGCCCCCAATCGGTTACCTCCACCGCCCCAGCCTGTGTGCTTGTTTTCACTGCAGACCCAGACCCAATCACAAAGATATATTTTTTTGCCAATGCCTACTCCAACACCAATGCCAAGCCGCCCAACACCAAACCCAAGGCAGCACAGCACAGTGCAAGTGATAGCAACATAGTATTCAACTTGCAAATGACATGGCACCGGGCAGCTGCAGGAATATAGAGCACCTGCCGTCGGGGTCTAACAGTGGAGGCCCTTAGAGGGTCTTAGGTGGCATGCACTACGGAATCTGTATTTAAAGTATGGAGTGTAAGTGGTTGGCTGCCTTTCGGGCAGTTGATTGGGCTAACACACTCCAAAAATTCAATTAGTCTCTGTTCCCACTCCTACTCTCCCATCACATTAACCTTCTACAGTTCTTCCAATTCTTCCAGTTCCAGTTCCAGTTCCAAACTACTCCAACCGTTTCCCTGTACAACAGCGTTCATTCAATGGGTATGAGACTGACGTTTAATCCCACTATGCAGGTATACACCTTTTTAACTGAGTGTCCCCCCCCCTATAGCTCCAAAATCACCAGAGTCAGTTCTTCTATACAGGGCTTACTGGGGTATACTGGTCTTCTGTGCAGACATTTCTCCTCTTTGTCCCGTAAAAAAAAAACCTGTAAGAACCCCCCCCCCCACAGCACCAGAAACTGGTCACTCACCTCTACTTGGCTGAGAACAATGGTGCTTTTTTTGTTTTTGTTTTACTGTCCTCCTCCCTATGCCAACGTCTTCTGCTTCCTGCTTCCTACCGTTGCTTGTAGCTGTGGTGGTCTAAGTGTGGGAGACAGGAGCAAAAGGCAAGAGGCAGACCTGGTTCGATATTCTGCTGCTACCCTGCTATCACCCTCAGCCTTTAGGTGGTTCCTGTAGCGCAGATCAGGCCCCACATTGGCCAGCTGGTCTGACTCTTTGCTGGCGGTTAACGGCTCAGTGCTTCAGTGCACCAGTGCTTCCGCTTCTCCGCTACTCCGCCTCCTGCGTTACCTGCTCCAGCTCCAGCTCCAGCTCCAGCGGTGGTGGCGTTGGGTGCGTCCCCTCGGGTGCTTTTCCTCGCACCCCCTCAACACAGAGCTCTAAGGCTGCGCCGGGTATGGGGTGCACTTTTCGCCATTTTCAACATTCGCTGTCTTGCTCACGGCTCAGCTACGGCCTCAGATATGGCCTCGATTGCTTTTTTTTTATTGTGACTCTCGCTGCGTTTCTTACCGCGTCTCATCCGCGTCTCTCACCTTTGTGAGCCCCTGTATAGTGTACCATAGGTACCCAGGGCATAGGTGCATCCAAGGCTACCAGGGGCTCCAGCATGCATTATGCCACCCCTGGCTGGCCATCTAAACTGACACCACAGGCTGATCACTCAGCTTGGGCAAGGTGGTGTAGTCACCCCTTGCTTAGATATAGTATTCCTATATCTACTCTTATATATAGACACATATAGACCTATAAGTCACTCCTATGGCAGGCCTTGACAATCCTGAAGGCAGAGTGCTTGGTTTTATGTGAGATGGTGCTCTAGTATGAGCTGAGCCCGTCTGCAGCTTTCGGAACCATGTCCTTATAGCTGTTCTATGATATCACCATACCATATACTCTTAAGTGCATTATAATCCTCGCGGTTAATGCTAACTTTGGTTTGGCTTTATCAAAACATGTTGTGTAAGGTGTCAAACACTTTGGAATACTACCCCCTGCCAGTTCTGGCAGCAGGGGTAGCATTCCACCCATCTCGAGGGAGAAGACATGTAAGTACTGCTTTACCCGGTTAAGGTTAAACAGAGCCTCAGCACCACAAAATGGATGCTGCTGCCACAGCCACAAGTCTGACCTCCTGCAGCTGGACGAAACTCCGGTAAGGGAGGCCTGGACAATAGGTTTCCTGTCGAGGGAGGTGCTAGCACCTCCCCAGACAGCATGTAGTGTATTGGGGCAGGGTGGGTTCAATGGAAAGATGCTTTTCCAGACACTGCCTGGGGCACACAAGGTGCTCCATGCATAGCCCGGTTCAAACCAGTTGCTGGGGCACTCCAGCCTCAGCACTGGTGTGAAACTGGACAAAGAGAAAGGGGTGTAACCACCCCCTTCTCAGGTTCCACCCATAGGAGGGACCTAGCAGGTAGTCCAGCCCCTTAGTTTAATATAAAGATAGGAGCTGTGTCTAGAGACATTAGATTATCCTGGAAAGAAACTCTGAAATGAAACTCTTGGACCTTTCGACGTTCCATATCGACTGGAAGACTAAAGACATCTCCCTTGTGGTCAAGGAGTGACCACCCTGTGCAAACAGGCACCAACAGTAACTTGCCAGTTTCCTTTGTCAATGCTCCTGCTGGAACCCGAAGACTTAGCGACTCAGGAACTGGACTTCCAGACTTCCTCGACTCCGACCCACATCCACAGCAAAGCTGAGACCCGTGGCGGACACGAGAGACGTGGGACTGGACATCCTGGACTACCTGCTTTTTGCTACTTGTGCAGCTTCTGAGTTACCCTCGAAGTTGTGCATTGGGGTTTGAGAAGCCCCAGACCTAAGCAGCATTTGCACCGAAGCTCAGTCCTCCACACTCCATGAGTGCCGCGTGGGGCCTGTGCCTGCATTTCATCTCACCGCGTCTTCCCGGTTGCTAGCCCATTGGCTAGTGAGCCCTCCGAAGACTTCTTTGTGAAACTACACTGCTTGTCTGGTTGCTCCGGGCTTGCTCCAGCTTCCCTGCAAAGGAGAAACTCCCGAGACCTTGCTGGTCTGAACTGAAGACAATCTTCCCATCCTGCGTGGATTGCGTTTGCAATGCTTGTTGGGTCCAATCTGGATACCGACACCGCAGTCAACAAGATCCTTTGTGGGACAGCTTGAATCCAGCTCCTGTTAGTTGTGGACGCCTCCTAGTCCTCGTGGCTGCAGAGACAAGCTTCACATCCTTACTTGATTGCATCTCGACATCACCTGGTTCCTTCCTGGTTCCTTCCTGGTCACTGGCTAGTGACCCAGACTCTGTCCCCTCTGCTTCCAGGTTCTTCACTACTCCGATCCACCCTTGGATCTACCCAGACACTTTTCTCCTGGTCGCCTGCAGCACTTTCTTGCAGCTCTTTATCGGAAACAGCGACAAAACCTGACTCGAAAGAACACCTATGCACCCGACTTCCCTGGGTGAGGTAACTCGAGTACTCCGGTGCTCCCGTGGGTGTTAACTATCCAAGTGTCCTAGTTTAAAAGAGTTTTACCGTAGTCCATCCGGAAGTGTCCAAAATCTACTACTTTGTAACTTTTACGTTCCCATTATAACTCTATGGTAACTCGCGTGTGTGTTCTACTTCCAGTCCCTTGGTTGGTCAGCGTAGCCCCAGCGAATCTCTAGACCCTAGGCCTATTCACCTTTCCTGAAGTGGTTCTTATACCTTTTACTTAGTATATGGTTCATGAGGCCCCTAGGGCAGAATTGTAATTTGTGCAACTTAAAGTATGCTGATTGAGTAACTTGTACTGTATCTCGATCTCTGACCTCATAAAGAGTTCAGAAGGGTTGTGTTAATAATAAATAGATATATATTTTATATATACCTTGTGTGGTGTCCTTTCATTTGATATTCAAGGGATTATTATTGGTAAAACAGCTGGCTTCACATGCTCTCTGACGTTTAGCCTAAGAGTGCCTTGTCCATGCTACCACTAGGATAGCTGGTCTATAAGGTTGACTTTACAACCATCACCATAAGGGTCATTTTGACTGGTGCAGGGTGCCCACTAGAATAGTGGACATCATATACCAGGCCAACTTCTCACAAGGCCTTTGGCAGAAACACTGCTACCTGCTGGGGAGGTTGCTCTCCTCTCCCCTGGACCCAATGCCCCCCCCCAGCTGCTCATCTGCATTCTCAGCCCCTTCCTCATTTTCCGGGGTATTCCTTGCTTCGACCCAGGCCCTCAGCGCCTTTTGGAATTCATCCTTGTTGAAGAGGCCAGTCATTACAACTTTAAATTTCCTGCAGAAGTGCTTTAGCTGTTTCACATGGTAGCATTCCAGTTTCTCCTCTTCCCAATCACAACCAATGGATGCTGCTTTCTTGATGGTAGTTAAACTTGGCAGTTTGCAAAAAATAGAAAGTCCTAGGAAAAACAATCTACCAAAAGTATGTGGTTGCGCTTTGGTCTGCACTCACTAGTAGTGTTCACCAATCACTGTATATGAATCACAAATTCAAGTCCAGAATTCTCACCGCTGATCACCAATGTTGGATTTGGGGGTCTCTAGTTGGCATAGGTAAGTACCTGTGACAAATAGGGACTCTTGCGTCTAGTCAGGGTAAGGGGGTAAACTCCTAAAATAACTCCTGCTCACCCCCTTGGTAACTTGGCACAAGCGGACAAGCTTATCTCAGAGGCAGTGTGTAAAGCATTTGTGAACACATACAGTAACCCAGTGACAACACTACAGATGGACACCACACATGTTGTATATTAAAAGAAAGTATTCTTTATATAGACTTATCACAAGACCACAAACAACAAAAATCCATAATACTGTACTTAAAATGGTAGAATTAGCTTAGTTCCCTTTAGATCTTAAAATGCGACACTTTGAATTCAATGTACCTTTGGATGGGTAACGCTATACAGTGAAAGTGTTGCAGGGAAGGTGATGCGTTGGTTCCTTACCTGCAGGGACGGTGATTCATCGGTTTCTTACTGCTCTTCCGTGGCGATGAGCCTCGCAACGCCGTGATGCGATGAAGATCCGGTGCAATGAAAACAAAGATGGCGTCTTTTCCTTGATGTTATAAGATGCGTGCACGCCCAATGGCCGTACCGCGACTCAACGATTCTTCTGAGCAGCAACAGGCCCTGCGACACACTTCTACGGTGATGCGGGACGCTCCGGCGAGGTGATGAGACAACTGCAGCGGCGACACCCTTGTTCAGTGATGCGACAACAGCGGCTGCGGCGGCGGCACTCTTCTCCGGTGATGCAAGCCGCTTCTGAGATGCGATACAACAGCAACTGTGGCGTTATCCTTGTTCAGTGATGCGACGGCTGCGACGGCTGCGGCAGCGACACTCTTCTCCGGTGATGCGAGACGCTTCTGTGATGCGATGCGACAGCTACAGCGGCGACACCCTTGTTCAGTGATGCAGCGGCTACTGTGGCGACACACTTCTTCCTCGTGAGTCGCGCTTCCAGCTCCTTGCGACACGCAGTTCCTCAGAAAGCCCAACACAACTGTAGGCACTTCCAAAGAACTCTTGGGGAGCTGGTGGTTGAAGTCTGTTGTCCCTGAGACTTCAGCAGGAGGCAAGCTCCTTCTCGAATCCTTGGAGATCCTTCACAAGTTGATGAAAGTACACACAACGTCGCTCTCTCCTCTCTTTGGCAGTTAGACAACCACTGCAAGCCAATCCCCCAAGCAGCACTTCAGCTTAGGGATACACTCTCCTCAGTGTCTCTGGTTTCTCTCCTCATCAAAGGTTTCTTCTTGTTTCCCACAAGTCAAGTCAAGTCAAGTCAAGTCATAAAATTTGTATAGCGCACTACATACCCAGAGGGTTTCAAGGCGCTTTAGGAAGGGGAGGAGGATTATTTGTCAAATATCCACGTTTTAAGCTGCTTTCTGAACGCTAGGTGATTCTGGGTGAGGCGAAGGTAAGCGGGGAGTGAGTTCCATGTTTTGGCAGCCAGGTATGAAAAGGATCTGCCTCCCATGGTGGTCTTGTTGATGCGAGGAACAGTGGCGAAGGCTTGGTTGGAAGAGCGAAGTTGGCGGGAGGGGGTGTAGAAGGACAGTCGAGAGTTGAGGCAATCTGGTCCGATGTCGTAGAGTGATTTGTGTGCGTGGGTAAGCAGTCGGAAGGTGATCCTCTTATTGACGGGTAGCCAGTGGAGGTCTTTAAGGTGACCAGAGATGTGTTCGTTGCGTGGGATGTCTAATATGAGCCTGGCTGAGGCGTTTTGGATTCGTTGTAGTTTCTTCTGGAGTTTGGCGGTGGTACCTGCGTAGAGGATGTTTCCGTAGTCCAGTCGGCTCGTGACTAGAGCGTGGGTGACTGTTTTCCTAGTTTCGGAAGGGATCCAGCGAAATGTTTTTCTGAGCATGCGAAGAATGTTAAAGCAGGAAGAGGATACGGCGCTGACTTGTCTGTTCATTGAGAGTGAAGAATCCAGGATGATGCCAAGGTTCCGTGCGTGGTCTGTCGGGATGGGTGCTTTTCCGAGGGCTTCTGGCCACCAGGAGTCGTCCCATGCAGAGGGGGATGTACCTAAGATGAGCACTTCTGTTTTGTCTGAGTTCAGTTTCAGACGGCTTTGTTTCATCCATTCGGCGACTTCTTTCATTCCTTCGTGTAAGTTAGTTTTGGCGGTGCTGGGGTCCTTGGTGAGAGAAAGGATCAGTTGGGTGTCATCCGCGTAAGAGATGATGTTGAGGTTGTGTTGGCGGGCGATGGCCGCGAGGGGGCTCATGTATACGTTGAAGAGGGTGGGACTGAGTGAGGATCCTTGTGGTACGCCGCAGATGATTTCAGAGGCCTCGGACTTGAATGGTGGGAGGCGGACTCTCTGGGTTCTTCCGGTGAGGAACGAGGTGATCCATTCAAGTGCTTTTCCTTGTATTCCGATGTTTCTGAGGCGCTGTAGAAGGGTGCTGTGGCAGACTGTGTCGAAAGCTGCAGAGAGGTCGAGGAGGATGAGGGCGACTGTGTCTCCATTGTCCAGTAGAGTTCGAATGTCGTCTGTTGCTGCGATGAGGGCGGTCTCAGTGCTGTGTTTGGCTCGGAAGCCAGATTGTGAGGGGTCGAGTGATTTGTTGGCTTTGAGGAAGGCGGCGAGCTGGTTGTTGACGGCTTTCTCGATGACTTTGGCCGGGAATGGAAGAAGCGAGATGGGGCGGTAGTTTTTGAGTTCGGTGGGGTCTGCTGTTGGTTTTTTCAGAAGGGCGGTGAGTTCAGCGTGTTTCCAGTCTTCTGGGAAGGTAGCGGAGTTGAAGGAGCAGTTGATGACGTCTCGGAGGTACGGAGCAATGACGGAGTCTGCTTTGTTGAAGATGTGGTGAGGGCATGGGTCTCTGGGGGATCCAGAGTGGATGGAATTCATCAGGCGGATGGTGTCCTCAGTGGAGATTGGGTTCCAGGCGTTAAGGGTGTTTATGGGGGGAAGATGGTCAGCAGATGGTAGGGTGGGTTGGCTTCCGGGTTGGTTGTCAAAGCTGTTGTGGATGTCAGCAATCTTGTTGTGGAAAAAAGAGGCTAGGGAGTCGCAGAGGGTTTGAGAGGGGGTGATGTCGTTGGAGTTGGCCGATGGATTGGAAAATTCCTTGACGATTTTGAAAAGTTCCTTGCTGTTGTGGGCGTTGTGGTCAAGTCGATCCTTGAATGCTGTTTTCTTGGCTTTTCGGATCAGTTGGTGGTGAGTACGGGTGGCGCTTTTGAAGGCGTCCTTGTTGCTGGTGGATGGGTCTTTTTTCCAGGCCTTTTCAAGGGAGCGGCACAGTTTCTTGGACTTCTTGAGATCATCGTTGAACCATGAGGCCTTCTTGTTGCCAAGTTTGTGTTGACGTTTTTTCAGTGGTGCTAAGGTGTCGGCGGTGTTGGATAACCAAAGGGTGAGGTTGGAGGCGGCTTCGTTGGCGTTAGAAGAGAGGGCTGGGGAGGTTCGAAGGAGCGATGTGGAGATCTGATCCGTGGTGATTTTGTTCCAGTTTCTTTGTAGAGTTGGTTGGAGGTGGATGATGGGTTTCGGCTTGTTGTAGGTGAAGTGAACGCAGCTGTGGTCAGTCCAGAGGAGATCCGTAGTGTGGCTGAAGGTGACATGGTTGCTGGAGGCGAAGATGGGGTCGAGTGTGTGACCTGCGATGTGGGTGGGGGAAGTGACCAGTTGTTTAAGTCCGAGGTTGGCGAGGTTGTCTAAGAGGGTGGCGGTGTTGCGGTCGTTGATCTTTTCAAGGTGGAAGTTGAGGTCTCCCAGTAGGATGTAGTCTTTGGAGGGAAGCGCGTGTGGGGTGATGAAGTCCGTGATGTCTTCACTGAATTTTGCGCGGGGTCCTGGTGGTCTGTAGAGGAGGGTGCCTCTGAGAGTTGTCTTGGGGTCGATGTGGATCTGGAAGTGAAGGTGTTCGGAGTTAGCGAGGTTGGCGTCGGAGCTGGTAGAGATGCGGATGGATTTCTTATGGACGATAGCGATTCCTCCTCCTGTGTGGATCTAAAGTTCTGGGGTCCGGTTCCCCTCTTTTATACACAGTTTCACTTTGTTCTCTGAAGGCAGAGAGGCCTTTGCCTAGTCCAAACCAGTTCTGGTCAGTCCTGGAGCACTCTTTTTACATGGCTCCTTCTTTCCTTTCACGGTGCAGGGCAGAGACATCAGATGCACCACAGGAGGTGGAGCCAGCATTGTGGAGGGAAGGCACAGCCCTGTTCAGGTCTCAGGTGCAACTCCTCCCACCCATCTACATGCAGATCTCTCTATTCATCCCTGTGCTGACTCACCCTATGTCCTCGAATCCCCCGGCCCCTGTCACTCAAACTTCAGACAAGGAATACACAACCTAGCAGAGGCAGGCTTGGATGGTTAGACAAGAAAATACCTACTTTCTAAAAGTGGTATTTTCAAACACAGAATGTTAAAACCAACTTCACTAAAAGATGTATTTTATCATTCTGAGTTATAACTATACTATACTAAACTCGAATTTCTGCCTTGTTCCCTGAGTCAGTTAGGATTATAAGATGTAATAATCAAACTGCCCATTCAGGCCTATGAGGAACAGCTAGTCTTGCAATAGAGAAAAACAAAAATGGCTGTAATTCACAATTAAGACATGCCACACACACCAGGGTTTGTCCTACCTTATACTTACAATGCACCCTGCCCTTGGGTCTACCATAGGCGTGTCTGATATGAAGAAAATGGAAGGATTAGGGACTGGCAAGTGGGTGCATTTGCCCAGTCAACATGGCAGTACCAGACTGCACCCAGGGTCTGCAATTGCAGACCTGAGACACATTTTACAAGGCTGCTTCTGTGGGTGGCACAACCAGTGCTGCAAGCCCACCAGCAGCATTGGATTTACAAGCCCTGGACACACTCAGTGCACTGTACTAGGGTCTGACAAGTAAACCAAATCAGCAAATCATGGAGTCACTAATCCATACAACAATTTACCATCGGGAGAGCATATGCACTTTAGCACAGAGTCATAAAACCAACAAAAGCAGGTCAGACAAAATACAGGAGGAAGGCAAAAAGTTACGGGATGACCCTGCAAAAAGAGCCAAGTACAACAGTCCTCATTAGTGAATTAGCTAAAAGTGGAGCATGGTTTTAAATTGGGGCAATTTTGAACTTGTAAAGACACTCTTTAGACGTGTTTGCTAGACATTAAGGACTGCCTAAATTTGAACTTGCTGCTGGTAATGTTTGTTTTGATACCAGGAAAAACAACAGTAAAGACTGGCCCACCAGACCATAAAACAAGCCCATAAACAGCCAAAACAAACTGGACCGCGCACACTGACTTTTCAGACCAGTCCATCAGGCTCAGTCAGACCCTGGAAACTGTTAATCTTATTTGCAGGTATTGCATTGGCCCTAAGAGTATACATTTCTCTCATACATAGGTTTGCCTTCCTGTTGCAAAATGAAAGATATTAACATGCTGATACTATTTTGGGACAGAAGTAGCTTTTTATATAAGCTGCTCTGGTATCAAATGTAACAGTGTATATTCGTTCTACTATATGGCATATTCTTACTGAGCTTGCCAATTCTGCCAGTTTTGTACTATAAAATGTTGAACATTAAATAAAAATATTTAAATGTATAGCATAATATTGAGCAAGAGGCTCAAACATGTGCAGGCAGAAGAAACAGGCGGTGGCTGTTGCTGCAAGGGTGGAGCCCTCAGCATAATGAAGAAACTGCCTGTCAGTAAATGAATGTTTATGTTGATGCCTGGCAATGTTCTTTCTTCAGGATCTCTTACTCATTTTGCTTGCCCGAGCCTGCCTTTCTCTTCTGAGAATTGTGATGATGCCATAGTTGTCGTTTGGCAGGCAAACAAGTACATCTAATAGCATAAAATGTGTGTTTAATGTGCCTGCTGAATGAAGACCTTTCATAGTGTAGAATTCTGAACAGAACCTCTAGACAAATATTCAGGACTAATTGCCTGATTTATGGATGGAGTAATGCCCCTCAGGATACGCAGATGACATTACCTCTGCCAACCCAATGGTACTCTGTCCACCAAATTTAGAGATGACTGCCGGCCAGCTGTCATCTCTTTGTATAGAAAGGAACTGTGGTTCCTTTCACTGTACAAAAAATTAAGTGGACAAATGCCATCATGTTTGACATGATTTTGTGGTTTAGAACAACCTTCCAAAGAAGGATTATGTTTCAGAAAAAGAAGAAAAACTCTCCCCACATCCTGGGATTTTCTTCCAGGGCCCAGGAGTCATTGTTGTTTTTTGTCCTGGCAGTCCCAGCCAAGTTTTTCCTAGAGGTGACAGACAGAGAAAAAATACATTACCTCCTCCACTCTAAATAGGGTGGGCAGTGTAATGCCCTTCTTCAACTTCCCCTATTCTTTCAGGATGTCGGAGGAAGGATTTCATCAACAGAAGCAACAGGGGCTCCGTCAACAGAAAAAGGTCTGCCCATTTCTAAATGTATCCTTCCTGTGCTATTTGGAAAGTAAAAAGATAGATATTCGAGAATATACATCTCTCTTTCCTTCTAAATCTTTTTCTGATCAAAGAGAACATAAGAGTGTGTCTTAAAGACCAACTTGTTGTGCATGGTAAACTTTGAAACAGGTGCGGGGAGGGTCCTGGGCCTTACAAAGGGGATCTCACAATCAAGTCCTCCAAGATGGCCCCTATAGATTCAATGAACCTTTGTGGCTAACATGAAGCATAGAAAGGGAGAGCAAATCAAAAATATAATTTAACATGTGAATTCTGTGCAACTCCACAATGAGGACCAGGAATCAATGAATATGAACAAAGGGTTTTATTTGGATTATCTATTAATCCAGTCATTATGTAAGCCATATGCAGATTCAATAGGGACATTAGTACAATAGGCAAAATGAAATATCTCAGTTGGTTGAGATGCAATAAAATAAAATACAGAATAGTGACAGCCACAAGAATATACTAGCAAATAAAAGTAAAAAGGTGTTCCATGAAGAAACGGAGAGAAAGGCAGTTTCTGTCCTCTACACCTAAATGAATGAAGCTTCATCTATCAAGGGTCTCTAATTCATGAGCAATAGAATATGTAGGTATCGTATCCGCATGATCAGACTTCTGTAGAAGTCCAAAAGAAAAGGAAATATGAATTGAGCATAAAGCTTTAAACTTGCATGAATAGGGCAAGCAGAAAGGTCTGTACCTCTCAGAGTCTGAGAGGGATCTCTTCTAAAGCCTAACTCCAACATAACTAACTCAAAACTGTGAGAACACCAATATAGAGAAGCATGAAATTCAAATGTGTGTTATCTTGGTCCACACTGCTAGCATCCAATCATAACGCTGTTCATGTGCTTCTGCCATAATACCCTGAATTCCCAATGCATCAGACTAAGGCTGCTTTTCTCAGCCTTGAACGTCTTGCCATTCTGGTACACAGCGAACAGAAAGCGTCTTTGGATCATTGTTCCTCCGTGTTCACAGCCAGGCCTTTCTAAGGCCTGTCTATCAGCCATCTAATACAAAAGATAAACTTTTCACTATCTAACCAAAATCATGATAATGAACCTGCAAGGGAAAAAGGGAAAACATTCCGGCCAAGCAAAAATCATTTCAACTGAGGCCTGTAGTCAGGCTAACTTAAATGAGCATTTAATGTGTACTTGGAATACACGCACATGTGTAACGGTGAATGAACTGCAACACTTGAGCAAAAGAATACTTATTTTCATATGCGATATCATTTGAAGGGTAAATGCAAAACGTAACAAAAAATGCATGATTCTTGTTTAAACTTAACATTCATGTACACACGTATATAAATCTCTAGGTTCTATGGTGAATACATTGCAGTAATGTGTTTAAAGGTTTCACTCATGTTAATAAATTTAAGGCACACAATAAATGTAATGTCAGATGCATGTATATAATTGCATTTCTGTGTCATGTAACGGTGGAATCTAAATTACACTGCTTCACAGGTGGGAATCTATCTAAATAACATGCATGTTCCGTAAAATAAGTGAGCTAGTCTGTTAGACTCAGGGAATTTGGTGTGGGTCCATCTTCAAGGAAATAATAAAACAAATCGTTCATATGCCATGCATCCCAGCATGAAATTCCATCCGTATTGCACAAAAAACAACAGGTTTATGGCAGGTTCTAATAAAATACTCCTTGGGTGCTTAATATTTTTATTAAAAATGGCTCTCCCCTGTTGTCTTTGGGCATTGCCTCACCTCTTATCCCCATTACTCACAGGGCCTCTTGTTGTGCATTGCTGCCTCATAGAGTCAGTACCACAGAGTTCCAGGCCTCTTAGTGAAGATAAGAGCAAACTGCTCAAACCACACTGCCCGTGCATGGTCATCCCAGCCAATTTGTGTACTAAGAGTAGTGATTCAGGGCAGAATCAAGATGGTGGCTTGAGTCGAAGCAACTCTCACCCCTCCATCCTCTTATACACTAAAAGCAATTAATTCCCCGCTGACAACTAAGGAAGCCTGAGGTACTATTCCCCAAGGAAAATGTGCTAGAAGGAGAAGTGTCAGAGCCAGGTTGTGGTCTCCAGTGGCGACATTACAGCAGATACATATTGTAGCCTAGAGATTCAGGTCCAGACTACTGACAATTTGCATCGTGGTTGAGGTACTTTTGTGGCGCAGCCACGACTCTATATACAAGTAGATATTCACAAAGCTACTTAAGGGATAATTTGCACAGCCTTGTTTGGATTTGAAAAAAAGAAATGTAATTTCCAGCTGCTGCAAAGGCATTGCATTACATTCAGGCTTTCCAAGATTTACAACGTTTGTAAACCTGGGATTGCTTGAAATCGCTACTCCTTACAGAGGATTGAGTAACGAGGATAAACATAATTTTTACTCCTTGTGATTTCCTCTTTCTATGTGTGCTGCATTTTTGTAGCACAGGTAGAAAGGGGAAAATGCCTAGAGGGATTGTTATTGTGCAGGAAGGTATCCCTTCAGCCACAAAAACAGTTCTCTTTGTAACGCAAGTGCCTGAATTTGTGGTAGGATATCTTAAGTTCGCCAGCACAATGAGAGAGCAAACGTGTGCCATATCGTAGTAGATATGGTATATTTTTACTCTCTCCTTTTCACGCTATGCACCAAGTTGCCTTGCTGCACTGTGTTGCGTGAAAGGTTAGAAAATCTGGCCCACAATGTCCCAAGGAAAAGGTGGCCACATCCAAGATAAAGAAGATGAAGAAAAATGGTCAGCTTTATTAACAAGTCACACACGCATCAAGACAACTTGCTGTGCTGCATTGTGTGACAGGGAGAGGACAACAGTGTGCCATATCTACTAAGATATAATACATTACTTCCCACTTTTTGTGCTGGTACACTGAGTGTAACCTAGCACCAATGAAGGCACCCTTGTACTATAATGCATGGGTACCTGTGTTACTACCAGGATTGTTTTTCTGCAAGAAGGAACACCTTCTTGCACAAAAACAATTTTACAAGGCCTTTTCCTCTTTCTATGTGAGTTGCAGAATGAATTTTAGGGGCATTCTAGCTCTGGACGGAGCAGCCCATGAAGTGACCTAAAAACAAGAAAAAAGCAGCAAGACCACCTCCCCCCAATCGATCACAGAGGGAAAAAAATCACCTTGCCTGAAGATAGCAAGGAAAACGAGGTAACTCAACTCCTTTCTATTCTCAAGAAAACCAGAGAACAATACGACCTATCAAAGAAGAATGAGGAGAACAAGTCAGGTGGAAGGCGATGACAAATCTTAATTGAAAAGAGCAGTATCAGCACTAAGATGTAGGGAAATCAATACACTTATCAGCTCTACGTGCTTCAGTGCAAAATTGAAGAGGGGAGTGGAACTCCATCACCTGGAGACAGAGCACTGCTAGACAGACATTACTGTGAAATGAAAATTCATAGGACCCTTTATACTAAGGATATTCTGTAATAAAGCAATTAATTCCACATATAAAAGGTCTAAGTGTCCAGGATAAACAACAAGAAAGACTTTGAGGCAGGAATTATGCTTCTTTAGTGGACCAGCAAAGAAAAGGGGGTGGCCATACTTATGAGGCAATATTGTAAAATTGAGATAGTTCGAGTTAAATCTGTTACTCAGGGCAGATGGCTGATGATAGAACTCAAAGAAGGGACACATTCTGTGTTACTCATTATGCTCCGAACACGAGCAAAAGCACCTTTAAGAAAAAGTAACAGAAGTCCTTGGATGGGGGGCATATTTATAGTTTGGAGACCTAAATGCACCAATGAATGGAACATTAGATAGATCCCTTCGTAGAGTTATACATGTGGTGGCTGAGTTATGTTGGTGCACACAGGACAGTGTTTTATGATTAGCCCCAGTCCTTTTTGTGTTTTAATGTTTTTTTTAAGTTTCCAAAACTTTTATTGAAGAAAAAAAGAGGTTGTGGTACATAGTTTTCACATCTGCCCCCGCAGAGGCGCATCAGGAGCAATTTCAGCATATAATGACAGAAAATGTCAGGTTTATCAAATACACATATCCGAACAATACCCCCCTCCCCCAGATGCAGTGAACAGTGCTGGACATAAACCGTGCTAATACCCAAATATCATGTGAGAATTGGTTGCATTTCAATACCATCGGCATCTTATCCGATCGAGCCATCATGGCATAGGGGTGATGTACGTGTCAGATCCTCTGTAATGAACAAAAAGGAGGGGAAGTTGCCATCTCACCGTCCCCTGATCAGTGTCCCCCCCTTGCCACCTTAGTAACTCCTCGCTGGAAGTGTTCAGCCGTTGTCCCCAGATGAAGGGGCTTCCACTATCAGTGTAACCTCCTCCCCACCTTGTGCATCATTCTGACTTGTATCATGAGCAAGCAGATATGATACTAAGGGCCTCCAGATGTCTTTAGGGCATGATTTTAATGGTAACTGTTCTGCATAGCTGTGCAAGTGTTCTTGCCAGGTGGACAAATCTGTAAGTCAATCTTTGAATTTCGGTGCCCTGCCTCGTCCCCATTGGCAGGCCACCTGCCGTTTAGCGAGGAGTCCCATTGTAAGATACGTATTATGCACCGTCTGTACATGGCATATGAGCCCCAGAAGGTCCACCAGAGGCTGCGGCTCAATCCTCACACTCAGCATCTCAGACATGCCATCAAAGACCTCCTCCCAGTATTCCTCCACCTTAGGGCACATCCACGCTAAGTGCATGAAATCAGACCCCTCTCCGCCACATCTATTACATCTGTCATGTTCTCTCAGTTGAAAGCGGTTAAGCCTAACCGGCGTATGGTACATGCGATGCAGGAACTTGTAATGGATTAACCGCAAGCGACTGCTGCCAGTAATCGCCTCTGTTTGCATACAGCTTCGTTCCCACTGATCGTCAGTCAGCGTAACTCCTAAATCCTTGTCCCATTCCGCCCTCGCCCGTCAGGGCATGTGCAAAGTGTGCACCTGCATAGGGCCGCCAAACCCCAGGGGCCGCCACGACGACGACGAGGATCGGATGCATTGTCTCGCATTTTAATTCCATTGTGAGACTGCTGTAGTAAGGCCATGCCATGCCAGGCTGCCAGCGCTCGTGCTTGTGACCTGCGCAGGCTCTGCTGATCATGAAACTTGCCGGCTGGGGCGCTTCCACCAGCACAGGCTTAGTAACTATTGTGCAGCTGCACTGCTGCGTCGCGACAATGTATCTTAATAGCCTTTAACTCGCAGCGCCGCGGCTGGATCTCTCATATCTAGAGAAAGGGAGGGGCTTACTGGCTGTTGCACGGCTGGCGCCGCCAGCAGGAGAGGCGGGAGACGTGACCTCACATACTAGTTCTGGGAGGAAGTGAGGTCGGGGATTCAGGAAGCGCGCGCTGGCAGGCAATCTAACTCTGTGCCCTGTCCGTGTCCCGGCATCTCCATAAACATACTGGCGATGGCAGCTCTGTTCCTTGCATACCGCATGCATTCTTCTAAAATAATCTTATCCAGCATGCAACGTGAACGAAGGCTTGGAGCCATCCGAGGTGCTGGTGTCCGAGATAACCAGTGTCAAAGCATAAGCACACACCGCAGTGCAAGGAGAGTTACCGAGCCAGGCCCAGAATAGTGGCAAAGCCGACGCTTGCTGGAGTAGTTGCCACAGCCACACGGAGGCTGCAAAACCAAGTAAGTTAGTGACTAATTTAACATTTACCTAACCATAGCACCAGCGCGCAGCTTTCATAACGCCAGTAGCTCACAGCACGGTCCCTTGTGGAGACAGCTAAGAGTACAGCTTAGACTGTCTGTTAGACTTGTGAGACACCCGGCATGTAGGGGTATAAAAAGTGGAAGTGCTGAGATTCACAGAACAACACAGGCCGGTTTAAACTAGCAGCACTGGGCGCGAAACAGGGTAAGACGTCCAGATGCATGTTGGGAGGGAGGGCGAGGGGTGAGAGAAAAGTAGACCAAAAATTGTTTGTGTGTGTAAAAGGCCGCTTTATTAGGAAACAGGTGCACATTACAAATACCAACCTTGGCAAAACGCCTTACAAAACTAAACCTCGCTAAATAAATAAATAACTAACCACTCAGGCCCCCAACCCCCACCCCTAACATATTTGGGCCCTCCCCACAATACATCAATAAACATTATAACATCATTATAACATCATTATACATTACGTCATCAAAAAAACATTACGTCATCAATAAACATTTCGTCATAGATAAAACATACGTCATCATTAAAACTTTATTCGTCAAACCACAACTGAAATAACATTGGTCATGTCTTCCGTAATCATCGACCCTGCCTGACCCTGCACTCCTGCAGATACCCCCTTTACAAACTGAACGGTCAAACCATGACCAACATACCCCGGCCCCAGTCAAAGAAATACTCTATCGAAAATTAAACCAACAATCTGCCTAAAACCGTACTGATACACAAAAACCCCGCACAGCACCTGCTCCTAGCGACAAACACAAGTACAAGAAAAACTCCTGCACACCGGAAACCCAGAAAAACAGCCTTTTGAAAAAGAAAAATGAACAGAAGACCCCAAAAAGGGGCAAAAACGAGGGAGCGAGGGGAAAGAAAAACCATGTAAAAAATGGGAGGGAGGGTGGGACAAAAAAGCTAAAGCACCTAGCCACCAGGTCACCAAACCTAAAATGGTGGCGGTTAGCGGGAAAGAGGGAATTTATACTTGGGCTGGCTGGTCCTACTAGACCAGCCCAAAAACTAGAACATTCTGGTAACTTCTGGAAATAACCCCTCGCAGCCCTCCCAAACCGCCCGGGGGAGGAGACCTCCCGTCGGTCGGCTCCCTCCCCCAAGCCCCCCTTGGGAGGGAGGGCGAGGGGTGAGAGAAAAGTAGACCAAAAATTGTTTGTGTGTGTAAAAGGCCGCTTTATTAGGAAACAGGTGCACATTACAAATACCAACCTTGGCAAAACGCCTTACAAAACGAAACCTCGCTAAATAAATAAATAACTAACCACTCGGCCCCCAACCCCCACCCCTAACATATTTGGGCCCTCCCCACAATACATCAATAAACATTATAACATCATTATAACATCATTATACATTACGTCATCAACAAAACATTACGTCATCAATAAACATTTCGTCATAGATAAAACATACGTCATCATTAAAACTTTATTCGTCAAACCACAACTGAAATAACATTGGTCATGTCTTCCGTAATCATCGACCCTGCCTGACTCTGCACTCCTGCAGATACCCCCTTTACAAACTGAACGGTCAAACCATGACCAACATACCCCGGCCCCGTTCAAAGAAATACTCTATCGAAAATTCAACCAACAATCTGCCTAAAACCGTACTGATACACAAAAACCCCGCCACCCAGAAAGGTAGGCAGGTGGGGGGGGGGGGAACACACAACGCCTCCCTTTCTGCCCCCCAACACGCGAAGCGAACAGAACAGATAGGGGGATCAACGCTGCATAGCCAATGCCCGTGCTAACACCACACGAAGCTCCAATAGATAAAGATCCATACCCACCCGTGACAAATGGACTCCATCATCCCGAAAAAACTCAACTGACTCAAATTTAATGTCCCTGTGCGAGATCCTGCTGAAACCAAGTCCCCTGCAGCAACGAGACACCTCTGAATTCACCTTCTTCCTGGCCCGATCAACAGCCCTGGGGTTCACCGCCCCTCTCCATGTCCTACGCGGTATCAACTCCGTCCAGAACACATGACACCCAGACCAAAGCTCCTTGATGAGGCCTAAATCCCGTTTCATAGCACGCAATAAAACAACTCCTTTCGTGGCACAAAGATCATTTTCTCCCAAATGAATAACCAAAATATCCGGGCATAAACCGCCCACCATGTTATTGTTCAAACAAGGGATTAACTCTCTCCAGAGCATCCCACCTTTACCCTTCCATACAACGTTAAACATTCGATCATTAAAACCAAGTTGTTCTCCAAAGTAGCTTTGTGCCGCCTGGACTCTGGCCCACTTTACGAAGGAATGCCCCACTATCCAGACCGTTACCACTGGGGAGCGAGGTCCAGCAACGGATCCTGAAAAAGAAAAGACAATTAGAAAACATGACTAAGAGGAGGACGCCTGCGCTTCCTCTGCCGAGCTCCTCACATAACGCTGGAAGCAATTAGAAGACCAACGCCCCAACCGCATAATATCCCTCTCAGTCCAACCTCTGTGAAAGGCCTCAGTGGCTGCACCTATTCGGAAAGAATGGGTCCCATATAGATTGCTATCGAGACCAATGTGTTGTAGAGCTTTGCGTAAAACCATCCTTAACTGATAAGTTGTGACAGGGGTGCCATTAATATGTTGGAAGACAAGAGCCTCATCACCACCCCCACATAATGAACGCCAGCGCCGCGCCAGCAATAAAGGGCAAGTGAGCCTTGGAGCACGCGCCTGTAACCACACACCTTTTCCCTTACCCGTCTGATCAGTTTTAGAGCTGGACAACCAGACATGAACACCCTCATCATAACAAAAAAAGTCCTTCCAATGTAAACCACCCTTATGTTTGGACCCCAACAACTCCGAGACCCTAAAGGCTCCAAAAAACATAAACGCCATAAGCATTGAGAAGACACATGCCTCAAAGTCATCCGAACATGCCATAGGCAGGACTGTGATTAATCTGGCAAGCACTTGCCAAGAGAGGGGAGCCCTGGATCTACCAACATGCCCTGCTCCCTGGCCCAGCCCTCAAGCATCCTCCTGCCTATCTCACCCGCTGACGGGGGGTAACCCCACAACAACTTTCCCATAAAAGCAATACCCGCTAGCTTCCCAGCGATAGTTACTTTGGTGAGGCCCTTATCCATAAGGTCCAGTATAAAATTGACCACATCGTCCGACCGCCGAGACAGATCCTCCCTTCTGACAGCACCAGATTCCAGGAATTCCCTCCAAGCCAAGGAATAAGTAGAACGCGTAGACACAGACAAAGAACCTACCACCAATTGTACGACCCAACCTCGCCTACGCGCCACAGATGAGTCGGCATCGGAGTTGGGGATCTGTCTGCGTCCCTCGCCAGTCCACGGAATCTCCCCCACTGTGAACGAGACAGAGCATCCGCAATGTCATTGTCCACGCCAGGAATGTGTAAGGCACGAAAATGAATGTCGTGTTTCAAACAACCCAGAACGAAAACTCTCATAAGTTTTAACACCTGTTCGTCTCTGGCAGACTGTCGGTTCACCACTTCTACAACAGCCATGTTATCCACACGAAACAGCACCTTCTTGTGTGCCAATTCCTCCCCCCACAGTGTCAAGGCCACCAATAGAGGGAACAATTCCAAGAAAGTGATGCTGCGACCACCATTCAACCATTCATCCGGCCAACGTTCCGCACACCATTTACCATTCCAGTAGAGCCCAAAACCATCACTGCCAGCCGCATCAGAAAACATCTGTACGTCCCACTGAAAATCAACGTCTCTGACCAAGGGAACACCATTGAAAGAAGTCAGGAAAAACTTCCACATTCTCAAGTCCTCTTTAACACCAGCAGACAAACGCACACGATGGTGGGGCAAGTGATGTCCTGCTAAGGCCCTGCCCAGTCTTCTACAAAAGGTCCTGCCCGCTCTCACAACTCTGCAAGCTAAATTCAAATGACCCAAAAGCACTTGAATCTCTTTCACCAACACTTTCCTCTTAGACAACATTGACTCCAGCAGTTGCACCATGTTGACCCTTTTGTCCTCGGGCAGGCGAGCCGACATAAGTACAGAATCAATTTCAATACCCAAGAAGGAAAGGACCGTAGTAGGGCCCACTGTCTTTTCCGGAGCTAAAGGAACTCCCAGATCCTCCATGAGCCCATGGAATGTGTCCAGAGCGGTCTGGCACTCCGCGGAGCCCGGGGATCCGACAAAGAAAAAGTCGTCAAGGTAATGTGTCACCAGGGAATGACCGGACTGATGGGAAAAGTACCATTGCAGGAAAATGCTAAAACACTCAAACAGAGCACATGATATTGAACAGCCCATCGGTAGAGCCTTGTCCACGTACCAATTACCTGCGAATTGTATACCCAGAAGGCACCAATCGTCCGGGTGGACAGGCAAAAGCCTGAAAGCAGATTTGATGTCACACTTGGCCATCTCAGCGGCTGCGCTCGCGGTCACAACAAGTGACATGGCCACGTCAACCGAAGAGTAGGAGACCGACACCGCCTCCGGGTCAATAAAGTCATTAACAGATGACCCCTCAGGCCACGATAAGTGTTGAATGAGTCTAAACTGTCCCGACTCCTTCTTCGGGACAACACCAACCGGTGAAACAATCAAATTAAGTAACGGCCAATCTTGGAACGGGCCAGCCATCCTTCCCTCCTGAACCTCTTTAGTAAGTTTGTCTTGGACAACTGCGGCGTGTTCCGACGCCGATTTTAAATTGGCAGACCACCTCCGTTCCCGAGATCCTAAGTAACCCAGTCGGAAACCAAACTGAAAACCTTCCAATAATTTTAGTTTTGCAGACTCATCCTCGTAACCTTGTAAGGCAATACCCTACCTGTCCAATTTAACTGGTGTACGAGCCTTTGGCCCCAGAACCCTTAGCACCTCTGGATCCCCGACCCCCTGAAAACTGTGAGGACGTATTGGAATTTCCTGAACCCGACTGTTTACCCTGCTGGCTTCCCAATGGCTGGTTGTCCCAGCATTTGGATAACGGGTGTTTCCTTCCGCAACCTGAGCATTCATGCCTGAATTTACAGTACTCTCTTGTGCAGGAGCCCCTATTAAATTCCCAACAGAAACCAGATCCCGATGACATGGTTGTAGTGGCCCCCACCCCTCCCCGGGTGGGCTTCCCCTGAAAGGGCCGGTAAACTAGCGGTAAACCACTGGCCGTAAAGACGGTCTTCCCCCCAGCTGCTGACCCCATTGTGTGCTGCCATAAATCCATATCGAGCTCACCCCATTTCGCCTCAGGGTCCCAAGCCATCCTGGCCCTAAATTCCTCGTCATATTGAGACCAGGCAAAGCCACCCCCGGTGATCTGAGCTTTACGAATCACGTCCATGTATTTAAAAAGGGAAACGCTGCGCTCAGGGAACTTTTCGCAATATACACTAGCATAAATCAAAAACGCAGCTGTCCAGTTCTCGATATTCAAAGGCACTTTAGGGCGTTTAGCCAGCTCAAATTCCTCCTCTTTAGAGCCCTCCTTAGACCGGACTTCCCGGTGTAGAAGCTTAAGGAGCTCCACATACTCACCGTTCCAAATTCTTTCTTTGGTACTTAGCATTAGATGAGCACCCAAAGGTTTTGTAACCCCCATGTATGGCAATTTTTTGATTTTCAACTCCTTACTGGCCACTGGCTCTTTAACATTGCTGGAAGCACCAGCCATAACACCACTGTCCACTTTGTCTGTAACTTTGCTGGAAGCACCAGCCATAACACCACTGTCCACTTTGTCTGTAGCTTTGCTGGAAGCACCAGCCATAACACCACTGTCCCCTTTATCTGTAACTTTGCTGGAAGTACCAGCCATACCACTGTCCCCTTTATCCGTTACAAACATCACTTCTTCAGTGCCCACTGCAGTGTCTTTTACATAACGACCTTTGACCAGACGGCCATCACCAATGACCACATCAGTGTCACCACCGGTACCCACAGACACCATAACAGGTTTGGCCTGTGGGGCCGTTTGCTCACCTGGCAACAGAGAGACAGCTCTCGATGGCTCCGCCCGTGGCGCCGAGGACAATGCATCCGGTCTGCGAGGCGCCCTACCCGATGGGCCGTGCTCTCTTCTCCCTTGCAGTTGCCTCTGGACCACTGGAGCCTGTAAAACACTATGAGAAGCATGAGAGGGCACCCCCCCCCCTCAAGATCCCGCAATTCACCTTCCTCAGGACTCTCTTCATCGTAGTCCAATACCACCGAATCCACACTGGTATGCATCAAGTCACCACGGGTCTTACCCAACCTGGTATCAACAACTGTACATTTAAAAGATTTTGGAACTCCAGGGGGGGGAGCAGACTGTACGTGCCTGTACCTCCCTGCGCGTTGACTCTGTTGCTCCCTAGCCGCCGGCAAGGCCTGCCACCTATACCTGCTACTCGTTGGGGCCAGCGGGGTCACGCCAGACCCTCGTGTGCTGGCCGCGTCGGGCTCCCTCGGTGGAACAGAGAGGGCCGCGCTAGGCACTCTCCTCACTTCCCCTTGGCGAAAAGGGACTGGACCGCGCCCTGCCAAGTCTGGAACTCCGCGCCTAACCTCTTCCTGCAAAGAAAAAGTTTGGACTGGTGTGCTAGGGTTCCTACCATCCACAAACCAACCAGACACATTCCCCCTCCAGTTAGAATCATCAGCCATTCTCCGACCCCTCTCTAAAGAACGGCCACGTGCTTCAGACCTCAAAGGTACCTCCCAAACCGGAGAACCACCTACAACCTCCTCGTCTCCACTGTGATCCAAATTATCAGGTGCCATTGCCGAAGAAGAAGAATGCCTATAGGCTCTTGAGGCTGACTCTTGGCCTGCTAACTCCTTCTGAAAACTACGCTGCGCAAGGCCCGCTGCGCCAAAATGTTCCCATCCAGGAGAACCACACATAAAATAAGGACCCCCAGAGGCCCCAGATAAGTGAGGAGCTGTACTCCTGGGCCCTTGTATAGGCCCGCCACTCACCTGGCCAAAACCCCTATCCGGACCCAACAAAGTGCCCTGAAAGTTTACCCCCGCCGCACTCAAGACCCCAGGAGCCTGAAACCTTCCCAGACCCATTCCTGAAGTACCAAACGCCGCAGAACCGAAACCAAAAACTGGCTGACGATTCTGTAAACCCGATTGAAAAGACCCACCACTCATAAGATGAACACCCCCACCTTCCGCCCTAAAACCCTCCACATGCTCCAAACCAGAAATCGCACCACCAAACGAACCACTCTCGCCCATTTGGGCCCATTCGCCCTCACCTCTAGAGCCGCCACCCACAGAAACTACTTCACCAGCCGACGAGCCCGGCGTCGAAAACAATAACGGGCTCCCCACATTACCCCCAAATTCGCCCACCCCCGCATCAGCCTCTTGCGCAACGACCTGCAAACCAGTAGACAAACCAGCCCGAGGCCCACCTGCATTCCCATCATGCCCCTCCCCCGCAAGAGCATCGTGAGGAATCCGTCCTAAAGGGGTTAACAACATCCTTTGACCAGCCTCAGGGACAAACTGAGTCTCATTAACGACTAACATGGCGTCTTGGGGCCCGTGCTCAACCCGTTCCCGCTCCGAGTCCTGCAAAACAAATTGAACCGAACCCCTACGCCCCCCGCGCACAGAGGCACCATCCGAAGACTGCCCCCGCCGCTCAAACAACGGGTCCGAAGCAGAGCGTTTCTTGCTTCCTCCCCGGCCACACTTGCCCCCTTTCTTCGACCCCTGCCCCCGCCCTGCCATAACCGGAAACTCCCCCGCTCCAGAAACAACTCCCAACTGAAGCGCCGGGGCTTGGGAAGGCACACTCCCCCCCCACACTCAACACCCCTTGAGCCTCCGGAGCCTCAGAAGTACCGGGCTCCCCCCGAACCATCCTTTGTGGGGCCGGCTTCCTAGACCGGGAGCGGCCCCTCTCGCTTACCTGACTTGGACGTCTCCTCTTCGGCGACGAACATGCCATCACCGCAGCCACCACACCGGCAGAGGCCTGGCGTTGCGGCCTAGCCTGCCCACCTCCTGCGAGCAAATCCAAACGACCGGCATCCGCCAACAGGCGCATCGCCTCAAGAACTCGTGCGTCTTCCATTACTAAGCTCTAAGTACAATCGCAATTGGCAAAGAATGAAAAAGAGTCGCACAAACACACAAGACACCCTCTCACAAAAAAGCTAAAGCACCTAGCCACCAGGTCACCAAACCTAAAATGGTGGCGGTTAGCGGGAAAGAGGGAATTTATACTTGGGCTGGCTGTTCCTACTAGACCAGCCCAAAAACTAGAACATTCTGGCAACTTCTGGAAATAACCCCTCGCAGCCCTCCCAAACCGCCCGGGGGAGGAGACCTCCCGTCGGTCGGCTCCCTCCCCCAAGCCCCCCTTGTGACCTGGCCTTCTTGACATTAAAAGTGAGCGATAGATGTAAGAAGACGCCGCGTGCGTCCTTTCTCCTGGTGAGGTAGTAAGGCCGTCGGACCCTGCTCCTCTCACATGTTTGTCATTCTCGCCTGGACTGCTGCAGTGTCAGGCAAGGATTGGAACCATGGGAAAGGTAAAAATGTCTGGTTACCTGGTGTGACCCCAAATAGTGAATAACTTTTATCGGCTGAACTTAGTATAATCACGGGTTGTTGTGAGCAAAAAATGTGATTAAAAAAATAATTTGCAAAATAAATTCAGTAGTTGGCCTTTCCGGGAGAAAAAGCAAACCGACTTTTTCACTTTGCAATGTATTACAAAGACCATGGCTAAAATGTGTTTTCCTGTGTAAAGTCGTCTTGCAACCTATGAGGTAGTAACCAGTGTGATCCTCGGATCAACTTCCGTTCCGTTTTCCTCCCGCCTGACATTATAGCTGTCTTTATAGGAACTACATCAAAACACAATTTCATGAACAGCTGCTTAAACCAGCTGTAACTCTTTGATATCTAGTTTTCACGCCAGATCTTTTATCTGTGTTTGCCCAGGCTGGTATACAAACAAAGTAATCACAGACAACCATGCCTTTCGCTGGTACAATTTAGTGCAAGTTGCTTCATCCATAAATATATTTAAATCAACAATAACTGTTATATAAATGTGACCCTACATACCCAGTGTTATTTGGGGCTCAGAGGACCAGGCCCCGTGAATGAATTCACTTAAATTGCCATAGTCAGACGCTTGTGCCATTTTTATCAAGCATGTTCTTCTCATTCAAGTGCTTTTCTCAGAATTTTCTTTTTGTAAATTAGTGCTACATTTTTCCGTAAAATACATGAAGGGCGGGAACTATGATAACAAAGGATCATTGCGTTGTAAAAGGATGTTGGGCACGGGCGTAGCTTCAGCTGATGCAGTAGTGAACTGGGACTGAGGCCTTAAGGGCTTGCTGAGTTCTGAATCTCCCACTTTATCCTTTATTAAAAAGTAACCCCTCACCCCTGGAATCACTGATGGTCGCGGTAACTCCGATCCATTAGTAACGGGCCCTGTCTATCCTTATTTTAGTACTCTGATTTTGCAGTGAAGACATGGAAGCAAGTCATGATCTCCTACTGTTGCTCTGACTTGCTTAAGCTATGAAAATGTGCTTCTGCTGGCGCAGTTACTTTGCGCAAATGGGTGAAATTTCGGATATTTATATTTTCCCCTCGTCTTCATTGCTTGATTTTGCTCGCGAGAAAGCGTCACTCATAGTCACTGAAATGTCACTCATAATTGCGCTGTAATTATGAAAATGTCACACATAGCAATCTGAAACCTTGGCAGCTATGGTGCTTTCCGGTGCTTAGTACCGGCACTTATTTTTCAGGGCCGGGTCTAGATAACAGCACGCCACTGCAACACTGACTCTGGACGTCGTATGTCAGGCAATGCGAATGTGGGTAGACTAGAGACTACTATAGTAGTCAGTATATACAATTAAAGTACATCAGGCAGGCTCAGACTCGGCGCGCGCAGACCGTCCAACTCTTTTTATTTATTTATTGACGATGTGATGCGCATTTCAAATTTGCAAAAGGCGGAGGGTGGCGCCGTGGCGGGCTGCAGCCCTTCAGTGTTGCTCCAATGGGCAGGCCCGGCCGGGAGACACTGATTGGGCAGGGGGCCGGATTTTGTTCTGCGAGGGAAGGGCTGGTCAAAGGCAGGCAGCACGTGCGTAGATTTTTTTCAAAGTGCCCTGCCCCGGCACACCCGCACGCACCGTCCCGCCAAGAGTCATCAACTGCTCCGACGTCGACGTCGAGTGCAGGCAGCAGCAGGCCTAGGCCGCCTATCGCCTGAAGGCAGGCAGGCCGGCCAGTCAGTGCCCGGCTGCCCATCACCAGCAGCAGTAACAGTAAGTACTGCCTGGATTTTCATACTCTGGAATTTGGTGAAATGATTGCCTAAAAATAAGAAGGACATAAATACACGTATCCTTTTGCAGTAATCTTCTGCTGAGCTCATTCTCATTATTTGCATAGATATTCCTAGTCTCACTTCCCCATTGCGGCGCTTCTGTTTACGGGAACCCCCTCTTCGCGTTCCAGGCCTGAGGCGCTGTGGCGAAGTCCGGGGCTGCCCTTCTCGTGGTTTATGCTAGTGACTTGCAGTACACACGAAAGGGCTTCAGGTCACGTCAGACCTGCACCTACCACAGCTTTCCATATGTAGGCTCGCGGCTTTAAGGAGGGTAGTTTCTGGCAGGGTTCAAACGTGGCAGGAATTCAAAACTGGCAATAAAACGGGCCCATACCGAACGCTATTATTATTCCCTATTAACTTTACAGACAAAAGCACAGATCAGGTTAATGTAAAACCCTTTTAGGTCACCAATGTCAGCGATGTTATGTTTTAAAGTTTTGTATAGCGCTTGTATACCCTGTAGCAACGCTGCCTTTTTGGTGGGGAGCGTGTTGGGTGGCGTGACACTGTATGTGAAGGTCACCGCCGAGGTTAGCTCCGGCTCCAGCTTGGCGAATAAGTCCGGGGAAACAGGTTTAAACTTTAAAGGCCATGCACCCGCTCCTGCTTCCCTTCATCCAGCCTTCTCCTGTCCCGGGCTGGGCAGGCTACGTTAATGTTTCATGGTTTTCCTGACACTGCACTTGGTCTCTCTGTTAGCACCATCTTGCATAGATATGAGAAAGCGTATTATTCTGCCAGCAACTGGATTCTTGCAATCTGTTCAGCAGCCTTTGACCCCTCTGCCGCACGTGCACAAGCACCTTGGCTAGCGGGCACTCGGCGCCACCAGTTCCTCGTGGGGGCTGCTCACATGAAGTCCCATTCTGTGATTAGCCCAGGGTCTCTCCCAGCTCGGGGTGGGATACAGTCCAGAGAGGGCAAAAGGTGACAGAATGTAGAGGTGCCCCGGGCCCTCCCATTTAGGAAATTCTCCTTTGCTAATTCTACAGATGCAGTGGGGTCTAGTTTGTGATGTGTGAAAAAAAGTGAAGCCGGAAGAGACAGCTTTACTGAGTGGCCCAGGGCCTGCCAAAACATCACCTCGAGCTCCATGCCTCTGACAGCTTCCCCTTAAGCAGGGTTCTATTTTAGCTCCAGGCCACCTGCGTGTTTCACAGACAGAAACTTACTTATCCCGGGGTCTCGTTACAATGCATTTTATTACCATTTTACTTGTGGGATAGAATCACACACCCTCTTTTTGGCACATAGATGATACCGGAGGAAAAAGTAGTGCACACCATTCTTGAAATGTGGATGAAAAGTGCTCGGTTGCCTCTATTAATTCTTTGCTGTGCTTTGTTTTGTGCGTATATGCGGAGTAGATATGCAACGTGTGATATGCTATTTATTACTAAAGTTGAGATTGGGGGATGGCCATGACTCACAAGAGGCGAATATGGAAGGTGGTATTTAACTAAAACCCAGATGTAGTGGTGTAAGATTATTCTGAAGAGATACATGGGTATTAGGATAGTTGTTTACCTGTGTAAAGTAATTGTTACAGCCAGTGTGTGAGGAAAATGTTTTCATCCTTTCAACTTTCTGTGGTAAAACCTTGAATTTGACCTTTGCCCTGTAATAATGTATGTCTGTTAGTACAGTGGCACTACATAACGTGTTATGGGCCATATTTATTTTCATTTAGAATGGCATACAAATATGTGAAAACTGCATCTCACTTTAATCTGCACCTTGTAAACAGTGACTAATGTGAGCTGGTGTTTTCCATTGCTCAGCACCAGCACTTTTCAGGAGCACTAGTTAAGGACACATTCATATACAGGGGGAGATTGAGTGAGACTCGAACCTGGTTCCAGCGCTCCGACGTCGCCAACGTCCTCACCCCACTTTCATGGTTAGTAGATGGTTTTGTTTTAGGCGGTACTAACAAGAGAAATGGGCTGGTGCAAGCTGCCTCCTGATGAGAGCCCCGGCACTTATTTTTTTACAAATTAAGCACTGCACTGGCGGCCCCCTGGCAGGATTTGGCAGCCTCCGGCTCCGACCCCGGCTAGCAATGGCACTTGGAGACATAGATTTCTTGAGTCGCAACTCATCTTTTGCTAACTTAAATCACTGCATCCTAGGTAGTCTAGTGGGAGCCAAAAAAAAAGCCAAAATAAATGGTTGCCCTTCTTCTGACTCCGAGTCCGACATGCAAAAAATAACTTCAGAGAGAAGATGGTATTAGTGCGGGTGTGACGCAGGCAGCTGAAGCAGATGCTTGGTGCTGGTTTCCCTGCTCGAGTGAGAGCATGCTGTGCTGGGGATAACGCTGAGTGAGAAAGAACAGTGACGGCGAAGCCGGCGACTCACTTCTTTTCAAATAATGGCAGCATTGTTGTTTTCAGTTTCACTTGCTTACCCAGCCAGTCAGCAGTTTGGATTCTAGGGCCGTCAATCTTAGCCCTACTACGGTCCAGACCCCCTCTTCCGGGGCCCCCACCTACGCTCTCTGCACAGGGCCACCATGAGCCTAGAGCCGGCCCTGCGCCCGTACAGGAGTTGCTGGTGGGACATCACTAACTTGCTTATATAGCAGCGAGATTACGTGTGTGGGTGCTTCCGCTTGTAATAGCGTATGTAGTGGTGTAAATATGTCCGGTTCTCTGGGAAAATCTGGTGTAACCGCTTTAATGTTCTGTTGTAACCTGGTATTCAAAAACCTATCCATACTGGTGGGTTATGTTCCCCAAAGAGTTGCTCCGGCATGCGGAATTGGCCCTCTAGATATAGTGCTCCCCAGGTAGTACATTGCAGTTTACGCAGTAGTCTGATCCCAAGCCCCTCACACGTTACCCGCACAATAGGGCTGTGCAATAGTGGCTGTCTTGGGGAGTACATTAAGGCTGTCCCCATCTGTCGTGCTATCCACCCCCATGCTGCCACAGTACAATCCACCGTGGTGGGGGTCTCTGCCTCTTTCCGCAACTACTGTGAATAAATACCCTTCAGGGGGGTAGGGGCCATGTACCCATCTTCCACCGCTAAGTGCGCCATGTATGGAGGCAGGTGCAGCCAGTAGACCGCAAAGTGTGCCTGCGCACAAAAGTAATATTGTTCAAAGTTGGGAACTTCAAATCCACCCTATCGATACGGAAGCATGAGGGTCGCCAAGTTCAGTCAGGCCTGCTCTCCACCCCAGATGAGTCGGAGCAATTGGGACCTAAGAGTACGAAAGAAAAAGCCTCCCGGGTGATAAGGGATATTGATGAATAAATAAAGGAATTTGGGTAAGATTATCATCTTGATGAGGGATATACGTCCCGCCTTGGAGAGGGGCAGTTTCAACCACTGAGTTATGTTGTCGGTTATTCTATCCATTGCTCTTCCATAGTTTGTGCGCATAAGTACATCCTTGTTCATGGAAATGTGTGTGCCCAGATACTTAAAGTCGGCCATTGCCCACTGTAGTGGGAAGTCCAATGGATACTGTGCCGTCTTGTCAGTCAACGGGAATATAGCTGACTTGGTCCAATTTATCTGGACCCCCGAGATGGCTCCGAACCGTGTAATTTCCTGCAGCACAGGGTTCAGGTTTTCCTGAGGCTTGTGGACGTACAACGTTATGTCGTCCGCATAGAGAAATATTAACAATTGCCTGGCTAGATATATTAACGCCCTATGCTTGTGGTGTTGCCTCAGCTTTGCCGCAAGCGGTTTGATCGCTAGCGCGAATAGGACAGGAGAAGTGTGGCTCAAATGGTTAGAGCCGCAGACCTTGATGCAGAGCTCAGGCCCGGGACCAGGGTTCGATTCCTGCCTTGGCGGGTCTCAGGCTGATAAATTCCTCTGACCTGATATTCTCGCATCAGCGCCTATTCTAATCATGGACCCCACGCTGCAACTCTGGGCAATAGCTTGCTTAATCTACACAACGGCCCCCAACAGCGCTGGGGATGCCTGATTTCACCATGGGGGTGTCCAGGAGTGGACACTTCACAAGGAAAGCAAGGAATGAGTATTGCAGCCCCATACGCTCAAACGTACCCAGCAGATAATACCATTCAAGGGAGTCAAATGCTTTGGTAGCATCCAGAAGGACTGCCACCGCAGCACTGTTGGGATCTATGTCCTGTATAACAGACAACAGAGTTCTAAGGTTATGGGAAGTGGATCTGTTGGGGACGAAGCCCGCCTGGTCGGGTAGGACAAGTTTTTTCATCAGTAGGTTAAGGCGCGTCGCCAGGACTTTGGCTAAAAATTTTGTATTACAGTTGAGTAGTGATAGCGGCCTGTAGAAATCGCAAGAGGTGGGGCATTTCCCTGGTTTCAATAACGTTATTATCTGTGCTTCCCGCATTGTGGCAGGCAACAACCCTTCCTCAAGAGCCTCATAATACACACTCTTAAGGATGGGAGCTAAGGTCGTAATGAAGGACTTATAGAATTCCACAGGCAGCCCATTGGTACCTGGGGCTCTACCCGACTTCATGGCCATAATAGCATCAGTATTCCCATCTAACTCCGGGGGGTGGTCTAGGAATTTCCTTTGGGTGTCTCCTAGCCATGCCAGGACCGTATCGTCAAGATATGTCTGCAAATCTAAAGGCGTCGCCCTCTGTGAGGAATAAAGTGTCTTATAAAATTTGACAAAGACCTGCATTTGTTCCTGCAAGCTCCTGCGCAGTTGACCCTCCTCATCTCGCACTTCCACTATATAATTAGCAAATCTAGGGGACTTCACCGCTGTCGCCAAGGCTTTCCCCGGCCGGTCGCCCTTGCCATATACACGTGCCCTGTGGGTCTTCCCGCGAAACTGACATTCCTTCTCGGCCGTCTCCACATACTCTGACATTTTTTCCCGGAGGGTAGCTCTGGTGGTTCCAGACTCATCTCCCTCCGCTAGGTTCCTCTCTAGAGCTTTAAGTTCTCCCTCCAGTCTATGTAATTGACTACGGAGGTCTTTTAGGAGCCCCCCCCTTTCGTGATACACCAACCCTGCATTGTGACTTTAAAAGCCTCCCACACCGTGGTCAGGCTGGAAACTGAGTGTACATTACGATCAAAAAAATCTCGTATCTCTTGTTCCAGTTCAGCCCTGAATACCTGATCTTGGAGGTGCTGGGGATTCAGTCTCCAGTGCAAGTAGGGGGAGTGGTCCATCGGGGGGTGCAACTTAATCCGGACAGGCGAGTGGTCTGAGTATGTACGGGCCAGATGTGTAGCCCCTTCCACCCAGTGTGCCATACCCACAGTAACAAATACGTAATCAAGCCTCGCCCAGGACCCGTGACAGTTGAAATATGTGTCCCCTCCCGCAACGTGGGGTGTTTGTAATGCCATGCGTCTAAGAGTCTATTGGTGGAGGTATTGTCATGTAGTGTTCTCTGCGAGCTGGCATAATGCATACGTTCAGGTCCCGACCGGTCAGCCCCAGGATCCAGAACCGTGTTGAAGTCCCCTCCCCACACTACATAAGTGGGAGCTATCAGTTGGATTTTGCTCCACACCTCCAGGAGCGTGTGCGAATCGTCTATGTTGGGGCCGTAGTAAGTAGCAAACAGTATATCATGTGCATGTATCCTGCCCCACAATAGACAGTATCAACCATTAACATCTGCTTCCTCTCCCTCTCTTACAAAAGGTGTCCCTCTCCTAACCCATATGGCCACCCCTCTAGAGTAACTCGAGTATGAGGCAAAGCATCGGTGCACGGCCCATCGACCCGCAAACTAAGGACTACTGGACGGGTTCAGGTGGGTCTCCTGCAGCAGAGCCACAGCAATCCGATATCTATCCAAGTAGCTCAGTACTTGCCTCCTTTTTCTGGGAACACTCAAACCTCGCACATTCAATGATAGTATATTAAGACTTCTTACTTCCGATGTCTGATCACCCATTGTCCCAGCTTTGGCGTATATCCAACATGTGCCAGTTCAGTCCAGTATTCAGTCCTGCATCAAGAAACTTCCCCCAACTTCCCCCCACTCCGGCTCCCCCAACCCGCCGAGTATATCACCCACCCTCTCCATTGCAAGATGAAAACACAAACTCACTACAATCCTCCTCTCAGTGGAGAGAAGTTTGGGGGTATGTCCACATACGGGGAACACTAGCGGCACACAACGTGCCTTCTCACCTTCCCTATTTCACCCACCCGCGCCTCCACTAAACATAGCAGGGCGCTTCAGTGGGACGGAAGGGAGTACCCGGGCAAAAGTCCAAGATGAATATACTCAAATCAAAATAATGAAGGATACATCACCAGTTCGCCATGAGCTTTATGTCCCCATCTCAACCTGTCTAGTCGCCATTGCCAGTCTATAGTTCAGAGTTCAGTCCTGATTCAAGGTGGGCGACAGTGATCTTGAGCACCTGCTGCAGTCTGTCTCCTGTGAAGCCGCTTTGCGATGCCTTCTCAGGTAGTCCTCAGCTTGCTGCGGTGTGGTGAAAAAGTGCTGCTTCCCCAGGTGCGTGATCCGAAGTTTTGCCGGGTAGAGCATTGCGTATTGTATATTTTGCGCAAGCAGTTTCTTTTTCACAGCCACATATTTGCGCCTCGCCTCTTGGACCGCTTGAGTGAAATCCGGGTAAAACGACAAAGTTGTGTTCTCAAAGCACACTTGCTTCTTTACTCATGCCAGCGGTAGTACGGTGTCGCGATCCCGATAGTTTAGGAATCGGATGATGACAGGGCGCGGCGGCGCCCCTTGCGGAGGTCGTTTGGCTAGCGATCGATGAGCGCACTCCACCGTTAGGTGTGCAGAGAAAGCTTCCCTGCCGAACAGTTCAACAACTAAGTTTTCCATGAAGATCTCCATCCTACCGGTATTGGTGGTCTCCGCCAGGCCTATGACTCGCACGTTATTCCGCCGAGAGCACGCTTCTATGTCCTCATTCTTTTCAGCAATCACTTTTAATAATTTGTCCATCTGAAGCAAGTGCGCACTCATCGAGGCGGCTCCATCCTCTAGATCCGATACTCTGGATTCAACCTCTTTGATCCTGTGGTCCTGTTTCTCCAATCTAGAAACCACTGAGTCCATTCTAGCATTCATGGTGTCAATCTTAGCGTCTATGGACGTTAGACTCCGCTTCATACCTAGCAAGATTGACTTCCATTCTTCTTCCTGCTGCTCCGGTGGTCCTGTGTCTGTACTCTCAGTCGAGCCGGAGCGCTGACCCCTATGGGAGTCAAAGGAGAGTTTAGCCTGCTTAGGCTCGCCAGGTCCCATGGTTGTCTCGGCGGGCAGACTGTCGGGCTGCAAGCGCTCCGTCAGTTATAAGGGCCCTTGCACAATCTCCGTCTCAAGGGCCCTAGGGAGTCACCTTCCGCTCCGTCAATACCGGCCTATGTCCTGCCCTCCAGCCTCTGATAATACAAAAAGGGGGGGCCTCGGCAAGTAATAGACGGGCAGTCCACTCGACTTTTTCACAGGCCTCAACAGTCACCTCTCCCACAGCGCAGCACTCTCGCACCTTTATGGTGCGGGACCAGCAAGCAGCAGATGGTTTCAGGGACCCCCAGTCCAAGATCTCCCCAACCGCCAGGGGGTTCACAGCCAGTCCCAGCAGGTCCACGTGTACGCGATTACAGGTATGGGGCCCAAGTCTCTCGGCCGAGATGTCTCCTCGGGCGCGTGGACACAAAATGGCAGCTATTAGACTCTGCGGCTCACCGCACCATCCCAGCGTTGCGGGCTATCCGCACGTAGTGTAATCAGTGGTATCAACAGTGACCAAGTTCGTAGACCGTCATTCTACCATGCCTCAGATGGTCACTTCGGTCGCACAAATAAGTGGTTCCATTGACTGTCAAGCACCGGATATCAATGCCTCCGCAGCTGCATGTCTTGGCAAAAAGAGGGGTATTCTAACTCGTAGCACATCCCTCTGAGTTGAATACGGCCGGTATTACTCCCCACCAGGCGCCGTTTACAGGTTGGGTTTGTGCGCTCACAGCCGTCCGCCGCTGCTCCCCGCCGAGGCCTCTTGATCCCCGGGCTCACGTGGTGGTTCCTCACCGCACCAGAGCACCGCCGCTTCGTGCACCCTCGCGCCGGCGGCGCAGACAGCAGATATCTTGGGCAGGCGATGGCGTAGGACGAGCAAAATCAGATTACCGGGATACGGGGGTCATCCGCTTTCAGCTCCGGCGTCTGGTGACAACTTTAGGGCATTCAGGATGGTGATTATGGGGATGAATTTGCCCGGGCCGGCAGGAGCCTCGCTAGTGCGCGGCCATGTTGGTTGTGCGCCCTCTGGCGCCCCCCCTTTTTGTGTATCAATGTTCAAAGTGTCAGGTGCTGCTAGGAGGAGGAAGAGCCACCCAGTCTTTCTCAGCTGGAAAGGTTCCAAAAGTAAACAAGATTCTCAGAGCACTCAATAGTTAAGTTGCGTTTTCAAAAAGTGTTCATTCTTGTGCTTCCATTAATCCATTCTGCCCTCGCCAAAATGTGTTTCATCTTTTGTTGGTACTGTAACAGCAGACGTCCTTAGGGATAATCAAGCGATGAATGAAATTGCTGTGGCGCAATGGAGGATAACACAGTAATTCTCATAAGCACCCCCTGCCTAGCTTATAGCACTTGGCGAATGCCATCCATACTAATTATTATAAAGAGAGAGCCCAAACCGTTGAGGCGGGTAAGCTCCAGAACCACAGCGCCAACCAAAACACCGCATACAGCTTTGGAAAGGTGAGTATAAGCAGATAGACATAGGCTATACACCAGCCCAACATATACTTTATAAGGGAAAAGGAACGTTGTGGGACAAAGTAGTCCATTGGAAGTAGCACCAGCTCAGAGGTGGGTGTGTGCGTTCTGCTGTAAAGCGATGGGCGTGTGCGTTCAGCATTCAGCATTGTGATGTGTGAAAAGCCTGTGGTATTATACAGCATGCGAATAGCGTTCTGTGTGAGAATAGGGTTCTCTCACGTCCTGAAGTGGGCGTGTCGTTCAGCATTGTTGTGGGCGTGTGCAGTCTCAATCAATCAATCAAGAGTATTTGTAAAGCGCGCTACTCACCCGCTAGGGTCTCAAGGCGCTGGGGGGGGGCTGCTACTGCTTGAAAAGCCAGGTCTTGAGTTGCTTCCTGAAGGAGAGATGGTCCTGGGTGAGTCGTAGGTGGGTGGGGAGGGTGTTCCAGGTCTTTGCCGCCGGGTAGGTGAAGGAACTTCCTCCGGTGGTGGTTCTGCGGATCCGTGGGACGGTGGCGAGGGCGAGGCTGGCGAAGCGGAGCTGGCGGGTTGGCGTGTAGAACGTGAGGCGGTCTGATACTCACGCCTGCAGCATAGTGCATTGTGAGACGAGCGTTCGGCGTCAGAATAGCGTTTTATCACGTCGTGAGGTGGGCGTGTCGTTCTGCATTGTTGTGGGCGTGTGCCTTCTGAGACGCCGGCAGCATTGAAAGGCGGGGAATAGCGTTCTGTGAGGTGTGGCGTTTGACGTTGACGCGGTGTGCGGCGTCTAAGTGCACCACGCCGTGTTTGTGGAGTGCGTGAACCTACGAAGGGACCAATCTGAGGAAAATGGAATTTTATATGGCCAGTATGTCCGCAATCGTGTACCCCAACGTTCATTATATGTGCATGACATCCATGCATTTTCCCTCTATGGCCGAAATGATGACGCATCTGCATTTGCGTCCAACGTTAGCATGTCAGTTACCAGGCCCTCCATGAAAGAAACGATAATTCTGCTCTGAAGCCTATGTTGCCAATGCATTTTCATGGTGCACGTTTAAATATCGAGATGCACCCGTTTTGTGGCCCAGCCGAAGCCAGGACCCGAATTCAGGCTCCAAGCCTCTTTCCACTCTGAAAGCTGCAGTCTAGTTATGCATCCCTGACCCCTCACATACTTCCTGCTCAGCCGAGAGGTGCCCAGCCAGGCCTGCCAAGACAGTATTTTGCCTACAGTTATCTGCTCTGCTCCACAGAAATACATTCCTGCCTAATGAAAAGGGTAAACATATTCCGCCTGCAGAAGATAGGGCCTAGCCTTTCTGTCTCCATTCAAGTGATTTACTGAGCTCGCATCCATAGAAGGCCCATGGCCCCATGCTATACACGCAGAAATATAGGCCCACACTAGCATTTAGTGATGAGCAGCCTTTGCTCGAATGACCTTTAAGTCAGATAATACCTCCTCCAAACTCAAGATACCAGATAATAACAGAAGTACAGGTCGTCCTGACATCCATGACTTCTCTACTAGCACGAAAGTCAGCCCCTCCTGTTTCCCCCAGTTACACGTCCATTACACGTCATGAATAGGTTACGCACACAAGTAGGGTAAAGGTTCCAGTTGCCCATGCAGACCCCCTCCATGTATCCACCCACCTATGACACACCTGTGACTCATCAAGGGAACACCCACATGTACGCCTTCTTTCACGCCTATGTGTTCTTATCTCTCTCTCTTTCACTTGCTCCACCTACTCCATGCAAGTTAATGTATGTTTGTACTATAAATGATGAATTCTGTGAATAAACTTTAGATGACGACCCTTCCTGAACCTTAGTGGTGATGGAACCCGATTCTCCTTTAACTGCAGTTAATGTAATAAAGCCCTCCTGAATCGGACACCACGGACTCTGCCTCTCATTAAACGCATGTTCCTTATTAATGTATAGAAATTATGACAGGGTAATTATTTTATTTACCACATAATCTGGCGCCCGAACAGGGACCAGTCCCCTTCCCCACGCGCCGGTGATGTAGGTCCAGCCCCCTACCCCTTCAACAGCCGTGACGGACTTCAAGTGTACACGACAGCGGGACTTCCTGCCTACTCCCTCAGGCCCACGGAGGAGACGGAGACTGCGACCAGGCATCCACACGAGGCGGTGAGGATTGCGGACCATCCCAACCAGAGCCCAAGTCGAGAGAGCAAGGTCCGAGGTATCCGGAGGCCCACCTGTTCCAAGGCGCATGCGCAGCATCAGCAGCAGTAGCCGCAGCCGTAGCAGTATCGAGTGTCCGAGGACTTCAAGCTCAAGTTCTGCTTCCCGGTGAGTACCATTATTGGGAACGCATAGAGACAGGTTCATTTATTTGGGCCCGGTAAAGACGTGTCTGGGTACACAGATACGGTAAAGACGTGCCCCCTTGTGTGGGTACGGTAAAGACGTGTATCTTTATGAGACCGGTACGGTTGTGCTGTTTTGCAGTACATAAAGTAAGCAGTTTTCCAGGTCCATATATTTCCTATGTACTAGTTAGGCTGTTTTTAATAATTAGTGTTGTTGTATGAATGGTTGTTTTCAGTCTATTCTTGTATGTTCATGTTTTCGTTAAAGTTAGTTTCAACATGCCATTGTTTTCGAAATTACGTCAGATAGGGACTAGAAAAGGGATACTCGAGGAATCAGTTCCCGTCCCGCCTAGAGACACTCCTGGCCATTTTATGTATCAAAAGCACGGGCTAGATGCCATACTGTTCCTAGACTTATGGATAGATTACACGAAGGATCTGGAAGAAAAGTATAGGTGGCCTGCCTCAGGAACATGGGATGCAGAATGTATTATGAGAATAGAGGAAGCACTATGGAAAAAGAAATCAAGACAGTCCCAGAGAGACGCTATTGAATTATGGCGCAAAGAAGCACATAGGAGAACAGAGAAGGAAATGCATCAAGCCGAGAGAGCCAGGCAAGCAGGGGAAAAAGCCAGAGAAAAAGAACTAAAGGAAGAAGGGGAACGGGCCAAGACAGAACAAGTAGATCGAGAAAGAAATGCCCTCATTACAGGCATGTATCCCGTCCTCGCTGAAGTACCTAGTAATTTATCGCCACCCCTGATACCGACTAAAGTACGTAGGCATAGACAGACAGAAGCTGAGGCTTTTATTTCTTCCTATCTAGCGGAGCCCGCTCCGGATTATGTAAACGCAGTATTTCCTCCTCCTGTTCATTCCGTCAACAATCCTTTTGTCCCTCCGCCCCCACCACAGAATCAGCTTGCACAATCGCATCCCACACCGACTGTGAGAGACGACTTAGGACAAGGGGCAGTGGGAGGGGGGCTACCAGCAGCACCCCAAACACCGCCAGCAACACGAACATTGCAAGAATTAGGGCAACGGACGCCACCAGCAACAACATCACCTTATAGGGCTAATGTAACAATATCACATTGTATATACGATCCAGTACCAGGTGTGGGTACCCTGCTCGTGTACTCACTGCGACTAAGACGCGCTGTGGAGTATCCGATTACATTACCAGACATGAAGGAAAATTTAGACAGAATATCCCATTTTATTCGAACGGGGGAGGGACCCGAGAGTATAGAGAATGCCATGAAACAAAGAAAGATAGAGGTTAAAAACATGATTTTACGTTTTTTGATTAACTGTCTGATCAGGGAACAAGACCAACCAGGCAAAGGAATAATTAAAGGTATGATTGATTGGAGTGACAACATATCTGCCGGTAAACATGATACAGTGGGAAAGACAGACTGCATGTATAGGAAAATACGAAAAGAAATTCTGAACTTACACAGGAAAGAGTCTGAGGAGAAAGAGGATTCAGGCTCGGAAGATGCTGAAACAGAGGACAGGGGTAGGATAGCTTATGTAGGTAGAGCACAACCATTTGACAGGCCCATATGTCTCGACTACCACAAAAAGGGACCCCCTATAAAAGAAAGATTTTCCCTCGAACATCTGTTCCAAGCTACTGAAAACGCACTGAAAAAACGAGTAGAGTGCGATAGACCCCACACCATACACGAACAAGAATTAGCCCGTTCAGCCGTTCAATGGGTGTCTAACTCTAATATATATAATGATGATGTAATGGCTCAGACTTTTTCGAGCCTTTCTCTGAATGAACAGCATTTAGCTGGTATTTACATGGTTCAACATCTGACCACGTTGTATGAAAGTCAATATTCTGATCCCGGTCCCTTGTACAAATTACTGGACGATATACTTTTAGATAGATGGATAGGCCTAGGTACCGAATTAATTAATGTCATTCTGGACCAACGACATAAGTACATGACTTTCCTGACCACGTGCATGATTCCTGCCCCACACCACGACAGAAAGAGTTTCCACATAGACAGACAGAACCCCCTACTAGAGGTCCATCCCGTAAAAGACGGGGATGGTGCGCTTCAACGCGTACATGTTTACACGCCCCTGACGAAAATGGAAATACTGGAAATGAAAAAAATGCTGCCCTGCCATGATAAAGACCTGGGGGGGTTCCACCGTGAATTAAAAGACATTCTCCGCATAGGGGATTATACGTATGCTGACATTATTAAGTTATTGAAAGTACTGTTACCTGCTGGTATTTATGAAATGCTTAAGGAAAAAGACTGGGAATTGGGAGAGAAAAAGATAAATTGGGCAGAATTGGAAACAGAGGATAAAAGACGGCTCCCTGGTGTTGGTCTAGGGGAACAAGCTAAAGCATTACCTGAACTCTTGATACAGGTCCTGCCGAGATTATTGATTACTAAAAAGGAAGATTGGGATGCTATTTCAGCCTGTAAACAGAAACAGGATGAAGACACTAGTGATTTTTATTCCAGATTCGAGAAATGTTTTTCTATTAATAGTGGCCTTAAACCAAGTAGTGAATCATATCCGCATCTTTTTGTGAGCAAGCTAGTAGAGAACTCCTCACCCCTGATCAAGAATAGAGTACTGAAGGTTGAGAGTACCTGGCAAGCAAATAGCCCTTCCCAAATGTTACAAATGTTACAGTACCATCAGAACAGAATTAGAGAAGAACAGGAACATGAAAAGAAACGCCTGAAAGATACGAAAATGAAAGTACTAGTCGCACAATCAGTACCAGCTAATGGAAATAAAAAGGGCACTCCACCTGTTAAAGGGAACTGTAATTATTGCAAGCAACCAGGTCACTATGTGAACGAATGTGCTGTCCTGAAACACAATATAGCTACAGGCAAGACAAAAGAAAGACTGCATCCTTCTAGACAGAATAGCGCCCCACAGAACACGCAACTGACAGTAGCTCTACCACAACCGATCGCTGCCACACAACAGGTCACGCAACAAATGTACCAGTACGCACAGTCAGACTATCCAGAATTCCAGCAGTACTCATGAAATAGCCCAGAGAGGGAGGTTGACTTGCCTCTTATTGAGGTTCCTATAGATCAAGAAGGTCCCTATGTATATAGTCGTGTATTGGGAAAAGACAGAAAATTTTTGATTGACACAGGGGCAAGCAGAACTACCATCAGTCATGACGAGGTTCCAGGGGCACCCCTCTCAGGCTCACAGAATGTTTCCCTGGGATTTTCAGGAAAGCCTATTGTTAACGAAGTGTCAAAGCCAGTTTCCCTAGGAGTTGGTCCATTGTCTCGTACTACAGACTTGTTACTTACTAAGTCATGTCCAGAAAATTTGCTTGGTATAAAGACATTGAAAGAACTAGGAGCTGTTATTTGTTGTTCTCTGGAAGGAGTGCGATTGTTTTTACGTGACTTTAAAGGACATTATGTGATGAGAGATTTTGATCACAGACTCCAGGATGTACCATAGCATTTATGGGCACAAGGTCCGACTGATGTAGGTTACATGCACATTACACCATATCGTGTCACACTCAAACCAGGAGTAGTACTGCCACGAATCCGACAATACAAGTTGCCACCTGATGCCGTAGTAGCATTACTGAAAATTGTTGACGAACTCATTGCACAAGGAGTGGTAGTAGAAACTGACTCGAATGTATGTAATTCACCTGTCATCCCTATTCTCAAACGAACAGACCCTAATGCACCACCAGTCTATAGACTAGTGATTGACCTTCGAGAGCTGAACAAGTGTATAATACCGCAATACCCAGTGGTCCCAGACATTTCTTCGTTACTGACTGCAATTGATTCTGAAGCGACGTTCTTTACTGTAATTGATCTGAAGAACGCCTTCTTCAGTGTCCCAATACATCCAGAAAGCCAATACCTCTTCGGATTCTGTTTAAATGGACGCAGCTTTAAATTTACGAGAGCTCCTCAAGGATTCACAGAAAGTCCTAGTATTTACAGTCAAGCATTAAAGAGACAACTAGACAGTATTCACATGCCTGCCAACACCGCACTGCTCCAATATGTTGACGATATCTTGATCACAGCACGTACAGAACAAGACTGCGAACATGCATCACTGACAGTCTTACACTTTCTGGCAGACAAGGGGCACAAAGTGTCCCCTTCAAAGCTACAATTCTGTGCCCAGCAAGTGGTTTACCTTGGACACTTGCTGTCCAAGAGGGGTAGACAGCTGACACAAGACCGTATTCAGTTGATTGCCAATCTTTCACAGCCCAAGACACAAAAGGAAGTACGGGCCTTTATCGGCCTCACTTCTTATTGCAGACAATGGATTGCCCAGTATGCATATCCAGCCAAACCACTCATCCAGTTGACAACACAGGAGGCAGCGTCTTCGACTGTCCTCCCTTGGACACAAGAACATACACTTGCATTTGAGGAATTGAAAAAAGCCTTATGTCAAGCACCAGTTTTAGCGACTCCTTGTTACAGTAAGCCTTTCACGCTTTTTGTCACTGACCGAGATGGAACAGCATTATCTGTCCTTACACAAGATCAAGCAGGAAAACACAAGCCTTGTGCTTATTTTTCTAGTACATTAGATCCAGTGGCCCAGGCTCTGCCTGCGTGCCTGAAATCAGTTGCAGCAACAGCCCTAGCTATAAGACAGAGTGATTCTATAGTGTTAGGCCATCCTCTGACAGTACAGGTTCCACATGCAGTTGAAGTTCTCTTGAACCGAACACAGACACAGCACTTGACTATAGCAAGACTGACAGGATATGAACTGACATTATTCCAGCCACACATAGAGATCAGACGATGCAATATACTGAACCCTGCTACACTTTTGCCCTCAAGTACAGTAGACACCGCACCACATGACTGTGTGGAAGTAATTGACATAGTAACGAAGCCAAGACAAGATCTGACAGACATTGCATTGCCTGACCCTGACCTGACACTTTATGTTGATGGTTCATGCATGAGAACGAGCACAGGAGAGTTAGTGGCCGCATATGCCGTGACCACTGATACTGAAGTCATAGAGACACAAAGAATAGACACACTGTCAGCACAAGCAGCAGAGCTCATCGCTCTGACACAAGCCTGCATACGGGCCAAGAACTTGAAAGTAAATATTTATACAGACTCACAGTACGCTTTTGGCGTAGTCCATGACTTCGGAGTTCTCTGGAGGGAGAGAGGTTTCCTGACCTCTCATGGGGCCAAAATCCAGCATGGTCCCCTTATTCAAGCTCTCTTAGAAGCAATACATTTGCCGACAGCCATAGCCATCCTGAAATGCAAAGCACACACGAAAGTTACAGACACCATTTCCCAGGGTAATGACCTGGCAGATCGACCAGCTAAATTGACAGCCCAGACTCCAACGGACACGACAAAGACAGAAGTACCATCACTGACGAATAGCATGACAGTCAAGGATCCCTCACAAGATGTACTCGATATACAGACACATGCCACTCCAGACGAAATAAAGAAATGGAATGAACAAGGAGGGGTCCAGACTGACCAGGGTTGGATGACAAAAGGCAAAGCTACATGGTTTCTCCCTGACTCTATGGTTCAAGTCATCATAAACACAGCACATAGTCCAGCACACTTAGGAGAAAAGGCTATGCTAGACAGTTTACAGAATATTTGGTTTAACAAGCACCTGCGTGCCGCAGCTAAACAGAAAGTACACACCTGCATGATTTGTTGCCAGGTCAATCCAGGCAAAGGCATTCCGGTGGAACAAGGTGGATTCCATCCCCCTGACCACCCTTTTGAAGTCCTCCAGATGGATTATATCCAGATGGACAGATGCCGAGGATACAAATATGTCCTAGTAGTTGTATGTGCACTATCTAGATGGACAGAAGCATATCCAGTCCCAGATTACACTGCTGTAACAACTGCCAGGCAGTTGGTTCGAGAGTATTTTCCACGCTATGGATTGCCCCGTGTCGTATACTCGGATAATGGTCAGCCATTCTCTTATGAATTAATGAAACAAGTATCTCTTCTGTTAGGGTACCAGTGGAAGTTCCATTGTGTACGACATCCAGAGGCAGCTGGACTTGTCGAGAGACATAATCAGACACTTAAGACCAAGTTAGCGAAAGTTTGTGCAGAAAAAGGCGTGGATTGGATGGTAGCCTTGCCGGTTGCCCTCTTTTACATGCGTATGGTAGCCCATTCCAGAACAGGTCTGTCCCCTTACGAGGTGGTTTTTGGTAGGCCACCGAATATGTGGGGTACGCCGATGCACAAGAGAATTACCGATGTTGACAGTAACATGCTGACAGATTACCTGGCTTCCTTGATGTCTGCACTCCTTTCTTGTCGTTCACAGGTTGCAGCCCCCTTCCCCGACAACACCCAAGTAAAGGAGCACACCGTCGTTCCAGGTGACGTTGTCCTCGTCCGAAATTTTGATCGTTCAAGCCCTCTCGAGCCCCGCTGGAGAACACCGAAACTGGTACTGCTTACCACGAGGACTGCCGTCAAGGTCGAGGGAAGAAAGGGCTGGATTCATGCCCAGCACATAAAAAAACTCCATGGACAAACAGACAATGTGATTAAAAATAAGGACTGCCTCGAAACCAGTGACTCAAAGCCCCCTTTGCTAGAAAAAACTCCGCAACAGGAGTACAAATTAAAATTACGGTCTAGTAAGTCAGACAGCGTTTAATTGTTTAAGTCCCTCTCGGGTGAATCGGTTAGACAGGTTCCTGACATGTATAAGATCGTAGACCAGAATAGTACTAGACAGGGAGATAAGAGAGAGAAATACTGCAAGTCTCTGCGCAGTAGATGTATAGTAACTCTAATTATTATGTTCCTTCTGTGTATTATGATTATATGTATCAGCTTGACGTTACATGTTTTCTTTCCTCCTCTTGGTTCACATATACATTCTTCCTTCAACGACACTGCAGAGCACACATTAAGTGATCTGCCACCCCATGAACTATCATATCGACTAGCGCTGCGCAATAATACTTTTATTCGAATGTTGCATCATTCTCATCAGACCAGCAATGTAACGAATTGCTGGGTATGTGGCCGACTCCCACCTTACCAGAAAACGAAGGGAGTTCTGCCTCTCTTTCCTTTCCCGTTCTCGCACAATGGTTCGTGCGAGCATGGTTTGCTTTAATGACATCACAAGACAGAAAGGTCACAGATTCCCAGAACGATTGGGTCTGGGGAGATTTGAATATGGTAATGAATAAGGCATGTTTCCCAGACAAAGATGGTTCTCTCCAGATGGAAGGAACAGATCTAGAAAATGAAGTGTACGAACAAGGAAATGCTTCCCTTAACTTTATGATTTTAAATGTCCAGTCCGAGAAAAGTACAGGTCCACCGTTCATAGCAGTCCTACCAGTAAAAGGTGAATTATGCGTTAGAAAACAAGGATCGGTACATTTAGGACACAGTGATTGTAATACTGTAATTGAGGTCAATGATAAAGGAAAGTCTACTTTCACAGCTTCCCGCCATTCCTGTTTCATTTGCGGACAGACAGCCTATGTACGTCTGCCTTTAGACTGGGGTGGGACGTGTTATATAGCATTCCTGTTGCCACCAGTCTTTCTAGCCCCATCCCATTATCATCGAGATTCCCAATTAGTACATGTTAGAAATAAGAGGGAGGCTGATTCCCCAGTAATTGATCAAACTGAGACAGCTTTGGAACAATATACAGATTTCAATAAAGGATTCTTTTTCTTCATAGGTCCCATCCAAAACAGTAAATTAATACGCAGGTTAACAAGAACACTTGAAGCAGTAATAAATGAGACTGCATCTGCCCTGGCTAATTTGACAGAGGAGCAGTCAGCTATGAGACTTGTTGTTCTTCAGAACCGCCTTGTTCTTGACGTCATCCTCGCAGATAGAGGCGGAGCTTGTAGAGTGATCGGCTCCAGTTGTTGCGTGTTTATTCCTAATAACGCGCCATCCGTGTATGCAGCAATAACAAGACTCCACAAGATAGCTCACGAGATACATCAGAACCCAGGCACATGGACTTGGTCTGGTTGGCTCTGGAGTGTGATATCAGCCTGGGGATGGAAAGTATTGTCGTTCCTAGGAATGATACTGCTTATTCTGTTCAGTTGCTGTCTCTGTTTACAATGTGGCCCGGCGATTTGCGGCTTGTGTGCCACTGCCTGTATTCCCCATCCACGTATCCAGAAAAGAAAAGAAGAGCAAATGATGCAGTATGACCATATACAAGGTCTTATGCAAATAGATGTGACTTGAAGGGAACGTAGGGGACAAGGAGGGAATGAGGAAAATGGAATTTTATATGGCCAGTATGTCCCCTATCGTGTACCCCAACGTTCATTATATGTGTATGACATCCATGCATTTTCCCTCTATGGCCGAAATGATGACGCATCTGCATTTGCTTCTAACGTTAGCATGTCAGTTACCAGGCCCTCCATGAAAGAAACGATAATTCTGCTCTGAAGCCTATTTTGCCAATGCATTTTCATGGTGCACGTTTAAATATCGAGATGCACCCGTTTTGTGGCCCAGCCGAAGCCAGGACCCGAATTCAGGCTCCAAGCCTCTTTCCACTCTGAAAGCTGCAGTCTAGTTATGCATCCCTGACCCCTCACATACTTCCTGCTCAGCCGAGAGGTGCCCAGCCAGGCCTGCCAAGACAGTATTTTGCCTACAGTTATCTGCTCTGCTCCACAGAAATACATTCCTGCCTAATGAAAAGGGTAAACATATTCCGCCTGCAGAAGATAGGGCCTAGCCTTTCTGTCTCCATTCAAGTGATTTACTGAGCTCGCATCCATAGAAGGCCCATGGCCCCATGCGATACACGCAGAAATATAGGCCCACACTAGCATTTAGTGATGAGCAGCCTTTGCTCGAATGACCTTTAAGTCAGATAATACCTCCTCCAAACTCAAGATACCAGATAATAACAGAAGTACAGGTCGTCCTGACATCCATGACTTCTCTACTAGCACGAAAGTCAGCCCCTCCTGTTTCCCCCAGTTACACGTTCATTACACGTCATGAATAGGTTACGCACACAAGTAGGGTAAAGGTTCCAGTTGCCCATGCAGACCACCTCCATGTATCCACCCACCTATGACACACCTGTGACTCATCAAGGGAACACCCACATGTACGCCTTCTTTCACGCCTATGTGTTCTTATCTCTCTCTCTTTCACTTGCTCCACCTACTCCATGCAAGTTAATGTATGTTTGTACTATAAATGATGAATTCTGTGAATAAACTTTAGATGACGACCCTTCCTGAACCTTAGTGGTGATGGAACCCGATTCTCCTTTAACTGCAGTTAATGTAATAAAGCCCTCCTGAATCGGACACCACGGACTCTGCCTCTCATTAAACACATGTTCCTTATTAATGTATAGAAATTATGACAGGATAATTATTTTATTTACCACAAATCAATCAATCAATCAATCAAAGCATTTATATAGCGCGCTACTCACCCAGAGGGTCTCCTGGCGCTAGGGGAGGGGGGTCCGCTACTGCTCGAACAGCCAGGTCTTGAGTTGCTTCCTGAAGGCGAGGTGGTCCTGGATCAGGCGGAGGTGGGTCGGGAAGGAGTTCCATGTCTTGGCGGCAAGGTAGGAGAAGGACCGTCCCCCTGTGGTGGCTCTTCGGATGTGGGGGACGGAGGCGAGGGCGTGGCCGGTCGATCGAAGCTTGCGTTTGGGAGCGTAGAAGTTGAGGCGGCTGTTGAGGTATCCTGGGCCTTGGTTGTGTAGGGCTTTGTGTGCGTGGGTGAGGAGTTGGAAGGTGATTCTCTTGTTGACCGGGAGCCAGTGCAAGTCTCTCAGGTGTCCGGAGATGTGGCTGCGACGGGGGATGTCCAGGATGAGTCGTGCTGAGGCGTTCTGGATCCGCTGGAGTCTCTTCTGGAGTTTGGCGGTGGTTCCGGCGTAGAGGGAGTTGCCGTAGTCCAGCCGGCTGGTGACGAGGGCCTGGGTGACCGTCTTCCTGGTCTCGGTGGGGATCCACCGGAAGATCTTACGTAGCATGCGCAGGATGTTGAAGCACGACGAGGAGACGGCGTTGACTTGTCTGGTCATGGAGAGGGAGGAGTCCAGGATGAAGCCCAGGTTGCGTGCGTGGTCTGTTGGTTTGGGTGCGCGGCCTAGGGCGGGGGGCCACCAGGAGTCGTCCCAGGCGGAGGGTGAGGATCCCAGGATGAGGATTTCCGTCTTGTCCAAGTTCAGTTTCAGGCGGCTGTTCTTCATCCATCCGGCCACCTCTTTCATCCCTTCGTGAAGGTTGGCTCTGGCGGTGGCGGGGTAGTTGGTGAGGGAGAGGATCAGCTGGGTGTCGTCGGCGTAGGAGATGATGTTGAGGTTGTGCTGGCGTGCGATGTCTGCGAGGGGGCTCATGTAGGCGTTGAAGAGGGTTGGACTGAGCGAAGAGCCTTGAGGAACGCCGCAGATGACTTCGGTGGCTTCAGATCTGAACGGAGGGAGGCGAGGAAGGAGATGATCCACTCCAGTGCCTTCTCCTGGACTCCGACGTTGCTGAGGCGCTGTACTAGGGTACGGTGGCAGACAGTGTCGAAGGCCGCGGAGAGGTCTAGGAGGATGAGGGCTGCTGTTTCTCCGTTGTCGAGCAGAGCTCGGATGTCATCGGTGGCTGCGATCAGGGCGGTCTCGGTGCTGTGGTTGGCCCGGAAGCCAGACTGCGAGGGGTCGAGGGATCCGTTCGTCTCGAGGAAGGCGGCCAGCTGCTTGTTGACGGTCTTCTCGATGACTTTTGCAGGAAACGGGAGCAGCGAGATCGGCCGGTAGTTCTTGAGGTCAGTGGGGTCGGCTGATGGCTTCTTGAGTAGGGCGCTGAGTTCGGCGTGCTTCCAGCTCTCCGGGAAGGTAGCGGTGTCGAAGGAGGTGTTGATGATGTCCCGCAGGTGGGGTGCGATGACAGCGTTGGCCTTGTTGAAGACGTGGTGAGGGCAGGGGTCGGTCGGAGATCCGGAGTGAATGGAGTTCATCGTGCGGACGGTGTCTTCAGTGCTGATCGGAGTCCAGGCGCGGAGGGTGGTGGTGGGGGCCGGTGGTTCGGTCGTGGCGTGCGTTGGTTGAGTGCTGAAGCTGTTGTGTATGTCTGCGATCTTGTTGTGGAAGTAGGAGGCGAGGGAGTTGCAGAGGTCTTGCGAAGGGGTGATGTCGTTGTTTCCGGCGTTGGGGTTGGAGAGCTCTTTGACGATGTTGAAGAGTTCCTTGCTGTTGTGTGCGTTGTTGTCCAGTCGTTCCTTGAATGCAGTTTTCTTGGTGGCGCGGATGAGTTGGTGGTGCTTTCGGGTGGTGAGCTTGAGGGCAGCCATGTTGTCCGGAGTTGGGTCTCTGCGCCAGGTTCTCTCGAGGGCTCGGCAGTTCTTCTTGGAGCTCTTGAGTTCGTCGGTGAACCATTGGGCTTTCTTGCTCCCGGGTCTGCTCGGCGGGGTCCTCAGGGGGGCAAGCTCGTCTGCGCAGTCGCTGATCCACTTCGTGAGGTTGGTGGCCGCCTGGCTTGGGTTCGTTGTGCTGGTGGGAGGGTTCATGCTCAGGGAAGTCGCGAGCTGGTCGGCTGTGATCTTGTTCCAGTTTCTGCGAGCAGCCTGTTGCTGGTGGTGGTGGATCGTGGTCCTTCCGAAGCTCAAGTGGACGCAGCTGTGGTCTGTCCAGTGGAGTCCGGTGGCGTGGCTGAAGGCGATGTCCTTGCTGGATGAGAAGACGGGGTCGAGTGTGTGTCCGGCGTAGTGGGTGGGGGTGGTCACCAGCTGCTTGAGACCGAGGTTGGCGAGGTTGTCCAGCAGGGTGGTGGTGTTGCGGTCGTTGTTGTTCTCCAGGTGGAAGTTGAGGTCCCCGAGGAGGATGTAGTCAGCGGAGCAGAGGGCGTGCGGGCTGATGAAGTCGGCAATGTCTTCGCTGAATTGTGTGCGCGGTCCCGGGGGTCTGTAGATGAGGGTGCCTCTGAGGGTGGTCTTGGGGTTGATGTGGACCTGGAAGTGCAGGTGCTCGACGGGTGCGAGGGTGTCGTCGGTGTTGGTCGTGATGCGGATGGTGTTCCTGTGGATGATGGCGATGCCTCCTCCGGTGTGGTTGATGCGGTCCCTTCGGATGATCTTGTAGCCGTCTGGGATGGCGATGGCGATGTCGGGCGCTGAAGAGGCGTTCATCCAGGTTTCCGTGAGGAAGGCGACGTCTGGTGAGGTTATGTCGAGCAGGTTCCAGAGCTCGATGGCGTGTCTGTGGACGGAGCGGGTGTTGAGCAGGATGCATTTCAGGTGGCTGCTGCTGTTGCTTGTCTTGGTCTTGGTTGGTGCTGGAGTAGTGCTGGTCCGGATGCAGGTGAACTTGCAGGCGTTGCAGCAGAAGGGTCCGTGGGTGCGTCTCGGGGTGGCTCGGTAGCATCCTGGGATTCGGCCGGCGTTGAGTGCGTAGAGGGTGGCGGCGTCGTACGTCCGGCGGGTGGGCTGGGGTCTGTGGGGGCCAGGGGTCCTGGCACTGGGCGCGGTCCAGGTGCGGACGGGCGCAGACGGGCTTACCTTTGGCGCACCTTCGGCGCTCAGTCGGCCTCATTGTGCATGCCAGGACCGATCAGGGGCGTCGGCGGGAGCGGACACACACGCTCACCTTCTTTGGCAAGGACACCAAACCGCAGGGCACACACTCACCTTCAGCGCAACCGAAAGAGGACTTCAGAGCAGGTTTTGAAATAAATTTGGGTTACCTATTCTAACCATTGCAGACATTCTTTTTCATACCCGGACAATGTCGGGCCGGGCCGCTAGTACCTAATAAATTGCATGGGAGTACTCGCCTACAGATCAGATCTGACGCGTTCAGACTATACATGCAAAGTGCTACATACAGGCAGTCCTTGGTGATAAGCAGGAGTCACAGGAAAGCTGGGTAATCAGTGCTTAATTTGTGCCGGTGCTTGCCGGTGCTTAGCACCGGCACTTAATTGACAGGGCCGGTTCATCTCGCCCGTGCGTCATTGATGTTTTTTTAAATTTACCATAAGTACTCTGTGCACTCCGTCTCAGCGTGTTCAGTCATGCAGCCTGCAGGTCATAGGAGCCCGGCTAATGACTGTACTGGTTGTGGCTGTGTGTGAACATTGACTAACACACACTTCTCTTAATTAGCTGCTGCCTGCCGCGCACGGTGCCGTCAAAGAGGGAGGTAATAAATTATTGGTGATGCGCGCTTGTGATCATAAAGGCAGAGGCCGCAGCGTGGTTGGTTACTTAAATCTTATTCACATAGTGAGTGGGGCAGTGGGCCGTGCCTGCACTGCACACAGTTGACTGTGCATGCGCTGTGCGCGTACCACTGATTTATTGGGGTGCCAGGGGCGAGCTTGATTTGGGTCAGTTGTGAACTAATCTGACTGTTCTGATAGGGGGTAGGGGCCACGGTACGTTCAGCGCGCACAGATTTTTCTCACATGACCACGCGCGCCACCGCAGCCCACTGCTAACCAGGAGTAGGAGTACACTGCTGTCTGGTGGTTCTGCATATTGTTGGGTGAGCAGCAGTGAACCAGGCCTGGCCGCCATTAACTAAAATCTTTATTTACTGACTGAGGCACTGAGTCCACCGCCCACCACGAGTAACGGACGGTAAGATTGAAGGAAGTTAATAAAACAGTGTGAGTTGTTAAGTGAACTACTGTACTGTGAGTGAGCTAAGCTGAGCGGCGGGCTAACGCTAAGCCAACTGAAGTACTACTAACTACTTGTCATGCCATTCCAATACCGTCAGACAGTACTCATACCGCGCGTGCAAAAACCAACGCACGCTGTATTTTTATTTGGTAGTGTATGACTGTGACTTGACTTACTTGAGTGAGAGTCCGGTTGGAAGATCACCTTTGGGGCAGGGGGGTGGCAGCTCCAATAATACTGATTATAGGAATATGCAAAATGTTTTAATCAGTGGCGTAACGAAACTTGAGGGGGCCCCCTGCAAAGCACATGGTGGGGCACCCCCCCACCCCGCGGCCCAGCACTTTGCCCTACCACCGAAAATGTATTGCCGGTCGGAACTTGGAGAAGAGTTCCGCACTCTTGCACAGGGAGCCCGAATCCCTTACACCAGAAGCCCAAACGTCCCACAGGAGCTCCTGAGCTTCACGCGCCCAAAATAATTTAGAGCATTGAACCCTTGAGTATGAAACCCTAGCATCCCACCTCACATAGCCAGTCTAGTCCTACTACTCACAGGGCGCCACTGCTTCAACCTCACAAAGGTAGTTAAAGCAACTCATCCTTGCACGCTGAGCCTTCTATCGATGCACTCACACACAGGACTTATGTTTTTTATATTTTTTACAAATTAAGCATTGATTACACTCATATACACTGAATCAGTAGGATCATACAGAGAAACCCTGATCATCTCACCGTCACAGACTGCTTGGATGCTACCCTGTTGCTTAGTTAAACAAACATATCACTCTCTCACTTGGAGCTCAAGTGTCACAGTACCTTCTACTGCAGAGCTGACCACCTCAGGTTGACACAGAATTCTCTTTGTTTCCTTTGGTTAAAAAAAAAGATAGACAGACAGACAGACAGACAGACAGATAGATGTTCAGGGGCCCAATGTTTGCTTAAAGGCCAGCTGAATGCCAAGTTATGCTTCGTTCTTCCACTGACAAAACTTCCATTCTCTCTATCTCACTTTTAAAGGTTAGTTTTCATCCTTACTTTCTCCCATTTAAACTGTTGTTCATCTTTCTCTCCTCCCTTTTCAACCTGCCTTTCGCTCTCTTGCTGTTGGTCACTCTGATGAGGAAAAATTAGTCCGGTCCTTAAAAATGACTCCTCAGAGGAGGAGCCAAGCCGGCGACCGCGATGGCCGCCTAGTCCCCCGGCTCCAGTTATCATCTCCTCCCGGGACCACATCCTGCATGAAATACTGCAGCAAGACGGAGTGAACGGGGACATGAACGCATCCGTTCGCCGAGGGTGCAATCCCGAGGTTCGTGCCTGCTTGTTGAGGCGAGATACAGTCGACGACGTTCGCGGCCCGCAGCAGCCCTGAGACCGGGGACTCGGCCAGACTGTGAGGCTGGTCCCCGAGTGAACAACAGCGGCCGCCGGTGGCCGGGAGGGACCGGTCGGCTCCGAAGCGGCAAACAACAGCCGATCTTTGGCACGCTCATACTGGCAGACTGTGAGCACAAGTGGGGGACAAGCCTATCGTTGTGCCCCTGTGTGGACGGATATTGCGGCAAGAATTTCGCTTGTCCTCCGCCTAGAAGTGCTTTGCGACTCGTCCCGCTTTCGGCGGGAGGCTCCCGAATTTACTCCGAGCTGCCACTAAGCTGAACTGACTCCAGCGGTTGCTTTTAATCGATCTCGGTGGCCCTGCCGGTGATGCCATGATGCTCGCTGCCTCACTATCTGTGCCTCGGCCCCACTCCAGACCTGAGCTGACCCGGGCTAACATGGAGAAGGGGAGCATGGCAAAAGGGGAGCACGGAACAGAACTGCACCTTGGCGATCTGATGGCTTCCCTAGTCGCCCTTCATGACAACTTGGTGCAGGGTGCCCGATTATTGGGGGGCAAGTTGGATGAAGTGACCCTCGCGACGGAGCGAATGGGATCGGCTGACCCGTTGATACATAGCGAGATGCCTTCCTCAGCACCCAGATGCATCAAGATGGTATCACTGATACCGGAGAGCCGGAGACACTGAGCCTCGCGACATCCCATGACCGTACTATTGGTTGCCTAGGACAATCTGGAGGCGCTAGACTGGAACTGACTGGTGGAACTTTTTCCTACGTCCTGCTGCTAGAGATTATGGTGCTGTTCCTGCCGTGTTTGAACATTGGGACATTGTTCTCCTGTGTTACTTCGCTGCATGAAGTGCGGAAGATCTGTTTCAGTGCCAGGTCGTGCCCATCGTACTTGCTAGAGAATGGTAAAGTTGCGGGCTCTGGCGGTATAAGCAAGACCGGACAAGGATAAATGACGTTCCTCCGGGTTGTCGTCTTCTGCTTTGGGGGCTGTGAGGGTTACGCGATACGCTGTATTAGCTAATGACGCGCCAGGTTGACTTCCTCCCTTGCAATTTGTTTTCCTCGATTTGATTCTTGCTGCCTTAATTCACATCATGTGCAGACATAACGATTGTGTGAGGGAGAGGCCGGGGGACTGCTAAAGGGATCCTCTCCGTCTTTTGTTTCTTTCCTGTAGTTGTAGTTTGGAACCCCCCCTCTTTCCTTTTCTGTTCTTTTGTAGACTTCGGGGTTCTCTTTTTCTTCTTCTCTCTCTTGAGTCCTTTCTTTAGGCTAGGCGGGTGGTAGTTCTTTCTTCTCTCTTCTACATTTCGGGTTCCATACAATGGGCGACAGGCACGCTGCTGTGGGGGAGGCCGTAGCCATAGGCAGGGGTGCAGGGTGGGGGGTTGGGGGAGGGGTACTTTCCTTCTTTTTTCTTTTCCTCTCATCGTTTCTAGGGCCCCTTTTTCCTCTCTTGTTCTGCTTTGTATTCTCTTTATCTTTCCCTTTTCTTCTCTTTCGGGTAACCGAGTGGCGGGGTGTTTGATGTACGCTTTTACGGCTTACGTTACAAGGGGTGCTGTTTTTATAAAGTTGTTATTACAGCGGGTAATGCTGCCTTGGGGGGCGAAATGTACTGTTTACGGTCAATCCTGTTTAATATGTGTTAGTGCCTACGCTCTGCTCGCAGTAGTCCCGGCTGTGCATATCCTGATCAGTGATGACCCCTTGCACCTGTATAATTTGATTGTACGGCGTCGGATCCCGCCCCTCTTTAAAACTCTTAAAAGAAACCTCTTTAATCCTGGTACCAACACGGTACGGACAATATCCTGGGCTGAGAAATGGCATAAGAGAGGCGGATTGCTGCATCTGTTTGGCTTTATTGAATTGCTTTGACCGTCTCAGAAGTACTGGCCGGCCGTGTAGGTTGTAGGCCTGTGATTGTAACTGCCTTACGTAACAATAAAGGTTTACCAAAAATAAAAAAATAAAAAATAAAAAAGACTCCTCATGCCCACCACCTGCAACCACTAAAATAAGCACTAAGGGGGTTCCCTCATCTCACCCTCGCATACAGCACAGATGTCTCACCTCGAACATTTAACTTGATCATCAGACCACTGCGAAGGATGCTGGTTTGTGTGGCATACATGTGTAGGTGCTGCTGGTGCAGTTTGGGTGATCACCGGGTGGTGTGCCAGTTGTGTTGTGCCTTGTAGAGGGTTCGTAGCAGCAAGGCACGGCAGAAAGAAAATGCAGAAATAACGTCGAAATTGTGGTTGAATTAAAATAATGCTGCTTGTGCTCTTAAATTAAAAGCTCAAGTTAATCCCCAGTCCGAAATGTGGATCTCGAAGTACCACGTGACGTCCAGTGAAACCCCACAGCGCCGATGGTTTACCACAGGAGTTAGTTAGGAAGAATTCTGCACTTTAGTTTAAAGGAGTGGGCGGGTCCTGTTTACTTGAGTCTTCGTCGTTACCAAATGCGTCTTTTTCGCCATGGAATTATTTAACACCCCCCCCACCCATCACCAACTCCCAGTCCCACCTCATACACATTATTCAGCCGCTCTTCAGTAAACATTGTCACTTCACTTATTGACATATCGATAAGCGACAAACAATGTAATGTCCTTTTTAAATAATGGCAGTGACACAATATTATAGGGCACAGGTCAGGGAGAGAGTATGTGCGGGGGGGTGGGCACTGGGCGGCGCCTGGCAGGATGCATGCTACAGTTACCCCTACCACCTCACAGACGCTCATACCTGCTGCTCCACTGCTCCCACATTACCCCCTGGGCCCTGCCCTGCCCCCGAGGCATACGCGGCAGTCGGCAGAAGTGAAAGTCAGGACTTGAGAGTGGAGTGGAGGGTGTAAACAACAAGTGTGACTGTGTGTGCGCGCCGCGCACGCATCATCCACCCTCGCTCCCTGTCCTGCCGCCATTTCATCATCGATCATCGATTCGAGACTTTCGATTTCGAGTCAACTGTCGACTGAAAAAAATAAACTGCTCAGGAGTCAGGCCTCAGGCTCAGGCCATGGCGGCACTATTTATAATTGCACTTTGCAGCCCACTGCCCGGGCCATCACCATCAGAGTCAGACAGAGGAGGCACCTGGCAGCGCCGCAGCACAACTGCACCATTCCCTTCCTCCAATTCTATGTCAAGACAGGAGGCTCCGATTATGCTTTCTCATTTCTTTAATGAAATGCTCAGCAGCCAATAAAAAACAACCAAAACTACATTTCCCATGAACACTAGGGAATGATCATAGAGACTATAGTATAAAAGGTCCAAACATTAGTCCTTCTTCCTCTTTCTTTGCTGCTCCGCAGCCAGTTAAGTCCATTTATCTTTATTCTTATGCTCTTTACTGAATTGTGCATTGTTGTTCTTTAGTTGAACTTGCCTTGCCTTTCGCCGCTTTGCTTTGCTAGCGCGCGGTGTTTGTGCCACTTTAGAGCGCTTCGGCTCCGATATTGTTGCCGGTTGTTTGTTCCTCGTCCGTCTGCGGCGTGTCTCTTGGGAGCGTGTGTTCGCCTCCCTGCGCCTGGCCGCTGGTGCCCGGTTGCCTTTGTGGAGCGGGAGTAGGGGTTGCCGGTTCGAGCCGGAGTTCGCGGGCGGCGGTGTCGCGCATGCGCACTGCGTTTCTCCGGCTTAGGCTTTGTTTACCTCACGCCGGTTGAGAGAAGGAGGGTTCTTTGAGCACTCACGCCCACAGTCTGCTGAACTTTCAACCCCGCTCGACGCCGGAGTACAGGAAAGTGCTTCGGTTGTTATCTCTTTGCATAGGCTCTGCCTAGAGTGATTTTTTGGGTCGGCAGGCTTATCTCCCTCCACGCTTGACTTGTTTTTCCTGAGTTTGGTTCGTTCAAACTCTGTTTAGCCTGCTCTGGAAAGGTCGCTCCCCCTTAATTGTATCTTTGATACTATATATCTGTGCCAGTCATCTTGTGGGCTTTGAATTACTGCACTACAGTGCCATGGCGGAATATTTTGACGCAGATGATGACTGCTACTATGGGGATGAGGATAATGATTCTCTTGAGTATAATTTGGTAGAGGAGCTGGATAGGGGTGTACAGCTATCGGTCAATAAGGCGCTTGTTCGTGCTATAAATCCACTGAAGCGCCATTTGAACCAGTATGCGAAGCAGCAGGGCTGGTTGCCTGCCTCACAGACATCCACCAAGTCGCCCCTTAATCCTCATAAATCTGACTTCCAGAAGCTGGCAAAGACTTTGGCGACTGAGGCTTCGAAATCTTCTGCGTCTCACTTTACGGAGGAGTCAGATAATGCTCACACCTCTTCTGGTCAGGATTCACCCCCGCCCAAGAAGCGTCTCCGCAAGGAGCATTTTGTTGACGCCCCTGAGCGTCCGTCCCTGCTGAACTTTGAGCCAGCGGACATTGTCCACCCAAATTCGTCTTCTTGGTTGCCCTCTCCGGCTGTGGCAGCTTATATCCAAGCGCACATTCGTCAGCCATTTGACGTTTCTGTTCGGGCCAGGCTCCGTTCGGAATGCCCAAGACCTGATCTTGCAGATCACCTGGCCGACACTCCAGAGGTGGATCCGATGATGGTCACCTACCTAAAGAAATATTCAAAGGACCCAAAGAAGGGCCTAGACCGCTCCTGGAGGTCGTGTCAGGATAAGTTGCTGGATATGCTTGGACCTCTTACCAAGATTCTAGATCTTGGCTTTCGGGCTAAAGAAGCTTCGGCTCTTGTGGACCCTGACAAACTCATTGAGTGGGCGCAGAGGGCTATTTGCCAGTTGGGCAACGTTAATTGCGCCGTTTCTGCGGAAAGGCGCAGGTCCATCTTGCTCAAGTTGGATCCGAAATTAGCGGAATTGGCAACTTCAGAGTCGGGTCCAGAGGCGCAAGGCCTGTTGTTTGGTCAACCATTTTTAAAAGAACTTACAAAGTTTGTCTCCACCTTTAGTGGAATCGACAAAGCACAGGCATCATTACGCCGGGCCATGCGTCCAGTTTTTGCCAAGGCCGGACGACAACGGGGACGCTCGTTCGGCCGTGGGTCGCAGCAGCAGTCCCAGAGAGGAGCCTCACAGCAGCGTGGTGGAAGTTATCACACCGGATACTCCACTCGAGCAAATTTCTACCCGTCCCGCAAAGGAAAGGGACATTATGGCAAAGGCCGGTCAGGTGGACAGCAAGGCCATTACCAAGATTCCGGCGCTGCAGGTGAGCCTGATTCATGCTTGCGATGTGATGTTGGGGGGCAGAGTGCAATTTTTCCTCAAAAACTGGCGTATGATCTCCAGCGATGCATGGGTGCTAGAAACCGTTCAGGGATTCAAGATAGAGTTCTATCACCCTCTGCATCAGTCCCGTCCTCCCCCTCCTTTGCTTTTTTCCCTTCACGCACAGGCTTGTCTTTCGGAGGAAATCGACTACAGAAAGGGGCGATTATTCCCTCCATCCGTCATCCGAAGGGCTTTGTCAGCTCAGTCTTTCTGGTCGAGAAGAAAGGAGGCGGGTCTCGCCTGGTTCTCAACCTCAAAGACTTCAACGGCGGGGTTGTATACCGACACTTCAAGATGGAAGGCATCCATCTCTTGCGGGATCTCCTTCGGGAAGGAGACTGGATGGTCCGTCTGGACCTGAAGGACGCGTATCTGTCGATCCCGATCTACAAGCCTCATCGTCGGTTTCTCCAATTTCAGTGGCAGGGGCGTTGGTACGAGTATCAGGTCCTCCTGTTCGGCCTTTCGTCTGCACCATGGTGCTTCACGAAACTACTGAGACCAGTTGTAGAACATCTACGGTTGCGGGGGGTCAGATTGATTATTTATCTGGACAATATTCTCCTTATGGCGGATTGTCCTCTCAGGCTTCTGCACCATATGGAGTGGTCCATCGAGCTCTTGCAGTCTCTAGGTTTTCTGGTCAACATTCCGAAATCAGTTTTGGTCCCAACTCAATCTATAGATTTTCTGGGCTTTCAGATAAACTCGGTTGCTTGCCAGCTTCTCTTGCCCGGCCAGAAGATGCGTTACATCAAGAGGGAATTGCCATCTGTTATTTCCAGACAGACTGTGTCATTGAGGTAGTTGGCACGTGTAGTAGGTCTGTTGGCGTCTTCCATTCAGGCGATCTTTCCAGGTCCTCTACATTACAGGGCGATGCAACGGCTGAAAATTCAGCATCTCCGGAAAGGCCTCCGCTATTCGGACCAGATTCCTCTTACGGAGGAAGTGAGGTGGGAGATGCAGTGGTGGCTGGACCACATGGAGGCCTGGAATGGTCGAGCCCTATTCGGTGCGTCGCCGGAACTGGTGATCGAATCTGATGCCAGTCGGTGGGGTTGGGGAGCCCGTTGTGGGTCTGTCTCGACGGGGGGTCGTTGGTCCTCTCAGGAGTTGTCTCTCCACATAAATTGTCTGGAACTCCTAGCGGGTTCGTTTGCGATCAAGTGTTTTTCTCCCCTTCAAACGAGTTGTTGCATTCTTCTCTGGATGGACAACGTGTCCGCAGTCCGCTATGTCAACAAGCTGGGCGGGACTCGGTCCAAGGTGTTGGCAGAGATAGCCAAGGATTTTTGGCATTTTTGTCTGCAACGGAAGATCACTGTTATTGCGGAGTATCTTCCGGGTCGCAACAATCAAGTTGCGGATTGGCACTCCAGACATCTTCGGGATTTCAGCGACTGGAGGCTTCATCCTCGAGTATTCTGTGCCATTCTTCGGCAGTGGGGCCAGTGTCATTTGGATCTGTTTGCCTCTCGCCTCAACGCCCAACTTCCCCGGTTTTACGGTTGGAGACCGAATCCCTTAGCTCTGGCCACGGATGCTTTTCTTCAGCAGTGGCCATCGACTCTATGCTATGCGTTTCCCCCATTCATGATGCTCCCCAGAGTTCTGGCTTACACCAAGCGGTTTCGAGCGGAGCTGATTCTGATTGCTCCTCTCTGGAGGGCTCAGGCGTGGTTCCCGGTTCTCCTGGAGATGTGTTGCGAACCGCCGCTCCTTCTTCCCCTGCAGTGAAATCTGTTACTGGATCCTCTCGGAGATCCACATCCCCTCATTCTGTCCGGCTCTCTTCAGTTGCTGGCGTGGCGGATCTCGGGGATCGTTGGACGATCCCGGGAATTTCTAGCGACGCTTCCAGATTCATTAGTGAGGCCTGGTCTCCCAATACTCACAAACGATATAAAGGTGCTTGGAAGCGGTGGTGTGATTGGTGTGCTCAACGGGAAGTTGATCCAGTTTCAGCGGATATCAGTTTAATCATTAACTTTTTGGCGTCTCTGGCCACTTCTGGTCTGGCCTATCGGACGGTCAATAGTTTTTGTTCCGCTATTTCAGCTGGCCACATCCAGATTGATGGCAAGCCTGCTGGTGAGCACCCCTTCATTTCCAAATTGCTAAAAGGGATTCGTCTTGCGAAACCTCCTACTCCTAAGTATGTCTCTTTATGGGATGTTTCAATTGTTCTGAGGTTTTTGGAGGCTTGGTCTTCTATTCTCTTATTATCCCGTAAACAGTTGTCTGCTAAATTGACAATGTTGTTTTGCCTGGTATCTTGCAAACGTGTCTCAGATGTCCGCGCATTGGATCTTGCGGGGCGCAGTTTCACTCCTGAGGGTGTTACGTTTCGTCTTTCTAGAAGGACTAAGTCTAATACTACTTCCATTACGCATCCCTCTTTTCCCACTCATCCCAATCTTTGTGTTGTCCAGTGTCTTAAGGATTATGAGGTGAGTACTGCTTCTTTGCGTACAGACATGCAAGGTCAATTGTTGATTGCCTTACAGAAACCATTTCGCCCTGTCGCCCCAGCTACTCTGGCGCGCTGGGTGCGTTGGCAAATGTCCGAGGCGGGCATTGATGTGTCTGTGTTTGGTGCACATTCTGCGAGGGGGGCAATGGCCTCTAAGGCTTTTTCCATGGGTGTCACACTTTTTGACATTATGAAGGCCGCAGATTGGTCTTCTGATTCTGTTTTCAAGACGTTTTATTATAAACCTATTGATAGTGTTGCTTCTGTTGTGGTGGATCAGCTTTAAAAAAGCATAATCGGAGCCTCCTGTCCTGACATAGAATTCAAAATTTGCAAACATTTGTGACAAGAATTTTCAATTCTATTAAGGACTAGGAGGCGAGGATTATTATTATTATGTTTCTTATATAGCGCCTGAATCGACCCCTGAAGGGGTATCTCCACGCTTGCCTTGGGAACCCGTCCTGGCTTTTCCCTGTGAGATAGCCCCTACAGGGCATCCCCAAGGTGGAAGCCAGGCATCCCGCCATGGGGGGGCCATTGTGGAGATTAAGCAAGCTTAATGCCCAGAGTTGCAGAGTGTGAACCCATGATTAGGTCAGGCACCGAAGCGAGAATTATCGAGTCCATGGACATTTGAGCTCAAGACCCTGCCACGTCGGGAATTGAACCCTGGTCCCGGGTCTGACCTCTGCTTCAGGGTCTGCCTGCTCTAACCAGTGAGCCACACTTCTCCACACTTATCCCACCCTTTTGTAATTCATTTGCATTGTTATGTACTGAATGCTGTTTACCTACTGTTGCAGGTCTATTTATCCTTATTCTTTCGCCCCCTGGATTGCTTTTGACTTTCTTGCATTCTTTGGATGTTACGGCTATGTATCTTTTTCAGGTTCAGACCCGAAGTGATGTTGGCCATCCTCTTCCGGAGTTTCCTTCGTCTCCTTGCTCACAGACCCAGTGTTCTTCGGTCCTCTGCTTCAAGATCCTTTGGATTTCTGCAGCGTGTTGGAAACTGCTTTTGTTGATTTACTTGGGATTGTTTTTTGATCTGGAACTGTTTCCACAAAGAAAGAGGAAGAAGGACTAATGTTTGGACCTTTTATACTATAGTCTCTATGATCATTCCCTAGTGTTCATGGGAAATGTAGTTTTGGTTGTTTTTTATTGGCTGCTGAGCATTTCATTAAAGAAATGAGAAAGCATAATCCTCGCCTCCTAGTCCTTAATAGAATTGAAAATTCTTGTCACAAATGTTTGCAAATTTTGAATTCTTCTGCCCCCATGACATCATCACATCGTCATCTACCGCCGGTAACGGTTGAAATCTCTGGACTCTGGTCCCACATGGCAATGGCATGGACACTTACTGGCTGTACTTCACGGACACGGACACCCGAACTTACACACGTCTTCAGGGGTACACGTCACGTCCTCCGCTCCGACCTCAAATTGCAAGCGTTCCACCTCACACAACCTGAACCTCCATACCCGCACAGACATCCAACGCCGCGCCATTGCCACTCACCATGATCTCCCTCCCCCCAGCCTATTACAATACCAACCCCTGGTCCTTTGGAGGAATGATAGTGATACCTTCCAGATTTCACTGTTCACACCCACCACCTGGCTGACCCCCTGCTGCCTTCCGTTCAAATCCTAGTCCTACTGCTGCTCCCCTCCACATTTATTTTACCTCACGAATCGAGTAACAAACATTCTCCTCTCTTATGGGCTGCTACCACACCACACAGACACCCATATATATGCCCCGTTCGCCACCTATGCCATTGAATTAATTGCCCATTCAAAGTTCTTCTACCAGTCCGGAGCTCGCTCTGCTACACAGTCACCATCCTGATGGCATGCGCCACACCCAGGCCAGAGGAGCGCAAGGCTAGCCACTGTCCCTCAAGGATCCTCACTGAGCCCCACCCTCTTCAACGTCTACATGAGCCCCCTCGCGGCCATCGCACGCCAACACAACCTCAACATAATCTCCTACGCCGACGACACCCAGCTGATCCTCTCCCTGACCAACGACCCCGCCGCCGCCAGAGCTAACCTGCACGAAGGGATGAAAGAGGTAGCCGAGTGGATGACGACCAGCCGCCTGAAACTGAACTCGGACAAGACGGAGGTCCTCATCCTGGGCTCTTCACCCTCCGCCTGGGATGACTCCTGGTGGCCTCCCGCCCTGGGCACCGCACCCAAACCGACAGACCATGCACGCAACCTGGGCTTCATCCTGGACTCCTCCCTCTCCATGACCAAGCAAGTCAACAACGTCTCCTCGGCGTGCTTCAACATCCTACGCATGCTACGGAAGATCTTCTGGTGGATCCCCTCCGAGACCAGGAAGACCGTCACCCAGGCCCTCGTCACTAGCCGACTGGACTACGGCAACGCCCTCTACGCCGGTACCACCGCCAAGCTCCAGAAGAGACTCCAGCGGATCCAGAACGCCTCAGCCAGACTCATCCTCGACATCCCACGAACCAGCCACATCTCCGGACATCTGAGAGACCTTCACTGGCTCCCCGTCAACAAAAGAATCACCTTCCGCCTCCTCACCCACGCACACAAAGCCCTACACGACCAAGGCCCGAGCTACCTCAACAGCCGAATCAACTTCTACGCTCCCAAACGCCACCTCCGATCAGCCAACCACGCCCTCGCCGCCGTCCCCCGCATCCGAAGAGCGACTACAGGAGGAAGGTCCTTCTCCTACCTGGCCGCCAAGACCTGGAACTCCCTCCCGACCGACCTGCGCCTGACCCAAGACCACCTCTCCTTCAGGAAGAAGCTGAAGACCTGGCTGTTCGAGCAGTAGCGGCACCCCCCCCACCCCCAGCGCCTTGAGACCCTACGGGTATGTAGTGCGCTCTATAAATGTCATTGATTGATTGATTGATTGATTGATTGTAGCCAGCTGCCAGGCAGGGCACAGGACAGGGCAGGGGCGGGGAACTTTAAATCAGGATTATAAGGCCCCGCAGCCGCAGGTCAGTGTCACAGTCACTGTCAGGACGGTGACGGCAGGCCTGGACAAACTTACTTCGGACACGGACAGTCTGTCTGCCGGTGGGGGGCCTGGCTGGCTTTTGTCTTCTTCTAAATCGATCTTGTCTCTTCTAAGTTGTCTTGACTATGGGCGGCTGCTTGGCCTGGCTCCTTGGGGTGGGCGGGCTATGCGCGCCCCTGGCCCCTGTGATGCCGCACCTTGTGTTTGCTCCGCCTGCGATTGCGCATGTGCTGTGTGCCGACAAATGTAATAAGGGCAGGGCATCATTGGTCACCTCACCAGCCAGCCAGTCCTGCCCCAGCCCCCCCCCCCGCACCCCACGCGCATACGCGGCGGAAATCGGAATTGAAAGAGAAAGAATTAAAGACAAGTCAGGACTGGACAGTACCGACTGGGAGTAAACAAGTGTGTGCGCGCCGCGCATCCACAGTCTGTCCGTCCCGCCGCCTGATTCATCGATCGATTCGGCATTCCATTTATAAATTTTATTTGCATCAGAGAGTGCCCGGGGTGCCGTGCCACACTGCCACCGCACCACCTGCCCTGGCCCTGCCTGCCCTGCATCAGACAGACGGCCTGGCCCCGGGTCGGGGCCCCCCACCCCATTTCGGAAATGCGGACTTGACTTGACTGGAGTCGGGGGGGGGGGCCGGGCTCCGGCCCGCCCGCCTTGCCTGCCCTCACACTAGTCACTCACTCTACTGACGGCCAGGGCCCCGGCGGCCAGGCCCGGGCCCCCGGCCGGCCCGCGCCCCGCACCATAAAAGATGAAAGACAGACTGAGACTCGCAGGAGCCCTCGCCGCCATGCGCCACGCCAATTTCAAACTCGCAGCAGGGGCCCGGCCGGGCCCACGCTGCGCGCACCATTTTGTCACTGTCACAGCCCTACTGTGTGCGCAAGCAGCATGTTACGTGAGCCAGTGGCCCTCGCGGGGCCCCCCGCAATGCGTGGGCTGCGGGGCCTTGTGTTACGCCCCTGGCTTTAATAATTTCAGATTCACTGAAGCCAGGGCAGGCCCACCGTCCGCAGCGGTATTGTGCTGGCGCCGCGGCCTGCAGTACTGTTCTGGCCTGCGTGGGGGAGGGGATGGGGGGTGGGGGTAGGAAGAATGCCTCACTCGTGCTTTCAAGAAAAAGAATGTTAATTTCTCAACGCATTCAGGCATGAAATACCCCCAGAAGCCACTGCTTAATATTAAAGACAGTGCACACAAGGCCAGCATGGTAGATGGTGGTGGTGGCGTGGTGCCGAGAGCAGCAGCGTCACCTCATCACATCGCCGCCTCAGAACCATTCCTGGGCACACCATATTAAATCATTGCAACTTTGCAAGGAAGTATTGACAAAGGGTGAGGTTGCTGCGCACTGTGCGCGGGCTGCGGGGTTAAGAAGATAAAACTAACTACTAGGTCCTGCTGCCCTAGCCTACCAGTACCCGCCCAGCCGCTCGCTGACTACTTGTTTAAACTTGGCGGCTGGTGCGTAGCCGATCCCTATACTGGTAGTAGTTTCACTTTCTTTTCGGGTGTGGTGTGGCTGTCGCAATGAATGGTGTGATGCAATCAGTCAGTGCAACATGACTTGTCGGCTGCCGCCGCGGCCTTCTTCCGGAAGGGCATGTGAACCAGGGTCACAGTGTGATCAATAGGCGGGTTTGAAGGTGTGAATTGAGTACTTTGCAGCTGCACAGTTCGGCTTCGAGTTTAAATTTATCCAGTTTTCCAAATTGAAGGACAGCATTACTGCTGCCGCATAGGGGCGAGTCAAATTATCACGGCCGTCGGCCTGTCAAAATTCCCCTAGAAGTATACATTGGCACGTACAGGGATCGAACCTGCGACGTAGGTGTGTAATCAGCACCCCGCTCCAACCAACAGAGCTAACCGGCCTCGAGATACAGGGCGGCACTGTCAGGAAACTTTCCCACCCTCTCCTTGAGCAGCTACCCTGAACGGTCACTCAGGAAATGGGCAGCATTCAAACTGTCAAGGCCACGTAAAACTTATTCCTGCCTCGACAATACTTGGTGTTAGAAAAGAGCCAGGGGCATGCAGAAACGGAGCCGCTCATTTTCAATGGTAGGCCGGGATCAGGAAAAACAAGCATTTACAATGCAATGGTTTTGCCTTTGTTAAAGTTAGAGCTATTGGCATTGCTCTTGACATTATTTTTATTTATGTTTTTTTTAACATAAATAAATGGCATTGTCATTTACAATGCCACTAGCTTTATATCTCGCAAATGACACACACAAACACACACAGAGCCCCCCACACACACACCCACACAGAGCCCCCCACACACACAGCCACACAGAGCCCCCCACACGCACAGCCACACAGAGCCCCCACACACACAGCCACACAAAGCCCCCCACACACACAGCCACACAAAGCTTCCTACACACACAGCCACACAGAGCCCTCCACACACACCCACACAGCACAAGTGGGCAACAGGGGCACACGGAGGCACAAGCAGGCAACAGGGGCACACGGAGGCACAAGCAGGCAACAGGGGCACACGGAGGCACAAGCAGGCAACAGGGGCACACGGAGGCACAAGCAGGCAACAGGGGCACACGGAGGCACAAGCAGGCAACAGGGGCACACGGAGGCACAAGCAGGCAACAGGGGCACACAGAGGCACAAGCAGGCAACAGGGGCACACAGAGGCACAAGCAGGCAACAGGGGCACGAAAACAGAGGCACAAGCAGGCAACAGGGGCACGAAAACAGAGGCACAAGCAGGCAACAGGGGCATGAAAACGGAGGCACAAGCAGGAAACAGGGGTGAGTGAGCGACTCCGTCAGAATAGAGGAGCCTGCAGTTGGACAGAAGTTGCTGTCTGACAACTAAACAGTACGAGAGGAGGTTTTGGCACGCTTAAGGTTAAGTTGTTGACAAGAATTTCGGAAAAGACTCAACATCATTTTGCTTTTCACTGGTTGGGGTTGTGTACGCTGCCTCCTACAGTTAGGACATTTGTACTACAGTACTACAGCCTGCACATGATGATTGGAGGTTTGGTGTGCTAGTAAACTTGTCCTCACCCAGAAGAGACACTTTAAGCCGTGGATGCTTTCACGCACTGTGAGCAGGGCTCACCGGTGGCACATGCTCGGAGCCTCTCAGACGCTTCTCTTTTGCTCACGATGAACTCCCTGTGAAAGGGCCTTGCATGGAGTTTGGTTTCGGAAAGGCTGGGCCTTTCCTGGTGCGAAGACAATGCAGCCTTGCTCGGGGGTGAAGGGAGCCCGCGGCCTTTTGTTGTCATGCATATCTCGCCTGGTGGGGGTCTGTTGGCTGCCATCGCCCCGCCCCCGCCTTGTGCAGGGTTTCGCATACCCCAATCCGACCCCCCACAACAAAAACCTGTACAACGAGGACCCGTGCCATCTACAGCAGCCGGCATGCCTGCGCACTGTAACATTTATATAGCGCTTACAACTATGGGGGGCGCAGATACACCGTCCGCAACCAAGTATTAATCGGAATGCACTTAAGAAGCAGACAGCTGACTTTTCGCTACCCTCACTCAACCCGCTCGAGAAGAAGGAATACAAAACTCAAATCAGGGTCCATTTCTTTTACAACCTGTGCGCTGGCATCACCAACATCTGCGCTCATTCGCCCCGCTGGGGGGAGCCCTGCAAGGGGGGCAACGGGGCAAGGGACTTTTGAAAACTAGCACAAACTACCAGAAAGGTTCGCCCCGTGTTGGCACACACGGCGCCTCCGGAAAAGAATATTCAGCACCAGCTGTCCTTAAAACTTAGCAAAAAATGCAAGCAACTTAGCAGCATAATAGACCACGCCGGCGGACTTACATTCGTCGGTCCTGCGGCTTCAACTGCCGGTGCATGGCCAGAGAAAATCCGAAGTAGCTGCCGGGGTCGCCTGTCTTGCGGATGGCGTCGTCCGTGTCCAGGTTGAAAGCGCACACCCAGGCGCACAGGGACAGGAGGTGCAGGGTCAGGTGGAAGAGCATCGCCCTGCTAGCAGCAGCCATGGCTGGGGGTCGTTCAGTCAGCGCCGGTCGGGATCCTGCACCTTGCTCTGTGCCTGCGCTCCCTCCCTCTGCTCAGCTCCCGCGATGCTCCGCCCTCGGGTCTCCTCCCTCGCTCGGGTCCCTGCCTGCCACGCTCTGAATGGTGTCCTTGTTCTCTCCAGAGACTCCTCCAGCTTTTAACAAGTACTAGCTGCGCAGTCCGTAAGCCCGCCTCCTGCCCCTCTCCAGAGCCCTGCTGCCGCTGGCCTTTGAAACCATGGCGGCAATTACTGAAACCACCATCACGTTCAGACACCATCCTTCTTAACGCCATCTCCATTACACTTAAAACGCCAGTCACAGACTCGATGTAAAAACCTATCCAGGTTGACAACTCGTTTAAGTGTTTAGCCCTCTTGCTGCACCAAGTGACGTCACAGCCATTTTCAATAGTACAATTGCAGAACCCCATGTCCACCGTACCAATTTAAGACACATTCCCTCTGCCTGCAGCATTTGTTGTCAACCCCCAACCCCAAAATGATCCCCCTCACTTGTGCAGTATCCAAGTGAGACCCACAACACTTACAACGGAATCAGAGGTCGCTAGAATTTATCGTTTGAAAATTCGACTTGCAGGCATATCGCTGTAAATGAAAATGACACGTTTCCTGATGAGAACCATGTCGATGGTTACATAATCTACTTCACGTTAATGCACGGTTCAAGTTGAACGAATAACTGCACAAAAAAGGTGCACCTACTACAACACTTGTAATAACGGTTAGAAATATATAACGTGAGCAGCAGTGGGAAAAAGACAGCGCTGACAGACTTCCGTGTGCTGCAATGTAAACGCTTTAAATAAACACTGTCTGGGTAAAACAAGTTCAGCTCGGAATTCTGCTGCTTCTGTCTGCATGTGTAAGGAGGCGAATGCTTTCTGAAGACGGCCACAGTGCAGGACTGTACACACTGGCATGGGTTTTTAAAAATTGCACAACGCATGGAGTGGCCGGCAGCCATGTGGTTGGGTTAATCTGCTGCCTGTCATGCATGGGCGTGAGGCGGGCGAAGGGGCGGGACAAACCAGGTGACAGCGGCACTAGGAAGCAGCACTGTGACACCTGAACACAGAGGGTAGCCACTGGTTTTGATCTAGCTGCCAAGAACCGTTTCCGCTCCCTGCCCAGTCGCTTGTGAGCGGACTCTGCGTCCTGGCACCGCTCCAGTTTTCTGTCTTTTGGGAACGAGTTTGGGAGTGCAGAGATGCTGAACGCTGTGTTCGGAAGGGACCGCTTCTCCTACGAAAGGGTGCACGCACAGGAGAAGGTAGGGGAAGAACTTCAACTATTGCATGTTGTATTTGTGCAGCTTTCTTGGAGTGAATCTGTTAGCTGGGTGTCGGATTGCAGCATGTAACAATGCCCTACTCCTCGCAGCTACCTGCAATCGATATTATGGTTTGTAAGTAATCCTGTTTCTGTCAAGTTTCATTGAAATGCCGCCCCCGTGCTGTCTGTTGCTCCCTGTGCGTGGTTCCCGGGCGGAGACGCTACAAGCAGTTCAGCGGGATGCAGCGGCTGTCTAGTTTCGAAACTCTAATAATAAGCACCGGCAGCCTCACAGTGATGCAGGCGTTTGTTTACACGCGTGACTGAGGGGAGGAGCTGTGTCATCACTCACTGCTGGGAGGGGGCGGGAAAGGGGAAGGAGAGACACAGAAGACGGCCGGGAAACTCTAATAATAAGCACCGGCAGCCTCACAGTGATGCAGGCGTTTGTTTACACGCGTGACTGAGGGGAGGAGCTGTGTCATCACTCACTGCTGGGAGGGGGCAGGAAAGGGGAAGGAGAGACACAGAAGACGGCCGGAGCAGGAAGGCGGGTGCTGGCAATGCCGGAACAGATTCGGGGGCGTTCCCGGCTTTTGCCTGACGTCGCGTGACGTTGGTAAAAGCCAAAGAATCTCGGGAACGCCCCCGAATCTGGTCCGAGATTGACGGACGGAGCCCTCTCCCAATGGCTAGCCTCCATTTATGGAGCTAGCCAATCGGAGGAGGGGGCGTATCCCGACCCACACACACAACTCAAGAGGTTTTTTGGCGCATGCGAAAAGCGCATGGCCAGTCAAAACCTAAAAATGGCAAGAAAGAGGAACAGCATTTGCAATATGTGTCGCATTTGTTAGAGCTGTTTGTGTTGAAAATGACAATGTTTTTTATTTTTGTTTTTTTATTTGCAGTGGTTATTATATTTGCAGAGCGCTATTGACACTGGTATACATAATCTAAAGTAAAAAACATTGTCGTTTTGAAGGCCAACAGCTCTAGCTTGAACAAATACGAGACCTAATATATTGTTTTCGCTAGGCACCGGGAGTGATTTGCTCAGAATCACAAGATGTATAGCCTACCTGCAGAGGCTCGAACCAAGTCCTGTCAGCTTCGAGGCCACATCCTCTCTCCGTGTAATAATGTGTTATGCACATCCTTGGCCTACACGGACTCCCCAATATGAATTGGCTTTTAGTACCAGTTTGAGCAGAAACAATAGTTAATTTCCAATTATGTTTTTACATTTGTGTAAAAAATTTTTAATTTTACAAGGGTTCCCCTAGGTACTCTTGAAACCGCATTGGCACATGCAGACTTGCTGATACCCAGATGAAAGTCTGTTGTCAATTTCAATATAATAAAATATAGAGGAATTTCCACATCAATAATTTCAAATAGTGTATTGTTGCACAGAGGAAAGTTCCTTCTCTAATGTGCAATCCACTTTCAATTTTTCCCCGTTTTTCTCAGTTGGAAAACTCCTTACTATAGTTGCCGACCAATTTGGGGAATTATCCTTTTCTATTCCCTCCTCGGAAAGGGTTTTACTCCTGCCCGTAATAAAAAGTATATCACTGAACATTTGCAGCGCTGGAATGAGTCAGAAAATTATTTCGAGAAATGAGAATGTTTGGGCCTGTGCAGAAACCTTGAGGACATTCCTGCTCAGAAAGTCGTATGTACTGGCTCTATCACAGCTAATGTACATGGCATAACCAACACCTAGTACATCTTCACGACAAACTCAAAACCAAACAGGACATTTCTGGGTCTTGATGACATTTTAAGCGTGGCGTGCTGTTGCTTCCGCCTGGTGTCACGACTGAACTGTCAACAGACTTAAGCAGCAGCAGCACACCGAGCTAAGTTGAAAGCAGTGACTTCGGATCTGAGCTGCACAGACCTCAACTTCTATTGACAGGGAGTGCTTCCGGCTTTTACCGAATTCCATTGTTTATCCGTGTGTGCCGAGACACAGTTGCGAGTGGTCATTTGCCACTGTTTTCTGAGGTGCCATTAGCACCTGAAAAGTGATAGGTGTCTGTTTGGTCGGAGGACTTGGTGGCTTGCAGTAAGGGCGGCTCTTGAAAAGGTGCGAGCGGGCAACCCTCATTGTTCATTCTTCTCCTTCCAAGGGGGGGGTCACTCGTCACTGACTTCCAGACTGAGGGACTGGGGGGGGTTGTTCAGCTGCCAAGTAGTTACTGCGCCTTGGAACTAAGGGCAACCATGACTGGAGGCAGGAAAACTCCTACCCCAAGGCAGCCAATTCCCTGCAGCCGTACAAAGTCTTGCCCATCCGTATTAGGACATCCGGTGCATGGAATTAGGGCCAGATGGCCCTAAATAATGATGTGGGTGCAGTCAGGCAAGGAACCGACCTTCCCTCATGTAGGCTGACCTTTTTCGATTTCTTCCAACTGTGGGGCAACGTTTGCAATTCACCCACCCTGCTGTTTAACGGTTGCAATACAATCTATTACTTTTTAAATTGATTTACGCGCGTTCAGGGCTCATTCATTGTTCTTGTTCTTGTGGTATGTGTTGTGTAGTTGTTGACATCTGCAGAGTGCACAGCCGAGAGCGCCTGTTGATGGTTTGAAGTTAATGCTCTATAAGCCTGGGCCATCGCAGTTGCCTGCCCTCATTTCCAAGGTTTGTATTATCACAGACAGGATTCTGAGTCATGTGGTGGGGTGATACCAGGGGGTTATGGAGTCCATCTTTAGCTTGTGGGTGGGGGTAATAGAGGAAGTGGCTGGAGCCAATTGAGGAAGTGGTGATCTCTGAAGGTTTTAAGGTTCAGTTGGCCCGTCAGTGATTTGATCTGGGCGCCTGGAGCTGGGCGGCACATGTCAGCAGCAGAGGCTCACTGCCTCCATCTAGGTGTTGTTGTTTTGTTCCCCTTTACAGATCGGTTCAGAGTGTGTTGTGCCAGTGTGACGATCTGCTGTGGACACCCCCCGCTTCCCCATGGAGATGTAACGGGCCCTGCTCCTTTTCACTCCCTGAAGCGCTTGGAGCCCCTGGCACTTGAAGTAGTGTATGCATGCCAGCAGGGTGACTTTCTGTGGCACCTCCAGGCCGGTAATGGCACCGCAAACAGGGGCCGGGGCTCCTGCAGCCTCTTGGACAGATGGCATGGACATGAGTTATATCTCTGCCTTGCACCGAGAAGGGTCGGTTAAACAGCAGGGCAGTGACAGAGTGCAGGGATTAACAGCTCTACACAGCCAGGCTGCAGGATACATAGTGCCAATATCGGCCCACTCACCAGCCCTCCCGCAGCAACATGCATGCATCGTAAATAAATAGACAAGACAACTTTTTGTTGGGATAAAGTCGCTGCAGGTTTATTAGCATATACATATTCCAACATGGTGGGTTATCTTACAGACGATCCAAAGGCAAGCCGCCCCTCGCGGCCTACCACCTGATGGGCCAACTTGCATCGTGGCCTTAGCCAATCGGTGCTTAGCGGTTGTGGTGAGTGGATAGCCACGCTCACTTCCGGTGAACCAACGATCCACCCTCTTGCTCATGCCCCCCTACGAGGGGCGGAGCGTTCAAGCGACCCCCGGCTGTCCAGGTTTCCAACTGCCCGTAGGACAGACGGGGCGCCGTCGCACCCCAGGGTCCACTGCACAAACTTCCTGGGGATATTAGGCCTCAGCACCCTTTGTGCTCCTGAAGAGGGTACCCCTGAGTACCTTTCCGCCTCTGGATCGCTCTGTAACTCCGCCTGCAACACAAATAAAAAGCATCAGAACATATATCCCCCCAACCTGAAGCGCCGGGTAAGCAGTAGGGAGGGTGAGGGGACAAAGAGGCCGCAAGGTGGGCGGGGGAGGAATATATACCTCTCCCCGCCTCCCACCACGGCCGGAAGTCATGTATAGGACCCTTTTGGGTCGTGGAACACTGGGCGGCCCCTTGTGCCATCTTGTGGCACTAAGGGGCCGCCCTCTTATGTGTGTCCCCTGCAGGGACGTGTCGGTCGACCGCATAGTGCCAATATCGACCCACTCACCAGCCCTCCTGCAGCAACATGCATGTATCGTAAATAAATAGACAAGACAACTTTTTGTTGGGATAAAGTCGCTGCAGGTTTATTAGCATATACATATATATACATATATATATATATACATATGGTGGGTTATCTTACAGACGATCCAAAGGCAAGCCGCCCCTCGCGTCCTACCACCTGATGGGCCAACTTGCATCATGGCCTTAGCCAATAGGTGGTCTTTAGCGGTTGTGGTGAGTGGATAGCCACTCCCACTTCTGGTGAACCAATGGTCCACCCTCTTCTTCACGCCCCCCCTACGAGGGGCGGAGTGTTCAAGCTACCCCCGGTTGTACAGGTTTCCAACCACCCATAGGACAGACGGGGCGCCGTCGCACCCTAGGGTCCACCGCACAGACTTCCTGGGGATATTAGGCATCAGCACCCTTTCTGCTCCTGAAGAGGGTACCCCTGAGTACCTTTCCGCCTCAGGATCGCCCTGTAACTCCGCCACAGCCCTGGGCCCCCCACCAAGGCCAGCATTCCTCCTCGCTATTCCTTACTTGCTATTACTAGGGCCTCCTCTCTGTCCAGTCTGGTAGCAGAGGATGGTTACTATGGTAACGGACATGCTACATGGTAGTTACATAGGATCCATGTCACATGACAACACCAAGGGCAGCAAGGAAGCCACCCTTCTTGCCCCGTCAAGGCATAACTCATGCCCAAATAGCAGTAAACGGTCATTGATCACAGACTTCTTAAAAGTAGCCATCAAGACCACTGAGGAAAACCGGGTCTGCCCCCCCGAAAGGTCTTTTAAAAACAGCAAATTAAGCTATAACACTACAGACTCCCAAAATGAAGCAGTCATGTTACCTTTCGGCGACACTAGTACCAGATCGAACAGCCGCAAAAAGAATAGGAAAGCTCTATTGGTCACCGGATCAGGAGATCCACCGAACATAAAGAGAGTAGTCCCAAGCCTGCAGCTGCTAACAATGAAAGTTCTTCACCCTCATGAAATCCGTCAAAGCTCTAAACCCCAAGTTACCGAAGCATTAATCCACTGCCACTCACCCCCTCCAGCCCCCCAATTCCAGCTGGAACCACTAACTTCACCTGGAACCAACAGACATAATAGAGAATATGATAATAACAGGAACTGCAAAGTAAACTCACTACTACAGAAGACCACAAATTTACTGAGCCCTTTTTGTGTCCAGAAGTCCTCCAATCTATTCATCAACAACCAAGACAAACTCGATTCATCGTTTCTCTTCTCGGAAACTAATCACCAACTCGGTCAGGAACTTTTTCAGTTGGATACACAAGTCTCGACCCACAACAATATATTGAAAGCTAAGATGTTACCTTTACAAAATCACAAGCATTTTAGCACTACTCAGAGTTCTTTGAGCAACTCATCACCGGGGTTTCCATCTCATCAGAACCACCCAGACTGCTCACCTTCAGTAGAACCCCTTATCCCCCCAATATCTTTGGTTTGGCAGCATATGTTAAACACCATGGACACTATTGGAAAAGCCATGTCATATCACGCAGATAAGTTAGATGTGCAAGTCGACCTACTAAACATCTTAGTGCAACTCAGATAAATCTGAGATACTCTTCTTCGGCTGTGTCTCCGACCCTGAATGGCATGAATGGTGGCCTGCGGATATGTTCCCTCCAGCACACTCGTCTCAGTTAGCTAAGAATTTGGGAGTGAAGATCGACAATGGGCTGACATTAAAATCTCAGGTTCTGGCTCCTTCGGGAACCTGCTTTGGTCTCCTCAAAATGCTCCGGAAGTTCTTCCCCCTGCTCTCGAAAGAGCACAGGAAGACTACGGCCCAGGCATTAATTGGCTCAAGATTGGATTATTCCAACATTCACTATCTTGGCCTTCCGGAGTATCTCCTGCAACGTTTGCAGGTGGTGCAGAACGCGGCCGCACGGGCTATCTTTGGCCTCCATAGACGTGCTAGAGTATCCAGTCTACTGCAGTCACTTCATTGGCTGCCTATCCGGAAGCGGATAGAGTTTAAGGCCTTGACTTTGGCCCATAAGGCCCTGCACGCTAAGGGAGCTCAGTATCTCCAAAGGAGACTTGCCTTTTACCAACCGGCTCGTTCTCTAAGGTCTGAGTCTCTGTTTTTAGCTGAGGTTCCCCGGGTAAAAAAGGCGCGCATGGGTGGTCGCTCTTTCAGGCTGCGAGCTCCGCAGCTCTGGAATTCGCTTCCACTGTCACTGCGTAGCACATCTAATTTACTGGCCTTCAGGAAGGGCCTTAAAACATGGCTCTTTGTCCGATAGTGGTCTTTCTCCCTAGTGTCAGAGCTTTCCACTCTTTGCAGGTTCTCTGTTTTATGTTGTTGATGTCTCTCTTTTCCGGTCACATATCAAAGTGCCGGGACACTCCTTTGGAGTAGCCGTGCGCTATATAAGACCAACCTAACATCTAACATCTCAGCAACCCATGTCCAGGGGTTCGAACAAAAGTTGCATAACTTTAATGAGATGATCACGAAGGTACAGGGAGATCGGGAAACAACATACCAAATGCGCCACTGCCATTGTACTCAAATGATTGACAAATTAGCAACAGTACCAACTTTACTAACACAAATACTGGGGTCAACCAGGGATAACCAACTCAAGCCCATAGCACCAGCTGAGATAGCCAACGTAGCACCTAGTGAAATAGATAAGGTATGCCTAAGTTCGACCATGGGTAAGAATACAAGTGAAACTGGGGCAAACTCAGCTTTGGCGCAGGCAAGTTCACTTACCCCAAACCTACCCACTGAATCTGGGATCTCAGGGGTTCCGGAAACACCTCCCACCGGCCAGAACATGACATCACCGGCAAGGTAATATATAGCACCAAAGCCATTAACAAAACGGGAAAGAAAACGTCAGAGAAAAGCTAGAAAAAGCAAACAACTAACTAAAAGTAACTAACCCAACCATCGTCATGACCGAGCAGGATAGGATCAAAAATGGGGATAACACAACTCAAAATGAGGACGATATAAAGCAAATCACTGTGGAAATAACAAGTAACAATGACCTGCAATTCTCACCAACTAATTTGGACACCATTTCATATCGCTGGAACCAAATTAAAAGGGAGCAATTGCCATCAGCAAAAGTTTATAGCCTTTTTAAACCGTCCATAAGAAAAAGGAAAAACAGCTAAAAAACTCAGGTCACACAAACCACAACATCAATATCCTCACCAGGGCGCCCCACCGAAGTAACCAGCACCATTCGCCCATCGGAGGCCACGATTAATGGCCACGTGGAAAAATGTAAGCCAGAATTATCTCACCGTTACGGAGCAGGATGTAATGAAGCTGTGCACGCAGGGAACAATGAACCAAAGGCATTCAACAATTCACAAGTTCCTTGGAATCCACCAACGATTGACCTGGAGCACACATTAGAGGATAACGTCACCAGAAAAAGTTTAATCCATGCATCACAGAATGATCTTGCTCAAAATAGCAACAAATTGGTGTTCATCCCCCACTACAACTCAAGGGGACCTCAAGACATCCTTAATAGAAGTGTGTTACTCAAACTATTAAATGCCCTTCCTTCTCTGAGCCACATCAACTCAAGCAACCTAGATAGCATTGAGTTCAAACAAAACCCATACCAGGGGGGTCATGAAATCACCATAGTTACATTTTTTACCCCTTTTTCATAGGGCAAATCTGGCAACAGAAGGACTCATTTGCTAATTGGGGTATTGAGTTAAAAAGGTCACTCCGCCCCCTATCCTGGCCCACGGCAACTGTCAAACCACCCAGAGTGCCTCTTAAAGGGAGCCAAAGGCCCGGAGCACCTTAGCTCAGTTTAGGGCATTGATTACACAGCAAGGAAAATCACCATTACCATCGATCAGCCAGAACATAGACAGCAGTACCCTAGCAGCACCATGAAGACTCCTATCATCATCCCCCAAATCACATCGGGCAGTAACATCTGCTCTTGGAACGTGCATGGCCTCAGCACAAAATTAGAAGAACCAGATTTCATGGAATTCATCACCAACTATAACATCCTTCTCTTCCAAGAAACATGGCAGCTAAATCCTTCTCCGATCGTAGGGTATATAAAACTTTTTATTCCTGCTAAGCGATCAACAAAATATGGGAGAGTTAAAGGTGGCCTTTCCACTTTCATTTCTACTGACATTCCATGGCAGGCCTCAGCAATAGATCTCGAATTGTCCTGGATGCAATGTACAAAATTTGCGTACCCGTCCAACAATAGCCTGTTAATATTGAACATCTACATACATCCTGCCTCCAATCAAAAAAGGTCAAGAATTGAGAAATTAACATCTACATTAGAAACACTCCAACTCGCTTTCTCAGATTCTAACATAATACTATCAGGAGATTTTAATATGAACCTACTGCACAACACTAAAGAAAGTACAGTAGGCAATTTATCAGCCCAAATCAAAGCGATAGACATGGCAAGAGATGCTCGGCCCGTCTAGAGGAACTCTCAATGTACAAGCTTAATGGACAAGGCCAGACTGATCACCCGGCGGCCTTCACCAGGGTAACTCAAAAATCAAGATCCACAATAGATTACACATTTGCGGACAAGGATCTGATTTCACAGATCACAAATTTTCAAATAATTGAGAGAGCGGAAAGCGATCACCTACCACAAACTTTCATGCTGCATAGAAACACGGCAACTCCAGTTAAAAATAACACGATGTCCCAATTAACCCAAAGCTACAATCTTAAACGGCTAACCTGGAAATGTGAACGAATCAACGACATTATGTGCAAATGCATTAGCCTCTCAAAGAGCGTCATATCAGAAGCATTGTGCCCAAGGTCCTGGGAGTCTTTCATTCATGAATTATACAACAAATTCCCAACCCTGACAAAAGGTCATAAAACCGGACGACAACCATGGGCACCTTGGTTCACCAACAACTTGCGGAAACAAAAGCAGTGTTTGAATAAATACATAAGACAGTTAAGAAACATGAATCCAGAATCTTTCCAGGAAATCCTGTTACTGATATCCAGAACAAACAAAAACTTAAAACAGGACATCAGGGGAGCCAAGAAAATGTACAATGAACACATCTGGGCGAAACTCCTCCATACTAGCAAACAAAGAGATTCAAAACTCTTTTGGGAAACCATTAACCAACTAATAAATGGAAGGCATAGACATCACAACTCAGATGTAATAGAGGACACCTGGAGAGCCTACATCGAACATTTATATAATGAAATTCCATCCCCAGGCATTCCACCTCAAGGAATACTAACAGGGGATATCAATGTTGGAAGAGTTAATGACACCCCAAGTCCAAACACATCCAACCTCTCCCCACAGATACTACAAGAGCAAGTCCTCAAAACCATCAACAAGTTGAGAACGGCAGGAACACCAGGTCCTAATTACCTGCCAAATGCCTTGTTTTGTCACGACCCTTCATTTTGGCCCAATCTCCTGACCCCTCTCTTCACCCACGCCCTGGTGTCCGGTACGCTTCCCGACTCCTGGCGAGGTAGTATCCTAAACCCAATCTACAAGTCAGGCGCACGCTCAGACCCAACCAACTACAGGCTTATAGCATTAATCGATGTGGAGGCAAAAATGTACACTTCAAACCTGTTGATAGATCTAGAGGATTGGGTTTGCCAGTCAAACCTTATTCCTACCACTCAAACTGGATTCAGGGCAGGGATGGGCACCCTCACAAACATCTCTGCAGTCACACTCTTAGCTAATAAAGCCATATCAAATTCATACACCTTGTACGCTTGCTTCATAGACCTCAAAGCGGAGTTCGATAAGATATTGAGAGCTAAATTATGGGCTAAGATGCAGAACTGGGGGTACCAACTAAGCTTTTGGCGGCCATCATCAACCTGTACTCGGACACATGGGTCAAAATAAGGAAAGGAAATGGGCGCAGCGTAACTAGTAAGATTGCAACATCTAACGGGCTAAAACAGGAGTGTGTACTGGCCCCCTGCCTATTCAACATTTATACCGCAGACCTAGATAAACACCTCCAACTTGTTCAAGCTGACCCCCCAAGATTGGGCAAAATTCCACCTCCAAGTCTTCAATACGCGGATGATATAGTCCTACTAGCACAAACCCCACTAGCTCTGCAGCGACTAATCTCCAAACTTGGAGCCTACGTCACTTCAGCTCAACTTACTATCAACCATAAAAAAACGAAGGTGATGTGCTTTTCCAAACACCATTCCACAAGTAAAAAAACTAAATTTATCTGGAAATTGGATGAGAAACCATTGATCAGGGTGTCTTCGTATAAATACTTAGGCTTCCAACTGGATTGCCACCTCAACTACACACAACATCTGGACCAAGGCCTCTTGAAAGCAAAACAACTACTCTTTGCATTTAAAAGTCTACACCAAAAGCTTTCAGGTTGCTCAACAGGGCACTTGCTTAAAGTAATTGCTGCTAAATGTTCTACCCTCCATCGCATACGGTTTAGAAATATTGAATACCAAAGACGCCACAGCAACCCGGTAATGCCAAGATTTCAGGTCTTGGTTTATCACCGGGTTTCCGATCCCTGTCCCAGTCCTTAAACTATTCCCAAGTGCCTCCCAACTCGGTAGCATGATTGCGATCATGCACCTGTCGCCACACATCGACAGGGACTAGTAAACCAAAAAACATTTCTATGTCAGCTAATGTCATTACGGATGATAAAGCAGCCTCAGTAAGTTCTTTGTAATAAGCAGTGGAATTCTTCCGAGGGTCAGGTAGTTGCGACTTCAAAGAAAGGACCTCACTCCTTTTCCAGGGAGCATATACCCATTGCTCTTGAAATCGTGCTTCCACACGAGTTCTGGTCACTTGATCATTAGCATCCCTTAACTCCGGGAGTTCAGGATGATAAATAGGGTGAACTTCTCGCATAGGATGCTGAGAGTCCCAGTTTGGGCATTTCGAAAATAACCGTTCTCTGTATTTTGTTATAGTCTCAACATTTCTGTACACATCTTCTAGCCCTAATTCAAACTTATGCGCCCTATCTACAATGTCATTAAGAACCTGAGGGGCTCTTCCATCTTCAAAACACTGCTCCCATAGGGAGATCAAACGTTTGGCCATGGCTTTCAAAGCATATTGCTGCATAACCGGCTCATAGTCCCTAACGGTCCTCCAGATATCTATAAGGGTATAGATAGGGTTCCGTACCCACTGAGACGCTTGATTTAATACTAACTGCTTCTCATCAAACCCCACCGTGGATCCGGTATACAATCGCCATGCGCTAAGGGTGCCAGGAATGTGGGAGGGGGTCGAATCCGTTATGACAGGGGTCGAGCTGGCAGACAACCACGGCCAAGCCGGGGCCGGCGAAGTTAAAACCACTGGGGAGGTACTCGGGAATGATACAAAACCAGTCAACAAGGTGGCCGTGGCAGGCACGGAGGTAGCAGGGGGATGAGCAGGTCCTGTAGGAGCTGGGACCATGGGTGCAACAGACGGCAAAGCTTGCGGGGCTGACGGGACCGGGGCCATAACAAGAGGTACCCCGGGATATACCCGCTGAGGGGCATAAGGGGGAGGTGGACTTGTATTCAGTAAATCCTCTATCTCATCTTCAGGCTCAGTTCGAGCTGTATAGCTTTTGTCGACCTGTAACTTAAACTGTCTATCCGTACAATTAATATTTTTCTCTTTCTGTTCCTTGTCATATGCTATAGCCTTCTGGGTTATAGTCTGACCTTTTTTTATTTTAAGCAACTTTTCCTCCCTAAAACACCTGCGTTTGGCCTCTTTCTGCCATAAGTTTAAAGAATCGAACATCGCTTGCCGGCTTCTTTTAGCGAACAGTCGATCCTGTAAATAATGTATCTTCTTCTCATCAAATGACCCTGTTAATGGCCATTGCAGTTTCACATTATCTTTAGTATACTTATTCCACAAATTATTAAACAAAATAGGCGAGATGCCATGCTTAACATACATATCAAAACTCGAACTACCCTCTGGCGGGGCAGGCTGGCTTTCATCCAATCGTCCGCCTTTTCGGCGACAGCAACACCCAAAACACAATTTACTAAAACACAACATCTTTGTTCACTCAATAACGCACTCATTTACAAGAAAACAATCTCTCAAACATGGCCATGCTCATACACTCTCAGTCTTTCTATGGCAGAATTACTTAGAAACGAACAAACAAAAACCTATAATATTCGAAATTGACATGTCTGTTTCCAAAAACCAAAACCAAAGAACGAAGCCCGTCGACTCCCATTCGTGGAGAACCCGTTTATTCAAAACACCAGATCAACAGATACCAAAATAAGGCAGTCCGGAGACTACCAAGAGGCCACCAGACAGAAATTAACCACAGACCGGCCTACAGACCATTCCGCGATCCCCCTGGTTCACCTTCAGGACTATTCTGACTGAGCCCGCTGCCTTAGCGTCCCTTCATATGTGTCCAAAAGGCTACCCAGCTGCAACCGCGGGCCTTTCCGAGAACAGTCCGGCCGGGTGCGCACCACACGTGCCACACCAAGGCCTCTGATTGAAGCCTCTATTATTCACCAAACAAGTCGGTGAAGCATCTGCCCGTGCAGCCACAACGCCGCCCTGTCAGACCTCCAAAGCTCTCCGTGGTACACCACCCACCAAATCCAAATTCAGTTAACTGTTTTCAAGACGCTGCTCAACAGCGTAATCCAAAGACACCAAAATCCATACACTCACCTGGTGCACACAGGTATGATTGCGTGTTCTCCACTGCCCACTCCTGACAACCAACATGGTCAGCTCCTGGGTTACACCCGTAGGACTCCAGCGAGGGGTCACTAGCAGCTGGAGCTCTCTGATCGTGGGAGCGGAGTTCAGCCAGAATCGTTAGTCAGTCCACCCCCTCGACCAGAGCTCCCCTTTCTTTGTCCTTCTTGTCCTGTTTACGGGAGGACGACCCCAAACGCGGAGTCCCACCAGAGTCGCCAACTGATGTACTACAAAAATAACATAAGGAGCTATACCTACCAATAGCTCCTATATAGTTTACCAAAATAATCAGTCAGCTGGCAGTGAAGAAAAATCAATAGTTTATTAACACAAAATACTCTACAGAGGAGCCTCTCTGTCGTCACCCAGCCAGTGTGCAGAGGAGACTGCTGGTTCATAGTCAATACATGGCATACATACCTTTATCATGAAGCATGAGATCACCGTACATGGAAAGATACTGATTGGCACTGAAACTAGAAGGAAAGACCATATATGGCACACAAGGCTAGTTTAAAAGTCTGCTTCTACTATTATTGGGGAGGGTCAGGAGGTGTGACTCCCTTTCGTCTCGGTGCCTGGGAGCGCAGGCACAGCGCTTCAGGAATGCGCTTATCACCTCTGAATCCAGATGCGACCTTGGGTCTCAGGACGAAGAAAGAATAGTGTGTATTCAGCTGCTCCTTATAACTCAAATAGCAAGGGCCTACTGACTACTGGAGGGTAACACGTGACCACAGCTGAATCTAATGTGTGTACAAACAAAATGGCGTTTGTCTGGCTTTTAGTTCGTATTTAAGACATAAAGAAAGACAACAGGTAAAGGCTACTTAACTAACAAAAGAAAACGATAACTAATAGTGGAGGTTACACATACAAATAGATACATCATGCTAACAAAAGATTACTGTGATTACAGGAAAATCGATTCTATCCCTCAGGACAAGAGTCTACAAGAAGAAACCACTGACCTTCGACCGTTTGGACACTCTGGACTTTGACTGGGGACGACTTCATCCCCCTCTCCATCCAAAGCTTTGTCTGTGCCCTTGCTCAATGCAGGTTCCATGCAACACCTGTGGTGCACTAAGGACAACTGAAGAATCTCCCTTGGAGTGAAGGAGTCACTCACCTGCACTAGCAGGCACCTCAATGCAACGGACCGATTTGCTGCTCCTGAGCTCCTGTGAATTCTGATATTTTAGCAACCCAGGAGGTGGATTTTTGAAAGTCTCTGAGGTTGATCTGTCCTCTCAACAAGTTTGAGGCCAGTATCCCTCGTGGGGACTGCATAACCTGAACCCCTGTGCTCTTCGTTCATTTGCAGTTACATATGCTTGTTGACAATTACCAAGTTTTTGCATTGGACTCTGTGTAGCCCTGAGCTATATTTGCACCAAGAACTCCAGCCTCCTTGCACTGAGGGCTCTGTGGGCAGGTTCTTTGCAATCTTGCCCAAGCTCCCCGTGCGACTCCTGGTCATTCAGCCTGTGGGTGCTCCTGAGGGTCATCTTGATTTCTGTTGGGCTTCCCTGATTGCTCCAGATGTGCCCTGACTCCCAATTGGCTGCTGAGTCACCGGACCTTGCTGATCCACACCTTAACCTGTTTGACCTTCCTGCGTGGGTTACTTTTGCCAAGGCTTGTTGGTGCTTCAGCCGGATACCGACCCCTCAGCACTCGACATCCTTCATGGGAGAGCTTGCATCTGGCTCCTGGTCATCATTGACATCTCCTGGTCCTCGTGGCTGCAGAGTCAAACATTTCTCCTTTGCACCTGAAGCACCCAACATCAGTGGGCATTCGTCTACCGAGACCCTGGTCACCCTAAAGTGACCCAGACTCTGTCCCCTATGCTTTTAGGTTCCTTCCTTCCAGAATCCAGGCTTCGATTCCATTGGACCCTTTTCACCTTCACGGCAGCATTGCTTATTTACAGCCCTCCACTGAGCACAACAGCGGTTTCCAACACCATTCCAGACCTATGTACCCGGCTCCTCTGGGATAGGTAACTCTGGTACTACGGTATCCACGGGTGGGGTGGCTCCACAACCTCTTAAATTCCAAAGGCTTTGCTTGAAGTCCTCCTAGAAAGGTCCTTAAACTTTAAAATTGCAACTGTGACTTCCCCATAGAATTGTACGGAGCCCGTGGTTGTGTTAATACACTGCACCCGTCCTCCGTGGGGTCCCTATCTACTCACCTTGGGTGGTTCCTTGGGGTCCCAGAGAGTTTACGTGCTCCAGACCTTGTCATGACTCAAGTTGTGATTGCTATACCACTATTTTAGTATAATTTGTGGTCTCCCCCTGGAGCACACATGTATTGTGCTACTTCCAACTGTTCTATTGATCTCTTATTGTGTGCTTTGTGTTCTATCCTGGTGTAGAGGCTAGTAGAGAGTGTTATATTAATAAATACATATTTTTATATATCTACTGTGTGGTTCTCCTTTCATTTGATTAATTCAGGAGGTTATATTCTGGTAAAACAAGCTGTTTTACATTCCTTCAAGATTAAGCCTGAAGGCTGCTCTCCACAGCTACCACCAGGGTAGCTTTCTAAAGGTTATCTTTGACCTCATACATCATAAGCGTCGTTTGGACTGGTGCAAGGTGCCCACTTTAATTAGTGGACAGCAAGTTCTCACACACTCCACTCTATGACACTTTACCCCACTCTATGCTAAGCCACTCCACTCTACTCAAATACATCTACTCCACTTGATGTCTCTGAGCCCCACTCTGCTCCACTCTTTGCTGTAGTGTAGTTCCTATATCCCCGATAGCCTCTGCGCATTGGAATAATATGCACTATAGATTTGACATAGGACTGAGGTCAGTATGTCTCTATCAAGTACATTAAACTTAATTACTTGCGTGTGCCAGCTAACTCAGAGGTCACTAGAAACTTTCTCAAATGAACAAGAAGGGATTAGTTCCTGACAACCGCATAAACATGACAACTTTGTTTCCCTTAGCGTCGGAACAATATCTTCATAGTCGTGGAACCAATAGATTACCGTTTCACTCAGTCAATCGTGCATGCTTCGTTTCTACAGAGCTGCACAGAAATAGAGAGACGGGGATTTGAATAAAAGGGTTTATTGAGCAGTCTTCTTTCTCATGCAAGAGATATGAACTGCCACAATCATAAGACAGAATGCAAAATATAATGCATACAGCGTAAACTGTAATATAAAATAATACGGTAATAGCATGGTCTGTAATAATAATGTTCTTCATTGATAAAATGACTTAAGATTCGGGAGGCCAATAGGATCTAATAATGTTCTGGTACAGTACATAAATCTCGGTTACTTATAGTCTCTGATTTGGATGTTGGGTCTGTTAACACTACCGCTCTGCTATAATGGGGAGACTTTGGGTTGGAGAGTGGCTTCTAGGAGTTTTAACGCTTTATGGACAAATTTCGAAAGCCCAATGTTTAGCTTGATGTTGTCAGGGTCGAGAGCGGCTATTATTGCCTGGCGGCAAGATCGAACTCCCAACATGATACATTGGCCTTGCAACAGTGACCGTCTGGCTGTAAACAGTGCAGGGCATACGCAGACGATATGTTCCATTGATTCTGAGTGGCAGCCACACAATCTGCATTTCGTGCTACTACCCAGCCGCCGCCATTCCGGGAGGTTCTTCAGAAAGGGCCATTCTCCCATCCTCAGGGCTAAAAACTTGCGTTTCCAATAAAGTGCGTATGTGCTTGACAAGTAGAGCGGCTGAACACCCACTTTAAAATTGGCGATTACAGCCCAGGCGTGTCTCCTCTTTGAGAGTATCGCCGTGTCCGAGTGGAAGGACCACAATCTAACGGATTTTTTGATGGCGGACTTTAGCACCGGGACAGATGGATTTATATCCCAGAGATCTTTTGCGCCTAGTAACTGTAGGCTGTAATCCAGGTTAATTCTCGCTCCGGTGCCTTCTCGACTCACGGGTTCACACTCTGCGACTCTGGGCAATAGCTTGCTTAATCTCCACAACGGCCCCTCGCGGTGGGATGCCTGGCTTTCACCTTGTGGATACCCTGCCAGGGTTATCTCACAGGGAAATACCAGGACGGGTTCCCTAAGCAAGCGCGGAGATGCCCCAGGGTAAGTCGTGCGCTATATAAGTTTCATTCATTTCATTTCATTTCAGTTGCCGATGCTTGTGGCTGGTCTGTTTTTCCTGCCAGAGTCGGGCCTCCAAGGAACCCTCCTGGGCGCGGCGCAGTCTGTGACACAGTTTAATGAATGCACCTGCCTCCACTCCATGCTGATCTTGGAGACCGAATTCAAGTCTCACTTGAGCTGGCGAGGCAGATTTTGGCAACCCAAGGCTCTTTTAAAGATTTTTGTTGTTAGCTTGTTTATTAGTATGCTGGTTGCGCCTTTGGTGATCTCGTGGCCATACGTCAGGGAGTTGATTACTTTGGCTTTCATTACTTTCAGCATGGGTGTTAAGCTGGGACCTAGTAGCTGTTTTTCCAACTTTGCAGCAGCCACGTCTAATGACAGAGCTTTGATTTTTTTTTTTTTGTAAAATTTTTATTTTGCATACAGAGAAAAAATAACAATTAACAAAAGACATCACAGTGGGCGCATGGAAGGTCCCACACAGTGTGAAGGCTGAATAAGGAAGATGAGGCAGGACAGTAAAACAAAAAGTCTTCAGTGCTGGTAACGTCGGCGGTACCGCAGCAATCCCCCGCCAAGGGGTAGCTCAAATAGTGCAGCCAGCAAATAGTCCAGGAGCGCTCCAGGGCTCAAGTAAGCCTCATCTCGGTGAAGTAACTGTCCCAATGTAACTCCCCACCCTTCCCCCCAAACACTCCCCCTCCCCCCCCCCGTGACGGCGCCGCTCGCAAATCACATTCATTCACCAAGCACACTCTAGAGCTGAAACAAGTGCAAGTTCCGCAATGACGCCGGGCAAACCGCCGAAGGCAAGCCAGCAGAAAGAAAGGACACCAAGGGGCCCCACACGTGCTTGAAGTTTTTGTATTTGCCTATAAATATATCCGCCATTCTCTCGAGACTCAGAAGTCTCCACAGTCTGGAGTGCCAAAGGGAAACCGCCGGGGCCTCCTTACGTTTCCAGGCCGAGGCCAACGTGAGCTTGGCCGCGCCGAGGCACAGCCACAAAATCTTTTTGTCGGCTCGCGATTGGTGTTCCAGGCCGGGATCTCTCAAACCCAGCAGAACGAATTCGGGGGAGTCATCGATAGGGTACTGTAGAATGTCTTTAATATGGGACAAGATCTCGGCCCAGAAGGGCTTAATGATCGGGCAGTCCCACCAAATGTGGCGGAAATCCCCCAGAAGGCCACAACCCCTCCAACACCTGTCCGTGGCCGTCGGGAAAATGCGATGCAGTCGAGCCGGGACCATGTACCATTGCGTTAGAGTTTTGAAATGTGCTTCCCTCAGGAGTATGGAGTGGTTAAACTGCGTCATGTCCTTCCAAAGCGCCGACCATTCTCCGTCAGTGATATCCCTCCCCACCATCTCCTCCCATTGCTCCATGTAGCGCGGTCTAGGGGAAAGGGCCGAGCGAAGCAGCAGTTGATATAAAAAGGAGATAGCCCCCTTCATGGCCGAGGTCTTCAGGAGAAAAGCCTCAAAGTCGGATAAAGGTCTCGTCGCCGCTTCTCGCACCACGGGCGAAGTGGCCCAGTGTAGCAGTTGCAGATGCCGGTACCTTTCCCCCGGCGGCACTTGATAGTCCCGCATGCAGTTCTCAAATGTCAAGGGGTCGGGGCCATGGAACAGGTGAAGTAATGCCCGGCATCCCCCCTCTCTCCAACCGTCAAAGGGGCCCTCGGTGAGCGCCGGGGGGAACTCTGGATTAAAATGCAAAGGGGTGAATGGGGATGGAAAGGTCGTCCATCTCTCGTCGCCGGCCAGTGTGTCCCAAACTTTCAGCGTAGTCCCCGTGGGGGTACTAATGTACGCGTTCGCCGGGCGGTCTCGCTTCGGCTTCCATGCCAGGTCCCAGATGGACCGGCCTACCACACTCCGGTCCATGTGTAGCCAGTGTTTGTCAGAGAACTGCTGTGACCACTCCACCATAACTCTAAGTTGGGCCGCCTTGTAGTAGAGGTGGAAGTCCGGAAGGCCTACCCCTCCGTCATTTCGCAGGCGTCGCAGTAGTGTAAACGAAAGCCGCGCCCGACCGCCTTGCCAAACAAATTTCAACATCATCGATTTGAGGTGGCTAAAGAAGGAAGAGGGCAGCGGGATAGGCAAGGCCTGGAATAGGTATAGGTATTTGGGGAGAAGGACCATTTTGACAGCATGTACCCGTCCCAGCCAGGACAGGAATCTAGGCTTCCATTTCTCCAGTTCCGCGCGCGATCTGGCCATGAGGGGCGGGAAGTTGGCCGCAAAGAGACCGCCTACTGTAGGAGTGAGGTGAATCCCTAGGTATAGTAGGGAGCCCGAGGCCCAGGCCAACGGCGTCGTCGCCTTCACCCGAGCCACCTCGGCCTGAGATAGGGTCAGGTTCAGGACATGCGACTTGCCATAGTTAATCTTGAAGCCGGCCACCGCCTCAAATTCCAGCAATATATCACGTACACACGGAAGGGAGTTAGCAGGGTCGGCCACCGACAAAAGGACATCATCTGCAAACAGGGTGATCTTGTGCTGTTCCCCAGTGAACGGGATGCCCTTCACCCCCTCATGCTCCCGGACTGCCAGCGCCAGAGGTTCAATGCTGAGTGCAAACAGCAAGGGCGAGAGGGGACATCCCTGCCTAGTGCCCCGCGAGTTTTGGAAGAAGGCCGACAAGTGGCCGTTCACCACCACCCGGGAACGCGGGCTGCAGAAGTTAGCTCTCACCATCGCGATGAAGCGATCGGAAAAGCCAAATGCCCGTAGTGTGTGGAATAGAAAGCCCCAGTCCACCCGGTCGAAAGCCTTCTCCGCATCCAGCCCCACCAGGACCGCCGGGATGCGGAACCTGTCCGCCTTCTCTATAAGGTGGATGACCCTCCGGGTGTTATCATGCGTCTGGCGGCCTTTGATGAAGCCCGATTGGTCCGCATGGATAATCGACGGCAGCAGGTCTTGCAGGCGGCTCGCTAAAATAGCCGAATAGAGCTTGGCATCGATGTTGAGTAAGGCTATGGGGCGGTATGAGGCACACTGCTCTGGGTCCTTCCCCGGCTTCGGCAGGACCGTGATCACTGCTTCCGCGAGGGTCCCAGATTTCACCCCAGACCTAGCCATGTCGTTAAAGAGGGCGACCAGGAAGTCACACACCTCAGTCGCATAGGTCTGGTAAAAGACAGCGGTGAACCCGTCGGGGCCGGGGGCTTTGTGTAGTTTCAGGTGTTTAATAGCCGCGAGGACTTCCTCCCTCGTGATCGGAGCCTCAAGTACATCGTTCCAGGTCCCTGGTACCTGCGGTAGCGATAAGCGCTGTAGGAATGCACGCTGTTCAGCCGCGTCCAACTCTTCCCCCGCGTACAACGCGGCGTAGAATCGGCCAAAGACATCAGCCTTCGCCCCGTCATCGTGCTGAAGCACTCCTGCCAAGTCTCTAATCCCACCTACATATTCACGTTCCCTCTTATCTTTCAATTGCCGGGCAAGGTGTCTGCCAATCTTGTTACCCCCAGAGTAGGAGAGCCGGCCCAGCCGCAATAGGGTGAGTTCAGCCCTATTCGTATAGTGAGCCTTCAACTTGCCCCGCACAGCCGTCAGGGGACGTAGGGTCACCCTCGAAGGATTAGTTTTGTGTTCCCTCTCAAGCACGAGCACCTCTGCCTCCAGAGCTTCCCTCTCCTTCCTACGTAAGGCGTTCAATTGCGAGTTGAGGCCCAGGCATGTCCCCCTGATCGTCGCCTTAAAGGCGTCTCAGGTGGTCATTAGAGACGTGTCCGAGGGGGGGTTGCTATCGAAAAAGTCCCAGATGGCCTGACGCAGGGCCTGATGGGATACATCGTCCCGAACCACCGAGGCTGGGAAGTACCACTTCCGGTTCGCGGTGTCCGGAGGCGACCACCGAAGCGTGAGCACTAGGAGACTGTGATCCGAGACAGAAATCAGGAGAATGGCGGCATCTAAGATGTTCCCTCTAAGGGACTGGCTAAGGAAGACATAGTCCAGACGGGAGTAGGAGTGGTGTACATGGGAAAAGAATGTATAGTCCTTCACAGCAGGGTGAAAAAACCTCCAACCATCCACCAGACCCATCTCTTCCACCCCCCTCTGCGTACTCCCCGAGAAGACCCCCGTGTCCGCCCTCCGTCCCCCCGAGCTGTCCATCTCCCCATCCCAAACCAAGTTGTAATCACCCATCATGAATACAAGTCCTTCCGCAAAGTCCCCCACCCTCTCCAGCAGCTCCTGCAAGTACTTATTTTGGCCCGAATTAGGCAAGTAGAGCACCACAAATGTACACAACCTGCCCTGGATGTGCCCCTTGACCATCAACCACCGCCCTTCTCTATCGTTGCGGACCCCCACAGGCTGAAAATGCAACGCCGCCTTAAACATTAAAGCCACCCCGATGTTTCGTGACAGCTGAGGACCTGTATACAATGGGGTACGCCCTGTGGCGGAGCCACCGTTCATCCTTCCGAGCCAAATGGGTTTCCTGCAGCCCCACAACATCAAGGTGATGGTCTACAAGATATTTCAGGACCTTCTGTCTCTTCTGAGGGGAGTTCAAGCCCTTGACATTCCAGGTGCCTATACTAATCGGCATAATAGTCACCACACAAATAGCTTGCTATCAGAAATACAAATGGCGCCCAACCCTCATCCCACCCCTCCCCCCAGCCACGTGCTCCCAAACGTTTCCAGAACAGTCGTAGGATCAGCCCCTCTACAGCATGGCGCACATTCCACCACTCATTCTCTGCATTCATCCCCAAAGGCCTGCCGTCACGGCCCCCCCTCCCCCACCCCAACAGTCCCCAAACCATAACCCCCCTGAACCAACACAGAACATTGTACAGAAATGGAAAAAAGAGTGCAAAAACCATACTCAACAAGATCAGCAGGCCGAAGTCCGTAGGAAGCCCCCAATCAAGTGACAGGCCAGAGGAATGAAACCACTATTCCCCTTGGCCGTAATCAAGGTCGTCTCCCACCAGAGTACTTACACACCCTCGATCAGAAGGCCCGAGCCTTCCCGGCGCCGATCCGCCATTGTGGGGATTACGCCGCCCCAGAGCTGAGCTGTGAAGGATGCAACGTGGCCGAGGCCACCGAAGCGACTGCCGCCCCCCGTTCCTGCAGGCTGGTAGAAGGGTCCGGACGTTGTCTAGCAGGGGATCCGGCGGGGGAGCGCCCAACCCTGTGCCATGAGTTCGAACGGCGGCGCCGCCGAGAGGCCGCCGTGGCCTGCGACGATGGAACATCTGCCAAACCCAAGAGCTCTTTTGCCGCCTGGAGTGTGCGTACTTGGGCCAGGCGGTTCCGCCATCTGAAAATTATTCTGAAAGGGTGCCCCCAGGAGTAGGCAATCCCCCTCTCTTTCAGGAACGCTGTGATAGGTCGGAAGTCTCTTCGTTTCTGTAAGGTAGAGGCGGCCAAATCCTGGAACAGCTGGGGCCGATGGCCTCGAAATTGCAGTGAGTCGATGGTCCTGGCCTTTCGCAGTATCCTCTCCTTGAGTTGAAAATCGTGGACGCACACCAATATGTCGGGGGGAGGGCCCCCCCTTCGCCGCGGCAAGCCCACCCGGTGCACTCTGTCCATCCGTATCTCCGTCGTGTCCGCCTCATCTAGGACCTGGAGAAACAGCTCCTGTACGTACCCCCGGAGGTCTCCCGCCTCGCCGTCCCAAGGCACCGCCCGTATACGGATGTTGTTCCTACGGGAGCGGTTTTCGAGGTCTTCCGTATGCAGTTGGAGCATATGAACGTCTGTGGCCACGCTCAGGTCCCTGTCCTCCTGGGGCGCCACCCGCTCACCTATGCCGTCCACGTCCCTCCGCACTTCCCGCAGGTCGGAGGCGAGCTGTGACCTAAGTTCCGATGTGTCCTCCTTGATGGAGGCAAACAGCTCCGACATGAAGGCCTTCGTCACTGGGGCGTCTTCATCAGAGTGCCTTGATGACCCACTCGCTCCGGGGGAGGCCGGTTGTTGGGAGGCCTTGTCCTTCCCCTGGTTTCGCTTGCGCTGCACTGTAGACATGGCGGCACACCTCGCCCTGTGTCGGCTCCACGCGGCCAAGGAAAGTAGCGGGTCCTGCCTGCGGGCCCAGCACTCAGTCCCTTCCGTCGCCTCCAGGCGTTTCCAGGCTCCCCGCACTCAGGCACTCGACCCGTAAGCGACTCCTGACTCCTGTATCCCAGGCGGGAGTTCCAGGGAGCCGGCGATCTGCCGCCTCGGTCCTCCGAGCCTCCGCCACCAGTGAGCGATAGAGTTACTCTTGTGCCCCGTCGCCGTCCGGCTCCGTGCAGCGACCCGGCCCTAGGCCCGGAAAGTTCAAGCAGGCCGCTGGCGCCTCCCGCGAGGGGAAGGCCAGTCGATGGCGGTAGCAAGGGGCCACCAGTTGTTCAAGTGTCACTACTTGGCCAGGGGTCAGTGCCCCACCTCTCCCAGGCGTGGCGGGGTATGAGCCGGGTCTCGTCGATAGGACCACCCTCGTCCAAGCTCCAGCCCGATCAGCCGTCCGTCCGTTCCAGTGCCTGCAGGTGGATCTAGGGCCCCGCCCCTCGACCACGCCGGGCCGCGATGGTTGGAAAGCCCGGGGTCTCACAGGCCGCAGGCTGCGGACGCTCTCGCCGGTGCTCCGGGGCTCACACCGCTCCGGGGACCCCGCCAACGTCCGCCGCTCTGCTAGGCGAACGTCTCCGCCACCGAAGAGGCTCGTGGGCGCCCCCAATATCGTGCTATTAGATGCTTTGTTGGATCAGCGCCGGAGCGGCACGAAAAGGCGTCCTACTCCGCCGCCATCTTGGCCACGCCCCCCAGAGCTTTGATTTTTAATGCTTCTTTGTGTTTGAAAAAGGAGCCTCTTCTACCCAGAAAGATGCCCAGGTATTTGTAACTGTGAGTTGAATCTATCTTTGTTTTGCTGAAATACCACCTTTCTGTTGACCTTTTTTGCTTCCCAAAAGAGATGGTTTTAGTTTTTGACAAGTTGAGCTCTAGATGGTTTCTTGTCGTATAGGGTAGCAATTCATCCAGTAGTCTCTGGAGACCCACTTTTGTGTGGCTTAAAAGCACCAGATCATCGGCGTAAAGCAAGTTGGTGATGCGAGTCCCGTCAAGTTGAGGAGGGTGGCAGTTTACATTGTCGAGAACTTGAGAGAGGTCGGATATAAACAAGTTGAAGAGTAGTGGGGCCAATACGCACCCTTGTTTGATGCCTGTTTCAGTTTGGATCTTCCTGGAGACATGGCAGTCTTCGCCTAGCTTAATTCTTATCCACTCAGAAGTCTCCACAGTCTGGAGTGCCAAAGGGAAACCGCCGGGGCCTCCTTACGTTTCCAGGCCGAGGCCAACGTGAGCTTGGCCGCGCCGAGGCACAGCCACAAAATCTTTTTGTCGGCTCGCGATTGGTGTTCCAGGCCGGGATCTCTCAAACCCAGCAGAACGAATTCGGGGGAGTCATCGATAGGGTACTGTAGAATGTCTTTAATATGGGACAAGATCTCGGCCCAGAAGGGCTTAATGATCGGGCAGTCCCACCAAATGTGGCGGAAATCCCCCAGAAGGCCACAACCCCTCCAACACCTGTCCGTGGCCGTCGGGAAAATGCGATGCAGTCGAGCCGGGACCATGTACCATTGCGTTAGAGTTTTGAAATGTGCTTCCCTCAGGAGTATGGAGTGGTTAAACTGCGTCATGTCCTTCCAAAGCGCCGACCATTCTCCGTCAGTGATATCCCTCCCCACCATCTCCTCCCATTGCTCCATGTAGCGCAGTCTAGGGGAAAGGGCCGAGCGAAGCAGCAGTTGATATAAAAAGGAGATAGCCCCCTTCATGGCCGAGGTCTTCAGGAGAAAAGCCTCAAAGTCGGATAAAGGTCTCGTCGCCGCTTCTCGCACCACGGGCGAAGTGGCCCAGTGTAGCAGTTGCAGATGCCGGTACCTTTCCCCCGGCGGCACTTGATAGTCCCGCATGCAGTTCTCAAATGTCAAGGGGTCGGGGCCATGGAACAGGTGAAGTAATGCCCGGCATCCCCCCTCTCTCCAACCGTCAAAGGGGCCCTCGGTGAGCGCCGGGGGGAACTCTGGATTAAAATGCAAAGGGGTGAATGGGGATGGAAAGGTCGTCCATCTCTCGTCGCCGGCCAGTGTGTCCCAAACTTTCAGCGTAGTCCCCGTGGGGGTACTAATGTACGCGTTCGCCGGGCGGTCTCGCTTCGGCTTCCATGCCAGGTCCCAGATGGACCGGCCTACCACACTCCGGTCCATGTGTAGCCAGTGTTTGTCAGAGAACTGCTGTGACCACTCCACCATAACTCTAAGTTGGGCCGCCTTGTAGTAGAGGTGGAAGTCCGGAAGGCCTACCCCTCCGTCATTTCGCAGGCGTCGCAGTAGTGTAAACGAAAGCCGCGCCCGACCGCCTTGCCAAACAAATTTCAACATCATCGATTTGAGGTGGCTAAAGAAGGAAGAGGGCAGCGGGATAGGCAAGGCCTGGAATAGGTATAGGTATTTGGGGAGAAGGACCATTTTGACAGCATGTACCCGTCCCAGCCAGGACAGGAATCTAGGCTTCCATTTCTCCAGTTCCGCGCGCGATCTGGCCATGAGGGGCGGGAAGTTGGCCGCAAAGAGACCGCCTACTGTAGGAGTGAGGTGAATCCCTAGGTATAGTAGGGAGCCCGAGGCCCAGGCCAACGGCGTCGTCGCCTTCACCCGAGCCACCTCGGCCTGAGATAGGGTCAGGTTCAGGACATGCGACTTGCCATAGTTAATCTTGAAGCCGGCCACCGCCTCAAATTCCAGCAATATATCACGTACACACGGAAGGGAGTTAGCAGGGTCGGCCACCGACAAAAGGACATCATCTGCAAACAGGGTGATCTTGTGCTGTTCCCGAGTGAACGGGATGCCCTTCACCCCCTCATGCTCCCGGACTGCCAGCGCCAGAGGTTCAATGCTGAGTGCAAACAGCAAGGGCGAGAGGGGACATCCCTGCCTAGTGCCCCGCGAGTGTTGGAAGAAGGCCGACAAGTGGCCGTTCACCGCCACCCGGGAACGCGGGCTGCAGAAGTTAGCTCTCACCATCGCGATGAAGCGATCGGAAAAGCCAAATGCCCGTAGTGTGTGGAATAGAAAGCCCCAGTCCACCCGGTCGAAAGCCTTCTCCGCATCCAGCCCCACCAGGACCGCCGGGATGCGGAACCTGTCCGCCTTCTCTATAAGGTGGATGACCCTCCGGGTGTTATCATGCGTCTGGCGGCCTTTGATGAAGCCCGATTGGTCCGCATGGATAATCGACGGCAGCAGGTCTTGCAGGCGGCTCGCTAAAATAGCCGAATAGAGCTTGGCATCGATGTTGAGTACAGCTATGGGGCGGTATGAGGCACACTGCTCTGGGTCCTTCCCCGGCTTCGGCAGGACCGTGATCACTGCTTCCGCGAGGGTCCCAGAATTCACCCCAGACCTAGCCATGTCGTTAAAGAGGGCGACCAGGAAGTCACACACCTCAGTCGCATAGGTCTGGTAAAAGACAGCGGTGAACCCGTCGGGGCCGGGGGCTTTGTGTAGTTTCAGGTGTTTAATAGCCGCGAGGACTTCCTCCCTCGTGATCGGAGCCTCAAGTACATCGTTCCAGGTCCCTGGTACCTGCGGTAGCGATAAGCGCTGTAGGAATGCACGCTGTTCAGCCGCGTCCAACTCTTCCCCCGCGTACAACGCGGCGTAGAATCGGCCAAAGACATCAGCCTTCGCCCCGTCATCGTGCTGAAGCACTCCTGCCAAGTCTCTAATCCCACCTACATATTCACGTTCCCTCTTATCTTTCAATTGCCGGGCAAGGTGTCTGCCAATCTTGTTACCCCCAGAGTAGGAGAGCCGGCCCAGCCGCAATAGGGTGAGTTCAGCCCTATTCGTATAGTGAGCCTTCAACTTGCCCCGCACAGCCGTCAGGGGACGTAGGGTCACCCTCGAAGGATTAGTTTTGTGTTCCCTCTCAAGCACGAGCACCTCTGCCTCCAGAGCTTCCCTCTCCTTCCTACGTAAGGCGTTCAATTGCGAGTTGAGGCCCAGGCATGTCCCCCTGATCGTCGCCTTAAAGGCGTCTCAGGTGGTCATTAGAGACGTGTCCGAGGGGGGGTTGCTATCGAAAAAGTCCCGGATGGCCTGACGCAGGGCCTGATGGGATACATCGTCCCGAACCACCGAGGCTGGGAAGTACCACTTCCGGTTCGCGGTGTCCGGAGGCGACCACCGAAGCGTGAGCACTAGGAGACTGTGATCCGAGACAGAAATCAGGAGAATGGCGGCATCTAAGATGTTCCCTCTAAGGGACTGGCTAAGGAAGACATAGTCCAGACGGGAGTAGGAGTGGTGTACATGGGAAAAGAACGTATAGTCCTTCACAGCAGGGTGAAAAAAACCTCCAACCATCCACCAGACCCATCTCTTCCACCCCCCTCTGCGTACTCCCCGAGAAGACCCCCGTGTCCGCCCTCCGTCCCCCGAGCTGTCCATCTCCCCATCCCAAACCAAGTTGTAATCACCCATCATGAATACAAGTCCTTCCGCAAAGTCCCCCACCCTCTCCAGCAGCTCCTGCAAGTACTTATTTTGGCCCGAATTAGGCAAGTAGAGCACCACAAATGTACACAACCTGCCCTGGATGTGCCCCTTGACCATCAACCACCGCCCTTCTCTATCGTTGCGGACCCCCACAGGCTGAAAATGCAACGCCGCCTTAAACATTAAAGCCACCCCGATGTTTCGTGACAGCTGAGGACCTGTATACAATGGGGTACGCCCTGTGGCGGAGCCACCGTTCATCCTTCCGAGCCAAATGGGTTTCCTGCAGCCCCACAACATCAAGGTGATGGTCTACAAGATATTTCAGGACCTTCTGTCTCTTCTGAGGGGAGTTCAAGCCCTTGACATTCCAGGTGCCTATACTAATCGGCATAATAGTCACCACACAAATAGCTTGCTATCAGAAATACAAATGGCGCCCAACCCTCATCCCACCCCTCCCCCCAGCCACGTGCTCCCAAACGTTTCCAGAACAGTCGTAGGATCAGCCCCTCTACAGCATGGCGCACATTCCACCACTCATTCTCTGCATTCATCCCCAAAGGCCTGCCGTCACGGCCCCCCCTCCCCCACCCCAACAGTCCCCAAACCATAACCCCCCTGAACCAACACAGAACATTGTACAGAAATGGAAAAAAGAGTGCAAAAACCATACTCAACAAGATCAGCAGGCCGAAGTCCGTAGGAAGCCCCCAATCAAGTGACAGGCCAGAGGAATGAAACCACTATTCCCCTTGGCCGTAATCAAGGTCGTCTCCCACCAGAGTACTTACACACCCTCGATCAGAAGGCCCGAGCCTTCCCGGCGCCGATCCGCCATTGTGGGGATTACGCCGCCCCAGAGCTGAGCTGTGAAGGAGGCAACGTGGCCGAGGCCACCGAAGCGACTGCCGCCCCCCGTTCCTGCAGGCTGGTAGAAGGGTCCGGACGTTGTCTAGCAGGGGATCCGGCGGGGGAGCGCCCAACCCTGTGCCATGAGTTCGAACGGCGGCGCCGCCGAGAGGCCGCCGTGGCCTGCGACGATGGAACATCTGCCAAACCCAAGAGCTCTTTTGCCGCCTGGAGTGTGCGTACTTGGGCCAGGCGGTTCTGCCATCTGAAAATTATTCTGAAAGGGTGCCCCCAGGAGTAGGCAATCCCCCTCTCTTTCAGGAACGCTGTGATAGGTCGGAAGTCTCTTCGTTTCTGTAAGGTAGAGGCGGCCAAATCCTGGAACAGCTGGGGCCGATGGCCTCGAAATTGCAGTGAGTCGATGGTCCTGGCCTTTCGCAGTATCCTCTCCTTGAGTTGAAAATCGTGGACGCACACCAATATGTCGGGGGGAGGGCCCCCCCCTCGCCGCGGCAAGCCCACCCGGTGCACTCTGTCCATCCGTATCTCCGTCGTGTCCGCCTCATCTAGGACCTGGAGAAACAGCTCCTGTACGTACCCCCGGAGGTCTCCCGCCTCGCCGTCCCAAGGCACCGCCCGTATACGGATGTTGTTCCTACGGGAGCGGTTTTCGAGGTCTTCCGTATGCAGTTGGAGGTCCAAATTCTGCTCGGTGAGGCGGATAATATCTTGCTGGAGCATATGAACGTCTGTGGCCACGCTCAGGTCCCTGTCCTCCAGGGTCGCCACCCGCTCACCTATGCCGTCCACGTCCCTCCGCACTTCCCGCAGGTCGGAGGCGAGCTGTGACCTAAGTTCCGATGTGTCCTCCTTGATGGAGGCAAACAGCTCCGACATGAAGGCCTTCGTCACTGGGGCATCTTCATCAGAGTGCCTTGATGACCCACTCGCTCCGGGGGAGGCCGGTTGTTGGGAGGCCTTGTCCTTCCCCTGGTTTCGCTTGCGCTGCACTGTAGACATGGCGGCACAGCTCGCCCTGTGTCGGCTCCACGCGGCCAAGGAAAGTAGCGGGTCCTGCCTGCGGGCCCAGCACTCAGTCCCTTCCGTCGCCTCCAGGCGTTTCCAGGCTCCCCGCACTCAGGCACTCGACCCGTAAGCGACTCCTGACTCCTGTATCCCAGGCGGGAGTTCCAGGGAGCCGGCGATCTGCCGCCTCGGTCCTCCGAGCCTCCGCCACCAGTGAGCGATAGAGTTACTCTTGTGCCCCGTCGCCGTCCGGCTCCGTGCAGCGACCCGGCCCTAGGCCCGGAAAGTTCAAGCAGGCCGCTGGCGCCTCCCGCGAGGGGAAGGCCAGTCGATGGCGGTAGCAAGGGGCCACCAGTTGTTCAAGTGTCACTACTTGGCCAGGGGTCAGTGCCCCACCTCTCCCAGGCGTGGCGGGGTATGAGCCGGGTCTCGTCGATAGGACCACCCTCGTCCAAGCTCCAGCCCGATCAGCCGTCCGTCCGTTCCAGTGCCTGCAGGTGGATCTAGGGCCCCGCCCCTCGACCACGCCGGGCCGCGATGGTTGGAAAGCCCGGGGTCTCACAGGCCGCAGGCTGCGGACGCTCTCGCCGGTGCTCCGGGGGTCACACCGCTCCGGGGACCCCGCCAACGTCCGCTGCTCTGCTAGGCGAACGTCTCCGCCACCGAAGAGGCTCGTGGGCGCCCCCAATATCGTGCTATTAGATGCTTTGTTGGATCAGCGCCGGAGCGGCACGAAAAGGCGTCCTACTCCGCCGCCATCTTGGCCACGCCCCCCAGAGCTTTGATTTTTAATGCTTCTTTGTGTTTGAAAAAGGAGCCTCTTCTACCCAGAAAGATGCCCAGGTATTTGTAACTGTGAGTTGAATCTATCTTTGTTTTGCTGAAATACCACCTTTCTGTTGACCTTTTTTGCTTCCCAAAAGAGATGGTTTTAGTTTTTGACAAGTTGAGCTCTAGATGGTTTCTTGTCGTATAGGGTAGCAATTCATCCAGTAGTCTCTGGAGACCCACTTTTGTGTGGCTTAAAAGCACCAGATCATCGGCGTAAAGCAAGTTGGTGATGCGAGTCCCGTCAAGTTGAGGAGGGTGGCAGTTTACATTGTCGAGAACTGGAGAGAGGTCGGATATAAACAAGTTGAAGAGTAGTGGGGCCAATACGCACCCTTGTTTGATGCCTGTTTCAGTTTGGATCTTCCTGGAGACATGGCAGTCTTCGCCTAGCTTAATTCTTATCCACGTTTTCTTGTGGAGTTGAATTATTGCCTGAAGAAGAGGCTGTGGAATACCCCACGATTTTAGTTTCTGCCATAACAGGCCCCTAGGCACACGATCCAAGGCAGCTTTGAAGTCTACAAAGCAGCAGTGCAGCTGGATATGTTGGCAGGTCGCTTTATCCATCAAGACGGTTAGTGTTAGCAAATTGGTTGCGGTACCGGTGTTAGCCACAAAGCCCGTCTGGTTGAAAGGAAGGGGTGCGGTTGATTCGGTCCAAGCCTGTAGCTCCTCCAATAGAATATTTGCAAAGTACGTGGACTCCACATCAAGAAGCGCTACCATTCGGAATTTTTTTGGCTCATTTCTCTTCCCGCCTTTGTAGATTGGGTGGATGACTGCACCTCTCCAGGATTCTGGGACCGTGTTGTTTAAACTGCAGTAGAGAAATAAAGGGGTCAAGTATTATGACCATAGGCTGATCTCGGATTTGAACATAGCTTTGAGGAGGCCGTTCGGGCCTGGGGCTCCATCTGCTCTTGAGCTCTTATTTTTTAAGGCATCTGGCGACACCGTGGTCTCTAGTGAAGTATCGCTCCGTTTCATTAGTTCCTTGTGTGTCAGATCTTCAGATGGAATAACTACAGGCCAAGCCCGCCTCGAACTCTCCAGTCCCGGAAGAACTCTCGTGGGATTGACAGATCTGTTCATGGAATATCAACGGCCTAAGAAGTAAACTGGAGGACATTGCAACAATATCTTACTTTCGGGAATTTGAGATACTGTTATTACAAGAGACATGGATCTTTGAACCGCAGCATATTGAAGGCTTCAAAAGGCATCACATTCCAGCTCGTACACTGAATCATTCAGGATGAGGGAGCGGTGGCCTAGCAATCTATATATCAACAAAAAACGCAGTCGCCTCCTGGGACATTTTGGGCTCATCACACAGTCTCCAGTGTGTGGGAATTTCTAACAATTTTAGTATAGGGCAACGTTGAACCTTGTTTTTAATGAACGCGTACGTCCGTCCAAACACAGCATCAAGGCAATCCTTCATAGAAGAAGCTACTGCGACAGTAGTGAGAGTGAAAACGGGACCTCCCAATTCAGAAATTTTACTAACTGGCGACTTCAACATGTGGTTAATGTCAGACTTACAAAAGAATGAGGTCACCAAATCACACAACAGCACCTGAGAGATACCACTGCAGGGCCAGCCAGGATGGCACAAGGATGACCCAAAGGGACGTTCCCTACAAGGCAACCTTGAAAACTTTGGCCTTAGAGCCCTCAACGGCCGTTTTCCCTTAGACTAGCCTCCCCGTTTCTCCTACCTATCGAAAAAAGGTACTTCATTAATTGACTGCACCTTCGTCAGCCTTTCATTTCTCCATCAAATAACAAGTTATCGTCTGGGGAGCAGAACAGAAAGTGACCATTGTCCACAAGAAATAACACTAAGGACCAGTCTCACTCAGCATGAAGAAGAAAGGCATTGCCATCCGAGAGCCTCACAATCAATCTAAAACGAATCAAATGCTCCTTCAGCAACTTCCAACAAGTAGCAACAGAGGCCTAACAAATAATCGAGAGCCGCAGTAGGAGCCCGGATGACATAATTACCAACTGGTCATTATTTGTAATTGAACTTATCAACAAATACGCGAAACCAAGTGTGGAGAAGTGTGGCTCACTGGTTAGAGGAGGCAGACCTGGAAGCAGAGGTCAGCATGGGACCAGGGTTCAATTCCCGGCTCGGCGGGGTCTTGAGTCCTAAAAATGTCCATGGTCTCGACAATTCTCGCTCCAGTGCCTACTTGATTCACGGGTTCACACTCTGCGACTCTGGGCAATAGCTTCCTTAATCTCCACAACGGCCCCTCGTGGTGGGATGCCTGGCTTTCACCTTGCGGATACCCTGCCGGTGTTATCTCACAGGGGAATACCAGGACGGGTTCCCTAAGCAAGTGCTTAGAAACCGCTTGGTGATTTGCGCTATATCAATTCCTGAACATTTACATTTACATTTAACCAATAAAGTACACAACCCAGACCGGGCAAAAGCAGACGCCCTGCTCGAATCTTTTGATAAAACTGACAGCAAGAACCATGAATCGGACATGGCGGGCGTTAAAAACTGATCCAATAGATCCTATACAAATAACAAAATTGAGAGAGGCCCGCAGCCACCTCAAGAAAGTGAAAAGTGAGCTACGCAGAAACCAATGGAACTTGTTCTTGGCCAAATTACAGCAAGACATCAAAACAAATAACTCAGCTAGGTTCTGGCGCACAATTAATAGCGTATCTGGGCGCGCATCTAAAGTCGCCTCCTCATGCATACTGGAGTCGGAGTGGGTTGATTTCCTCTATCTTCACTTCAACGATCGGAAAGCAAATATTTTATATCAGATTTTTCCCTCCGAAGACAATGTGGCACAAATAGTGGCTGATCGGGCGCCTGATCCGAACATCATAAATTCACCAATGAAGGAACGCCTTAATGATGATCAAAAAATGGAATTATCAAATGAGTGTCCCTCTACTCACAGCAGCAATGAATTTACAACAATCCAGAAGGCAGAAATTGAAAACCTGATTAAAAAAGGTCGGAAGGACGGGGCCCCAGGTCCAGGTGGAATCCCTCAAGCCTTGTACAAGGAAGATGTAACTTTCTGGGCTGAGAAGCTATGCACTTTATTTAATTCAACCCTGCAGCATAACACAATACCGCCCTCTTGGCGGGGATCAATCCTCGCACCAATCTTCAAAGGCAGAGACAAAAAATCCCCGGAAAATTACCGCCTCATTGCCCTCATCGACAATGAAGCAAAGTACTTTGCGGGAGTGTTGCTTAACTCACTTAGGGCATGGGCGGATGACAACTCAGTTATTCCTCCAAATCAAACTGGCTTCACAAGCAATACTGGCACCTCAGTTAATCTGATGACCCTCTCCTGCCTGATTGATCAAGCAAAGTTCAGTTCCTGCCCACTCTACATGGGATTCATCGACTTCCAAGCGGCCTTTGACAACGTAAATAGAGCAAAGCTCTGGCGGAAGCTGTCTAGACTCAACATTCCAGCCGACCTCCTAAGAGCCATACAACTCCTCCATCAAGATACATGGGTTAGGAATAAGATCGGAGACGGCTCAAGACTATCACGCCCATTTTCAACGACAAAGGGTCTTAAACAGGGTTGCGTCCTGGGCCGATACTTTTTAACCTAGTTTTATCTGACCTCCCTGAAGCCTTAAATAAGGTTAATTCCCACGCTCCCAAAGTAACGGGTCCGTTGTTGTCAAACCTTCCATATGCTGACGACGTGGTCCTCCTTAGCAAAACAAAGATCGGGATGCAAAGGCTCCTGGACGCGACCTCTGAATACTCAAATAAGAACGAGCTTCAGATCAACAACAAGAAAACTAAAATCTTGGCGGTCCGTCCAGGGAAACCTAAAAATTTGTCTTGGACTCTGAACAAAGAAAGGATTGCTGAATCCAACTGTCATAAGTACCTCGGCGTTATTTTCAACAACAATGACAAATATAAATTCCACTTAGAAGAACAAAAAAGGAAGGGTGCTGCACTTGCTTTTGCAATTGGATCGTTCCAAAAGAAACTACAAGGTCCAACCTTCGCACCAACAATTCAGGTTGCTCAGGCAAAAATCATTCCCACCCTAACTTACGGTAGCAAAGTCCTAAAAGGTCTGGACAGTGGCCAATTAGATAAAATCATCACAAAGATCTACAGATCAGTGTTTAAGCTTCCAACCGTAACATCACCGGCCCAAATCAGGTTGGAACTGGGAATCTGCCATCAACCACTAGCCAGAGCCATGACTTTTCTTATGTGCTGTCACAAATTGAGGTCATTGAAGGAAGGCAGCCTAGGATACCACCTGTGGGCCAGTCTCGATACGAACTCATGGCGAGCTGGACACGACTACTGGGTAAAAGGTTTGACAACCCTATGCCTAAAGGATATTTGGAGTATGCACGTAAGTCAGAAGGAATTCAAGCGGCTAGCGAAAATAAGCACAAAACAACTTTCGATAGTGGAAGACAAGGCTCGCCTAGCAAAAAGAAGTCATGTGTGGTTGACCCTGCAATTCTATGCTTTGTTGATCCCACAGCAGTATCTAACCGTATCCTTTACCGCACGAACAAAACTAAGCTTTTTAAAATTGAGATTGGGAGTCATTAACTTGTTAGTTCATTTGCCAAAATGGAAAAGAGAGCACGGCAGTGGCGGTGCGTCCATTGGGGGCGTTGGGGCGTTGCCCCACTAGCCATGGACGACCGCCGCTGGTGCCAACATGCATAATAAAACAAAGTTCAAAGTCAAACACATTTTTGTTTAAAATAAATCCGAGTGCACTGACTCAGCGCTACAGGGCCGGGACGAGCCCGACAGAATCGGGCATTGCCTATGGAAGTGGGCCGTGGGGGGCGGGGCTGCTGCAGAGAGTGAGTCACTGTGAGTGACAGCGCACAGGCAGGCCAGGCAGCCAGAGAGCGTAAGCAGCTGCAGCGGGGTCGGGGTGACTACGCATGTAACAGCCAGGAGTACTCATAATTGAGACTGGCCTGCGCATGCGTAGTACCTATTAGACCTCGCCCCCCCCCCCCCCCCTGTAGCACTGAGAGACAATGACAGGGACCCGGGGCCCCGGTCTCAATATGGGCAGATTTTCTCCTGCTCGTAGCCCAATCCTGGCGCAGTGGCGCTGTTAAGCCTGCGCCAGGATTGGCTGAGACAGCAGGGTCAGGATCATGGTGCCGCACGTGGGTGTTTGCTGCTCTGTTCAGTATGGCCAATCACATATGGCTATATCAAGCCATGTTGAGGTGATTGGCCATTTCTGAAAGCTGCAGACAGTGACGTGACAGCGCGTGAAGTCGAAGGTTCTAGAACTAATTTCCAGACCAGACCAGTACTGAGAGTCCAGTCGATCCAAGCGTGTGACTGACTCCTCCTGACTCGTCGTCGTATATCGTATGGTAATGTAAGTAACGTAACGTTATTACTGTCTGTTGTTAATGCAGTTTTGAGTTTATTCTTTTTTTACACCCTCCTGTCCGACCTGTCGCACTGCAGTGCAGGCCCATTTCTCATACCATTTGCCTGAACTGAAGCTGTGCTGCCCACTATTACTCAAATGCTCATTTCCTCTTTGGCGATTGCTATCAATATCTTTGGTGTTCAAGCAAAATATCTTTGTCAGGCCAGAATTCAGCAGCATTTCAAGTGACTTCTTCGGTGCAAAAATCTTTGCCATCATTACCAACTTCTAGCCTTAGAGTAAAAGGTACCTTAGACACAATTTCCACCACAGCGACCTTGTCAGACGCCACCTCGTTCAACCACTGATTACATCAAATACTTGGCATAATAAAACATGGAAATTCAGCTTTAAAGGCATCAAGCGCGCCTGCCAGGGGCGGCACAGTCCAAATCATTTTACAAGGATCCACGGTCACAGCCTCTTCCATTCTAGATGATTCTCCCGGACAGCGTTCATGGATTTACCTGCTTAATATTTTAAACACCTAATGTGGTGCCACATTTAGCACCAGAGAGGCTCCCTACTCTTATTCTCACTTGACTTAACTGCTATTGCTGGAAAAATTGGATTCACCTACATCTATCACACCCTAATTTCAGAACCATGTTCATATTAAAGCAATCATTACCTATGTTCCCACTGAAAGAAAAACTTAAGTACGGAGTTTCAAATATGCCTCCCATCATTTAATAACCTTAGAGATAGTGGGCCTATAGATATACGTTACGTTACCCAAACACTCCTAGTGTCGGATTATTATAGCCCACGTGACGCTCACTCATACTTTCATATACGGTATATGAAAGTATGAGTGTGACGTGGGCTATAAAAATCCGACACTAGGGCAGTGGAGTGTTTGGGTAACGTAACGTTGCCTTGGGCCGTGGGCCGTGGAATAGCAAGTTTGCCATGGTGAGGTCACGCTGCTTTGTTTTATGTTTGTCGGCTTCCTTGCTTTTTCTTTTACAAAGAACAGTAGTAACAGGATATGTGTGTAATTAATGCATATTTGGGAATGTCCCCAATGTGGTGAATCGGGAGGCATGGATAAAAACGGGTTCAGTCCATGGCTGTAGTAACATGCCTATAATGCAATGTAAAACTTTCCAAGCCCATTCAAAGGAAAGTTCACATTCTACAAAGGGCGCGGAGAAGGTAGTTTCAGTTCTCCCCAGTGATTGCCTGTCCGCCTGTGGAAAGCTTCGAGGATGAAAGCCTCATTCCCACACTAAGTGGACCACAGTAGACAATATCTGCAGTGGGAAGTGATTTACTCCTGAATTACATTTACAAGAGCTTTCATCTCAGATACGGGTGTCGAGGCACGCCTTAGACTGGTAACATAACAGGCTGCTATTACTATTAGGAAAGTAGGTCATCAGAACCACCCAGTTTTATTTCCTTGGGAAAATCAGCTGCTCGTAGGAGGATTTACATATCCTCTGGCAAGTTGATATTTTGCTGTTTGGGTGCTGTTTCACCCCTGTAGCAAATCACATTTTAACCATCTGTTGCAGTATGGCACCATCTTATTGTGATTTGTAGTGATGTAGTAAGACAGCCAGGTGCCCCTTCTTTCATGTTCAAGAGCCTGGAGATGGTGGCAGGATGTTGCCAACTTCCTATGGAAACAAGCATTGGCAAAGGCCATGGATCCAGCTTTAGTAAGACAAGGCGTAGAAGCAAAGGCATTAACATTCAATTTACATGTGTTGCCTGCACAAATGCTGTTTACCACTTTAAAAAAAGTGTATAGAGCCGAGCGCATACAAGCGATCCAGAGTTCACTGTGAAAAGTAGCATGACGATGAGTGTACTTTTCAGATGTAAAATAGTTCATCATTCATTGCAATGCAAGCACTCCTCGGAAGGCGGAATGATACACCTAATGTCCACTAGGAGGACACCATAGGGCAACAATACTCCTGGGTGTTGCCAGTTGCCGCTCTCTGTGTATTGTAAAGAGTGGTAAGGTAACAATATGTTTCTCGGCTAGCTGCCCTGTTAAGCCAAACTTAAAACGAAGTTTATGCATATTCCATTTCTTCCTTGTTTTGTTGGGTTGGACTAGTCTTTGGTCTCCCCAAGACTTCTTCAAAAGGTCAGCAGGCTCCTGAGCTCTGCAGCTGCTGCTACGTTGCCTCTAAATCCCTGAGCAGTTCAGGATAAGGCTCTGAGCAGGGTAACTCTGAAGCAGAGGGAGAAGGCAGCCGGGCCCTCGGCATCTGGTTGAGGCAGAGTATTCCTCGAGGGAGCCGCCGCATTACTCTCTTGTTTCATACTGGCCTGCTGCTCCATGAGCTGACGTCCGAGTGTGTGTGTGTGTGTGTCTGTTGTGGTCCCTGTGGCTAGTGTTGTGATGTTCTGAGGACCAGAGTTCTAAAGTTATCAGCTTTCGAGTGCTGCACCAGTTATCAGCTTTCGAGTGCTGCACCTTGGCTTGTCGGTGCAGTAGGTAGGGTGCCTGGGCTTCTACGGTGATGTATGGATGGAGAATGAATGTATGAGTGTGGTATGCTTCCTGGCTCAGGTGTTTTGAAGTTCTCTGCATGTGGCATAATCCTGCTTATATGTTGTCAGTGTGTACAGTGTGAAGGCCACGGTGGGTGGTTGGACTACCAAACGTAATGTAAGTGGCCTTTGATAATTCACACACCTGCTGGATTCGGATTGTGCGATTGTCCAGTGAAATCCGATCTATGACGTCAATCTTGTCACCGAACATACTTAAATGACAAGTAATGTTGAGAAAATCAAATAGCATAATCACATTTGCAATTTACCCAGATTTATTTCGAGGGTAAAACCTGGGAAAAATTAAGGGAAATTGACAAGTAATTACAGAGATGTGCGGATTTGGGGGAGAAAAGCACAAACGTTAACATATGTGCTATTCTTCATGTTATTCCCTTTTATTACAGAGAGACGCATAATTAGGGGTATTTGCCACTCTTGATAAATAACGATCCCCGGGTTGTCAGGTGAGATAAATATCAATAAATAACGCAGAATCGATAAATATAGATACACATTGCACCAAATAATCATAACGAGGGCTCGTGCCTAAAGACATTGCACGCCTGTCAACAAACACGTTTTTAATTAGTTTTAATTCTTTCTAAATATGAAAGCTAACAACTGGGCGTTTTCTTAGATTGTACATATCTATTACCTATGGGATTATCAGCACTTAATTTGTAAAAAAAAAAAAAAATTCGTAGTTGCCAGTGCTGTCGAATGCCAGGGTTTCTGAATACCAGGCATGCTAAGTTTAAATTCATACTTTCACCAGCCTGCATTTCCTTTCTCTTTATCTCTCTTGCATGTCCTTTTTCATCTGTGCTTTCTTCATTTTACACTGTTTTCTTATCGTTCTTGCCCTCCTCCTTTTTCCCTTTTTCGTTTTTCTCCGTTTAGCTCTCTGGCTCTGGGACAAATTCAGATGGTGAAAAGTAACCCTTGTTCTCAAAAAACGAATGTTGGTTGCAACCGCATGCACAGCGTGCCCATTACCCGGCCATTATCATTTTGTGCTGATTGCTCTGTTTATTTTGAGAGTTGCACGACATACATCTCTGTGGTAGTGCTTTTAAAATCTAGTTTAAATGTACATTTTTTTACTAAGAATGAAGGAACTCTGCAGTTTCAAATGGTCACGTTGTTGGGGTGACCCCTGCCCATTAAATGTTACGATAGAAAATGCAGATTTGGTAGCATCTCTGATGACAGATTAGCCATTGCTCTTTTGAGCAGAACAAACTTCTGGCACCACTGAAACAGGCATGAGCAACAATACCCTTACTGAAAATGCACAGCTTTGGATTCTGCAGATCAATTCAGTTCTAAGTCAATTGCTGAAGCCCCCTTGGAAGCTAAGGTCTTTAAAGCACTAGTCCCCCCTAAATTGGAGCCGGTCATGGAAAATGAGAAATGTTTTAGTGTCACAAATCTGGATTTTTGACTTGAAAAAGGGCAGAGGCAGTCTGTAATGCAAAGTTATGTTATCAGTGTTTTTATAGAACTGCAATCACCCATGAGGGTACTCAGGCGCTCCGAACCAGGTGTGTGAGGCCAGCCCAGGGGGCTTACTTGAAAGTCGGAGTCAAAGCCAAGGAATATCATATATCGGAAGCTGGTAAGCGACGTAGCATCTTTGTAGGGGCACTTCAGAGCTCAGCTGTCTCTGATACCATATACCAGCGGTCTTCAAACTGTGATCTGCTCCCCCACTATGGAGACATGTCTACAGCTCTAGGCTGAGTGAAGTTCCACAGCATCTTTGGCCATTAACAAGGGATGAATCCGCAGGAAGGAAAATACACCAGTGCTTGTGATGTGAATTAAAACAGCCTGGAAGCACAACCTTGTTTTAGCCTGGATGCACCCTTGTTTTAGCCTGGAAACAAGGCCTTGTTTTAGCCTGGATGGAGACCTTGTTTTAGCCTGGGAGTGCCACCCTGTTTTAGCCTGGGACCATGGCCATGTTGTAGCCTGGGAGCACAACTTTGATTTAGCTGCGGATCACTTCCTTGTTGTTGTTCTAGCCTGGGAGCACCACCATGTTTTGGCCTGGAAGCACAACCTAGTTTTTCATTTTCCCCAGCTGTCTTTGTTTGCATACAGAGGGATTAAAGGTTAATAGAAACACTAGTACCCTTGAGCAGCTTATCTTTTTAGGTGGCACCATTTCACAGCAACAGAAGTGTGCTCAGCGAGCGATTTAAGTGGGGGATTCAATCAAATTCATGTTGCACCTACGTTTGCAGTTTTTGGCGTGCATACTTTAAAAATATGTCAAACCATCGCAGTGGAAGACAAAAAAGCACTTCCACCAGTCGAGAGAATCTTCATTAGGAAGCAAACTCACACTGAGTCAGTTGCTCTGGGTGGATTTCTCATAAGAAAATGACCATCAAGGTGATTACGTTTAAAGTATGTATTTTAATCTTGTTTTAAAACAAAACACAGTGCACACCCTCTGGGAGAAAGTGGACCAATACATGCATAATATCTGCCCTGGCCTTGCCCGTGAAAAGCTCCAACTGCTTCTCCTGGGTTGCTTCCAATTTCATTTCCACATTCAACGAGTGTTCCAGAGAGCTAGGCTCACAGCTCTACTTGACCGTCCTACCAGGTTACAACATTAGTTGCATCAACTTGCAATCATGTGGTTTAAGGGCTAGAGCGGCCGACTTGGCAGCTGGCGAACTATCTTCGAGTCTGTCAACTGGCTGAAACAATTTCTGTGATTCTGGGCAAATCACTTAATCTCCCCCCCACCTAACAAAAAAATATGAACCTGCTTTCTGTGTCATTTAAGGCGCGCAGAAAGGAACTGTTTCAACACTACAAAATTCTGATTTGATAAAATTTGTTCTGACCAACACTTCTTAAGGTCTAGTAAACAGTTCCTTTTTGGTCTGTGGAATTTTAATGCGCATCAACTGTATCGTGTAAACACATTTGGATTTGCAATATTTATATTCGCCTGCAGTGTAAATTGTTATAGTTATTTTTATATGTCAGTAGTAATTGTGTGGTCCATTGTTAGGGCAAGGCCACATCCTATAAACAATGTTTTCGCCCACCGTCTAAAGCATTTGAATTTTCCAGCACTATTACCTGTGGCTTGTAAATAGATTTGGGCAGCCGCTATTCGAATTTGTCAGCCAGTATTTTCATTGGCATAGCCTACAGGTCGCGCCTTTGGGACCTTATAAATGTTTAGTCATGCAACACTTGTTGCACCAAGGATATTGTTAATGTTTTTCCTAGAGAGAGATCAGAGTTTTGTGTAATGGAAGTTTTGACTCATGGAAAGGTAGCGGATAAGGTTAATGCGCCTGCTGCAAAGAACATGTACCTGATGCAGATCACAAAATGCTGTAAATAGGTCAGTGAGTCACTGCATTTCTCAGTTAAATCATTTTGTCACTTGCAGTTCGTAAGTAAAAATCCGAACATACAACAGTGAACTATTGAAAACTGCAAGGTTAAAATTGTACTGTTATGTCCCCCCTCCCCCCCCCCCACCCCCAGTCTTTGTTTGATTACCCTAATGTCTCAAAAATAATTTGTTATATTTTTATTTCCAGCACCTGGTAAAGCCTGACAACCTGAACCTTTACCTAACTTTTTGGGCAATTTTTGGAGAAAGAACAAGAGGCCCAACCTCCTTGCTGCTCTTTCATCCCGGCTACGACCCAGCAAACAACTGTGTTCAAGGTAAGGAAACTAATGATACTTTTTTGTAGCTTGGAGATAGGGCTATGTTTGTGGTCACTCACTCTACTTGGTGGTTGGGGTGAGTGCACATTCTGAACATTGTACCCTGACTGGATGGAATTTAGTAATACTGAGCCTGCCCTTAGCCCTGTGCTTTGGGCAATAACGGTTGTTAAAGGCACTATCTATCCTTGCCTTGTTAAAGGCCCTCAAACTGTGTCTGTTTCAGTGCCACTATGGCACACAGAGGAAGCAGGCAGTCAGGCTGTATTTTTTACCTATCCTGTTGTCCAAAGGGGAGCGTTATGTAGGAGAGTGGGGTCTGCTTTCCTATGGTCACCCCATTTCTTTGCTTTTTGCTTTACTGGTTTATGACTTAGAAAGGCTGTGGGCCTGCTAATCAGACCCACAGCACAGCTGTTCTCTCTCTAAATTCACACAATGTACTTTAGGTGCATTACCAATTGGGTATTGGGTCACTCTTGTGAGTCCCTGTATAGTGTACCATAGGTACCCAGGGCATAGGTGCACCCAAGGCCTACCAGGGGCTGGAGCATGTATTATGCCACCCCTGGCTGGCCATTCAAATGAGCTGTTGGAGCTATATCAGTTGCTGTCATGCACAAGATATATGTATTTGTACTGAAATTTGATATTATTGCACCAAATCTTATACGTTGTACTTTGACTATTAACAGGCTTCTTTCATATTGGTACGGACAGCATCGGCAAGATGAATACGGTACAACAGTTAATTACACGGTCATTCCATGCACGCCCACTAGAAGATAAACTACAGATAAAAAGGTTAGGACCTCATCGGCCTGACCTTCAACTCCAACAAGTTAACAAGGACAGAGGAAAATGTTACAATCGTACATTCTCAAACACCTGGTACACAAAAGATGATTGGCTTACAGGGTGCCCTTCAAAAAAACAGACTGTTCTGCTTCCCCTGCTTGCTGTTTAATGGTGACTTTCCTTGGACAAAAGAAGGCGTGTTAAACTTGAAGCATCTGTCTGAAAAAATAAAGAAGCATGCACACACAAAAAAGCATATGGAAAACGTGACGAGACTGGGAATGTTAGGAGACGCACCGATTGAGCAGCACATCAGCGATGCATATCGACAAACAATACAGAAACACAATCAAACAGTTGATAGAAATAGACACATACTATCAAAAATAATTGATTGCATACGTTTCTGTGGTGCTTTCGAACTGGCATTGCGAGGCCATGATGAATCGGAAAGGGTCCACAAATCCTGGAATATTCATGGGTCTTGTAGATTTAGTAGCAAGCATAGACAAGGAAATGGAATCACATTTAGCAAGTGCAACAGTCTTTAAGGGCACCTCTAAAACGATACAAAATGAACTCCTGGAGTGTATGCTAGAAATTATGAGAAGCCATATTGTCCAAGAGTTGCAAAACACAGACTTTGTGGCTATTCAGGCTGATGACACCACTGATGTGGCCACACAAACGCAGTCCGTATTAGTCTTTCGGTACCTGGACAATGGCTATAATGTTGTGGAGCGGTTCTATGGTTTCACTCATTTAAAAAACTCCACTGCAGAAACCATTACTGCTGCTATACTGCATCAACTCAACTTTATTTTTCCAGAGGTGCATCAAAGAAAAAAACTTATTGCACAAAGCTATGATGGTGCGTCCGTAATGAGTGGAAGCCATGGTGGCGTACAGAAAAGAATTAGAGATGTCTACCCGTATGCTCATTATGTGTACTGTCATGCCCACCAACTTAATCTTATCATGCAACAGGCAGTATCGAAGATCCCAGAGACACAAATTTTCTTTCAGGATATAGGAGGCATGGCAGCATTCTTCTCACGTTCCCCAAAAAGAATGGAAGCACTTCAGGAGATTGTGGACAAAAGGGTTCCGAGGGGAGCCTCAACTCGTTGGAACTATAACATACGTACAGTCCAACTAATATTTCAATATAGGGAGGACCTTGTGAAATGTTTTGAAGCCATAGAAACCAATGAAACCTTTGATTTCAAAAGTCACAGTGAAGCCTGTGGCTTTGCTAGAACACTAAAAGATAGAGAGTTTCAGTTCTTTCTATTTTTATTTGATAAGATAATGTTAAATGTCGAGACTTTATACAATCAGTTACAAGGACGAGACATAGATACTGTCTTTGTGAAAAGATGTACCACGGACTTTGTCGCAAGCATAAACAAAGTGAGAGATGAGGTTGACAATTTAGACAGCCAACTGCCAGCGGCTTAAATTTTTTCAAACCATAGGAAAAACATGACCACTCTGGTACGAAGGGCAAAAGAGATATGTGACATTGTAATTGTACATGCACAAGAGCGTTTTGCTTTCACAAAACATTTGGAGAGTGCCGCATTATTGGAAAGTACATACTTTGCAAAATATAATGAATCCTTCCCTGAGCATGCTCTGCATGCGGCTGTGGAAGCTTATCCGATGCTCAACCAAGAGGACCTGAAAAGTGAGTTGACAGTAATGTACTCAATGCCTGTGTACCAGAAGGCCGAAAAGGCCAGGTCTTTGCTGTCTTTAATTCATGAACTTCATATGGAAAAGACATTTACAGAGACAGTAGCTTTACTAAAAATAGTAATTACCACTCCTATGACCACCTCAGAGGCAGAACGATCTTTTTCCACCTTAAATAGGATTAAGACATTCCTGAGGAACACCATGCTTCAGGAAAGACTCAATGCATTGGCAATGCTCTCTATAGAGAGCGAGCTTGTTCAAAATATTGCTGACTTTAACATTCAAGTAATTGAAAAATTTGCTGCGCTTAAAGACAGACGTGCTGAATTTAGATACAAAAAGTAAATATGTTGAATGGTGATAGTTTGGGACCTGTTTAGTTGGTTCTTTTGTTTGCAGTTTAAATAAAAACAATCTGTGAGGTTCTCAGCATTGTATCTTGAAGTCTGTTATAAAGCTCTGTGGTTATACTGAATAAGCAGCTACCTATGTTATATGACAGCTCTTTAATAATGTAATACCTGCACTTTCACAATTGCTTTATTAACCTTCCTGCTTCCTCAAATTTTCTTGAAAATGGACCATTTTCCCACTATTTTTTCAAAATTTTCTCGGGGGGAAATTCCCCCCGAACCCTCCTTAGGGGGTTCGGGCTTCGCTCGCTACGGTGCAGTATGCTGACGAGTTTCTGCCCACCACTTTCAAAATGTCACCAGCCGCCACTGGAGCACGGACGAAATCTATGTCGGCTTTGTGGGAAATACAAAGAAGACATAATACATATCATATGTCTTTGTCCAAAACTGGTGACGGAAAGACGGGCCCTCCTTAAACATCTCCGGAACACTAAAATGATCAGAACGTGTAGAGCAGCAGTCCTGGCCTGCTTTGACCCTAGGAACACTAAATTAAACTGTGCCCTAGTAAGGTTCATGGATCACGCAGCAAAAACAACTTTGTGAGGGACCTACAGTCTGTGATCCTCCATTGGCATAACGTTTCGGCAAGCTCCACCCATCATCCCAACCCATTTTGGACCTACTTTACTCCCCTTTTTAAATGAATTTCTGATACGTTTTAAAAATGTTGTATTTGCAATGGTTTTCTAATCACGCAATAAAGTTCTTATATATGGGTTGACAGGGCCGGCAGAGTCGGTGCAAGCTTTGTTTATGTTGGTGGCTCTGAAGTGAAGAGATAAAAACTTACACCAAACTGCTTCGCTAATGTTTGCTCTACCATATCCACTTGCACTTTCTTTACTCCTATTTACGAGAGACCAGAATTGCTTCGGATTAGGATTTTTACTTTCGTGAATAAGCTTAATCCAGAATTGATCCGATGCTGCTAGTTAGGGCTGGCCCCTTTCCTATTCCGCAGGAATAGGAAAAAGAGCCCTAATGCAGCTAAACCACTACTTAAGGCCAAGGTCTCTCCCCAAAAGCGGATTTTGGGAAGTGCACGCCTCGTGCACGAGCTTGCCTGAGCCTCCTGCCTATCAGCCTGCCAGTTCTCCTCCCCTAATTATTCACTTCACTTATTCACGGCCGCAGGCCGTGACTCTGGCTCTTCAAAGGCTCTGCTCCCCGCCCCCCGACTGCACTTCACGGCCGCCAGGCCGTGCCCCTGTCGCTTCATCTGCTTGCCTTCTGTCCCTTAATCTCCCCGTGACTCCTCCCTCACCTCTCCCACTCCACTGCTTCAGGCCCCCAACATTTGCTCAGGACATTGCTTGTTTTTTTTTTTGCTCACGCTTCTTGTTACTAATGGGGCCAGACCATCAGGGTCAGCTGTCTTGAGCCTTGTCGACACGTTCAAGAGGGGGGCCAAGTTATGTTGTTTTGAGTGTTCCCGAAATGCGCATTTGAAACTCCCTGGGGAAGATTTTCTGCTGGTTTACTGCAGATCACGAAAGCTCACCGCATATGGAATGCAGATTAGTGGTCTCTGCCCTCTTAGAGTCGTGGATTTGGTTTGTTTCCATTCACGGCTTAAACTGTTTATTGCTCGTGCGCGGGTTAGAGGTCCACTTCTGTGTTTGTGAACGGACAACATGTACGTGAATTTCCTATATATATGATCATTTCTAAGTGGTTTTATACTTGTTTGAAAAAAATTGTCTGTTTTTATAGTGATTTGCGTGTACTGCACGTGAGATGCAAGCAGGGGCGGTGGGTCGGTGGCAGGCAGCGAGCAAGGGGTCCTGCCTGACACCTCTATGACACTGTGGCGTAGCTCAGTGGGTTGTGCAGTTGCGGATGAGATATGCATGCCACCGGCTCATATTCAGCAAGCTTTGCTTTTCCCTTAGAGGGCCTCAATAACGTGAGCTCCACGACACTGGGTTATGAATCATGTGTGTACAGAGCTTGGCAACGCCGGAAGTAGCGCTGTATACACACACGTCTCACGCAGCACCTAGTGGAAACGGATTTTCAAAATCTTAGTTTCTGTCTAACAGTGGCTTCCAAGTCTGTGCCAGCCAGCTCAAAAACGCCTCCAACCGCATAATCTGCTCACAGCAGCAACATGCCGAAAACTACACTTGTGTATCTCGACTCTAAAGCAGTGATCTTTAATTGTCACCACAGGCATTGTAGGAGAGTAGGGTCTGCTATCCTATGGTCACCCCAAATTTTTGCTTTTTGCTTCACTGGTTTTCGACTTAATGAGGCTGTGGGCCTGCTAATCAGACCCCCAGCCTGCTGTTCTCTCTCTAAATTCACATACATGTACCATAGGTACATAACCCAATTGGAAATGGACTCCTTGTCAGCCCCTGTACCATGCAGTATAGGTGCTCAGGGCATAGGTGCCAACAAGGCCTACCAAGGGCTGCAGCATATCTTTTGCCACCCCTGCCTGGTACTTAAATCGACACAACTGGCTGATCACTCAGCTGGGGCAAGGTGGTGTAATCATCCCCTTGCTTAGATATAGTATACCTATATCTAAAACCTAACTGGACACATATAAACCTATAAGCCACTCCTATGGCAGGCCTTAACAATCCTGGAGGCAGAGTGCGTGGTTTAATGTGAGATGGTGCTCTAGCATGAGCTGAGCCTGTCTGCAGCTGTCGGGACCAATTCTCTTAGCTGTTCCGGGATAATGCCAAACCATATACTATTAAAGTGCATTATAATCCTCGCGGTTATATGTTAACTTTGGTTTGGCTTTATCAAAACATGTCGTGTAAGGTGTCATACGATTTGGAATACTATCCCCTCGACAGTCCTGTCGACGGTGATAGCATTCCACCCCTCTAGAGGGTGAAGACATGTTACTTTACTAAAACGCGGTTGATTTTTAAAAGAGCCTCAGATCCACAAAATGGATGCTTCTGCCACAGACACGAGTCTGACCTCCTGCTGCTGACCGAAACTCAGCAGAGGAGGCCTGGACAAAGGCTTTCCTGTCACAGGGAGGTGTCACACCACCCCAGACAGGAGATAGTGGATTGTAGCAGGGAGGTTTATAAGAACCCAGACACTGCCTGGGGAGCACAAGGCTTCCCCTTGCATAATCCGGCCAAACCGGTTCTGGGGCACACCAGCCCCAGTCCCAGCACAGCCTGGATCAAAGGGAAAGGGGTGTATCCACCCCCTTCCTGGGTCCCACCCATAGGAGGGGACCTAGCAGGTAATCCAGCCCCCTAGATTGGTATAAGAATGGGAGCAGTGCCAACGCACTCAGATTATCCTGATGAAACATTTGAAATGAAACTCTGGACCCTTCGATATCCTACTCGACGTAGAAGACTGAAGAATCTCCCTTGTGGTCAAGGAGTGACCACCCTGTGCAAACAGGCACCATCCAGCACCTCGACGTCTGCTTTGTTGCAGTACCCGCCAAACTCGAGCGACAGAGATTGATGAGATCAAGCTTGCCTGCCTTCCTACAGCCCGATCCACAGTCCCTGCAGAGCTGAGACCCGTGAAGGGGACCGGAAGTGTGGGGCACGCCATCTTGAAAAGACCACGAGATGCAGACCGTGCAGCCCACGAGTGACCCTCAAAGCTGTACACCGGGGTTTAAGAAGCCCCAGCCCTGAGCCACCTTTGCACTGAAGCTCACCCCTCTACACTCGACCAGTGCTGCGTGGGGCCCTTCTGCTTCCTTTGGCTCAACGCGTTGGCCCGGTCACTTGCCAGCTGGCTTGTGGCCCCTGTGCCGACAAACTGAAATACAACTTGTGATTCTGGTTGCTCCAGACTTGCACCCGCTCCCCTGAAAAGGAGCCCCCTCTCTGACCTTCCTGGTCCGAGTGAGAAGCAATCTTCCATTCCTGCGTGGATTGCTCTTGCCAAGTGTTGTTTGCTCCGATCTTAAAGCCGACAGCGCCGACGGTGAGAGCCTGCGTGGGACAGCTCGTGACCCACTCCTGGACGTCGCAGATGCCCCAGAGCCTACGTGGCAAAGGAGAGAAGCTCCTCGACAACCACCTGATTGCACCCGACATTGCCTGGTTCTGTCCTGGTTCCACCCTGGTCACTGCTGAGTGACCCAGACTCTTTCCCCTCTGCTTTCAGGTACTTTACGACTCTGATCCACCCTTGGATCACACCGGACACTTCTCCTTCACATCGCCTGCAGCATCTCCAGCTTCAAGCACCAACAACCTGCGTGACGAAACCCAACGCCACTTCGACCCTATGCACCCGCTTCCTGTGGGTGAGGTAACTCAGAAACCCCGGTGTTCCCACACTGGTACATACCTCTAGGGTCTGTGTCTAAAGTTTTGTCCTTCTAGGTTCAGCGGAAGTATCCTTAAACTCTATTTGTGTAACTTTTACGCACCATTGACTTTGCATTGGTGCATGCGTGTGCTTTAAGCGCTGCACCCGAATCCCGCAGGCTTTTTCCGACTTCAGCATTGCTTGTCCCGACTGCTCCCAGCGATTCCCTAGGCCCTAGGCCTAACCACTGTTCGATTGGTATCTCTTATACCAATTTTCTTAATATATGGTTTGAGTGGCCACCCGCCCTCATCCATAATTGTGCAACTTTCATATGTTATACTGTGCTTTTGTTTAAACGCTTGTGCCCCTTTGCTCATAAAGAGTACTGGGGATTATTCTAGTAATAAATACATATATTTTTATAATATATACTTGTGTGGTGTCCTTTCATTTGATATTACAGGATTGTGATTGGTAAAACAGCTCGCTTAACACGACCTCTTGAGTTTAGCCTTTAAGGCTGCTTAGTCTATGCTACCATTAAGATAGCTTGTCTATAAGGTTGACTTACAACCAGACACCATAAGGGATTGTTTGGACTGATACAAGGTGGTTCCAGAATTGGAAACATCATATATCAGGCCAACTTCTCACATTGGTGTGCAGCGGTGCGGATTTGAGCTTGCTGTTGTTTTACCATTGCAATCTGTTTATCAAATTGAAAGATCACATCAAGTACCTCAGGTACATATAAACAAAAGCTTAGCATATTTAAGTTCTACTGAACTTAGTAGTTGTAGATCAAAGGGCTTAGCACACCCTGCCTACAACTCACTAGCAAGGTTGTTAGAAAAGGAACTCTTCGAGTCGGCCGAGCAAGGGGGAGAAGCCTCCGGGTGAGGGCCTTCTCCTAGTATCGTACAGTTGAGGAACCACCCCCCCTACAGATGGATGCCACACAAAGATAGGTTCTTAGTACTTTTATCAATACGTTAGGCAGGTTATCGTACGATACAGAAGGAACAGGATCCAGGGACCCTCTTTAACGTAGTCCCTGTGGGAAGGAGGTAGCGGGACAGTCTTAGTACTGGTCTGGTTCAGGGATAGCTGGCGAACAGCACTCAATCCTCAAGCTGGAGGGTTCTTCAGTGGAGGCCGCGGCAGCGCCAGCAGGGCCTCAGAGGTGGTGTCACGAAGATGGGCCGCGGCAGCGCCAGCAGGGCTCCAGAGATGGTTTCACGTAGATGGGCCGCGGCAGCGCCAGCAGGGCCTCAGGAAGATGGTTTCACGAAGATGGGCCGCGGCAGCGCCAGCAGGGCCTCAGGAAGATGGTTTTGTCTCGGTGTCTCTCGACTCCAGGATACAACTCCCGACCTGCTCTGGAGCTGCCCCAGTTATAGGTCTGGTGCCCTTTGATGTCCGGACCCTCGCACTTGGAGGTCGGGGGGTCCGGGATGTGCGAGTCCAGACACCCAGTAGGGGGGTGGAGCCAGCGCCCAGGGAGGCTGGGGGCGATCGAAACTAGGCGGATGGGGGGACCATCGAAACTCCTTCCCCCATTGATTTGACAAGTGGTCTCTTTACCCCCTGGTTGGATCGTGGTGCCTCGATGTCGGGGCGTTGCTGGGTCTGTGGCTGGGGTCGGGCCGAGGCCATGAGGCCTGTTCGTGGAGGGTCCAAGATGGCGGCTGGGCCGGGGACGGTGGTCCGGGGAAAGGGTCCGGGCCAGCCGCGGGGGTTGAGGAGAGGAGGTCGAGTCCCACCGGGGAAGAGCTGGGGGCCGCCTGGAGGGCGGCACTCGTGGAGGGGGGGTTGGTGCGGCTCTTGGCCGGGGAACAGGGGTCGAGGTAGTCCGGGACCCGCCATGCGGGAGGAGGGGGGCCACGCCACGCGGCCAGGTCCAACACGTGTCCCCCCCAGCTGAAGGCAGGGAGAGTCACCCATCTCCTTGGGTATTCTCCTCGCCGAGGCGGAAGCGGGACAGGCCATCTGCGTTGGCGTGGTCATTGCCGGGGCGATGCTCCACAGTGAAGTCCATTCCTTGCAGGGAGATGGACCAGCGCAACAGCTTTGGATTCTCTGCTCGCATCTGCATCAGCCATTGCAGAGGTCGGTGGTCAGTTTGTACCCGGAAGTGGATGCCGAAGAGATAGGGCCGGAGCTTCTTGAGGGCCCACACCACGGCGAAGGCCTCCCGCTCAATGGTGCTCCAGCGCTGTTCTCGGGCCAGCAGGCGTCGGCTAATGAAGGCTACTGGCTGGTCAATTCCCTCGGTATTGAGCTGGGATAGAACTGCTCCGACGCCGTGATCGGAAGCATCGGTTTGTACTATAAATTCCCGGCTGTAGTCGGGGGCTTGGAGCACGGGTGCGGTGCACATTGCTGTCTTGAGGGACTCAAAGGCGGCCTGACACTCGGGTGTCCAGTGTACCTTCGGTGGGTGTTTCTTTGACGTGAGTTCTGTGAGGGGGCCCACAATACTGCCGTAATCTTTTACGAAGCGCCGGTAATATCCTGTGAGCCCCAGGAAGGCTCGGACCTCTGTTTGGGTGACCGGGGGTTCCCAGGCCATGATGGCGGCGATCTTGGGTTGGAGGGGGGCCACCTGGCCACTTCCCACCTGGTGCCCCAGGTAGGTCACGGACCCTTGGCCAATCTGGCACTTGCTGGCTTTTATTGTTAGTCCGGCTTGTCGGAGGGCGGCCAGGACCTCCCGGAGGTGTTGGAGGTGTTCAGCCCAGTGGAGACTGTACACCGCGATATCGTCCAGGTAGGCGGCGCTGAACTCTTCGAGCCCCGCCAACACCTTATTCACTAGTCTCTGGAACGTGGCAGGGGCGTTTTTCATCCCGAAGGGCATCAACCTGAAGTGGTAGTGGCCATCAGGGGTGGAGAAGGCGGATCGCTCCTGGGCGCCCGGGGTGAGTCCGATCTGCCAGTAGCCCGCGGTTAGGTCGAAGGTGCTCAGGTAGCGGGCTGCTCCCAGGCGGTCAATCAGCTCATCAGCCCGGGGGATGGGGTGAGCGTCTGTTCGGGTGACGGCATTCAGACCCCGGTAGTCCACACAAAACCTGAGTTCGGGGGCGACGCCAGGGGCGGCGGCCTTGGGGACCAGGACAACAGCACTGGCCCATGGGCTGTCGGAGGGCCCGATCACCCCTAGAGCTAGCATCTTGGACACTTCCGACTGGATGCAGGTGCGAACCCGATCGGGAACTCGGTAGGCCCGGTGCCGTATAGGGGGGCTATCTCCGGTGTCGACATCGTGGAGGCACCATGGGGTGACCCCGGGGGTGAGAGAGAATAGATCGGCAAATTGTCGTAACAAGTCTTGGCAACTTTGGCGTTGTGCGGGGGTCAGGGTGGAAGAGAGGTTGACTCCTTCCACTGAGCCGTCTTTTTCGCGGGTCCTCAGGAGGTCGGGTAGTGGCTCGGAGTCCTCTTCGGCCCCGCTGTCGGTAGCCATCAGGAGGCTTAGTTCTGAGCGGACAAAATAAAGCTTGAGTCTGTTGGCGTGGAGGACCCGGAGGGGGTTTCTGGGGGACTCCATGTCCACCAGGTAGGTGACGGGGCTCTTGCGCTCCACCACCTTGAAGGGTCCTGTCCATTTGTCCTGGAGGGCACATGGTTCAACCGGGGACATGACCCAGACCTGTTGTCCCAGCTCGAATTCAAGGGACGAGGCGTTTTGATCATACCAACGTTTCATGTCTTCTTGGCTGGCTTCGAGGTTGGCCTTGGCAAGTTCCCGGAACCGCCGAGTCTGGTTTCGGAGGGTCAGGAGGTACCGGTACACATCAGGAGGAGCATTTTGGGGGGTCACCTCCCACCCTTCTTTGACCAGGCTTAGGGGGCCCCGGACGGGGTGCCCATACAATATTTCGAAGGGGCTGAATCCCAGGGACTTCTGGGGGACCTCCCGGTAGGCAAATAGGAGGCAGGGCAGCAACACGTTCCATTGGCGTCTCAAGGGTTCCGCCAGACCCATGATCATACCCTTGAGGGTGCGATTGAAGCGTTCCACCAGTCTGTTCCCTTGAGGGTGGTAGGGGGTCGTAAATTTGTACGTGACCCCGCACTGTTGCCATAGGGACTTCATGTAGCGGGAGATGAAGTTCGTGCCCCGATCACTGACGACTTCCCGGGGGAAGCCCACCCGGGAGAAGATTCCCATCAGGGCCCGGCCCACCACGGGGGTGGTCACGGTGCGGAGGGGTATGGCCTCGGGATAGCGAGTGGCATGGTCCACCAGGACGAGTATGAACCGGTGACCTTGTGATGTCCGGGGCTCCAGGGGCCCCACAATGTCAATCCCTACCCGCTCGAAGGGAGTGTTGACGACTGGGAAAGGTTGCAGGGGGACTTTTAGTTTTCTGCCGCTCTTCCCGCTGGCCTGGCAGGTGGGGCAGGCTCGGCAGTGGTTGATCACATCGTTCCTCATCTTGGGCCAGTAGAAGTGGGTCACCAGGCGGCTGTAAGTTTTGTCCTGCCCCAGGTGCCCGGCGAGAGGTACATCATGGGCCAGGTTCAGGAGGAAGTCTCGGAATCGGAGGGGGACTACCAGCACCCAGCTGGCCCCTAGCTCGGCAATCTTCTGTTCATGGTAGAGGAGCTCATGGTCCCAATAGACCCAGTGGGCCCCCGAGGTGTCCCCCGTGCTCTGGGCTGCGGCTTGCTGTCGGGTCCCCTCGAGGGAGTGACACGTTTTTTTGCTCTTGGCGGAATTGTTCTTGAGTGGGGCCACCTTCCTGGCGCCACTGGGCCAGCTCCGGGAGGTCGCGGAGCGGGGTGGTTTCTTCATCATTGGCCTACGGTGGACCGGGCTCTGGGTTGGTGTCTTCAGGTGTGACGGGCGGTGGAGGTTCGGGCCACTCGGGTTCTTCAGTGGTGGGGATGGCGCGGGCGGCCATGGATCGGGTCGTCGCACAGACCCATTCAGGGAGGCCAAGCATCCCCAGGTGCTCCCTCCGTTCAACGGCAGCCCAGGGGGAGCTCTCGAGGTCGTTCCCAAGGAGGCAGTCCACGGGGGCATCGTCTCGACGGTCACTTTCAGCATGCCCGACACTCCCCCCCATTCAAAGGGGACGCGGGCCATCTGGCACAGGCTTTCAGAGTTATCAGCGGACCGTACTGGGCATAGTACATTGGGCAAGATTTGATCCGGGGTCACCAGATGGCAATGGACGGCCGTTACGCTGGCTCCCGTGTCGTGGAGGGCTTCGGCCCGGTGTCCATTAATGGTGACCCACTGGCTGTACTTCTGTGTGTTGGCCAGGATTGGGGCCCGGGGAACCATGTCTCTTTCGCCCAGGCATACCAGGGACATGGCTACGGGCTCCCACTCGGGCTGGTATTGCTCACAGTCTTCGGCTTCTTCTTCGCCTTGTTACTCCCCCAGGGAGACGGCGGTGATCTGGCGGTTTTGTGGACCCGTGGGGTTGGACGGTTGGTTTCTCGGACAGTTGGGGTCATTGGCGTAATGACCGGGTCGCTGGCATTTATGGCAGATAACGTTGGAGCGGGCTCCCGGCCGGGCACATTGGTGTGCAGAGGTGCGGATTTGAGCTTGCTGTTGTTTTACCATTGCAATCTGTTTATCAAATTGAAAGATCACATCAAGTACCTTAGGTACATATAAACAAAAGCTTAGCATATTTAAGTTCTACTGAACTTAGTAGTTGTAGATCAAAGGGCTTAGCACACCCTGCCTACAACTCACTAGCAAGGTTGTTAGAAAAGGAACTCTTCGAGTCGGCCGAGCAAGGGGGAGAAGCCTCCGGGTGAGGGCCTTCTCCTAGTATCGTACAGTCGAGGAACCACCCCCCCTACAGATGGACGCCACACAAAGATAGGTTCTTAGTACTTTTTATCAATACGTTAGGCAGGTTATCGTACGATACAGAAGGTACAGGATCTAGGGACCCTCTTTAACGTAGTCTCTGTGGGAAGGAGGTAGCGGGACAGTCTTAGTACTGGTCTGGTTCAGGGATAGCTGGCAAACAGCTCTCAATCCTCGAGCTGGAGGGTTCTTCAGTGGAGGCCGCGGCAGCGCCAGCAGGGCCTCAGAGGTGGTGTCACGAAGATGGGCCGCGGCAGCGCCAGCAGGGTTCCAGAGATGGTTTCACGAAGATGGGCCACGGCAGCGCCAGCAGGGCCTCAGGAAGATGGTTTCACGAAGATGGGCCGCGGCAGCGCCAGCAGGGCCTCAGGAAGATGGTTTCGTCTCGGTGTCTCTCGACTCCAGGATACAACTCCCGACCTGCTCTGGAGCTGCCCCAGTTATAGGTCTGGTGCCCTTTGATGTCCGGACCCTCGCACTTGGAGGTCGGGGGGTCCGGGATGTGCGAGTCCAGACACCCAGCAGGGGGGTGGAGCCAGCATCCAGGGAGGCTGGGGGCGATCAAAACCAGGCGGATGGGGGGGACCATCGAAACTCCTTCCCCCATTGATTTGTCAAGTGGTCTCTTTACCCCCTGGTTGGATCGTGGTGCCTCGATGTCAGGGCGTTGCTGGGTCTGTGGCTGGGGTCGGGCCGAGGCCACGAGGCCTGGTCGTGGAGGGTCCAAGATGGTGGCTGGGCCGGGGACGGTGGTCCGGGGAAAGGGTCCCGGCCAGCCGCGGGGGTTGAGGAGAGGAGGTCGAGTCCCACCGGGGACGAGCTGGGGGCCGCCTGGAGGGCGGCACTCGTGGAGGGGGGTTGGTACGGCTCTTGGCCGGGGAACAGGGGTTGAGGTAGTCCGGGACCCGCCATGCGGGAGGAGGGGGGCCACGCCACGCGGCCAGGTCCAACAAAGGTACAGTAGGAAAACACTTAGTGTAGGTAAGTGCACCACTTGCACCTCACTAGCAGTCATGTCTGACGCAGGTGGAGCTCCCAGCTCTGTGCCTGTGAAGGTTGACCTTACCAAGGCAACCTCCAGCTATGACAAACTTAGCCATAAAGACTTGGGTGCCTTATGCATTGCAAGAGGGCTAAAAAGGGGTCACAACCCTACCATTCCTTCCCTGATAGCCATCCTGACAAAGGATGACTTAGATAAGGCGAGTGCAGCTCCCCTAGATACAGGAGATGGAGTGAACCCCCCTGAGAATGAGGACACCCAAGTGGTGGACTTAGAAGAAGAGGAAAAAGAGGAGGAGGAGGACTCAGAGGTAGATGAGCCCACTCAGGAGCAGAGGGGTAACCAGGTCATAGTTGGCAGGCTTAACCAGACCAACTTAGACCTACATGGGAATGGAGAGGGCCAGCACCTCCCCAGATCCTATAACCACATTCCTTTGGGTAATAGAAGAGTGAGATCACCTTCCAGGGACTCTCACATTTCTATTGCCTCAAGGGAATCTCAAAGGGGAATGACTTCCCCCAGAGGAAAGAGCATAGGGCCAGTATGAGGGCTGTCCAACTTCAGATAGAGAGGGAAGAGATAGCCTAGGCTCAAGCTAAACTTGCTTTAGCAAGAGAACCAAAGTTGTGTGGATTAGAATCCACTGGTGGCAGCAATATTCCTAGAGAGAAAGACAGGGGCTATGATAATAGAAACCTGACAAAAATTGTGCCCCCCTACAAGGAAGGGGATGACATCCACAAATGGATGACTGCTATGGAGAGAGCCTGCATGGTACAGCAGGTTCCTCAGGATCAGTGGGCTGCAATTTTATGGTACTCCTTTTCTGAGAAAGGGAGGGATAGGCTCCTCACAGTTAGACCTGAGGATGCCAAAAACTACTCTGTCCTGAAGAGTGCTCCTATTGAAGGGTTTGGCCTAACCACTGAGCAATACAGGTTGTTGTTCAGAGACACCCAAAAAGCACAGACTCTGGACTGGACTGATTTTGTTGATTGTGCCACTAAGGCTCTGGAGGGTTGGCTGCAGGGAAGTAAAGTCTCAGACTATACAGGATTGTACAATCTTATAATGAGAGAGCAGATCCTTAATAACTGTCAGAACCAGCTGTTGCATCAATACCTTATTGACTCTGATCTGACCTCTCCCCAAGAATTGGGAAAGAAGGCGGACAAATGGGTCAGAACAAGGATTAAGCAGAAACCCCAGAACCATGGTGGTGACCAGAAGAAAACAGACCAGAAGGGTGGGGATAAGAAAGATAAAGACCAGAATTCTTCTTCAGGCCCACAAAATTCTAATAAGGAGGGTGGTTCCCAAAATGGTAACAAAAAGAAGAAGAATGATGGCCCAAAGAAACCTTGGTGCAATACCTGTAATTCCATTTCCCATTGGGGGAGTGAATGCACCAAGAAAAATCCAGTCCCTACCACTGCAGCTCCTAAAGCACCTGCACCCCCTAGTACAGTCAGCAGTGGTAGTACACAGCCAAAGGGTTTAGTAGGGTTGACCCTGGGTACTGAGATGGAATCTGGCTACTCAGGCAGTTCTGCTTTATGATGTGGACTTATCTTTGTCCCCTACTGTGAGCCCCAGTAACCTGGGCAAGTATAGGCAGACACCTTTGATTAATGAGAAACTGACTCAGGCCTACAGGGACACTTGTGCCAGTGTCACTATGGTGACACCTGACTTTGTGGACCCTGGACAGATTGTACTAGGTGAGAATTACCTAGTGACCAATGCAAGCAATGCCACTACTGCACACAGTGTGGCTGTTGTGAACTTCTCCTGGGGAGGGGTAACTGGCCTAAAGAAAGTTGTTGTGAGTGCAGACCTCCCAGTAGACTGTCTGTTAGGCAATGATCTGGAAAGCTCAGTTTGGTCAGAAGTGGAGTACAGGACTCATGCAGAAATGCTAGGGATTTCAGCACATGTCCTTGCAGTGACAAGGACTCAGGCTAAGAAGTGCCTTCCTGAACCAGTGGTGGATCTTGGAACAATAGACCAACCACAACCGAAGAGAAAGAGCAAGAGGGTTAAGGCTGTGCCTTCCCACTTGCCCCAGGTTGAGGATCAGCCTCCACAGGGAGCTGATTCTGCAGTCCAAGAGGAGACTGTCTCTGAGGAGCTTGAGCCTGATCAGGTTGAGTTTCTGGGGACAGGGGGACCCTCAAGGGCAGACCTGGGGCAGGCCCAATTAGCTTGCCCTTCCCTTGAACCCCTCAGACAGCAAGCTGCTGCTGAGGCTGCAGGGAATGCTCAAGGTACCCATAGAGTGTATTGGGATGATGGGCTCCTTTATTCAGAGGCTAGAGACCCCAAGCCTGGTGCAGCCAGGAGGTTGGTCATACCATTGCAATTCAGGGGCTTCCTTCTTATCTTGGCCCATGATATTCCCCTTGCAGGACACTTAGGCCAGAACAAGACTTGGGACAGGCTTGTCCCTCACTTTCACTGGCCTCATATGTCAGAAAATGTCAAGGAGTTTTGTCGCTCCTGTGTCACTTGCCAAGCCAGTGGTAAGTCAGGTGGCACAACAAAGGCCCCCCTGATACCACTACCTGTGGTGGGGGTACCCTTTGAAAGAGTTGGAATAGACATTGTGGGTCCCATGGATCCTCAAACAGCATCTGGGCACAGATTTATACTGGTGGTAGTGGATCATGCCACCAGGTACCCAGAGGCAATTCCCCTGAGGACCACAACAGCACCTGTTGTGGCAAAAGCCCTCATTGCAGTTTTCTCAAGAGTGGGCTTTCCAAAGGAGGTTCTTTCAGACAGAGGTACAAACTTCATGTCTGGACACTTAAAAGCAATGTGGAAGGAATGTGGATTAAACTACAAGTTTACCACACCCTATCACCCATGGGCTTGTGGAGAGTCTCAACAAGACCCTCAAGGGAATGATAAAAGGATTACCAGAGAAGCTTAGGCGGAAATGGGACACCCTTTTACCCTGCTTGCTCGTTGCTTACAGAGAGGTCCCACAGAAGGGGGTTGGCTACAGCCCTTTTGAACTTTTGTTTGGCCACCCTGTAAGGGGTCCACTATGTTTGGTGAAGGAAGGATGGGAGTTACCTCTCAAAAAGCCTAAGCTAGATGTTGTGGACTATGTACTTGGTCTCCGCTCCAGGATGGCTGAATACATGGAGAGAACATCCAAAAACCTGGAGGCCAGTCAAGAATTACAGAAAGCTTGGCATGACCAAAATGCTGTTCTGGTTGAGTTCCAGCCAGGGCAGAAGGTGTGGGTGTTGGAGCCAGTGGCCCCAGCAGCACTTCAGGACAAATGGACTGGACCCTACCCTATTGTTGAGAAAAAGGGAGAAGTCACCTATGTGGTTGACTTTGGAACCCCTAGGAGTCCCCACAGGGTGCTCCATGTGAATCGTTTGAAAGCATTTGTGGACAGGGAGGAAATAAGCTTGCTCATGGCCACAGATGGGGAACAGGAGGAAGAGAGTGACCCTCTCCCAGACCTGCTTTCCCAGAACCCTGATGATGGTTCAGTTGATGGAGTAGCCTTGGCAGGCAGCCTCACTGAGCAGCAGCAGATGTACTGCAGACAGGTTTTGCAGGCCCACAGACACTTGTTTTCACTCACACCCAGTCAAACTAACTGGTGCACCCATGAGGTGGACACTGGTGACAGTCTGCCTGTGAAGAATAAAATCTACAGGCAACCTAACCATGTCAGGGATTGTATAAAGGCTGAGGTGCTAAAGATGTTGGAGCTTGGAGTGATTGAGCCATCAGAGAGCCCATGGGCTAGCCCAGTGGTCCTTGTGCCAAAACCTCATACCCAGGATGGTAAGAGAGAAATGAGGTTTTGTGTGGACTACAGAGGTCTCAATGCTGTCACTAGGACAGATGCACATCCCATTCCAAGAGCAGATGAGCTCATTGATAAATTGGCTTCTGCCAAGTTTCTGAGCACATTTGATTTGACAGCTGGCTACTGGCAGATCAGGTTAGCTGAAGAGTCAAAAGCCAAAACAGCATTCTCTACCCCTAGTGGACATTATCAGTTTGTGGTAATGCCCTTTGGTTTGAAGAATGCACCTGCCACCTTCCAAAGGTTGGTGAATCAAATCCTTGCTGGGTTGGATGACTTTTGTGCAGCATATCTAGATGATATTGCTGTCTTTATCTCCACCTGGGAGGATCACCTGATCCACCTGAAGAAGGTTCTGGAGGCCCTGCAAAAGGCAGGTTTTAGACTCGGGACCCCGGCTCGCCAAAGCTCACGCCAAAGTCAGTCAGAGATCCCCAGGTCTAAGGTCAGGGCAAGGGAGTTACACACCAAGAGAACCCCTGCTCACCCTCTAGGTAACGTGGCGCGAGCAGCAAGGCTAATCTCAGAGGTGATGTGTAAAGCGTTTGCGCGTGCACCCAGTAACAACACCCAAGGCCCACCACAAAGGAAACTCCACACAAGGTTATATAAAAAATAGCCTTTGTATTATAGTAAAAACACATTAGATAACACACACACTTTACAATGTGCCAACAGGCACGGGCAGAATTTACAAGGGATTATGTACAGGACAGGGCCACGTGGACCACTGTCAGGGGTAGGCACTTGTTAGAAATAATACTTGTAGGTATAACACTTAGCACATAAACATATAATGACTGTAGCACTAAAATAGTAAATGTAGCACACAACCAGTAATTACAGGTAAAGGGTAAATACCTCCTATGCAACCCTAAACACTGTAGGAAAATCGCGCAGGGAACTAGGACCTTATCATCAGGACCTATAGAAGGAAAACCATCACCTAAGCAGGTCACTTTTAGCAAAGGGAAGGAAACCTAAACAATCACCTAAGCAGGTCACTTTTAGCAAAGGTAATACATAAACAATCCTCTAAGCAGGTCACTTTTAGCAAAGGGGATAAAACATAAACACATTGCACATGAGGCATTAAAACACATTCAGAGGTGCAGGTAGAACATTTGCGCAAGAATCACATCAGCAAGTAAATTACAATGCGCAGGGTGCATGTAGCACAACACTAGAATTGTCCCTCAGGCCAACTGGCCTCGCAAGGGCTGAAATGCCCTGAGTCCAAATTGTCAGGGTAGGCTGCGCAGGCAGCCAAGAACACAAAGCTTAAACGTAGCAACTGTCCACTAAGTGCTGGACAGTTGTAACTAATGCTGGGCACACGTTGGAGCCTTGTGGGCTCAAGAACAATGGTGAGGGAACACAGCGTGGGAGCCACGGGGCTCTGACCAACTAACTGCCTGTGTTCCCCCAGAGCCTCTCTGGCTCGCAAAACAAATATGGGCTGGGAGCCTCGTGGGCTCTAAAGTACAACTGGGGCCGAAAAAACCTCTCAGGACTCGAAGAACAATTAGGGCGATGAGCCTTGCAGGGGCTCAAAAACGGGAATGCCCTGAGCCTCTCGGGCTCGATGAACAGATTGCCCCCAGGTGCCTCGGGGCTCCAATCTCAAAGGCGGGCTTCGTTGGAGTCCCTCACGGGGGACTCAGGAACTAAGATAGATGCCCCCAAGAGCCTCAACCGGCTCTTCACACTGACGGGGAGGGGCGGGCACCGGCAATGTGCCCCGATGCCCTCCTCCCCGATCCTGCACTCCCGGGCCCCACTCACGGGCTGTCTCGCTGGGGCGGCTCTCCTTTCCCGCAGCGCGGGGCTCCTCTCTCCTCACGGGGAGCCTCGGACACGGCCGGCTGCTTCTCTTCCTTGCTGCTCGGCTGCGGGGGCGGGACTTCCGGTTCGCCTCTCCCGGGCCGTGCAGCAATTGGCCGGCTGCCCCAGTACTTCCGGGTCGTCGCAGGCAGCGCGGGGACTCTGGGGACTCACACACTATTCCCCAATCACTCTTTTCGCTGGACTTCTTTACCCTCCCTACTGGAGCATTACTATACACAGCTGGGAGTTTTTTTTTTAGGTATTACAGGATAACTAGGCGCACAACCTGAGTGGCCGCAAAGTATTGGTAACACAAAGTAGTCAGTATAGGCATTGAGGCGAACGGTAATCGCTCTAGATGGACCAAGGAGATCCACACAATAACAAAGACAACAAGGCCCCTGCGCTATACACTATTATTCAATTCTTAGTGGTGATAGTGCCAGTTGAAGTGGTGAAAATGATTAAGCACATCAAACTTTAACTCAAACTTCGAGAATGAATAAACATAAATTGACAGATATCAGTTCAAAACGCTCCGTTCTTGGTGTAGTATTTCGATTTATTGTTCCTTTGCATGAGCCAACATGTGTTTCATCGCAGGGAACAGACTGCGAATCTTCAGGGCTGGATAGAAACATAAAAAGTACATTTGCGAAAATGTCCTGATCATGAACTTAATACGATAGTGACTTAATCGTGTAAACCAGAGTGATAGAAAGCATGCCATTGAGTGACTCTGTGTCAATGTGACTCGAGATCACTAGCTAGGTGACATTAGTGAGCTGAAAAGTTTATGTTGGGTTGGATAAAACCTACAGAAAATAGACACTGGCCGGAAGGAAAGTAAGGTGACAATGTGAAAAAAGGTGTTATGTGTTTGAAAAGACGATATCCCAAGTGACTAAAGTGGTATAAACAGACATCTGAAAAACATGGCAATAGCAATTTGTCCTTTAGGCATCCAACATTGTGCACATACTAAAAGGATTACTGCTTTTTATCTCCCCCTGGGCGGTAGAGTAAAAATTCAGAGCACTCCTATGAAACACTCTTAGCCTCGTTTATATTTAGAAAAGATCATTAATAATGGGTGGAAGTAGAGCCATGAATTTAAAATTCTTGAGATTAAATGTATTAATCGGATGTCTAAGGATCTTTTGTGTTATGCTCAAATCAGTAGGGAAGAAAGCCGGTCAGTGAGTAGACTCTGTTATATGTCTACAGAGGGAATTTTAATACAACAAAAGAAAAGAAAAGAGGACAAGGGAGAAAGACTGGAAATGGGGTTGCCGGGTGTATAACATACATGCTCTAGAAAATTAGACTAAAAGAAACGGGCTGGCAATGATTCAGGTAGAAACCTATTTGTATGCATCGAGGTATTAATTTAAGCAGAAATCCCTCAAAATGCGAAAAACACTCACCCTCACAAGTGATGGGCGATACAACGATAATACGAGCATCTAGTTGGGGCGTTACATGGAATCCGGTATTTGGATTTCCAAAACGTATATATTCAATTTCTGCGGGATTTGATGAATCTATATGGTGTATATAATCGTGTAGACATAATATTATTCCTTTATTTTATTTTAGATCAGTACATCTTCAAACAGAGGAAGCAATAAACCAAAGGGACCTACCTCGATTTTTTACAAAACGAGTGGTAACCGGGAGGAGAAAACAGCAGTAGTATTCAGGTTGGGCGGATTAGATTGATAAACAAACCAAGGCGGGTGCACCTGGATCGGAAAACGACAGAGAAAATGTAGGTACGAGGTGTTCTGACGGTCCAGAACGGATAACGTCTGGTAATAATTTACAACTGGGGAGCTCGCTTACCTCGTTGAAAACGTTCTCCCTCTTTAGGTTCCCGGCGCCGTATTCCGAGAACGGACACGTGACCGGAAGTCAGGCCGGAATATATACCGGTGTTCTGCTTCCAGCCAAAAAGGCTAGAGCGTTAGTTAGTTTCCTGTTTTGGCAAAGAATGGCAATCTAAAGAAAAAATACTCTATGGTCAGAGTATTGAGTGAATTTAAAATGTTCGTATGCAGTTATCCCGGTTAATGTACTGATCTTTGTTTGTATATGTAAAACGGAAAAATAACTCGCAAGAAATATATGAAGTGTAGCAGACCCATTGAAAGGGTAATTTTAGTCTAGGGAGATTCATGTGGAAGGTTGTATGTCCAGTTGTGAACACAAACGAAAAAACATTTGATAAAAAAGAGATTTCAGAACATATTATTTAAGAAAAGATATTTGTCTCAGTTTTATAAGTGTAAATTCAAATCTATTTTTCAACTGATGTTAAGAATTGTATATGGACTGTTAATGGAGATGAACCCAAATGAAAAAACGAAAAGGAACACATTTTTTTCTTTCTGAGGTTGTTGAGGTTTAGTTCCCTAGAAAAAATTGTAGTTCTGGGTCATAATTAAGCCCAAATTCGATGCTTCGAAGACGCATGATCCAAGTGGCTTCTTTCCGTCTCAGTGTCAGCTCTCGGTTGCCACCTTTCACATGGACAGGCACAGTTTTGATTCCAAAAAAAGATACTAGGAAGTCTTCTGTATTAGCTTGACATTTAGCTATATGTAGAGCTACTGGATATTTAGGGTCTTGTTTCTGGATGGCCCTCATGTGTTCCGAAATTCTGTCTTTCAAAGTCCTTATTGTGCTTCCGACGTATTTCTTGCCACATCGGCATTCAATTATGTATACCACGTATTTCGTGGTGCAATTGATGTTGGTTCTAATGTCATATATTTCTTCGTTGGGTCCATTGAAATGCTTGGTTTTATGTTTAGCCCATTTGCACATTGTGCAAAAGCCACACTTAAAAAACCCGTTACTGCGTTGTGTTAACTAGTTAGGGGTCATGTCTATGCGTGGGACTGTAGGACTGAGTCTGTTCCTCAATGTTCTCCCTTTACGGAAAGTAATCTGAGGAGAAGTGGGAATCATTTCTTTCAGTATTGAGTCATCTCTTAGCAGACCCCAGTGTCTGGTCATGCTGTTCCTGATTGATTTTTATAGTCCATTGTATTCAGTGATCATTCTCACTGTAGAGTCTTTCGCCTTGTTGGAATTCTTGGTTTTCAATGTGTCAGGTCTTTTGGTCTTGTTTAGTTTCTTTTTTGCTTCAGATAATATGTTTTTGGGATAACCACGTTTTTCAAATCTCATTTCCATATCTTGTATTGTGGTGTTGAGATCTCTATCATCACTGCAATTGCGTCTTGCATGGAGGAATTCTCCGAAAGGTATTGATCTGATCTGGTGGAAAGGATGAAAACTGTATGCTCGTAAAATGGCATTACAGGAAGTAGGTTTCCTGTACCGTTTGCTCTGTAACTTGTTATCTTTTATATAGAGTTCAAGGTCTAAAAATTCTATGTGTGATTTGCTTGATTTCATGGTAAAGCTCAGTTCCCAGTCATTCCGATTGAGGTGGTCAAAAAACTTTGTAATAATTCATCTGTACTGGTCCAAAGTAAAATGCAGTCATCTATATACCGACCCCAGAAGAGAATGGAGTCAGTATAAATGCTGCCTTGGGTACCCCAAATATGGTCAGCTTCAAATGCACCCATAAAAAGTTTGGCGAAAGATGGAGAAAATTTCGAGCCCATGGCTACTCCACGTTTTTGTTGGTGCCATTGATTATGAAAGATAAAAAAGTTGTTATTTAAAATTAGGTTCATCATAGAAATTAACATTTGTGTATGTGCCCAAAGAGATGCTGGTCGATTGGACAGGACACGGGTAATTGCTTCTATACCTAGTGTAGGATTGATGCTGGTATAGAGTGCGACCACATCCATGGTGACTAAGGTGGTGTCTGGTTGCCATTCTAAGTCTCCTAACAAGCTGAGTATATGCTTAGAGTCTTGTATATATGAAGGCAGATTTCTGACCAGTGGGCCCAGGAACACATCCACGTATTCTGCCAGTCTTTCAGTAGGTCCTCCGATTCCAGAGACAATAGGTCTGCCTGGTGGAAAGGGGAGATCTTTATGGATTTTTGGAAGGGTATAGAGCCATGGGTATGTTGGTTTGAGTACTTTAAGATACAAGTACTCATCCTCGTTCAGGAGACCATCTTCTTTCCATTTCCGTAGATGGTCATTGATGGTGATTGTCAGAGCACCCATAGGGTTTAGTGCAATTAATTTATAGCAAGATTGGTCTGCTAATTGATTCAATATTTCGTTGTTGTAATCGTCTGTGTTCATAACCACGATATTGCCTCCCTTGTCTGCCTCACGAATAATAATGGTGGGAATCTGGGTGAGTGTGGCGAGGGCATGACGCGCTCCTTTAGTTAGATTGTCTTTGAATATGAAAGTTTCATTTAGTTTCTTGGTGTTGATTTTGTTAAGGTCTTCAAGAACCCGTCTATGAAAATTATCAATACTGTTTCCACCTGGTAATGTTGGTGTCCATGTGGATTTACCCTTGAGACCACTTACAACACCAAGGTCTGTATCAATATTAAGTTCTTCCAGAAGTTGCTCCATTTCCATGGGGCTGTCTTCCCGTTCAGTGATAGACAACAGTAAATGAATAGCTTGTATATCTTTTATTGTATGTACATCATTCACCAAAGCATCAGGAATATTTCTCACATTTTTATTGTTAGGTATTTTTCCTGCAAAGTGCTTTTTTAGTTTCAGACTACGGACAAATTTAAAGAGATCTATCTTAGTTTGGCAGATATCACCTGTAGAATATGGATTGAAATTAAGACCTTTTGAGAGGAGATTGGTCATGTCAGGAGTTAGTGGGAAAGAGGAAAGGTTAATTACTTGAACCGCTTTATTCCCATTTACTGTTTCCTTGTCGTTCCTGATCTTAGTTTTTTGCGATAATCTTCGTTGGCCACCCCTGCTACCTCTGTGGGTTTTTGGTTTTGTACTCCTCTTTTGGGTTGGCTCCTGTTCCCTTTGCGAATGCGTTCCATTTCCACTAAAAAAGGAGTACTGTTAGCATCTAAAATGTCCCCCATTTCTAGTTCTGGTGAAAAACTATACCATCTTAGACGAGGTCTTACTAAAACATCAGGAAGAAATCAAGAATAGGAAAGCCAGACAAATAAAGAGAGATGATGGGACTTCCGCAATGGTAGAATCTTCACTTATGACCGTAAATATGATGCAATGATTCGACCAAATAACTCCAAAAAATCCGGAGACAATGCATCTGCCCCCAGCTCCGTGTCATCCAGTAATACATCCCTGAACACTGCAGGTACAAGCGAACCAGAACTAGAAATGGGGGACATTTTATATGCTAACAGTACTCCTTTTTTAGTGGAAATGGAACGCATTCGCAAAGGGAACAGGAGCCAACCCCAAAGAGGAGTACAAAACCAAAAACCCACAGAGGTAGCAGGGGTGGCCAACGAAGATTATCGCAAAAAACTAAGATCAGGAACGACAAGGAAACAGTAAATGGGAATGAAGAGGTTCAAGTAATTAACCTTTCCTCTTTCCCACTAACTCCTGACATGACCAATCTCCTCTCAAAAGGTCTTAATTTCAATCCATATTCTACAGGTGATATCTGCCAAACTAAGATAGATCTCTTTAAATTTGTCCGTAGTCTGAAACTAAAAAAGCACTTTGCAGGAAAAATACCTAACAATAAAAATGTGAGAAATATTCCTGATGCTTTGGTGTGGCTTTTGCACAATGTGCAAATGGGCTAAACATAAAACCAAGCATTTCAATGGACCCAACGAAGAAATATATGACATTAGAACCAACATCAATTGCACCACGAAATACGTGGTATACATAATTGAATGCCGATGTGGCAAGAAATACGTCGGAAGCACAATAAGGACTTTGAAAGACAGAATTTCGGAACACATGAGGGCCATCCAGAAACAAGACCCTAAATATCCAGTAGCTCTACATATAGCTAAATGTCAAGCTAATACAGAAGACTTCCTAGTATCTTTTTTTGGAATCGAAACTGTGCCTGTCCATGTGAGAGGTGGCAACCGAGAGCTGACACTGAGACGGAAAGAAGCCACTTGGATCATGCGTCTTCGAAGCATCTAATTTGGGCTTAATTATGACCCAGAACTACAATTTTTTCTAGGGAACTAAACCTCAACAACCTCAGAAAGAAAAAAATGTGTTCCTTTTCGTTTTTTGTTTGGGTTCATCTCCATTAACAGTCCATATACAATTCTTAACATCAGTTGAAAAATAGATTTGAATTTACACTTATAAAACTGACACAAATATCTTTTCTTAAATAATATGTTCTGAAATCTCTTTTTTATCAAATGTTTTTTCGTTTGTGTTCACAACTGGACATACAACCTTCCACATGAATCTCCCTAGACTAAAATTACCCTTTCAATGGGTCTGCTACACTTCATATATTTCTTGCGAGTTATTTTTCCGTTTTACATATACAAACAAAGATCAGTACATTAACCGGGATAACTGCATACGAACATTTTAAATTCACTCAATACTCTGACCATAGAGTATTTTTTCTTTAGATTGCCATTCTTTGCCAAAACAGGAAACTAACTAACGCTCTAGCCTTTTTGGCTGGAAGCAGAACACCGGTATATATTCCGGCCTGACTTCCGGTCACGTGTCCGTTCTCGGAATACGGCGCCGGGAACCTAAAGAGGGAGAACGTTTTCAACGAGGTAAGCGAGCTCCCCAGTTGTAAATTATTACCAGACGTTATCCGTTCTGGACCGTCAGAACACCTCGTACCTACATTTTCTCTGTCGTTTTCCGATCCAGGTGCACCCGCCTTGGTTTGTTTATCAATCTAATCCGCCCAACCTGAATACTACTGCTGTTTTCTCCTCCCGCTTACCACTCGTTTTGCAAAAAATCGAGGTAGGTCCCTTTGGTTTATTGCTTCCTCTGTTTGAAGATGTACCGATCTAAAATAAAATAAAGGAATAATATTATGTCTACACGATTATATACACCATATAGATTCATCAAATCCCGCAGAAATTGAATATATACGTTTTGGAAATCCAAATACAGGATTCCATGTAACGCCCCAACCGGATGCTCGTATTATCGTTGTATCGCCCATCACTTGTGAGGGTGAGTGTTTTTCGCATTTTGAGGGATTTCTGCTTAAATTAATACCTCGATGCATACAAATAGGTTTCTACCTGAATCATTGCCAGCCCGTTTCTTTTAGTCTAATTTTCTAGAGCATGTATGTTATACACCCGGCAACCCCTTTTCCAGTCTTTCTCCCTTGTCCTCTTTTCTTTTCTTTTGTTGTATTAAAATTCCCTCTGTAGACATATAACAGAGTCTACTCACTGACCGGCTTTCTTCCCTACTGATTTGAGCATAACACAAAAGATCCTTAGACATCCGATTAATACATTTAATCTCACGAATTTAAATTCATGGCTCTACTTCCACCCATAATTAATGATCTTTTCTAAATATAAACGAAGCTAAGAGTGTTTCATAGGAGTGCTCTGAATTTTTACTCTACCGCCCAGGGGGAGATAAAAAGCAGTAATCCTTTTAGTATGTGCACAATGTTGGATGCCTAAAGGACAAATTGCTATTGCCATGTTTTTCAGATGTCTGTTTATACCACTTTAGTCACTTGGGATATCGTCTTTTCAAACACATAACACCTTTTTTCACATTGTCACCTTACTTTCCTTCCGGCCAGGGTCTATTTTCTGTAGGTTTTATCCAACCCAACATAAACTTTTCAGCTCACTAATGTCACCTAGCTAGTGATCTCGAGTCACATTGATTTGTGAGCAGCACACTTGACCACAGCCACTTCTTTTGGTAATTGGATTGCTTCAAGTAAATCTTTTACATAATGTCCATTTTTGGGTTTCGCCTGCCGAAGGCTGCGCTCTGCGCAGCTTTTCGGCGCAGGTGAAATCCATTGTTTACAAAAAAGACTTCAGGAACGTCCCCCGGCTCCCATTGGCTAGCTCCATAAATGGAGGCTAGCCATTGGGTGCCGGATCTGTCCGTCAAGGCCGGACCAGATTCAGGGGCGTTCCCGAGAATTTTTCTCTTTTGGCCACGTCATGCGGCGGTGGGTGGGGCTTTTTTTTTTGCCCGTCGAGGTTTGTTTGGGCCATTTGGCGGCCGACCGCCGACCGAGGAAGTCCAGGTGAGTGCGTTCCTTTCCCGCCGTCTGTTCCTTTCCCGCCCCCCCCGCTCTTCTCCCCCCTCCCCTTGTCCCGACTCATTTCCTCTCAATGCTCTCTTTCCCCCGCCTCTTTCTCCTCCCCTTTCCCTCACCCGCTCCTGATTTTATCCCTGTGTGTCCCCTCGGTCCCTTCTCCTTTCTCCTCCCGCTGCTCCCTCCTTCCTCTCTCTGTCTCCCATGGCACTGTTGCCCTCTTGTGCCCCCTGCACCCTCCGTCTCTCCTCCCTCTCCCCCTCCATGTCGGTGTTTCCTCCTCCCCTGGCCTTCCCTCTGCCTCTTCTCCTCTCTTGCTCCTGATTTTATCTCCGTGTGTCCCCTCGGTCCCTTCTCCTTTCTCCTCCTGCTGCTCCCTCCTTCCTCTCTGTCTCCCATGGCATTGTTGCCCTCTTGTGCCCCCCGCATCCTCCCGTCTCCCCTCCCTCTCCTCCTCCATGTCGGTGTTTCCTCCTCCCCCTGGCCCTCCCTCTGCCTCTTCTCCTCCCTCCTCCCTCCTCCCTCCCTCTCTCTCCCTCGCCGGGAGCTGCTGGCTGGGTCGGTGGCTGGGCTCAGCTGGAGGCAGTGCGGGCGGTGGGTCCCCGGGTGCATCCTCGGCCGGATCCCTTCCTGGCTGGATCCCAGCCCGAGCCCCGGGTCTGGTGGCTCTGGATCCCCTGCAGCCGCTTCGGAAAACTTTCCCTCTGCTGCTGCTGAGCCGACGCTGCTGCTGCTGAGGCGACCCCCGCGCTCTGAACGCCTCATCTGGACTGCCAGCGCTGGTCTGCTGGCTGCGGCTCTGGTCTGCGCCCCTCTGATCTCTGCTCCTCTGATCTCTGCTCCTCTTATCTCTGCTCCTCTGATCTCTGCTCCTCTGAACTCTGCTCCCTACTCCTCTGTTGCTTTTGTGCTCTGACCTCGTCTCCTCTGTTGCCTCTGTGCTCTCATCTCTTCTCCTCTGTTGCCTCTGTGCTCTGATCTCTTCTCCTCTGTTGCCTCTGTGCTCTGATCTCTTCTCCTCTGTTGCCTCTGTGCTCTGATCTCTTCTCCTCTGTTGCCTCTGTGCTCTCATCTTTTCTCCTCTGTTGCCTCTGTGCCCTGATCTGCGCTCCTGTGATCTCTTCTCCTCTGTTGCCTCTGTGCTCTGATCCCCTCCTCCTCTTGGGGTATGTTTGTTCACTGGACACTCGTCGAAGGCATTTATTCTGTGAGGTACAGCGTAGGCGATAGGTAGGCGGCGGAAGCAGCATTGTGCTCTGAAAACGTTGGCTTGGATTGAGGGGCACCTTCTGTTTTTGAAGTTTACTGAAACATAGGCGCGCCTCCTCGCGAATCAACGTATTATCTAAATCCAGGTCACATTAAATACGGTATTTACTCCAAATATATCTACACGATTCACTAACTGTGATTGATTTTGAGGCAGATGAATTGAGATGTCAAGTGTTGTGATACCCGTAGAGCCTTCGTCTTCAGTGCCAATCATGATATGTTTCTGATAATGCAGTTGTTCTCGTTGGAGGCCCCATGGTTATTATTTACAAACATGCATACGTGTGTGTGTGTGTATATACTTGTGAACGTCACATGATCGTTATGTGTGTCTGTATGATCTTCAATGCCTTGCATTGCTGTACGAGTGCCAGTGTTAAATGAGTAATATTTCCACTTGATAGCTGAAATATCGTTTATAGACACGTATGCCCAAATCTTATTTACAATCCTACATGTCCAAACATGACCTGAGTGGAATGAATACTCGTCTTCTTTAGTTAAGTTGTTTAGTCTGCTTAACAATATTCAGTTCAACGAAATTGCTACATCTCGTCCTCTCATAGGCGAGCGCTTTACAAAACGTTGCTTGGGCCTAACTTCGGTGACGCCCTTCCATTGAAGAGCGAATTGTAATAATCAGAGACAATTTAGTGGATGTCCCGTAACAATGCTACATTAAAAGAAATTATATTCTGTGTTTCGTTTTCCCAAAAGCAATTGAGTTTCGGTATTATAGCGCTCAATAATTGGAGATTCCGTTTAGTTATTTAAAATACAGCTGCTTCCTTACACTCCCACCTGTTAATTCCCACAACAGAGTTAGTGAGGAGCTATATAATAAGAGTGTGTGCCAGCGGACTGGGCCACAGGAAGAATACGCGGGGCGCGTCTAGCTGTAATCGGACCGACATTTCACCCGAGTCTGCTGCACTTTCGGTGAAAGGCTGAGATTGTAGATATTGGAGCAGTGAGGAGTTATTGTGAAAGAGACTGGGTCAGGCTGAGTGGGAGCTTTGCCCGGCCCCTCTAAAAAAATAATGTATTTTCATGCCCAACACAAACTCGAAAGTGAAATAGAGCATAGTGGCAAAACATGATTTACACAGGATCACACAATTTGATCAGTTTATTAGGCTAGGAATGAATTCCATGTCTTCTAGTTTGAAACTTTGCGACTAAATGCACCCGTTGCAAATGCACAGAACCACAGCTACAAATTCTGAACCAGCACCTTTAACCATTTCCCGTCTATAGCATTTATATGCTCCAAAACGAACTGTAATTCTACAATGCCTGACTATAATTCACCCCACGATGATTATTTGTTTACAAGTGTTTTTCCAAGAGTCCTCTTTGCTCTGAAGCATGTGAGCACTATAGAAATAACACTAGAGTAATCTTCAATCTTTAGTGCAGTAAACAAACAGTTATTCAACGAAGGATGTGCAATGTTTAGTGCTGTACATATGATAGTTTAAGTGAAGTCATTTTTGCCGGGTGTCTCTGTCTGGTGAGTATTACCTCCTAGCTAAGACTTGTTTTTTGTATCTATCTTTAGCCAGTTTTCATCGTAGTGCAAAATGCTAACTGAAATAGTTGCAATACAAATTGCATTTGCGAGAGAATAAGCTATTGCCATTGTAAATGGCAATGCCATTTATTTATCTGTTTTCAAAACCAACACATAAATAAAAAGTTTGTCATTCACAATGCCAATAGCTCAAACTTTTCCAAAGGCGAAACCGTTGCTTTGTAAATGCTTGTTAATTGGAGTACCTGAAGAAGTCAGAAAGTCCCTTTGCATCCATAGTTGGCCATAGTTGTGCACAACCCTGTAACCATACTGGCTGTCAGTGTATATGGTTACCTTCCAATTTTTCCCAAATTTGCCGGCTTTTGCTTGCAATCAATTCGGCTATTTGTGACTTGACTCCAGGCAAATAAGATGCTTCAATTGGACCTCCCAATGTGCACACTGCATAAGCAGCACTTAGACCTCTTTCCTCATGTCTCATACATGAACCATCTGCAAACAGCTCATATTCAGAATCAATTAATGGCTCTTCTCTTATGTCTGCGCCCTCTGCGCCCTCCACGGCCTGGTTGCCCCCACGCCCCCCGCCTGATCTGCCTGCCTCCTTACCTGCTGCCTGCCTGACGCCGATCCGGAGCCCCAGCCGCCGCAGGGCCGCTCGACCTCGGATCCCCGGCACCCCAGCCGCCGCAGGGCCGCCCGCATAGGTTTTCCCGCCGTTACCTGCCGCAACCTCGCCCCCCCCGCCTGCCGAATGGCCCCCGCGCTCCCCGCCTCTCAGCGGACCCTCCCTCCCGGCTCCCTTCTTAAGGGGACCCTGACCTCGGCCCAGGAGCGACCACTGTGCCCTCCACGGCCTGGTTGCCCCCACGCTCCCCGCCTGCTCTGCCTGCCTCCTTACCTGCTGCCTGCCTGACGCCGATCCGGAGCCCCAGCCGCCACAGGGCTGCTCGACCTCGGATCCCCGGCGCCCCAGTCGCCGCAGGGCCGCCCGCATAGGTTTTCCCGCCGGTACCTGCCACAACCCCGCCCCCCGCCTGCTGATTGGCCCCCGCGCTCCCCGCCTCCCAGCGGACCCTCCCTCTCGGCTCCCTTCTTATGACGCCCCCGGAGCGACCGCGCAGCGGACGCGCGCAGCGGGAGCACCGACTGAGCGCCGAAGGTGCGCCAAAGGTAAGCCCGTCTGCGCCCATCCGCGTCTGGACCGCGCCCAGTGCCAGGACCCCTGGCCCCCGCACACCGCAGCCCACCCGCCGGACGTACGACGCCGCCACCCTCTACGCACTCAACGCCGGCCGAATCCCAGGATGCTACCGAGCCACCCCGAGACGCACCCACGGACCCTTCTGCTGCAACTCCTGCAAGTTCACCTGCATCCGGACCTGCACTACTCCAGCACCAACCAAGACCAAGACGAGCAACAGCAGCAGCCACCTGAAATGCATCCTGCTCAACACCCGCTCCGTCCACAGACACGCCGTCGAGCTCTGGAACCTGCTCGACACAACTTCACCAGACGTCGCCTTCCTCACGGAAACCTGGATGAACGCCTCTTCAGCGCCTGACATCGCCATCGCCATCCCAGACGGCTACAAGATCGTCCGAAGGGATCGCATCAACAACACCGGAGGAGGCATCGCCATCATCCACAGGAACACCATCCGCATCACGACCAACACCGACGACACCCTCGCACCCGCCGAGCACCTGCACTTCCAGGTCCACATCAACCCCAAGACCACCCTCAGAGGCACCCTCATCTACAGACCCCCGGGACCACGCACATAATTCAGCGAAGACATCGCCGACTTCATCAGCCCGCACGCCATCCCCTCCGCTGACTACATCCTCCTCGGGGACCTCAACTTCCACCTGGAGAACAACAACGACCGCAACACCACCACCCTGCTGGACAACCTCGCCAACCTCGGACTCAAGCAGCTGGTCACCACCCCCACCCACTACGCCGGACACACACTCGACCCCGTCTTCTCATCCAGCAAGGACATCGCCTTCAGCCACGCCACCGGACGGACCACAGCTGCGTCCACTTCAACTTCAGAAGGACCACGATCCACCACCACCAGCAACAGGTTGCACGCAGAAGCTGGAACAAGATCACAGCCGACCAGTTCGCGACCGCCCTGAGCAAGAACCCACCCACCAGCGCAACAAACCCCAGCCAAGCGGCCACCAACCTCACAAAGTGGATCAGCGACTGCGCAGACGACCTCGCCTCTCTGAAGACCCCTCCTAGCAGACCCGGTAGCAAGAAAGCCCCATGGTTCACCGACGAACTCAAGAGCTCCAAGAGGAACTGCCGAGCCCTCGAGAGAACCTGGCGCAGAGACCCAACACCGGACAACATGACTGCCCTCAAGCTCTCCACCCGAAAACACCACCAACTCATCCACGCCACCAAGAAAACCGCATTCAAGGAACGACTGGACAACAACGCACACAACAGCAAGGAACTCTTCAACATCGTCAAAGAGCTCTCCAACCCCAACGCCGGAAACAACGACATCACCCCTTCGCAAGACCTCTGCAACTCCCTCGCCTCCTACTTCCACAACAAGATCGCGGACATACACAACAGCTTCAGCACTCAACCGACGCACGCCACGACCAAACCACCGCCCCCCATTACCACCCTCCGCGCCTGGACCCCGATCAGCACCGAAGACACCGTCCGCACAATGAACTCCATCCACCCCGGATCTCCTACCGACCCCTGCCCTCACCACGTCTTCAACAAGGCCGACGCTGTCATCGCACCCCACCTGCGGGACATCATCAACACCTCTCTCGACACCGCTACCTTCCCGGAGAGCTGGAAGCATGCCGAACTCAGCCCTCTACTAAAGAAGCCATCAGCCGACCCCACCGACCTCAAGAACTACCGCCCCATCTCGCTGCTCCCGTTTCCTGCAAAAGTCATCGAGAAGACCGTCAACAAGCAGCTGGCCGCCTTCCTCGAGACGAACGGATCCCTCGACCTCTCGCAGTCTGGCTTCCGGGCCAACCACAGCACCGAGACCGCCCTGATCGCAGCCACCGATGACATCCGAGCTCTGCTTGACAACGGAGAAACAGCGGCCCTCATCCTCCTAGACCTCTCCGCGGCCTTCGACACTGTCTGCCACCGTACACTAGTGCAGCGACTCAGCAACGTCGGAATCCAGGAGAAGGCACTGGAGTGGATCATCTCCTTCCTCGCCGGTAGGACACAGAGAGTCCGCCTCCCCCCGTTCAGATCTGAAGCCACCGAAGTCATCTGCGGCGTTCCTCAAGGCTCCTCGCTCAGCCCAACCCTCTTCAACGTGTACATGAGCCCCCTCGCAGACATCGCACGCCAGCACAACCTCAACATCATCTCCTACGCCGACGACACCCAGCTGATTCTCTCCCTCATCAACGACCCCGCCACCGCCAGAGCCAACCTCCACGAAGGGATGAAAGAGGTAGCCGAATGGATGAAGAACAGCCGCCTGAAACTGAACTCGGACAAGACGGAAGTCCTCATCCTGGGATCCTCACCCTCTGCCTGGGACGACTCCTGGTGGCCCCCCGCCCTGGGCAGCGCACCCAAACCAACAGACCACGCACGCAACCTGGGCTTCATCCTGGACTCCACCCTCTCCATGACCAGACAAGTCAACGCCGTCTCCTCGTCGTGCTTCAACATCCTGCGCATGCTACGAAAGATCTTCCGGTGGATCCCCACCGAGACCAGGAAGACGGTGACCCAGGCCCTCGTCACCAGCCGTCTGGACTACGGCAAATCCCGCTACGCCGGCACCACCGCCAAACTCCAGAAAAGACTTCAGCGGATCCAGAACGCCTCAGCACGACTCATCCTGGACATCCCCCGCCGCAGCCACATCTCCGGACACCTGAGAGACCTGCACTGGCTCCCGGTCACCAAGAGAATCACCTTCCGACTCCTCACCCACGCACACAAAGCCCTACACAACCAAGGACCAGGATACCTCAACAGCCGCCTCAACTTCTACGCTCCCAAACGCCAGCTTCGATCGACCGGCCATGCCCTCGCCACCGTCTCCCGCATCCGTAGAGCCACCACAGGGGGACGGTCCTTCTCCTACCTCGCCGCCAAGACATGGAACTCCCTCCCGACCCACCTCCGCCTGACCCAGGACCACCTCGCCTTCAGGAAGCAACTCAAGACCTGGCTGTTCGAGCAGTAGCGGACCCCCCTCCCCTAGCGCCTTGAGACCCTCTGGGTGAGTAGTGCACTATATAAATGCCTTGATTGATTGATTGATTGACGTGGTTTTGTACTATATTCAGCCAGGTCGATACAGTCATGTTCAATTTCTCCCTTCACTTCTGCAAAATGTGAATTAGGTAGCAGTGTTGCTGGGTTCAAAACATTACACCTAGCAATGGTTACATTTCCTGCACCTACAAGGATTCTCTCATACTTAGTCAGCCGACTAGGTGTGAGATACTGGGTTTTAGTCCTTGTTAACAAAATTACAACTGCATGTGGAACATACACAGTCACAGGATGTCCCATAAAAATGGACTCACTCTGCTCAAGGCTCGTGCAAGTTGCAGCCACTGCTTTCAGACATCCGGGCAGCGCAGATGCCACCGGGTCTAATGTGGAAGAAAAGTATGCCACAGGACCTCTCATCAGACCGTGAATTTGAGTCAAAACTGAAAGTGCACAATTATCTTGTGTGTCACAGAAAAGTGCAAAATCTTTTGAATAGTCAGGCATCCCTAATGCTGGAGTTGTACACAGGCATTCTCGTAACTTCAAGAAAGCAGTCATGCTTTCGTCATCCCATTCTATTGGGTCTTTTGCTCTTTTTTTGTCATTTGTATCAATGGCTTTGCTAGAACTGCAAATCCCACAATCCATTGCCTGCAGTATCCTTCAACTCCAAGAAACATTCTGATCTCTTTCTGAGTTTGAGGCAAATTAATATTTTTAATTATTCTGATTCTTTCTGCGGTAACTCTTCTGACACCTCTTTCTATCTGGTGCCTTAGATATTTAACTGATGTGGTGCAGAATTGTAATTTCTCTGGTGACACTTTATGTCCTCCTTCACCTAAATGATTCAGTAAGGCAATAGTACAAACAACACAGTCATTTTGAGTTTTAGACGCCACCAGTAGGTCGTCTATATACTGGACTAGGACTGACTGTCCAGGCAGCACCAGAGATTCAAGGCACTTTTTCAAAATCTGATTAAAAATCGATGGACTCTCTTTATACCTTTGAGGAACGCGATTCCAGACGTACACATGACTGTCAAATTCAAAAGAAAAAATAAATTTGCTATCTGGGTGTAATTGAATCGAGAAAAATGCATGACACAAGTCTATTACGGTAAACCATCCGGCCTCCCACGGTATCTGATACAGGATTATTGCAGGATTTGGCACGACTAGACAGCATGGGACAACAATCTTATTAATCTTGCGGAGGTCTTGTACGACCCTATACTTTCCACTCGGTTTCTTTATTCCAATTATAGGCGAGTTACATGGACTGCTCATTATTTCTTGTAAAATGCCTGCTTCAACTAAACGTTTTATTTCTGCTGCAACACATGCTTTTATTTCTGGGCTCATTTTGTACTGTCGAGTATTTGGGTAAACTGCACCTTCTTTCACTGTCACTTTTATTGGATCAACATTTGCCATTAATCCTACATCTTTTCCGGTAAAATCCCATACATTAGGTTTTACAGTCTGTTGTAATTCTTCTGGTAAGTCTTCTACTGTTAACCTTTTAGTCTCTGTTTCTTGTTTTGCTAACATTAGTTTATAAACTCCGTCTTCGTCTGGGGTTTGAATTTCAACACCACTTGGGGTGCAGAAAATGGTGCAATTCATTTTGCACAATAAATCTCGACCTAACAGGTTTACTGGACTTGAATCACATACAACAAATCTATGCATTTCTTTAAAATTGCCTATTCTGACTTCTATTGGTTCTGTAACTGGGGTACTAATTTGGTTATTAGAAACGCCCACTACTTGGATCGCTTCTCCCGAGAGGGCTAGGTTTGGAACCTCTACTGTTCTCACAGTAGAATGGGTAGCACCAGTATCCAATAGAAAGGTGTGATAATTTCCTTCAACCTTTCCTTCAATGTATGGACCTGCCTGATCTACCGGCAAGGAGGCGCCAAGCACGCACTCCTCGTCCTCCCCTCTCAGGCACCATCAATAGGTGTCTTCACTGAAAAATGTATCACTCAAAAGAAATTGTGAAGTTGCTGTATCTCTTCTTTCACTTCCCTCCCAATTTGTCGTATCCCCACTCTGCTGTGCTTTGCTCCTGTAATTTGGCATAGGTGCAAGGGGCAACTGGGTTTGTATTACCTGCTGCTTCTGTTTCCGTGGCACCTTATTCTGCGTCTGTGCATTCAAATCGTTAGTGGAAACATTACCATTTTGTGCCTCCTTGCACTCATTTCTCCAATGCCCTAACTTACCGCACCATGACAAGGGAACTTTTTCTTTGCTTCTTCCCTATTGAATTTTCCTCTGGGCTTAACTCCATTAACATCACCCTGATTCTGGTTATTATTTATTTGGCTTAACTGAAGCTCTTGTTGCTCAGGTAATTTTACTTGTGCCCACATTACTTTTTCTTTTAACTCTTTTCGTTTATTATCGAGCTCATCTCACAATATTTAGCATATTTAAGGATTTCATCAATCGACTTGGCCTGCCAACATATTTTATGGTCTTTATTACATTGTGAAATTTCTGGTCTTAATCCTTATACAAATCAATAAATGAAATGTGTCATATCCTTCATATCAATGTTATCTAGTCCACTGTACTGTTTAAATACTTGTAGTAAGCGTTCATAATATGCATGCACAGATTCATCTTTATTCTGAGTGGTTCTATCTATTCTCGTCCAGTCTGCCTCCTTTGCAGGCACCTTCCCTTTGAGGTAGAGTATTACCTAGTTGTACTTCTTCATAACTTCTTCAGAAGGAGGCCCTGTCTTTGGGTCTCTAGGGTACTCATCACTAGGCCAATCAACAGCAATTTTACATTCTTTCCACAAATCTACAGGAACCACAATGTCAAATAATCCATCTAAATATTTCAAAAGACATTTTGAAACTTTCACAAATCTATCGACTTGTCTGTACCATTCTACAGGTTTCTCACGAAGTTTTGGGAAATCATTTGTAAATGACAAAATATCCTGTCGGAACCATGGGACATGCACCTGGTACCTCTCTCATAGTACATAATTTTCCCACCTTTTCTGTCTCTTTTAATACATATTCAGAAGCAATTTGTTTAGATCGAACTTCTTCCTTTTTCTTTGCCCATCTAGTTTTCCATTTTTCTAGTTCACCCCATTTCTGCAATAATGTCATCAGTTCCCTGATATGTATCTTTTTACCTGACACATTCGTATTTTCTTGATCTTTGTCAGAAAATTCAACTCGATATGGCTTTTGTAATACTTTAGAGTTGCCAATGTCGTTCCCATGCTAGCTGCTGTGTCCATTAATTTTTCATGAAACACTTTTGTATTTCTAGTAATGTTTTTACATATAAATAATAATTCATCTTCACTAAATGTATTTAATCTGTCCAGTCCCACATTTCCAGCCATCATTTCCTCTAATTCAACTCTTAATTTATATATATCCAATGGCTTTGGCTGCGATTTTGGTTTCTCTATTACTCGTGTCCACCTCTCTATTTCCTCTTGGGTTACTACTGTGGCATATCTCGTACCTGAGGATATCTCCATCTGTACTTTTCTCGAATTTAAAGGAGTAGTTTTCCTAATCAAACTACTCTCTGGTTCTCTTATTGGCAAATCCATTAAGGAGATTACTGACTCACATTCACTTGCCTGATCATCTACTATCAAAGGTTCTTTTCTTGGCTGTACTACCCGTGTAGTCAAAATGGGAGTTTGAGGACTAGCTTGTTTATCTCTGTACAAATGAACAACTGGGCCAATAGTTACCGGTATTGTCAGGGCTTCGGGACTTGTATTTAATTGAGAACTTTTCTGAATCAACTCACTTCTCTGTTTATTTAATGCTTCTCTTTCTCTATCTTGTAATGCCTTTTCTATTGAAGTCTCATGTACCACTTGCGGAATCAAAGGTGGTTTCGGAAATGGAGCATTTGGATTTACAGTGCTTGGTTTCTCATTATAAGGTGGTGGATTTTTCATTAATAAATCCTTCAAATAATCATCATCTGACTCACCACTGGTCATTAAATGTTTTGTTTTCTCAGTCCTTTTACTTCCACTAGGTTCTTCTAAAGTTAATACAGGATATAGTCAATCCACTATCATGTTCTGTCTCCATTGTTTCATTTGTTTAACTCTTGTTTCTTTAGGAAATCTGGGATAGCATTTACTCCAATTTCTGTTACTTCTCGGTCTATCTCTCTCATAGGCCTCGGTCTCCCATTCCTCTAATGCCTCATACTGCGTTAATCTAGGTCTAGGATCTAATTCATTCATATGAGTTCTTAGATTGTACAAAACTCTGCCTTTTAACGTACCATTCTCTGGAAAGGCTAAAACACCATCATCGTTTGTATATTCCATCCAATTTTCTATCCACACACAAGTGTTATAGCCCCTTTCAAGCATCATGTATGATGCAGGCGTATTTGGTGGCGGAATAATAATCCCTTCTCTCGTTTTAATTGCTTTGTCTTTCTTCAAATAATTCTTTATTCTTTTTATAAATGAAATTTTTCTTTTCTCTCCATACATTATATAAGGTCTCCCTCGTATAATCTGTTCTTGTGCAAACCCCAAGTATTTCCTATCAGTCTGTTTCCGTCAAGTGGACCTATATGCCACATATATTTTTACCGGATCTTGACATTTTTTTCAATTACACTCGTTGGTTTACATAAAGTGCTTCCAATACCAGTGCGTTTCTTATTTTTCTTCAACTAATCAACAATGTAGTTTCAAATAACATTAACCAATGATTGTGCAGCTTTTCTCGTGAGACGAGTTCCCACGCTCCTGTGCTCACCCCTCCTTTACAATTATTATCTCAGCTACACACCCGCTGTCTCAACCAATACCAGCGTGGCTCTGAGTGACGTCAGTGCAGCTCCGCGACTGACTCCCTCTTTTGCAAGGTAATAAGATAACTTAATTTCTTTCACTTTTAATGCAAACATTCTATTATTCAACAACGTAAAAACATTCGCCACTGTACCCGAGTGACTAATTCAAAGGAAAGATACATTTCACTCACTACGAGTAAATCCCTTCCGCTTACTCTTCATATACTACGAGTAGATCCCTTCCGTCTAAACTTCACGCAAGCATTAGAGAACCTGCTACTCCTTCAGACTTATCCCTTCTGGGATGTACTAAGGCCAAAGTTTCACCAGCGAACCCCTTTGCTATCAATCAAGCTCAGACAAACCTGCTACTCCTTCCGTGTGACCCTTTCTAGGTGATATCACACTAAAAGTTTTGCTAGCAAACTCTTTGCTATCATTTATTCATACATTCATACAGAAAACCCTAAATAGTGCTGCCGGTTCTTCCTAACCATGCACTGACTTCCTCTAGGTAAGTGACCTCACTGCAGTGTGGCTTCCATTTACCACCCGCTATTCTGCCCCCGGGGATTCCAGACAAAACATATAACAGGTACGAACAATTTTGGTTAATACACAAATCAATACAGCATCAATAAATCAATATAACATCAGTTTTGATCGATCATCAATTCATAACTTAACTAACTAACTATCTTAACTAAACCCCCAACCTTACCTCTGCTACCAAAAGAATATACGGATAGAGCGCGCAGGTCACCCGACTATCATTTTACCATACTCACCTGGGCCCATAATTAAAAACACATTATTTAATCAGGTAACCTGTGCTCTACTACCAGATAATTTTACCTACTAGGTCCTATACCATTGACTTACCAATCCTTGTCGTTGGTACCTGTAACCTATTTGGATCAGGGAGTTAGTTTGAAGATAGATAGATAAACAATAACATCTGCACTCATATTATAACCACAGACTCGGGAAGGTTTAAACTCTTTATCTAATTTCTTAAATGCTCATGATCCAAAGATTAAACACCAAAAGACTCTCAATAATGAAAATCAGAATCAGGATTGAATTAACCCAATTTCGATCATTTAGCAATAAGGGTGGGTAATAAAAGGGAACATAATATGCAATCACAAATGATTTGAGCATTTAACTATAGGGAGGGTTAGAAAAGGGAACATATGAAATCAAAACTTTTAACGAAAAGGAAGGGTAAAGAGAAGGAAAAATGTAATACAATGACGTACCCACACATATTTATATTTACCTAGAATGGTGTGAAGACCAACTGTGGCCACGGGTCAGTTAAAGGACCGAAAACTCCAAAAGTTGCAGCCGCCAGTAGGCCAGCAGGTGCAGATCAGAATCAGGACAGTGAAAACCAGATTTGGATCAGGACAGGACCACCAAAGGTTAAGACCAGCACCCACAGTTCAGTTGCAACGCCTGCGCTACTCCCTCTCTGCAGCTAATAGCCAAAACCCTGATTGGGTTACCAAATTCACCGACAAAGTGCTTCGCCAGCACCTCAGCTTCCCGGACCCTGATTGGGTCAGCGAATCTTCTGACAGAGTGCTTCGCAGCACCTCTGCTCTCGATCACCTATTGAGTGCGTTGGGTCAGTGACAGGTCAGTTATTCGGTCAAGTCAGACAAATTAACTAGCTATGCCTGCCCTAGTTATACTATTTTCCAGGTCAGTGTACCAACACCAATGTTGCAAGTGTAAGGATTCCCAGTTTTGATTGGACAAAGAATGAGGAGAGGTCATCACACCATACCAAAATGAAACTTTTTGCGTATCATATTTAAATTAGCGTTCCTGCCCATCAATTTAGGTTCTCATGACATCTTTATTCCACCCAACAATGGAGAATTGTTGGGTGCCAAGCCATGTCTTTCCTGGACCGGAATCAAGCATCCTAGGACCGGTTTCTGGCTATCAGCCGTCATCAGCCAGGATAGCTTGACTCCAGTCGTGTGGAGAGCATTGTACTCACGTCTCTCACGTATATAAATGCTTTGATTGATTGATTGACATTGTTCTGCATTCTGTCCATCAATTGTTTTTTTTGCATTTGTCACCCCGAGTGAGACGGGTATGCTCAGACGTGAGTCCCGTGCTCTCCACGCCACTGGAGTCAAGCTATCCTGGCTGAAGACGGCTGATAGCCAGAAACCGGTCCTAGGATGCTTGATTCTGGTCCAGGGAAGACATGGCTTGGCAGTTCGGGCTGGACTGTTCCATGAGGCACACGGTCAAGGCTGATTTGCATATGGCCATGTCTGAACTGGGGTGGTGTGGTGAGCAAACAAACGATGGAGTTAGGCCCAGATTCCTGTACTGGGGTGAATGTATGACATTGTTTTGCATTCTGTCCATCAACTGTTTTTTTTTTGCATTTGTCACCCCGAGTGGGACGGGTACGCTCAGATGTGAGTCCCGTGCTCCCCATGCCACTGGAGTCAAGCTATCCTGGCTTAAGACGGCTGATAGCCAGAAACCGGTCCTAGGATGCTTTATTCTGGTCCAGGGAAGACATGGCTTGGCAGTTCGGGCTGGACTGTTCCCATGAGGCACAGGGTCAAGGCTGATTTGTATATGACCATGTCTTAACTGGGGTGTTGTGGTGAGCAAAAAAACAATGGATTTAGGCCCAGATCTCTGTACTGGGGTGAATGTATGACATTGTTCTGCATTCTGTCCATCAACTGTTTTTTTTGTTGATCTTGTTTTTTTTTTTTGCTTTTAAATATTTGAGCCATGGGATATCGAGCATATGGTCCAAGGACAAAACTTCCTTTAACAGCTGGTGGTTGAGGACCAGATCTTTGTTTAACCAGCACTTCAGCCAGAATAGTAGGGGCCGTAGTGCTATGGTATCGCCAATAATGGGTAAACCGGTTTCCTCATGAACTATTAAGTTAGAGGTTCCCTTGGCTACTCTCAGACGCTGTCTTAAGAAGTTGTTCTCGACCACCCCAATATCTTCGGCTGCCACATACCCCCATAGTTCGCCTTCGTAGCTACCCAAAGCAACACTTTTTGCCTGATAAATCTTCAGCAATGCGGCGACTGGACGTTTGCCTATTTTCGTCGCAAATTTGAATATGGCGGTGTTTGCCCGAATTATCTCCCCTCTTTTCCTTTGTACCAACAGACCCCATTTTATCTGGTCATCGAATAAGACTCCCAGGTAAGAAAATGATGTAGTCAGGGGAACCGTCTCTGCATCTACCACAAACGAATACTGTTTCTTGAGACGTGCCCCTACCTGCATAATGTAGGATTTGGTGTTATTAATGGCTAGATCGCAGAAAGCCATAAAACTACAAAAAGCATTTAGTAGGGACTGCAGTCCTCTAGCAGTTCTTGCCAAGAGGACGGCGTCATCAGCGTATAGCAGGACGGGCAAACCCCTATCCCCAACATAAGGGAAATCAACTCCGGTTTTGGCTAAGAACTCATCTAACTCATTAACAGACAGCGCCCTGAGTGTGGCCCTGTGGAACTTTAAGTCACAGGGGGAAGAGCAGGTAGGAGAAGGCACTTCAAGCACACATCAGCTTCCCCCCTGTAGTATAAGGTCTCCCAGAACCGAGGCAACCCAAGGTACCGCTAGAGTAAGCACAGACCTATCCCCGAGGCAGATACATCAGGGAGCACTACTGATTTAGTATCTTGGAATGTAGCAGGTCTGTCAGCTAAATTTCAGACTCAGGAGTGGCTGGAATACATTAGTAAATTTAAAATCATCTGCCTCCAGGAAACCTGGGAGGTAGACCACTCTAATTTTCATTTAGCTGGGTACAAAACGTTTGGGATCCCGGCAAGCAAGTCCATGGTATGAAGAGCAAGGGGAGGCCTCCTAGTATTTGTAGATGTGTGCCTGGAAGAGGATTGGGTCAATTTAAAAAGGAACTCAGTATATATGATAGGCCTCAGGTTTAAAAACAGGGGCTTTAATATAACCCTGGTAAACTTCTATAACTCTGGAGGCTCGAGAGTGAGTGAGTTTGACGAAAGATTAAAATCTCTGACTGAGCAAAAACAGGGTACAATGGCTCCCATGCTCTTAGTCGCGGGGGATTTGAACTGCCACTTGTGCCCCAAACTGTTACCCATTAAAGAAGACTGGACCTCCTGTAGAATAGAGGAGGGAACCCATTTTGAGCACACACCGGAGGGCAGAGAGCTGAGCAGGGTGATGAGTAACCATGGGCTTGCCCCTTGTTTTCATTTTTGTGCCTGCTGTGCCTGTCTCTCCCCCCTGCCCCCTCTTGCCTTCTGTGCCACTTTTTCCTGCCGCTTGCGTCCCATGGGCCACCCCGCCCCTGCCTCCCAGCTGCTCCTCCCTCCCTCTCCCCCCTCTTATGGAGGCCGCGCAACGGCCGCACGCAGTGGGCGCGCTGCTGGCACGCCGAAGGTGCGCCAAAGAAAAGCCCGTCTGCGCCCGTCCGTGCCCAGCGCCAGGACCCCTGGCCCTCGTCGATGCCAGCCCACCCAACTGAGTTACAACGCCGCCACCCTCCACGCACTCAACACCTGCCGGACCCCCGCCTGCCACAGAGTCACCCCGAAACCCACCCACGGACCCTTCACCTGCCAAGCCTGCAAATTCACCTGCCTCCAGACCTGCACCACACCCACCAGACCAGGCACCAGACTAACTCCTGAGGCGGAAGCCGGGAGCAACGCAGTTTTAAACCACTTTGCTGACCTAATTGTGTTGTGTTTTTAAACTTGGGCACTTACCCTTTCTCTCTTGTTCCCTCACCGCTTGCTCCCGTGCAGCAGATTAAGGCGCTGCTACGGGCCACGGAGAGGAACACCGCCATTCTTGGGGAAAGCCCTGGGTGACAGAGCAAGGCCACGCCCGCTGACGCTAGGCCACGCCCCCTCCTTCCTTCCTCTATTTAACCATGCTCCTAGCACCGCGCGCTGTAGAAAGAGACTAACTCCTGAGGCGGAAGCCGGGAGCAACGCTGTTTTAAACTACTTTGCTGACCTAATTGTGTTGTGTTTTTAAACTTGGGCACTTACCCTTCCCTCTTGTTTCCTCACCGCTTGCTCCCGTGCAGCCGATTAAGGCGCTGCTACGGGCCATGGAGAGGAACACCGCCATTCTTGGGGGAAGCCCTGGGTGATGGAGCAAGGCCACGCCCGCTGACGCTAGGCCACGCCACTTCCACCCATTTCAAGATGTGCTTTTCCCGGCCGCGCAGCGGGCGCGCCGAAGGTGCGCCAAAGGCAAGCCCGTCTGCGCCCGTCCGCGCCAGGCCGGGTCCCGGGGCCCTCTACCATGCCAGTCCCCTTAAGTATTCTCCTAACCAGCTACTGGCATGTTATGACGCCTGGCCCATTAGTCTACCCACTCAGGCCCGGATCAACTCCCTTGGAATTGCTCAGTCCCACTGTCCTAAACTCTCAGCCCCTAAGCCTAGACCCAGCTCGGTGTCACTACCCCCTGCCTCCCTGCCTCCGCAGCCTAAACCCTGTGCTAACCCACCCTCTATGGCCTCTATCTTACTCCTTAATACCCGCTCTGTGGTTAGGCACCAAGTAGAGCTTTTTGACCTCTTGGACTCTACTAAGCCCAAGATCTTATTTCTCACTGAAACTTGGTATACCCTGGATTCTCTGCCTGATGTTCTTACTACTCTTGCAGACCAATATTACATCCTTCGCGCCGACCGCCCAGAGGGGAAGGCCGGCGGCGGAGTGGCCTTGATAGTCCGGTCTAACCTCCAATTTCAAGTCCTTCCCCATCCCCCTATCACATCAGTTGACTTTCTGGTCGTTCGTTCCACTAATTTTGAGATCCCTCTTACTTGTGTGCTTTTTTATCGGCCCCCCAGGCTATGCCTCACTTTATCCCTGTTATACAGGAATTGCTGGCCACTCTTGTAGCTAACAATTCAGCTTTACTCTTGTTAGGGGATTTTAACTTTTGTCCGGGTGACCACAGCGAGGACACTATGTCCAAGGATTTCTCCGACACTCTTCGCTGCATCAACTTTATCCCTCACATTTCACTCCCTACCCATATTCACGGCCATACTCTAGACCAAGTCTGGTCAGCCAACTTGTCAATCTCCCCTCCCACTATCCTCCCTTGCACGTGGTCAGATCACTTCCTGATTTCCTTCTCTGTCCCTTTGGGGGTGGTTGTCTCGCCCTCTCCCTAAAAACACCTGGGCCCGTAATTGGAATCGGGTGGACTTGGCTTCATTAGGCCAGTCTTTGGTCTCCTCCGCCACTGCCCTCTCAGATTCTCCCCCTAACTCGCAGGTGGCCATCATCAATAACTGGCTATCAAAGGCCTGTAGCTTAGTTGTCCCCCTAAGGCGGGTAAGGATGCATCGTCCTCACGACGCCAATAGATGGTTCACTAATACCCTTAAAACTCAGAAATTGATGCTCAGGCAGGCGGAACGTCTTTGGCGCCGCAGTTACCGTCCGGACCTCAAGTCCCAATATTTGATTCTCCTCAAGGCCTACAAAAAATCCATACTTGCTACTAAATCCAAGTACTTTTCTGAGAAAATCCACTGGGCAGCCAATAAGCCCAAAGAGATCTTCACAATCGTACACGAGCTGGCTGCCTCTGACAGAGTCACCTCTAAGCCCATCCCTTCTCAACTTCTCTGTGATGCTCTCAATGCTTTCTTCATTGAGAAGATCACTACCATTAAGCGGAATATTCCTCCGGCTCCTCCTCTCTTTTCCTGCCCTCTAGTGCCATTGTCCCTTTCCACTTTTGACCAATTCCCTCCGATCTCTGAAGAGACCTTCTGTATTCTGCTAGGGAAGGTAAAGACAGGTTCGCCTGCAGACTTTTGCCCGGCCCACATTTTGAGGGAGATTTTTTTCCTCTTGCCCGGGACCCCCTATGGCCCTGCTCAACACCTCCCTTACTCTGGGAGTGGTGCCTGATTAGTTTAAATCGGCCACAGTCATCCCTATTTTTAAAAAAACAGGTGCTGACCCCACTGTTCTTGCCAACTTCAGGCCCATCTCTCTCCTTCCCCTGCTGGGTAAGATCTTGGCCACCCACCCGCCAACTACGATCATCCAATCAAGCCCTCACCGCAATTCCGTGCATCCATAGATCCACCATGGGGGGAAGATCCTTCTCCTACTTACCTGGAATTCTCTCCCCACTCACCTCCGCCTCACACAGAACCACCTCTCCTTCAGAAAGCAGCTAAAACCTGGCTATTCGATAAGTAATGCACCCACCCTCCCTCAAGCGCCTTGAGACCCTCTGGGTGAGTAGTGCGCTATACAAATTTCTGAACTTGAACTTGAACTTGGAGAGTTACATCACTTCCTCTCTTTCTGTGTACATTGAGTCCAACCATCTCCTAGCAGCTTACCAAGCGGGCTTCCGTCCAGCTCACTCCACAGAGTCAGTTGTTCTTTCTGTGGTTGATGAGCTTAGACGCAGCGCCAATAACAATTCCCCTCAGGCGCTAGTCCTCCTTGATTTGTCCACAGCCTTTGACACGGTCGACTATTCCATGCTTCTCGACCGTGTCAGGGGTGCCGGTGTTCGGGGGACAGCCTTAGCTTGGCTTACCTCCTTCCTGGCCGATCGCACGCAGGACGTCAAGCTGGACGGCTTTACTGCCCCTACCCGTCCTGTTTCCTGCGGGGTGCCCCAGGGTTCATCACTTTCCCCTCTGCTGTTCAACCTTTATATCTACCCCCTCATTGTTGCTTTACAGGACATGGAGATCACGGCGTTTAATTACGCTGATTACCTCCAGCTTATTTTTAACCTTTCTCCCCCTCCTGATTCTATGCTTAAGGTTCATTCCACCCTTACCTTCATCTATCACTGGATGAACCTTAATCAATTGAAATTGAGCCTCGATAAGACAGAGCTGGTTCTTATCGGTGGTCTGCCCAATCCTTGGACCTCCGCCTTCTGCCCCCCTGTCTTTGGTTCCACTCCTGTTCCCTCTATCACAGTGAAAACCCTAGGCATAAAAATCAGCCAAGACCTCTCCATGCGTCCTCAGATTAGCTTGGTGGTCTCCTCATGTTTTCTGGCCCTTAGAACTATCCGCAAAATTGCGCGATATTTCTCCACTGAAGCCCTGAAACTTATTATCTCCGCTATGATTCTATCCCGCTTGGATTACGGTAATGCTCTATATACCGGTATTCCAGCATACGAGTGTCGTCGCCTACAGCTCACTCGGAGCCAAGCGGCTCGCCTCATTCATAGGCTCCCGAAATCTTGCCACATTACCCCCTTACTGAAAACCCTCCATTGGCTCCCTATAAAGGAACGCTCACTCTTTAAGTTGGGCTGCTTGACCTTTATGTCTCTGGCTGGCACTGTCCCGTACTTTATCAGATCCAAGATCAAGGCCTATGTACCTGCGAGAAACCTTCGGTCCTCCACCCACTTTCTTCTCCATGTCCCCCGCTATCGGAGGAAAAAATTTGGTGGCTTCAGTTTTTCGGTCCTTGCACCCACCTTTTGGAACTCCCTTCCCCACACGATCAGATCCACTTCTGGCTACTTGGACTTTCGCGTGGCCCTCAAAACTCACCTCTTTTCCTTAGCTTATTCCTCCTAATTCCTTTCTCTTCTGCGCAGGTCTTGGTCTCTTTTCGCAGGAAACCGCTCGGTAGCAGAGCGCTTTACAAATCTCTTTCAATTTCAATTTCGATTTCAACCACCTCTAGTGTATCCTGCTCAACACCCGCTCAGTCCAGAAGCACGCCGTCGAACTCTGGAACCTCCTCGACACAACAGCGCCGGACGTCGCCTTCCTCACAGAAACCTGCATGAACGTCTCCTCAGCCCCCGACATCGCCATAGCCATCCCGAACGGCTACAAGAGCACACGGAGGGACTGCGTCAACCAAACCGGAGGAGGCATCGCCATTGTCTACAGAAACACCATCCGCATCACGACCAACGCCGATGACACCCTCACCACCGCCGAGCACCTTCACTTCCAGATACACACCGACCCCAAAACCACCCTCAAAGGTACTCTCATCTACAGACCCCCGGGATCACGCACACAATTCAGCGAAGCCATCGCAGACTTCATCAGCCCGCTTGCCCTCACCTCCTCAGACTACATCCTCCTAGGGGACCTCAACTTCAACCTGGAAAACAACAATGACAACAACACCACCACCCTGCTAGACAACCTCGTCAACCTCGGACTCAAGCAACTAGTGAACACCCCCACCCACTACGCCGGCCACACGATTGACCCCGTCTTCTCCTCCAGCAACCACATCTCCTTCAGCCACTCCACTAGACCACACTGGACAGATCACAGCTGCGTCCACTTCAACTTCAGGAAAACCACGACCCACCACCACCCGCAACAGGCTCCCCAAAGATGCTGGAGCAGGTCACCACTTCCTTGAGCCAAAATCCTCCCGCCAACACTACGGACTCCAACGAAGCAGCCCGTAACCTCACACAGTGGCTCACCAACTGCGTCGATGCCCTTGCACCACTGAAGAATCCTCCCAGCAGAACCGGCAGCAAGAAAACCTTGTGGTTTACCAACGACCTCAAAGACTCCAAGAAATCCTGCCGTACCCTCGAGAAAGACTGGCGCCACGACCAGTCAACAGAAAACATGACAGCCCTCAAGAACGCCATCTGCAAACACCACTAGCTGATCCGCACCACCAAAAGGACAGCATTCAGAGAACGACTAGACAACAACACCCACAACAGCAAGGAACTCTTCAGCATCGTTAAAGAGCTCTCCAACCCCAGCACCAGCAAAAACGACATCACGCCCTCCCAAGACCTCTGCGACGCACTCGCCTCGTTCTTCCACCGAAAGATCACCGACATACACAACAGCTTCGGCGCCCAGACCACGCACCCAACCACTGAACCAACGCCCCCCACCACCACCCTCTGTGCCTGGACCCCCATCAGCACTGAAGACACAACCCACGTGATGAACGCCATCCAATCCGACTCCCCAGCCGACCCCTGTCCACACCACATCTTTAACAAAGCCGACTCCATCATCGCACCCCAACTCCGGAACATCATTAACAACTCCTTCGCATCAGCCACCTTTCCGGAGAGCTGGAAGCATGCAGAGGTCAGCGCCCTCCTAAAGAAACCCACTGCCGACCCCATGGACCTCAAGAACTTCCGCCCCATCTCGCTCCTCCCTTTCCCCGCTAAAGTCATCGAGAAGACCGTCAACAAGCAGCTAACCGCCTTCCTCAAGACAAGCGGCTCCCTCGACCCATCACAGTCCGGATTCCGAGCAAACCACAGGACCAAGACCACCCTCATCGCAGCCACCGACGACATCAGGTCCCTGCTCGACAACGGGGAAACTACTGCCCTCATCCTCCTCGACCTATCGGCTGCATTCGACACAGTCTGCCACCGCAACCTAACAAACCGCCTCCACCACACCGGGATCCAAGGAATGGCCCTGGAATGGATCACCTCCTTCCTCTCCGACAGAACTCAGAGAGTCTGCCTACCTCCCTTCCGCTCAGCGGCCACCAAGATCATCTGCGGCGTACCTCAAGGCTCCTCGCTCAGCCCCACCCTCTTCAACGTCTACATGAGCCCCCTCACAGTCATCGCACGCCAACAAAACCTAAACATCATTTCCTACGCTGACGACGCCCAGCTGATCCTCTCCCTCACCAACGACCCCACCACTGCCAGAGCCAGCCTCCAGGACGGAATGAAAGACGTTGCGGAATGGATGAAGCTCAGCCGCCTGAAACTGAACTCAGACAAGACGGAAGTCCTCATCCTCGGACCATCCCCCTCCGCCTGGGATGACTCCTGGTGGCCCCCTGCTCTGGGCACCGCCCCCAAGCCCACGGACCACGCAACCTGGCTTTCATCCTGGACTCCTCCCTCACGATGACCAAGCAAGTCAACGCCGTCTCGTCATCATGTTTCAACACCCTGCGCATGCTCCGAAAGATCTTCTGGTGGATCCCCACCGAAACCAGAAAGACGGTCACACAGGCCCTCGTCATCAGCCGACTGGACTACGGGAACGCCCTCTACTCTGGAACCACAGCCAAACTACTGAAAATACTCCAGCACATACAGAACGCCTCGGCACGACTCATCCTGAGAGACCTACACTGGCTCCCCATCAGCAAAAGGATCACGTTCAGGTTCCTCACCCACGCTCACAAGGCTCTCCACTACATGGGCCCCATATACCTCAACAGCCGCCTCAGGTTCTACACACCCACCCGACAGCTCCGATCCACCAGCCTCGCCCTCGCCACCATCCCACGGATTCGCAGAACCACCACCGGAGGAAGATCCTTCTCCTACCTGGCTGCCAAGACGTGGAACTCCCTCCCCACCCACCTCCGACTGACCCAGGACCATCTCTCCTTCAGGAAGCAACTCAAGACCTGGCTCTTCAAGCAGTAGCAGCACCCCCCCCCCCCCTCCCAGCGCCTCGAGACCCTTGCGGGTGAGTAGCGCGCTCTATAAATGTGTTTGATTGATTGATTGATTGATTGATTGATTGGGTTTGAACATACAATGGACCTACTGGTTGCTGACCCTAATAATATGGTCACCTAAACTTTCAAGGGAAGGGGTTGCAGCTCCTTCATCGATTTTATCTTGGTGTCTCAGTTGCTAAAGAATTGGGTACGGTGGATTTTCAATAGAACTGAGTGGTTTTAGTGACCGTAACCCCTAGTATTGTCCCTATTAGTGGCAAATGTAAGTAGGGTTACAAAGAGGGGGGTCGGGTCAAATGTAGAAAAGATCACTGACCAGGGTAGGCACCTTAAATGGTTGAGAATTAATGGGGAAACTTTTACAGGTCCCTAGCCAAAGAGGGCGGACAGCTCCTAGAGAAATGCTTAGACTAATCTATGGAAGGGTCACACACATCTAGTGGATCTATTTGAAGAAATGGGTCACCTAATAGACGGCCTTTTATAAATGACAGGACAAGCCAAGCCCAAAAAGGACCCCAGGTGGTTTGACAGTGCATGTTCCCCTGCACAGAGAAAGCTGAGAGCCTCACTAAGACTGAATCCAAGGGATAAACAAAGGGTGATGAAATGCAGGCTTAACTATAAACAGACGCTAAAGAGACGGAAGAGGGTCCTCCAAATTCAAACTTGGGAAGACCTGAGAGGAGCTGCAGAAAGGAAAGACACAATTGCCTTCTGGAAGATAATTAACAATCCCTGTTTCCAACAGACCACAGATAGGTTCCAATGTTCTCCCTGGACAGTGGGTGGAGCACTTTAAAGGGCTTTATAATCGGAGGAATAGGCAGCCACTGCATAGTGGTGAGGGTATGGGGAGGTGGAATGTAACACTCAAATTCTCCCTAGAGGAGATTATTGCAGGCATTATGGTTCTCACGAAAAACAAGGCACCGGGTTCGGACGGGATACCGCCGGACCTCTTCTTAAGTAAGGTGGAACTGTGGGCCCCAATCTTAACAAGAGTATTAAATGTTGCCATTGCTACGGGGCTTCCGCGCACTTGGTCAACGGCCACAATAGTGCCCATTTTTAAGAAGGGGAATAGAGATAACCCCCAGTGTTACCGTCCTATCTCCACTGCCAAAGTCCTGGGACGCATTGTCTTAAACCATCTGATGAACTGGGCTGAGGACAAACAGGTTATCACTGACATCCAGTATGGTTTTAGGGCCAAGAGATCCACAACAGACCAATGTATAAACTTATATCTCCTGGTGGCTAAATATACCATTGCTAGTAATGAAACGGTCTATTTAGCGTTTATGGACCTTACCGTAGAATTCGACTGGGTCAATAGGGAGAAGCTGTGGGCCCAAATGAGTAACTTAGGGGCAGACCAGGATCTTATAAAAATTTTAAAAGCCTTATACTGGAACACCTCGGCCAATGTAAGGTATAATTTAGATGGCAGATGTACTGAGTCCTTCACCTGTACTAGTGGCGTGCGACAGGGGTGTATCTTGGTGCCATTCCTGTTTTCTCTGTATATAAACGGCCTAGAACAAGCCCTTTTAAGCCTTAATGTGGACTCACCTAAAGTAGGCAGAAGAGCACGGTATTGCTGGCACGGACACCACGGGGCCTACAGATATTGATAGACGGATTTGTGGATTTTATGAATAAACTAGACCTGTCGGCCAATCTAACCAAGTCGTATGTAATGGAAACAGGGCTGAAACCACGGAAATGTGTCAATTATAGAATAGGTGAACACAAATTAGAGAAGGTGCAGTCCTTCTCGTATTTTGGGATTTTAATTGATGGGCATCTAAACTTTAAAGCACTACTCGAAGAGCGTTGTAATAGGCTAGTGTCTAGTACAGGGGCAATCATGCATTTTGGTCATAGACTGGGCCACTGGCCCCCGGAGCAAATGATGAATCTATGCAACTCCATTTTCTGCTCTAAAGTGGCATATGGTGTGGAACTCTGGGGGATCGCAAACTCTGACAATTTGCAGGTGGAGGAGAATAAATACATGAGAAGGCTCCTCAAGGTCCCACAGGGTGTCCCCTCATATATTGTGCACGAAGAACTGGGTGGTGCCTTTATAGAGGACAGGCTCAAGGTTAGACCCCTGCTAGCATGGCTAAAGATCTGGGAGAACCCTGAGGCAATACTGACCAGGCAAATAATTATGGCTTGCCTTGGCAGGGACAGGGGGATGGGCATTCCTTGGTTAAAGTATCTTAAGGCTGTTTTGGAAAAAATTGGCTCCCAAGATCTCTTCCCAAACCCGACCGGAAGGGCAGGCCGGGATAAGAATAGCGTGAAGAAGAGATGTATTACTTATAACATTGCCTCCAGAGAAGAGACGGAATGGGGTAAACAGTCAGTCAGAGCTTATGGCTTAGTGCGGTCCAATGAAGGAATAGAACAGTACATAGCCCTCATATATAACGCCCATGATAGATTTTTAGTAACACATTTTAGGCTCAACCTTTTACATTATTTATTAGCTGATCCGGCAGGTTTTACTAATTTTGCTGAGCCAAAGGGTCTCTGCGGCTGCAATCAACGATCTCCGCAGGACACCCTTCATTTTGTATTATTGTGCCCTTTTTACTTATTGCCCAGGCGCCTTTATTTAATTAGTCTGCTGAAGAAACTCAAATTTAGGCATGCTAAGGCCGCTCTTTTATATTTACAAATGGCCAAAGAACCTCTGACCCTGCTCTCTATCACGAGTTTTCTAAGACTAGCATTTAAACTTAGAGGAACAAGAGGACTTGCTGGAAGGAGTGGGAACTAGATGGGGGAATAATGAACTGTAATGAATGTCCCAGTACCTTTTTCTTTATGTTTCTTCCTTTTTTGCTGTATAAGTCAACAAATAATATATGTATTTTTAGTATTTTACACTGTAGTTTTATGGAGTTTTCTATAATACCGAATAAAGATTGTTGTTGATGATGATGAACTCGTTAATATACAAATTAAAAAGGAAGGGGGCCAAAATACAGCCCTGCCTCACTCCTCTCTCAACATTAAAATCCCCGGATACCCTAAGGTCCCGCGAAAATCTAACGTTGGCCTTTGTGTCCTTATGAAGGCCCCTCAGGAAGTTGACCAGGGAGACCTCCGCCCCCATGGTGCCCAAGAACTCCCACAATTTCCCCCGGTTGACACAATCAAATGCGGAGGAAAAGTCCATGAACGCCCTGTAGATGGTGCCCCGTCGGGCTACGGTGTACTTCCCGAGAACCATATATAAGTTTAGGCATTGTGCTAGTGTAGAGTGGCCTGGGCAAAACCCATATTGGATGTCTGATATGATCCTGTTTTCTTCAGCCCAAATTGTCAATCTATTCAGCACCACACCTCCCACAACCTTAACCACAGAGTCAATCAGGGAGATCGGTCTGTAGCAGGTAGTGCTATTACGATCTGCCTTCTTGAAAACCGGCACGATTGTGGAGGTACCCCATGACCTGGGACAGCCCGATGCTACTGTTGCGTTGAGCACTACTGTGAGGACCGGCGCTCATAATGACGTTTTTGATTTAAAAAGATCCGGGGGCATGCCATCTGGGCCCGGTGCTTTATTACTCGTCAACCCCATGATTCCTTTCTCAACTTCTCTTAAGGTAAAATGGGGTGATGTTACAGCCTGCCCACCATGGTATGATTCTAACTGAGGGGTGTTGCTCTTCAATATGGAGCTAAAGTGAGATACCCAATCGTCTTCAGGAATGTTGGTGCCTACTTCAGGTTCCCCACTCATATCAAACAGTGGTCTGTTAATTATGCCCCAAAATTTCTCACTGTTATTCAGGGTGCTGGGGTCTAGGAGTTCTTTCCAAACCATCTCCTTTAATTCAGCCTTTCGCTTTGCTAGTGCCTTTTTATAGATTAGACGTAGAGACCAAATCTGTGAGTGGTCTCTTGGGTTGACTTTCAGGGCAGCCTTTAGCTCCCTAGCAGCTTTTGAGCAAGTATGGTCAAACCATTTGGGGTCCCTAAACAGTGGGGAAGTTATAGGGGGGTTAATAACAACCCCACTTTAGAGGTAATCCCCTCAAAAGCCTTAAGGATATCCAAGGGGAGGGAAGCAGGGGACGCACAGGCTACAAGTTCGGGGGTACAAGATTTATGAATACTATCATAAAGTAAATCCGGGTTCACCTTTTGAGGTAATATGAATTTTTATGGTCAATTGTGTCCCCTAACGTAGACCCCAACGGCTCCATGTACGTGCTTCAAGTACATGTATGTTCCCTCCACAACCAGCTATGAAGACGCAAATACATTTGCGTCCAACGTTAACATGTCCTCTTTCAGATGCACCATGAATGGGTCGAAAATTCAGTTCCTAAGTATGCCGTGCCACCGTCTTTACATGGTGCACTTTCACGTTTTCCTGGCTCTGGCGAGCTAGGCCCTGATTTCTGCCATCGAGCCCTTTCTGCCTTCTGCCTCTGAAAGCTGCAGCCTGGATCTGCATCTGTGACCCTTGCCTTACTCTCTGTGCGGCGAGCGGTGCCCGGCTCGGCCTGCTTGCCTGCCAAGACTGTATTTTGCCTTCAAGTTATCTGCTCCGCTCCTCGAAAATACATTCCTGTCTAGTGATTTAGGAAAACATCTCCCCAGCTGCAGAGCAAAGGGCCCGGCCTTTCTGTCTCCGTGCAAGTTAATTCATTGCTCCTGTTACCATGGTAGGCCCATGGCCCCCTCGCATTACACGTAGACACGTAGTCGCATATGCATGCACTAGCAGTCAGTATAGAATAGCCTCTGCCCGAGAGACCTTTCCTTCTAGATAATACAGTTCCTCAAACACAAGATATTAGATATGATTTGGGTTTAGGTTGTTCTGACACGCCAGACTTCTGTCTCCACGTATGGTGCTAAATGTCAAGTCCCCTTCACCCTCCAGTTCCACGTCAATCACACGTCATGCTGCTGCGCGCGCATCTCTGCCATACATTTCTGCTGACACTGCAGGATTCCTCTATGGATCCACCCACCTGTGACACTTTCATGTGACGTTGTCTAGCACACACCTCCGTGTACGCCTTCGTGCACGCCTTCTGTTACGTACATGTGTTCTTATCTCTTTTCTCTCAGCTGTTACGCCTTCTGTATCCATCACCATTGTATGCATTTACTATATATATTGTACTCTGTTAATAAAGTTTGTCTATCCCTTCCTGAACCTTCGTGGTGATGGAACATGATACCTGGTTCGAACCAATTCCATTTTATGGAATAAAACCCTTATAAACTCAGATGCCACGGACTCTGCCTCTCATTTTTTGATTGAGTTATTCTTATTGAACTTTACCGCATAGAAATTCAGCATAGGTAATTTTTTATTTACCACATAATTGGTGCCCGAACAGGGACCCCTCCCCCACCTTACGCGCCGGCGGTGCGTTGCAGGCCTAGCCCCCTGCCACAGCCGTGACGGACAATTACGCGTACCCGCAGGATTTCCTGTATCTCACTCAGGCCAACGGAGGTGACTGAGGCTGCGATCCACACCCAGACGAGGCGGTGAGGAGTGCGGAGGATCCCGACCAGAGCCCAGCCGAGAGAGCAAGGTCCGAGGTGTTCAGAGGCCCACCAGTTCCGAAGTTCCGAAGTACGTCACGAGTCGAGTCGAGTCCAGTCCGGTCCAGTCCAGTGTCGAGTTTCCGAGGCCTTCCGTTCCGTGCTTCCCGTTGAGTACCGTTGCTGGGGACGCATCTAGACGGGTGCATTAATTTGTGTCCGGTCAAGACGGGTTTGGGTACGCAGACCCGGTCTGCACTGTTTAGCAGTGTATCTGTACTGTTTAGCAGTATATCAAGTATTCAGCTATCAAGTTATTGTCCGTTCTGAAATGTTTTAATGTGTTTTTAATGTCGTGGTATGAGTGATTGTTTGATTTTCATTACTGTGTTTATTGTATTAGTCGTGTCCGAGTCCGAGTAAGTATCAAGTGTCAAGTATCGAGGTTCAGAATGCCTCTGTTTTCCAAGCTACGTCAGATAGGAACTAGAAAAGGGATACTCGAGGAAGCTGTTCCCATTCCACCCAGGGACACTCCCGGATATTTTATGTACCACAAGCACGGCTTAGACGCTGTATTATATCTCGACTTGTGGGTGGATTATACTAAGGATTTAGCAGAGAATCAGAGATGGCCCGCTACAGGGACATGGGATGCCGAGTGCATCATGAGAGTAGAAGAAGCTTTGTGGAAAAAGAAAGCCAGACAGTCACAGAAAGATGCCATTGAGCTATGGCGTAAGGAATCACACAGACGGACAGAGAAAGCACTCAGAAAAGCAGAGAAAAGTAGAGAGGATTCTGAAAAAGCCAAAGAAAAAGAACTACTAGAAGAAGGAGAACGAGTCAGAATGGAACAACACGATAGACGGAGTAACGCACTTATGACAGGATTGTATCCAGTCCTGGCCGAGGGCCTGCCTAAGGCGACCCCGGAAATACCAAAAGATCTGCCCCCTCCATTAGTTCCGACTAAATTACGTCACAAGACCGCAGCAGATATTTTCCTTGCTTCCTATTTAGACGGCGTAGCTCCCGAATATACTAATGTCCCACCTGCACTTGTACCACCCGCTGATCGTCGGCCCCCAGGCCCGCAACAGCTTACCCCTCCCGGTCTGCTTCCTCCACCCTTACCTGTTATACCCCCTATTAATCCGCTTATTCCTTTTGGGCCTGACGCGGCCCTACAGACAGGTGATGCTCAAGCCTCAGCCTCAGAAGGTGCATCAGGAGGTTACCATACCCCGCCACCAGTACAGCGATTAACTATTAGAGAACTAGCAATGCAACGTACCCCGAGAGCAGTCCCAATTGAAAAGCTTAAAGAGTATCTTACAGACTGTAGATATGATCCAGTACCAGGCAAGGATGGTTGTATGATATTAGCCTCAATACGTATAAGACGTGCTGCAAACTTTTTAGTCCTATTTCCAGGAATGAAAAATTATCTAGACAGGATATATCGTTTTCTTCAAACTGGGGAGGGTCAGGAATGCATTCACGAAGCCATGGCACATCAGAAAGTAGACATTCAAAGTATGATTTTAAGATTCCTCATAAACTGTTTCATAAGAGAACGAGACCGGCCTGGTGTAAATAAAGAAGAAATGGAGGTACTAAATACATGGGGTCAGAATATTGCAGACGGAAAACATGATAAACAGAAATGTATAGAGGCCATGTACAGAAAAATCCGTAAAGAAATAACAGTATTTCATGATAGAGAGAAAGCTGAAAATGAAGCAGACAGTGACAAGCCTAAATCCTCAGAGGAGGATGAGCTAGAAGAAGATACAGAAACAATAGCATATGTAGGAAAGGGTAGACCTTTTAATAAAACGATACGCCCAGAAAGCAAGAGACTTTTTCACTCTGCTATGTCAAACCGAAGACTCCTGAACATCTATTCCAGGCTACAGATAAAATACTTCAAGAACGAATGGGGTACCATGTACTCAATTCCATGGATGAACAAGAATTAGCCAGGTCAGCAGTACAATGGGCTGACAATTCCGACACATATAAAGATGACGCAGTAGCGCAAACCTTTTTGAATCTTTCCCCAGACGAACAGCGACTAGCTGGTATGTACATGATACAACACCTCCTTACGTTGTATAAGAGCCAACATTCTGATCCAGGTCCCCTACCTGATGTACTAATAGAGTTACTAACGAATAAATGGAGGGGCCTGGGTACCGATTTAATTAAAGTAATTTTAGAACATCGACACAGATATAGCGCCTTCTTGAATCCAGTTTGTTTCAGCTCCACCCCCAGAAAGGAAAATGTTTTACATAGACAGACAGAATCCCCTGCGAGAAGTACATCCAGTCAGGAATGATGATAATACCCTTAGACGTGTGTTTGTGTACACGCCCATAACTAAAATGGAATTATTGGAAATGAAGAAATTAGTGCCCAGTCATGATAAAGACCCTGCAGGTTTTCACCATGAAATAAAAGACATGTTACTCATGGGAGATTACACCTATCCCGACATTATGAAAATATTGAAAGTACTATTGCCTGCCGGTATTTACAAGAAACTCAAAGAAAAAGAATGGGAGGTGGGAGACAAAAAGATAGATTGGGCTGCATTAGAAACAGAAGAAAATGGCCGGACCCCAGGTTTGGGTCTTGGGGACAAAACTAAAGCATTACCAGGATTGTTAGTACAGGTCTTGCCACGATTATTAGCAACTAAAAAGGAGGACTGGGATGCAATCTCAGCCTGCAAACAGAAACCCATGAAGACACTAGTGATTTTTACTCCCGATTCAAGAAATGTTTTATTATTAATAGTGGCCTGAAAGCAAGTAGCGAGTCATACCCACACCTTTTTGTATCCAAATTAGTCGAGAATTCTCTGCCCCAAGTTAAGAATCGTGTATTGAAAGTCGAGAGCACATAGCAAGCAAACACGCCTTCACAAATGTTACAAATGTTACAGTACCACCAGAACAGAATTAGAGAAGAACATGATCACGAACAAAGACGCATGAAAGACACGAAAATGAAAATGCTAGTTGCTCAGTCAGTTCCAGCTGACGGTCAGAAAAAGGGCATGACACAGTCCAATAATTCGGCAGCTCCTGTTAAGGGGACATGCAACTATTGTAAACAGCCAGGTCACTATGTAAACGATTGTGCAGTCTTGAAACACAATATATCCACAGGTAAAACTAAAGAGAGACCACGTCAACCTAGACAAGACCAGGTCCAACAACACGTACCACAGAATGTATAGCCTATGCATGCTCCACAACAGACAGTACAGACCGTAGCGGTACCACAATCACAACCGATTGCCGCAACACAACATACCACTCAGCAGATGTACCAGTATGCTCAAACTGATTATCCCGATTACCAGCGATACACATGAAACAGCCTAGAGAGGGAGGTTGGCTTGCCTCTTATTGAGGTTCCTGTAGATGAAGAGGGTCCTTACGTACATAGTCAAGTATTAGGAAAAGATAGAAAGTTTTTGATTGATACAGGGGCAAGCAGGACGACAATCAGTCACGACGAGGTTCCAGGGGCACCCCTCTCAGGCTCACAGAATGTTTCCCTTGGATTTTCAGGAAAGCCTATTGTTAATGAAGTATCGAAACCAGTTCCCCTTTCAGTTGGTCCATTGTCTCGAACTACAGATTTATTGCTCACGAAATCATGTCCAGAAAACTTATTAGATATCAAGACACTGAAGGCTCTAGGAGCTGTAATTTGCTGTTCTCCGGAAGGAGTAAGATTGTTTTTGCGTGACTTTAAGGGTCACTATGTGTTGAGAGATATTGATCCTAGATTACAGAATGTTCCTGCACATTTATGGGCACAAGGCCCCACTGATGTAGGTTGTATGCACATTACACCATATCGAGTCACACTCAAGCCAGGTGTTGTCTTACCACGCATCCGACAATACAAGTTACCACCAGATGCTGTAGTGGCTTTACTGAAAATCATTGACGAGCTCATTACACAAGGAGTGGTTGTAGAAACCGACTCGAATCTATGTAATTCCCCTATCATTCCAATTCTTAAACGTACTGACCCAAATGCACCTCCAGTTTATCGATTAGTTATTGATTTACGAGAATTGAATAAATGCATTGTACCGCAGTACCCTGTGGTTCCAGACATCTCTTCATTATTAACATCTATTGATTCAGAGGCAACGTTCTTTACTGTAATTGATCTGAAGAACGCCTTCTTTAGTGTCCCAATTGATCCGGAAAGCCAATACCTTTTCGGATTCTGTTTAAATGGCCGAAGCTTCAAATTTGCACGCGCACCTCAAGGATTCACAGAAAGCCCCAGCATCTATAGCCAAGCATTGAAAAGACAACTTGACAGTATTCACATGCCTGACAACACTGCCCTACTTCAGTACGTCGATGATCTACTGATCACCGCCCGAAGTGAACCAGAATGTGAACAAGCATCACTGACGGTTTTGCATTTCTTGGCTGACAAGGTACACAAGGTGTCTCCTTCGAAGCTGCAATTCTGTGTTCAGCAAGTGGTATACCTTGGGCACTTGCTGTCCAAAGGGGGGAGACAGCTAACACCTGACCGTATCCAGCTAATTGTAAACATGTCACAACCCAAGACACAAAAGGAGGTACGGGCCTTTATAGGCCTCACTTCGTACTGTAGACAATGGATCCCTCAGTACGCATTTCTAGCCAAGCCACTCATACAGTTGACAACACAGGAGGCAGCGACATCGACTGTCCTCCCTTGGACTCAGGAACATACACAAGCTTTTGACGACTTAAAGAAAGCCTTATGTCAAGCACCTGTTTTAGCGACACCATGTTACAGTAAGCCTTTTACACTTTTTGTCACAGAACGCGAAGGTACTGCATTGTCAGTACTCACCCAAGACCAAGCAGGTTCACACAAACCGTGTGCTTATTTTTCTAGTACATTAGATCCAGTAGCCCAGGCGCTGCCTGCGTGCTTGAAATCAGTAGCGTCAACAGCTATAGCAATTAGACAAAGTGACTCCATAGTATTAGGACACCAACTGACTGTACAAGTTCCACATTCCGTGGAAGTTCTTTTAAACAGAACACAGACTCAGCACTTGACTATAGCACGACTGACAGGTTATGAATTGGCATTATTTCAGCCACACATAGAAATCAGACGTTGCAATACATTGAATCCAGCTACACTTCTGCCATTAAGTGAGACAGACCCTTTGGCACATGATTGTATTGAAATCGTTACCATTACGACGAAACCCAGACAAGATTTGACAGACACCGCATTACCAGATCCAGACCTGACACTTTACGTGGATGGTTCATGTATGAGAACAAGTACAGGAGAGTTAGTGGCCGCATACGCAGTGACAACAGAAACTGAGGTCATAGAAACACATCGTATTGACACCCTGTCAGCTCAAGCAGCAGAGCTCATCGCTCTGACCCAAGCCTGTATACAAGCAAAGAATAAGAAAGTTAACATATACACAGACTCACGTTATGCATTCGGAGTCGTACACGACTTCGGTGTACTCTGGCGAGAGAGAGGTTTCTTGACCTCTCACAGAGCCAAGATCCAACACGGTCCCCTCATTCAAGCTCTGTTAGATGCAATACATTTGCCTACAGCGATATCCATCATGAAGTGCAAGGCACATACGAAAGTCACAGATACCATTTCCCAGGGTAATGACCTGGCAGATCGAACAGCCAAGCACACAGCTCAGACTCATACTCAAGCAACTGACCTGACAAAGACAGTAGTCCCGACACCGACACATTGCATGACAGTTAGAGATCCCGCCCTAGATATAATTGATATACAGACACATGCTACATCAGACGAAATCAAGAAATGGACTGAACTAGGAGGAATCCAGACAGAACAGGGATGGATGACGAAGGGAAAAGCCACATGGTTTCTCCCCGACTCTATGGTTCAAGTTATCATTAACACAGTACATAGTCCTGCACATTTAGGAGAAAAAGCCATGTTAGACAGTATTCAAAACCTTTGGTTCAATAAGCATTTACGAGCAGCAGCAAAACAGAAAGTACGTACTTGCATGATCTGTTGTCAGTTCAACCCAGGTAAAGGCATTCCCGTAGAGCAAGGTGGATTTCATCCTCCCGATCACCCTTTTGAAGTCCTCCAGATGGATTATATCCAGATGGAACGTTGTCGAGGATTCAAATATGTCCTCGTAGTTGTATGTGCTCTTTCCCGTTGGACAGAAGCATATCCAGTCCCAGATTACACTGCTCCGACCACTGCCAAGCAGCTGGTACGTGAATTTTTCCCCAGGTATGGTTTGCCCCGTATTGTGTACGCAGATAATGGTCAGCCATTCTCGTCCGAGCTTATGAAGCAGGTATCACTCCTGCTAGGTTATCAGTGGAAATTCCACTGTGTCCGACATCCCGAAGCAGCAGGTCTCGTAGAGAGACATAATCAGACCCTGAAAACACGCCTTGCAAAAATATGTAGAGAGAAGGGAGTTGATTGGATAGTAGCTTTACCAGTTGCACTCTTTTACATGAGAATGATAGCGCATTCAAGAACAGGGCTATCCCCGTATGAGGTGGTCTTTGGTAGGCCACCGAATATGTGGGGGACGCCTCTGCCTCGTAAGATCACAGATGTTGACTGTAATATGCTGACAGATTACCTTGCCTCCTTGATGTCTGCACTACAATCATGTCGTTCACAGGTAGCAGCAGCCTTTCCCGACAACACCGAGGTGAAGCCACACGAGATTGTTCCGGGGGACCTGGTGCTCGTGAGGAATTTTGACAGGAGGAGTCCGCTGGAGCCCCGTTGGCAGGCGCCGAAGCTTGTGTTATTAACAACAAGGACAGCAGTGAAAGTGGAGGGCCGCAAGGGCTGGCTCCACTCGAGTCATGTGAAAAGACATTATGGACTGCCTCAGAAACTAGACTCGTAGCCCTGCCCCCTTCCAGAGACTGATACTAAACTCCCCCTGGTAGAGAAAACTCCTTCCCAGGAATTTCGTTTGAAGTTGAGGTCTAGCAAGTCAGACAGTTTAATTTTTTAAGTCCTCCCCTAGGTGAAGCGGTTAGACAGGTTCCTGACATGTACAAGTTAGACCCCAATAGAGAGAGAGATAGACAGAAACAGATCAAGAAACATGAATATTGTAAATCTCTCCGTAGTCACTGCATCGTGACATTATTGATTATGTTTTTCTGAGTCTTATGATTATTGCTGCAAGCATATTGCTACACATGTACTTTCCTATTTTCACACGTGCACATTCTTCTTCAAATGACACTGCCGAGCATACTTTCAGTGAACCGCCCCCGCACGAGTTATCTTACCGACTTGTGCTGCGCAACAATACATTCATCAGTATGTTACATCATTCCCATCAGACCAGCAATGCTACCAATTGTTGGATATGTGGCCGACTCCCTCCCCATCAGAAATACAAGGGAGTTCTGCCCCTCTTTCCGTACCCATTCACACACAATGGTTCCTGTGGTGCATGGTTTAGTTTAATGAATTCTTTAGATTCTGATTCCGTAGTTTACCAGGGCGATTGGGTATGGGGAAATCTGAACACAGTTCTGCATAAAGTATGTTTCCCTGACAAGGAGGGTCTTCCCCAAAGGACAGGGACTGATCTAGAAAACGAAGTATATGGATTAGGTAATTTTACACTTAACCTCATGATTCTGAATGTCCAGTCCGAAGCCGAACCAGTCTTGCCCGCTATGTCAGTATTACCAGTCAAAGGTGAATTATGTGTCAGAAAGAATGGTTCAGTACACCTAGGTCATAGTAAATGTACTACTGTGATCGAATTCAGTGATAAAGGCAAGTCTACATTCAAAGCTTCCCGTCATTCCTATTTCATTTGTGGTCATACAGCGTATATACGCTTACCTCTAGATTGGGATGGTACTTGTTACATTTCATTCCTTCTGCCACCTGTTTTCCTAGCCCCTCCTGATTATCATAGGGACTCCCATCTAGTACACAATAGACCCCAGAGAGATCTCCCGATTGTCGACTATACTGAAACGGCATGGGAGCAGTATACAGACTTCAATAAAGGTTTTTTTCCCTATTTAGGTGCTGTCTTTAATAGTAAACTGATACGTAAATTAACCAGAACCCTCGAAGCAGTAGTGAATGAAACTACTTCCGCCCTAGGCAATTTAACAGAGGAGCAGTCTGCTATGCGGATTGTTGTTATTCAAAATCGTCTTGTCCTTGACGTCATCCTGGCCGATAGGGGCGGAGCTTGTAGAGTCATCGGATCGAGTTGCTGTGTTTTCATTCCAGAAAACGCACCATCAGTATATAGAGCCATAACCCGTCTCCACAAGATTGCAAGTCAGATACACCAGAATCCAGGCACTTGGACTTGGTCCGGTTGGTTCTGGAGCGTGTTATCAGCCTGGGGATGGAAAGTCCTATCCTTCCTCGGAATAGCCCTTCTCATAGTGTTCAGTTGTTGCCTATGTTTACAGTGTGGGCCATCGATTTGCGGCTTGTGCGCCACATCATGTATTCCCCATTCAAGTTCACGTTCTAAATCCCGCCAGAAAAAGGAAGAGCAAATGATGCTATATGAACAAATTGATGGACTAATGAAGATTGATATATCATGAAGGGTCCGTAGGGGACAAGGAGGGAATGAGGTAATATGAATTTTTATGGTCAATTGTGTCCCCTAACGTAGACCCCAACGGCTCCATGTACGTGCTTCAAGTACATGTATGTTCCCTCCACAACCAGCTATGAAGATGCAAATACATTTGCGTCCAACGTTAACATGTCCTCTTTCATATGCACCATGAATGGGTCGAAAATCCAGTTCCTAAGTATGCCGTGCCACCGTCTTTACATGGTGCACTTTCACGTTTTCCTGGCTCTGGCGAGCTAGGCCCTGCTTTCTGCCATCGAGCCCTTTCTGCCTTCTGCCTCTGAAAGCTGCAGCCTGGATCTGCATCTGTGACCCTTGCCTTACTCTCTGTGCGGCGAGCGGTGCCCGGCTCGGCCTGCTTGCCTGCCAAGACTGTATTTTGCCTTCAAGTTATCTGCTCCGCTCCTCGAAAATACATTCCTGTCTAGTGATTTAGGAAAACATCTCCCCAGCTGCAGAGCAAAGGGCACGGCCTTTCTGTCTCCGTGCAAGTTAATTCATTGCTCCTGTTACCATGGTAGGCCCATGGCCCCCTCGCATTACACGTAGACACGTAGTAGCATGTGCATGCACTAGCAGTCAGTATAGAATAGCCTCTGCCCGAGAGACCTTTCCTTCTAGATAATACAGTTCCTCAAACACAAGATATTAGATATGATTTGGGTTTAGGTTGTTCTGACACGCCAGACTTCTGTCTCCACGTATGGTGCTAAATGTCAAGTCCCCTTCACCCTCCAGTTCCACGTCAATCACACGTCATGCTGCTGCGCGCGCATCTCTGCCATACATTTCTGCTGACACTGCAGGATTCCTCTATGGATCCACCCACCTGTGACACTTTCATGTGACGTTGTCTAGCACACACCTCCGTGTATGCCTTCGTGCACGCCTTCTGTTACGTACATGTGTTCTTATCTCTTTTCTCTCAGCTGTTACACCTTCTGTATCCATCACCATTGTATGCATTTACTATATATATTGTACTCTGTTAATAAAGTTTGTCTATCCCTTCCTGAACCTTCGTGGTGATGGAACATGATACCTGGTTCGAACCAATTCCATTTTATGGAATAAAACCCTTATAAACTCAGATGCCACGGACTCTGCCTCTCATTTTTTGATTGAGTTATTCTTATTGAACTTTACCGCATAGAAATTCAGCATAGGTAATTTTTTATTTACCACACTTTGACCACTTAAGTCGATGCCTTCCGTCCGTGAGTTTCAGCACGCCGGAGGTTGTCGACTTATCCTGTAGGTGCAGTAAATTAACACCCAGATGGATGCAAACAGGATTGTGATCACTGCAAATACTATCTAAAATTTTAAAGCCCGATATAGGCCCTTCCTGATTAAAATATGGTCTATAAAGGACCCCCCAGTATGGCCCTATGTTCTTTCGATTTTGCTCCCCCCAACATAGTGATTTCTATTTTTCGATTTTATTTTCCCAAATTTCATAACTAATGTTTTACTCAGATTTATTTTTAAGTTCTTTTCAGTCATGTAGGATGTAAAATTATCAATCAAGAGTTAAAGGCTGTTTGCAGTCCTAGATATTAGGACTGTATTGTCTGCATATAACAAAACTGGGGTGACACGTTTACCAATAATGGGCATCAGCTAGCAAGCTCTGTAAAAAAGAATCAATGCCGTTAATATAAAGGGAAAATAAGAGGGGAGCAAGGACACAGCCTTGTCTAATTCCTCTAGTGACCCTGAAGTGTGTGGTGCATTCTCCTTTCTGGCCATAGCGTATTTTTGAAGTTAGATGGGTGTATAACTGTGAGAGAAAGTGTGTTATGTCACCAGGTGCGCCTATCTCTGCTAAGGTTTGCCACCACTATATAAAACAGACCATCTAAATCTTTCAACAAAACTTTTGAAACCTTCACAAACCTTTCAACTTGTTTGTGCCATTCAACTGGCTTTTTTCTCAACTTTGGAAAACCGTTTGTAAATGACAAAATATCTTGTAGACTCTATGGAACATGAACGTATCCTCCACCAGGTACCTCTCTCATGGGACACAATCTTTCTACTTTCCTTGTTTCTTTCATCAAATATGCATTAGATGTTTCCCTAGCCTGTGCTTCTTCCCTTTTCTTTTGCCGCCTTACTCTTCATCTATCAGATCTCCCAATTTCTACAAAATACACAATAACTCTTTCACTTGAAATTTTCGTCCTGACACATTCATATTTTCCAAATCCTTGTCAGTAAAATCCACATGGTAAGGCTTCTGTAATACCTTTGATCTCCCTATATCTATTCCCATCTCAGAGGATAATTCTGTCAATTTCTCATGAAACAGTCTTGCATTTCTAGTTATACTCCAGCATACAAACAACAATTCTTCTTCATCATAAGTGTTCAACCTATCTATTCCCATATTTCCGGCAATCAGTTCTTCCAATTCTACTTTCAATTTGTAAATATCTAATATTTTAGGAGGTGAACTCTGTTTTCCAATCCCTTGTGCCCATCTCTCTATATCTTCTGGTGATACTGATGTGGCACTCCTGACCCCCAAGGATGTTACTGTCCTTCCCTTCTTTGAACTACAAGGTATAACTCTCTTTGGGGTTTTGCTCACATTGTCTCTTATCAGTAGATCCATTAATGAAATTACTGAATCACACTCACTGGTTTGGTCATCTGTTATTATAATTTCTTTTCTGGGATTATTCAAGGAAATTGCTGCAGTTTGTGGTTTATGACAATTTACCTTATCTCCAGACAAGGGAACAACAGGACCTATAGTTACGGGTATTGTCAATGCTTCAGGAATTACATTTAGCTGAGTTCTTTTCTGTATTATCTCTTCACTATTTTTATTTAATGCTTCTTTTTCTTTATCATATAGTATTCTATTAACAGTTTGTTCATGTATGACCTGTGGAATTAATGGCGGTCCTAACATTGGAGCACATGGGATAACTTTACTTGAGACTTCTTGATGCAGTGGTGTTTTTTTTTAATTCAAAATGTCTTCTAATAATTCATCATCTGATTCTCCATACCCTTCTGTATTCAAGTGTTTTGATTTTTCTTTACACTTACTTCCTGTTTGTTCATCAGCCATTAATACGGGATACAATTCTTCTGATTCTATTGCTCTTCTCCACTGTTTCATCTGTTCTTCACGCGTCCCTTTCATACCTCTGGTATAAAATCCTGAAAATTTTTCTCTTCGACTCGTTTCTCTCTCAAATGACTCAGTCTCCCATTCTTCTAATTCCTCATACTGGGTTAATCTAGGTATTGGTTCTAATTCATACATTTGCATCCTCAAATTCTGTAAAATTCTTCCAGTAAAGGTACCATGCTCTGGGAAAGCTAAAACACCATCATCTTTTGTGTATTCCATCCAATTTTCCATCCATACATATGTATGATAACCTATCTCCATCATCATAAATGATGCAGGCATTCTAGGTGGCGAATAAGAATTCCTTCTCTAGTCATAAAGGGTTTATCCTTCTTTAAGACATTTTAGATTTTCTTTATAAATGACATCTTTCTCCTTTCTCCATACATTTTCCTGGACACTCGATTGATAAAATAATAATCAGCAAACCTGTCAGGGTTTCTCGCACCAAAAGACAAATGAAAATTTAGCATACAAATCTTCTCTAGCCAATCAAAATTCTGCCCTTATTCGGGCTTCCAATCAAGCTTCAGGTCACGCTAGTAATCTGACCTATGCTAGTGCGGCCTTTCAAATGACATCAGTTTTGCTCCTTACTACTGACCCCTCCTTTACAATCTGCATTTGTCACACACACCCGCTGCTTCCACTGATCTCAGCGCGGCTTGTGACGTCAGTGCAACTCCGGCAACTGACCCTCCCTTTACAAGATAATGCGTAAACTTCTTTTCTTTATTTTTCTTTCAAAATAAAATCCATTAACAACAACACATAAACATTTGCTACTCTGTCTGTTCCATTAAATCAAAGGATAGTTCATTTATTTCCACTGCAAGTAAAATCTTCTGCTCACTCTTCTTGAGTAAGACCTTCTGTTTACTTTTCATACACTGCAAGTAAAACCTTCTGTTTACCCTTCAATCAAGCTCGGAAGAACCTGCTACTCCTTCTGTGTTACCCTTACTAGGTGATATAATAATCAATAATCAATACTTATCACCAAACTAGTCAATAATCACCATCATTCTGCTACCAGAAAACTGATCCAGCGGGTTACCAGCAACAGGTAATCTAACACCACATACTCACCTGGGCCCATAAATGCATTCACAACACACTGGTAATAACCGCTGGGGTCATGTTTTTATAATTCTCTAGATTAGTTATCTCTATTCCATAAATAATCTTTTCACTGATCAAAAAGTTCTTTCCTCTGGTTGAAGGACCATTAGTTGATGGTGAAATGACATATGATTTCAATAAACTTACACATTGGAAATTATCACAGAGTCGGGATGACTTTTAAAGTTTTATCTCAAATTAATTCATGTGAACCACTTACATAGTACAGAAGAAACTCTGTCTTTCTCAGGAAGGAAACTTTCAAATAGTCAATCAACAAGCACTCATTTATACTTTGCAATGACACTGCATGAAAAGGAGAGGTTAGAGAGAAGAGCACATAAGCGCATACATCCCTAGAATTGTGTGGAAACCAACTCCCAGGCCTAGGAATTGGGAAGAGTCCCCCAGGAAAGATCTAGCGAACAAAGGCTTCAGGACAGGAGTTAGGACAGGACTCAGGCCAGGGCAGACGACCTCTCTAACACTAACGCTTGCATAGCACCCCTCTCTGACACTCTCACTCCTCGAGATTCTTCCACGATCTTCTTCTAAAAGTTATTTCCTAAAAATATTGGTTCTGCAGTTCAATTCTTCTTCAGCATCACTCGTCATTCCGACAGCATCCCTGTCTCATGCTTCAGCATTTCCGTGTTTAGACTAACTAAGTAACTAATGCAATCTCAATTATACCTTCCTGTATGGTGGTATCACCCATTTCAAACTTATGAAAATACTAACTCTGATTGAACAGGCCATGGGAGGTGATCATCACACCATGCTTACATATTACTCTTTTCAGTTAGCCCTTTGTTAATAAACCCATACCCTTAATTCTTTATTCAAACTTTATTTCACACCCGCATTCACAATGTCATTGTCACAAATTAAAAAACATTCTGCAGATTCCCATCCATTTCGGTGGACTTTCACATTGTCATTGTCACAAAATATAAAACATTCTGCAGATTCCCAACAATTTCGGTGGACTTTTGTTCCGGTTCTCAGGAAAGTATCCACTGGAAGCATTGGACGAAGTTCAAGTTGACATGACGTCTTCCAGCTAGGTTGCACAACGCATGTGCGACAGAACAAGAGGGAATAGACCGTGGCTCATGATTCTGGGCCCATAATAAGCACTATTGAAAAAGTCAAAAAGACAAATGTTAAAATCAAAAATAAATGGTTTTACTTTATACCACCTATCTCTACTCTAATCCCATGCACTTATCATTACTCTCCCCGCATTAGCATTAGTAAGCTGAGTTTAGTTTTCCAGCAAGCAGGTGGCAAGCATGTGAGTTTCAAGGAGCCATTTTGTTAGCTACTGCACAAGTGTGGAAAGTTCCCTGCAAACAAAGTTATGTCATACTACGTAGATGCAGTAGACGCATGGGCACTAAAGATTTTCAGTTAGCGGCCATTTTAGAATCATGCTTGAGTTACTAGTTAATAAGACACATAGGCAAGCTTCGTTCTTACTCATAAATGTCATGTAATGAATGTTATTTACACAATACAAGTTTAGTGCAGGGTTAGTTATTACATGAGAAGATTGCTTCCAAGCAAGTCTCTTTTTCACAAGTCCTTGCTCCATCAATGGTAAATGTTAGCAGTGCGTGGTAAACTTGCTCTATGCAAAAAATGATGACCATAATGCTGGTAATAAAAAATGGTATCGTAGTCAGTTGTATCCTCATACAATTTCCTGTTAGAAAATGCAGTAAATCTGAAAGCATGGTATTTACAGTTTCAATGTCCCAATCATCAGAGAGTGTACTGGGGGTAATGAAATTATTTAAAGAAATTTTAAACAAATGTGTTCTTTTAAAATGTTCAGTACGACCAAATACATCATATGAAACTTTATCCCAAACTATACCATCAGGTATTGGAATTGCTGAAATGATCACCAGGGACAAGTCTCTTTGTTCACGATATGATGACGTATGTGGTTTCAGGACCAATTTCACTGATTGTACTTCAGAGCGTTCTGGGAGATAATGTCCGTTCAGATGCACAAAAAAGACAGTCACTGTGCCAAACCAAATTTACAGGCATACTACCCCTATTGCATACCAAATATGCAACCAAGGGGACACTAAGTAAGTCTTTTTGGACAAAAGATATAATTGTATAAATATCTCCTTCTTTGAAATGGGTGGCGTTTTATCAGGTTCACTTGGATCTGAAGAGAAATCATTGAAGTTGATGAAGTATCCAGACGCAGTTTGATCTATCTTTGGTAGCTCACCAGGTTTTGTAAAACTGGCAGATGTGTTGTTTGAAGGCACATTGATGTAGACATCATTTTTGGACCAAATTACAACTTGCATTGTTGTTCCTTCTCGATGTTTTTAAATTTCAACGGGAATGATTTGCACTCCATTATTCATTACTCCTTCACATTCAAATTGCGTAGTGGAGTCTTGAAAGGTAATTTGTCTTTCCATCTGAACTTCCTGTATAGTAGGAAGAGGAGATCTGCGGCTACTCAGGACCCCACGCGACCTACTGTTAATAATTAGCCACATGATGCTGTTTGATCAGATCAATGGCGACAAATCTTTTTATTTTTTGCCGGGAAGAGGTGGAAGAAGTACTGTTCTTGTTCCCACTGCCACCAGGACAGGTACAGGTGCTCTGTAAGATGGCTCAAACTCTCTTCTGTCCACAATCTTTTCCCTGACCAGGTCCCCAAACTGCGGGACCAAGGCAGATCTTGCCAGAACTGGTTTTACTTCCCCAGTGGCAATGCGTTTAAATTGCACGTTGCTTAGGAACGCAGAGAATTCATTGAGATCCTGTAAAACAGCCAAAGGGCATTCAGTTCAAATGGTTTTGCATGCACCACTGTGCTGGCACAATTGAAATCATGTCCTCATATTCTTGTCTCAAACAGGATTTTATAAGGGGTATGGCCTCCCAAGGATATTCTTGGCTTATTAAGTGCCCTCTTGACCCCATACAGGTGATTGACCCAACTACCGCCCGCTCCTAATACCCTAGCAGTTAAGGATTGCTTTAGGTACAGTTTTTTCCTCTCCACCACCAAATTCCTCTCAGAATACTTTCCATGGCTTCCTTGTAAGACCTAGAGGTAAACTCAGGACCACGGTCGGAATGTAACATGCCAATTGCGTATGTCCTGATGAAGGCTCACAAATCCTTTATAACAGTTCAAGCATCAGGCGAGCCCTGGGGCCAAACCCATAGGAATCTAGAGCATGAATCCACTGCCACCAAGATGTACTTGTAAGCCCCATCTGAATTTAAGGGGCTGCAGTGGTCCAAATAGACACATGCAAGAAGTCTGTCTGAAATCAGTAAGGGTGTTTGTGGTGGCCTGTGAATGGTGGAACCCGTCTTCTTGATCCAGCCGGATACCAACCTATGGACATCTATCACTATATACTCATCTGGACCCATAAACACACTCACTCATATAGGTCGGTGAACACCACAGGGGGTCAAGTTTATAGGGCTAAAATTGTATGTTAATTTGCTTATCAATTCTGTAATCTATTACTGATCCAAAGCCCTTTCTATAACTAATGGATCTACTTTAGTTGAATAGGATTTGATGATTATAACATAGGTTCATATCTCATTGAATAATCACAGACTTGGGTAAGTTTTAAATGTTTATCAAATTAATCATACGAGAAGAACAAGGTACAGTGTTAACTCCATCCAAGTATGATTGGTCTGTCAAATTTAAAATACGATTTCACAACAACTAGTACCTCAGGAAAGAGAGGATAGAGAGAGAAAGCACATTAACACAATACACAGAATTATATTTACCTAGAATGGAGCGGAAATCAGAGCCCTCTGGCCAAGAGTAAATGGGCCTCTTAGAAAGTTCAGGTTCCCTGGTACTTCAGGACAGGATAGATGAACTCTTCTGGATTTGATGCCTGCGTCTCACCCCTCTCGGATGCTAACTTCCTCCTCGATTCTTCTGCGATCTTCTTCTAATTCCATTACCTCCTCAATTCTTCCGCGATCTTCTTCTAAATCTAATTTTCTTTGAAATTCTAAGTCTGCATCTTCAGGTATTCAATCAGCATTCAGACAGAATCTCGGTCTTTCAGCGTTCTGGTTGTGACTGCTCTCTCTAATTTAACTAACTACCCCAATTATACTTTCTTAATGGCATGTACCACCCCTAAATGTTTCAACTTTATGAAACTCCTATTTCTGATTGGACGAGCTGAGGGGATGATCATCACACCATGCTAAGTTTAATAATGTTCTTTAGTTCATTGTTTTAAGTTCCTGCCTATTAATTTGTTCTCCTAAGCTTTATTTCCCAACCATATTTGTAAACTTTATCAACAACAATTTCATAGCTGTCTATTGAATCTTCAGGATGTTCAGCTGGTTCCCGGGACATGTGTGGAAAATGTCCTTGGACGACTTGAGCTCACTGTTTTGGAGTGCACTGAGGCCTATTAAAATTCTTTCTACTCCTCAGATGCTAGGTATTTTTTAACACTCACCTATTATCCACTCCTGACCCTACCACTCACACCCCTCTCACACTACACCTAGTGGTAACATCAGTGCTCCCGCGTATCCACTGGTCAGTAGCATGCCGCGTCCCATAGAGGGGCGCGAAGACCCCTTTGATGAAGCATGACACCAAGGGCCCTTTTGGTGTGTAAAGGGTATTTAAGAAACACAATGTATTTCCCACCCTGTTAGAAAACACATCTGACCCTTGATTATCCATCATCCATCACCTATCTCTTGTGGGTGAAATCTTTTACAATAGTCTAATACCAGATCATCAGTTATACTTAACAATTTGTGTCCCAGTATAAAGCCCAATCTCATTGTTCTTCGCATGAGTATTTCATCGGGACTCAACCCTGTGTTTCTGTCTGGATTGTTTCTGAGTCCCATCAGAATGAGAGGTACTGCATCTGGCCAACACAGTGATGTAGATGTGCGCACCTTTTCCAATCTTGATTTTATTGTGCCATTCAATTGTTCTACCACCTCTGGACGGTAAGCACAGTGCAATTTCTGTTCAATTTTAAATGCTTCACAGATCAACCGAATTATTTCATTATTAAAGTAAGATCCTCTATCTGATTCCACAGTTACTGGAAAACCAAAACGAGGTATCAGTTCCCTCAAAAATAATTTGGCAACTGTTATGCTGTCATTCCTTCTGGTAGGATATGCCTCCATCCATCGTGAGAAAAAACATACTATGATAAGGATGTACTTCAATCCTTTACATGGTGGTAACTGAATGAAATCAACTTGCAACCTCACAAATGGTCCCTCTGCCTTTCCAATTCTTCCCCAACTGACCTTTGTCTTCCTACCTGGGTTATTCTGTTGACAAATTTAACATCTCTGGCAAAGGCTCTCTGCGACAGTCCCAAACTTTGGATTGTACTAATCTTGTCTAAATAGTCAGATCATGGCATCTCTACCTATGTGTGTATCTCCATGGTACACTCTAGCCAATTGTGAGAGCAAGCAGTCTGGCATGACCGGTCTACCATCCGGATAAATCAAGACACCATCTCCTGCTCTTGCCATCCTGTTTTTATCCAACATTCCTTTTCACTTACTTCCACCTCATCCTGTAAATGTCTTACTTCATCCTATGTTTCTAATGCTGAGATAAGCATAAGTTGGCATCTGGTTCCTTTTTTTTTTTTTTTATATTTTTATTGACATTTTACAACAGTTTCCCCCCCCCCACCCCGCGCCATAACAAATTTTTCATTTCTCATTACTCATTTACAGATGATACATATTGCAGTAATAACATTTCTTACAAAATACGATATAAAATAACAGAATCAGCAAAGAAATCCTAATTTAAGACTACCAACTAAAACTTTAAGTATTTAAAGTAGGAGGGAAAGAAGAAAAAACTTGACATTCGCTTCTTCAGGGCCTACTACCTTGTGTTATGCCCTTATACATTTAACATCCTGTCTTTCCAATCGGATATCGGCTTCCACAGCTGTAGCCCCAGTGCTCTCCCTTTTTTCCCCTTTCTAGCATAAATAGCCCTCTCAAGGTTGTGCATATACAATAGCTTAGCCAGCCACTGCTGGAAGGAGGGAGCCAATTTATCTTTCCATACAGACGCTATGCAAAGACGTAGTACGGCCATTGCCACAAATATGAAACCACCTGCACTGTGTTGTTCTATATTGGGTGCCTCGAGGCCTAACATTATTACATCAGGTGTCAATTTCACTTTGAAAGCCAATGATTTATCACAGAACATTTCAATACTGTTTATGAGTGGTGAGAGGATTGGGCACCCTGCGAACATGTGAATTATGTCTGCCTCTGAACTATCGCATCGCGGGCACCTCACCCCCTGTATTCCTCCCCACTGAGCGATCCTAGCTGGGGTATAGTAAAGTCTAAACAAAGTTTTGTAATGTTGTGCTTTTAGTGATGCCAGACATAGTACCTCATGCCCCAAGGTTAGTGATTTTGTAAATATCCCTTCAGAAATTCCTAGTGCCTCCATCCATTTGGTCTCATACTTCCCTAAGTCGTCCCCTCTATGTTCTATTAATGCTGCATACAGCCGTTTAATTGTACATGGCCGCTCTGCTTCAATCATCTGTAGTATTGGGTTCTCCTTAAATCCCGCCTGACCGCCACGTTTATTACCTAAAAAACTTCTTATCTGTAAGTACTTGAAAAAAGACCTATTACTAACCCCGAATTCCTGTTGGAGCTCTGCAAATTGCCGTACCCCTAATTCCCCCATCAAGTCTCCCATGTTTCTAATTCCTTGTCTAACCCATTCTTTAAAGATTACATCCAAGAAAATATCCGAGGGTAATGTTGTGTCCCCTACTAATCTCGTATATCCATGGAGTCTACCCAGACCAAAACTCTTCTTAAATGCCTTCCAGATCTTATTGGCGGCTTCCAATGTCTTAAACCTAGTTTGCTTGAAGTAGCTTGGCTCCGTATATCTCAGAAAAGCATTATTAGCTTCATCTCCCAAAATTAAGCCATACACTTCTAAAGACCCTGTATGTAATTCCTCCTCTCCTTCGATCCCTCCCAATAAACAGGTCATTTGTTGCAGAGCCGCTGCCCAGTAATACATCCTGAGGTCTGGTAGAGACCATCCTCCCTTATCATAAGGTAGTGACATGTATTTCAGTGCCCTCCTTGTCTTCCCTTGTGCCCATACGAAGCGATTTACCATATTCTCTAAGTTCTTAAACCATATCAAATTAAAAAACAGCGGAATTGTTCTAAACAAGTATAGCACTTTGGGAAGCAGGTTCATTTTCACATAGTTAACCCTTCCAACAATTGTCATATGCAGATTGTGTATCCTGTCCAGGTCTTTTTTCGTTTTTGTGAGAATAGGAGTGATATTGATTTCCACCAACTTTCCTAAATCTGCTGTGATAATAATACCCAAGTATTTACCTTCATTAACCACCCGTGTATCTGTGCAATCTGTGTGTGCGTTTTTAATAATTTGTGTCTTATTTTTGTTCAATGCATAACCCGCTATTCGCCCAAACAGCTCTGCCTCTGATTCTATTTCCCTTATCGCATCCATTGGGTTGGGTGTTATAACCGCTATGTCGTCTGCATACGCAAGAACCTTTATATCTCCCCTCTTAGAAAGTAGTGGTTCAATTCTTGCGTTTTGTTCTAATTTATATATTAGAGGGTCTATATACATTGCAAACAATAAAGGTGAACAGGGGCACCCCTGTCTTGTGCCCCTGGTAATATTAAAGGGTTTCGTGCGACCTGTATTTATCCTGACACTTGCTGTTGGATTTGAGTAGAGTGATTGTATTACTTTGATAAATGTTTCGCCCACTCCCCCTCTTCTCAAAACAACCCATAAATACTCCCATGCTACCCTATCGAATGCTTTCTCAGCGTCGAGTAACAAAGTGGCCATTGGTTTCCCTTCCCCTTCCTGAATATCAAACAGTGTTATCATTTTCCTTACATGTGTTGTGGTATCTCTGTGAGGTATGAACCCGTGTTGATTGTCACTCACCAGTTGAGTAATTACCCTGGCGAATCTAGCTGCCTGTATCTTTGAGAATATTTTGGTATCTGCATTGATTAATGTGATGGGTCGATATGATCCAGGTTCTGTCGGATCCTTCCCTTTTTTTAGTAAGATTACAATGTCTGCTCCCGCCCAGCTGCCCGGGATTGCCTGCCCTTGCTGAATTCCTTTGAAAGTTCTCGCTAATTCTTTGAATATTGAGGGTAAGAATATTTTATAAAATTCTCCTGGAATCAGATCAGGTCCAGCTGCTTTCCCATTTGGTAAGCCCAGTATTGCATCGTTTATCTCCTCATCGCTTATGTCATTATCCAGATATTCTCTATCCTCTTCACTAAGTACTTTACCCGGGATGTTCTCTAGATACTGCTCTATTTCACTCCTATCCCGGACGAACTCCTCCTTATATAACCTGCTATAATATGCCCTAAATACCTCAGCGATTCCCTTATCATCAGTGATTATCTGTCCTGTTTCGTCTTTAATTTCCTTGATTTCACTTTTAGCTACTCTTTGTCTTGTTCGTGCAGCTAGCGTGCGTCCTATTCTTTCACTGAATTCGTAGCTCCTCTCTCTCTGCGTGTCATACAATCTAGCGGCCTTAATCGCCACTTCTTCCAGAGCTGCTGCCCTAGCTGCTGTTACTTCTAGAAGTTGTTCAGTGAGTCCCCGCAATTCTATGGTAGCTAACTCAAGGCGTGCTTCTGCCAAAATCAAAGCGTTGTTCAACCGATCCCTTTCTATTTTTTCCCTCCTCTGTTTAGCAATGGAATAGCTAAGCGTCTCCCCTCTAATACAGGCCTTAAATGTATCCCAAGCATTCCCAACGTTGGTGCTCCCTCTATTAATATCCCAGAATTGTTTAATCCATGCGTGCATGTATGTGACATAATCATCGTCTTTCAACAAACCCCTTTCGAACGTCCATGATCCCACCACCTTCTTAAAACCTACGCCTTCAATTGTTAATTTTAGAGGGTTGTGATCTGACAATATGCGTGGTAATCTCTCAATTGTTGCATTGTTTAATAGTTCCCGGGTTATAAAAAAATAATCTAACCTAACGCATTTGTGGTGAGGTGCTGAATAAAATGTATATCCAGGATCTGACTGTTTCTTGACACCCCATACATCATACACTCCATTATTTCTTACTAGACTCTGTATTGCCCTGCAGACTCTTTTCTTTCTTCCCTTATATTGCCCTGTTGTATCTATATCTAGCCCCTTGGCCCCGTCAATATTAAAGTCTCCTGCCAGGATCACCCGTGACGCCCAAGAAGGCAACTCAGTATCCAAAAAGAGGAACAGCTCTGAGTCATCCTCGGTTGATCCATAAACAGAGCCTATGGTAACCCACTCCTCCCCTATAAAACACTCAATCAGGGCACATCTCCCCCACTCATCCTCGAACCTCTTCCTTGTTTTAATGTCTGTATGTTTGGTTAGTACAGCCACTCCTCTAATTCTCGCCCCTTGTTTTGAATGTGCTAGTACCCTGAATCCCAGTTGTTCCAGTAAGAATACCCTATTCCCTTCTACGTGTGTCTCTTGTAAGCATATAAAATCAGCCCCAGTATTCTTTAACAACAGTGCCAGACGCTGTCTTTTTAATCTGTCATTCAGCCCGCACACGTTCATAGTAATAATTTTAATACTCCCGCTCATGGAGGGTTATGTAAACTTTCCTTACGACCTCGTAATCCCATTGTATTTTCTTTACAAATGTTATAGTTGATATGCTCTTTTGTTTGTTTCAGCTCTTCCCACTTTTTTTTGTTTTGTTATGTGTTTACTTCTTCTACTCCTTCTACCTGTGCTACACCAACTTGCAGTGCTACTTGAGCTTGCTGTGCTAATTGTATCATCTGAGTTACATACTTTTTCTTTTTCTTGTTTCATCGCTGTCTCCCCCTTATTGGCGCTCCCCTTCCCCCTCCCCTCCCCCCTCCCCTGCCCACAGGCAACTAGGTCAATCCTGACCTATGTATGACTGGTTCCCGATCCCCTTGAGTGGAGCCGCCCCTCCCCTCTCTTCCTATAGTAATAAATGTGATTGCAAAAAAAAGGAGAAAGAAAAGAAAAGAAAAGGAAAGAGAGAAGGAGGAACAAAGCGAACCCCCTCTGCGCTCCACCTATTCACCTGTAAGAATTCATTGCTTAGTCCAAAACAATGTCCCACATACAACCGATTCTTGCTGAGTCTTGCTGAGTCTATACAAGAAAAAAATACAGAATAATCTAACCCTTCACCTCTTGGATTCTAAACCTATTCAGTACAATACAATTCAACTCAGGCCTAGTACAAGCCATATAAATCCATATCATCTAGGGTCGTCAGCCTTGTCCCCCCCCTTCTCTCCTCCCCCTTCCCCTCCCTTCCCCCCCCCCTTCCTCCTTTTCACTTTTGGATATTGTTTATCTTCTTCTTTTCTCCTTTAACTCAGACAGGAAACTCTGTCCTTTAATCTCTGAGAAGAACATTCTCGTGTGGCCCTCTGTTATTACTTTCAGCCTTGCGGGGTACAGGAGGTATGCCTCGCACCCAGCTTTCTGAAATGGATCTATCAATTGTCGCAACCTCCACCTCCTCTCCACTGTGGCATGACAAAAATCCGGGCGAGCGAAGAATGTGTTCCCTTTGAAAGCCCGGCGATCTTGTGGTCTTGCACTATCCATAATGGCTTGTCTTGCCAGGAAGTTCCCTATGTATACCAACATAGCTCTTGGTCTCTCACTCTGATTGGCACCATAGGACTTCTTAATTGTCAGTGGAAATCTGTGCGCCCGTTGTACCTCAATGTCCCAATTCCAAGTGATGAGCTCTGGAAATGCTTCTTTTAACAGTGTGACTACGTAGGCCCTGGGATTCTGCTCCTCTACCCCCTCCGGAATCCCTAGAAATCTTATATTGTTCCTCCTCTGTCTATTTTCCGCATCCTCAGCCTTCCATTGTAAATCCTCATTAAATTTCTCCTGTGCCGTCTTAAACTCTTTCCACTGTGAGACTTCATCCTCCAATTGGCCAGTTCTCTCTTCCACTTCTGTCATTCTGCCTGCCATCTCCGCATATAACTTATTTACTTTACACAATGACCCCTCGATCTTCTTACTTGTCCGTTTTGCTCTTTTAGCTTCAGCCCTCACCTCTTCCTGCATTTGCCTAAGAGTGGCGTAAAGCATCTCCATAGTGGGGCCCTGTCCTTGACCATGGGATTGAGAACCCGAACCCGAGGGTCTATTATGCCTAGACCTAGCTCCCCCTTCCTCCTGGTACATCCTTGAGGTAGCTGAGTAGTCCCATATCAGATTATTCGGTCTCTCAGTAAGTCTGGTACTACATCTTCTTTGCGTTTTCCTAATATTCTGTTGTTTCCTTCTTACAACTGTCTGCTTCTCGACACTATCATCAGTGGAAGACTGAGTATACCCTGTATGACCTGTATGACCTGACTCTGACTCAGTGTCCGTCTCAGTTCCCTGATCTGAGGAAGATACCTCCGACTCTTCTATGCTTCCATCTAAATCAGTTCTTTCAGAGTTGAGTACGTCCCCCTTCTTTTTATGTACTTCCGTTGTCTTGCCTATTTCAACAGTTTCCTCATTCAGAGAGAAGAAGATGTCGTCTCCTGGAGTCCCTGGTCGAAAACTCGGTAATGTGTCTGCTGCCCCCTCTGTCAATGCTGGAGCCTTACCCCTCCCTTCAAACCTCCTCTGCTCATGTACCTTATCTACTTTGTCTTCTTGAGGAGTGACGCTGTTGGGGGTGATGGGGGTGTCTTCTGAATCAGCTGCAGCTGTAGTTTCTGTAATTTGATTGAGCCCTGAGGTAGTGGCGGAATTGACTGACAGTGGTGCACTATTAATATTAATATTAATAGAAACGTTTTCTCCTGGAGTGCCAGATCCTGCTTCACTGTTATTCTGGTTATTATGCTCAGTCATGTTACCCTCAGACTCCTTAGCCCCATTTAAATAACCTGCATTCTTGCCTTGATTTGGAACTGTGTTCACGAATGTTTTTACTGGGATTCCCCCCTCCAGACCTGCATTTTCCCCTTCCACTCTTATCTTCACAGAATCAGGCAGTTCCTTACCGAATTCGGTTTCCATCTGGATCCTAGGGCCACTTAACAGTACCTCTGTGTCTGGCTCTGTAACGCCCTCTGCCCTGTGATCGTCTACGCTGGACCCGGCTTCCCTCGGCACTTGCGCTGACCCGACTTGTTCTGACTCTGCCACCTCCTTCTCTGTCTCTCCAGGAGCCGTGTCTCGTGGTGATGGCAATGGCGTCTTGTTAACCACTGCATCAGCTGGGGTTGGGGTCCTGTTTCTGTCTGTGGATGTCTCCCTGCCAAAGGATTCGACCAAGGTAGGCTGCCTCAGAGCACCTCTTCCTGCTCTGGGTGTTGATTCCTTTGACGCCGTCACTTTCTCAGCTGCCTCCGCTCTGTGTGCTTTTTTCTCCGCGCGACCTGCATTGGCGGCTGCTGCAATTGCCCGGCGCTCCGCTCTCTGCTCGGCTTTCAACTCAGCCTCGCGCTCCTTTTCTTTCTTCCTCAGCTCTCTTTTCTTGGCGGCTGAGTCCATCTCGGCATCTGTATCCAGGTTCTTGCTTCTGGTGGTTTGCTTTCTCGTCGTAATCTGCGAGGGCATACTCTGCTTGCTCTTGCGTTCTGGAAGTACTGGAAGTAGCGCTTCCCTGATGTCTTCAGTCACTACCTCGGTCCTGAGGTAACTGGCAATAAACCTTAGTAGCCGCTCTGCCAACACGACTCGATTATATATCGATTTTCCCAGCTGTAAGAAGGTTACAGCAGTGTCTCCTTTATTCCCAGTTTTACTCAACATCTGTGCGCTTGAAAAACTCTCGTCTGCATCTGCATTTCTCCGCTGTTCGCTCCAAGAGAGGGGAGAGGAAAAGCAGCCTCTCACTCAGTGGATCGGTCCGCGGCCATCTTGCCTCACTGGCATCTGGTTCCAGTTGTTTCAATTTTCTTGTTTACTGCCATTTTGGTTTTGGCACAGTACTGGGCAACTTGGTCAGCATATCGATTATCAGCAGTCAAAAACATTTAGACAAAGTGTATAAGAACAATATTGAAGATAAAAACATCATGTCCAAATATTCACAGTATACAATTTCATTTTGACTTGTTAATCTTGACTAAACAGAATTCATCATCAGGGCTCTATTTTTCTTTAGCCTCACAGCAGCAGCAAGAAAAGATGCAATATTAAAAGTATCTCCTGGGTTGCACAATGTCTGTAGGAAAAGTAACGCTGGTCTAACCTGTAAAAAACCCTTTCCTCTCAAAATAGGTACCAAAACTTGTATGCGAATATTGGAATAAAAATGACAAACATCATAAAATGTAAAGTATCTTGGGTTGAAAAGTTGTCACACTGACAAGGTTCCCCGTCCTCAGGTTTGCACCAACCCGGAAGATCCCCCAATGTGAGATGAATCAAATTAAAGCAGAGCCTAGTTAGGAGCCAGTGATGGAAAGGCTTGTTCACCACTACCAAGTAGGGTTCTATAGAGATCATTGTTTTAACAAAAAATGTGCCCTAACTAAAGATTTAGATAGCTTCTCGCTCCAGCATCAGAAAATTCTTAAAGTTCAATTTCACCCACGTCACATCCTCTTTCCGGATCTGATCTGGAGGCTCATACAGTTTTGGACGTCTTAATTTAGTTAACATGCATTTAACATAGGACAGCCACTTAATTTGAAAGGACTTATCTAGTTTAACACAGTCCTTTAAAATCAGCTGATTCAGGGTTAACTCAGGATTTAGCCAAGTTTTGAGCCAACAGAGCAATGGAGCTGTGCTCAAAATGTCAGAGACATAGCCTTGCCCCAGTTCCTGATGTATAGCAAACATTGGGGTAGATTGTGGTACAGACAAAAGACTACGAAGACATTTATTTTCAGCTATCTGTACCCCAGCCTGCTCTTTAAAACCCCATATGGAGGATCAATACGCCGCAATGGCCAGACATTTTGCTCCATAAACCTTTAAAATGGCCTCTATAGGTCTAGCCCCGAAACGCTGAGCAAACCCTAGTAAACCTAGGGAAGAACGGGTGACTGCGTTTTTCTTAACTTTTTATTGCAGTATCCAGGAAGACCTATATCAAATAAAACCCCTAAGTAAGTAAAAGAGGACACTGAGGAGACTTCCAACCCATTACAATAAAAGGATGTATCTTTTCTAGCTCTGTTACCTATCGACATAGTATGTGACTTTCCAATATTCACTACCAGGTCCAGAGACTGCATATAGGCCCCAAAGGCATCTGAGAGCCGCTGGAAGCTTACCGCAGTACGAGCTAAGAGGACAGTGTCATCCGCATATAGGAGAACATGAATTGAGCAGTCTCCTACATGTGGAATGTCCAGGGATGCCTCCACTAAAGATTTGCCCAGGTCATTAATATAAAGAGTAAAAGCAGGAGTGCCAGAATGCATCCCAGTCGAATACCCGTGCTGGATTTAAAAGATCTTGTGCATTTGCCAGCCTGGGAGATCCTGACCGATGCTGTGAGGTCTTGATGAAGATTGGCCCAAAAATGTACAAACAGGGGCCGAGTCCTTTTTCCAGCAAAATATTCTATAGCTTTGACCTGTTAACCAGGTCAAACGCCGAGGATGGGCCCATAAATGCCATCCTCAAACATTCCTCTTTGGCTATTGTGTATTTACTTATTAATAGATCTAAATTAAGGCACTGGTCCATAGTACTTCTTCCTTGTCTAAACCCATATTGTAGGTTAGACAAGATCTCCCTCTCATTTGCCCAATCAGTAATCTTAGTTAAAATCACCTTTCCTAAAATCTTGACAGAAGAGTCAATGAGGGATATTGGTCTGTAACACCGGGGATTCCCTCTCTGACCCTTTTTAAAAATAGGGATAATAATTTATTGCGACCATGATGCAGGCAACCCTACAGAGCCTGAAGCGTTAAAAACGTTAGCGAGAATTTTAGCCCAGAATTTTGGTTTATTTTTATAAAGATCAGCAGGGACGCAGTCTGGTCCAGCAGCCTTATTGCTAGAGGTGTCTCTTATGGCTTTCTCTATTTCCTCCTTGTTAAAATCAATTGGGGGTAGGAGTGAAGTCCTTGGGATGCACTCCAATACCTTGCAGGAATCATAAACTGCCTCAAAGTGAGAAAGCCTCTGGGCCTCTGTGATTTTACTTTCCTGGACCTTATTGTCCTCCCCTCAAAAGAAAGGGGTGTTAATAATTTACCAAAATCTTGAGCTGTCCCTTAGCACATCAACGGATAGTAGAGCATTCCACGCCTCTGCCTTTATCTCTGCTTTCCGGCTATGCACTGCTCTCTTATACAGCTTCCTCAACCTGACTATCAGTTCCCTGTCCAGAGGTTGTTTTTTCAAAGCTAAGACTAAGGAGCGATGAGCATGTGAACAATTATCATCTAACCATCTTAGACCACTTGAAATTCTCGGTTTGGTAATTACGGTTAAATCACGAGCTATCTGATTACAGATGCCCTCAAAAGCTCTGAAAACTGCATCCTTAGTGCTTAGGGGATCAGCACAAATTGTAATGTTCCCTATACTTTTGTCACACAAATCCAAAAAAAAGATGTCTGGGATTACTTTGGACCATCTAAGACTCCTCCCCTGGTTACATGTTACAACCCTGCTGTGAACCAGCTTCCCTTCTTTGCCCAATAGGCCACAGCTTTTATCCAAGACTAAGTTAACAGGGTTATGATCGCTAAAAGGCGATTCTCGGGCATTGTAAAAAACTACCTTGCCTAGTAACATCGGGGACAGAAAAACATAATCTATGATGGTTTCTCTAGCCTTAGATTTAAATGTGGGACACTTATCTTGAACATTGACAAAACCAAGTTCACAAAGATAGGCATCAGTTAAAAGGGACTCAAGGCCCTCACCACATGCCGAGTGTTCAAAATGTGGGATCGTGGCATAATTATAGCCATACAGGTCATCAATTAAACAATGTAACTCACACAAATGAATGTTAAAATCACCCATAAGTAAAACATGATAATAAGTGCATTGCTTTGTCCTATATTCTTCTAAAAAAAAGTTTCCAAGTGCTTAGGTGCTGATTCAGAAAATCACTCTCCCCCAAGTTGTAAAAATTCACTAGTAATAATTTTGGATAGTTTGGCTTGCTAACTTCAACTATCAAACAATTAAAGGAGTCTAACTCTAACCTTTTCAGACAACCCCTTAATTCCAAGGAGAGAAGAAACATAAGGCCACCTTTTGCTTTACCCGCTGGCACTGGTCGTGCAGGTAAAAAGTATGAACTAAAGCCGTCCAGCCAAAAATGTTCCCCCGTCCCAGGTCTCCTGAAGAGCAATTATGTCATGTGTTTTTATGAAAGCTTACCAATTTGGGTCATCTCTTTTAGATCTTAAGCCCGCAATATTCCAGCTCAAGATTCTACAGTGAGTGGGGTATTCGCCTCCCATATCGTCCCTGCCCAGATTAATAGTACATGAGCCAGGAATACAGACCTCACTCCTATTAATACTGCCATCAGGATTGTTAGTTCTTACTACAGATGGGGAAACCTCTTTCTCCTGTAGTCAATTGTTTGTGTCCAACCCGCTGAGTGGGGAAAATCTATTTGAGAGTGGTAGGTTTACCCCAAGAGGCCTTTCCAGCAGTCCTGACCTTTTAAGTGATGATTCTTCCTCCCCACAGATAAGCTATCGGAGCCGGGACCTAGACTTAAGGTACTAGAACGGCCCACCAGGGGTTGGAGAATACTTTTGACGCTTGTCCTGCCAGGTGCACGGATGGGGCTTGCTGGTGGTTAGAAAAACCCCAGCGGGAGAGCCCTTAAACCTCCTCCACAAATGTCAGTGGCATCCCAAAACAGCTTGTCAACGTTATCCTGTTAGTTAAAATTGATTATGATTCAGTAGTCATAAACTTGTTTTGGTCGATTGCCCACCCAAGACACCCTTCTAGCCATTATAATGTGATTAGATATCTCAGATTTGCCAGAGCAGTAATTATCGCACCAGTTCTTTGATTTACATAGCAAGGCCGCAGTTCTTTCATGTCATTGGTACTTAAAGGAGGGACCCCAACAAGAACTGGGACCAAAGGTGTAGCCTCTAGGGGGAGATCAATTCTGCTAATGTTAGGGGTTTTAAACTCATTAACATGAATGGAATTCACCCCAGAAGCTATAGACTGACCCAATAGGTGTGGACTATCATTACGAGGGACCTTATTGGATACTTTTGCTCCCCTTAAGCCCGGATCACGGGGAGCATCAGCCGCACCTCCCAAATTTGAGTTAACACCTTCCCTTGAAAGTGGCAACAAATGGGGACCTGAATTATTTCTGCCCACAGAATTCCTTATTTCTACTGCGGATGTAGGTGGTAGATCTGGCAACATGTTAACTTCTGGTGGGCGCATTTTGTCCCTCAAACATGAATCCATAAAGTTATCTAAAAGTTCACAATTTTTCTTTAGGTCAACCACACAAGAATTCAAATCATCAATAACGTCTTTGGCTATAGAAGTCAGTATGCATTCAAAGCGGGTAGTGAATACATCCTCAACGAGTGTCCGCAGAGTTAATTGAATGTTCTCATTATCCCCCGGCCCAAGCTTTGTAGTAGTATTTTTGGGACCCTTATGCCGCTTGATTACTTTTCTGGTAGTGCGTTTAGCCCCTCCAGGGCCTTTCATAGGAGCCCGTTGTGACCTCCCATCTGCCAGTAAAGAATTTCCCAAATTTTGATCCGCATCATCAGGAGCTCGAGCATCGGAGGACTGGGTTTTGCTCCTCTCTAGTGAGCCTCTAATACCTACCACTGGTTCCAGAGGTACATGTGTAGATGGCGCAGTTACCAGCACATCACCTGAATCTTCCAAAGCTCAAGTCCAGCTCCTTTTCCGCGTTGGCAATCTCCTTGTTCAAGGCACCCACAGCCGGAGTCAAATATGAAATTATAGAGGGTGAGTTTCTAGGATTTTTGCCTTTACCCCCCCCCCTGGAATTGAGTGCCCAAGAGCTTGTGCTTACCCATTGGAGGACGTTAGATGGGTGGCCCAGCCCAGCCTCTCTCAGACTCTGATGAGCACTGACGGGCCCGCCCTTGGCCCGTGCTTTGCCTGTGTACGCCCGGGCACGCCCGCGCGCGTCCCGCGCTGCGGGAGAGTCGCGCTGGTTAAGAGGGCCTCTGGTGCCCTCCGATGACGTCCTCGCCCTGCGCCACGCAAGGCCTTCTGGGAATCATAGGCCGTCGCCTGGCCATTCCCCTCACGGCGGTGCGGTGTGGCAGTGCAGCTGACCCCAGGAAGAGCAGCGTAGGTGCGGTGTGGATGATTAAGGAGAGCTGTACCCCTCACAGCAGGCACTGAAAGATTTGGAGCGTCCAGAAGTAGTCACATAGTCGTTTCCTGGCTGATGGGCAGCACTTGACCACTGTCACTTCCTTTGGCAATTGTATTGCTTCACAACAGGTAATAGCGTTTAGGATGGTACACCTGAATATTGTCACATTTTCTGCTCCTAAAATAATCCTTTCATATTTGGTCATTCGACTTGGAGTAAGGTACTGAGTTCATGTTCTAGTTAAAAGAATTTCCACTGAATGAGGGACATAGACTTTTACTGGGTGTCCCATCACAATGGACTCACTTTGTTCAAGACTTGTGCAAGCAGCAGCTACTGCTTTCAAACAACCGGATACAGCTGAAGATACAGGGTTCAAAGTAGCAGAAAAATATGCCATAGGATGTCGCAGCAAACCATGTCACTGAGTTAGTACAGATAAAGCACAATTATCTTGTTCACAACAAAATAATGCAAATTCTTTTGTATAGTCTAGCATACCAAGAGCAGGAGCTTCGCACAAACATTTTTTTAATTTTACAAAAGCCTCCATGCTTTCATCATCCCATTCTATAGGGTCTTTTGCTCATTTTCTTGTCATTTGTATTAGTGGTTTGGCCAGTAAGGAAATCCTACAATCCATTGCCTACAATACCCTACTACACAAAGAAACATTCTGGTCTCTCTCTGGGTTTGCGGTAACTGCATCTGTTTTATTATTTTTATTCTTTCAGGTGTCACTCTTCTCACTTCTCTTTGTAATTGATGTCCCAAATATTTAACTCTGGTTTGACAGAATTGCAATTTTTCTGGTGACACCTTGTGCCCTCCATCTACCAAATGGTTTAACAAAGCAATAGAATCAAGGACACAATCATTTTGTGACTTAGATGCAAAAAGTAAGTCGTCGATATATTGGACTAACACTACATTTCTGGGCATTACTAGTGTTTCTATACACTTCACAGAATTTGATTACAACTTGAAGGGCTTTCTGTGTACCCTTGAGGAACTCGATTCTACACATAAATACAATTTTCAAATTTGAACGAAAAGAGATACTGGCTATCTGAGTGTAACAGGATGGCGAAAAATGCATGACACAAATCAACTACTGTTAACCATCCTGCATTCCATGGTACTTAATACAGAATTAGAGCTGGGTCCGGCACTGCAGGACAACAAGGCACCACAATTTTATTTATTTTCTGCAGATCCTGCACTATCTAATATTTCCTGTTAGCTTTCTTAATGCCAATTATAGGTGAATTACAAGGACTGCTCATTATTTCTTTCAAAATACCTTGTTGAATCATTTGTTCTATTTCTGCTATGACACCTGCTTTGATTTCTGGACTCATTTTATAATGTCTCATATTTGGGTAGACGGCACCTTCTTTCACAGTCACTTTTACTGGATCTACATTTGCTATTAACCCTACTTTTATTCCAGTGAAATCCCACACTTTCGTATTTACTGTTGATTTTAATTAATCAGGTAGATCATCTATTGTCATCATTGAATATATCTCGTCAACTTCTGCACCTTGTTTTGATAGCATTATTTTGTAAATACCATCTTTATCAGGGGTCTGAATTGCAACACCATCCGGTGTACAATAAATTGTACAATTCATTTTGCATATTAACTCTCTTCCTAATAGGTTTATAGGGCTGGAATCTCACACTACAAATTTGTGCATTTCCCTAAAATTGCCAAGGCATACCTCCATGGGTTCTGTGATTGGAGTTCTAATCTGTTTATTTGAAACACCTACTTCTTGGATTTCTTCACCCGAGAGGGGTAGGTTTGGGATGTCTGCTGTTCTCACAGTAGTTGTTGTGAAAACTACAGGAGTATAAACCCTTCAACCACTTTGGGATTGGGGTAGGAAATTAGAGTAAACAGACAATATCCCAACAGGCATAATTCTTTAGACAGTTAGATAGGATATGCAAAAACATTATCAGAAAAGAATGAAGAGACTCAATACATCTATTTGTATGTGCCATTGGCATCATATTTATGTAAGTAAAATTGGGAAAGAGGAAAAAAAACAGTAATATCAAGACTGTAGGTAATCAATACTCCAACCCTAGTTGTACTTGGTGCAATAAAGGTGCCTGTGGTGTGCACAGTGGCGACGCAAGTGACAAGGTGATCGTGAACGGCGCATGAGTGGTAAGTGTTCAATATATATAGTGATAGGATAACACAATGTGACTTTATAATGATTTGGTACACAAGTTTTGGATGTAGATAAACTGATTTATGGAAATAGCCACATTGTAGATGGCGCCTTTTGAATGGGCTGAATAGTCAACTGCGTTTCGATCCTCCTTAGTTGGGATCTTCCTCAGGACAGGGTTGTATGTGGGACAGTGCTGTACAAGTTAGAAGGAAAAGGAAGAGGAGTTACTCAAAATAAGGGGGGTAGGGGATGCCGGGGCACATGGGTAGCAAAAGCCGGCAAAAGCGGGGAAGGGCGCTTAAAAAGGAGCAGTGTGTAAACCCCTGGGAGCTAGCCATCCGTGGAGCGGCGGCTGGTGTGTAAGAGGCTGGAGGGGCGGCGCGGGCATGGCTGTACACTAAAATAGGGGAGAAGACATGCTGAATGGTCTGGAGTCAGTCATCCGGTGTTGGAAGGGCGGACATATGGACAAGAAGGGGAGTAGCGAATGCCACCGAATTGGCGTGACAATACATGGGGGATTGATAGCAGCCTATGAGGAGAGCAAAGCCTTGCAAGGTCGATAGGCGGGACATGACTCAAAAATTAGAAACAAAGTACGCATGGTGAGCAATAGGGGTGTCAAGCGGAGCCAGGATGAAGACTGTCAGCGGGGAATAGTGAGGGACTAGGTGAGGGGGATAAGATACAGGGGCCGCGGGTAGGCGAGATTGTTGGAGCTACCGGAACCGGGTGTGATCGGGCATGCTGGAACAGGAATGCTGCGGCGCGGGCGAAGGGGAGTGGTGGTGAGGAGGGTGGGAGGTGGGTGGCGTGAATATGAGAGCGGCTAAGTTGTACTTGGATGGAATCCAGGAATATGCAGTCCTAGCGATGGCCGAGTGGATCATCTATTTGGTAGAAGGCCTGTGAAAGAAACAGTGGGTCAAGGTGAAGGAGCATGAACGAAGAGTGCCAGGTGGGGGGGGGGGGGGGAGAAAGGGAAAATGAGTAGATCAATCCACTCACCTCTAGAGCGATAGGTCCAGGGTGGCTGTGAATCGGCGTGCTGCTGTCGGGGTAGATGTGCAACTGATCCGCGAGGGGATCGGGCGGTGGAGAGTCAATCTGTGGGAAAGGGGGAGGCATAAATATCTAGCGTGGATACAATCAAGGCAGCCTTGGCCAATGAAGTTAAGGGCAAGCTAAAAGGCATACCTATGAGAGTTGAATTAGCTATCCCGGGGCCTCAGCTTTGTCTCCACTGAAAAAACGAATTTCTTGGAACTACAATCCAGCCTACTCAGATTTTTTCGCCAAAGACAATTGAAACAATTCTTTATCAATGAACCTGAATCTTCTGATCCTATAATACTACGATTCCATCCACCTTCTACATTCAATCCTCCCTCCTCAACCATGCCACCAGAAATCCTGGCCTTCGAAAGGTTGGTGTTACATGAAATTGCCGAGTTACAAACGGAATTCCAATATATATATTTTTTTTATTTAGAGACCTTTATTGAAAGCAAAGCCATTGACATCACCAAGTCTTTACATTTTCACATTGCACTGTATCATACACCACAAAAGACATGCGAGCGATGATCGAGAAGAACCGTACACAGCCTTTTTGCCGGCATCCCGGAGGCCCGGCGGCGTGGTGAAGTGTCGTTATTCTAGTATAACCAAGTGCAATGTCTCTCCATAGGCAGCTTATTAGAGCAGTGTGTCAACTGGCAATCCCCAACTGCGATTGCGGCAAAAAGGTCTAGTATCGAAATAAGGTCAATAGAACTACCCCAACTAAACCCATACCCCTCCCCCCGGAGTGCGGCTGTGGAACTGCTAACCCCATCCAGTCATGTGTACCTCAAGGTGTACCTGCCATGTGCCCCGTGTCGTCCCACCGTAAATGAATGCCCTCCCCAGTGCTACCCCCAATCGCGCCCCAGAATCAGGAACCGCAATGTAGCCCCCACCCGTCCCGTAACCCACCTCAACCCACCCCCCACGGGGAAAGAAATGCATGCGTTCAAACTACTATTCCACCACCCGGTCTTGGAGTTCAGCTGCTTCAGAGGTGTCAGAGTCGCCATCCTCCCCCTTATGCAGATGTTCTTTGTAAAGATCCCAGAAATTCTTGGGCCTACTCCTGGGCGGTAACAGGTCGCTGTACAGTTCTGTTTGAGTGCAGCAGTACTGCAGGTCCCGCAACCATCTCGTCTTTGCAGGTAGGGGCCCACGCTTCCAACAGGCCGCAACCACCCTCCTGGCTAACAGCAGGGCCATATCGACCAGCCGGCGCAGTGAAGGGGCCAACGGCTTAGAATAACCAAGGAGTGCGAGCGCCGGAGTGCGCGGCAGTGTCTCCCCCAGAATCTGGTCAAGTTCCGCAAACACCTCCCCCCAAAATGCTCGTACACCGGGACAAAGCCACGCTAAATGGAAGAAGTCTGCCACCAATGTTCGACAACGCTCACACTCCGCAGTGGGGCGAAGGCCATAGCGGTGCAGTCGTTCGGGGGTATAGTACACCCGCTGAAGGAATTTGAAATGCACCAGCCTGTGCCTGCCATTCAGGGAAATCTTGCGCGTGCTGGAGCAGCAGTATCGCCACATAACGTCGTCTATGGGGGTTTGCAAATCGTCCTGCCAGGCCGCTCTAGCTTTAGAGGGTTGTGGGCGCTGATGCGCCACTCCCAACCTGTTGACCTGTGAAATTAGCTTTGCAGGTGATGTGGATTTAATAATATAGGTCAGTTCCGGGATCTCCTCAGGCTCCTCCATGGTAGAGCCCAGGACCTCCCGGAACGCAGAGCGAAGTCTGTGAAATTGAAATTTCTGTAGCAAGGAAGGGCCCGATTCCGTGGTAGTAAGTTGATCCCAGGTTTTCAAAGTGCCCTCGGAGAACAAATCCTCCATCCTCGCTATGCCGAGGGCACGCAAGGCCTCGACTACTCCTCTCTCGCCCAAAGGGTCCAGCCAGAGGGCCCATTCAACAGGCATCAATGGGGAGTACAAAAAGGTGCAGCCGCGGGAGCGCATCAGGGAGTTCCAGGCATGATTGGTCGCTTTAAGGGAGTCCATCCGGCCGATCGATCGATCCGTGGGTAGGCAAATAGTGGCAGGCAGGGGGAGTGGGTCCGCAAACAACCGCTCCAGTATGAGGTGCGGCGTGCGTGCGTCACCATGAATCCACGAGTGCAGGTGCGAAGACTGCGCAACTCGGTAGTAGCGCTCTAGATCCGGAGCTCCCAAGCCCCCATCTCACAGGGGAGAGTCAGGATTGTCCATCGTACTCTTGGTTGCTTGTCGCCCCAAGCCAGTCGGATCATGACTCGGGTAAGTTGTTTAACAGACAGAACCACAGGCAAGTTAAGGTAAAGGAAGAGGAATCGGGTAATCACTATCATTTTCATAATCGCGATCCTGCCCAGAAGGGAGAGCGGGAGTCTGACCCAGGCATCGACATCATCAACCAATTTATTGTACGCAACTCCGTAGTTGTCCCTAACCAGGACCTCAGGATCAGTATGCAGGCGGATACCCAAATAACGGACTGAGTCAGTGGACCACTGTAGTGGGTACTCCATAGCAAAGGGTTGTGTCACCGGGGTGAGAGGAAAAGCGATGGACTTGTCCCAGTTCACCCTCAAGCCCGAGAGCGATCCAAAGCGGACCACCTCCCGAAGGACCGCAGGCAGGTTAGATTCCGGGTTCCGGACATACAGTAGAGTGTCATCAGCGTACGCCGAAATCCCTATTTTGTAAGTGGGAAAACTTATACCCTCCAGACTGTGGTACTCCCGTATAGCGCAAGCGAGGGGCTCCGCGACCAGTGCATAGAGCAACGGCGACAGGGGGCAGCCCTGCCGAGTGCCCCTACCAATGTACACCGGCTCCGACACTCTGTCTCCCAACCGTGGTCTGGCAGAAGGCCGATGGTACAGCTCCCCAATCCTCTGCAGGAACGGTTCGCCTAGGCCCAGCTTTCGCAGTACTCTAACCATGAAAGGCCACTCAACAGAGTTGAACGCCTTTTCCATGTCAAGGAAGATTGCCAGCGCGCTGTTCTCCTGCTTGACATGTTGCATTGTGCCCAGCACCATGTGTATTTTGTAAGTTAAATTCCTGCACGGGACAAATCCGGACTGCTCCTGGGCGACAAGCTCTGGGACCAACAAGGCCAGCCAATTGGCTAGGACTTTGGCATAGATCTTTGCATCTACGTTCAGCAGGCTGAGTGGCCTGTACGAGCCGCAAAGGTCCGGTGGTGTCCCCGGCTTAGGTATAGTGATCAGCAACGCCTCACGCATGGTGGGCGGCATCTCGCCATCCTTGCAGATAGCATCAAAGAGGGCAATCAAGTGCGGGAGCAGGATGTCTTTGAAGGCTTTATAAAAGCCAACCGTGAGTCCGTCGGAACCCGGCGCACTCCCCGATTTCATGCTCGCAAGAGCCTCTAGTATTTCGTCCTGGTGAAAGGGGGCCATCAAAAATTCCCTATCCGAGTTCTTGAGGAACGGCATGGCAATGTGGTCCAAATAATCGTCCATTTCGCTCTCCACTCCCTGCGTCTTGGACTGATATAGTTCAGCATAATATCGTCTAAAGGTCCCTAGTATCTGCTCCTCGTCTGAAACCGTGTCACCCCCCGGGGTCCTTAGCTCCTCAACAACCAGAGGCCGTCGAGAGCCCCGAACCATGCGAGCCAGCAAAGCACCTGGCCTATCCCCCTCACCATACACTCGGGCAGTGGCGTACTTGCCCATATAAAGAATCTCTCTATCCGGCAGAGCCTGAAACTCGGACAGGAGTTGAGTGAGCGCCGGGCCTTCTGCAGTACTAAGCGCCGACAATTGTCGAGCCTCCAGCTCCGCTATCCTAGTCTCCAGAGCCGTGAGTTCCCGCCTGATGGAACGTAGCACACTGGAGTGCTTAGACATAGCCATACCCCTGATGTACACCTTAAAAGCCTCCCAAACTGTAAAAAAGTCTTCGACCGAGCCTTGATTAGTAGCGAAATATTGTTCTATATCTTCCGCAAGCTCCCCCCGGAAAGCATCATCTAGCAGAGCGAAAGGAGGGAACCTCCAAGTGAAGGCCGGAATCCCCTTTATGGCAGTGGAAAGGTGTAATATAATGGGGGAGTGGTCCGAGAGTGTGCGTGGGAGAACCTCGCATGCGCTGATACCACCCAGGACCGAGGGAGATGCTAACCAGTAATCTATCCTAGTATGCACATTGTGAAAGGCCGAATAGTGCGTGAAGCCGCCCTTCGTGGGGTGTTTGTCTCTCCAGACATCCACCAGGTCTAATTTAGTCATCTCGGCTTTCATATGTGTGGCCGAAGCCACCGGGCGTCGAGTAGGGCCCGCGGAGCGGTCTCTGGATGGGTCGAACACAAAATTAAAGTCCCCCCCCACAACATCCCAGGCTGAGCATGTGACCTGCAAAGGGCAGACAGAGTCGCAATGAATTCAGGGTGATCATAATTGGGGCCATAAACATTTACTACCAGCAGGTCAAGACCCCTACCCACACACCTAGCCAGTATGTACCTGCCCTCCGTGTCTGCGTATACCGGGATCAATTTCAGTTGCGATGTAGGATTGGCCCAGATTAACACCCCCCGGGCGTGTGTCGTGAAGCCTGCAGCCACTATATTCCCCGCCAACCCCCTAGAGTGCAACATCATGCTGGTGAGTGGCAAGTGCGTTTCCTGCAACAAGGCCAGATCGACATGATGTCTATGGAGATAGCCGAGGACCTTCCTCAGCTTACGAAAGTCGTTCAGGCCCCGAACATTCCAGGTCATCAATTTCAGCTTATTCGGGATACTTGTGGGTACATTCAGTGTAGCATTAGACATTGCATGAGCTCATGAGTTGTATTAGCAGCAGGGATGGGCAAAACAGGACACAGCAGTACATTTGATCCCATAGTCGCCAGCCGGCATTTCCGAACAGGTACAGTTCCACAAAGCAGTCCACACTCAAAACGCACAAACCCCCCAATCAACCCAAGGCAACAACCCCCCCCAGTCCCCCGACCCCACCCCCCATTCCCCCACCCACCCACAGCCGACCACCCCCAACCAGGTCAGACAGGTCCCAAAAATTCCCCCCATCAACCCTCAAGTAGCAGAGTATTCGTCAGCTCGATACCAACTCCCTGGAGAGTCCCACAACCAAAGGCACCGGGGGCGAAGCGCGCCAAAATAGTACAACACCGCAAACTGTCCCAATGAAAAGTCCAGACCGGCACCTCGATCCTGCCCCACTTGTGTGCCAGTGCCCTTCGAGTAGCAAGTAGAACTGCCCCCCCCACAACCCTACCAGCCCCCCCAACGATTCAGCAGTGTTCAGATCCTCCCCCCTATCAGTGGTAAACGACCTCCTCACCAGCAATCCATAAGGCATATGTCCGAACAGTGTGGCCCCCGCCCCTCCAGATAGTACCGGCAGCGCTCATGTAGACCAGACTTACCGCCCCTCTTGGGGTGGCGCAGCGGTACCAGGTTTCAGTGACCCACACACGTTGAGAAGTTCCAAATATCCCGGCAGAGCCCTCTAGTCTTGTTCATCCAGGTTCGATGCTGAGCCAGCGTCGTCTTCCTGACTATGCCTAGCCTCCTTTCGCTCCCGTGTCCATGTCTTTAGGGATTTCTGGAGTTCTTTCGGATCCGTAAAGAAATACGATCGCCCTCCTGTGTTAATGAGAAGCTTGGCAGGGTACAGCATCGCGTAGTCAAGGCCCAGAGTACGCAGTTGTTTTTTATACGGCGCGAACTGCCGTCTCTCCTCCTGCACTTTGGCCGTAAAGTCCGGGTAGAGGGAGATGTCCATACCCTCATGTTGAAGCTTGCCCTTCTCCCTCGCCAAGCGCAAAGCAGCGTCCCTGTCGCGGTAATTAAGGAGCTTCGCAATGAAGGGGTGAGGCGGCGCACCCGGCTGCGGTTGTGGGCCCAATGTGCGGTGGGCCCGTTCCACTATGAACATGGGGGAAAAAGCTTCCTCCCCGAGTAGCAGCTTCAGCAATTTTTCTACGAAGAGTTCCATCTTCCCAGTTTGCGTTGTTTCCGCCACACCTGTAATACGGATGTTGGATCTGCGTGAGCGCGCCTCCAAGTCCTCCGTTTTATCACGAATAATTTGCAAAAGTCTATCAAACTGCTTTCTATCTTTGTCCCACTCGGTCTGGGCTTCTTCGGCTTCGGTGAGTCGACGTTCCGCCATGTCCAGGCGCTCCGCGTGCTTATCCACTCTCTCCGCCATGCAGTCCATGCGGTATGACAGAGCGTCTATCTTAGTGCCCACAGACGCAATGCTGTCCTGGATGCCCTTTTCCATGGCGGCCAGCATGTCCCGGAGCTCCGTGGACGCTGGGGGGGTCGCAGTGGCCCCCTTCGGGGATGACTCCGGGGCCGTCACATCAGGCCCTTTCGGTCGGCGCCGTTCAAAGGAGAGCTTCGCCTGGGCAGCGTCGTTTTTCCCCATCTTCTGCCCCTGTTGCGGTAGGACCCAGAACAAAGGCGCCTCGCAATCAGCAGGCCGCAGGGGCAATACAGGAGATACACCAGCCAGCGATCCACTGCCGCTAGATACTAAGTCCGAGCCAGAGGCCCGATGCAACCAAGATGGCGTCCGTTATGGTGGACGAACCACCTCCAATCACTTCGGCAAAACCCACACTCGCTAGACACAGGGTATTATTAGGTCTACAATGCCAGCACCAGTCAACGTCGCACCACAGAGGCGTAGGGGCACGGGGATAGCAGGTCGCCGCAGTGGGGATCCGAACCAGTGATCGCACCGATATGGCGGCAGCTCCACCTCGTGGTTCGGGTGCTCAGTGTCCTCTCTGCCGGTGGCCCTCCGCTTGGGAGGACAAGTCGTTCTGATGTGGGGCAATCGCAGACAAAAAGGGGGGGGACGCTCCGGCAAGGGAAAAACCCAAGTGTTAGTCCGGCCGGAGGTCAGTTCGTCCACTCCCGACTCTGAGGCTGCACGTCAGGCGACGTCACCCGGCCACCTCACCAGGATAGCACGCAGCTTCAGGCCTAGTCCTCCTCGGCCGAGTCGCAAGTAGCCGCTCTTCAAACAACTCGGAGAGGCTCGCCAGCCAATGTCCAAAAAGGCCCCCAAAAGAATCTAGGGGTGTCGGCGGGTGTAGGAGAGCCCGCAATGGCATATAGGACACTGTTTAGGATAAATTATCAGGATTATTCCGGGGCTAAGGCGAGGAGCTGAGAGCTCACGCGTCCGCCATCGACGCCGGCTAGCTCCGCCCCCCCGGAATTCCAATATATTCCCTACAACATCTCTCGTCAAGAAAAAGAATCCTTGATGACCCTGAAAAACAACCCAGGGATCGTGATTAAACCTGCGGATAAGGGTGGTGGGATAGTGGTGATGGGGATAGACCAATATGACCTTGAAATTAAACGACAACTGAACAACGCCAACCACTACCACCCCCTTTCCAAGGACCCCCTACTCGAGATAAAGCAGAAAATCGTAGATGTCACAGAACAAGCAAAAGCGTCTAACATCATCTCACATAAGGAATACTTCTTCCTCAACAACCCTCATCCACGGACTCCGGTGATCTATATACTCCCGAAGATCCATAAAGACAACACCAATCCCCCGGGATGCCCCATCGTCTCCAGATGTGGATCCATCTTGGAGCCCCTTGGCAAATTCATTGATGCCATTCTAAAGGAATTTGTTCCTCTTACTGACACTTTCATCCGCGATACTATGGACCTTATAAACACCATTCAGGACAAACCATTCAACACAGATTCTGATTTAATGGTGGGATTGGATATCGAATCCCTATATACAAATATTCCGCACACTGAGGGACTACAAGTGATTGAATCGATCCTACTCAACAGACCGAGACCCAACCAAATCCTAACCAATTTCATTATGGACCTGCTACGAATTGCCCTACAGAACAATTATTTCCTGTACCGAGAGACATTTTACTTACAAATAAAGGGAGTATCCATGGCCGCTTGTTTCGCCCCAAACGTTGCCATACTCTTTGTCCATCACATGGAGACCACCCACATTCTACACACCACCAACCCCTTTCTGAACAATATCATTCTGTGGCGTCGTTACATAGACGACATCCTCTTACTCTGGATGGGCACCAATGCAGAACTCACCACCTTTATCGATTGGCTCAACAACTCTCAACAACATCTGACCTTCACAAGTGACTGCAGGACCAATGACCTTCCCTTCCTGGATGTTACAATACACACAGAAGACAGCAAATTGGGCACCTGCTTATTCCGTAAACCCACAGAGAGGAATACTCTCTTACAGTACTCCAGTTACCACCCACGCGGATTACGGGATGGACTACCCTACGGCCAATTCCTTCAGATTAGGCGCAACTGCAAGTGGCGCAAGGACTATTTTCGAGAATCGGAAGTACTGGCCAATAAGTTGATCTTACGAGGATACCCCAAACAACTCATTTCTAAGGCCAAGAAGAGAGCTTGGTACTGCCACAAGGAACACCTCCTTACTCCACAACCTAAGAGAGCCATGAAGAGAATTCCCTTTGTGTCCAAATTCAGCCCGAGCAGCAATCAAGTGCAAAAATCATAAAGAAGAACTGGACCATACTTCGGTCTTTCAAACCCTTTCAGGAACCACCCTTGTTTTCCTACCAGAGAGGCAACAACCTGGCCTCTCACTTGGTACACGCAATTACTTGGGCTGAAAAATCCACGGATAGACACACACTTACGGCTGCGTGGGGGCTCCCACCAGTAATTGGACATTTTAAATGCCAGAATTGTTCAGTTTGCGACCTTACTACCAACTCCAAGGATTTCACCTACCTAAACGAAACGTACAAATTGAGAAATCACACAAATTGTAGATCTACCAACGTCATTTATGCCATCAAATGCCCCTGCGATCTCTTGTACGTGGGCCAGACCACCCAGATGGTTAAAAACCGCATCATCCAGCACAAGAGCCGCATCAACTGCAAGACTGTCACTGCTCCTCTGGTTACACACTACTTGGAAAAAGAACACAAAGACACAGACATCCGTTGGCAAGTGATAGAGCAGGTCACATTACCAGCTAGAGGAGGCGACATTCGCAACCTCCTCAACCTAAGTGAATGCAAATGGATGACATATTGTGACTCGGTTAACCAAGGTCTCAACACCATAGATGAGTGGAACAGTACCATTGCCATATGATTCAGCAACACCCTTTTGTTTTCAGGTCCTGGTCCAGTCTTGGCCAATCCCTGACTTCCCTTGACTCACTTAACATGCCTTGCTGTGATCCAACCCTGTTTTTCTACCATTATATGATCGTTCAACAGTACCTTTGCTTATTTATAATTGATACCCCACTACCACTTAGTGTCCTTTTAAGGTAGGGGACTTATCTCTATGTTGTTAACAGTTGTCACTCAAATCAATTACCTGTGATAAGTTTATGCCAAGAATTTTACTTTATTGCATTTACACATCATTTTCCAATGTCCGCGAATATTACCTTTTCTGACTAATTTGTACCGTAGATTTCAATATTATTGTACCCACGGGCTTATGCATCCCCGTGATCATTTTTATCCATTTTACTTGGCGTATTTGTACAATGCTATACGATTGCACACACAATTTCAGTCATCTTCCTTGGTCCCTGGTTTCTCCGAATCGCTCTCTTTCAGTTAGTGCATTCCCATTCTATCCGCCCCCCTGTTTCCAGCCTCCTTCTCTCCAACCCTTTCCCCTCCCCAAGGGCCAATCACGCCGCCCCGCCTCATATGGCCACGCCCGCATTCCTTTTTACTTCCGCACTCTGGCGTTTTCCCTGACTACGTCCTGAAAGCCCAGACCGTTGTCGAGCTGCTAATTCAACTCTCCGAGGTATGCCTTTTAGCTTGCCCTTAACTTCGTTGGCCCTGGCTGCCTTGATTGTATCCACGCTGGATATTTATGCCTCCCCCTTTCACACAGATTGACTCTCCACCACCCCGATCCCCTCGCGGATCGGTTGCACATCTACCCTGACAGCAGCACTCCGATTCACAGCTGCCCTGGACCTATCGCTCTCCAGGTGGGTGGATTGATCTACTCGTTTTCCCTTTCTCCCCCCACCCCCCCACCTGGCACTCTTCGTTCATGCTCCTTCACCTTGACCCGCTGTTTCTTTCACAGGCCTTCTACCAAATAGATGATCCACTCGGCCATCGCTAGGACTGCATATTCCGGGATTCCATCCAGGTACAACTTAGCCGCTCTCATATTCATGCCACCCACCTCCCCCCTCCTCCCCACCACTCCCCTTCGCCCGCACCGCAGCATTCCTGTTCCAGCATGCCCGATCACACCTGGTTCCGGTAGCTCCATCAATCTCGCCTACCCGCGGCCCCTGTATCTGATCCCCCTCACCTAGTCCCTCACTATTCCCCGCTGACCGTCTTCATCCTGGCTCCGCTTGACACCCCTATTGCTCACCCTGCGTACTTTGTTTCTAATTTTCGAGTCATGTCCCACCTATCGACCTTTCCAGGCTTTGCTCTCTTCATAGGCTGCTATCAATACCCCATGTATTGTCACGTCAATTCGGTGGCATGCGCTACTCCCCTTCTTGTCCATATGTCCGCCCTTCCAACACCGGGTGACTGACTCCAGACCATTCAGCATGTCTTCTCCCCTATTTTAGCGTCCAGCTATGCCCTCGCCACCCCTCCAGCCTCTCACACACACGCCGCAACTCCACGGATGGCTAGCTCCCAGGGGTTTACACACTGCTCCTTTTTAAGCGCCCTTTCCTGCTTTTGCCGGCTTCTGCTACCCACGTGCCCCGGCATCCCCTACCCCCCTTATTTTGCATAACTCCTCTTCCTTTTCCTTCCAACTTGTACAGCACTGTCCCACATACAACCCTGTCCTGAGGAAGATCCCAACTAAGGAGGATCAAAACGCCGTCGACTATTCAGCCCATTCAAAAGGCGCCATCTACAATGTGGCCATTTCCATAAATCAGTTTATCTACATCCAAAACTTGTGTACCAAATCATTATAAAGCCACATTGTGTTATCCTATCACTGTATATATTGAACACTTACCACTCATGCGCCGTTCACGTTGACCACCTTGTCACTTGCGTCGCCACTGTGCACACCACATGCACCTTTATTGCACCAAGTACAACTAGGGTTGGAGTATTGTTTACCTACATTGTTGATATTACTGTTTTTCCTCTTTCCCAATTTTACTTGCATAAATATGATGCCAATGGCACACACAAATAGATGTATTGAGTCTCTTCATTCTTTTGCTGATAATGTTTTTGCATATCCTATCTAACTGTCTAAAGAATTATACCTGTTGGGATATAGGTTATTTACTCTAAGTTCTCACAGTAGAACGGGTAGCACCAGAATCCAACAAAAAGGTAATGTCTTTTCCTTCTACCTTTCCATCAATATATGGACCTGACTGATCTACCGGTAAGGATGCACCAAGTATGCACTCCTCTTCCTTCCCCCTCAGGCACTGTCCTTGTTCATCTGCAGTAGAACAACTGTTCTGCAAAAAAAAATTGCGAAGTTACATATCTTACCACTTTCTCCTGGAAATCGGGCGTCCACACTGTACTTTGCTCTGTTCACAAAATTTGGCATAGGGGCAGGTGGTAATTGCCTCTGTTGATTAACAGCCGGTTGCAGTTGACTCAATATCACCTCATTCTCCATCTGTGGATTTAAATTTTGATTTGGACAGTATTATTTTGAATATTTTTACACTCATTTTTCCAATGCTCCAATTTTCCGCACCATGACAAAGATACAAACCAATACACAAAATGTGCCATACCTTTATCTCCAATATTCTCAAATCCACTATATTGCTTGAACACATGTAACAGGCGTTCATAATAAGCATGTACAGTCTCATGTATTTTTTGAGTTGTTCTGTCTATTTTTAGCCAATCTGTTTCCTTTGGGGGAGTTATCCCTTTCAAGAAAGTGATCACCTGGTGATATTTCTTCATTACCTTCTCTGAGGGTGCTCCCGTTTTCTCATCTCTTGGGTACTCATCACTAGGCCAATCAACTGTGATTTTACATTCCGTTCATAGATCTGCAGGTACTACTATGTCAAACAGACCATCCAAATCCTCCAACAAAACTTTAGACACTTTCACAAACCTTTCAACCTGTCTACACCATTCAACTGGCTACTCTCGTACTTTTGGAAAATCATTAGTAAATGATAAAATATCTTGTCGGGTCCATGGAACATGTACATATCCTCCTCCTGCTACCTCTCTTGTGAGAAGTTAGCCTGGTATATGATGTCCACTATTCTAGTGGGCACCTTGCACCAGTCTAAACAACCCTTATGATGGTGGTTGTAAAGTCAACCTTATATATCAGCTATCCTAGTGGTAGCATGGACCAGCAGTCTTAGGCTAAAACTTCAGAGAGCATGTGAAGCAAGCTGGTTTACCAATTATAATCCCTTGAATATCAAATGAAAGGACACCACACAAGGTATAGACAAAATATATATGTATTTATTACTAACACAACCCCTCTGAACTCTTTATGAGTTCAGAGATAGAGATACAGTACAAGTTACTCAATAAGCATACTTTAAGTTGAACAAATACAATTCTGCCCTAGGGGCCTCATGAACCATATACTAAGTCAGTGGTATAAGAACCATTTAAGCAATAGTGAATAGGCCTAGAGCCTAGGGAATAGCTGGGGCTACACTGAACAACCAAGGGATTGGAAGTAGGAGGCCCACGGGAGACGTGTGTAGTGTCTAAACACACTTGCGAGAAACCATAGAGTTATAATGGGAACATAAAGGTTACAAAGTAGAAGATTAAGGACACTTCCGGATGGACTACAGTAAAACCCTTTTAAACTAGGACAGTTCGAGAGTTAACACCCACGGGAGCACCGGAGTACTTGAGTTACCTCACCCAGGGAAGCCGGGTGCATAGGTGTTCTTTCGTGTCGGGTTTCGTCGCTGTTTCCTATGGAGAGCTGCAAGAAAGTGCTGCAGGAGACCAGGAGAAAAGTGTCCAGGTGGATCCAAGGGTGGATCGGAGTGGTGAAGAACCTGAAAGCAGAAGGGAGTCTGGGTCACTAGCCAGAGACCAGGAAGGAACCAGGAAGGAACCAGGCAATGTTGAGATGCGGATCAACAAAATGGGTTGCTGGACTGTTCCTTAGATGAGAAAGTGTGTGTAACTGGCGTGACCGGAGGTGAAAGTGTAACACCTTTGGGCATCCATTTTGTTGGAAGTATTTGCCTCACACACCCATACACGTGTCATGCTTCATCATCGGCGTTGCTCCTCGTCGGGGAGGCGGTGCAATCCCCGACGGGCTCACCTCGGAGAGGAGCAAATACTTCCAACAAAATGGATGCCCAAAGGTGTTACACTTTCACCTCCGGTCACGCCAGTTACACACACTTTCTCATCTAAGGAACAGTCCAGCAACCCATTTTGTTGATCCATACTTGTGGGCACAAGCTGACACTGGACCTTCCACTTCTCTTAGTGGTAAATAGTGCCCATTTGAGCGACTGATCACCCTTCCTACTCTTGATAAACTCCCAATGTTGAGATGCGATCAGGTGAAGAGGTGAAGCTTGTCTCTGCAGCCATGAGGACCAGGAGGCGTCGATGACAACCAAGAGCTGGATTTGAGCTGTCTCATAAAGGATCTTGTGTCGGTATCTGGATTGGACCCAACAAGCCTTGGCAAACGCAATTCACGCAGGATAGGAAGATTGGCTTCAGGTCAGACCACCAAGGTCTGGAGAGATACTCCTTTGCAGGGAAGCTGGAGCAAGCCCGGAGAAACCAGGCCAGTGGTGTATTTTCAAAAGGAAGTCCTCAGAGGGCTCACTAGCCAACGGGCTAGCAACCGGGAATACGCATTGAGCTGAAATGCAGACGCAGGCCCCACGCGGCACTCGTGGAGTGTGGAGGGCTGAGCTTTGGTGCAAATTCTGCTCGGGTGTGGGGCTTCTTAATCACCAATGCACAACTTCGAGGGTACCTCAAAAGCTGCACGGTTAGCAAAGAGCAGGTAGTCCAGGGTGTCCGGTCCCACGTCTCTTGTGTCTGCCACAGGTCTCAGCTTTGCTGTGGATGTGGATCGGAGTCTGACAAGTCTGGAAGTTCAGGTCCTGAGTCTTCGGGTTCCATTGGGAGCATCAACAAAGCAAACTGGCAAGTTACTGGTGGTGCCTGTTTGCACAGGGTGGTCACTCCTTGACCACAAGGGAGATGTCTTCAGTCTTCTAGTCGGAATAGAACATTGAAGGTCCAAGAGTTTCATTTCAGAGTTTTAGTCCAGGATAATCTAATGTCTCTAGACACAGCTCCTATCTTTCTACTAATCTAAGGGGCTGGATTACCTGCTAGGTCCCTCCTATGAGTGGAACCTGGGAAGTGGGGGGTTACACCTCTTTCCCTTTGTCCAGTTTCACACCAGAGCTGGGGCTAAAGTGCCCCAGCAACTGGTTTGAACCGGGCTATGCATGGAGCACCTTGTGTGCCCCAGACAGTGTCTGGAAAAGCATCTTTCCATTGAACCCACCCTGTCCCAATACACTACAGGATGTCTCGGGAGGTGCTAGCACCTCCCTCAACAGGAAACCTATTGTCCAGACCTCCCTTGCAGATTTTCACCCAGCTGCAGGAGGTCAGACTTGTGTCTGTGGCAGCAGCATCCATTTTGTGATGCTGAGGATCTGTTTAACTTTAACCGGGTAAAGCAGTAACTACATGTCTTCTCCCTCTAGAAGGGTGGAATGCTACCCCCGCCGCCAGATCTGGCGGGGGGGGGGTAGTATTACAAAGTGTTTGACACCTTACACAACATGTTTTGATAAAGCCAAACCAAAGTTAGCATTGACCGCGAGGATTATAATGCACTTAAGAGTATATGGTATGACTATATCATAGAACAGCCATAAGGACATGGTTCCGAAAGCTGCAGAAGGGCTCAGCTCATGCCCGAGCACCCTCTCACATAAAACCAAGCACTCTGCCTTCAGGATTGTCAAGGCCTGCCATAGGAGGGACTTATAGGTATATATGTGTCTATATATAGGGTAGATATAGGTATACTATATCTAAGCAAGGGGTGATTACACCACCTTGCCCAATCTGAGTGATCAGCCTGTGGTGTCAGTTTGGATGGCAAGTCAGGGGTGGCATAATACATGCTGCAGCCCCTGGTAGGCCTTGGATGCACCTATGCCCTGGGTACCTATGGTACACTATACAGGGGCTCACAAAGATGACCCAATCCCCAATTAGGTATGTACCTAAAGTACATGGAGTCAATTTTACAGAGAGAGCAGATAGCCTGGGGCCCTGAATAACAGGGTCCTAGGCCAAATAAGTCAAAAAGCAGCTAAACACTAGGCAAAAAGTTGGGGTAACCATAGAGTCAGATATCCACCTTTCTACACCCCCCCCAAACGAAAGGTGATAAGGCTATCCTTGACCAGGTAAGCCTATATTGCCCAAGTGACCATATAAGAAAGTACCTGCACTAGCATGGCTACCCCGTATCTCATGGTCCACTAAGCAATCCCTCACCCTAAGGGTATCATAGGGTCTCCACCATATGGAACCTCTACCTGTGGTGTGTTTTGGCAAAGTAAAAGGCTGGTGTTGAGATGGAATACTGAAGTGAGGCTCCACTAATGTAGGGCTCAGCTTCCTCCAATCACTTTCCACCTTGTATGCCTTTCTTTCCATGACTGAGTTGCACTGTGCTCTCAGGGTCAACCTCTGGCTACCTACAGCTGGAGGCGGGGTCCCTTTTGTTGGCCCACTGGAGGGACAGGTCAGGTTGGGGGCCACTAGGTCCCAGGTTTGGCTGAGCCCAACAGAGTACATCTGGGAGAGGTTCCTATCTAAGGGGAAGGGAGATCCCTCAGAAGTTTATGGAATTTTCACCTGGCTAGGGCTGCTAGACTTGGTGCCCCTAATCTGCTGAGGGGGGTTCCTTTGGACCGGGGGTCCTTTGGGGACCCCGGGCCTCCCTGACCTCTACAGCCCTGGGCTGACTGAGGCAGGGTAGAGAGGGGCAGGTTACCTGCTCCAGACTGGGTCCCACCTTGGAAGGGTCCACTGACATCAGGGGCTCTGCCAGGCTAGGCCTGACTACCTCTGGGACAGTTCCTTCACAAGGGGTAGGGTCAGTTCCCTGAGGAGGCTGACCCTCACCTAATGTCTGGTGGGAGGGAGACTGTTCTCCCCCCCCCCAATACTATCTGTCAGAGTGGAGTGATCCATAGTTTCAGGCTTCACAATACAAAAATCTGTTTGAGTTTGGGCTGTGACCATCACAGCCCTACCAACCTTTTCAGGAAGGCCTACCATTTTGGAATGGATTTCTTTTTCTGTCTCAGCCCAGGCTGAGATCGCTAGATCATTTACCAGTAGACAATCCACAGGCAAGTTTGTTGTCACTGCCACTCTCTTTGGGCCAGTGACACCTCCCCAGCTGAGATTTACTACTGCCATGGCATGATCTTTCTGCACTCCATAAATATTGATCACCTGGTATGTGAACCCAGGTAAATGTTGCCCTGAGGAGACTAGTCTCTCAGTCACCATAGTGATGCTAGCCCCTGTGTCCCTATAAGCTTCAACTTTCTGACCATTGATGAGGGGCTCCTGTCCGTACTTGCCCAAGGTATTGGGACAAGCAGTGAAGTTGGCAAACCCCATGCCATTCTCACAGACTATAGTTTCTGTAGTAAGGGACCTGGTTAGGCCAGAGTCCACCTGAGTTCCCCAAGTATACCCAGCCACAGTTTTGGGGGTACTCCCACCACCTGGGGGATTACTACTATTAGTAACAGGAGGTCTTGGAGTGTTACTTGGAGGACTATTTTCCTTATTGTTGGCTTTTGGGCAACTGCTGTCAGTTTTCCAATGGCCAGGTTGCTTACATACATGGCAGTAAGGTTTCTTGATATTAGAGGAAGGAGTTTGGGACCCACCCCCCCTCAGAGGAGTTTTGGGGCCCTGTAGTGGATTTATCCTTAGATTTATCCCCACCTTTCTCTTGAGGCTTGGTAGAATCTTTCTTCTGGTCACCACCCTGATTTTTAGGCCTAATCCTGGTTCTGACCCATTTGTCCGCCTTCTTACCCAATTCTTGGGGAGAGGTCAGATCAGAGTGCACCAGGTGCTGGTCTAGAAGCTGGTTTTGACAATTACTAAGGATCTGCTCCCTCATAATCAAATTATACAATCCTGTATAGTCATGTACTTTGCTGCCCAATAACCAGCCCTCCAGAGCCTTAGTAGCACAATATACAAAGTCAGTCCAGTCCTGAGTCTGTCTTCTGGGTGTCTCTGAACAGCAACCTATACAGCTCAGTGGTTAAGCCAAACCCATCTATCAGAGCACTCTTCAGGACGTTGTAGTTATAAGCATCCTTATCACTAACTGTGAGGAGCTTATGCCTGCCTTTTTCTGAAAAGGAGAGCCATAGTATAGCTGCCCACTGACTCTGGGGTACCTGCTGTACTTTGCAGGCCCTCTCCAAAGCAGGTATCCATTTGTGGATGTCATCCCCACTCTTGTAGGGAGAGACAATCTTACTTAGGTTTCTATGGTCATATGACCCTTCCCTATGTCTAGGGATATTGCTGCCACCAGTGGACTCTAGTCCACACAACTTTCTCTCTCTCTCAAGAGCCAGGGTCTTTTTCTCAAGGGCAATATCTTGATTCACATTCACTGATTCACATTCACTGGCTTGATCTTCAATTATTATGTTCTCCTTTCTAGGTTCTGTTATAGGAGTGGCCATGACTGGTGGTTTTGAACAAATTCCTTTATCCCATACAATGGGACAACAGGACCTATAGTCACTGGTATAGTCAAAGCTTGAGGGTGTGCGCTGAATTGTGTTATTTTCTGCATTAATTATTCTTTATTGTTGTTTATTGCTTCTCTTTCTTTTTAATGGAGTATCCTTTCATTTAAGGAGTCATGCATACATTGCGGAACTAATGGTGTTTCTAAAGCAGGGGCACTTGGAGAATTCTACTGGGTCCCTCCTGATATGGTGGATGATTCTTTATTAGGATATCTTCCATAAATTCATCTTCTGATTCCCCACAACCTGTAATTACTAAATGTTTTGTTTTTCCAATAAATTTGCCTCCTGATTGTTCCTCTAACATTAATACAGGATACAGTCCTTCTGTGACCATTGCTTGTCTCCATTGTTTCATCTGATCTTCATGTGATTCACGCATTCTTTTAGGATAGAATCCTCTACAACCCCTAGTATTCTGTCACCCTTTGTATAATCAATCCAGTTTTCTACCCATACACAGGTATGATAACCTCTTTCCATCATCATAAATGAGGCAGGAGTCTTTGGTGGTGGGATAAGAGTTCCTTCTCTAGTCTTGTTGGGTTTATCTTTCTTAATATTATTTTTTTATTTTCTGCATAAGTGACATTTTTCTTTCTCTCCGTACATTTTTTGAGTAGGTCCTCTTATATATTCTTGTTTTGCAAAACATAAATATCTTCTGTCTGGGCGATTCCCTATTAATGTTGGATAGTATTTCTACATACAAACTCCACTGTCTATTACTATTACTTCTTCTACTTTGATAAACAATTAGTCTTTCTGTTTACACTCAGCCTTCTCCAATCCTGTTGCAGCTTTTATTCTTTTATCCAATCAAGCTCAAATTTGCAAAATTCGCTTAGCCAATACTAGCGCGGTTCTATTGTGACGTCAGTATCACTCCTCGCTATTGACCCCTCCATCACAACCTTCCAAAAATCACACACCCACTGATTCAACCAATCTCAATGCGGCACTCTGTGATGTCAGTGCGACAACTGACCCCTCCTTTACAATTTCCTGTCTTGTCACACACCCGCTATCTCAACCAATCCCAGCGCAGCACTCTGTGATGTCAGCGTAACTCGAACGGCTGACCCTCCCTTCACAAGGTAATCTGAAAACGTATTTTCTCTTAACCTTTCACCAACATTTTCATTAATAACAACATAAAAACATTCGCTACTCTATCTGTTTTATTAAACTAAAAGAATGTTTGATTTCTTTTACTACGAGTAAAACCTTCAGTTTACTCCTCATACACTGCAAGTAAAACCTTTTGCTTACTCTTCACCCAAGCTCAGAAGAACCTGCTACTCCTCTAGTGTTACCCTTTCTAGGTGATATAACACCAAGGTTTCATCAACAAACTCTTTGTCGACAATCACTATCACTCATTCACAGAACTTAATTACTAAAACAGACGAGTAACCTCACTGCAGTGTGGCTTCCATTCACCACCCGCTATACACTTCCCGCGAAATTCCAGACAGCATGAAACAATATACAAACCGGTTTGTTATAACATAAATCGATAACCAATAATCACCAAACTAATCAATAAAAAACATACCTCTGCTACCGGGGAGAGGTGTGGCGCCGTGGCCAGGGTGACTGACGCTGGACAGAGGGTATCACTGTTCGATCCCCGGCTCAGGCGGCAGGGGTCTGCCCAGCACCATGCGAGTCTGGGCAATAGCTCGCTTAATCTTCCAAACGGCCCCCAGCGCTGAGATACCCCTTCGGGGGTGATTCGTTCACTATACAAGTACTGGATTTTATTTACCATCAAACTGATCCAGCGGGCTACCAACTTACGGACATCTATCACTTTATACTCATATGGGCCCATAAACACACTCACTCATATAGGCGGGTGAACACCGCTGGGGGTCAAGTTTACAGGGCTAAAATTGTAGGATCATTTGCTTATCAATTCTCTAATCTATTACTGATCTGAAGCCCTTTCTATAACGAATGGATCTATTTTAATTGAATTGGATTTGATGATTATAACATAGGTTTATTTATCTGATTATATTATTGAATAATCACAGACTCGGGAAAGTTTTAAATGTTTATCAAATTAATCATAAGAGCAGAACAAGCAACAGCGTTAACTCCATCTTTCGGAGGAAGTATGATCGGTCTATCAAATTTAAAATAAGATTTCACAACAACTAGTTGTAGTATTTCATAAAAATGAAGAAACTCTTGTAAGTTCTTGATGAAGTTTATTCATAGAAAAGGATCCCATCCAACAGCTACAGAAGTCAGGCTTCACTGTTACATAATTCTTCAAAACCTCCACACATCATCCTATGACCTAATGACATTCTAGATTTATGATGAGACATTGAACATTTGCAAACCATCAATACTAGTCAAGGATATCACACATCTCCCTCCTATTGCAAACTATATACATATATTCAAGGCAAGTTTTACACTTTAAAAATAATCATCAAGATGTGATGGACGTTTTGTGGACCTCAAAGAGCGACATAGATGATACAATGCGCTAGTCTTGTGTAAAATTCCACTGTTAGAAAGAAAATCCTCCATCTCTTTTGAAATTAACTGTACTCTATTATCTGTCAATATTGATCCTGGATTTCCCTCTCTAGAAAAAAACTCCTTTAAACACTTTATAACACTTTGTGTCTCAACATTGGACAAGAAAAATACCTCTGGCCATCGGGAAAACATATCCATAATAACCAAAAGGAAGGTTTGAGATCCATTGTTGTGGAGCAGACCTAAAATGTCCAAAGCAATATCGTCCCATGGACGTTTAGGACGCCTTCTCACAATCATGGGTTGCACTCTAGGAGATTTGGACTTGTCAATTAAATTACATGGAACACAATCACGTATTTCCCTCTCCACAAACGTATCCATTCCAGGCCACCAATACGTACTGCGTAATCTCTCTTTTGTTTTGGTGATTCCTGAATGCGAAACATGAGCCAAGTCTACTAATTCATTTCTGAGCCTGACAGGAGGGACCAATCTTGTACCATGAAATATTAGTCCCTTATCTACTGACAATTCATGTCTCACACACCAAAAAGGACCCGTGGATTCAGATCCAACTTTTGCACTCTTCCAGTTACCACGCAATAATGATAAAACTTCTGTTAGAGTCTCATCTTGCGCAACTCCATTAGCCCATCTCTCTTCAGTTACACATGCCTGATCTAAAGCACATACCCACTCATCCTCAAATTCTGTGTCATCACCATCAGCATCCACAGAATTTTCACAATTTTCAAGGGGAACAAGACGAGAAAGAACATCAGCTATTCTGTTCTCAACACCTGGAATATATAATTAATGGGAAAAAATATTCCTGTAAACCCATAATCCATTTGGTGATGCGACCAGAAATGAAATTAAAACCCTTTTTCTCAAAAATCTCCACTAAGGGTTTGCGATCCGTTCTAACTTCAAATTCTTTTCCCCATAAGAACTTTCTCAATTGTTTAATTGCCGAAAAGACAGCTAGTGCTTCTCTTTCCACTACAGAATACCTAGTCTCTCGATCCCTCAAACTCCGAGAGAGAAAACATAATAGTTTTTAATCCTGATGACCCATGTTGTTGTAGCACCACACCTAAGCCCTTTTCACTGGCATATGTGGTAAGTATTGACTTGAGACTTGTATCAAAACTTTGCAAGGAAGGGGCATTCTTCAAACCATTTTTAACCCTTAAAAATTCAGTCTCACATTCACTAGACCAATTATAACTCACGCCTTTCCTCAATAAACATCTCATATTGGATGTGACTTCAGCAACGTTTTTTGCGAATTTGGCATAATACTTTACCATGCCTAAACATTTAATTAATTCCTCCTTGTTAGTAGGAGGGTAGACAGTCAAAATATCGAGTTGGAAATATCGACTTACCATAATATCGAGTCTGTAATATCGAAGGAGCATAATATCGAAGGCAAGAATATCGTAGGACAGAATATCGACCCAAGGTAAGTAATATCGAAATACTTAATATCGATGTAAGTAATATCGAAGTTAGTAATATCGATAGCATATATATCGATGTTAATAATTTCGATGACACTAATATCGATATTTGTATTATTTTATAGTTTTTTATTATGTATGTGTTATATGTTTAATTTAAGTATTTAAAATAATTACTATTATATGTGTATACATTTTCTATAATAATATAGAAATTTATAAGGACATTTGATGTTTTAGTACCGGAGCGGGTTGTGGGTTTATAGGGGAATAGGGTGGGAAGTAATTTAATTATGGTAAGTTGATTAATAATTAGTAGGATTAATTAATTAATTATAATTATTTGCTAATTAATATTGATTAATTGGGAAATAATTAATTGATTAATTGATATATATTTTCTGTAGCGGGATGTGGGTTTATAGGGGAATAGGGTGGGGAGTAATTTAATAATAATTAATTAATTAATATATGTTTTGAAATATGTATAACTAATTAATTGGCAAATAATTAATATTAATTAGTTAATTAATTAATATAATTTGGTACATATTTTAAATTAGTAATTAATTGGTAATTAAATAATATTAGTTACTTAATTACATTATTAGAGTAATTTATTTATATATATAATTTTTAGTTACTGTTAATTAATTAATTGGGGGAAATGATATTAATTATTAAATTATATTAATTACAGCTTATGTGCTAATATATTTATTTTATTGTTATTGTTAATTAATTATTAATTGCTAATTAAATAATATTATTTACCTTTGGGTTAAGAAGTATTTTTAGAGTTCAGGGTCATTTTTGGGTTTTTGGGTAAAGGGGTATTTTTAGTGTTCAGGGTCAGTTTTCAGTTCATGGGGAAAGGGGTATTTTTAGGGTTCAGGGTCAGTTTTCAGTTCATGGGGAAAGGGGTATTTTTAGGGTTCAGGGTCAGTTTTCAGTTCATGGGTAAAGGGGTATTTTTAGGGTTCAGGGTCAGTTTTCAGTTCTTGGGTAAAGGGGTATTTTTAGTGTTCAGGGTCAGTTTTCAGTTCATGGGGAAAGGGGTATTTTTAGGGTTCAGGGTCAGTTTTCAGTTCATGGGTAAAGGGGTATTTTTAGGGTTCAGGGTCAGTTTTCAGTTTTTGGGTAAAGGGGTATTTTTAGGGTTCAGGGTTAGTTTTCAGTTCATGGGTAAAGGGGTATTTTTAGGGTTCAGGGTCAGTTTTCAGTTCATGGGTAAAGGGGTATTTTTAGGGTTCAGGGTCAGTTTTCAGTTCATGGGGAAAGGGGTATTTTTAGGGTTCAGGGTCAGTTTTCAGTTCATGGGTAAAGGGGTATTTTTAAGGTTCAGGGTCAGTTTTCAGTTCATGGGTAAAGGGGTATTTTTAGGGTTCAGGGTCAGTTTTCAGTTCATGGGTAAAGGGGTATTTTTAGGGTTCAGGGTCAGTTTTCAGTTCATGGGTAAAGGGGTATTTTTAGGGTTCAGGGTCAGTTTTCAGTTCATGGGTAAAGGGGTATTTTTAGGGTTCAGGGTCAGTTTTCAGTTCATGGGGAAAGGGGTATTTTTAGGGTTCAGGGTCAGTTTTCAGTTCATGGGTAAAGGGGTATTTTTAGGGTTCAGGGTCAGTTTTCAGTTCTTGGGTAATGGGGTATTTTTAGTAAATTAATTATTAATACTTATTGTTCAGTACATATATATTATATCTTTACTGTATATATTTTTATTTATTAATTTTAAACATTATTAGATACTTTTAAATATGTATATTTTATTTATTAGTGTTATATACTTACTTTTACATTTATATATATTAAAAAAAAAATCGATATTTTTAACATCGATATTTTTTACAACAATATTATTTTTTCGATATTTTTGTACTTACCATGTTGTAGATAGGATGTCGATATTTTTGCCCTCGATATTGTTGACTCGATATTCTTGTAGGTCGATATTTTTGTAGTCGATATTCTGTCATAGATCCAGTAGGAGAGCTCATTTTTTTGTATTGCATCCACCATGTCATCCTTAGGCTAAACTCCATCTACTTTATGACCCAAATAATTTATGGAGTGTGAGCGAAACTTACATTTTTCTTTTTTCACAGAAAGATTACATTTGCTCAAACAACAAAGAACAGATTTTAACCATACATCATGCTCATCTATGTCATTTGCAAATATCAGAATGTCATCTTGATAGATGCACACACCAGGCAAATCCTTCAACACACCTTCAATTACACGTTGGAACACAGAGGAAGCCGAAACAAGACCAAACGGCATTCTCTTAAACCTAAAAGTACCAAAAGGCGCAATGAATGACGTTAGATCCCTGCTACTCCTTTCCACTCTATTTGATGGTATGCGGAAGTCAAATCGATGGTACTAAATACCTTAACACCCCCCAATAAGACTAAAAGCTCATTTATATTTGGTAGGGGAGATCTATCAACAACAACATTCTTATTTAATTGACGCAAATCAATGCATAGACGTAGGTTGCCATTTGGTTTCCGTACTGCCAGAACCGGAGCCAACCATTCGGTCAATGTATGCCAAGCGAATTGCACAAAGCCACAGTCAAAATTTCCTTGGCAAATGTAGACAAAGGAAGATCTTAAAATTCAGCTTGCGCGTCAAATAAAAACATAATGACTTGAAATTTAAATCAGGCATCAGTCTGCAACAGCAGTTTGTAAAGCTGAATGCTCAAATCTACTTGAAGTCAATCAATCACAAATCCAACAGCAAGATAGATGCTCCAAATTAGTTAGATTCAGATTACCATATTTTCAAACAAAATCTAGGGTGAGCCCACATCGATTATTTTAAACGTTATATTTTCCTTATATAAATAATTATGTGGCAAAGCTCCCAATCTCATTAGATTTTAAGATGTAAAAATTCCTTTCTGCAGTCAATTTATTACAGTCATTATTCTTCCTCAAGGTTAATGAAGCAATGAAATTCACACCTTGATGAATAATGGAAAAATATTTCCTGTGTTAGGATCCTTTGAAGCTGCCGACTACGCCAGTGTAGTATTTATCATAAAAATGAAGAAACTCTTGTAAGTTCTTTATGAAGTTTATTCATATCAAAGGATCCCATCCAGCAGCTACAGAAGTCAGTCTTCACTGTTACAGCATTCTTCAAAACCTCCACACATCATCCTATGACCTAATGACATTCTAGATGTATGATGAGACTTAGAACATTTGCAAACCAACAATACAAGACAAGGATATCACACAAGTACCTCAGGAAAGAGAGGATAGAAAATTCTCTCTTTCCTGAATTCTATTACCTTCTCGATTCTTCCGCGATCTCTTTCTAAATCTAATTTTCTTTGAATTTCGAAGTCTGCTTCTTCAGGTATTCGCTCAGCATTTGGACAGCATCTCGGTCTTTCAGCATTCTGGCTGCGACTGCTCTTTCTAATCTAACTAACTACCCCAATTATACTTTCTTAATGACATGTACCACCCCTAAATGTTTCAACTTTATGAAACTCCTATTTCTGATTGGACGAGCTGAGGGGATGATCATCACACCATGCTAAGTTTAATCATTTTCTTTAGTTTATTGTTTTGAGTTCCCGCCCATTAATTTGTTCTCCCAAGCTTTTTTTCCACCCATATTTGTAAACTTTATCAACGACAATGTATACAATTTCACAGTTGTCTATTGAATCTTCAGGATGTTCAGCTGGTTCCCAGGACATGTGTGGAGAACGTCCTTGGACAAGTCCAAAGACTTGAGCTCACTGTTTTGGAGTTGTCCCTCTTGCACATGCGGGTAAAACCATGTGGGTGTTAGACTTTAGCATCGTTCAGAGGCCCAAATACGGACTAATAGAGAGGTCAAAAGACAAAGTATTAAATTCAAAATAAAATGATTTCACTGTATACCACTGACCTCTACTCTAATCCCATTTACTTATAAAAACGATTTATGCATTAGCACTTAGTATGTAACTCGATTTAGTTTCAGCAAAGCAGATACTTAGCACGTGAGTTTCCAACTGGCCATATTAGATGCTATTGCGCGGAAGCAGAATTTTCCCTCCAAGCATTAAGACATCATGCAGCTGACGCATGCAGAGTAAATTTTCCTGCGTTAGCAGTCATCTTTAATCACACTCGGGTTAGTTGTTAGTAAAACACATAGGCAAGCTTCCTCTATCTAGAAATAATGGAATGTTGTGCATAATTAGTATTACAAACATTATTAATACTTTGTTACGGGTTTATATGAGCGTCTAGGCCCTCGTGTGCAGCTAGTATTAAACCTAATCTGCGATCTTTGTTTGATATTACTCTATCCCCCACTTCTAGAATTTGAGCATACGATGTGTTGTGCGCATCTAACTTTTAGGAGTACTATAGTGGAAAGCCTTTTGGCAGGACAACAGAGATGTTCTTTGTGGCATAGATAGCTACAAGTATATCTACGTCTATTCTCGTGTGTGAACGAGTTATTGTCAACTGAAGCAGTTCGCACTGTCGCCTTGGCGGCTTCATCAGCCAGTGAATTCCCTTCAACGCGCATACCAACATGCTGATAACTCAAGGTGTGAATAACTTGAGACTTGTGGCAGGCATGCTTTCAGCTTTACCACTTGTTCCCATAACAGTTTACGTTTTATTGTGCAACCCTTGGCGTCTCTAAACATATTCTGGCCCCAGTAGTGAAGATATTAATTTTAAGATTGCACACAGTAAAATGAATTGCACACGATCAGTGTGGGGAATTCCCGATCCATATATTGTAATGCTAGTATCAGGGACTTTAGTTCTGCCAGCTGCGCTGTACAATCTCCCAGAGATTGCATAGTCATGTTGCTGGAATGGAACTTACCATCCTGCATCTAACCTTTTACTATAGCACATGCAGCGCTATATTGTTCTTTACTTCCAATAGCCGGTTGGGCAGAACCATCAGTATAAATTATGTATTCATACTGAGCTAGAGGCAAGACTTCGAGAGAGGGTATTCTTGTTCCTACTGCAGGAATGCTTGAGTTCTCAGTGTTGGATCATATCTGTATTCTACATCGGCTGCAGTGAGAGAATTAGCCCATTGTATCCAACGTGGATGCAGTGCCTTCGCATTTGAGATGCTGGCTTTGGTTACCGCTTCTAAAGTCGGTATCGGGATTACAACGATTATGCGTTTCCCCTGTGCTAATGCTCTTTCTCTCCCTACAGCAGTCTGTACTGCCGTCAGTATTTTTCTGTAGCTGGCAATCGATTTTCAGCTTTTGTGTAAAATAAGATTTGTATGCGATTGGAACTCAGCACCACCTTCCACAATGCCAGGAAGGCATGTTGTACACTTCCATGCACAACATGGCAGGCACCGCGCAGTGCCTGCCATGTCGTGCATGGATCTGCAGGGGGGTACCATAGGTACCACGGATGTGCACCCCCCACCCCCCAGAGTCCCTGGGGGCCTGCACCAGGGCCCCTGCAGTCTATTCCCGCATGCCTTTCCGTGGCGGTATTGCCACCACGGAAAGGCATCTTTCTGCACCAGTGGTAATATGGCTGGCGGTGTCAAACAGACACCGCCACCATATCAGAACCTTTTCCGCCCGGTCAACGAGTTGACCGGGCTGAAAAGCGACGGACTGCCTTTCCGTCCGCCGCGGTCCCCCACCATAGTAATATGGTGGGGAGAAATGGGTGGCGGGCGGGGAAGGATCTCGGGTGGATCGCCACTGACATGCAGGCAGTGGTGATCCATCCGAGATCCTAATGGGCCCCAATGTTCGAAGTTAAAAATAACATACAATTTAGCTCTCCAGATCTCAAAAGTAGGGGTTTCCTTCTGCAGCCACATGGAGGCTAAACAAAGACGAACTACAACAACTGCAATTAAAATCAAATGTTGGAATTCAAAGGTTGGGTGTCTATCAGTCATATATTCCCCTATACCCAACAACATAGTGGATGGTGTAATACTTATTACCACACCAGCAATTTCTAAGAGGAATTTTTCTAAATGACCCCAAAAAGTATTTAGTTTCCTACACATATTAAAAATATGTACAATATCGACCGAATCTGTACTACACCGGAAACATTTCCTGGTATTAGCTCCCCCTCTTCAACATTTTTGCCCGGGTATGATATAAATTAAATATTGTTTTGAAATGCTGTGTTCCTAAATTAGCTGAAATTAAAATCCTCCCTGCCACATCAATTGATTGTTCTGTATGTACATTTTGACACCTCAGTCGAGTTCCCCATTTTAAAATTTGAGCCTCTAAGTCATCTTTCTGTGTGTCTCGTAAACAGTTATATATTAAACCAATCCGCTGTTTACGTCTAATGGCCTCGATCATCGGATTCCGCTCAATTATCCTCTGTGTTTTCTTCAAGAAGTCTTGTATTTGTAAAAATTGAAACATTTCTGTTCTAGGGAGTTCATATTTATCGGCTAGCATTGCAAAGGATAGTAACTCCCCATCTCTATATTAATTGCCAACGTATAAAATCCTTTTTTCTTTCCACTTGTACACTATCCTATCAGAGAAAACAGCTTGTAATAAGGTTGATGAGGCAGTTGGTGTATTATGACAAACCCCCTCAATCTGTAACGTTCTCCATACTACTTTCCACACCTTATAAGCAGCTATTATCACTTTGAAGCGTTTTTTTTTTTCCAAATCAGAGAGCAATGACGGTGTCGGAGTGAAGAGCGGTCGTCAATCAGCCTCACGCCTGATGCGTGCGATCGGCTAAGCACCCTGTGATGCGCGTGTGGATGGGCAGGCAGGCAGCGAGGAGAGACACTCCTCCGACGAGCAGAGCAAGAACTTTAACTTTAACTTTTTAGAGATCCTGTGCTGTGCCCCGCAACCTCCCAGCCCCAGTCCTGGTTAGGAAAGCCTCTTTGCTCGGTGTGCCCACCTGGATTCTAGTGGCGCTCTCCCTGGCCGCGTTTGCCATCTTAGAAAGCCTGGTCCCCTGCTCGAGACATCCTTTCAGCCCCGAGAGCAGCGCAGGAGCACTGCAAAGGTGCCTCAACAGCCACACGAAGATGAGTGGCAGGGGCGCTAAGAGAGGGAGCAAAATAAAGAGCAACACCGAACTTAAGGACAATGACAATGCTCCTCCTGAGGGCAATATCAGCAGCAGCAGGACCCGCCAAGAGGTTAGTGGCACAAGAAAACCCGGGGGCAGGGGCAGTGGCCACCAGAGACTCTACCAGCATTAACTCTGCGCCTATACTTGCAAAAATGTTTCAAGGGGCTAAAGGGCGGGCCAAAGCGCAGAACAATAGCTCCGGCGCAGGTACTAACATTGCCAATAGTAAATCCACTCCAACTGCCCCCCTGGAGAACGCCCCCCTGGACCTGGATCTAACTTTAACTCAAACCCCGTGCCTACACTGACCCAGAACCATGAGACTGCACCCACAGGTGAACTCTTGGGAGTCTTACCGGAAATTAGCATCATGGTTGCACCAGAGGCGGCAGCTAGAGTTGAGGACCCCACCGCCCTAGCCAAAATTGACCAGGTAAACCAGCCAGACTCACTTGCCACATACAATGGCAGCTGTTCTGGTACACACGGGCCAGAAAACCCTGGGGTGTCCTCAAACGTACCTGAGCCTGGTATTATCAACTATATTCAGGGTTTGGAAGCGGTTGCTGGCGCACAAGCACCGTGGACTCCAGACACAGGGCCCGAGAACTTCTATGCTATTTAGACTCACAGATGTCCTACACCTTGGATGACGACGAGGACACGCATCTAGCTAACTGGGACAAGATAAAGGGCTCGCCAACTATGACTGAACCCTCTGAGCCCTTACTGGCATCAATCCTAGCCTCAATCAAAGAGTTTCAAGAAGAGGTAGGGGCGGATAACCGCGTGGCAAATGGCGCTGCCAGAAAAGTGCAAGGAGGCTTTAGACGGCTAAACAAAACATGCACGGACATAAGCGATCGTGTCTCCATGATTGAAGGGTGCACGGAATGTTTAGAAACTGAAGTCACCGTGGTTAAAAAACAGAGTGAAGCCAACACTGCTTGCTTGGTTGACGTCATGGCAAAACTTGAGGAGCAAGAAAATCGCCAGCGCCGGAACAACCTACGCCTGCTTGGCATCCCGGAGGGCAAAGAGGGGGAGGACCCCAGAAGGTTCATCGTCAAGCTCCTACAAGACTCTTTCCCGGAACATTGGTACTGGGACTGGGACCGAGAAGTGCAAAGGGCCCACCGCTTTCCCTTCAACATCAGAAGACAATGTGGCGGCAACAGAAGCACAGAAAGCGGGCACCCAAGGGTGTTCTTAGTTTACTTTGGAAACTTTCTTCTGAGACAGCTCATTTATGACCAAGCTCGTCCTAACTCTAAAAAAGGGGCTAATGGCATTAGCTTTTTTGCAAAACCTGACTTCTGCCACCAGACTGTTGAGCGAAGATGGCGTTTAAGGCAGCTGATATCACCATTTCAGCAGCTGGGAGCAGAAGCTTACCTTATGAATCCTGCCAGGTTCAAAGTCATTTTTAATGGAGGCTCCAAGATATTTCTGTTAAAAATCAAAGCTTGGGAGTACCTAGAAGAGATTAAATCTACACAGGGGCCCAGATAAGGATACCCAAAGGGGTAAAGGAGCACGAACACAGACTCAAACTTTTTTCTGCTCTGCTAAAACTATAATGCTTGGTATTTGGTATTTGGTGTTAATGCTTTATCTATGCTTCCGCACTTGTTTTTTTCTGCACTTGTAATCACTCTAGGGTCTCCCGCTTAGGTTAAAACTCAGCTCACTATAAGCTAGCTTAGATCTTCGTAAGATTCAATCCTTAAAAACGCAGAGGTAACCTAGCCGCACTAGACTTTAAACTTACTTTGGTGTGGTGGGTGGCTGAACTTCACGTAAGACAACCATCATTCAGGTAATACCTGATTGCTCTGAGAAAAGGGGGTTGGGGGGTGGGACGCAGGGGGGGCACTCGAAGGGAGGACAGTAGGTATCAGGGACACTTCTACTCGTACAGTCATTTACTTACTCATACACATACACAAAAGGCAGAGTGTGGATCAGTTTCAAGAGAAGGGAGAGGAAGAAGGGGAAGGGAGATCAACTGACGCAAGAGACTTTCAGACACGTTTTTCGCTTAAAATATATCAATGGCTAAAAAATGAGTTCTTAGATTTATTTCGGCTAATATTTTGGGGCTGAACGACGATGGGAAAAGACAAAAAGTAGCACAAGGATTATGGTCACTAGGGGGGACATTATATGTCTCCAAGAAACTCATTTGGAAGGCTCACAAAAACAACTCTTGAATACACTAGGGTATAAAATCATAGGAGCCACTGCACAAGGAGCAAGGACAAAGGGGGTAGCAATCCTGGTGGAAAGAAGATTGCCTATTAAAAATCCAAAAGTTAAATCTGACGCACTTGGCAGATGGGTGATCGCAGAATGTCACATGCCCACAGGCCCCCCCTTTACTACATGTTTCATCTATGGCAGCAACGTAGATGACCCTAGTATCATCAACCAGATATCCGGGGAGCTAGCCCACTGGCCCATCCCTATAATCTTGTGTGGAGATCTTAACATTAACTTGCCACATGATCAAGAAATAGGGAGTAAATGGAACTACAAAGGTAGAAAACCCCTGGTTTATAGCGCACTAACCAACTTAGCACAGGCACACGGGCTCTGCGACATATGGGCCAAACTCAACTCTACACAGCCCGGATACACATATTACTCATTCCCACACCGAACGTTTGCTAGGTTAGATTATTTATTGATTTCGTCTTCCCTAGTAGACAAATGTGCAATTGGTTTAGCTCCACGCTTCATGTCAGACCATAATCCGCTCATCCTGACCATTGGGGGGCTTGAGAACTAGAAATATATCCCCAGGTGGAGCTTTGAGAAAGCGCTTCTACAGGACGCTAGCTACCGGATCCATATGCAAACTTGGATTCAGGAATTCCTTGAGATAAACCTTGGGTCAGCCTCTGACATGGTAGTATGGGACACACTAAAAGCTGGTATTCGGGGGGAGATGCTGAGATTTTCAATCAGGAAAAACAAAATAGAAAAACAGCTAATAATTAATCTGCAAGCGAAACTAGCAAACGGAGAAACCATGTTAATACAAAGGGTTCAAAGTGGAATGGAGACAGAGAATGTTCAAGCTGAAGTAGCACTTATCAAGGCTGAAATAGGCGCAATTTTCGAAGAAAAAACAACAGCCAAATGGGCGGCTGCACGCGAAACACTATATGAGTGTAGCGACAGTATTTGCCACCACCAGTCAGAACTAGGCAAAAAACTGTAGCCAGCGAAATATGTACAATCCGCCTACGCTCAGGGACAGAAACTAGTGACCCCAACAAAATTCAAGAGGGCTTTCAAGACTTCTACGCAGCGCTCTACTTGGGAGTACATAATCAGCTAGCCGACCAGGTAGAGCTCGAAATAACTAGCTACTTGCAAGATATAGAACATAGGCAGCTCGATCCAGGTGACTGTGCTCAGCTGGAGACTACTCCAACGTGGGATGATATTTTAGTGGCCCTAACCAGTCTACGTGACGGCAAAGCGGCTGGTATAGATGGTATCCCTGTCGAGTTCTATAAAGTCTTTGCACCCCAAATTAAACACATTTTTCTTAACTTGATCACCGCAATATTCAACGGAGGACCACCCCCTCGCGTCCTGATCCAGGTATGGATTAATGAATCCTTAAGGTTCGCTGTCCTCTTGAAAGCAAACCGCGGGCGAGGTAATTCCATGCCTGCTGCGTTTAGGATCCCCCAATGTGAGTTAACCGTTTTCTTTATGAACGGGGAATTCCTAGTGTAGGATGTTACACATGTGATTATGTCATCTTTTTCTTTAGTATGAGCCTCCAGTAAAGAGTCTCTGTTATTATTGAGGGCCCGTTTGGCTGACGTCTTTAGGACAGGGGATACCCCACTCGACTTCTAAAGACGTCAGCCAAACGGATATTTATAATTTTTGTATTTACTCTGTGATGGTTCTCCCGATATTTGATCGCGTGTTAACTTACACACGCATGATCTACTGCATGACAAACCCGTGTAATGTGACGTGATGTAGTATGCCATAGATGTATAAAAATGAGGCTTTCTCTACCATTAATGGCATGCGCGACTTGCAGCATGATGTTTGCTGTTCCTAAAACAACTCCCTCCTCACTTGATAAAGCAATCCTTCTCTTAACTAAGCACAATCACAATATCGAAGCTTCAGTGAGAGTCACAGCTGATGTCCGGTGGCGCTAGAGAGCAATCCGCAAGCAGCAAGCAGCGAAGCAGCGAAGCTGAAGCCGCAGGTGCCGGAGGAGCCGTGAGGAGCCTGCAGGTGCCGGAGGAGCCGCGAGGAGCCCGCAGAGGCCGAATCCGAATCCAAGCCAGCGCAAGCAGGGGCGGAACAGCGGTAGCGGCCCCTGGCACACAGCACCCGGTATCCTGCATCTAGCGCGGCGGCGGTCACAAGCGGCGGAGGAGAGGTGAGCAGCGGCAAGAGGCGAAGGCGGAGGCGGGCGGGCGGGAAGAGGGGAGAGAAGAGAGAGCGCAGCCCTATGGCCCTGCCTCGCCTGTCGCCTTGCATCGCTTTGCCTCGCTTTGCCTTGCTCATACTGCAGCCAGAAGCAGCGTTCAGCGTGGTAGCGGTGCCCGCGGGAGAGACAAGGCAGCCGCGGGGTGCATCAGCCGAGCCCGAGCTCGTATAAGGAGCTTGAATACAAACAAAGGTTCAACGCACAAGCGACCGCGCCAAATGCAAAGGTGAAGGTCAAACAAGGCCTCTTTAAAAAAGAAATCCGCTTTTCTATCTTTCAGTTCGATTCGGAAGAAAATGTATACTCATTTGTGAATACCAATCTAGTCTGAATCCCTTGAAACTTCACCGGCTGCCACTATCAGTTAAAAAAAACTGTGCAAATGAGCAAACACTAAAGTCTTCTGAGCGCCAGAGTTGCAGTCGGAGACCCCTGACCGGCCCGAACGGCGAGAACGGCCAGAGTGAGGCGGGAGTGGCAGGAGCCATATAAAGCTGTAGCAAGCTGTCCAGGGGGCCAGGGGGAACAATCTCGGCGGAACTGCGGGACAGCCCGAAGGAAGCAGGAGAGGGACTGCCCAAACCACCGGTAAATACTAGAAACTTCTGAAATACCCGAACAGTTGCTCGCATAGCAGTAGAGGAGCCGCTAACTGCACCAAGGGGACAAGAGAGCAGGTGCTAGCAAGGCCAGCAAGGTAAGAGGCGGCGGCCGGAGGGGGGAGACGAAAGCAAGCGCGGCAGCCATTAGAGGCTGCCGCAAAGTAAGAGCCGGGGGCGGACACAGAGGCCGGTAGACTAGGTCCTCCCAGCTTGAGTGCCCCCCGTGTGCTCCGCTTGCTACCGCGTGCAACCCCGGCGCGCCTCACTCGCAAACAGCTGCCAGCCTGCCATTTGCCCACTTTGTTCATAGGCCAAGCCTACAACACTGCCCTTCACATACTGGTGGCCACAGCTTGCCGGGAGGGAGGCACAACGCCACATAGCGTGTGTGGAGAGGGCAAACACCAATAACACAAAGAGCGCTGCACCACGTCGTGGAAAATTTCCAAGCTCAGCCACAACAATCAAACTCCCTCAAACCACTAACTAAAAGCCACTTATCCACGCACCCCAGTCTAAAGCCAAAGGACTTACGAGGAAAACCACGACCAGGCTCCAACACAGTTCCGCTCATTCCCGACTCGTTTACCCTGTCCATTGAGAACAAACCTGGTACCTGACCAACTGGTAACATCAATTTGCCAAGAAGCTCGGCCACGACCCAACTTAATCATAATAATATAAGAACCTGAGAAACGGAGTTCTCCAAAAAAGGGCGAAGACATCAGATCAGGCTCTAGATCAGACCTTGGGTCGTCCAAATGAGATCTGGAACAGTCCGCCAAGCGGCAATAGGCAAAAAAACAAACAAAAAAACGAAATCAAAAAAATCAATCGAGGAAATTTCACACCTCAACAAAACAACAAAGGAAACAAGTCTAAGGGAGAGGCTGGTCTCAGTTCCAACCCCAACAACATTAACGCCAAGCCCGAAAAACAAAACAGGGATCCGCAAATTCTTTTTCTTAAAGGATCCAATGGCGGCAATATACGCTCCAACCGCTGAAATTGCTCAGCTACCAAGCCCAATTCTCCCTGGTAATCCAAGAGCTCCCCCCTTACAGTTACAAGTAAACCCGAACAATGCACCTCAAGGGGATCACCCTCAGCAAAAAAACATGGCAAGTTTATATGCGGGAAAGCTTGTAACTACAGCAGCTCAGGTGCATCAGACAACGCCCATTACGCTCGCCCCAACACCCAAATACAAACTTGAAGTGACAGCCAAAATTTCCAACTGCCATACACCTGAGCAAGACATCAACACCACACCAGAGCGGGGGCACGACACCCCCAAGGAGAAAATGGGAGAATGTAATAAACACAACGACAGTATCGTAGATTTCAACGCAGCTTCGGATGGCCAGATTATAGCCACGGGATCAAAGAAGGAAAAACCCCTAGCAGACCCAAACGAAGAAGGTCCCTCAAGCAAAAAAGGGGTAAAGGACGAAACATCTCCTACAATACCCCAGGCGGTGTTAACGAATGAAGCTCCTGCCAAATCATTCTCTATGTTAAATGACTCCAACTTGATTGAAATCCTGAAAAAATTGGAATCCAATAGCCAGGAAAAAATACTCCCAGGAAAGGATCCACAACCAGATCCAAGTAAAAAAACGCCACAGAACAGATCCAAAATATCGGCATCCACCCCTCTAAGCTCACTATGCAAGTCATTCCTCCAGTATCCTATATTAGTTGAGGACATGCATAGCTCAATAAGAGCCAAGCACCCAAATCTTTCACCACCAATAACCATTTCATCAGTCAGTAGGATAGACCTCGGGCCAGAGGACTCGGCAAAGCCAAACGAAGACTATTCCCACACACAATGGACCCAAACTTTGATAACCACCTTGGAACAAGCAATAAGGGTTCTGAATTTCCAGTCAGACAAAATGGATGTCCAAATAGACCTTGTAAATCTTATTGCCAGCCATATATCTGGCATAAACAACAAAATGGACCTAATAACATCCCTACTAACACACAGGGGAGACATGGACCAGCGAACAGAATACAATAAACAACTTTCGAATTGCGGCTGCGGCCCATTTATAGAGAAATTGGTAACCCTCCCTGAAATCCTAAACGATATCCTGGGGGCAGTAAAACAATCCTGTAACAGCAAGCAACAAAAACAACCGCAAAAAATAGCTGATCCAGAAGAAAAAACAAATGTTACTAAACCAGTAATTGAGGAACCAAGTAACGTTAATAACCATATAAAGAAAGTGGACCCCCAAGTCCAACTGGAGAAAACAGACCTCCAATCAGAAGCCTTGCTGCTCACACCGAAGCAAGAGGAGGTTGCAAAACCTACAAAACGGGAAAGAAAGCGTGCAAGGAAGGCCCGGCTAAAATATAACAAACAGCCAAGTCCAGCACTGAAAAAAATATTCCCGCTCTTTACTACAAAAACACTGCAAGGGAAAAAAAACAACAACACTCCCCGAGACGCCGTACACGTGGAAACAGATTGCACTAAAACCCCTCAGGCCTCAAACGAATCACAACAAAGTACAAAGCCCCCTCAGATATCTCAAACGTCAGATGAAATCATCAACATAGATACAGGATCCTCCCCGGAGGGCAAAGTAGGCCAGAAATCTATTCAGGAAGCACTGCAACTAGAAAGCAACGAAGCAAGTGAAAAAGGAGAAGAGCGAGGGAAATTAATTCACTTGACAGGCAAAGGAGAATCCAGGTGTAATAGAGATCCAAGCACAGATACACAGGAGCTCCCTAAAGAGGAAAGGAAAAAAGGGCCAGATCCGGTAAATCGAAAAGCCTCCCCAGCTAAGAAGCTTCAGGCAATACCACCTTCTTAGGCTGAAACCCTCATCAACCCAATAGAGATCACAATAACCAGCACTACTCGTTATTGTAAACTCCAACATCAGGATTTAGAGCCGGAGCAATCAGGGAAGAAAGCAATCAAAAAATCGGGAACGAGGGAACGGAACCCGAGGGAATGGAATACGAGGGAGACATATCCCGCAGCCAAAGAGCACGAACCACGACCCGAAAAGGCCACCCCATCAACAACAACACCTGAAACCGGAAGTAAGGAATTTTTATCCCCCAGCCATAGTGACCTTCACCAGTTTGAGGGATTCGAATTAAAACTGACATTCGTTCCTGAATATACGACTAAAGGAAAACAAGATATCCTAAATAGAGGGAATTTGTTGAGGATATTCAAGGAAATTTCGGAACTTAAAGGAATCCGTTCTCAAGATCTAATAGCCGTAGAATTCAAACAATCCTCAAGGACGGCAATCGAAGAGACCCTGACAACCTGGTCTTCAAAGGATGTGGTGGACAAAATATACTCAAAGAGCGCTAGGTTTTTAGCCTGGGGAATAACGTTGAAGGTCCATGAGCGCCCCAGGTACCCGCACCCCCTCCTTAAAAATCTAAAAAATGTGGACTTACCAGGGAAAAATTACATTACATGCGTGCGCGGCGCACGCTCCAATTCGCCCCCCATCCCATTCAATGAGAACAGGTTGAACAAAAAGGGAAGTCCTGGAAAAACAGAGGAAAATTCTCAGGAGAATATGGATTGGTCCTGGGTCTCAAAAACATTAAATAACAAGTATACCTAACGTAGAAGCGAAAAGTGCCGCGGGCAAATGGAGGCGGGCCCCCAAAACGGAAGAAGTGCGACCAGCTTACGTAACGTTCTGCTCATGGAACGTTCATGGGTTTAAAGACATGGGGCAGGACCACGAAACATCAGCGTTTCTTATTCGCCATGATATAATCCTGCTCCAGGAAACGTGGAATCTGTCTCCAACCTCAATTCCTGGATTTATAGAATTCCACATTCTGGCGGAAAAATGTTCGAGCTTCGGGCACCCAAGAGGGGGCCTTTCAACCTATGTAAAACAAAATCTGGACTGGGCAACCGAGGAACTGGACACGGGGACTAACTGGGTCCAAGTGACCAAACTAAACGGCAAACATTCGTTTGATGAAAATAAGAGGCAACTACTAGTAATCAACGTTTATATTCATCCCGAAAGAAAAAAGCAGAATGAAAAATACGCAACTTTAACAAATTTAATAAAATCTTTGCAGAAAAGTCATCAACATTGCCAACTGGTTATTTCAGGTGACTTTAATTGCAATCTCATAGCGAATTCCCTGCACAAAAGCAAAAGGCAAGTTAATCTGGGAGCCAGAACCCTATTGGACGAATTAGAACCTCTCGGTCTGACAATCTTGAACGGGAAAATCTCGGGTGATATCCCAGCGGCTGCTACATTTTTGAGCGGAAAAGTGTCTTCAACAATAGACTTTTTCATTATCAGCAACAATCTGCTTTCACAGATCGACACTTTTAAAATTACATCACGAGTCGAAAGTGATCATCTGCCGCTTACTGCAAGAATGGCCATCAAAGTAAAGCTTGCCCAAAAAATTAACTCCATAGCACAGTACCCAGAAAAATTTAGCCTCCAAAAAATAAAATGGCAGGGAGCAGTGCCACAAGCCATCCAGGAGACAGTCAGGGAACTTTTGGGCAAACAGGGCCCTCAAGCCGTGGCTGATCGCATCAAAGCGTGGGAACAGCTGGCCCAGCTATTAGTCCAAAGGTTCCCAGCCACTTTAAGTCGGACTTCTAGGATGGCGACCAAAAGAGAGCCCTGGTTTAATAATGAGCTGCGTGACCAAAAAAGAGGGCTTGCAAGAGAGGTACGACAACAATCACGAGCGGCAAACAAAGGAAGTAACACAAAAAATTGGAAGCTGTGCCAACTAAGGATCGATTATAGAAGGAACCTGAGCAGAGCAAAAATAGCGTACAAGGGGGCTATCTGGACACAACTATTGTCCGCAAGTAAAAAGCCCAATAGCAGCGACTTCTGGGGCATAATAAACAAACTGGCAGCTGGCCCAAAATTACAGCAAGAAGCGGGAATCGGTCAAGAAACGTGGGTTAACCATGTGAAAACTCTGTACAGCAACATAGCATCAGGCCCGGCAGAACGGCCTGGAGGGCAGCATCCAGAGAAAGAGGAAACGCAATTAGTCCCCAATTCGCACCATCTGGGAGGCAGAGAAACAAGTCCGGAGGCAGCTAGTAAAGAGCTGATTAATTTGACCACCGAAAAGGAACTAAGAGGTCATATTTTAAAACTCAAGTCCAAGGGCGCGGCAGGCCCAAACGGCCTCCCCAATGCCATCTTCAAGAACGACCTGGATTTCTGGTCCTCCTACTTTACACCCATCTTCAATGAGATCTACACACAGTCCATAGTCCCGGATTCCTGGAAAGGGAGCATTATCCACCCTATATACAAAAAGGGTGACCACCGTAAGCCGGGCAATTACAGATTGATCTCACTGATCGACGTGGAGGCCAAGCTGTACGCTTCTTGTCTGCTAGCCCAGCTCCAAGATTGGATGGAGGAGAAGAACATAATCCCCAAGTTCCAGACGGGCTTCAGGCAAGGGATGGGCACCTCAACCAATCTGGCCACCCTAGCACTCTTAACTGAAAAAGCGTCAAGAAAAAAATCCCGACTCTTTGCATGTTTTGTCGACATCAAAGCCGCATTCGACCGTGTAAGCAGGAGTCTTCTCTGGAACAAACTCAAGGGCATGGGTCTGCCAACAGAAATGCTCAACGCCATAATAGCCCTTTACACTGAAACCTGGGCTAGAGTAAAGCTGGGCGACGGGTGTAGCACAACCCCGAGCATTTTTACCCAGCGAGGACTGAAACAAGGATGCGTGCTAGCTCCCAGCCTCTTTAATTTGTTTCTTTCAGATATCGCACAGCACTTTGAAAAAGCCGATTGTCACCCTCCAAACTTGGCCAATGAGTCAGTCGCCATCCTACAATATGCAGACGACATTGTCTTGCTGAGCCAGACTCCCATTGGCTTGCAGAGAGCAATAAATCATTTAGCATCCTACTTGGATCAGGTGCAACTGGAGCTAAACAAAGAAAAAACAAAAATTGTTCGCTTAGTGGATTCTAAAAAGACAAAGTTTAAATGGTCGGTAAAAGGGGCAATCGTGGAAGAGCAGCGTTCATATAAATATCTTGGCATAATAATTGAGCAGGGCATATCTCACAAGGAACAAAAACTGGCTCTAAAAGCTAAAGCCCAATCACTAATCTACGCTTACAGACTCCTACGTAAAAAACTAGACTGCCCGAACTACACCCATCTGCTGAAAGTCATGGCCGCACAAATCCAGCCCAGCCTATCGCATGGCTTAGTCACCTGGTGTGGAAAAGAAGCAAATCTACTGAACGAGCTCCAGACCAGGATCTACAAGACCGTTTTTGAGCTGCCAAAATCTGCCTCTCCTTCTCAGGTTCGACTGGAATTCGGCCTACAGCACCAGAAACTCCGGGCAATGAGTAGCTTTGTCAAACTTTGTCATACATTCCGCTGTTCTAACCCGGACACCCTGAACAAATTATGCTGGGACGAAATTAAGCTCCAGATGAACTTAGAAATACCGAGCTCATGGGGTAGCTTTTTGAGAACAGCTTTGACCGAGCTGGAATTACAAACAGCGTGGGAAAACGGGGAAGATAGAGCAAGCTTCGGCAAAGTCGTAAACGCCGCAGCTAAAAAGAAATCCTTGCTGGCTGACAAAAAATCAATCTCTAAGCGCCGGCATGGGTGGACAGTCATCAATTCATACAGAACCCTAAAGCCTCAAAATTATCTATCCGCTCATTTCAGCTTGCATTTAAAAAAGAGCTTTACAAACTACCGCATGGGCTTGCACGACTCAAAAGACCTGTATCCAACTTGGAAAAAGCCCTATCTCTCCGCAAACTGTCGATTATGTGGTTTTAAATCAGAATCTGTAACTCACTTATTATGTGCTTGTCCAGCAGTTCTGGAACAGAGGAGACAGTATTTAAAATTAATTTTTAATGAGTTGAACATCCATTCATGCAGACAAGCAGTGATAAGCTGGCTGGAAGGCGCTTCCATTATCCTGGTCTGCAGGGGCGTCAAATTCATGACAACGGTCAGAAACCTCCTACGGCAAGCAGATGGAGAGTAAACAAAACAAGCAGGACTAAAGTCACCTTCAGTAGCCGACCAACAACATTAACGAATGGACAGCATGCTTACCAGCAATTAGCTGCAGGTCGCAAATAGTGGTGTATGAACATTAAAATTTGGAACACTGGGGTATACACTATGCAATTATCTTTTCTAAAAGGTCCCCAAATTTTTAAAAAGAAATATACACCCTTTTTATATAATTATGGAACCATGTCAAAATTCAGGTGTACTTATAAATGTAATGAAATTTTTTACTACGTTTTTATGGATACGGGGGGGGTTTGTAATGATTTTAATTAATCAAACAATAAACTTATACTGACTGACTGACTAAGCACAATCACCTCACAGGGGTTATGAAAATCTATCCATAACTCTGTTAGCCTGGTATACCTATATGTATACCTGTAAACCACACAGACACAATATTGACTGCCCCTTTTTCTTCTTTGTTTCCTTTTAGGGGGAATCAACGTAGGAATTGATCCCACGACACGCCCCAGGTCGTATATTCGCTTCTCCTAATATTGGGGGGAGCGTGAATAAGTTGATGAGCTTTAAGGTCCTGAAGAATTGCCCAAGTGGCATGAAACATGTCGACCATACCACTATTGAGGGTTGAATGAGGCCACATCACCCCTAACTGTTGCGCCTCAGTACCCCTCATTTTCACCCATTTTAATAAGGCAGCGAGCCATGTTATTAAAGGTCTCTTAAATGGACTTTGCTGACCTTTTTTAATCTCACTCACGCTCACTACTACACATCCTTTTTGTTTTTTGGCCCCTCACACACATGCACCCATTGGCTTAAGGAATAAAAGAACTCCGCAAAAGTGTAGCACCCTGTGCTACCCGACAGGCATTGCACCGCCAGCCTGCCGTGGGAGCAGGAAGCCAATGATGACACGATACGATCATCGGGTGGGATGACAACAGTCGTCCAACCTTTGCATTGCATCCTTAATTCCGTCAAGGGACAACCATATGCCCTTCTTACTTGCTCACAAAGAGATAGGATTGCTTTAGCCATTTAAGCTCACCTCCTTTGGGGAACTCTGTACACCTTTTGTTGAACTTTGTGTTTTAGGACCCGTACATTGGACCCCGTTAAACATTGTTCCCTCCTTTTGTTACAAAGTCTTAATAATCTGCCAAGAAATTCTCTGGGTGGAATCACTCCATATGAATTACTGTTTGGTACTAGAATGATAATCGAAGACCTCGATCGTCAAACTTCAGTGGTGGAACAAAAGACCTTTGATATCATATATCGTTTGGCTGTTTTACAGGACTTAAATGAAACAAGAAGAAGTCTGAGCAGCACAACACAAAAGTCAACAACCACTGACGAAAAACCACCTGTCCCAGCAAGACCTGTCTGGATTCGGAAGATTAGGGATCTAGTCAGGGGAAAGATGGCGGTGAAGAAGGAATTTGGGCCTTCTTACAGAAAAGCAGTACCTGTCTTAGCAATCCACGGAACAAGATCAGTGTTACTACCGCCCCTTGCTGGTAAAAGGGAGAACAGAGAAGTATCAATCAACCCGGTCAAACCACATCATGTGGCCGATAATAAGTAGTAGGCCGAGTGGACTCCCAAGATGTAGAGGACGACCGAATCTTGCTACAATCCAAGACGTTCAAACTGAAAGACTTATCACCTTTGACAAACCTGCAGTGAGAAAAGAAGGACTATGCAACAAAGCCATGGAACTTGTTCCTCTTGAAACCCAAATAACAGTTTGTCAAGAAACTCCTGTCTACAATGATATAGCCTTGGACTATACAAATATGACAAAGGAAGAAGCAGCTACAGCGATTCCAAACAATCCGGATGCAATTCCAACAATTGATACATTTTCTGAGGATCCCAGTGAACCAGAAACAACGGCAGCAAATAAGAATTTCAAAGAAAAATTGACATCACTCTTTCACCAACTTGAAAATACATATCTGGTTTCACCATGGGTTGAATTTAGGATTGTGTTAGGTGTACTTTTCCTCCTGCTTTGGCTCATTCTTGTTTTAAGTTTGGGAAAAATGATAGATGGAAAATACAGTACAATGGACACAGCAAGTAAGAACATCAACTTGCTCCTGAAACCTCACAAATCATCTCACCGTGAGTGAAGAGACCTGTCATCAGTGTACATCACAGCCATTCCTATACCTGGTGGTATAGCATGGGATACAACTGATTATGACATTAATGGCCCAGTGGAACTATTGAAGATTCTACACCAGTTTAAGGTTTCTTTGAATGACTTTGTTTCACCCAGCACATTTTCTGATGATTGGGACTCTGCAACTGTTAATACCATGATGACAGATTTAGAAATGTCAGCTAAATTCACAAAACATGAATTCTTAGAAGGTTCATCAGATTATGAACTGTTTTAATCATTATGGTCACCATTATTTGCACAAATCTGCAAACCCTAGAAATGTTTTTACTTACAATCAATGGGAACATTATCCAACACCGCCAAAAGGTAGCTCAAAAACATTTTATGAAAATTTTCCATACTTCTCAGGGTTTTATGTCACAAATCCAGAAACGTTTTATTTAAAAAATGTGAATAAGACAGAAATGAAAAACATGTTGACTAACACTAAACAAATTTATTCTGCGAACTTTTATGCTCAGCTGTCTACATTAGGTTTTAACTTTTGGAAAGACAACATTGAGACAAAACCTGTCTGGGGCACAAAAGACTGGCAGGTGCAAGGTTTAGAGCCTGCATTATCCCAGAACAAATAATGTTTTTAAATGGCACTGTTCAACAAACATCATGTCTTGGCTTAGCTAAGATAAAGGATTTAAACAAACCGTCCATACCTAAGCCCACACCTGACAGTAATAGCACTGCAGATGAGGAGGCAGACGTAAAACAGATTTTACAACAGAACAGAACTAAGCCTGATTGGAAAAAATAGTTAATCTGGCCCACAGATACAAATAACTGTCAAGATAGATTCCTGAACAAAACACAAGGGTTAACAGTAACTAGGCCAGGTCCAAGATTTTCCCAGAGACAACATCCAGGGATAGTAACAACTTATAGTGTAGGAAAACTATGCCTTGAGTGGCTACAGAAATCCACACTTCCAGAAATTAAACAACACTTATCTTTACTTAAAGAAGGCGTTGATTAACGAAACTTCTTACTTGGACCTCGTAAACCATGTCAAAAACGTTTCACATACGCTGGTATATACTCTGCTTACAATGAAGCATGGAAAGTCACGCAAATGGAACTACAGAAAGAATACGAGAAATTGATCGTATTAATTTAGAGAAAGCTCTCTTTATAGTGGACAATGGGTTAACCACCCTCTCCTCCAGAGTGTATTCTTTGGACAGCATTGTATCATCTGCCATTGACATAATAGAGCAGGACTTGCTAATGTTACAAGATGGCCAGTCTCAATTACGTTCTATAATGCTGCTAGGCTGGACGTTACAAAATCTCCGTTCAGGCTACGTGCCATGGTGTCTAATCAAGACGACGTCATTGTTTTCTGTATTTATCCTTACTGATAAACAAATCTCGTTGGCACAAAGAGGAGCAGACTATACGATGCTGAGCATAGAAAAACTGGAAAGATTACCATTAACTGTTTCTGAGAAACCAGTCGTGGAATGGATAATACATGGCACCATCACGATACCAGTGACGATTTTCCAGTTTCAGTATTGCTTAAAACACATACCAGCGGGCCTGTATGAAAGGTTGGGTAAAGAGTACATTAAGTCGACCTGGAATTTACCATACACACACAAATGTTGGAGTGGGAGGAAGGAGGTATTTCTTAGTGGTAAAAATTGTAAAAACCCTATTAAGCGGTACACTTTTGTGTCAAGGTATTAATTTACACGGAGCCTGCGTAGGTTCTTCAAATAAGCTCTCTTACCACCTGCAAGGTTCACCAACAGCAGTAATAGAACCAATTTTCAGGCAGGTCTCCAATGGCAGCTACGTTATGCTCAATGATCACAGCTGTTAGGCATGTTGCCAGGAAAAGCGTATCTAGTTAGTGTGTCAGCCAGGGTCCCTTGTTGTATGCAAGTATTGTATCCAAAAAGCAAGACAGACAGGTAGTCGGCGTTATGGCCTTCACTGAATATCTCTTCTATACGAATTGATACTTTAAGCAGAATTAAAGCCATTCTTTTGCAAAAAACTCTGCAGCTGACCTCGTCTAGAGAAACGTATGATCTGCAAGTTGCAAGGACTTCTGCGGAGATACATGCATTATTATCAATAAACTGCCCAGTACATTTCACAGAAATGTTAGGTCTAATCTTAAACATGTCTGATACCAGCGGCATCGCACATGTATTTAGGACGATTTTGTCGGGACTGTTAGCACCATTTGAAGCAGTCCTCTGCATTTTTCCAAATTTTGTGCACTTTGTGTTCGGTGGCCTGCCTCTCATTTTGGGACTCGTAGCAGGAATTCTATTTTTATTCCTTCTGCTCCGATATGGCAAGTCCAGTCACCAACAATACCCAGACAGACATGGAAGAAGCTCTCCTAGCCATGCGATATCGTGACAGGATTACACAGATTCTTGGCTTGGCTCATTTAAGAGATCTGAATACCAAATGGTTTCTTTCATTCAGACCAATCTAGCAAGATTGCATCTTACCTGTTCTATGATGCCTGCTTTGCGGAGAAGAATGCGTGTTGGACATTTGTCTTACACTTCCATCAGTACTGCCATCAGATGTTGACGCCTTGCTAGGTCCGGTAACGACTCATGCATCGTGTTGCCCCCAACGGCTACCAATCCTGATGACGGCATTCATTGAGGTCTCACCGGCAAGTCTAACTGAGGGTGAGATTCGTGGAACAACAGGCACACAGGTACCACCTACTGCGAACATTGCTAATGTGACCAACGCTGACGGCGATGCTTCTCATCTGTGCACATTTGATCTACTAACTGAAGTAGTTCCACTTTCGCCTACTATGGTAGACAGTTTCTTTTCCAGCCTAGACGATCTGATGTTTTCTCCTGACACCGAGAATACATTTTGAAATCTGCACACAGCGTTCCATGAACTCTAAATTATGCCTTCACTTTTCATAACAATCCTTCCAAAGCTTTGGAACTCTATTTTTCAACGGCTAATTTTGACTTTATCCCAAAAACGGAAAAAAACTTTTGGGGCACAAAGTAATCTGCTTTAAGTAGAACTATTCTTAGAGAACAAGAAATTCTTTTTGAAACACTTCCTAGACAATATTTGGCCTTTTCCTCAACACCAAAACAGTTTTATGTAATCTGCTTTGGAATGGTCTCGACCTTTTCTTCTGTATTCCAGAGCCATTTTCATAAATGTAATTTCATGATTCATTCAGTTTGCATTATCGACATCATACTTTATGCTTAGAATGACATAATTTCCTTTAAATGCGTACTATAGACATACTGATTTGTTTTTCATGTACAGCCATTTCAAATGCATTTTCATGTATTTTGGTTGGGATTGTGAGCACATGCTTTAGATATGTTTAGATGCTTATAATTTAGTAATGTTGAACATATTAAAGTGGAGTGGGTGTTCTATATGAATCCAGGACCCTAGTGTAATTTTCCCGATTCATGCCCATATATAGGTACTAGCAGCCCGTCCCGACGTTGTCCGGGTATGAATTGCTGCTGGCCAGTAGTATATTGTTTTGTAGGATTTCGTTTTGATAGCATTTCTTATCTGTGACAGGCCTGTGAAACGCTCCGATTCACAGTGCACTGCTGATGCACTTAAGAGTGCGTGTTCAGTAGTATGTGAACTCTAGTTTCCCTACTTTATTTTTCCTTGCAATATTATATAACCCGAACTCAACAACATGGCATGAGCACAATTTACATTAGAGAAGAACACATTCATTTGTGGTAGGCACGGGGAGACAAAGTGATTTGCCTGGAATCACAGGATGTTGAGCTGATGCCGAGATTCGAACGTAGCTCCCCAGCTCTAAAGTTCGCAATTCTAGAACTTGTGGTGGGAGGTGTGTCTAAAGTGTATGTCGGTGCTGGCCATCAATGAGAGAGACCTGTGCATTTTTCAAATGGGTGGTGAAAAAATATGAGTATGTTGCTGGAGATGTGGGCCGCCGTGCCACCAATGTACTTACCGGGGGAGGGTAAACACCCAATATTCCGCAAATTTCTTTCCGCATACCATCACTCCGCATACTTTCATTACGAAAGTACCAGGACTCCGCAATGCCATTATAACGCATGGCATTACATTTTATATGCTTTTACCACACATACATTTACAACGAAATTCGTTGTAAATGCATGAATGGTAAAAGCATGTCTTTTTTAAATGTTTGGATAAGGTAAGTATGGGTATAGGGGTATGTGTTTTGGGGTACTGAGGTACATGTTTTGGGGTGTTTGGGTATTTAAGGGTCAGATATAGTTTTGGGTTATGGGGTACAGGGGTAGTTTTAGGGTTTAGGGATAGGTATGGGTTTTGGGGTACAGGGGTATTTTTAGGGTTCAGGGTTAGGTTTGGGTTTTGGGGTATAGGGGTATTTTTAGGGTTCAGGGGTAGGTTTGGGTTTTGGGGTACAAGGGTATTTTAAGGGTTCAGGGGTAGGTTTGGGTTTTTGGGGTACAGGGGTATATTTAGGGTTCAGGGCTAGGTTTGGGTTTTTGGGTACAGGGGTATTTTAGGGTTCAGGGGTAGGTTTGGGTTTTGGGGTACAGGGTTATTTTTAGGGTTCAGGGCTAGGTTTGGGTTTTGGGGTACAGGGGTATTTTTAGGGTTCAGGGGTAGGTTTGGTTTTGGCGTACAGATGTATTTTAAGGGTTCAGGGCTAGGTTTGGGTTTTGGGGTACAGGGGTATTTTAGGGTTCATGGGTAGGTTTGGGTTTTGGGGTACAGGGGTATTTTAAGGGTTCCGGGCTAGGTTTGGGTTTTGCGGTACAGGGGTATTTTTAGGGTTCAGGGGCAGGTTTGGGTTTTGAGGTACAGGGGTATTTATAAGGTTCAGGGCTAGGTTTGGGTTTTGGGGTATAGGGGTATTTTTAGGGTTTAGGGATAGGTTTGGGTTTTGGGGTACAGGGTATATTTATAGGGTTAAGATGGGTTAGTGTGAAAGGGTGTTGGGGTATTTTAAGGAGAAAGGGTGGGTTATGATTATGGGTTGCAGGGGTATTTAAAGGGAGCAGGGTGGGATTAGCACACGATATGAGACATGGCATGAAGGGCGGAACGTACCACACGCCCCCAGCGTTTGTCACGCCCCCAGCACATGCCCACAAGGGACTACTTTGCTGGCACAATTCTTTTACCTTTTAAATGTATATGGTGGGCGTCTGCATAGCCTATGTCCTTCTGTTGCAACTGCCCTTTCCAACGCTGTATTGGGTGTTGTGATTGGTGCTGTGGTTCCTGAGATTACCCGCCTCAAAGGTTTCGGCTCTCTCTTTATTATATTAGTATGGATAAATCGCCCTATCTTTATAATGGCATTGAAATCATAACCATATTTAGACTTAGCCTATGTAGATCAAATACGGCATGGCTACTTCAACTAGATCCGAGAATCCACAACTATTTCTTGGAAAAACCCGCCTTCAGCAGTCAGGGACTTCCCCTTGCTTGAGTATTGATTTATCCAAGAACTCAAGGAGTTTTCAAAGAACTGAGACTTTGATGACGTTAATATGTCCAACCTTACGTCAATCTCGGCACCTTTAAGGTATAAATATGCCCACACTTGCCCAGGCAAACACACAGTGGTTTGGAGCAGTTTGACTATCTACTTGCCTGACACAGCTCGCCAAAGCAAGTGCCGAAGGAAGCCGACCCTCCAGCAGACGCACTGAGAGAGACGCTGTCTTTTCTCTTACCGAGAAATCCAGCTCCAGTGTTTCCAGACTAGCCTTGCGGGTTGCTGGGAAATCGAGTTCTGAGAGAGAGATACAAAACCTCCTTCATTCTAAAGCCAAGGTACGGAGCTGATTAGACCCTTAGTTAATTCTTGGAGAGATTCTTGGCTAAGAATACTAAACTTAAGCTACACCTTACTTACTTCTTCCCTCGTACTAGACCTAGGTTAGGTACACCGGGGTAGGTGTATTTTAGAAGCACCAGTTGAGTACTTTTAGTCATTATTTATTAATGTATGTATTTTATGTTACATTTTATGGCTTAGAAACCATATCATGCTTTTACGGTATTATTTTATAATACTCATCGTACTGTACGCATTGTACTTTGCAACTAGTATTACGATTATAGCAGTTCATTTCTTTTGCACAAGAAAGAAGACTGTTAAATAAATACCCTTTTATTGAAAACGTCTGTCTCTCTATTTCTCTGCACTTCTGGTGAAAGAAGCATGCACAATTGACTGAGTGAAATAACTATCTATTGTTTCTGCGACTTAGAGATAGATTTCTTATTCTTGGGAAACAAAGTTGTCATGTTAATGCGGTTATCCGAAACTAACCCCTTCTTGTGTTTTCGAGAAAGTTTCTAGTGATCTCTGAGCTAGCTGGCACTCACAATTAAGTCTAGTATATTCGATAGAGACCTAGTAGACCTCAGTCCTACGTCAAATCTATAGGATATTCTATTCCAATGCGCAGAGCCTATTGGGAATATAAGAACTCGCGGAGCCATATTTTCTCCAGTTTCCGGCATGCGCGTTTGGAGGTCTGGAGCTCATCGGTGAACCAGGTGGCTCTCTTGCTGGTGTGGCTGTTGGAGGGTTTCTTGAGCGGGGCGAGGGTGTTGGCGCAGTCGTCGATCCATTGTCTGAAGTTGCGGGCTGCGGCGTCTAGGTTGGTGGGGTCGGTGGGTGGGTTCTGGGCGAGGGTGGTGATCAGTCGGTCTTCGGTGACTTTGCTCCAGCAGCGGTGAGGCAGCTGTTGGGTGCGGTGGTGCGTGGTTGGTTTCTTGAAGGTGAAATGAATGCAGTGGTGGTCAGTCCAGTGGAGTTTGGTGGTGTGGTTGAAGGCGACTTGGGTGCCTGTGGAGAAGACGGGGTCCAGCGCATGGCCGGTGGCATGGGTGGGTGCAGTGATGAGTTGTTTGAGACCGAGGCTGTCGAGGTTGTCGATCAGGGTGGCGGAGTTGGCGTCGTTGTTGTTCTCAAGGTGGAAGTTCAGGTCCCCGAGGAGGATGTAGTCCATGGAGGCGAGTGCGTGGGTGCTGGCGGGGTCAGCGATGGAGTCGCTAAACTGAGCCCGTGGTCTGGGGAGGTCTGTAGATGAGTGTTCCTCTGAGGGTGGTGTTGGGGTCGGTGTGGACCTGGAAGTGCAGGTGTTCGGTGGTGTTGAGGGTGTCGTCTGCATGGGTGGCGACCTTGAGGGTAGACTTGTGGACAATGGCTATTCCTCCTCCGGTTCCGTTGGTGCGATCCCTGCGGGTAATCTTGTAGCTGTTCGGGATGGCTAGAAAACACACAGAAGGCTGCTGACAGAGCCGTCATCAGAACCCCATCACACAAATCCATTAGCCAACACATACAAAACATCCACTGGCTCACTGTCAAGAACAAAGTCACCAGCCAAGCTCTCCTACACACCTAAATATGTCTCTACATAATCGGACACAAAGACATCCACGAGAGACTCATCCCAACATCCCCAAGAGGGACTGCTGCTTTGCCAACCTTGACCTTGCACACTCGCTGTATCCGCACTTCCAGAGCGGGAGGAAGACCTTCCACCTATGTTGCAGGGAAAGCCATGACCGAGCAGATAGTCAACATCAAACACCCCACCACCATGCACGCTTACATGCAGAACAACTAAGCGTTGGCCATTTGACAGCAACGGAGCAGCACTCTCACTCACGCACAGTGACTTGTGAACATCATGGGTGAGTAGCGCAAATCATGCACACACCCATTGATTGATCAGCGCACATACTCATCGCCCACAGACAACCACAGGTGAGTGGTTCACTGACAAATCACATCCTTTTTTAAATGATAATTTGTGAAAGTTGCTATGGGTATGGTGATTAGATATGTTGCATGCAATTTCGGCTGTCAACTGCCATGAAATATGACAAGTAGGCAGTCCTCATTGTGCTAATCTGTCTTTACATTGTACCATTGTGCCTTGATGTAAAATTCGTTCAGACTGTCCAACTGTGTATTACATTTGTCTTAGCAATCTTGTGTTTGATGCCCCCAAAGGAAATACCATGAAGACCAGGGGCTTGGCGGAACATATTGGCAAGGGCCTCCACTACAAGGGCAAACAGTAGATGCGGGATTTCCCTTGGGTGCATCAAACACAAGATTGCTCTCTTCGCTGACTACCTACTTCTCACTTCATCCAAACGATTTGTACTTACTTCCAGTCGTACACTCGCTGCTCCAGATCTAACTGCCAATTTCAGGGCTCAGATTCTGTCATACAAAATCATAGGCCCATATTCCCACTGTCCTGGACGAGGAGGTTGCGACCCTTCAGACTCACGTTCATTATCAATGGGCGGCTAGATCTGCAAGGTATCCTGGTCTTAGCCTAACGCCAGACTTAGCCACCTGGTCCAAAGATCATTGGCAGAAATATGCAAAAGAAGTCCTCGCTAAGCATGGGCAGAAAATCCGTTCCGCTCGCGGATTTTCGGTAAATTCGCAATCCGCGAACTCTCGCGAATTTACCGAAAATCCACAAATTCGCACGCAGCGGATTTTTTATCTTGGTGATACAATATTGCGGCGTGCGGCGTTCACTTACCATCATTCAGCGTTTGCCAAGTTGTTTTTCTCGATATTTTGAGAGTGCTGCACCATTTTGGATCTTGCTGCGGGATCCCGCGGGAGTTTGGCGACCGCGATTACGTCATCGCGGCTTGCCACCTTGCACAGCGAGAGTTTGTCAACGTGAGTACGCCGTGATCACGTATTGCGGGAGTTCGCAATTGCAAACACGTAGATGCGGCGGGCAGCAACAATCTCTCACTCGCGAAATTACAAAATTAGCAATTCTGCACAAGAAATCCACCAGCAAGCAGCATAAACCTTCTGAAAATTATGATTTTTATCAGAATAACTCCTCAGGTTGACATTTGCCTGCACTTTTTTTTGCAAGGAGTCCATTTTGGGGGGGGGGGAGGAAGGAAGTGCCCCACAGTCTCCAACTTCCTGTTCCTGTCCAGCAAGCTCCTCCCAGTGCTTTCTTCATGTGCTGGTCACTTTCATTCGGATCTTGACCTGGAAGAATTACTTTTTGTGGATGCTGCTGGATATTTGGATTTGAGGCCTTTTTGACTTTCTTTGGATCACTTTTGGATTAGAAATTTCACAAGTAAGTTTGTTTGGGCCATTACAGTTGCTGCAACTACAATTTTGGAATTTTCGATTTTTGGGCTGTTATTGTGGCCTTTTGACCAGGGGTAGTGAGTGGTGCATGGGCCTAGTCTTTCTGTGGGGTGTCTTGAATTTAAACATCATGGAGGGCATGGATGGCATGGGATTGTGCTGATTTTTCTGTGTTTTTCGATTTTTGGGCTGTTGTTGTGGCCTTTTGACCAGGGGTAGTGAGTGGTGCATGGGCCTAGTCTTTCTGTGGGGTGTCTTGAATTTAAACATCATGGAGGGCATGGATGGCATGGGATTGTGCTGATTTTTCTGTGTTTTTCGATTTTTTGGGGTGTTCATGGGGACAGGCCATGTGGGTGGGGACCATTTTGAGTGCTGGTACAGGCAGGCCCTGGCCATGTGCTGGGAGGCAAGTGGCCATTTTGAATGCAGGCAGTGTTCTTAGGCCTGCAACCATTTTGCCTAGCTTTCAACCATTATGCCCAGGGGTAGTGAGTGGTGCATGGGCCTAGTCTTTCTGTGGGGTGTCTTGAATTTAAACATCATTGAGGGCATGGATGGCATGGGATTGTGCTGATTTTTCTGTGTTTTTTGATTTTTGGGCTGTTGTTGTGGCCTTTTGACCAGGGGTAGTGAGTGGTGCATGGGCCTAGTCTTTCTGTGGGGTGTCTTGAATTTAAACATCATGGAGGGCATGAATGGCATGGGATTGTGCTGATTTTTCTGTGTTTTTCGATTTTTTGGGGTGTTCATGGGGACAGGCCATGTGGGTGGGGGCTATTTTGAGTGCTGGTACAGGCAGGCCATGTGCTGGGAGGCAAGTGGCCATTTTGAATGCAGGCAGTGTTCTTAGGCCTGCAACCATTTTGCCTAGTTTTCAACCATTATGCCCAGGGGTAGTGAGTGGCGCATGGGCCTAGTCTTTCTGTGGGGTGTCTTGAATTTAAACATCATGGAGGGCATGGATGGCATGGGATTGTGCTGATTTATCTGTGTTTTTCAATTTTTGGGCTGTTGTTGTGGCCTTTTGACCAGGGGTAGTGAGTGGTGCAAGGGCCTAGTCTTTCTGTGGGGTGTCTTGAATTTAAACATCTTTGAGGGCATGGATGGTATGGGATTGTGCTGATTTTTGTGTGGTTTTCGAGTTTTTGGGGTGTATAACTGAACTGATGTTCCGCTGTCTTCCATTGCTTTTAGGTGCACAAGACTCAAGAGAACCACCAGTGCCAGGGAGAAGTCCTGCAGCGGTGTGTGTGTGCAGCATAACGTCACGCGACGTCACGTCTGGCCACAGACAACTCTGCAACTCGTGCAACTGCGGCCTGCTGTTCTGACCTCTGAAGAAGATGGCCCCAAAAAAAGTTCCCCGTAGCTCCTCTAGCAAGAAAGTTGCCAGTAAGGAGCAGAAGAATCAAGTTACCAAGGAGACTGGTGTGCCGCCCGCCACATTTTTTGGGAGTAAAAAAAAAAGTACGCCTGCAGCAGCAGCGGGATCTGCTGGGGACCAAGCTGGGAGCAGCACCCCCGCTCCACTGGGCTCAGTGCCACCACCACCACGCCAACTTAAGTACAAGCCCTTGAGTGCTGCAGAAGCACTTAGTCTAGTTGTTCAATCACCATCGACCAGTGATGTTGGCTCATCGCAAGAAAGTAGCAGCAATGTCCCTCAATCAACACAGGTTGTTGTAACTCATCTGACGAGTGTTGAACAACCACAGACGCAACAACAACCACACGTGCAAGTACAAGCCCAAGTACAAGTGGAAGGAGAGGCAGCGCAAGGAGATGCGCAAGCAGAGGTGCATGGAGGGTCACAAGTGCCCACAATAGTTGTTCCTCCCGAAGTAGGGGCACATCAGGAAATCGACAATCAAGCCGAGGTATCATTTCAGGAAGCCACTCCTCCTGATGATCATTCATTGTCTTCCACATCCCTAGCAAGGAAGAGATCAAGGGTGGTGTCTACATCTTCTTCAAGCACACCTCCTTCTGATGATACGGATCAAAATTGGAAACCAGCACCACTGCCGTCTGAGAGTGAGGCACACCATGATCTGACAAAGGTAGTTAAGCGTAAAAGGAAGCTCGTCCAAAGTCTCATAGTTATGGAGTGTGATGAGGCTCAACAAGAAGTGGCGGATACTCCTGCTGATGAAGACTCTTACGACGACGACCCAGTCATCATAAAGGTCACTGCAGCCCCAGCGGGCATGCAGCAAACAGACATTTTGACCCTAGCCCGAGAAGCTGCTGAGCGTGATGATGTTGTCGACGAGGAGGCAATGGAAATACCACAATCATTGGAGTTAACTAGTACACCAACACCTACCGCTTCCATATTTCTTCTACGCCAGAATGGACCTCCATCCACCTCGACCTCAATTAGTGGTGGTGAAAGTGCACAACGTAGTAAAGTTCAGCAATGCACATCCTCCACTGCATCTGGCATTAGAAGCATGACCACCACCAGTATCGCCGCCTCCTCCGGCCCCCACAGACATTTCAAGTCTGCAGTTTGGGACTTCTTTAGTGTTTGCCCCAAAAAGGAAAACTTCGCCATTTGTAGCATTTGTAAGCTTGCAGTTAGTCGTGGTAAGTTTGGTACCAACTATGGTACCGGAGGCCAGAGAGGTCATCTTAAGAGACAGCACGCTGTCCAATGGTTTGCGCACCTAAAGGAGATCAAGGAAGCCCGAATTGCAAGTCAAGAAAACGTTGATGTTTCATATGATGATGACGAGGAGGAAGAAGACGTGTCAAACACTTCACTTACACCCAGTACCCCTGTCAGCAGCACACCCCATGTGAGCCACACTAAGAGTGTGGGAGAGAGTGAGACACCAATGTGAAAAAGTTCATCAGCGTGCGTAACTGGGTCGTAGAAGTCATCAACATCATCATCCCGTAAATGCATGGTCCAGGGCAACATTAGAACCATGTTGTTTTCAGACGCGCCATATGAACGCAACCACCCACTGACGCGTCTGTATAACACTAAGCTGGCTAAAATGCTAGCTCTGGACCTTCTCCCATTTTTTTTTGTAGAAGGGGTTGGTTTTCTAGAATTAGTGGCAGCGCTCTGCCCTAAATGCAAGGTTCCTAGCCGGTTCTATTTTGCCAGAGTTGCGGTTCCAGCACTACATGAAGATGTGCTGGAGGTGATTGGGGCAGCTTTGCAGAAGAGTGCTGTTCACACTATACATCTGACAACAGACATGTGGACCAGTGGTGCAGGTGCTGATTACATGTGCATCACTGCACACTGGGTCTCTTTTTCAGGGGTTAAAGCAAAGCTAAACGCAGGTGTTGACCCGGACCAAGTTTTTAAAGCTGCTCGGAAACATGCAACACTAGCCATGTTTGGCTTGGAGAAACGTCATACAGCAGAAAACATTTTGAATGAGTTTAACACAAAGGTCTTTCACTGGCTGTCCCCAAAAAAACGCCAGATTGGTTATGTTTCCACGGATAATGGCGCCAATGTAGTTAAGGCCATGGATCTGGGTCACTATTTCAGAGTGTGGTGTTTGGCGCACTGTATAAACCTGGTTGTTAAAAAATTCTTGAGTGAAGACAGTCCAGCGTACGAGTTAGTGGCCACCTGCCGAAGAATGTGCAACCATTTCAGCCATTCTTTTAAGGCCCGGAAGCATCTGAGGAGCCTGCTACATGAACGTCGAATGCCAGTGAAAGCACTCATCCAGGAGGTGCCAACACGTTGGAACTCAACCTTCAACATGCTTGAGCGTCTTTATGAGCAGTAGACGGTACTCGATCACTATTTCTTAACACTGGGTACAGCTCAGAAGGACCTGAGGCTAGATGCGGCGCAATGGAAGCTAGTTAAAAGCCTGAGAGACATGCTTTGTCCTTTTGAGGTCTTCACGCATGCAGTCAGCAGGGAGGACTGTAATTTGGGAAAAGCTATCCCATTGTTGCGCATGCTGGAGCACCAACTGAAGGCGGTGTCTTCTATGTTTCAAAAAGATGAAAAAAAGAAAGACGCTTTTGTTTTGGCGGAGAAATTATTAGAGCGCCTACTTGGCGATGAACGTCTTAAAATGATTCACTCAGAACAGCATCACATTTGTGCTACTATTCTGGATCCACGCTACAAAAAGGCGCTGGCAGGCCGAGCATTCTTTCCTTTTGATGATGAAGATGTTACAAAGTACAAACGTTGGCTAGCCTTGTCAGCCATGAGGTTTGAAAGAGAACGGCAGCAAATTGAAGGAAAAGGCAGTACATCAGCATCAGCAGGCCATCCCCAGTCAAAAGAATCCACTTCTGCACCTGTGGCTGTGGCACAAGTGACCTCTCAGCCGTTAAAGACACCGGCAACCGGATCATCTGCACCAGATACAACAGTAACATTGGGTGAAGAAGAGGATTGGCTAACTTTCCTTGGGTTTGGTTCTCAAAAGGTCCCAGCAAAAAGTAAGCAAAGTGGAGGAACCTTGGAGAACCTTGAGTCGATGGTACAGGACTATCTGAATGACTCAACAGAGGTCTATGTTAATGCTGACCCATTGGCGTATTGGCATGGGAAAAAAGAATTGTGGGCACAGCTCTCCAACCTGGCTATAAACTACTTGTCTTGCCCACTCGCAAGTGTGTCTTCTGAACGTGTTTTCAGTGCTGCTGGTGGCATTGTAACTTCCAAATGGAGCCGCCTCTCGCCCAAAAATGTGGAGAGGTTAACAATGATCAAGATGAATCAGCACCTCATACCACCAGATTACAAAGTACGAGAACAAACGCTGGATGAAGATGAGGAGGACAGAAAAGTAGATGAGGGAATTTCTTCTCTGTTAGGTGACACTGACCTACTCCTGCCTGAATTCGCAGAGTATGAGGACGAACTCTTATTCTTATTCCCTGACACCGAGCCCTGAAAATGAGACAATGAATCAATACATTTCTTTTTCTTCCTTATTCACTTTTATTCCTGTGTGTCTGTCTTTCTTTGTTTTGCACGGTTAATATAATTAAAACTTTAATCACCTAATCACAAAAACAAGCCCATCAGCAGAACTGTCTTCACTTGTTTGCTTATTGATTTGAAGGTGCCGCAGTCTGCATTCCTCAGGTTCACAAGAACATGCTCCTCTATCCTCCTCCTCCAGACTCCTATTTCCCTCAAAGCAGAGGGCTGGATTACACCCAATGAAGAAAGACTCTGCACTTGTGGGGGTGTTCTACTTCTTTGCGGGTGAGTTGACGGCTCTGGGGCCATTGCTGGGAAGCTCTAATACCGGATAAAAGTGGTTTGGACCAAATCAGAGGCAAAAATTTTTTTGCGTTTTTGCTGACTTGCTTGCCTTTGAGGTGCTCTTTGTGGGGGTTCCGGGTGTTTGTGGGTGGGTATTGGGGTCTGGGAGCACTGCTGGGACAGTCTAATTTTGATTGCATTTGCTTTTCAGGAAATCGTGGTGGAAAACGGGAGTTATGACCTAGCTGCACAGCGCGTTTGGACCGAAGGCCGATAAATATTGTAAGTATGAGATTTTCCTTTTTGGCTGTTTGGGGGTGTTGTGCTTTTTTGCAGGTGGGTTGGCGGGTCTTGGGGCATTCCTGGGAAGGTCTAATACCGGATAGAAGTGGTTTGGACAAAATCCATGATGAAATTTGTTTTGGTATTTCTGACATTTCGCTCAATCTAGCGTTTTCGGGGGCCTGTTTGGGGGGCTTCCTGGTGTTTGTGGGTGGGTTTCGGGGTCTGGGAGCACTGCTGGCTATTGATACTTTTGATTGCAAGAGGTTTGAAGCAAATCCATGGTGGCAGAGAGGAGTTAGGGCCTAGCTGCAGAGCGCGCGCGAAGTGATTTTGGAAATTGCCATGAAAATGACTAAGTCCCCATTTTTGTACTTTTGCTTTTTGGCTGTTTGGGGGTCTTCTACTAGGTTTCGCCTGGGTTGACGGCTCTGGGGCCATTGCTGGGAAGCTCTAATACCGGATAAAAGTGGTTTGGACCAAATCGGAGGCGAAATTCTTTTTGCGTTTTTGCTGACTTGCTTGCCTTTGAGGTGCTCTTTGGGGGGGTTCTGGGTGTTTGTGGGTGGGTTTTGGGGTCTGGGAGCACTGCTGGTTATTGATACTTTTGATTGCAAGAGGTTTGAAGCAAATCCATGGTGGCAGAGGGGAGTTAGGGCCTAGCTGCAGAGCGCGCGGAGTGATTTTGGAAATTGCCATGAAAATGACTACGTCCCCATTTTTGTAATTTTGCTTTTTGGCTGTTTGGGGGTCTTCTACTAGTTTTCACCTGGGTTGACGGCTCTGGGGCCATTGCTGGGAAGCTCTAATACCGGATAAAAGTGGTTTGGACCAAATCGGAGGCGAATTTTTTTTTGCGTTTTTGCTGACTTGCTTGCCTTTGAGGTGCTCTTTGGGGGGGGTTCCGGGTGTTTGTGGGTGAGTTTTGGGGTCTGGGAGCACTGCTGGGACAGTCTAATTTTGATTGCATTTGCTTTTCAGGAAATCCGTGGTGGAAAACGGGAGTTATGACATAGCTGCACAGCGCGTTTGGACCGAAGGCCGATAAATATTGTAAGTATGAGATTTTCCTTTTTGGCTGTTTGGGGGTGTTGTGCTTTTTTGCGGGTGGGTTGGCGGGTCTTGGGGCATTCCTGGGAAGGTCTAATACCGGATAAAACTGGTTTGGAGAAAATCCATGCGGAAAAGCCTTTTGGCACTTTTTGTTACTTAGGGTTCGTTAGGGTTAGCCCTAGCAGCAGGATTGCATGCGTTTCGGGGTGTTCTAGATTTTTGCAACTGAGTTCTGGGGTCTTAGAGCACTCGTGGGAATGTGTAATTTTGGTTGCAAGTGATTTGAAGAAAATCCATGGTGGGAAAGGGGGGATTTGGCATAGTTAAAGAAAGTGTTTGCCACTATTCTTAACTTAGGGCTCGTTAGGGTTAGCAGTATTTGTATTGCATGTGTTTGGGTGGGGGGCTGTTTGTGGGGGGGGTTGCGAGTCTTGGAGCGATGCTGGGTATGGATACTTTTGCTTGCTTGCAAGTGGTTTGAATACAATCCACGGTGGGTAAGGGGGGATTTGGGCCTACTTTTACTTTCAAAGTACGTTTTGTCACCAGTTTTCTACTAGGCCTCATTTTTTGAGATCTGATTGGGGGTCTTCTACATTTTTGCGACTGGCTTTAGTAAGGATCTGGGTGGGAGCACTGCTGGGAAGGTCTAATTTTATTCTAAAACACAGTTTACAGTACACCTAGCTTGAGGGGAAAGATCCGCTAAATTAATTTGCCCATACTTATTTATCCTTCAAAAGGAGACTCAGACAGAGTACGCACTTTCAAAAATATTGTACTGTCTATTAGGAAACTCAAAGTGTGACTTTTTGCACTACACAGCGTACATACCTTATATTTATTTATCAGTGGTGTTCTAATATCACTTCCTGTTTTTCCATCAATAATTACAGGCCGGGTTTCAGTCTGTGCAATGGGAAAAAAAGGATGAAGTCAGGCTTCACATTAGCGAGCCGCAATTCGGCATCCGCCAGGCAGGCAGTGGACAGGGTGTCTTCTGGTCACCAACATTGATGGATGAAGCGTCAGCTGGAATGGAGGAGTGCCGCTAATAAGAAGAATGGTTTGATGCGTGCAACTTACTTACCAAATTCAACAGGACAACTACAACAACATACAGATACCGTATCCATTCTTTTTAAATTATTTTTTAAGTAATGTTATTGCTGTGAACTTCTATGAGTGTGACTCTGCATTTCTTGGATCACTCTCTGCTTCTAAATTGATCCCTAAAGCCATTCTATAGGTTTTAATTCGGCTATTTTTTAAACCTAATTTAATGTAAGAAGTGTTTCTCTGAGTGCAGAGATAGGCAAGTGAAAACGCTGCAGCCCTGTACTGTCGCATTCTGTCATTCACGGTTGTCGAAAGTACTACTTACTTTTCAGTAACAATGCATGCAGTAGTGCATGCACTTCCTTTATGTCACTTAAAAGATTTGTGGTTAGCTTTGTACCCAAAGATTTCTTTATCTTCAATTATTGTTTGTCCATGCTGTGCTTTTTTTTTCTTCTCTCAACAAAACCTACCCAAAAAGAAACCCCCATTCCCATCCATTTTCCAAACCCTAACCCTCTTCCCCCGGGCTGTGTGGTTTTGATTGATGTGTGACTAAATGACAGCAATAATTCCACACACTTGCTGGGGAGGATAAGGTCATAGCAACAGGCTGGTGAAGGAATCCGAGGATATATTCTAGATTTACTCAGCTTCAGTACTATTTCTTGTAGTAGTAGCCAATGTCAAAGAAATTCAATGCAAGTACTAGTTATACTTTCAATACTTTACCATTTGTTAGGCTACATTGTGGCACTGTTCTAGTGTACTGTCACCTGCTATATTCTCTATCGTACCGTTTTAATGCTCCAGTAAGGACAAAGCAGGTTTCATTTTCTTTTTTTCCATAGGCATGCAACTGCCACTGTGTCACACCACTAGTACCACCGCAATGAGGACATTTCATCCGCCCAGGATTGCCAACCTTAATCGCCATTTCCCGTAGAGCAAGCCCTGGGCCAAGCCCTACTTTCAAACACAAATTACAGGTAAGAGAAGCGTTTGGTGGGAGGTAGTATAATGGAGTATTAGGAGAGACGAGAGATTGACGGTAGTACTACTAAAGTCCTAGGACTCTTGAATTCACTTACTCTGTGAGAGGCACTTAGTGTTGAAAACATTTAGCCATTTACACTTAAAGGAAGAAAATGACACAGACTTAAGTTTCAGGAAAACAAACTTACTGTTAAACCCCCACCCACCAGACTCAAAAGCAGTAAAAAACAGGTATGCTCAGATAAAGTTTCAAAAAGTATATTTGTGTAGCCCTAACAAAATAATCTCCAGCAAGACCCTCCCTAACCCCAACGATTGTCCTTCAAAAGTCCCCAAAACAACCCAACTCCCAATTCCCACCCCCCAAAAGTCTCTAAAAAAGGGGCAAGGGACACTACGGCAGGATGCTGTTCACTTTAGCGGCCAGGGCATCATACTCCTTGCGGAGGGTGGCATGGTTCGAGCGGAGGCCCTCCACCAAGGTCTTATATGTTAGGACCTCCTGCTCCAGGTAGGACACTCTGAGGCATAAGCGGTGCTGGCGTGCCTTGCAACTCCTGTGGGGGGCAGCTGCTGTCTTTGCTGCTTGGCGGTGGCGGTTGGCTTTGGTAGCCCGGCTCCGTACCGCTGGAGCACTGCGCTGGCTGGCAGCCTATGGGGGCACGGAGGAGGATGCAGCTGTCCCAGTGGATGTACCAGTAGACTGCGTGTCCTCCTACTTCAGGGCCACCAGCCGCCGATATTCGGCGACAGTGGCATCCAGCCTCCGTTGCCGGGCAATTCGAGCCAGCTCCTTCCTTGTTGGTTTTGTTGATTTGGAAGGAGCAACTATATGAAGAAAGAAAGACATAGTCTGTAACCAATGCTCCTTAAGATTAACACAAAATGATTGAGCAGAAAGTTGTGTCACAGTACAACTAGCAACTTGAAAGCACAGTACATAACTATTGAGGCCAGTATCTATCTAGCCTCCCACTTCTTCATCCTTGCTCTAACATTAGTGGGAGTTTAAGGAACAAATTCTACGAGCACTATGGACTTCCATTACAGTCAACTATGACAGTACACCAGTCTTATTCTTATTCTTCTCTCTTGTTTAGGAAAATTGGTACGTTATCTTATGCAAGCTGGCATAATGCCAGGGCAGTGAACTTGCACCCGAGAAAAACAGACGCACACCATGATGAGTGAGACAGACTTGCGTTACTGTACCGGTCCAGTACATGCAGCTGGTGAAGCTCTTACTTTTCTATTACGGGTGGAACTGAGAATACTCTGTTAAAAGGGCTACTGCTTAATTAATTTAACTTTCACCCTACAGTGCAAATGAGTACTAGAAAAGGAAAATGAAGAAGCTAAATAATCTGATTGTCTATCACTTCACATGGGATGTATTTGATTACATATGGGATGACTTTAGGTGCTTTGCTTTTTATTGAGTGAACAGTGATACACCCACACATGAATGACGTACTACTACTAAACTAAACTTATTAAGAGAGGTAGGGAGTGTCCACCATAATAACCGGATATATGCTGTGCTTGCAGTTGCAAGCACAGCATATAGGTAAGTTCGCGTGAGATTTTCCTCACGAACACACGCGAAATTGTACTAGCGAGCCGCACACTTTGCGAGATTACACATCGCGCCCGGAAACGGAAATACGTCATGCAAACAAGATTGCCGCGCCCGTGAACGACCGTCAGGGTAACTTCGCGCCGTTGCGCTACAAGCGGCTCGCTAAAACGCACAAAACCTTGCGAACTAACACGCCACAAAAAAACAAATCGCATATTCGCACGAATTCGCTGCTTCCGAATTTGATCTCGCGCAAGTTCGCACCCCGCGAATCCCACGAAATTGCAGAAAAACGAGTTTTGCAAAACTGAAAGCACTCGGCAGGTGCAAAAGTTCAAACTCATCATTAGTAACCATTCCCTGTAGTGCTTCCTGACTGGGGCCCCTCCAGAGTTCAGTTGCTAGTTGCAACAATTGTATGACCCTGCTCTGACCCTCACAGCAGGCTCATAGAATAGCTACAAGTAGGCCACAAAGGTCCTGGAAAAAAATTGCACTGCAACAGAAAGCAAATTACAGATAAGGAAGCAGGTGCCAGACTGGAATTTTAAAACAGTGACACATTAATAAATCAACCCCAAATTAATTCATGTCAGTTGAAGCAGGGCAGGTGTGCTTGCTTCCCCCCCCCATAATCTACAGTGATGAACCAGAGGGTGGCATTGATGTACCAGAGGGTGGCATGGGTGAAACAGGGTGGCAGTGTTGAAACAGAGGGTGCTGTGAACCTGTGATGATGAACCGGACGTAGAAACAACATAGTCGCGACCGTTGAGAGCCGACAAGTAAGTTCCCAATTGCGAACTGGTACAAAACCCTCGCGAACTGGCAGAAACCCTTGCGAACACACAAAAAAAATCTGCAAATTTGTGAGAATTCGCGGAATTTGCGGATTGCGAGTTCGCAAATATGCAAATTCGTGAACGCCAGATTCGCAAAATTCGCCCATGCTTTGCCCTGCCACTTTCTTGGTGAGGACGCCTCAACACAAAGAAAATGTCCATGTTTCCAAAGATTCTATATCCCATTCAGACTTTGCCAACGCCCCTCACAGAGCAAAGAAAATCAGGGTGTCACAACATGACTTGACAGCTCACATATGGAGCAGTAAGTAACTACGCTTTCTGAGCAAAATTGTAATGCTCCAACGGGACAGGGGCGGACTAGCTTGCAATAATCTGACAGGATACTATTGGTCATCACATCTTTGCTTTAGTTTGGAATGGGGTGCGCGGGGAGCAACAAGGTGTGCTTACACATGGATTGGGTCGTTAACTGTTTCCCACACTAGGTTTACGCGTGGATGCCTCAGGAGGTGCATCATCGTAGCACATACATGGCAGTTCCGACTAAGACATTACCCAAAAATGGTGACAGAGTGGCAGTATGCAGGGGCCTCACCGCTTTACCATCTCTGCACACTCACATTGCTCACAAGCCACAGTTCACCCCCCTGTGTTGAGCAACCTATTTTGCTAATTAGACGGATAGAGACTGTAGAATGATACAACACCTTTTTATGGGAGACAACCTCAAAACCTTTAATCAATGTAAGCAGGAATTCTGTTTAGCAGAGTAGGATAGATTGAAATATAGCCAGCTCCAACCTTGGTTACAGGGCTTCCCTCTAGTTCAGACGGTCACGCAACCCTTCACGCCGATTGCGCGTTTTACAGGTCATTCCGGCACCACAAAGGGACTAATCTCTCCCATATACCAAGTGCTCCAGCATTGGCAGAGTTTTGACAGCCATCACTATCAGCGTCAGCGGCTATCCCTTTCAGGTGTAGATATTACCCCTTGTCAGTGGGCGCGTCTCAGGTGTGACATTCCTAAATATTTCAATGGCTCCCCCAACAGGAATCTGCCTAGTAAGTAATGACTCAGTGGTACTATACCCCTACTAGACTTTAGAAAATGTTCCCCAATGCTTCCCCCTTGTGCTGGCGTTTTACTCATGCGCTAGCAGATAGAATACATATTTGTTGGACGTGCCTTCTCCTGACTGCTCATTGAAAAGAAAGTCCTCAGCCATATTAAACGTGTACATGGATATCCATTGCCTGAAGATACGCTCATGATCATTCTGGGCCTGAAACCGGTGATCCTGAGAGCCATGACTCCTCATGATTGGCATCTTACCTTCGTATGCTGGGTGCTGTCCAAATAATCGTTTGCCCTCTTTTTGAAGAAAGCAGAAACACCTTCTATAAACGTGTGGTTAGCTGCTTATGGCACACAGTGGCAATGGAGCTGCTCATGGTGCATCTTCATCTATGGTATCATGAATTCTGGGAATATTGGAAAGCCTTGATGTACCCTTTGGGGTGACTGGAAAACGTTAGAGTACAACCACCGTGACTCCGAGCCTTACAGTTGCTTGATGATGCAGTACACCCCACTGAACCAAAGGGTTCTTGGAATCCTATGGACTGTCTACACTGCATATCACCCCATACACTCTTCATGACCTAGACTCCCTGTCGTGCGACGCTTAGATCACTGTTGCCATCCTGTGTTCAGCGTCGCATGCTGCCAGAGATAGTGCCTGATGTGGCGAGAGCAACACTCATTAGTAATGTAGGGGCACATTACCAAGCATGGTGTTAACATTATTGCTGCTTCAGCGGCAGTAAACTAGAGCTAAAGTGGCAATGATGGGCTTGGAAATATGCAGAAATGAATTCCCATTGAAGCCCATGTTCTGGTATGAACATGGGCTTCTATGGTCAATCTCCATGGCGTATTAACAAGCCCATCATCGCCACTTCAGCTGCAGTTTTCTGCCGCTAAAGCGGTGATTATGTTAACACCGTGCTCGATGATATGCCCTGTGATGTTTCTTGACACTGGCAATAGGAAGTCATTTTTGACCCATCGTCGCATATGCTCATCCTTACCCACTATCCTCTTCCTATCCTCCCATCCCCCTTAGTGGTTGTATCTTCTTTGTTCCTGTTTTGATTCATGATGTATAGCTAATGGATTAAAGACAGCCATATCAACGCGCCACCAACATCCTAAATAGGGACAGTCATGAAACGCTGATACGTGCTCTGGTGTCATAGGGCCTTTCTGCCATCCTATAAACCATTGGGACTCCAGGATGTCAGTATGGGAGTTAATTTGCGTCTAACTAGCCGCTGTGCTTATGATATGGTTGCTTGCATTACGTCATGGCATCCTACACGTCTTCTTAGGCCCACAGTGTTAGACATTAAGGGGCATAATTACAATAACTTGTGCATCCCTGCGATGCACCATGGGCCACAAACGGAACCGATGCGTGACGCATCTGTGTCGTAAATGTGGCACATTGCTGGAGTGTCTTTGCAAGTGCGACGCAGCCCCTGCAATTCTCTGGAGGGGCCCTATTTTTTCAATGCTGCGTCAATCCTTACGCCTGCTACAAGCAAGCACAGGGTTCTGACGCAGCATGGGCCCAAAAGTGAGTGAGTGAAATCTTGTAGATTTCACTCAGCCACTTGTATGATGCTTTCCAGCACCGGAATGCCACCCCCTGCACAGGAACGCCTCCTCCTGGTGCAGGGCTTTGGAACTTGACATATCTCCCAGATGCGTCACGTTGTAGATACCCTGCTGCATGGTGCATCTTTTGCGCCACTGCTGCATCACAAAAGGGACGCAATGGCGGCATGAAAGAGGTGCAAGGGGCTTGTAAATCAGCACCATGATGTATGGTCCTTGGAGTTTAGATCTTCCCTAATGGGTGTTGCCTTGCAACAACTGCATGCTGCTGTATCACGTAATACGCAATGTATAAAATCTAAATTCCAAATGAAACGTATAGAAACATGAAGAAAAATGAAAATACACCACTGTATCATACAGTATCACCATTGGGCCCTTTGCGGCTTATTAGCGAGCATAATTTTATCGCATCTGAACAAAGAAAATGCCGCATACACCTCACAGTTTGAGTATGGACCTTTGCGGCCTATTAGCGTACATATTTATATCGCATCTTGAAAAATGGGCCGCATTCACCTCACAGTATGAGTATAGACCTTTGTGGCCTATCAGCGTGCATATTTATATCGCATTTCAAAAAATGGGTCGCATTGACATATCAGTTTAACACTGAAGACCTTTGCGGCCTATTTGCGACCTGATTTTTGTAGCATTTGCTAAAATTTTGCCGCTAACACACAGGAAGTGATGTATTTCTGCTTCCTGTCACAGGGGTGTGGTATTCACTTTCAATTTCCAGCACATTGCTAGTGATTGTGCTGAGAGAAGGAGATGTATGGTGGATTGTGGTGTTGGTTTGAGATTTTGAGAGTGGTGCTGTGTGCTGTGTCCTGTGAAAAGTGTCTGTTTAGTCTGTTTTAATTGTTTTAAATTGTTTGTGTGCCTACTGTCCTCAGTCTTGTTGCATTTGTGTAGGGTTAGTTAGTTAGACTTTGTTAATTGGGTTATTATTAATTAGTTTTAAGTGTGTAACGGGGTGCAGGGGGACGCTGGCTGTGGGAAGGTCCGGGAGGATGACCGAGGGGGCATTGGGGGGGCTTCCTGTGGTTGTTAAATTCTATCTCCCATTGATGTTGCAGGCAGGGTGACGTATCCTTCAGGGGTACAGGGTGAGTGTGAGGAAGCTGCTCTGGGAGCGTGTGCGGGTCCAGATGCTTTGGTACTTTGGTGTCAACCGGAACGTGTGCCAGTGGAAGCACCGCTGGCAGGACATGTTGGCACGTGAGGCAGACCTACTGGACTACACTGGAGTGATGCCTGGCCTATGGGGTGGTAAGTGCAAATTCTATTTTATTCCATTACAAAAGTTATGTACAAAAATGAGTGAAGTGTGTGACAAGTAGGTATGACATCTACATGCTGTCTCAACACCGTGATACTGTGACAACATGGTCCCGACAATGTTGTGGATGATTCACGGATTGGAATGACTAACTCTTCCAGTGTGTGCAAAAGTAGAGTAGGTGTATGAGTAGTCAATCCTAATATCCCTTATTGTATATCACCATCAAGTACCAGTTGTAGTGAGTAGTCACGTTGTAATTGACGTGTGAACACATATTTGCACTGTGAAGATCACATATGGAACAGAGGTCTACCGTGTGACACTTGGCAAAAATTGACAATGAAATTGTGATTGGCCAATCAGCAGTAAGGGTCACAAGGCGCGGGGGGTCTTTGCATGTATAAGTCCATCAAGGGTGTAGTCAGTCAAAGAGATGTGTCCAGCTTTCATCATCCTTGATGGTGAGCACTTTAGACTGTCCGAGGTGGGGCTTAAACTCACCACGGGCCACGTCTGCAAGGTAGGAAAAGGAGCAGACTCACAATCTTGTCTCTCTTGTGCCGATAAACACATTGTAGGACAGATGGACTGATCATAGTTTCTTTTCATGTGAGTAAAGTAAGTTGTACGCTGAGGTAAGCTGGCCCAGTGTTGAGGAGGGCTGTGTGAGCGGTGATGAACATCTTGGAGGAGAACTCGAGCTCCAATGTAGAGTCAGTGGACTGTGCGCAGATGGTGGGAGATGTGTCAGTGTCCTGGCAGTGTGAGGATCAGTACTGCAGTGGCATGTGGGATACCCTGTAGCTTGCAGATGTGCTTTGTCTTCATTCCAGCTGTGAGAGTAGGGCTCTATTTGGGTGAGCTGTTGCCAGGGCATGAGTGACTGTCCATGTGTGTTTGAGTGGTAATCATGTGATGGCCTAACATAGGGGGCAGAGGGTATGGTAGCAGGAGCAGGAGATGGGGTAGATCTTGGGGTACATATATATATATATATTACAGTTCATCAATAATTGTCGTGTTCTATCTAGGACCACGATCAATATTGTGACCTTATGCCCCTATACGGCTATAATCAATTCATACCCCTATAATGGCATAAACGATCAGGCCATATTTCAGCCATATTTCAGAAACTCGCCTCTGCAGCTCATTACAGTACATGACACAGCAGAAGCCACTATCTTAGATTACACTCCGAGTTCTTCAACAGATAAAACCCCCAGCAACCTGGGAAATCCCCGCTTGCTTTGTTTTTATTAGTAATAGAACTGTAATGAGCACTGTCAAACAAGGCACCTTTCCGGTATAAATATTACCAACGTTGCCTTAAGCAAGTGCGATGGTGTGGTGAATACAGGAGCCGAACAGCTGTCCCTTGCAGAGCCCAGCAGATGCGAGAAGCCCACGGACGCTGCCCCTCCTCCTCCTTGACGCGCTGAGAGAGAAGCTGTCTTTTCTTCTGCCGAGAAAATCCAGGTCCGGCGTTTCCAGCCTACCCTTGTGGGTGACTGGAATATCGAGTCCTGAAAGGAGATACCAGACCTCCAACATTCTTTTCCAGAGGTGTGGTGTTGACTAAACCCTTAGAGAGAATTCTTGAAGCAAACCCTTGGCAAAACCAACTTAACTAAATTGCTACTTACTCCCTCCCAAGTATTAGGCTTAGGTCAGGTACACCGGGGTAGGCGTAGTTAGAAGCACCAGTTGAGGACGTTAGCCTAATGTATATATGAATGTATATATTTTACTCATTTTAACTATCGTATGGCTAAGGAACCATATCAATGCTTTTACAGTATTATTTCGCAATACTCATTTTACTGTACGCACTTTTTATAATAACAAGTCTTGCAATCGTGGCAATTCATTTCTCTTGCATGAGAAGAAAGACTGTTCAATAAATAATACCTTTTATTGAAAACGCCCGTCTCTCTATTCTCTGCATCCTGGTGAAAGTAATTCTTGCACAACTGACTGAGTGAAATAGCTGTCTATTGTTTCACACGACTCTAGAGATTGACTCTTATTCTAAGGAGCAAAGTTGTCATGTTTATGCGGTTGTTGGAAAACTGAATCCCTTCTTGTCTGTGCCTGGGAAGCTGATCACTTCCTATTCAGTCAAGAAAGTTTCCAGTGACCTCTGAGCTAGTTGGTACAAACCCAATTAAGGCTAACATAGTCAGTAGAGACCTGGAAGACCGCACTTCTACGTCTACACTGCTGTTTATGTTATTCCAATGCGCAGGGCCTATAGGGAAAATAGGAACTACACTACATGGCGCCCAATGTTTGGTAAGGTGATAAAACGAACGCAAGACGTTAGAGTAACTCAGTTGTGCTTTTTCACACAGACCCTTTCTCCCGTAAATACTCCAATAGACATCTGGAGTGGGTGAAAGGCTAAAATCCGCCCGAACTTAGTAGGAAGAGATTCCTATGTAAAGCTCTGGTTTATTCAACGTTGAAGGATACAGTGTTCCAAAATATTGTGCACCTAATCTTTGTTTCCTTGCAGACCTGCTCTGCAAAAACCTGCATTTCATACAATGTCAGAAGAAGAAAACAACGGAACCGTTGTTGCCGCAGTAAATGCGACTCAGCAGGGTTCAGATGTTACAGGAATTAATGAACCGGGTGCAATAAACATCCCGGTCAACATAAGAAAAACTATAACGTTAAAACTTATAGAAAACTGACTGACCACACAAGGTGGCACAGTCGTCTTCGTGATAGAGGCACACGAATATCGGCAGACAGAGGTATTCTATTCTTGGATAAAATTTCCAGCGGCAAACGCTGCAACAAACGAGTTCCACTATTACAAAATAGGGGAACCACCGGATGAGTACGCTCCTTTCGAGGAGATTGAAATCCCATTAAAATACCAAGAGCATCTGCTCTGGTTTAAAGGCGCCCTAAAACACAATGATCACATTACCAGGCTCGGTCCACTAGGTAGACCAGGAGCAACGTGGCCGGCTCTAGCCAGCTACACACCACATCCGGACATTGCAAAAATGTTGAAAGAGGAGCTGTTAGTACAGCTAAAAACACTAATCAAAATACATAGACAATTAGTCCAATATGTAATGCGGACTGCAACAGTCCAAACAGCTGTTAATGTTCCACAGCTGACCCCTCGTCAGGGGAACACAAATAAAATTACACCACAGAACATACAATCATGTCTTGGTAAAATGGGAACAAATTCCTTTCTGGTTAGCGCAGAAAATTACTCAAATAGAGGCAGTATTTCCGAATACTACCCCTATTGAGAAACACAGAATCCTGACCATCTGCCTTCCAATGGGGGTCGCACCACATGTGGAGGACTGTGACACTTGGGGTACAGTTTTTGCTTCCATTTACACAAAAACACACGGTGTTCCGTCAATGGCGGTAATACCAGATGTGCTAAAACAGATTCAGAATGAATACGGTCCAGAACCTGCTTTAACTCTTGGTATGAAATTACTGAAAGACTTCAAGCAGGTCTTGGCTATATTACTAGCCAATATAAAAGGAGAAGCAGCATCTGTGGCGATCCGCCAGAAATTGAAGGAAACAGATATAACAGATCAACCAATTGAGCTTGCCAGAATTATAGAAAAATGTTATGAAGAATTAGGTAGAGATAGCTTGGGTGGGAAACCAGTAAAACCCCAACTGCTCGAAAATTCTGAAAAATTATTTATTAAAAATAATTCAAACACTCCTAAAAAGAACTGGGATGGAAATAAACAGTCCACTCCCAAGGAAAAAGTTTTCCAGTCCAGAGGAAGGTCTCCTCGACGGAGGGAAAGAACTCCGACTCAAGAACACCAGTCTCCCCAGAGGGAGCCCTCTGAGAAAAGATATAACCTTAGAAATAGGGATAACTTGAAGAAGCCTGATAGATATCAAAGTATTGATACACGTCCCTCTCAATCTTTTTTGCAGAAATCGGAAAGAAGAGGACGGTCAGACCCAGGAGAGCACACCAAGTCCAAAGACAAGGAACCTGCTCAAAGTAAAAAATTACAATTTCCAAGAAAGAAGGTAGCCAGTATTAGAGTAATCGAACATGCTGAGACTACTGAGGACACAGCTGAAAAACAGGGAGTGGGCACAGACGATGCTAGACAGTGCAGCAGAAATCAGCATAGCTCGCAAGATCCTGATGAGTCATCTGGAGACAGTGGACACGAACGAATACATTCAAGTAGAAACTGCCGACACCAGAGTTAGCGAACCTCATAAGATATACGAAATAACACTGCCTATAGAGGGTGTTAAGACTAGGAAAATAAGGGTTCTATTTTGGGATAACCTCTCAAAAGGCTATGATATCCTGTTAGCTGAAAAAGATTGGCCCCCAGAGTTTGTCAGGGAGTGCCCTCGTGGCGAAGAAATGATTATGCCTGCCTTCTCAAATCACATTCCGATTCACACTAAATATATATATGCAAGGAAATGGGCAGTAGCCCAGGCACCAGCATCATATAAGAATCATGTAGGATGGGATGAGGACTCTCCTCCTCACAAAAATCCAGTTAAAAAGTCAACCTACTGCACAAAGGCAGTATCCAATTAAGCAAGAAGCTAAAAAACAAGTCAGGGAGATTTTAGATCAACTTGAATACCAGGGGGTGATTGAAACATGCACCTCTCAAATGAACAATCCTTTGTTTCCTGTCTCCAAACCGGACGATTCATATCGTCTAGTCTTGGACTACAGACACCTTAACTCATGTTGCAAAACATTTGCAGTACAAAATTCGCATAGTGCTGCACTAATGAATAACATAGTTCGCAAAAATTATAAAACGACATTAGACATATCTAATGGGTTCTTTTGTCAAAATATTGCACCAGAAAGCAGGTACTTGACCGCTTTCTCAGTAATGGGGTCACATAAAAATTTCTGTAGGCTCCCACAGGGATTCAAGAACAGCCCAGGACTATTCTCAGCCAGAGTAACAGAGTTACTGCAAATATATGATGATGAGGCATTATCTTATGTCGATGACATCTATCTAACAGACGACGACTTGGAGACTCACTTGAAAAGGGTGAACACCATAATACTTGGGTTCGCTGCAGAGGGTTACAAATTCAACTTTAAAAAGTCAAGAATTGCCCATCTGACAGTATTATTTTTAGGATACGAATTATCAAGTGAAGGGAAAAGCCTAGCGGACAACTTCTTAGAGAAGTGCGCTGTACTCCAAGCACCTAAAACGCTGAAGAACTTACAATCAATTCTAGGTTTCCTGAATTTCTGAAGAACTTACATTCTAAATTATGCGGAGAGGGTTAAACCTCTCTATGAATTAATTAAACCTGATTTTAAACCAATCAACTGGACTCAAAAACACACAGAAATTTTGAGATCGCTGCAAACAGACATGTTAGCAAAAACAAAATTAGAAACACGTGACAATACACACAATCTTGTAATCCGAGTCATCCCAGGAAGATCCGGATTCACGTACCTGACCTCTAATGAGGGAGAAATGGTACCAATAGCTTACAAATCTCACTTGTACACACAAGCAGAAAAAACATTCAGTCTCACAGAAAATACTGTGAAAGCAGTGCAAACTGCAATAACGAATGAACGAGAACTAGCACACGGCAAAAGGATTACTGTTCTCACAGCGGAATCCGCATTTGAGACACTATTCAGCCCAGTAAACCTGCCTACAGTGTCACTGGATCCGAAATGGATACAGTGGGAAAAGTCTCTTTCTGCAGAGGACGTGAAATATTATTTCGCCCCGCGCATGAAAAAACTGAATGATTTAACATTTGAAAAAGAATATCCTCTGCCAATCGAAATTTTTCCTCTACAACAATACACCTGTATAATATATACAGACAGATTTGTACAGCACTACAATGTAGAAAATAAATCCTACGATGCAGCCTGTGCGATTGTTAAAGGTCGCTGGCTGTGCGGTAAATTCAGACCGAAAATAAAAAAAACTGAATCACTAAAAAAATGTTCGGCTCAGCGAGCTGAAATTAGATCTCTAAAGATGGCGCTTGAAAATGCAGAACGTGAATTCCCGACACTAATCGTGTGCGATTCACATTTTTGCGTCAACTCTTACAATAATGAGTTGCAGAGCTGGGTTCAAAATGATTACAAAGATGACACAGGTGCCACAATCAAGTATAAAATGCTTTGGAAACAAGTAGTTCTTTTAAAGAAGGAAGTACAAAAGACTCACGTGATACACACTCTGAGTCATCAACGTGATGGCGTTCACGTTGCAGGGAATTCATTGGCTATTACAGCCACAGCGGAAGCAACTAAACCGGCTTCCGTAGCCACAAAAAAGCGTTCAGAAAAATACATAGACGGGGAAACAATGCTGGCAGTAAAAACATCCTTAAAAGGCGACTGTGCAGCACTACCCGTGAACTATCCACTCAATTATGCATACGTAATTGATGCAAACTCCGTTCCTTTTGCTCGAATCCCTGGAGTGGGGGATAGGGTAATTCCAAACACGAACCGGAGAATCTTTTTAATAGCAGACGCACACATGGGTGAAGGTCCAAGGCACAAACAGATGAAGGAATCTCTGACTGAATTACAATCGGAGTACTGGTGGCCAGGGATGAGCCTGCACCACTATAAATATGTGAAGAACTGTCCAGACTGCAGCAGAGATCGCAGTAATGAATCAATCCAGTCTGTTGCCCAGTTACCATTTATGGACAGGGTAATGCTGTCTATATGCAATCCAGCGTCCTATTAATTGTTTAAGACTACATTCACTTAAAAAAATGTGGCCCCAGCGCTCGGCTGATGCCAAAACTGTTATAAAAGATCTGCGAGTCTTTATCGGCACATACGCAATTGCCATGTTCCATTCTGACCAGGGTCCTGCTTTCAGCTCTCGAGCTTAAAAGGAGGCCATGGCCAGTATGGGTGTTGGGTTGCGGTTCTCTTGTCCATTTCACCTGGAAGGAAACAGTGTAGTGGAAAGAAAAAACCGAGACATAAAGCAATCTATAACAGCGAAGGTATTAGGTAAATACTAAATTAATATATTCAGAAGCATTTTATGAAAAAATGATGACATTTGGTTTTGATTTTTGGAAAAACAACATTGAAACAAAAACCATCTGGGGTACAAAAGAGTGGCAGGTACAAGGCCAAGAAGCATTATTTCGAGCCTGCATGATCCCAGAACAAATAATGTTCTTAAATGACACAATTCACCAAACATCCTGTCTTGGCCTAGCTAAGATTAAAGACCTTAACAAACCGTCTATTGCAAAGCCAATACCTGATAATGTAACCACAGATATTGAAATAGACGTATCTCAAATTTTACATCAAAACAGAACACATCCTGATTGGAAAAAGTGGTTAATCTGGCCTACTGACACGAATAACTGTCAAGATAGATTCCTGAACAAAACACAGGGGTTAAAAATGGCCAGACCAGACCCAAGATACTCCCAGAGACAACATCCAGGGATAGTAACAACATACAGTGTAGGGAAACTGTGCCTTGAATGGCTAGAATCATCCACACTGGCAGAAATTAAGCAACACTTATCTTTACTTAAAGATGGTGCTGACTTGCGCGATTTCATTATGGGACCACGCAAACAGCATCAAAAACGTTTCATAGCGGCGACTGTATATTCGGCTTACAACGAGGCATGGAAAGTAATGCAAATTGAAACAGCTGAAAAAATACGAGAAATTGATCGTATTAATTTGGAAAAATCCCTTTCTGTTGTGGACAATGGGTTAATGACTCTGTCCTCCAGAATATATTCACTGGACAGTATTGTATCATCTGCCATTGATATAATAGACAAAGACTTGCTAATGTTACAACATGGCCAGTCACAATTATGTTCTATTGTACAGCTAGGCTGGACGCTGCAAAATCTTCGTTCAGGCTATGTGCCATGGCGTTTAATCAACACAACGTCATTGTTTTCCATCTTTAACCTTACTGATAAACAAATCAGCTTGGCACAGAAAGGAGCAGACTATACAATCCTGAGCATCGAAAAACTTGAGAGATTACCATTGACAATGTCAGAAAGACCTGTCATTGAATGGATAATACACGGGATTATCACAATTCCGATAACAACTTTCCGATTTAAAAATTGCCTTGAGTATATACCGACTGGCCAGTATGAACGATTGGGTAAAGGGTACATTAAGTCAGCATGGAAATTACCATATACACACACATGCTATAGTAACAACAACAAAAATGTATTTCTTAGTGGTGAAAATTGCAAACATTCACTAAGCGGTATACTTTTGTGCCAGGGTATTAATTTACACGGGGCCTGTGAAGGAACTTCAAACAACCTTTCATGCCACCAACATGTCACACCTGCAACGCAGATAGAGCCTTTCTTTAAGCAACTTGCTAACGGGAGTTACATTCTAATAACGGATCACAGCTGTTGTGGCCTAGTGCCAGGGAAAGCATATCTCGTAAGCGTAACGTCCATGGTCACTTGCTGTATGCAAGCATTGTTTCCAAACGGCCATGAAGATTCCGAGACGCCGATTTGGCCGACTTTGAATGTCTCTTCTATATGAATTGATACTTTAAGCAGAATGAAGTCTGTGCTTTTACAGACAACAGTGCCCATCACGTCATCAAAAGAGACGTATGATCTCCAAGTTGCAAGGACAGCTTCGGAGATACATGAACTTTTATCAACAAATTGCCCCGTGCATTTCACAGAAATGCTTAGCCAAATTCTAAATATGTCGGATGCCGTAGGTATCTCAAACGTATGTAAGACCATTTTTTCGGGACTGTTAACACCATTCAAAGCAATCCTGGGAATTATTCCTAATTTTGTCCATTCAGTCTTTAGCGGCATACCCCTGATTTTGGGACTTGTAGCAGGCATTTTATTTTTGATCCTCCTGCTCCGATATGGCAAGCCAAAACACAGACATGACTCCGGCAGGGATGGAAGAAACGATCCTGGCAGTACGCTACCGGGACCGCATAACTAGAGTCCTTGGATTGGCCAGGCTGAGAGATCTGAATATGACCTGGTTTCTTTCATTCAGACCTATATGGCAGACATGCATCTTACCTGTGCTTCGATGTATGCTATGCGGAGAAGAATGCGTGTTGGACACCTGTCTTGCACTTCCATCAGCAGTACCAATGGATATCGATACTTTGCTAAGTCCTGTAACGGCTCATGCATTGTGTTGTCCCCAGCGGCTACCAATCCTGATGACGGCATTCGTTGAGACTCCTGTGCTACGACTAGGTGGTAACAGTGGAGCGAGAAATAAAAGCAACATCACCCAGGTACGACCTTCTGTGAGCATTGTTGATCCAGACATTGATGATAGCAATCATTCTCACACCTGCCAAGTTAGAGCATTATCGAACTTGGTCGAACTGTCACCTGATTTTGTAGACCAATTCTTTGAGAGCCTGTCTGATATGATGTTCTCCCCTGAACAGAAACAATGATTTTTGAAAAGCATTCCAACACACAGCGTTCGCATGAACTCTGAATTCGGCCTTCAGTTTTGATCAACAAAAACTACTGAAAAGCGTTGGAACTCTATTCCCCCGTTCACCTTGAAAAGTTTTTTTTTTTAATTGAACATTTTTTCAAAATATTTACCTTTTTCTGGCACAAATACTTTGCTTAAAGTAGAACTATTCATAAAGAACAGAACTTCTATTTTTAGTAGATCTAGAGACAGTAAAATTTACATTATCCTCTAGCACATTTTACAGCAAATACATTTCTATGTGATGAAATAGTCTCGCCCTTCTTTTCTGTACTAAGAGACATTTCATGTGTAATTTTTTCGCAACTTCATTCAACTGATTATATATGCAATAATTCTGAATGATTTCTATGCTTAAAGACGTACAGTACTATTTTCATGTATTTCTAAATACGCCATTTCAAATGCAATATGTATTTTGGGGTGGGTAATGTTACACACGCATCTTATTGCTTTAGTTTTAGTAATTTGATGGACATAAATTCGTGGAGTGGGTGTTGTGTTCTATCTAGGACCCCGATCAATATTGTGACCTTATGTCCCTATACGGCTATAATCAATTCATACCCCTATAATGGCATAAACGATCAGGCCATACTTCAGCCATATTTCAGAAACTCGCCTCTGCAGCTCATTACAGTACATGACACAGCAGAAGCCACTATCTTAGATTCCTAGATTACACTCCGAGTTCTTCAACAGATAAAACCCCAGCAACCTGGGAAATCCCCGCTTGCTTTGTTTTTATTAGTAATAGAACTCTAATGAGCACTGTTAGAACAACCAGTTCCTAGTGACATCTTTATTGACGTCTTATGTCCAAAAACTTACGTCAAACAAGGCACCTTTCAGGTATAAATATTACCAACGTTGCCTTAAGCAAGTGCGATGGTGTGGTGAATAGAGGAGCCGAACAGCTGTCCCTTGCAGAGCCCAGCAGATGCGAGAAGCCCACGGACGCTGCCCCTCCTCCTCCTTGACGCGCTGAGAGAGACGCTGTCTTTTCTCCTGCCGAGAAAATCCAGCTCCGGCGTTTCCAGCCTACCCTTGCGGGTGACTGGTATATCGAGTCCTGAAAGGAGATACCAGACCTCCAACATTCTATTCCAGAGATATGGTGTTGGCTAAACCCTTAGAGAGAATTCTTGAAGCAAATCCTTGGCAAAACCAACTTAACTAAATTGCTACTTACTCCCTCCCAAGTATTAGGCTTAGGTCAGGTACACCGGGGTAGGCGTAGTTAGAAGGACCAGTTGAGGACGTTAGCCTAATGTATATATGAATGTATATATTTTACTCATTTTAACTATAGTATGGCTAAGGAACCATATCAATGCTTTTACAGTATTATTTCGCAATACTCATTTTACTGTACGCACTTTTTATAATAACAAGTCTTGCAATCGTGGCAATTCATTTCTCTTGCATGAGAAGAAAGACTGTTCAATAAATAATACCTTTTATTGAAAACGCCCGTCTCTCTATTCTCTGCATCCTGGTGAAAGTAATTCTTGCACAACTGACTGAGTGAAATAGCTGTCTATTGTTTCACACAACTCTAGAGATTGACTCTTATTCTAAGGAGCAAATTTGTCATGTTTATGCGGTTGTTGGAAAACTGAATCCCTTCTTGTCTGTGCCTGGGAAGCTGATCACTTCCTATTCAGTCAAGAAAGTTTCCAGTGACCTCTGAGCTAGTTGGTACAAACCCAATTAAGTCTAACATAGTCAGTAGAGACCTGGAAGACCGCACTTCTACGTCTACACTGCTGTTTATGTTATTGCAATGCGCAGGGCCTATAGGGAAAATAGGAACTACACTACATAATCACAGGTTGGTTGCTTTGTCCCGGGGGGTGTTTCCAAGTGCATGGTATCACCATGTGTAAACCCATGCATCTCTGCCTTGGAGCATGATGGGAACTGACGTTTTGTTTTCGTTCAGCTGTAGGCTGCTGTCTGTCATCCATATGGCAAGGCCTTCCATGCCTTAGCAAAAGTTGTGTATGGAGGAGATGTGTCATTTGGATGTGAAGAGGCTGAGTTGTTGCTCCCTGTTGTATGGTACAATGTAGATTCCATAGCTTTGGAAAATAGTTGCAGGCGGTGCCATGTAGATGTTGCCAAGCCTCGGGCTGAGGGTGGTCCCCTGGTGGACTCCACAGGTTGCTGTAGTGGAGTCTGAGAGGAAAGGGGGGACTCTGTCCCACAGCGTTTGTATGTAGATAAATGAGCAGATCCAGGTGAGGGCTTTCTCTTGGAACCATGCGTCATGGATTTTGCACATTGGTGTGTGTTGAGAGACAGTGTTGAATGCCACAGAGAGGTAAAGTATGATGAGGAAAGCACTATTACCTTTGTCCATTTGTGTGCAGTTATCATTCCTTGCGTTGATGATGGGGGTTCATAGACCGTGGTATGATTTGATGCAGTATTGGGATGAGTGGATGATGTTGTACTGTCTGATGAAAGTTGCAAGTAGGCTGTCAATGGATCTATCAATGAGTTTGACTGGTATAGCTAGCAGGGGGTTGTCCATGTAGTGTTTGATGTTTGTGGGCTCGGCCTTGTGTCCAATCAGGAGTGACTTGAACTCATCGTGTTCCATGTAGTTGGTCAACAATGCATGTGCCTGAGAAGAGAACGTTTGATGTTGTGGCAGAGTTTGACTGAAATGAATCTTGCATACAAGCAGAAAATGTTGAGGCGGCAGCATTCCATGCGGCACCCGGAGTGGTTTGACTTCATACACTGCAGTGTGTCTGCCTTGGTGATGGATGTCCAGTTGTTGATTGCTAGTTTGTGGTTGGTGGTTGTGTAGCTGTTGGAGATGCTTCTGTGCATGTCTTGTGATGCGATGGCATTGGTCTAGTACTCCTCAATGTTTGTGATGGAGTACCTGAGTGATGAGTGTGGATGTTGAGCACCGATTCAGGTGCTGTCTGTTTGTGGGAGTATGAGCATGTTCCTGTAGATGGTGACTGGCTTGAAGGTGGAGTGGACACATCAACAGTTATTCATTTCCATTTTGGGGATGTGGCAGAAGCTCATTGACTCTCCTGTTGTGAAGGGTGGAGCAACTGTGGGTCCCGATGAGTGCCTGTGCTCAGTCACAATCTGGCAGAGTACAATGTTATGTATGTTATGCTGGATTATATTTGTGCTGGGGTACAGTTGTTTAGCATCGTGGAATTGGTGTGTGGTTGATGGTTGCAATGGCATGCAGGGAGAAGATGTCGGTGATGGAGATGGCAAGAGGCACGCAGGGGCAGCATCGATGGCCAAGACACGTGCGTGGATGGTAGAAAAGAAGGCCGAAAGGACATAAAGAGTGAGTAGCAGACGGCCAGGAAAGAAAGAGCCTCAGTAAATGGATGAGGGTGAAAAGTTTAGATGTTAAAAGATTACAATGATTGCTATATTGAGCTGTAAGCAGGTGACAGAGGTCCATTTGTACACCATGGATGAGGAACCGGTGGATGGAGGAGGCCATCAGACACTCACACTAGACAGTGCAGGGGCTTGTGTGAGGCCACATGCAATGTTGGATCTGTAAGCGGGTAGAGCAATTCCACAGAGAAATAGTCAGTGGTCCTGCTCCTCTGTCCCCACAGCGGACGTCATTGAGCAGTGGTGCAATTATTACAAATTTGCAAAGTGATGTGGGAGGTGCAATGTGTCTACTCATGATGTGGTTACATAAGACACACAATTCTGCATCATTTTGGCAAGCATAGGGGGATATTATGTGTGACCCGCTGTGCAGGATCAACACTTGGCACTGTAGGGCCAAAGTTTGAATAGTTGGGCAACGACTGTGTGCAGGATGCCGTATGTGTGTGTCCAGTAAGGGTAACTACATGTCGAAGCAGAGCCATTGTGTGTGACCTATGTGCAGGACAGAACACAGTGTGACAAACGCTGAGCTACATGAGAAGCAGAACTGTACCTACACTTCCCCTGTACATGCTTCATGTGCGGTAATGTCTGTGAGAAGTTGGCCTGGTATATGATGCTCACTAGTTCTAGTGATCACCTTGTACCATGCCAAGCAACCCTTATGATGATTGGTTGTAAGTCAACCTTATAGACCAGCTATCCTAGAGGTAGCGTGGACAAAGCAGTCTTAGGCTAAACTCTGTAAAGGCATGTGAAGCAAGCTGTTTTACCATATACAATCCCCTTGAATACCAAATGAAAGGACACCACACAGATATATATTGAATATATATATATTTTTATTTACGAAAAGTATCCCCTATACTCTTTATGAACACAGAAGCAAATGCGTTAAAACAAAACACTGTTTAAATATACAAAAGTTGCACAATATGGATAGGCCCTAGGGGCCACCTAAACCATATACTAAAATAGTGGTATAAGTATCACTAATCAAAAAGGAAGTAGGCCTAGGGCCTTGGGAATCACTGGAGCTGTTCGGGACTAGCAGTGACTAAGTCGGGAAAGGCCCGCAGGACTCGGGTGCAGCACTTAAAGCACACGCATACACCAATGCAAAATCAATGGTGCGTAAAAAGTACAAAGTTACTGAAAGGGGAACCTTCCGGATGACCTAGAACCTAGCAACTTAAAAACATAGACACTAGAGGTGTATTGCTACACAGGAGCACCGGAGTGCCAGGGTTACCTCACCCACAGGAAGCGGGTGCATATGTCTCAAAGTGTGTCGGGTTTCGTCGAGCTGGTCTATGGAGCCTGTAGATGAAGATGCTGCAGGCGGGTCATCGAGGAGAGTTCCGGTGGATCCAAGGGTGGATCTGAATAGGTGACGACCTGAAAGCAGAGGGGACAATGTTCAAAGCCACTAGCCAGTGACTACCGTGGAACCAAGAGGGAACCAGGCGATGTCGGGTGCAAACAGGCTAAGAAAGGAAGATTGTCTCTGCAGCCACGTGGACACGAAGAGGTCGAGGACGTCCAGGCATCGATCACGATCTGTCCCATAAAGGCTCCAGCTGATGGCGGTGTCAGCTTCTTGATTGGAGCAAACAGGCCTTGGCTAATGCAAGCCACGCAGGAATCGATGCAAGCTTCTCACTCAGACCAGCAAGGTCAGAGGGGCTGCTCCTTTTTACAGGAGCGAGGGCCAGTCTGGAGCAACCAGACCAGTGGTGTTGATTTCGTATTTCGTCGCCAAGATGGCCACTAGCCAACGGGCCAGTAACCGGGATGACGCGTTGAGTGGCAAAATGCAAAAGGGCCCCACGCATATCGTGGAGATGCTGGAGGGCTGATCTTCGGTGCAGATGCTGCTCGATGGTGGGGCTTTTCAAACCCCAAGCATCAAGGGTACCTCGGGTGCTGCGAAGTCAGCTTCTCGTGAATCTTCCAAGATGGCCGGTCCCACGTCTCTCGGTGACTCCACAGGTCTCTTCTTTTCAGGGACTGTGGATCGGGCTCTGAGATGTCTGGGAATCTGGGTCTTGTTGGGCTCTGGGCTCGGGCTCCGGCGGGAGGCAGCAGCAAAGCAGATGTTGAGTTGCTGGATGGTGCCTGTATTCACAGGGTGGTCACTCCTTGGCCACAAGGGAGATGCTCTTCAGTCTTCTGTGCAGCAGAATGTCGAAGTCCAGTTGTCTTCTTAGTTTCAAGTCGAGTTCAGGATGATCTGAAGTCTTGGGACACAGCCCCCACTCTTATTCCAAATCTAGGGGCCGGATCACCTGCTAGGTCCCTCCTCTGGGTGGGACCAGGAAGGGGGGTGGTTACACCCCCTTTCCTTTGTCCAGTTCCGCTAGGACTGGGGCTGGAAAGCCCCAGCACCGGTTTGGACTGGCTTATGCACAGGGACACCTTGTGTGCCCCAGGCATGTCTCATTCTATTCAGCCCTGTCCTACCCAATACACAAAATCCTGTCTGGGGTGGTGCTCGCACCTCTCAAGGCAGGAAACCCTTTGTCCAAGCCTCCCTCGCTGGAAGGACTCCCAGCAGCAGGAGGTCAGACTTGTGTCTGTGGTGGCAGCATCCATTTTGTGATGCTGAGGCTCGAGTTAACTTTATCCGGGGTTCAGGTTAGGTACATGTCATGTCCCTCTAGAAGGGTGGAATGCTACCCCCGTCGCCAGAATTGGCGAGGGGGTAGTATCCCAATTTGTATGACACCATACTCGACATGTTTTGATAAAGCCAAACCAAAGTTGGCAAGTAACCGCGAGGTTTATAATGCACTTAAGAGTATATGGTATGGCAATATCCCGGAACAGCTAAGGGAGTTGTTCCCGACAGCTGCAGACAGGCTCAGCTCGTGCCAGAGCACCATCTAACATGAAACCAAGCACTCTGCCTCCAGGATTGTCGAGGCCTTCCATAGGAGTGGCTTATAGGTCAACATGTGTCCAGATATGTTAGATATAGATATACTATATCTAAGCAAGAGGTGATTACACCACCTTACCCCAGCTGATTGATCAGCCAGTTGTGTCAAATATGGAGGCCAGGCCAGGGGTGGCATAATACATGCTGCAGCCCCTGGTAGGCCTTGGATACACCTTTGCCCTGGGTACCTGGGGTACACTGTTACAGGGGCCTATAAGGTGAACCAGTTCCAATTGTGTATGTACCTAAGGTACATGGAGTCCATTTTAAGGAGAGAGCAATTAGCTTGGGACCCTGAATAGCAGGATCACAGGCCAACTAAGTCAAAAACCAGCTAAACACCAGGCAAAAAGTGTGGGGGTAACCATAGTCAGATATCCACCTTCCTACACAACCCCCCCCCCCCCACCAAACGAAAGGAGATAAGGCTATCCTTGACCAGGTAAGCCTATATTGCCTAAGTGGCCATATAAGGAAGTACCAGCACTGGCTTGGTTACCCCCTGTCTCATGGTCCACTAAGCAATCCCTCACCCTAAGGGTATCAGAGGGTCTCCACCATAGGGGATCTCTACCTGTGGGTTGTTTTGGCAAGGTAAAAGACTAGTGTTGAGATGGAGTACTGAAGTGAGATTCCTCTGTAGGACTCAGCTTCCTCCAGTCACTCTTCACCATGTGCGCCTTTCTTTCCTTGACTGAGTTGCACTGTGCTCTCAGGGTCAACCTCTGGCTACCTAAAGCTGGAGGCTGGGTCCCTTTGTTTGGCTTACTGGAGGGACAGGTCAGTTTGGGGCCTTGGGGTCCCAGGTTTGACTGTGCCCAACAGTGTCTATTTGGGGGAGGTCCCTAACTAGTCGTAAGGGGGATCCCTCAGGAATTTTTAAAGTTTTCACCTCGCTAGGGCTGCTAGCTTTGGTGCCCCTAATCTGCTGATGGGGGTGCTTTATTTGACAGGGGGCCCTTTGGGGCTCACTGACCTTCCTGACCTCTGTAGTCCTGGGCTGACTGAGGCAGGGTAGAGAGGGGCAGATTACCTGCTCCAGACTGGGTCCCACCTGAGAAGGGTCCACTGACATCAGAGGCTCTGTCAGGCTAGGCCTAACCACCTCTGGGGCAGTTCCTTCATCAGGGGTAAGATTAGTTCCCTGAGGAGGCTGATCCTGTCCTAATGTCTGGTGGGAGGGAGATTTCTCTTCCTCCTCAATGCTCTCTGTTTGTGTGGAGTGATCCATCATTTCAGGCTTCACAACACATGAATCAGTTTGAGTTTGGGCTCTGGCCATCACAGCCCCACCAACCTTTTCAGGAGGAGACTCAGTTTGGGTATGGGCTGTTATCATAACAGCCCTGCTACCTTGTTCAGGGAAAGAATCTGTTTGAGATGGGGCTGAGACTTGCATAGCCCTACCAACCTTTTCAGGAAGGACATCTTGGATTGGGGCTGTGGCCATCACAGCCCCACTAACCTTTCCATTGAGATTTACCATTCTAGAATGGGTTTGTTGTTCAACCTCAGCCCAGGCTGAGATTTCCAAATCATTCCCCAGTAGACAATCTACCGGCAAGTTTGGGGACACTGCCACTCTCTTGGGGCCAGTGACACCTCCCCAGCTGAGATTTACTACTGCTATGGGATGATTTTTCTGAACTCCATCAATGTTTGTCACCTGGTATGTGGCACCAGGTAAAAGTTGCCTTGAGGGGACTAGGCTCTCAGTCACCATCGTGATGCTAGCCCCTGTGTCTCTAAAGGCCTCAACTTTTAGACCATTGATGAGGGGCTCCTGTCTATACTTGCTCAAAGTGTTTGGGCAATCAGTGAAGTTGGCAAACCCCATCCCATTATCACAGACAACAGTAGAGATAGTAGGGGACCTGGTTAGGCCAGAGTCCACCTGAGTTCCAAAAGTAAACCCAGCCAAATTCTTGGGGGTGCTCCCACCACCTGGGGGAATACTGCTAACAGTGACAGGAGGCGTTGGAGCTTTACTTGGAGGTATATTCTCCTTATTGTTGGCCTTTTGGCAACTGCTGTCAGTTTTCCAATGGCCTACCTGTTTGCAGGTATGGCAATAAGGTTTCTTCTGGTTAGAGGAATTGTTCTGGGACCCACCGCCCTCATTGGAGTTTTGGGGCCCTGGGGAAGTCTTCTCTTTGGATTTATCCCCACCTTTGTCTTGAGGCTTGGTATTCTCTTTCTTTTGGTCACCACCCTGGTTTTTAGGCCTGATCCTGGTTCTGACCCATTTGTCTGCCCTCTTACACAATTCTTGTGGAGAGGACAGATCAGAGTCCACCAGGTACTGATGTAGAAGCTGGATTTGACAATTATTTAAGATTTGCTCTCTCATCATCAAATTATACAATCCTGTATAGTCTGTAACCTTACTTCCCAGCAACCAGCCCTCCAGAGCCTTAGTGGCACATTCAACAAATTCAGACCAGTCCTGAGTCTGTGTCTTCTGGGTCTCTCTGAACATCAACCTGTACTGTTCAGTGGTTAAGCCTAACCCATCAATCAGAGCACTCTTCAGGACCAGGTAGTTTCTAGAATCCCCATCACTAACTGTGAGGAGTCTGTCTCGGCCTCTACCTTCAAAGGAGAGCCACAAGATCGCTGCCCACTGCTCCTGAGGGATCTGCTGTACTCTGCAGGCTCTCTCAAGTGCAGTCATCCATTTGTGGATGTCATCCCCAGCTTTGTAGAGGGGCACAATCTTACTCAGGTGTCTATTGTCATAGGACCTGTCTTTATCCTTAGGGATAGTGCTGCCACCAGTGGATCCTAATCTACCCTCTCTAGGCTGTCTTGCTCTAGCAAGTTTCTCTTGGGCCAGAGCAACTTCTAATTCTTGCTTCTGGATCCTAAGCTCAGCCTCTCTCATTTTGGCCTCATGTTCCCTCCTCTGAGGGGTTGTCATCCTCCTTCTGGAGTGACCATGAGAACCTCTAGAAGCTTGGGAGGTGTTGGATTCACCTGAGTGATTCCTCCTCCTCCTTTGCTCCTGGTTAAGTCCACTTGGGGGTCTGAGTGGGTTTAACCCTGACTCAGTCCCAAATAGGCTTAAATTAGCCTGGCTAGCACCTGACTATTTCTACCATCATCAGAATCACTTCTCTCCCCTTCTGTCTCTTCCTCCTCCTCATCCTCAGGCTGAGTATCTCCAGTGGTCTGGTCTTCCTCATCTAATTGGACAACAGGGACAGGGGTATCAGTATTATCATCTCAGTGGGAGAGCCTCCTTCCACATTCCCTGTGGGGTCTGCTTTAGAGGTCTTTAGAGCTTCAGACTGGTCTAAAAGCTCTCTGAGGTGGTCTGTGGTAGGGGTTGGACCCGTCTTGAGACCTCTTAAGGTACACAGCTGCCTCAATTCTTTAAAGTTTAACATAGCAAATTTGGATGGTGCCCTTGGAGGGTCACTCTCAACAGGGGCAGGTCCAGTAGACCCCTCTGCCCCAGACATTGCTCTAGTGTGGGTGGATGTGTTGCAATCTACCTACACTGGTGTTTACCTACTAAACCTATCTAGTAGTTGTAGTCAGGGCGTGCTACTCCCTATCCTCAACAACAACTAAGTTTAGTAGAACTTAAGTATACTAGTCTTGTTTTATATGTACCTAGCAGGTATCTGTATGATCTTTCAAATTATATTTTCAAAGATTGTAATGGTAAAACAACAGCAAGCTCAAATCCCAACCGCTGCTCACCAATGTGAGAAGTTGGCCTGGTATATGATGCTCACTAGTTCTAGTGATCACCTTGTACCATGCCAAGCAACCTTTATGATGATTGGTTGTAAGTCAACCTTATAGACCAGCTATCCTAGAGGTAGCGTGGACAAAGCAGTCTTAGGCTAAACTCTGTAAAGGCATGTGAAGCAAGCTGTTTTACCATATACAATCCCCTTGAATACCAAATGAAAGGACACCACACAGATATATATTGAAAATATATATATATATTTATTTGCTACAAGTTTCCCCTAAACTCTTTATGAGCACAGAAGCAAATGCGTTAAAACAAAACACTGTTTAAATATACAAAAGTTGCACAATGTGTATAGGCCCTAGGGGCCACCTAAACCATATAATAAAATAGTGATATAAGTATCACTAATCAAAAAGGAAGTAGGCCTAGGGCCTTGGGAATCACTGGAGCTGTTCGGGACTAGCAGTGATAAAGTCGGGAAAGGCCCGCGGGACTCGGGTGCAGCGCTTAAAGCACACGCATACACCAATGCAATGTCAATGGTGCGTAAAAAGTACAAAGTTACTGAAAAGGGAACCTTCCGGATGACCTAGAACCTAGCAACTTGGAACATAGACACTAGAGGTGTATTGCTACACAGGAGTACTGGAGTCACAGGGTTACCTCACCCACAGGAAGCAGGTGCATATGTCTCAAAGTGTGTCGGGTTTCGTTGCGCTAGTCTATGGAGCCTGTAGATGAAGATGCTGCAGGCGGGTCGTCGAGGAGAGTTCCGGTGAATCCAAGGGTGGATCTGAAGAGGTGAAGACCTGAAAGCAGAGGGGACAATGTTCAAAGCCACTAGCCAGTGACTACCGTGGAACCAGGAGGGAACCAGGCGATGTCGGGTGCAAACAGGCGAAGAAGGGAAGATTGTCTCTGCAGCCACGTGGACACGAAGAGGTCGAGGACGTCCAGGCGTCGATCACGAGCTGTCCCACAAAGGCTCTAGCTGATGGCGGTATCGGCTTCTTGATTGGAGCAAACAGGCCTTGGCTAATGCAAGCCATGCAGGAATCGATGCAAGCTTCTCACTCGAACCAGCAAGGTCAGAGGGGCTGCTCCTTTTTACAGGAGCAAGGGCCAGTCTGGAGCAACCAGACCAGTGGTGTTGATTTTGTATTTTGTCGCCAAGATGGCCACTAGCCAACGGGCCAGTAACCGGGATGACGTGTTGAGTGGCAAAATGCAAAAGGGCCCCACCCAGATTATGGAGAGGCTGGGGGGCTGATCTTCAATGCAGATGCTGCTCCATGGTGGGGCTTCTCAAACCCCAAAGCACAGCACCGAGGGTGCCTCGGGTGCTGCGCAGTCAGCTTCTCGTGAATCTTCCAAGATGGCCGGTCCCATGTCTCTCGGTGCCCCCATGGGTCTCTTCTTTTCAGGGACTGTGGATCGGGCTCTGAAATGTCTGGGAATCTGGGTCTTGTTGGGCTCTGGGCTCGGGCTCCAGCGGGAGGCGGCGGCAAAGCAGACGTCGAGAAGCTGGATGGTGCCTGTATTCACAGGGTGGTCACTCCTTGGCCACAAGGGAGATGCTCTTCAGTCTTCTGTGCAGCAGAATGTCGAAGTCCAGTTTTCTTCTTAGTTTCAAGTCGAGTTCAGGATGATCTGAAGTCTTGGTACATAGCTCCTACTCTTATTCCAAATCTAGGAGCCGGATCACCTGCTAGGTCCCTCCTCTGGGTGGGACCAGGAAGGGGGGTGGTTACACCCCCTTTCCTTTGTCCAGTTCCGCGCCAGGACTGGGGCTGGAAAGCCCCAGCACCGGTTTGGACTGGCTTATGCACAGGGACACCTTGTGTGCCCCAGGCATGTCTCATTCTATTCAGCCCTGTCCTACCCAATACACAAAATCCTGTCTGGGGTGGTGCTCGCACCTCCCAAGGCAGGAAACCCTTTGTCCAAGCCTCCCTCGCTGGAAGGACTCCCAGCAGCAGGAGGTCAGACTTGTGTCTGTGGTGGCAGCATCCATTTTGTGATGCTGACGCTCGAGTTAACTTTAACCGGGGTTCAGGTTAGGTACATGTCGTGTCCCTCTAGAAGGGTGGAATGCTACCCCCGTCGCCAGAATTGGCGAGGGGGTAGCATCCCAATTCGTATGACACCTTAGTCGACATGTTTTGATAAAGCCAAACCAAAGTTAGCAAGTAACCGTGAGGATTATAATGCACTTAAGAGTATATGGTATGGCAATATCCCAGAACAGCTAAGGGAGTTGTTCCTGACAGCTGCAGACAGGCTCAGCTCTTGCCAGAGCACCATCTCACATGAAACCAAGCACTCTGCCTCCAGGATTGTCGAGGCCTTCCATAGGAGTGGCTTATAGGTTAACATGTGTCCAGATATGTTAGATATAGATATACTATATCTAAGTAAGAGGTGATTACACCAACTTACCGCAGCTGATTGATCAGCCAGTTGTGTCAAATATGGAGGCCAGGCCAGGGGTGGCATAATACATGCTGCAGCCCCTGGTAGGCCTTGGATACACCTATGCCCTGGGTACCTGGGGTACACTGTTACAGGGGCCTATTGTGTATGTACCTAAGGTACATGGAGTCCATTTGAAGGAGAGAGCAATTATCCTAGGGCCCTGAATAGCAGGATCCCAGGCCAACTAAGTCAAAAACAAGTTAAACACCAGGCAAAAAGTTTGGGGGTAACCATAGTCAGATATCCACCTTCCTACAATGTCCTTGTCAGGTCAAAAGACACTACGGAAATGTGACTGCTCCAGAGTGTGATACACCCAAAGCACTGCGTAACTGCCTCTTACAAACTGCAGAGATGCCATCATATGCACAACAATTGAGAAATGATGCCTGTGTACAAATGGTGCCTTGAGATTGCGTGACACAACTCACATGTGCATGTATTACAGCACTGATGTTTTGTGTGGCCCACCACTGCATTCACAGGTCATGTGTGCATGGCAGTCAAAGTGAACACGGTCATGTGGACAACATGTCATTCACCTCCACAGTGATGTTGCTTTTTCTGTGACTGTCATGTTTTTCCTCATGTTTATGTCACGTTTGTTGATGCCTGGTTATAACGCATATTTACATTTGTTCACTCACAGATGGTCATCAACCCATCACATAGGGTGACATCGATAGATTCCGGGACCCACACACCACTGGTGAGTATTGACATGAAAAATTGCCATGTTGTGGTGTCATGAATGTCAGTACCGAATGGTACACATTGTTGTTTGGCATTATGGGTGTGTATCGCATGTCACTCTGCCACAATGTGAAGATGTATTTTGTGAATCAGATTTGTCTGAGAAGTGGTAGTTGGATGTGGGGCAAGGCATATCATTCACAATTGTGACTTTGCCCATCAACAGACAGTGATACAGCTTTCAATTCCTGTGCATGATATCTGGCACCGAATCAAGCAAACTAGTCATTGTTCAAAAAATGCTGTAGGCAATACACTCCTTGATTTTAGCACACTTTGAGTAGCACTGCATAGTCAATAAGGCACACTTCCATGCTGTGTTTATCGTCCAATGTGCGTGCAGTGGGTGTTGCGTTGTGCACCAGGATGCAGTGCTGTTCACGCCATGTAAGCGCAGATGTTGTGGCACAGTGATCATCTGAAGATATGCTGCATTGCAGCTACACCGAAGTGGCAGTGTGTAGCTCATAGGGAAAATTAGGAATTGAATGTTACACACACATTAAATAGATGTGTATATCAATTGCAGTTGCATATTTGTGCACTGCAGTGGTGTGGTCAGTCTGTGTCTGTGGTGACATACCATGCTTGTCGCTGGATCATGTGTACAAACTCCTCTGTCACAATTGGTGACACCACACAACAAACCTATTGTGAGCATGCTTTCACTCTGCATCATCTGATCTCACATTGATTTTGCAATGCGGGGCTCTCCAACACTCTGTGAGTAGGTATTTGACATTGGCAATACCATAACCTCATGACCCCAGTGTGAGAAGTTGGCCTGATATATGATGTTCACTAGGTCTAGTGAGCACCTTGTATCAGTCCAAACAACCCTTATGATGATTGGTTGTAAGTCAACCTTATAGACCAGCTATCCTAGGGGTAGCATGGACAAAGCAGTCTTAGACTAAACTCTGTAAAGGCATTTGAAGCAAGCTGTTTTACCATATACACTCTCCTTGAATACCAAATGAAAGGACACCACACAGATTTATATTGAAAATATATATATATATTTATTTACTACAAGTATCCCCTATACTCTTTATGAGCACAGAAGCAAATGCGTTAAAACAAAACACTGTTTAAATATACAAAAGTTGCACAACATGGATAGGCCCAGGTGGCCACTCAAACCATATACTAAAATAGTGGTATAAGAACCACGTATCTAAAAGGAAGAAGGCCTAGGGCCTTGGGAATCGCTGGGACTACAAGGAGCTAACAATAGTTAGTGACCAGGAGGCCCACGGAGTGCGTGTGCAGTGTTGAAAGTTACACGCGGGCGCCCATAGACTTTCAATGGGTGCGTAAAAGTCACAAAGTTAAAGAAAAAGGAACCTTCCAGATGACCTAGAACCTAGCAACTCGGAACATAGACACTAGAGGTGTATTGCGACACAGGAGCACCGGAGTGCCAGAGTTACCTCACCCACAGGAAGCGGGTGCATATGTCTCAAAGTGTGTCGGGTTTCGTCATGCGGTTCTATGGAGCCTGAAGATGAGGATGCTGCAGGCGGGTCGTCGAGGGCAGTTCCGGTGGATCCAAGGGTGGATCTGAAGAGGTGAAGACCTGAAAGCAGAGGGGACAATGTTCAAAGTCACTAGCCAGTGACCTGCGAGGAACCAGGAAGGAACCAGGCATTGTCGGGTGCAAACAGGTGAAGAGGGATATCATGGTGCACAATATGATTACATATTTTTGCAGATTTATATAGTATGAGCATACCTTAGGTGAATTGCATGACAACCGGATTACACAAGACATTTATTTAGAGTACGGGGAGATTAAGCTATTTTTGAACAGTCATCAGATATGTGGAGAGCGCGACTGGTGCTTGGTCCCATAGTGCCAAAGCGGGTAATTAAGGTCATTAGGTCACATATCTTTCCGCATTTGGTTCAGCTTCTGTGTTTTCAGTTTTCATTGTGGAGAAGACTCCTCACGAGCCCTCATGACACAAGCACATATTTGAACTCCAAAAGATACAGATACAGGTTAACACTAGCGTGCATTGCTTTTATATAATTATTCTGTGTTCATTTCACACTTGTAAATGCGCTCCTCTGGAGGGCCCCGAGGAAAAATGCTGGGCGTCTCCTTTAAAAGACGGCTGATTTAAATGGGTGTGCCTGTTAAATACAAACTCCATATTATAAAATGCATTGCATGCCCTAGATTCTTCACAGAAAGCACACAATGGCAGGTAAGGACTAAAGTCACCGGCGTAGGGGAACTTGAAAGGCCCCCCTGCAAGGTACGTGCAGGGCCCCCTCCAGACTCAGCCAAGAGCTCTCTGGCCAGAGTACTATGCTGAGTGGGGGAGGGGGGGGGGGGCTGTGTTACGCCATCGACTAATGCAATTCTAATTATATGTATGTGGCCGTAAATCAGAAATAATAATTAGCTGGTATTTCTCTACGACTGAATAATATTGAGATAATGCATCCAAACTAGTCCTTTCGGTATTTTAGTTCTATTGTGTGCTTTTAAGGCTGTTTGATGGCATTCCGGGTTTTGGGGTATTTGAAGATATTTAGGGTGCTTCCTTGACGTTCATGGTATATTTGAAATTTAGCATGGTTGGGTATTAATACTGTTAATAATATCCAGGAGTCATAATAATGTAAGCTACTATTTTCAAGTGCTCTCCTACCTGCTTCAATGTATTATTAATCTTGAGATTTACAGATATGTTTGACAAGTATTACAGCTTTTTTTTAGAAAGGACACGGTTCCCACGCCCGCTTGTGTTAAACTTGCAAATTACTCCTTTAATTCTTCTGCTTTCTTCAGGGGTGGCATATGTTGACCTTTTCCTGGCGTACCTGGTGATCGTAGCCCAGCTGCGGAAGACTGGAGCAGCTATTTCAGGTACTGTGTTCACCCATCACTTTCTTATACATAAGAGCAACATATCTTGTCTTCTTTTGTGTCCTCTGTCGTTAGGGCTTTTTTTCTGATATTCTATATGACCTCCTGTTGAGATTAGTATTGCCCCCATTGTGTTTCGTAACCAATTCTATCTCCTTTTTGTAATGACTGGCCTTTTGCTGTTGTTTGTTTAACTATAATATACAAAGAATGTCTTCCAGCCAGCCCTCCTCATCCATTGTTGTGTTCTTATTTATGCCCAATAGCATACAGCACGGGACAGTGGGAACAGCCAACTTCAGTCATTAGCTCCCCCAGACTGAGTGACTTTATTTTGCCCCTGCACAATCTGTTTATTGCCCATAAATGTAGTTTCACTCAGGTGAGTCTTCAGCACTGTTATGCAATTGGTCATGTCATGGGTCTACCAACCCGACAGCAGAGCCCTTGCAGAAAGACTAACACCACAACACTGTGTACAGGGAAAGACAGCGGGTCAGCGCAGAGGCACTTTCGACTGTTGTTTACCATTAAGCACTATAGCGACGTTTTGTACTTCCTTTCTCCCTCGGTAGCTTTAGGTGTGTATGACAGCATTTCCTTATAAGATTACTGCTCACTTGGGAATATATGAGGGCAGGAAGCCTTCTGATTTCGGCTGATCATTATCAGAGAGTGTTTTGGTGAAAATACAGGACTTTTCTTATGCGCGCTGCTACTAAAAGAGCTCAGCTCTCCTTAGCTGCGGGAAAGCTGTTTGGCTTGCTTCTGCTCTCTCAGCCAGCAATTGTATCACGTGGTGTGTTTTTAGCTTTACTAGCTCATGGGTGTGTACTGGCTTGACACTTTGCTGGAATAAAGTACCGGCCGTACCGCTGAATACGACTTTCTTTTAATTAGTCCACCAGTTTGCTCAAGTGAATTTGAGATTATAGTGGCCATCATATTTGAAACTGCATAACGTGAGCGAGATAAGCTTGCAAGCCGCAATCACCCCAGGAATTTTTTTATAAAATGAGTCTACATGACAATTGTCAGCCCTGTTCTACTAGGACACTGACTAAAAATGCAGGGGCATATTTCAAAGCCCCTTGCACCGCCGGTACGTCACTGTTTGTGACACAATGGTGACGCAATTTGGTGTTCGATGCGTGGCTTTTCATGTCCTTGTAAATACATCCCCTTTGTACACAGCACTTTGCGTGAAAGGGACATTCCATGGGTGTTGTTGTGAGTGTTCCCACGCAACACCCATTGATTCTGCCACATTCCTAAATTTACAATGTTTCGTAAACATGGGAATGCATCAGAATCCTACGCCTCGTCAGGGGAGGAACAAGGAAGCCCACGCATAGAAAGAGGAAAACACCTCTTGTGATTGTTTTTGTGCTGGAAGGTGTCCCTTTCTGCACATAAACAATCATCCCCGCAACGCAGGCATCCTTGCACGGGAAATTCTGCACAAGATAATGATGGTTACAAAGCGTAAGAGTCACATATCATCCTTACTAGAAGCACTATATGTATGGAATACATGGTTGGGAGATACACAAAGTTAGGATATAAAATGTAATGCAGTGCTGGGGGTTGTTTGCACTAATAAGACTGTATTACCACGCACAGGAACCCTTTCTAGAAACCTTAGAAGGATGCCAGATTAAGCACAAAAAAACAGCTATGTTCCAAACCTAAGCCTTGTACTTTGTATGTGCTCCTTGAAGCTGGTTCATAGCTCAATGTGCTGTATTGGAATAGGATGTAACATATGGACTACAGGTATCAAAAGGATATATGTCAAAACCAATGTGCCACTCACCTAGCTACATAAAATATAAGTCTGTGAATCACATATTACACAGTGTGTTTTTTAGCTGGCATATTAACTTGTTTGCGACTTTGAGTCAAAATTGCAACTAGATAAAACACAAATTTCTCCAGTTAACCATCAAAGTTATCTTACAATTATTATTATCCCTTGAAGACTGCGGGACACACAACAATCCTTGAAGCAGGTACCTCAACCCTGTAAGATATTTAAAAATGCAACCTCATATAGTGACAAATTAAGAAATTCAGAACAAAAATGAACTGTGAAGTTTTCCTTTTTATCAATTTTGTGTGTGTCAAAGTTTACAAAAAATAAATATATGTGACTGTCAGAGTTGGGTGAGCGACTTTATCCTAGTATGTTTCTTTTGTGAATCACTGCCATGACCTTGACGCTTGTGCTCTATAGATAAGCAAGCTTGGGACCAACATTCACTCATATAGACCTTTAAGTTTGAGACCCGTATTAAGTGCAAGTAATGGCTGGAATCTTTGACTTAATCTCAGTTCACAGTAATTACTCTGGACCCCTTCAACCTTCCTCCAGGAAAGTGCATTTGCTCTTTTGACCTATTCCCATTCTCCTGTGTCCACCTGAGCATGTGCAGCTCAGTGTGCTTAAATGGTACGAGAGTGAAAACAGAGATTCCTCCTCCCACCCATTTCTCCTCTTGTGCTGACTCAGTGATGCTTTGCCTGGCTGGTTTATTTATGGCTATATACTTCTGAAAGTTTGGGGCATCTATGTAGGAAAGTAGGTGCTTTCAAGGTCACTCCCACTTTACCCTGGTATCATTATGTTTTTCTGACAAGTCTGACTGGAATCCTGCTAATCAGGACCCAAATCTCTATGCTTCTTTCCTAAATTGGTACAAAAGGGGGTGGTGGTGATGGACGGAACATCTGAATCAATCAAACACTCACACCCAGTCAAAAGATCTGGGTTTAATCCATCACCGTTCTTTAGCCCACTCTGCCACCCCAGTTCAGACATGGCTATATGCAAATCAGTCTGACCCTGTGCCTCATGGGAACAGTCCAGCCCGAACTGCCAAGCCATGTCTTCCCTGGACCGGAAACAAGCTTCCGAGGACCGGTTTCTGGCATTCCAGCCGTCTTCAGCCCGGCTTGCTTGAATCCAGTGGCAAAGTGAGCAAGGGACTCACGTCTGAGCATACCCTGCCACACTTATGGCGGCCAAAAGCGGTACAAAAGGGGGTGGTGATGGACGGAGCATCTGAATCAATCAAACACTCACACCCAGTCAAAAGATCTGGGTTTAATCCATCACCGTTCTTTAGCCCACTCTGCCACCCCAGTTCAGACATGGCTATATGCAAATCAGTCTGACCCTGTGCCTCATGGGAACAGTCCAGCCCGAACTGCCAAGCCATGTCTTCCCTGGACCGGAAACAAGCTTCCGAGGACCGGTTTCTGGCATTCCAGCCGTCTTCAGCCCGGCTTGCTTGAATCCAGTGGCAAAGTGAGCAAGGGACTCACGTCTGAGCATACCCTGCCACACTTATGGCGGCCAAAAGCGGTACAAAAGGGGGTGGTGATGGACGGAGCATCTGAATCAATCAAACACTCACACCCAGTCAAAAGATCTGGGTTTAATCCATTTTTTTTTTTTTTTAAATATATTTTTATTGCAGGAATTAGCAAAAATTACATATTGGACCAGCATTATAGGTTCAATCAGAAAGAGTAGAACACATCCCATCCCCCCTTGGCAAGTTATATGTGTACACAGCCATTCAGCCCACAACCCGAGGGTCGGGCGGCGAACACCAGTGGGGATCCGATAGGAGGTCGAAGCTGGTCCAGATGATCCATAGTTCTTCATCTGCTTTTCTAAAACATCCCACAAAAGAAGCTAAAGAAACCCCCCTAACAACCCAGTGGATTAGGTAGAACCCCCCCCAACCCCGCCATCAGTGTGTGGTGATGCGTGTAGGAAGACCCATGGGAGATTTCCCCGAGAATGCTACAGGTATTTAAAGTACAGTTGGCTATCGGGACTCGGGACGTGCTGCATCTTCACTTTCGGAATCGCTGGAAGTGCAATAATTCCTGAGGGCCTGCACTAACGTCTCCCATTCTAGTGCTGCCTCCTGCTCCTTCTCGTTGTGTTGCCTCCTAGCTAGTTGGTATCGCAGCGTGCTCTCCCCCGCCGCCCATTTCAAAAGTTCGCTGTGCCACCTAACCTCTGTTGGACCAACCCTTGCCTTCCAATTCCTGGTCACCTCCCGTTTAGCAAGGAGAAGCCCTAGATCGATAAATTTACTAGAAATTTTATTTTTGGGGGTATGCGGGAACCAGTGTAGGAGCCCTACCGCCGCATCAACCGATAAGGACCTCCCCGTTACCCTATTCAGGGTGTCTCCCACTCCAAGCCAATAGGAGGACAACACCGGACAAGACCACAGCATATGGAGGAGGTCCGCCTCATGCGCCCGGCACCTGGGGCATTCCGCCGAATCCGTGGCAAAGTACTGTTGGATCTTCGCCGGGGTCAAATATGCCCTGTGGAGAACATAGAAGTGGACCAATTGGAAGCGGGCGTGGCGTGCGCCCTTCCAGGCCCGCCTCATAAGTTGTGACCAGGTCGTCTCCGGAATCTCCTTCCCTATGTCTGCCTCCCAGCGGGTTCTTAAGGTGGTGAGGGGGGTCAACCCCTCATTAATCAGTCTGCTATACAGGCATGTGACCGTCTTGACCGTCCCCGTGGACATCATAACATACTGGCACACCGGGGACGTAGGCGGTTCCTCCAGTCCGTTTTTCCAGTGCACCTGAATCGCTCGGACCAGAGCCGTGTGCAAGAGGAAGTCGCCACGAGGAACGTCAAAGCGGTTTATGAGCTCTTGAAAGGGCAATTGCGCCCCGTCCTCGTAAAGGTCTCCCACCAGCTGCAGACCCGCGTCCTCCCAGTCCCCAAGGCGTGACCAATCACCTCCGTGAGGCAGGGCCGTCAACATACCCAGTGGTATTTCGGGTGCATATGGCAACCGCAGCTGTCCCCGGGCGTGGGCACGGTTCCAACATAATCGAATGGTCTTTTCTTCGAGCGTCAGGTCCTGCAAGGCCAGACGATGTCGCAACGCGATGAAGGAGATAACATGCCTAGCCATCCCGATGCCCCTCTCGGTCTCCGGGCCTCGGAACTCCCTGGCGACCTCCTGGGTGAAGGTCTGTAGTTGCGCTGCCAAGTAATACTTCTCGAAATCCGGCACCGCAAGACCACCCTCAGCTTTCGGCCTCATCAGGGTCTTGAGGGCCACTCTCCGGCGGCCCGAACCCCAGAGGAATCCCACCACCATTGACCGCAATAGACGAAAGGTGGCCGGCGGGATCCAAATCGGCAGCGCACGGAAATAGTATAGCAGCCGGGGGAGTGCCACCATTTTCAGCAGAGCGATCCGCCCTGCCACCGAGAGCGGCAGGGTAGCCCAGAAGTCCATGCTACCACGCAACGCGCGAGTGCAGCGAGCTATGTTCCCATCCAGGAGGTCAGTCGGGTTGTGGTATATGTATACCCCCAGGTACTTAAAGCAGTCAGGTTCCCACCTAATCTCCCTACTGATGTCGGGGCTGGGCATTCCCCTGCAAACCGGGAACAGACAGGTCTTGGCCCAATTCACCCGAAGGCCCGAGACCTCCCCAAAAGCCGTGAGCGCCGACGCAGCTCCATTCAAGGCAGCCACCGGGTCCTCAAGGAAGAGCAACAGATCATCAGCGTACAGCGAGACATAATGTGGGCCAGATGGCGTCCGCAAACCGTTAAAATGGATCCCCGACCGGAGCAGCAGCGCCAGTGGTTCCACCGCTTGCACGAAAAGTAGCGGGGACAATGAGCAGCCCTGCCTCGTGCCTCTCTCCACCGGGTATTGCGAGGAGATCAGCGGGCCTGCCCTTACCCTGGCCGACGCCGAGGCATACAGTACCGTAGTCCACCTGACAAAGCCCTCTCCCAGACCGAACCGCAGTAGTACACTGCGCAGGTAGTCCCATTCCAAGCTGTCAAAGGCCTTTTCCAAATCCACTGAGAGGACTACCGGGCACGCGGCTTCCGTGTGCGGTTCTCCCAGCAAACGAAACAGCCTGCGAATGTTCATGGTCGTGTTTCGCTTGGGAATGAATCCTGCCTGGTCCTCATGTACCAGAGAGCGCATGTGCCCAAGCAGCCTCGATGCCAATATGCTGCTCAGTATCTTATAATCGTCCGTCAGCATTGATAAAGGACGGTAGGACGCCGGGTCGGTCGATTCTCTTCCCGGTTTGAGGAGGGGAACCACTAAGGCCTCACACATCGAGCCGGGGAGTCGACCCAACCGCTTCGCCTCTCTGTAAACTATCAGCAGCCTTGGTGCCAGGAGGTCAGCGTAGGCGGAGTAAAATTCAATCGGGAGGCCATCCAGGCCCGGGGTCTTATTCCTCGCCATCCCTTTAATGGCGCTGCGAATTTCACCCAGTTCAACGTCGGAGCCCAGAGCCTTTGCTATGTCCGGCTCCAGCGTTGGTAGCTCCAGGGGTCGCAGGTAGTCCTCAATCAGGTCGGGGTCCCTGGCAGAGCCACTGCGGTACAATTGTTCATAGTAGCGCAGGTAACAGCCCAAGATCTCAGGTTGAGTGTGCACTTCGGCCCCCTCCGCCGTGCGCATGGACGTCGTCAGAGAGGTCTGGCGTGTAGGATTAGCTAACCACGCCAGCAATGCGCCCGACCTATCCCCCTCCGCGAGCGACCTAGTAGTATAAGCCTTGTAGTCGAAGCAGCGCAACCGCTCGACCTCCGCCGCCGCCGCCGCCGTGCGCTCCTGGAGTTCAGGACGCCCGGGGCGGCGCAGTTCCAACTCGCGGAGCTTCCGATCAGCCGCAGCCAAGTCATCAAGGATGACTCGCCGCATGCCCACCTTTTTAGAAATGCAGTAGCCCCTGATCACTACCTTAAAGGCGTCCCATTCCAACGCCCTCGATCCCGCAGTACCCCCATTGGACGCGAAATACTCCGAGATTTTATCCTCCAGGTCCGCCTTAAAGACTATGTCCTCCAAGATCTCCGGGCGCATTTTCCAGGTGGGCACAGCAGGGACCCCGGGAAACCAGCGAAGGTCCAGCAGGAGAGGGTTATTATCTGAGACAGTCCTGGTCAGATATTCAGACTGGACCGCTGCGGAAACTAACTCCGCCGATCCCAGAAACCCGTCCAGTCGGACGTGCAACTCATGCAGGCCCGAGAAATAGGAGTAGTCCCTAGTGTCGGGGTGCTGTGCTCTCCAGATGTCCGTGAGCCCCCAGTGCGTCTGCCAGTCCCTCCTCCCTTTTGCCACCCGGCGAACTGGGGAGTCAGGGAGGGGGGGGGGTGTGAGCGGTCGGCCTCCACGTCCACTATTGAATTAAAATCCCCCCCCGAGTAGGAGGGGTCCAGAGAAGAAGTGGGCCAACGAACCCGATAACCCGGAGAGGAAGGCAAGCTGGTCTACATTAGGCGCATAAATACAGCAAACGTTCAAGTCCCTCCCCCCCAGTGTGCCTGAGAGAGCCACGTAGCGACCCTCCGGATCCACCACTGATTTCGTAACCTGAAAGGGGACCCCAGCCCTGATCCAAATTAGCGCCCCCCTGGCATACGCTGAGTACGAAGTATAGAAGACCTGCCCTCTCCATCTACGCTGTAGCGCCGCCCCTTCCGCCTTGTTGAGATGGGTCTCCTGCAGCAGCGCTATTTGCACCCCTCTACGCACTAAATAAGCGTGAACTTTGTGGCGTCTAGACATAGTGTGAAGCCCCCGTACATTCCAAGTGATGCATTTCACATTAGCAATATCAGCCATTGTCCCATATCGTTCGTTCCGGGTCTCTCCACCACGGTTCCAACAAAGAGAGAGCAACAGTCAATTCAACACTGATGGCGGCCATTTTCCCCAACAAAAAAACAACAACTCCCGTTCGAAACAAACCCCTGCCCACCCTCCCCAGAACAGGACCCAAATAGTGCCATCTAGTTTCCATCCAAACCATACCCCCGACAATCCCACAATCCCCGACTAATCCTGCGGTCGCCACCTCAGGAAGGCCTTAAGGGCTAGGTGCGGGCTGGGCGCCGGTAATGGGCCCTCGATTCCCGGGCTACCGAGACTTGGTTGAGCCCAAGACATAAAGCTATGTCACGATCAGGGCCCCCCCCCTTCACCGGAGTTCATGATCAATCGCCTACCCCTGCCACCCCCGCTGCAAACCCCCACCCAAATGGAAGTAGCTCACCCCGTCATCCCTGTCCATCCAATATGTCCTCAGCCGAGTTTGGAGTAATCACCAGCATGTGGACACTGTCGGTCTCCGATTCCTCCGTGTCCGTTGGTGCCCCTTCGCCTCCAGGGTCCGTTTCCTCGATAATGGGGCCACCTCGTGAACCAGCATCTCCAACACTCCTTTCCGCTCTGCCGATGTCTCCACAGTCGAAGGCCTGCCTGTCTTGCCACGGCGACTCCGAAGTCTTTTGGACCGCCGTCGCTGCCCAGGTTCCACTGCCAGCTGAGATGACGAGCTGAAACCATCTTTACCAGCTCTATAGAGTTCGAGCCAGTTGCAGACTTCCTCCGGGTAATCAAAGAACTGGGTCTTGTCATCAATGATTATGCGGAGCCTTGCGGGAAAAAGGAGCGAATATTGGATGCCCTCGCTCCGGAGTTCGCGCTTGATCGCCAGGAAAGAGGCCCGTCTGCGCTGGGTCTCATACGTGTAATCCGGGAAAATGTTCACCTGACTATTCTCCACCTTATAAGGGCCATTATGTCTGGCGGCATTAAGGATGAGGTCTCTGTCCCGAAAATGCAGCAAACGCGCCACCACCGGTCGCGGGGCGCAGCCCTGTTGCGGCGGCCTCGCCGGCACTCTATGTGCCCACTCCAGGGTGTAGAAGGAGGACAGGCCTTCCGGGGTCACTGTGTCCCGGAGCCAGGCTTCCAAGTAGGCCACCATGTCGCCATCTTCAATCTTTTCCGGCAGGCCCACCACTCGAATGTTGTTCCGCCTGTTACGTCCCTCCGCATCCTCCGCCCGTCGCTCCAGGGCCTCAATCCGGGATAGGGCATCCTTCATCGTCGCGGCCAGGGTTTTCTGTGCCGGCTCTAAGGTCTTCACTGAGCGCTCCACTTCCTTGACTCTATCCGAGAGCTTGCCGTGGTCCGCCCTAAGGAGGCCCAGGCTCGTCGCAACCTGGGCAATGTCCTGCTGAAGGGCCGAGCGCGTGGTCGCGATCGCCTCCAGGACCCGGTCAAATTGTTGTTGTAAGTGAGGGCCACCAGAGCTCTCCGGGTCCCCTCGATCCTCTTTGTCCGGCGCCTCCGAATCCGAGGCGGCTGGGGTGGTCCCCTTGGGTCCCCTCGGCTTTCCCATGGCGATTGGGTCCCACGGTGGAAAGTCCGTCAAAGGCACCACCGAGTGCGGGCGTCGACTATGCCTCTCCCGGCACGCTGTCGTTGAGCCGAGGGTCGTCGATCGCCGTCTCCAGGGCCCGCTGCTCTTCCGCAACCTTGGGCCGCACCACCACCGTGTCGTCGGAGGGCAATGAGGAGGAGGCGGGGACGAACGGCGCCAGGTCGGGTAGGCCCGCTTGGCCGATGAGGATCTGGAACGAGAGTCACCAGTGCCGCCGGAGACTTTGTGGCGCCAGGGCGCCGTGCTGCCCATGGAGTTCAGTCACTCGGTGGGGTGCAGCCGGGTGCGGCTCGTGGGGTCGGCTCCACACACAGGGCCGCCAGAAGTCCGTGTTCTGAGGTCAACGATAGTTCGGTCAACAAACCGTCCGGGATCGATCACCGTGCTCGAATCTAATCAAAGCGTCACCCAGACCATCATGTCATAGGGAGATAGGATGTAGAGGATGCGCTGTGTCCGATTATGCTCCTCCGGGTTGAGGGTCCCAGCCAAGAAGTCGAGAAGGTCTGAGCGCCATCTTGGGTCCCACTCCGCGGGTCCCTGAACTTCGGTTTTTCGTCGGATCAACCGGTTTTCGAGTTTCACCGGGTGTCCCAGCAGGTCCCAATCGGTCCGATCATCGGTTTGTGGGGGTCCGGGTGCCCCGCGGACTCCGATCTGCAGGATCAAAGCGGGCTCAGTCCCGGAGCCGAGCTCTCAGGCGACCATCGCCATCGGCGTCCAAGCCACGCCCCATCTGGGTTTAATCCATCACAGTTCTTTAGCCCACTCTGCCACCCCAGTTCAGACATGGCTATATGCAAATCAGTCTGACCCTGTGCCTCATGGGAACAGTCCAGCCCGAACTGCCAAGCCATGTCTTCCCTGGACCGGAAACAAACTTCCGAGGACCGGTTTCTAGCATTCCAGCCGTCTTCAGCCCGGCTTGCTTGAATCCAGTGGCAAAGTGAGCAAGGGACTCACTTCTGAGCATACCCTGCCACACTTATGGCGGCCAAAAGAGGTGCAAAAGGGGGTGGTGATGGACGGAGCATCTGAGTCAATCAAACACTCACACCCAGTCAAGAGATCTGGGTTTAATCCATCACCGTTCTCCACACTGGCAAACTCTGATCCCCAGGGAATATTGCAGATGGCACCGAGGGCGTCCCCTTTATTACTCCTGGGAGGGTTCAGAGTAGGCAGAGAAGGTCTAATTCCCCCTCCGCCGAGTCCAATGCTTCAGATCATTCCATAGGGACCTCCATCTCTAGCAAGGGGGAGGATTCCTTGGAAATGGAATACCACCTGATTAAACTTGAGAGAGTTAGACTCAGGCAGGATCAGTTGACCCTGGAGGTACAGAAAAATAGGAAGAAACTGGGACTAGAGACCCATGGCGGCAGCAATAGTGTACCTTGAATCAGGGAAACATCCGTTGACAATAGGACCCTGAACAGTATAGTCCCTCCTTACCAGGATAAGGATGACATCCTAAATGGATCACTGCTTTAAGAGAGCCTGTACATTTTAGAAGGTCCCTCAGGGCTTTGGGAGCCATGCTGTATTTTTTAACCTCATGCGCGCTAGCGGAATTCCGCTCGTACGCTGAGATTTTTAAAAACGCATGTTACGTGACGAGCTGGGCTCGTCATCAGCGTGCGAGGAGGCTACGCCATGACGAGCCCAGCTCGTCATCAGCGTGGAAGGGGTTAAACTCAGCTTTGTGGAAAAGAAGGCTTTCCACTGTCCAGCATTTTACATCAAATAAGAGGCTCTCTGCAGTGTCAAATGAAAAATCCATCCATTCTCTGACTTTGATGGATTTGGGGAGGCATCAGAAGGCAAACGGCAAGTGACATCTGGTTTCACCAGCTCTGTGGGGAAGTCCGACCTTTAACACACAGAGGAGAGGGACATAAACACTACTGGAGTAATTTAACAACTTCATTTCTTTGCTGAATTTAGAGCCTCCTCCTCCTTTATCAAAAGAATCAGTGTTTTGTTACATGTAAGGAAGAGACCAGGGTTCTATTTAAGCACCACGTTCACATTCTGACACAGAAGGGATATTTTATGGCTGTATTGCGGCACAGCACTTAGTGACGTGTGTGCACAGCCAATAAGAAGGCACAATCTTTTGCCTTTCTGCCGGGAGACCTAATTTCGCGGGCAAAATAGTGTGCAATTAAATAAACCCTCCCATATATAGCACATTATTCAAGGAAAAAGAAATAATAGGAGGGGGAGCAGACAAATATTTTGATTTATTAAGGTATTAACCCAGGTTGTTTTCTTTATTTAGTATTCGGTATACTGTGCACATTCTTGCATATGGTTTCCGCTTCCCACGAATTCACATCTTTTCTTTTATTGTGTGTGAATAACAATATTCACCTGTTCGTGCTGTCCCTAGATCTATACCCTCAAACCTAATTTGATTTTCCAACTTTTCTTAAATCTGTATTTTTTAACCTCATGCGCGCTAGCGGAATTCCGCTCGTACGCTGAGATTTTTAAAAACGCATGTTACGTGACGAGCTGGGCTCGTCATCAGCGTGCGAGGAGGCTACTCCATGACGAGCCCAGCTCGTCATCAGCGTGGAAGCGGTTAAACTCAGCTTTGTGGAAAAGAAGGCTTTCCACTGTCCAGCATTTTACATCAAATAAGAGGCTCTCTGCAGTGTCAAATGAAAAATCCATCCATTCTCTGACTTTGATGGATTTGGGGAGGCATCAGAAGACAAACGGCAAGTGACATCTGGTTTCACCAGCTCTGTGGGGAAGTCCGACCTTTAACACACAGAGGAGAGGGACATAAACACTACTGGAGTAATTTAACAACTTCATTTTTTTGCTGAATTTAGAGCCTCCTCCTCCTTTATCAAAAGAATCAGTGTTTTGTTTACATGTAAGGAAGAGACCAGGGTTCTATTTAAGCACCACTTTCACATTCTGACACAGAAGGGATATTTTATGGCTGTATTGCGGCACAGCACTTAGTGACGTGTGTGCACAGCCAATAAGAAGGCACAATCTTTTGCCTTTCTGCCGGGAGACCTAATTTTGCGGGCAAAATAGTAAATATTGCGGCCATCGCGGTAATCAAAATGCTGGAGGGTCTGTCAAAGGGGGTGCTGATCACAGGGAAAGGTTGGAGAGGAGCCTTACACTTCCTCCCACTCTTACCACTTGCCTGGCAAGTCTGGCAAGACATACAGTGAGCTTCAGAGTGCTTGCGCATTTAGGGCCAATAAAAATGGGTGACAAGCCTTTCAAAGGTCTTGTCTTGCCCAAAATGTCCTGCCAAAGACACATCATGAGCCAGACCCAGTAGGAAGGCTCTGAAGCGCTGGGGTACCACCAGCACACGGGCTGACCCAGGCTCAGCAACCTTAGGCTCGCTATACAGGAGACCATTCTCCCAAAATATCTAATGTGACCCGACTGATCACCTGCTGCCTGGTTTGCAGTCTGTTGCTGTAAAACAATGACAGAACGCCACGTCTACTGCTCCTGGCAGAACTTCTCCCTGGTGGGCCCTCCTTCTTGCTGCCAATGGGTCAGCTCAGGCAGTTCCCCCGTTCAGCCACTTGTTCCCTTGTAGGCTCCAGGGCATCTCCCTTGGGGTCTACCTCTTCCTGGACCATGGGAACTTCGGAGGCTGGTTTCCCACACCCTCTGACTCTTCTCTTTCCAGCAGGCACCTGGGCCACTCTTTCAGGCTTCAGGTCCTCTTGAAGGCTGCCATTGACCGAGTGGTCACACATGCCCACTCAGACAGACCCAACATCTCCAAATGAGACCTCCGCTCCACCTCTGCCCAAGGGGAGCTCTCCAAATCATTGCCTAGCAGACAGTCAACAGGCATGGCTGGCCTCACAGCTACTTTCAAGGTACCTGAGAACCCCCCACTCAAAGGGACCCTGTGCGACTTTGAGGAGGCATTCTGAATTGTGAGCGGCAACTACTGGATAGAATGTGTTGGGGACACCATGCTCTTCAGACACCGGCCGACAACTGACAGCTGTCACACTGGCTCTGGTGTCTCTCAGAGCCTCCTCACTATGGCCATTGATGGTCACCCACTGCCTGTAAGTTTTAGTGTTATCAGACAGGTGAAGGCTTGGGACCATCTTACTGTCTCCTAAAGAGACCATGAACATCTCTGTGGAACTCCCACCTTGGGCACCCAACACCTCCCCCAAGGCTACACTATCCAGTTACCGCGGTGGTGCACCAGTGGGTACGGTGGTAACCGGTTGAGACACTTAGGATTCCCCCGTAGGTGGCTCACCTGACCGCAACTAAAACAGGTCTTGGGACCCCTCTGAACAGGCTTAACTGTCGGGACCCATGGTTTCTTCTCAGTGGGAGGCTGGGAACCCTTACCATGGTTCCTTAGGGGATTAATTTGGGGCCCTTTTTGAAACTCCTTTTGTTTACCCTTGTCCCCCTTTCATCTACTGGGGACCCTGCCTACCTTTAGCGGAGTCTCCCACAGGACCTTTGTGATCCCTGGTACTGACCCAGCGGTCTGCCTCCACAGCAAGCTTCCTAGACTCAGTCAGCTTCCTATCAATCAGGTGGTGTAGCTCTGGAAAATAACTACTGGACAAGTGCTCCCATGCAACCAAATCACAGAGCCCCTGCAAATCAGTTACCTTGCTACCCTTCACCCGTCTATGCAGTACTCTGCAAAAATAAGATACATACTCCACCTAAGTACTTGAATCCAGCTACCTGCAGTTCCGACATTTCTGTCTTTAAAGCTCTGGGGTCAACTCATACCTGGCTATCAAGGCTTCCTTGATGGTGGCATAGAACATCTGATCCTCAGTGGTCAAAGCTAGATCTCTCTCCCTTCACCTATGAAGCGGTCCCACAACCCCGGTCCCAATCTCTCTCAGGGACCCGGTGGGACTTCATTACTATTTCGTAGGCCTTAAACCACTGCCCAATGTCCTCATGCTTTATGAAATCTTTGATCACATCTTTGGGACTATATACTTTTCCTTCCCCAGGCACTGATGGTGTGCTGCCACCAGAGGGATTGATCTCTAGACTCCTTGCTTTCAGCTCCAATTCCCGCAACACCCTCTCATGCTCTAGAAGCATCTTATTCTCCTTCATGGCCAATTTCTTGCTCTCCAACTCCAACCACTTATTCTCTAAGTCACCCTGGCTCCCCAGCTTGAGCTTAGCAAGCTCCAATTCATGCACTCTGCTTCTCTCCCTGTACTCCAACTCCTCTGGAGACAGACCTTTTGAAGACACACTGCTACCCATCCTGGAGGGCACCCTCCCTTCAGTTAGGCCTGAGTGGCTATATAAGGAAGTACCTGCACTAGCATGGTTACCCCCTGTGTCATGGTCCACTAAGCAATCCCTCACCCTTGGGGTATTAGAGGGTCTCCACCATAGGGAATCATGACCGTGGGTGTGTTTTTGCAAAGTAAAAGGCTGGTGTTTGTAGGAAGGTGGACTCCTGACTATGGTTACCCCAGATTTTTTGCCTTGTGTTTAGCTGGTTTTTGACTTAATTGGCCTGGCTCCCTGCTAATCAGGGCCCCAGGCTATCTGCTCTCTCCTTAAAATGGACTCCATGCACCCTAGGTGCATAACCAAATTGGTACTGGACACCTTGTCAGCCCCTATATTATATAGTGCACTATAGGTGCCATGGGCATAGGTGCATCCAAGGCCTACCAGGGGCTGCAGCATAGCTTTTGCCACCCCTGGCTGGTTCTTAAATTGAGACAACTGGCTGATCACTCCACTGGGGCAAGTTGGTGTAATCACCTCTTTCTTAGATATAGTATACCTATATCTAAACCTATATCTGGACACATATAAACCTATAAGTCACTCCTATGGCAGGCCTTTTCAATCCTGGAGGCAGAGTGCATGGTTTAACGTGAGATGGTGCTCGAGCATGAGCTGAGCCTAACTGCAGCTGTCGGGAACAACTCCCTAAGCAGTTCCGGGATAATGCCATACCATATACTCTTAAGTGCATTATAATCCATCACGGTTATGTGCTAACTTTGGCTTGGCTTTATCAAAACATGTCGTGTAAGGTGTCATACGATTTGGAATACTATCCCGTAGACAGTCCTGTCGACGGGGATAGCATTCCACCCTTCTAGAGGGAGAAGACATGTTACTTTACTGAAACGCGGTTAATCCTAACCAGAGCCTCAGCATCACAAAATGGATGCTGCTACCACCGACATAAGTCTGACCTCCTGCTGCTGACCAAAACTCGGCAGAGGAGGCCTGGACAAAGGGTTTCCTGTCGCAGGGAGGTGCTACACCACCCCAGACAGGAGATAGTGTATTGGGGCAGGGAGGGCTGAAAGAAATCAGACAGTGCCTGGGGCGCACAAGGCTGCCCCTTGCATAATCCGGTCAAACCGGTTCTGGGGAACACCAGCCCCAGTCCCAGCGCGACCCTGGACAAAGGGAAAGGGGTGTAACCAACCCCTTCCTTGGTCCCACCCATAGGAGAGACCTAGCAGGTCATCCAGCCCCCTAGATTGGTATAAGAATGGGAGCAGTGCCAACGCACTCAGATTATCCTGACTGAAACTTATGAAACGAAACTCTGGACCCTTCAACGTCCTACTCGACATAGAAGACTGAAGAATCTCCCTTGTTGTCAAGGAGTGACCACCCTGTGCAAACAGGCACCATCCAGCACCTCGACGTTTGCTTTGTTGCAGTTCCCGCCGGAACTCGAGCGACAGAGTTCGACAAGACCCAGCGTGCCTGCCTTCTAACAGCCCGATTCACAGTCCCTGCAGAGCTGAGATCCGTGGAGGCGACCTGAAGCGTGGGGCCCGCCATCTTGGAAAGACCACGAGACGCTGACCGTGCAGCCCACGAGTGACCCGTGGAGGCGACCTGAAGCGTGGGGCCGGCCTTCTTGGAAAGACCAAGAGGCGCTGACCGTGCAGCTCCCGAGGCTCCCTCGAAGCTGTGCATTGGGGTTTGAGAAGCCCCAGCAATGAGCCTCTCTTGCACCGAAGCTCACCCCTATACACTCACTGAGTGCTGCTTGGGGCCCTTCTGCATCTTTTGGCTCAACGCGGTGGCCCGGTCACTTGCCCGTTGGCTTGTGGCCCCTGTGCCGACGAACCTTGAAAACTAACTCGTGAGCCTGGTTGCTCCAGACTTGCACTCGCTCCCCTGAAAAGGAGCACTCGCTCTGACCCTCCTGGTCCGAGTTGTTTGCTCCAATCCGGAAGCCGACACCGCCGACAGCGAGAACCTGCGTGGGACAGCTCGTGATCCACCCCTGGACGCCCTCGGTGCCCCAGAGTCCACGTGGCAGCGGAGACAAGCTCCCCATCAACGACCTGATTGCGCCCGACATTGCCTGGTTCCTTCCTGGTTCCACCCTGGTCACTGCTGAGTGACCAAGACTCTGTTCCCTCTGCTTTCAGATCATCTTTATCTTCGATCCACCCTTGGATCACACCGGACACTTCTCTTCTCGACGCCTGCAGCATCTTCAGCTCCAAGCACCATCAACCTGCGTGACAAAACCCAACACTACTTCGCACCTGTGCAGCCGCTTCCTGTGGGTGAGGTAACTCAGCAACGCCGGTGTTCCTACACTGGTACACACCTCTAGTGTATGTGTCTAAAGTTTCGTCCTTCTAGGTTAAGCGGAAGTCTCCTTTAACAGTAACTTTATAACTTTTACGCACCAATGACTTTGCATTGGTGCATGTGTGTGCTTTAAGCGCTGCACCCGAATCCCGCTGGCTTTTCCCGACTTCAGCATTTCTAGTCCCGACTGCTCCCAGCGATTCCTTAGGCCCTAGGCCTAACCACTGTTCGATTGGTATCTCTTATACCACTTTTTTGATATATGGTTTCCGTGGCCCCTGGGCCTCATCCATAATTGTGCAACTTTTATATGTTTAACTGTGCTTTTGTTTAAACGCTTGTATTCTAGTAATAAATACGTATCATTTTATAATATATAACTTGTGTGGTGTCCTTTCATTTGATATTGCAATGTCGGGCGCAATCAGGTCGATGTCGTGAAGTTTGTCTCTGCTGCCACGTGGACTCTGGGGCACCGAGGATGTCCAGAAGTGGATCACGAGCTGTCCCACGCAGGCTCTCACTGTCGGCGGTATCGGTTTCCAGATTGGAGCAAACAACCCTTGGCAAGCACAACCCACGCAGGATTCGAAGATCGCTTCTTACTCGGACCAGGAGGGTCAGAGCGGGTGCTCCTTTTCAGGGGAGCGAGGGCAAGTCTGGAGCAACCAGACTCATAAGTTAGATTCAAAGGTTCGTCGGTACTGGGGCTGCTAGCCAACGGGCAAGCGACCAGACCAACGTGTTGAGCCAAAAGATGCAGAAGGGCCCCACGCAGCACTCGGTGAGTGTGGAGGGGTGAGCTTCGGTGCAAGAGAGGCTCAGGGCTGGGGCTTCTCAAACCCCAATGCACAGCTTCGAGGGTGCTTCGGGAGCTGCACGGTCAGCGCCTCGTGGTCTTTCCAAGATGGCCGGCCCCATGCTTCAGGTCGCCTCCACGGGTCTCAGCTCTGCAGGGACTGTGGATCGGGCTGTTAGAAGGCAGGCACGCTGGGTCTTATTGATCTCTGTCGCTCGAGTTCCGGCGGGAACTGCAACAAAGCAAACGTCGAGGTGCTGGATGGTGCCTGTTTGCACAGGGTGGTCACTCCTTCACCACAAGGGAGATTCTTCAGTCTTCTACGTTGAGTAGGACGTCAAAGGGTCCAGAGTTTCATTTCATAAGTTTCTGTCAGCATATTCTGAGTGCGTTGGCACTGCTCCTATTCTTATACCAATCTAGGGGGCTGGATTACTTGCTAGGTCTCTCCTATGGGTGGGACCCAGGAAGGGGGTGGTTATACCCCTTTCCCTTTGTCCAGGGTCGCGCTGGGACTGGGGCTGGTGTGCCCCAGAACCGGTTTGACCGGATTTTGCAGGGGGAAGCCTTGTGCGCCCCAGGCACTGTCTAGTTTCTTTCAGCCCTCCCTGCCCCAATGCACTATCTCCTGTCTGGGGTGGTGTAGCACCTCCCCGTGACAGGAGACCCTTTGTCCAGGCCTCCTATGCCAAGTTTCGGTCAGCAGCAGGAGGTCAGACTTGTGTCGGTGGCAGCAGCATCCATTTTGTGATGCTGAGGCTCTGGTTAGGATTAATCGCGTTTTAGTAAAGTAACATGTCTTCTCCCTCTAGAAGGGTGGGATGCTATCCCCGTCAACAGGACTGTTGAGGGGATAGTATTCCAAATCGTATGACACCTTACACGACATGTTTTGATAAAGCCAAACCATAACCGCAATGGATTATAATGCACTTAAGAGTATATGGTATGGCATTATCCCGGAACAGCTAAGGGAGTTGTTCCCGACAGCTGCAGACAGGCTCAGCTCATGCTCGAGCACCATGTCACGTAAAACCAAGAACTCTGCCTCCAGGATTGATAAGGCCTGCCATAGGAGTGACTTATAGGTTTATATGTGTCCAGATATAGGTTTAGATATAGGTATACTATATCTAAGCAAGGGGTGATTACACCAACTTGCCCCAGCTGAGTGATCAGCCAGTTGTGTCAATTTAAGAACCAGCCAGGGGTGGCAAAATCTATGCTGCAGCCCCTGGTAGGCCTTGGATGCACCTATGCCCTTGGCACCTATAGTGCACTGTATAGGGGCTGACAAGGTGTCCAGTACCAATTTGGTTATGCATATAGGGTGCATGGAGTCCATTTTAAGGAGAGAGCAGATAGCCTGGGGCCCTGATTAGCAGGGAACCAGGCCAACTAAGTTGAAAACCAGCTAAACACAAGGCAAACATCTGGGGTAACCATAGTCAGGTGACCACCTTCCTACATAGACATAGATCGCAATATTACTTGCCCCCCCCCCCCCTATTGGGGCATATCTCCACCTGAGGGGACACCTCAACAGATCTGAGGAGTTTCCTATTCGTTCAGAGGATGGAGAGCTCAACCATGTTGGGACCTGTTTGCCTGTTAGTTTTCTGTTGGTACTGTGGTCCGTTTTACCCCCTATGCCTCATGTGTTTTTGGAGGGGGCTGTTGATCTGGGATTTTCACTTCCCCTCCTCCTGTCGGAATATTCCAGCTAGTTTGTGGCCACATATGTCCTACTGCACCTGCTTTTTTAGGCCGAGCCTTCGTAGCGCATGCGCTGCAAAGGAAAACAACCTTTTCCTAGTGCTTAGGCTTTTCAGCCAAGCACGTACACGCGTTGCCATTGCCTTCAATGGCAACGTGTTCGCGTCAGGAGATCCACTCGCGGGAGCGCGCGGCCCGTCTGGTCCTAATTATCGCTCCTGCGAGTGAATCCCTCCCCCCTGCTGCAGCGCGAACCCTTTTAGTTCTTGTTACTCTTTGCGGATACCACGCAGGCTTGAATCTCTTCCGTAGATACAGCTCTATTGAGATGGCTGGTTGGCGACTGCTGCTGCTGCAAGTGAGCACTGAGCTGCGTTCTTCTCGCTTCATTGAGCTGGGGTAGCAGCTGGACATGACTGCGCTTTCTGCTGCTGCTGGCCTTCACGGCACTCTCCATGCTGGGGTTCTCGTGCATAGCTGCTCCACAGAAGGGTCTTCGGCGAGGCTGTTCTTTAAAGTGTTGTGTAACAGTGCTTTAAATGAGGCCGGTACTCACGGGTATCAGTACCGGCACTTTGCTATTTGTGTCTCTTCAAGTACCTGCACTTCTCTACCGCCATAGAAAGTACCAGTATTCCTGTCAGATATGTCATGTTTATTATTACTTCTGGAGAGGCTGTCGGCGTGGAGCCTTTCACCAGTATAGTCTGACACCAAGCTGTAGCCCTGTGCTTAGTCCCTGTTCAGCAGCAGTTCATTTGCATTATGTTTTAAACGTGAGGGGTGTTGAGAATGTCACCTTCACGCTGAGTTGACAGAGCAGTGTCCTTTCAGACTCTGCTCTGTCAATCACATTCACACCAGCGTGTGCATTTGGGCGCGAATTAAGGGTTGGTAAGGAGTAAAAAATGTCTTTTATATTTGGTGAACTTTTTGTGGGAGTATTTGACTGCTTGATAGTGTTTAACTGCTCATGTGCACGTTTGTGTATAAACGAAAGAGGAAGAGAGAATCTGGATACTCAGAAGGTGTGTTTTGAAGGAAGTGTGTGGATTGCTTTGTATGTGGATGTGTGCTAGCACGTGTGTGTGTTTGTGTGTGTGTGTGTGTGCACACTTTCCCTGAAACAGCAGCGGTCGAAGTGTAAAAATAAAGGTATGGGATCGGGAACTGTAATCTTCAATGCTTAATTGGGCAGTAGGGTCCTGGTCAGTAGAGGACTGAAAGGGGCAAAAAATCCTACCACTCTTTATCTGACTTTTCGTCTGCAGCTTACAACAGATATGTGTTTGACTCGATTGCTCAAGTGATTTCTAAATTACATCCCGTATCCACCACACCTGTAGTGCAGAATCCAGTGCACTCCTGACACGCATCGCTCTGTGCTCCCCTTGGACATTTTATCATGTGCATTCCGCGAAGCGTTACACTCGGCAGACCTGAGGCCTCAGCCGGTGAGAGAGTGCTCCCTTGGTGCTCTGCACCACGCATCCCTTGGTGCACGCCATCTTGTTGTCCGCCGCTCCATAGCCTTGTGTGCCTCGTGCTGCACTTGGTTATCTGTTTCTTTCAGTCCTAGCGCTTGACGCACGTGTGGTAATTATATGCGGGCATAAATGCAAGGGCTTACTTGTGTTTAGTTGGCCTGTGTGCATGCTCTCTGTACGTTTGTATCAGCATATGTGCCCCTGTGTGTGTGCACTACACAAAAGCCACATATATTGGCTTTGTTAATGTTTATTTGCCTCGTTTTATTTTCCTCTTGTTTTTTTAACCTAAGTTCACATGTTCACGAACTACAGTTGTTGTTGGAAAAGTTAAAATCACTTGGTCTGATATTTTTTGAATTCCCTATGCACAGATTCATTATCTGCATCATCTCTCAGCCTCCACGAACTATCAAAGCCCCCTTAACCCCTCCCCTCCTCCTTTAGCTCCCAGTGTGTTCTTTCCACATTCCCCAAGGATGAATTAACGTGATTTATAAAGCGCCTTATACTCAAAAGGTCACAAGGAACCGGTATTTGAAAACATGCAGGTACAAAAACATATGAGCTCCCCCGCCAGCTATCAGTGTGCCTCTCGCTCCCTACAATGAGCTGCCCCCACCAGTTATGAGTGTACCTCTCCCTTCACATCATGAGGTGCCCCCCCACCTCTGTGTGTTGTGTGTGCGTGAGTTTGTGAGTGAGAGGTTTTTAAACCTCACTCCGCCCCAGAGCTCCAAGCACAGTTCCATCTCTGCCCATTGATGGTACACGGGAAAGTTAGGACTCTGGCAAGTGCTTCCAGTCAGAGGCCGTGTGTGTGCGTGCGTGTGCGTGTGTTGTGTGTGCGTGCATTGGTGAGTGTTTTCAAACCTCATTCCTCCCCTGAGCTCCAAGCACAGTTCCATCTCTGCCCATTGATGGTACATGGGCAAGTTACGACTCTGGCAAAATGCTGCTCCGGCAAGGCTGAGGGAACCAAAGGCACCAGGCTTTTGTTTCACGAGGCAATAGACGCTTCAGCACTTTTACAAACGAGGCCTACGCCGTCACATATATATTTACCAGAGAGAACCCAGCAGGGATTAGGGCTGGTGAATCAGCTAGGCTTTTGAAGTGAAACGTTTAGAAAGGGATAATTCCAGTAATGCGTGAGGCACCAGTCCCCTGGTAATTTGTTAAAAGAACCATAATCACTTTTAGGTGGCATCTGCGTGCACACGTTCAGACACCTCTAACACAAGAAAACACCATTAGGATTTCAAAGCATTTTTTCTTTATTATTACTGCATTTTTTTGTTTTTTTTAAAGGATATATTGTGTAAAACACTTGTAACTTCCCAGTAGGATGTACGAGCTTTTGAATTCGTTTTTGGACCCATCAAGGTGGGAGCAAATGTCCTGAATACTGTTTAACATTTTTTTTTTACAAAAAAAAAAGTTGTGCAGTTGCGTGCAAATACGCAATTTGTTCTCCAAGCTATCGGAGCTTCCTGGAGGATCTTTAGGTTATACTCCACATTTATACCTACCACATGCCTCCGTCATTGTTTTACAGTGTGCTTTTTAAAGGTTGTGCACACTTTAAAACAATGACGGAGGCACTTGTTTACTCAGTTTGATCAAAGCTCGGTCTTTCAGGTCATTGTCCACTCAGCTTGATCGAAGCCCGGTCTTTCAGGTCATTGTTTAATCCCCCTGATCAAGGCCCAGCAGTCAGACCATTGTCCAGATAACCTGATCACGGTGTCAAGGATGTTTACCAGGCTGGGAGCAGGAGATGGAAAACAAATCATTTACACAGGGTGTGAGTGACTCGTGACTTTCTGTTGAACTGCAAAGAACAGGGGGGGTTGGTTGTGCGACAGTTCCTGGGCAGAAATGCAGGCTGCAAAATGGTTGTTGTCGTGTTAGTTAGACTTTCCTCAGGTATCAGTAGAAACGACCAGGTGGGTCATGTGGAAGTGTTTGACACGAGATGGCAATGAAAAAGCAATGGAGTCCCTGTACAAATGATGCAGATCAGAAGAACACTTTTCCTCAGACCCTCCTTTTGCCATTGAGTGGTAAATACTTTAAGAAATGTCAATGTTCATAAGGCCATCGGTTTCTTGTTGGAGCATCATCATCATATTGGTGTTGTGAATGTTAGAGGGTGGAGGCTTGATGGTCTGGACACATATTTACAGAGCACTGGTAGGCACTGAAAACACAAACAGCAGGAAACCAGGACAGTTACTCCCAAGGCAAGGAAGATGAGGATCCTCCACCCCCACTGGGAAAGGAGGCCCCAGATCCAACCTGTGAGGGACCAGTTGCCCTCAGCCAGATGAATTTCAGAAGAAAGGTGATGCAGACGTTGGATGGCATCGTACAATGTAGGTGCATTGTCTGGGATGTACACGCAGCAGCTGGAGCCAATCAATTTACACACACCACCACGATCAGCAAGGATGACATCTAGGACCATTCGGTTCTGAAGCATTATCAGGCGGTCCGCCTGTAGCTCTGCAGTGATGTTGGAGAGGGCACCAGCTGTTACTGTGATGGTGGCTTCAAGAACCCTGGTCAGTCCTCGTACAGCCCGACTGTTTGCCATGGGGCCCCAGAAAGGAAGGAAGCCTTTAAAGAAGTCCCCTGTTTCCTGGCCTGCTGTATCCTCAGCTGATATGACGCCCCTACGTACAGAGCACCCTTCATTGACAGGTGGTAACCTCCATGGGTAGAATACGTTGGTGGAAGGAGGAAGGCCAGATAGCAGGTACCAGACCAGTTACGGGGGAGCCAAGTGTAGGCGGCAGTGCCACAGATGAAATAGGTGTTGGGGGATGCCACCAGCTTCGGAGGAGATGTAGAGTTTAAAGCTTTTGTGATATCACACATACTGGTACCAACTTTCTTAGTCCCTAGGCCATGAATGCAGACATGGCCTTGCACATTTATGACATTCACAGTGTCTGATTCATCATGCAGTATCCTTCTTGTGCGGAATCTGGAAAATGTTTGTCGATTACTTGAGTTGAATACTACCATCTCATTGAGTTCATCTGGTGATAGTAGCGATGTGGATGAGCTGGTCGACCAAAAAGGAGCATTGGCATGGCCGGATCTGTTCCGCCAGAAGTCATCCTGAAATGTTCCAAGAGCAGAATTGGCAGTACCATTGACAGTAGGCCTCCTGCATCAACATTCACCATGCAAGACAAGACCCAGAGATGGAAAAGGGGTAGGGAAAGAATGGGACAGGGTGTATCATGGAATGCGGCATCAGTCCACAAACTCAGCAGTTGGAAGTGTTCATGATCAGCTGGTGATGATGCAACATTTGGATGAAGGTGTTATTGAAGGATTCTGCACGGCAGGGTAATTTGTGGGCTGTAACGTGTAATAATGGTGCTCTGCAGGAGTCGGGGTAGGAGTTGGTGAGGTAACAGGATGGTAGATTAGTAACAGCCAACAAAGGATAGACAGGATGAGGGAGACAAACAGTGTCACCACGGTGACCATGAAGCATTTACTATGTCGGAGACTAACATATTGTTTCTGGATTCGGGTGTTTTGGACGGCAGCCATTGTGCTAAGCCAGGGACCTCTAGTGGCTGTCTGTGATTGGTGGTTGCTTCACTGGGCGCAGGTGCCAAGGGCCCTATGGCGTACCTTAGTCTGACACACCAGCACTACTCTCAGCCGGGGAAGATCACAGCCTATAGGCACTTGGCGAAGTCAAGGGCAAGCCTTCCCTCAGGGGCGCAAGTTATATCGGTCAGAAGTAGGACAGTATGGTTGGGAAACAATTGTTTTTGGTGTTGAGCAGAGTTAAGGGAGGGTTCCACCCTTCCTTTCAGCATGCTGTCACTCTCTGCTTCCGTCGATGTAGAATGCAGTCTGGCATCGCTGAATGGGACAAACGTCAGGACTGTTTCTTTTTCTGAGTCTCCTTCTCCTTCCCTCACCCACTGATCATAGGGGAGGGGCAGAGGCACACGCCTGCAGTGCGACGAATGCACCCAATTCTTCCGACCTTCTACTTTCACGGTGGTGCGGGTGGCCAGCAACACCTGACGGGCTGTGTCCAGCGGTGCTCGAGGCTCTTAGTCCGTTGAAAGTTCCGGATCAGGACCCATTCACCAGGTTGGTTAACGTGTTCTGGGCCCTAGCTTTTGTCAGGTATAGCCTCATGCACCTGGTGATAAAGAGTACGAAAGGTATTAGTCAGGCTGTACAGATAATCAGTTAGTACAGGGTAATCAACATCAGACAGTTTCCTAGGCTGCTGGACACCCCATACATTGGCAGGCCTCCGAACATAATCTCATGGTGGGATAGCCCTAACCTGGTGTGGGCCGTTATTCTTGTGGACAGTAGGGCTAAGGGCAGAGCATCAACCCAAGTGACACTTGTCTCGGCTACTATTTTGGCCATTTTAGTTTTTAGGATGCCATTGTACACCTCCACTAGATCTGCTGACTGGGGGTGGTTAGCTGCATGAAATTTTTGCTTTATACCCAATGCTGTACAGACATATTCCATAATTTGAGCCATAAAGTGTGTCCCATTGTCACTCCAGACCAAGCGGGGCAAACCGAATCGTGGGAGGTACTCTTTTAACAGCACATTGGCGGTAGTGATAGCAGTGCAGTCTTTGACGGGGTAGGCCTCCACCCATCGGCTGAAGGTACAGACCACCACTAGGACACATTTCAAATTGTTACATCGGTCCATCTGGATGTAATCCATTTGGAAGACTTCAAAAGGGAAGGTTGGAGGAGAGAATTCTCCCTTAGGAGTAACTGTGCCTTTTGCTGGGTTATACATTAGGCAAATCTATGCACGTTATAACCAGCTTTTCGGCATATGGTGGAATCCTAGAGTTGTACCATGTAGGTTCCAACAGATTACATATCCCTTTTGCACTAATGTGAGCAGGACCATGGGCCATCATAACTACTGGTAGCACGTGACTGTCAGGTAACATCCATTGTCTTTCCATAGTCGTACGGACCCAACACCCATCAATTCCCTCCTTTGCTAATTGCTCCTTCCACACCCTTAGTTCCTCAGGAGTAGTATGGGACTGAATATCAATCACACTCTGTACTGTGTTTTCAACCATTTCCTCGTCGGCCACCCACCTAGCGGGACCTCCTACTTACATTCCTTCCCTTTTCCTAAGAGCTGTTTGTCTGGCCGTCTGGTCAGCCAGGGCATTGCCTTTCCCAACATCTTCTGTCACTTTCTTATGGGCTTTACATTTTATAATGGCCACCTTTCTGGGGAGTGTCAGGGAGTCTAACAATCGGTGAATTAGGGGGCCATGTTGAATCTTGGTCCCATGGAAAGTAAGGAAATTCCTTTCTTTCCATAGTCTCCCGAAGTTGTTGGCAACCCCGAAGGAATATTGTCTGTCAGTATAAATATTTACCGTCATCCCTTTACTTATCTCACAGGCTCTAGTGAGGGCCACTAATTCTGCTGCTTGAGCAGAGCACTGCGGAATCTGAGCTGTTTCTACTACTTGCCCTAATGTCGTGAGGGCGTAGGTGGCTGAGGGGTTACCATCTGGCCCTCTGAGACATGATCCGTCCACATACAGTGTACCTTCTGGTTCTGCTATCGGGGTATCCTGTAAGTCAACCCATCCCTTCGTCTCCTCCTCTGTCCTTAATATGCAGTCATGTGGGTCTAATCGGGCATCCTGAGTATCCAGTGGGAGTAATGCGGCAGGGTTTAGTACAGTGCATCTCTTGATGTTAATGTGGCTGGCAAAGAGTGTCAGGTCATATCCTGTGAGTTGTGCGCTAGTGAGGTACTGTGTCTTGGTGTTATTAAGGAGGGTATCTACAGAATGAGGGACCATCAGAGTCAGGGGGAAGTTCATGACGATCCCCGCACTCTGACAGACCATGAAGGTGGCCGCAGCGGTCTCCCGTAGGCATCCTGGGAGAGCCTTTGCAACAGGATCTAAGGTAGCTGAAAAATAGGCACATGGCCGATGGTGACCTCTGAACATCTGGGTCAAGACAGCGCATGCACAGCAGTCTGTCTCATGTACAAAAAGAAAAAAAATTGTTTGTTATAATCAGGTGTACCGAGGACTAGAGCAGTACACAGAGCCCTCTTTAAGTCTTAGAAGGCCTGCGCATGCTCTCTAGTCCATGGAAAGGAACCGTCTGATATGTCTTTAGTGGTGAGGGCAAGAAGAGGTTTGACCATGGCCGAAAAATTGGAAATCCTCCGTCTACAGTATGAGGTTAGGCCTCTGAAGGCTCGCACCTGCTTTTATGTTTGTGAGCCTTCATAGCATTGATAATGGCTACACGATCAGTGGTGAACTGTCTTCCCTCCTTCGAGAGGAGATGACCTAAATAGGTCACCTTCTCTTGACAAAACAGAAGCTTTTTCAAAGAGACTTTGTGATTAAGGAGGGCAAGGTGGCGTAAAAAACAGAGAGTAGCTTCTTTACATGCTGGGGCAGAATTTGCAGCAATGAGGAGGTTATCTGCATATTGTAATAGTGTGGAATTATCAGGGAGTTCCAAGGAATCTAGTTGACTTTTTAGGGCTTGACTATAGATTCTGGTGCTCTCGGTAAAACCTTGAGGGGCGCGGCAGAATCTAAAGCTCCGCCCACCAAGGGAGAAACAAAAAAAATGTCTGCTGTCAGGATGTATAGGAATGCTGAAAAAAGCATTCTTCAGGTCTATGACAGAGAAGTGCGTTGCGTCAGAAGGGACCATCGTTAAGAGGGCTGTAATGTCGGGGACAACAGGATATTGGGATATTGTTATTTTGTTAAAGGCTCTCAGGTCAATCACGAATCTGTATATTTTAGGGGAGAGAGCATCTCCATTGGTCTTTTTAAGAACGGGAATAATGGGACTGTTACAGATATTGCCACGTGTTTCCTCTACTACGCCCTTGTCAATCAATTCAGATATTATTGTTAAAAGGGCCATTTCTCCTTCTGCGGGTAGTCGATACTGCCGGAGGCAGGGGAGAAGTGCACCTGGCTGGATGCTTACCACATGAGGGGATATGTTGATACACCCTACATCTTTGTCTGATGATGCCCAGAGGGAGGAAGGTAAAGACTGCAACTCTGGTGGGAGGGGACCGGATAGGTACATATAGGAAGCTGCGGTGGGAGAAATTGTTAGGGATACACCTTGGGGACTACATGATATGGTTGCATATAGAGCTTTCAGTAAATCCATGCCTAACAAGTTTTCACTGCAATCTGTAGTAAGGACCAAGGGAGCGTCAACATGTGTAGGGCCAATATCGAGGGGTAGGGGTTCGGAGACAGGGTTAGTCACAGGTGTTCCTGCAAAACCCACAGAGACCTTCATATTGCCAGAAAGGGGTGCCTCCGGTACTGACAGACGTGCAATAGAAGACCTGGTGTTCCCAGTATCCAAAAGAAAATTCTGATCGTTCCCCACAACTGACATTTGAACATACTGGCCCCTTAGATCCACTGTAATTTGCACTCTGGTAATTCCCCTTTCCTGGCTGTCCTACGCTTGGTAGGACCCTGTCTCATCAACGTCGTCATAGTCATCATTGTAATAAGTGTGTGTTGTTTCATAGCCATCAAACCTATTGGCCGGGCGCTGCCGGATGGGAGCGTCATCCCTGGGTCTACGTTCTTTATCCTGTGGATGGGGCGGGCCATGGCCTAGTTGGCCTCCCTCCCTGGGAGCGCGAGGCCGAGTCTTCCCTGTTCAGATGTTTTCAGCTAACACGGGACACTCATCTATCCAATGGCTGTACCCCTTACAATAAGCACACTGATCTGTTTGGAGGGCTCCCGTACGTTGAGGGCTGGAGGGGTAGACTGGCGAACCCTCAGAGGGGGTTGGGGTCTGAAATTCCCGCGGGCATCAGGACCTCGGGGAGGGAAAGCCTGCTGCAGAAGTGCCTTAGTCTTAAGATCCCTACCTTCTTACTTTCCTTGTCTCTGTCTTCATTCTACGTATTCTTGTGATATTGTGCCATAGCCAAGATACCAGTCATAGTTTGGGCAGACCACGTACTTTCAACTTTCTTTTTTTTTTTTTTTGTAAAATTTGCTACTTTCAACTTTCTTAAGCCTGGCGGAGATCTCAGGAAGCAAGTTGCTGACAAACCTTTCGACAAACACTGGGCCAGAACCAAGGGTCCGGGGATCCAAACCACTATGTCCCTTGTATTCTCTCTCAAAACGGGTAAAGAAGTCAGCCACATTCTCATATTTTCGCTGCCTACAGGCGTTTATTTTATCCCAGTTAATGACAGTTTCCGGCAAAAGTGTTCTCATAAACGTCATTATTTTACTGAGCAAAGTCAGGATGGCAGCTTCTGGTTAGTACCTCCTACCCTAGCGTCTTCCATAGCCTCTAGGTCAGCCCATTTACTTCCCAACGTTTCTTCATGGTCAGTATGTCGAATCTTGTCCCAAATTTCAGTGGGGACAACCATACCAAAAAGTAAATCTATATCCTCAAGAACGAGAGTACCTCCAGATGTAATCTGACCTAATTCTCTGTAAAAGGCAGCCGGATTCTTCCGGGGATCTGGTAATTGTCCTTTTAACTGCATTTTCTTCTTACCTTTTCCAAGGAACATGAACCCAAAGCCTGCGCCAGTGTGCCTCAACAGCCCCTCTGCCATTATTTTGGGCAGCGGTGGGTGCATTAACAAAGACAGGGGCCGCCTCTCTCATTGGCATAGCTGTTTCTAGAGGGGTGTTGGGGAAAGCGGTCATATCACGGTAAGCCATTAAAGCAGACATAGCACCAAACATCCCTTCTCCCTGAACATCGCCTCTTTTTATTTGTGACCTAAGGTCTGTTAATCCGGTGGGTATCTGCATAAGCGCATTTTCAAATATTTGCATGACCAGGGTACACATGTATTCAGCCCAGGTGGTCTGTTCCCTAATCGTCCACTGGGAAAAGGTGGACCATATTTCTTTAAAGGAATAAATATTCCCTTTATTTATCCAACATTCACACTGTTGCCTCTGTAGGTCATTTTCTCGAAGAGACGAAAAGCTGACTGCAGAGTGCAAGGAGGCCAGTCGGGGGAATTAAACAATTTGTATAAATCCTACTTAACTGTAGACCACGGGGAAGTAGGAAAAGGGAGTGTAGGGGTAAAGTAGCAGGGGTTGGGCATATGGTGACTTGTTGTCGTTCCCGCAGCGTAGACAGGGTTAGCGGGCGTGGTCGGTGTCATAGGAAAAATCGGGAGGGTTGGTGTGACAGGGAGAACAGTAGGAGGGGCAGTGGGGGCAGGAGTGGGCTGTGGCGGGGGATATGTGGGGTGTGAGGCGTCAGGGCAGGGTACATTGGGGCATATGCAGGAGGACTTTCTAGCATGGTATCAAGCAAGGAATCACCTTCTTCTCGCCCTTCCATGTGGCCCTTTCCTTTCTCCTCATGAGCTAGATAACACTTTTGTACCCGAGCCCCATGCTCCCTATCAGCTACTTCTACCGATTTTGTCATTTGATTTTGTACATTTTCTCTGGAGCGGTCGGCCATTAACATACATTCCTGTTTTTTTTCTTGAGCCTTCTACTTTCTAGCTCTCTGCTCTATATCTTTCCTCCAAAATCGGACAGATTTAAACATAGATGGTGCGTTTTTCTTTTCATTAATCGTTCCTCTAAGTTGGCATGAACTTGGGAATTAAAGGAGCCATAAAGTGGCCACTGTAATTCCGAGTTACTTTGTTTCGTATATTTTACCCAGAATGAGGAAAACATTATGGCAGAAGGGCCATGTTTAACATACATCGTATAGCCAGGGGTCACTTCTGGAGGAAGCGGACAAACCGCCACCAGCTGGGAGTCCTGCATACACATACTACTGACTGGCATGCTTGAAAACAGATAACAGACACCAGCGGGTTTTTAAAACTCAACTCGCTTGCTTGGCTTTTGCAAAAATAAATAACAGCAGAATCATACAGAAACAGATAACAGACACCAGCAGGTTCTAAAAAACTCACCTCGCTTGCTTGGCTTTTGCAAAAGTCAATAACAGCTTGACTTTTGCAAAAGTCAATAACAGAATCATACAGACTTGGTGGGTGATCAGTCCACCCTTACCTTACAGGGGTAGTTCTCTTCTGCAGATGTAGGGCTGTGTCCTGCTCCATAAATTATGTGCTAGGGGATTCCAGCGAGAACGCGGTCATATGGCCCAGACCGGGTGGGGAGGAACAGCGGGCGAGTCGTTTGGCTTACCGGATTGCAAGAATCCCTCGGGTAGGGAGCCTCCGTCGGAGTCTCTCCGTGCACCTCCTCACATCCACCGGGCCTGACCTTCGTGCTCGTGGAGTCCCTGTTCAGGTGCCATTTGAAGAACCGGAATAACCCACTTACTGGGTCTCGGAGGCGAGGGAACAGCCCAAGTCTTCCATACCCTTCCTACGTAGTAAAAGGAGACACAAGAGCCTTCGTAGGCAGGAGGAACCCAGATTTATTCAAATAGCCCGGGCTATGGAACAGAGTCCCAAGCTCGTTAGAAACAAGACAGAGGAGGCTGCTTTACTCCGCAGCTTACAAGCCTTTTATACTTTTTTATTCTGGTCTTTTGGCTGTTAGTTCATTGTTCAATCAGGGCAGTGTTTGCAGTTGATACCCAGATCCAGACAATGTTTGTAGATGGGGATCTGGTCACGGCTTGGTACACAAATCATTGTTCACTCAGTTTGATCAAAGCTCGGTCTTTCAGGTAATTGGCCACTCAGCTTGATCCAAGCCCGGTCTTTCAGGTCATTGTTTAATCACCCTGGTCAAGTCCCAGCAGTCAGACCATTGTCCAGATAACCTGATCCCGGAACTGCAGAGGGCACGTGTAGAGGAAAGGTGTGGTGGGTGGCGATCCCCAGTTTGCGGCTAGAAGGACCAGAAATGCCACTATTAGGATCAGCAAGTGGCGAATTGGTGAGGCGCCGCGGCCCGCAATGCAGCTATCCGGCTCACCGCAGGCTGGGGTCGTCTCTCCCGGGGAAAACATCCATTACAAAACAGGCATTACATCGTAATGACTTTACAACGCAAGTCGTTACAACGTTGCGTTCTTACATCGCATGCCATTACAAAGCAAGTTGTTACAACGACTTGCTGTAGGGGGCAGAAGGTGTTGGATTAGTTGAAATAGTAAATTATATGATTCCAAACTCCAGTGCCCCTCCTGCAAAAAGTCATTGTAACGACTTGCGTTGGAATGGCATGCAATGTAACAACACATTGTTGTAACGACTTGCGTTGTAATGTCATGCGTTGTAAACGCATGCATTGTAACGAGTGTTATTCCTCTCCCGGTGATGCGGTAGGCCCTACTGCAGTCAGTAGTGTATATATAAATCAATATTATCTTGTGAACACAGGGTTTTGTGAAAGGAGATGGAAAACTCTTACAAACTCTGAATCAGGGTTGGTTCAGGGATGTATTAAACCAAACGGAAGTTCTTAATGCAAATAAATATCTTACTGTTGAATATTTTCTAACAAGGGACTGCTTTTTATTTTACGTTTAAGTCCAAATACTTCTGCACTAGTGACTTAAAATCATTGGATATTTCTATTTGATTGGTTGCGAACACGAGTACTTTTGCCATCACCATTTGCACCAGCAAAATGAACCACTATGGTATTTTTTGCATCAAGTTAGTGCTGATGTGAACTATTTCTTGTATTTGTAAAGTATTGTTTATTATTTGGAGACAAATTGAGCTAGATCTCTTCTGGGTAAAGTTAGATGAATGGGTCGCACATGCTAAATTAATGGGGTTTGGTGAAAAAATATGTACTTCACATATAGATTCAGAATACCTTAAGACAGCACTGATAATGGAAGCTGTGAGGAGACACCTCAGGAACTAGGGACTTTTGAGTACACATAGGTGGGAGGATCATGTTCTATACATCATGATGAGTACAGTCTAAGACCTGCACCTTCCTTTTGTTCTGATTTCTAACACCTCAAAATCTCTTTTGAGCAGATGGTGAACTGCGAGACGTTGATGATGACATCATCATGAAAGTTACACAAGAAGCTATTGAGCAGGTCGACCGAGACTTTGATGACAAAATCAAGCTGTAAGTAACACATAAAGAGGAATGTGCTGAGTTTATTAAGGGATGACAAAGGGACATCAGTTGCTGCCATAGGAGAAATGGTTAGTAAACATTGGGTGATGGAGGCTATGCACAAAGGGATCAAAGCCATGTAAACTATGCCTAATGGTACCAGGACCCGAATTTAACTGTTCCTGTCGGGTAGCTCCTTGTTGAGATAACAGGAGTCACAAGTTAAAGCTTCCAGAATAAATAGGGAATCATCTTCAAAAAATGGAATTACTTTGTCGTTTATTACAAGTTTGTCACAATTCTGGAAAATGTAATACAAATATTACCATCTGCTCTGAACAGGGAGTTAATATCAGTATGGAGCTGATGCGGGTTGGTGGTGTGGGGCAGGCGGTAAACTGGGAGGGTATTTAGGGTGAGGACAAGCTGTTAATTGTCTTGAGGGTGATTGTCTGCTCCTTCCGTGCTTCAAGGGACAGGCAAGGGTAAAGATGTGCCTTTGTATTGTTTGCCCAGATTTCTCTAATTGCAGGACTGCATCCGGAAGCAGGTGGATAAAGTGAATAGAAAAAAGCCCAGAAGTTGTGGAAACATGTAATAAACAGCCAAATAATTAATTGTGAGTCTGTCATATTCTCTGGTGTGGCCTCAAACTCCAAACTAGTGATTACCGGTAAATGGAGTAGTTATACCTGATCAGTGTCACCATGCCTGTTATCACCACACCGCTTTTCTGAGAGAGTAGATGCACACTGAGAGGGAGGGTTCATCCACAGAGAGAAAGCGGTATGACGACGGAGTGTGTGGTTATGAACACTAAGTGAGACAGGCTGTGAAAGCTAAGCAAGAAAGTATGTGTACAATGTGTTACAATGTAGACAGTTGGATCTTTGAACACAGCCGCTTGTTGTAAATACCTTGTGAGGGGTTGCTGGGAAAATGGGAAACTGGGAAAGAGGGTGTGATGAAGTCTCTTGGCCAATATTGTATGTGAAGATGGAGTTATTCGAGTATATCATATGTACGCCTCATCCACCATGAAGCCTTGTTTCCAACTCATTACTACCACCCACGAAACCTCTCACACCCCACATTCCAGCAGATTCTAAGTATACCAGGATTATCAAACGTGACCTGATTTGGCTCCCCTTGGTAACATACCTCTCTTCATCTGCTCCTCTTCATCCCTCTCCTGCTCCTGATACAGTTGAAGTTCGCAAACCTCCATGATTACCTTTTACTTCTCCTTAATTAATTAATATAATTATGGTATTTCTTTACACTGTGTTTTTTCTTAGTGTTTTTATATTCTCATGATATGTTCATAATTCCTCATGCTAGTAATGCTTACGTTTTATGAAATTGTTATTATATTATTTATTTCTGCCATCCACTTATTGTAACTCTTCTCCTTCACCCCCCTTCCTCCTCCCCCCCTATTTTTTCTCCTTTAATAAATCAAACTTAAAAAAGTATACCAGGATACCTGAACACCCCACACTTTTCTCCTTTACACCAAATGAATGTCCTCATTATAACTTATATGCATGCACCAACTTAGACAGAGCACCTAAACCCAGATGAGGTACAAATAAAAAAAATATGAATACAAACTATAACATATTTTGATTTAAAAAATGAGCTGAAGAAAGATAGAGAAACAAACTAAATATTAACTAAAACAAGTGTTTTCATGAAATCTATAGTTCAATTATATATGAGCTTCCCCATTCGTATTCTCCTATGGAACTACTTTGTTAGATTTAAAATATAACATCATCTTGTAAACGTTTTTTGGGGCCTGATACTCATGTTCCTGTGTCATGTGCCAACTACCCCACCTTTGACCGCCGATGGACCGTCAGCCTCTTGGTTTGTTCTCAGTCCTGTATTAGGTCCTATTTCTGTGGTACTCGTGGTATCCCTCCTTTGTGTCTCCAAGCCTTATTTTGCAAACACCACCACTCACCAAATTCCAAATCCGATCATCTTCTACTTTGACTGCATTCTTAAACAGTTTAACAACTCTTTTGGGACTTACATACTTTGTAGTTTTTGTCACACCTGTAAGTAATGTTATCCTGACCAAATCACCCACAGATACAACTGTATGCTTTACCGTATATCTCCAATTATATTGCTGTTTCCTGCGCCATATTTTTTCTTTTTGTCTAATTTTCCAATCAAGTTCCACTTTCACCCTGCACCTTAAAATGATTAATCCAAGGAGTGTGACACCACCAATCTCCTCCCTCATCTCAACCCCTGCCTGAGCAAGGAGCCCACACCCTGCTTCATTGCCCCACACGTGGCCAGGTACACCGCATTGCTGCTGAGAGGGGGTGTCTTGGGTAGAATAAATCGCTGCGACTTCGCCTACTTGGGTTACCCTTAGCCAGTAATGGCTCCCCCGTCCCACGCACTGCGAATATAGGCTACACCTGTGAATCTCCCTAACTCAGTCTCGTACCAGACAGCCGCTGCACACTAGTCCTGACCTCATTGGCATTTACGGTCCCTGGTCGACCCGTGGCTGCTGCCCTTTGACGCTCAATGACACCTGATACCGCTGCCTCCCTACAGACGCCAGCAGCTCTAGAGGTCATCCGAGGGCACCCCTGTGTAATACGAATGCTGAGGCGGTTTGTAGGTTTCTGCTTTAAGTTTATTGCAACAGCCCCAAACACGTCGAAGCAGAAATGCACCCCAAGTCAAACTGCCCAAAAAACAACCATTGAACCATAGGGAACCAACGAGAACAGGGAATAGGTCACATATTAAAATACCTGTCCTCGTGCAGGTGAGTCGCGTGCCAGTTGTTGTCGCACGTCTTCGCAGTTGCATGTTTCGCGCCAGCAACTTTCATTACAACACATCTTCCTCTCTTAAAACAATACAGAAAAGTGAGGTGTTAATAACATACAAAGTCATTGAGTTTTTTTTGGTTTGTTAATGAGTTTACCAAATCTTCCAGTGATGCCATGACTACCAACTACATCATCTGATTCTGAGTGTGAAATAATTTCACCACTAAGATCAGCCATGGAAGGATCAGTAGGCTCAGAGGAAAACGGAACATCATCAACATATGAGTGATTATCTCTGCAAAACATTTCATTGTTCCATTTCATTGATCTGGGTACGTTTTCTGGTTCATCATAATTAACCCATAAATCATTACTACACCTGTCATTATGTTGTTGATTGTGTAAAGATTGTTTGACATCTGCAGTGCACTTTGCTAATCTGTTCATATGCCATACTTTGCCATCGCTGAGTTTGGCAGCATTGTTATACAACTTGCAGATGCAAAGAGTGGTGAATTTACTTTCTCCTTTTTTGATTTTTTTCTCCATACAAACTTTAACGAAATCACCACACTTGAAGTAGTGTTCCTTCACTCCATGTCTATTATCGTACCATTCCTTATAACACCTTTGTGCTTTCGCTATATTGTTTCTGGTGACCATTCAATTTGTTTTGATGTTGGCAGCATCCATCCCATGTCCTTGCTGATGGGTTGTCTACTTCTCATGAGAACAAATGGAGATTCACTTGTGCTTGAACAGGGTGTGATTCTGTATGCCCATATGAGTTTAAATATCTCTTCTTCCCAATTGAGCTTGCTATTTCTGGATAGTTGTATGTTGCCTTTTATTACTCTGTTGAAGCGTTCAACAAGTCCATTTCCTTCTGCATGATAGCGTGAAGTAGAGTTGTGAGTTATACAGTACCTTTCACGAAACTATTTGAATGTGTCAGATTTAGACGGTTGTCCATTGTCCTGTTAAGACACATTTGGTTAACCCCTCACTCATGAAAAGCTTGTCTTGTAATGAAATAATACTGGTACTGATAGAGCGCGCAGGTCACCCAGCTAGGAAATTTTACTAATACTCATCTGGGCCCATAATTTCTAAGCGCACACCTTAACATTATTTAGGTAACTCACACTCTACTATCAGTATATTTTGAGATTATTATTTCTAATTCCTATATCTATAACCTAGCAATGTAGATACTAGGAACCTAAGCACATTGGATCAGGGAGTTGAGTTTTAAAGTTAGGCACTCAAGAACATTTATAACATTTGTCAAGATGAAATAACCACAGACTCTGAGTAGGTTCAAACTTTTATCTAATCATCATCATCATCATATGTCGTGAGCAGAAAATTGAAAGCAATGAGACTATCAAAATCATAAATCATAAATCTATGGCACAAGATTTGGAATTCCACAGAAACTGTCTTTAACAGGGCAATTATTGCGGACTGTATCAAACTTGAGGGGTCTAAACAGATTCAGTGGCTTTCCTATGTACAGGAATTCTTTATAAACATAGGGCGCCCTGAAATTTATAACTCACCCTCATCATTGTCTTTAATCTCCAGAAAAGCATTGAAGGAATCTTGTCTTGCCTTTTTGGAAGAGCGACGCTGGTGTTTAGAGGGAAAGAAGGCTTCTGTTATTTTTCACCAATTTTTACTGCAGAGTCCTAGCCTGCAGCTTTACCTATCACCTGATCAGACAAGCTATAGTAGAATGCTTTTAGCTCGTCTAAGAACTGGAAGCTTTTTCAGGATGTTAACTTTTCCTAATCCAAATCATTGGTCATCACAACTAACCAATTGCCCCTGTGATGATTCCTCTACCCAATCTTCTATTCATTGTGTCTTGTTCTGTAGATTTTATGATTGGGGGCGGAAGAGATATTTATTACCTCTTCTTAAGCTTTGGAACTTGAGACAATGTAGACCTGCACTACTTAAATGTATCACTTTACCTGATGAAATGACTATTATTGCTGTGTCTAGGTACCTAAAATTTGTAATTAGACGTAGATCCACCATGGTTCAATTGTAACCCTACATGAAAGTCAATGACTCTGTGTTTTACACCATTGAAGTGTTTTTTTGGTGAGCATGGTGTGCAGAATCGATGTTTTTAAAATTTGCTCTTAATGGGAATTCCAGTATGAACTATGTTTATCTGTATGTACTCTTTTTGATATATTTAACTTTTTATGTGCTTTTATGATTTTATTGTAAAATCGAATTAAGCTATCTTTGACTTGACTTGAGAGCCCATGTGCATGCAAGCATTTCACTCTCAATCACTGAATAGCTTTCTTCAGCACTAGTCAGTGATCGAGATACAAAAGCTACTACCCATTCAATGTTTTCTGAATGTTTCTGTGAACCGCTCCAATCCCTTTATTGCCGGAATCAGTTGTGATTAAAATCTTAGCTTTCGGATCGAAACCTTTCAGAAAAGGTGCATTACAATTTTTTTATGTTGTTAAATGCATTTTGGCACAACAAGGCCAGCTGAATTTTACTTTATTTTTGAGTAACTGTCGAATGTGGTACGTTTTTTCTGAGAAATTGTGTATGAACTTAGAATAGTATTCAGTTAAGCCAAGGAATGCCATTACATCATCATTATTGTTCAGACATGGTGCTTTGATTATGTCTGATTTTTCTGCGAACTCGCAGATTTTTTTGCGATTTTATGTATATATATACACAACAATATTCCTTCCATTCTTCATTCTTTCCATGGCATGCAAGGTTCTCCTTTTGTTTGAAGAAATGGTTGCGGCTGAGATAGGTTTAATGAGCTTAAGGCACACATGGTGAGTTGATGTTTGTGCTAGAAAAATATTTACTGTAGAATAATAATAATTAATAATAATACTGGGGCATATTATCAAGCCTGTGCGCTAATATTATCGCCGCTTTATCGGCCGAAAACGGCCGATAAAGCGGCGATAATGGGCTTGATAATATGCTCTATGGAATTCCAATCGAAGCACATGTTAGATGTGAAGACATCTAACATGGGCTTCGATTGGAATTCCACAGAGCATATTATCAAGCCCATTATCGCCGCTTTATCGGCCGTTTTCGGCCGATAAAGCGGCGATAATTTTAGCGCACAGGCTTGATAATATGCCCCACAATCTTTATTCAGCATATAAAAATACCATAAAAGATACTCTATATAAAATAAAAAGCTTACAGGTACGGGCATTATAAAATTTCAACCCTATGAATTCTGCATAGTGCAACTTCAACAGATAAATAAAGCGTTTACACATCACATATTTCATATCCCTCATCCATCGAATTCATCTTCAGACTTTGTTTAGGGCTATAGCACGCCATGATTAAAAATTACAAATAATTTTGTTAAAACAGTATGAAAGAGTGGCGAGCGGGAAGTCTATGTGCTTACTTGTGATCCTTAATCAAAATGCAGCCCTTAAAAAGTTAGTAATACAAAAAAGTGTAAACAAATCTGGGGCCAATTTAAAAAATAACAGAGCCACATGCGCTTGTCTAAATCTGGCTTGTTTTAGGAGATTGTTCAAGAAAAGACTTCTGGGATATGAATAAAATGGGCATAATAAAACAAAATGAAGGGTGTCCTGTGGAGACTTGTGGTCGAAGCCACACGGCCCCTTCATTTCTATTGACGATGTGAACGCTGCCAGACCCACTAGAACATGATGTAAAAGGTTTAACCTACACTGAGTCATTAGAAATCTATAGTGGGCACTACTTAGAAAGGACAAGTATGGTTCAAGGCCCTCAGTAGACTTAACTGCTAAATTTTCTCTCACCGGCGGCTTGGCAAATTCTCTATCCTCACGGAGTGTCAAGGAATACTTAAAGAACCGATCCTTGACCAAGGCCTTATCCCGCATACTCGTTTTAGAAGGATTTGTGAATAAATATGCACATCCCATTTTCTCAAAGGACTCCTTCACATATCTTAGCCAAGGGATTTTGAGACCATGATCAAGGGAAAGACAGTCTTGTATAACCAGCCTGTTTAATGCCGCCTCCTCATTTGCCCAGATCTTTACCTAACAGACTAGGGGTTTAAATGCCATCATGTTCGTAATGTGTCTGACACCCAGTTCTTCATGAATAATGTAAGCTGGCGTGCTGTGGGGGACTTTTAACAGGTGCCTGAGATACATGTTCTTTTCGATTTGCAGTTTGTTAGCCTCAATAAATCCCCATACCTCACTTCCGTAAAGCACTTTGGCACAGCACATGGAGCTATATATTTTTAAAATCTGCTCTGGGGTCCAACGTCCTAACCTGTGTGCAAAATTCATTATTGATCCAGTACACTTGGTCATAGCTCGGCACTTTTCTGCTAATAAATATTTAGAATTTAATCGGCCATCAAATAAAATCCCCAGATATGAAAAGGACTGTACCTTTCCTAAAGAATAAGAACCAATTTTGTAGTTATAGGATCTACCTGGCTTCCATAACCTTGGGTGACATGTCCAGGTTCTCCATAAATGACACAAAACAGTCTATTAGGAGCTGCAGGCCTTTAGGGGTACAAGGGAGAAGCACCGCGTCATCTGCATAAAGCAGAATGGGAATCCTGTGGGTACCTATCCTGGGGGTATCTGCCTATAAAGTGCTCAGTGCATGGTCAAGGCGATTTATATATAGGGTGAACGGAAAGGGTGCTAATATGCAACCCTGTCTGACCCCACTAGAACACTTAAAGGATTCTGTTATCTTTCCATCCTGATTGTATCTAGCCGTGGTGTTCAGATGTAGGGACTTTAAGATTTTAATGAGCCCCGGATCCATCCCGAGCACGCCCATAATTACCCATAGTTTCTCATGGTTTACTCTGTCAAAGGCCGCAGTCAAGTCCATAAATGCCAAATACATTGTTCCTGGTTTGACCACTGTATATTTGGCTGTTATAAGATATAAATTAAGGCAATGATCTGTGGTAGATTTCCCTAGTCTAAAACCAAATTGGACATCAGTTATAACTTGGTGCTCCTCTGCCCAATCTGCCAGCCAACTTAAAACCACCCGCCCTAAAACCTTCGCCGACACATCGATGAGAGAAATCGGATGATAACATCGAGGGCTGTCCTTGTTACCTTTCTTAAAAATGGGTACGATCGTAGCCGAGGACCATGATGCTGGCATTACTGTGTCCACTGCTGCATTTATGACCCTAGTTAGGAGGGGCGCCCATAAATCCACATTACTTATAAAAAGGTCCGGTGGGATCCCATCTGGGTCTGGGGCCTTATTCCTAGTTAAACCCTCAATTCCTGTTTTAACATCGCCCAAAGAAAATATAGGAGGAGGCATGTTTTGCTCTGAGTTCTGCTCCTGCGTCTGGTCCGAACTTGGGTGATGATTATAAAGCCCTTGGAAGTGATCATGCCATTGCATCGGCAGAATGTTATTGCTTCACCCAGGTTTATTAGCATCATGAAAACATTGCTTGATTATGACTCTCCAAAATACAGCAGAGTCCTTTAGTACCATTGCCTCTGTCAAGTTTTCCCAGGATTGCTGTTGCAATTGGCCATTACGTCCCTTTATGGCTAACTTATATTTTTTACGACAAGAAGTCACCCTGTCCCTGTCTCTTGGTGAAATCACTAAGGCGGCTTTCAACTCTCAACGCATGTGAGCATTGTGGGTCAAACCATCTTGGGGTGTCCATTTTGATCGCATGAACTGAAGCTCTCAGCAAACTATCAACTATTTGCACGATACTGAAAGTGTCAACTAATTCCACCCCTTCCACTTTGGGATCCAAACACTTCAGGATAACCTGCTTGCTGCCTTTAAATAGAGAGCTAGAAAAGGCCTCGCCATTGGCCTGTGTCCATCCCAGCCTCCTGCCTTGATCCGTGGGCCTGACCAACCCCCTACTCTATGGGGTACTGGGTAGCTGCATGCGTCAACAAGGAACAAGGCCAAGGGGTTATGATCACTGAAGGCGCTGTACCCAATATTACAACTAGATACACAGTTTTTAAGTGATACAGAAACAAAGATGTACACTATAAATGAGGCACATCCTCTTCTCTTAAAAGTGGGATGAACCATTTCATACTGTTTGGCAACAATTAGGTACATCATGTGTTTTAATGCATGCATATCTAATAAGCCGCTGAGTTCCCTTCCCTCCTTTGTTGGTTCCATGTATGAGCCTTCACGGAGCACACAAGACGACCAGTCTCCATGAGATACCCTCAAATTTGGGCACAAATGGCAATTGAAATCGCCCACTAAAACCAACTGCAACGCCATCTGCCCTCGCCCTGTGCCTGGGTCAGTCTGATATTCAGTTCATACAGGCTGGCATAACCCTGTCCATGTGACGTTGCATTATAAAAGTTTGTCAGAAGTAACCTATAACCATTAATAAAAAATGTGAGCCCCTGACAACTTCTGAGTCCCAAGCCAGATCTGACCATCTTCCTTGTAGTGTAAGGTCTATGACTATAATAAGCCCTCCCCTCGCTCTCCCTGAAGCTGCTTTATGTGCCGGGCAACAGAAGGTTTTGTATCCCTCTAGGAAAAAATTATTGTTTGCTGGTTCCCATGTTTCCTGCAACCATATTATCTGAAATTCCCTTATATATAAAAGCCATTGCTCATTCTTAAGTGGATAGGCCTCCTTTGTTCCAGGAAACTATTTTTATTTCTCTCCCAATGAGCCTTTCTGTACTGGCAGTTATCTGGGAACTACAAGTCCTGGTGATTGTCTTACTTATACAACCTTCCATGTGGCAAATTAAATCCTTGTGCTCACAAGTGGTTTGAGCTACAGCTATCCCTGGGTTGATCTTGTCTCCCCTACCCCTAATATCTATTTAGGTCTGGGGGGTTTCACTGGTTCTGTAGACTTCCTCCATCAGTTGTGGTCAATCAATGTCGTTTAGGTCTCTTAGTGAAGCGAAGGTGTTATTTGTCGGCACTGAGTTAGCCCACCAGGTTACACCCTCCTGTTGACCCACATGACAATATCGTTGGCTGGAATTGGCCAATGGTCTATAAAAGAAACCAAGCGGGAGCGGTTTGATCCCTGATTCTATTTCAACTGGATAGAACCCACTGCTCTGGGAGAGAATCTTGCGCTCAAGGTCTGTGTGTCTGAGCGTAACAATCACGCAGTCCCCTGAAAAGACTTTCCTGGTTCTACCAATCCAGGACACCCTCCTTGCCATCACAATGTGTCAGTGTTCGCTGATGTTAAACCCTACATGCCTAAACATCCAATGCGCCACCTTGTTGATCAGTTGTGTCGTAGATCCTCTTTTTGATTTATAGAAGCTGGGATAACGGTCAAAACAACTGTATATGAGCAGCTAGCTGGGGACAAATCTAAAACTGGTTGACCTGGGATACTCTGCGCATTAAGCGGGACATCTCTTTTGATTGCTGTTGCGAGTTGTCTCCCCTTTCTATGCTTTCAGCGTCCACCTGCTGTGTTATGTAATTACCTGCAGTTCCTGTCCTAGATTCCCTCAGCCCCCTGTTAATAGAGCTCACATCAGGTCTAATTACTTCAGGATGTACATGAGGGACCCTATTGCCCCTAGCATCTTTCCCTGTTGTGTGATCCCCTTCCCCATTTTTTCTCCCCACACTCTCGTTCACTGCAGATGTGCCTGGAACCTTGGGAACTTCTGTTGCCCCATGGACTACACATGAACATCTACATGCCCCTTGGTTAGCTGATATGCTACTAAGATTCAGGAGTTGCAACAGTTTTCCTTCAAGTGACCCTAATTTGAATAGAAGAGGTCCCAAAAGAACAGCCATAAGAGTCTCCAGTCATTTCCATTGATCAGGGTCAACCCCAAGGTCCACCAGGATGTGATCACCACTATTAGGAATTTGACTCTGTGCCAGTTGTCTGTCGGATTCTGAAACCAGTTTCTCGGATGCCTATTTGCTTGCTGCTTAGATCTGGATATTTGTTTCTGCCTTTGTGAGACACCTCCCCTTGTGCGCTTTGCAGACGGCTCTTCACTGCCTGTTGCCAAAGGTTTTGATAGGCTTATCGCACTTTCCCTGGTGACCCTTTTAGATCTGGTGATAACCTCACCACGGCAGATTGCATTGTGAACTGTGATGGGAGCCGATGTCTCCATAGTCAATATAGATGAGGTGTTTGAGAAATCAAGATCCTGTCCCCCCCACAGGATATTGGGCAGAACTGGTGATATTTGTCTGTACAGCTGTAGTCATCTCAGTCATCTCAGATGCCACTGACGATATGGCTGGGAGATCAGCTATTTCCCCATTAGTACTTGGGCCTAGGGTGGCAGCGCATGAATGGGCCACAAGTTGCAGCACTCCCCTGGGGGATTTGGCCATGACTAAACCTCCCATCGATTACCTTTTTTGGGCTGCAAAGGTATCCAGAGAAAGTCTTCTTTCTGTAAACTGGATTTGATGAGTCAGAACCAAATCTGCTCTGGTCAGAAATGCATCCATAGTCCCCACGTCCTCCCAACCAGTAAACCTGTGGCCTTACGCTTACTCATTCTGTCAGGTAACTATTGTTTGATTGCTGACGGATCCTCAAAATGTGCTGAATCAATTGAGTACCTTGTTTAACAGCAGATGTCCAACTTGATGGTGAGATCACAGGGGCGTGGCCCAGCCCAGCCGCTGATGGCCTCCGAGCAGCGCGCGATGCCCGGGCACGCACGCGCGCGTCCTGCACTGCGGGGGCCCTGTGCTGGTCTTAAGGGCCTCTACGCAGCAGGAGTGACGCGGGAGTGACGCAGCTAGAGAGCGCCTCCTGGCGTGGATACCTCTGGGGGTTAGAGTCCCCTCCTCTCAGCAAGCTCAGGTGATCCAGTAATACAGTAAAATCCTTCAGAGCATCCCCGCTGCAGGGGCCCTGTGCTGGTCTTAAGGGCCTCAATGCAGCGGGAGTGACGCTGGGGTGACGCAGCTTGAGTGCGCCTCCTGGCGTGGGTGCCTCTGGGGGTTAGAGTCCCATCCTCTCAGCAAGCTCCGTTGATCCAGTAATACGGTAAAATCCTTCAGACCGTCCCATACTGTAGAATAAATATTCTATTAGCATCTAAAATTCTGAATTAAGCTGTTCAAACGGCTAATCTTTTTTAACCCAGAAATTAGCCCAAAAAACGCAAAATTTAGTTTGTTTGTGAAAAAATGGGAAAAAGTGCCGCAAATGAAAGCGTCTGGTTTTCTCCCTGCAAATGGTATCAACAAAGGGTTTGTGGGACTAAAATCGCCATTTTCCCAGCTTTTAGGGACTGACAGACTTTTGTCAGAAAACCAACAATTTTCACACCGTTTTTGCATTTTACTGGTATATAGCTTATTTTTGCTACTTTTTTGTGCTTTCAACATTCTTCCACTTAACAGTAGAAATAGGTATGAAAGCAATAATGGATCCTGGAAAGCTATACATTTTGGAAAAGTAGACAACATTTTGAAGTCAGCAGGGGGTCATTTGTGTAGACCCTTCAAGGTTTCTTTATAGAATCCAACACTTGAATATAGGAACAATTGAAAATTAGTTGAAAAAAACAGCCAATGGTGCCAACGTTTTCACTTGTAACTTCTTCTAATTATGACAGCTATTTGACAGCAATATACCATTACTTCTGCAGGACCGTTCAGGTTGTAGGGATATATAGGACTTGTAGGTTCACTAAGAACCTGACGAACCCAGAGCCAATAACTGAGCAGTGTCTTGCAATGTTTTTTTTAATGGTATATAGCAATTAATTTGGGAAAATATATACATGGAAAAATCGGTATGAAAGACACCTATGTATTTCTGAAATTGGAACAAAATATAGAGTTTAGAAACAGCAGATATTTGCACATTTCTGAAATTGTGAGCACCCATACTTGCATGAGAATTATAGGTAAATTTTCATAGTGACTTCATTTTTTACATACTGTCTTTCATTTGAAAGGCAGAAATACATCAAACGCCAATACGTAATAACAGTTGCTCTACAATTCTCCGTCACCCTAAGTTTCCCGATAACAATGGTGCCTCACTTTTGTGGGTAGGCCTAGTGCCCATGACCGGCTCAAAACGCAACATGGACACACTTTATTTTTACAGTTAAAGCTGACCCTTTTTTTGCAAAGTGCCTAGCTGTTGATTTTTACCCTTAGCTCTGCCGACACCTAGGGAAACCTAGCAAACGTATACATTTTTGAAAACTAGACACCCATGGAAATCCATGATGGAGTGACTTGCCTGACTTTCAACAGGTTCTGTTATCCAGAATCCCTTGCAAACCTCAAAATTTGTCAAAAAAACCACATTTTCCTCACATTTCTGTGGTGGAAAGTTCTGTAATCTGCATGGATCGACAAAATTCAACTCACCCCGCATTCCCCAAAGTCTTCCGAGAAAAATGGTACCTCACTTGTGTGGGTAGGCCTAGTGCCCGTGACAGACAATGGGCCAAAACGCATTGTGGACACACCTCATTTTCACAGTGAAAACTGACCCTTTTTTTTGCTAAGTGCCTAGCTGTAGGTTTTGAACTCTAGCTCTGCCGGCACCTAGGGAAACCTAGGAAACCTATACATTTCTTAAAACTAGACACCCAGGGAAATCCATGATGGGCTGACTTGTCTGCCTCTCACCAGGTTCTGTTACCCAGAATCCCTTGCAAACCTCAAAATGTGTCAAATCAACTACATTTTCCTCACATTTCTGTGGTGGAAAGTTCTGGAATCGGCATGGATCCACAAAATTGCACCCACCCTGTGTTCTACAATGTCTTACGAGAAAAATGGTACCTCACTTGTGTGAGTAGGCCTAGTTCCTGTGACAGGAAACAGCCCAAAACACAATGTGAACACACCTCATTTTCACAGTGAAAACTGACCTTTTGTTTGCAAAGTGCCTAGCTGTAGATTTTTAACCCTAGCTCTGCCGGCACCTAGGGAAACCTAGCAAGCCTATATATTTTTGAAAACTAGACACCCAGAGAAATCCAGGATGGGGAGACTTGTCTGGCTCTCACCAGGTTCTGTTACTCAGAACCCCATGCAAGCCTCAACATTTGTCCAAAAAAGCACATTTTTTGCCCATTTCTGTTGTGGAAAGTTCTGGAATCTACATTGATCTACAAAATTCCACCCACCCCGCATTCCCCGAAGTCTTCCAAGAAAAATTATACCTCACTTGTGTGGGTGGGTCAAGCACCTGCGACAGGCAAGTGCCTAAAACGTATTGAGGAGACTTCAAAATTACCAATCACAAAACAACCTGGCTTTGCAAGGGGGAACACCTGAGATTTTGGCCCCGGGCTCGACTGCCATCTTGGAAAATCTACCAAACCCACACCTTTTTGAAAACTATACACCGAGGGAGTCCATTGAGGTATGGCTTGCGTGGGTCCCCCGTTCTCCTACCCAGAATCCCCTGCAAGCCTCAAATTTAGCTGAAAAAAATCTCTTTTCTCAAACTTCTGTGTGGGAAAGTTCTGGAATCTGCATGGATCCACAAATTTCCTACCACCCTGTGTTCCCCCAGGTCTCCCGATAAAAATGGTACCTCACTCTCGTGGGTGGGTCAAGCACCCGCGACAGACAAGGGCCTAAAACGTCTTGAGGAGACATCAGAATTACCTATCGCAAAACAACCTGGTTTTGCAAGGGGGGGCCACCTGGGTTTTTGGCCCTGGACTCGGTGACCATCTTGGGAAACATACCAAAACCACACATTTCTGAAAACTAGAGACCCGGGGGTGTCCAGCGAGGTATGGCTTGGGTGGATCCCCCAGCGTTTTCTTACCCAGAATCTCCTGCAAACCTCAAATTTGCTGAACAAAAATCACTTTTTCCGCACATTTTTGTGTGGGAAAGTGGTGAGATCACCAGGCGGACGACATTTCCTACCACCCAGCTTTCCCTCAGGTCTCCTGATAAAAATGGTGCCTCACTTGTATGGGTGGGCCAAGTACCTGCGACAGGCAAGGGCCCAAAACATATTGAGGAGACACCAAAATTGCCTATCACAAAACGACCTTGTTATGCACGGGGGGTCACCTGGGTTTTTGGCCCCGTGCTCAGCCGCCAGCTAGGAAAACCTACCAAACCAACACATTTCTAAAAACTAGAGACCTGGGGAATTCTAGGGAGGTATGGCATGTGTGTTTCCCCCAACGTTTTCTAGAATCCCCTGCAAAAATAAAGCTGAAAAAATATCGTTTTCCACAGATTTTTGTGTGGAAAGTGGTGGGATCACTGTGCTGACAAATTTCCTACCACCCAGCATTTACCCAGGTCTCCCAATGAAAATGGTACCCCACTCATGTTGGTAGGTAAAGTGGCTGCAACAGGAAATGGCCCCAATCTTGTTGTAGAGACTTCAAAAATACCTATCACAAAACAACCAGGTTTTGCAGAGGGGAGCACCTGGTTTTATGGCCCCGGGCTCGCGGCCATCAAGGGAAATCTACCAAACCCACACATTTTTGAAAACTAGATACCCTTGGGAGTCCGATGAGTTTTCGCTTGCGTGGATACCCCAACGTTTCCCTACCCAGAATCCCCTGTAAACCACAAAATTAGCTGAAAAACATTTTCCACATATTTTTGAGTGGAAATAGCGTTCCCCTCAGTCTTCCGAGTAAAATGATACCTCATTTGTGTGGGTGTCCAATACAGAATTGTCTAAAAACGTATTTTTAAAAAATGTAGCGCTTAGAATTCTTTGTACTATACCCTTAATTCCTATGCTTTGGACTCTTCCCTGTCACAGGCACTTCCCCACCCACACAAGTGAGGTATCATTTTACTCGGGAGAACAAGGGAAATGCTGGGTGGTGGGACATTTGTGCGGGCACGGTGATCCCATGCAAAAATGTTTGGAAAAGTGATTTTTCTCAAGCTAAATCTGAGGTTTGCAGTGGATTCGGGGTGAGAAAACATTGGGGATCCATGCCAGCTATACCTCCCTGAAAATCCCCACGCAAGCTATACCTCCCTGAAAATCCCCCGGGTGTCTAGTTTTCAGAAATGTGTGGGTTTGGTAGGTTTTCCTAGCTGGCCTCCGTGCATGGGGCCAAAAACCCAGGTGACCCCCTTGCAAAACCGGGTCGTTTTGTGATAGGCAATTTTGATGTCTCCTCAATATGTTTTGGGCCCTTACCTGTCGTGGGTACTTGGGCCACCCACATGAGTGAGGCACCATTTTTATCGGGAGACCTGGTGGAATACTGGGTGGTAGTGAATTTGTGTCAGCTCGGTGATCCCACAACTTTCTCACATAGTAATTTCTTTCAGCTAAATTTGAGGTTTTCAGGGGATGTTGGGTAAAAAAAAACAGTGATTGCCATGCAAGTCATTCACCTTTGAACTTCCCTCCTTGTCTACTATTCAAAAGTGTGAAGGTTTGCCTGGGTGATGACTGAGCTAGGACACAAAGTCCCCTGCTACCCACATTGACAAAAAAAGTATTTAAAACGGCCATTAAACCGCCACAAATATATCTCTAACACTAATTTGATAAAGCTAATCCACCACTTACACTGGTTGATTTTATCACCTCCAGAAACACTGGCTTCAAAGCACAAAGTATATAAATATTGAAGCCAAGCCTTCTGAAGGGGAGCCGTAAAGCCACTTCAAGGCACCAACCACTTTATGGTCCATTCACACGCCATTCACTCACCACACACAAGACTTCCATACTGCCAGCCATGAGCCCAATCAACCAGATCACTTGCACTCACATAAACATACTGCCGCCATGCAAGGGCCCATCACATTCATATGCCACAAGACATAATGAGTTTGACTACATTTTACCACCTGTAAAGGCTCCCCCCCTGCTTCCTGAACATTACAGAACGCATGCTGAGTGAACCTTTACTAATCCTGAGGCTCAGCCGGGAACATGCGCACCAATTAGTTTAAAACGCTTGCGAGCTGGAATTGTTTTTTATGTGTTTTGTGACAGTGTGATTGGAAACTACTGTTAACATTTTTACTTTGGGGGACAGTGTGTAACTAAAAGCTACTGCCTTAATCTCTTGGTGCGCTGACACTACAGCGAGTGTTTTGTAGCCCTACCTGACGCTGCACTCTGGTTTTCACGCTGCTTACAGCGCGCCGCCATGTTGGGGGTAACTAAGGTCAGCACGCTAGTCTTTAGCGCCCTCTGACCATAAAACACCTGGTTTCAAAGCGCTGCTTTCAGATCTGTTCCTGAGGCTCAGCCGGGAACACGCGAGCCAATTAGTTTAAAATGCTTGCGAGCTGGAATTGTTTTTAATGTGTAGTGTGATTGGAAACTACTGTTAACATTTTTACTTTGGGGAACAGTGTGTAACTAAAAGCTACTGCCTCAATATCTTGGTGCGCTGACACTACAGCGGGTGTTTTGTAGCCCTACCTGACTCTGCACTCTGGTTTTCACACTGCTTGCAGCGCGGCCGCCATCTTGGGGGTAACTAAGGTCAGCACGCTAGTCTTTAGCGCCCTCTGACTCACCTTCCTCCCTATTTAATTTGAATGCCTCTGAGGACGTGCAGCGGACGAGTTCAGCGGGCGCGCCTAATGCGCGCTGAAGGTGTGCCAAAGGTAAGCCTGTCTGCGCCCGTCCGCGTCCCAGAGGCGCCAGGGCCTGGCCCTACAGATGGATCTTTAGTCATAACACCAGGCATCATGCATAGATATGATCCCAAATTTTTTAAAAGCTTAAGGGAATATATGGGATGCGATTGTCTCATGCTCCCTAATGACCCCAAGGATGTTTCACGCTGCGCAAGTTGCGGCTGGACTCTTCATAACATATCCGCTAGTAAGGACATTGCGTGCTCCGCTGACCCCTCCGATTTGGTGACGATCATGGGAAACCATCAAAATAACTACTCCTGTATGCTACTAAATACACGGTCGCTGGGTAAATATGCCCTAGATCTTTTTAACCTAATAACCGAGTTTAAACCTGCGTGCCTCTTTCTGACAGAGACCTGGCTCAGCGACTCTTCGAGCCCGGATATATCTAATGCTCTTCCTCTAAATTATTATATGGTGAGGAAAGACCGAGCTATAGGTAGGGGAGGGGGAGTCGCTATTGTGGTGGATAGGCGCTACTCCTGTTCAGTTGTCATCACTGAGGATATCCCTGGGGTGGAGTCACTTGGTTTTTGTCTGTCTTTTTCCCCTCATCACTTGTGTGCTGGTTTATTGCTTTACAGACCACCTGGCCACTCTGGTTCCTTTTATGATGAACTTCATACCGCCATCTCCCCATTAATCATGAAATTTAAGCGCTGTCTACTTTTAGGGGATTTCAACATCCATATGGATACTGCAGACGCAATTGATACCATGAAACTTCAGGACGTGACTAGTACATTTGGTTTGTCTCCTTATATTCTCTCAGCTACTCATAAATAAAGGCCATATCCTCTATCAATTTTTTTCTTCAATTCCCATTATTTCTTCCCTTCCCCTACCCCTGACTTGGTCTGATCATTATTTACTGAATTTTGACATTCTGCGCATTTCTAAAGCGGACACTTTTGGCTCAGGCTCGCAGTCTACAGCGCAGTCTTGTTCCTATCATCGTGTCACGGCTGACATGCTGGAGCAATCTTTTGCTATGCACTCTTGCCAGCTCACAGGTGAGCTGGCTAGCGATTTAGTTCTTTTTCAGTCATGGCTCACACAGCGTCTTGACGAGATAGCGCCTCTCTCTATCCGGTCTAAAAGAAATTTGCGTACTTCGGCACCTTGGTTCACCCCTGTTCTCCATGAGAGCAGAAGGCTCTGTAAGAAAGCCGAAAGAGCGTGGCGCAAAAGCTACGATGTCCCAACAAAAGAGATATATAAGGAACTTATCAAAGGGTATCATAAGGCTATTGTCATAGAGAAAAAATCTCACTTCTCCAAAAGAATCGAATCTGCAGCTAATATTAGCAAAGAAATTTTCAGAATAGTCAAGGAATTCACCTCCCCCGCTTTTTTAATTTCTAAATTTTCACCTACAGAGCTATGGATCAAACAACTGGCTAGTTTTTTTGCTAATAAGATCATAATTATTCAGGCCTCCTTCGTGCCAACTGATTCTCTAAGAGACTTTGGCTTAAATATCTCCGTGATTCATTCTCTCCCGGAGAGCCACAAACTCTCACTTTTTCCTCCACTATACCCACAAATGTCACTGGATCTATTATCTAAATTAAAGTCCGGTTCTCCGTCAGATCCTTACCCCGCAAAGTTCCTGGCCAAGATGGCACATATTATCAATCCTATCATCAATCCGGTCCTCAATGCCTCTCTTGAAACCGGCATTGTTCCCATTCCATGGAAAATGGCTCACATCCTTCGGCTATTGAAAAAACCTAATTTGGACCCCATCGTACACTCTAATTACAGACCAATTTCGCTACTCCCTGCCTTTGCTAAAATTGTGAAAAAACATGTCCACTCTACTCTCTCGAACTTCCTTGAAACCCGAGATATTCTCCATCACACTCAATCCGGGTTTCGCTCGAAAGTAAGCAGAGAGACTGCTCTACTGGAAGTCACTGAGTCTATAAAAGAGGTTCTGAACAGTGGTGGGAAGGCGATGTTGGTTCTACTCGATCTCTCTGCGGCCTTCGATACAGTCCCTCACAGCCGTCTTCTTTCAAAACTCCAGGAGATTGGTCTGAGAGGGACGGTGTTCAACTGGTTTGAGTCTTTCTTATCTGGTCGCCAACAATCGATTTGGGCCCCCCTTTCTCTGCTCCAGTTCCTCTGCTGGATGTGGGAGTCCCACAGGGTTCGGTTTTGAGCCCCACTCTTTTTAATATTTATATGTCTCCCTTGGCGGATTTGGTGGAATGTCATGGAGCCCGGATTGTATCCTACACCAACGATACGCAGCTTCTTTTCACTTGCGATAAGAACACAGACTTCGCCGGTGATACCATCATGAGCTCTCTCGAGGATGTTTTTTCATGGTTCCAACTGAACCAGCTAAGATGTAACTCTGATAAGTCAGAGATTCTTTTCTTCGGCTGTCGTGGTGACCTACCGATATGTACCCTCCATCATCTGCCACTTCTATGGCGAAAAATCTGGGCGTAAAAATGGATAATGGCCTGACCCTTAAACCCCAGATTCTTAGTGTAGTCGGCCAGTGTTTTGGCCTCCTACGAACCCTCAGGAAATTTCTTACTTTTCTATCTCATGCCCACAGGAGGATTACGGTACAGGCTCTGATCGGTTCTAGGATGGACTACACCAACATACTTTATTTAGGCCTCTCTGAATATCTCCTTACACGCCTACAATCTGTACAGAATTCGGCAGCAAGGGCCATTTTTGGCCTTAGCCGTAGGGCTCACACCTCGGCTCTTCTGAATTCGCTTCACTGGCTGCCGGTGCGTAAACGCATTTATTTCAAGACTCTTATCACGGCCTTTAAATCTCTGCATGGCACCGGGGCTGTCTACTTAAGGAGAGGAGTGCGGTTCTATTTTCCTTCGAGATCTTTAAGATCCGCCTCTCAAGCGCTGGCCATTGTTCCTGCAACCAAACGAGCGAGCATTGGAGGACGCTCATACAGATTGCTGGCTCCTCAACTATGGAACAAACTGCCCCTTTCCCTCAGGAAACTAGACAACTTGCTTTCCTTTAGAAAGGGGCTTAAGACCTGGCTGTTTGGACAGTAGTTCGCCTGTGTTTTCCTTTGCCATGCCTCCACAGATCTGTATTGCGCCGGGACACTCTGCCTGAGTAGCCGAGCGCTCTACAAGACTCCCATTAACATAACATAGCTAATGGCTCCCATGACAGCCACATGAGGCTCAGGAAGACATGTCTTTCATGCGCCTTTAGCGCACTCACTGTGCTAAATCCAACTCCTTCCAGTTTGTGGATGGAAGTTGGGGGGGTCCGAGTATCCTTGTAGGCCATATCTCAAATTGTGCGAGCATATCTACCTTTAACCTGCTGGAAATTTTCAAAAGCTTTTTAAAGATAACATCATAAACTGCGAAGAACGGATGAATGTGAAACACAAGTAGTCCGTGACAACGTAGTAAATGTCCAATGCACCCTTATGTGCAGTGACTGTAATGCACTTATCATAAGCAAACTGAGTATCTACTAAGTTCCAACGGAGGATGAACATGGCAAGCAGCATTGATCCATAAGTACTATAGTAAATTCAGTGTGAATGTGGCAGTAATGGATTTGAATTCATGGGTGAAGATGAAGTCATGAAGTGTATCAATACTACCTTTACTATCTGCCTTCTACCTTTGCAATATTCCTCAGAAAGCGCACCTACCATATGCTGTACTAACCCGTTCGTGTGTCTGTCCTTCCTTACCAGAGTCTTGACTAATCCTGTCTAATTGTCAAGATACCCTATACTAATGCCTTCCATCTCTAACTATTTGAAGCTTGAGAAAACATTTCTGTCATGTGCCATCAATGCTCTCACTGTGCTAAATCCAACTCCTTCCAGTTTGTGGATGCAAGTTGGGGAGTGCCCGAGTATGCCGCAAAGCCAATCCTCGAGCTGAGAGAGCATGGCTACCTTTGAAACTAAGGCAAACATGCTGTAAATGTTCAAAAGCTTTCTAAAGTGATCATCCTAAACTATGAAGAACGGTTGAATATGAAACACGGGTACACTGTGACAACGTGGTGTATGATCTGTCCACCGTATGTGCAGCGTTGGGACCAAAATGCACTTGTCAATTGGCGAACAGCACAGCTACCACGTTCTCAAAGCAGATAAAGGTGTTGAGAAGTCCATGATTTCCTGAAGTAGAGGAACAACTATTCTGCAGCTGGTTGCGTAGTGAAAGAGTGGCCCCAGACAGTAGGTATCCATTCACACCAATTGAAAGGTTTACCTATTGGCAGCTCCACCTCAGTCGATTTTCACAGTATTTTGCTGTAGTGTGATACAACATAAAGCAAGTAGGAAAACAGAACAGAAGGCAGGCTTACTTGGGCACTGGGGACAGTAAACACAAGTCTCCTGTCTCTTTCCCTGCATCGAGCGCACTTTACAACAATGACATGGTGGCTCCTTTTTGGGTGTTGCAGGAATTTTATCAGCAAAATGTTGCTCCTGCAGCCTTGCCACGTCCTCCAGAACAGAAGTGGATGCTGCTGCTTCTGTAGCAGTGAGATTTTCAATCACAAACAACCGAAAGTCAAGGAAAGACATCAGTCTTCCTGTGGTGGTCTGACGATAAACCACATACGCAGTGTATGTTGCCATCTGGATCAGGTGAGTAAACAGTTTCTTATACCAAGTGCGAGTTTTACGACTCGCATTGTATGGCTGAAGAACCTGGTCATTCTTGACCACTCTGCCCATGTACTTGTTGTAATCAAGTATACAGGTGGGCTTGTGGACTTCGGCCATCTGACCTTTACCATGACAGGGGAAGTGCTCTCAGCATGAATTGTAGTAAGCACATACACGTCCGCCTAGCTGAGAAATTGACTGCGAGCAGTTCGTTGGAACGCAACGCAGTGCTCTGGGATTTCTGAAGCTTCTTGCAAACAAGCTCCTGCAGGAATCCTTTGTGGATACCACAAGCCACAGTGCCAGCTTTGTAGAGCTCACTGAACAGCTTTACTCCTGTATAGAAACTGTCCACATAAAGGTTATAACCTTTGTGAAAAAGTAGCTGGACAAGCTCCCATACGATCTTTCCTGTGACCCCTAGCATGGGAGGGCAACCTACAGGGTTAAGAGTTGTGTCCTTCCCTGTATACACTCTCAAGCTGTACACCTAGCCAGTCGAGCTCTCACACATGTACAGCTCGGAATGTACTGTATAAACAGCTGCCGCCCTTTATACAAGATCAAGGACTCATCAATGGCTATAATCTTTCCAGGAGTATAAACCCAGGAAACCTGGCAGACAAATGTTCCACGACAGGCCGAATTTTTAACAACCTGTCAAGGTCTGGGTGGCCCCGGGGCAAGGCAGCAGAATTGTCATTGAAATGTAGCATGCCCTGCAATAGCAAACAATGATCTCTGCTCATGTATGGTGCGAAGATGGCGGTTAGCCAAACCGTGCGATTAGACCAGTAGGATAGCAAGGTTGGTTTATGCACTACCCCCATTTTAAGCGTGAGGCCCAAAAATATCTTCAACTCCCCTAAAGAAGTGGGAGTCCACTTGCGTGCCCTAGAATGAGGCCCAAGAGTGCCTCCATGCTCCCTCAGTTCGGCACTCAAATTTGTTTGCTTCACAATTTCTTCAAGGAAGTCAACATCCCAAAAAAGAGATGGACGTAGTCAATTGGCAAAAAAATTGGCAATTGATGTAATATGTGACGTCATCAGCAGTGCATTGCGGGTGCGCGAATTATAGTTAGCTGAACTAAGTATAACTGTGGAATTTCAATGGTTTTGTACGAGTGAAATGCCCAGCTAACTACAACACCACTGAAACCTATGTTTTTTTCAGTGAATCTCTAAGGTTTTTTAAATGCTAATTCCTAACTATAACGAGCCTAAAACCTATGTTTTTTTCTATGAATTTCTAAGGTTTTTTAAATGCTAATTTCTAACTTTAACGTAACTGAAACCTATGTTTTTTTTAAGTGAATTCCAAAGCTTTTTTAAATGCTAGTTTCTAACTATTCCTAAAGAGTTAGGACATGTGAAGAAAGAAGAAAATACACTCAGAAAGAAGAAAAAGAAATGCAGAAAGAAGCAACAGAAGTCCTCAAAGACGAAGAAAAGAGAAGGAAGACATGCAGAAAGAACAAACAGAGGAGCAGAAAGAGGCTTTGTTGCAAAATCATCCTGTACCCTCTACTTTTTCAGATGGGAACTGATGGTAAATGACTCCGACTAACCAGTCCTAGAGCCAGTGCTTTGCTAAAAGACACTTAGAATACAGGTAAAACACCTACATACACTAGGGAACACTAAGCGTTGGGGTACCCCTGTTACTAGCATGACCTCCTCTGTAAGCCCCTTGTATATAATAGGGCAGGGGGATTAAAACTACCTCTTAAAACACGCTGCAGGGCGCGTTTGCACACTGAAGAAAGGAAGAGGGGCTGAGCTGACATGTGCAAACATGCCCTGTGGCCGTTTTAATTTGGGGGATAAAGTCCCCTTGAATCTTGAGTGTCCCTTGGGTAGAACTAGCCCATCAGGTATCGCTAGTTAGCACCACAGAGCTGCGTTGCTGAGAAAATGGGCACGGCCTGGACCACCTCTCTGCAGCACAGTGCAGTGGCGCTTACTGGAAGCACCTGGTGGACTAGTTGGCCCCCATGGGCCCTCTTGAATGAAGGGGAATTATTTCCCCAACTTAAAACGCGCCATAGGGCGTGTTTGCACCCGTCACCTCAGGCCCCGTCCTCTCCCTTCCCCACTGTGTAAACACACCCTGTGGCTGTTTTAAGTTGGGAGATTCACTCCCCTTGAACCCTGAGGGTCCCTAGGGGCAAATTAGCCCACTAGGTATGTCCAGTAAACACCATTGCAGAGAGGTGTAAAAAGGGACACGGCCTGCATCACCTCTTAACAAAGCAGCGCAGTGGTGCTTACTGGAAGCACCTGGTGGGCTAGGGGGCCCCCAGGGTCCCTCAGGATTGAAGGGGAAATATTTTCCCAACTTAAAACGCGCCACTGGGCGTGTTTGCACACGTCACATCAGGCCCAGTCCCCTCCCTTCCGCACTGTGTAAACGCGCCCTGTGGCCGTTCTAAGTTGAGAGATTAAGTCCCCTTGAATCCTAAGAGTCCCTAGGGTCAAACTAGCCTACTAGGTACCTCCAGTAAGCACCACAGAGCTGCATTCCAGAGAGGTGTAAAAAGGGGCGTGGCCTAAAAACACCTGTCTGCAATGCTCTCTTGCATACTGGAGATATCTGTTCGGCTAGTTGGCCCTCAGGGACCCTCAGTATTGAAAGAGAGTTAACCCCCCAACTTAAAATGGGCCACGGGGCGCGTTTGCACCGTGGTGAAGGAAGGGAGCGTGGCCTGAGGTGACATGTTTGCAAACACGCCTTGTTGCGCACTTTAAGTTAGAGAATTAATTCCTCCTCAATCCTGAGGGTCCCTGGGGGCCAACTAGCTCACCAGGTACCTCCAGTATGCGCCAGAGAGTGGCGTTGCAGAGAGGTGTTCAGAGGCCATGCCCCTTTTTACAACACTCTGCAACGCAGCTCCGTGGTGCTTACTGGAGGTACCTGGTGGGCTAGTTGGCCCCAAGGGACCCTAAGGATTGAAGAGGAATTAATTCCCCAACTTAAACCGCGCCACAGGGTGTGTTTGCACACATGTCAACTCAGGCCCCGCTCCTCCCTTCACCACTGTGCAAACGCGCCCCATGGCGCATTTTAAGTTGGGGATTAACTCTCCTTTTATTCTGACGGTGCCTGGGGTGCAACTAGCCCACCAGCTACCTCCATTAAGCGCCACAGAGCTGCGTTGCAGAGAGATGTAAAAAGGGGCGTGGCCTCAGAACACCTCTCTGCAACGCAACCCCCTGGTGCATACTGGAGGTTCCTGAGGGTCCCCAGGGACCCTCAGTATTGAAAGAGAGTTAACCCCCCAACTTAAAATGGGCCACGGGGCGCGTTTGCACCGTGGTGAAGGAAGGGAGCGTGGCCTGAGGTGACATGTTTGCAAACACGCCTTGTTGCGCACTTTAAGTTAGAGAATTAATTCCTCCTCAATCCTGAGGGTCCCTGGGGGCCAACTAGCTCACCAGGTACCTAAATATTTAGAGCCCCAGGGAGGTGGCGGTCTCCGGGGCGTGTGGGGGGGCTTGAGCCCCGCAACACAGGGTGTTAGAATTGGGGGTCTCTTGTTAGCTCAGGTATGTACTTGTGACAAGCAGGGGCCCTCTCCTCTAGTCAGGGCAAAGGATTATTCCTAGAAATAACCCCTTCTCACCCTCTAGGCGGCGTGGCGCGAGCAGACAAGGCTAATCCCCAGAGCATGTATGGTTAAGCATTTGTAATAATACACACAGTAATTAATCAACACACCATAGAGAGACACAAGGCTGATCTTATGTAAAAATATAGTTCTTTATATTGAGACTTTCAAGAAGGCTTAATTTACAGGCTTAATAACTTTCAAACTGTTCCAGTAACTTTAAAAGCGGTTCCACAATACTCAAAGCAAGAGGTAGGCCTTGGTTGCAATGTTTATCCAGGTATAGCTTTGTCCAGACACAAGGGAGCACCCAGTATTAAGTCAAAAGCTGCTTTCCACCTAAACTTGAGAACTACCCAGAGTTCTCTCCTTCTTTTTTGCATAATTTATGCGTCACTCTATGCCTGAAAGGGTTTTGTTTTGACTTAATACTGGGTGCTCCCTTGTGTCTGGACAAAGATATACCTCTCTGAAGAGCTCTAATTAGAGCGAAACACTGTGTCAGGGGTTGCTTTTACTCATTTCAGGTTGGCTTGAGTTGGTATTTTACCAATTCAAAGCTGTAATATAGTGCCTGGAGTGATAAATGCCTTTTGTCATTTTACAGCTCAGCAAGGACAGCACTGTACTAGTCCTATGCTTAAAGACTTGGCTGTATAAATGGCAAAATACTTTGTCATTTTATATCTCTGCGTGGATAGCACTGTGCTAATCCTATGCTTAAAAACTTTGATAGAAAAACAGACATTTGAGGTGAGCAGATTTAGAGTGTCGCTGGTGTTGAGAGTGCTCTAACAGGAGCTGCTTTCCACCTAAACTTGAGAACTACCCAGAGTTCTCTCCTTCATTTTTGTATATATATATATATATATATATATATATATATATATATATATATATATATATATATATATATATATATATATATATATATATATATATACACTGAAAAAACCATAGGTTTTACACAGGTTATAGTTAGGAAGTAGCATTTAAAAAACCTATGAAATTCACTGAAAAAACCATAGGTTTGACACATGTTATAGTTAACTGGACATTTTACTCATATAAAACCAATGAAATTCCCCGTTATAGTTACTTCAGCTAACTATAACTCGCGGGCCCGCAATGCACTGCTGATGATGTTACACATCACATCACTCATGACATCATCTATTAAATGAGTTTGTTTTAAAATTACATATGTTTTATATATGTAGATCTGAAAGTTGGTTGAACAATAATGTAGTATATAAGTGTATAAACGGTTAGGTTTTTGGTGAAAAATAGATTCTATAACTGAGTGATTAAATATATCTTAATGAGTACATGGGTTACTGAGTAATATTTAAATATATACGTATCTGTGTCAGTCTATCAGTTTCTATTTCAGTGGCTGAATGTATTGATGAGTAGCTATATCACTGATACATTATATCTATATAGTTTATTGTTTCTTTATTATTACCAAGAGTGTCTCAGTATCTAAGTGTTAATATGCTGCATTAGGAGATTTTACATATTGCATACATGCAAGAATCAGTGACATACTATTCCTATATGTTGTAGGCAGCATATGTGAGATATTAGATGTTATCAGTGATGTCAAGAGTGATGTCACTAACCATGTGATGAGTGATGTAATATGTAACATCATCAGCAGTGCATTGCGGGCGCGCGAGTTATAGTTAGCAGAAGTAACTATAACGGGGAATTTCATTGGTTTTATATGAGTAAAATGTCCAGTTAACTATAACATGTGTCAAACCTATGGTTTTTTAGTGAATTTCATAGGTTTTTTAAATGCTACTTCCTAACTATAACCTGTGTAAAACCTATGGTTTTTTCAGTGAATTTCATAGGTTTTTAAAATGCTAATTCAGAACTATATCGTGAATGCAACCTATACTTTTGTCAATAAAGTCCTGGCAATATTTTTTTCGGAAACAAAACCGTTTTCTTGACTGTTCAGGTTCTATAGAGACTCCTTGTAAAGCGGTACTGAATTTGAAAGTCTCTACCTATATTGGTTCTTTTGAGGTATTCCCTGCTTACAAATAACGTGGAATAGAGATATTCTGTCTAGTCTTTGCAAGCAGCGAAAAGATAGGTAGTGCAGACTTTTGTCTCCCGTTGTAACCCGTCATGCCTATCTTCTCCCCACTAATTAGTAATTGGTTCTACCCGGACCATTTATTAGAGGTACCTCGTCCGGTCCCACCGGAGGGCACCCCTAATAAAGAGGACATATATATAAAATACGGATTAGCCGCTGCACCTTTCTGGCAAACTATGGCATAAAAATCGCTATAGAAAAACGAAAGAAATCGAACAAAATCAATAGGCCACTGATGAGATCCTTTTTACCCCGCTAAAATAGAAGTACTAAGAATAGCCCCTTACGAGAAATATGAAACTAGTGGGAGGAGCCAAGTTCGAAGCCGCGATGGACGCAAAGCAGCTCGACTCCTCCGCCCCCGCAGCCCAAACATGTCTGCCCCACCGCCCACCACGCCCAATAACGGCAACATGGTACAGATAAAAGTCAACAGATACCTACCCCCATTCCGGAAACTCCCGAAGTGCAGCAGGTCCGCGGCTACGCCCATCCGGAAGACGAGGCCCCTGGCACATGTAGGGCGGGGCCTTGCTGGCAGCCATCGGCCGAAGAGGTCGTTGGATGAATGGCCCGGTGGCATCCAGTGAACCACGGGTGGGGGGGGTGTGAATGCCTTGCTGATGACCCCCCCACCCCTCTTAGGGGAACCGAAGGTTTTTAGATCAGTTATAGATGGGTGCACTGCCAGTTTATACGCATACAATTCTAGATACAAAGGTTATCCTAGGTGCTGATCGGCGAGTGGACAAACCTAAACCACTCCTGTGAGTAGAGAACTACTGCTGTCTGAAAACATGGATTGCCGATGCACTCTCACATTGAGTAAACAGATTGTTTAGTAACAATTCATAACAGTTCAAAAACCACTTGGCAGAAGTGACAAAAAACTCCAACAGATGCGTAAATCTTGGAGTCTTTAATGCAGAGTACAGCCAGCCGACACGTGTTTCATCGCCTTCGCGATTCCTCAGGGCTAGATGGCCGTGTCAACGTAAAAAAGGTCGCTCAGCTGGTGATAATTCCGACCCAGCAGGGCCCTTGACCAATGACACTCAGTTCGAGTGTTTCCAGCAACGATTATATCCTTTGTTTATGTATGTGTTAACACGAAATATAAGATAAGGCTCGGAGGTCACCCGATATGTTTCAAACGGTGGTTGGAAGTTCCAAGAAATTACAACGAGTCTTATTTTGCGTCTGGTCAAAAGATACCGGTTGTGGTCTCTGTCGAGCGGACACCAGGCCGTGTGCGGCTCTCTAAGCGTCTCCGGCGGGTGCACCTCCTCCGAGCTCTGTTCTTGTTTGGACCCAGGAATAGATGGAACAGGAACAGAGCTCGGAGGAGGTGCACCCGCCGGAGACGCTTAGAGAGCCGCACACGGCCTGGTGTCCGCTCGACAGAGACCACAACCGGTATCTTTTGACCAGACGCAAAATAGTACTCGTTGTAATTTCTTGGAACTTCCAACCACCGTTTGAAACATATCGGGTGACCTCCGAGCCTTATCTTATATTTCGTGTTAACACATACATAAACAAAGGATATAATCGTTGCTGGAAACACTCGAACTGAGTGTCATTGGTCAAGGGCCCGGCTGGGTCGGAATTATCACCAGCTGAGCGACCTTTTTTACGTTGACACGGCCATCTAGCCCTGAGGAATCGCGAAGGCGATGAAACACGTGTCGGCTGGCTGTACTCTGCACTAAAGACTCCAAGATTTACGCATCTGTTGGAGTTTTTTGTCACTTCTGCCAAGTGGTTTTTGAACTGTTATGAATTGTTACTAAACAATCTGTTGACTCAATGTGAGAGTGCATCGGCAATCCATGTTTTCCCCCCACCCCTCTTATTGCCTGATCCGGCCATCACATATACCTGCGCCAGGAGACGGCGCGGGGTGCACTGGGAGGGAGAGGCGGCGCGAACGAGCCTCCCCCACCTCCCCAGGTGGAGGTTCCCTCGGCTGCACCCCAGCGCTTCACTCGGCTAGCTGAGTTGCGCCCGCTCTTGCTGCACAGTGCCTCGCTCGGCCAAGCTGAGTTGCGCCCGCTCTTGCGGCACAGTGCCTCGCTCGGCCAGCTGAGTTTCGCCCGCTCCTGCGGCACAGTGCCTCGCTCGGCCAGCTGAGTTTCGCCTGCTCTTACGGCTACAGCGTCTCACCCGCCATCCGGCTGAATTGCGCCCACTCTTGCGGTGCAGCGATAGGCGGCTGCTACGGAGCTCACGAAATGGCGATCGGCTCCACAGAATTGGGCCTGGCCTGCAAGGATGGCTGTGGGCAACCCTGGAACTCGGACGCTTGCCTGCTAGGGCATGGGCCCCATTCCTGAAAGCGTCCCCTCAGCCGTGAAGATTCTACAAAAGTCACCGGGGCCCCCGACTCCCGCAGGCTTCCGGTGGGGAGCGGCTGCCATGATTGCTTGCGGAATGGCCACGACGTAGCCACGAGATGGTGGTGCTCTCATGCTGACGCCAGCTTCAGTCTGAAACATCCAGAAACACTGTAGACTACCAATTCGATCAGTTCCGGTGGAGCCCCAACGTGACCCGGTAGGGAAGAACTTGCCCTCCCCTCTTTTGACTGATGGTTCTTGTTGCCTGTCCCCTCTGTTGTCATCTAACGGAACCTTTTTGGACTGCTGAAAGGGGTTCTGGTCCGACCGCTGGTTGGTGGAGACATTTTGACTATATTCTGGACCTGCCCGGCCTCGCCCAAAATGGCGCCGGTATAAATGAGACTCGCAACTCCTTGTTGTGTACTGGTTGCTCAGCCTTGATATCACGAGATATGTATGCAGTTTTGAAGCACATGGCGGGCGGGGACGGGTACTGATTGAACATTTGGACATCCCTATTGATATTTAGTTCTGATGTATTATTGATTACTGTACTATTGAAAGTTCGAATTGACGTTACTCATGGTACTTGCCCGCAAATGTATATCTAGATAATTTTATTGTAACTGGTCCTGTCGTACTTGGATTATAAAATTTACGTCCACCGATTCCGCAACTGTTAGACACCTTAGTTCCTGCAACCTAATGGCCCGCCTGTTACGTTTTTCTACTGTGTAAATGTCCCCTCATCATATACGATTCCAGTTTGCTCCGTGGCCGGCCCACGTGATTATAGGCCCGTATTTGTATACCGACATTTTCACAATAAAGGTTTTAAAACAAAACATGGTAGTAGCACCTAGATTGGTAAAGTTTTGAATAATAGCCACTGTTTTCGAATAAGTAAAAGGTAAGTGAGATAAAGCAGTCCGATTACATGACGGTTAAAAGGTATAGTATGCAGAAATACTGTAAAGATAAATGGTCAAGGACTGTTGTGTTTTCCACCCCTGCAGCATAAAGCGATCGATAAGAATCCGATATTCAGACCTATCAGCAACTAAGACAGTAAACTGAGCCTCTTTTGCTCAGCGGCTCCCTCGTGGGACGAAGAAAGGCCCTTTTTCTCGAAATAGGAACATTTACTTGCAGGACAGTTGTAAATTTCCTTAGAAAATACATAAGCCTGGAACATTGTTAGTGATAAACTCTAAATGCATCTGGGTCCTCAACCCAAAGACTTCGTAGTCCTTGCTTTACATGCCACGTGTATCAGGGAAGTTGTTTCAGATGCCCCTAAACCACTCCAAAGGAATACCATCTAACCCCTCTAGTTTCCATGCCCGGCGAATAGGAACGACCCTGTAATACTGCAGATCATTCCTCTTCTCCGAATGAGAACATGGATCCGTCACCCCCTCACCTTACACTGACCACCTCTGGTTAACATGCAACGTAGTCTTCAATCTTCACGTATTAGAATCAACTAATCATTTTTTGTTTTTCAACTACACCAAGCCTCATCCATTTCAGCTTCTAACTGCCATTCCACTTCCAGAACCCATCGGGGTACGAGTGCATCTGCCTTGAAAATGAAGGTTTGGCTTTTAGGACACAGCTATATTCACTGGAGTGGAAAATATGCAGCAAACAGACGAATTTCCAACCTTGATTTACCAAAGGTGCAGATAACGTGGATTGGCCAAAGAGGTTTGAGATGTCACCAATTAATACCATTGGTGAAAACTTTTATGCATCTCCCAGAACCAGACCTTATAATTGTGCACTGTGGTGGGAACGATCTAGGCACATTGACTGGGGTAGGTCTGGAAATGCTTCTAAAAGACACCTTTCGACAATTGATGACACTTTTTCCTCGAACTGCCTTGGTATATCCGCATTTAAAAAGTGCACCTCTGTGCCTCTAAAGCACCACCACTTTGGTGGGTCCGGGTTCCTGGGCTCCATTTCAGGCGCCATCTTTGATTGGGGATTGTTGTTCGGCGACGGCCGCCATTTTGGACCGGTTGCGCGCGCCAAGGGCTCACTGGAGAGCCTATTTAAGGCGGTCCTTCGTGTGGTGGCGTTCTCCACCATCTACCACATTGCTGCGACTGCGCTGCACTAGCGCTGTGCAATTTTAAGCATTCCTCGTTTTGTATTTTGGTTATTGCCTGCTTTACATTTACCCCTGTTTTAAATTGTGCTGCCTGCAGCTAGCGCCCCGCTCCCCTTACCGCATTTAAAAAGTGCACCTCTGTGCCTCTAAAGCACCACCACTTTGGTGGGTCCGGGTTCCTGGGCTCCATTTCAGGCGCCATCTTTGATTGGGGATTGTTGTTCGGCGACGGCCGCCATTTTGGACCGGTCGCGCGCGCCAAGGGCTCACTGGAGAGCCTATTTAAGGCGGTCCTTCGTGGGGTGGCGTTCTCCACCATCTACCACATTGCTGCGACTACGCTGCACTAGCGCTGTGTAATTTTAAGCTTTCCTCGTTTTGTATTTTGGTTATTGCCTGCTTTACATTTACCCCTGTTTTAAATTGTGCTGCCTGCAGCTAGCGCCCCGCTCCCCTTACCGCATTTAAAAAGTGCACCTCTGTGCCTCTAAAGCACCACCACTTTGGTGGGTCCGGGTTCCTGGGCTCCATTTCAGGCGCCATCTTTGATTGGAGATTGTTGTTCGGCGACGGCCGCCATTTTGGACCGGTCGCGCGTGCCAAGGGCTCACTGGAGAGCCTATTTAAAGTCGCTCCCCACGCGCAGCGGGACGCGCAGGTGGACGCCCTCGCTTAGCCTGAGTCGTGCCGGAGTCCTGCCCGTCTGCGCCCGTCAGCGTCCCGGAGGCGGCAGGGCGGCGTAGGACTCTGGTCAGGCGTGGGCGAGGATGATCCATTGTACCTCGGCGACGCTCCGCGCCTTGCGTACTACATCTTGTCAGTGTCGCTCAGTTTTCCCTGGTCGATACAAGGGTAAACGCCGCTGTCCGGCCTGCGGTTGGTCGCCCACGGGGACGCTGTGTAGCGCCCTTAGGGCTACCGAGGTGCATGCGAAGCATCTCTGTCTGCTGCTTAATACAAGGTCGGTAGGAAGACATGCTCTGCACATCTATGATCTATTGGTCAGGGATAATCCTCTTTGTCTACTCCTGACCGAAACTTGGCTGGGAGAGGCGTCCAATCCGGATATCTTCACTGCGATCCCTCCAACCTATAACATCTTTCGCCAAGACAGAGCTAAGGGCAGGGGGGGCGGAGTCGCGGTGGTGGTGAGGAAGAACATTTCTTGTTCAGTTCTTCCCGTGAACTCCATTGGGGGCTCTGAATCCCTTGCTTTCATGCTAAGACTGTCTCCAGGCCAAGCGCTTAAGGGTCTGTTGGTCTACAGGCCTCCTGGCCCGGTGTGCTCCTTTTGGGAGGACCTACAGACAGCCATCTCGGAGCTGGCGCTGTCTGCACAGCATTGTTTGCTGGCAGGCGATTTCAATTTTCATCTTGATGTCACGGACGACCTGGATGGGGCTAAATTGCTGGATATTACATCTCCGCTTGGCCTGGCACCGTTTGTGTCGGGGCCTACACATGAGAAGGGGCATACACTTGATCAAGTGTTTTCCTCTGTCCCTATTGTCGACATTGAAACGCGGCCTGTGCTCTGGTCGGATCATAGGCTGATTGGGTTCTCTGTGTTGGAGAATGGGCGGTCTGACACCTGCGCCCCCACGGTGCCCAGATCGGCCTCGAGAGCGTTACACAGAGTGACGCCTGCTATGCTAGAGTAAGCATGAGCGGATTTTGCGGATTGGCAATCCGCGAATTTGCGGATTTGCAAACTCGCAATCCGCAAAATCCGCGAATTCCCGCGAATTTGCGGATTTTTTATTTTTTTTTGTGTTCGCCCGTGTTTCTGCCAGTTCGCGAGGGGTTTTTACAATTTCGCAATTTGCGAACTTACCTGTCGGGTCGCAAGTTTTGCGAACTTGTTGTTTCTACGTGTCCAACCTGTTTGGGACACTCTTCTTCATCACTGCCACTCTCTGTCACCACTGCCACTCTCTGACTACTCATGCCACCCTCTGGCCCACCCATGCCACCCTCTGTTTCATCACCACACCCTCTGGTTGTCCAGTGTACATTATTTTTGGCAAAGCAAAGCACACCTTCCCTGCCTCAAGTGACCTGAATTAATTTGGGGCTGATTAATGTGTCACAGAATATTTTTTTAGCTGGCACCTGCTTCCTTAGTGCACCCTGATTAGTGATCTTTTGCACTTGCTAAGTGCTTTCATTGTTGCAAAATTAGTTACAACACCTGCCCTGCCCCAACTGACAATAATGAATTAGGGGCTGATTAATGGATTTTAACTTCCAGCCTGGCTCCTGCTTGTCTCCCTTAGCTGTAATTCAGGACCTTTGTGGCATATGTGTAACTATTCTGAGGTTCAGAGCAGGGTCACATAATAGTTGCAACTGGCAACTGAACTCTGGAGGGGCCCCTCAGGAAGCACTACAGGAAATGGCTACTAATGATGAGCCTGAACTTTTGAACCTGGTAAGTAGTTACTTTCAGTTTTGCTAAAATCGTATTTCTGCAATTTCGCACTTATTCGCGGGGCGCGAACTCACGCGAACAGTGCGAGCAGTGCGAGCAAAATCCGCTGCTCGCGGATTTGCGGATTTTTCAGGAAATTCGCAAATCTCGCGGATTGCGGATTTCCCGAAAATCCGCAAAATCCGCGAGCGGAACGGATTTTCCGCCCACCCCTATGCTAGAGCAGGCGCTCACGGAACATCCTTGTTCTCTCTCGGGGGATCCGGAAAGAGACACAGAGGCCCTGCAGCGATGGCTGACTGAGAGGTTAGATGACCTTGCCCCCACGGCAACCCCCCGGTCCACGGCGAAACGGCAATCTGCGCCTTGGTTTACAGAGGCGCTACGTAAGGCTTGCAGCCAATGTAAGGTCGCTGAGCGGGCCTGGCACCATCAATACGATGGGGAGGCCAAACTCGTCTATAGGTCGGCAGTGAAGGCCTATCACTGTGATGTTCTTGGTGCCAAGCGGGAATACCTTGCCAAGAGGATTGAGGCGTCGGCGAACTCCTGTAAGGAGATCTTCACGATTGTGAAGGAGTTCACGTCTCCCACCTCTTACTCACCTCCGCCTGTATCACCTGATGCGTGGGCGCGTGATCTTGCCACCTTTTTCACCGACAAGATTAAGGCTATTCAGGCCTCCTTCTCGGAGAGCACGGTGGAGGGTTGCTGTGATCTTGGGGCAGGACTTGGAACATCGGCCATGCCTATGGCCATCCTGGAGGACTTTCCACCTGTCTCCAGTGACATGTACCGGACTCTGTTAGCCAGTCTTAAATCTGGCTCCCCACTTGACCCCTGCCCCGCCAAATTTTTGGCCGGGATGGCGGCAGTGGTGAATCCCCTGGTCAACCCGATCCTCAATGCCTCCAGGTGAGTGTCCCACGCACCTGGAAAAGGGCGATGGTGATCCCCCTCCTGAAAAAGCCTGGTCTTGATGCCGAGGTCTTGGCCAATTATAGGCCAATTTCACTTCTCCCGGCTCTGGCCAAGATCACCGAGAAACATGTTCATGGCGTCTTGTCGAACTTCCTAGAGTCTAACAATCTGCTCCATCCATCCCAATCCGGTTTCCGTCTGAATTTCAGTACAGAAACAGCGTTGGTTGAGGTCTCTGAGATCATCAGGGAGACCTTGGATGGGGGTGGCAAGGCCATGCTAGTCATGTTGGACCTGTCGGCGGCTTTCGACACCGTCCCCCATAAGGCGTTGCTCGCCAGGCTTTATGACATCGGCCTAAGGGGGACGGTGCTCAGATGGTTTACATCTTTCCTGGAGGGCCGCCGCCAGACGGTTTGGGTTTCCCAGAGCTCTGCCGAGATGCCGCCATTGGGTGTTGGGGTTCCACAGGGCTCTGTGTTGAGCCCGACATTATTTAACATCTTTATGTCCCCCCTGGCGGCTGCGGTTGAGGCTTACGGAGCCCAGATCGTGTCCTACGCCGATGACACACAACTCCTCTTCACATGTGAAAAAGATCAGACATTTGATGGGGAGAGAATCCGGGACTGCTTGGACAGGGTCTTCAGCTGGTTCCAGCGAAATAGTCTGAAGGCCAACTCCAGCAAGTCGGAGGTTCTATTCTTCGGCTGTGCCTTCGATCCCGAGTGGCGGCAGTGGTGGCCGACCGCCATGTGTCCTCCGGCACAATCGTCTTGGTTGCCAAGAACCTGGGTGTTAAGCTTGATAACAAACTTTCTCTGAGAGCGCACATCCTTGGCCTGTCCGGCACCTGTTTCGGCATCCTCAGAATGCTCCGCAAGTTTCTTCCCTTACTGTCTGCGGAGCACAGACGGATTACGGTGCAGGCGCTCATCGGATCTAGGCTAGACTATGCTAATGCCCTTTTCTTAGGCCTTCCGGATTATTTGGTTCAGCGTCTGCAGGTGGCACAGAACTCGGCAGCCCGGGCAATCTTTGGTCTGCATAGACGAGCACGGGCTTCTGTGTTGCTGCAGACGCTCCATTGGCTTCCAATCCGGAAGCGGATTGTTTTCAAATCTATGACGCTGGTGCACAAGGCTTTGTTTGGCTCAGGCGCAGGATATCTGAAGAAAAGATTAGCTTTCTATCGCCCTGCTCGCTCACTGCGCTCGGAATCCCTTTTCACTGCTGTGGTTCCACGCGTGAGGAAGGCCCGCATTGGGGGGCGCTCTTTCAGCCTTAAGGCCTCCCAGCTGTGGAACTCGCTTCCATTGGCACTCCGTAGCACTCCCAATTTGCTTCAATTCAGGAAGAATTTGAAGACTTGGCTTTTTAATCACTCGGTTTAGGTGGGTTTCTTTCTCCTTCTCTTTTGGGTTCTGTTTTTACTTGTTATGTTGATTATACACTGTAAGTTGCCTGTGGAAAGCGCCGGGACACTCTTTTAGAGTAGCCGAGCGCTATAAAAATGCACTTTAACATAACATAACATATATTCCAATATATGCCAAAGACAGAAATGGAATTGGTCCAATCAACATTGTGCACAAATTGAGAAAGCAAGGAGACATGTAAATAAATCTGTTTCTGCTTTCCTCAGAGATTATAGCATGGGTTCTATTTACCACAACAACTTGCGTTACCACATGCAAGACATCTATAGGAGAGATGGTGTTCATTTCACGGATGAAGGAAACAGAATCTTCCTCTGCAACATCAGGCTCTGCATCGGTACTTACTTATAAATGCAGAAAAAACTCAATTAACACAAGGGCTCTTTTCAGAGCCACCTTATATCTAATCACTCAAACTTCTGATTTATCTCCATTTTCACACTCTTGTAAATAGGTGCGCGCGACCGGGTGCGCGCACCCCGCAACTTTTTTTTAAATAAAAAATATATATTTTCGCGTTTAAGGGCCTTACTGCACACACTGAGAAAACCTACGCGGCAAGACAATCTCTACCTTCTCCCCTTTCCATGTTCCAACGCTTTGAAATAAACAATATATTTACTCGCAGTGACAAAATGTCGGTCAACACTGTGAGTATGAAATATCCAAATGTGAGGACAAGTGAGGTGAAAATCAATTTTAACACTGTTATATTAATTTTGTAATCCCTTTCACCTCACTTGTCCTCACATTTGGATATTTCATACTCACACAACAGTTATGCCCAAAAAGAGAGCCAGCCCACTGGAGGGCAATATTGCAGTATAAAAATGTAGTAAGGAAAACACCCACGAATACCACTGAATTGCATATCAATGATTGAGAATTCACCCCCTTTTTCTGTTTTTTTAAAAAAAAAATGTATAAAGACGTTTGAAATGGTTGTTACCAATTGAGAAATTAAACTAACTACAAGTCCCATAATGCCAAGTATACAACAGGAGTATACACACACCCAAAGGGGCGTGACTTATGGTTTCAGGAAACGGGTTATAGGTGTGAGTATGCATGCACAAACTAGCCGTGATCAAGACAGCGGACACTGTCGAAACGCGTTGGTTTTTTTGTTTTGACCCCATGGATTAATAAATCACCTGTAAAAGAAACCTTGTAGCGTGGTGCTGGACTTTGTTTTCTGAGCGACTCCATTGCTTCCCTCGAGGGGGAAAACTTGTTGGAATATATATATATATATATATTACCTACTGGCGGTCGCCAGTAGGTAGTTATAGTTAGGACCTAGTTTCCATAGGAAATCCTCAACATTCTATTTGGAATAACTTTGGCCCTGGTGGATGAGTCTTTGCGAATTGCTCAAAGAAGATGGCTCGGTCCGCTGCGCTCCTTCCCTGAAAGTTTGGGGGGGATTGGTCAAGTGGGGGCTGAGATATAAGGGGGGTCCCAAAACGTGTTTTCTCCATGTTATTTTCCATAGGACCTTTAGACTTGGCTACAGGTCGAACGGCTGAATGGATTTATAAGAAATTTGCCAAAACTGTAGAGTCTTGTTCGCAGATTACGCTTTTTTTGGAATGGTGTAAATCCGTTCAGTAGTTGTTGAGAAAATTAAAGTTAAAGTCAATTATATATCTATAGGCGCGCACACGTGCGCGCACCCAAGCGGCTGCGCGTGAGCGGAATTTTTTTTTGCTGCGTGACGTCTGTTAACGTTCGATTCGAAGGAAATCAGGAAGTTTTGTCCACCATTTTGTCACTGCGAGTAAATATATTGTTCATTTCAAAGCGTTGAAACATGGAAAGGGGAGAAGGTAGAGATTGTCTTGCTGCGTAGGTTTTCTCGGGGTGTGCAGTAAGGCCCTTGAACGCGAAAAGATATATTTTTTTCGGGAAAAAAATAACGGGGAGCGCGCACCCGGTTGCGCACACCTATTCACAAGAGTGTGAAAATGGAGATAAATCAGAAGTTTAAGTGCTTAGATATAAGGTGGCTCTGAAAAGAGCCCTTGTGTTAATTGAGCGTTTTCTGCATTTATAAGTAAGTACCGATGCAGAGCCTGATGTTGCAGAGGAAGATTCTGTTTCCCTCATTCGTGAAATGAACACCGTCTCTCCTATAGACGTCTTGCATGTGGTATCGCAAGTTGTTGTGGTAAATAGAACCCATGCTATAATCTCTGAGGAACGCAGAAACAGATTTATTTACATGTCTCCTTGCTTTCTCAAATTGTGCACAATGTTGATTGGACCAATTCCATTTCTGTCTTTGGCATATATTGGAATATACCAAGGCAGATCGAGGAAAAAGTGTCATCAATTGTCGAAAGGTGTCTTTTAGAAGCATTTCCAGACCTACCCCAGTGATTGTGCCTAGATCGTTCCCACCACAGTGCACAATTATAAGGTCTGGTTCTGGGAGATGCATAAAAGTTTTCACCAATGGAATCAATTGGTGACATTTCAATCCTCTTTTGGAAATCCATGTTATGTGTACATTTGGTAAGCTGAGGTTGCAAATTCGTCTGCTTACTGCATATTTTTCACTCCAGTGAATATAACTGTGTCCTATTAGCCAGACCTTCATTTTCAAGGGATTTGTAGTCGTCCTCCGATCGGTTGTGGAAGTGGAATGGTAGTTAGAAGTTGAAATTCTAAATAAAGAAAAAGGAAGAGGCTGGGTGTGGTTTAAAAAATAAAAATGATTGGTTGATTGTAACAAGTGGAGATTGAACAGTACGTTCCATGTTAATGTTTATGTTAAACGAAAAGTACTATTGGGTGTGAAAAAACAAGATATGTAACAGAGCTGTGTATTGGCAGGAGTTTCTGGAGGGAAAATAGTGTTCTTAGTTTGTTGTAGAACGTTAAGACATGAACTTTTGACCTGTGCCTTCAGCAAGGTGCAGAATGAGGTGTAACCATGGAAACAGCCGGAGATGGCAGTTGGTGATGGGTTCACTCTTTGGTGCCTCTGCATCTGAGTCTGTTCTCTGGTGGCAGGCGGAGAACTGTTTGTTATTGTGGAGATGAAAGGGTGATAAGGAGAGAAATACGACATAGCGTCTGGCCTGTAGAAGCGTGGGAGCAGTGATTAACTCTGAGTAAAGCGGAACTGTGTCGGTGCTTAGTAACAGTAAAAAAAAAAAATGTTAACAGTGGTATAACTGTCTTTACGGTGCGCGACCTACTAAGAAAGAGTTCACGGGCCGTAATTGGCTTGCAGGTTCTAGTATCAGTAAGTGAGCTCGAGAAAAGAAAACATTCAGGACTTTATTTATGAAGGCCTTGCGCCACCGGTGCGTTACTTTTTCCCATTTTAAAAAATGAGGCGGCGGAAGGTCTTTATAAATAAGGTCTTCAGTGTCTACAGTTAAGGTTATGTGGAACCCATGAATAGTTTTTCTAAATGAAATCATTTCAGTTGAGATTATGGATTAAAAGAGAAACTGTGAATATTTGAAATGTTTATTTAGAAATGTACTGTTTTAAAGGCAAATCATTATGTAATATGAGTACAGAAATTGCAAAAAACACAGTAATTGGTATTGTCAGTAGTACATGGAATACAAACGCTATAGTTGACGAAAAATGAATATAGTTGGAAAAAAACATTGTACACTCTTATAAGGAAGTATATTATATTTTAATAAATGGAAGAAGGTCTCTGGCCTTTCAGTTTAGGAACGATATATGAAAATGCAAGTGGTTATACATCATTACTTTATGAATCAGCTGTCAAACAACACGAAATCATAATGTCCATTGTTTGTAAAGCAAATAGGTCTGTTCTTCAAAAGAAAATATGGAAAAGAACGTGAAGAATATAGAAAACGAAAAGGAAATGAGGACGTCAATGGCTTGTATAAGAGTTATTGAAGCATTGTTTAGGCAAAATAGGTAGATTCTGCTTGTAACAGGAAATCAGTTTTATCATTTGAAAGTATGTCAGCTATCCAATGGAAAAGAGTAAAGCAGTACTGATGATCTGTTATAATCGGAGCCTCTTTAACCATCAGAGGACAGGTCGGTGGGTTTTCGATGTAGCTCGCTGTTAGGAAAGAGTTAACCGTCCATTGTGTAGGCAAAGTATGCAGCAAGTGCCTCTAACATGAAATCATTGTTATCATCTGAGAACATGTCAGCCATCCAATTGAGAAGATGAAAGGAGCATTCATGATCTGTCATTATTGGAGCGTCTTTTACCATCATAGGGCAGCTCGCTGGGTTTTCGATGTAGCTCTCTGTTAGGAAATCTTGCGCCGCTGCGAATATATTCCAATGACCCAGAACTCCTTGTATCGCTGCAAAGGCCATAAACCCTCCGTTGTAACAAAGCTGTTCATGATCAAGTAACGGATTCATGAGGTGATTGTAATTCGGTTCAGGAGGTACCAAATTGCAGAGACATAAATCCAGGGCCCACGTGAAATCACAGCTCAGGCAATGAAATACAGGCTGCACACAGGTGAAATACGAATATCGAAATGATAATCGATATGAAGTATTCAAAGTTGAGAGTGGTAAGGTGCCGTAGTATAGAAGCATTCTCTGTCGAAATAGTTCTAAGTGGTCCGGCTCGTTTGCGAAGGCAGGAGGGACATCCATTTTGAATTTCCCAAGATGGTAAAGGAAACGGCGCAGCACCGCTGGTTGTATAGCAACTCCACAGAATTAGGTCGCCGGCTATGCAGTGGAGAGGAGCAGAATGACTTGATACATTTTCTAGGAGTCTAGTCACTTATATTTTGCTTAGTGGTTATCAAAAAAGTAGCTTTTTTTGAACTGGAGGATGCGTTAAAAAATAAGGGAGTGATTTGAGGGAGTTGTAAAGCAAGGTCAATTTTTTTACATCAATGATGTTTTCTGTGAATGTTAGCTTAGTGAAAGATATGTGTGTGAGCAGATGCAACGTTCAGTTTTAAATGTGACAATGGCGGTCTTGTTCATGTCTTCCGATTCAAGGTCGGTATTCGCTGCCAAATATAAAGATCAAGAAACGCATGCGTGGGGTACATAGTCTGCATTCTTAAAGGAAAGCAAATGAAGGGTTATTTTTACCGCGTTAGCATTGTCGTTTAAAAAGTTATAGTGATTTCTATTATATGTTAAGAAAGTGTCACTGATGAAGACTGAAAATAAATCCTTATAAATGATAGGGACTGGTGTATTTTAGAAAAGGTGTGTAACATTACATGAATTGTGGAAAAAAAAATAATGTAATTGAAAGTGTATGGTTTGAAAATGAAAAGTAGAGGTTCATAGTTCACGTTTTGAAAGCAGTTGTAGAGGGTCAGATGAAAGTGTATGGTTTGAAAATGAAAAGCAGAGGTTTATAGTTCACGTTTTGAAAGCAGTTCTAGAGGGTCAGATGCATGATAGATTTATAAAAAATAGAACATGTTTTTAAATAGTATTATGGAAAAAATATGTGCCTTTATGTACTATTTACATTATCTGCCTGTTGCGTATTCTTTGAGTTTTAGTAATCCTGTGTCTTATAAGTTTTCTAGGGGCGGTTTGAGGTTCATGGTGGGTTTGGGCAGGGAGGGTAGGTTGGGGGTTTGTAATAGGGGGTCCGGGTGGGGTGGAGTGCGGAGTTTAGTGAAAAGTGAGGGGGGCGGGGAGTTACGGTGTTTGGTAATGGAGCAGAGTCAGAGGACGCCACATTTGTGTTATGGGGTGCCACGGAAATATGTATTTATTCTCAGAGGTTTATTATATTAAGGATATATATCAACATGGTGGCTCTTGTCGTTTTGTGGTTCTGTGCATGTTTATAATGCTGGCCCTGTAGTTTTTGTTTATGGACCTTATTACGACACACAGGGGAGCTACGTTGCACAGTTGGAGATCAGAGACTTAGGAAATAAAACTTTATAATTGTAAGGGCTCTAAGCGATAGAAATCGCCCGTTGTCGGTGTAAAAAATATCACCGCTATTGGTGGTATTTTCTACGGTGTTAGTGCTCGAAGAAGAATAGTAACATATATGTGAAAGCAAATTGTGTAACAGGCTCAGCATTTCACATTATCGCGTGAAAACAAAAGTTGCTTTTACATAGCAATAAGTCTCTTATAATTAAGGGACGGAGTGTATATAGTGCTATTTAGTACTCTGCTATGTGATTGATGTCGAATATTTCATAAGAGGAGGCTTTAAAAGTTTTTCGATAAACTAGTTTTCTAGGGAAGTGGGTGGAGTGTTCCATGTAAATTGCAGAATAGAAACCAGCAAGAACCAATTGGAAGTGTTGTTTTAAAGTCACATGACTGCACATGCGTGTCTCGATGCCTGTACGCGATAGGTGGGTGCGCGCACCCGGTCGCGCACTATAAGAAAGCAGTGAAAAAATATCAGCTAATATGCTCTTGAAGCTTGTTTTGGTACAAAGAGTTAGTTCTGAAAAGAACTTTTTTTTTTTTTTTTTTTTTGGAAACAAGTGTTATGATGCTTTTGATTTCTTAAAGTTGCTACGACATTTTTCAGTATGTTATACTATCCAAATAAAGTGAAGAAATTTAACTTTTCTTGGAGCATTTATGACTCTCAATTTTGTGTTTAATTAGAGTAAAGCTTTGCTCTCCGTATACAAGAAGTTCTCCACAGTTGTTGCATTTTATGTGCACCTTCGCCAGACATGGTTTCAAGTCCATTTCAGCACTCGATGGAGATACAGGTCGTCCACCGGAAGATGTGCTGATTACTTCTGATGGTAATAGCGTGGCCTCCGTTTTTCTTGTCAAAGGTGGTCGCTCATTTTCTTCAGATTCGGAAGATGAATGCGGAACGGTAGCCATTGTACCGAAGTCTTCGGGAAGATGTTCGACGTTGTTGTCTCTTGAGAGTAGAAAAGAAAGTGATGGAAGTGGGTGGAGTGCTGCGTGTAAATTCCAGAATAGAAACTACGAAGAACCAATTAGAAGTTTCGTTTAGAAGTCACATGACTTCACATGGAAGTGTCAGGTCCTGTACGCGATAGGAGGGTGCGCGCACCCGGTCTCGCACTAAAATAAAGCGGCGAAAAAACATCTTATAATATGCTCTTGGAGCATGTTTTGGTGGAAAGAGTTAGTTCTGAAAAGAACTTTTTATTTTTTCTTTTTTTTGGAAACAAGTGTTTTGATGCTTTTGATTTCTTAAAGTTGCTACGACATTTTTCAGTATGTCATACTATCCAAATAAAGTGAAGAAATTTAACTTTTCTTGGAGCATTTATGACTCTCAATTGTGTGTTTAATTAGAGTAAAGCTTTGCTCTCCGTATACAAGAAGTTCTCCACAGTTCGTGCATTTCATGTGCACGTTCGCCAGATATGGTCTCAAGTCCATCTCAGCACTCGATGGAGATACAGGTCGTCCACCGGAAGATGTGCTGATTACTTCTGATGGTAATAGCGTGGCCTCCGTTTTTCTTGTCAAAGGTGGTCGCTCATTTCCTTCAGATTCAGAAGATGAATGCGGAACGGTAGCCATTGTACCGAAGTCTTCGGGAAGATGTTCGACGTTGTTCTCTCTTGAGAGTAGAAAAGAAAGTGATGGAAGTGGGTGGAGTGCTGCGTGTAAATTCCAGAATAGAAACTACCAAGAACCAATTAGAAGTGTTGTTTAGAAGTCACATGACTTCACATACAAGTGTTAGTTCCTGTACGCGATAGGAGGGTGCGCGCACCCGGTCTCGCACTAAAATAAAGCGGCGAAAAAATATCTCATAATATGCTCTTGGAGCACGTTTTGGTAGAAAGAGTTAGTTCTGAAAAGAACTTTTTTTTTCTTCTTTTTTTTGGGGAAAGAAGTGTTATGATGCTTTCGATTTCTTAAAGTTGCTACTACATTTTTCAGTATGTAATAGTTTGAAAATGAAGTGAAGAAATTTATCTTTTCTTGGGGCATTTGTGACTTTCAATTTTGAGTTTAATAAGAACGAGGCTCTGCTCTCCATACAAAAGAATTTCTCCACACTCGTTGCATTTCATATGCACCTTCGCAAGATATGGTCTCAAGTCCATCTCAGCACTCAATGGAGATACAGGTCGTACACCAGAAGATGTGCTGGCCACCTCTGATGGTAATAGCGTGGCCAGGGCTCTTGTAAATGCCTTTGCATAATGCTCAGGATGCCTTTGTTTAACATGCCACTGCATGGTGTGTATAGAAAAGGAATATTTTTTAATTGGATTTCCCCTTGAGAGCTCCGAATTGCATATCGTGCAGGTTACTTTTGGCGCATTCACTTTCTTTTGATCTTCAGGATAAGTAAAAAATTGCCAAATGAAAGATTCCTTTTTTCTTCTTAACGGTGGTCGCTCATTTCCTTCAGATTCGGAAGATGAATGCGGAAGGGCAGCCATTTCAGCAAAGTCTTCCGGAAGATGCTCGACGTTGTTGTCTCTTGAGAGTAGAAAAGATTGTGAGGAAAGTGGGTGGAGTGCTTCGTGTAAATTCCAGAACAGAAACTACTAAGAACCAATTTGAAGTCTTCTTTTCAAGTCACATGACTTTACATGCGCTTCTCAGGACGTGTAGGCGGTGACACTATCTAGTTACGAACGTGATTACATACTTAGGAACTAGCATTCAAAAAAACTATGAAATTCACTGAAAAAAACATAGGTTTTTCACACACTATAGTTAGGAAGTAGCATTTGAAAAACCTATGAAATTCACTGAAAAAACCATAGGTTTGACACCAGTTATAGTTAGCTGGAAATTTTAGTGACATAAAACCAATGAAATTCCACGTTATAGTTAGTTGGACTCACTATAACTTGCGCGTGTAATGCACTGCTGATGACATTACATATTACATCACTCATGACATGGTCAGTGACATCACTCATGACATCACTGATGACGAACCTCCTTTAGGTGTAATGTAACCCTTAAAACACATATTGGAAAATAGAAATTAACATTTTCAAAAAAATTGAGATACCCATACCAGTTACAACAACCAATTCAGTAATTCCACCATCTATATACTCATTCTCTCATTCACCAACAGTTCTATATAGTCACTCATACATATACTCACTCATCATATGTAGTGATACACCTATACATCCTGTTACACACCGACAATCATCCAAAAGTTACTCACACATGCAAATAAACTATTGAACATCCATTTATTTGCATATAAAACTATACACACACTACCACGTTACTTCTAAAGAAACTTATATATACTTATTCTCTTAAACAATCACTTATATAAACACATACTTATTTAAACAGGAACTCTTTCTATCTCTTAGTCTCACATATACTGACTTATATATATCAATACTCACATATACTAAATTAAAACATATCTCGTTACTGATAAAGACACTAGTGAGGCAGGCATTCATTCACTAACACACACATATACACACTCAACCACCCATACAGTCCTGCACATATGGTGTCTTCTAAACACATACAAATAGAGAGTTAGTCATTCATGCATCTATGTGATTAGTAATACCCCTACAAAACCATACAAACACCCATACTGATACTAAAAAAACATCTAAGAACCCAAATACCTACACATGTAGGCACTCATCAACCCATGCAGCCACTTATTCACAAAGTGAAACACTGATACATATATTTAAATATTTAAACATTACTCGCTAATATATGTATTCACTAAGGTACATTTAATAAGCCAGTTATCCAATCATTTCTTTTTGAAAAAAACATTCATTAAGACAATAATTTAAACATTTATTCTTCTCTCGACCTTTACATATACATATATAAAACATATTTATTTTTTAGAAAGACACACATTCACTGGATGGTGTCATAAGTGATGTCACTGACCATTTCATGAGTGATGTAATATGTAATGCCATCAGCAGTGCATTACACGCGCAAGTTATAGTGAGTCCAACTAACTATAACGTGGAATTTCATTGGTTTTATGTCACTAAAATTTACAGCTAACTATAACTGGTGTCAAACCTATGGTTTTTTCAGTGAATTTCATAGGTTTTTCAAATGCTACTTCCTAACTATAACGTGTGTAAAACCTATGGTTTTTTCAGTGAATATATATATATATATATATATATATATATATTCACTGAAAAAACCATAGGTTATAGGCCATATATAGTTAGGAATTTGCATTTACAAAACCTTGAAAATTCACTGAAAAAACCATTGGTTATAGACCATATATAGTTAGGGATTAGCCTTTTCAAAACCTTATTTTACTCACACAAAACCATTGAAATTTCATATATAGTTAGTTCCACTAACTATATATCGCGCACCCGCAATCCACTGCTGATGATGTCACATATTACATCATTCATGACATGGTTAGTGACATCACTGATGACATCACTGATGACATCTCAAATGACATCACTGATGACATCTCAAATGACATCACTGATGACATCTCAAATGACATCACTGATGACAACATCCAGTGACTGTATGTTTCTGTAAAGTTAAAATATGTCTTACATATTGAAGAATGAGTGGATGTATAAGTGTCTGGATGAAGGATTTAGTAGGTGCATGACTGACTGTATGAGTGAGTGATTAAATGTGTCTCACTGAGTGCATGGGTTAGTGACTAAACTGTTTTAATTTGTGCATCATTATATCTGTTGTTCTACAAACTGCTGCATATGTTGATCAGTAGCTATATGAGTAACTGTATGGGTTATTCATTGGTTGTCCAAGTATTTGTATGGGAAACTGAGTGTGTGTGTATGGGTGGCTGGGAGGTGTGTGACTCTGTACATAGATGTGTGAGTAGTTGATTCACTATATGTATGGGTTCAAAAGTGCATGTGGAAACAGCTGTATGGGCGGTTGACTGTGCATGAGTGTATTAGTGAGTGAATGGATATCTCAGTGCTACATGTCAAAGTAAGTACATATGTAAAACACAGTACATGTGAGAGTTGACATATATAAATAACTGTGCATAAGAGCCAGTGAATGTGTGAGTGGCTGTATGGATCATTGTGAACATGTATCAGGGATTGTATAAGAGAGTAAAGTAAATATGTGTTAGTATATGTTTGAATAAGTAAGGTGTGTATAACTGTATAGTTGAGAAAATGGAGGTGTGATTGATTTTTTGCATAACTGACTAGGTGTGTGAGTAACTCCATGGATGAGTGACAGTCTGTGACTGTCTGTTTACACTGATTGTATCTAAGGTTATATTAGATTCTGAAGAGGTTCATGGTATTATCACATGAATGATATCATCAGTGATGTGATCAGTCATGTCAAATGAGATGTTATCAGTGATGTCATTTGAGATGTCATCAGTGATGTCATTTGAGATGTCATCAGTGATGTCATCAGTGATGTCACTAACCATGTCATGAATGATGTAATATGTGACATCATCAGCAGTGGATTGCGGGTGCGCGATATATAGTTAGTGGAACTAACTATATATGAAATTTCAATGGTTTGTGTGAGTAAAATAAGGTTTTGAAAAGGCTAATCCCTAACTATATATGGTCTATAACCAATGGTTTTTTCAGTGAATTTTCAAGGTTTTGTAAATGCAAATTCCTAACTATATATGGCCTATAACCTATGGTTTTTTCAGTGAATTTCATTGGTTTTTTTAATAGAAAATATCAAAAGCTGTAAAATGTCAAGTACGTGATAGGTAAAAACTTTTTCGTGTTTATGCACGCTGATGTGCTTTGAACGCTGCCCCCCTCCCCTCTTTTCTCTTAGTAGTACTCTCTCTTTGCAGATAGTGAAGAGTAGTTAACGCAGGCCTTTACCCCCGTTGTAATCCGTCGTGCCTGCTTGTCTCTCCATTTGATTGATTGTTATCCAAGCATTTACTGTTTTACAATTGATTCTCTTTGGTTCATTCTCTATATACAAACAAGCACAAAGTCGCAATACTCTGTTTAGTCTTTGCAGATAGTGAAAAATCGTGAAAAATCGTGTAAAAAAATAAAAGTAATCGAGCAAAATCAGTAGGCCACTAATTGGATCTCTTTTTGACCTCGCTAAAATAGAAATATTAGGAACAACCCTTCATGAGAAATACGAAAATAGTGAGATGAACTGAGCTCCACACCATGAGGGCTGCAAGACAGCTCGGCTCCGTCACCCACCCCACCCAAAATAACGACAAACCCTATGCAAATATTAAAAATATAGACAACACACCAGCAAAGTAACAGGGTAAAACATTTTATTAAATAACTATTTACATTACGTTGGTTTATGAGATGATGTCAGTAGTGGACCGATGTGTGAATAGGTCGGAAGCAGCACAAGGCGCCAAGATCCGGATGGCAAGTCCTGGATGTTGGGTGCCATAGTTCAGAGTTCTGAGCAGCGCTTGTAACACTGTCTGAAGCTTATTTCCACCTACTGCAGCTTCACTATTCTCAAAGTAAGTGAGGGTCGTTTGTGGACCTGACTGCATTTGAAAACAATGTTATATGGTACCTCCCTAAACAGCTTGACGGAGGCCCCCGAGGGGCGGTGTGATGGCACGGACTCGGAGAAGACGCTTGGCTCCGACCCCCTCCCCAAGTCTTATAGCACTGGTGTAGCCTGAGATCGCCCCCGACATAGGCGGCCGGCTCCCGGGGTCCGGCGGAACTTTTTGCCTTTTGATGACTCTTCTATTCTGGACTTTGTCCCACAATCCGTTTGACCTGAAGACACGCTGTAGTGGGGCGCCCCTTTACCGTTTTAGTTGCCATTCCGCCCGCTTTTGCTACACTGTGCCTCTTCCGCCATTCAGCTGTTTACCGCCCGCTCTTGCGACTACAGCGTCTCGCTCACCATGTAGTTGAGTTGCGCCCACTCTTGCGGTGCAGCGATAGGCGACTGCCACAGGACTCTCAAAATGGCGGCCGGCTCTTCAGATTTGGGCGTGGTCCACTAAAATGGCCCTGGGACACCTTGGAACTCGGACGCTTCCCTGATAGGGCTTGGGTCCCATTCTCGAAAGCGTCCCCTCAGCCGTGAAGATTCTACAAAAGTCTTGGGGGCCCCCGACTCCCGCAGGCTTCTGGTGGGGAGCGGCTGCCATGTCTGCTCGTGGAATGGCCACGACGGAGCTACGAGATGGTAGTGCTCTCATGCTGACGCCAGCTTTAGTCTGAAACATCCAGAAACACTGTAGACTACCAATTCGATCAGTTCCGGTAGCGCCCCAACATGACCTGGTAGAGAAGAACTTGCCCTCCCCTCTTTGACTGATGGTTCTTGATGCCTGTCCCCTCTGTTGCCATTTAACAGAACTTTTTGGACTGCTGAAAGGGGTTGTGTTCCGAATGCTGGTTGGTGGAGACATTTTGACTATATTCTTGACCTACGTTGTCGCGTAATGCGTTATATGACATGCCGCGTTAGCGCACCCGGAAGTGATCCAGGGCGCGGCGCGCAGCGCGTAACGTAAGCATAACAGGTCATGTGACTTGTTAATAAAACTTTTTATTGGTTCATTTTACTTTTGTTATTTTAATAATGAAAAGCTTGGTCATATGACCTAAAAAATACGCTTTTTATTGATTTCGAACTTTTTTTTAAAAAAACATATATGTTATAATATTCCAGGCTAATGTACTTTCCCGGAAAATTTACAACTGTCCTGCAAGTAAAATATATTCCTTTTTCGAGAAAAAGGGCGTTTCTTCGTTCCATGACGGAGCCGTTGAGTAAAAGAGACTCGGCCTGCTGTCTTAGTCGCCGATACGCCTGATTATCAGATTCTTATCGATCACTTTATGTTGCAGGAGTGGAAAACACAACTGCCCTTGACCATTTATCTTTACTGCGTTCCTACATATTATACCTTTTATCCGTCATGTAATTGGACTGCTTTATTTCACTTGCCTTTTACTGATTCGAAAACAGTGACTAAAAGTAAAAACTTTACCAATGTAAATACTACTACCATGTTTTGTTTTAAAAACCTTTATTGTGAAAATGTCAGTATACAAATACGGGCCTATAACCACGTGGGCCGGCCACGGAGCAAACTGAAATCGTATATGATGAGGAGACATTTACATTATAGAGGAACGTAACGAGCGAGCCATTAGGTTGCAAGAACTAAGGTGTCTAACAGTTGCGGAATCGGTGGACGTACATTTTGTAATTAAAATACGACAGGGCCACTTACAAAAAAGTTATCTAGATATACATTTGCGTGCAAGTACCATGGGTGACGTTAAATCAAACTTTCAATAGTACAGTAATAAATAACACATCAGAACTTAATATCAATAGGGATGTCGAAATATTCAATCAATTCTCGTCCCCGCCCGCCATGAGCATCAAAACTGCATTCATATCTCGTGATATCAAGGTTGTTCAACCAGTACACAACAAGGAGTTACGAGTCCCATTTATACCGGCGCCATTTTGGGCGAGGCCAGGCAGGTCCAAGATATAGTCAAAATGTCTCCACCAACCATCGGCCAGACCAGAACCCCTTTCGGCCCTTTATGCTACAAGATGGTGTCTTCCATTCAGAAAATATTGTTGGCAACATTTTGAAAGGAAAGATAAACAGCCGTTCTCCTAGTGAGTCTCACATTGTTACATTTAGGAAGAATGTTGAAGAGTAATATGTGGAAAATCTGAAGCCATTTTTCTACAAACTCTCAATCAGCCTTGGATGGAAAAAAAAAATCCTGAAGAATGTACAAACTGAAAACCAATTTTTGTCTGTATAGCATCAACAGCAACGCTTGAGTCAGCTTTGTGTCAAGCCGCCATTTTCATTCAATCAATAGCGTCCCCCTGCACACATTCAGGGACCCGGTTGTGTCTTCAGGTGAAACGGATTGTGGGACAAGAAGCAGAAAGGAAAAGGAAAAAAGTTCCGCCGGACCTCGGGAGCCGGCCGCCTATGTCATGGGCGATCTTTGGCCACACCAGGGCAATAGTGAAGCTGCAGCAGGTGCAAATAAGCTTCAGACAGTCTTACAAGCACTGCTTTTCTAAACATTTTTTGATTTTTTTGTATTTTTGCACAGTTTTATATTTTTTTTTGTTTTTGATGGAGGGGAAACAACAAAAAACAGGCATTGAAAAAGGCTCAACAGTGCAGGGCGCCTTGTGCTGGTTCCGACCTATTCACACATCGGTCCACTACTGACATCACCTCATAAGCCAACGGGGCACCCCACGCCGACTTTCGGCGCAGCATTGTAGGATGGCCACACCAGTGCGGCAACTTGCTGGACACCACCTCGGTGCCATCCGGATCTCGGCGCGTTCGAGTCACTGTACCGCAAGAGTGACCGGAACTCAGCTGGACACGCCGTCTTTCGGCGCAGCATTGTAGGATAGCCACACCAGTGCAGCAACTTGCTGGACACTAACTCGGTGCCATCCGGATCTCGGCGCGTTGTGCTGCCTTCGGCCTATTCGCACATCGGTCCGCTACTGACGCCGCCTCACGTGCCAACGGATTTTCTACGCTTTTTGTAGCCCTATGCCGCATAACAGGTCATGTGACTTGTTTATAAAACTTTTCATTGGTTCATTTTACTTTTGGTTTCCTAAAGATGGAAGGCTTGGTCATATGACCTAAAAATAACACTTTTCATTGGTTTAGAACATTTTTTTTTCCCAAACGATGAAAGCCCCACCTTGTTTCTGGATGATTCAGACTGAAGGTGGAGTCAGCATGAGAGCACCACCATCTCGTGGCTCCGTCGTGGTCATTCCGCGAGCAATCATGGCAGCCGCTCCCCACCGGAAGCCTGCAGGAGTCGAGGGCCCCCAAGACTTTTGTAGAATCTTCACGGCTGAGGGGACGCTTTTGAGAATGGAGCCCAAGCCCTAGCAGGCAAGCGTCCGAGTTCCAAGGTGTCCCAGGGCCATTTTAGTGGACCAGGCCCAAAACCGAAGAGCCGTCCGCCATTTTAAGAGTCCTGTGGCAGCCGCCTATCGCTGTACTGCAAGAGTGGGAGCAACTCAACTACATGGTGAGCGAGACGCTGTAGCCGCAAGAGCGGGCGCAACTCAGCTGGATGGCCGCCACCTGGGGAGGCCCGTTCACGCCGCCTCCCCCACGCCCACCCCGGGCCGCCGCACGCCAATTTTCGGAGCAGCATTGTAGGATACCAAAACCAGTGCGGCAGTTTACTGGACATCACCTGGGTGCCATCCACATCTCAGCGTGTTCTGCTGCCTTGGGACTATTCGCACAACAGACCGCTACTGACGAGGCCTCCCCCCGCACCACCCGGGACGCCCTACGCTGTTTTTCTGAGCTGCATTGTAGGATCCCAAAAACCAGTGCCGCACCCAGGTGACATCACCTGGGTGCCGTCCAGAACTCAGCACGTTGTGCTGCCTTGGGACTATTCGCACAAAAGACAGCTTCTGACCATTGTTGCTTTTTTTTGTCAAAAATGTTTAAATGTTTTTACAGTTTTTGTTCCGTTCGTTATATTTAAAAGTTAATAAAGTTTTATAATCCTACTTTGTTGGAGTGCTATATATTTTTAAAAAATCGGGTGAATGGGGCCTTGAATCGGGTTATTGTCATGTGTGGGCTTTGCAAGTGTACTGCTACAGGATCGGACATTTCAAACTCAAATGCACGTTCTTTTTCTTACCTTTCCGAAGCATGGAGCGCAATAGCAGGCAGAGAAAGGGTGATGCAAGTGTTGAACACTGCCTGGCCTGGCAAGTTGCTGGCAGTGCCCCCCCCCCCCCCCCGCCCACTCCTGAAAGAGGACACACACACACCGCCGCCCCGAGTACTTCACAGATCTTTAAAAGACCATGCGCTTGTTCATGAGGCTTAAATGGTTTATCACCCCTTCTAGAACCCCTGCATCGACCCTCTGACGTTTCCTGGAAGAATTACCACGTAACACAATACCAAGCCTTGTCAGCTGAAACCCCCGAGGAATCGTGGGGCATATTATCAAGGGGGTTTATCTCCGCTTTTTTGGCTTTAAAAGCCAAGAAAGCGGAGATAAAATTATCTCCCTATTACCAAGCTGTCGCTAACACCAGTTAGTGACAGCTAAAAGGAGATAGCGACCATCTTGGGCCCCGCTTTGCATGTCAGTGATATTTATCGCTAATGACATGCAAAGTGGGCGTGCCAAGATGTTAGCGACTGGAAACAGTCCCTAACATCGCTATCTCCTATTACCAACTTTTGGAGATATTCGCGCTAAGCGCGAATATCTCCAAAAGCTAACACCTGCCCTGAGCAGTTCTTAGCCATGTTATCCAATGGGAGGTGGATAACATGGCTAAGAGCATTTGCTGGATAATGCATGAATATCGCTGACTTTTCAGCGATATTCATGCATTGCGGCCGTTTTTTATCGCATTTGCGATAAACCTTGCTAATAGCAAGGTTTATCTGCGATAAAATTCGCCGATGTGCGGCGATAATTTTTGTCTCTAAACAAGTTAGAGACAAAAATTATCGCTAGTTGTTGGTAATATGCCCCCGGGTTTTTGCTTGCAGAAATCGGGAGGCGGGAGACTAGCACTGAAATCAGTAGTCTCACGCCTGAATCGGGAGGGTTGGCATGTCTGGATTCTCTACAGCTGGGGCCATAAACTACATCCGCAGGGCTAGGTGATAGCCTGGGACCGGCCTGGCATCTAAAATGGCTGCCGTGCACGACAAAATTGTGGCATTGGAAAAAAGGCAAGATGGAGCAGACAATGTTTATCAATAAGGATTCATTTATAACAAAATATTTTATCGCACTGACAAATTGGCGGTCAACACTTCCTGATTTCCATCGAATCGAACGTTAACAGACGTCACGCAGCAAAAAAAAAAAAGCTCACGCACAACCGCTGGAAGACATGTATCAACATATATGAGCCTCCTCAGCCACCCTCAGAAAACATAAGGGATTAGGATACGTCTCCCGCACCCCCTTATACCTAGTAATTTAATTAAAACGAAGCACAAAATGGCGAATTCCCGTTTTGCTACCAGTTTGCGGCCCAGTTTGCGGCCCAGTTCGCGGCCCGGGAAGCGCTTCTACCGTGAACAATAATTTTTTTTTTTATTTTCCCCACGGGACCCTTTAATAATCCCAACAACATTCCTAGGGGGTCAAGAGGGGTATACCTTGCCCCCTTTCATTAAATTCCCCCTTCGTTTTTCACCTCTTCTTCTCTCTCGATCCTACCGAGAGATAAGATGGCGGCCGCTCCGGACTGTTTAGAATGTTGACAGACACCGGGGAGCCAATCAGCTTCGCATCGCAAAGTTCCGTTTCGCGAAAAGTAAGCGGACCGGAGCGCAGCCCGGAGCGCTGTTACAGATATATATCTTGTTTTGAACGTTAATTTCTCAAAATCCACTGGAGCACATATATTGAGACCTAGCAAAGGCACATCGGGCTAACAGTCCCTACAATTTTGCCAAGTTTCGTGCAAATCCATTCAGCCGTTCGAGCTAAAAGTGAGGCCAAAGGCCCTATGGAAATTAACATGGGAAAAACGCGTTTTGGGACCCCCCTTTTTTCTCGGCCCCCCCTTGACGAAACCCCCCCAAATTTTCAGGGGCTGCTCAGAAACAAAATGTGCCATTTTCCTGAGAATTGCAGCCGATTCCGTCCACAAACGCCAAAGTTATTAGACATAGAATTTTCAAAAGTCCCATAGACAAAAAATCCTAACTATATATACCTACTGGCGGGAGGAAGGTGAGTGTGGCGCCATTACAGGGTGACGCTGCACTGCAACACGGAATTCACCACAGCAAAGCAGGGCAGACGGCAGATGGGACAATGCTTCTTTTCCACTTGGATTGTTACTTCAAGCTGATTTAGAGGGGATTTCAAGCCACCCCACGAGGGGAAAATCATTGCTGCACTACAATGCCCAGAGGGCTTTGCAAAGAGCCACGCCCACTTGGATAGGTAATTGAAACTTTAAATGTGCGCAATGAAACAGTGCTTTTCACTCCTCTGCTGCAAGCCACTGAAGAAAGGATGTGGTCATCCTGAAACGCGTCTGGCTGTGTTTATGAACTCTTTTTGAAGACTGTGCCTGTTCTATCTTCTGCTGGCAAGTGGTGAAATAAATTACAAGTGGCATTCAGCTTTCCTGTGGCTTTACTCCGTTTGGTGCTTACCTGCGTGTGTTTGATAAATAACGGCTGTCGCCCAGCCGTGGAAGAAAGCCCAGCGCCGGATGGCGTGCCTGTGCAGGTTTGGACTGACTACCTGCAATTTCGGGAGGAAGGTGAGTGTGGCGCCATTACAGGGTGACGCTGCACTGCAACACGGAATTCACCACAGCAAAGCAGGGCAGACGGCAGATGGGACAATGCTTCTTTTCCACTTGGATTGTTACTTCAAGCTGATTTAGAGGGGATTTCAAGCCACCCCACGAGGGGAAAATCATTGCTGCACTACAATGCCCAGAGGGCTTTGCAAAGAGCCACGCCCACTTGGATAGGTAATTGAAACTTTAAATGTGCGCAATGAAACAGTGCTTTTCACTCCTCTGCTGCAAGCCACTGAAGAAAGGATGTGGTCATCCTGAAACGCGTCTGGCTGTGTTTATGAACTCTTTTTGAAGACTGTGCCTGTTCTATCTTCTGCTGGCAAGTGGTGAAATAAATTACAAGTGGCATTCAGCTTTCCTGTGGCTTTACTCCGTTTGGTGCTTACCTGCGTGTGTTTGATAAATAACGGCTGTCGCCCAGCCGTGGAAGAAAGCCCAGCGCCGGATGGCGTGCCTGTGCAGGTTTGGACTGACTACCTGCAATTTCGGGAGGAAGGTGAGTGTGGCGCCATTACAGGGTGACGCTGCACTGCAACACGGAATTCACCACAGCAAAGCAGGGCAGACGGCAGATGGGACAATGCTTCTTTTCCACTTGGATTGTTACTTCAAGCTGATTTAGAGGGGATTTCAAGCCACCCCACGAGGGGAAAATCATTGCTGCACTACAATGCCCAGAGGGCTTTGCAAAGAGCCACGCCCACTTGGATAGGTAATTGAAACTTTAAATGTGCGCAATGAAACAGTGCTTTTCACTCCTCTGCTGCAAGCCACTGAAGAAAGGATGTGGTCATCCTGAAACGCGTCTGGCTGTGTTTATGAACTCTTTTTGAAGACTGTGCCTGTTCTATCGTCTGCTGGCAAGTGGTGAAATAAATTACAAGTGGCATTCAGCTTTCCTGTGGGTTTACTCCGTTTGGTGCTTACCTGCGTGTGTTTGATATATATATATATATATATATATATATATATATATAGGTATATATAGTTAGGATTAATTCTCTATGGAACTTTTGAAAATTCTATGTCTAATAACTTTGGCGTTTGTGGACGGAATCGGCTGAAAATTTGGGGGGGTTTTGTCGAGGGGGGGGCCGAGAAAAAAGGGGGGTCCCAAAACGCGTTTTTCCCATGTTAATTTCCATAGGGCGGTTGGACTCACTTTTAGCTCGAACGGCTGAATGGATTTGCATGAAACTTGGCAAAATTGTAGGGACTGTTAGCCCGATGTGCCTTTGCTAGGTCTCAATATATGTGCTCCAGTAGTTTTTGAGAAATTAACGTTCAAAACAAGATATATATCTGTAACAGCGCTCCGGGCTGCGCTCCGGTTCGCTTACTTTTCGCGAAACGGAACTTTGCGCGCAGAAAGCTGATTGGCTCTCCGGTGTCTGTCAACATTCTAAACAGTCCGGAGCGGCCGCCATCTTATCTCTCAGTAGGATCGAGAGAGAAGAGGTGAAAAACGAAGGGGGAATTTAATGAAAGGGGGCAAGGTATACCTCTCTTGACCCCCTAGGAATTATGTTGGGGTTATTAAAGGGTCTCGTGGGGAAAATAAAAAAATATATATTTTTCACGGTAGAAGCGCTTCCCGGGCCGCGAACTGGGCCGCAAACTGGTAGCGAAACGGGAATTCGCCATTTTGTGTTTCGTTTTAATTAAATTACTAGGTATAAGGGGGTGCGGGAGACGTATCCTGACCCCTTATGTTTTCTGAGGGTGGCTGAGGAGGCTCATATATGTTGATACATGTCTTCCAGCGGCTGTGCGTGAGCTTTTTATTTTTTTTTTGCTGCGTGACGTCTGTTAACGTTCGATTCGATGGAAATCAGGAAGTGTTGACCACCATTTTGTCACTGCGAGTAAATATTTTGTTATAAATGAATCCTTATTGATAAACATTGTCTGCGCCATCTTGCCTTTTTGTCCAATGCCACAATTTTGTCGTGCACGGCAGCCATTTTAGATGCCTTGACCAGGCCCACTCTCTGCACGCCGTCGATTCTCAGCACGGCTCCCCACCCTCGCAAGCATCTCCCCCACGCACTGGTCACCCCCGCTTTCTCTCTCATGCATGGGCCATATACTTCCCCCCCATCTGCGCTGCTCTTCCCTGAGAATCACACCCTGTGCCCGCCCGACACCTCCCTTTCACCCTATTCACTACCGCACCCTCTGACACTCCTCTTCCTCTGTGTCCGATTGTCCAGGCCGGACCCAGGCTATCACCTAGCCCTGCGGATGTAGTTTATGGCCCCAGCTGTAGAGAATCCAGATATACCAATCCTCCCGATTCAGGCGTGAGACTACTGATTTCAGTGCTAGTCTTCCGCCTCCCGATTCCTGCAAGGAAAAACCCGGGGGCATATTACCAACAACTAGCGATAATTTTTGTCTCTAACTTGTTTAGAGACAAAAATTATTGCCGCACATCGGCGAATTTTATCGCAGAGAAACCTTGCTATTAGCAAGGTTTATCGCAAATGCGATAAAAAACGGCCGCAATGCATGAATATCGCTGAAAAGTCAGCGATATTCATGCATTATCCAGCAAATGCTCTTAGCCATGTTATCCACCTTCCATTGGATAACATGTCTAAAAACTGCTCAGGGCAGGTGTTAGCTTTTGGAGATATTCGCGCTTAGCGCGAATATCTCCAAAAGTTGGTAATAGGAGATAGCGATGGTTAGGGACTGTTTCCAGTCGCTAACATCTTGGCACGCCCACTTTGCATGTCATTAGTGATAAATATCACTGACATGCAAAGCGGGGCCCAAGATGGTCGCTATCTCCTTTTAGCTGTCACTAACTGGTGTTAGCGACAGCTTGGTAATAGGGAGATAATTTTATCTCCTTTTTTTTGGCTTTTAAAGCCAAAAAAGCGGAAATAAACCCCCTTGATAATATGCCCACCGATTCCTCGGGGGTTTCAGCTGACAGGGCTTGGTATTGTGTTACGTGTTAATTCTTCCAGGAAACGTCAGAGGGTCGATGCAGGGGTTCTAGAAGGGGTGATAAACCATTTAAGCCTCATGAACAAGCGCATGGTCTTTTAAAGATTTGTGAAGTACTCGGGGCGGCGGTGTGTGTGTGCCCTCTTTCAGGAGCGGGCGGGGGGGCACTGCCAGCAACTTGCCAGGTCAGGTAGTGTTCAACACGTGCATCACCCTTTCTCTGCCTGCTATTGCGCTCCATGCTTCGGAAAGGTAAGAAAAAGAACGTGCATTTGAGTTTGAAATGTCCGATCCTGTAGCAGTACACTTGCAAAGCCCACACATGACAATAACCCGATTAAAGGCCCCATTCACCCAAATTTTTTAAAAATATATAGCACTCCAACAAAGTTGGATTTTATAACTTTATTAACTTTTAAATATAACGAACGCAACAAAAACTGTAAATATATTTAAACATTTTTTTAAATTAACCAGAACTATAACGATAACAACAACAACAACAATAATATAACTTTTATGCCTAAATTACGCAAACATTTAGCTAATCTGCTAAAGGGGGGAGTCGCCATTTCTTTACAATAATCAATAATGAAAAATCAACATCAATAGGGTTGTCCGTATTCTCGATGCAGCACTATAGTGCAACATACACAGCACCTGGGGTGTCAAGAGTGAACAGGTCCTAGCTGCTTAACCAATGACTGACAAATGCTATATTAAACACTTACTATGTATAATACTTGCGTTCACAATAGTTTTACTTTACAAAACAGAACAAAAGATGTCCCCTGTAAGTAAACCCATATTAGCTGTTTCAGTTATTGAACATCCTATGGTTTTATGACATGGGGAACAGTGGTGATATCCTGGGCGGGTGATGGAACTGGGATTGTTAATTGAAAAACATCTACAAAGAAAACTATTGGTGAATTATACTTCTCCGGAAACTATAACGATAACAACAACAATAATATAACTTTATTAACTTTTAAATATAACGAACGCAACAAAAACTGTAAATATATTTAAACATTTTTTGAAATTAACCAGAACTATAACGATAACAACAACAACAACAATAATATAACTTTTATGCCTAAATTACGCAAACATTTAGCTAATCTGCTAAAGGGGGGAGTAGCCATTTCTTTTGATAATTTTGATAATCCATCCATAGCCTCTCTAATCTCCATTACAATATGTTTCTTGCTGTCGCTAGCTGATGAAAAAACTAAAGTGATAACTTCCTCATCCTTATTTTGTCTTTCTTTGTTCCTTAAGATGTTATCTGTGTCAACCTCTTCCGAGAATGCTGATGCGTTAGGGATTTCCTTGTGTTTCTTAATAGCATTGGTATCTGCACACTTCTTTGTCAATTCTGTGAACATAACTGCTTCATAAACAGACGATATCTTTGTTTAGTCATTAGTGTTAAGTGTGTCTGAAACTACAGTGCCCTTCTGTTTTTCTTTCTTCAGGCTCTACAGAGTTTTGTGTGTTGTTCTTTTGAGCGACAATTATTCCAGAGGTTTCAGGATCACTTGTTTTGTCCTGCAGTGAGTTAACAGCTTTAGAGACTTCATGTTTATTTGCTATGTCCTGCTGTTCGTCAACTGCTTCAGAGACGTCAGCCTCATTTGTTATGTTTGACTAGATCCTGGACCTGCCCGGCCGCGCCCAAAATGGCGCCGGTGTAAATGGGACTCGTAACTGCTTGTTGTGTACTGGTTGCCCAACCTTGATATCACGAGATACGTATGCAGTTTTGAAGCACATGGCGGAGGCTCGTCTGCTGTAGTGGGGCGCCCCTTTATCGTTTCAGTCGCCATTCCGCCCGCTTTTGCTACACTGTGCCTTTTCCGCCATTCAGCTGTTTACCGCCCGCTCTTACGGCTACAGCGTCTCGCTCACCATGTAGTTGAGTTGCTCCCACTCTTGCGGTGCAGCGATAGGCGGCTGCCACAGGACTCTTAAAATGGCGGCCGGCTCTTCGGATTTGGGCCTGGTCCAGTAAAATGGCCCTGAGACACCTGGGAACTCGGACGCTTGTCTGCCAGGGCTTGGGTTCCATTCTCGAAAGCGTCCCCTCAGCCTTGAAGATTGTACAAAAGTCTTGGGGGCCGTCGACTCCCGCAGGCTTCCGGTGGGGAGCGGCTGCCATGATTGCTTGCGGAATGGCCACGACGGAGCTACGAGATGGTGGTGCTCTCACGGTGACGCCAGCTTCAGTCTGAAACATCCAGAAACAAGGTGGGGCTTTCATCGTTTGGGAAAAAAAATGTTTTAATCCAATGAAAAGTGTTATTTTTAGGTCACATGACCTAGTCTTACATCATTAGGAAAACAAAAGTAAAATGAACCAATGAAAAGTTTTATTAACAAGTCACATGACCTGTTATGCTTACGTTACGCGCTGCGCGGCGCGCTCTGGATCGTTTCCGGGAAGCTGCGCCTTGCGCACCGGAGCACTTCCGGGTGCGCTAACGCGGCGCGTCATATGACGCATTACGCAACAATGCAGGTCCAGAATATAGTCAAAATGTCTCCACCAACCAGCGGTCGGAATACAACCGCTTTCAGCAGTCCAAAAAGTTTGGTTAAATCTTAAGAGCGGGAGCAACTCAACTACATGGTGAGCGAGACGCTGTAGTCGCAAGAGCGGGCGGTAAACAGCTGAATGGCGGAAGAGGCACAGAGTACCAAAAGCGGGCGGAATGGCAACTAAAACGGTAAAGGGGCGCCCCACGACAGCGTGTCTTCAGGTCAAATGGATTGTGGGACAAGGTCCAGAATGGAAGAGTCATCAAAAGGGAAAAAATTCCGCCGGACCCCGGGAGCCGGCCGCCTATGCCGGGGGCGATCTCAGGCCACACCAGGGCAGCACGACTTGGGGAGGGGGCAGGAGCCAAGCGCCCCCTCTCAGTCCGCGCCATCTCACGGCCCCTCGGGGGCCTCCGTCAAGCGGTTTAGGGAGGCACCGTATCACATTGTTTTCCAATGCAGTCAGGTCCACAAACGGACCCCACTTACTTTGAATAGTGAAACTGCAGCAGGTGCAAATAAGGTTTAAACAGTGTTACAAGCGCTGCTTAGAACTCTGAAGTATGGCACTCAACATCCAGGACTTATGCCATTTGTGTAAGGCAGTGACATCGAAGCAACTCAGGGACAAAAAGCATGAACGAACATTCACGTATGAAAATCTTATTTGGGGAAGGGGCAGGATCCAAACGCCCCCTCCCAGTTCGCGCCACTACACCGTATGTGGAAAATCTGAAGCCATCGTTCTACAAACTCTCAACGCTTGCAATCAGTGCATGAGTTTCATGCTCGATCGATTGAGCTAGCCGGATCGGGCAATAAAAAGTATAAAATAGTTATGTAAATAGTTATTTAATAAAATGTTTTACCCTGTTACTTTGCTGGTGTGTTGTATATATTTATAATATTTGCATAGGGTTTGTTGTTATTTTGGGCGGGGTGGGTGGCGGAGTCGAGCTGTCGTGCAGCCATGTCGTGGAGCTCAGTTCATTTCACTATTTTCGTATTTCTCATGAAGGGTTGTTCCTAATGTTTGTATTTTACCGAGGTCAAAAAGAGATCGAATTAGTGGTCTACTGATTTTGCTCGATTACTTTTATATTTTTACACGATTTTTCACTATCTGCAAAGACTAAACAGAGTATTGCGACTTTGTGCTTGTTTGTAAATAGAGAATGATCCAAAGAGAACCAATTCTAAAACAGTAAATGCTTGGATAACAATCAATCAAATGGAGAGACAAGCAGGTACGACGGATTACAACGGGGGTAAATTTGTCTTTAATATTCTGCTAGCATTAACAGCCGAGCGCGATCCCAGGCTTCTACAAACGGGGCTTAACCATTTAGCTCTAGGGGCGACATACAATGGGCAGACAAAGAGAAAGTGGTTTATGCTTTCACCCTGACCTTGGCACTTAGGACAGTGCCCAGTCCCACCAGTGCCCCACTTTTTGCTAAACTCCCTTAAAGGCAGGGAACCGCATCTAAATTGATGAAATAATTTACGGTCCAGGGGCTTGGTTATAGCGTCCCAGTATTTTTCAAGGCAAGGAGCATCCTTGATAACGACAAATAAACCAGTGAGATTACTTGCACTTAGTCCCGAATGTCTATTTTGAACCACCCAATCCCAATAGTGTGATTTCAGATCCTTTTTAGAAGGGAAGGTTGCAGATGCGGGATTTAGCCACAGTTCTCCATATCCCATAGCATACAAGGTGGTTCTTAAGTCCTTAAACCAACCTATATTATATGCGCCTGGTAGATCTTTAACCTCCAAACAAGCTCTTGCATATAGCTGCAGTTCCGGCGTTGTCCAAAGGCGTCGCCAGAATGCTAATGGACGAAACCTGGCCAGATCCTCCACAGGCTGACACCCAAGATCATACAGAAGCGAAATCCGTGGTGTTGACTGTGGGAGACCCGTTGCCACCCTAAGGAATTTATTTTGGGCTGCTTTCAAGGGATCCAGATTACTAAAGCCCCATAGCTCCGCCCCATACAAGACAGAGGGTAGAACTTTCGATCCATAAATCTTAAGTAGAGGCGGAATTGGCCAGGTAAAGGAGCCTTTATGTTCTTTAATCAGGACTCCTTCAATCTGCTTGTGTTTTAGAGCCAGGAGATCAACCTGGTGGGACCAACTAAGGGTCTCACTGAATGTTACTCCCAGGTATTTAAACAACTTAGTTTGTTCCAAGGATGTACCCCCCATAGTAACCCTAGCTGAGATCGGGGTGTGTCCTCTTAGTACCATAAATTTTGTCTTTGACACATTCACCTCAAGCTCATGCTCGCTGCAGAATAGTTCAAACCTCATCAGGGCCTGTTGGAGACCCTGTCTGGTCTTTGAGATTAGAAGAGTATCGTCAGCGAACATGAGCAGGGGGATTTTCATTCCAGCTAGAGACGGGGCGTCGGTAGGGTGGTTGTCAAAATATTTAGTGACCCCGTTAATATATAAAGAGAAAAGGGTAGGGGCTAGTACACACCCTTGCCTTACACCCTTAGCAACTGGAAATCTATCCGTTACCTCCCCTGGCTTGCCCCAGCGTACTTGGGCATAAGTTTGTGCATGTAAATTCACCAGGAGGCGTACAAGGGGAGCTGGCATGCCCAATTCTACTAGACAATTCAACAACCCTGCCCTTTGAACAAGGTCAAACGCAGACCTTAGGTCCACAAAGGCTGCATAAAGGGTACCTTTACCCAAAATGACTGTCTTCCAATAAAGAAGAATGAACCGAAAGGCCTGATCTAAGGTGCTCACGTGGGACCTAAAACCTGCCTGAAGTGGGGTTAAGATGGTAAACTCGCCAATCCAGTCCTGAATCCTGCCAAGAACAAGGCGGGCTGAGATTTTTTGCACCGCATCAATAAGGCTGATCGGCCGGTAGTTGGAAGGGACCGACCGGTCACCTTTCTTGTAGATTGGCAGGATTTCAGCCCCAGCCCAGAACTCAGGAACCTTAGCACCAGAGGCCAAGGCGTTTACCAATTGGACTAGATAAGGAACCCAAAGATCCTGGTCATGCTGGAATAGGTCTGCTGGTATGCAATCAGGACCAGGTGCTTTGCCCCTTGGAATAGATTTCAGGACATGTTTGACTTCACTACTCGTAAACTCGAGTGGATTAGCCGACACCGGACAATAAATATCATCCTGTGCACTACTAAGACACCTAAATTGTTCCTCAAAATAACGTACCCACTGGTGTTGCCCAACCGAAGCGGGGCTTGGACGATCTTCCTGGGATAAGCCCCATTTTAATAAATGCCAAAACTGTTGCATGTTCCGAAAGCTACATGCTTCGGTTAATGTTAACCACCGTTCCTCGTCCCAGTTGGCCTTGGCTATACGTTTTGCATCATTAAATGCCGTCCTACAAGACCTAATTAGGCTGAGGTTCTTAAGTTTTAACGCTTCGAACAAATCACCATGGGTCCGACGACACTCCTCATTGAACGAATTTGTAATATTCGGTTTCCCCCTGCTGCCCCGCTTGGAGATAGACTTTACAAACAATTTTTTTAATGCTGTAAAAAGACTAGTGTGGATATTAGTAATGGTTGCATTAATAACCTCCTGTGAATCGCATTTGGAAATTTCTACCAGTGAGTTAGCAACCAAAGTTCTAATCTCTTTACGAGCATCAACATCAACAGAAATTTTTGGCCATAGTACCCTTCTCATATCGTTGGTGAGTACGACTTCTTCCTGAACTATATTAAGCATACTATTTACAGGCCCAGAGAAACTAGAATCCTATAATTCCACCACCAACGGATCATGATCACTTTCCGGGCGAGACTTAACCTCCATGTCCTCTACAGCGGCCCACAGCTTTACGTCCAGTAGAATATAATCAATTCGGCTACTGGATCTACCATTACTGAAGGTATGTCTGCCGGACCTGTCTGATCGCACTCTACCATTAAGAGCACGCAGGCCCTGATCCAGGCACAACCCTTTGATAAATGTAGCAGCTTGTGTCCATTTTCCTATTGGGGCTAGCTCAAGCTGGGGAATCCCCCAGGCCAAATCTTCGGCTTCAGTGAGTAAGCCGTCGTCCTGGCTCAGGGGTTCAAAGCAAGTATTCAAATCCCCCATAACAACCTTGTGTCCTGCTACAGATGCACCACTTAAAAAATCATCCAAGAGGAGGAGGGTCGGGGAAACCCTACCCCCCTGGATGCCCCTGGCATAAATAATAATCAAAAGAATATTAAAGCCATTGGTAGATTTAATGCTAACCATTAGTATGTCAGGGCTATCGATGGAAACCTCCTCCACTATCACACCCTCGTACTGTCGAACCCAGACTGTTAAGCCACCCATGGCTCGACCTCTTTGTCCTTTAATTGCTCGTTTGCTAAAATTTAGATAACCAACAAGGAAAACTGGTGAGAGTGCCCAAGTTTCTTGAAAGGACCATACATCACCTTGCTGTATAAAATTTACCCAATCCGGAATACACATACGAGACTCAAGGCCAGCTATGTTCCAACTACCAAGCTTAGTACCACATAAGGCCGCCTGAACTCTAGAGTTAGCCTTGGGGGGAGAATAAACAACCTCTTGTGAAAGTGGGGCTAAGTTGTCTACAAAAGACCTCCTATAGCTCGGTGCTTCCTGTATGGGAACATCATCACTCCTAACAACAGTACAATAAGAAAGCCCTCCATTAGGACCAATCGCCATTTCAAAATTCTCTGTATTTAAAACAGCATGTAACTCCAGATCTGATACCGAATTCATGTCCCCAGTCCCGCCCGGGTGATCAGAACTCCCATTTTCGTTATGCGTTAACTGATCCTTAGGAGCTTCAGCATAACAAAGTACATTAACTGGGGTAGCAACGGTACCCGTACAATCTAAATTTTCCTCTAGAACCAAAGGTGGAATAGCTGGTCAATCATTATAATCCAACCCCGAGAAGGGTTCATAGAGATTGCGCAGCGGGATGTTCCAGTATTCGTTAGGTTGGGTGTAATTACCTGGGTTATTTGAATTAGAATGGAGACTAGGATGGAGACTAGGGGGCTGACGACTGGGTGGAAAGTTTGCATTAATGGGAGGACCAAAAAAACAAGAATTAAAATTAGCCCAATTCGGAGTGCGAGTGATTCTATTAAAGCTGGGATGGGCATGGGGTCTAAACAGAGTCTCAGGATTTGTGAGTGGGCCTTGGAAACGGGGAGTGAAGTTGGCCCAATTCTGAAAGTGAGTATCTTTTTTAGAGCTGGGATGAGCATGGGGTCTAAGCAGAGCCTCAGGATAAAAGTAGCTGAGGTTTCGCGTAGAAATACCTCCCTCCTTGTTTCCTAGGTATCAATCACTAATGTGAGATACAACTCTGTGATCCTTAAAGTTAATAATGACGATGTCACCCTCTATATCTTTTGGACGAAGACCCACCCACTTGCATCTTCTTACTGAGATAATGTCACCATTTAAGTGGGCAGGAAGACGTCTATTGGTTCTCAACCAAAAGATAACTTTGTTTTTCAGGTTTACACTGTTTTCCAAATTCCCATTTGAGATCGGAGGGACACCCGTCAAAATGATCACAAAGTTTGCCGAGTCTGGAGGAAGGTCTACAATATTCCTACGTTTTAATGAAGATCTATGAGTAGTAGTTATTGGATTGTCTGTCCCAAGAGTTATAACTGGCTTATTTTCCAATGGGATTGGTTTGTTTGGAGCCAACATGGGATTCTCTTTAACAGGCTTTGGGGATAGTGACGGTTTAGATGGCATTTGGAGAACATTAGAATTATTGTTACAAGTGATGTTTCTATTGTTTTTATGGGGATTACTAGGAGCAGCAGAGTTAACACTAGACTGAGGTTGTGGAAGAGACTGAGCCTTGGGAATCGTTGAGTGGGAGGTTGTAGTAGCTTCAGCTGATGCCAAGAAACGATCCATTTTATCCCCCAGGATCCTAACTCTCTCCAAAAGAGGGAGCATATATGATTTAAGGAGTTTTTCGAATAATTCGATAAACTCTTTATTAAACCCAGAAATGCTAACTTCAGGAGGAGGTGGTAAGTCGGGTGTACCTAAGGGGGCCTCCAACACAGGAGGAACCGTTATATTGATAATAGGATTTGCTATAGAGGGAGAGGAGACCGGATGATTGATGCCTTTTCTTTTAACACCCCAATTTTTCCTTTTTTTCCTTGGTGGAGAACGCACAACCCTTCGTAAATTGATAGGCTTGGTTCCAGTCCCACAGTTAGTGTGTGACAAGGTATTCTCAAATGGAACAACGCTGTCTAATGATCGATTGGTAAGGGTTGAATGAAGGTTAGGGGCTATAATCGGGGCAACAGGGGTATTAAGGTCAATAAGACTGTTAGAGACAATGGGAGGGCTATTTATATTCCCCTCACAGTTGTATGCAGAACTGGTGGAAGAAGTATTAGGGACCCGAAAAATACTGGGAATTTGATCAGTACTAAATATATCAGCCTCTCTAGCCGGCCTCCCGGTACTGCCCATTTCTTGTGTATTGTTTAAATCAAGTTGGGGAGACAGGGGTTTATTTTTAAGGTGTTCTATAGAGCGACAACGCTTAGCACGTTTCTCCGCTAGTAGGAGTTCTTTGTCTATTTCCTTGTTTGCCTTCTCAAAATATTTATCGAGAGGCCCAAGGAACGAAACTCCAACACAGGATGGTAGTGAGCTGGACATGTCAATAGCTGGTCGTAGTAAATAATATACCTCAAGCTGACTTAACCAATATCACAACACAGCAATAAACAGGGAATAGATGTTAGAGACCGGGCCCAGCCTCCTTCAGCCCCTAGACGGCCACAGACGGCCCCGCCCTTGTCCCGGGCTTCTCCCGGCGCCCTCCCGCGCGCTCTCGCGCAGCAGGAATGATACTTTCCCTTAGTAGGAGGGTGATGGGCGGGGGGGCGTGTCGATCAGGGAGAGCAGCCCAGGTGTTGCTAGTTGGGCTTGCAGGGACTCCTGTTCAGTGGAGTCCCTGCTTCTGCTCGCAGCCCCAATCAGACACGCTCGGTGAAGGCGAAAGCAGCCCCTCCGCTTTTAAGGTCCGCACAACGTCAGATGCGCTGCGGGACCCGCGCAGCGGGTCCGGCGAGTTGCTGACACAGGTAAGGGTCGATTACACCAAGGGCCAGTCCACACACAGGAGTCCTTCCGCAGCAAGCAGTGTCCCAGAGAGCAGTCCCAGACGTCCGCCTTTAGCTCCGTAGGCGGGGGGGCGTGTCGATCAGGGAGAGCAGCCCAGGTGTTGCTAGTTGGGCTCGCAGGGACTCCTGGTCCGCACAACATCAGATGCGCTGCGGGACTCGCGCAGCAGGTCTGGCGAGTTGCTGACACAGGTAAGGGTCGATTACACCAAGGGCCAGTCCACACACAGGAGTCCTTCCGCAGCAAACAGTGTACTCAATACATGACTGGTGTCCTTTATATAAGAACTTAGTTGTTCAACAAATGGCTTTAAGAAGTAATCAATGTAATTGGCAATAGGTTCCAGTAACGAACCTTTGGCAGACAGGATCGGTCATCCTGGTGGATTGTCTTTGCTATCATGATTTTTCGGGAGAAAATATATTGTAGCCATCACCAGATGGTCCACTGTCAGATATTTTCTTTCCTCCATGTCAAGTAAATTATTTGCCTTCCATCCTTTTAATTTTAGATCAATCTCTCTTTTGATGCATGAAGTTGGATTGGTTTGTAGTCGCTCATAATACAAAGCATCATCCAATTGTCTGTGTGCCTCAGTGTCATACGCCTCTTTCCCCAAGATTACTATATACCCGCCTTTGTTCGCGGTTTTAATTTCTATCTCTTTGTCTGACGCCAGATTCTTTAAAGCTTCCCTTTCAGATTTTGTCAAGTTGTCCTTGTAATTTGATATTCGCAAGTTATGAAGGTCTTGAATGATTGCTTCTTGAAAGAGATCCACCTTGTTCCCCGGTGGTAATTGTGGATAACATTTTGAGTTAGGGCACTTTTCACTTAATCCTGCTCCCAATTGTGGGCATGCTGAATTTAAGGAAATTTCTTCTCCTTCCAAGGCATTAAGATTCGACAGTGTTAGATAGTCTTCTGATTTCTTTGCCTTTAGGGTCAATTCAGATTGTTGTATTATAGTTTCTTCTTTCTTTTTGTTTTTGTTTTCCGCAAAGAATTTGGCCACTTTGATCTTTCTGACATATAGGTCTATTCTTGTTTGTGCCAAGTCCATTTTTTTGTACTGGACAGTAATATATTCCTTTTTTCAATAATGATGTTTCCATTTCAGTCATAAGCGGTACAAAAGGGGGTGGTAATGGACGGAGCATCTGAATCAATCAAACACTCACACCCAGTCAAAAGATCTGGGTTTAATCCATCACTGTTTTTAGCCCACTCTGCCACCCCAGTTCAGACATGGCTATATGCAAATCAGTCTGACCCTGTGCCTCATGGGAACAGTCCAGCCCGAACTGCCAAGCCATGTCTTCCCTGGACCGGAAACAAGCTTCCGAGGACCGGTTTCTGGCATTCCAGCCGTCTTCAGCCCGGCTTGCTTGAATCCAGTGGCAAAGTGAGCAAGGGACTCACGTCTGAGCATACCCTGCCACACTTATGGCGGCCAAAAGCGGTACAAAAGGGGGTGGTGATGGACGGAGCATCTGAATCAATCAAACACTCACACCCAGTCAAAAGATCTGGGTTTAATCCATCACCACCCCCTTTTGTACCTCCATTTCAGTCATTGCACGTGTCGATAAGTTAACTACTTGCAACTAATTTATTGCCTGTCCTTCCTCTTTTTCATACTCCTGGTTGTAGCACCTATCCTGTCCGATGAGGTGCTTGCTCCTTTTTCCTCTGTGTTGCGGTTTCTTCCTTGCCATTGGCATCCTCTTGCTCTTCCTCTTTGATATTGCTGCGATTACCGGTTTTGTTTCCTCTGTTTTTGCCGCAAAACCTGGCGCATATTACCTAAAAAAGTTTGCTTGTTTCCCTCTGTTGGATTTTCATTTTCACTTAAATCTGTGGAAGCCAATGAGGAGAGACTGTTTGATGTACCTTCTGAGCTGTTTAATGGAGTTTGCTTTCTTAAGGGGTCAAGTTTCCGTGCGAAAGTAAATATTCTTCCTTCTGAATAATCAATTGTATCACGCACAAACTTGGTATGTTTCCTTTGACGTGCTGCCTCTTCATGTTTTTCTATTTGGCTCTCTAAATCTTCTTTGAATTTACTCATGTCCGGATTTTATTTCAAAGTGGCTAGTTCATTTTCCACCTCTTGCAATTCTTCCTTTACTTTGTTCAGTGAAATCTCAATCCGTCTTTTCGCCAGAACCAAGCCTAACATGGCAAATTTATGTTGTATTTGTGTCCCTTTCTTGGGTGTCGGTAGTATGCTTTTTTAGCCACTGATTTATGATTACCTTTGATTTTGAACACTCTGACCGGCTCACCAAATTTACTTCTCCCCTTCTTGACATGCACAGGAGACTTAATTCTAACCATGTCCCCAATGGTCAAGGGGACCAACTTGGCACCCCTTCTTTTGTCAACCATTGTTTTTGATTTTTTCTGAGAAAGAAACATATTCTCCTTTACCATGAGCATCAGCTGTTTCACATCTTGATCAGACTTAAGCCACGTTGACATCCATCCGGTTCTGAAACTAGTGTTGGCCCTCCTCCCTCTCAAAAGTTCAAAAGGGAACACCTTTGTAGAGGAGTGAGGAGTAGTTATGTATAACCAAATCATGCTTTCCAATGCCTTGGACACATCATGGTTACCATTCCTGGCCCATTCCACAACCGGGTTCATCCTCTCAATAAATCCATTGGTTTGTGGGTGATACAATGAGCTCTTCAAATGCACACTCCTGCAAGCTTCCAATAAAACACGCATCGCTTTGCTCACAAATTGAGTACCAATATCCGACACCAGGGCTGCTGTAAAAACCTCCCTCATGAAAATTTCCCTTAGAAATGTTATCACATATTCAGCATTGGGATCTTTCATGATTTTTATTTCAGGCCATTTGGACGCATAATTAACGAGCACCAAAACAAATTTGCATGCAACACATCATAATATCAATGCCTACTTTAAGTCATAGTCCAGAAGGACATTCAATAGGACAAAGTGTAGGCGTCACCACCTTAAAGCTATTATCCGCCGCCTCACACACAACATAATTGTTCACTACTTAATCAATTTCGGTGTCCATACTTGGCTACAAAAACAATTCGCGAACACGCCGTTTCGTCGTGGTTGCCCCAAGATGATCGTCATGAGCATTTTTTATAATAAATTGCCTGAACATATGAGGAGGGATCAGCTTATCGGCACTCAACAATAAACCATACTCAACTTTACAATACAGTTGGAGTAAGGAAGATAAAACCTTTTCACTAGGCCACACAGCCTTGACCAAGTCACACACCTGCTGTGGAATCTAGTCTTCATTGAAAGAACTCACCCATTCAGTCTCAGAGTACATATTGAGCACTGGAATCTTCAACGTGGCAACCAAACAATTCTCACAGAACTCCTCAAGAAAATCTATTTGGATGTCATCACATTCATTACCACACAGATGAAAACAAGAAAGGAAGTCACCCCTTCCGTTTTTACCTACAGAAATATGGTATACTTCAAAATGGTACTGGAGAAGTTTGGAAAATATCATCAAAATTCTGAGGTGACAACACTTGCTCATACCACCCCCTAAAATGCTGATCAGGGTTTTGTGATCAGTCTGTAACGGGAGTCTTCTTCCCCAAACATAAGAACAAAACGTTTCTATCGCCCATGCACAAGCTAATAGTTCCTTCTAGATCACAGAGTACTGCAACTCAGTTTCCTTAAGTACCCCAGAAGCAAACATGATATTATTTTCCATTCTGTCAACCTTTTGTGTCAAGATGGACCCTAATCCCACTTGGCTGGCATCCACAGTGATACAACACAAATAATCTTGATCGAAGGGCTTCAAAACTTTGCTGTTTCCGAACATAGATTTGATCAGGTCAAAAGCCTCCATCCTTTTTTAATAAATTGCAGATATGGCAAACTTTAGTCGCAAAATCAGGAATAAATCTGGAATAAAATTCATACAATTCTAACACAGATTTCACACAGGGTTTGTCTGTAGGAGGATCGGCATCAACTATAGCATCTACTAGACCTGGCCTGGGGCTGATACCTTCTCCTGAAATCAAATGACCCAAGTATTCTACCTCCGAGCAATTAAGGACAACACCCTTTTCCAGAAAAATGTCTAGGACTTTCTGTAACACTTTGTCATGTAATGTAATATCTTTTCCAAAAACAAGAACATCATCTTGAAAAACAAGAACACCATTTACATCTTTAAGAAGGTTAAACATTACCCTTTGGACAACCAAAGCTGTCAAAGCCAGCCCAAATGGCATGCAACGCTATATTTTTTATATTTTTTATATTTTTTTTAGTCCTCATATGTAACAACTTGCAAAGGTATAAAATCAGGTGTTATATTGTTCTAGCGCCCGAGCCAGCAGCCTGGCGGGCACAATTAATCCTGATGTGCCTTCTTGCTCCATTTGCAAGCGGCGATGGGATCACCCGCCCAAGCTCTCTCTGGAGGCGGGTGTATTAATCATTGGACCAATTCCTGTCAGTACTTTATATGTGCTTGTTCCAGCATGTATACAAATAGCAGCTCCCAGGTTTTGATTCTATTTGGTGACCCTGTTAAACAGTCTAATTTACCAATACGTTCAGCTGCTGTTAACCATTCTGCACAAGAGGGAGATAGGCGTAAAACCCACATGCAATGATTATCAAGGTAAGTAAAAGTTGCTCTTGGAGCTTCCTAGTTCGTCCCACAAGTCATTATCTTGTAAAACTCCAAAGACAATCAGTGATACGCTTACCTCTATTCTTCTTTCCATGAGGGTAGTCAATACCTTACTCGCATCCTGCCAATATGGTTGGATTTCTGAGCATTGCCAGAATATGTGGACGTCATCTGCTTTGTACTCATCACACTTCGGGCAGTGCCTAATTTCCTTTCCTATTTTAGACAATTTCAGAGGGGACCAATATACCCTATGGGAAGTAAACAGATGGTTCTTTCTTAATGGGGCATATCTGACAATAGACCAAAGAGTAGCCATAGATTCTTGCCACAGAGATGGTATATCAGCTGCAGGGAGAACTCCCTTCCAACTTGCTTCTGGTAGGGTGTTATGGCCACCTCTGCATGTATCAGCATCCAGTACCAGGTTGAGATCTCTTTTTTTTGTTGCGCATTGGTGTAGCACATTTTTTTTACCCAATCCATGGCACGGCCTGCATCTGCTTGTTCAAGAGCCCAACTTGTTAATTGTAAATATTTAAACCTTGATAGCGTATTGTTTGTTTCTTGAGCAAGGAGGGCCTATGAAATTGTATTCTCTTCCCCTAGCAGCTGGCCCCATTTTCCTATCCCGGCCTCAATAAGTGGTGTTGCCAATGAGTCCACTAGGCATAACGGCGTTCCCGGGGATTTCCAGATTGGGACCAGATGACAATAGTAGTAAATTCCAAATAGCATCCTAACCTGTATCCACACCTTACATGCCGTGATCAAAACCATGCAACGGTATTAAAAAGTACCCAAAGGTGATGTAAAAGCAGTAAGATGGCTAGATTCTGGATGCAGCTCAATCTGGTGATATTAACTGTCCAAGTCCAACATGGTAAAATATTTAGCTCCCTTTATGGATGTAAAAAGATCATATATTTTAAAGAAAAGGATGCAAGCCCACCCAGATCTCCTTGTTAAGGGACATCTGATTCACACAAATGTGCAGTTGTCCATACCTATTCTGGTCACGTACAAGGGGAGAAAGCCACAGGGAGGAATCAGTTGGCTCAATGATGCCTTTGTGCACAAAGGCACTCCAATTCTTTATTAAAAAACTCCCTAATACTAAAATGAACTCCCCTTAGTTTGTGTTTAATGGATATTGCACCTTCCTTCATGATATTATGTTTGAATCCAAATGTGGAAATTAGTCTTTTTAGGGGCCCACCAGTGCAGGGGTTCACCCTTATCTGTCCACTGGTTTTTAAGCCAACACAGAAGAGATTGGCACGGAAGCTGTAATATCAAAGAAGTAGATATATTACCTCACATGAGTGGGACTGCATCAATACAGTACCATCAGGCCACTGTAGGGGATAGCCCAAGGAATACAGAAACCAAGGGTGTTATATACTCTGTTTACAGCTGAGTAAGCATGGAGACTCAAAGAGGAGATACAGGCATATACAGGAATAGTTATTGACTAACATGGGCATACAAATATGACTTGGTCAGCAAAGTGGGAGGGGAGTGGGAGGGGAAACATTACTGCTTACAGTTGAAACAGCCTGACAGTTACAGTCTAAGACAGGTGCATTCTAACAGCTACACGCCTTTCTGAGCATGCGCAGTGCTTTGGCTCAGTACTGAAGGATTTAACTATAGTTGATAACTCAAGCAGAATAGAAAATCAGGCAACAGTGAAGACGGAAGAAGCACATGGCTAACACATGGCTAACTGAAATGGATGTGAAAATATATATGAAAACCCCGTGCACTGCTGTTAAATGCAGTTCTTCAAAAGGTTATGATGGTGATAGGTGCTCTAAGGTGTCGCCCAACACCCAGGGTGATAATTAGACAATCATGAAGAATGTGTTATCAAAAGAACTTTGATGACATCCCTTAGGCACTCAAATTGGTGCAATCCTCCAAATGATGCGTTAGAAGATGAGTATTTTCAACTATATGTTTATTAGTTTCGTATTTGTACATCCATTGATGAAATCCAATTTCAAAAGATATATTCAACTCCGTAATGCATATTAATATTCATGCTCCATATTAATATTCCTGCTCCAATGCATTTCGGGCTAACAGCCCTTCATCGGGGAGCCTCTACAAACAAAGACGAACATAATTGTAACTATAATGACGAACATTTGTCAAAGTTTTTTTTAAAATAGAAATAGACCCTTAGCCCAGGGTGTTCACCGGTTGACGTGTAAAAGTACGAGAGATTTTGCCAAGACGGTAATTTGGATCAAACACAAAGTGGCGTGTAGTTAACAACAGTCGAGTAGTCAAGGTGGATGGCAGGGCGCCAAAGAAGATAGTTTAGATAAGGCTCTAAAGAAATAGTAACGGTGATGTGAAAGGGTGATGTTGCGTAAACGAAGGTGAAAAGCGTGCTAAGAAAGCAATGCTCAGGGGTCTAGAGTGGCAATAACTTACTTGAGACTAAGTTCACAGCGTTTCAAGAACGCCGACCGCAAACCGGCATGGTTAACCCGGAAATGCAGAAGTATGCTTGATAAACAAGTGCGTGCAGTTTGAGTGAGTCAGGACCACCACAAACAAGAAGTACTACTCAACCGAAAAAAGACCTCAAGAAGAAACCGAATGTCAGTTAGTGATTAACATATCGGACTACACCTTTTCAGAACGGGAGATTAAACTACTTCAGAAGGGCACTTCTTTTGTACCAACGACCAGGACTGACCTTTTAGAACTTGAAATCAGTACATTTAAACTGATCAGAAAGTTAAGACTACGCCATTTCTTTACCAACATAGCACCACCATTGGGAGATAATGAGCCTGACCCTCTCATGGGCCTGAAAACTTTCAGCTCTTTCCAAGCTCCTCAGAGTCATAAAACCATCGACCTATTTGAACAATTGATCAAAAAAGACCTGTTAACCATTAACTTCAAGAAAAACACTTTTAAAAATATCACACAAAAAGACCGTGATATGCTCAAGAAGATTGCGAATAATGACGACATAACCTGCACCAAAGCAGATAAGGGCGGCGCATTAGTCGTTATGAATTCGACAATGTATCACCAAAAAATCAGTGACCATTTATCTGATGAGACCACGTATTCACAACTGGCCAGCAACCCCACCACAGAATTCATGAGGACATTACAAGGAATCATCAACAAGGCACTATCATTAGGTGTGATCAATCAGAAAACCAAGAACTTTTTATTGAAATAGTATCCCAAAAGTCCTCGAATATATGCTGTACCCAAAATACACAAAGATTGAATGGATCCCCCCATCAGACCCATTGTATCAACATGCGGCAGTATACACCAACCTATAGGCCAGTATCTAGACCGTCACCTCCAACCTGTCGTTCAATCAATGGCTAGCTACATCCGCGACACCACTGACTTCTTGAGAAGACTTCAAGATATTCAAATAGACCCCAATGAGAAACTATGGCTATGTACAGCTGATGTTAGCTCATTATACACTTCTATCCCACACCAAGAAGGTATAGATGCCATGGAACAAGCTATCATGAAACTGGATGTAGATGAACCTTTGAAACTATTCCTGATGGAATTAACAATGTTCACCCTTTACCACAGCTACTTTACCTATAAAGACAATTGGTTCTTGCAACTAGTAGGTACCAGCATGGGAAATAGCGCTGCCCCAGTATACGCGAACATCTTCATGGGAGAGTTTGAGAACAACAACATCTGGCTGAACCCGTTGTGGAAAAATCACCTAAAAATGTATGTACGTTACATAGACGATTTATTCATCCTTTGGAAAGATACACGGGCTAACTTGGAACTTGCATTAACCACTTTGAACTCAGTTAATCAGCGCATTCAGTTCACTTGGACCATAAACCCAACAACAATAACCTTTTTGGATGTTCGCATCACTATAAAAAATGATCAAATCATGACAGATATTTTCAGAAAATCAACTGACCGTAACAACATGTTACACTATTCGAGCTTTCACCAGCCATCGCTAAAAAATCATCTACCTAAGTCTCAATTATTAAGAGTAAAACGAATCACCTCAGATCCTACAGTTTTGGAAAGCAGAATGGATGAAATGATTGATCGCTTTAAAGCGAGAGAATATCCAGAAGATCTACTCATAAAAACAAAAAATGATGTGGAAAAACTAAACAGACAAGAACTATTACAATCACCGAGAAAGAAAAAAGAAAATGACCGAATGGTCGTTGTATCTAAATATTCTAATGCTAGTTCAGCATATAAAAAGATTGTACTAAGACATTGGCCAATGTTACAGTTAGAGACAGATTTTAAAGATATGTTTGAAGCCAAACCTATATTCGCCCACACTAGGGGCAAGAATCTTGGTGAAATTCTTAAACAACCTACAGAACAATCAGTGATCTACAAAGGCACCAGACCATGCAATAACTGCAACAATTGTCATAACGTAATTACAGGCAACAAACTATCACACCCCATGAAAGGTTACAACATCAACCTGAAAGTCACAGCCACATGTGATTCCAATAACCTTATTTATCTACTTAAATGCCCATGTGGGAAGGTATATGTGGGCAAAACGGAGCGCAAGTTGAAAACCCGTGTCAATAAACACAAATCAAACATCCGAACAAAGAATCTCAAATCATCTATAGCGACACATTTTTTGGATATGAACCACACCATAGCCCAGCTCAAATTCATGGCATTGGAAATTGTCCAAAAATCAGAAGGAAGAGACAATAATAGGGCGTTACTACAAAGAGAACATTTCTGGATTTATAAATTAAATTCGATCAAGCCCTTTGGCTTAAATGAACGGATTGAGTTTTCATGCTATCTGTGACTTTATCACAATCCTGAATGACAGCACCAATGGTGCCCTTAGTTCTGATCTGATCTCCGCACCGTGGATTTCTATCAATGCATAGACATTTGTCAATTTAAACCTTAATTTGTATACTATGCCAGTACTTTGTTTATATTCAACTGTTTTATGAACTATTATTCGCTTAATTTGTTTTCTAGTCGTTCTGTACGCTAGTACTACACATTTTCCTTTAGTCCTCTGTCGCTCTTTACCCCTCGCGATCACGTGACTCACTCAAACTGCACGCACTTGTTTATCAAGCATACTTCCGCATTTCCGGGTTAACCATGCCGGTTTGCGGTCGGCGTTCTTGAAACGCTGTGAACTTCGTCTCAAGTAAGTTATTGCCACTCTAGACCCCTGAGCATTGCTTTCTTAGCACGCTTTTCACCTTCGTTTACGCAACATCACCCTTTCACATCACCGTTACTATTTCTTTAGAGCCTTATCTAAACTATCTTCTTTGGCGCCCTGCCATCCACCTTGACTACTCGACTGTTGTTAACTACACGCCACTTTGTGTTTGATCCAAATTACGGTCTTGGCAAAATCTCTCGTACTTTTACACGTCAACCGGTGAACACCCTGGGCTAAGGGTCTATTTCTATTTTTAAAAAAACTTTGACAAATGTTCGTCATTATAGTTACAATTATGTTCGTCTTTGTTTGTAGAGGCTCCCCGATGAAGGGCTGTTAGCCCGAAATGCATTGGAGCAGGAATATTAATAAGGAGCATGAATATTAATATACATTACGGAGTTGAATATATCTTTTGAAATTGGATTTCATCAATGGATGTACAAATACGAAACTAATAAACATATAGTTGAAAATACTCATCTTCTAGCGCATCATTTGGAGGATTGCACCAATTTGAGTGCCTAAGGGATGTCATCAAAGTTCTTTTGATAACACATTCTTCATAACTGAAATGGATGCCACAAACAAAATGGCTTCAGCTTATGCGAACGGTAATTTCTGCAATTTCCACAGTTAGCCCTTTTAGCATTAGCGGAAGATATCCACTATGAATTAATAGAACCATGGAAGTTATCCTGCACATCCATCCTCATAAATTCATTATTATCCTGATCCATTGCTAGGTGGGCATTTACATTTGTGAACCTTTCGTTAAGTGGGTGTATATATAAGGTATAGGTAGGAGCACAAAGAGAACAGAGCATTGGGCCATAATTAACACAGGAGAAAATAATGGGTATTATCACAAACAGAACTGTCCAATTTTTCCAACCCCAAACGAAAAGTAAATCCCAAAACTACCCTATCCAATTCCAAATTTCAGGGTTCTGATGTAGGAAGGCTATAGTACCAATGATATGTTCAGGGAGAGCTGAGTAGTATTTATCAAAGTGTGCACAAAATATTTTTCTTGCAGAAAAAACAATATTCCAAATGCAAATATTAAAGCAACTATACATATTGTCACAAAAACAATCTTTGTTTTGCGGGGGCCAGGAGGACCACACGGGGCCATGGGAAATAGGACGAGGAGCCGCAAAGGGCTGCTCCTCCTAAAAAATTGGACAACCAAAGGGGTACATTGCTAACAAAAAAGTACTTGGGGAATTGAAGCTGCGGTATAACCAGCCAGAGGGGAGTCTTCTCTCTGTGTCCGTCTGAGCCTCACAGGCAGGCTCCTATCGTTCATCAAATATTCACTTCTCCCACAGTGGAGCTGCACAACTTGCAACCCAGGAAATGCAATCATGGCCCTGGCTGAGGGAAAAGTCTTTCTTTCAGGATAGGGCAATCACCTTCCAGGGCAAATACCCTCAACAGTCCTGTCCAGTGTCTCAGGAAGTACACAAGTATTCTTCACTCTAATCTAACAGGCACCATAGGCATATCACCTGTACCCTGAACTCAAGTCGTTCACTAACTCCTGTGTTGCTCTGCTGGCGCACTACTCTTTCGTCGGGCCACAGATTGTACCTAGTACGTCCAGGTACTTCTTGATCAACAAACAAAGGTGCAGGCTCACTATCTGTTGGGGACCAGAACTCAGAGGACTGATGCTGGAGTGTCTGAAGCAACCCTTGTTTCAGAGGGGGTCACCTCAAGCAAAGCCTCCTTGCCGTCCTTGTCAGTCTGTGCCTTTCTCAGCTGGACATCAGGAAAAGAGGAAAAAAGCAAGGAATCCACTCACCATCCTAATTTGTGACCCCGTCTTTCACCTTCACCGCTGTTATAGTTGGCAGCAATGCCTGTACTAGTTCCCTTTACCTCGGCTCCAAGCTGGACTTGCGCTGAATTCTCAGGCTGGATCTGATGTCCTGACCCCTCTGGCAATGGTTGTAGGGCAGCAAATATTTGTTAGCGAACAGAACAGAAATCTTTAGACACAACATACAAATAATCAATTAAAAGAGGATATTCTATTTCAGAAACGCCCCTATAGTATTTTTCTGAAGAACCTCAAAGAAAAGGAATTTCAAAACAGCTATTCTTTTAACAAACTTGGACTTATAAGTCATCACAATACAGCTTCTACTTTGTGAACCTTCACTATTGTTCAAAACAGCAGACACCTCTAAAATGATTTTCCTTGCATAAGAACAACCATGTTTCACTTATGACCATGCTCCCATGTTATAGGTGTAACAGGAAACCCTAAAACTGTGAACGTAACAGAGATCTGTATTGCATGAATAACTGACAAATTAATCCTAACATAGTAAGTACATACATTTCTCCAGCAGAACTTGTTGTGGCAAACAAACTCCTGTACGGCTATATTTTTCTTCAAAATGTTTGCTAAGGCATTTTCCCTAGCATTGTGAACCATGTGAATACCACCTTTCATGATCTGGACTGTGTAACTTTTTATTCAGTGGAAAAACCCTATTCACCAGCTCTACCAAGGGTGTCAGCTCTATTATATAGACTAAGTAATGAGGGACTAGTGATGTCTCTATGACGTATGTAGTGCTGTAATAACATCAACAATAATAGTGTTGCCACCTGGGAATTTTAGAACAAAAACTACCCACATATAGTTCCCCTTAAAGGTCAAACATGGGAACATCAGACTATTCTACCCATCCTTTCATTCTTATCTAATTCCATAATATGTCAGTTTACAGACAGGAGGGGCAGTAACATGGCATATTTATTTATTCATTTTGTTAATTCTGACAATTTGTTGAAACAGTATTACCTAATAGCCAATTAGACATGCACTGGCGAGGTGCTTTGTCTTTATTTATTCAAAAAATTAACAATTGTGCACCGAGCACTCCTATGTAATTCCAAGTTTTACCAAGTCTAAACCTGATATTGTGATCTGTGTGCTGCGACTGATTGAGTGTACCCTAACACTCTACAAAGTAGCATGAAAATGTGGCTGGTTAACAAACAGTTAACACAGGCTCAGTAGCGCACAACTAAAGTAAAATCTATTGATCAAACCTTTTTAAACCTTTTTTAAAGAAACATATTTTTTATTCATATGTTTTTACTCATCAGTCTAACTTGTTTCAACACAACATTTTGTATTTATACATAAACACTTGAATTTCCATTTGCTAAATCAAAATCATACACATATATACATTGAGAATACATTAAATTTTCTTGTATGCATCATAATCCGCCCGCCCAATGCATTTCGGGACAAGTGTAGAGTCCCTTCGTCAGGGGCAATGCTGCAAAATAACATGTACAGGCACATCAGTCTCTTTTTTATATGTTACACATGGTTCAATACAATTTAAATAATACCACCACCAAAGAAAGCCAAAATGAAAAAACACACCCATAGTGCAGTTACCAACAAGCATCTAAAACCCGAAAAAACATAACCAACTACTCACATTTATACACAAGTAAATATACTTATTGCGAGCTTCGATCTTCCTAGGTCCAAATAAACTATGAAAAAGCAAAATGAACAGAATCAGGCTGCCGCCTCTATATACGTGCGTGAAGAGTCTAACCACAATGCAGTCAAGCGCTATGCAAAGGCATACCTGTATATCCTTCAGATACCTGCGTCCTGAAAACCCTTTTCCACTTAATGTGTCATCAGAAATTCGATACCCATCTGCAGAAAAAATAGAGTACTCAATGCACGATACGGTTCCATGGTTTACACTACCAAAAGTTCTAAACCTCGCTCTGTGAAAAGATCCTTACCGATTCAGACAGCAAGTTTAACTCGTCAAACAATCCACACGTAAACCTTCCGACGTTCGGAATCTCCCGCGTTTGTGTTAGCAGTGTCGGTTCTGGGTTAAACTACTGTAACCTTCATCCCCATTGGTTACAACAGAACTGCTCTAAACCAATCAAGTGCGAGCTGCCATTCCAATTCTAATACGTCATCCGTAGCTACGGTAACAAAGCTCTAACGTTAAATGTACTAGCCACCTTTTCTATCTACCTACTACGAGCAGAGAAAAACGGGCTGATAGCATACCGTTTCCTTGAATATTTGAATGTCCGTGTTCTGCATGAAAACCCTAACTAAAAGGACTCGTAGCATATCGCAATTCTACAAAACGTGACCACACGTATGAGTTCCAGCACCCATAAAGCGCGGTCCGTGAAGCGCTGATGTAGAGCCAGGAGGGGGCGTGTCCAGTGAGGGAAGAGGGAGCAGGTGTGTGGCGCTATGCCTGCTGGGCCTCGCAGTCTCTCAGTGTCCAGATGCCCTGCCCCACAGTTCCGTGAACGTAAGGTAACAGGAAACACCTTCTGAATCCTCGTAGTCAGGAGCAGAGTTAAAAACGGCAATTTAGGACAGCATGATGTAATATGTGACATCATCAGCAGTGGATTGCGGGTGCGCGAAATATAGTTAGTACGACTAACTATATAGGAGCAATTTCAATGGTTTTTTAAATGCTAATTCCTAACTATATAAGGCCTGAAACCTATGGTTTTTTAAGTAAATATATATATATATATATATATATATATATATATATATATATATATATATATATATTCACTGAAAAAACCATAGGTTTCACACCAGTTATAGTTAGGAATTAGCATTTAAAAAACCTATTAAATTCACTGAAAAAACCATAGGTTTCACACCAGTTATAGTTAGCTGGAAATTTTACTGATATAAAACCATTGCAATTCCCACGTTATAGTTAGTCGGACTCACTATAACTTGCGCGTGCAATGCACTGCTGATGACATCACATATTACATCACTCATGACATGGTCAGTGACATCACTCATGACGTCACTGATGACACCATCCAGTGAATATGTGTCTTTCTGAAAAATAAATATTAGTGAGTTATGTTTAAATATTTAAATACATATATTAGTGTTTCACTTTGTGTATAAGTGGCTACATGTGTTGATAAGTAGCTACATGCGTATGTATATGGGTTATTTGATATTTTTAGTAGTATCAGTATGAGTGTCTATATGGTTTGGTGGAGGTATTACTTAGCACATAGATGCATGAGTGACTGACTCTTTGTTTGTATGTGTTTTGAAGACAGCATATGTACAGGACTGTATGGGTGGATGAGTGTCTCACTAGTGTCTTTATCAGTAACTACATATGTTTTAATCTAGTATATGTGAATATTGATGTATATAAGTGAGTATATGTGATAGTTAGAGATTGTAAGAGTTCCTGTTTAAATAAGTATGTGTTTCTATAAGTGATTGTTTAAGAGAATAAATATGTGTAATTTTCAATAGAAGTAAGGTGGAAGTGTGTGTATAACTCTATATTCAAATAAATGGATGTCCAATAGTTTATTTGCACGTGTGAATATGTGTGTGAGTAACTTTTGGATGAATGTCGGTGTGTAACAGGATGTATAGGTGTATCACTTCATATGATGAGTGAGTATATGTATGAGTGACTATATAGAACTGTTGGTGAATGAGTGGATGTGTATATAGATAGTGGAATTACTGAATTGCTTGTTGTAACTGATATAGGTATCTCCATTTTTTTTAAAATTTCAGTTTCTATTTTTGAATATGTGTCTCAAGGGTTACATTATAGTGAAAGGAGGTCTGTCACTATGTCACAAGGATGGTGTCATGAGTGATGTCACTGACCATGTCATGAGTGATGTAATATGTGATGTCATCAGCAGTGCATTGCACGCGCAAGTTATAGTGAGTCCGACTAACTATAACGTGGGAATTTCAATGGTTTTATATCAGTAAAATTTCCAGCTAACTATAACTGGTGTGAAACCTATGGTTTTTTCAGTGAATTTAATAGGTTTTTTAAATGCTAATTCCTAACTATAACTGGTGTGAAACCTATGGTTTTTTCAGTGAATTTCATAGGTTTTTTAAATGCTAATTCCTAACTATAACTGGTGTGAAACCTATGGTTTTTTCAGTGAATTTCATAGGTTTTTTTAATGCTAATTCCTAACTTTGTATTCATACTCATACCTATGTGTTTTTTAGTGAATTGCTAAAGTATGTTTTTGTAAAAATGAACACTATAATGTATATTGAGATAATATTTTTAATTTAAAATAATTTTTTTTTATATTTCGCTTTCGGTGCGCGCACCGGTGCGCGTACCGTCAGCGCACTAACAAAAAAAAAGAAAAAAAAAATGAAGGAGGGACTGTGTAATAGATAGTAAGACAGATAAAAAGTGTAAAAGGAAGTAACTGAGAAAAGAAAAATGAATAAGGGAGCAAAAGAAAGAAGAAATAGGAAGAAGACTAAAGCAGAGGTTAAGGGAGATTGTAAATGGATGTTGAAAGTAAAAAGAAGGACAGTTAAGTATGAGAATGTCAGGTAGTGACGGAATCAGAGGAAAAGAATAGCAGTGATTGAGGGAAAGTAAATATCAGTGAATATAAGTAAAGAGGGGAGAAAGAGGGTACATGTAAGTGAATAAGGGTAACACATGGGGAGTAATAGAGACAAAGAAGAGAGAGAGTAAAAGAAGGACTGTCACAAAGGGACTAAGTGATCCAGTAAAAAAGGTAAGTGAAGGAGTGTGCATAGGCAGAAGTACTGAAAAAAATTGAATGTGGTCGGAAGTAAACATGGAACAAAAGAATAAGTGAGGGAAGCAAAGTAAGGAAATAGGTGTGCGGTAGGGTGACAGAAAAATAGTGAAAATAAAACAAAAGGTGATAACAAAAAACATTTTACAAACACACTTACCATATAATCTATGCAAATTTGTATCTGTGAAAGATAAAGGAAAAAACATGTTATAATTACATAAAAATGTATAATAAAATAGAAGAAACAGTTCATGAGGTTTAAAAATCTACAAAAGTTTACTTAGAAATGAAGCAATAGTGAAGGATACAAAAACAGAAAGAAAGTAATGTAGAAAGAAAAAAAAAAGGAAAAAGAAATAGTTGGAGAACAAATTCCTAAAGGTAAAAAAGATACTAAAAGAATGTAAAATATCAAAACAAAATGAATAAAGATAAGAAACTAAAAGAAAAATGATTGAAAAGCAGAGAAGTCAGATTGATAAACTATAAATAAAATAGAGGAATAGAAGATGATTGAGAGTGAGTGAAGTGAAGTCACAGAGTGAAGGGATGAAAGAAATGAAGTTATTATAGAACGATGGATAAAACAGGAGTGAGAGAGTAAGTACACAGAAAGACAAAAGGAAGAACTAACTGAACTACAGTACAATGAGTGTGAAAGAAAAAAAAATGGAGAAAGAGAAAGAGTGTTAGGAAACTAAAGCAGAGGTACTAAGAGAATATGAAAAAGATAAAAAGTGGTGGAAGGAACAGAGGAAATGCAGATAGTTCCTATCAGATTAAGAAGTTGTGAATGAAGTGCAGTAAAGAAACAGCGATGAAAAAAGAGTATAAATTAGTAAAGAGAGGTAAATAAGGGTGAAAAAGAAAATGAGTGTATTACAATGTGAACACAATATAAATTACACAATGCAAACTACACAATAACTTCTACAATATGTTACATTATTTATTTTTGCTGTTCTCAGAATATATTGAATTCCACTTAAATTAGTGAGTTCAAAGTCTTCATCATATAACAGCGGGAAAAAAAAACACAATCTAAAAGATTGTGTTTAAAAAAACCCATTCAAACATACATCTCATATATGTACACTAATCTTTGATTCACTTACTTTTCCATGAGGCCAAATAGAAGATAGTGAAGGTCCTTTTGGTGGAAAAAAAGTCTGCTGTTCCTTATAAGTTCCATTTCATCGACTTCCTATGAAAAAAGATCTAAAAACATCATACCTTACACAATCCTCACGGCCAATTTGTGTCAGATATATCAGTATTTTTTACTTTGAGATCCACTTAAAGTATCTACATGAGATAAATAATTTAAAATATTAGATTAACTAACTAACTAACTAACTTTTATTAACTATTCCCGTCTTCAAAGGCCAATTCCCTTTACTAAAACTTTGGTTTTAAAAACACTAGATAAGAATTTGTAGAGTCATAAGGCAAACGTTGTTTATAAGTTAAATGAGAATCATTGCAGTAACTCCATCCATTTTCAGATTTTAAGTAGCATGTATAATGTCCTGAGGTGGTCGAAGATCCATCATGATAAATAATAGCTTCAGTTGTAAAGGTCCTTCCAGAAATTGATAACTGAGAAGCCACAAAATTTTTGATAGAAGTTGTCAATTTAGTTCCATCAGGTCTACATCGTTGGAAAACTAAAATAATATACTGCCCATAACTTTGTATAAATAATGTGGACAGCATTGTACAGTTACATTGGGTACACACCATATTATGATCTGCTGCTTTAACTAGATTTTTAAAAGACACTGATTTACAGTCTGGTAAAGTCAAATATATAAATCTTTCAGTGTCTATTCTAGTAGTACTTGATAAACTACAATTGTGGCAGTCATGCTGCCATTGATAAGAAAGACTGAAAAGATTATCTACATCTACACCTTCATCTTCCAAAACACCAAACATATACATTAAAAATTCCTGACAATCCTGCTGAATGTTCTGTGAAAATTTATCTTGACCAGAACACAAATCTAAAATATTTCGAATTTCTGTTACACTTTCTATTTGTGCTGTAACACTGCTACATTTCTGAAACACAGAATTCAATAAACCACACAATCTTTGATCCCGATTTTCAACAATCTGTTCTTGTAAACTTTTAGGAAAAAAAACAACATTAACCACTACATTAGCATAGCAGTTGACACCAGAACTATTTTCAAACTGAAATCCAACAACATTTTCTCCACAATTCTTTTTCTTCCTGTTTTCAATTACAGTTTTCCCTACTTTTTGTCTTTTTGCAACTACCTCACTACAATTATCCTCATTTCTTCTTTTTCGGCCTACCACACGTTTTTCAAACAGAGGATATTGAGGCAAATGTGGAGCATACTCTCTTCTTAACCTATTGTATTCTTTAACACAATCTAGATCGGCAGAAATCTTTGTCTCATCACACGCAATCAAGTACAATCCTGATAAAGTTCTGACTCGAGATAATGCCACATATGCCATACCCTCTTTAAACACAGATCTTCCAATGTTCACCAATGCACTATCTACACTTAAACCTTGAGATTTATGAATTGTCACCGCATACGCCAAACAAACAGGAAACTGTTTTCGGCGAACATATAAGTCTTTTACAAGTAAAAATCTAGCAGAACAACGACTTATTTGTTGTACTTGTTCAATCCCATCAAATTTTATTTTTAAAAATTCAATTCCATCTCTATTTCTGTAATTCACAAAATCAACAACATAACCCATTGCTCCATTTACCAGACCGCTTTCAACATTTAAATTCCTTCTCAAAATGATACGACAATTTAAACACACATTCAGAGTCTTTTCAAAACCAGCTGTTTTTGAAATACTTTTCTCCAATGAATGCAATTTAGTTTTCAAATTTTCTGACAAAACAATTGTTGCACCCATATGCTCTATTTTATCTATTGCTTCCAGTTTCACAATCTCTTCATTTTCTAAGTCTAACATTTTTTGGTTGAAGATGGAACATTCTTGCAGAGTTGGCATCAAACATATCCCAGATTTCTTCTCAGTCATTTTTTTAAAAATATTCTCTGGAAGAATGTTTTCATTTGGATACAAATTTGAAATTAATCGACTATGCAAAGCTTTTTTCCCTTTCTCAGTCATTTTTCCAATTCTTACATCTTGTAGAATATTTTTATAATCTTCATCCTTGGCCTGTCGCATATTTTGAAGCAGTTCAGCATATTTAAAATTTAGCCATATATTAACATTTCCAATGCTTCCAAGGGACTTCCTGGTATCTTCATGCGTGAGCATTTTAAACACTGGTTGTCCTTTTACTGGAGTCAACTGCAATAGATCTCCAAAAACAATAATGTGTTTTCCTCCAAATAACACATCATAGTCTGTTTTAAGAATTTCTTGCATTCTCAAATGCACAAAAGCAAGCATTAGATTTGAGACCATGCTTACTTCATCTATGATAAGAAGTTTCATTTTCTTCAAGACTCTTGAAACTTCAGAACACGCATCTCCAGATAGCTTGTTGTAATGCAATTTATTATCATGTTCAACTGGCAGCATCAATAAACGATGTAGAGTAATCCCTTTAATGTTATGTGCTGCCAGACCAGTTGGAGCAGTTACAACACAAGACAGTGGTGAATCAGTCCTTTTCTGCAGATAACTTGCAACGGCTTTAATTAGAAAACTTTTTCCTGTCCCCGCTTCTCCACTTACATACAGTCGGACAGGGTCAAATAATATACATGAGCACTCTTTTTTCTCATGTCTGAATCCATGTTCAATCTGCTCTGTGACTTCATCATATATCTTTTTCTGCTCAATGTTTAGTTGCGTTACCAAATCTTCTAAGTTAACTCCATCCTCTTGAGCTTGTTCCATAGCTCTTTCCACCTCATCCATGGCAGTGGCAGCTTCATTTTGGATAATTGGTCCTCCTAGTGGATCCTGGCTCAATGAAGTAGAACTCTGACTATCTTGAGAACTGTTTCTAGCTATCTCTTCAGCAATTGTGGTTTCTTGCTCCATTTCTTCATTCAACATTTGCAGATAATTTAGAAAAATAGGACATTCTATGGTATCCTTAGTTGCATTAAAAGAGTCTTCATAACAGAGAAAATCTCCAAGTAGTTCCTCTTCTGTACGCCATGGCTTAAAGAGTTGCAAAAGAGCTAAATAGTAAAATTCTCTTTTGTCTGGAACTTCACAACTCAATTTTCGATGATTAATCAAATGGCCTTTTTTCTGCTTCACTAGACATCCTTCATAGCCAATGAGTGCATATTTTCCATTATTGATATCTTCTGTGATGTTCCTCTTATAACTGTAGTTTTGAAGAACTTCATACAAACATGTGTTCTCAAGGTGAGTACTTCTATTTGGATAGTATATATCCAACATATTTGTCTTCAAAATATCTGTACTGTTTGGTTCTTTTTCCGCCAAATATTCAATTTCTTGTACAGATTTCAAAACTCGGTTTCGTGTTGCAGCAAGACCTAGACTCACCCAAATGATTGTTCTTGATTTGGCATAGAGACTTGCTGATGATAACCGATCAGAACATTCATATGCTCCAATTTCTCGATGCGACAACATCTTCAGACTGAAACTGTATAATTTCTTGCTTAGACTCTTTTCATGTGAAATGTCCTCCCACATTTCCTTCAGTTCTGTCTTTTCTTTTTTGGTGATGTAAGATGTCACATATCGAGCCACAGCAATAGAGTTGTCAGCAACGAACTGAATATCCATGTTAGCATTCCACATGGACAAAATCACTGGGTTGTAATTGTTGATGTACTTAGATTCTTCATTTCTTTTCAAATTATATGTGTTTTTGGGAGATTTTCTCGTCACAGTATGTCGTAGAGATGACATCAAATTATTTACTCTTCCCTTAGAAATCACTGGTCGAGGAAATGCAAAACGACATTTCGTGTAGTACTTTTCCTTGTTTTTAAATTTTTGACGACAATACTTTCCACAACGATGAGATTGAAAACGTAAAACTTGTTGCCTTAAATTGTTTTCTTCAGTAGATTTTGGAACAGCACATGTTGAATACTCTTCAATGAAACTCATCACTGTTTCATCTGAATCTGATCCAAATTTGGGTGCATCTTTAATCCACAACAACATATGTATATGAGGAGCACCTCTCGCTTGATATTCCTTCCTCCAAAAGAAATCCAAAACCTCTCCAAGGGGAGGATTTTTTTTGTTGGTAATAAAAGACATCATAGCTTCAAATCTATGATTAAAATATCTGCAAACATTCACTGGATCTAAAGAACACAGTTCTCCTGGTGTTTTCAATTCTATATTTGGTATGTTTTCATTTGCCTCTCGTAGAAATTGAAGTAAATCGTCCCATGCATACTCAGCACAGCTAAGAGTGAGGAACCATGTAGGAGTTCCTAAGTTTCTTAGCATACATTTCAATTCTCCATGACGACGAAACCAATACTCGTTGGTTCCACGTTGACATGCCATGAGATTGATTAGCTGAGATTCCAAAATACTGTCTTGCAGATTAACTTTCTCCATAAAGTCCCTTGCACAAACATTTTGCAAATGAGGTCCACTTTTTAATATATGATTAACTGCATAAGAAAGCCCAGACAAATCACTTTCAAACAGTAGATGAAATAAATATGGAATGCATTGACGAAACCTTGGATCTTCTGCATATAATCTTAGAGTCCGGTATTCAGCTGCAGGAATTTGAACTGGTCGATCATCATATCGTCCACCACAACCTGTTGGAAATAATTGTGGAAAACAACGAGCTTCCAAACTTTCTTCCCATACACTAATGGGACTTCCTTTTGCTGCCTTCATTTGAAACAAGTCAATTGCATTTCCCATTACTTCTTTGGAATGCAAAGGATGAACAGTATAATGTTCATATATTTCTTCAGTTCTAGACACATCAACTTTTTCAATTTGACCAACTGAAGAATCACTATCTTCTTCTGTAGCTGTTTCCTCTACTCCAACACTTACATTTTTGTAGTACTCATTGTTTTTAACTAAATACAACGTTGCCTTCTTGACTTTTTTAACATCCACTAAATCTTGCCAAATTTTCTTACTCTTTGTTGGAACCCCATTAACTAGAATAACTAAAGGATCTTCTTCTACTCTTTCTACACCAATTGTATTAATATTTTTCTTTACATCTAGAGGCAAATAAACAACTCTTCCCTTTAATCCTCTCAGTAAATCTGATGGAGGCAATTTCCCTGTCTTAGGCTCCATGCGTACAATAGCCTGAAAAGGATGGACACATTGAATCAAAATAGATTCATAAGTATTTAGATCCATCAATTCAGAAGGAATATCTATCAACTGAAGATTATTATAAACTGCTCTTGCAGGCATTCTATTTTCATTTAATTTTTTCAAACAATAAGTGCAAATACGCTGATCCAAACTCAAATCAAAAGAATTCTCCACCAACAAATAACTTACAAAATCCTCCCATTCACTATTATTTTCCAATTCACTTTTTGCATATAAATCAACTAACCTAGTCTGAATTTTATAATGAGTCCGTCGACAACACACACAAGTTAAATTAGGCCTCTCACTTGATTTCACCTTAAACTTGATAATTTCCTCATCAAACTTTTCAATACTTGAAATTTGTCCATTATCTTCTGCATTACCATCCATTACTATATCTATTTCTACACTGTCCTCTTTGTTCCCAAAATAACAAAACTCAATTTCTTCACAAATAGTCTTCACATCCACTTCAGATCCATGCAAAAGAGCAGTATTTAACTGTTTAAGCTTAAGTGCAGGACTTTTTGCATAATACAACTTCCTCACTAATTTCCTTACGTTATTATGATGCACTGCTAACATCCTAAAATAATGAAAAACACTCCGACAAACTTTTCTAGAAAGACATGCTAGTGAATGCCCTTGCAAACCTGTGCTTTCTCTCACTCTGCAAGGATCTAACTCTTGCAGGATCTTCATTTTTTGTTTGAGACTTTTTTTACTATATGTACGTAAGAAATTTCGAAGCAAATTAATTGATTCCTGTCGCACACTACAAATACTACTACATTTCCATGTGTACACTGGACCCTTAGTACGTCTCCCTAAAACTTCATCAGCTAACACCTCTTCTGCATCTCTAGATACAAGTTTCTCTTTTTCCATCACACAACTATCTTTCACCTCATATGCACGACCACTGGTGTCAACTGCATGCACCAAATCATTTTCCTTAAAGTAACTCTCCTCATTAAAAAAAGGCTCAGAACTTGAACTATGCATCCATTCACCAGAAAATACTTCACAAAAATTACTCCGATTAATAATTCTTTTCCATCTACTGTTCGATTTGAAAACATCCATTGCCTTATTAAGTATCCTAATTCTATTGATTATTAAAATAAATAATTTTTTCTTAACTTCAAAAGCCTGATCAACAATCTTTTCTACACTTTTCTTTTTCTTGTAAAAAGCAGCTTTTAGTTTACTTTTCTTATCATTTTTTAGCAAATTTAAAACTACCCTATTGCGAAACATTCGCCTACGAATGTCCCTAAAAACATTTACCCTTCTATTGCTAACCATTCTCTTCTCTCCTGGTCCAATGGAAACATTTTTTGTGGGCTTCTCTTTCCTTTTTAGATTTGTTGACTTTTTCTGTATATTCACATTAGCAATTTCATTTTTTTTCCTACGACATATGTTGCGAAGAAAAGACTTAATTGGCTTACCAGAAGCTTTTCTGGTGTTTTTTGAAGTAGTTGTTGAAGAGGATTCCATAAACTCTGTTGTTGATGTTCTCCTTTTCCGTATGGTATTTTTGATATTTCTTTGCCTTGAAGGCATTTTTGCTTCCTTTTCAGAAGTTGATTTGAATCTGTTGTTCTGTTAAAAAAACACATGAAAGACCACTATTAGCAAACAACAAAGTAATGTTAAAAAGCAAACAATATAAACAATAAATTGCAACATATTTAAGTTTATACAATAGCAACTCATGGCTTTATTTTTAAAGGCCTTGCGCCACCAGTGCATCACTTATTACCCATGTTTAAAGTCAAGCATCAGCTGCACATGGCAATCATAAATAAGGGCCAAATACATATACCAATCAATTGCACCCAAAAAGCGATTTTTCAATAACATGTAAGAAACACGGCGCAGAACCTAAGTACAACCACTCAATATCATCAAACAAAGTCAGGGCCTTATTTATGAAAGCCTTGCGCCACCAGTGCGTCACTTATTACCCATGTTTAAAGTCATGCATCAGTTGCACATGGCAATCATAAATAAGGGCAAAATACATATACCAATCAATTGCACCCAAAAATCGATTTTTCAATAATATGTAAGAAACACGGCGCAGAACCTAAGTACAACCACTCAATATCATCAAACAAAGTCAGGGCCTTATTTATGAAAGCCTTGCGCCACCAGTGCGTCACTTATTACCCATGTTTAAAGTCATGCATCAGTTGCACATGGCAATCATAAATAAGGGCAAAATACATATACCAATCAATTGCACCCAAAAATCGATTTTTCAATAACATGTAAGAAACACGGCGCAGAACCTAAGTACAACCACTCAATATCATCAAACAAAGTCAGGGCCTTATTTATGAAAGCCTTGCGCCACCAGTGCGTCACTTATTACCCATGTTTAAAGTCATGCATCAGCTGCACATGGCAATCATAAATAAGGGCCAAATACATATACCAATCAATTGCACCCAAAAATCGATTTTTCAATAACATGTAAGAAACACTGCGCAGAACCTATGTACAACCAATCAATATCATCAAACAAAGTCAGGGCCTTATTTATGAAAGCCTTGCGCCACCAGTGCGTCACTTATTACCCATGTTTAAAGTCATGCATCAGCTGCACATGGCAATCATAAATAAGGGCCAAATACATATACCAATCAATTGCACCCAAAAATCGATTTTTGAATAACATGTAAGAAACACTGCGCAGAACCTATGTACAACCAATCAATATCATCAAACAAAGTCAGGGCCTTATTTATGAAAGCCTTGCGCCACCAGTGCGTCACTTATTACCCATGTTTAAAGTCATGCATCAGCTGCACATGGCAATCATAAATAAGGGCCAAATACATATACCAATCAATTGCACCCAAAAATCGATTTTTCAATAACATGTAAGAAACACGGCGCAGAACCTAAGTACAACCACTCAATATCATCAAACAAAGTCAGGGCCTTATTTATGAAAGCCTTGCGCCACCAGTGCGTCACTTATTACCCATGTTTAAAGTCATGCATCAGTTGCACATGGCAATCATAAATAAGGGCCAAATACATATACCAATCAATTGCACCCAAAAATCGATTTTTGAATAACATGTAAGAAACACTGCGCAGAACCTATGTACAACCAATCAATATCATCAAACAAAGTCAGGGCCTTATTTATGAAAGCCTTGCGCCACCAGTGCGTCACTTATTACCCATGTTTAAAGTCATGCATCAGCTGCACATGGCAATCATAAATAAGGGCCAAATACATATACCAATCAATTGCACCCAAAAATCGATTTTTCAATAACATGTAAGAAACACGGCGCAGAACCTAAGTACAACCACTCAATATCATCAAACAAAGTCAGGGCCTTATTTATGAAAGCCTTGCGCCACCAGTGCGTCACTTATTACCCATGTTTAAAGTCATGCATCAGTTGCACATGGCAATCATAAATAAGGGCCAAATACATATACCAATCAATTGCACCCAAAAATCGATTTTTGAATAACATGTAAGAAACACTGCGCAGAACCTATGTACAACCAATCAATATCATCAAACAAAGTCAGGGCCTTATTTATGAAAGCCTTGTGCCACCAGTGCGTCACGTATTACCCATGTTTAAAGTCATGCATCAGCTGCACATGGCAATCATAAATAAGGGCCAAATACATATACCAATCAATTGCACCCAAAAATCGATTTTTGAATAACATGTAAGAAACACTGCACAGAACCTATGTACAACCAATCAATATCATCAAACAAAGTCAGGGCCTTATTTATGAAAGCCTTGCGCCACCAGTGCGTCACTTATTACCCATGTTTAAAGTCATGCATCAGCTGCACATGGCAATCATAAATAAGGGCCAAATACATATACCAATCAATTGCACCCAAAAATCGATTTTTCAATAACATGTAAGAAACACGGCGCAGAACCTATGTACAACCACTCAATATCATCAAACAAAGTCAGGGCCTTATTTATGAAAGCCTTGCGCCACCAGTGCGTCACTTATTACCCATGTTTAAAGTCATGCATCAGCTGCACATGGCAATCATAAATAAGGGCCAAATACATATACCAATCAATTGCACCCAAAAATCGATTTTTCAATAACATGTAAGAAACACGGCGCAGAACCTAAGTACAACCACTCAATATCATCAAACAAAGTCAGGGCCTTATTTATGAAAGCCTTGCGCCACCAGTGCGTCACTTATTACCCATGTTTAAAGTCATGCATCAGTTGCACATGGCAATCATAAATAAGGGCCAAATACATATACCAATCAATTGCACCCAAAAATCGATTTTTCAATAACATGTAAGAAACACTGCGCAGAACCTATGTACAACCAATCAATATCATCAAACAAAGTCAGGGCCTTATTTATGAAAGCCTTGTGCCACCAGTGCGTCACGTATTACCCATGTTTAAAGTCATGCATCAGCTGCACATGGCAATCATAAATAAGGGCAAAATACATATACCAATCAATTGCACCCAAAAATCGATTTTTCAATAATATGTAAGAAACACGGCGCAGAACCTAAGTACAACCACTCAATATCATCAAACAAAGTCAGGGCCTTATTTATGAAAGCCTTGCGCCACCAGTGCGTCACTTATTACCCATGTTTAAAGTCATGCATCAGTTGCACATGGCAATCATAAATAAGGGCAAAATACATATACCAATCAATTGCACCCAAAAATCGATTTTTCAATAACATGTAAGAAACACGGCGCAGAACCTAAGTACAACCACTCAATATCATCAAACAAAGTCAGGGCCTTATTTATGAAAGCCTTGCGCCACCAGTGCGTCACTTATTACCCATGTTTAAAGTCATGCATCAGCTGCACATGGCAATCATAAATAAGGGCCAAATACATATACCAATCAATTGCACCCAAAAATCGATTTTTCAATAACATGTAAGAAACACTGCGCAGAACCTATGTACAACCAATCAATATCATCAAACAAAGTCAGGGCCTTATTTATGAAAGCCTTGCGCCACCAGTGCGTCACTTATTACCCATGTTTAAAGTCATGCATCAGCTGCACATGGCAATCATAAATAAGGGCCAAATACATATACCAATCAATTGCACCCAAAAATCGATTTTTGAATAACATGTAAGAAACACTGCGCAGAACCTATGTACAACCAATCAATATCATCAAACAAAGTCAGGGCCTTATTTATGAAAGCCTTGCGCCACCAGTGCGTCACTTATTACCCATGTTTAAAGTCATGCATCAGCTGCACATGGCAATCATAAATAAGGGCCAAATACATATACCAATCAATTGCACCCAAAAATCGATTTTTCAATAACATGTAAGAAACACGGCGCAGAACCTAAGTACAACCACTCAATATCATCAAACAAAGTCAGGGCCTTATTTATGAAAGCCTTGCGCCACCAGTGCGTCACTTATTACCCATGTTTAAAGTCATGCATCAGTTGCACATGGCAATCATAAATAAGGGCCAAATACATATACCAATCAATTGCACCCAAAAATCGATTTTTGAATAACATGTAAGAAACACTGCGCAGAACCTATGTACAACCAATCAATATCATCAAACAAAGTCAGGGCCTTATTTATGAAAGCCTTGCGCCACCAGTGCGTCACTTATTACCCATGTTTAAAGTCATGCATCAGCTGCACATGGCAATCATAAATAAGGGCCAAATACATATACCAATCAATTGCACCCAAAAATCGATTTTTCAATAACATGTAAGAAACACGGCGCAGAACCTAAGTACAACCACTCAATATCATCAAACAAAGTCAGGGCCTTATTTATGAAAGCCTTGCGCCACCAGTGCGTCACTTATTACCCATGTTTAAAGTCATGCATCAGTTGCACATGGCAATCATAAATAAGGGCCAAATACATATACCAATCAATTGCACCCAAAAATCGATTTTTGAATAACATGTAAGAAACACTGCGCAGAACCTATGTACAACCAATCAATATCATCAAACAAAGTCAGGGCCTTATTTATGAAAGCCTTGTGCCACCAGTGCGTCACGTATTACCCATGTTTAAAGTCATGCATCAGCTGCACATGGCAATCATAAATAAGGGCCAAATACATATACCAATCAATTGCACCCAAAAATCGATTTTTGAATAACATGTAAGAAACACTGCACAGAACCTATGTACAACCAATCAATATCATCAAACAAAGTCAGGGCCTTATTTATGAAAGCCTTGCGCCACCAGTGCGTCACTTATTACCCATGTTTAAAGTCATGCATCAGCTGCACATGGCAATCATAAATAAGGGCCAAATACATATACCAATCAATTGCACCCAAAAATCGATTTTTGAATAACATGTAAGAAACACTGCACAGAACCTATGTACAACCAATCAATATCATCAAACAAAGTCAGGGCCTTATTTATGAAAGCCTTGTGCCACCAGTGCGTCACGTATTACCCATGTTTAAAGTCATGCATCAGCTGCACATGGCAATCATAAATAAGGGCCAAATACATATACCAATCAATTGCACCCAAAAATCGATTTTTGAATAACATGTAAGAAACACTGCACAGAACCTATGTACAACCAATCAATATCATCAAACAAAGTCAGGGCCTTATTTATGAAAGCCTTGCGCCACCAGTGCGTCACTTATTACCCATGTTTAAAGTCATGCATCAGCTGCACATGGCAATCATAAATAAGGGCCAAATACATATACCAATCAATTGCACCCAAAAATCGATTTTTCAATAACATGTAAGAAACACGGCGCAGAACCTATGTACAACCACTCAATATCATCAAACAAAGTCAGGGCCTTATTTATGAAAGCCTTGCGCCACCAGTGCGTCACTTATTACCCATGTTTAAAGTCATGCATCAGCTGCACATGGCAATCATAAATAAGGGCCAAATACATATACCAATCAATTGCACCCAAAAATCGATTTTTCAATAACATGTAAGAAACACGGCGCAGAACCTAAGTACAACCACTCAATATCATCAAACAAAGTCAGGGCCTTATTTATGAAAGCCTTGCGCCACCAGTGCGTCACTTATTACCCATGTTTAAAGTCATGCATCAGTTGCACATGGCAATCATAAATAAGGGCCAAATACATATACCAATCAATTGCACCCAAAAATCGATTTTTCAATAACATGTAAGAAACACTGCGCAGAACCTATGTACAACCAATCAATATCATCAAACAAAGTCAGGGCCTTATTTATGAAAGCCTTGTGCCACCAGTGCGTCACGTATTACCCATGTTTAAAGTCATGCATCAGCTGCACATGGCAATCATAAATAAGGGCAAAATACATATACCAATCAATTGCACCCAAAAATCGATTTTTCAATAATATGTAAGAAACACGGCGCAGAACCTAAGTACAACCACTCAATATCATCAAACAAAGTCAGGGCCTTATTTATGAAAGCCTTGCGCCACCAGTGCGTCACTTATTACCCATGTTTAAAGTCATGCATCAGTTGCACATGGCAATCATAAATAAGGGCAAAATACATATACCAATCAATTGCACCCAAAAATCGATTTTTCAATAACATGTAAGAAACACGGCGCAGAACCTAAGTACAACCACTCAATATCATCAAACAAAGTCAGGGCCTTATTTATGAAAGCCTTGCGCCACCAGTGCGTCACTTATTACCCATGTTTAAAGTCATGCATCAGCTGCACATGGCAATCATAAATAAGGGCCAAATACATATACCAATCAATTGCACCCAAAAATCGATTTTTCAATAACATGTAAGAAACACTGCGCAGAACCTATGTACAACCAATCAATATCATCAAACAAAGTCAGGGCCTTATTTATGAAAGCCTTGCGCCACCAGTGCGTCACTTATTACCCATGTTTAAAGTCATGCATCAGCTGCACATGGCAATCATAAATAAGGGCCAAATACATATACCAATCAATTGCACCCAAAAATCGATTTTTGAATAACATGTAAGAAACACTGCGCAGAACCTATGTACAACCAATCAATATCATCAAACAAAGTCAGGGCCTTATTTATGAAAGCCTTGCGCCACCAGTGCGTCACTTATTACCCATGTTTAAAGTCATGCATCAGCTGCACATGGCAATCATAAATAAGGGCCAAATACATATACCAATCAATTGCACCCAAAAATCGATTTTTCAATAACATGTAAGAAACACGGCGCAGAACCTAAGTACAACCACTCAATATCATCAAACAAAGTCAGGGCCTTATTTATGAAAGCCTTGCGCCACCAGTGCGTCACTTATTACCCATGTTTAAAGTCATGCATCAGTTGCACATGGCAATCATAAATAAGGGCCAAATACATATACCAATCAATTGCACCCAAAAATCGATTTTTGAATAACATGTAAGAAACACTGCGCAGAACCTATGTACAACCAATCAATATCATCAAACAAAGTCAGGGCCTTATTTATGAAAGCCTTGCGCCACCAGTGCGTCACTTATTACCCATGTTTAAAGTCATGCATCAGCTGCACATGGCAATCATAAATAAGGGCCAAATACATATACCAATCAATTGCACCCAAAAATCGATTTTTCAATAACATGTAAGAAACACGGCGCAGAACCTAAGTACAACCACTCAATATCATCAAACAAAGTCAGGGCCTTATTTATGAAAGCCTTGCGCCACCAGTGCGTCACTTATTACCCATGTTTAAAGTCATGCATCAGTTGCACATGGCAATCATAAATAAGGGCCAAATACATATACCAATCAATTGCACCCAAAAATCGATTTTTGAATAACATGTAAGAAACACTGCGCAGAACCTATGTACAACCAATCAATATCATCAAACAAAGTCAGGGCCTTATTTATGAAAGCCTTGTGCCACCAGTGCGTCACGTATTACCCATGTTTAAAGTCATGCATCAGCTGCACATGGCAATCATAAATAAGGGCCAAATACATATACCAATCAATTGCACCCAAAAATCGATTTTTGAATAACATGTAAGAAACACTGCACAGAACCTATGTACAACCAATCAATATCATCAAACAAAGTCAGGGCCTTATTTATGAAAGCCTTGCGCCACCAGTGCGTCACTTATTACCCATGTTTAAAGTCATGCATCAGCTGCACATGGCAATCATAAATAAGGGCCAAATACATATACCAATCAATTGCACCCAAAAATCGATTTTTCAATAACATGTAAGAAACACGGCGCAGAACCTATGTACAACCACTCAATATCATCAAACAAAGTCAGGGCCTTATTTATGAAAGCCTTGCGCCACCAGTGCGTCACTTATTACCCATGTTTAAAGTCATGCATCAGCTGCACATGGCAATCATAAATAAGGGCCAAATACATATACCAATCAATTGCACCCAAAAATCGATTTTTCAATAACATGTAAGAAACACGGCGCAGAACCTAAGTACAACCACTCAATATCATCAAACAAAGTCAGGGCCTTATTTATGAAAGCCTTGCGCCACCAGTGCGTCACTTATTACCCATGTTTAAAGTCATGCATCAGTTGCACATGGCAATCATAAATAAGGGCCAAATACATATACCAATCAATTGCACCCAAAAATCGATTTTTCAATAACATGTAAGAAACACTGCGCAGAACCTATGTACAACCAATCAATATCATCAAACAAAGTCAGGGCCTTATTTATGAAAGCCTTGTGCCACCAGTGCGTCACGTATTACCCATGTTTAAAGTCATGCATCAGCTGCACATGGCAATCATAAATAAGGGCCAAATACATATACCAATCAATTGCACCCAAAAATCGATTTTTCAATAACATGTAAGAAACACTGCGCAGAACCTATGTACAACCAATCAATATCATCAAACAAAGTCAGGGCCTTATTTATGAAAGCCTTCCGCCACCAGTGCATAACTTATTACCCATGTTTAAAGTTTTGCATCGGCTGCACATGGCAATCATAAATAAGGGCAAAATACATATACCAATCAATTGCACCCAAAAATCGATTTTTGAATAACATGTAAGAAACACTGCGCAGAACCTATGTACAACCAATCAATATCATCAAACAAAGTCAGGGCCTTATTTATGAAAGCCTTGTGCCACCAGTGCGTCACATATTACCCATGTTTAAAGTCATGCATCAGCTGCACATGGCAATCATAAATAAGGGCCAAATACATATACCAATCAATTGCACCCAAAAATCGATTTTTGAATAACATGTAAGAAACACTGCGCAGAACCTATGTACAACCAATCAATATCATCAAACAAAGTCAGGGCCTTATTTATGAAAGCCTTGCGCCACCAGTACGTCACTTATTACCCATGTTTAAAGTCATGCATCAGCTGCACATGGCAATCATAAATAAGGGCCAAATACATATACCAATCAATTGCACCCAAAAATCGATTTTTCAATAACATGTAAGAAACACTGCGCAGAACCTATGTACAACCAATCAATATCATCAAACAAAGTCAGGGCCTTATTTATGAAAGCCTTGCGCCACCAGTGCGTCACTTATTACCCATGTTTAAAGTCATGCATCAGCTGCACATGGCAATCATAAATAAGGGCCAAATACATATACCAATCAATTGCACCCAAAAATCGATTTTTGAATAACATGTAAGAAACACTGCGCAGAACCTATGTACAACCAATCAATATCATCAAACAAAGTCAGGGCCTTATTTATGAAAGCCTTGCGCCACCAGTGCGTTACTTATTACCCATGTTTAAAGTCATGCATCAGCTGCACATGGCAATCATAAATAAGGGCCAAATACATATACCAATCAATTGCACCCAAAAATCGATTTTTCAATAACATGTAAGAAACACTGCGCAGAACCTATGTACAACCAATCAATATCATCAAACAAAGTCAGGGCCTTATTTATGAAAGCCTTGCGCCACCAGTGCGTCACTTATTACCCATGTTTAAAGTCATGCATCAGCTGCACATGGCATTCATAAATAAGGGCCAAATACATATACCAATCAATTGCACCCAAAAATCGATTTTTGAATAACATGTAAGGAACACTGCACAGAACCTAAGTACAACCACTCAATATCATGAAACAAAGTCAGGGCCTCATTTATAAAGGCCTGGCGCCACCAGTGCATCACTTATTACCCATGTTTAAAGTGATGCATCAACTGCACATGGCAATCATAAAAAAGGCCAAATAAAAATACCATTCATTTGCACCCAAAATCGATTTTTGAATAACATGTAAGAAACACTGCGCAGGACTTATATACTAACATACAATTTCACTTCTAAAACAAAACTATCTGCTTCCAAATATTCTCCATAGAGCAAATAAATCTCTATCTAAATTAAATGAATCATTACTTACCTTTACAAATGCTTTTGGAGATTGAAAACAGTGTCAGACACACACACCAATTTTTCTTTAGCAGAGGAAAAGGTGTGCTCTCAATACACTGAAACCAAGACTGGCATAGAAAATCTCTATCTTTGTACACATATGCCTTAATTCAACCAATGAAAACTCTTCCCTCACTATTTTCAAACCAACACCCATCCCCCTCTCAAACCTTTCTATCTGTTACCATAGCAACTCCCTCCTAACTGAACTGTAAGGTTCAAAAGTTTATCTTACAATGTTGCAAATTAACTCAGCAAGGATGTTTGACCTGTCAATACAGCAGCCTATACAGGGTATTTTTGCTTTTGGTGACTTTTTTTAAACCATTCAAATTGCTTCTTTCACACAACATAACCATACACCCTAACTTTCAGTTTTCAACTATCTGAATCCACCAATCATTGCTTGTGATTCAAGAGCACAGAAACTCCACAATTATTTTTTTGTGAACTCCTACTGTTCCAACTGCCATTTCATTCCCACACTTCATCTGACTGGACCAGAACCTTCTCACATCATGTACTCTGTTTGGGTTATTGGACATAGCTACATCCACTGGGCTCAAAGGTATGCAGCTAGCAGAAATTTTCATAACCTTGATTTATCAAATGTGGAAATCAAGTGGATTGGCCACAGAGGATTAAAATGTCACCAATTGATACCATTGGTGAAAACCTTTTTGCATCTGCCAGAACCTGACCTTATAATTGTGCACTGTGGTGGAAACGATCTAGGCACATTAACTGGGGTAGGTCTGGAAATGCTATTAAAGGACACCTTTCATCAATTGATGATACTTTTTCCCCACACTGCCTTGGTATATTCCAATATATGCCAAAGACAGAAATGGAACTGGTCCAACCAATTTGGTCCACAATTTGAGAAAGCACGGAAACATGTAAATAAATCTGTTTCTGCTTACATGAGAGACTATGGAATGGGTTCATTATACAATAATAACTTGCGTTACAACATGCAAGACATCTACAGAGGAGATGGAGTGCACTTCTCAGATGAGGGGAATAGAATATTCCTCCTGAATTTAAGAATGTGTATTGGAACCTACTTGTAGGTACCTAAATCAACCACAGAACCCAAAAGCTCTTTTCAGAGCTACCCTAACTCTGATCATTCAAAGCGTTTATTTTTTTCTAACTTTTTTCACTATTTTTCACCAAAGTACGCTTTCCGGGAAGCTTACAGGTGCGCGCACCAGGCGCTACCTCCGCGAAAAATTAAAGAATTTTTTTTTTTTTTTTACGTTTATGAGCCTCCTAAGCCCCCCTCAGAAAACCTAGAGGGTCAAGAAGTCTCTACAGTTCCCCCTTCTATCCATTCCGAACATTGTTTACCCTCCATCTTGTGTCTCGATTGTTCCGAAACACAAAATGGAGGACTCCCGTAACGCTGCCAGTGCGCGTAAAGGAGCGCGCACCGCTAAGCGCTCGTTAAAAAAAGGTGGGAAAGTAATTTACGGAAAACCCAATGGAGACACTTTCATCAAATATAGAATACGCCCTACTACATAGCAGTCCCTACCATTTGCCCAAATTTGGTGAAATTCCATTGAGACATTTAGGCTACAGGCCTGTCTAAATATCCTGAGGTAAATTACATGACAAAAACACACTTGTAATGTTAGAATTTACAACCAATTAAAAAGTATCTCTCATTTTCTACGATTATTTCCTGACGTTTGATTGGTTAAGTACAAGAATATATATAAAAGAAGAGAGGGAAACACAGCCATTTTGACTACTGCTTCCTGAAGTACACTTGAAAACAAATTTCACTGACAACTTCAACTAATTTCTCTAAGGTAACTTCTAATTATGGAAGTATATTGTACACTTTAAGTTTATTTCTTAAAAAATATTCTGTTAGTGATATGCTATCCCTCTTTAATAGTTAGAGATAGAGATAGACTTCTCTGTAATAGTTATGGATTGAGTTAGGCTTCTCTGGTATACTAGCTCTACTAATATAGTTAATTTATATGCAATTTTCAGAAAGAAAATGGAAGGAGAAAATAAGGCAAATGATACTTCTATCAAAGTAAAGGTGGAAAAACCAGAAGATGAAAAAAAAGAAGTTGATTTCATGGATGACTCTTTGGATGAACAGTTTATAGAATGTTTGGAAGAAATGGAATCATGTACTTATAATTATGAGGAAATTCCGGACAATATTATGTTAGAAATTTTATTAAATTATGAAAAAGAATCAGAGGAATAAATTTATCTTTAATAATTTCAATTGTTTCAGACAATATTCTTTTTTATATGTAATTCATGAAGTATTACCAAAAATGTTTAAAATATAAAGTGAGACTTATAGTATACTGTTCAACTATTTTTCTGTTACATAGTAAGTTTACTCATAGTTACTACCTTTCTCCCACTATATTATCTCATATGAATATTTTACACCTCATTTTCATAAGTGAGCAGGATAGACTACTCATGATCCCCTAGAAATTCTCAGGGAGTGCTTAAAAGATCTGTTTCTCCTTTCCAGACAGACTATGTTATGAATTCCATATACCACAAAAAATACAATAACAACATGCAAGATGTCTACAAAGAAGATGGTGAACATTAAATTTAAGTCTCTTCATTAGTACCTACATGTAGGTACTTACATAAAATAAAAAAATTTAAAAAAAACAATTAATAAACATACAATTTTTTGAAGTGATTATTTTTCCATAGTACCCTCCTCGATACGCTCCCCGGTGCGCGCACCAGGCGCTCCCCCCGCGAAAATCGAAAAAAAAAAAATTTTTTTTGAGGCCCCGCGGGACCCTTTAATGGCCCCCATATCAAACCTAGGGGGTCAGGGGGGTCTACCCTGCCCCCTTATGGTCAATTCCACCCTTTGTTTTTGCCACCTCTTATGACTAGATTTTACCGATAGACAAGATGGCGGCCGCTCCGGACTGTTTAGAATGTTTACAGACAACTGAGAGCCAATCAGCTTTCTGCGCGCAAGTCGCGTGTCGCGCCGGGAGCGCTCTCCGGTGCGCGCACCGGAGAGCGCCTATAGATATATATATTTTTTGGGACGTTAATTTCTCAAAATCCACTGAAGCACATATCTTGAGACATAGCAAGGCACATCGGGCTACCAGTCCCTACAATTTTGCCAAGTTTGGTGGAAATCCATTCAGCCGTTCGAGCTAAAAGTGAAATCGACCGCCCTATGGAAATTAACATGGGGAAAACGCGTTTTGGGACCCCCCTTTTATCTCGGCCCCCGCTTAACGTATCCCCCCCAAACTTTCAGGGAAGGACCGGAACCCCGCGAGGCCATTTTCAGGAAATTTTCAGGCAGATTCGTCAACCGGCGCCAAAGTTATTCCAAATAGAATTTTCAGATTTAACATTGAAAAAAATCCTAACTATAACTACCTACTGGCGACCGCCAGTAGGTAATATATATATATATATATATATATATATATATATATATATATATATATATATATATATATATATATATATATATATATATATATATATATATATATATATATATATATATATATATATATATATATATATATTCACTGAAAAAACCATGGGTTATAGACCATAAATAGTTAGGAATTAGCATTTACAAAACCTTATTTTACTCGCACAAAACCATTGAAATTCGCATATATAGTTAGTTGCACTAACTATATATCGCGCACCCGCAATCCACTGCTGATCATGTCACATATTACATCATTCATGACAGGGTCAGTGACATCACTGATGACAACATCCAGTGACTGTATGTTTCTGTAAAGTTAAAATATGTCTTACATATTGAAGAATGAGTGGATGTATAAGTGTCTGGATGAAGGATTTAGTAGGTGCAGAACTGACTGTATGAGTGAGTGATTAAATGTGTCTCACTGAGTGCATGGGTTAGTGACTAAACTGTCTTAATTTGTGCATCATTATGTCTGTTGTTCTGTAAACTGCTGCATGTGTTGATCAGTAGCTATAGGAGTAACTATATGGGTTATTGATTGGTTGCCCAAGTATTTGTATAGGAGACTGTGTGTGTGTGTGTGTGGGTGGCTGGGAGGTGTATGACTCTGTGCATAGATGTGTGAGCAGTTGATTCACTAGATGTATGGGTTCAAAAGTGCATGTGGAAACAGCTGTATGGGCGGTTGACTGTGTGCATGAGTGTATTGGTGAGTGAATGGATATCTCAGTGCTACATGTCAAAGTAAGTACATATGTAAAACACAGTACATGTGAGAGTTGACATATATAAATAACTGTGCATAAGAGCCAGTGAATGTGTGAGTGGCTGTATGGATCTTTGTGAACTTGTATCAGGGATTATATAAGAGAGTAAATATGTGTTAGTATATGTTTGAATAAGTAAGGTGTGTATAACTGTATAGTTGAGGAAATGGAGGTGTGATTGATTCTTTGCATGACTGACTAGGTGTGTGAGTAACTCCATGGATGAGTGACAGTCTGTGAGTGTCTGTTTACACTGAGTGTATCTAAGGTTATATTAGAGTCTGAAGAGGTTCATCGTATAATCACATGAATGATGTCATCAGTGATGTGATCAGTAATGTCAAATGAGATGTCATCAGTGATGTCATCAGTGATGTCATTTGAGATGTCATCAGTGATGTAATTTGAGATGTCATCAGTGATGTCATCAGTGATGTCATTTGAGATGTCATCAGTGATGTCATCAGTGATGTCACTGACCATGTCATGAATGATGTAATATGTGACATGATCAGCAGTGGATTGCGGGTGCGCGATATATAGTTAGTGCAACTAACTATATATGCGAATTTCAATGGTTTTGTGTGAGTAAAATAAGGTTTTGTAAATGCTAATCCCTAACTATATATGGTCTATAACCTATGGTTTTTTCAGTGAATTTTCAAGGTTTTGTAAATGCTAATTCCTAACTATATATGGTCTATAACCTATGTTTTTTTCTGTGAATTTCAATGGTTTTTTAATAGCAAATATCAAAACCTGTAAAATGTATTATTCTTTTAATTGAAAAATATATTTTATATGTTTTTAATAAAAAAATGTATGCATCTGCCAAACCCTGACCTCTTAATAGTGCACTGTGGTGGAAATGATTTGGGCACTATGACTGGGGTTGGTCTGGAAATACTTTTAAAGAACACCTTTCATCAATTGATGACACGTTTTCCCCAAACTGCCTTGGTATATTCCAATATATGCCAAAGACAGAAATGGAAGTGGTCCAACCAATTTTTTCCACAATTTGAGAAAGCACGGAAACATGTGAATAAATCTGTTTCTGCTTACATGAGAGACTATGAAATGGGTTTAATATACAACAACAACTTGCGTTACAACATTCAAGACATCTACAGAAGAGATGGTGTGCACTTCTCCGATAAAGGGAATAGAATATTCGTCCTTTATTTAAAACTGCTAAATTATCCACAGAACCCAATAGCTCTTTTCAGAGCTACCCTACCTCTGATCATTGAAAACGTTTATCTTTTTCTAACTTTTTTTTTTTTCAAAGTACGCTCCCCGGTTCGCTTACCAGTGCGCGTACCGGGCGCTCCCCCCGCGAAATTTTCCAATTTTGTAAATTTTTTTTGCATATATCAGCGTCCTAAGCCCCCCTCAGAAAACCTAGAGGGTCACAAAGTGTCTACCGTGCCCCCTTCTACCCATTCCGAACATTGTTTGTCCTCCATCTTGTGCCTCAATTCTACTGATACACAAAATGGAGGACTCCCGTAACGCTGCCGGTTCGCGTACCGGGGCACGCACCGGTGAGCGCTTGCTAAAAAAAGGTGGGAAAGTAATTTACAGAAAAACCACTGGAGACACTTTCATCAAATATAGAATAGGCCCTACTACATAGCAGTTCCTACCATTTACCCAAATTTGATGGAATTCCATTGAGAAAATCATGCTGTAGCCCTGTCTAAATATCCTGAGGTAAATTACATGACAAAAGCACATATGAAGTGTTAGAATTGACAACCAATTAAAAAGTTACTTTCATTTTCTCCTATTATTTCAAGACATTTGATTGGTTATTTGATTGGTTATGTACCTGAATATATATAAAGAAAGAGAGAGAAACACAGCCATTTTGATTACTACTTCCTGAAGTACATTTCAAGACCATGTTCACTCACAACTTTAACTTCTTTTTCAAAGGTAAGATATAATTTAAAAAAATTTAAAGGAGAACTATGTTATGCACTTTAAATTAATTTAGGAAAACGTTTTCAGATAGTTACATACTGTCCCTCTATAAGAGTTAGTCATTCAGAAAGACTTAATTATTTAAATTATTGATTGAGTTAGGCTTCTGTGGTTTAATTATGAATTTACTTAGGCTTCATCATAGGCACTTTTTAATAGTTCTACTTCCTGCCTGAAACCATGCACTGCCCAGAGATAACTTCACTGTTAAAAACTCGCAAGTACCTGTCTGAACTTAAACCCAACAGTGCCCTATCTCCACTGATATATTTATTTTTTATGCAATTTACAGCAAGAAAATGGAAGCACAGCAAAACGAAAATACAATTTCATTTCAAATTAAGATTGAAAACAATCCTAACGATGAAAAAGAAGCTGTGATACTTGGAATGAGAAGGAGGACATTCCTGATGATTTAATGTTACAAATTCTCTTAGAGTATGAAAAATCAGAACAATAAATTTAAATTTTTAAAGTTAAAATTGTGTGAGACATTATTCTTTTCAATACGAAAATTATGAAATAGTACCCAAAAAGATAAAATATAAAGTGAGACTTAAAATATACTGTGCAACTTTTTTGTGTTACATAGTAAGTTTGCTCAGTTACTTCCTTTCTCCCACTATATTATCTCCAATGTGTATTTTACATCTCTTTATCATCTCCTGCCTTCATGTTCTTTCTGCTTTCCTGACAGACTATGCTATGAATTCCATATACCACAATAACTTCTGAATCAACATGCAAGATATCCACAAAGGAGACGGTGTTTATTTATTTTTAGACTCTGCATTGGTACCTACATGTTGGTACTTAAATAAAAAAAACAAAAAAAAATACAACAAAAAGAATAATCAATAAACATACAATATTTAAAAATTCTTTCATTCTTTTTTCCCTATATTACGCTTCCCGGACCGGTTCCCGGTGCGCGTACCGGGCGCTCCCCCCGCAAAAAAACGATAATAAAAATTATTTTTTTTTGCCCTGCGAGTCCCTTTTAAAGCCCCCTCATCAAACCTAGGGGGTCAGGGAGGATGTACTCTGCCCCCTTATGCTCATTTCCCCCTTTGTTTTTGCCACATCTTGTGTCTCGATCCTACTGAGACACAAGATGGCGGCCGCTCAGGACTGTTTAGAATGTTCACAGTCACCGGGGAGCCAATCCGCTTCTCCTAGCGAAGTTCCGTTACGTGTCAGGTACGCGAACCGGGGCGCTAACCGGAGCGCTGTCACAGATATATCTGTTTTTTAAAACGTTAAATTCTCAAAATCCACTGGAGCACATATATTGAGACATAGCAAAGGCACGTCGGGCAAACCATATCTACAATTTTGCCAAGTTTCGTGTAAATCCATTCAGCCGTTCGAGCTAAAAGTGATTCCAACCGCCCTATGGAAAAATGAATGGGAAAAACGCGTTTTGGGACCCCCCCTTTTTTCTCGGCCCCCCCTTGATGAAACCCCCCCAAATTTTCAGGGGCTGCTCAGAAACAAAATGTGCCATTTTTTGAAAATTTCAGCCAATTCCGTCCACAAACGCCAAAGTTATTCGACATAGAATTTTCAGAAATCCCATAGGAAAAAAATCCTAACTATATATACCTACTGGCGACCGCCAGTAGGTAATATATATATATATATATATATATATATATATATATATATATATATATGCGAAAACTCCAAACAACACCACTTCCGAGTCAGACGGGAGTCAGGTCGGCTAGGCAACAGAGGAGACGGACCACCAATGGCGCTTCACAGGTTCTTTCTTTATTGCAAAATTGTCGGTAGGCAAGAGGGCACTACGCGTTTCGGGCTTGAAAAGCCCTTGTGCACATGCCTATATATATATATATATGACACTCAAATATTCTTTTTCTTTCCAAAGAAACAGAACAGCACTCGAGGAGTTTGTATCAACCGCAAAACAATTTATTAGCGGGGGACCTGCACAGACGCGTTTCGGCGTGCTGCCTTCGTCAGTGTGTGTAGCACAACAACATAATTCGACATGTTAATAAAGTTTTTTCACTTGTGAATCATGGAAATCAACAGAGGACTTGACCCTCTAAGAACACAGTACGTGCCATCTTGGAATGTATTCACAAGACTATATGGCCTATGTAAAGCACAATTTTGCCCACCGATGGTCTATTGTCGCTAGACAAGAGGGTATTTATCACATCAAAAAGTTTACACATTAAACAATTTATAAAGGTGTGGATCGGCTGATGTCCTCTATAAATCCATGTTACCATGATTATTCTTATATAGCAAGATACATAGATGTCGCACCGAGGATAAAAAAGTTAATCAAATTTCATCTTACAAGACTTCATATAAGTTGGGCATTTCAAAATCAAATCTGTAATAAATCAATTGTTTTAGATTCAAATTCTCTGTTCATCAATCGAATATTATAGGAAAGAGTAGAGACATTCCAACTTAAGTGGCAAATTCTTATACAAAAATATCTAGAGCTATTGAAGATTTCAATAAGGACACATATATGGCGCATAACCTGTCCTGAATCACAGATCATAAATCTTAGTTACAGCAGACAAATTAAGAATGGACTAAGGATTACATGTCGATGCATCTGAACTTTCATATCTGGCAACCCATATGTTGATCCTAATGTCTATTGGGTATAGCTTTATTTTCCCAAGTGAAACGCCATTTCCTCCCCACTATTCAGGCCTCGTGGATGTTTGGTGGAGAGGTCTATAATGTACCTTGATTCCAATCTGCGGAGTCGTCTTAAGCGATCACCGCCCCTGGCATTGGGTGGCACTATGTCTAAGCCAAAATACTGCAATTTACTTCTATCTTTGCCGTGGACCTCAGCAAAATGTCGGGCTACCGGATAGGCGGGATCCGCCTTGTCTATGGCCCTGAGATGTTCTAGTATTCTCAATTTTAAGTCCTTGATTGTGCTGCCGATGTAGCGGAGGCCACAGGGGCAGAGCAGACAATAGACTGCATATTAAGTACTACAGGTAATGGACTTCTTGATGAATATTTTCTTCCCTGTCTCAGGTATCATGTACGATAGGACCCTTTTGCTGCCCGCGCAAGCCTTGCAGCGGCCACAGGGATAGAATCCCTTTTGTTCTCTAAGAGTATTGGTTTTGGACATAGGTCTCTCCAGATGACTGGTGACAAGCATATCACCTAGTGACCTTGCTTTGCTGAAGGTAAGTAATGGAAGCTGGTAAGTCTTCCTTAAGCACATTGTCTGTTTGTAGAATGTGCCAGTTCTTTCTAAGCATCATTCTAAAGTCATTGGCCCCAGATGAATAAGGAGTGATGAGCCTAAATTTCGTGGTTTCATCCTTATCACGGCCTCCCCTTGTGGGTTTGTCAGTAAAAAAGGTCCCTCTTGGGATCTTTCTCACCTTTCTCAAAGTCCTTTGCAACAATTCCCAACCATATCCCCTAATGGCAAAACGTGATAGGCATTCCGAGTCAGCCGCCTCGAAGTCAGAATCACTAGAGCAATTCCTGCGGAGTCTGAGTAACTCCCCATAAGGAATGCTCCTGATGAGCTGAGGGGGATGACTGCTGCTGGCATAGAGCGTTGAATTACCAGCAGTCTCCTTCCTATACAGTGCCGTGTGTAGTTGTTCTCCATCTGTGAACACCCTCAGGTCCAAGTACTCCGCTGCCACCGGACTAATTGAACCAGAGAACTGCAGGTTAAGGTTGTTGTTATTCAATACCTTGATGTATTCCTCTGCTGTGTTCATACTACCATTCCAAACGATTAATAAATCATCGATATAACGATGCCAACACACAGTTTCCCCTTTGTCATTGCCAACAGTGCAGCTCCTGGGTACCTGCTCCTCCCACCAGCCTACGTAAAGTTCGCGTAGCTGGGAGCGAAGCCGGTGCCCATCGCCGTCCCTGACCTCTGTAAATACAGTTGTTCTTCAAATAAAAATATATTGTGGCTTAGACAAAACTCAACAAATTCAAGGATCATTATATTGTGCCTAGCGAATCGCATTTGGCCCTGGTCCAGTAAATGTTTAACTGCTTCCAGACCGTGTTTATGTTCAATACATGTGTACACAGCTACCTTATTTGGGCATCTTACTGTGGTACGGGAGGTGCCTTTTACTTGTGGGGTGCTTGCTGGGAAATTGTCAATCCTTTTAATACTTTTTTGCATGTGAATGGTGGCGTCGACCCACTTGGGTTCTACTAAATCACCAGTCCCAGAAAGCATTTCTTCAGGTGTTACACCTGTGTATAATTACTGTGGGTATTTACTGGTGCATGCCACTTGCCGTCATGTCACATGGTCTGCCACTGAAGAGTGCGTTGGCCCGAAACGTGTCTGGCAGGAAAAGGACTTTGTTCACGGCTCGTGCCCTTGCGTTGGCATTAATTACTACCTGTAAGTGCATCCCACCCAGGGGCAACTCTTTCTTCCATTTGTTAGGGGCCAGCCCGGTGGCGGGTTTGCACCACTGCGGAAAAACTGCGGGTCCACAGATACCTTATTTGGGCAGCTTACTGTGGTACGGGAGGTGCCTTTTACTTGCGGGGACATTGGCAATCCTTTTAATACTTTTTTTGCATGTGAATGGCGGCGGCAACCCACTTGGGTTCTACTAAACCACCAGTCCCAGAAAGCATTGCTTCAGGTGTTACACCTGTGTATAATTACTGTGGGTATTTACTGGTGCTTGCAGCTTGCCGTCATGTCACATGGTCTGCCACTGAACGCGTCTGGCAGGAAAAGGACTTTGTTTGCGGCTCGCGCCATTGCATTGTTTCTCTTGTACTCCAGAGCAAGAGCTAGTGTATGGACTGTAAATGTAATCATGGACTCATGTTATCGCAGAGGTGACCCATCTCACTGCAAGTTTTTATAGTCATGGAACCACTGGTGGCGAGGGCCAAAAACAATGATTGGGGAATATGTGATTGGTGTACATTACTTTATATCCCCATATGCTGATGATGCCTCATTTGGAGTGATGTCCAGGAAGACCTGCCCCCACAATGGACTTCCTGAATCAGCAGAACTTTGGATCTAAATGCCCACTGGCTCAAAACATATATTTTCACTGCACGATGACTAGGCAGGCCAAGGCAGGACTAGAATCGACTACACAACCTAGTACAGTGAGACGGGCATTGTGAGACCTAGTACAGTGACACTGATATCTGGGAATCCAAATCTATTGTACGGGAAAATATGTATTAGAGGTTAATCAAATGAGAGCACTTTTGAGTCTGTGGTCCCATAAGAATCTGGGCCACCCTCCTGCTTTCACTCATGTGGAAGATAGCACTGGCAAATATAGTTGTGCTGACTGGATGTTTGTAATTTTTTTCCTAGCTCTCTATACATATACTAGTTAAAACATTCAACAAGCTAGATTCACTATCAGGACAATTAATATGGGAGTGTGTAGACACAGAGTATCCTTATGTGTCTTAAACCTGTTGTCTGAAGAGGGGGTTTTGGGTTTCCCTGTTTATAAATTACACTACATGGCCGGGTAACTGTACTAGGCTATCAGATGTATATCTAAAGTTCTACCCTTTGAATCCACATTTTAGTCCCACACCCCACTGACTAAAGATGTTACATTGATACTGACTGGACGTACTGCCCCAGGAACCACAAACATGGCAGTGAGCCGTGGGAAGTTGCGAGGTAACATAAACTATATTTGGGTACAAGGCAATATGCTGGAACTACCCTTGGGTGAGGTGCTGCAGATATTACTGACAATGAGGAAGGGTAGCGAGGCCATAATATTAATCTATAAAATGTTAGTTAATGAAAAGAAGGGTTCGTTCAAAGCAAAACTACAAGCAAGTGGAATGGTGAACAAGGGTCAGAAATCAAGATGGACAAGTTGAGGGCAATATTATAATGCATGGTACAGGTCTTCTGTGAGATCACATTTAAACTCCTGCAGTTTAACTTTTTATAACAGGAGTCCTCATCTCCAAGAGACTACACAACATCTTCTTCAGGATGTCCTCATACTACCACAAATGTAACAAGCTTCAGGAGGATTTCAAACACATGCCAAGGCAAAGCAGAGCTATAGGAGACTAGGAAACCTTTGGAAAAAGGTTGTAACATGGTTAACAAATAGCTTTGGAAGGCCCATAGAGAAGACAACCAAGGTGCACCTTCTGTGGCTGATACCTAGATCCAGCAAGAAATAGATTCATTGACCTAGCCAGGAGAAAAATTGTGATGGCTTGGAAGTCAACAGCAGTCACACAACTCGCAACGTGGACTAAGACATGACACATTTGTTTTTTAATATCAAGTGGTTTTCCATCCTTACCATTAATACAAAATAAAAAGAAGAAACTCTTACACAATTGCATAAAAAACTCTTGTCCAATGTCACCATTAATCCATAAATATAACGGACAAAGAAAGTGCCAGCGTGATGGAAATACCGTATTGATCATGAAATCTAGGTAAGGTGTAAATATCGCCAAAATCGAGAAGAGCAGCAGCCTAAATTGATTACTTTAATAGCAGCAAATTAATTTAAATGATCTTTAGATCCAGCACTAAAGTACAGTTGATATAAAATAATACAAGTACTGTACTGATAACAGAATGCCAAATATAGTGCAAATATCACAAATATCAATAAAACAAACAATAACATTGATTAAATTGATAGCAGCAAATTATTTTACATCATCTTTAAATCCAGCACTGATGTACCATTAATATAAGAACTTAAGTTCCATTGCAGCTTAATCATTTTCCTAAAATGAATTATTAGAGAACCTTGACCAAGTCACTATAAATCTACGAAGGGACCCTATACATTTACGGTTTGCTTCTGCCCAAATATGAGTCTTAGCCATCTTTTCTTGCCAATGCTGAATCTAGGGTATCTTATTAGAGTTCAAATTCTGAAGTATCAGTGATCTGGCCACTGCAACCGCAACGGACGAAAAATATTGTTTGTGTTTTGACAAGTGCTGAACCTCTGAAGAGAATCCAAAATGAACCAATTTAATATTGGTAATAATACCAACTGCCAGCGCTAATGATTGATTGATCCTTTTTAATACGTCCAACCAAAATTGGTACTCAAATTTGAAATGTTAAAAAAAATCCCCCAAATATTCGAAACTCGACTCTTTCCATAATTGGAGAGTCCCCGTGAAAGCTGAAGACCAAAAGCCAAACATTCACCAATTTTAGAATATAAATGATAACTAGGTATATTATATGTTTTAAAAAATGTTTGGACACGACAGGCTAATTCCGATATTGTCTTGTATCTCGATTTTTTTAGGCATTTACCGGGAAAGAAGAAACACAGGTAATTGAATTGCACTCTCGATCAGCATGGAATTTAACATAATATTATCAAATTTCAATTCTATCATTGGTGATTGAACCAAAAGGTTCAGTAGTGCTGCCTGATAGTACAGCTCAAAATTAGGGAGAGCGATCCCTCCCTGAGTTGCACCTAATTGTACAAATGCTAATGATGTTCTGGGCTGTTTATTTGCCCAGATAAAACTCAGAATTATTATATGAACCTAGCTAAAATACACTTTAGGAATTTTAATAGGGAAGTGAAAAACAAAAATAAAAACAATGGTAGAATAGACACCTTAACCAAAGAAACACCGCTGATTAAAGTTAAAGGAAGAAGAAACCATCTATCTAATAAACTCTTCACTTTTGTGAGTGTCTTTCCTAATTTAATGTAAATAGTTGATCATAAGTTTTGGTAACAAATAGGCCTAAGTATCTAATAGGTTTCAAAGCTGACTGTGGGGGAAGAAAAGGCAATGATGCAGGAGGAGTAATAAACCACAGTACCTCAGTCTTAGCTTGATTCAACCTATAACGCCCCAATTTGGGTAAAAGCAAGTATTTCATCAAATGCTTTGAGAATATTGGTTGGCTCTACTGAAAGATAAAGAATAATGTCATCTGCAAATAATTAAATCTTTGGCATGGCCACAAAAGGTAGTACTATCCGAGGCATTTATATGGATCTTTATTGCCAAAGGTTCTATAAAGAGCGAAAATAAAAGAGGACAATGGGCAGACCTGTCTAGTCCCACGCTGGATCTTAACTACACCTGCCTCTTCCCTATTAATCAAAATATTTGCCTCTGAGCCCTTATAGAGGTCTTTTAGCAATTTGACCGGTTTTACGGGATAACCAAACTTTGGCAAAATAAAAAACAAAGCCTGCCAGTCAACAAGATCAAATGCTTTTTCTGCATTAAGCATAAGGATCGCTGCCTTGACCTTGTTGGCTGACAGGTAGTCAATTGCTCAGGTCAGAAAATGTGTATTGGTGGCCGTAGATCTATGGGGTATAAAACCTGTCTGATCCCGCTGAACCACATGATGTGCGAGCGGGCCCAACCTTACTGCCCAAATTTTCATGAATGTTTTATAATCTATGTTTAGTAAACTTATGATCTATATGAACTGGTAACAGTAGGATCCTTATCTCTCTCAGGGAAACACACCACAACCGCTTCTTTAAAATTTTTGGATGCAGGTTCTCCATTTTTTATCAAGTGATAGAGCTTGGCAGAAGTGCTCAAAAGTCTTGAAAACTTCGACAGGAATGCCATCATTGCCTGGAGCTTTTGCATTGGCTATAGATTTCAATATATTGTTAACTTCGCTTTGTGAGACAGGTTTATCAACTCATGCTCTTTAAGAAAGAGGGCAATTCTATAGATTCGAAATATTGTGTAAGTGAAGCTGAAGTGATTTCCTGTGACACGTAGATATTTCTGAAATGTCGTGAAAAGACCCCAGCTATTTCATCTCTTGAATCTACAATTTTGCCCGTGAGTGGATCTCTAATCTGGGAGACTGTATTTTGGCTATTCTGGATTTTTGTAGCCTTGGACAGATGTCATCCTATATGTTGGCTTTCCTCATATAGTTTTTGCTTATAAGCCTTGCTCCCCTTGATTGCCTGTAAGTTGAAAAATGATCTCAGCTTATCTTTAGCTTCCGCCAGACCTTCAAGGGAGGCTGCTTTTTTAGGCTCGGACCTGGACATATTTAAATTCTCTTTAGCCTTTTCCACTGTCAGCAATATCTCTTGGAAATGCAGCTTATTCAGTGCAGATGTATAAGCTATTACCTGACCTCGGAAGGCTGCTTTAAAAGCCTCCCACACCGAGAGTACTGAGGCTGTGCACTCATTAACTTAAAAAAAATGCGTAATAAAAGACTGTATTACCGCAATCCATTCTACGTCTTCCAGAAGGGATTTAGCAAAATACCACTGCTTGCTGATTCTAGAGCGTGTTAGATCCATCTGGATGTGAAAGGAGATAGCTGAGTGATCCGAGAAAGAGTTGGCAATAATATCTGACTCTCCTCTGGAAAGCAGATTATCAATCAAAAATAAATCTGTACGAGAGGTGGTCTTATACCTGGAGGAAAATCGTGTATAGTGTGCTTTCCCTGATGACTTTGACACCAGGGATCCAGCAGGGCAAAATCTTGTTTCATTCTATTTATCCTTTTAGTTGTTTTAGGGTTTAGTCGCTTCTTGGCTGGATTTGAAGTGTCTAAACAAAGATCTTGAATAAAATTAAAATCTCCCCAAATTATAGAACGCTCATAACCCACCAATAGGTCATAGATCTGAGCCACAGCCGACATATCATCAAATATTGACCCATAGTAATTCAAAAGCTTGAACACTACACCTCTCCAATTAATTTTTAGATAAATCCATCGGCCTTGAACATTGCAACTGATTTTTAGTACTTCTCAGTTACAATTGTTAGCGAATATAATTGCCACTCCGAGCAGACACATTAGCAGAAGCAAAATAGGCTTGATTATACCCCTTAGGTAGCGCCACTTTAGGTGAATTTGACCTAAAATGAGTTTCCTGCAAATACAACACCTGTGGGGAAAAGGAAAGTAGCCAAGTCAGCATAGTATTTGCTTTTCTTACATTCAACAATCCATTTGCATTGCACAGAATTATTTTATACTACCCATTTGTTATCCGAATGACACCTTTTCTACATCGCACGAGAAATATATGAACTTTAGATAATACAAACAAAAATAAAAAATATCACTTCTGTATAAACCACAACAGACTGTGATCCACTCATTTTTTACTGCTACCCTAAGCCAACCCCTCCCCCCAACCCTCCCTACCTATCAACGTGGCAGGTGATCCCCTTGCACCATGCCACGTGGGATCCCTATCTGAAGGATGCCATGGAATTGCATCCAGTTCCTGTCATAATCGTCTTCCCCAACCATCCCCCCACTACCCCACAGAACCCTGCAGAAAAGAAATAACGACTAAAGAAGAAACACAAAAAAGAAAGATTGGTACAGATCATAAATGCATCTTTATGTTCTAATTGACTTTAACAAGTCTTGGGCTTCAGAATAAACATTAAAGATCTTAAATTGGCCTTTCCAAAGAATTTTCTGGCACATGCATCAACCAAAATTGCCCTCGGTAAAATAGCTAATCGGTAAAACAGGCCTTTACTGAACTCAAAACCTTATTTCTCAATGCATCAACCCCAATTCCGTATAAAATAAAGATTTGCAAATAAACCCATGCGCTAAATTACCGAATCACAAATTAGCGATTTGTTAATACCGAGGAATAGCGAATCGCAATAAAAAAATCACAACGGAATGCATCAAAATTCACTAATACCGAAAATCCCCTAAATCGCTATTTAGCATTTATTTATTTTATTTTATTTTATTTCTTTTATAGCGCTGGAATCAATCCCGTAAGGGTATCTCTGCGCTGAGCCAGCTATAGAGTTCTCAGTCAGTGCATCTAGGGGAATTAAGTGGACAGGAATGCTTCTTGATAAAGAAGGGTTTTTAATGTTTTCCTGAAAGATAGGTAGTTAGTAGTTGATCTAACATCAGGTGGCAAATTGTTCCATAAGGCAGGTCCAACCGATGAAAAGGCACGGTCTCCTTGTCTGGATTTCTTTGTGACCCGAGGTTTTAAAAGCGTTTGGTTGCTTGAGCGAAGAGACCTGCTCGGCTGATATAACACCAGAGATTGAGACAGGTATTTAGGACCTACACCATAAATGCACCTATGGACCGTGCAGCAGATCTTAAAATCAATGCGCTGTCGTATGGGAAGCCAATGTAATTCCTTCAGCAAGGGTTTGGAGGGGGTTCTAGCTGGTGCGCCCATGACCAGTCTTGCTGCCGTGTTCTGGACTACCTGCAAGCGACCTATTGCATCAGCATTTGCTAGTGTCAGCAGGCCGTTGCAGTAGTCCAGACGACTGGTCACTAGAGCCTGCACAAGTGTCTTTCTGTAGGTGGCAGGGAGATACGGGAAGACACGTCTAAGTAGACCAATAGTATAAAAGCACAATCCTGCAATGTAGTTGGTGTGCTCCTTCAGGGTTAGCTTTTGATCCAACTTCACCCCGAGATTCTTTACATGATGTTTAGATGTGGGTGCAGGGCCAAGATCTACCGGCCACCAGTCAGGGGACCAGAGAATGCTTGCTTTACCAAAGAGCATGACCTCAGTTTTTGTGACATTGCATTGGAGGCAGTTCGTCGCCATCCAATGTGACACCGCCCTCATACCCTCAGCAAAATTCTCTTTGACTCTAGAGTCAAGGGAATTAAAAGGGTAGAGGAGCTGGGTGTCGTCAGCGTAGGAGATCGGTGTGAACCCATACTTCCGCACAATCTCAGCAAGGGGGGCCACGTATACATTAAACAATGTTGGGCTAAGACACGAGCCCTGTGGCACCCCCTTTGTGAGCCCCCTAGAGGTGGAGCGGAAGGGGCCCAGGCTGACAGATTGTGACCTCCCGGAAAGGAAACTCTCCAACCAAGATAGTGCAGGGCCTCCGATTCCTACTCCTTGCAAACGGCTGAGAAGGATGTTATGATCCACGGTATCGAAGGCTGCAGACAGGTCCAACAGCACTAGAATCATGGAGCCACCTCTGTCCTGTGACATTTTGATCTGATCAGTCACAGAAAGAAGGGCTGATTCAGTGCTGTGGTTGGGCCTGAACCCAGATTGTGATTGGTCCAGGCCCCCTGTCGCTTCGATAAAACTGGAAAGAATGGTGTTTACATGCTTCTCTGCCAGTTTGCTGATGTAAGGAAGGAGAGAAATCGGACGAAGGTTGGAGAGTTCAGACCAGGGCAAGATGGAATTTTTGCGTATGGGGTTCACCACCGCTTCCTTCCAGGCTGATGGGAGCAAGCCCTCAGTGTAGGAGAGATTAAGTAATTTCTGGATGGAAGGTCCTACTATGTCAATAAGAGGGGAGATGAGTTTGGCAGGTAGCAAATCAGTGGGGGAGCCAGTCTTTACTTGATGAATAAGTATGGTCAGGCCCTCAAAAGTTATTTCTGGGATTACCCGAAGGGTCGTTACAGGGGTCAGTATAGGGGACATTTCAGGGACCTCGTTTCCCAAAGGATCTGAGACTGCAGTGATTTTTTTGTATATCCCTTCTATTTTGTCCTCAAAGAACTGAGATATATCATCACACAAGACCTGGGTGAAAGTATCTGGGCTCTCACACACCTCAGGATTAGTGAAAGTCTGAATGATTTTAAAAAGCTCTCTTGTAGAGTTACCTGCTTCTTCAATTTGGGCTGTAAGGCCTACTTTCCTGGCCTTTTTGATATTTTTATAATAGGAGGTCATTACTTCCAGATAACGGGTTTTATCTTCCTCCTTGCCTGTTCGTCTCCAAATTTTCTCTAATTTTCTGCATCCCTGCTTTTCAGTTTTTAGGGCCTCGGTGTACCAAGCTTCCCTTTTGGCCATGGTAGGTTTTTTTACGTTTTTCTGAGGGGCAAGAGTGTCAATAGCCATCGTCAGGGTGGAATTAAACTTAAAGAGAGCAGTATTGATGTTGTCAGAGTTGGAGAGTGTAGGCTGTTCCCATGTTTGCATGAGTTTAGCAGAAGTTATTTTATGCCAGGGTCTGCGTTTAATATGCTGGGAATGCGAGCGATTCATAGGATTAGTAAGGTGGGTGAAGGAGAAATTAATCAATTTGTGGTCAGACCAAAAAATGTATTTAGGGGAAGAACAGTGAACATTCGGATGTGAAGTGAAAATCAAGTCCAAAATATGGCCACCTGAGTGAGTGGGTTCACTGTTTCTAAGATGGAGACCTAAGAGAGCAAGGTCCGCGAGAAAAACTTTAGTGTCCGGGTGATCCTTAATATCAACATGAAAGTTAAAATCTCCTAAGAGAATAAAATCTCCGTTAGCTTTCAAATGAGGAGCTAACAGTTCAGTGAGGGCAAGAGAGAACCCCGCATTAGGCCCAGGCGGACGGTAAACTAATGCTCCTCGCCAGTATACCTTGGGGCTGAATGCCAGATGGAAAATTAACACTTCCATGGTAGGTAGCATGACTTGGTCTAAGACTCTGATATTCAGAGTGTCCTTATATATGATGGCGATTCCACCTCCTATTTTCACAGGTCGATCAAGCCGGAGGATTCTGTATCCTATGGGTATCCCCAGAGTGATGGTAGGGGTAGTGTGGGGTTTCAACCAAGTTTCCGTTATGAAGCAAATCTCTGGTTGAATACTATGAATGGTATCCCATAATTGTGTATGATGTTTCGGGAGGGATCTGAGGTTCAGCAAAAAACTTTTTACGCCTCCTTGGGGGCCTATGTTGTGAGTGGGCCGTCCAGCAATAATATAGGAGTCCATAGCCTGAAATCCGCAAGTAAGGCATGAAAAAGGGCCCTCTGGGCAGCGTAAGGTTTTAGCGGTACAGGTATATTTCTCCTGGTGTTGTAGTGCTTTCAGAGTGTGTGAGGCGTACCTGATTACGGGAGTTGGCCTAAAACAGTCCATAGTGGCAGGACAGGGTGGGTGGCCCCTAGCCCCGTCCAGTCGCGGACGGGCGCAGACGGGCCACTCTTTGGCTACTCTTCGGCGGTATCTATGAGCAGAATAAGGGGAATCTCAACCAGGAGGTAAAGTTGGTGAAAGGAAAAATATATATCAACAGGTGGATACAATCAGAAACCCTTCAAATATGACACTGGAGACCCTGTATGTTATCCAAAATGGCTGCCATCTACGTGCTTTCTAGGAGGATGAGAATCAATGCAGTGGCACAGTGCTGGAGGAGGATCCAGGAGAGGGTATTCAGGGTGCGCATCACATTGCTGGACCAGAATGAGGACGAAATCTATGACAAGAACAGACTGAATCGTGCCATGATTATGTGCCTAATTGCTGACCTGGAACCACTGCTGCAGCACCATACCCGTAGGACCATTGTCATCCCTGCGCACGTCCAGGTCCTATGCAGCCTGCACCTGCTGGCGTCTGGAAGTTTCCAGGGGGTTATAGCGGTTGCCGGAGGCGTATCGCAAAGCGCACTTTAACGCTTCTTCCGCAAATTCCTAGATGCCATGATGACAATGATACATACCAACATCACCTTCCCCACAACCCCAGGCCAGTTGAACTGGACCAAATAGGACTTCTACCAGGTGGCACATTTTCCCCATGTCATAGGATCCGTTGACTGCACGCATGACCCCATCTGTCCCTCCTCAGCCAACAAATACATATTCCGTAACCGGATGTCCTATCACTCTATAAACGTGCAGGTCGTGTGCCATGCCAAGCACATCATTACGGACATTGTAGCACAATTTCCCAGTAGCACCTACGATGCCTACATATTCAGACACAGTGGCATCCACAGGAGTCTGCTCAACTGTGAATTTGGAGAGGGACACCTACAAGGTACATACTTATGCCTAATTATTAATGCCATCATCACATATGTAATTGTATACATGCCGCTAACCCTATGCTCCTCACCCTGCAGGTGACAGTGCATACGCCTTGCGTTAATATCTCCTCACTCCCTACCTCAACCCAGTAACACCTCAGGATCAGCGCTACAACGCAGCACATATCAGTACCAGGAATGTGGTAGAGCGAACCTTTGGTATCCTTAAGAGTCGCTTCCGGATCCAACACAAGAAGGGAGGAGCATTGCAGTAAAACCCTGTCACCTGCTGCAGGATAATAGCAGTGTGTGCCATGCTGCACAACATTGCCACAAGAAGGGGGATACCAATAGAGGTGAACGGAGATGACAACTTTCGTGATGAACAACCCCCCCCCACAACACCGACAGGCACCCGTGCCAAACACAGCTGAAGGTCAAAGTAGGCGGACATACATCACACAACATCACTTCAGAGACAGGTAAGAATGAGCCATCACTACATTTTCTGGTGGGCAAATGTTTAATACACATGAGCACTTGTCAAGTGAATATGATTAATACGTCAACATGATGCTGACTCAAAACATTGTGAGAGATACATATCCGTTGGCATCACGGGAGTATCTTGACGAAATGTAGGTGGCCCATGGTTACATCATCATGGCCAAATAGCTGGTAGTACATGTCTATTTGCACCTTCCACGTAACCTCAGCCTCTTGTCGTGTGACTCCTCTACATCACCACAATGTGTGTCGGTGACTGTAGAGCTGCGCAAACTGCGCCTCCTATCGCTGATCTCCAGGACAGAGACGCTGCTGACGCTCGATGCCGCTTCATTCCCCTCCTCCACTGCCAAGTTGCTGGCACTAAATGTCCCAGACTGCAGATTTTCTACTGCAGTGGTCACCTGGGCTGAGGCCTAGGCCACATCACTGGAGTAATGACCCAGGTCTATCTGCAGTAACACAGATCTGCGTGACAATACAGCGGTGCTGTTGCAGATCTTGGCGATGGGCCCGAGTCGATGCATTTTAAGGGAGCAAGTTCTGGTGATGCCTCCTGAGCTCGCTGTTTTGCCCTGCTAGGACGACACGAGTTAGCTCCTGTAGGCACTGCTTGATGTCTCGATTCCCCTCTGCTATGACTGTGGTCAGTTGACGCACAGCATCTGTCATTGTGCACATGTTGCTTGCCAATTTTGCGATGTTCATGTTCATTGTTCCCATGTGTCTCCCCTGCAGGCGCAAAACACACAGCATCTGGGAATCTACCCCACCGTAGCCGTGTGTAGGCTCTTCGGATCCCTCAGCAAGTCTTCCCAGGGGTCTGTGCCGCTGTCTGACTCAGACACGTGCTGGTGTTGGAGCTGGCGGAGTGACATGTGACTGGGGGGAACATTTGTGGGTGCTGGCCTCTGCTCCGTCTCCATCACCTGCAGGGAGGAGACATGTGCCCTGCGTCTTGGTGGTGTTGCCAGTGGTGGTGGTGATGGTGTTGGTGTCGGTGGTGGTGTGGATTGATGTCCCTACGGAGTCTCTCCATCGGTCCCTGCTGGTATTTCAGATATGATGAGGCGTTCACTGTCATCAGAGAACACGGGAGAGGCATCTTTGTGTGAAACAGTGCATTGTTATTTTTATTTCTAACCATATCTGTTATTCATTTGGCATACTTTCTACTTCATAAATGACATATTTAGAAAGACTGTTAGACCTGTGCTGCTGGTCTCATTTCTTGCACATTGGGGATCATACATGCACACTTGGATGACATGACTAGAACTCCCATGATGCAACACTTCTGTGAGGGTATATGTGTTGGGCACTTCTACCTGTAAAAAACACACCAGGAGAGACAAGGGACTAAGACTTCTCTGGTACCCTTGTTAACAATTTAAACTCACACAACAAAGAAGTGCTAGTACATAAGACAAAAAATTAGTCCTAGTTCTAAGACAAAAAGAATCCATGTAACATTGCATCTAAACCCACGTCAGTACAGTGTTTATCTGATCTTATAGCAACTTAGGGGGAGACAACACATGTCTTAATACTGCCCTCACACACTTTGCAGTGTCATGCTTCATCATTGGGCCACATCATACACCCAGCTGCAGACCAACACACTGGATGGAGCGCACGTTTTTTTGTAGATGAAGATTAGTGGTGAGATTAAAAGAAGTAAGAAAGTGTGATAAAACACATACAACACGAAAAAATAATGTGACGTACTAGACAAACAACAAGGCCAGGGGGGGGATTTTTGCATCCCCTCCGTAGCGGGACCAATATAGTGCAGTATTTTTAAGTTTAAAACAACCTAAGGGTAAACATATATATTTTTATTCTGGCTGTGGGCCCCTGGAAGGATTAAAATCTCTAAGGAAACGGGTATAAAGGGAAAGTGATGGTCCCTACATCCCCACTGCAGATACCAACATTTTTCTGCCAACTCTAAGCCCCCACATGGGTGGCACTGGCTTTTATCAGGGTGTTGGTCCCTTTGTTGTAATCCTTACCCTAATTGGGTTTATATTACCTTTTGGTCTGTAGGAAATTTTTTCTTACACTGGGGTCTCTCCAGGATTTCTGTAAGGGAACCACTTCCTAGGAAAGAGAAAGTATGTAAATAGAACACAGATAAAACAGGGAACATAGTTGTAAACAAGTTCCACCTCTCTGTGTATCTTTTCATTTCTCAACATTTTCACACATGTGTTTAACATCTCCCTATTTCAAACAAGCGATTAAAACAGCCATATTAAAAGATGCCCACACTTAGACTATCATGTGGCCATTTGTCCTGTTTCCTGGAGAGCGCCACACACTCACATTCTAATTAGCACCCAATCTCTCATAATGTCCAAAGTTTGCCGAATGTACTTACACGAGTTCATATAAAATTCTCTGAACCCGGGACTCTGTGGGGACGTGCTCTCACCGTCACACTGTAGAGGAGACAAACAAACACATTCTGTTTCATAATCAACAATGTTGCTAGCTATTTCTCACCAGACCTAGTGTTACCATCTGTTTTCTATTTTTTATTTTTCTGTTATACTTTGTTCTAGGTTCTTATAGAAAACGCTACAACCATGGTGAATGCTCCTTTCTTATTACGGGAGCTATTCCTCGTCGATGTTCTTTGCTCACTTGTAAGCTTGAGGAAAACAAAATATTTTTTATGTATAAAAACACCGACACACGCATATATTTTTGGAGCCACTGTCCTCTCTTCCTATGGGCCGGCGTGCGTAGGGTGTAAAAAGATAGCCCCCTGTGCCTCTCGTATAGCTTACTATTCACCCCAAGGCAAAACACTGTTGTAAAACTCGCAGAGTGTAATTTTCCCAATAGTATTTGCTACTGTCAAGCGGCGAATCCACATGCACTCCACTGGTTATTCAATAGTTCCCCTGTTCCCCTCTCAGTACTTACTAGTCACGAGCAGCACCAGGAGTTCTGCCCCCACCAGTCGTCCTCCACCGATGGACTAAACGATGCGGGGACGCCATTATCTAGGACCTGCTTCCTAGTTACAAGACCTCCCATCTCAGATCTCTCTGGAGATCATGAACACAGTAGTAGGACTACTGTTCTTCGCATGTTCACCGCCATATTGGAGTGTTTAAAAACGTATTCCGAGGCCTGGTTCCTATATAAATCTGTAAAAACGAGGGTCACTCAGGGACTCAATTGTATTCTGTTTCCTTTATGAATTATTGATGACATTAAATAGAAAAATTCTCTTGGTGGATCCTTAATCGTACTCAAAAATGTAATTCTATTCTTCCAGTCTCCAGCTATTCTTCCTTAATAATAATACGTGTGGATGTTAAGCCCACTTCTTTTAGTTTTTTCTCCTAACTATATCAGATTAATTACGCGCCGTGGTATATCTCCACAGAACTCAAATTCACTCGTCATCAGATCGGCAGTTTTTGGTGAAAACTTTATTGATGCACCCAGTTGTCACAGTAAGAGCCTGTCAGTATTGACATTGGTTACCCACAGTGCTCTATTCCCTTCAGCTTCTCTTTGCAGACAATAGAATGTATCCTTAGGTTCCTAATGCTTCAGATGTTTTATCTTCTCATAATGCCATTTATCTGAAACCAGGGAATGCAATCATTAAGACCTAGTGTGCTGCTCTTTACCCTCTCCACCCAGCGTTGCTCCCTGATTAGAAGGAACTCTGCCACATTATTAATGTTGGGTGGAATAAATGGTTTGTCCAGCACTGTCCATCTCAGGTGTGATTCGTTGTGTCTCTGTTCCTGGAAATGAGATGTCAACTTTGTATTGTTTTTCCAACATCTTATAAGTACTCATGTGTTCCAAGATGCGGGTCTTAATTTTCCGGGTCGTCATGCCCACGTACTGCAAGTTGCACAGACATTTCAACAGATAAATTACATTCTCCGTGTTGCATGTAGTATGTTTTCCCAGTTCCCACGGGCTGCTGAGAAAAACGTCTACAGATTTTCCATTCAGTGATAAGGGACACGCTCTACAGGATCCAGAAGAATAGTGGCCCATGACCAGTATTAGAGTGGAATTCCCACCCAGAGTATTACAGTTGTTCCTCACTGTCCTAGGGCGTGTGTGAACAATCATGTCCTTAATACTGGCACTTTTTTTGAAAGAGAACAGGGGCATCGATTGCTCTAGTCCATTCGCATTTAAGATTTTCCTTTTTTTTGTACAATCATTTTTATCTGGTTAGAAGCGGTGTTGAATGTTGTTACGCAGATACTGCTGTCTACAATCTCTCTCTGCTGTGTTTCCAACAGTGTCTCCATGTTGCAGTTTCTTGCTCTCTTGCGGGCTTTATTGATAACTTGGTCCGGGTAATGTCTTTCACTCAAAAAATCTGCTTCTTTTTTATAGTCTGTTACTGTTGAGCAATTCCTGCGCAAGCGCAGAAATTGCCCATAGGGCAGGTTCTCTCTCAAGGAACGGGGGTGGAAACTCTTGAATGATAGCAGATCATTTCTGTCTGTAGATTTATGATAGACATTGCTAACAAGTGCTCCTCCCTCTGATTTAATATTTAGGTCCAAGAATGGCAGAGAGTCATTCGTCACTGTGCCTGTAAAGAATAGAAACGGATTCCCCTCATCGAGCCAGGTCAGGAAGGTTTCCACTGATTCTCTACTCCCTCTCCAAATTATAAAACCATAATCTATATACCGCCTCCAAACCCTAATCTGGTTGCAGAAAGGGTTGGCTGGCGTAAAGATGGTGTCTTCTTCAAATTTTGAGATGTAAAGACAGGCCACGCTTGGGGCACAAGAACTGCCCATGGAGGTTCCATGGGTTTGTAAATAGAATTTGTTTTCAAATTTGAAAAAATTCCTTGTCAATGCCAATTCCAACAGGCACAGAATAAAAGTGCGGGGGTCTGAAAATTCCATTCTTCGGAGAATAAAATGTTCTCAATCACCCATAAGGTCTCCCTTTGTGGTATGTTCGTGTACAATGACTCTATGTCGAGCCCGATCATATAGTCACTGTTCACATCAAATTCTAGATCTTTAATAAGATTCAATACTTCACGAGTATCCTTCAAATACGCCGGCTTCCTTTGTACGATAGGACGTAGGTAACTATCACAAAACTTGGACAATGGTTCCAAAGATGGAATTGATCCCCGAGACGATTGGGCGGCCTGGGGGCGGCCGTGACGCTTTATGCACTTTTGGCAGTGTGTAAAAAAAAGGAGTTACAGGGTGTAAATTCCACAAAACAGGGCGTCTTTTTGACTGATCCAGTCGTTCGTGATAGCCTCTTTGACCAGTGATGCAATTTGTATCCTTAGTTCCTCCGTAGGATCTGAATTAAGGATTTCATAATTCCTTCTTTCTCCCAGTAGGCGCAGGCATTCTTCATTGTATGTGCTTTGATCAAGTATCACAATAGCTCCAACTTTGTCGGAGGGCTTGATAACCACCAACTCGTCTCCTCTCAAATCTTCAAGGGCTTTGGTCTCCTCTTTAGATAGATTGAAGACCGGTTTATCCTTGTTTTGTGCTGACAACTGGTCTACTTCCCTTAGAACTGACTGTTCAAATACATGGACTTCTGGGGGTTGTTGCCCCAATGCTGGCACAAAGGTAGACTTTAATCTGAGTCCGTTGTCATCTTCCCTCTCATTTTTGTCTTTCCCTCCAAAGAAGATTTTAAGACGTACACTGCTAAAGAAGCCAGCTAATTCACATTTCAGTTTAAAGGGATCTAGTTGATTGGTAGGAACAAAGCCTAGGCCTTTGGATAGTACCCTCTCTTGTACATGTGTGAGTGTTTTACTACTTAGATTCATGACTAGGTGTGTTCCCTGCTGGTACTCGCCTCCCCTCCTCTGGCCATACTGTGGGTTATCCTCTGGTTCATATCCTCCCACTACACTGTTCTACGAGTTCTCTCCCTGCCTCTCCCTCTCCCCTAACCTCTCTCTAAAAAAGGCGGGTAATCATTGGTTTAAAAATGGGGCGGGCCCATCAGAGGGTACATAGGGGGCCACCCATATCCAGTATGAGGGGTTTGCTGGTAAGGGTGCATGAAGCCTCTTGTCCATCCTCTTCCTCTATACCTGGGTCGATAGTCCCCATCGCTACTCTCACTCCCTGAGCTAGAAGTTTCTGTGTTCTGGCGTGTGGAATTTGTCTGTGTGTTCTGTTGCTGGTGTTCATTTGCCTTTATATATTCTTCATTAATGTAAGGATAAGCCTTCTCCTTGGAAAAAAATGTCAAATCTTTTTGTAGTTTTTGTACTTTGGAATTTCACCAAGTATTCTTTGTATTCATTTACAACTTTATTGGTTTCCTTCAATTTCTTTTTGAAGACCGAGATTTTTATCTGCATTTTCAAACGGTCTTCACTGGTTTGGATTTGAATCAACAACTCATTAGAGATTTTTTTGGCAGTGTCTATAATTAAAATAAGCCAATCTCTCAAGCATCTCCAAGCAATCAAAGACCAATTATTTTTTTTAAAGTAGCATCTTCTAAAAAGATTGAAGGTTCATTGACCACTAGGAGTCCTCCTGGGGCTGTATTAGTTCTCAAATACTCAGTGAGAGTGGCTCCATGCACAATGGTTCTATCCTGAGTCCTCTTCAATTCAGTGAGGGAATCCCATCCCTCTATTTGTGTCAGTGCTTGTGTGAGTGTTTCGTCACCCAAAAGTGAAGGATATGCTAAAATTCTGGCTGCGGCCTCATCCCCATAGGAGAGACCCTGCTCTTCCATCTTGAGCCCAACATCTGGACTTCTTCTGCTATGAAAGGTTATTGGGTACTTCTCATTCAAGTCTCTGCGGCTCAGCGGCCGTACTAACTATGAAAAACACACCAGAAGAGACAAGAGACTAAGACTTCTCTGGTTCCCTTTATAATCAATGTAAGCTCACACAACAGAGAAGTGCTGGTACATAAGACATACAATTAGTCCTAGTTCTAAGACAAAAAGAATCCATGTAACATTACATCTAAACCCATGTCAGTACATTGTTTATCTGATCTTTTTTTGTAAAACCTTTATTTTTTGTCTGAAAGAACGAGTACACAGAGAAAGAAAGAGCGACAATTCCGCATAACTTCCCACACAGGGGGCAATCCAGGAGGCATGATCCAGGGCATAGTAGACACAAGCTCAAAGTCCATGCAGCTCACTGAAACAGTCCGAAAAATAGCAGAAGTATCCCATCATTACCTGAAATAAATCGCAGGGCTACAGGCAGAGCGGATAGGGACTCTTAGTGTGGTAGGATGGCACCCATAAAATCAACATTCGCAGCGGTGAGCTTGCATCAGCCTCAATCGTCAGGAAGGACGTCGCAAAGGAACATGAAACGTAAAGAACTCGCCTCACCTCACCCCCCCACCCCCCCCAGTGGTGGTGACCTCAAACAATCTAGCATTCATTCCGGTTATAACTATCCGACCTGAAATAAATGAAGTGATTGGATCGTGGCAGGACAAACTGCAGATGGTAGACCTTTGGAGAGGAAGCGAACCAAGGGAGCCCAGTGAAATATAAAGTTCTTGTAGTGACCCAGAAAAATGTCCGCCATCCGTTCCATGCTCAGCAGCTTCCACAGTCTTGCGTGCCATAGAGAGATCACCGAGGCCTTCAATGTCTTCCAAGCCGCTGCCAAAGTGAGTTTTGCGGCTCCGATACATAACCATAGTATCTGCTTGTCTGCGCGGGTTTGATGTTCGAGCTCCGGGTCCCGAAGACCTAGCAGTATATAAGCCATGGAGCCATCAACGGGATATCCTAGTATCTTTCGGATATGGGACAAAATCTCCTCCCAGTATGGGCGGATGATCGGACAGTCCCACCAAATGTGGCGGAAATCACCAAGCAAACCGCAACCCCTCCAACATCTGTCAGAGGAGGTCGGGAAGATGCGGTGTAATTTGGCAGGGCATAAATGCCAATCCATGAGCGTCTTGATGTGGGCCTCCCTGAGTTCCACCGAGTGGTTATGCACAGCGATGTCCCGACACAAGCTCGACCACTCCCCGTCCGAGATATCTCGCCCAAGGAGGTCTTCCCATGTACCCATGTACTGGGGCGGGGTGAGACTGCGAAGGTAAGTAGAAGGCCATAGAGAAAGGAGATGACCCCTTTCATAGAGGAAGTCCGCAACAAAAAAGCTTCGAAGATGGAGGGTGGTCTCGTACCCCCGGCGTGGACTGCCGAGGACGTGGCCCACGAGCGCAGTTGAATATGTCGGAAGCGTTCGGACACCGGCACCCCGTAATCCCGCATACAGTTGTCAAAGATAAGCGGGGCATCGCCATGGAACAGGTGTGTGAGAGCACGGCAACCCCCCTCTCTCCAAATATCAAAGGGCCCTTCCGTGAGCGCCGGTGGGAAGGCTGGGTTAAAGTGTAGTGGTGTGAAGGGGAGGGGAACGAAGTCCAGCGCTCATCTCCAGACACCGTGTCCCAGACCTTGAGAGTAGTACCGGTGGGGGTACTAATATATGCATTTTTGGGTCTGTCCTTCTTGGGCCTCCACGCCAAATCCCAGATTGAACGTCCCGCTACACTCCTATCCATGTGCAGCCAGTGTTTCTCCGAGAATTGTTGGGACCACTCCACTATGATCCGCAGTTGCGCGGCCTTGTAGTATAAATGCATGTCAGGAAGGACCACACCCCCCTCCTTTCGCGGCCGGCGGAGTGTAGTAAAGAAGAACCGCGCCCTCCCCCCCTGCCAGACAAACCGGAGCATCTGGGTCTTGAGGCGCCGGAAGAAGTCAGTCTCCAGTGGTATAGGGAGCGCCTGGAAGAGATATAGGAATTTGGGGAGAATAACCATTTTAAGCGCGTGGATTCTACCCAGCCAAGATATGTATTTCGGCTTCCAGCGCTCCAGGTCAGTTTGAGTCTGTGCCAACAACTGGGGGAAGTTTGCAGAATATAGTTGCCCAATCGTGGGGGTCAACCGGACTCCCAGGTACAGGATGGAGTGAGGGGCCCACGACAGGGGCGTGAGTGTCCGCAATCTGTCCACTTCTGTTGAGGGGGAGTGTAAGATTAAGGACAGAAGATTTTTCATAGTTTACTTTGAAGCCTGCCACCTCTTCGAAGCGCAGGAGTACCCGTTGAACATGTGGGAGAGAGTGGGCCGGGTCCATGATAGAGAGGAGGACATCATCGGCAAAAAGGGTGATCTTATGCTGCTCTCCCGAGAATGGGAGTCCACGTATCTCCTCATGCTCATGCACCGCAAGTGCCAGAGGCTCAATACTCAGGGCGAAGAGCAGAGGGGAGTGGGGGCACCCCTGCCTGGTACCACGCGAGCGAGAGAAGAACGCAGAGAGATGGCCATTCACTGCTACTCTCGAGCGGGGGCTGCTGTAATTTGCCCTCACCATCGAGAGAAATTTGGTGGAATAACCGAAGGCTGCCAGGGTGCGAAATAAGAATCCCCAGTCCACCCGGTCAAAGGCTTTTTCAGCGCCGAGGCCTACTAGAACCGCCGGAATCCTGAACCTATGGGCCTTCTCAATCAGATGGATGACTCTTCTTGTGTTGTCATGGGTTTGGCGGCCCTTGATTAATCCAGATTGATCCGGATGAATGAGTGCCGGCATCAGGTCCTGGAGCCTTCCCGCAGTGATTGAGGAATACAACTTGGCGTCCACATTGAGGAGGGCTATCGGTCGGTATGAGGAGCATTTGGACGGGTCTTTCCCCGGTTTGGGGATAACCGAGATTACGGCCTCAGCCATGGAACTTGACATCTCCCCAGTCGCCGCCATGGTATTGAAAAGGGAAACCAGAAAGTCGCACATCTCCGAGGCGAAGGTCTGATAGAAAGGGCAGTATAGCCATCCGGCCCGGGTGCCTTGTGGGGTTTCAGAGTCTTAATAGCATCCATGACCTCCTCCCTCGTGGATGGGGCCTCGAGCAGCCCATTCCATTCCCGGGAAACCTGGGGAATCGGGAGGTCTCTCAGGTAAGCCTGTTGGCCTTCAGAGTCAGAGGCTTCCCCCTATAGAGCGCTGCATAAAAGCGTCCAAAGAGGTCGGCCTTGTCCTCATCCCGATGGTGCAGGATAACCATTGTATCCCTAACACCTCCAACATACTCCCGTTCCTGGTTATCCCGGAGCTGGCGAGCCAGGTGTCTCCCCACCTTGTTCCCTTGGGCGTAGGAGAGGCGCCGGAGTTTAAGTAGAGTGAGCTCCGCCCTATTGTTATAATGAGCTCTAAGCTTCCCCCAAATCGCCGTTAATGGGCGAAGGGTCAACCTGTAGGGGTTCAGTTTATGCTCTTGTTCAAGAACATCGAGTTCCTTTGCTAATTCCTCACGCTCCTTCCGTCTCATCTTATTAAGATTGGCGTTGAGGGCCAAGCAGGTGCCCCTCAATGACGCCTTAAAGGCGTCCCATGTGATGAAGGTGGATGTATCAGCCACAGGATTAAGATCGAAAAATTCTCGTATGGCCGTGCGCAATCCTTTACAGGAAGTCTCATCCCGAATAAGCGAGGCTGGGAAGTACCATTTGCGTTGCCCATCACCCCTTGCCGACCAGCGCAAACAGAGCACATGTCAGCTGTGATCAGAGACTGAGAGTTGGAACATTCGGGCATCGCGGACATTCCCTCTAGGGACTGGCTCAGGAAAATGTGATCCAGGCAGGAATAGGTGTGGTGGACATGGGAGAAGAAGTTGTAGTCCCGAGTTTGGGGATGGAAAGTCCGCCACCCATCCACCAGTCCCAGGTCTCCTATCAAGCGCTGCGTTTCAGCTGAAAATACCCCAGTGTCCGAGCGTTGGCCATGAGAGCTATCCATTTCCTTATTCCACACTAGATTGAAGTCCCCCATCAACAATAGGGCACCAACCACAAAATCATCCACCTCTCGCAACATATCCTGGAGGAAGCCATTCTGGCCCGCATTCGGAGCATACACTACTACAAAGGTGCACCTTTTATCATACAACAACCCCTTGACCATAAGCCAACGGCCTTCCTTATCGCTGCGCACCCCTATGGGCTGAAAGTGAAGGGCGGACCGGAAGAGAAGAGCCACCCCTCTATGCTTCGTGATAGCCGACGACCTGTATATAAGGGGAAAGTTTTTATGTTTGAGGCGTAGTTCATCCTTGCATGCCAGGTGTGTCTCCTGGAGACCCACCACGTCTAGCTGGTGATCCAGTACATACTTCCAAAGTTTCTTGCGCTTATGCAGGGAATTAAAACCCTTCACATTCCATGCACCTATAGTTAACGGCATTACACAATGAAAACTTCACCCCCCGCCATCCGTATCCAGCAAAGACATATCACTTCCCTCCCCAACCCGGGCAACCACCCAGCCTAGCGTGCCAGCATCTCCAACCAAAAACAATTGCAAAGAGTCCAACCCAGACATGCATGCTTCCCTCCCGACCTCCCAAAGCCCCTCTCCCCCGCTCCCAACCACCACATTCTCCGTGATTCCAGAACTATTGGGCCCAAAGGCTTAACTCCAGCAGACTTAACAACCATCCCCATGCACACTTCTTGGTCACCACCACTGTCTCCCCAGTTCTCAATGTCCCCCCCCCCCCAAAAGCCCACCCACACAACTTCCCCCCCTAAACCCCGTAGGTCCCATAAGGGGACAACAAAACATCAAGAAACAATAGGAGGGAGAAAGGAACATTTTTACCAAACAGGTCAGAAGGACCAGCAGTTCCAAAAAAAGGGCGCATACTGAAGCCCTCCAGGGACGAGGGTCGGGGGTACAGTCAATGGTCCCCCCAGAGTCCGGTCCAGGGTGTCTTCCAGAAATTACATAAGGACCCACGGTACCTGAGTCGGAAGTGTCCCCCCGATGCCAGCTTTCCAGCCTACCAGGACTCAGGCCGCCCCGGAGCTGTCTCTTGATGTGGCATCCGTTACTGTGGTCACAGAGGCAACCGCTGCCCCCCTCTCCTGCAAGCTAGTCGTGGGGTCCGGCCTCCTCATGGCTGCTGCGCCGCCTACTCTCTGCCAGGAGGGAGAGCGCCGTCTCCGTCTCCCAGGGGAGCCCCCCCTCCTCTCAGGGAGGGGGCCTCGTCGGTCAGACCCAGCAGGTCTCTGGCAGCTTGCAGGGAACGGACCTGGACCAACCTATTTTGCCATCGAAAAATGAGTCGAAAGGGGTGACCCCAGGAGTAGGCCACATTCTGGTCCCGCAAAAAAGCAGTAACAGGTCGGAATTTGCGCCGCTTCTGAAGCGTCGAGGCCGCCAGGTCTTGAAAGAACTGAGGGCGATGATCCCGAAACTGCAACAAAGAAATCCCACGTGCTTTCCTGAGTATGCGCTCCTTCAGCTGGAAATCGTGGACGCATACCAGGATGTCCGGGGGGGAGCTCCACCGCTCCTCGGCAAGCCTACTCTGTGGACTCTGTCCATATGAATTTCATGAAGATCCTCCTCCCCCAAGATCTGCAGAAAAAGGGCCTCAACATAACCCCGCAGGTCTCCATCTTCTCCACCCCAAGGCACCGCTCGGATGCGGATGTTATTCCGGCGGGACCTGCTTTCCAGGTCCTCCGCGTGAGCCTGGAGATCTAAATTCTGTTCCATGAGGCGGATCACGTCTTGCTGGAACTGGTGTACCTCGCCAGCCATCCCTAGGTCATGGTCCTCTAATGCGGCTACACGCTCTCCAATGTCGTCCACATCTCTCCTCATCTCGCGGAGGTCCGAGGTGAGCTGGGAGCGCAGCTCCGAGATATCCTCCTTAATCGCGGAGAAGAGCTCTTGCATGAAAGCTTTAGTGGCAGGCGCATCTTCATCGTTTGGCTTGGGCGAAGCGCTGGTACCCGGCGACCCCGGTTGCTGAGAATTTCTCGCCGGGGCATCCTTGCCCAGTTTCCCTGTGCGTTGCCTGTTGGCCATTATCTCTCCGATGGTCAGGCATCCACCACAGAAGCCCACCAATGCAGCGGCCGCATCGCTGAGTGGGGACGCTGGGGGCCCCCCGAGGTCCCGCAGCCGTCACCGCTTCCAGTAAGTCCCAATCACAGACAAGGGGGTAGTGCTCCCCAACCAGCAGGAGTTGTGTGGATCCGTAAAGCGTGCCGGGGGGAAGGTTCCTTAGTACGGCCCCGCTAACAGTCCGCCACAGGGGTCACAGGAACATTACAGATTCACCAGCGTTGTGCAGCCAGGGGAAGTATCTCTGGTGAGCCAAGAAGCGAATTATCTCTCACAGGGGTCCTCAACAGCAGTCCGCGGTCCCCCCTTGGCTCACCTGGCTCCGGAGGTCGAGGAGTGCCAATCGCCCATACCAGCTAACAGATTGAGCAGGCAGTCGCCTTCAAGGGTGCCCTCCAGTCTTTTCAGGAGTAAAAGGCCGGGCCTCCTGCACTCCAGCCGCAGGCCTCAACGCTCCAGAGGGGCCCACCCGGGATCCGCGACGAGGCGGCGGCCGGTCCACCCTCACCCAGATAGGATGAGACTAGCCCTCCACTTGATAGGGCCACCTTGCTCTCCACCGTTCCCTCCAGATATTCCAGGCAGCGGCAGGTCCACAGAGGCCCCCAAAAGCAAGGGGCAGAGGGGCACCACCGGGCACCCATGCTGCGCGGCCAGCAGGTACCGCAGGTCTCCCACAGTGCTGGCCCGATCTCCTCGCTCTCAAGTCCTCAATCACGCGTGGCGCAGCTGTTTCCACCCCGAGGGCACCCCGGGCGGAGCGCGATCGCGGCTCCCACACCCAGCGCCCATAAGTATTGCTCTACTTTTGCTGCCCGGGGGTCGGAAAGCGTCTACGGCTCCATGCCTTCCATTGCTCGAGGCGCAGCCACTCCAGTCTCAGGATCGCGACAGTTCAAAATCCCTTCCTCGCGGCCCAGGGCAATCCCCGGTCTCGCTTACCGTAGGCCGCCGGGCCGGAGCGTCCGCCCGTCTCGCTGCTTCTGGCCGTCCTGTTGCCCGGATCGTTCAAGTAGCTTCGATCCGGCCCCTCCGCAGATCTGGGGGTGCGAGGCTTCGCTCCGCCAGGCCTTCTGCAATTCCACCGCCAGGCATCCTGCGGCCTGCCTTATGTGCGCAGCAGGGCTCCACAGCTCCGGCCGCGGTCCCCACTACAGCCCCCGGCTTCAGCGCCGGCCACGCCGCTACAGGCAGCCAGCAGTCCGGGACAAACCACACCTCGAGGAGGAACTCCAGGAATCCCAAACTTTCGGGATCGCCTCGGGGGCTGTTGCGATCTTCCCGGTTAGCTTTCCGAGGTCCTGGGTAGGCGCAAAACAAGGCTTAGCAGGTTCAGCGCCAGAGGGACCGATTAGAGCGTCCTACTCCGCCGCCATCTTGACTCCGCCCCGTTTATCTGATCTTATAGCATCTTAGGGGGAGACAACACGTGTATTAATACTGCCCTCACACACTTTGCAGTGTCCTGCTTCATCATTGGGCCGCATCATACAACCAGGTGCAGACCAACACACTGGATGGAGCGCAAGTTTTTTTGGTAGATGAAGATTAGTGGTGAGATTAAAGGAAGTAAGAAAGTGTGATAAAACACATACAACACGATAAAATAGCATGAAGTACTAGACAAACAACAAGGCCAGAGGGGGAATTTTTGCATCCCCTCTGTAGCGGGACTAATATAGTGCAGTATTTTTAAGTTTAAAACAACCTAAGGGTCAACATACATATTTTTATTCTGGCTGTGGGCCCCTGGAAGGATTAAAATCTCTAAGGAAACGGGTCTAAAGGGAAAGTGACGGTCCCTATATCCCCACTGCAGATACCAACATGTTTCTGCCAACTCTAAGCTTCCACATGGGTGGCACAGGCTTTCATCAGGGTGTTGGTCCCTTCGTTGTAATCCTTACCCTAATTGGGTTTATATTACCTTTTGGTCTGTAGGTAATATTTTCTTACACTGGGGTCTCTCCAGGATTTCTGTGAGGGAACCACTTCCTAGGAAAGAGAAAGTATGTAAATAGAACACACATAAAACAATGAACATAGTTGTAAGCAAGTTCCCCCTCTCTGTGTATCATTTCTTTTCTCAGCAGTTTCACAATGTGTGTAACATCTCTCTATTTCAAACAAGCGATTAAAACAGCCATATTAAAAGATGCCCACACTTAGACTATCATGTGGCCATTTGTCCTGTTTCCTGGAGAGCGCCACACTCTCACAATTTAATTAGCACCCAATCTCTCATAATGTCCAAAGTTTGCAGAATGTACTTACATGAGTTCATATAAAATTCTCTGAACCCGGGACACTGTGGGGACGTGCTCTCGCCGTCACACTGTAGAGGAGACAAATACACTCATTCTGTTTCATAATCAGCAATGTTTCTAGCTATTTCTCACCAGACCTAGTGTTACCATCTGTTTTTTATTTTTTATTTTTCTGTTATACTTTGTTCTAGGTTCCTATAAAAAACACTACAAACATGGTGAATGCCCCTTTCTTATTACAGGAGCTATTTCCCGTCAATGTTCTTTGCTCACTTGTAAGCTCGAGGAAAACAAAATATTTTTTATGTGTAAAAACACAGACACACGCACATATTTTTGGAGCCACTGTAAAAACGAGGGTCACTCAGGGACTCAATTTTATCCTGTTTCGATTATGAATTATTGATGACATTAAAAAGAAAAATTCTCTTGGTGGATCCTTAATCGTACTCAAAAATGTAATTCTATTCTTCCAGTCTCCAGCTATTCTTCCTTAATGTTAATACGTGTGAATGTTAACCCCACTTCTTTTAGTTTTTTTCCTGACTATATCAGATTAATCACAGAATTCACATTCACTCGTCATCAGATTGGCAGTTTTTGGTGAAAACTTTATTGATACACCCAGTTGTCACAGTAAGAGCCTGTTAGTATAGACATCGGTTACCCACAGTGCTCTATTCCCTTCAGCTTCTCTTTGCAGATCTTACCCCTGGTGAAGGAACTGCCCCAGAGGTGGTAAGGGCCTAGCCTGACAGAGCCCCTGATGTCAGTGGACCCTTCCCAGGTGGGACCCAGTCTGGAGCAGGTAACCTGCCCCTCTCTACCCTGCCTCAGTCAGCCCAGGGCTGTAGAGGTTAGGGAGGCCAGTGGTGGACCCCAAAGGGCCCCCTGTCCAAATGAACCACCACATCAGCAGACTAGGGGCACCAAAGCTAGCAGCCCTAGCAAGGTGAACAAGTTAAAAACTCCTGAGGGACCTCCCTTACACTTAGTTAGGAGCCTCCCCCAGATGCATTCTGTTGGGCACAGCCAAACCTGGGACCCAAAGGCCCCAAACCTGACCTGTCCCTCCAGTAAGCCAACAAAAGGTAGCCAGAGGTTGACCCTGAGAGCACAGTGCAACTCAGTTGTGGAAAGAAAGGCATCCATGGTGGATAGTGACTGGAGGAAGCTGAGCCCAACATTAGTGGAGTCTCACTTCAATACTCCATTCCCACACCAGCCTTTTACTTTGCCAAAACACACCACAGGTAGTGATTCCCTATGGTAGAGACCCTCTGATACCCCTAGGGTGAGGGATTGCTTAGTGGACCATGATGCAGGGGTTAACCATGCTAGTGAAGGTACTTCCTTATATGGCCACTTAGGCAATATAGGCTTACCTGGTCAAGGATAGCCTTATCTCCCTTCGTTTGGGGGTGGGAGGGGGGTTATGTAGGAAGGTGGATACCTGACTATGGTTACCCCGGATTTTTTGCCTAGTGCTTAGCTGGTTTTCGACTTAGTTGGCCTGGGATCCTGCTAATCAGGGCCCCAGGCTATCTGCTCTCTCTTTAAAATAGACTCCATGTACCTTAGGTACATCTTCAATTGGATATTGGGTCACCTTATCAGCCCCTGTACAGTGTACCATAGGTACCCAGGGCATAGGTGCATCCAAGGCCTACCAGGGGCTGCAGCATATCTTTTGCCACCCCTGGCTGGCCATCCAAAATGACACAACTGGCTGATCATTCAGCTGGGGCAAGGTGGTGTAATCACTACTTGCTTAGATATAGTATACCTATATCTAAACCTATATCTGGACACATATACACCTGTAAGTCACTCCTATGGCAGGCCTTAACAATCCTGGAGGCAGAGTGCTACTGTCTCTTCCAATTTTCCTGTTCTTGACGTAAGACAGTCAATTTTACAATTCAGGGATTCGCAGTAGTTCCTGATCTTCAATTGACTGGCCGAAGATTCATCGAACACTTTTTTATGTCAAGTGACAGGGAAGAGAACATTGCTTCCAGTGAACCTACGGAAACGCCAAGCTCATTAGACTTAACAACAAGAGCTGAGGCAGAGGGCACTTGCCCTTGTAAGTCCTCATGAGCATCGCCCTTTTCGAGGCCCGCTGAAACCTCGTTGAGTGCAACCTGACCAACAGTTAGGACAGCCACCGGATGGATAGTGTCGGGAATTCCAGGTGAGACTGGTAGAAAGACAGTTTTTTCAGCCGTAGAGGCTAAAGCTGAAGCTGACAAATCCAGGAGTGGCACAACAGTTACAGCATTTACAGCATTTTGAGCAAGAGGAACAGCTGTACCAATTGAGTCAGAAGCGAGAGGAAGACCCATTAAAGCAGTGCCTGGAATTAAGAGCGGAGCTGACATGGTTCGATCCTCTGTGAGATCCAGCACCTGTGGGATGACTTTAAAATACGAACGGAGAGAAGGAGTAATTTTTGACCCCACACTCAGGACTGCTTTAAGATTCCTAGTGGATTTAGCTGATCTTGACTTCTTGGCTTTTACCTCATTAGTTAGGTAAGATGAAGGTTTTTTCTTAGCCACTTCGAAACTCTCCGGGATACTGACAAGGTCTTTAGTCTCCGGGGCAACCTTTGCCAAAGCCTCTTTCTTTTTTCTCCCCCGTTTACCCCTTGCTTTACCAAAATTTAGGATGGGCTGAGATAAGTCAAACTGTTGTGAGCCTTGAGAGGTACAGGTATCTCCGGCACAAGTATCTCCGGGCTCAAAATCACAAGATTCTCCCCCTTCCACACCACTGTTTGCGCTAGACCTTCACTGTTAAAAAAGGCAAAGGTAAAGGATTTTTTACTCTCACCTCGTTTTTCTCAAAGGCGCCGCAGTCCCTACCACAGGAGGCTTGCACGAGGCTTCGTGCCTTCCTTCCCCTTCTTAGTTCCCGGGCGGCCGATGACCACAGCCGCAGCTCTGAAGAAGCCTGTAACCGTAGCTGCGGTGAAGGAAGAAAGCCAATCCTCCCGGGCTGACAGAAGACGGAGCGGAAAACTCCGCAAATCGAATCCGGCATTCGGAGAGAAGAAAGACTACGCCAACCCAGGTGCTAGAGATAGAAAAACACCCAGGATACAAAACAGGCTGAATCACGGCAGACAAAAAGCCAAAAAGGTATTTCTTCCTGAAACGCGGGACCTCGAAGGACTCCGGATAGAAATTAGTGCAGGATCACCACATGTAGAGCAGTTTACTGCAGGAGCGTGGTCACGGAGCACCGCGGCAGGTCAGCCGGCTGCCGCCATGTTTCCCCTTGCAGTATTTGCGTGACTCAGATGCGCAGGTAGTTATACTTCAGGAGACCCATTTGACACATGCCAAATCTCTAGCCCTAGTGAAGAAAAATAGTTGGATTGACTTTGCGGTGTCCTCTTCACAGAATTCCAACATTAGAGGGGTATCGATTGGGTCATTGCTACAGTGGTCATCTCTGGGGCCCAATATACACTTGTTGGATACTATGGGCCTAATATTGATGATCCCTCTTCTTTAGAGTCCATTTTTACTCACCTTTTATCTTTTCCGGAGCCAACTATTTGGGCGGGTGATTTTAATATAGTCTTGGGCCCTCTCCTGGATAAATCTCATAGCAGTCATCCCCTCGTCCTTTCTAAAACTAGGATCTTTTTGCTCAAATCCATGAAGCAATATGGGTACGTGGACATTTGGAGACTAAGGTCAGGAATGCAACAAGGTATTTCTTTTAGGAACTATAACTATCACCATCAGTCCAGAATAGATTTCATCCTGATTAGTCAGAGACTGACGGACACTGTCAAGACCATAAGTTATCATCCTTCACATCTGTCCGTTCATTCAGCAATATTCATGGAGTGTGAGGGGCCTCCTTCCATTTTTCCTAGAGGTTGGTCTTTTGATCGATCTCTTCTTTCACATCCTGATGATGTCTTCTTTCTTAATAGTGAGGTTCAAAGTTTCATGAGCATAAATACTGGTTCGGCACCGCTGGAGTGGTCTGGGACTCCTTTAAGGCTTTTTTAAGGGGCCTTATCACAGGCAAGGTTTCCTTTCGTTCTAAACACTATAAGGCGGAAGTTGTATCCATTGAGGCTGACATTGTTAAAACACAAGTAGATATCGATGCCATGGCAGCTTCTATGGACTCAGATTTAAAACCACGTCAGGATAAGTTGCTTGTCTTAAAAGCGCAGTTGGGTTCAGTTTTGGGCAAGAGAGTTCAGCAAAGATGGGAGGCCAGTAAATTAGCCCATTTCCAATATGGGGAAGGGGCAGGGAAGTTGTTGGCTTGGAAGGATAAAACAGATCAGGCCCGCAAAAATATTGCGTCAATAGCCACAAGTAATTCTATAACGTCTTCGGATGAGGGCATAAGATTAGCCTTTAGAGAGTTCTTCCAGGAGATATACCACGAAGATAAAATCATCAACCCCGAAACAGTTAATCACTGGCTGAGTAAGATTCGCCTCCCGGCCCTTTCTGATGAGTAGAGTATCCTTTTGGATAGCAAGATTTCTGAGGAGGAGGTCAGGGCAGCCATCCGAAGTGGTAAGAAAGGGAAAGCGGCAGGACCTGACGGCCTACCAGTAGAAATCTTTAAATTATGAGAACAAGAAATAACATCACCTCTTGCCACTTTATTCAATCTAATTTTGTTGGATGGTCAGCCTCCCCCTGAATCTTGGAATGGTGCTTCCATTACCCTTATCTTGAAACCAGGTAAGCCGGCCTCCGTTTGTGGGTGTTATAGACCAATTTCAATCTTAAATGTAGATTATAAGATCTTTGCTACTGTTCTGGCAAGGATGCTGGCAGGGGTGGCTCCCGATCTGCTACACCATGATCAGAAGGGGTTTGTAAAGGGGCGCCAGCTTTATGAATTAACATATGATCTAATAGGCGCCATTGATATGGCTACAGCTGCGTCCCTTCCCCTGGTTGTTGTAACATTGGATGCCACCAAGGCCTTCGACAGGGTGGATATACCTGTCGGAGGCCCTGGCTAAGTTCAATATTGGGGGGCTTTCCGACGAGCCATTAGCCTTTTGTATCAGAACCCTACTGCTCGGGTTTTGGTTAACGGAGTCCTATCGGACCCCTTCAACATCTCCAGGCGGACCAGGCAGGGCTGCCCACTCTCTCCTCTCGTATTTGATTTGTATATCGAGCCCTTCGCTCAACGCTTGAGGGATGATATTAATATCAAGCCATTTTCTTATAGGGGATGGGAGAGGAAGGTAGCCCTCTATGCGGACGATGTACTTATCCTTTCTTCAGATGCACAATCCGCTCTTCCAGCAGTATTGGAAAGTTGTGAAGTTTTTTTTTTTTAAACACCTTTATTAACGTGATTCCAGTCGTACACAGCATTCTGCCCACAACCTCCCAGGCCGGTGATGCGATAAAGGCAAAATGATGCAAGTAGACACTATACAGTTCATGCAAAGTACACAGCCTGATGCCGTCAACCCGGGGGTACGGCGGTGCGTCAGCCCTAGTTAGTGGAGTTCTCCATCGCAGACTTCCTCCGACATCATGGGTGAGCACATGACAGTGCCTGTACACTTACAGAGGTCAGGTTATGTAGGCCGCAAGCTGTAAAGCTAGAAATGTAGGTGTGTTTTGTGTTTTAACCCCCCCCCCTCAACAGTGAACTACCCTCTCCCTTCAGAGGCAAACAAGGAAGAAAAACCTCCCATAGAACTTCCCCAAACCCCTCTCCCTCTTGCTGCCCTACCCGTTCGCTAACCCACCCGTTGGGTGCAGTGCCAAGTGTAGTGTCGTGTTGGTGTCCGCCTCCCACGCCCCTGGTGTACCTCCCTCTGGACAGGCCGGGCAAGTGTCACCCCCGCCCTGTGGGGCCCCCCTTGTGTGGTATCGTCCGTTCCCCGCCCTGGGACAGCCAGGCTTCAATACTCCGCCCAGCCATCGCATCGCCATTCCACTCAAAGTGCTCCCTTCACCAATTAAGGCCTCTAGGGTGCTCAGTGTGCATGCCCGTTATTGTGTATCCTCCTCTCCCTCCCGTTGTGCGTCCTCTGCCTCTTCCCTGGTGTTTCTGAAGATGGTATATAAGCTCCAGAAGTTTTTCGGCCTGCTGGTGGGAGGCAGGAGCTCGCTGTAGTGTTCAGCTTGCGTGCAGCAATATACCATGTCTCTGGCCCAACATTTTTTGGTCGGGGTCGGCCCTCTCATCCAGCACTGTGCCACCGTAAGTTTCGCCAACAACAATCCCATGTCCGCCAACCTCCTACACGCCACCGGCAACGACCTTGAATAGCCCAGAAGTGCCAGAGCAGGGTCCATAGGTAGGTCATGGTCTAATATCTCGCTCAATTCCGAGATAACCGCCTCCCTAAACTCATATATCTTGCGGCAGCCCCACACCAGATGTAGGAAGTCCGCCACTGGAGCATGGCAGCGCTCGCAGTCCGGGGACTGTCTGAGGCCATAGCGATGCAACCGTTCAGGAGTTTAATACACTCTCTGTAGGAATTTAAAGTGTACCAACCTGTGTCGTCCGTTCAGCAACACCTTTCTAGTATTGGCACAACAATATGCCCACATCGAGTCATCTATTTCCGCCTCTAGGTCAATTTTCCAGGCCAATCGGGCCTTGGAAGGCTCCTGTGCTCTGTGGGAGGCAATGCATTTGTACAGATGCGTCGTCAAATGCCGTGGGGAGGCTGTCGCTATGACGTAGGAGAGCTCCGGAATGTCTGGCGGCTCTATTAGCTCCGGCCCTAGAACGTCTCGTAGGGCACTTCTAAGTCTGTGGAACTGAAACCTCTGTAAGAGTGTCGGGTTCTCGACACCCTGTGCAACCTGATCCCACGTTTTGGCCTTGCCGTTCTCAAATAGATCTCCCGCAATATTGAGGCCCAACTTGTGCAGTGCTCGGAGTACGTTCCTGTCTCCGATGGGGGCCAGCCACTGTAGCCACTCTACCGCCATCGCAGGGGAGTATAACAGTACTTCCTCCCTAGCCTGCATTAAGGCATTCCATGCATGCTTTGTTGCCGTTATCGAGTCTAATACACCCACCCTACGATCAACTGGAGTACAGACCGTGGCCGGGAGTGGGAGAGGTTCCGCGAAAAGCTGTTCCATCCATACGTTTGGGATGTTCTTGTCCCCATGAATCCATGTGTGCAGGTGCGTGGCCTGGGCCACTCTATAATATCTCTCCAGGTCAGGCGCACCCAGTCCTCCCAGTTCACACGGGAGCGTAAGTGTACGCCACCGGACGCGCGGCTGTCTACCCCCCCCCCCCAAGCTAAGCGGGTCATAAGTGTAGTGAGGTTCCGAAAGAAGGCTCTTGACAGAATTATGGGTAGGGCAGTGAATAAGAATAAGAATCTCGGAAGAATCACCATCTTCATGATGGCCACTCGGCCCATCAGGGAAAGCTGAAGCTTGCACCAGCGTGCCACGTCCTCTTCGCATTTGCTAAAAGCCACCCCATAGTTCTCAGAGAAAAGTACCTCCGGGTCAGTGTGGATCTTAATGCCAAGATACCGCACCGGTTCTGTCGACCAGTGTAGCGGGTATTCCATTTCAAAACGATCCGTCACCGGGGTAAGTGGGAACGCCACCGACTTCTCCCAGTTAACCTTAAGACCCGAGAGGGCGCCGAAGCGCACCACTTCCCGCAGAACAGGGGACAGGTTAAACTCTGGATTCCGTACGTACAGTAGCGTATCGTCCGCATACGTCGAGATGATTATTTTGTAGGACGGGAAGCTGACTCCCCTATGCCAATGATACTCCCGGAGTGTGCACGCGAGTGGTTCAGCGACCAGGGCGTACAGCAGCGGGGACAGGGGACAGCCCTGCCTGGTGCCTCTGCTGATGGGAAAAGGGTCCGAAACTTGATCTCCTAGCCGCACCCGAGCCACCGGTCTCCAGTACAGGGCGCCTACCATTTGCAAGAACTGCTCACCCAGTCCCATGCGCCGCAAGACCCTCAGCATGAAAGGCCATTCAACGGAATCGAACGCCTTCTCCATGTCAAGGAAGACTGCGACAGCCTTCGCATCCTGGCGCACATGCTGCATGGTGCCCAGTACCGTGCGTATGTTATAGGACAGATTCCGTCCTGGTATAAAACCGGATTGTTCTGGGGCAACCACCTCCGGCGCTATAAGGGCCAGTCGGGTAGCCAGGACCTTGGCGTAAAGTTTAGCGTCTACATTTAGGAGCGAAATCGGTCTGTACGAACTGCAGACACCAGGGGGCTTGCCCGGCTTCAGTATGGTGACCAAGAGAGCCTCCCTCATAGTGCTGGGCATGCTGCCTTCTTCGCATACCTCGTCAAACAGGGACAATAGGTGTGGGAAAAGTTTGTCCTTGAAGGCCTTATAGAAGCCTACTGTCAATCCATCGTTCCCGGGAGCACTGTGGACACGCATGGAGGCTAAGGCCTCAGAGAGCTCGTCCGCTTGAATCGGTGACATGAGAAACTCTCTATCAGATTGCGCCAAGAATGGTAGTTGTATATGTTCCAGGTAATCGTCAATGTCAGCCTCAAGGTCGTGTGTCTTGGTAGTGTACAGGTCCGAATAGTAGTCGCGGAAAGTAGAGAGAATGTCCGCTTCAGCCGTGACTATATGTCCTCCCGGTGTTTCAAGCTCCACCACTCGAGGGCTCTTTCTGTCGTCTCGCAATAGTCTTGCTAACAGTGAGCTAGGACGCTCACTCTCACCATAAGTCCTCGCCGAGGCGTATTTCCCCATGTAACAGATCTCCCTGTCCGCCTCTTCATTGAACTCCGAGATGAGAGATCTCAGCCTATCCGCCAAAGTGGGTCAGGGTCAGTCAGGAGTCTCGTCTCGAGGTCCGCTAGTTGGGATTCCAAGGTGCGTAGCCGCTGTCGTATAGCCTTCAGCACACTGGAATGTTTGGCCATGGCTATTCCGCGGATAAAGACCTTAAAGGCCTCCCATATCGTGTGGAAGTTATCCACCGAACCCAGATTCTTTTCAAAGAAGACGTCTATTTCCTCCGCCAGTTCCCCTCTAAAGGTATCGTCTAGTAGGGCATACGGAGGGAAGCGCCAGGCGAACGGGGGAATCCTGCGGTTTGGCGTCGCAAGGACCAGCAGAACTGGGGAGTGGTCGGACAGTGTTCGCGGGAGCACGGAGCATTGCACAATTTGGCTGGTGATGGAGTGAGAGGCCAACCAGTAATCAATCCTGGTATGTATGTCATGAAAGGAAGAGTAATGTGTGAACCCACCCCTGCCCGCGTTCCTGCTCCTCCAGACATCCACTAGATTTAAAGTCAGCAGCTCTGCCTGTAGGGTCACCGCTGCTGCAGCTGGCCTTCGCGTGGGACCAGAAGATCTATCTAGGACTAAGTTAAAATCGCCCCCCCAAAGCATATGCGCCGAGGTGTATGTTCTGCAACAGAGGGCCAAGTGGGCATAGAAATCGGGGGAGTCATAGTTCGGGCCATATACATTTACCACTATTAAGTCATGGCCTCTACCCTCGCACCTCGAGATGAGGTAGCGGCCCTCGGGATCTGCCTTAATCGGACGGAGGACCAATTTAGAGCGTGGGTTCACCCACGTCAAGACGCCCCTAGAGTGTGTAGTGTAGCCTGCCGCTGTAGAGTTGCCTACCAAACCCCTGTGTCGTAGTATCCCACTCGTGAGTGGTAAGTGCGTTTCTTGGATGAGGGCCAAGTCTACCTGATGCCTTTGTAGATAGTGGAGTACTTTCCTCAGTTTCCTATGGTCATTAAGACCCCGGACGTTCCAAGTCAATGCCCTGAGGGTATCCGGAGGATTATTCAAGTCAGTCACCTGGGCACTAGCCATCGGAGTAAAGTGAGGGCACATAATAGCATAGCATCTTCATGCCACCAACATCCCACACAGCTTTCAAAGGGTGTAGCGAACAGTCAGGAAATAGCCCCCCGCCTCCCCCACCTCCCACCCAACCCCCCCTACCCGGAAACAGCAAACCCCCAAACATTTCCCTCCATCCCCCCACCCACAGCAGACCCACCCCAACCCGGTCTGACAGTGTTGTACCCACCCCACTCCCCAGTGATCCCACCTCAACTAGAGTTAACCAACAAAACATTGTGCTAAACGCACGGGGGCCTAGGTAGCCAAATGTCATAGTCTCTACCTATGTCTCAGAGCGCTCGTCAGCCTTTCTCCCCACCCCCGCCGTGCACAAAAGCCCTCGGTCAGTGCAACATTCAACATCATAACAATAAGCAGTGTCACAGCGCCCCCGCGAGACACATGTCCAGGTCCCCAAGCAGCAAATGATCCCAGGCCTAGTTCTGTCGACCCCCAACATTTACTAGAATAAGTCATGCAGCATGCCCCAACAGGTGCCTGGACAGGGGGGGGTGGGGGGGGGGCGCAGAAGCCGCGCACATAGCCGCCCCTCCTTCCACACCCCCCCCCCCTCCCCACCACTCATCTGTTTGACCTGCAGTCCTCAGAAGATGTACCATGTTGTCCTACACCCCACCTGAGGTGGGCCACAACAAGGGTGAAACCGGAGTCCACTCCCCGACTACCCAGCGGGCAGCAGGGCTACCCAGCCCGACAGAGTTCAGTCCTGTTCATCTAAGCGGCTGTCGCTGTCGTCGCCGCCTTGAATCTTGTCCGAGCTTCCTTTAGCTTCCTTCGACCACCGCTTCATCGCCTGCTGCAGCACTTTAGGATCCGTAAAGATGTGAGAATGGCCTCCTCTGTTGACCCGTAACTTAGCCGGATATAGCAGTGCGTAGTCCAGACCCATCTCCCGTAGGCGTTTTTTGTGTGGAATGAATTGTTTCCGCTCCTCCTGCACCTTAACCGTAAAATCCGGATACAGGGAGATAGCCGACCCCTCGTATTGTAGGTTTTGTTTCGTGCGTGCCAGGCGGAGTGCAGTGTCCCTGTCCCTATAGTTGAGAATTTTCGCTATTATAGGGCGGGGAGGCGCCCCAGGCTGTGGCTTGGGCGCCAGCGATCTATGCGCTCTCTCTACCGTAAACAAAGTGGGAGAACACTCCGTCACCAAGAAGTTTCACGAGAAGCTGTTCCACAAAGCGCTCCATAGGGCCCGTCGCTGTAGTCTCCGGAAGGCCCGTGATGCGCAGGTTACAGCGCCGAGAACGTGCTTCCAAATCCTCGGTTTTATCCTGCAATGTCTAAATCATCCGTTCCATCTTCTTTTGTGCCGTATCAAGATCGGTTTGCGCCTCCTCCACTTCTGTCATTCTGCGTTCTGCCATATCATGCCTCTCGGCGTGTTTGTCCAGCCGTTCCGCCATCCTATCCATCCTATAGGACATCGCGTCAATCTTGGATCCTAGGGCCGAGATGCTGGATTGGATACCCTGTTCCATAGAGAGCAGCATAGTTTTTAAGTCTGTGTCAACACTAGGAGCCTCCACCAAGCGTTCCGTCGGGCCGCCCTCAGCAACTGGGCTCTGCTGTAACAGACGCTTCTGCGAGAAGGGCAGCTTACTCTGAGTTCTATCGCCCTTGCCCATGTTGCCACTCCTCACTCCCGCAGGCCGCACCGGCGCGTAGGATCGTCAAGGCAGCCCTCCGGGTGATGGCGCACAAGGATATAGTGCCTGCAGGCTGCTCCTCGTCTCCAGTCTCCCCCCCAGCCGGGGCCCCGTGGGTTGAGTGATATTGGCACCGAGGCCGGGGCCTACGGAGGAATAGTCACGCCGGCGCCGGTTTTGAAGGGCCAACTGGGCTAGACAGGGGGGCCTCGCCGATCAGGGGGTACGTCTCGTGCCAGCTATGAAAGGCACCCACCTAGGCCGCAAGTTCAGGAGCTCCCAATCTGGCTGCCTGTACCCTCCGCACCGCAGTCTTTGAGCTCAGGAAGGATGCAGTGGTCCAGCCGAAGACAGGTCATTGACTCACTCATGTAGGGGCTCCCCAGTCCAGCCCACCGCAATATTCTCCCTCTCACCTCGTCCCGAGGCCGCCGATGTCGGGGCCCCGGCAGCTGTAGCACAGGGGGGGGGGGCGTATTCCTTCCTTGTTCTCTCGCAGGAGGGAGGAGGTGTCCCAGGACCTGCGCCGCCGAACTCTGTTGCGGGGGGGGGGCAGCGGGGGGGCCGATTGCCCCAGCTGCGCTGCCAGTCCGTCCCCGGTGCTCCGGATGGGGGAGGGGCCAGGGGACCGGTACCTCGCGGCGGGCGCTGCCGCACGTCGTGTTACGCCACCCGGGCACCTGCCCAACTCCAGCCCGCGGCTTTGCGGCCTGGTGTCCCTGATGCGCGGCGCTTCTCCGAGCCGCTATGCTGCTGCACACTTGTTGCCGCTGGAGCGCCCGACTGCCCCCCACACTCCAGGCAGGTCGCGGGGGCAGGGGCCGATCACAGATCGTTGCTAGAAAGGATTATGGAGGATGTTTAGGGCTGCACACGGCGGAGCCGCGAGTTCAGGCGGCCATTCCTCTCGCCGGCTAGCTCCGCCCCCGGAAAGTTGTAAAGTTAACACCCACGGGAGCACAAGAGTACTCGAGATACCTCACCCAGGGATGCCGGGTGCATAGGTGTTCTTTCGTGTCGGGTTTCGTCGCTGTTTCCTATGGAGAGCTGCAAGAAAGTGCTGCAGGCAACCAGGAAAAAAGTGTCCGGGTGAATCCAAGGGTGGATCGGAGTAGTGAAGAACGTGAAAGCAGAGGGGACAGAGTCTGGGTCACTAGCCAGTGACCAGGAAGGAACCAGGCGATGTCGAGATGCAATCAGGTGAGGAGGTGAAGCTTGTCTCTGTAGCCACGAGGACCAGGAGGCGTCGACGATGACCAGGAGCTGTATTCGAGCTGACCCATGAAGGATCTAGTTGACTGCGTTGTCGGTATCCGGATTGGACTCAACAAGCCTTGGCAAATGCAATCCATGCAGGATGGAAAGATTAGCTTTAGTTCAGACCAACAAGGTCTGGGAAGCTTATCCTTCACAGGGAAGCTGGAGCAAGCCTGGCGCAACCAGGCAAGCAGTGTAGTTTTACAAAGAAGTCTTTGGAGGGCTAACTAGCCAATGGACTAGCAACCGGGAAGACGCTGTGAGCTGAAATACAGGCGCAGGCCCCACGTGGCACTCGTGGAGTGTGGAGGGCTGAGCTTCAGTGCAAATGCTGCTCAGGTCTGGGGCATCTCAAACCCCAATGCACAACTTCAAGTATTCCTCAAAAGCTGCACAAGTAGCAAAAAGCAGGTAGTCCAGGATGTCTGGTCCCACGCCTCTCGTGTCCACCATGGGTCTCAGCTTTGCTGTGGATGTGGATCGGAGTCGGAGAAGTCTGCAAGTTCAGTTCCTGAGTCGCTAAGTCTTTGGGTTTTGGCAGGAGCGTCGACAAAGCAAACTGACAAGTTACTGGTGGTGCCCGTTTGCAGAAGGTGGCCACTCCTTGACCACAAGGGAGATGTCTTCAGTCTACCAGTCGATATGGAACGTCGAAGGTCCAAGAGTTTTGTTTCAGAGTTTCTTTCCAGGATAATCTAATGTCTCTAGACACTGCTCCTATCTTTATACTAAACTAAGGGGCTGGATTACCTGCTAGGTCCCTCCTATGGGTGGAACCTGAGAAGGGGGTTACACCCCTTTCTTTTTGTCCAGTTTCGCGCCAGAGCTAAGGCTGGAGTGCCCCAGCAACTGGCTAGAACCGGGCTATGCATGGAGCGCTTTGTGTGCCCCAGGCAGTGTCTGGAAAAGCATCTTTCCATTGAACCCACCTTGCCCCAATCCACTACAGGCTGTCTGGGGAGGTGCTAGCACCTCTCTTGACAGGAAACCTATCGTCCAGGCCTCCCTTGCTGGAGTTTCGTCCAGCTGCAGGAGGTCAGACTCGTGTCTGTGGCAGCAGCATCCATTTTGTGATGCTGGCTCTGTTTAACTTTAACCGGGTAAAGCAGTACTTACATGTCTTCTCCCTTTAGAAGGGTGGAATGGTACCCCCGCCACCAGGACTGGCGGGGTGGGGGGGGGGGGTAGTATTCCAAAGTGTTTGACACCTTACACTACATGTTTTGGTAAAGCCAAACCAAAGTTAGCATTAACCGCGAGGATTATAATGCACGTAAGAGTATATGGTATGGCTATATCATAGAACAGCTATAAGGACATGGTTCCGAAAGCTGCAGAAGGGCTCAGCTCATGCTAGAGCACCATCTCACATAAAACCAAGCACTCTGCCTTCAGGATTGTCAAGGCCTGCCATAGGAGTGACATATAGGTATATATGTGTCTATATATAAGGATAGATATAGGAATACTATATCTAAGCAAGGGGTGATTACACCACCTTGGCAAAGCTGAGTGATCAGCCTGTGGTGTCAGTTTGGATGGCCAGCCAGGGGTGGCATAATTCATGCTGCAGCTCCTGGTAGGCCTTGGATGCACCTATGCCCTGGGTACCTATGGTACCATATACAGGGGCTCACAAGGTACCCCAATACCCCTTAGATTTGTACCTAAAGTACATGGAGTCCATTTTACAGAGAGAGCAGATAGCCTGGGGCCCTGAATAGCAGGATCCCAGGACAACTAAGTCAAAAACTAGCTAAACACTAGGCAAAACGTTGGGGTAACCATATAGTCAGATATCCACCTTCCTAAATTGTTAATTACTCTTTTCCTCTTACTTTTGGCCTTCATTAAATGGATTGGTTTATCTAGTGATCAAATTCTCTTCAATACTCAAATGAAGAGCTTCCTCTTTACTTCAAAAGCCTTTTCAACAATTGTTTCGATATGCTTCTTAATTTTATAAATTGTGTTCTCTTTCTATATTTCTTTGTGTCTTTCAGTAAGTTATGGACAACTCTGTTGTAAAATAATTTTTGGCGGATTTCTTTATATTGATTTTCTCTTATTTTACTAAAAGTTGTATCCTTTGTTTTTACACTGTCTTTTTTGGCCGTTCCTATTCTTTGCACTTTTTTTTGTGCTTGGAGCATTTTCACTGCTTTGCACATTTGACTTTTTTTTCTGAATCTAGTAATGTTTTTTATAAAGTCTTTTGTAGTCTTACCAGAAATTGTTCTCTTTTTAGTCACATTACGTTGGTCTTCCAACACTTGTGGTTGAGTTTTTTTCAAATAAATATCCTTTTTCTGACTTTTTCTTCTTTCTTTCTGCGGCATGATAACTTTATTTTAACGATGGTAAACAGTATCTGTAAAAAATAAACATAAATAAATATTTATTTAAAACTTTAAAAAATTATACATTTTTATTACTATACAAACACATTTCATACAAATTCTGACTAAAAAACTGTAGGCCTGAAGGACAACTGTGAAGGTGGTAAGAGCACTACATACATAATGCATAGCAGCTTGAAGCATTCCATAACACTAGAACCTGAAGCACTGTATGACTACATGCATATTAACTAAATGATTACAATGGTATAAGGAAAGACACTGAGTGAATTCATAATTGGTTCACTTTTACTTTAGTAAATAGATTACTACATGGTATATAAACAGTCACTATGGTTTTGCAACAGTACAGATTTAGAATTTACAGTAGTGCAGTGTTGTTTCTCTAGTGTAGGGAGTTGTGCTGAGGTACTCTTACAGGATAGTGCAGTGCTATTTCAGTAGTGGAGGATGTCGTGCTGACGCAGATCTAAGGTTTAGGGTAGTCTAACAGTATTTCATTAGTGTAGGGGGTCGGCTATGGTGGTGTTTTAGACTTTAGGGTACTACACTGGTGATTCATTAGTGTAGGTGATTGTACTGGGGGTAGATTTAGGGTTTAGGGTAGTGCAGTGGTCTTTGTGTAGTGTAGGGGTCCTACTGGGACAGTGTTCTAGGATAGTGCAGTGGTGTTTATATAGTGTACAGGGCCATGCTAGGGATGGTGTTTTAGGATTTAAGATAGTACAGTGGTGTTTGTGAAGTGTAGGGGGTCATGCTGGGTAGTGCAATGGTGTTTGAGTAGTGTAGGAGGTCGTGCTGAGGTACTGTTCTAGGGTAGTGCAATGGTGTTTATGTAGTGTATGGGGTCATAACAAGGATAGTGTTTTAGAATTTAAGGTAGTGTAGTGGTGTTTGTGTAGTGTATGGAGTTGTGCTGAAGTAGTGTTTTACATTAGTGCAGTAGGGTTTCAGTAGTGTACTGGGTCATGCTGGAGTAGTGTTCTAGGATAGTGCAGTCGTGATTGGGTAGTGTAGGAGGTTGTGGTGAGAGATATTTAATGTTTAGGGTAGTGCAATGGTGTTTGAGTAGTGTACAGGGTCGTGCCGAGTAGTGTTTTCGTGTTTGGGGCAGTACAGTAGTGTTTATGTAGTGTAGGGGGTCATACTAGGGGTACGTTTAGAGTAGTGCACTGGTTTTTGTGTAGTATATAGGGTCGTGCTGTGGTAGTGTTTTAGGGTAGTGCAGTAGTGAGTTGGAAGTGTAGGGGGTCATGCTGGTGTATATTTAATGTTTAGGGTAGTGCAATGGTGTTTGGGTACTGTAGTGGGTCGTGCTGTTATAGTGTTTTAGAGTTTAGGGTAGTGCATTGGTAAATGGGTAGTGTAGGAGGTCGGGCTGGGATAGTGTTGTAGGGTAGGGCGTTGGTGTTTATGTAGTGTACAGGGTCATGGTAGGGATAGCGTTTTAGGGTTTAAGGTAGTGCACTGGTGTTTGTGAAGGGTAGGGGGCATGGTAGGGTAGTGTTCTAGGAAATAAAATGGTGCTTGGGTAGTGTACGAGGTTCTGCTGGAGTAGATTTAAGGTTTACGGTAGTAAATTGGTGAATAGGTAGTGTAGGTAGTCATGCTGGAGGTAGATTAAGGCTTTACAGTATTGCAGTGTGTAGGAGAGTAGGGTCTGCTATCCTATGGTCACCCCAAATTTTTGCTTTTTGCTTCACTGGTTTCTGACTTAATGTGGCTGTGGGCCTGCTAATCAGACCCACAGCCTGCTGTTCTCTCTCTAAATTAATGCCAATGCACTTTAGGTGCATTACGAATTGGAACTGGTTCACCTTATGAGCCCCTGTATTAGTGCACCCTAGGTGCCCAGGGCATAGGTGTATCCAAGGCCTACCAGGGGCTGCAGCATGTATTATGCCACCCCTGGCCTGGCCTCCATATTTGACACAACTGGCTGATCACTCAGCTGGGGTAAGTCGGTGTAACCACCTCTTACTTAGGTACAGTATGTCTGTGCCTAACCCTAAACTGGACACATATGTTCCTATCAGCCACTCCTATGGAAGGCCTCATCAATCCTGGAGGCAGAGTGCTTGGAAATATGTGAGATGGTGCTCTAGCATGAGCTGAGCCTGTCTGCAGCTGTCGGGAACAACTCCCTAAGCTGTTCCGGGATATTGCCATACCATATACTCTTAAGTGCATTATAATCCTCGCGGTTAAATGCTATCTTTGGTTTGGCTTTATCAAAACATGTCGAGTAAGGTGTCATACGAATTGGAATACTATCCCCTCGCCAATTCTGGCAACGGGGATAGCATTCCACCCTTCTAGAGGGACACGACATGTGCGTAGCCTTAACCCCGGTTAAAGTTAAACAGAGCCTCAGCTTCACAAAATGGACGCTGCCACCACAGACACAAGTCTAGCCTCCTGCTGCTGACCGAAACTCGGCAGATGGTGGCCTGGACAAAGGGTTTCCTGCCTTGGGAGGTGCGAGCACCACCCCAGACAGGATTTTGTGTATTGGGTAGGACAGGGCTGAATAGAATCAGACATGCCCGGGGCACACAAGGTGTCCCCGTGCATAGGCCAGTCCAAACCGGTTCTGGGGCCTTCCAGCCCCAGTCCTGGCGCGGAGCTGGACAAAGGAAAGGGGGTGTAACCGCCCCCTTTCCTGGTTCCTCCCAGAGGAGGGACCTAGTAGGTGATCCACCCCCAGTTTGGGAATAAGAGGGGGAGCAGTGCCATTGCACAGCAGATCATCCCGAAATCAACTTTAAACAAGAAGAAGACTGGACTTCGACATTCTGCTGCACAGAAGACTGAAGAGAATCTCCCTTGTGGCCTAGGAGTGGCCACCCTGTGAACACAGGTACCAACCAGCAACTCGACGTCTGCTTTGCCGCCGCCTCCCGCCGGAGACCGAGCCCAGAGCCCGACAAGAACCAGACTCCCAGACCTCTCAGAGCCCGATCCACAGTCCCTGCGAAGAAGGGACCCGTGGAGGCACCGAGTGACGTGGGACCGGACCTCTTGAAAGACACTCGAAAAGCTGACTGCGCAGCTTCTGAGGCATCCTCGACGTTGTGCTTTGGGGATTGAGAACCCCCACCACCGAGCAGCCCTTGCACCGAAGATCAGCCCTCCAGCATCTCCACGATCTGCGTGGGACCCTTTTGCATTGTGCCACTCGACGCGCCATCCCGGCCACTAGCCACGTGGTCAGCGGCCATCTTGGCGACGAACCCGAAGATTTACACAGCAGGTCTGGTTGCTCCAGACCTACCCAAGCTCCTGTGAAAAGGAGCACCCACTCTGACCTTGCTGGTCCGAGTGAACAGCATCTTTCAACTTCTGCGTGGCTTGCATTTGCCAAGGCCTGTTTGCTCCGATCAGGTCGCCGACACCGCCAACAGCGAGAAGCCTACGTGGGACAGCTCGTGACCGACTCCTGGACGTCCTCAACCCCGGGTATCCACGTGGCTGCAGAAAGAAGCTACCCGACAACGCCTGTTTGCACCCGACATCGCCTGGTTCCAATCTGGTTCCACGGTAGTCACTGGCTAGTGACTTTGAACATTGTCCCCTCTGCTTTCAGGTCTTCACATCTTCAGATCCACCCTTGGATCCACCGGAACTCTTCTCATCGAGCCGCCTGCAGCATCTTCAGCTCCAAGCACCATCGACCAGCGTGACGAAACCCGACACAACTTCGACCCTGTGCACCCGCTTCCTGTGGGTGAGGTAACTCAGCTCCACCGGTGCTCCTGCACTGGTACACATCCCAAGGGCCTGTGTTTTAAGTTTCAGCTCCGTAGGTCACTCGGAAGGTTCCTAACTTTCTAACTTTGTGCTTTTTACGCACCATAGACTTTGTATTGAGAAGTGCGTGCACTTTGAACACTGCACCCGAGTCCCGTGGGCCTTTCCCGACTTAGTTAACTCCAGTCTCGAATAGCTCCAGCGATTCCCAAGGCCCTAGGCCTCTTCACTTTCCTCCTGATATCTCTTATACCACTTTCTTAGTATATGGTTTAGGTGGCCCCTAGGGCTCATCCATATTGTGCAACTTTTGTGTATTTTAAACTGTCTTGTGATTTAACGCTTGTGCTTCTGTGCTCATAAAGAGTCCAGGGGATTTTATAGTTAATAAATCAATATATATTTTCAATATATATCTGTGTGGTGTCCCTTTCATTTGGTATTCAAGGGGGTTGTGTATGGTATAACAGCTGGCTTCACATGCCTTTCAGAGTTTAGCCTAAGACTGCTTTGTCCACGTTACCACTAGGATAACTGGTCTACAAGGTTGAATTACAACCATCATCATAAGGGTTGCTTGGCATGGTACAAAGTGATCACTAGAATTAGTGAGCATTATATACCAGGCCAACTTCTCACATTGGTGAGCAGCGGATTGGGATCTGAGCTTGCTGTTGTTTTACCATTACAATCTTTGAGATTATCATTTGAAAGATCATACAGGTACCTGCTAGGTACATATAAAACAAGACTAGTATACTTAAGTTCTACTGAACTTAGTTGTTGTAGAGCAAAGGGAGTAGCACACCCTAGCTACAACTACTAGATAGGTTTAGTAGGTAAACACCAGTGTAGGTAGATTGCAACACATCCACCCACACTAGAGCAATGTCTGGAACAGAGGGGTCCAGTGGACTTACTCCTGTTGAGAGTGACCCTCCAAGGGCACCATCCCAGTTTGCTATTTTTCCCTTTAAGGAATTAAGACAGCTTTGTGTCTTAAGGGGTCTGAAGACAGGGCCTTCCCCTACTACAGACCAGCTAAGAGAGCTCTTGGATCAGTCTGAGGCTCTAAAGACCTCTAAAGCAAACCCCACAGGGAATGCTGAAGGAGGCCATCCTTCAGAGGATGACACTGTAGACACCCCTGCCCCTATCATCCTAGTAGATGAGGAAGCCTCCCCCACTGGAGCTCCTCAAGTAGATGTAGAGGAAGAGGAAGAAGAAGAGGAGGAGGAGGTGGAAAGCAGTGAGTCAGATGATGACAGAGATAGTCAGGTGCTGGTCAGTAGACTGAACCAGGCTAACTTAAGTCAACTTGGGAATGAATCAGGTAACAACCCATTCAGACCCCCAGGTGGACTTAACCAGGGCCATAGGAGGAGGAGGCATCACTCAGGTGAATCCAATACCTCCCATGTCTCTAGAGGCTCTCATGGTCACTCCAGAAAGGAGATGACTAGCCCTCAGAGAAGGGAACATGAGGCCAAGATGAGAGAGGCTAAGCTTAGGATCCAGAGGCAAGAGTTAGAGGTTGCCCTGGCTAAGGAGAAACTTGCTAGAGCAAGACAGCCTAGAGAGAGTGGGGTAATAGAACCCACTGGTGGCAGCAATATCCACAAGGATAAAGACAGGTCTTTTGATAATAGAAACCTGAGTAAGATTGTGCCCCCCTACAAAGCTGGGGATGATATCCATAAATGGATTACTGCAATGGAGAGAGCCTGCAGAGTACAGCAGATCCCTCAGGAGCAGTGGGCAGCAATCTTGTGGCTCTCCTTTGAAGGTAGAGGCCGAGACAGACTCCTCACAGTTAGTGATGGGGATTCTAGAAACTACCTGGTCCTGAAGAGTGCTCTGATTGATGGGTTAGGCTTAACCACTGAACAGTACAGGTTAATGTTCAGAGATACCCAGAAGACACAGACTCAGGACTGGTCTGAATTTGTTGAGTGTGCCACTAAGGCTCTGGAGGGATGGTTGCTGGGAAGCAAGGTTACAGACTATGAAGGATTGTATAATTTGCTGATGAGAGAAATTTTTTTAAATAATTGTCAGAACCAGCAGTTGCATCAACATTTGGTTGACTCAGATTTGACCTCTCCCCAAGAATTGGGAAAGAGGGCAGATAAATGGGTAAGAACCAGAGTTAAGCAAAAGAACCAGAACCAGAACCAGGGTGGTGACCAGAAGAAAACAGACCAGAAGGGTGGGGAGCAGAAAGCTAAAGACCAGAAGTCTTCAACAGGGCCCCAAACTGAGACAGAGGGTGGGTCCCAAACTTCCAAGAAGAAGAAGAAAGAAGGTCAGAAGAAACCCTGGTGTAAAACTTGTAAGAACACCTCTCACTGGACAAGTGAGTGTAAAAAGGGTGGAGCCCCCAGCACTGCAGCCCCTAAGGCACCTGCACCCACTAGTACAGTTAGCAGTGCTGGTCCTCAAGCCAAGGGATTAGTGGGAATCACTTTGGGAACTGAAGGAGATTCTGACCTAGTCAGAACCCTTACACAGGCTGTTCTGGTTTGTGAAGGGGACATAGATTTGACCCCTGACATAAGTCCCAGTAACCTGGGCAAATACAGACAGACACCTTTGATCAACAATAAAGTGGCTCAAGCTTACAGGGACACATGTGCTAGTGTCACTATGGTGACACCTAACTTTGTGGACCCTGGACAATACATGCCAGGCGATGATTACCTGGTGACCAATGCCAGCAATGTCACTACTACACATAGTGTGGCACTTGTTAACTTTTCCTGGGGAGGGGTAACTGGCCTAAAGAAAGTTGTGGTTAGTGCTGATCTCCCAGTAGAATATTTGTTGGGCAATGACCTGGAGAACTCTCTATGGTCAGAAGTTGAGTACAGGACTCATGCAGAGATGTTAGGGATATCATCACATGTCCTTGCTGTGACCAGGTCACAGGCCAAAAAGTGCCTCTCTGAACCTCAGGTCTTGGATCCTGGAACAATGGACCAAGTACCTCCCAAGAAGAAGAACAGGAGGGTTAAGGCTGCGCCTTCCCAACTGCCTACAAGTGAGGATCAGGCTTCACAGGAAACTGATCTTGAGACCCCTGAAGGAACTGTCCCTGAAGAACTTGAACCTGATCAGGTTGAGTTTCGGGGGACAGGGGGACCTTCTAGGGCAGACTTGGGGCAGGCTCAGTTAACCTGTCCTTCTCTTGAACCCCTCAGACAGCAGGCTGCTGCTGAGGCTGCTGGGAATGCTCAAGGTGCCCATAAAGTATATTGGGACGATGGACTCCTTTATTCAGAGGCTAGAGACCCCAAGCCTGGTGCTACCAGGAGGTTGGTTATACCTCTGCAATTTAGGGGCTTCCTACTCACCTTGGCCCATGATATTCCTTTAGCAGGACACCTAGGCCAGAACAAGACTTGGGACAGGCTTGTCCCTCACTTTCACTGGCCTCACATGTCTGAAGACACCAAGGAGTTTTGTCGCTCCTGTGAAACCTGCCAAGCCAGTGGTAAAGCAGGTGGAACAACAAAGGCCCCCCTGATACCACTACCTGTGGTGGGGGTTCCCTTTGAGAGAGTGGGGATTGATATTGTTGGTCCAATGGATCCCCCTGCAGCATCTGGGCACAGATTCATACTGGTGGTAGTGGATCATGCCACCAGGTACCCAGAGGCAATTCCCCTTAGGACCACAACAGCTCCTGTTGTGGCCAGGGCCTTACTTGGAGTTTTCTCCAGAGTGGGGTTTCCTAAGGAGGTAATATCAGATAGAGGTACCAACTTCATGTCTGGATATTTGACAGCTATGTGGAAGGAATGTGGTGTAAACTACAAGTTCACCACTCCTTATCACCCACAATGCAATGGGCTTGTTGAAAGATTTAACAAGACCCTAAAGGGCATGATTAAAGGATTACCTGAAAAGCTCAGGCGAAGATGGGACATCCTTCTGCCCTGCCTTTTGTTCGCTTACAGAGAGGTCCCTCAAAAGGGGGTTGGCTTCAGCCCCTTTGAATTGTTGTTTGGGCACCCTGTAAGAGGACCCCTGTGTCTAGTGAAGGAAGGATGGGAGTTACCTCTCAAAAAGCCTAAACAGGACATAGTGGACTATGTACTTGGTCTCCGCTCCAGGATGGCAGAGTACATGGAGAAGGCATCCAAAAACCTTGAGGCTAGCCAAGAATTACAAAAAGCTTGGCATGACCAAAAGGCTGTCCTTGTTGAATTTCAGCCTGGACAGAAGGTATGGGTGTTGGAGCCAGTGGCCCCAGCAGCACTCCAAGACAAATGGTCTGGACCCCATACAATTCTGGAAAAGAAGGGAGAGGTTACCTACTTGGTGGACCTAGGAACTCCCAGGAGCCCCCACAGGGTGCTCCATGTGAACAGATTGAAGGCATATGTCAGCAGGGCAGACATGGGCTTGCTCATGGCTACAGATGAGGGACAGGAGGAAGAGAGTGACCCTCTCCCAGACCTGCTCACTCAGAACCCTGAGGATGGCTCAGTTGATGGTGTGGCCTTAGGTGGCAGCCTCACTGAACATCAGCAACATGACTGCAGACAAGTTCTACAGGCATACAGGCATATGTTCTCCTTGACACCCAGTCAGACTAACTGGTGTACACATGTGGTGGACACTGGTGACAGTCTTCCTGTAAAGAGCAAAATTTACAGGCAACCTGACCACGTCAGGGACTGTATAAAGACTGAGGTGCAAAAGATGCTGGAATTAGGTGTCATTGAGCCTTCAGAGAGCCCCTGGGCTAGCCCAGTGGTTCTGGTCCCCAAACCTCACACCAAAGATGGCAAGAGAGAGATGAGGTTCTGTGTGGATTACAGAGGACTCAATGCTGTCACCAGGACAGATGCACACCCTATTCCATGGGCAGATGAGCTCATTGACAAGTTGGCTTCTGCCAAATATTTGAGCACATTTGACTTGACAGCTGGCTACTGGCAAATCAGGTTAGCTGAGGAGTCTAAAGCCAAGACAGCATTTTCTACCCCTAGTGGGCATTATCAGTTTGTGGTGATGCCCTTTGGTTTGAAAAATGCACCTGCCACCTTCCAAAGGTTGGCGAATCAAGTCCTCACTGGGTTGGATGACTTTTGTGCAGCTTATCTGGACTATATTGCTGTCTTTAGCTCCACCTGGGAGGATCACCTGGTCCACCTGAAGGAAGTGCTTGAGGCTCTGCAGAAGGCAGGCCTCACTATCAAGGCAACAAAGTGCCAGATAGGGCAGAGCAAGGTTGTATACCTGGGCCACCTTGTAGGTGGAGGCCAAGTTCAACCCCTGGAGAGTAAGATCCAGACCATCAAGGACTGGTCCCCTCCAACTACCCAGACTCAGGTCAGAGCTTTCTTGGGCCTGACTGGGTACTACAGGAAGTTTGTTAAGAACTATGGGTCCATTGTGACTCCTCTTAATGATCTGACATCCAAGAAGATGCCCAAAAAGGTTCAGTGGACAGAAATCTGTCAAAAGGCATTTGATGACCTGAAGAAGGCCATGTGCTCTGCACCTGTCCTGAAGAGTCCTGACTACTCAAGAGAGTTCATTGTCCAAACAGATGCTTCTGAGTTGGGAGTGGGAGCAGTGCTTTCACAGCTTAATGTAGATGGCCAGGACCAGCCCATTGCTTTCATTAGCAGAAGGCTGACCCCCAGAGAGAAACGTTGGTCAGCTATAGAGAGGGAGGCCTTTGCTGTGGTGTGGGCCCTGAAGAAGTTGAGACCATACTTATTTGGCACTCACTTCAAGATTCAGACCGACCATAAGCCCCTCCTATGGCTTAATCAGATGAAGGGTGAAAACCCCAAACTACTCAGGTGGTCCATTTCCCTACAGGGGATGGACTTTACAGTGGAGCACCGCCCAGGGACTGACCATGGCAACGCAGATGGTCTCTCCAGGTACTTCCACTTAGAACATGAAGACACAACTGGTCAAGGTTAGTCTAATGTCCCTGCGTTTGGGGGGGGGTTATGTAGGAGAGTAGGGTCTGCTATCCTATGGTCACCCCAAATTTTTGCTTTTTGCTTCACTGGTTTCTGACTTAATGTGGCTGTGGGCCTGCTAATCAGACCCACAGCCTGCTGTTCTCTCTCTAAATTAATGCCAATGCACTTTAGGTGCATTACGAATTGGAACTGGTTCACCTTATGAGCCCCTGTATTAGTGCACCCTAGGTGCCCAGGGCATAGGTGTATCCAAGGCCTACCAGGGGCTGCAGCATGTATTATGCCACCCCTGGCCTGGCCTCCATATTTGACACAACTGGCTGATCACTCAGCTGGGGTAAGTCGGTGTAACCACCTCTTACTTAGGTACAGTATGTCTGTGCCTAACCCTAAACTGGACACATATGTTCCTATCAGCCACTCCTATGGAAGGCCTCATCAATCCTGGAGGCAGAGTGCTTGGAAATATGTGAGATGGTGCTCTAGCATGAGCTGAGCCTGTCTGCAGCTGTCGGGAACAACTCCCTAAGCTGTTCCGGGATATTGCCATACCATATACTCTTAAGTGCATTATAATCCTCGCGGTTAAATGCTATCTTTGGTTTGGCTTTATCAAAACATGTCGAGTAAGGTGTCATACGAATTGGAATACTATCCCCTCGCCAATTCTGGCAACGGGGATAGCATTCCACCCTTCTAGAGGGACACGACATGTGCGTAGCCTTAACCCCGGTTAAAGTTAAACAGAGCCTCAGCTTCACAAAATGGACGCTGCCACCACAGACACAAGTCTGGCCTCCTGCTGCTGACCGAAACTCGGCAGATGGTGGCCTGGACAAAGGGTTTCCTGCCTTGGGAGGTGCGAGCACCACCCCAGACAGGATTTTGTGTATTGGGTAGGACAGGGCTGAATAGAATCAGACATGCCCGGGGCACACAAGGTGTCCCCGTGCATAGGCCAGTCCAAACCGGTTCTGGGGCCTTCCAGCCCCAGTCCTGGCGCGGAGCTGGACAAAGGAAAGGGGGTGTAACCGCCCCCCTTCCTGGTTCCTCTCAGAGGAGGGACCTAGTAGGTGATCCACCCCCAGTTTGGGAATAAGAGGGGGAGCAGTGCCATTGCACAGCAGATCATCCCGAAATCAACTTTAAACAAGAAGAAGACTGGACTTCGACATTCTGCTGCACAGAAGACTGAAGAGAATCTCCCTTGTGGCCTAGGAGTGGCCACCCTGTGAACACAGGTACCAACCAGCAACTCGACGTCTGCTTTGCCGCCGCCTCCCGCCGGAGACCGAGCCCAGAGCCCGACAAGAACCAGACTCCCAGACCTCTCAGAGCCCGATCCACAGTCCCTGCGAAGAAGGGACCCGTGGAGGCACCGAGTGACGTGGGACCGGACCTCTTGAAAGACACTCGAAAAGCTGACTGCGCAGCTTCTGAGGCATCCTCGACGTTGTGCTTTGGGGATTGAGAACCCCCACCACCGAGCAGCCCTTGCACCGAAGATCAGCCCTCCAGCATCTCCACGATCTGCGTGGGGCCCTTTTGCATTGTGCCACTCGACGCGCCATCCCGGCCACTAGCCACGTGGTCAGCGGCCATCTTGGTGACGAACCCGAAGATTTACACAGCAGGTCTGGTTGCTCCAGACCTACCCAAGCTCCTGTGAAAAGGAGCACCCACTCTGACCTTGCTGGTCCGAGTGAACAGCATCTTTCAACTTCTGCGTGGCTTGCATTTGCCAAGGCCTGTTTGCTCCGATCAGGTCGCCGACACCGCCAACAGCGAGAAGCCTACGTGGGACAGCTCGTGACCGACTCCTGGACGTCCTCGACTCCGGGTATCCACGTGGCTGCAGAAAGAAGCTACCCGACAACGCCTGTTTGCACCCGACATCGCCTGGTTCCAATCTGGTTCCACGGTAGTCACTGGCTAGTGACTTTGAACATTGTCCCCTCTGCTTTCAGGTCTTCACATCTTCAGATCCACCCTTGGATCCACCGGAACTCTTCTCATCGAGCCGCCTGCAGCATCTTCAGCTCCAAGCACCATCGACCAGCGTGACGAAACCCGACACAACTTCGACCCTGTGCACCCGCTTCCTGTGGGTGAGGTAACTCAGCTCCGCCGGTGCTCCTGCACTGGTACACATCCCAAGGGCCTGTGTTTTAAGTTTCAGCTCCGTAGGTCACTCGGAAGGTTCCTAACTTTCTAACTTTGTGCTTTTTACGCACCATAGACTTTGTATTGAGAAGTGCGTGCACTTTGAACACTGCACCCGAGTCCCGTGGGCCTTTCCCGACTTAGTTAACTCCAGTCTCGAATAGCTCCAGCGATTCCCAAGGCCCTAGGCCTCTTCACTTTCCTCCTGATATCTCTTATACCACTTTCTTAGTATATGGTTTAGGTGGCCCCTAGGGCTCATCCATATTGTGCAACTTTTGTGTATTTTAAACTGTCTTGTGATTTAACGCTTGTGCTTCTGTGCTCATAAAGAGTCCAGGGGATTTTATAGTTAATAAATCAATATATATTTTCAATATATATCTGTGTGGTGTCCCTTTCATTTGGTATTCAAGGGGGTTGTGTATGGTATAACAGCTGGCTTCACATGCCTTTCAGAGTTTAGCCTAAGACTGCTTTGTCCACGTTACCACTAGGATAACTGGTCTACAAGGTTGAATTACAACCATCATCATAAGGGTTGCTTGGCATGGTACAAAGTGATCACTAGAATTAGTGAGCATTATATACCAGGCCAACTTCTCACATTGGTGAGCAGCGGATTGGGATCTGAGCTTGCTGTTGTTTTACCATTACAATCTTTGAGATTATCATTTGAAAGATCATACAGGTACCTGCTAGGTACATATAAAACAAGACTAGTATACTTAAGTTCTACTGAACTTAGTTGTTGTAGAGCAAAGGGAGTAGCACACCCTAGCTACAACTACTAGATAGGTTTAGTAGGTAAACACCAGTGTAGGTAGATTGCAACACATCCACCCACACTAGAGCAATGTCTGGAACAGAGGGGTCCAGTGGACTTACTCCTGTTGAGAGTGACCCTCCAAGGGCACCATCCCAGTTTGCTATTTTTCCCTTTAAGGAATTAAGACAGCTTTGTGTCTTAAGGGGTCTGAAGACAGGGCCTTCCCCTACTACAGACCACCTAAGAGAGCTCTTGGATCAGTCTGAGGCTCTAAAGACCTCTAAAGCAAACCCCACAGGGAATGCTGAAGGAGGCCATCCTTCAGAGGATGACACTGTAGACACCCCTGCCCCTATCATCCTAGTAGATGAGGACGCCTCCACCACTGGAGCTCCTCAAGTAGATGTAGAGGAAGAGGAAGAAGAAGAGGAGGAGGAGGTGGAAAGCAGTGAGTCAGATGATGACAGAGATAGTCAGGTGCTGGTCAGTAGACTGAACCAGGCTAACTTAAGTCAACTTGGGAATGAATCAGGTAACAACCCATTCAGACCCCCAGGTGGACTTAACCAGGGCCATAGGAGGAGGAGGCATCACTCAGGTGAATCCAATACCTCCCATGTCTCTAGAGGCTCTCATGGTCACTCCAGAAAGGAGATGACTAGCCCTCAGAGAAGGGAACATGAGGCCAAGATGAGAGAGGCTGAGCTTAGGATCCAGAGGCAAGAGTTAGAGGTTGCCCTGGCTAAGGAGAAACTTGCTAGAGCAAGACAGCCTAGAGAGAGTGGGGTAATAGAACCCACTGGTGGCAGCAATATCCACAAGGATAAAGACAGGTCTTTTGATAATAGAAACCTGAGTAAGATTGTGCCCCCCTACAAAGCTAGTGTAGGAAATCATACTGGGTATAGTGTCACTTCAAGACTACATGTACTTATTTGTCTGCAAAAACAAAACATCAAGCATGCATTCCATATATTTCAGAACTGCATTTTACTATTAATGCTAAACACATAAGCAATGACTATTTTCTAATTCTACCAAAATGTGAGAACACAATAAGTTTTTAACCAATTACATGTCGGGAAACACATGAACTATCAAAATGCTTCTCTCAGAGTGATTCCTAAATGAACAGACTCACTGTCTGATTCTAGACAAATAACAATATTTCTTATAAATATAGTAGTAGGATACTATAGTGGTGTTTGGATAGTGTAAGGGGTCCTGCTGTGATAGATTTAAGCTTTAGAGTAGTGAAATGGTGATTAGGTAGTATAAGGAGTCATACTGGGGTAGTGTTCCACTATAGTGCAGTGGTGTTTATATATCAATCAATCAATCAAAGACATTTATAGAGCGCACTACTTACCCGTAGGGTCTCAAGGCGCTAAGGGAGGGGGGGTGCCGTTACTGCTCGAACAGCCAGGTCTTGAGCTTCTTCCTAAAGGAGAGGTGGTCTTGGGTCAGGCGCAGGTCGGCCGGGAGGGAGTTCCAGGTCTTGGCGGCCAGGTAGTAGAAGGACCTTCCTCCAGTGGTCGCTCTATGGATGCGTGGGACGGCGGCGAGGGCGTGGCTGGCAGAACGGAGGTGGCGTTTGGGAGCGTAGAAGTTGATCCGGTTGTTGAGGTAGCTCGGGCCTTGATCGTGTAGGGCTTTGTGTGCGTGGGTGAGGAGACGGAAGGTGATTCTTTTGTTGACGGGGAGCCAGTGCAGGTCTCTCAGGTGTCCGGAGATGTGGCTGTTTCGTGGGATGTCGAGGATGAGTCTGGCTGAAGTGTTCTGGATCCGCTGGAGTCTCCTCTGGAGCTTGGTGGTGGTTCCGGCGTAGAGGGCGTTGCCGTAGTCCAGTCGGCTGGTGATGAGGGCCTGGGTGACGGTCTTCCTGGTCTCCGTGGGGATCCACCAGAAGATCTTCCGTAGCATGCGCAGGATGTTGAAGCACGACGAGGAGACGGCGTTGACTTGTCTGGTCATGGAGATGGAGGAGTCCAGGATGAAGCCCAGGTTGCGTGCGTGGTTCGTCGGTTTGGGTGCGGTGCCCAGGGCGGGGGGCCACCAGGAGTCGTCCCAGGCGGAGGGCGAGGAGCCCAGAATGAGGACCTCCGTCTTGTCTGAGTTCAGTTTCAGGCGGCTGGTCGTCATCCACTCGGCTACCTCTTTCATCCCTTCGTGCAGGTTGGCTCTGGCGGTGGCGGGGTCGTTGGTCAGGGAGAGGATCAGCTGGGTGTCGTCGGCGTAGGAGATTATGTTGAGGTTGTGCTGGCGTGCGATGGCCGCGAGGGGGCTCATGTAGACGTTGAAGAGGGTAGGGCTCAGCGAGGATCCTTGAGGGACGCCGCAGATGACATCGGTGACCTCTGACTTGTACGGTGGTAGGCGGACTCTTTGTGTTCTTCCATCGAGGAAGGAGACGATCCATTCCAGTGCCTTCTCCTGGATTCCGACGTTGCTGAGGCGCTGCACTAGGGTGCGGTGGCAGACCGTGTCGAAGGCCGCGGAGAGGTCTAGGAGGATGAGGGCCGCTGTTTCTCCGTTGTCCATCAGGGCTCGGATGTCGTCGGTGGCGGCGATGAGGGCGGTCTCGGTGCTGTGGTTGGCTCGGAAGCCGGACTGTGAGGGGTCGAGGGATCCGTTCGTCTCGAGGAAGGAGGCCAGCTGTTTGTTGACGGTCTTCTCGATGACTTTGGCTGGAAACGGGAGTAGCGAGATGGGGCGGTAATTTTTGAGTTTGGTGGGGTCTGCTGTAGGTTTCTTGAGTAGAGCGCTGAGTTTGGCGTGCTTCCAGCTCTCGGGGAAGGTGGCGGTGTCGAGGGAGGTGTTGATAATGTCCCGCAGGTGAGGTGCGATGACAGCGTCGGCCTTGTTGAAGACGTGGTGAGGGCAGGGGTCGGTCGGTGATGAATGAATGAATGAATGAAATTATATTTATAAAGCGCATGGCTGCCCGAAAGCGTCCCAGCGCTAACAGAAAATAGAACCAAAAGCAGACTGAGGAAGAAACCAAAAATTAAGAGTCCTTGGGAAAAAGAAAAGTTTTAAGTGCCTTTCGAAACTTCAGATGACAAGGTTCAGCACGGATCCAGTTGGGGAGAGAATTCCAGTTTTTTGCTGCATTTAGAGAAAACCGGCGGCCCCCAGTACGAGCCTTCCTAACTCTGGGGACCCTTGCAAGATTGCCACGCTCCGACCGGAGAGCCCGGGATGGTTTATAAGGGCATATCAAACTCCTGAGAATCGGGGGTCCTTTGCCCTGCAGAGCCCTGTGGGTGACACATAGCGCTTTAAAGATGACTCTTTCGCGTATTGGCAGCCAATGGAGTGCTCTCAGGGCTGGTCTGGCCGAAGATCTTCTTGATGTGCCTGCAAGCATCCTGGCTGCTGCATTCTGCACCCGTTGAAGAATGTTAAGGGTGGCTTCCGGGGCAGCCAGAAACAGGGCATTACTATAGTCAAGTCTCAATAGTATTAACCCCTGAATCAGAAGTGTCCTGGACTGGAGAGGAAGAAGAGGGAGAACTTTCCGCACTGAGCGGAGCAGTCCGAAGCAGGTCCCTGCAACTTTCTGGGCATGGGCCTTAAAAGTCAGATCGGGCTCAAGCCACACCCCTAAGCTTTTGATTTTTTCTTTTGGAGTGGGCAGCTCACCTAGGCAGGAAGGCCAGGCGGCTTTAGAGAAAGATGTAAGATGATGACCGAGGAGCATAATCTCAGTTTTCGCTCCATTGAGTTTGAGCCGCGAACTGGACATCCAAGAAAATATCTCAACAAGGCAGGCGGAGAGATTTTCCAAACATCCTTCCTGTTGGGTTAGCGAGACGACTAATTGGGTGTCGTCCGCATAGGTGACTGTTTTAATCCCAAAGGGGGCGACTACTTCCTCCAGTGGGGCCATATATACATTGAACAGAGTAGGGCTCAATGAAGAGCCCTGAGGGACACCACACTGGAGGGGGGTGGATTTGGACAACAGACCACCTTCCCAAACTCTGAAGGATCGATTATTCAGAAAGGATGTGAGCCACTTAAGGGCCATTCCTGCAACGCCCACCCTGGCGAGACGGTGCGTTAGAATTTTATGATCCACCGTATCAAATGCAGCGCTTAGATCCAGGAGGATCATAACAGCGGATCCTCCTGAATCTAAGATGCACCTTGCCTCTTCTGCTACCACTAGAAGGGCTGTGTCTGTCCCTTGCCCCGGTCGAAAGCCAGTTTGAGAGTTGTTCAGCAGTTGATTATTCTCAAGAAATCCGGAAAGCTGCTGGTTTACCATTCTTTCCGCGATCTTACTAAGACCGGGTAGCAGTGAGATCGGGCGGAAGTTGGCCAGGTCCATGGGATCAAGCCCCGTTTTTTTTAAAAGGGTTTTAACCCTTGCCTGTTTCTAACTGGGTGGCACGACTCCACAAGAAAAGGAGGCATTAAGGAGCTCTGTTGCCACTGGGGCAATCGTGTCTGCAATTTTCTTGAGTACATACATGGGCGCAGGATCGGCCGGGGAGCCACTTTTCATGGAGGAAAGGGCTTTACAATCGTGATCCGGAGTGGACGGAGTTCATCATGCGGACGGTGTCTTCGGTGCTGATCGGAGTCCAGGCTCGGAGGGTGGTGGTGGGCGGCGTTGCTGTGGTCGTGGCGTGGGTCGGGTGAGTGCTGAAGCTGTTGTGTATGTCCGCGATCTTGTTGTGGAAGTAGGAGGCGAGGGAGTTGCAGAGGTCTTGCGAAGGGGCGATGTCGTTGTTTCCGGCGTTGGGGTTGGAGAGCTCTTTCACGATGTTGAAGAGTTCCTTGCAGTTGTGTGCGTTGTTGTCCAGTCGGTTCTTGAAAGTCGTTTTCTTGGCGGCGCGGATCAGTTGGTGGTGCTTCCGGGTGGCGAGCTTGAGGGTGGTCCTGTTGTCCGGTGTAGGTTCCTTTCTCCAGACTTTCTCGAGGGCTCGGCAGTTCTTCTTGGAGCTCTTGAGTTCGTCGGTAAACCATGGGGCTTTCTTGCTGCCGGGTCTGCTGGGCGGGGTCCTCAAAGGGGCGAGTTCGTCTGCGCAGTTGCTGATCCACTTCGTGAGGTTGTCGGCGGCCTGGCTGGGGTTCGCTGATCTGGCAGGAGGGTGCTGGCTCAGGGAGGCGGCAAGCTGGTCGGCTGTGATCTTGTTCCAGCTTCTACGGGCAACCTGTTGCTGGTGGTGGTGGATTGTCGTTCTTTCGAAGGTGAAGTGGACACAGCTGTGGTCCGTCCAGTGGAGTTCTGTGGCGTGGCTGAAGGCGATGTCTGTGCTGGATGAGAAGACGGCGTTGAGTGTGTGTCCGGCGAGGTGGGTGGGGGTGCTCACCAGTTGCTTGAGTCCAAGGTTGGCGAGGTTGTCGAGCAGGGTGCTGGTGTTGTGGTCGTTGTTGTTCTCCAGGTGGAAGTTGAGGTCCCCCAGGAGGATGTAGTCAGCGGAGGGGAGGGCGTGGGGGCTGATGAATTCGGCGATGTCCTCGCTGAATTGAGTGCGTGGTCCCGGGGGTCGGTAGATCAGGGTGCCTCTGAGGGTGGTCTTCGGGTCGTTGTGGATCTGGAAGTGCAGGTGTTCGGCGGTGGTGAGGGTGTTGTCGGTGCTGGTCGTGATACGGATGGTGTTCCTGTGGATGATGGCGATGCCTCCTCCCACCTGGTTGGCGGTGCGGTCCCTCCGGGTGATCTTGTAGCCCTCTGGGATGGCGATGGCGATGTCGAGCGCAGAAGAGGCGTTCATCCAGGTCTCCGTGAGGAAGGCAACGTCAGGGGCTGTGGTGTCTAGGAGGTTCCAGAGTTCGATGGCGTGTCTGTGGACGGAGCGGGTGTTGAGCAGGTTGCACTTGAGGTGGTTGCTGCTGGTGTTCGGCTTGGCAGGTGCTGGTGCCGGGCAGGTCCGGATGCAGGTGAACTTGCAGGCGCGGCAGCTGAAGGGTCCGTGGGAGCGTCGTGGGGTGGCTTGGTAGCATACCATAGGAGATCATGCTAAGTATAGCGTTTTAGGCTTTAAGGTAGTGCACTGGTGTTTGTGTAGTGTAGGGGATCGTAGTAGGGTAGAGTTCTAGGAAATAAACTGGTGTTTGGGTAGTGTAGGAGGTTCTGCTGGGGTAGATTTAAGATTTACGGTAATAAAGTGGTGAATAGGTAGTGTAGGTGGTCATGCTGGTGGTAGATTAAGGGTTTACAGTAGTGCAGTGGTGTTTGGGTAGTGTAGGAGATCATACTGGTGGAAGTGTCCCTGCAAGACTACATGTACTTATTTCTCTGCAAAAACATCAAGCATGCATTCCATATATTTCAGAACTGAATTTTACTATTAATACCAAACTCATTTTGTAAACACATAACCAATGACTATTTTCTAATTCTACCAAAATGTGAGAACACAATACGTTTTTAACTAATAACATGTCTGAAAACACATGAAGGGGCATATTATCAAGCAGGGCGTTAAAATTATCGCAGTTTTAGCGGCAGAAAACTGCCGCAAAAGCAGTGATAATGGGCTTGATAATATGCCTTGGAGAATTCCAATAGAAGCCCATGTTCACACTAGAATATGGGTTTCTATTGAAATTCACAAGGCCTTATTATCATATCAAGTCCATTATCGCCGCTAACGATCATTTTTAACATCCTGCTTGATAATATACCCCGAAGTACCAAAATGCTTCTCTCAGAGTGATTCTGTAGTGTAGTTCCTATTTTCCCAATAGGCTCTGCGCATTGGAATAACATAAACGATAGTTTAGACGTAGGACTGAGGTCGACTAGGACTCTATTGAATATGTTAGACTTAATTTAGGTTGGCCAGCTGGCTCAGAGGTCACTAGAAAATTTCTCAAATGAACAGGGAGGAGTGAACTTCCCTGATTAGACAAGAAGGGATTCAGCTTCTGACAACCGCATAAACATGACAACTTTGCTCCCCCAGAATAAGGAGTATATCTCCAGAGTCGTATGAAAACAATAGATAGCTATTTCACTCAGTCAAGCGTGCATACTTAGTTTCACCAGAGTGCAGAGAAATAGAGAGACGGCGTTTTTAATAAAAGGTGTTATTTATTGAGCAGTCTTCTTTCTCATGCAAGAGAAATGAATTGCCACAATTGCAATACTTGTTATAAAGTAAAGTGTGTACAGTAAAAGGAGTATTATGAAATAATACTGTAAAAGCATTGATATGGTTTCTGAGCCATATGATACTTAAAAGGTATAAAATATATACAGTTACATACAATGATAAAAGTTTGACTAAACATACTCAACTGGTGCTTCTAAATACGCCTACCCCGATGTACCTAACCTAAGCCTAGTACATGGGAAGGAGTAAATGAGCTGCAGTTTAAGTTAAGTTAGTTTTAGCCAAGAATCTGACTCAAGAATTCTCTAAGGATCTAATCAGCTCTGTACCTTGGTTTTAGAATGAAGGAGGTCTTGTATCTCGCTCTCAGGACTCGATCTCCCAGTAACCCGCAAGGGTGACTGGAAACACTGGAGCTGGATTTTCTCGGCAGGAGAAAAAGACAGCGTCTTTCTCAGTGCGTCAAATGGGAGGGACAGCTTCCTTCGGCACTCGCATCAGCTGGGCTTCGGATAAGTAGATAGCCGCTCTGCTTCACACCACCGTGTGTTGCTTAAGGCAAACACTGGTATATTTATACCTGGAAGGTGCCGTGTTTGACGTAAGGTTGGACATAAGACATCAATAAAAGATGTCACTAAGAACTGGCCGTTCTTTCAGTGCTCGCAGGAGTCCTAGGACAAATCAAAACAAAAGCATGGGGAATTCCCAGGTTGCTGGAGGTCTGGTTTGTTGTAAGAACTCGTTGTACTTTCTAGGAGTAGCCTTGCCGTATTTGGTTTGCATTGGCTATTACTAAATATGGATTTATTCTTATGCCTTTATAAGGGTATGATTTGATATAACCACATAAGGGCATAAATCAGGAATATTTAATTAGGGTCCTAGATACGATCACAACACCCACTCACGTATAATGTCCATCATTACTAAATACTAAGCAATAAATAAACATATAGGTATGCATGTGTTTTCCAGCCCACCCCAAAATACATCAAATGCATTTGAAATTGTATAGATACACGAAAAAGAGTATTATACTATACGCATTCAAGCAGTGGTATCATTCAGATAATGCAAATATAAATATCAGCTGAATGAATTGCGAAAATTACATTTATGAAATGGCTCTTAATACAGAAGAGAAGGTCGAGACCATTTCATCACATATTTATATAAGATTGTAAGTGTGCTAGAGGCTGATTCAAAATATTGTCTCTAGAGTCTCTAGGAATAGAAGCTCTGTTCTCTAAGAATAGTTCTACTTCAAGCAGAGTACCTTGTGCCAAAAAAAAGGTAAATATTTTGGAATTTGGGAAAAATAATTTTTCTTTCAAGGGAAAAAAATAGTTCCAAGTCTTTTCAGCAGTGTTGTTTATAAAAGCTGAAGGCCGAATTCAGAGTTCAGGGAACGCTGGGTGCTCGCTATTTTAATTGTTACTCTTGTTGTTAGGAGAGAACATTACCTCAGCTAGACCGGCAAAAAATTTGTCTACAACAGTAGGTGAAAGTTGCGCCAACGATGAAAAATCTGAAATAGTGCATATATGCGATGCATTGCCATCATCGGTGTTCAGATCAGCAATGTTCACAGAGGGTTGTACCTGTGTGCTGCCGCTTTCATCTTGTACTTCACCGCCACCTAATCGTAATGGTGAAGTCTCAACGAATGCCGTCATCAGAATCGGTAGCCGCTGGGGACAACATGTTGCATGAGTCGTTACCGGACAAAGCAAAGCATGGACATCCATTGGTACTGTTGATGGTAGTGTAAGACAGACGTCCAACACGCATTCTTCTCCGCATAGCAGACATCGAAGCACAGGTAAGATGCAATTCTGCCAGATCGGTCTGAATGAAAGAAACCAGGTAGTATTCAGATCTCTTAGCCGGGCCAATCCGAGGACCTTAGTGATACGGTCTCGGTATCGTATTGCTAGGATCGTTTCTTCCATCGTAGCCTGAGTTTTGTCTGTGACTTGGCTTGCCATATCGGAGCAGAAGGAACAAAAATAAAATTCCTGCTATGAGTCCCAAAATAAGAGGCAGGCCACTGAAAAGAGAGTGCACAAAATTCGGGAAGATGCCCGGAACCGTTTCAAAAGGTGTTAACAGTCTTGAAAAAATTGTCCTAAATACATGTGCGATGCCACTGGTATCTGACATGTTTAAAATTTTTCTTAACATTTCTACGAAATGCACGGGGCAGTTTGTTGATAATAGGGTATGTATCTCTGCTGCTGTCCTTGCAGCCTGCAGGTCATATGTCTCTTTGGACGAGGTTAAAGGCACAGTTGTCTGTAAAAGAATAGACTTCATTCTGCTTAAAGTATCAATTCGAATAGAAGAGATATTCACAGAAGGCCACAATGCCGCCTCCATGTCTGGATTGCTGTTTGGATACAATACTTGCATACAACAAATGACCCTGGAAGTAACGCTCACGAGATAGGGTTTTCCTGGCATCATGCCACAACAGCTGTGGTCACTTAATATAACGTAGCTACCGTTGGAAAGATGTCTGAAAAATGACTCTATCTGTGTAGCCGGGGTACCGTGCAGATGACATGGAAGGTTGTTTGATGAACCTCTGCAAGATCCATGCAAGTTTATACCTTCGCATAGGAGTGTATCGCTCAGTGATGTTTTACAATTAGTACCACTAAGAAATACCTCTTTCTTGCCCCCACTCCAACATCTATGTGTAAAAGGTAAATTCCAGGTTGATTTGATGTATCCTTTACCCAACCTTTCATACAGGCCTGCTGGTATATACACTTGGCAGTATTGAAACTGAAAAGTTGTTATCGGGATTGTAATGGTGCCATGTTTTATCCATTCAGTGACAGGTCTTTCTGACATTGTCAATGGTAATCTCTCAAGTTTTTCAATGCTGAGCACCGTATAGTCTGCTCCTTTTTGTGCCAACGAGATTTGTCTATCAGTAAGGTTAAAGATAGAAAATAATGACGTTATGTTGATTAGACGCCATGGCACGTGACCTGAACGGAGGTTTTGTAATGTCCAGCCTAGCTGTACAATAGAACGCAATTGGGACTGACAATGTTGTAACATTATCATATCCTGTTCTATTATATCAATAGCAGATGATACAATGCTGTCCAGTGAATAGATTCTGGAGGACAGAGTCGTTAACCCATTGTCCACTACAGAAAGGGTTTTTTCCAAATGAATATGATCAATTTCTCGTATTTTTTCAGCAGTTTCAATTTGATTTAATTTCCAAGCTTCATTGTATGCTGCGTACATACCGGCGTATATGAAACGTTTATGACGCTGTTTGCGAGGTCCCAGTATGAAATCTCGCAAGTCAGCACCTTCTTTAAGTAAAGTTAAGTGTTGCTTAATTTCAGAAAGTCTGGATCTCTGTAGCCAGTCGAGGCATAGTTTTCCTACACTGTATGTTGTAACTATCCCTGGATGTTGTCTCTGGGAATATCTTGGGTCTGGCCTGTTCTGTTTGAACCCCTGTATTTTGTTCAGGAGTCTATCATGACAGTTATTAGTGTCTGTGGGCCAGATCAACCATTTGTTCCAGTCAGGAAGTGTTCTGTTTTGTTTTAAAATATAGGCCACGTCTAACCCCTCATCTGTAGTGGTGTTTCTATCAGCCATTGGCTTTGGTATCGACGGGTTGTTTAAATCTTTTATCTTGGCTAAACCAAGACAGGTTGGTTGCTTAATTGTGTAATTAAGGAACATTATTTGTTCTGGGATCATGCAGGCTCTGAACAATGCTTCTACACCTTGTACCTGCCATTCTTTTGTACCCCAGATGGTTTTTGTCTCAATGTTGTTTTTCCAAAATTCAAAACCAAATGTAGACATTTTCTCATAAAATCTTTCAGAATAAATCAGTTTAGTGTTTGTCAACATGTTTTTCACTCCTGTCTTATTTAACATTTTAAAATAGAATGTTTCAGGATCAGTGACATTAAACCCCGAGAAGTATGGGAATTTCTCATAAAATGATTTTGAGCTGCCTTTTGGCGGGGTTGGACAATGTTCTCATTGATTATAACTGAAAATATTTCTAGGATTTGCAGATTTATGCAGATAATGATGCCCAAAGTGGTTGAAACAGTACATTTCCTCATAATTCGACGAACCCTGTAAATAATCATGTGCTGTAAATTTGGCTGACATTTCTAAATCTGACATCATATTATTAATATTTTCGAAGTCCCAATCATCAGAGAAACTACTAGGTGATACAAAGTCACTTAAAGAAATCTTAAATTGGTGTGGAAATTTCCAAAAGCTCAACCGGGCCTTAAATTTCATAGTCAGTTTTGTCCCATGCTATACCACCAGGTATAGGGATGGCTGTGATGTTCACTGATGACAGTTCTCTTTTTTCGATGTGTGATGATCTGTGTGGTTTCAGGACCAAGTTGATGTTCTGACTTGCTGTGTCTATTGTACTATATTTTCCATCAATAAATCTACCCAAACTTAAAACCAAGATGAGCCATAGAAGGAGGAAAACTATGCCTAACACAATCCATATTTTAATCCATTGTGAAGTTAGATATGTTTCTCTGAGTTGTTGAAAGAGTTCTGTAATTTTTACTTTGAATGTTTTTGTTGATGGCTTGTCTCCATGTTCACGTGGATCATCGGAAAAGTCATCAAAGTTGATAAAGTAGCCAGATGCAGTTCTGTCAATTGGTGTTATTGCTTCCGGATTTCCATTGATCTTTGCATTTTCTTTTGTTACATTTGTATAGTCCGAGGCTACATCGTTGTAGACCGGTGTTTCTTGATGAATTGTTGCAATTTGGGTTTCATGAGGCACAAGTTCCATGGCTTTGTTGCATAGTCCTTTTTTATTCACTGAAGGTTTATCAAATGTGAGTAGTCTCTCAGTTTGAACCTCTTGGATTGTAGCAAGATTTGGTATTCTGCTATTTCTTGGGATTCCACTGGGCCTACTACTTATTATTTGCCACATGGTTGTGGCTTCGCCAGGTCGATTGATACAACTCGGTTCTCCTTTTTACCAGCAAGGGGCGGTAGTACAACTGATCTTGTTCCGCTGACAGCTAAGACAGGTACTGCTTTTCTGTAAGAAGGCCCAAATTCCTTCTTCACTGCGATCTTTTCTCTGACCAGATCCCCAATCTTTGGAATCCAGACAGGTCTTGCTGGGACAGGTGGTTTTTCTTCAGTGGTAGTTGGCTTTAGCTTTTTGTTACTCAGACTTTTTCTTGTTTCATTTAAGTCCTGTAAAACAGCCAAACGATCTTTGATATCAAAGGCTTTTTGTTGCACCACTGAAGTCTGACAATCCAAGTCCTGAATGATCATTCTGGTACCAAATAAAAGTTCATACGGACTGATACCTCCTAGAGAATTTCTTGGCATATTATTAAGACTACGTTGGACACTTATTAGATGTTTGACCCACCCATCACCCGAACCTAATACCCTCGCTGTTATAGATTGCTTTATGTCCCGGTTTTTTCTCTCCACTACCGCATTTCCCTTGGGATGGAATGGACTAGAATACCGCAACACAATGCCCATGCTGGCCATGGCCTCCTTGTAAACCCGAGAGCTAAACGCAGGACCCTGGTCAGAATGTAGCATGCCAATTGCGTATGTGCGATGAAGACTCGCAAATCTTTTATAACTGTTCTGGCGTCAGCCGAGCGCTGGGGCCACATCCAAATGAATCTCGTACAGGAATCCACTGCGACCATGATATATTTATAGTTGCCGACCACAGTGGTCGAGGTAAACACATGCTAATGGTTTGTCTAAGATTAGAAGGGGCGTCTGCGCTGGTCGTTTCACCGTTGATACTTTCATTTTATGACATATTTCACATTCTAGAACATAGTTCCTAGTCTGTTTTCTCATTCGTGGCCACCAATATCTCTGTTTTAATAATGATACTGTGGCGGAAACACCAGCGTGTGCAGAGGCAAGACCTTCGAGTGCCTCTAAAATTAGTCCTAACCTGTGCTCCGTGTTTGGAATTGCTCTATCCCCCACTCCAGGGATCTGAGAAAACGGAACGTTGTTCGCATCAGTTTTGTATGAGTACTTTACTGGAAAGCCTTTCGGGACTGTCTTACCGCTGTCTTTTACTGAAGCACTGACAGCTTACATTATCTCGCTGTCTATTTTTGTTTTTGACCGAGTAATGGCAGCTACGGAATCCGTTTGTACAGCTGCTTTCGCGGCCTCGTCAGCCAATGAATTCCCTGCAACGTGAACGCCATCACGTTGATGACTCAGTGTATGAATCACTTGAGTCTTTTGTAGTTCTTTTTGTGAAAAAACTACCTGTACCCAAAGCATTTTATGCTTGATTGTGGCAGCTGTCTCATCTTTGTAACCATTTTTTAAGTTCTGCATGGAATTATTGTAAGATCGGACGCAGTAATGTGAATCGCACACTATTAGTGTCGGGAATTCGCGATCAGCATTTCCAGCGCCATCTTTAGAGATCTTATTTCAGCTCGCTGGGCTTTACAGTTTCTGAGAGATTCAGTTTTAGTGACCATCGGTCGGAATTTACCTAGGCGCCAGCGACCTTTAACAATTGCGCATGCTGCATTGTAAATCTGTTTTTCCACAACATAGTGTTGTGCAAATCTGTCCCTGTAGATTACACAGGTGTACTGTTCGAGGGGCAGAATTTCGATCGGCAGAGGAAATTCATTTTCTTATTCCAGATAATCTATTTTTTTCATTTTCGGATCAAATGCGTGTGTCACGTCTTCTGTTGCAAGAGAAGCTTCCCATTTTATCCATTTTGGATCTAGAGCTTTAGCATTTGGATTGCCTGGTATTGTTGCTGCCTCAAGGGCTGATACAGCTGTTAAAACAGATATCCTTTTTCCCTGGGCTAGGGCTCTTTCTTTTGCTACAGAAGTTTGAACCGCAGTTAGAATTTTTTCAGTTGAACTGAATTTCATTTCAGCTTGTGTGTACAAATGTGATTTGTAAGCTATTGGTACCGTTTCTCCCTCATTAGAGGTCAGGTATGTGAATCCGCATCTTCCTGGGATGACTCGGATTACAAGGTAGTGTTCATTTGCGCGTGTTTGCAGTTTTGTTTTAGTTAACATATCTGTCTGTAATGATCTTAAAATTTCTGTGTTTTTGAGTCCAATTAATTGGTTTAAAATCAGGCTTTATTAGTTCGTAGAGAGTTTTAACCCTCTCTGCATAATTTAGAATGTATGTTCTTCCGTAATTCTGGAAACCTAGTATTGATGGTAAGTTTTTCAGCGTTTTTGGAGCTTGGAGTACTGCACACTTCTCTAACAAGTTGTCTGCCAGGCTTTTGCCTTCACTTGATAATTCATATCCTAAAAATAGGACAGTTAGATGGGCAATTCAGGATTTTTTTAAGTTAAATTTGTACCCTTCAGCTGCGAACCCAAGTATTATGGTGTTCACTCTGTTCAAGTGAGTCTCCAGGTCATCGTCTGTAAGATAGATGTCATCGACATAGGATAATGCCTCATCATCATACATTTGTAGTAGCTCTGTTATCCTGGCTGAAAAGAATCCTGGGCTGTTCTTGAATCCCTGTGGGAGACAACAAAATAGTTTTTGGGTCCCCATGCTAGAGAAAGCGGTCAAATATCTGCTTTCAGGTGCTATGTTTTGACAGAAGAAACCATTTGAAATATCTAATGTCGTTTTATATTTTTTGCGCACAATGTTATTCATTAGTACTGCACTGTGTGAGTTTTGTACTGCAAAATTTTTACAGCAGGAGTTTAGATGTCTGTAGTCCAAAACTAGACGATATGCATCATCTGGCTTGGAGACAGGAAACAAAGGATTGTTCATTTGTGAGGTGCATGTTTCAATCACCCCTGATATTCAAGTTGATCTAAAATTTCTTTCACTTGTTTTTTAGCTTCTTGCTTAACAGGATACTGCCTCTGTGCAGTAGGTTGATTTTTTAACTGGATTTTATGGTGAGGAGAATCCTCATCCCATCCTACATGATTTTTATATAATGCAGGGGCTTGGGCCACTGCCCATTTTCTAGCAAGTGTGTATTTTTTATGAATTGGAATGTGATTTGAGAAGGCAGGCATAATCATTTCTGCACCATGTGGGCACTCCCTGACAAACTCTGGTGGCCAGTCTTTCTCTGCTAGAAGGATATCATAGCCTTTAGATAGATTCTCCCAAAAGAGACCTTTTTCTTTTCCTAGTTTTATCTCCCTCTATACGTAATGTTATTTCAAATATAGTTTATGGGGCACGCTCACTCAGGTGTCTGCAGTTTCCACTTGAATTAATTCATTTGTGTCCACTGTCTCTAGAAGATTCATCAGGATCTTGCGAGCTATGCTCACTTCTGCTGCGCTGTCTAGCATTGTCTGGGCCCACTCTCCGTTTTTCAGTTGTGTCCTCAGGATTCTCGGTATGTTTTATTTTAATACTTGCTACCTTCTTTCTGGGAAATTGTTTTTTTTTACTTTGGTGAGCAAGTTCCTTGTCTTTGGACTTGACGTGCTCTTCTTTAGGTTCTGACCGCCCTCTTCTTTCCGATTTCTTTGCTGAAGTCTGAAAAGATCGAGAGGAATGTGTATCAATATCTTGATATCTGTCAGGTTTTCTCAAATTGTCCCTATTTCTAAGGTTGTATCTTTTTTCAGAGGGCTCCCTTTGGGGAGACTTGCCCCCCCCCTTCTGGAGATCTATTTCTCCTTTGGGGAGACCTTCCTCTGGACTGAAATTGTTTTTCTCTGGGAGTTGTTTGTTTGTTACCCTCCCACTTCTTCTTTTGAGAATTGAGATTATTTTTAATAAAAGTTTTTTCAGGATTTTCAGTTAGTTGGGGTTTTACTGGTTTACCACCCAAACTATCTCTGCCTAATTCTTCATAGGATTTTTCAATTATTTTAGCAAGCTCAAAAGGTTGGTCTGTTATATCTGTCTCCTTCAATTTTTGGCGGATTGCCACACATGCTGCTTCTCCTTTTATGTTGACTAATAATATAGCCGAGACCTGCTTAAAGTCCTTCAGTAATTTCATACCCAGAGTTAAAGCAGGTTCTGGACCGTATTCATTTTGAATCTGTCTTAGTACATCTGGTATAACCGCCATGGACGGAACACCATGTGTTTTTGTGTAGATAGAAGCAAAGACTGTGCCCCAAGTGTCACAGTCCTCCACATGTAGTGCGATCCCCAATGGGAGACAGATAGTCAGAATTCTGTGTTTTTCGTGAGAGGTAGTATCAGGAAATACTGCCTCGATCTGAGTGATTTTTTAAGCTAACCAGAATGGAATTTGTTCCCGTTTTGCGGGTGTTTTACCAAGACATGATTGTATATTCTGTGGTGTAATCTTGTTTGTGTTCCTCTTGTGAGGGGTGTTTGGTGGAAGTTTAATTGCAGGTTGGACTGTTGAAGTCCGCATGACATATTGGACCAATTGTCTATGTATTTTAATTTGACGTTTTAGGACGCCATTAAACCAGAGCAGGTGCTCTTGGTATGTAAGTGGAATTTCAACTTCCTCGAAAGGAGAGTATTCCTCTGGAGATTCCGCTATTTTGTAGTAGTGGAACTCATGTGCTACAGCATTTGTGCTGGAAAATTTATCCAGGAATAGAATACCTCTTTCAGCCTAAATTCATGTGCCTCTACCACAAATGTGACTGTACCACCTCTTGATGATACTCCATTTTCTATAAGTTTTATAGTTATAGTTTTTCTTATATTGACCGGGATGATTATTGCATCATGGTCATCTTCATTGAACCCTGTAAGGTCTGCACCCGGTTGATTCGCATTTACTGCGGCTTCACTGGTTTCGTTGTTGTCGTGATTTGACATTGTTTAATGAAAGTTTCTTGCAGAGCAAGCTTTTGAGGAAACAAAGATTAGGTGCACAATATTTTGGAACACTGTATCCTTCAACGTTGACTATACCGTAAACTAATACATAGGATTCTCATCCTACTAAGTTTCGGCGGATAGAAACCTTTCACCCACTCCAGACGTCTATTGGAGTTTTTACGGGAAAAGGGGTCTGTGTGAAAAAGCATGACTGAGTTACTCTAGTATCTTGCGTTAGATTATCGCCTTACCAAACGTTGGGCGCCATGTAGTGTAGTTCCTATTTTCCCAATAGGCTCTGCGCATTGGAATAACACAAATGATAGTTTAGACGTAGGACTGAGGTCGACTAGGTCTCTACTGAATATGTTAGACTTAATTTAGGTTTGCCAGCTAGCTCAGAGGTCACTAGAAACTTTCTCGAAAGAACAGGGAGGAGTGACTTTCCCTGATTAGACAAGAAGGGATTCAGCTTCTGACAACCGCATAAACATGACAACTTTGCTCCCCCAGAATAAGGAGTATCTGCCAGATTCATCAAAGACCTGTTTTGCGAGTCTGTAATAGCGATTCATAAGGAATCGCTATTACAGTCTTGCAAAACGGGATTCATGTAGAAATCGCAAAATAAATTGCGATTCCTACACATTCCTCATTTGCGATTAGCAAATTGCAAAATAATAATCGCAAATAAGGAATAACTCCCCATTCATTCCTATGGGCCTAAAGGCCTAAAGTTATTCCTTATTCCTTATTTGCGATTAGCAATTTGCTAATCGCAAATAAGGATGCGATTTCAAGGGTGCTAGGGGTGTCCAAAGGACACCCTGTAGCACCCCTGAAAGGTAAACTACATTGGTGTTGCGCACACACATGTCCAAAGGACATGTCTGTGTGCAACATGCATTTTTCTAAGTTTTCGCTATTTACCACGAGGTTTGACCTCGCGGTAAATAGCGGCCCGAAATTGCGAATTCGCAATTTAAAAATGGATGATGAATTGCATTTAAGAAATCTCAAATAGAGATTCTTTAAATGTAATACCTCGCAAATTAGCGAATTCGCTATTACCGATTTTTGCATTTGGGATGATGAATCCCAAATGCAAAAATTGCGCTCGCAAAGGGCCAGATTCTGAGAATCTGGCCCTTTGCGAGCGCAATTAAGCTTCATGAATCTGGCCGTACATCTCCAGAGTCGTGTGAAAACAATAGATAGCTATTTCACTCAGTCAAGCGTGCATACTTAGTTTCACCAGAGTGCAGAGAAATAGAGAGATGGGCGTTTTCAATAAAAGGTGTTATTTATTGAGCAGTCTTCTTTCTCATGCAAGAGAAATGAATTGCCACAATTGTAATACTTGTTATAAAGTAAAGTGCGTACAGTAAAAGGAGTATTATGAAATAATACTGTAAAAGCATTGAGATGGTTTCTGACCCATATGATACTTAAAAGGTATAAAATATAAACAGTTACATACAATGATAAAAGTTTGACTAAACGTACTCAACTTGTGCTTCTAAATACGCCTACCCCGATGTACCTAACCTAAGCTTAGTACGTGGGAAGAAGTAAATGAGCTGCAGTTTAAGTTAAGTTAGTTTTAGCCAAGAATCTGACTCAAGAATTCTCTAAGGATCTAATCAGCTCCGTATCTTGGTTTTAGAATGAAGGAGGTCTTGTATCTCGCTCTCAGGACTCGATCTCCCAGTAAACCGCAAGGGTGACTGGAAACACTGGAGCTGGATTTTCTCGGCAGGAGAAAAAGACAGCGTCTTTCTCAGTGCGTCAAATGGGAGGGACGGCTTCCTTCGGCACTCGCATCAGCTGGGCTTCGGATAAGTAGATAGCAGCTCTGCTCCACACTACCATGTGTTGCTTAAGGCAAACGCTGGTATATTTATACCTGGAAGGTGCCATGTTTGATGTAAGGTTGGACATAAGACGTCAATAAAAGATGTCACTAAGAACTGGCCGTTCTTTCAGTGCTCGCAAGAGTTCTAGGACAAATCAAAACAAAAGCATGGGGAATTCCCAGGTTGCTGGAGGTTTGGTTTGTTGAAAGAACTCGTTGTACTTTCTAGGAGTCTTAGGAAGTAGCCTTGCCATATTTGGTTTGCATTGGCTATTACTAAATATGGATTTGTGTCTTATGCCTTTATAAGGGTATGATTTGATATAACCACATGAGGGCATAAATCGGGAATATGTACTTAGGGTCCTAGATACGATCACAACAATTCCTAAATGCAAAGAAGATTTACTGTGTGATTCTAGAGAAACAACACTATCCCTTCTATATTACCAAAACACATTTCATAGTGAAGAATAAGTACTGCATTTAAATGTAGAAACTTCACTCATTTTCCAAATACATAAAAAATAACTGGTGTCTAATTCTTCCAAAACATTAGAACAGCATATTTATCTGTGTGCAAACACATAAAATAAAGAAATGCTTATCTCAGAATACTTTCTAAATCCACACACAATCACAATAAAATTCTAGAGAAAAAAAGTATTCCATGCACTTTACCAGGACAAACACATTACTCTGATTAAAAACAAAATGCACCACATACATTCCCTCACAAATTAATAACTCACCTTTCCAATTGTTTTGTAGAATAAGAAGTATGTCAGTCACACAGCAGATTTTCTTATTCAGAACCTCTGTTTTCAACACCTCTCACCAGAACCATAGAATGGCAGAGTTTCCCTCTCATTTTCAACACATATACACCTGAACATCAAATCACATGGCTTCCCACATTAATACAAAACCAAACACGCATTTCTATTGGTTAGACATTTCAATCCTTTCCAAACGACATACAACTGAAACCTACCCCCATTCTGCCTACTGCCTGTTAACCATAGAAACACTTCATGGAACACTTAACTGACACACAGGTCAAAAGTTCATCACACAATGTTGCTAATCAAAACAGCAAGTGTGCTTGACTTATCAATATACCAGCTTATCTTATGTAATATTCCTTTCTATCAGTTTTTGTTAACTAATAAGAATCATGCTTTTAAAAAACAGAAACATGCACCCTAGTTTTCTGGGTAGAATATTCTCAAACAACCAATCATTTCTTTTCTTTTTTCAACACTGCATCTTATCCACCATTTTAGAAAAATCTTACATTTCAAACTGCCACTTCATTTAGAGACCATCTGAGTGCATCCAGACCTCCCTTCAAGATGCTTAGAGTGTGGATCGTGGGACACAGCTATATTTTCTGGAGCCAAAAGGTACGCAGAACAGAAAGGAATTCACAAAGACCTAGGTTTACCAAACGTAGACATTAAATGGATTGGACAGAGCGGGTTAAAGTGGCACCAATTAATGCCATTGGTGAAAACCTTTTTACATCTCCAACACCCTGACCTCATAGTTGTGCACTGTGGTGGCAATGACCTAGGCACTTTGACAGGGGTAGGTCTGGAAATGCTTATGAAGGACACCTTTGGAGAACTGATGTCACTTTTCCCCCAAACTGCCTTTGTCTATTCTAACATATGCCTAAGGCAAAAATGGAACTGGTCCAATCAATTTTGTCCACAGATTGAGAAAGCTAGGAAACATGTGAATGGATCTGTTTCTGCTTTTCTCCGATACTATAGAATGGGGTCCATATACCACAACAATCTGCGTTTCAATATGCAAGGCATCTATAGGAGAGATGGTGTACATTTTACAGATGAAGGAAACAGAGTCTTCCTCTTGAACTTTAGACTCTGCACCGGTACTTACTTGTAGGTACTAAAATCTCTCAATAAACACTAGGGTTCTTTTTAGTCACCCAACATCTAAACACATAAGGTTGATGTATATCTCAAAAATACATGCTTCCTTTTTTCAGCAATGAAATACGCGGACCCTACGTGCTTCCCGCGACTTTAAAAAAAAAAAAAATGTATCTTACTTTTTTTTGCCCTACAGGTCCTTATGGGACCCCCTGAGCATGCATAGGGAGTCAGGGTGTGTCTACCCTGCCCTGTTCACGTTTTGCACACATATTTCACAGACTTCTTCACCCTCGCTTCTGCAGATACACAAAATGGCTGCCAACAGTTCCTGGTTTTGAATGTTTACAACCGCTTGACAGCCAAATAGAATTGAGTGTGTGATCGGGACAGTGCGCTTTTTCCTACGATGCCAATCCTCGCCCAATCCGCGGATCCTCCACGCCCATAGATATATAAATGACTTTAACCCTACTTTTCTCAGAAACTACTGTACAGATTGACACCATATAAGCAAAAGGCACAAGTCGGAACTAAGATCTACCTCACTGCCAAATTTGGTGTAATTCCGTTCTGCCCTTCGGGCTGTAGCCGTGTCTAAAGGTCCTATAGGAAATTGCATGGGGAAAACATGTTTTGGGACCCCCTTTTTTCTCAGCCCCCACTTGACCAATCACCCCCAAACTTTTAGGGAAGGAGCGGAACTGAGCTGGCCAAAAGTTTGGTACATTTTGAGAAGATTCATCAATCGGCGCCAAAGTTATTGGCAATAGAATGTTGTGGTTTTCCTATGGATAATGGTCCTAACTATAACTACCTACTGGCGACTGCCAGGGTAATATATAACTTACCACTGCTGACACAATTTTGGTGTGATGGCGATTTACTAAAATCTTGGATTTGAAACTTGGGGAGAGAGGTTTGCGCCTGGTAAGTCCGCGTGGATTGCGGACGGGACTGTTTTTGATATATTTTGATATATATATATATATATATATATATTACCTACTGGCGGTCGCCAGTAGGTAGTTATGGATGGCAGACAAAGTGCATTCTCCCCCCGCCACACTGCATGCTTTACAAGGTCCCAACCCCACATCAAACTCGGGAGTCGTACTTGATTTTCTGCAGTGTGCTGCTTGTTTATTAAAGTTTAAGTTCTCTGGTCAATTACCTCATTGACCCACCAATCTCTTTATTCATTCGTACATATACAAATACAGTATTTAGGAATAAACTTGCACTTATAATACAATATATACATTCACCGCCCATTCCGCTGGGCCTTTTATTTGACTTCAGGGTTGCGCCAGCAGGCCACAATCCAGATCACCTGCCCCATACGTTAACCCCCTTCTGGTCAACAGAGCCGCAGGTGAGGAAAGCGCCCACTTGGGCAACCAGCGGCCTCTGGGGTAGGGCTGAAAAGCCAAGGCCACCAGCAGGTCGGCCCCAACTCTCCCGCCAGCCCAGAGTCCATACTGATTTAGCAAACCTGTTCAGAGTTAACTGTCTCTAGACAAGAAGTTCCCGTGGTATTCTTGTCCGGAACCCCGCTACTGCCCTAGTCGAATCCTTATTAATAGGGATGGGTGGGTGGGTGTCTTCTCTTGGAGACGTCCGACTCCTGGATGATCAGCGGACAAAGAGGGGGCCTCTAGGCTGGTCGCGGGCTTTTAAGCCTCGCGCCCTACTAACACTTCCGGGGCGTACCTCGTCCTTTGTTCCCATTGGTCCTGACGCGACGCTCACTTCCGGGTCACGCAACCCGGAAGTGACCCGGCTCCGGGTCGGCCCTTTGGCTGCCACTAACGACGCCATTCCCCGATGGGGGTTGGCGCCTTCCATAGATGGCAGACAAAGTGCATTCTCCCCCCGCCACACTGCATGCTTTACAAGGTCCCAACCCCACATCAAACTCGGGAGTCGTACTTGATTTTCTGCAGTGTGCTGCTTGTTTATTAAAGTTTAAGTTCTCTGGTCAATTACCTCATTGACCCACCAATCTCTTTATTCATTCGTACATATTCAAATACAGTATTTAGGAATAAACTTGCACTTATAATACAATATATACATTCACCGCCCATTCCGCTGGGCCTTTTATTTGACTTCAGGGTTGCGCCAGCAGGCCACAATCCAGATCACCTGCCCCATACGTTAACCCCCTTCTGGTCAACAGAGCCGCAGGTGAGGAAAGCGCCCACTTGGGCAACCAGCGGCCTCTGGGGTAGGGCTGAAAAGCCAAGGCCACCAGCAGGTCGGCCCCAACTCTCCCGCCAGCCCAGAGTCCATACTGATTTAGCAAACCTGTTCAGAGTTAACTGTCTCTAGACAAGAAGTTCCCGTGGTATTCTTGTCCGGAACCCCGCCACAGGACGAGGAGCTTACTGGCGGACTCGACCTCCCCCCCCTGCGCTCAAGAGCTTCGGAGACGGCTCCTAGGACTGTTTCTATGAATATCTCCATACCCGCCTCCGACAAGTGGACTCCGTCCTTTGCATATAACTCCGGCCTTTCTGCCTGAATTAATTTATGGCGAATCGCTTTAATACTCGATTGTTTCAGGATTTCCGCCACCGATTGGTTCAGTCTTTTTACAGATCTGTTTATTGCCTTTATGGGTGCGCCCCGAGCCCACACGAGTCTCGGGATGACTTCCGACCACAGTACTATAGCTTCTGGGAAAATGTTTTTGATGGCTGCTAGGGTAGAAAACAGGGATTCCTTCACTTCTCTCCTCCCGCCTGGAATCATGTCGTTGCCTCCGCAGTGCAACACGAATACGTCTGGCGAAGGCATGCCTTTTGCCAGAGCCGCTTTTACATCCCTCGGGACGTCCGCTAGGCGCTGCCCGCCTATTCCCACCCAATGATGGTCACAACCTCGCATCATGGTCACCCTGTCCCTGAGTGTCTTTTCGAAGTGCGCCCCGGCCCTGTGAATGAAGGAGTGGCCGCACCAACAGATTTGGGTTCTCTTAGGGGAGGTACCTAAAGTAAATATGAAGAGTAAATGTAAAGAGATACAGGCAGTCGATTCTCACAAAAAGGGAACGCAAGCGAAAGATACGTCAGACTAATTGCGGGCGGATATAACGTTCATAACAAGATGATTTCCAGCGACCCAACCTTTTGATTACCTGTTCGGGTAGGCCTAGGCCAGCAGCCGTTGTCGCTGCTCCAATTCTAAACGAATGTGATGTAAATTCGGCCGGGTCCACTCCGATCCGTGCCAAGGCCATTTTTACTACCCGAGTCAACTGGAACCTGGTAAGGGGTAACCCATTCTCATGAATCAAGAGTCTATCATCAGTTCCTTGGGGCCTAACTTGGAGAAATACCCTCAGCAAATTGACCGGACAGAAGGGCTCATCCTCTACTCTACCCAGTTGTAACCAGGTACCTCTACCCAGCGGATCCGTTTTTGATCTCCGCACCCTTAGCCGTAGGACACCGTTGGACTCGATTAAATCAGAGCACCTCAGACCCCCTTCCTTATCTGATTTAGACGCCGGGAGTAATTCTGAAATTCTCAGAGCCCCACAAAAAGCTAAGGTATAGGCCACCCGGAACAACTGTGTCTCATACTGGGAGAAGCATACGAAAGGGAGAGCTCCTAAGATTTTTATCAGTTTTTCTACGTTTATCGGCCTCCTACAATCTTTCTCCCCGGGCGCTAGGCGCTCCCAACCTCTCATTGCTCTTCTAACTCTCTGGTCTTTAGTCGGATCAGACACCCCCCGTAGACCTGCATAGAATGCTAAAGCCGACAGCTGCCTTTTCATGAATGCTACCGACCTCGCTTGCTCTTTCTGCTGCACGATGAAGCCTAATACACTCTGGGGGGCAAAGATGTCCGCTACACCCACACCCCTCAGGTATGCCATATACGACTCCCATGACCTCTGATACATACTCATAGTCCTTGGAGCCAAGGATGCAGATATCAACTCTGGGGCTGTGGGGCACCAAACTTCCATAGCTCCGCTGGGAAAGCTGACATTGACGTCTCCGCCTGGGGCCAATGCTCCCGGAACTCTGTTAACTTAAAACGAGACAATGCATCAGCCGCTTTGTTTTCGACACCTGGAACATGTTTAGCAGTGAATTGGACATTATGGCTCAGGCATTGCAAAACCAATTCCTTCAACAACCTGAGTACCCAAGTACAGGTGGCCCTCTGGCTATTAATTACCATGACCACGGACATATTGTCTGACCAGAATACTATACTCTTGTTTGCCAGTAGATCTCCCCACAAGTGCAAAGCCACCACTATGGGGAAAAGTTCAAGGAAGGAAATGTTAGTAGTCAGGCCTCGCTCGATCCAGTCATCTGGCCAGCACTGCATACACCATTTTTGACCGAATATAGCTCCGAAACCAATACTACCTGCAGCGTCGGTGAACAGCTCAAGATCCGTATTAGAAGAACAGGCTGCTCGCCACAATACCGTGCCATTGAAGTCCCTCAAAAAACTTTTCCAAATCAAGAGATCCTCTCTAACTGTGGCTGAGAGCCTCACTCTGTGGTGTTTGGCCCGCAGTCCAGACATCGCCCTTGCTATACTCCTGGAGAAGGCCCTGCCCATAGGAATGACCCGCAGAGCAAAGTTTAGTTGACCCAGAAGAACTTGTAGCTGATGTAAGGTTACCTTCCTTGCCCCCAGGCAGCCATCAATAGAGGCCCTAAAGGCATCGACCTTGACTTTTGGCAGCCTGCACACTCCTGCTGTCGTATCAATCTCTATGCCCAGGAAGGTCAGACACGTGGTCGGGCCTTCGGTTTTTTCCGCCGCCAAAGGTACTCCGAGCGCCTCAGCCAAGCGCTGGAAGCCCAGCAGGGCCTTCCTGCACGACTGGGAACCCTCGGGACCCATGAACAGAAAATCGTCCAGGTAGTGGACTACAGCATGTGAGTTGTCCGAGGCCAGAAACTGCTCAACCGCCCATTCTAGGAACCTTGCGAAAGTCTCAAACACTGCACAGGCAATAGAACACCCCATAGGCATGCACAAATCCAGAAAATAGTTACCGTCAAATGTAAAGCCCAAGAACCTGGTGTCATCCGGGTGCACGGGCAGTAGTCGGAAGGCTGATTCAATATCGGCTTTAGCCATTAGAGCTCCCTCCCCTAATGCCTGCAATTTCTCAATAGCCGTGTCAAATTTGGTATACTTCACTGAGCACAGATCCGGATCTAACTTATCGTTGACTGAAAGCCCTGCGGGACTCGACAGATTATGGATCAGACGGAATTTACCCTCCTCCTTTTTCGGAACTAGGCCCAAAGGGGAGCAAACCAGATTATGGGTAGGTGGTTCTGTGAAAGGACCCCCAACCCGCCCCAACGCTACCTCCTTCATGATCTTTTCTCGAGCTGCCTCCATATTTCGTAACACTGAGCTCTGATTGCGAGGTGGGACATTGGAAGGTGGAGCTGAAGACGGGATGCGAAAACCAGTTGTAAAACCCTGTAGTAGGAATTGAGCCTCCCCAAGATTATCATATTTACTGAGGAGGTGTGTCAAGACATGCCGTTTAATTGGAGTTGGTAGTTTTGTCAGGGGTCTTAGCTGGCTTTCCTTTTGGGGCACTGTGGCTGGCTTGTTCTTTGGGGTTACCGGTTTTCTTAAAACACCTGATCTCGGGATGAGAGGTACCCCCGCAGTAGGAACAGCAGTGTTTGAATTTACACGAGACCCCCCTGGTACACTCATTTCTATTAAACTGCCAGCAGGCCTGTTTTTTCTCACCGACCCCCTTGTCAGTCCGAAAGGACTGGCTCTGAGTTGAGGGGACTGGTGTAGGCGTTGAAGGGGTGGAATAAAAGACTGTATGCCACAAATTAATCTCCCGTTGGTCCCATGCTATACCCGGGTGAACTGCCTTCATCTGCCTGAACATTTTATCGTATTTCAGCCACCCTTGGCCTGGAAACTCCGTTGCCGCTCCATGTATCAATGATATATAACTCATCATTTGTGGACCTAAAACAGGATATTTTTCAAGCATAACAGCGGCATATATTGCGAAACCCGTGATCCAATTCTTCATGGACCATTCTACCCATGATTTCTTCTGATTGTAATCTCCCTCCTTTCCGGCTTTGGGCTTTCCGGCCGCCACCCCTGCGTTGATAAGGTCGAACACTTCTATGTATTCGCCTCTGAGTATCCTGTCCTTCATATCTGCTGGTACGTGCCAAGTTATCCCCGCGGATGGCGATAAGGTCATCGAGGAAGAACCAAACATTAGAGGGCTGAAAGCTAATAACGGGGAGCCAGCTGGTTGCCCCCCGAACCCTCCATGCATCTGGCCATTAGAGGGACCCGGAACCTCACCCACTGCATTCGCCCTTGAGCCCTGACTTGGACACCCTAGATTAGAGAAAGCGGTCATCGATAAGGGGGACCCGTGAGCTGAGTAAGCAGGAAACATTGAGCTTACCGGGCTGCTACCTATCGCCTGACCATGTGACCCATATAATTGCATCCCTGGTAACTGAGCGACCCCCCCGGGCTGAACCCAAACTTGCGACACTCCGCTACCCGGCTGTGCCACTACTGGCGGTAACATACCGTGCGGACCGGACCCCCCCACAGAAGTGACGGGGAACCCTCCTACCGGCGTAGGCCTAGCTGCCTCATACTGCCCATCGGCGTCATCTGTGTCGTTTTCTGCGCCTGAGTTCGAATCAATTGTCTCTGGCGCCTCCTCCTCACCTGGTGATACTGGTCGTGAATCCGTTGGCCTAGACCGCTTGCCTCTTGCCGAGCTCCTAAGCTTTTCTGGGGTCTGCTTCGTTCTTTTGCCTCTCCCCCTCTCCTCCTGAGAGTTCGCATCTGCTTTAGCCCCGTCTCTCATGTTCTTAAGTACCCAATCCATTCCTTTCTCTCTTGTGAACTCCAGCAGCTCCGTAAAGGCAAGGAATTCCTCCTTCTTGGCTGCGGGTTGTTTACCCTTCGGTACTTTCTTCGACGGCATCCTGCACTTAAAGAAAATAACGTTAACAAAAACTTATCGGGAGACGCAAACGGCTCTTTTAGGCCCACCGCGCCACGGATGTGCCCGGGCCCCAGGAGATCGGATGATCGAGCGCCAGCGCTCGCCCTCCCCCCCGGACATAAGGATTTACCGCTGCAAACCCCCCCCCCTGCCAACAACATTTAAATCCAGAAAATAAGCACGAAAGTCTGTAAAAGGCTGTAAGGAAAAATCTAGCACACACTGCAAGGCCCGCTAACCTAAACCACGAGTCGGGGTAACTCTCGCTGTATACTCCAACGCGATGTCTTCTCTTGGAGACGTCCGACTCCTGGATGATCAGCGGACAAAGAGGGGGCCTCTAGGCTGGTCGCGGGCTTTTAAGCCTCGCGCCCTACTAACACTTCCGGGGCGTACCTCGTCCTTTGTTCCCATTGGTCCTGACGCGACGCTCACTTCCGGGTCACGCAACCCGGAAGTGACCCGGCTCCGGGTCGGCCCTTTGGCTGCCACTAACGACGCCATTCCCCGATGGGGGTTGGCGCCTTCCATAGTTAGGACCTAGTTTCCATAGGAAATCCTCAACATTCTATTTGGAATAACTTTGGCCCTGGTGGATGAGTCTTTGCGAATTTCTCAAAGAAGATGGCTCGGTCCGCTGCGCTCCTTCCCTGAAAGTTTGGGGGGGATTGGTCAAGTGGGGGCTGAGATATAAGGGGGGTCCCAAAACGTGTTTTCTCCATGTTATTTTCCATAGGACCTTTAGACTCGGCTACAGGTCGAACGGCTGAATGGATTTATAAGAAATTTGCCAAAACTGTAGAGTCCTGTTCGCAGATTACGCTTTTTTTGGAATGGTGTAAATAGTTGTTCAGAAAATTAAAGTTAAAGTCAATTATATATCTATAGGCGCGCACACGTGCGCGCACCCAAGCGGCTGCGTGTGAGCGGAATTTTTTTTTGCAGTGTGACGTCTGTTAACGTTCGATTCGAAGGAAATCAGGAAGTTTTGTCCGCCATTTTGTCACTGCGAGTAAATATATTGTTCATTTCAAAGCGTTGAAACATGGAAAGGGGAGAAGGTAGAGATTGTCTTGCTGCGTAGGTTTTCTCGGGGTGTGTAGTAAGGCCCTTAAACGCGAAAAGATATATTTTTTTTCGGAAAAAAAATAACGGGGTGCGCGCACCCGGTCGCGCACACCTATTCACAAGAGTGTGAAAATGGAGATAAATCAGAAGTTTGAGTGCTTAGATATAAGGTGGCTCTGAAAAGAGCCCTTGTGTTAATTGAGTGTTTTCTGCATTTATAAGTAAGTACTGATGCAGAGCCTGATGTTGCAGAGGAAGATTCTGTTTCCCTCATTCGTGAAATGAACACCGTCTCTCCTATAGACGTCTTGCATGTGGTATCGCAAGTTGTTGTGGTAAATAGAACCCATGCTATAATCTCTGAGGAACGCAGAAACAGATTTATTTACATGTCTCCTTGCTTTCTCAAATTGTGCACAATGTTCATTGGACCAATTCCATTTCTGTCTTTGGCATATATTGGAATATACCAAGGCAGATCGATGAAAAAGTGTCATCAATTGTCGAAAGGTGTCTTTTAGAAGCATTTCCAGACCTACCCCAGTGATTGTGCCTAGATCGTTCCCACCACAGTGCACAATTATAAGGTCTGGTTCTGGGAGATGCATAAAAGTTTTCACCAATGGAATCAATTGGTGACATTTCAATCCTCTTTTGGCAATCCATGTTATGTGTACATTTGGTAAGCGGAGGTTGCAAATTCGTCTGCTTACTGCATATTTTTCATTCCAGTGAATATAACTGTGTCCTATTAGCCAGACCTTCATTTTCAAGGGATTTGTAGTCGTCCTCCGATCGGTTCTGGAAGTGGAATGGTAGTTAGAAGTTGAAATTCTAAATAAAGAAAAAGGAAGAGGCTGGGTGTGGTTTAAAAAATAAAAATGATTGGTTGATTGTAACAAGTGGAGATTGAACAGTACGTTGCATGTTAATGTTTATGTTAAACGAAAAGTACTATTGGGTGTGAAAAAACAAGACATGTAACAGAGCTGTGTATTGGCAGGTGTTTCTGGAGGGAAAATAGTGTTCTTAGTTTGTTGTAGAACGTTAAGATATGAACTTTTGACCTGTGCCTTCAGCAAGGTGCAGAATGAGGTGTAACCATGGAAACAGCCGGAGATGGCAGTTGGTGATGGGTTCACTCTTTGGTGCCTCTGCATCTGACTCTGTTCTGTGGTGGTAGGCGGAGAACTGTTTGTTATTGTGGAGATGAAAGGGTGATAAGGAGAGAAATACGACATAGCGTCTGGCCTGTAGAAGCGTGGGAGCAGTGATTAACTCTGAGTGAAGCGGAACTGTGTCGGTGCTTGGTAACAGTAAAAAAAAATGTTAACAGTGGTATAACTGTCTTTACGGGGCGCGACCTACTAGGAAAGAGTTCACGGGCCGTAATTGGCTTGCAGGTTCTAGTATCAGTAAGTGAGGTCGAGAAAAGAAAACATTCAGGAGTTTATTTATGAAGGCCTTGCGCCACCGGTGCGTCACTTTTTCACATTTTAAAAAATGAGGCACTGGCGGCGGAAGGTCTTTATAAATAAGGTCCTCAGTGTCTACAGTTAAGGTTATGTGGAACCCATGAATAGTTTTTCAATATGAAATCATTTCAGTTGAGATCATGGATTAAAAGAGAAACCGTGAATATTTGAAATGTTTATTTTGAAATGTACTGTTTTAAAGGCAAATCATTATGTAATATGAGTACAGAAATTGCAAAAAACACAGTAATTGGTATTGTCAGTAGTACATGGAATACAAACGCTATAGTTGAAGAAAAATTAATATAGTTGGAAAAAAAGATTGTACACTCTTATAAGGAAGTATATTATATTTTAATAAATGGAAGAAGGTCTCTGGCCTTTCAGTTTAGGAACGATATATGAAAATGCAAGTGGTTATACATCATTACTTTATGAATCAGCTGTCAAACAACACGAAATCATAATGTCCACTGTTAGTAAAGCCAATAGGTCTGTTCTTCAAAAGAAAATATGGAAAAGAACGTGAAGAATATAGAAAACCAAAAGGAAATGAGGACGTCAATGTCTTGTATAAGAGTTATTGAAGCATTGTTTAGGCAAAATAGGTAGCTTCTGCTTGTAACAGGAAATCAGTTTTATCATTTGAAAGTATGGCAGCTATCCAATGGAAAAGAGTAAAGCAGTACTGATGATCTGTTATAATCGGAGCCTCTTTTACCATCAGAGGGCAGCTCGGTGGGTTTTCGATGTAGCTCGCTGTTAGGAAAGAGTTAACCGTCCATTGTGTAGGCAAAGTATGCAGCAAGTGCCTCTAACATGAAATCACTGTTATCATCTGAAAACATGTCAGCCATCCAATTGAGGAGATGAAAGGAGCATTCATGATCTGTCATTATTGGAGCGTCTTTTACCATCATAGGGCGGCTCGGTGGGTTTTCGATGTAGCTCTCTGTTAGGAAATCTTGCGCCGCTGCGAATATATTCCAATGACCCAAAACTCCTTGTATCGCTGCAAAGGCCATAAACCCTCCGTTGTAACAAAGCTGTTCATGATCAAGTAACGGATTCATGAGGTGATTGTAATTCGGTTCAGGAGGTACCAAATTGCAGAGACATAAATCAAGGGCCCACGTGAAATCACAGCTCAGGCAATGAAATACAGGCTGCACACAGGTGAAATACGAATATCGAAATGATAATCGATATGAAGTATTCAAAGTTGAGAGTGGTAAGGTGTCGTAGTACAGAAGCATTCTCTGTCGAAATAGTTCTAAGTGGCCCGGCTCGTTTGCGAAGGCAGGAGGGACATCCATTTTGAATTTCCCAAGATGGTAAAGGAAACGGCGCAGCACTGCTGGTTGTATAGCAACTCCACAGAATTAGGTCGCCGGCTATGCAGTGGAGAGGAGCAGAATGACTTGATAAATTTTCTAGGAGTCTAGTCACTTATATATTGCTTAGTAGTTATCAAAAAAGTAGCTTTTCTTGAACTGGAGGATGCGTTAAAAAATAAGGGAGTGATTTGAGGGAGTTGTAAAGCAAGGTCAATTTTTTTTTACATCAATGTTGTTTTCTGTGAATGTTAGCTTAGTGAAAGATATGTGTGTGAGCAGATGCAACGTTCAGTTTTAAATGTGACAATGGCGGTCTTGTTCATGTCTTCCGATTCAAGGTCGGTATTCGCTGCCAAATACAAAGATCAAGAAACGCATGCGTGGGGTACATAGTCTGCATTCTTAAAGGAAAGCAAATGAAGGGTTATTTTTACTGCGTTAGCATTGTCGTTTAAAAAGTTACAGTGATTTCCATTATATGTTAAGAAAGTGTCACTGATGAAGACTGAAAATAAATCCTTATAAATAATAGGGACTGGTGTATTTTAGAAAAGGTGTGTAACATTACATGAATTGTGAAAAAAAAATAATGTAATTGAAAGTGTATGGTTTGAAAATGAAAAGTAGAGGTTTATAGTTCACGTTTTGAAAGCAGTTCTAGAGGGTCAGATGAAAGTGTATGGTTTGAAAATGAAAAGTAGAGGTTTATAGTTCACGTTTTGAAAGCAGTTCTAGAGGGTCAGATGCATGATAGATTTATAAAAAATAGAACATGTTTTTAAATAGTATTATGGAAAAAATATGTGCCTTTATGTACTATTTACATTATCTGCCTGTTGCGTATTCTTTGAGTTTTAGTAATCCTGTGTCTTATAAGTTTTCCAGGGGCGGTTTGAGGTTCATGGTGGGTTTGGGCAGGGAGGGTAGGTTGGGGGTTTGTAATAGGGGGTCCAGGTGGGGTGGAGTGCGGAGTTTAGTGAAGAGTGAGGGGGGCGGGGAGTTAAGGTGTTTGGTAATGGAGCAGAGTCAGAGGACGCCACATTTGTGTTATAGGGTGCCACGGAAATATGTATTTATTCTCAGAGGTTTATTATATTAAGGATATATATCAACATGGTGGCTCTTGTCGTTTTGTGGTTCTGTGCATGTTTAAAATGCTGGCCCTGTAGTTTTTGTTTATGGACCTTATTACGACACACAGGGGAGCCACGTTGCACAGTTGGAGATCAGAGACTTAGGAAATAAAACTTTATAATTGTAAGGGCTCTAAGCGATACGAATCGCCCGTTCTCGGTGTAAAAAATATCACCGCTATTGGTGGTATTTTCTACGGTGTTAGTGGTCGAAGGAGAATAGTAACATATATGTGAAAGCAAACTGTGTAACAGGCTCAGCATTTCACATTATCGCGTGAAAACAAAAGTTGCTTTTACATAGCAATAAGTCTCTTATAATTAAGGGACGGAGTGTATATAGTGCTATTTAGTACTCTGCTATGTGATTGATGTCGAATATTTCATAAGAGGAGGCTTTAAAAGTTTTTCGATAAACTAGTTTTCTAGGGAAGTGGGTGGAGTGTTCCGTGTAAATTGCAGAATAGAAACTAGTAAGAACCAATTGGAAGTGTTGTTTTAAAGTCACATGACTGCACATGCGTGTCTCAAAGCCTGTACGCGATATGTGGGTGCGCGCACCCGGTCGCGCACTAAATGAAAGCGGCGAAAAAACATCTCATAATATGCTCTTGGAGCTCGTTTTGGTAGAAAGAGTTAGTTCTGAAAAGAACTTTTTTTTTTTATTTTTTTTTTGGAAACAAGTGTTATGATGCTTTTGATTTCTTAAAGTTGCTACGACATTTTTCAGTATGTCATACTATCCAAATAAAGTGAAGAAATTTAACTTTTCTTGGAGCATTTATGACTCTCAATTTTGCGTTTAATTAGAGTATAGCTTTGCTCTCCGTATACAAGAAGTTTTCCACAGTTCGTGCATTCCATGTGCTCGTTCGCAAGATATGGTCTGAAGTCCATTTCAGCACTCGATGGAGATACAGGTCGTCCTGCATAAGATGTGCTGGTCACTTCTGATGATAATAGCGTGGCCTCCATTTTTCTTGTCAAAGGTGGTCGCTCATTTCCTTCAGATTCGGAAGATGAATGCGGAACGGTAGCCATTGCAGCGAAGTCTTCGGGAAGATGTTCGACGTTGTTCTCTCTTGAGAGTAGAAAAGAAAGTGATGGAAGTGGGTGGAGTGCTGCGTGTAAATTCCAGAATAGAAACTACCAAGAACCAATTAGAAGTGTTGTTTTGAAGTCACATGACTTCACATGCAAGTGTCAGGTCCTGTACGCGATAGGAGGGTGCGCGCACCCGGTCTCGCACTAAAATAAAGCGGCGAAAAAACATCTCATAATATGCTCTTGGAGCATGTTTTGGTGGAAAGAGTTAGTTCTGAAAAGAACTTTTTTTTTTTCTTCTTTTTTTTTGGGGGAAACAAGTGTTATGATGCTTTTGATTTCTTAAAGTTGCTACGACATTTTTCAGTATGTCATACTATCCAAATAAAGTGAAGAAATTTAACTTTTCTTGGAGCATTTATGACTCTCAATTTTTTGTTTAATTAGAGTATAGCTTTGCTCTCCGTATACAAGAAGTTTTCCACAGTTCGTGCATTCCATGTGCACGTTCGCAAGATATGGTCTGAAGTCCATTTCAGCACTCGATGGAGATACAGGTCGTCCTGCAGAAGATGTGCTGGTCACTTCTGATGGTAATAGCGTGGCCTCCGTTTTCTTGTCAAAGGTGGTCGCTCATTTCCTTCAGATTCGGAAGATGAATGCGGAACGGTAGCCATTGCAGCGAAGTCTTCGGGAAGATGTTCGACGTTGTTCTCTCTTGAGAGTAGAAAAGAAAGTGATGGAAGTGGGTGGAGTGCTGCGTGTAAATTCCAGAATAGAAACTACCAAGAACCAATTAGAAGTGTTGTTTTGAAGTCACATGACTTCACATGCAAGTGTCAGGTCCTGTACGCGATAGGAGGGTGCGCGCACCCGGTCTCGCACTAAAATAAAGCGGCGAAAAAACATCTCATAATATGCTCTTGGAGCACGTTTTGGTAGAAAGAGTTAGCTCTGAAAAGAACTTTTTTTTTTTGGAAACAAGTGTTATGATGCTTTCGATTTCTTAAAGTTGCTACTACATTTTTCAGTATGTAATACTATGAAAATGAAGTGAAGAAATTTATCTTTTCTTGGGGCATTTGTGACTTTCAATTTTGAGTTTAATAAGAACGAGGCTCTGCTCTCCATACAAAAGAATTTCTCCACACTTGTTGCATTTCATATGCACCTTCGCAAGATATGGTCTCAAGTCCATTTCACCACTCGATGGAGATACAGGTCGTCCACCAGAAGATGTGCTGGCCACCTCTGATGGTAATAGCGTGGCCAGGGCTCTTGTCGATGCTTTTGCATAATGCTCAGGGTGCCTTTGTTCAACATGCCGCTGCATGGTGTGTATAGAAAAGGAATATTTTTTATTTGGATTTCCCCTTGAGAGCTCCGAATTGCATATCGTGCAGGTTACTTTTGGCGCATTCACTTTCTTTTGATCTTCAGGATAAGTAAAAAATTGCCAAATGAAAGATTCCTTTTTTCTTCTTAACGGTGGTCGCTCATTTCCTTCAGATTCGGAAGATGAATGCGGAAGGGCAGCCATTTCAGCAAAGTTTTTCGGAAGATGCTCGACGTTGTTGTCTTTTCAGAGTAGAAAAGATTGTGAGGAAAGTGGGTGGAGTGCTTCGTGTAAATTCCAGAACAGAAACTACTAAGAACCAATTGCAAGTGTTGTTTTCAAGTCACATGACTTTACATGCGCTTCTTAGGACGTGTAGGCGGTGACACTATCTAGTTACGAACGTGATTTCATACTTAGGAACTAGCATTCAAAAAACCTAAGAAATTCACTGAAAAAACCATAGGTTTTACACACGTTATAGTTAGCTGGAAATTTTACTGATATAAAACCAATGAAATTCCACGTTATAGTTAGTTGGACTCACTATAACTTGCGCGTGTAATGCACTGCTGATGACATTACATATTACATCACTCATGACATGGTCAGTGACATCACTCATGACATCACTGATGACAGACCTCCTTTAAGTGTAATGTAACCCTTAAAACACATATTGGAAAATAGAAATTAACATTTTCCAAAAAATGGAGATACCCATACCAGTTACAACAACCAATTCAGTAATTCCACCATCTATATACACATTCTGTCATTCACCAACAGTTCTATATAGTCACTCATACATATACTCACTCATCATATGTAGTGATACACCTATACATCCTGTTACACATCGACAGTCATCCAAAAGTTACTCACACACATACTCACACATGCAAATAAACTATTGAACATCCATTTATTTGCATATACAACTATACACACACTACCACGTTACTTCTAAGGAAACTTATACATACTTACTCTCTTAAACAATCACTTATAGAAACACATACTTATTTAAACAGGAACTCTTTCAATCTCTCACTCTCACATATACTCACTTATATACATCAATATTCACATATACTAGATTAAAACATATGTAGTTACTGATAAACACAATAGTAAGACAGTCATTTACTTACTAACACAAACATATACACACTCATCCACCCATGCAGTCCTGCACATATGTTGTCTTCAAAAAACATAGAAACAGTGAGTCAGTCATTGATGGATCTATATCATAAGTAACACCCCCACCAAACCATAGAGACACTCATACTGATACTAAAAAAACATCTAATAACCCATATACACACACATGTAGGTACTCATCAACCCATGCAGCCACTTATTCACAAAGTGAAACACTGATACATATATTGAAATATTTAAACATTACTCGCTAATATATGTATTCACTAAGATACACTTAATAAGCCAGTTATCCAATCATTTCTTTTAAAAAAAACATTCATTAAGACAATAATTTAAACATTTATTCTTCCCTCCACCTTTACATATACATATATAAAACATATTTATTTTTTAGAAAGACACACATTCACTGGATGGTGTCATTAGTGATGTCACTGACCATGTCATGAGTGATGTAATATGTAATGTCATCAGCAGTGCATTACACGCGCAAGTTATAGTGAGTCCAACTAACTATAACGTGGAATTTCATTGGTTTTATATCAGTAAAATTTCCAGCTAACTATAACTGGTGTCAAACCTATGGTTTTTTCAGTGAATATATATATATATATATATGTATATATATATATATATATATAGCCCACTAGCCAACTAGCCCACCAGGTACCTCCAGTAAGCGCCACAGAGCTGCGTTGCAGAGTGTTGTAAAAAGGGGCATGGCCTCTGAACACCTCTTTGCAACGCAGCTCCCTGGCGCATACTGGAGGTACCTGGTGGGCTAGTTGGCCCACAGAGGACCTCAGGAATGGAAAGGAATTTATTCCCCAACTTAAAACGCGCCACAGGGTGCGTTTGCACACATGTCACCTCAGGCACCGCCCCCTTCCTTCAGCATTGTGCAAATATTCCTCTAAAATCAGACGAAGTACAAATTCCAATTTACTCACCTGTTATCAGGAGTGACCTCAGTGCTGCAACTTTAAGCCCAGTACTGATCCTGAAAAGTAATTTTAATCGTACTTACCAGTAACTTGAATTTCCTTCCATAGGAATCCATTGTGTGGTTTTCACCCGAAAAGTTTCTAAGTGTGGAGTTTTGGAACTTTAAAATATTCCTATAAAATCAGCAGAACTACGAATTCCGATTTACTCACCTGTTATCAGGAGTGACCTCAGTGCTGCAACTTTAAGCCCAGTACTGATCCTGAAAAGTAATTCTAACCATACTTACAAGTAACTTGTATTTCCTTCCATAGGAATCCATTGTTTGGTTTTTATCTGAAAAGTTTCTAAGTGTCTATTTTCACAAACTAAAAAATTCAAGGATTCACCACTGTGTAAGAAAAAGTAACGTTAACACTACTTACCTGCTAAGTGAATTTCCTCCCATAGGATAACATTGCTGATTCTATGTGAAAAAGTTTCTGTCAACTTTTAAAATACAATAAAATTCCTTAGAAATCACTACTGTAACCAAAACGCTTTTACTCAACTGTTTACAGGAGATGTCCCAGGACTGAATGTAGGATCCAGTCCTGTGTTAGAAAAGTAATCCAAAAAGTAATTGCATTTGACTAGAAATTCACATTGAGCTCAATGTTGCATTGTGTCTGAAATTGTGTTGCGCATTGCAACAACTGAAACTACTGTACTTAAAAGTCTTTTGCCTATTTCCAAAGTATTTAAACTAAAGTAATTTATTCTGAGAAGGTATATTTTGTAATGTTAGTATAATGTAATTATAATGTAATTTAAAAAAATAAAGTATCTAAAAATAAATAGTTTAAAACAATGTAGTAAATCAGTATCAAAACAAATAAATATCACAAATAATAAATTTAAAAATTGTAATTTGCAAAACCTTTGAAATTCACTGAAAAAACCATAGGTTTCAGGCCTGATATAGTTAGGAATTAGCATTAAAAAAAACTTTGAAATTCACTGAAAAAACCATAGGTTTCAGGCCTGATATAGTTAGGAATTAGCATTTAAAAAACCTTAGAAATTCGCTGAAAAAAACATAGGTTTGAGGGGTGTTATAGTTAGCTGGACATTTTACTTGTACAAAACCATTGAAATTCCTCCGATATAGTTAGTTGTACTAACTATATTTCGCGCGCCCGCAATCCACTGCTGATGATGTCACATATTACATCATTCATGACATGGTGAGTGACATCACTGATGACATCATCCACGTGACAATCAGATACACCTCATCATACACAGTATAACCTTTCATCACTCACTGTAAAATACAGAGTGCCATATTTGAAACCATGGACACACCAATACAAGTTTCTAAACACCCACTCAGTGATTCCTAGATCTATACACACATCTAATCACTTACATATAGATTCACTCATACATGCTGTCAATGATCAATAGAACACTATCAATTATACTTATACACCTATATCGACATTACACACCAGCACACATCCTAATCACTTATGAAGTCATCCTACTAATGTATGCAAACAATGGATCATACTTACATTTACTTAGCTACACACTTATACTAACACCACTTCATCTATTCATATAGATAGTAACTCATACTTAGTGTGTTATAAAATCACTATTACAAGAAAACAGTTATCCATACAGTCACTCATACAATCACTGAGTCTTATGTATACTTGTTTATATACAACAACTGACACATACACTGGCTTTTATTTTTCTAGTTTGTTGGACATGTACCATTGAGACATATATTTGCTCATCACCACACCCATAAAGATATTCACTCACCCAAACAACTGTTATAACATGTAGTTTTAACTTCATATACCTACTGAATCAAGTATTCACACATCTTTGGGCTGTCACACACCCCCCACCGAGCCACACACACATTCACTCTACCATACAAATACTCAGTTAACTAATCAATAACCAATATAGACTGTCACATAGATAGTAACGAACTGGTGCAGCAGTTTACACAACAACTGACAAAGTGATACAGATATTCACTCAGTTTAGTCACTAACCAATATATTTAATGAGACACTATAAATTAGTCAAGTGAACAGTCAATCACACTGCTACTAAATCCTCCATCCAGATATTTATATTTACATATCCACTCATTCTTCATTGCAAATTGCTATGTATATATATAATAGATATTTAAATAATAAACCAAACCACATTCACTGGATGATGTCATCAGTGATGTCATCAGTGATGTCATCAGTGATGTCACTGGGGGGCGTGGCTTGGGCGCCGATGGCGATGGTCGCCTGAGAGCTCGGCTCCGGGACTGAGCCCGGAATTATCCTGTAAATCGGAGGCTGCGGGGCACCCCAGACCCCGCATTCTGCTGAGCGGACCGACGGAGACCTGCCGGGGCCCCTGGTGGGGCTCGGACGAGGGTTGATCCGGAGTGGAACCGAAGTTTGCGGAGTTGCGGAGTGCGACCCAACATGGCGCCCGGACTTCTTTGTCCCCCTGGTCAGACCCATTGACTCGGAGGAGCGTCGCGAGCAGCGACTTGCGCCCGGCTTTGCCATCCCCGGCTGCTCTGTGCACTAGATGTCAATTGGATCGGACTTTTTATAACGAGTCTGCACTCGGCTGGGTGACTGGGCGGATGCCCACGGTATAGGGGACCCCGGGAGTGGACGCCCTGTGATCCAGGCGGTGGCCCAACTCACGACACCGCACCTAGCTACGTTTTCCTGGCCAGTCCACTTCCATGGGAGGCGCGACACTTTGGCGCCACAAGTCGTCCGGTGGAGTTGGTGACCCTCACCCCGGGTCTCTAGCGGCTGAGCGGGCCTGCCCGACTCGGCGGCGGTTGTCTCCGCCCCCTCATCGGTGCCCTCGGACGCCGTGGCGGTGGCGTGAGCCGAAGCGGAGAAGTCTCCACAGGCCCTGGAGAAGGAGATCTCCCATACTTGATTTGAAGACCAGTAACCGGGAGGGTCGTGGTCGGCATCTGCACCCGGAGACGCCTACTCCGGGACCTTCACAGAGTGCCCCCGGTGACATGGGGAAACCTAGAGGAGCCAAGGGGACTACCCCGACTGCCTCGGACTCGGAAGCCCAGGACAAAGAGGAACATGGGGACAAAAAAGAGTTCTGGTGGCGCACCGATGCAACAACAGTTCGACCGCGTCCTGGAGGCGATAGCGACCACGAGATCGGCCCTCCAACAGGACATTGCCCAGGTGGCGACGAGCCTAGGCCTCCTCAGAGCGGACCACGGTAAACTGTCGGACCGGGTCAAGGAAGTGGAGAGCTCGGTGAAAACCTTGGAGCCGGCGCAGCGAACCTTGGCTGCAACGATGAAGGATGCCTTATCCCGAATTGCGACCTTGGAGCAGAGGGCGGAGGATGCGGAAGGCCGCAACAGAAGGAACAACATCCGTGTAGTGGGCCTCCCGGAAAAGATCGAGGATGGCGACATGGTGACATACTTGGAGACCTGGCTCCGTGACACGGTGGCCCCGGAGGGGCTATCCTCCTTCTACACTCTGGAGCGTGCCCACAGAGTCCCGGCGCGGCCACCGCAACAAGGACGCGCCCCGAGACCGGTGGTGGCGCGGTTATTGCACTTTCGGGACAGGGACTTAATCCTTAATGCCGCCAGACATAATGGTCCTTTCAAAGTGGCGAACAGTCAGGCGAACATCTTCCCGGATTACACCTACGAGACTCAACGCAAGCGGTTCTCCTTCCTGGCGGTCAAGCGCGAGCTCAGGAGCGAGGGCATCCAGTACTCGCTCCTCTATCCTGCAAGGCTCCGCATCATTGTCGATGATAAAACTCAGTTCTTCGACACCCCGCAGGATGTCTGTGCCTAGCTCGAGCTTTACAGGGCGGGGAAAGATGGCTTCGGCTCCTCGTCCCAACAGGCGGATGAGCCGGAACAGAGACGGCGATCCAGGAGGATCAGGAATCGCCGCACGGGAGGGCCCTCAACTGTAGAGACGTCGTCGGAGCGGAGGGGAGTGTTGGAAGTATTGTCGGAGTTGTCTGGTGCACGAGACGAAGCCATTGAGGAGGAAAACAACCCGGGTGATGAGGAGGCACCATCGGAATCGGAGGACTCGGTGACTGACAGTGCCCGTACACCGGTGATCACACCGAAATCGGTGGAGGACCTTTTGGATGGACAAGGGTAACGGGGTGTGCTGCTTTATTTTGGGTGGGGGCCCGGCAGGGGGGAGGCGGTTGCCGTCCATTGCTGCTGACAAAGAGGGTGGGAGGGGTGGGGTGCCCCTGTTTCTGCCCCGAGGGGGTTTTTGGTACTGTTTAGGGCTTGTTTTAGTCCTGGTGGCCTGAGCGTCGAGGGCCCACTGCCTCCGCCCGGCCCGCACCTGGCCCTTAAGGCCTTCCTACGGTGGCGACCGTAGGAGTAGTAGGGGTTATTGGGTTGAGGGAAGGCGAGGTTTGGATGGGATCTGGATGGCGCAGTTTGGGTCCTGTTCTGGGGTGGGTGGGTGAGAGTTCGGTTTGTTCTTGGGTTGTTTGGTTTTGGTTGGGGAAAATGGCCGCCATCAGTGCTGGGATGGATGTTATCTTTTCTCTGCGGGAGCCCGGACGGGGAGACTGTGCGAGAACAATATGGGACAATGGCTGATGTTGCTAACTTGAAATGTGTTACTTGGAACGTAAGGGGGCTTCATACTATGTCCAGGCGCCACAAAGTCCACGCTTATTTAGTGCGTAGGGGAGTGCAAATGGCGCTGTTGCAGGAAACTCATCTGACCAGGGCGGAAGGGGCGGCGCTACAGCGTAGATGGAGGGGGCAGGTATTTTCCACGTCGTACTCCGCGTATGCCAGAGGGGCGCTAATATGGATCAGAGCGGGGGTCCCCTTCCAAGTCACGAGAACAGTGATAGATCCAGAGGGACGTTACGTGGCCATCTCGGGCACTCTAGGAGGGAGGGACTTGAATGTTTGCTGTGTGTACGCTCCTAATGTGGACCAGACTGCCTTCCTCTCCAGGTTATCGGGCTCGTTGGCCCACTTTTTCTCCAGGCCCCTTCTGCTTGGGGGAGACTTCAACTCCGTAGTGGACGTGGATATTGACCGCTCCCATCCGCCACTTCCCGATTCTCCGGTTCGTCGCACGGCTAAGGGTCGTCAGGATTGGCAGACCCGATGGGGTTTGACGGACATCTGGAGGGCGCATCACCCCGCATCTAGGGATTATTCATACTTCTCGGGCCTGCATGAGTTGCATGTCCGACTGGATGCCTTTCTTGGGTCGCCCGAACTGGTTTCGGCAGCGGTCCGATCTGAGTACTTGTCCAGAACCATTTCAGACCATAACCCACTCCTGCTGGACCTTCGCTGGTTCCCCGGGGCGCCGGCGGTGCCCACCTGGAAGCTGCGACCCGAGATTCTTGAGGACAGTGTTTTCAGAGCGGACCTGGGAGACAAGGTATTGGAATATTTTGCGTCCAAAGGCGGCACCGCGAGTACACGAGCGTTAGAATGGGACGCTTTTAAGGTAGTGGTGAGGGGTTACTGTATTTCTAAGAAAGTGGGTATGAGGCGCGTTATCCTGGCTGACTTAGATGCAGCGGACCAGCAACTCCGCGAGCTTGAAATTCGCCGCCCTGGACACCCGGAATTGCAGGTACGAACGGCGGAGGCGAGGGAAAAGGTAGCGGCAGAGGTCGAACGGCTTCGCTGTTTTGATTATAAAGCCTATACGGTCCGATCCATCGCAGAGGGGGACAGATCGAGCGCGCTGCTGGCATGGTTGGCCAACCCTACGCGCCTGTCCCAACTGACGACAAGTATGCGTGAGGGAGACGGCACCGAGGTACACACCCAACCGGAGATTCTTAGTTGCTTCCGGCATTATTATGAACGTTTGTACCGCAGTCGCTCCGCACGAGACCCTGCCCGGCTCGATAATTATCTACGCCCACTGGAGCTCCGCGTAGTGGAGCAAGAAGTGGCGAAGGCCCTGGGGTCCGACATTGAATTGGGGGAGATCCGCGGGGCCATTAAACGGATGGCGAGAAACAAGACCCCGGGCCTGGATGGCCTACCCGTGGAGTTTTATGCAGCTTACGCTGATCTCCTAGCCCCTCGATTGTTGGTGGTCTACAGGGAGGCGAAGAGGCTGGGGCGACTCCCGAGCTCGATGTGTGAGGCGCTGGTGGTTCCTCTCCTCAAACCGGGTCGAGACTCGTCCGACCCGGGGTCTTACCGCCCCCTATCAATGTTGACGGTGGACTATAAAATACTGAGCAGCATCTTGGCCTCGAGGCTGCTGGGACACATGAGTTCCCTAGTGCATGAAGACCAAGCTGGTTTCATCCCACGGCGAAACACGACTATGAATATTCGCAGGCTGTTCCGTTTGCTGGGGGAACCATTTGTGGATGCCCCGTCCCCGGTCGTCTTGTCGGTGGACCTAGAGAAGGCTTTTGATAGCCTGGAGTGGGACTACCTCTGTACGGTGCTGCGGAGATTCGGCCTCAGGGAGGGCTTTGTCAGGTGGACCGCGGTTCTCTATGCCTCTGCATCAGCCAGGGTCCGGGGGGTCCACTGATTTCCTCACAGTATCCGGTGGAACGAGGCACGCGGCAAGGGTGTTCACTGTCCCCACTTCTCTTTGCGCTAGCAGTGGAGCCACTCGCGCTGCACCTTCGGTCGGGAGCCCACTATACGGGCTTATGGACGCCTGCGGGCCCGCATTATGTTTCGCTGTATGCGGACGACCTGTTGCTCTTCCTAGAGGACCCGCTCGACGCTTTACGTGGAGCGGCGGTGACGCTCACAGAGTTTGGGGAGGTTTCGGGCCTCCGAGTGAACTGGTCCAAGACCTGTCTCTTTCCGGTACGCAAAGGTGCTCCCGCCCCTACCCTAACTAGGGAGATTCGATGGGAACCCGACTGCTTTAAATACCTTGGGGTGTTCGTCTATCACGACCAACCCGACCTCCTGGATGGGAACATTGCCCGCAGCATTCGAGCACTTCGAGGCTGCATGGACTTTTGGACCACGCTGCCGCTTTCGGTGGTGGGACGGATCGCCCTGCTTAAAATGGTGGCGCTTCCCCGGATATTATATTACTTTCGGACTCTACCGATCTGGGTTCCACCGGCCACGTTTCGACTGTTACGCTCTATGGTGGTCGGATTCCTCTGGGGGTCGGGCCGCCGGCGGGTAGCCCTCAAAACCCTGATTAGGCCGAAAGACGAGGGGGGGCTCGCGGTGCCGGACTTTGAAAAGTATTATCTGGCGGCGCAGCTCCAGACCTTCACCCAGGAGATCGCCAGGGAATTCCGGGGCCCGGAAGACAGGAGGGGAACGGGCATGGCCAGGCATGTTCTCTCCTTTATAGTGCTGCGACAACGTTTGGCCCTGCGGGATTTATCGATGGAGGAGCGGACTGTCCGCCTGTGTTGGAATCGGGCTCACGCCCGAGGCCAACTGAGAACACCATATGCACCTGAAATACCGTTGGGGATGCTGACGGCCCTCCCCCATGGAGGGGATTGGTCACGTTTGGCGGCCTGGGAGGATGCCGGCTTACAGCTGGTTGGGGATCTGTACGAGGACGGAGCACTCTTGTCCTTCCAGGATCTTATCGACCGATTCGAGATCCCCCGTGGTGATTTTCTGCTGCACTCGGCCATTGTCCGAGCAATCCAGGCACACTGGAAGAGCGGGCAGGAGGAACCCCCCTTATCTCAGGTGTGCCAGTACGTGATGATGTCTGCGGGCACGGTGAAGGCGGTCACTTGCCTTTACGGCAGGTTGATTAACGAAGGGTTGGCTCCCCTTACCACTCTGAGAAACCGCTGGGAGGAGGACATTGGTAGGGAGATCCCGGAGACGACCTGGGCCCAGCTGGTGAGACGAGCCTGGAAGGGCACACGTAACGCCCGTTTCCAGCTGGTCCACTATTACGTTCTCCACAGAGCGTACCTGACCCCAGTGAAAATTAGGCGGTATTTTGCCACGAATTCGGCGGAATGCCCTAGGTGCCCAGCTCAGGAAGCGGACCTCCTGCATATGTTATGGGCCTGTCCGGGATTGTCATCTTACTGGCAGGAAGTAGAGAAGACCCTGGAGGAGGTGACGGGGAGATCCTTATCATTTGATGCGGCGGTGGGGCTCCTACACTGGTTCCCCCATACCCCCAGGAATAAAATTTCTAGTAAATTTATCGACCTAGGGCTCCTCCTTGCTAAACGAGAGGTGACCAGGAACTGGAAGGCACGAGTTGGTCCGACAGGCAGCAGATGGCACAGTGAGCTTTTGAAGTGGGCGGCGGGGGAGAGCGCGCTGAGATATCAACTAGCTTGGAGGCAGCGTAATGAGAAGGCGCAGGAGGCCGCGTTGGAGTGGGAAATTTTGGTGCAGGCCCTCAGGGATTATTGTGCCCCCAGCGACTCTGAAGATGAAGAAGCGACTCGCCCTGAGTCCCGGTAAACGTTTGCACTGTTAGTCCTATTGCTTTCCCCGTGTGTCCCATGGCAGATCCTGTGGCGGTAGCTCCCAGGCGCTGGTGGCGGGGGTGGGTGGGGTTTCTTTTGGTTAGTAGTATTTTGAGGGTGGGGGTTTTCTTTTGGGTTTATAGGCTTGTTTGGAAAAGCAGATGACGGACAGTGGATCATCCGGACCAGCTCAAGCATCCTGCTGAGCCCCCATTGCATCTCGCCGCCCGACCCCAGGGTTGTGGGCCGGATGGCTGTGTACGAAACTTACGGTGGGGGGCCAGAGGGTTTTACTATGTTGATATTGCTTGTGATACAATGCTGGTCGATATTGTAACGATTTACTAATTCCTGCAATAAAAATATATTTAAAAAAAAAAAAAAATCAGTGATGTCACTGACCATGTCATGAATGATGTAAAATGTGATATCATCAGCAGTGGATTGCGGGCGCGCGAGATATAGTTAGTACAAGTAACTATATTGGAGGAATTTCAATGGTTTTGTATGATTAAAATGTCTAGCTAACTATAACACCCCTGAAACCTATGTTTTTTTCAGTGAATTTCTAAGGTTTTTTAAATGCTAATTCCTAACTATATCAGGCCTCAAACCTATGTTTTTTTCAGTGAAAAAAAAATATCTATCTATCTATCTATCTAAATATATATATATTCACTGAAAAAACCATAGGTTATAGACCATATATAGTTAGGGATTAGCATTTACAAAACCTTAATTTACTTGCACAAAACCATTGAAATTCGCATATATAGTTAGTTGCACTAACTATATATCGCGTACCCGCAATCCACTGCTGATGATGTCACATATTACATCATTCATGACATGGTCAGTGACATCACTGATGACATCACTGATGACATCACTGATGACATCTCAAATGATATCACTGATGACATCACTGATGACATCTCATTTGACATTACTGATCACATCACTGATGATATCATTTATGTGATAATACAATGAACATCTTCAGACTCTAATATAACCTTAGATACATTCAGTATAAACAGACACTCACAGACTGTCACTTATCCATGGAGTTACTCACACACCTAGTCAGTCATGCAAAGAATCAATCACACCTCCATTTTCTCAACTATACAGTTATACACACCTTACTTATTCAAACATATACTAACACATATGTACTCTCTTATACAAACCCTGATACATGTTCACAATGATCCTTACAGCCACTCACACATTCACTGGCTCTTATGCACAGTTATTTATATATGTCAACTCTCACATGTACTGTGTTTTACAAATCCATTCACTCACCAATACACTCATGCAGACAGTCAACCGCCCATACAGCTGTTTCCACATGCACTTTTGAACCCATACATATAGTGAATCAACTACTCACACATCTATGCACAGAGTCACACACCTCCTAGCCACCCACACACACACTCAGTCTCCCATACAAATACTTGGGCAACCAATCAAAAACCCATATAGTTACTCATATAGCTACTGATCAACACATGCAGCAGTTTACAGAACAACAGACATAATGATGCACAAATTAAGACAGTTTAGTCACTAACCCATGCACTCAGTGAGACACATTAAATCACTCACTCATACAGTCAGTCATGCACCTACTAAATCCTTCATCCAGACACTTATACATCCACTCATTCTTCAATATGTAAGACATATTTTAACTTTACAGAAACATACAGTCACTGGGTGTTGTCATCAGTGATGTCATCAGTGATGTCACTGACCATGTCATGAATGATGTAATATGTGACATCATCAGCAGTGGATTGCGGGTGCGCGATATATAGTTAGTGCAACTAACTATATATGCGAATTTCAATGGTTTTATGCGAGTAAATGAAGGTTTTGTAAATGCTAATCCCTAACTATATAGGGTCTATAACCTATGGTTTTTTCAGTGAATTTTCAAGGTTTTGTAAATGCTAATTCCTAACTATATATGGTCTATAACCTATGGTTTTTTCAGTGAATTTTCAAGGTTTTGTAAATGCTAATTCCTAACTATATATGGTCTATAGCCTATGGTTTGTTCAGTGAATATATATATACATACATATATAAACATATATCATCTGTATATCTATATAAATACAAACATAAATGCATGCATACATATACTTATATGCATACAGATGCATGTTATTTACATGAAAGTTGAAAAAACACTAATAAAAGCAAAGCTAAAAAGCCACCTCATTACAAGCAGAATGGCTTTAACTTAAACGAGGTCGAGATCTATTGCATTTTCAATGCTTGTTTACTTTGGTTCCATCAAGAAGGCATTCAGATGTGTCACACATTTGCCATAAATTCTGAATGTTAGCACTCTAGTTGCACATTAGATCACTGTAGTAAAGCTACTGCTCACCGGGGACGTCTGCTGCTGGTATTCAAAGTGCATGTTTCAGTCTGCATGTCAGAATTTTTTTAATGAAATAGAAGAGGATTTGAGAAGTCACTCAAAATGATCCCTAATTTTTCTTTCTGAAGCACTAATCATACTTTCTATGGCAAAATTAACCCCCTCATGTTGTTCCTTTTTAAATTGAGTGTTTTCAGACTTACCACTTCATTCCAATCAAGATGGCTTCTGGTGTGCCATACTTTTGTCATAAGTAAGACTGTTAGCGCTCTAGTTGTTCTTTAGAACACTCTGGGACATTCTGTCATTGGGCTATACTTGGGGTACATCTGGGTGATATTTGGGCTACATTTAGGCTCTTTTGTCTCTGGTGGCCATCTTGGGAGACTGTATGTCAGAATTTTTTAATGAAATTGAAGAGGGTTTGAGAAGTCACTCAAAATGTGCCCTAATTTTTCTTTCTGCAGCACTAATCATAATTCATATGGCAAAATATACCCCCTCATTTTGTTCCTTTTTAAATTAAATGTTTTAAGAGTTACCACTTTATTCCAATCAAGATGGCTTCAGGTGTGCCATACCTTTGTAATAAGTAGGACTGTTAGCGCTCTAGTTGTTCTTTAGAACACTCTGGGACATTCTGTCATTGGGCTATACTTGGGCTACATCTGGGTGATATTTGGGCTACATTTGGGCTCTTTTGTCTCTGGTGGCCATTGTGGGAGACTGCATGTCAGAATGTTTTAATGAAATAGAAGAGGATTTGAAAAGTCACTCAAAATGTGCCCTAATTTTTCTTTCTGCAGCACTAATAATACCTTCTATTGCATAATATACCCCCTCATTTTGTTCCTTTTTAAATTAAATGTTTTAAGAGTTACCACTTTATTCCCATCACGATGGCTCCAGGTGTGCTATACCTTTGTAATAAGTAGGACTGTTAGCGCTCTAGTTGTTCTTTAGAACACTCTGGGACATTCTGTCATTGGGCTATACTTGGGCTACATCTGGGTGATATTTGGGCTACATTTGGGCTCTTTTGTCTCTGGTGGCCATTTTGGGAGACTGCATGTCAGAATGTTTTAATGAAATAGAAAAGGATTTGAGAAGTCACTCAAAATGTGCCCTAATTTTTCATTCTGCAGCACTAATCATACTTTCTATGGCAAAATATACCCCCTCATGTTGTTTCTTTTTAAATTAAATGTTTTAAGAGTTACCACTTTATTCCAATCAAGATGGCTTCAGGTGTGCCATACCTTTGTAATAAGTAGGACTGTTAGCGCTCTAGTTGTTCTTTAGAATACTCTAGGAGGCTGCAGTAGAACACAAAGGAATCAACTGACAGTCTCTGTCCTTGTTGGATGTACATGTTTTACTGAGAATGTCAGACTTCATTTTCACATGACTGAGAAAGATAATGTGAATTTACAGAAAATATGCTTTCAGTTTAGCTTATGGATCCCCTTCCAAACCACTGTGGGAAAATCATGAGATATTAGTTTTCTTTCAAACAATATTCATGATATCACAGCAGAAGGTTTTTTCACATGGTAAAATCACCTTAGAACCCACCACAATTCCTAAAACGAGTATGGTACCATCAACAAATGATTTATAATGTAACTAAAGTCCTAAAACCCTCTATTAACTACAATGCTTTTTAATGAGGTGCTATCATGTATATTGGTCCCAAGATGGCTGCCAACACTTCTTGGATGAAGCGCTGACAGCCAATCAGATCAGATGTGTGGTTAGGCTCCGCCCAGATATATATATTTTTTTGAACCTAAATTACTCAAAATCCACTGGAGCACATATATTGAGACCTAGCAAAGGCACATCGGGCTAACAGTCCCTACAATTTTGCCAAGTTTCGTGCAAATCCATTCAGCCGTTCGAGCTAGAAGTGAGGCCAACCGCCCTATGGAAATTAACATGGGAAAAACGCGTTTTGGGACCCCCCTTTTTTCTCGGCCCCCCCTTGATGAAACCCCCCCAAATTGTCAGGGGCTGCTCAGAAACAAAATGTTCCATTTTCCTGAACATTTCAGCCAATTCGGTCCACAAAAGCCAAAGTTATTAGACATAGAATTTTCAAAAATCCCATAGAGAAAAAATCCTAACTATATATACCTACTGGCGACCGCCAGTAGGTAATATTACCTACTGGCGGTCGCCATTAGGTATATATAGTTAGGATTTTTTCTCTATGGGATTTTTGAAAATTCTATGTCTAATAACTTTGGCTTTTGTGGACGGAATTTGCTGAAATGTTCAGGAAAATGGAAAATTTTGTTTCTGAGCAGCCCCTGACAATTTGGGGGGGTTTCATCAAGGGGGGGCCGAGAAAAAAGGGGGGTCCCAAAACGCGTTTTTCCCATGTTAATTTCCATAGGGCGGTTGGCCTCACTTTTAGCTCGAACGGCTGAATGGATTTGCACGAAACTTGGCAAAATTGTAGGGACTGTTAGCCCGATGTGCCTTTGCTAGGTCTCAATATATGTGCTCCAGTGGATTTTGAGTAATTTAGGTTCAAAAAAATATATATATCTGGTCGGAGCCTAACCACACATCTGATCTGATTGGCTGTCAGCACTTCATCCAAGAAGTGTTGGCAGCCATCTTGGGACCAATATACATGATAGCACCTCATTAAAAAGCATTGTAGTTAATAGAGGGTTTTAGGACTTTATTTACATTATAAATCATTTGTTGATGGTACCATACTCGTTTTAGGAATTGTGGTGGGTTCTAAGGCGATTTTACCATGTGAAAAAACCTTCTGCTGTGATATCATGAATATTGTTTGAAAGAAAACTAATATCTCATGATTTTCCCACAGTGGTTTGGAAGGGGATCTATAAGCTAAACTGAAAGCATATTTTCTGTAAATTCACATTATCTTTCTCAGTCATGTGAAAATGAAGTCTGACATTCTCAGTGAAACATGTACATCCAACAAGGACAGAGACTGTCAGTTGATTCCTTTGTGTTCTACTGCAGCCTCCTAGAGTGTTCTAAAGAACAACTAGAGCGCTAACAGTCCTACTTATTACAAAGGTATGGCACACCTGAAGCCATCTTGATTTGAATAAAGTGGTAACTCTTAAAACATTTAATTTAAAAAGAAACAACATGAGGGGGTATATTTTGCCATAGAAAGTATGATTAGTGCTGCAGAATGAAAAATTAGGGCACATTTTGAGTGACTTCTCAAATCCTTTTCTATTTCATTAAAACATTCTGACATGCAGTCTCCCAAAATGGCCACCAGAGACAAAAGAGCCCAAATGTAGCCCAAATATCACCCAGATGTAGCCCAAGTATAGCCCAATGACAGAATGTCCCAGAGTGTTCTAAAGAACAACTAGAGCGCTAACAGTCCTACTTATTACAAAGGTATGGCACACCTGAAGCCATCTTGATTGGAATAAAGTGGTAACTCTTAAAACATTTAATTTAAAAAGAAACAACATGAGGGGGTATATTTTGCCATAGAAAGTATGATTAGTGCTGCAGAAAGAAAAATTAGGGCACATTTTGAGTGACTTTTCAAATCCTCTTCTATTTCATTAAAAAATTCTGACATGCAGTCTCCCAAAATGGCCACCAGAGACAAAAGAGCCCAAATGTAGCCCAAATATCACCCAGATGTAGCCCAAGTATAGCCCAATGACAGAATGTCCCAGAGTGTTCTAAAGAACAACTAGAGCGCTAACAGTCCTACTTATTACAAAGGTATGGCACACCTGAAGCCATCTTGATTGGAATAAAGTGGTAACTCTTAAAACATTTAATTTAAAAAGGAACAAAATGAGGGGGTATATTTCGCCATATGAATTATGATTAGTGCTGCAGAAAGAAAAATTAGGGCACATTTTGAGTGACTTCTCAAACCCTCTTCAATTTCATTAAAAAATTCTGACATACAGTCTCCCAAGATGTCCACCAGAGACAAAAGAGCCCAAATATCACCCAGATGTACCCCAAGTATAGCCCAATGACAGAATGTCCCAGAGTGTTCTAAAGAACAACTAGAGCGCTAACAGTCTTACTTATGACAAAAGTATGGCACACCAGAAGCCATCTTGATTGGAATGAAGTGGTACGTCTGAAAACACTCAATTTAAAAAGGAACAACATGAGGGGGTTAATTTTGCCATAGAAAGTATGATTAGTGCTTCAGAAAGAAAAATTAGGGATCATTTTGAGTGACTTCTCAAATCCTCTTCTATTTCATTCAAAAAATTCTGACATGCAGACTGAAACATGCACTTTGAATACCAGCAGCAGACGTCCCTGGTGAGCAGTAGCTTTACTACAGTGATCTAATGTGCAACTAGAGTGCTAACATTCAGAATTTATGGCAAATGTGTGACACATCTGAATGCCTTCTTGATGGAACCAAAGTAAACAAGCATTGAAAATGGAATAGATCTCGCCCTCGTTTAAGTTAAAGCCATTCTGTTTGTAATGAGGTGGCTTTTTAGCTTTGCTTTTATTAGTGTTTTTTCAACTTTCATGTAAATACCATGCATCTGTATGCATATAGGTATATGTATGCATGCATTTATGTTTGTATTTATATAGATATACAGATGATATATGTTTATATATGTATGTATATATATATATTCACTGAAAAAACCATAGGCTATAGACCATATATAGTTAGGAATTAGCATTTACAAAACCTTGAAAATTCACTGAAAATACCATAGGTTATAGACCATATATAGTTAGGAATTAGCATTTACAAAACCTTGAAAATTCACTGAAAAAACCATAGGTTATAGACCATATAAAGTTAGGAATTCGCATTTACAAAACCTTATTTTACTCACACAAAACCATTGAAATTCCATATATAGTTAGTTGCACTAACTATATATTGCGCACCCGCAATCCACTGCTGATGATGTCACATATTACATCATTCATGACATGGTCAGTGACATCACTATATATATGGTCTATAACCTATGGTTTTTTCAGTGAATATATATATATATATATATATATATACATACATACATACATACCGGCACTTCTTCCTAAAGAAAATAAGGCGGATAAAAGAGGGAAGATCCTAATAGCATCACTACCCATGTTAAATGGAATAATACTAAATGGCAATGTAGAAGGCGACATCCCTGCCTCAAATACAAGACAGGGAAACTGTAATTCTTCACTACTGGACTACATGATCTGTAGCTACGATCTGTTTGGATCAGTCTTACAACTTAAAATGTATTTTGTTTATGATAGTGACCATGCTATTCTACAGCTAAGTACAGAGTGGAAAACAGAACTGTCCCAGTCAAATCAAATTATGTATAGCCACAGTACAGTTCTGGTAAACCCTGCCCAAAGACGGATTCATTGGAATTTAGCAACTCTTACTAAAATAATCACCATAATCAACTCAACGCAACTTCTGCAAGTAATGCATTCAGCAAATCCGATAACACATTTTGAAATCATTATCAAAAAGCTAACACAAAAATTACACGAAAAGTTGATGCAACCAACAAAGAATCAAAACAAAAAAAAAGTTAGTTACCAATACAAATCATCTAAATAAACTGATAAGAGCACAGTTTTTAGAAAAATTACCAGCTAAACAGTTAGAAATCAACAAATTGAAAAATCAACGCAGGAGAGAAAAAGAAAAAAACAAGAGAATAACCCAAGACAAAAATTGGTTAGACCTTCAGATAGCAGCGAAACAAAATAACCAACGTTCCTATTGGAATATTATTGCTAAAGAAATGGGTACAAAAAAACATTACAACTATCCCGGTGCCTCCATCAGAATGGGAACTCTATCTTGCCAATTTATATAAACTAAATACCAACGCAGAAATGAGTCATCACTTTGCTAGGAACCCAGAAATAAAACCTTTAGACAGTGGAGTTTCCAGTCCGTTTTCTAGTGAGTTACATATAAGTAAGGCGAGAACAACAGGAGCAACAGGTCCAGACCAAATTCCGATTAAGGTCCTTCAATGCAACCCCAAAGAATGGAGTAAGATGTTATCCCCCCTTTTTAACTATATTTTCAATACTGGGGACATCCCCAAGTCTTGGAAGGAGAGCATTATAATACCCATACACAAAAAGGTACAAGGCTGCATCCTGGCAATTATAGACAGATAGCCCTTTTGGACGCTACAGGAAAGATCTTCACAGCAACAGTATTAGATCATCTTAAGGACTGGGCCTTCTCATCTGGACTAATTCCCCTATACCAGGCTGGATTTAGACCAAAGCATTCAGTCACTGACAATATTGCTGTCCTGCAAACCATCTTAGATAAATACGTTACAATAAAATCTCAGGTTGTATATGCTGCTTTTATTGACTTTACCACCGCATTCGATAGAGTGGACAGAGCAACACTCTGGAGAAAACTCAGCAAAATGGGTATCCCGGACAAACTACTACATATATTATCATCACTACATCCAGATACCTGGTGCCAGCTCCAAATGGGGAGGGAAAAGGGTCTTACTAGTCCTATCCCGACCCCAAATGGCCTTAGGCAGGGATGCCTTCTCGCTCCTCTATTGTTTTCCCTTTATCTCAGCGACTTGCCTCAATGTTTTCAGCAGATATGCAACTTCACACCTAAAATTGCTTCCCACAAAATACATACTTTGCTATACGCAGATGATGTTATTATTTTACATCTAACTCCATTTGGTCTGCAAAGAAGCCTTCAGGCACTCCACAACTATACAGAGGAAAATTATCTAATACCGAACATCTCGAAAACAAAAATAGTACCATTCTCTGGAAGGAAAAGGAGCACTAAATTCATCTGGCCCCTAGGGGGAAAAATGGTGGAAGTGGTAAATGAATATACCTACTTAGGAAGAATCTTCACCAAGACTTTGCAAAATAGGCCCCACACTTTCACGGTTATACGCTACATCTGGACAAAGACATTTTTCTGCTATGCTTAAGGTATACAGTGCCAAGGTTCCACCAGTACTGTAAAAAACTCTTGAATATATACCAATAACTCAATGGAGCTTTTTAGACTTAAAAGAAGGAAAGATCCTAACGAAGTTGTCCCAGGCGGTACCAGTGCAAGCTCTCCGCCTTGAGCTTTCACTAACCAGCTCCTATGCCCGAGGAATCGCCAATATCATCAGGTGGGCATATAATCTCCTCCATGCTGAAGAAGGAACGCTCCGATCCCTACTAAAAATAGAAACATTTGAATGTGAATCATCGAACCATGTATTTTCAAGAAATGTCCTATCTGCTTTTAAGTAATAAGAGGTTAACATCAAGCTGTTACTTTCTCGGACTCCTGCCCAGCTCAAACTTTTTCTAAAGCACTTTACTTCAAGACTCAGCTTTGACCTTGACTCTCAGCATTGTTTTAAATTGTCTTTATATAAAAATATTACTGAATCTATAGAGTATAAGAAACCTCAACAGTATATTAATTTTAACCTAAACCATGGGGCCAGGAGATTGATTGTTCTGCTCTGATTCGGAATACTTCCTGTAAAAACTATTACATTTAGGTGGTACCTAAAAGAAAGTCTTATATGTAATTTGTGTAATGGTGGAGAGCAGGACTTGGAGCATTTATTGTTTACCTGCCCAAATGCGATAGTGGTAAAAGCAAGGAAAAGGTTTTTACAACCAATTTATTCCAAATGTAGAATTAACTCAGTACAGGAACTGATTATTTTATGTAAAGCTCCGCCAAATGAATTTGTATATTACAATTTTTACAAATTTTTAAAACCATTGTTAACTTTGTATTAGAAAGAAACTTTTACACAAAACTGTTTAAATTGAATTTTGTACATTTAATATTTGTGGTTCTCAGTGGAGAACCAAATCAAATACAATAAACTTGATTGATTGATAGTCAGTGCTTGTAGAAAAAAACCCAAAAAAACAGCACTGCTGGTGAATAAAAGTCATGATCGCTCTACAACACATAACTGCTCTTTTTTTACTTCCTTACTTCCTCTTCTTACTCCCTTTGTTTCTCCTTCCTACCTTTTTTCCCTTTGTTCCTTCCTCCTCCTGTCTCTGCACAACAGTCACAAGGAACGCAATTGCTCCGTTCTCTTCCCTTTTCCTCACCTCCTTTACCTCCTTCCTCCTTTAGCACAGAGAGACAGCACCAATACACCAGAGGAAGCTGGAAGCTCCAGAATCCGCTGTTGCTGCTAGTCTGCCTTCCAATGATGAAACACAGGTGGAGGTGAGGGGAAGCCCGGACCCCAGCAGAAGCTTAAGCTGCGGTGCTCCAAAAGGCTCCCTCGGTCCAATTCCCAGCCAAAAAAAGTCCCGACATGACACATTTGACAAGTTTGAAAAGTGAAGAGTTGCATTTGGTGGAAACAGCTATAAGAACAAGGGTGGGTGTAGATATGTGGAATATCAAGCTTCAGGCACTTGCTAAAGAGACCTAAAGCTATTGTACAACGGGGAAACCAAACCTGGGTAATAACACTGAAGTGCAATAACAAGGTTGATGAGACATTGATAAACACCAGTCATAGGGAATGATTTGATCAATACGGTTAGTAGTTGTTCTCATTTATGATGAGTGTTGCAACAAATGTTGCTTTTTCAACAATTAATAGCACTTTGTATATTTAATTTAAGGAGCTAATTGTGTTTTTTGTTTTTTTCTTTTTCAGCAAACTCTTGAGACCATCCTCTGCAGGTCCCACTTTAAGGTAAGAACACGCATTGCAACTTTGTGTGGCTTGCTGATGGGCTACATGCAAGTGTTCACGACCTACAATGTTCAATAGCTCATTGCGATATGAGCATACTCTCTTACTGCTGTCATGCACTGCTCATGCTAGTCTATATCATTGTAAAAATTAGATTATGTTTTGGGGTGGGTCACTACCTACCTCAAGGAATAGTTACAAATGGTGTCATGGTCAAAGTCAGTTAATGGATCTTATCCCCCTGGTAGCCACAGCACAGAGCAGATAGGCTTAATTTTAGGGAAAGTGTAAAGTATTAATGCATTACCAAAACAGTAATAAAGTCAAAATACAAAACTTTAAAAATTCCAACCTCAATTAGAAAAATAGAATAACTTTTAATAAACATAATGACAAAAATCCAATAACGGGAACCGGAGCAATGATTTTTTTCAGATTTAAGAAGAAATAGCGGCAAAAAGTATAACAAAACAATGATAGTGAATAGTCGCAGTAGAGTGGGACCTAGGTGCAATTTAAGGCTGACTGTGATGAAGCGCAGGTTGGTTACATCAACCAGATTCGTCCCAGTAAAATATTTTATCTTCTAATTTAGTCTTTTAGGTCCTAATCCACCACAGAAGTGCACTAACGTTCCCCAGGAGCTGAAGGGAGGAACTTAGAGACTCACAGGGTGTCGGGCATAGGCCAACACTGGGGTACAGTCCAAGTTTAATTGCCTCAAGCCAGCAGGATTCTTTTCGGAAAAGACCTCTTGAAGCGTTCATGGCCCTGTACTTACACAAGAGGTTAGCCAAATTACCTTTGGAGTCTGATTGTTTGTTATTGGCACAAGAGAGAGCAGGTCCAGTCCTTCATAGCTCTCAGGTCACAGACTGCAGTTCTAGTCCTCTTCTGATCTTCATCAAGTCCAGAAAGTGTTCTAAAGGGGGTGCCTGGAGGTGCCAGATTTATGCGTGGTCCAAACTAGGGGGTGTGAATTACTCCTTGGCCCACCATAACCAATGGGGTAAATGTTTGCAGGGCCATCCCTATCCACTTTAGGCATTTTGAAGGTGGCGAAAGTCTTTGGCCACACTAAACTTGGCCTCTGAAGGCTCAGGCATGGGGAGTGTGTAATGTTAATCCCAGTGTCCTCCCATATCTAATACTAAAATACAATTTAAGGCAGCCACTGTACCCACAATAAATCTAGAGACAGAAGTCTGGTAGGACCAAGGCTTTCAGGATTTGACACTATAATGTCAAAAAGAATGCCCACAACTCCCACACGACATATTTTGTGGAATTCAGAGGAGACCTCTCTGCCCATTAAGGACAGTCTACTGTTTTCTCCTGGGAGGCATTTCACATCTGGTCATTCCTATAGAAGGCTATGTGCTGGCTGGGAGAGGTTGGAGAACCAATGCAAATTAGCCTTTAAGATATTCATTCAAGGGAAAGGTACCTTTCTAAATGTTGCATATTTATTAAACATCCGGGGTCACCATTGAGTTGGATTTAAGTAACTATAAAAATGTGCTGTTTTATTATGTTTCTAGCTGGTCCCAGTCTTTAGATACAGTATAAGTATTTAAAATCACTTCCCAAATGATTTTTCATGGACCAGCCTGACTTAATACAGTGCAAACAGCTTTTGAGTGCTATTCACTGTAACCTGACTTCCAGGTTTTCAGTTCACTTATGTGTGACATTTTCATGTTTTCACTGTGCTTATGTGTGACATTTTGTGGTACTCTCGCAGGCAAAATAAAGCAGTCTCATCCATGAAAAAGATACATTCCATTTATTACTGCCTTGTGCGAAATATTATTGTGTAGAAATTAGCAACACTCGTGACATATGTGTCCAGCATCACTAATCTTATGAATTAGAAATATGAGTGAACATGGATAATACAAAAAAATAGAGCAGTTGTGAGTGGCCATGATTGCTTGCAAGGAAGACCAGTAGAAAGAGCTGCTGTGGAGAAGCTATAATACATAATGCAACTTTAGAAACATGTTCACATTTAGTGAAGCGAAAACGCAGGAAGCTTAGACTTTACCACAGCCAGCTAACAGCTAATGAACTTTAATATACGCCCTAAAATGTAAATTCCTTTGTCCTTGGCTAAAAGCGGTATGACTGACCGGGGTATCATTTACACAAAACACAACCTTTTTGGAACCATTTCATGGGCTTACCATCCAACCGCCTTAAAGACAGGTGCATTATGAAGGAGGGTTCAGAGTAAATGATGTTCTCAATATTCAGACAATACAAACAAAAATATGCAACTTGTTTCTATTCACTTAAATATTTGAACCTGCAAACAGCCATATATCCTTTAACTTCTATAAAATTAGCTAATAATTCAGAAAAAGATACAACTATCAATCATGACGTACAGTTGATAGAGCGCGCAGGTCACCCAGTCATGGTTTACCAATACTCACCTGGGCCCATAAACAATACTCATTAAATACTAATATTTTTTAACCAGGTAACCTTCGCTCTACATCAGTGTATTTATTTTTAGGACTCTTAATCTCTATACCTTGATTTACCAATCCACGTCACAGGTACCTAAGGTCCTAAGGGATCAAGGGAGTTAGCAAGAAAATAGGTAGAAACATAAAATTTCCACTCATATAATAACCACAAACTCGGGAAAGGTTTAAACTCTTTATCTAAAATGTCTTAAATTCCATAATCCAAGCATTGGAAACCAAAGATCTTTCAATTAGGAAAATAACGATTAAAATGAAAATATGCATAGATTTTATAAGTCTGTTTTAAGCATTTGACAGTAGGAAGGGTAGGAAAGGGGAAACAATACAATGACATACCCACACAAAATATTTACCTAATGGTGTGAAGACAAACCCTGGCCACAGGCTGGGATAAAGGACAGAATCCCTAGAGTGCAGGTGCCAGCAAGACAACAGGTGCAGACTAGAAATCAGGATAGATGCAGCCAAATTGGATCAGGACAGGACCACCATAGGCTAAGATCGGCACCCACAGTTAAAGTTGCTACGCCAGCGCTACAACCCTCTTTGCAGCTAACAGCCAAACCCTGATTGGGTTATCGAATCTTCTGACACAGTGCTCCACCAGCACCCTTGTTCCCGAACCCCGATTGGGTTATCGAATCTACTGACAGAGTGCTCCGCCAGCAACTCTGTTCTCGATCACCTATTGAGTGCGTTAGGTCAGTGACAGGTCAGCTATTCGGACAAGTCGGACAAATTTACTAGCTAAGCCTACCCTAGTTATACTATTTTCCAGGTCAGTGTACCACCCCCCAATGTTGCAAGTGTAAGAATCCCCTATTTTGATTGGACAAAAGACAAGGAGAGGTCATCACACCATACCAAAATGAAACTTTTCTTTAGAATATTGAAATTAGCGTTCCCGCTCATAACTTTATTTTCCCAGGCACTTTTATTCCACCCGGCAATAAAAGTATCAATATTAGCACAATTGGTTTTCAGCATGTACAGTCCAGCTTCCTCTCTTGGGGTTGAAAGTTCACACTCCCAGGAACATCACTGGTAGGACAGTAGCTGGCATAGGTTCAATGCCAATGACTTGAGTTTTCTTGCAATCTTTTGCACATGCGCGATGTGGGTTTCAAAATGGAGTCACTGCACATCCCAGGCCCAAAATACGATACATGCAAAAATAGAAGAGAAACAGTTTTAGAACAGAGAAATAAATGAATGCACGATATACCACTTATCTCTACTCTATTCCCATTAAATTATTTTAACTATTGCATTAGAGATTAAACCGAACGAACAGCTTAGCAAAAGCAGCAATGCAGGCTTCTTGCACGTTAGTATACAAAACAGCCAATTTAGTTCTAGTGCGCAGAAGCAAAAGTTTCCCACCAAAGCAGAGCGTACGTCATGTCACGTGAGTGTGACAGACGCATGCGCAGTAAGAAGTCCCGCGTAGCAGCAGCCATTTTAATGCAAGCGGAGTACTGTTAGTAAAAGCATATAGGCAAGCTTCCCCTAAATGCCTAGTATGCTGTGTAATGCAAGTAGTAGTACACAAAACATGTTAATTTATAAAAAAATAAATAAAAAAAAAATAATACTTCATGGCAGCCTAACCACTCTGGAGCCATATATCAGTCACTTACTTGCTCTCTCTTTTGCATCAGGACAAGTACCTGGTGCATGGAAGAAAGCAATAGTTCTTCCTCTGAGGAAAAAGCCCAACATCAGCCTTGCAAATCTGGAAAACCTGCGACCCATTTCCCTTCTCCCCTATTTTGCCAAAATCGCGGAGAAGGCAGTCAATAAACAACTGTCCGCATTCGCTGAGACTAACAGACTGCTCCACACATCTCAGTCGGGATTCCGCGCTCTACACTCTACGGAGTCTGTCCTGCTGTCCTCTACGGAAGCCCTTCGGAGATATGCGGATGAAGGCCAGACAGCGACACTGATCCTTTTGGATCTTAGTGCCGCTTTTGACACTGTAGCGCATCACACACTGCTGCAGTGTCTTAAAAAGGGAGGAGTGAGAGGCAAAGCATGGGAGTGGTTGGAATCATTTCTTACAGGCCGCAGTTTCCAGGTCGCACAAGGGCAGTTCAGGTCCAATGAAATAAAACACAAGCAGGGAGTCCCACAAGGCTCCAGTCTCAGCCCCACTCTATTTAATTTGTATGTGGCCCCTGTTGGAGTGATCACAGACAAGTTTGGGGTTGAGACAGTGTCGTATGCAGACGACACACAACTGATTGTGACGCTGACACAACCAGACGAGCAATGTGCGGCAAATATCATGAGCTGCATGCAGGAACTGGCCAAGTGGATGGCGGACAACTGCCTCCGTCTTAACGGAAATAATACAGAGGTACTGATTGTAGGCAAATCTCCATCAGTGTGGACCTCGGCGTGGTGGCCGGACGAGCTGGGTGAACTGCCCACACCCAGCAATCTAGTGAAAAATCTAGGAGTTTGACTGGATAAAAATGTATCCTTCGACCACCAGACCAAACAAGTGGCAGACACATGTTTTGGTACACTACGGGTCCTCAGGAAAACACTTGACCTTATGGCCATGCCGGTACGCCAGACCATAGTCCATGCCCTGATAACATCCAGGCTGGACTACGGAAATGTACTATATCTAGGGGCCAGCGAAAAATGCGTCTCTAGACTGCAACGTATACAAAATACGGCAGCCCGCCTAATTCTTCAACTAGCAAGAATGGCATCATCAGAAAAAGCTCTGAGAACTCTTCACTGGCTCCCCATTAGGGAACGGGTGACGTTTAAGGCCCTCTGTATAGGACATCGGATCCTCCATGGGAGAGGACCTAGGTACCTGCATAACTACCTTAAGTGGTACGAGCCCACCCGCCTACTAAGATCCTGTGGCACGGGGCAGGTGCAGGTCCCAAAGGTAAAAAGAGCAAGAATGGGTGGAAAATCCTTTAGAGCCGTGACGGCTAGTTTATGGAACAAGCTGCCAGAACGGCTGCGCTTGGAAGACTCGGAGCTTATATTCCGTAGAGAACTTAAAACAATCCTGTTCCCCAAACCTCAGTGCTCGAATTAGGTCCTCTCTCACAATCAGAACCAAACGCTAATAGAAGCAACGGCAGCAACTAGCGCGGGGACACACCTGCTGGTGTAACCAAGCGCTTTATAAATATATATAATAATAATATATTACAAGTCATTTCGAGAGTGTTGAGTCCAAGCAAGTTGCTTTACGTGTGCAACCTTGCTCCATCAATCCCCTCTGTGATGATATTTTATATCATCCCAATTAATGAAACAGATGCCAACTTTTCAAATTTCTCCCAACTCAATTTCTTCAAACTTTCTCTTCTGTTTCTTTTCATTATTCATGGGAAAGTTTTTCACTTTCTTGTATAAGTTTCCATTCAGTTCTTCTAACTCAAGTTCATCAATATTTCTCTTTTTCCCTCTTTTATTTACTGTATATGTCTTTTTGTGCTTACGACATTTGCAACAAATTACTATTCCTAGAATTAATAGGGCTATTCCCACCATTGGCATCAGTATTCTACCTACAAAATGTTTCCCTACATTAGAAAACCAACTACCTATGGAGGAGAGACCATCTGTAAGTCTGTTCCATGCACTGTCAACCTCCAGTGGTTTGAGTTCTCTTTCCAAATGTGTAATATTCTTTACTTACCCTTTACTTTCAACACTTTTGTCTGGTGTGTAAGTGCAACAATGGTGCGCTTTCAAAATTCTACAGAGTCCGCCCTCTTTTGCTAATAGGGTATCAAGAGCAAGTCGATTTTGTAAAACCATTGATCTGATCGCAACCAATTTGGTATTTATCGTCAAAAATCCTCCAGCAGTGTCAGTCGATAAGCGATCCACCACTGTTTATAATTTGCAGATTCTTTGAGTATTAAGAACCACTCCCACTGAAGGTATTATTGCACTAAATATATCACCTACAATTTCAGCAAAAGTTGCTCTTTTACTACGTATTAATCCATTAGTATCTTCATTGTTTCCAGTGATTTTATTTACATGATACACCTTTGGGAATACTTTCCAAAATCGCAACTCCCATACCAGTGGTCAGGCAATTTAAAATATGCTTGTAGGAGAGTAGGGTCTGCTATCCTATGGTCACCTCAAATTTTTGCTTTTTGCTTCACTGGTTTTCGACTTAATGTGGCTGTGGGCCTGCTAATCAGACCCACCGCCTGCTGTTCTCTCTCTAAATTCACATACATGTACTATAGGTACATAACCCAATTGGAACTGGACTCCTTGTCAGCCCCTGTACCATGCACTATAGGTGCTCAGGGCATAGGTGCCAACAAGGCCTACCAGGGGCGGCAGCATATCTTTTGCCACCCCTGGCTGGTACTTAAATCGACACAACTGGCTGATCCCTCAGCTGGGGCAAGGTGGTGTAATCACCCCTTGCTTAGATATAGTATACCTATATCTAAACCTATATCTGGTCACATATAAACCTATAAGCCACTCCTATGGCAGGCCTTAACAATCCTGGAGGCAGGGTGCGTGGTTTTATGTGAGATGGTGCTCTAGCATGAGCTGAGCCTGTCTGCAGCTGTTGGGACCAATTTCCTTAGCTGTTCCGGGATAATGCCAAACCATATACTATTAAGTGCATTATAATCCATTGCGGTTATATGTTAACTTTGGTTTGGCTTTATCAAAACATGTCCTGTAAGGTGTCATACGATTTGGAATACTATCCCCTCGACAGTTCTGTCGACGGGGATAGCATTCCACCCCTCTAGAGGGAGAAGACATGTTACTTTACTAAAACGCGGTTGATTTTTAAAAGAGCCTCCGCATCACAAAATGGACGCTTCTGCCACAGACACAAGTCTGACCTCCTGCTGCTGACCAAAACTCAGCCGAGGAGGCCTGGACAAAGGGTTTCCTGTCGCGGGGAGATGTCACACCACCCCAGACAGGTGATAGTGGATTGTAGCAGGGAGGTTTGAAAGAAACCAGACACTGCATGGGGAGCACAAGGCTTCCCCTTGCATAATCTGGTCAAACTGGTTCTGGGGCACACCAGCCCCAGTCCCAGCGCGACCCTGGACAAAGGGAAAGGGGTGTATCCACTGTCTTCCTGGGTCCCACCCATAGGAGGGACCTAGCAGGTAATCCAGCCCACCAGATGGGTATAAGAGTGGGAGCAATGCCCAAGCATTCAGATTATCCTGACTGAAACTTATGAAACGAAACTCTGGACCCTTCGACATCCTACTCGACGTAGAAGACTGAAGAATCTCCCTTGTGGTCAAGGAGTGACCACCCTGTGCAAACAGGCACCATCCAGCAGCTCAACGTTTGCTTTGTTGCAGTTCCCGCCAGAACTCGAGCAACAGAGTTCAACAAGATCCAGCGTGCCTGCCTTCTAACAGCCCGATCCACAGTCCCTGCAGAGCTGAGACCCGTGGAGGCGACCTGAAGCGTGGGGCCCGCCATCTTGGAAAGACCACGAGACGCTGACCGTGGAGCCCACGAGTGACCCTTGAAGGTGTACATTGGGGTTTGAGAAGCCCCAGCCCTGAGCCTCTCTTGCACCGAATCTCACCCCTCCACACTCACAGAGTGCTGCGTGGGGCCCTTCTGCATCTTTTGGCTCAACGCATTGGCACGGTCACTTGCCCGTTGGCTTGTGGCCCCTGTGCCGACGAACTTTGAAATCTGACTTGTGAGTCTGGTTGCTCCAGACTTGCACTCGCTCCCCTGAAAAGGAGCACCCGCTCTGACCCTCCTGGTTCGAGTATTAAGCCATCTTCGAATCCTGCGTGGGTTGCGCTTTCCAAGGGTTGTTTTCTCCAATCCGGAAGCCGACACCGCTGACAGCGAGAACCTGCGTTGGACAGCTCGTGATCCACTCCTGGACATCCTCGGTGCCCCAGAGTCTACGTGGCAGCGGAGAGAAGCTTCCCAACAGCGACCTGAAAGCACTCGACATTGCCTGGTTCCTTCCTGGTTCCACCCTGGTCACTGCTGAGTGACCCAGACTCTGTCCCCTCTGCTTTCAGATCATCTATATCTTTGATCCACCCTTGGATCACACCGGACACTTCCCTTCACGACGCCTGCAGCATCTTCATCTTCAGCCACCATCGACCTGCGTGACGAAACCCGACACTACTTCGCACCTGTGCACCCGCTTCCTGTGGGTGAGGTAACTCAGCAACGCCAGTGTTCCTACACTGGTACACACCTCTAGTGTATGTGTCTAAAGTTTCATCCCTCTAGGTCAGTCGGAAGGTTCCTAAAACAGTAACTTTGTAACTTTTACGCACCATTGACTTTGCATTGGTGCATGTGTGTGCTTTAAGTGCTGCATCCGATTCCCGCGGGCTTTTCCAGACTTCAGCATTGCTAGTCCCGATTGATCCCAGCGATTCCCTAGGCCCTAGGCCTAACCACTGTTCGATTGGTATCTCTTATACCACTTTTTTAATATATGGTTTGCGTGGCCCCCCGGCCTCATCCATAATCGTGCAACTTTCATATGTTTAACTGTGCTTTTGTTTAAACGCTTGGGCCTCTAGACTCATAAAGAGTATAGAGGATTATTCTAGTTATAAATACATATATTTTTTATAATATATAACTTGTGTGGTGTCCTTTCATTTGATATTACAGGATTGTGATTGGTAAAACAGCTTGCTTAACACGACCTCTTGAGTTAAGCCTTTAAGGCTGCTTAGTCCATGCTACCCTTAGGATAGCTTGTCTATAAGGTTGACTTACAACCAGACACCATAAGGGATTGTTTGGACTGATACAAGGTGCCCCCAGAATTGGAGACATCATATATCAGGCCAACTTCTCACATTGGTGCGCAGCGGTGCGGATTTGAGCTTGTTGTTGTTTTACCATTGCAATCTTTTTATCAAATTGAAAGATCACATCAAGTACCTTAGGTACATATAAACAAAAGCTTAGCATATTTAAGTTCTACTGAACTTAGTAGTTGTAGATCAAAGGGCTTAGCACACCCTGCCTACAACTCACTAGCAAGGTACAGTAGGAAAACACTTAGTGTAGGTAAGTGCACCACTTACACCTCACTAGCAGTCATGTCTGGCATAGGTGAAGCTTGTGGCTCTCTACCTGTGACAGTTGACCTTACCAAGGCAACTTCCAGCTATGACAACCTCAGCCACAGAGACTTGAGTGCCTTGTGCACTTCAAGGGGGCTGAAAAAGGGTCACAACCCTACCATTCCCATCCTGATAGCCATCCTGGAGAAGGATGACTTAGATAAGGCGAGTGCAGTTCCCTTAGATGCAGGAGATGGAGTAGACCCCCCTGAGACTGATGATCACCCAGAAGATGAGGAGGTAGACCCTGAATCAGGAGAGGAAGATTCAGATCAGAATCAGAGGGAAAACCAGGTACTAGTGGGGAGGCTTAACCAAACCAACTTGGACCTACATGGGAATGGAGAGGGCCAGCACCTCCCCAGACCCTATAACATAGTTCCTGCAGGTAATAGAAGGTTGAGATCTCCCTCAAGAGATTCTCATATTTCTAGTGCCTCCAGAGAATCTCAAAGGGGAATAGCTTCCCCCCAGAGAAAAGAGCATAGGGCCAGAATGAGGGCTGTCCAACTCCAGATAGAGAGGGAAGAGGTAGCCCTGGCTCAAGCTAAACTTGCTTTAGCAAGAGACCAAAAGTTGTGTGGATTAGATTCCACTGGTGGCAGCAATATTCCCAGAGAGAAAGACAGGTCCTATGACAATAGAAACCTGACAATGATTTTAGCCCCCTACAATGAAGGGGATGACATCCACAAATGGATGACTTCTCTAGAGAGAGCCTGCATGTTACAGCAGGTTCCTCAAGAACAGTGGGCTGCAATTTTATGGTACTCCTTTTCTGAGAAAGGGAGGGATAGGCTCCTCACAGTTAGACCTGAGGATGCCAAAAACGACTCTGTCCCGAAGAGTGCTCTTATTGAAGGGTTTGGTCTAACCACTGAACAATACAGGTTGTTATTCAGAGATACCCAAAAAGCTCAGACTCAGGACTGGACTGATTTTGTTGATTGCGCCACTAAGGCTCTGGAGGGTTGGCTGCAGGGAAGTAAAGTCTCAGACTATACAGGATTGTACAAACTTATAATGAGAGAGCAGATCCTTAATAACTGTCAGAACTAGCTGTTGCATCAATACCTTATTGACTCAGATCTGACCTCTCCCCAAGAATTGGGAAAGAAGGCAGACAAATGGGTCATAAGAAGGATTAAGGAGAAACCCCAGAACCATGGAGGCGACCAGAAGAAAACAGACCAGAAGGGTGGGGATAAGAAAGAAAAAGAAAAAGACCAGAAGTTTTCTTCAGGCCCACAAAATTCTAATAAGGAGGGTGGTTCCCAGAATGGTAACAAAAAGAAGAAGAATGATGGCCCAAAGAAACCTTGGTGCAATACTTGTAAGTCCATTTCCCACTGGGGAAGTGAATGCACTAAGAAAAATCCAGTTCCTACCACTGCAGCTCCTAAAGCACCTGCACCCCCTAGTACAGTCAGCAGTGGTGGTACACAATCCAAGGGTTTAGTAGGGTTGACTCTGGGTACTGAGATGGAATCTGGCCTAGTCAGAGTCCCTACTCAAGCAGTTCTGCTCTATGATGTGGACATAGCAATGTCCACTACTGTGAGTCCCAGTAACTTGGGCAAGTATAGACAGACACCTTTAATTAATGAGAAACTGGCTCAGGCCTACAGGAACACATGTGCCAGTGTCACTATGGTGACACCTAGCTTTGTGGACCCTGGGCAGATTGTACTGGGTGAGAATTACCTAGTGACCAATGCAAGCAATGCCACTACTACACATAGTGTGGCTGTTGTTAACTTCTCCTGGGGAGGGGTAAATGGCCTCAAGAAAGTTGTTGTGAGTGCAGACCTGCCAGTAGACTGTCTGTTGGGCAATGATCTTGAAAACTCAGTTTGGTCAGAAGTGGAGTACAGGACTCGTGCAGAAATGCTAGGGATTTCAGCACATGTCCTTGTAGTGACAAGGACTCAGGCTAAGAAGTGCCTACCTGAACCTGTGGTGGATCTTGAAACAATAGACCAACCACAATCCAAGAGGAAGAGCAAGAGGGTTAAGGCTGTGCCTTCCCACTTGCCCCAGGTTGAGGATCAGACTTCACAGGAGGCTGATTCTGCAGTCCAAGAGGAGACTGTCTCTGAGGAACTTGAACCTGATCAGGTTGAGTTTCTGGGGACAGGGAGACCCTCAAGGGCAGACCTGGGGCAGGCCCAATTAGATTGCCCTTCCCTTGAACCCCTCAGACAGCAAGCTGCTGCTGAGGCTGCTGGGAATGCTCAAGGTACCCATAGAGTGTATTGGGATGAAGGGCTCCTTTATTCAGAGGCTAGAGACCCCAAGCCTGGTGCCACCAGGAGGTTGGTCATACCTTTGCAATTCAGGGGCTTCCTTCTTACCTTGGCCCATGATATTCCCCTTGCAGGACATTTAGGCCAGAACAAGACTTGGGACAGGCTTGTCCCTCACTTTCACTGGCCTTATATGTCAGAAAATGTCAAGGAGTTTTGTCGCTCCTGTGCCACTTGCCAAGCCAGTGGTAAGTCAGGTGGCACAACAAAGGCCCGCTGATACCACTACCTGTGGTGGGGGTACCCTTTGAAAGAGTTGGAATAGATATTGTGGGTCCCATGGATCCTCAAACAGCATCTGGGCACATATTTATACTGGTGGTAGTGGATCATGCCACCAGGTATCCAGAGGCAATTCCCCTGAGGACCACAACAGCTCCTGTTGTGGCAAGGGCCCTTCTTGCAGTATTCTCAAGAGTGGGCTTTCCAAAGGAGGTTCTTTCAGACAGAGGTACCAACTTCATGTCTGGATACTTAAAAGCAATGTGGAAGGAGTGTGGAGTGAACTACAAGTTTACCACACCCTATCATCCTCAGTGCAATGGGCTTGTTGAAAGGTTCAACAAGACCGTCAAAGGCATGATAAAAGGTTTACCAGAACTGCTTAGGCGAAAATTGGACATCCTTTTCCCCTGCCTGCTCTTTGCTTACAGAGAGGTCCCACAGAAGGGGGTTGGCTACAGCCCTTTTGAACTTTTGTTTGGCCACCCTGTGAGGGGTCCATTGTGTCTAGTGAAGGAAGGATGGGAGTTACCTCTCAAAAAGCCTAAACTAGATGTTGTGGACTATGTACTTGGTCTCCGCTCCAGGATGGCTGAGTACATGGAAAGAGCATCCAAAAACCTGGAGGCCAGCCAAGAATTACAGAAAGCTTGGCATGAACAAAAGGCTCTTCTGGTTGAGTTCCAGCCAGGACAGAAGGTGTGGGTGTTGGAGCCAGTGGCCCCAGCAGCTCTCCAAGACAAATGGTCTGGAACCCACACCATAATTGAAAAGAAGGGAGAGGTCACCTATGTGGTTGACCTTGGAACCCCTAGGAGCCCCCACAGGGTGCTCCATGTGAACAGATTGAAAGCATTTGTTGACAGGGAGGACATGAGCCTGCTCATGGCCACAGATGGGGAACAGGAGGAAGAGAGCGACCCTCTCCCAGACTTGTTATCCCAGAAACCTGATGATGGTTCAGTTGATGGAGTAGCCTTGGCAGGCAGCCTCACTGACCAGCAACAGATGGATGCAGACAGGTGTTGCAGGCCCATAGACACATGTTTTCCCTCACACCCAGTCAAACTAACTGGTGCACCCATGAGGTGGACACTGGTGACAGTCTGCCTGTCAAGAATAAAATCTACAGACAACCTGACCACGTCAGGGATTGTAAAAAGGCTGAGGTGCAGAAAATGCTTGAGCTTGGAGTGATTGAGCCATCAGAGAGCCCATGGGCCAGCCCAGTAGTCCTTGTACCAAAACCCCATACCCAAGATGGAAAGAGAGAAATTAGGTTTTGTGTGGACTACAGAGGTCTCAATGCTGTCACTAGGACAGATGCACATCCCATACCAAGAGCAGATGAGCTCATTGATAAATTTGATTCCGACAAGTTTCTGAGCACATTTGATTTGACAGCTGGCTATTGGCAAATCAGGTTAGCTGAAGAGTCTAAAGCCAAAACAGCAATCTCTACCCCTAGTGGACATTATCAGTTTGTGGTAATCCCCTTCGGTTTGAAGAATGCACCTGCCACCTTCCAAAGGTTGGTGAATCAAGTCCTTGCTGGGTTGGATGACTTTTGTGCAGCATATCTAGATGATATTGCTGTCTTTAGCTCCACCTGGGAGGATCACCTGATCCACCTGAAGAAGGTTCTGGAGGCCCTGCAAAAGGCAGGCCTGACTATCAAGGCTACCAAGTGCCAGATAGGGCAGAGCAAGGTTGTGTACCTGACCCACCTAGTAGGTGGGGGGTCAGGTTCAGACCATACAGGACCAAGATCCAGACCATACAGGACAGGGCTCCTCCAACTACCCAGACACAAGTCAGAGCCTTCTTGGGCCTGACTGGGTATTACAGGAAATTTGTAAAGAGCAATGGGTCCATTGTGACACCATTAAATGACTTGACATCCAAGAAGATGCCAAAAAAGGTTCAGTGGACAGTTAGCTGTCAAAAGGCATTTGATGACCTGAAGAAGGCCATGTGCTCTGCACCTATCCTGAAGAGTCCTGACTACTCCAAACAGTTCATTGTTCAAACAGATGCTTCTGAGTTGGGGGTGGGAGCTGTGCTTTCACAACTTATTGTTGATGGTCAAGACCAGCCCATTGCATTTATTAGCAGAAGGCTGACCCCCAGGGAGAAACATTGATCAGCTATTGAGAGGGAGGCCTTTGCTGTGGTTTGGGCCCTGAAGAAGTTGAGGCCATACTTGTTTGGAACTCACTTCCTAATTCAGACAGACCATAAGCCCCTCTTGTTGCTAAATCAGATGAAGGGTGAAAACCCCAAACTACTCAGGTGGTCCATTTCCCTACAGGGGATGGACTTTACAGTGGAGCACCGCCCAGGGAATGACCATGGTAATGCAGATGGTCTCACCAGGTACTTCCACTTAGAACATGAAGACTTATCTGGTCAAGGTTAAGTTTAATGTCCCTGTGTTTGGGGGGGGGGGGGTTGTGTAGGAGAGTAGGATCTGCTATCCTATGGTCACCCCAAATTTTTGCTTTTTGCTTCACTGGTTTTCGACTTAATGTGGCTGTGGGCCTGCTAATCAGACCCACCGCCTGCTGTTCTCTCTCTAAATTCACATACATGTACTACAGGTACATAACCCAATTGGAACTGGACTCTTTGTCAGCCCCTGTACCATGCACTATAGGTGCTCAGGGCATAGGTGCCAACAAGGCCTACCAGGGGCTGCAGCATATCTTTTGCCACCCCTGGCTGGTACTTAAATCAACACAACTGGCTGATCCCTCAGCTGGGGCAAGGTGGTGTAATCACCCCTTGCTTAGATATAGTATACCTATATCTAAACCTATATCTGGACACATATAAACCTATAAGCCACTCCTATGGCAGGCCTTAACAATCCTGAAGGCAGAGTGCGTGGTTTTATGTGAGATGGTGCTCTAGCATGAGCTGAGCCTGTCTGCAGCTGTCGGGACCAATTCCCTTAGCTGTTCCGGGATAATGCCAAACCATATACTATTAAGTGCATTATAATCTATCGCGGTTATATGTTAACTTTGGTTTGGCTTTATCAAAACATGTCGTGTAAGGTGTCATACGATTTGGAATACTATCCCCTCGACAGTTCTGTCGACAGGGATAGCATTCCACCCCTCTAGAGGGAGAAGGCATGTTACTTTACTAAAACGCGGTTGATTTTTAAAAGAGCCTTCGCATCACAAAATGGACGCTTCTGCCACAGACACAAGTCTGACCTCCTGCTGCTGACCGAAACTCAGCCGAGGAGTCCTGGACAAAGGGTTTCCTGTCACGGGGAGGTGTCACAGCACCGCAGACAGGAGATAGTGGATTGTAGCAGGGAGGTTTGACAGAAACCAGACACTGCATGGGGAGCACAAGGCTTCCCCTTGCATAATCCGGTCAAACTGGTTCTGGGGCACACCAGCCCCAGTCCCAGCGCGACCCTGGACAAAGGGAAAGGGGTGTATCCACCCTCTTCCTGGGTCCCACCCATAGTAGGGACCTAGAAGGTAATCCAGCCCACCAGATGGGTATAAGAGTGGGAGCAATGCCCAAGCATTCAGATTATCCTGACTGAAACTTATGAAACGAAACTCTGGACACTTCGACATCCTACTCAACGTAGAAGACTGAAGAATCTCCCTTGTGGTCAAGGAGTGACCACCCTGTGCAAACAGGCACCATCCAGCACCTCAACGTTTGCTTTGTTGCAGTTCCCGCCGGAACTCGAGCAACAGAGTTCGACAAGACCCAGCGTGCCTGCCTTCTAACAGCCCGATCCACAGTCCCTGCAGAGCTGAGACCCGTGGAGGCGACCTGAAGCGTGGGGCCCGCCATCTTGGAAAGACCACAAGACACTGACCGTGCAGCCCACGAGTGACCCTCGAAGCTGTGCATTGGGGTTTGAGAAGCCCCAGCCCTGAGCCTCTCTTGCAACGAAGCTCACCCCTCCACACTCACCGAGTGCTGCGTGGGGCCCTTCTGCATCTTTTGGCTCAACGCGTTGGCCCGGTCACTTGCCCGTTGGCTTGTGGCCCCTGTGCCGATGAACTTTGAAATATGACTTATGAGTCTGGTTGCTCCAGACTTGCACTCGCTCCCCTGAAAAGGAGCACCCGCTCTGACCCTCCTGGTTTGAGTATTAAGCCATCTTCGAATACTGCGTGGGTTGCGCTTGCCAAGGGATGTTTGCTCCGATCCGGAAGCCGACACTGCAAACAGCGAGAGCCTGCGTGGGACAGCTCGTGATCCACTCCTGGACATCCTCGGTGCCCCAGAGTCCACGTGGCAGAGGAGAGAAGCTTCCCGACAGCGACCTGAAAGCGCCCGACATTGCCTGGTTCCTTCCTGGTTCCACCCTGGTCACTGCTGAGTAACCCAGACTCTGTCCCCTCTGTTTTCATATCATCTATATCTTCGATCCACCCTTGGATCACACGGGACACTTCCCTTCACGACGCCTGCAGCATCTTCATCTTTAGGCAGCATCGACCTGCGTGACGAAACCCGACACTACTTCGCACCTGTGCACCCGCTTCCTGTGGGTGAGGTAACTCAGCAACGCCAGTGTTCCTACACTGTTACACACCTCTAGTGTATGTGTCTAAAGTTTCATCCCTCTAGGTCAGTCGGAAGGTTCCTAAAACAGTAACTTTGTAACTTTTACGCACCATTGACTTTGCATTGGTGCATGTATGTGCTTTAAGCGCTGCACCCGATTCCCGCGGGCTTTTCCCGATTTCAGCATTGCTAGTCCCGATTGGTCCCAGCGATTCCCTAGGCCCTAGGCCTAACCACTGTTCGATTGGTATCTCTTATACCACTTTTTTAATATATGGTTTGCGTGGCCCCCCGGCCTCATCCATAATTGTGCAACGTTCATATGTTTAACTGTGCTTTTGTTTAAACGCTTGGGCCTCTAGACTCATAAAGAGTATAGAGGATTATTCTAGTAATAAATACATATATTTTTATAATATATAACTTGTGTGGTGTCCTTTCATTTGATATTACAGGATTGTGTTTGGTAAAACTGCTTGCTTAACACGACCTCTTGAGTTAAGCCTTTAAGGCTGCTTAGTCCATGCTACCCTTAGGATAGCTTGTCTATAAGGTTGACTTACAACCAGACACCATAAGGGATTGTTTGGACTGATACAAGGTGCCCCCAGAATTGGAGACATCATATATCAGGCCAACTTCTCACAATGCTTTGTTCCCGCAAATATAATAAATTCCAGGAAACACAGGTTCAGTTCCATCTTTAAATCCCCAACCCCCAATTACCTTATAATTGTGCTGCTTTTATTGATTTCTCCACAGCGTTCGATAAAGTGGACCGTAGAACGCTGTGGAGAAAATTAGCAGCTCTTGGTGTCCCATCCTACCTATTAGAGCTTGTGCGTACACTCCATACAGAGACTTGGTGTAGTGTTTTGCAAGGGGGCGAAAGGGGTCTCTCCCATCAAATTCCTTCTCTGAACGGCCTTAAACAAGGCTGTTTATTGGCTCCTCTTTTGTTTTCCTTGTATACTGTAGACCTGCCTGTTGCTTTGTCTGTTAGTGAGGGTATTGCTCCAGTGATTGGGGGGACCCCTATATCTTGCTTGATGTATGCCGATGACGTTCTTATTTTAGATTTGACTCCCAAAGGACTTGCAAATCGGCTGCAAGCCCTTCATGTTTTTGCTGTTTCTTATTGCATGAAGATTAATATATCTAAAAGCAAAATTATGTGCATAGCCGGGAAAAAGAAGTGCCGATCTGAAAATTTTGGATGGTATATCGGTGGTCAAAAACTGGAGGTTGTTAAATCTTACACTTTCTTGGGGAAAATTATTGCGGCTAACTTGAGTGAGAGGCCTCATATTGAGCATAGTTCTCGCAAAGCCCTTGCCCATGGCAAAGGTTTAAATTCCCTCTATCACGCCACCGGAAAAAGGCATTTTGCCTGCTTACTGGAGGTGTATAGGGCTAAGATTCCCGCTACGATACTATATGGTATCGAACTTATAGAGCTGAATTACTGGGACTTTTGTCATAAGATTGAAGGGAAACTCTTAAGATCTCTAGCTTCCCTAAATACCGCGTGCTCTTTGGCCGCTTGTAGGCTTGATTTCGGTCTCAGGAGCAGCTGGGTACAGGGACTATGTGCCCTAGTAAGATGGGTGGCCTGTCTGGCTAGAGCTGAACTGGGGACGATGAGAGCCCTCCTTAAAAATGAATTATTGGGTAATTTCAAAGAGTTCTCACAACTTGTAAGGAATTTTAGAAGAGCTGTAACTCTTCTAAAGTTAGATGAAAGCGTATTGTTTTTGCAATCTCCTTCACAGTTAAAATTCTTATTAAAACAGGCTTCGTGGGAACTATGCTTTCAGTCAGATAAGAACATAATACAAGCAAAAAGGGGTGTCGACCTTTTCCTTAATTCTTATTCTATTAAGTTGGCCCAACCCTATGCCACATGGAATTTGCCGCATGGTATTCGTAGATTATGGTTTCTTTTACGTTATGATCTATTACCTCTAAATCTACTTTTATCCAAATGGTACGGATCTTCTCCTGTGTGCAATTTGTGTAACCTGAGTACTCAGGACCGTATGCATGTCTTGTTGATCTGCCCTGCACTCCGTACATTGCGACTCAGATGGTTAAAACCTATTTGTCTCCGTCTGGGTATTTCCAACCTGAACATTTTTCTCCAATCACTATATTGGCCTCCTAATGAAATGTTCTGTTTCTATATTTTTAATTTTTTTAAAGGTTTTTTAGCTATTTATTAATATGTTACTGGAGATGTTTGACATTGCTTCTTGTTGTGGATTTGTCTTCGTATGTTATTTTTATTTAAATGTGTTATTGAATGTCATTTTTTGGTATGTACTTGTTCCTCTTATTACTGTGAATTTTATGTGGCCCTCGTCGAGAGCCAAAACATAATAAAATAAAATTGAAAAATTGAATATAATTGTGTTCACATTCACTGGAACCAATTAATAAATTGTTATAATACCTCGTTCTCTTCCTGTGGAGACAGAGTTTCACTTTCTTTTCGAAACCCAGCAACATAGCAGCTTGAGTCTTGCCATTAGAGGTAAACCCTGTATTCTCAGCCCATTTGGGAATCTTTCGTTTTTGATCAGTGGCTTTTCTCTGGAAATCCTGTCTCCTTTTCTCAACTCAATTCAAAAATATTTTCTCCTTTTCATGTAAACGCTATCAATCAATCAATCAATCAAAACATTTATAGAGCGCACTACTCACCCATGAGGTTCTCAAGAAGCTGAAGGAGGGGGGGTGCTGCTACTGCTCGAAAAGCCAGGTCTTGAGGTGTTTCCTGAAGGTGAGATGGTCCTGGGTCGTTCGTAGGTGTGGGAGTTGCATGTTTTGGCTGCCAGGTAGGAGAATGATCTTCCTCCGGTGGTGGTTCTGCAAATCCGTCTGACAGTGGCGAGGGCGAGGCTAGCTGAGCGGACTTGGCGGGTAGGAGTGTAGAACGAGAGGGCGTTTGTTGAGGTATTTGGGGCCCATGTCGTGGAGCGCTTTGTGTGCATGGGTGAGGAGCCTGAACGAGATCCTCTTGTTGACGGGGAGCCAGTGCAGGTTTCTCAGGTGGACGGATATGTGGCTATGGCGAGGGATGTGGAGGATGAGTCGTGCGGAGGCATTCTGTATGCTTTGTAGTCGTTTCTGAAGTTTGGCTGTGGTTCCTACGTATAGGGCATTTCCGTAGTCCAGTCGGCTGGTGACGAGGGCCTTGGTGACGGTCTTTCTGGTTTCGATGGGGATCCACCTGAAGATTTTTCGGAGCATGCGCAGGGTGTTGAAGCAGGAGGTCGAGACGGCGTTGACTTGCTTGGTCATTGTAAGGGAGGAGTCCAGGATGAATCCCAGGTTGCGTGACTGGTCCGAGGTTACCGCGCGGAGCTCAGTGCTGTGGGCCACCAGGAGTCGTCCCAGGCGGATGGGGATTGTCCGAGGATGAGGACCTCCGTCTTGTCTGAGTTCAGTTTCAAGCGACTGAGCTTCATCCATTCTGCGACGTCTTTCATTCCTTCCTGGAGGTTGGTTTTGGCGGTGGCTGGGTCTTTGGTGAGGGAGAGTATCAGCTGGGTGTCGTCGGCGTAGGAGATGATGTTGATGTTGTGTTTGCGTGCTATGGCGGCGAGGGGGCTCATGTAGATATTGAAGAGGGTTTGGCTGAGCGAGGAACTTGGGGTACGCCGCAGATGATCTCGGTGTCTCTGAGCGGAAGAGAGGGAGGCGGGCTCTCTGGGTTCTGTCGTAGAGGAACGTAATGATCCAGTCCAGGGCCATTCCTTAGATCCCGGTGTTGGAGAGGCGGGTTATAAGGGTGCGATGGCATACGGTGACGAAGGCTGCCGAGAGGTCGAGGAGGATGAGGGTGGTTGTTTCTCCGTTGTCCATCAGGGTCCTGATGTCGTCGGTGGCTGCGATGAGGGCAGTCTCGGTGCTGTGGTTGGCTCAAAATCCGGACTGGGGCGGGGCGAGTGAGTTGTTTGTCTCGAGGAAAGCAGTCAGCTGTTTGTTGACGGTCTTTTCGATGACTTTAGCTGGGAAGGGAAAAAGAGAGATGGGGCGGAAGTTCTTGAGGTCTTTGGGGTCCGCTGTGGGTTTCTTCAGAAGGGCGTTGATTTCTGCGTGTTTCCAGCTCTCGGGGAAGTAGGCTGATGTGAACGAGATGTTTATGACGTTCCGGAGATGGGGTGCGATGATGGTGTCGGCTTTGTTGAAGATATGATGGGGGCATGGGTCAGAGGGGGTGCCGGAGTGGATGGAGTTCATGACGTTGGTGGGGTCTTCAGTGCTGATGGAGGTCCAGGCGCTGAGGGTGGTGGTGGGGGTCGCTGGTTCGGTGACTGGAGGCGGAGTCTGGGGTCCGAAGCTGTTGTGTATATCTGCTATATTTCGGTGGAAGAACAAGGCGAGGGAGTTGCAGAGTTCTTGTGATGGTGTGATGTTGTTGTTGCTGGCGCTGGGGTTGGAGAGCTCTTTGACGATGTTGAAGAGTTCTTTGCTGTTGTGGGTGTTGTTGTCTAGTCGCTCTTTGAATGATGTCCTTTTGGTGGTGCGGATCAGCTGGTGGTGTTTGAGGGTGGCGTTCTTGAGGGCTGTCATGTTCTCTGTAGTTTGTTCATGGCGCCAGGTTTTTTCGAGGGTTCGGCAGGATTTCTTGGATTCTTTGAGGGCGTCTGTGAACCATGAGGTTTTCTTGTTGCCGGTCATGCCTGGGGGGTTCTTCAGTGGTGCGAGGTCGTCGACGCAGTTGGTGATCCATTGTGCGAGGTTGTGGGCTGCGTCGTTGGTGTCAGTGGTGTTGGCTGGCGGGTTCTGGCTCAGCGATGAGAGGAGCTGGTCTGTGGTGATTTTGCTCCAGCATCTGCGGGGGATCTGTCGCGTGCGGTGGTGGAATGTATTCTTTTTGAAGGTGAAGTGGATGCATCTGTGGTCGGTCCAATGTAGTCCGGTGGAGTGGCTGAAGGAGACGTGGTTGCTGGCAGAGAAGATGAGGTCGAGCGTGTGGCCAGCGAGGTTGGTGGGGGTGTTCACCAGTTGCTTGATCCGAGGTCCGCTAGGTTATCAAGCAGGGTGGTGGTGTTGTTGTCGCTGTTTTTATCCAGGTGGAAGTTCAGGTCCCCTGGGAGGATGTATTCTGGTGAAGCTAGGGGTGTGTGGGCTGTTGAGGTCGGCGATGGTTTTGCTGAATTGTGTGCGTGGGTGCGGGGGTCTGTAGATGAGTGTTCCTCTAAGGGTGGTTTTGGGGTCGGTGTGAATCTGGAAGTGTAGGTGTTCAGCGGAGGAGAGTGTGTCTTCGGTGACGGTCGTGATGTTAAAGGTGTTCCTATAGACAATGGCGATTCCTCCTCCGGTTTGGTTGATGCTGTCCTTCCAGGTGATCTTGTAGCCGTCCGGGATGGCTATGGCGATGTCGGGGGCGGAGGAGGCGTTCATCCAGGTTTCCGTGAGGAAGGCGACGTCTGGCGCTGTTGTGTCAAGGAGGTCCCACAGTTCGATGGCGTGCTTGTGGATGGAGCGGGTGTTAAGGAGGATGCACTTGAGGTGGTTGCTGTTGTTGCTTGATCTGGCAGGCGGGGGCGGGTTCGGAGGCAGGTGAATTTGCAGGCTTGGGAGGTGAAGGGTCAGTGGGTGCGCTTCAGGGTGGCTCGATAGCAGACGGGTGTTCGTCCGGTGTTGAGTGCGTTGAGGGTGTCAGAGTCGTATCTCAGCCTGGTCGCCTGGTTTCAGCGTGGGCCAGGGATTCTGGGGCTGGGCGTGGTCCAGGCGCGGACAGGCACAGACCGGCTTGCCTTAGGCGTGCCTTTGGTGCGCCCGCGGTGCGCCCGCTGCACGGCCGTTGCACAGCCTCCATATGAGGGGCTGTGGGAGGGAGGAGCACCTGGGAGGCGGGAGCGGGGTGGCGAATGGGAACGGCGGGGGCAGGGCCGCAGCCAGCAGCGGCGGGAAAAAGAAGTAGAGGGCGACAAAGGGAACAGGACACCGGGGCAATGCGCGGGAGAGGGGTCACAGAAGGCAAAAGGGGGAACCAGGGGGGCGCAGAGGGCAGGCAGTAGACACAGGGGAAATACGGAAGTAAATCAGCACGAGTACAATTACATAGGAAGTATTAGAGCGGGGAGTTACAAAAGGAAAACCAGCACAAAAACAGTTACATAGGCAGTATTAGAACGGGGACAAGACCTGAAGCCCAGGGGACTCACACAGACCAGCGGCGGTGGAGCGAGACGGCAGTTAGAGCGGGGCAGCAGCACAACACGAGGAGGACCGTGTGGTGGTTAGGGGGGCAACCTACCTGGTGACAGGGTCAAAGGTCGCTCATGATGTTCGACTTCTCCCTTTACTTCTACAAAATGTAAATCTGGTAGCAGGGTTGCTGGGTTTAAAATATTACACCTGGCAATGGTTACATTTCCTGCACCTACAATGATTTGCTCATACTTTGTCAGCCGACTAGGAGTTAAGTACTGAGTTCTTGTCAATAATATCACAACTGCATGTGGAACATACAGAGTTACTGGATGTCCCATAATAATGGACTCGCTTTGCTCAAGACTCATGCAAGTTGCAGCTACTGCTTTCAGACATCCTGGCAATGCAGATGCCACTGGATCCAGTGTGGAAGAAAAATATGCCACAGGACGTCTCATTAGACCGTGAGTTTGGGTCAGAACTGAAAGTGCACAATTATCTCGAGTATCACAGAATAGTGTGAATTCTTTTGAATAGTCAGGCATCCCTAGGGCTGAAGCTGTACACAGACATTCTCGTAATTTTAAGAAAGCAGTCATCCCATTCTACTGGGTCTTTTGCTCTCATTTTTGTCATTTGTATCAATGGTTTTGCTAGGACTGCAAATCCCACAATCCACTGCCTGCAGTAACCTACTACTTCAAGAAACATTTTGATCTATTTCTGAGTTTGAGGTAGATTCATGTTTTTGATTATTCTGATCCTTTCTGAGGTAACTCTTCTGACACCTCTTTCTATCTGGTGCCCCAGATATTTCACTGATGTGGTGCAAAATTGTAGCTTTTCAGGTGACACTTTATGTCCTCCTTCACCCAAAGGATTCAGTAAAGAAATAGTATCAACAACAGAGTCATTTCGAGTTTTAGACGCCACCAATAGGTCGTATAAATACTGGACCAGGACTGACTGTCCGGGCAGCACCAAAGACTCAAGGCACTTTTTCAAAATCTGATTAAAAATCGAGGGGCTTTCTGAATACCCCTGTGGAACGCGGTTCCAAACGTAGACATGGCTGTCAAATTCAAAAGAAAAAAGAAATTTGCAATCCGGGTGTAATGGAATCGAGAAAAATGAGTGACATAAATCTATTACGGTAAACCATCCAGCTTCCCACAGTATCTGATACAGAATCACTGCAGGGTTTAGCACAACTGGACAGCATGGGACAACAATCTAATTAATTTTGCAGAGGTCCTGTACGACCCTGTACTTTCCGGTCGGTTTCTTTATGCCAATTATGGGCGAATTACATGGACTGGTCATTATTTCTTGTAAAATGCCTGTTTCAACCAAGCGCTTTATTTCTGCTGCAACACCTTCTTTTATTTCTGGGCTCATTTTGTACTGTTGAATATTTGGGTAAACTGCACCTTCTTTCACTGTCACTTTTATCGGATCCACATTTGCCATTAATCCTACATCTTTTCCTGTGAAATCTCACACAACAGGATTCACTGTATGCTGTAACTCACTTGGATGTCTTCTATAATCAGCTTTTTATTTTCGGTTTCTTGTTTTGCCAACATTAATTTATAAATTCCATCTTCATCTGGGGTTTGAATTTCAACACCACTTGGGGTACAAAAGATGGTGCAATTCATTTTGCACAACAAGTCTCTGCCTAACAGATTCACTGGACTAGAATCGCACACAACAAATCTGTGCATTTCTTTAAAGTTGCCTAATCTAACTTCCATTGGTTCTGTGACTGGGGTACTAATTTGTTTATTAGAAACACCCACTACTTGGATCGCTTCTCCCGAGAGGGGTAGGTTTGGAACGTCTGCTGTTCATACAGTAGAGCGGGTAGCGCCAGTGTCCAATTGAAAGGTGACATCATTTCCTTCAACCTTCCCTTCAATGTATGGACCTGACTGATCAACCTTCAAGGATGCGCCAAGTACGCACTCCTTGTCCTCCCCTCTCAGGCACCGTCAGTAAGTGTCCTCATTAAAAAACGTGTCACTCAAAAGAAATTGTGATGTCACTGTGTCTCTCCTATCACTTCCCTCCCAATTTGTGGTAACCACACGATAGTTTGCTTTGCTCCCAGGATCTGGCATAGGTGCAAGTGGTAACTGGTTTTGTATTACCTGCTGCTGTTGTTTCCATGGCACCCCATTCTGCATCTATGGATTCAAATTGTTAGTTTGTACATTATTGTTTTGCACAGCCTTACACTCATTATTCCAGTGCCCCAACTTGCCGCACCTGTGACAAGGTAATTTCTTTTTGGCTTCTCTATTGAATTGTCCCCTTGGCTTGCCCCCATTACCATCTCCTTGAGTCTGGCTATTGTTCATTTGGCTCAATTGAAGTTCCTGTTGCTCTGCTTATTTTACTTGTGCCCACATTACTTTTTCCTTTAATTCTTTTAGTTTATTGTCAAGTTCATCTTCACAATATTTTGACTATTTAAGAATTTCATTGATCGGCTTGGCCTGCCAACAAATGTTATGATGTTTAATCCATTGTGAAATTTCTGGTCTTAATCCTGACACAAACCGATATATGAAATGTGTCATGTCTTTCATGTCAATATTTTCCAGACCATTGTATTGTTTAAATACTTTTAGCAGTCGTTCATAATATGCATGCACAGATTCATCTTTATTCTGGTTAGTTCTATCTATTCTAGTCCAATCAGTTTCCTTCGCAGGTACTTTCCCTTTGAGGTACAGTATTACTTGATTGTATTTTTTCATCACCTCATCAGATGGTGCTCCCGTCTTCGGGTCTCTAGGGTACTCGTCACTAGGCCAATTAACAGCAATTTTGCATTCTGTCCATAGAGCTACAGGAACAACAATGTCAAACAACTCATCCAAATCCTTTAATAAACATTTCGAAACCTTCACAAATCTCTCGACTTGTCTGTACCATTCTACAGAGTTCTCTCGAAGTTTTGGGAAATCATTTGTAAATGACAAAATATCCTGTCGGGGCCATGAGACATGTACATAACCTCCACCTGGCACTTCTCTCATGGGACACAGTCTTTCCACTTTTTCTGATTCTTTTAATACATATTCGGATGCAGTTTGTTTTGCTTGAGCCTCTTCTTTTTTCTTTGCCCATCTATTTTTCCACCTATCTATGTCACCCCATTTCTGCAATAATGACATAAGCTCCTTAATTTGTACTTTTCTACTTAACACATTCATTTTTTCCAAATCGTTGTCAGAAAATTCAGCTCAATATGGTTTCTGTAATACTTTAGATTTGCCAATATCATTTCCCATATTGGAGGCCATATCCATTAATTTTTCATGAAACACTCTTGTATTTCTAGTAATGCTTTTGCATATGAATAATAATTCGTCTTCACTGAATGCATTTAATCTGTCCAATCCCACATTTCCAGTAATCATTTCTTCTAATTTGACTCTTAATTTGAATATGTCCAATACCTTTGGCTGTGACTTTGTTTTTTTTTTATTTCTCGCGACCATCTCTCTATTTGTTCTGGAGTTACTACTGTGACACTTCTTCTACCTGAGGATGTCTCTAGCCGTACCTCTCTAGAACTTAGAGGAGTGTTTTTCCTGACTGAGTCACCTACTGGTTCTTTTATGGGTAAATCCATCAGGTAAATCACTGACTCACATTTGCTTGCTTGATCATCAACTATCAAGGGTTCTTTTTTTGGCTGCACTACAGGTGTAGTTAGTACGGGGTTTTTAGGACTAGGCTGTTTATCTCCGTTCAAGGGAACAACCGGGTCAATAGTTACCGGAATTGTCAGGGCTTCAGGACTCATATTCAATTGGGAAATTTTCAGAATTAACTAATTTCTTTGTTTGTTTAATGCCTCTCTTTCTCTTTCTTGTAATACCTTTTCTAGTGAAGTCTCATGTATTACTTGTGGAATTAAAGGTGGTTTCAAGAACGGAGAACTAGGATTAACTGTACTTGGGTCCTCATTATAAGGGTGTGGAATTTTCATTAACAAATCCTCCAGGTAATCATCATCCCTGTCATTAAATGTTTCGTTTTCTCTGTCTCTCTTACTTCCTGTAGGATCTTCCAAAGTCAATCCTGGGTACAATCCTTCCACTAACATGGATTGTCTCCATTGCTTCATTTGCTTATCTCTTGTCTCTTTCGGGAATCAGGGATAAAACCTACTCCAATTCCTAATACTTCTGGGTCTGTCTCGCTCAAAAGCCTCAGTTTCCCATTCCTCTAATGCCTCATTCTGTGTTAATCTAGGTCTGGGATCTAATTTGTTCATGCGAGTTTTCAAGTTGTACAAAATTCTGCCATCAAAAGTACCATTTTCTGGAAATGCTAAAACACCAGCATCTTTAGTGTACTCCATCCAATTCTTTAACCACACACAAGTGTGATAGCCCCTTTCAACCATCATGTGTGATGTGGGTGTATTTGGTGGTGGAACAATAATCCCTTTTCTTGTTTTAATCGCCTTTTATCTCTTTTAATAAATGACATTTTTGTTTTCTCTCCGTACATGATATAAGGTCTTCCTCTTATAAACTGTTCTTGCCCAAACCCTAGATACTTTCTATCGGGTCTATTTCCTACAATTGGACCTATATGCCACATGGGGAACATCCTTTACAACGCGGTAATGACACAGCAGTGCCATTACAACGCGGGTTTCACAACGCAAGTCATTACCACGACTTGCGCTGGAGGGCGCTCTAGGCTATGGAATAGTAGATTTACTATTCCAGCACCTTCCCTACTGTACGTAGGATGGTGTTGGAATAGTAAATCTTACTATTCCTAAGTCCAGCACCCTACAGCGCAAGTTGTGGTAACGACTTGCGTTGTAAAACCTGTGTTGTGATGGTCTGCTGTGTTTTATACCGCGTAAGTTTTGTGTTCCTTTTCCTCATTTATCCATCATTAGCCACAAGGTGTTTAGAAGATTTCATGTTTTCTCCAGGCCCTAACTCTGACTTTTGATTTTGACACACACTGTAGTGAGAGGCTATGAATTTGACCTTCATTTTTCGAAAACAAGGGACTAACTTTGGAACTTTTTTCCTATGATAAATTCTTTTTTCCAAATTTGTATTTTTCATTTTTGGCACAAGTAATCTGCTTATAGTAGGACTATTCATAAAGAACAGCATTCTTTGAATACTTCCAGAGACAATATGTGACCTTGTCCACGAAACAAACAGTTTTATGTAATCTGACATGAAATGGTTTCGGCTTTTTTTTTCTTCTGTATTTACAAGCCATTTCATAAATGTATATTTTCATGATTCATGTTCACATTCAAATGTCAACATATGCTTAGAAATAAACATTGCTTTTAAATGTACAGCACCAATCAGGGGTGTGGAATTTAATAAAATATCTACTTGTCCATGGAACAGGTAGCTTCATAAATCTACTTGTCCTGTACAAAATCCACTTGTCCCTTTGGTGCCATCATGTAGTGCACCGTCAAATAATAGCAGCACTCATAGAGGAACTCGGATAAAAGCCTCTCTGGTTATGTCAGGCTCATAGTATAGAAGGATTTGAATACTAATGATTTCCTTATTTTGCCTACTCTTTTCTGCAGAGCTACTCCTTCATCCTTTCATTCACCCACTGATATCTAGCATTTCACCTTTACATTGGCTTCCATTCTTTCGTTCATCAGCCTTTCCCCATTCTGTTTATCAATCCATCCATCCGCCCAACCATATCCCTATCTACCCATCCATTCCCAAGCATATCCATTCACCCATCTCAGCCTTCTGTCCATCCTTTTGCTCACTCATTCTTCCAGTCATCCATCAATTTACCCTTACACTCTTCCATCCTTCCGCTTATCCATCAATTTATCCTTTTACTCATCCATCCTTTTGCATACTGATCCATCCACCCTGCAACCCATCTATCTTTTTACCCTTTTCTTCATCAACACATCCATTGTCCATCCACCATCCTTGTCACTCATCCATCCTTTCACTCATTCATCCATCTAGCAAGCCGCACTTACACTCATATACTCACTCATCTATCCACGCTTTCACCCATACATCCATCCTTTCACTCACTCACTCACCCTTACACATTAATTATGGGCCTTTGTCTGCTGTGCTGTAGACAGAAGATGCTCATCAAGAGCTCCACCCCTGCTGTAGCTGCTAAAGCGAGTGGTTCACAACACCCTTGGGGCCAAACCTATCCTTCCAGCTACAAATCGTCATTCAAACTCATCTATCCCTCCTTCCTTCCTTCCACTCATCCATCCATCCTTTCGCTCATCCATCCATCCACCCTTTCACTCATATCCATCCACTCTTTCACTCATCCCTCCATTAATCCATCCTTTTGCTCTTCCTTCTTTCACCCCATCCATCCTCCTTTTCACTCATATCCATCCACACTTTCACTCATCCCTCCATTCACCGTTTCACTCAACTATTCACCCATCTATCCGTCTTTCCATACATCAATCTATCCATTCTTCCACCCATCTATCCATCCTTCCACCCAGTCATCCTTCCACCTAGCCATCCACCCAGTCATCCATCCACCCTTCCGCCCACTCCATCAACCATTCATGCACTTTCTCTCATCCATCAATCCGCCCTTTTATTCAACCACCCATCCTTTCACTCATCCATCCACTTTCACCCCATCCATTCATTCATTCACCCTTTCACTCATCCACCCTTTCTTTTACTCATCCATTCTTACATCCGTCCTTTCACTCATCCATCCATCAATTCATTCACCCTTGCACTCATCCATCCATTCTTTCACTTATCCATCCTTACATCCATCATTTCACTCATTCATCCATGTATATATCCATCCACCCTTTCATGTCAATTATAAACCTTTGTCTGGACCTGCAGAAAGAAGAGGTCCGTTATGGACTCCACAGCTGCTGTAGCTGCTACAGCGGCTTGTTCAGATGCCCCTGGTGCACACACAAAGTGAGACGCGAGGCCCAGTGCAAGTAGAGAAATGAGGATGCGCCTTAGGATTGCATGAATTCCCCATGGGGAAGCTAATTAACTTTAATGTAAGCCCTGGAAGAGGTAAGATATGAGAGGCCAAGGGAAGCGGGCCAGGGCAGTCAGAGGGGGCAGCAGAGGGGGGTGGGGTTAGCAAGTATAGGCACTGGGTTAAACATAAGGTGTACACTGCACAGAGTATACTATGATAGGGCACGACTGCATCATATAGGGAGGGCGGAGACACCTGATTGTTTGCATTGTAGATCGTCAGAAGGTACATTCTTCCATACAGTATGGGACTGCTCAAAGATCCAGCTGTACTGGGCTACACTTTTGGAGGAACTAGGGAATATTCTGGAAGGGACGGTTCCACATAATCCCCAGTTTGTACAGCTAGGAATATCCACTGATATTGACCTCTCCAAGCCACAGTTAATCTTACTCCAATTGGGATTGATGGTGGCGAAACATGACTTGGCTAATGGCATGGGGCGGAGACGATTCCATCCCTGGTTGAATGGAAAAGGAGTATGGACATGTATATGCTGGGGGAATAGCGACTTATAAGGCACGGGGCTGCCCCAAAAAGTTTTGGAAAATATGGAAGCCATGGCTGGAATACTATGGACTCACACTCTCTGTCTCACAATAATCTCCTAGGGTGGGTAGGCAGATGAAGGAGGTGGAGGGGCCTCCTGAGGATGTACTGGTGTACAATGCGACCAACTGAATCTCCACCCCTGTTATTTGAATATAATACAGATGTCGAACTGAATATGTCAATATGTTTTGCTACTGAAGAATGTTTTCATATTGCAATTAAGAAAATGCCAAAGAAAATATTTAAAAAAATAAATACATAAGGTGTACAAGGAAAAGCAAAGCGCAAACGAGGGTTGTGCAGGTGCTGCATGAGAAGGGAAGAACAGTTCCCAACAGGTATTTTGTAGAGACAATTTCGAAAGTGTATGCAATATGCATTACAAGAAAGGAAAACCAAGGAGTCGAGGGATTTTGGAGAGAGGGTAGTCCCTCACCTATTCAGAGGATTATATCCAGTCACGACTGACTGGTCCCTCATTATTGTCGGGCACAACCCAGTCAGCGTCAACATCCACTACCCCCAATACCTCCCGTGCCCTTCTGGACAAACTCGAGAAGCTGAAGAAAAACAGATCAGAACCGACTTGCATGCCCGGATGCTAACGGATTATCTACGCTCAGGTGTTATTCCCTTGGGGCTCCAAATTCGTAACACCCCGGCGATCTTTACCCAAGACGTAAAATTTAGGACCAGCTTTAGCCACCTAGCAACTACGTGCTCTCGCCACTGGATGGTTCTGGGGATAGATACAGCCATAGAACACAGTCGTCTGGAACTGCAAGAAATTGAGGAACTTGAAAAACTTATCCAAGCCGATACAACCCTCACCGATGCCAAAAGTCTGCTGGATAAAATCAACAGTACCATCGCCACCTTTAATACCTTCGAAATCAACAAAAAGGCTAACAAAGTAGAGAAGGACATAAAAAACTACAAAGTTGAAAATACATATCCCTATCTGAACGAGGAATTTTATAACACCCAACAAAACCCACCAAGAACACAGAACTGGGGACAATATAGGAACAACCAATGAGTCACCTTTTCTGTCTCTTCCAATAGCTCTGCAGAGGACGCAGACGCAACAACCTCTGGACCACGGCCACTACTACCCCCTGGTTTTTTAGGACGAGGCCGCGGACGCGGACAACACCCACCACCACCACAGAACCGCCAAACCAGAACCAGAATGTATCAACCTCCAGTCCCAGGTTTTCGCCAAACCCGCAACCGGTATTACCAGTGGGGACAACCACAGTAACCAACAATCAGGAGGCAACCACTACGGCTATGTCCATCCCCATCTTCAACTTATCAGACCACACCCTGACCCTGGAAGAAACTGGACTTCTCTCACGTGGTCTTTCATTTGTGCCAACAGTCAGAACCAACTTATTGGAACTACAATCGAACCTTCTCAAATTTTTCAGAAAAATACGACTGAAATATTTCTTCTCGGACAAACCTAACACCGGATTGAATCAAATCTCCCCATTTAGACTTCCATCTACCTTCAATCCGCCATCCAACCAGATGACACCTGAAATTTTAACATTTGAGCGGCTCGTCCTCAAAGAAGTAATGTATCTTAAAACTACCCCGCGGTTCATTCCGTACAATCTACCCTTGGCAGAAAAAGAAGCCCTGAATACCCTGCAAAACAACTCGGACATTGTCATCAAGCCCGCAGACAAGGGTGGTGGTATTGTCGTTCTAAATAATACCCAGTATGACAAAGAAGTGGAGCGACAACTAGCCAACCATGAACACTATCGGGTTCTCACCAAAGATCCCATGGCTGATATCAGACAGAAAATCCTCTGTATTACCACCACAGCCAGAGATAATAATATCATCACCAAGAAGGAATTCGAATTCTTGAACAACCCTCACCCTCGGACTCCGGTCCTATATGTCCTCCCTAAGATCCACAAAGACGCCAATAACCCACCTGGACGCCCCATCGTATCAGGTTGTGGTTCAATCTTGGAACCCCTGGGGAAGTATCTGGATGCAGTCATTAAGGAATTTGTACCCATCACTGATACCTACATACGCGACACTATGGACCTAATCAATACCATAGAAGACCAACCCTTTGAACTAGACGCCCAAACCATGGCCAGCCTGGACATCGAGTCCCTCTATACTAACATTCCCCATGATGAAGGACTCGAGGTGATCAAAAACCTACTATGTTCTAGACCCCAACCAGCCAAAATCCCAACTGACTTTATCATGGACCTCCTGAGAGTGGCATTACAAAACAACTACTTCATGTATAAAAACATATACTACCTCCAAATCAAGGGAGTATCTATGGGCGCGTGTTTTGCACCGAACTTTGCCATCCTGTATGTCCATAATTTGGAAAAATCATTAATCCTGAACTCCATCAACCCGTATCGACCCCAAATCCATCTGTGGCGTCGATATATAGATGACATTTTATTGATTTGGAATGGAACTGCCGATTCTCTACAACCTTTCTTGACCTGGCTAAATTCCGCACAAGAACATCTCAGATTCACCAGTGAGACCAAAACAAATGACCTACCATTCCTGGATGTCATTATACACGCAGAAGAAGGAAAACTAGGAACATCACTCTTCCGCAAACCAACTGAACATAATACCCTACTGCATTACTCTAGCAACCACCCAAGGGGTTTACGAGATGGTCTTCCATTCGGCCAATTCCTCCGAATCCGGCGCAATTGTAAATGGCGCAAGGACTATTTCAGGGAGGCAGACATCCTGGCCACAAAACTTATAAATAGGGGATATCCACGGCGCCTGATTAACCAAGCAAAGAAACGCGCATGGTATAACCATCGCGAGAATTTACTAGTTCCAAACCAAAACAAAAAACCCATGAACAGAATCCCCTTTGTCTCTGTTTTCAGCCCAGACAGGAACAGAGTAGCAAAAATAATCAAGAAAAATTGGGCAGTACTGAGGTTTGATGAACAATTCCATGAACCACCCCTCTTCTCATACCAGAGAGGCAACAACATTGCCAATCATCTTGTTCGCGCCATTACATGGCCCACTGCTACTTCGGACAAACACACCATCACCGCGGCCTGGGGCATGCCACCAGTAATTGGGCACTTCAAATGCCAATCATGTAGCGTTTGTGAACTAACCTACAACACCAAGGAATTTGTGTATAACGGACAGACTCACCAACTTTCTCACCATTCAAACTGCAAGACTCAAAACGTCATCTATGCCATCCGTTGTCCATGTGAACTAATCTATATTGGCCAAACCACCCAAATGGTCAACCAACGGATAATACAGCACAAAAGCAGAATCAACTGCAAAGTTCTTACGGCCCCGCTGGTCGCACACTTCTTGGAAAAATCACACACAGACACCGACCTGAGATGGCTAGTAATTGAAAAACCCACACTGCCTGTCAGGGGGGCAACATGGCAGCCCTGCTCAACAGAGCAGAATGCAAATGGATCGTACGAGTGGACTCTGTAAACCAAGGGTTAAATACCCTTGATGAGTGGACAAACACCATCTCCATCTAGACCCCCTGTCCACTGTATCAAATCTGTTTATATCTATCCCTCTTCTAAGTCCGTCTTTAGTGATGTAAATACATGTGATTTAATTATTATTTGATGAATGCCTTGACATGTTGATGCACCACGTTTATCTGAATATACTTCATGTAAATACGCCTAATGTACGTATTCATAAATTGAAATATTCCTCAATGTACATCATGGGGCCACTCTATTAACAACAGAACAACCATGGACACCCCCGCCCAATACCTGAGCGTAGCCAACCCCCTCTCTCCTCCACCACATGCGCGTTCGGTCTGATTTACTGCCGACTCATTCCTCTCGAGTATCACCCAGGCAACCCCCGTAAACATCCCGCAGTCTTCCCTCGAGGTCGGAAGGATCTCCTCCCACTGCTTCGGTACAGCCAATGTCTGACCGGTGCACTCCCCCTCCACGCCCCTGGGAGTCATGTGACTCCACCCCTGGCCGGTTCACTTCCTGATTCATATTAAGGTGTAACACGACCGCGGTTAGCTAACGCATTCACTGCCCGCTTTCCGCTGTGACAGCAGACCCCCGGTTACGGCCCTCAGCCCTGATTAAATCAGGTAAGATACATTCTGGAGCGCACGTCAAGCGCTCGGTTACACTTAGAATTGCAGCAGACCTTTCATGCCGTTTTGGGCTCATGTTAAGCACTTGTCCCTTTTTTCTCCTCCCTCTCCCGCCTTCCTCCCAATTCTCCGGCCCAGGTTTCGCCAGTACCACTTGCTGCTCAGACGGAAGAACCACTCAGGTAATTTCTGTTACCAGGGTATCTAATCATGACCAGCATGTGCAGTCCCCCTCTAAAACCTTGTTTACCTATTGCTCCGCAGTAGCCTTGGACGATCGAGTCTATATCCAGGATTGCAACAACATCATCCTGCCAGAGCCTAAGTGTGAGTTTTCCACCTCCCATATGCGGCGACCTTTCATTAACCAAATGATCACCCAGATTGACTGAAAATTAACGGCTTTTACCCCGCAGTCTGCCAGACCCTAGCCACTCCCTATGCCACCAACCCCAGTCCCATTCCGGCCCTCACCCCCCCACTTCATTACACCTCTTAGTTCGCAACTCAGAACCGGATTGAGCACCTGTGCACTTCCCTTACCCTGTCCGTTCTCCTACCCCAGACCCCACGCTCAAACTACCTTTTTGCCCACAGCACTGTTCTCATCGACAACCCTGTCCTGATGAGGATACCAACCAACGGGGATCGAAACGCCGTCGACTAGACAGCTCAAATTTCACGACGCAATTCACGTCTTGTGCTCCCATACTAATAATTGTGTTTCAAGTAATGGTTACTTGTCTCTGTTGGGGCCATGATCTGATGTTTATATCTTGATTAATGCGTCGCCTATGCTGTTGTTTTTAAACACTTGCACACTCACTTGTCACAGATTGTATATAGCACTTGCACCAAGTGTCACCGGGTTGTCACAAGATCCACTCTGTACAGTGCTGCTTTAACTGTATTGAACCTTGAAAGTTTTTTTCTTACTGCTTATGAAAATAAGACTACCCTCTCTCCAAAATCCCTTGACTCCTTGGTTTTCCTTTCTTCTAATGCATATTGCATACACTTTCGAAATTGTCTCTACATAATACCTGGTGGGAACTGTTCTTACTCTCATGACACACCCATCCCAACGTGGTTTATGGGTTTTCTCCTGTTGTTTTCATGCATGAGAAGGGAAAGCATGGGCTTTACTGTAGGCCCCCGGAGGCGAGGGTGAGGAGGGATCTTGGGGCCGATTGGAGGCTCAAGGGTGAAGTGCAGCATAAAAGGCAGGGGGTCCCAAGGTTAAAGTCAGAGCAGGAGCTGAGAAGCCCTTAAGGCAGCCTCTTACATTAGAGTGATGTGAGTGTTCTGGAGCTGTGTCTTGTGCTTGAAGAAAATGAAAGGACCAGAAGAGGGCCTGGAAGCCACACAAGAGCCTTGGGGAGAAAGCAAAAAGACTCTTAGCTGACAGTGCTGTGGATGTTTCATATAGAACTCCATCGTGTTGTTGTTCTGCTCTGGGGAAATTAAAGTGTAGGCCCCAGCTTTTGCATTGACCATTTCACTGCCAATAAACTGCTCAGAGCTCCTTGTTAACTGAAGGTGACCAAAAGGGTTGAACAGCTGTGTATCGAATTACAGTAAGACTGTGTACTGGCCTTTGGACAGGTTAGAAATTAAAACCTCTTGCCCTTGTAAGAAATCTAGTTGTCTCTGGCGTTGGGAGATAGGAATTCCCCACCCCTGACCAATGCATTTTTATGCTTACAACCAGTTCTAATGCATTTTGTTTTTTACAATGTGTTTTGCACATGTTTTAGCACTTCATGTGTAGATATATTTTAGATATGTTTAACATGTTTAGGATTTAGTAATGTCGTACATACGAAAGTGGAGTGGGTGTTGTGTGTCGATTTAGATACTGTATATAGATTTCCAGAATCATGTCTTTATATAGGTACAATTCACATTGCCCTTATTTAGGCATAGAAATCCAGCCCTTATTTAGGCATTGCTCATGCTAACCAAATTCAGGCATGGTCAACTACATCTGTTCATCTTCGTCACAACGAGTTCTTGGAAAACCATGACTCTTAAGCCTTTAGGACTTCCCCTTGCCTGGATAATAATTTCTCCAAGAACTCATTTACTATGCATGAACATCTATTCCTTAGGGGTTCATTCATTACGTTCTTATGCCCGAATTGTACGTCAATACTGGCATTCCTATACACCTTCAAGGTATGAATATACCTTCACTTGCTATGGCAAGGCACGGTGCGGTTCAGTTACCTACTTGCACGACGCTGCTCGCCTCAGCAAGTCCCGAAGGAAGTCAAGTCCCGAACAGATACACTGACCAGACGCTGTCATCCTCCTCGCCGAGAATCCAGCTCCAGTGTTTCTGACTCCCAGGGAAAGAGAAACCAACCTCTCTCATTCTAAGGTATGGAGCTGATTAGAACCAAGAGAAACTTTTGGCAGTTCTTGGCAGAACTAACCTAAACTAGACTATAGTTAAAACAGCACCTACTTCTTCCCTCGTACTACACTTAGGTTAGGTACACTGGGGTAGGATTCTTCTAGAAGCATCAGATGAGTATTTTATCCTATGTTATTTATGTATGTATTTTAATTAATATGTAATGGCCACAAACCATGCTATTACAGTATTATTTTATGGATGTATGACATCACAACGCATGCTTTTACATCGCAAGTTTTACAATGCATGCCTTTACAACGCATAGTGTTGAGGGGTGCTGGATAGTGAATAGTTTAATTTACTATTCCAACTCCAGTCCCCGTGGATAGTAGGGAAGGTGTTGGATAGTAAATTAAATCTATTCCCTATCCTAGAGCGCCCCCCAGCGCAATGCGTTGTAATGGTTTGCGTTGTAATGGTTTGCGTTGTAAAAGCACTGCGTGGTAAAAGTTGCGTTGTAAAGGACGTTTCCCTTATTTTATCTTACTGCTAACGCTGTACGTTTTATAATTCGCATTCTGTCTTACGATTGTAGCAGTTCTGATCTCTTGCATAAGAAATACGACTCTTCAATAAATCCTTTTATTGAAACGCCTGTCTCTCTATTTCTATGCAAATCTGTAGAAATGAAGCATGCACAATTGACCTAGTGAAACTGTAATCTATTGTTTCCACAACTCTGAAGATATTGTTCCGATTCTAAGGGAAACAGAGTTGTCATGTTTATGCGGTTGTCAGAGACCACCACCATCAATAACTTCACCACCACTACCACCACCACCACCACTAAACACCATCAAACCAACACCTCCAATTTCAACACCACCAATACCACCACCACCAATTCCACCAACACAAAATACCACCGCCAACACCAATACCACCGCTAATACCAATACCACAAACACTACCTACCACCAATACCACTAACATCACCACCACCAGCACAGCCAACCATACCAATATCTCAACCAACCAATACGACCATCACCACCGATTCCACCACCAATACCTCCACCAATACCACCACCACCAATACTACTACCATCAATTCCTTGACCACCACCTCCACATCACCACTACTATCACCACTAATATGACCACCAATACCACCACCACAATACCACCACCAATACCAAGACTTTCAACTCCACTGCCACCAATACCACCAACAATACCACCACCACCAATATCACCTCAAATTCAATACCACTACCACCAATAGCACCACCAATACCAATACAACCAGCACCAATACCACCACCACCACCAATATCACTAATTCCAATACAACCACTAATACTGTCACCACCAATACCAGCACCACCACCAATACCACCACAAATACCCTCACCACCAATACCACCATCACCAATACCATACCAATATCACCAATACAACCACCACTACCAATACCAGCACTAATACCACCACTCCCAATACCACCACCAATACCACCACCATGACCAATACCACCACCAATACCACTACCAATACCACCACCAATATTATCACCACCAATACCATCACCATTGCCACTCCCACCTCCACCAATACCAACACCACCATCTAAACCACCATCACCAATACTATCACACCAATATCGCCACCAATACCACCACCAGCATTAACAATACCACTGACAATACCACCAGCAATACTACTACCACCAATAACACCATTATTAATATCACCATTGTGAGAAGTTGGCCTGATATGTGATGTCCACTATTCTAGTTTATGGTGATGGTTGTAAAGTCAACCTTATATACCAGCTATCCTAGTGGTAGCATGGGCAAAGCAGTCTTAAGCTAAAACTTCAGAGAGCATGTGAAGCCAGCTGTTTTACCATATGTAACCCCTTGAATACCAAATGAAAGGACACCACACAGGTTATATATAAAATATATATGTATTTATTACTAACACAACCCATCTGGACTCTTTATGATGTCAGAGGCCCAAGCACATAACAAGATACTTAATTATCATACAATAAGTTGCACAAAATACTGTCGAGCCCTAGGGGCGTTGCAAACCATATATTAAAATAGTCGTATAAGAACCACATCACGAACAAGGAATAGGCCCAGGGCCTAGGGAATCACTGGGGCTACACTGAACTATGGAAGGTTAGGAAGCAGGAGGCCCACGGGAAGCGTGTGCAGTGTCTAAACACACACGCGGGTTCTCATAGGGATACAATGGGAACAAAAGAATTAGAAACTAGTTGATTTAGGACACTTCCGGATGGAATAGGAGAAAGGTACTGAAAACTAGGACACTAGGATAGTCAATACCCACAGGAGCACCGGAGTTCTCGCGTTACCTCACCCACAGGAGCCGGGTGCATAGTTGTCAGAGTGTGTCAGGTTTCGCCGCTGAATCCTATGGAGACCTGTGAAAAGATGCTGCAGGCGACCAGGAGAGAAGTGTCTGGTTGGATCCAAGGGCGGATCAAGGATGAAGAGTACCTAAAAGCAGAGGGGACAGAGTCTGGTTCACTAGCCAGTGACCAGGAAGGAACTAGGAAGAAACCAGGCGATGTCGTGAAGCAGTCAGGTGATGTTGTGAAGCTTGTCTCTGCAGCCACGTGGACCAGGGTATGTCGATGATGGCCAGGAGCTAGATACGGACTGCCCAACGAAGGACCTAGCTGTCGGCAGTGTCGGCTTCTGGATTGGAGTCAACAAGTCTTGGCAAAGGCAACCCACGCAGGAATGAAAGATGGCTTCTGTCGCAGACCAGCAAGGTCTGGGGGGCTTCTCCTTTTCAGGGAAGCAGGGGCCAGCCTGGAGCAACCAGGCCAGTGGTGTAGATTTAAAGGTTCATCATCACAGAGGCAACTAGCCAACGGGCAAGTGACCGGACAGACGGGTCAAGCACAAAAACACTAGCAGGCCCCATGCAGTGCTTGTGGAGTGTGGAGGGCTGTGCGTCGGTGTAGAAGGTGCTCGGGCTGGGGCTTCCCAATCCCCAATGCACAACTTCGAGGGTGCCTCAGAAGCTGCACAAGTAGCAAAGAGCAGGTTTTTCAAGATAGCCAGCCCCACGTCTCTCATCGCATCCACGGGTCTCAGCTTTGCTGTGGCTGTGGATCGGAGTCAAAGAAGTCTGGAATTCTGGTTCTTGTCAGGCTCTGTGCTCGGGCTCCAGCAGGAGCATCGACAAAGCAATCCGCAGATCGCTGGATGGTGCCTGTTTGCACAGGGTGGTCACTCCTTGAACACAAGGGAGATTCTTCAGTCTTCTAGTTGCAGTAGAATGTCGAAGGTCCAGAGTTTCGTTTCAAGTTTCAGTTCAGGATAAATCTAAAGTCTCTTGACTCAGCTCCTTCCTTTATACCAATCAAAGGGGCTGACTTACCTGCTAGGTCCCTCCTATGGGTGGGACCAGGAAAGGGGGTGGTTACACCCCTTTCCCTTTGTCCAGTTTTGCACCAGAGCTGGGGCTGGAGTGCCCCAGCAACTGGTTTCAACCGGACTATGCATGGAGCACCTTGTGTGCCCCAGGCAGTGTTGTGAACGTATCTAGGACCCTAATTAAATATTCCCGATTCATGCCCTTATGTGGTTATAACAAATCATATCCTTATAAAGGCATAAGAATCATATCCATATTTAGTCATAGCCAATGCAGTCCAAATACGGCAAGGCTACTTCCCTAGACTCCTAGAAAGTACAACGCGTTCTTTAAACAAACCAAAACTCCAGCAGCCTGGGAATTCCCCCTGCTTTTGTTTTGATTTGTCCTAGAACTCCTGAGAGTCCTGAAAGAACTGCCAGTTCTAAGTGACAGTTCTTGGTGACGTCTTATGTCCAACCTTACGTCAAACTCGGCACCTTCCAGGTATAAATGTGATGTGATGTGAAAAATATTTATAAAGCGCAACGTACACTATACAGTTTCTTGGCGCTGGTAGAGAAGGACGGAGAGCACCACCTAAGCAGGGCGCGGGGTGTAAAGCCATAGCAGAAGAAAAGAGAGAAAGAGAAATAAAGGAAGGGCCAGAAGAGGAGAGCATTTTAATTGTGCGCGATGTGAAACAGATGGGTCCTAAGGAGGGATCTGAAATGGGTGTAGGGGGAAGCGAGCCGTATGTCCAGTGAGAGGGCATTCCAAAAAGATGGAGCAAGGAATGAGAATCTTAGGCCTCCCCACTTCTTGCGCTTGACTCTCGGGACTTGGAGTAGGGCCGAGTGAGCCGAGCGGAGGTTGCGAGAGGGGACATAGGGATGAATGAGGGAGGAGATGAAGGAGGGGCCCAGGCCCGCCAAGGATTTAAAAACGAGGCAGCCCAGCTTAAACTTGCAGCGTTCAGAGACAGGAAGCCAGTGCAAAGATCTTAATAGGGGGCGGACATGGTGATGCCTCTGTTGGTGGAAGATGAGGCGTGCTGCCTGGTTCTGAACAAGCTGCAAGCGTTTAAGTTGATAGTCTGGGATGCCTTCGTACAAGGAGTTGGCGTAGTCAATCCTAGAGATGACTAACGCCAAAAGGGCTAAGGTAAGCGCCTCGGTGGTAAGAAAGCGTGCGATTTTCCGGATTTTGCGCAGTTGGAAAAAGCAAGCAGAGACAGTGGCATTTATCTGGGGCTTCATCGAGAGATCTTTACTGATGATAACCCCCAGACTTTTAGCTGAGTCAGCTGGGCGGGGGGGGAAGACCCAGACTGGCAGGCCAGAAGTTGGAATTCCAGGGGTTGGAGGGCCCCCCGACAAGAACCAGTTCGGTCTTGTCGGGGTTAAGCTTAAGATGGTTTGCCCAAGATGGTTTGCCCCCATCCAGTTGCTGATGTGGCAGAGGGTGGTTTGAAACTCTAAGACCGACTGGTCCGAGGAATTGATGTTAAAGATCAGCTGAATGTCATCTGCGTAGTTAAACGCAGTGACATTCCTGTCTCAGAGAGACCGGATCAGAGGGGTAAGGTATAGATTAAAGAGAAGCGGGGATAAAGAGGAGCCCTGCGGCACGCCACAGGTAAGCCCCACCCTGTCGGCGGAGAACTGGGATAGCCGGACTGCCTGTTGGCGGCTAGTAAGAAACGAGCGAACCCAGTCCAGGGCGGTGCCACTGATACCAGCCTGCCTGACATGGTCGATCAGGATGACATGGTCGACCGTGTCAAAGGCGGCCGACAAGTCCAGGAGCACGAGAGCCTGACTGGTGTTAGAGTCGGCCCCCCTACGCAGTTCTTCCATGACAGAGAGTATGACCATCTCTGTGGAGTGGGCGGGTCTGAACCCGGCCTGTTGAGAGTCAAAGAAGTGAGATTACTCAACAAACTAGCTCAAGATGTTAGTGACGTGGGATTCGAGCACCTTGCTAAGATAGGGGAGGAGGGAAATAGGGTGGAAATTACTCATGATCGTGGGGTCGGCTGTGTTTTTTTTTAAGATACCTTAAAAGATGTAGGAACTAGGCCAAGAGAGAGGGAATTATTCAAGAGTGCCAAGGAGGGGACTGGGCAGGCTATGAAGGCCTCGCGTAGGATTTTGGGGGGACAGCAGTCAGTGGGAGATCCTGAGGTGACTTTACTTAGAAGAGCGGGAAAGTCCGCCTCCAAAATGAGGGGGATCTGAGTAAGAGAGTGGGGGTTAAAAAGGTCAACAAGGGGCCCGAGTGGGTCGTATAAGGGCAATACCGAGATGCTGTTTTTAATTTTTTCGATCTTTTCGACAAAGAAGTGATTGAGGGAATCGCAAAGCCCCTGTGAGGGAAGGGGTTTGATGGAGACCCTGTCGGGATGAGATAGTTCCTCCACGATTGAAAAAATATCTTTAGCTTTATTAGCTGACTCCAAGATTTTATTGGAAAAGTATAAAGATTTGGCTGACACAATAGAAACCTTGTACCTTTGGAGTAAAGTTGAGTACTCTAGCCTAGCTTCGGGGGTGTAGTTTCTATGCCAGCGGCGCTCAGCTTGTCTAAGTGCAAGTTACCAGCATTTGCCTTAAGCAACACACGGTGGTTTGGAGCAGAGCGGCTATCTACTTACCCAAGGCCCAGCTGATGCGAGTGCCGAAGGAACAGTAACAGTAAACGATTTTATTGCACAATTATTTAAAACCATTGCAATATGCACATACAAAAATGACTGTTTGGGTAAAAAAGAATTCAAATCTGTTAAAATAGGTTGTCGGATTGATGGGAAGGGAAAAGGGAAGGGAAAACAGAAAAACCAAAGAAATATCACTTAGCAGGGCTTAAAATTCAAGCTTAATCTAATGGTTGAGTCCAAAAATTAATTTCTCTACAAGAATGACCGTTTAAGTAAAGAGAGAGTTCCAGACTATTAAAAGAAACTATAGGATTAATGGGTAGGGAAAAAGAAAGGGAGGGCAGAGAGGCCACAGGAATGTCACTTAGAGGGGATTGAAATTCAAGCTTGATCAGATGGTAGAGTCAAGGAGTTGATTTCTGTGATGAATTTTACAAAGCGAGTCGCCATTTGTGGCGAATCCCCCCTTATACAGGCCTCGAGTGCTTCTTGACATGTCCTGACGCCTAGAAGAAGCCAAATTGGTCTCAGCCAGAATATTCTTTGTACTCGAAGACGATGACAAATGCACAGAAGGTGGATCAGGCTTTCCTTACCCTGATTGCAGAAACGGCACTGGCAAGAAGCTTCTTTCATATATCCTTGGTCAAACTTGTATGCCTTCAGCGGAATTAAGCTGAAACGAAATCTCATTAATTGATGCTTAATATACGGCTTCATTGCTGATGCGAGGTAAGATGGTAGGGTTTTCGGGGCATGCAGTTTGGCAGCCCATGTGCCATGAGAGAGCTGAAGTACACGTTGCGTATCCGTATCATTTGATAGAATTTTAGCTTGCTTAGTTAGAAGCTTTGATTTTGTTTAGCTGGACAAAGGAGAGGACCAAATATCCTCCGCTTCGAGGGATTTGAGGCAGAATGTCAGATATTTATTCCACGATGTAGTTGGATTACTGAGCAGGAGCCATATGCAGCTCTTTAGCGTATGGGGTTCGGCTTGTTTCGCTTTTAGGCAATATGAGACGTATCTTGCGCCCATAATCCAGTGCATGGAGGATAAAGAAAACTCTTTCCGGATCTGGGCGTGGGAAGTCGAGTTTGGCAATCGAAAAACTCTACGATAGCACGATGATAGTGCTCTATCTAGCCAGTTATTCATTTTATCTTTGAAAATGATTGCACCAAAGGAAATTGTAGGGAGAAATTTTAAGTTGATCAATTTTATCACTGGGACAAAATCCTGGGAATGCAGAGCGCTCTTCGATCACATGACGGCCCCCTCTAGGCTACGAGCCACTGCCTGCATCTCAGTTGTATGCACCGAGCATCTCCCTTTATGATCAATCCAGACGCCCAGATACTTATATGCAGCGACAGTCTCCAGTGGTTTCCCTTCTATGAACCACGTGATCTTTTTTGTTTTCGCGGGTGAGATTGCCATTGCTTTGGTTTTACTAACGTTTATCTCAAGCATATTGTTGTTACAGTACTGAGCCAGGGAATTGAGCAGTCTTTGGAGGCCCACCTGAGTTTGATCTAAAAGAATGGTATCGTCTGCGTATTGCAGGATTTGGATTTTTCTTTGACCGATTCCTGGGGGAAAAGCTCTGGATCGGCACAACCATTCCGGTAGGTCTGCGAGGTATAGGTTAAAGAGTAGTGGTGCAAGAATGCACCCTTGCTTTAGGCCTCTATTTGTATAGATTTTATTGGAGGTAGACCATTTCGATGTTACTCTGACTTTAACCCAGGTGTCCGTATGTAGGGCTATTAGTGCATTTAATAGCACCCGTGAAATACCCCATATAGCCAGTTTTTCCCACAATTTTGGCCAGCTGACGCTGTTGAAGGCTTTACGAAAATCGATGAAACCCATGTACATTGACTTGCCTTTTGCAGCAAGGGTTGTTTCCATCAGGTGGACTATGGAAATCAAGTTGTGTTCGATGTGGCAGCCTTTTCAGAAACCAGTTTGGGTGGAGGGGATTAGATTTTCCGCTTCGACCCATTTTGTAAGTTCTTTTAAGAGTATACTTGCGTAAGCCTTCCCATCCACATCAAGTAGGGCTATCATCCGATAATTATCGGGGTTGGAACGCAAGCCTTTTTTGAGGAAAGGGACAAGGAGGGAACCTTGCCAGGAGGTCGGGATGGTGTGTCCCAGTATTGCATCCTCAAAAAGAGGGGTCAGTATCAGAGCCAATTTTTGTACGCAGGCTTTGAGCACCTGCGTGGGGATACCATTGGGTCCAGGAGCACCACCGGAGCGCATTTTCTTTATGACTCCTACTATTTCTTCTGATGTTATCTCGATGGTGGAGGTTGTGTCATCCTCAGTGATTAGCTGATCAAATGCAAGTCGGCAGCTGCTGCTACTATTTAATGTATACAATGCTGTGTACAGTGTTTTAACATAGTTCTCCCAGGCAGCGGGGGAGATATTAGTTGCGATAGGTGGTTTAATGGCTTTGGTTGCCTCATTTATCCACTTCCAAAATTTCCTTTGGTCCTTAGTTTTGATTATCTCAAAGACTGTCGCCCAACGGCGCTCTTCTTCCTGTCTTTTGAAGGTGAATCTGGCCTTCCTGTAGTCTTTTCTGGCAGCTGATATGTCATTCTTCAGGGATTTAAATTTGCTTTCGTTGTTTGCATGGGCACATAACAACTTATTTAGTTTACTCTTTGCAAAAATTATAAGTTGTTTTTGCTCTAGCAAAGTAGTTGGGACCGGGGGGGCCTTCGGAGGGTTATTTGTTAGTTTTAATATTAGTTGGTCTCTAAATTCGATTAGTGTTGCTTCCCAGGGAATCCTGTCGCGTAATCAGTACCAACCGGATGCCGTTCGAAGAGAAGTTTGTCAACTTCCGCTTCTATCATTTCGCGATTCCCTTCAGACCATCTCAGTTTACTTACATTCTGAAGGTTAGATTCCCTTCCAATCAGGGGAGTTATCGGGCGATGATTCTGCCTGAGGGCAATCTTGTATGCAAGAATGGCGTGGTCGCTGTTTAAAGTTGGGATTATCGAGAGCTGGCGCACCAGGTGAAAGGCAGTAAGTGATATCCATATATAATCTAAGCTAGCCATGCGGGATGGAGATATATGGGTGTATGCAGCTGGTTGATCAGAGGCTAACCTTCCGTTCAAAGTACGCAAGCCAGATTGATTTAATTTTGTTGCCAATTTTATTCCATTGGCTTCCTTCCGTTGGTACTGGGATTTAATCTCCGGGATTGCCCACTCGTCATTTACTGATGATATTTGAGAAGATTGGGTGGAATCAATGTCCATTAAATTTAAGTTGAAGTCACCCATTATCAGCCACAGGTCATTTGGGAATAGAACTTCAAGGTTATTTATTATAGGGAGCAAATTGCTTAAAGTAGTCTCCCGTCTAATTTTTACGGGATGTAGGTAGACACAGCTGAGAATTATTTTTTGCTTTGATTTTCCCTTATTGTAGCTCTCGGTCTCAACGCTGATAAAAATGTAGTCACCTTCGCCATTATAAAGTGTTTCTAATTTTACAACCAATGTATTCTTTATAGCGATCAACACCCCCCCAGATGCATGACCACCTACTGTGGACGGAGTAGCAAGGGATTCGACTACAGTAAAATCTTCTCAGGTGGTATTCTCCAAGGCCCAGGTCTCTTGAATGGCGAAGACGTCATCTGACTTCCGGGAGTGCATAGTCAATCGACCTATTTTCTCTTTTGTTAGTCCCCTGATGTTCCAGGAACAGCAGGCTGTATCATACTTTGATTTGCTTTCCTGCTGGATTATCTGTACATTACCCTAAGGCCTTGGAAAACCACGACCAATCTTGAGATTTATTTGATTTAAATACGCATTTACGTGGACCACCTGCTGTTGTGGCTATCACTTGAAGCGGTGTATCGATCCATGGTGCGGCCTTTGATTCCTGTCTATGGCCGCGTAGCAACGAGGGGAGCTGCCGTTTGCCCCCTTCCAAATTTAAATCGGAACTAATGTTGTTGTTGGTCAGTGGGAGTTCAGGGATGTTTTTTAGAAAGGTCGGATAATTGATGGTGGTATAAAAGCTAGCATGAATGCCCCATTCACTCAATTGCTTTGCGTTCTTCAATAGTGTGGCGGCCAGATCTGGGTTGGAAAAAGTTACCAGAGTTGACTCATTTTTCGGGCCGGAGGCAGGGTCCTTAAAGGCCACTGTTTCAATGTCCACTGAGTTGACACTTTCTAAGCCAGAGAGGTGTTGACATAGCTTTAGAATATTTCCCCTGTTTAGAATATCCCATTGACCCTGAGATTCATATTCCGGGTTTAGTAATACTTTTTTTTTTTTTTTTTTTTGTGGCTGTGTAGGTCGATATTCTTGGTTGTTAGTATTGTCTTTGCGTGATTGTGCCTGGTTGGGGCTACAGAATAGAAGATCTGTCAGGGGCTTTTCGATGCCTAAGTGCTCTAGGTTTTCTTGAGTAGTAGACTTTAAAATCGAAGCGCGGTTACTTGTTGGCAGATTGCTCGTAACAAGTTCTTGAGTGGAGGGTGTCTTAATGTCGGAACCAGCGTCCTCTATTGTAACCCCATTGTCGATTAATTTTCCGTCAGTTCTTGGTAATGCAATTTCTACAATGGTAGATCTTTTTATTTGTCCTAGGTCTTCGATAGTAGATGTGCTTTTTGCACTAGCGACAGCAGAGGGGCTTTTAGTTGCTAATTCAATAAAGTTCTCATTTTGAATTGGATGATTACTACAAGATTTTTTATTATTACTGCTGTTGGTAACTGCTTTGTTCTCCTTTGGGGCTAATAGTTTCTGCGCAGGATTTGGAGGTGATTTCATGTTTTCAGTAGTGTCTTTTCGCAAGTCTCTTGATTTTTCTGGCTCCTCCGCCTGGTTTGTAGGGGGGTCCCTCGTGTTTGTTCCAAGCCATTGCAGTAATGCGTTGCTCTTTTTTTTTGCTTTATTTAGTTTCTTCAGTTTTTTCTTGTTCTTTCTGGACATCGAGGTTCCTTCCTTTAGAATTTGTTTGGTCTCAATTAAAGGCATGGAAGAGCTTATTGTGGTAGATGGTTGATCAAGATGGGTATTTATTGTGGCATTAAGTCGTTGGTGGTCCAGTTTTAAGGTATTATAATTATCACTAGGGCTGACTGAATTGTTGAGGTTTAATTTTGCTGTACGTGAAGTTTCTTGGGTTTGGAGTTGAGTTGGAGAGCTTGTTTTCTGTGGTATAGTTTGAGACTTTATCTTTAAGTCTTCTATCAAAGTAGACATTATTTCGGGCAAGGACTCAAGTTTTTTTATTAAAGGCTCACAGATACAGTTTGTCTGAGCATGATTAAGGTGCGAGGTTGTACTTGCAGACAGTTCCTGGCTTGAATGTACTGCGGAGTTGTAATTTTGTCCGGCATTTTTTGAGCTCGTCGTATCAGTGAGTTTAGCTGTTCCAGTTTAGAGTCTATACCCGTTATGGAGTCTGCTAATAATTGCAAAATGATTATCTGTGTCTCCAATTTATCCGCGTGCATATGGGCAGCATTACCCATAGAGTTCAGAGCTTGGTTAGTGGCTGCGAGAAGCATTTCAACTTTAGACGTTCCTGGACTAACTTGAGAAGACCCTTGTCTGAGGTCTGCCCGGTAGAGATTGTTTTCAATGGGATGATTACAGGCGAAAGACGAGTTGATAGAAAGGTGAGTTTGGTCTTTTTGAAGATTTTTGTTAGGGTCGTAATTGAGACAGTAGTCTTTAATTCCGGTTTTAGAGTTGTTAAAGATTGCAGGTGAAGCTATAGTAGGACTTGCTTTGATCGACGCCTCGGGTGAGGCAGTGTTGCTGAAGGGAGAGAAATGGGATAACCCATTAGGAATAGGGGTAGATGTTTGTGATAGAAAGTCAAAACTACATTTTTGAGTGCAATCACTCTGAGTAGGGGTTGACTACCCGGTGAGTTAGCTTGTGCGTTCACTGGTATGGTAACAGAGTCAGAGACTATAGTCTTGCGACAAATGGTTATTTCAGGGTAGAGAGACATTGGATTAACGGACACTGAGGAGTTTATAGATTGTTGTTGTGAGTTCATGTTCTTGTTTCGTGGGAAATGGGGATCAGCTTTTTTCAATTTGCCCATCTGGGGAAAGTGATCTCTGATATCAGTGGTCCCACTGTTTTTTTCTTTTGGCGAGTGCGAAAAGCAAGCCATTTGCGCCGTTTGCGCAAAAAGGCCATTTGCCGCATTTCCGGCCTTAGGGATTTCCATTGAGGCACTTAAGAGCGATTCGACAACCTCTTCCATTTTTTCCAGTTGCAATGGATAGGGAGGGGATTGGTGACCACGGCCTGCCTCCTGGGGATACAACAGCTTTGATTTCTGGCGCTTGGCAGACTTATGTGGACGGTGTGTGGCTTGCAATTGGAGACAACTCCTGGTGCGCATTCTAGTAGGACCGTAGTTAGGATGTAACTAGTCGTGAGTGCAACGGGGGTATCTCCTAGATGCAGAGGTGGTTGTAGCGTCTTAAAGTGTAGTGTCCTCAGTTTTAAATAGGTCCGGCGTTTCTCCCAGCGACCGCAGCCTTTGGTAGAGACCAGCTGAGACCAGCTGGGGGGCAGCAAGAACGAGAACAAAAGTGAGCGGAGCGCGCAGGGGGAGGCCACCGGCAGGATCAAACCTAGTCGGACCAGCCTGGCCCACTACCCCCGGGGCTCTTACTTTGCAGCAGCCTCTAACGGCAGCCGCGCTCACCAGTTCTCTGTTGAGCAGGGTGATCCTGAAAGGCCTTTCCCTTGATTCAGGCCGGGGCCCCCAGAGATCGCTATGTTGTAATTACAGGTGCAGATGGTTTCCCTTATGGTTCACTTACACAAGGATGAATCTCTTTCACAGGACTAGCAGGGGGTCTCAGGCTCCTCTCACCCCTTTCTTCGACATTCCCCCTCGGCGTTCCACCCCTTGGCGCCGCACATGTCCTACAACGATTCGCCGGGGGTATCCTGCACGACAATTGCCGGACTTCACTAGGGAGAATCGCTTTCGCTCTCCCTTGTCTCCCCCGAACAGCCGCCTGTTTCCGAGGTGATTCAGAAAAGGGGGGTGGTGATGAACAGAGTGTCTGAATTAAGCAGACCACTCTTACCCAGTCCAAAGATCAGGGCTTGATCCATCACCGTTACTTATCTCACTGCACCATCCCAGCTCAGAACCTGGCTATATGCAAATCAGTCTGTCCCTGGCCCAGTGCATCATGGGAACAGGGCAGACTAAACTACCAAGCCAATTCTTCACCAGAAAGGAGACAAGCTACCGGGGACCGGTTTCTGGCATTTCAGCCGTCTTCGGCCCGGCTTGCTTGAATCCTGATGGTGCAGTGAGAAAGGGACTCATGTCTGAGTATACCCTGCCACACCTATAGTGGCCAAAAACGATTCAGAAAAGGGGGTGGTGATGAACAGAGTGTCTGAATTAAGCAGACCACTCTTACCCAGTCCAAAGATCAGGGCTTGATCCATCACCGTTATTTATCTCACTGCACCATCCCAGCTCAGAACCTGGCTATATGCAAATCAGTCTGTCCCCCGCCCAGTGCATCATGGGAACAGGGCAGACTAAACTACCAAGACAATTCTTCACCAGAAAGGAGGCAAGCTACCGGTGACCGGTTTCTGGCATTTCAGCCGTCTTTGGCCCGGCTTGCTTGAATCCTGATGGTGCAGTGAGAAAGGGACTCATGTCTGAGTATACCCTGCCACACCTATAGTGGCCAAAAACGATTCAGAAAAGGGGGTGGTGATGAACAGAGTGTCTGAATTAAGCAGACCACTCTTACCCAGTCCAAAGATCAGGGCTTGATCCATCACCGTTATTTATCTCACTGCACCATCCCAGCTCAGAACCTGGCTATATGCAAATCAGTCTGTCCCTGGCCCAGTGCATCATGGGAACAGGGCAGACTAAACTACCAAGCCAATTCTTCACCAGAAAGGAGACAAGCTACCGGGGACCGGTTTCTGGCATTTCAGCCGTCTTCGGCCCGGCTTGCTTGAATCCTGATGGTGCAGTGACAAAGGGACTCATGTCTGAGTATACCCTGCCACACCTATAGTGGCCAAAAACGATTCAGAAAAGGGGGTAGTGATGAACAGAGTGTCTGAATTAAGCAGACCACTCTTACCCTGTCCAAAGATCAGGGCTTGATCCATCACCGTTATTTATCTCACTGCACCATCCCAGCTCAGAACCTGGCTATATGCAAATCAGTCTGTCCCTGGCCCAGTGCATCATGGGAACAGGGCAGACTAAACTACCAAGCCAATTCTTCACCAGAAATGAGACAAGCTACCGGGGACCGGTTTCTGGCATTTCAGCTGTCTTCGGCCCGGCTTGCTTGAATCCTGATGGTGCAGTGAGAAAGGGACTCACGCCTGAGTATACCCTGCCACACCTATAGTGGCCAAAAACGATTCAGAAAAGGGGGTGGTGATGAACAGAGTGTCTGAATTAAGCAGACCACTCTTACCCAGTCCAAAGATCAGGGCTTGATCCATCACCGTTATTTATCTCACTGCACCATCCCAGCTCAGAACCTGGCTATATGCAAATCAGTCTGTCCCTGGCCCAGTGCATCATGGGAACAGGGCAGACTAAACTACCAAGCCAATTCTTCACCAGAAAGGAGACAAGCTACCGGGGACCGGTTTCTGGCATGTCAGCCGTCTTCGGCCCGGCTTGCTTGAATCCTGATGGTGCAGTGAGAAAGGGACTCATGTCTGAGTATACCCTGCCACACCTATAGTGGCCAAAAACGATTCAGAAAAAGGGGTGGTGATGAACAGAGTGTCTGAATTAAGCAGACCACTCTTACCCAGTCCAAAGATCAGGGCTTGATCCATTACCGTTATTTATCTCACTGCACCATCCCAGCTCAGAACCTGGCTATATGCAAATCAGTCTGTCCCTGGCCCAGTGCATCATGGGAACAGGGCAGACTAAACTACCAAGCCAATTCTTCACCAGAAAGGAGACAAGCTACCGGGGACCGGTTTCTGGCATTTCAGCCATCTTCGGCCCGGCTTGCTTGAATCCTGATGGTGCAGTGAGAAAGGGACTCATGTCTGAGTATACCCTGCCACACCTATAGTGGCCAAAAACGATTCAGAAAAAGGGGTGGTGATGAACAGAGTGTCTGAATTAAGCAGACCACTCTTACCCAGTCCAAATATCAGGGCTTGATCCATCACCGTTATTTATCTCACTGCACCATCCCAGCTCAGAACCTGGCTATATGCAAATCAGTCTGTCCCTGGCCCAGTGCATCATGGGAACAGGGCAGACTAAACTACCAAGCCAATTCTTCACCAGAAAGGAGACAAGCTACCGGGGACCGGTTTCTGGCATTTCAGCCGTCTTCGGCCCGGCTTGCTTGAATCCTGATGGTGCAGTGAGAAAGGGACTCATGTCTGAGTATACCCTGCCACACCTATAGTGGCCAAAAACGATTCAGAAAAGGGGGTGGTGATGAACAGAGTGTCTGAATTAAGCAGACCACTCTTACCCAGTCCAAAGATCAGGGCTTGATCCATCACCGTTATTTATCTCACTGCACCATCCCAGCTCAGAACCTGGCTATATGCAAATCAGTCTGTCCCCCGCCCAGTGCATCATGGGAACAGGGCAGACTAAACTACCAAGCCAATTCTTCACCAGAAAGGAGACAAGCTACCGGGGACCGGTTTCTGGCATTTCAGCCGTCTTTGGCCCGGCTTGCTTGAATCCTGATGGTGCAGTGAGAAAGGGACTAATGTCTGAGTATACCCTGCCACACCTATAGTGGCCAAAAACGATTCAGAAAAGGGGGTGGTGATGAACAGAGTGTCTGAATTAAGCAGACCACTCTTACCCAGTCCAAAGATCAGGGCTTGATCCATCACCGTTATTTATCTCACTGCACCATCCCAGCTCAGAACCTGGCTATATGCAAATCAGTCTGTCCCTGGCCCAGTGCATCATGGGAACAGGGCAGACTAAACTACCAAGCCAATTCTTCACCAGAAAGGAGACAAGCTACCGGGGACAGGTTTCTGGCATTTCAGCCGTCTTCGGCCCGGCTTGCTTGAATTCTGATGGTGCAGTGAGAAAGGGACTCATGTCTGAGTATACCCTGCCACACCTATAGTGGCCAAAAACGATTCAGAAAAGGGGGTGGTGATGAACAGAGTGTCTGAATTAAGCAGACCACTCTTACCCAGTCCAAAGATCAGGGCTTGATCCATCACCGTTATTTATCTCACTGCACCATCCCAGCTCAGAACCTGGCTATATGCAAATCAGTCTGTCCCTGGCCCAGTGCATCATGGGAACAGGGCAGACTAAACTACCAAGCCAATTCTTCACCAGAAAGGAGACAAGCTACCGGGGACCGGTTTCTGGCATTTCAGCCGTCTTCGGCCCGGCTTGCTTGAATCCTGATGGTGCAGTGAGAAAGGGACTCATGTCTGAGTATACCCTGCCACACCTATAGTGGCCAAAAACGATTCAGAAAAGGGGGTGGTGATGAACAGAGTGTCTGAATTAAGCAGACCACTCTTACCCAGTCCAAAGATCAGGGCTTGATCCATCACCGTTATTTATCTCACTGCACCATCCCAGCTCAGAACCTGGCTATATGCAAATCAGTCTGTCCCTGGCCCAGTGCATCATGGGAACAGGGCAGACTAAACTACCAAGCCAATTCTTCACCAGAAAGGAGACAAGCTACCGGGGACCGGTTTCTGGCATTTCAGCCGTCTTCGGCCCGGCTTGCTTGAATCTTGATGGTGCAGTGAGAAAGGGACTCATGTCTGAGTATACCCTGCCACACCTATAGTGGCCAAAAACGATTCAGAAAAGGGGGTGGTGATGAACAGAGTGTCTGAATTAAGCAGACCACTCTTACCCAATCCAAAGATCAGGGCTTGATCCATCACCGTTATTTATCTCACTGCACCATCCCAGCTCAGAACCTGGCTATATGCAAATCAGTCTGTCCCTGGCCCAGTGCATCATGGGAACAGGGCAGACTAAACTACCAAGCCAATTCTTCACCAGAAAGGAGACAAGCTACCGGGGACCGGTTTCTGGCATTTCAGCCGTCTTCGGCCCGGCTTGCTTGAATCCTGATGGTGCAGTGAGAAAGGGACTCATGTCTGAGTATACCCTGCCACACCTATAGTGGCCAAAAACGATTCAGAAAAGGGGGTGGTGATGAACAGAGTGTCTGAATTAAGCAGACCACTCTTACCCTGTCCAAAGATCAGGGCTTGATCCATCACCGTTATTTATCTCACTGCACCATCCCAGCTCAGAACCTGGCTATATGCAAATCAGTCTGTCCCTGGCCCAGTGCATCATGGGAACAGGGCAGACTAAACTACCAAGCCAATTCTTCACCAGAAAGGAGACAAGCTACCGGGGACCGGTTTCTGGAATTTCAGCCGTCTTCGGCCCGGCTTGCTTGAATCCTGATGGTGCAGTGAGAAAGGGACTCATGTCTGAGTATACCCTGCCACACCTATAGTGGCCAAAAACGATTCAGAAAAGGGGGTGGTGATGAACAGAGTTTCTGAATTAAGCAGACCACTCTTACCCAGTCCAAAGATCAGGGCTTGATCCATCACCGTTATTTATCTCACTGCACCATCCCAGCTCAGAACCTGGCTATATGCAAATCAGTCTGTCCCTGGCCCAGTGCATCATGGGAACAGGGCAGACTAAACTACCAAGCCAATTCTTCACCAGAAAGGAGACAAGCTACCGGGGACCGGTTTCTGGCATTTCAGCCGTCTTCGGCCCGGCTTGCTTGAATCCTGATGGTGCAGTGAGAAAGGGACTCATGTCTGAGTATACCCTGCCACACCTATAGTGGCCATAAAAGATGCAGAAAAGGGGTTGGTGATGAACAGAGTGTCTGAATTAAGCAGACCACTCTTACCCAGTCCAAAGATCAGGGCTTGATCCATCACCGTTATTTATCTCACTGCACCATCCCAGCTCAGAACCTGGCTATATGCAAATCAGTCTGTACCTGGTCCAGTGCATCATGGGAACAGGGCAGACTAAACTACCAAGCCAATTCTTCACCAGAAAGGAGACAAGCTACCGGGGACCGGTTTCTGGCATTTCAGCCGTCTTCGGCCCGGCTTGCTTGAATCCTGATGGTGCAGTGAGAAAGGGACTCATGTCTGAGTATACCCTGCCACACCTATAGTGGCCAAAAACGATTCAGAAAAGGGGGTGGTGATGAACAGAGTGTCTGAATTAAGCAGACCACTCTTACCCAGTCAAAAGATCAGGGCTTCATCCATCACCGTTATTTATCTCACTGCACCATCCCAGCTCAGAACCTGGCTATATGCAAATCAGTCTGTCCCCCGCCCAGTGCATCATGGGAACAGGGCAGACTAAACTACCAAGCCAATTCTTCACCAGAAAGGAGACAAGCTACCGGGGACCGGTTTCTGGCATTTCAGCCATAAGAGTGGAAGGGTATACTCAGATGTGAGTCCCTAGCTCATTGCACCATCAGGATTCAAGCAAGCCGGGCCGAAGACGGCTGAAATGCCAGAAACCGGTCCCCGGTAGCTTGTTTCCTTCCCAGTATAAGAATTGGCTTGGTAGTTTGGTCTGTCCTGTTCCCATGATGCACTGGGCCAGGGTCAGACTAATTTGCATATAGCCAAGTTCTGAGCTGGGATGGTGCAGTGAGCTAAAAAACGGTGATGGATCAAGCCCTGATCTTTGGACTGGGTAAGAGTGGTCTGCTTAATTCAGACACTCTGTTCATCACCACCCCCTTTTCTGAATCATTTTTGTCCACCATAAGCGTGGAAGGGTATACTCAGATGTGAGTCCCTAGCTCATTGCACCATCAGGATTCAAGCAAGCCGGGCCGAAGACGGCTGAAATGCCAGAAACTGGTCCTCTGTAGCTTGTTTCCTTCCCAGTATAAGAATTGGCTTGGTAGTTTGGTCTGTCCTGTTCCCATGATGCACTGGGCCAGGGTCAGACTAATTTGCATATAGCCAAGTTCTGAGCTGGGATGGTGCAGTGAGCTAAAAAATGGTGATGTATCAAGCCCTGATCTTTGGACTGGGTAAGAGTGGTCTGCTTAATTCAGACACTCTGTTCATCACCACCCCTTTTCTGAATCATTTTTGTCCACCATAAGCCTGAAAGGGTATACTCAGATGTGAGTCCCTAGCTCATTGCACCATCAGGATTCAAGCAAGCCGGGCCGAAGACGGCTGAAATGCCAGAAACCGGTCCTCGGTAGCTTGTTTCCTTCCCAGTATAAGAATTGGCTTGGTAGTTTGGTCTGTCCTGTCCTGTTCCCATGAGGCACTGGGCCAGGGTCAGACTAATTTGCATATAGCCAAGTTCTGAGCTGTGATGGTGCAGTGAGCTAAAAAACGGTGATGGATCAAGCCCTGATCTTTGGACTGGGTAAGAGTGGTCTGCTTAATTCAGACACTCTGTTCATCACCACCCCCTTTTCTGAATAATTTTTGTCCACCATAAGTGTGGAATGGTATACTCAGATGTGAGTCCCTAGCTCATTGCACCATCAGGATTCAAGCAAGCCGGGCCGAAGACGGCTGAAATGCCAGAAACCGGTCCCCGGTAGCTTGTTTCCTTCCCAGTATAAGAATTGGCTTGGTAGTTTGGTCTGTCCTGTTCCTATGATGCACTGGGCCAGGGTCAGACTAATTTGCATATAGCAAAGTTCTGAGCTGGGATGGTGCAGTGAGCTAAAAAACGGTGATGGATCAAGCCCTGATCTTTGGACTGGGTAAGAGTGGTCTGCTTAATTCAGACACTCTGTTCATCACCACCCCCTTTTCTGAATCATTTTTGTCCACCATAAGCGTGGAAGGGTATACTCAGATGTGAGTCCCTAGCTCATTGCACCATCAGGATTCAAGCAAGCCGGGCCGAAGACGGCTGAAATGCCAGAAACCGGTCCCCGGTAGCTTGTTTCCTTCCCAGTATAAGAATTGGCTTGGTAGTTTGGTCTGTCCTGTTCCCATGATGCACTGGGCCAGGGCAGACTAATTTGCATATAGCCAAGTTCTGAGCTGGGATGGTGCAGTGAGCTAAAAAACGGTGATGGATCAAGCCCTGATCTTTGGACTGGGTAAGAGTGGTCTGCCTAATTCAGACACTCTGTTCATCACCACCCCCTTTTCTGAATCATTTTTGTCCACCATAAGCGTGGAAGAGTATACTCAGATGTGAGTCCCTAGCTCATTGCACCATCAGTATTCAAGCAAGCCGGGCCGAAGACGGCTGAAATGCCAGAAACCGGTCCCCGGTAGCTTGTTTCCTTCCCAGTATAAGAATTGGCTTGGTAGTTTGGTCTGTCCTGTTCCCATGATGCACTGGGCCAGGGTCAGACTAATTTGCATATAGCCAAGTTCTGAGCTGGGATGGTGCAGTGAGCTAAAAAACGTTGATGGATCAAGCCCTGATCTTTGGACTGGGTAAGAGTGGTCTGCTTAATTCAGACACTCTGTTCATCACCACCCCCTTTTCTGAATCTGTTTCCGAGGTGAGGCAGGGCATGGCAAAAATGGACAGTTTGTGCAGATGTGAGGATTTCAGAGTTATCGGGCTGTTACAGGATTTTGCCAATTTTCGCGATGTGCGGCAATTGCGGGAACAGGATAGGATAGTGGGAAGCAGGGGAGGCAGTGGCAAAGCAGATGCTAAGGGGGCGATGAGAGAGGCTGGGAGAGGTGGGGAAGCCGCACCAACCTGCTCAGCTACTCATCCTCGTCCAACGCGGCCCCTCCTCGATTACCCCCACTGTACAGTCCTGCACAGTCCTGGTCCGCGTCCGGGCTCTCTCAGTTTTTTTTTTCTTGCCGCTGCTCCTTTCCAGGCCAAGCTTTTTCCAAGCCTGCTCCTGCTTGTTCCTGCTCGCTCGCTCCGGAGCCCGTTCGAGCCGCCTCCTGCTCCTTCCACTCACGCTGCACAACTGCTGCTAACTCCACCTCCGAGAACCATTCCAGCTCCAGTGTTGCCAGTCACCCTTGCGGGTTGCTGGGAGATCGAGTCCTGAGAAAGAGATACAAGACCTCCTTCATTCTAAAACCAAGATACGGAGCTGATTAGACCCTTAGAGAATTCTTGATTCAGATTCTTGGCAAAACTAACTTAACTTAAACTGCAGCTCACTTACTCCTTCCTAAGTACTAGGCTTAGGTTAGGTAGGCATATTTTAGAATCACCAGTTGAGTACGTTTAGTCAACTTTTATCATTGTATGTAATTGTATATATTTTATCCGTTTTAAGTATCATATGGCTCAGAAACTATATAAATGATTTTACAGTATTATTTCATAATACTCCTTTTACTGTACGCACTTTACTTTATGACAAGTATTGCAATTGTGGCAATTAATTTCTATTGCATGAGGAAGAAGACTGCTCAATAAATAACATCTTTTATTGAAAACGCCTGTCTCTATTTCTCTGCACTCTGGTGAAACTAAGCATGCAAGATTGACTGGGTGAAATAGCTATCTATTGTTTTCACATGACTCTGGAGATATACTCCTTATTCTGGAGGGAGCAAAGTTGTCATGTTTATGCGGTTGTCAGAAACTAATCCCTTCTTGTATAATCAGGAAAGTTAACTCCTTCCTGTTCATTCGAGAAAGTTTCTAGTGACCTCTGAGCTAGCTGTCATACCTAATTAAGTCTAACATTTTCAGTAGAGACCTAGTCGACCTCAGTCCTACGTCTAAACTACCGTTTATATTATTCCAATGCGCAGAGCCTTTTGGGAATATAGGAACTACACTACATGGCGCCCAACGTTTGGTAAAGCGATAATCTAACGCAAGATACTAGAGTACCTCAGTCGTGCTTTTTCACACAGACCCCTTTTCCCGTAAAAACTACAATAGAAGTCTGGAGTGGGTAAAAGGTTAATATCCGCCAGAACTTAGTAGGAAGAGATTCCTATGTATTAGTTTTTGGTTTAGTCAACATTGAAGGATACAGTGTTCCAAAATATTGTGCACCTAATCTTTGTTTCCTTGAAACTTGCTCTGCAAGCTTTCTGTCAGTAAAATGTCAGAAAGTGATGACAAAAGGGAGAGAGCTAGACTAGCAGCTCAACTCTTAGCGGATGACACAAATATCCAAGATGACGACCCGAATGCTATAATCATCGCGGTCAATATAAGAAAAACTATAACTATAAAATTTATAGAAAATGGAGTAACATCAAGAGGTGGTACAGTCGTATTTGTGGTAGAGGCCCATGAATATCGGCAGACAGAGGTATTCTATTCCTGGATAACTTTTCCAGCAGCACATGCTGCAACACACGAGTTCCACTACTACAAAATAGAAGAATCTCCAGAGGAAGATTCTCCTTTTGAGGAAGTTGAAATTCAACTAACATACCAGGAGCACCTGCTCTGGTTTAATGGCGCCCTAAAACATCAAAATCACATTACCAGGCTCGGTCCACTAGGTAGACCAGGAGCCACATGGCCGGTTCTAGCCAGCTATACACCACATCCCGACATTGAAAAAATGTCAAGCGGAGAACTTTTAGTTCAACTAAAACAACTAATTAAAATACATAGACAATTGGTCCAATATGTCATGCGGACTTCAACAGTCCAACCTGCAATTAAAATTCCACAAAACACCCCGCAACAGGGGAACACAAATAAAATTACACGGGGGGCGGAGCTAGCCGGCGTCGATGGCGGACGCGTGAGCCTTCGGCTCCTCGCAAAGCCCCAGAATAATCCTGCTTAACTATCCTTAACTGTGCCAAAAAAGCCGTAGCTGACTCTAGAACATCTGCTGGCACCCCCGGCTGCACTTGAGGAACTCTTTGGCCGACTACGGGCGAGCTTTCCTGACCATTTTGGGGTATTGTACCCGGCGGCACGGCAGTGGAGAACTAGGCCGAAAGCAGCGCACTATCCTGGAATAGAGGCCGGGCAACGTCACCGGACGTGCGGCCTCAGCACTGGCAGTTGTCGGGCTGCGTGCGAACTGTCTCGCAGTTGGGACTTCTCCCGGATCAAATCGTCCTCTGCTTACTAGTCGGCAAAGACCCCGTGAGAGAAGGGCCTGGAGGCTCGGCAGAGTAGTGAAGCAAACAACACCGGAGCCCTGCGCCACGAGGTGGGGCGGTCATTGGCTTGGTGCCGCAGCCTGATAGTTACCCTGCAGCCACGTACAGCTCTACCGACCGCTCCTATCCTTTTAGGGGCTAGGTTGCCCGGGGCTGGCATTGTGGATCTGGCCGCCTTCAGGGCTGGGAGGTTTCGAGACTTGTGGAGGTGAGCGGAAGGGTTCTGTCCGCCATTACAGATGCCATTTTCGGCGCATCGGACACTCGAAAACTGGTAGCAGTGTATCGATAGCCAGCGAAGATCCTGTCACTGCCTGATCGGTCTGCCCTCTTGTTCGGTACTATCACACGTTGGAGACTACAATGGGGAAGAACGATGCAACCCAGGGGAAGATCTCCTTTGAACGGCGTCGGCTGAAAGGGTCGGAGGTGGCAGCACCGGACACGTCGCCGAAGGGAGCTGCTGCGGCGTCGGCCCCGGCACCCACGGAGATCCGGGACATGTTGGCCGCAATGGAGAAGGGCATTCAGGATAGCATTGCAGCGGTGGGCACCAAGATAGACGCTCTGTCCTATCGCATGGATCAAATGGCGGAGCGCGTGGACAAGCATGCGGAGCGCCTAGACATGGCGGAGCGCCGGCTCACGGAGGCTGAGGAAGCCCAAACGGAGTGGGACAAAGAAAGAAAGCAGTTTGATAGACTCCTGAATGTTATCAGGGACAAAACAGAGGACTTGGAGGCGCGATCCCGCAGATCCAACCTCCGTATCACAGGAGTGGCGGAATCCACACAAACGGGGAAGATGGAGTTATACGTGGAGAAACTGCTGAAACTGCTACTGGGTGAGGAGGTTTTTTCCCCCATGTTCATTGTGGAACGCGCGCACCGCACATTGGGCCCCCAGCCTCAACCTGGCGCACCACCTCGCCCCATTATCGCGAAACTGCTTAACTATCGCGACAGGGACACTGCTTTGAGAGTGGCGAGGGAGAAGGGCAAACTCCAGCATGAGGGCATGGATATTTCCCTCTATCCGGACTTTACAGCCAGAGTGCAGGAAGAAAGGCGACAGTTCGCGCCATACAAGAAGCAACTCCGTACTCTGGGCCTGGACTATGCGATGCTGTATCCCGCCAAACTCCGGATCAATACCGGTGGGAGGTCGTATTATTTCACAGACCCTAAGGAACTCCATAAGTCCCTCAAGACCTGGACGCGGGAACGGAAGGAGACCCGACGTGGCCAAGAAGACGAAGCCGGCTCGACATCGAACCTGGAAGAACAGGACTAGGGGCGGTTATGGTGAGGCTTGGCACTCTTCACTGCAGGTAGTCCATGGGCCCTGACGACATGAACGCTCCAGGTTCGCAGAGGCGTTCGCCTTATTGTTTGGGGGTGGAAACTTTGATTAAACAACGGCCTCGTGCTCTGCTGGTGAGGCGATGGAAGCAACAGGGGAGAGTACCTTGGACAAGCGGGGCAAGCCCAGGGGGGGCCAGTCTGGGTGGGAAAGGGTCTTACCTCTTGATATGCGTAGGGCACTGACACTCGAATGGGGCTGGAAGGGGGCACTGTACAGACATTCTCTCGGAACAGTTCGTGGTGTACTATATTGGTGCGCTCTGCCCTGGTGCCTTTGGTTGTCTTACTCTCCGAGGGGTTAGTGTTGGACTATTGAACACTACACTTGTTGAGGGTACATGGGGGGGGTACTTGGGGTCTGTCTGACCAGGTTGGGGGAGGTCGGCTGTGGGTGGGTTGATGTCCTAGGGGTGGGAACTAGAATTTGGACTGTTGGGGAGGGTGATTGCTTGGGGTTGTTTGTGGGGTTTGACCGCGAGGAGTGTGAATTGAAGTGTGGTGCTGTACCTGTTCGGAAGCGCCGGCTGGCGGCTTTGAGATTATGTGAACTGCTGTGTCCTGATTTGCCTATCCTCAATGACTATGCACTAAAGAACCTTGGTAATGGCTGATGTTGCGCCACATTTGAATGCACGTGCCCCGAGTGAACTGAACCTAATGACATGGAATGTGCGGGGCCTGAACGACTTCCGTAAAGTAAGGAAGGTCCTTAACTATCTCAGTAGACACCATGTAGACATTGCCTTGCTGCAGGAAACACACCTCCCACTCTCCAGCAGAATGCTAAAATCCAGGGGTCTGGCCGGGAACATAGTTGCTGCGGGGTTCACTACACATGCCCGTGGGGTGTTAATTTGGGCCAATCCCTTGTCACAGCTGCGACTCATTCCTGTGCACTCTGACCCGGAAGGCAGATATGTCCTAGCGAGATGTGTGGGTAAGGGGCTAGACTTGATGGTAGTGAATGTTTATGGCCCTAATTATGATCACCCTGAATTTTACGCGACTCTGTCCGCTCTTGCTAGAACATATGCACAGCCTTGGATGTTGTGGGGCGGGGACTTTAACTTTGTGTTCGACCCAGCTCTGGACCGCTCTGCGGGCCCTAGTCGGCGACCTGTGGCCTCGGCCTCGTACATGGCAGCTGAAATGATCAAATCTGACTTGGTGGATATCTGGAGGGAGAGACATCCAACGAAGGGTGGGTTTACACATTACTCAGCATTCCACGATGTTCATACTAGGATAGACTACTGGTTGGCGCCCCCCCTGGTACTTGGCAACATTAGTGCATGCGCAGTCCTCCCACGCACACTTTCGGACCACTCCCCTATTCTTCTCCGCCTTGCTACAGCCAGGAAGGGGATCCCGGCCTTCACGTGGAGGTTCCCGCCTTTTGCGTTGCTTGATGAGGCATTCAGAGGGGAGCTTGCTGAAGACATAGAACGGTACTTCGCGACAAACATAGGCACTGTGGACGACTTTTTTACGGTCTGGGAGGCCTTCAAGGTCTACATCAGGGGGGTGGCGATGTCGAAACATTCTAGTGTGTTACGATCCATTCGACAGGACCTCGCTACTCTGGAGAATAAGATAGCGGAGCTTGAGGCTAGGCGACTGCAGCTAGGCGGCGACACAGAGGGACAGGCGATCACCCAACTTCTGTCCGAGTTTCAGACGCTGGCGGACAGGGAGGTCCTCTATATGGGCAAATATGCCACAGCTAGACAGTATGGGGAGGGGGAAAGACCTGGCGCGCTGCTAGCACGCATGGTCCGCAGCACTAGACGCCCGCTTGTCGTTGAGGAGCTGAGGACTCCGGAGGGAGACACAGTGACGGACGAGGAGCAGATACTAGAGACCTTCAGGAGATATTACGCAGATTTATACCAGTCCAAAACGCAGGGAGTGGAGAGCGAGATGGACGACTACTTAGATCATATTGCCATGCCGTTCCTCAAGAACTCGGATAGGGAATTCTTGATGGCCCCCTTCCACCAGGATGAAATTTTAGAGGCGCTGGCAGGTATGCGTTCGGGAAGCGCACCGGGCTCAGATGGCCTCACGGTTAGTTTCTATAAGGCCTTTAAGGACTTGCTGTTGCCACACTTGGTCGCCCTGTTTGATGCCATCTGTGAGAACGGTGAAATGCCGACTACTATGCGTGAGGCGCTGCTCATTACTATACCCAAACCGGGAAAACCGCCTGATCTTTGCGGCTCGTACAGGCCACTCAGCCTGCTCAATGTTGATGCCAAGATTTATGCTAAGGTACTAGCCACTCGACTAGCCTTATTGGTCCCTGGGTTGGTCGCTCCAGAGAAATCCAGGTTTGTCCCGTGCAGGAATCTAACTTACAACATACGCACAGTGCTAGGAGCGATGCAACATGTCAAGCAGGAGAACAGCGCGCTGGCAATCTTCCTTGACATGGAAAAGGCGTTCAACTCGGTTGAGTGGCCCTTCATGGTCCGCGTGCTGCGGAAACTAGGTCTAGGCGAGCCGTTCCTGCAGCAGATTGGGGCGCTGTACCATCGACCCTCTGCCAGGCTGCGTCTGGGAGATAGGGTGACGGAGCCGATATACATTGGGAGGGGCACGCGACAGGGCTGCCCCCTGTCGCCGTTGCTTTATGCACTGGTGGCGGAGCCCTTGGCGTGTGCCATGCGGGAGTACCACAGCCTGGAGGGTATTAGCTTCCCCACCTATAAAATAGGGATATCGACTTATGCAGATGATACGTTACTGTACGTTAGAGACCCGGAAGTCAACTTGCCCGCGGTGCTGCGCGAGGTGGCCGCTTTGGCTCACTGTCGGGCCTGAAGGTGAACTGGGATAAATCGATCGCGTTCCCGCTCACCCCGGTGACACGACCGTTCGCTATGGAGTACCCATTGCAGTGGTCCACCGACTCGGTTCGCTACCTGGGCATTCGCCTCCATACGGATCCTGAGATCCTTGTCCGAGACAATTACGGGGTGGCTTATAGCAAATTGGTTGATGACGTGGATAAATGGATCAGGCTCCCGCTCTCCCTTTCAGGTAGAATCGCTCTAATGAAAATGGTGGTACTTCCCCGTTTCCTGTTTCTTTTCCTGAATTTGCCTGTGGTATTATCGAGGGCCTTCTTTCGGCAGCTCACCTCGGAGTTGGTGAGGCTGGCTTGGGGGGGCAAACAGCCTAGAATTCGATGGACGACTCTGATACTCCCTTGCGAGATGGGAGGACTGGGAGCACCGGACCTAGAACGCTATTATAGGGTCGCTCAAGCATCGCAATTACACTTGTGGGTGCACGGTGATGCTCGGACCCCGCACCTCATATTGGAGCGGTTGTTTGCAGACCCGCTTCCTCTGCCCGCCACTGTTTGCCTGCCCACAGACCGTGCGATTGGCCGGATGGACTCGCTGAAAGCGACCAATCATGCCTGGAACTGCTTGGTGAGTTCTCGTGACTGTACATTGCTGTACTCCCCACTGCTGCCTGTGGAGTGGGCCCTTTGGCTTGATCCACTAGGTGAAAAAGGAGTGATTAAAGCCTTGCGATCTCTTGGTGTAGTCAAAATGGAAGACCTGTTCGAGGGTGGCATACTTAAATCCTGGGACCAGTTGACTGCCACCGAGGCAGGCCACACCCTGCTACAGAAATTCCAATTTCACAGGCTCCGCTCGGCATTTCGTGAAATGCTGGGCTCAGACCTGGAGGAACCTGAGGAGATCCCGGAATTGACCTATGTACTTAAGTCCACCTCATCGGCGAAGCTCATTTCGCAGCTTAACAAGCTGGGTGTGACGCAGCAGCGACTGCAGCCGTCAAAGGCCAGGGAGGCCTGGCAAGCTGACCTTCAATCCCCCATAGACGACGGGATGTGGCGATACTGCTGCTCCAGCACGCGTAAGATTTCCCTGAACGGCAGGCACCGCTTGGTGCATTTCAAATATTTACAGCGAGTGTACTATACTCCTGAACGCCTTCATCGCTATGGTCTCCGTACCACGGCTGAATGCGAACGCTGCCGGACAATGGTAGCAGACTTTTTCCACTTGGCATGGCTGTGTCCTGGGGTGCAGGCATTCTGGGGAGAAGTCTTTGCGGAACTCGATCAGATTCTAGGGGAACCCCTGCCTCGCACTCCTGCCCTTGCGCTTCTCGGTTATTCAAAGCCACTAGCCCCGGGACTGCGTCGCCTGGTGGACATGGCGCTGCTGTTGGCAAGGCGGGTAGTTGCGGCATGCTGGATGCGAGGACCCCTTCCCACAAAGTCTAGATGGTTGAGGGATCTACAGTACTGCTGCACCCAGACAGAACTGTACAGCGACCTGCTCCCGCCCAGAAGTAGGCCCATGAACTTCTGGGATCTTTACAAAGAGCATATACAGAAGGGAGAGGAGGACAGCTCTGACACCACAGAGGCGGTGGAACTGCAAGATAGAATAGAGGAGCTCGGTTCTGACAATGCTCACTGTGACACGGGGGAGGGAAGGAGTGGGGATGTTCCTGGTTAAATGGGGGCGGCTGTGAGAACCCGGGGCTGAGTTAGTGGGGGGCTGCTGAGGAAGGGCTGTTCTTTATGGGGAGATGGGCGCGGGACACAGGGTAGGTATACACGGGAACTTGTTAGTTGGGACAGGGTAGGCAGACACACAGACACACACTAGCGGGTGGGGTGGGAGTTTGGTGGGAACTGTTTATTTTCTTGTTCTCGCCTCGATGTTAGATCGCTGTATTGCGCTTGCAATAGTTGATTGCCAGTTGACGCACCACACCAGCATGTAGCCTGCGATATGACCTCCGAAATAGCACAGTTATACTATTTATGCATTACCTCGCCGCCGGGCCTCCGGGATGCCGGCACAAAGGCTGTGTACGAATTGATAATTGGCTGTCTACCTGAAGTTGGTACTGTATGCGGGGGTACACTATGCTCATGTGATACATTTGGTGGTGTCAATGGCTTTGCTGTCAATAAAGATCTTTTAAATAAAAAATAAAAAAACAAATAAAATTACACCACAGAATATACAATCATGTATTGGTAAAGTACCCGCAAAACGGGAACAAATTCCATTCTGGTTAGCTCAAAAAATCACTCAAATAGAGGCAGTATTTCCTGATACTACTCCTCACGAAAAACACAGAATCCTGACTATCTGTCTCCCAATGGGGATCGCCCCACATGTGGAGGACTGCGACACTTGGGGCACAGTCTTTGCTTCTATCTACACAAAAACACATGGTGTTCCCTCTATGGCGGTTATTCCAGATGTACTAAGACAGATTCAAAATGAATACGGTCCAGAACCTGCTTTAACTCTAGGTATGAAATTACTGAAAGACTTTAAACAGGTCTCGGCTATATTACTAGCCAACATAAAAGGAGAAGCAGCATCTGTGGCGATCCGCCAAAAATTGAAAGAATCAGATATAGCAGAACAACCTTTTGAATTTGCCAGAATAATTGAAAAATCCTATGAAAAATTAGGTAGAGATTGTTTGGGTGGTAAACCTGTAAAACCCCAACTAACTGAAAATCCTGAAAAAACTTTCATTAAAAATAATCTCAATTCTCAAAAGAAGAAGTGTGAGGGTAATAAACAAACCTCTCCCAGAGAAAAACAGTTTCAGACCAGAGGAAGGTCTCCCCAACGAAGAGATAGATCTCCAGAACGGGGGGGCAAGTCTCCACAACAGGAGCACTCTGAAAAAAGATACAACCTTACAAATAAGGACAATTTGAGAAAACCTGACAGATATCAAGATATTGATACACGTGGCTCTCGATCTTTTCAGACTTCATCAAAGAAATCGGAAAGAAGAGGGCGGTCAAACATAAAGAAGAGCACGTCAAGTCCAAAGACAAGGAACCTGCTCACCAAAGTAAAAAAAAACAATTTCCCAGAAAGAAGGTAGCGAGTATTAAAATAAAACATGCCGAGAATCCTGAGGACACAACTGTAAAACGGAGAGTGGGCCCAGACAATGCTAGACAGCGCAGCAGAAGTGGGCATAGCTCGCAAGATCCTGATGAATCTTCTGGAGACAGTGGACATGAATGAATACGTTCAAGTGGAAACTGCAGACCCCCGAGTGAGCTTGCCCCATAAACTATATGAAATAACATTACGTATAGAGGGAGATAAAACTAGGAAAATAAAAGGTCTCTTTTGGGAGAATCTATCTAAAGGCTATGATATCCTTCTAGCAGAGAAAGACTGGCCACCAGAGTTTGTCAGGGAGTGTCCACATGGCGAATAAATGATTATGCCTACCTTCTCAAATCACATTCCAATTCATAAAAAATACACACTTGCTAGAAAATGGGCAGTGGCCCAAGCCCCTGCATTATATAAAAATCATGTAGGATGGGACAAGGATTCTCCTCACCATAAAATCCAGTTAAAAAATCAACCTACTGCACAGAGGCAGTATCCTGTTAAGCAAGAAGCTAAAAAACAAGTAAAAGACATTTTAGATCAACTTGAATACCAGGGGGTGATTGAAACATGTACCTCATAAATGAACAAGCCTTTGTTTCCTGTCTCCAAGCCAGATGATTCATATCGTCTAGTTTTGGACAACAGACATCTAAACTCCTGCTGTACAACTTTTGCAGTAAAAAAACCTCACACAGTGCAGCACTAATGAATAACATTGTGTGCAAAAAATATAAAACGACATTAGATATTTCAAATGGTTTCTTCTGTCAAAACATAACACCTGAAAGCAGATATTTGACCGCTTTCTCTAGCATGGGGTCCGAAAAACAATTTTGTCGTCTCTCACAGGGATTCAAGAACAGCCCAGGATTATTTTCAGCCAGGGTAACAGAGCTACTACAAATGTATGATGATGAGGCATTATCCTATGTCGATGACATCTATCTTACAGACGATGACCTGGAGACTCACTTGAAAAGAGTGAACACCATAATACTTGGGTTCGCAGCTGAAGGGTACAAATTTAACTTCAAAAAATCACGAATTGCCCATCTAACTGTCCTATTTTTAGGATATGAATTATCAAGTGAAGGCAAAAGCCTGGCAGACAACTTCTTAGAGAAGTGTGTAGTACTCCAAGCTCCAAAATCGCTGAAAAACTTACAATTAATACTAGGTTTCCTGAATTTCGGAAGAACATACATTCTAAATTATGCATAGAGGGTTAAACCTCTCTACGAACTAATAAAACCTGATTTTAAACCTATTAATTGGACTAAAAAACACACAGAAATTTTAAAATCATTACAGACAGATATGTTAACTAAAACAAAACTGCAAACACGCGCAAATGAACGCAACCTTGTAATCCGAGTCATCCCAGGAAGATGCGGATTCACATACCTGACCTCTAATGAGGGAGAAACGGTACCAATAGCTTACAAATCACATTTGTACACACAAGCTGAAATGAAATTCAGTTCAACTGAAAAAATTCTAACTGCGGTTCAAACTTCCGTAGCAAAAGAAAGAGCCCTAGCCCAGGGAAAAAGGATATCTGTTTTAACAGCTGTATCAGCCCTTGAGGCAGTAACAATACCAGGCAATACCAATGCTAAAGCTCTAGATCCAAAATGGATAAAATGGGAAACTTCTCTTGCAACAGAAGACGTGACACACGCATTTGATCCAAAAATTGAAAAAACTAGATTATCTGGAATATGAAAATGAATGTCCTCTACCGATCGAAATTCTGCCCCTCGAACAGTACACCTGTGTAATCTACACGGACAGATTTGCACAACACTACGTTGTGGAAAAACAGATTTACAATGCAGCATGCGCAATTGTTAAAGGTCGCTGGCGCCTAGGTAAATTTAGACCGATGGTCAGTAAAACTGAATCTCTCAGAAACTGTACAGCTCAGCGAGCTGAAATAAGATCTCTAAAGATGGAGCTGGAAAATGCTGATTGCGAATTCCCGACACTAATAGTGTGCGATTCACATTACTGCGTGCGATCTTACAATAATTCCATGCAGACCTGGATAAAAAATGGTTACAAAGATGAGACAGGTGCCACAATCAAGCATAAAATGCTTCGGGAAAAGGTAGTTTTTTTACAATAAGAACTACAAAAGACTCACGTGATTCATACAATGAGTCATCAACGTGATGGCGTTCACGTTACAGGGAATTCATTGGCTGACGAGGCCACGAAAGCAGCTGTACAAACGGCTTTCGTAGCTGCCATTACTCGGTCAAAAAACAAAAATAGACAGTGAGATAATGCAAGCTGTCAGTGCTTCAGTAAAAGACGATTTAGAAAAGGGGGTGGTGATGAACAGAGTGTCTGAATTAAGCAGACCACTCTTACCCAGTCCAAAGATCAGGGCTTGATCCATCACCGTTATTTATCTCACTGCCCCATCCCAGCTTAGAACCTGGCTATATGCAAATCAGTCTGTCCCTGGCCCAGTGCATCATGGGAACAGGGTAGACTAAACTACCAAGCCAATTCTTCACCAGAAAGGAGACAAGCTACCGGGGACCGGTTTCTGGCATTTCAGCCGTCTTCGGCCCGGCTTGCTTAAATCCTGATGGAGCAGTGAGAAAGGGACTCATGTCTGAGTATACCCTGCCACACCTATAGTGGCCAAAAACGATTCAGAAAAGGGGGTGGTGATGAACAGAGTTTCTGAATTAAGCAGACCACTCTTACCCAGTCCAAAGATCAGGGCTTGATCCATCACCGTTATTTATCTCACTGCACCATCCCAGCTCAGAACCTGGCTATATGCAAATCAGTCTGTCCCTGGCCCAGTGCATCATGGGAACAGGGCAGACTAAACTACCAAGCCAATTCTTCACCAGAAAGGAGACAAGCTACCGGGGACCGGTTTCTGGCATTTCAGCCGTTTTCGGCCCGGCTTGCTTGAATCCTGATGGTGCAGTGAGAAAGGGACTCATGTCCGAGTATACCCTGCCACACCTATAGTGGCCAAAAACGATTCAGAAAAGGGGGTGGTGATGAACAGAGTAAAAGACAGCGGTAAGACACTCCCGAAAGGCTTTCCAGTAAAGTACTCATACAAAACTGATGCGAACAATGTTCCGTTTGCTCAAATCCCTGGAGTGGGGCATAGAGCAATTCCAAACACGGAGCACAGGTTAGGACTAATTTTAGCAGCACACGAAGGTCTCGCCTCTGCACACGCTGGTGTTTCCGCCACAGTATCATTATTAAAACAAAGATATTGGTGGCCACGAATGAGAAAACAGACTAGGAACTATTGCCCACATGCATCAACGTCAATTGCATTCGCAAACGGTGCGAATCGCAATTTTAGGCCGTTTGCGAATGCAATTGACTAATTTGGAATGCATCATGCATTTCGCGATTTTAGGAATCGCAACCATGTTCTAAAATTGCTATTGCATTTAAGAAATCGTAATTTCAGATTTCTTAAATGCAATGCATGATTACTTTTAAATTGCGAATTCGCACTTTGGAAGGGGTAAATTAGCATGAAGTTGAACTTCATGCTAATTTACCGAAAACTTTCAAATATGCACAAATTGCATTTTTGAAACTTAATTTACATAAATTGCATTCAAAGTTAAATTTCAGGGGTGCAGGGAGTGGTTCTTTGGACCCCCCCCTGCACCCTTGAAATTGCATTCACATTTTGCGAATCACAATTTGAAATTCGCAAAATGTGAATGCCTTCCCATTCATTCCTATGGGCCTTTTGGCCCATAGGAATCAATCGGAAGGCTTTTCCTTAATTGCGATTCGCAAATTGTGAATCGCAATTAAGGAAAAATAACGAATCGCAAAAAATATTGTGATTTTTTAATGCATGGCATTTTGCGATTTCTTAATTGAGATTCCTTAATTTTCGCAATTAAGAAATCACAAAATGTTACAATGATGCATGTGGGCCTTTGTTTCAGAATGTGAAATATGTCAGAAAATGAAAGTATCAACGGTGAAATGACCAGCGCAGACGCCCCTTCTAATCTCAGACAAACCATTAGCATGTGTTTACCTGGACCACTGTGGTCCCTTACAAAGGGACGGCAACTATAAATATTTCATGGTCACAGTGGATTCCTGTATGAGATTCATTTGGATGTGGCCCCCGCGCTCGGCTGACGCCAGAACTGTTATAAAAGATTTGCGAGTCTTTATTGGCACATACGCAATTGGCATGCTACATTCTGACCAGGGTCCTGCGTTTAGCTCTCGGGCTTACAAGGAGGCCATGGCCAGCATGGGCATTGCATTGCGGTATTCTAGTCCATTCATCCAGAGGGAAATGCGGTAGTGGAGAGAAAAAAACAGGACATAAAGCAATCTATAACAGCGAGGGTATTAGGTTCGGGTGATGGGTGGGTCAAACATCTAATAAGAGTCCAACGTAGTCTTAATAATATGCCAAGAAACTCTCTAGGAGGTATCAGTCCGTATGAACTTTTATTTGGTACCAGAATGATTATTCAGGACTTGGATTGTCAGACTTCAGTGGTGCAACAAAAAGCCTTTGATATCAAAGATTGTTTGGCTGTTTTACAGGACTTAAATGAAACAAGAAAAAGTCTGAGTAACGAAAAGCTAAAGCCAACTATCACTGAAGAAAAACCACATGTCCCAGCAAGACATGTCTGGATTCCAAAGATTGGGGATCTGGTCAGAGAAAATATTGCGGTGAAGAAGGAATTTGGGTCTTCTTACAGAAAAGCAGTACCTGTCTTAGCTGTCAGCGGAACAAGGTCAGTTGTACTACCGCCCCTTGCTGGTAAAAAGGAGAACTGAGTTGTATCAATCGACCTGGTGAAACCACAACCATGTGGCCATTAATAAGTAGTAGGCCCAGTGGACTCCCAAGAAATAGCAGAAGACCTAATCTTGATACAATCCAAGAGGTTCAAACTGAGAGACTAATCACATTTGATAAACCTTCAGTGAACAAAAAAGGACTATGCAACAAAGCCATGGAACTTGTGCCTCTTGAAACCTAAATTGCAACAATTCATCAAGAAACACCAGTCTACAACGATGTAGCCTCGGAATATACAAATGTAACAAAAGAAAATGCAAAGATCAATGGAAATCCGGAAGCAATTCCACCAATTGACAGAACTGCACCAGGCTACTTTATCAACTTTGATGACTTTTCCGATGATCCAAGTGAACATGGAGACAAGCCAGCAAAAAAACATTCAAAGAAAAAATCACAGAACTCTTTCAACAACTCAGAGAAACATATCTAACTTCACAATGGATTAAAATATGGATTGTGTTAGGCGTACTTTTCCTCCTTGGTTTTAAGTTTGGGTAGATTTATTGATGGAAAATATAGTACAATGGACACAGCAAGTCAGAACATCATCTTGGTCCTGAAACCACACAGATCATCACACATCGAAAAAGAGAACTGTCATCAGTGAACATCACAGCCATCCCTATACCTGGTGGTATAGCATGGGACAAAACTGACTATGACATTTATGGCCCGGTTGAGCTCTTGAAATTTCCACACCAATTTAAGATTTCTTTAAGTGACTTTGTATCACCTAGTAGTTTCTCTGATGATTGGGACTTCGAAAATATTAATAATATGATGTCAGATTTAGAAATGTCAGCCAAATTGACAGCACATGATTATTTACAGGGTTCGTCGAATTATGAGGAAATGTACTGTTTCAACCACTTTGGGCATCATTATCTGCATAAATCTGCAAATCCTAGAAATATTTTCAGTTATAATCAATGGGAACATTTTCCAACCCCGCCAAAAGGCAGCTCAAAATCATTTTATGAGAAATTCCCATATTTCTCGGGGTTTAATGTCACTGATCCTGAAACATTCTATTTTAAAATGTTAAATAAGGCAGGAGTGAAAAACATGTTGACAAACACTAAACTGATTTATTCTGAAAATGTTTATGAGAAAATGTCTACATTTGGTTTTGAATTTTGGAAAAACAACATTGAGACAAAAACCCTCTGGGGTACAAAAGAATGGCAGGTACAAAGTGTAGAAGCATTGTTCAGAGCCTGCAGGATCCCAGAACAAATAATGTTCCTGAATGACACAATTCAGCAAACAACCTGTCTTGGTTTAGCCAAGATAAAAGATTTAAACAACCCGTCTATACCAAAGCCAATGCCTGATAGAAACACCACTACAGATGAGGTGTTAGACGTGGCCTATATTTTAAAACAAAACAGAAAAATTCCTGACTGGAACAAATGGTTGATCTGGCCCACAGACACTAATAACTGTCATGATAGATTCCGTAACAAAATACAGGGGTTCAAACAGAACAGGCCAGACCCAAGATATTCCCAGAGACAACATCCAGGGATAGTTACAACATACAGTGTAGGAAAACTATGCCTCGACTGGCTACAGAGATCTACACTTCCCGAAATTAAGTAACACTTAACTTTACTTAAAGAAGGTGCTGACTTGCGAGATTTCATACTGAGACCTCGCAAACAGCGTCAAAAACGTTTCATATATGCCGGTATATGCGCAGCATGCAATGAAGCTTGAAAATTAAATCAAATTGAAACTGCTGAAAAAATACGAGAAATTGATCGTATTAATTTGGAAAAAACACTTTCTGTAGTGGACAATGGGTTAACGACTCTGTCCTCCAGAATCTATTCACTGGACAGCATTGTATCATCTGCTATTGATATAATAGAACAGGATATGATAATGTTACAACATGGTCAGTCCCAATTGCGTTCTATTGTACAGCTAGGCTGGACGTTACAAAACCTCCGTTCAGGTCACGTGCCATGGCGTCTAATCAACCTAACGTCAATATTTTCTATCTTTAACCTTACTGATAGTCAAATCTCGTTGGCACAAAAAGGAGCAGACTATACGGTGCTCAGCATTGAAAAACTTGAGAGATTACCCTTGACAATGTCAGAAAGACCTGTCATCGAATGGATAATACATGGCACCATTACAATCCTGATAACAACTTTTCAGTTTCAATACTGCCAAGAGTATATACCAGCAGGCCTGTATGAAAGGTTGGGTAAAGGATACATCAAATCAACCTGGAATTTACCTTTTACACATAGATGTTGCAGTGGGGACAAGAAAGAGGTATTTCTTAGTGGTACTAATTGTAAAACATCACTGAGCGGTGCACTCCTATGCAAAGGTATAAACTTGCATGGATCTTGCAGAGGTTCATCAAACAACCTTTCATGTCATTTGCACGGTACCCCGGCTACACAGATAGAGCCATTTTTCAGACATCTTTCCAACGGTAGCTACGTTATATTAAGTGACCACAGCTGTTGTGGCACGATGCCAGGAAAACCCTATCTTGTGAGCGTTACTTCCAGGGTCATTTGTTGTATGCAAGTATTGTATCCAAACAGCAATCCAGACATCGAGGCGGAATTGTGGCCTTCTGTGAATATCTCTTCTATTCGAATTGATACTTTAAGCAGAATGAAGTCTATTCTTTTACAGACAACTGTGCCTTTAACCTCGTCCAAAGAGACGCATGACCTGCAGGCTGCAAGGACAGCAGCAGAGATACATACCCTATTATCAACAAACTGCCCCGTGCCTTTCGTAGAAATGTTAAGCCAAATTTTAAACATGTCAGATACCAGTGGCATCGCACATGTATCTAAGACAATTTTTTTAGGACTGTTAACACCTTTTGAAACGGTTCTGGGCATCTTCCCGAATTTTGTGCACTCTCTTTTCGGTGGCCTGCCTCTTATTTTGGCACTTGTAGCAGGAATTTTATTTTTGTTCCTTCTGCTCCGATATGGCAAGCCAAGTCACAGACAAAACTCAGGCTACGATGGAAGAAACGATCCTAGCAATACGATACCGAGACCGTATCACTAAGGTCCTCGGATTGGCCCGGCTAAGAGATCTGAATACTACCTGGTTTCTTTCATTCAGACCGATCTGGCAAAATTGCATCTTACCTGTGCTTTGATGTCTGCTATGCGGACAAGAATGCGTGTTGGACGTCTGTCTTACACTACCATCAACAGTACCAATGGATGTCGCAGTACCAATGGATGTCGACGCTTTGCTTTGTCCGGTAACGACTCACGCAATGTGTTGTCCCCAGCGGGTACCGATTCTGATGACGGCATTCGTTGAGACTTCACCATTACGATTAGGTGGTTGTGAAGTACGAGATGAAAGCGGCAGCACACAGGTACAACCCTCTGTGAACATTGCTGATCTGAACACCGATGATGGCAATGCATCCCATATATGCACTATTTCTGATTTTTCAGCATTGGCTCAACTTTCACCTACTGTTGTAGATGAATTTTTTGCCGGTCTAGCTGAGGTAATGTTCTCTCCTAACAACGAGAATAACAATTAAAATAGCGAGCACACAGCGTTCCCTGAACTCTGAATTTGGCCTTCCGCTTTTATAAACAACACTGCTGAAAAGACTTAGAACTATTTTTTTCCCTTGAAAGAAAAATTATTTTTCCCAAATTCCAAAATATTCACTTTTTTTTGGCACAAGGTACTCTGCTTAAAGTAGAACTATTCTTAGAGAACAGAGCTTCTATTCATAGAGACTCTAGAGACAATATTTTGAATCAGTCTCTAGCACACTTACAATCTTGTATAAATATGTGATGAAATGGTCTCGACCTCTTCTGTATTAAGAGCCTTTTCATAAATGTAATTTTCGCAATTCATTCAGCTGATATTTATATTTGCATTATCTGAATGATACCACTGCTTGAATGCGTACAGTATAATACTCATTTTCGTGTATCTATACCATTTCAAATGCATTTGATGTATTTTGGGGTGGGCTGAAAAACACATGCATACCTATATGTTTATATATTGCTTAGTATTTACAAATGATGGACATTATACGTGGAGTGGGTGTTGTGATCGTATCTAGGACCCTAATTAAATATTCCCGATTTATGCCCTTATGTGGTTATATCAAATCATACCCTTATAAAGGCATAAGAATCAAATCATATTTAGTAATAGCCAATGCAAACCAAATACAGCAAGGCTACTTCCTTAGACTCCTAGAAAGTACAACAAGTTCTTTCAACAAACCAAACCTCCAGCAACCTGGGAATTCCCCATGCTTTTGTTTAGATTTGTCCTAGAACTCCTGCGAGCACTGAAAGAACGGCCAGTTCTTAGTGACATCTTTTATTGACGTCTTATGTCCAACCTTACGTCAAACACGGCACCTTCCAGGTATAAATAAACCAGCGTTTGCCTTAAGCAACACACGGTGGTGTGGAGCAGAGCGGCTATCTACTTATCCGAAGCCCAGCTGACGCGAGTGCCAAAGGAAGCCGTCCCCCCCATTCGATGCACTGAGAAAGACGCTGTCTTTTTCTCTTGCCGAGAAAATCCAGCTCCAGTGTTTCCAGTCACCCTTGCGGGTTACTGGGAGATCGAGTCCTGAGAGCGAGATACAAGACCTCCTTCATTCTAAAACCAAGGTACAGAGCTAATTAGATCCTTAGAGAATTCTTGAGTCAGATTCTTGGCTAAAACTAACTTAACTTAAACTGCAGCTCATTTACTCCTTCCCACGTACTAGGCTTAGGTTAGGTACATCGGGGTAGGCGTATTTAGAAGCACCAGTTAAGTACGTTTAGTCAAACTTTTATCATTGTATGTAACTGTATATATTTTATACCTTTTAAGTATCATATGGCTCAGAAACCATATCAATGCTTTTACAGTATTATTTCATAATACTCCTTTTATTGTATGCACTTTACTTTATAACAAGTATTGCAATTGTGGTAATTCATTTATCTTGCATGAGAAAGAAGACTGCTCAATAAATAACACCTTTTATTGAAAACGCCCGTCTCTCTATTTCTCTGCACTCTGGTGAAACTAAGTTTGCACGCTTGACTGAGTGAAATAGCTATCTATTGTTTTCACACGACTCTGGAGATATACTCCTTATTCTGGTGGAGCAAAGTTGTCATGTTTATGCGGTTGTAAGAAGCTGAATCCCTTCTTGTCTAATCAGGGAAGTTCGCTCCTCCCTGTTCATTCGAGAACGTTTCTAGTGACCTCTGAGCTAGCTGGCAAACCTAAATTAAGTCTAACATATTCAATAGAGACCTAGTCGACCTCAGTCCTACGTCTAAACTATCGTTTATGTTATTCCAATGCACAGAGCCTATTGGGAAAATAGGAACTACACTACAATCCGGCCACACAGACAGAGTACATGGACATTTCTAATGTGACTGGGTCCCACTGAACATGCTAATCATCTCTCGTCCCATACTCCGGCATGCAACGTGTTTGTATTTCATGACAGGCTGTGTATATTCATGTCCTGATCCTGCTTTGCTGTGCATATTCAAATATACATGATCTGTTCTATACACAGCACAGCCTAATTTGTCATACATATATTTAAATATCCTAACATTCAACTTGCAAAGTGTTCACTATTTGGACATTAACCAAAAAAATATGCTATGCCACGAACCACTGTACAAAAAAATCCTATATTTTAACACTCATTGTGTAAACCCTGCTGCTTAATACATACCATTTTTATGATCTCAATCTCTTTGTACGTGTATCCATCCTCACTTGCTCTGAAATTACAATTCAAACCAAGACATGCTCTCTAAACTCATTTATACTGCATAGTGTGTGCTCTTTATGTATAGATATTTTTACACTCGAAATTAACGTAACATTTTCTGTCTTAGAGTGATCTGATATAACCATATACCACATGGTGTACTTTTAAAAATGACTCTGTGGGGTTGCCAAGATGGCGCTGAGGTAGGACGGGTGTAAACTGTGTCCCAGGCCCTAAATAGCGATCCGGGACTGTCGATCGAGTCGGAGCAACACTGTCACGACGACACGACCAGGAGCATTACGTGCCTGGGCGAGAACATGCACAGTGTCCCAGGGCTGAGGTGACCCGGACCTCCAGGCAGCAGCAGCATAGAGGCTGAGAAACTGAGCTCGGCTGGCCGGGTGGGGCCTGCAGCCTGGGCCTCGCTCAATAGCAACGGAGGATAGGCCAGAGAGCAAAGTGATGCGGGGGCTGGGCGGCTTTGCCCAACGCCGCGGCCAGCGCATCAAGATCATCCCTGAGCACCCTCTAAGGTGAGAGCGGCCCGCGCTGTGGGGGAGAACAGGGAGCAAGTGCCTCCCTGCGAGAGATGTGACGTCCACTTGCTGCAGAGGGATGGCCCATTGGGGAGTACAGACAGGCCCTCCTGTCCTGAAATCGCCAGCCCACATTTGCCCGGGTCAGCGGCAATGCAGGGGCGGCTCACCAAGCGGAGCACCCGTGAGAGAAGGCCCAGATCTGCAGAAAGCCAGTTGCTTAGGCAGCACGGACGGAACAACCCCTCCCCAAAGAACACCTGAAGACATGGCCGTGCAAGCCTTGGTGTAAGCTGCCCGCTCATGAGTTCAGCAGAGACCAGGCAGCCGAGGGTGGAGAATTTGCAGTATGAAGAGGGGGGCCCTGGAGAGAGGCCCCCACAGGGCAACACCAGCTTATTTGAGGAGGCAGTAGTTGGGCCCTGGAGCGAGAGCTTTTGGGCCCCTTTTCTTGACTGCTCGGTGGATCGGCCTGGGCCCAAGGAGGAGTGACACTGGCCCTCGCAGCAGAAGAGAGGGCCCGCAGAAAATTGAAGATGAGCCCTCCCTTACAAGATATCGCCGGGCAGATCGGCCCGGGCCAGCGACAGTGCAGACGGCCTGCGAACACAACATAGTCCAGGGAGCCGTGGGTGGAAGATCCCTAGCGCGTGGAGTGAGGCCCTGGGGAGAGGCCCACACATGGCAACACCAGATAACCCGAGGCACCAGTGGTGGAGGCTCGGGAGTGAGAGGATATGGCCCCCCTCTTATTGATTTAGTCGGGCGGGTCGGTCCAGGCTCGCGCCAAGGACAGAGTGGGAGAACAGGCAGGGTCCTTTATGAGTGCAGTTGCCACCAGATGGGGCCTCGGGCGGTCCGCTCAGAGCTGCCACTCCGGGCCCACAGAGAGAAGTGAGCCCTCAAAAGAGGAGGGAGTGCCAGGTGAAGCAAACATTCCTCAGCATGCACTGCAGTCCATTGGTGCAGTGGTAAGTGGGGCCTGTGGAATCGTGAAGCCAGACCCGGCCCTCCCCTAGCACCGACAGACAGATTGGCCTGGGCCTTACAACTGCAGAAGCATTGCAGCGCTCCTTGGGCAGTCCCCGCAGCTTCTGAAGTGGGATAACCTGGCTCCACTTACCTCTGGGAACAAGACTCAAGTGTATTAAACAGTTGGAGGGGAAGGTACCAGGGCCTGTGGTCTAATTTGTATACTGTGACCGCCGACGCAAGCGATTCTGACAGGACACATCTCAAATGGAGTCTGACCGCTCCAAGAAGGATCGCACCCTTAAAGAAATGCTCTCCCCCCCAACACCGGGTCCGGCTGGGGACCCGGCCCAGCAACTGGATCAAGCGGGGGATCGGTAGTAACAGAAAACTGAAGAGCCTGTAACGCGTACTTTTCTCGAGGCGCTTTTCATGACACTCCAGGAAGATCTCCAATCATTAAAGCGTGAACTATCACAAAATATTAAAGAGGTCCGGAGAGAAGTAGATGCGCTGGGAGACTGTGTTGCAGAACTGAAAGACAGAGAGGGGGGTTGGGAAGAGGAGACCGAAGCGCTTCAACAGGAGGTCATCTACATCCATGAGCAACATATAGATTTACAGTCTGATCTGGAGGATTTAAAAAATAGGTCCTGTAGAAATAACATTCACATAAGGCGAGTGATGTCTAAGGCAGAAGGGGATGACATCTTCGACTTTGTTAGAGACCTTTTCCACCATATCCTAGGAGACCCCCTGAAACGAGACTTCAACTGGACAGGGCTCAATAAATGGGCCTCCCCAGACAGAACTCAACTGAACCCCTGGACATACAGGTTTGTGTGTGTATGACATCCAAGTCAAGGAGAAGATCCTGTGCAAAGCACTCAATATGCATCCGACCACCTTCCAGGGGCACTCCCTAACCCTCTTTCAAGACCTCCCAGCCCTCATGTGCAGAAGCGACGAACATTTTGGCCGGCAACTGCGCATCTCCGCAGCCATGGGATTTCTAACTCGTGGGGTCACATCTTTTGTCTGATATTTCGCTGGAAAGGAAGGATCCACCAATTACATTCACTAACTGAGACCTGCTGCATGTTGGGACTTGGTCCCCTGGGGGAGCAGCGGGCGGGGGTCCTCCCCTCTCCCTCAAAGGAAGTGACAACTAAGCTGGAAAAGACTGAGACAGTGGTGCATACCAAACAAGCCTGATCCAGAGGAGATAGCCAAAGCCCAGCAAGCAGCCCTGTGGGCAGTACCATCAGCCCTAGCGAGACCTGAAGGGTCTTGAAACCTGGGACACTTCACAGTACCACATTACCACATGAAACTTTAGGGCCGGGAGGTGGGTAGGGGACGACGGGATCACTGGCAACATTGAAACCTCATTGGACTGGTCAGACAGCCACACCAGCATTCAGGACTGAACCAAGATGTTCACTGTTTCTGTTAATTTGTTCTGTTTAGGTAATTTTTGGGGTACACACTCACCTTCATATAGGGCACAACATGAAGCATTTGTCCGTGTGGCGACAGTCTTCCCACGATTGAGCACCATTCCCATGGGAATGTGGTGGCATTCAAGCCTGTAATACGCAGCATCCCCTTAAAATTATGACAGGTACTCCTCTTAGAATTCTCACACTTACCTTGCAGGGCCACAATAATCCAATTAAGCGCAGGGCAATACTTACTTATCTAGGGTCTACACAAGCAGACATCTGCCTCCTGCAGGAGACTGTCATCAGCTTAGATCTAGGGCCTTCCCCCAGCAATATTTCTCTTCCTATTCTTCTAAAACACCTGGAGTGGCCTTATTGGTGGCAAACTCCTTTAGGGAAAGGTGGAACAGAAAGTTGAAGAGATTAGAGGCAGATTTCTTGTATATCGCTTTACACTTGCTAGTAGATCTTTCGTGGTGGACTCAATATACTCTCCCAACGAGAGGCAGGAAGTGTTCCTATGCAACACACTCACGAGGGCATTAAAGACAGGTGATAGCCTGGCACTGCTGGGTGGGTACCTCAACCTGGTGTTTAATAACTCATTGGACTGATCTGCTAAGGGACATGGACAGGCTGGAGCCTTATCAAGCAAGGGTCATGCATGGCTCAAGGATCTGGGACTGATAAACCTATGGAGGAGTAATCACCCGCAGCCTAAGGAATATTCCTTTTACTCCAATGCACATAAAACGTATGCCAGGCTAGACTACTTTTGGGGCACGCAGGGTATTCAGACACTCACAAAAGATATAGAAATAACCACAGCAGCTCTATCATATCACGGGGCAGTTACGATTTCAGTGTCCCTCCCCCAATGACCCCCCTACCAAGACACTGGTGCTTGTGCAACACCTTGCTTCACCGTCAGGAGGTTATAAAGCACATCCAGCAATCATTCAACGACTACCTCACACACAACGACACCCCTGAAATCTCAGCCGCGGTCTTATTGGAAATGCTTAAAGTTGTCATAAGGGGGGAATTAATAGCAATTGCATCAGCAGACAATAAAATCCGCAGGGAAAAGAGAGAATACCTTACCAAACAAATCAAAGAGGTAGAGTGTATCCACCAGTGCACTGGCGCCCCAAGACTGTGGCACCAACTCGCCAGCACTCGCTCTCAACTGGAAGCGATAGATATGGATAGAGCAGATTATTCTGCCCTTCATCTGCAACATTCTTATTATGTTGTGGGGGATAAATGCGGCCATCGTCTAGTAATGCGAGTCAAGAGACAAGAGCAGGGCGTTCACTTGATCGGCACAACGGGGTAACCTGGTCCTCGATGAAAAGGACATAGAGAATACATTTAAAGATTTCTATTCACCCCTCTACTCAAATCAACCCTGAGACCATTGCTCGATACCTCCAATTGGTACACACTACACCTCTCACCCCTGATCAAACAGCGTCCTTAGAAAGGGACACCCGAATAGAGGAGGTCATAGCAGCCATCTCCCGACTAAAACTTGCCAAATCAACAGGCCCAGACAGATACCCCACAGCTTTCTATAAGACCTTCTGTCCCGTCTTAGCCCCAATCTTGACACGACAATTTTGCTCTTTTTCAGAACCAGGGCCGATTCCTGCCTCAATGCTCGCAGCCTCCATAATAGTTTTACCCAAACCAGGCAAAGAAAAAATGCAATGTACCTTATACATGCCCATCTCCCTGCTGAATATAGACCTGAAACTATTTAGAAGCATTATCGCACAAAGACTCAATGAACATATACCATCATTAGTAGACCCGGATCAAGCTGGCTTTATCCCCCGGAGACAAACTAGTGACAACACTGAGCGCATCCTCCATATTATAGAAAAAGCCACCCGTGCTAAGGGGAATACATTTAATTAGTGGTCGACTCAGAAAAAGCCTATGATCGGGTTCACTTGCCCTACCTGGAACTTGTTCTCATGCATTTTGGGGTCAGGGAAAAATGCAAGACACAAATCCTCAACTGTTATAATATGCCCAAGGCGACCGTTTGACTTAATGACTACACATCCACGCCCTTCCCAATACACAGGGGCACTCATCAGGGTTGTCCCCTGTCCCATCTACTCTTTGCTCTATACATAGAGCCAATGGCCCAGAGAATTTGTGACCACCCAGATGTTACCGGGGTGCCGTTCAGAGGCAACGGACACTCCATCAGTCTGTACACAGGCGACATGCTGGCAACCCTGGAGAAGCTGGCTGATTCCCTGCCAACCTTTTTGGGGGAGCTAGAGTCCGTGAGGGCCACCTCGGGCTTTCCATCCAATGCAGGGAAATCAAGCACATAATCTTTCCATTCCTTCCTAGTTATTTGAACAACTAGCGAAGCAATGCTGCATTCAATGGGCCACTGAGACAATCCCTTATCTAGGGATCAACCTCACTTCCACCACCCAGGCAACAGCAGACAGCAACTTCTATTTGATTTCGGAAGGTAGGACACCTTCAGGTTTCCTGGATGGGGAGAATAGCGGCAACCAAAATGACAATCCTCCCTAAAATCCTATATCTCTTTCAAACCCTCCCCATTTTGCCACCACCAGGCATGATCACTAAACTGCAGACCAAAATAGTTCAATTCATTTGGCAAGGCAAGAAACAGCGCATGAAGAAGACCTTAAGCCACCTCCACCGGACGCCGGGGGTCTGGGTATACCAGACCTCCACCCCTATGTCAGGCGCCGCATCTACGCCACCTAGTGGAGTGGGGGCATCCTGAGTCTGAAAAGCACTGGCTGTTCCAGGACAGGGCAGTCGCCGGCACATCTCTCTGGAAGGTTTCCTTCCTACCAAAAGCTCATAGACCACCAAATGTACACCTCTCTCCAGTTACACGGGAGACTATGACAGCTTCGGACCAGACTAGCATAAGGCATGACCTAACCACCTTTCTATCCCCTGTGACCTCCTATTGGACAATCCGGAATACTCCCCGGGGGTTGGGGTGGCTGGGTTCGTGGAATGGAACATTCGGCTTGTTGCTCCAGGGCCCACTTCTTCGACACTGAGGGCATATACTCCTTTCGCCAGAAGCACAACGAACATGGACTCCTGGAATCTGAAAGACTCCATTACCTGCAACTCAGACATTGGATTACACATCCCCAGAATAGACCCTATGCGCAATGTCACCTCACCAAAAAGAGAAATGGCTCCTTGCCAAAACATCGGATAAAAGCCTTATATCTGAACTATATGCACTTCTGCTTCAAACTAATAGGCATACACATAATGAGGGATGGACTAGGAGGGAGGAGGAACTTGGGTGGACTCTGAGCGATAAGGAAGGGGAGGACATCTCATATAGGGCTTGCCACACAGCTAGCAGCAACATCATTCCCGAAACTCTCACAAAAATCGATACACACTGGTATTACACCCTGGTAAGACTCCACAGGATAAAGCCCACGGAAAGCGCAAACTACTGGCAAGGCTGCGGGGGAAAGGGGATGGTGATGCACATATTAATGGAATGCCCACAGCCTCAACAAAATTGGACACATGTCATAGATGACATTGATAGACACTTGGATACCCAACTCCTGTGTTTCCCTGCCTATATACTGCTTGGTCTCCCAAATCCACTCACATACCCCTTGAAATCTAAACGCAGCAGTCAGATAGGTATTGCAATGGGGGTAGCCACCAAAAATATCCTCAGCCTCTAGGGCACTTTCAAACCACCTACACACACAACTTGGTTGCATAGACTTTGGCACATTCTAGGTATGGAGAAGATAACTATGTCTCTGGCTGGAAAGGGAACTGAATTGGGGATTTGTGGAGCCCATTAGTGTCACTACTTTAGCAGGAATTTCGGTAATTAACATGCCCAAGATATCTTTGATTGTTACGCCTATCAGAGGCGACTCCACCACTGGCCACTTTAGATCCCTGAATACATCTAAGACTGCACAATTTAGATGTCCCTATGTGCGAGTGAGGAAGGGAGGGTGGGGGTATTTTTGGGAAGGCGGGGCCAGCACAAAATTAGCACTTTATGTTAGGCTACACCAAACAATGTTCACCCTTTGTGATTGTGAATCTGCTGCTGGTATTGTTTGTTTTATCTTTTAAAATGACTAATAAATAGAATTGAACCATGAAACATCGTTCTACCTTGGCATTTCTTGCTATACAATTCTACACCCAGTCATGTTTTGTGTGTTTATATATAGTATGATTTCTTCTTTTAATTTGGGTTTTTAACTCCATTAAATGTCGTGCTCTGTACATCCAGTTTTATACTCTCCTAGCATGCCAGTATAAAGGCTTTAACATCCAGTCGTACTATATACTTACATTTACTCATGCTGTGTACATGGTGTACTTAGAGAAGACATATTGGAACATGATGATCTATCTCCTGTCATGCTTTTTTTATAACTAGATCCTGAAAGCTTTGTATGATCTCTTGTACTTTTAGTGAAGGTGCTGCAGAAGCTGAAGCTTTTTCCAGCTCCCCACCTGTTGCAATCACCGCTGGACATGTAATGGGATTTTTCAGAGAAGCTGCTGGTGACACAAGCAAAGCTGTCCGAAGTGGTGAAAAATGGCAGCTTATTTCAAAAAAACTGAATATTCAAGGAATACAGGATAAGGATGGGAATTTCTATTTGACAGGTAGGACATGAAGACTATATGGGCTGTATCACAAAACATTTGTAACTGGCGCTATTTCATATCCTTGGTGATAAGTTAAGGCAGTGCTCGCTCCCAACACCTTTTACTGCTGTATTATCAAAGCACTTGAATGTAATGGGAAACCCAATCTACCCTTGAGGGCTTGGCAAATCAAATAAATGGGTAAAAGCGCCTTCAAGGGATTTATTTAGAATACTCTGTTCTATTGTGTTTGATATATATTTTTAACTACAAGAATTGTTGATAACCTCGCCAGAGATATTATTCAAATGTCTTTTATCTAAGAAATATTTTTGTTCCTTGTGAGGACATAAGAATCAATGAACCAATCACAAAACAATAAATATTCCAATCACAGGTATATATAGAAAAAAGTTTTATCTTTTGAAATTTATCAAGGGTACTACACAGTTATACAAACAATGTAACAAGAGGAAAATAAATACAATTGTATAATCCTTCAATGTCACTATTGTAAACACTTCTTCTCATTGTACATTATTTTCCAGAACAGAGTGTAAGTGTTGACAATTCGGTCTCTATGCATTTGTCCATGAGACCATCTTCAGGATTATTATAAATGTAACAGTTGACCCCTGAATGGTGTTTCCAAAGATTCAAGAATTATAGAATACAATTGATACGTATATGTCAAATCAATCGTTGTTCTGTAACTTTTGTTTAAAGTGAATAATCGTCAAAAGATACAGGTAAGTGAACTCTGGTGCTTGGGTCCCGCAGCGCCACCAGAAAAAACACAGCACGGAGGCAGTTCCAGCTCCCGGAGGAGCCCAGCACCACCCACAACAACACCGCACGGGACTCCATAGCCCAGGAACCCGTGCGCGACCAGGTAGCAGCGGAGGCACGCCCACCTGCCCTCCGGTGTTTAAAACACCTCGCCGGACCCGCTAGCGCGGGTCCCGCAGCGCCACCAGAAAAAACACCGCACGGAGGCAGTTCCAGCTCCCGGAGGAGCCCAGCACCACCCACAACAACACCGCACGGGACTCCATAGCCCAGGAGCCAGTGCGCGACCAGGTAGCAGCGGAGGCACGCCCACCTGCCCTCCGGTGTTTAAAACACCTCACCGGACCCTCTGGCGCGGGTCCCGCATCGCGACCAGAAAAAACACTGCACAGAGGCAGTTCCAGCTCCCGGAGGAGCCCAGCACCACCCACAACAACACCGCACGGGACTCCATAGCCCAGGACCCCGTGCGCGACGAGGTAGCAGCGGAGGCACGCCCACCTGCCCTCCGGTGTTTAAAACAGCGTCAGGTTGACGCAGCGCGGGACCAACGCCGGACGAAGCCCGGGCAAAGGGCGGGCCGTCTGTGGCCGTCAGGGGCCGGAAGAGGCTGGGCTGGGCCCCGCCCCCTTTCCCATACCAGTGAAGGTACTGCTCATTTTCCACTGATTTACTGTTTCCAGTATAATGGGAAAAAGGAAAAATCCTGAGGGACATACTGACGCTGGGGGGGTTATTAAGGGAGGAAAACAACCGAAGAGACAAAAGTGTAAGTCTGCCAGAAAGCGCCAACTTCATGCAGCGGGGAACTGTGTAATGGACAGAATTGATGACCTACTTGTAGATTGCACTGACTTGTTAACAGCTTCCTCTAATGTAGGGGTTGATGACCATGTGGTAACTGGCTCAGGGATTGTAAAGGATGAAAAGATTGCTACAAGGGGACCAGTAGTAATACCTGAAATGTTTATGTCCAAGTCGCAATTAGGGGATAAATCACCACCACTGGAAAAACCAGATGAAAGTATAGTGAATGTGATTGAGAGCATTGAAAATGTTCTAAATATACCCTGTACTAATAAATTCACTGTCTTAGCTCAAATTCAAAATCTGCATTCAGACAAGGAGCCGGATATGATAAATCCTGGTCCAAGACAGGTAGCAACTATTCAACAGGGTGATCCCGAGGTAGATGATCGAACTGATAACCCTCTGTTTAAACTTGTAACTCATCTATGTGACCTAATAAAAGGGATGCAAGTTAAAATTGATGACCTAACCGCTGTTGTTAGTAATTTAAATGTGGACCATAATAAAGCCCCTATAGTGTCTAAAGCTCCTAGAACAAGCCGGGGTGGTGTATCAGTCCAGACAGGAAACACTCCCCCTAAGATAGGTGAAAAGCCTAAAGCAGATGCTGTTGCACCTAGACACTGCAGAACTAGTGAGACGATCAAAAAAGGGAACCAAGTGTCTGAAGAAAAACAGCTATCACACCCCACTGCCACAATACCAATAAGTGATATACCGGGTCAATCGGGAGCCAAGCAACCCCTTAGGCTAAAACAAGTTGGCAGCAATTCTTTATCTAGCCGGCAGAAAACGGGCCCTATTCAACAAAATTCTGGGCTCATTAAATCTAGCCTAAATACTTCTATGTCACCTCCAGTATATCTGATTAATATACCCAAGCTCCCTGTTGGTAGAGATCGTGAATCACCTGACACCCTAACCAATAAAGCCATTCATTGGATCAGACACGTAAGGGGTTGTAGGTCGGTGATCAGGGAAGATATTCTCCGAGCAAGTAGGCTTACCCTTAAGGGCGATGCCTATGATTGCATAGAACTTATCCTAAAAAATCCAAGGATAGCCGGAGAATTGTTAAACTTAGAATTTAGATCCTGCTCTCCGGATTATTCCAGGATCCAGATGAGAGCTACCCCCCCACAATCCTGGAAGCCCGTGAGGGAGAAACAAGATGATACTGTACTTGGGGAAAGCTCGAGACTGGATTGCAATGATTGACTTCAATTGCAATCTCTAATACTATCTCCCAATGATGTAGAAATAAGTGGTCAGGAACCCAATGGCATTGTGGTAAACTCAATTGAAGATCTCACCAGCTTGTTCCTCTGTTGAGGTTATTTCCCCAGACAATAACTTGGAGCTTTTAGTGCAAGCTAGTCCCATGTTCAATAGTGGTAGACCGGGGTATGTTCTTTCTTGGAATATAGCTGGCCTAAAGTCTAAGTTGGAGTCACCGGAGTGGGCATTATTTATTAGAGAACATGAAATACGCTTATTTCAGGAAACCTGGGCAATGGAAGAACTGTATTTCTCAGACTATCTGAACTGTAGTATCCCTGCAGTGAAGGAATGGAGGGGGAGACCAGCCGGAGGGCTTACGATTTGAATAAGGCAAGATCTGGGTGCAATAATAAAAATCATACCGACTAACCACAGGGATCTTCAGATACTAAGTTTCAAGTTCCCAAATGACAAACTAGTCTATGTTTGTAACATATATGCGAGAAGTACGGGGGGTAGAAAATCTGAGTTTCTATTACTATTGGAAGACCTGTTGGAAAGTCGCTACCTACCCTCAAATGTAATTGTCGAGGGGGATTTTAACGTAAATTTTGAACCTCTTTTGAAAGGAAGCTGGAATGTGTCGGATGAGGAGGATAGGGAGTGGGGGATTCCCAAATTGGATCTTGACCCGGTAAATAAATGGACAGATATAGTGGTCCAAATGAATTCTATCTGCTTAAATAAAGGTCTAAGAGCAACTAATGGTAGGACCACAGGCGATAAGTTTGGTGCATTTACATTCAAAAGTGGTAATCGCAAGAGCAGAATAGACTGCATTCTGATTAATTTGGGTCTATGGAAATATCTTAAAGATATGACAATTATAGATAGGGTAGAGAGTGACCACAATCCCCTGTCTATGAGTCATACCTATTGGGAATCTCCTGATCATCTTGGGGCTATGATGGCTGCTATCCCCTCCCATGATATTGTGATATCTAACGATATGCGTCACGTCCGGTGGTCCAAAGTTTCACTTCGTAAAGAGAATATGGATTTTATAAGCAGCAAGCTTGAGCAGGCGAAACTGGATCTATTGATATTATCTGAACCTGTCAATAATTCTTTAAAATTGGGTGAAGGGACCAGGATTCATGAGGTTCTTTTTGGGGAACTAAAGAGCCTTTTTGTTAAACCCTGCTGGCGGAATGCCTCCCGAGTTCCAGAGGCATCACGGTGGTACTCTAGTGAATGCAGGAAGGCCCGCCTAAGTCTGGGAGAAGCAATCAAATCAGAGCTAACTGAGAATATCAGAGCGGCCAGACTAATTTATAAAAACACTGTCTCAAGTGCCAAGCGTGATTGGGATGAAAAAAGGTGGAAGGACCTTAAGGAGGCAGGATCTTCAAAAGACACGCGAAGATTCTGAAATGTCTACAAGTGGGGTGTGGATGTTAATCCGGACAAGCCGCAGAACTGGGTCCCCCAAGAAAAATGGGTAGAACATTTTCAGCCGCAGTATGCCAAAGGCAAAGACTCCCAATCAGTAGTGGAAGTACCTCTGGAAACCCCAACGGAAGACTTCTTCACCCTGAAAGATATATAGTGTGCTCTAGATTTAGTGGTTCCTGGTAGAGCGCCAGGCATCGATGGCATACCTGCAGACCTATTTTTGCAAGACAAGAACTCCTGGGGCTATTACTTATTTCTCCTATCAAACATGATCGCTAGGGGAGCTCCAATACCAAGTTCCTGGAACGGGGCAGAGATCATACCCGTTTATAAAAAAGGGGACAAGTCCCAGCCAGGAAATTACCGGCCAATTAGCCTGATTGATACATCTCAAAAAATATTTGGCAGGCTGGTTTTAACACCTTGGGTGCTACAGGCAATTCCCGCTGGGTGCTGAAGGATGCAGGATCCCATTATTCATGACTAGGTCAACTCGTCAAACGCACAGCGCAGGTAAAACCCATGACGAGTTGACCTTGTCATGAGCACTGAAGGGGTTAAACAAAATCCTTGACTGGGAACGTGACAATAAGATCTTATCACACTTGCAGGCAGGGTTTGGAAACTCAATTAGCACTGTCAACCAGGCGCTGCATTTTGCAATGCTTTACTGGAAGATAGTGACAATTGGTCATGGAAGCCTATATGCCGCTTTTATAGATTTAAGAGCGGCATTTGACCTGGTTCCTCGCTCTACATTATGGAATGTTCTCAATAACATGGGTATGCCAGGGACTCTTTTATCTTTGGTAAAAAGATTGCATGAACAGAACTATGCACAGATTAGGTGGGGGAGTCCCGGGAATGTTACCCCACAGTTACCAGTGGAAACTGGAGTACGACAGGGCTGTGTCCTGGCCCCAACCTTATTTTCTGTATACATTAATGATGTGGCTAAAATTTTAACTGGCTCCAACGTTGATGCACCAACTATTGCTGGAGCCAAAGTGCCCATTCTAATGTTTGCTGACGATTGTCTTTTAATTGCAAAAACTCCAAGTGGGCTTCAAAAAGGTCTAGGTCTTTTTGAAGACTTTTGTACAGCACGTGGGTTAGAGGTAAATGCCCAAAAATCAAAATTTATGACTTTTAATGCCTCTAAATCTTTCAAGGGTACTGTGCTTATGAATAAGCGTCCTCTGGAAAGGGTCCAATCCTTCACCTATCTGGGTGTCTGTATCCAGCATAATTTGTGCTGGAATCAACAAATTGAGCTGGCTACCCTTAAACATAGACAGCTATCGGGTGCACTGAGTGTAGAACATACTTAGGGCCAGATGTAGGTAAATTATATTTACCGACCTCTTAAATACCGAGTCATACCGACTCGGTATTACCGAGTAGGAAAACGAGATGTAGGTAAGAATGCCGGTAACAAATACCGACTCGGAACCTGTCGGTAATCGGAAACGATATTTACCGTCTCGGAATATACCTACACGGTAAAATCCGAGACGGAAAAACCCAAACCGATCCACCGGTGCCACGGCCCATAGGAATGAATGGCAACTCCCGACCCGGAAAATACCGAGTAGGTAAAAACCGACCCGGTATTTACCGTGTCGGAACTATCCGCCAAAGAATTTGAAACTGACAAACATGTGCGCCTGTGAACCAATCAGGTACTTCAACCACACCCAAATTCCAAGCCACAGGGGAACTAACCAATCAGATCCAACCACCACACCCCAGGACCTGGGACAGGCCACGCCCATGCAGGTGCAGAAACAAACAGTCAGGAGAGCAGGAGGACAGAGTGTGGAGCAGCCTTACCTGAGACAAAATACACAGCAAGATGGAGAGCCAGGAGGCACAGAGAGATGCTGCAGAGCGCAAAAGGAAGCAGAAGTTCAGCCAGGAGGAACTGCAGGTGCTGATTTCGGAGGTTGTCAGACATTATGGCAAAATTTTTGGAAAGCAAACTCTGCATGTTGCTGAATCCATCAAACGCAGCACCTGGTTGGACATACAAGGCAAGGTAAATGCCATTGGTGTCACCCACCGTGACCTAGAAGACCTAAAAAAACGGTGGTATGACATCCGCATAATCACCAAAAAAAAGCTTGCTGCCCACCGCAAGGAATGTGATACTACAGGAGGAGGAAGAAACAGAGCCCCCAGACTCACCGACATCGAGGAGATGGTCGCATCCACCCTTGAGAAGGAATGTATTCACGGAATTGGAGACGCAGACAGCTCAGCAAGAGGAGCAAAGAAACCAGGTAAGATGCAAGAACACTATCATTTACCCTTATACCTATTCCCCTCACAGGACAAATCAGACTCCACAACAGGTTTAACTAATGTCCTGCAATGCATCCTGTGAAATGTAGTCATGTGTAGGTACCTCAGAGCAGTCAGCGTGCATTGCAGCAAGGGGAGCAACAGACAAGTAGCATAGGCAAATGAGAGACAGGCTAAAGTGCTATAGAAGTGTATTTTATCACATGACACAGGTGAACAACATTACTGACACAATGTCCATGTCTGTCCACAGGAGAGACAAAGCGCAGCACAGCTGAGGTCAGAGAGAAGAGGAGGGAAGGAGCCGGACCTAGCACATCTCACGGAGGGCAGGACCAAGAGCAGGCAGCCCCGATGCCTGAGGAGGCAACTGCAGAAAATCCACAATCCCCTCTCCTATTCGGTAGTCAGGACACAGGAGCGGCAGAACTATCACCCACCCCCACATCACCATCCCCAGTGCTGGGAAGAGTCAGGAGCCATGATGTGCCCCCTCGCAGAATACTGCAAACATCATCGGAGGAGGAGGAGGTGGAGGGTGACACACAGGACAGAGGCAACACCGAGCAGCAGCCCAGTCCCAGAGTCACGCGGGCCAGTGTCCGAGGGCGACGGCCACGGGAGGAAGAGGATGTGCGGCAAGTCCAAGGTGTCTTCTGCGGACTGGAGGCCACCATGGTGAAGGTGCAGCGCCTGCAGGCAAAAGCAATGATGGGGGTTCAGAGGCACGCACGCACAACAAATGATAAACTGGAAGCAGTAGGCAAGGGCATAGGGGAAATGGCAGAGAGCATGCAATCCATGGCGTCAGGAATATCAGATATAACACAGTGCATGACTGTCCTGTGTGACAAATTGGACAGGGACCATTTGGCGAGACGCAAGGCCCGTGTGGATGTGCGCCAGCAAACCAAGGCCCTGAACATGTTTGCAACTGCCATAGTGCAGTGCTGCAACAATTTAAGTGAAGGCATGGCCAGGATGACCTCTGCAATGGAGCTGGTGCTCGCGCAACAGACTGGCACTGGAGGCGACACTTGTGCTGCCGAAAGCGAGGGGTCCACCAGCAGGAGTGGTGCAAGCACTCCTGTGCAAGAGTTACGGAGGAGTGGCAGGCGTGGGGGAAGTGTGACAGGCCAGCGTGAGGACATTGATTCACAGCCACAGCAGCCCCGCCCTGTGGCCCGTGCCCACAAACAATGACTTTGCAATCCACCCAAGGCTGTAGTCACGGTGGTGTTAACCGTGACATCACACTCATGGAGTGTTTGTATTAGTGTGCCCAAAATGTGAGCTAACAATGCTGTGGCGTAGTGAATATTAAACTACTTCCACAAAGTTACATTCATGCCTGTGTCTCTTTACTCACTCAGAAATATTGTTGTGTAACCTCTGCCCGTCTCAGTCTCCCATCTGTAGCTGCTGCTGCCACTGTAGCTTGGGGCTCTGCCACCTCTGGGTCGTCATCAATGTTCTCATGGTATGTGAGCTCCACCTCAGTGCCTTGCTTGGTGGCGAGATTATGCAACATTGCACAGGTTGCTATTATTTTGCAGCAGATGATTGGGGTGTACTGCCGTGCACCTCCACTCTTGTGGAGGCAGCGAAACCTGCTCTTTAGGAGTCCAAATGTGCGCTCAACTACGTTTCGTGTGGATCTGTGAGCCACGTTGTATCGCCTTTCACTCCTGGTGGATGGGTTGAGGTAGGGAGTGAGCACAAAGGACCGCAGGGCATATGCACTGTCGCCTAGGGGGAGAAAGATAGACATTAATTGCAAGTACATGAGACGTAGATCTAATGTGAGTGTCAGGGTGTGTCAATGTGATTTACCTAGCAGGTATCCATTTCCAAATTCTCCGGCAAGTAGGCGCGTGTATATTCCACTATTCTGAAAGATGTATGAATCATGGGTACTTCCGGGGAACTTGGCTACGATGTCAGTGATGAGGTTACCTGCATTACATATGACCTGGACGTTGATGGAGTGCGTCGATTTGCGATTCCTGTATATGTGCTCTGTGGCTGCAGGTGGACAGAGTGGGACGTGGGTGCCATCGATGCAGCCGATCACGTGAGGGAAGTGTGCCAGTTGATAAAAGTCTGTCTTGGTTTTGGCTAATTCTGCCGGTGTAACAGGGAATGAAATATAATGCCCCATCCTCTGCATCATGGCGTCAATAAACCTCCTGAAGAAGCGGGACAGGCAGCCCTGGGACACGCCACCCACTGCAGCTATCACACTCTGGTAGCTCCCTGAGGCCAGCAGGTGTAAGCTACATAGTACCTGGACATGAGGTGGGATGGCATGGGCCCTGGGTGGTCCAGGAGAGGGTGTAGGTGCCTGATCAATTGCTTGATGGTGTCTGGGTGTAGCCTGTACCTCTGCAGTATTTCAGGCTCTGTCAGTTGGAACAGTGTTATCCTCTGCCTGTACACTTGTTCCTCCCTTAGCCATTCTCTCTGTCCTGCTGCCTGTAGTCTCTGCCGTCTTGCTATGATGTAAAAAGCCGCCATCATGGGTCCTGAGGTGCATTTTGGGACTTTTTTTATAGCCCTCCCTTGGTTACCACCTGCTTTCAATGCATGGTAAATACCGACTAAAAAATACCGTTTTTCGGCAGATTCGGTATTTTTGTGCTTACCTACATCTCCAAGGCTAATTTTTACCGTTCCTGATTTACCGAGTCGGAGAATACCAACTCGGTATTTATGTATACAGTATATTCCGACACGGTAATTTTACCGGGTCATTCTTACCGAGTCGTTATGTTTCCGACTCGGATTTTCTTAAATCGGTAATTGATGGCCTCCTACATCTCATTTCCTCGGTAACGGCCGATTTTACCGGTTTTCGGCCGTTACCACCCGGTAAACGCCTACCTACATCTGGCCCTAAATCTCTTACTAAACCAATATCCCCGGTATTGAAAGTTTATAATGGTAAAGTGGTTAGTTCCACTTTATACGGGGTTGAAATGTGGGGAATTGAAAATCTTAGGGGGATGTCAATCTCAGAAAATTCCTTTTTAAGGAATTTAATAAAATTACCTAAGAGTAACCCCCTGAACCCTCTCTTATGATTTAGGGATGTTCCCAATAGCACTTATAGCTTCCTTACGCCCAATTTTGTATTGGAGGAGGATTTGGACCACCCCGGAACTCGAAACCTACTCTAGGGGTTTACTTGATATAATCAATAGTGACACCTATCACAAAATTAAATGGTTAAAACACATCAGGTGCCTATTGTTTGATTTGGGTTTACGGGATCTGTGGGAGGACCCTACAAATAGTAGGTTTCCTCCCAAAAAGGCACTTAAGAATTTGTACTGGCAGTTTGTGGCTTCCAGGTCTTTTAGGTCTATCGATCAAGGGTCTTTGACTGGATTGTTTATGGATATTAAAAACGTACCCAAATTGGAAGCCTTTTGGGATGTGATCCTAAAACCCCTGGATCGAAAATTGTATTTTCAACTGAGAATTGGGAGCCTACCGGTTGGGGCATTTACAAGCAGTTGGTCTAAGACAGCCAAGGCAGCATGTCCGTCTTGTTCAGCATCCATAGAAACCATAGGCCATCTGCTATTTGAATGCCCAGTGTATGCAGTCCCCCGGAGAACATGGCTTCGCCCAATGTGCAGGTTGATGGGCAACCGATAAGAGGGTCGGTGGCAATTAGAATTATCGGCTCCTGCACTGACATGCCAGTTTACATAGCTGTGGCAAAATTTCTAGGCTGGGCCTGGACCATTAGAAATAGATTGTCAAATGATTAACATGTACCCATGGTGCCAAATTCAAATTTTAAATCAATGTACAGTGATGAAATGGATATATATTTTAAATGTAAAGTACTTAGAAATTTTAACTCTGTTATATGTTTTATATTTATTTGTATGTTGCTTTTATGACAATCGTCGAATAAAGCTTGTTTGACTTGACTTGTAATGTGCTGTTGTTTTGTTAAGATAAATCAACAAGTGCTGCGATATTTCTAAATGAGATATGTCAGAGAAACATTTTCTGAATTGGGCTTAGCAAATCTGTGGAAAGATCCCGGGGGTAGTTGCTGTTCCATTTCAGTAATTGAATCAACATCATTGTTTAGATGTTATCAGCTTAATAAGATCCTAACTTTATCAACATTGGGTACATTAACAGGTGCATTTTTAATGACAAAGGATTTTTACTGTGCAGAGCCTTTTCTAGATGATATTGAACTAAATCTTGCTAAGAAACTTAACATCCATTTCAGATATGGTACTTTGCCTCTTTGCGCTTTCACCTTAGGATGAGTGAAGTCTCTAGACCTCACTGTTATGGGCTGCCAATCTTGTCGGTATGCGCCAGAATCTGTAGCCCATATGTTGTTTTTCTGTCCTGCTGGACTAGGTGGATAATTCCAATTTGCAGATTTCTATGTGTCCAAAGGCACCTGGAGGTGTGTAGAATTCTTCAGACTTTTTGTCGACCCCTATGGTCTTTGCAGTGTCAAGGTCCTTAATGAGTACGAGGCTTGTATGGAAGAAAATGGGAGTAGATGCCTAATCTGATTAATTGAGAATTTGTATGGTGTGCAATTGATAATAATTTACTGTTTTTAAGATTTTTAAATCCTTTGTGTTGAACTTATGAAATTGTGTGAATCTGTAATATTTACTTTTTGTTTTTATGTATTTATTATTATAAGAATATGAATGTATTCGATGATTGTATTTGTATGTCTCTTGTATGGTATCTTTTTACCGAAATAAAGAGTGTTGAACTGAACTGACTTTAAATGTACTTTTTATCTTTTCACTTTTACTGTGGGTTTAAAGACTGAGGTCAAACATCAGTCTAGTCTCCTGACAAAGTTCTGCTTATGTTTTTAAATTGAAGTAGGTGTTTACTTTTCTAGTCTGTTACACTTTACTATGTGTCAATCTTGTTGATGTGAAATGAAAGGACTTTGTGTGTTTCCAACAAACAACTGCAATTTAAATACCTATTATTGAAGTGTACAAATATAATATGACATGTGTATTTTTAAAGTGCACGTTCATCCAAGGGCATCCCGGCACTGAGTAACATATGTGTATTGTTACCCAACTCAATGGTACTCATTTTTATTGACTTTAGAAGGATGAAAGGCTGAGTGGACCCGCCAGTATTTGAACCTGTGACTGTGAGGTCGAACATAGTCCCCAACAGCGGATGCATTAGTCCACTAAGCCATCAGACAACAAAATAAACAAACAGTTAGGAAAGTACAAATTAAGTGATTTTTTCCAATTCTGATAGTGTGACAAATATTTTATATTTTAGGAGGATCAAAACAAATCAAGACACTTGGACATGGGAAAATGAAAAATATTCGCTGAAACCCAATTTCTATGCATTCTTGTTTGTGCGCTGCATATAGTTTTATAAGTAAAACTGTATGTCTATGCAAATGTAAAGGTCATTTCAATGGAAGATGTGCTGTCTGTAATGAGTGTGCTACCATACCATGCTTTAGTTATATATTTGTGACAGTGTGTGCCTAAATGCAACCACAGCTACATACAACATCCTTATCACTCTCCTGCTAAGTGGGTGTGTCTAATTTGTGACACTTTTTGTTTGTATGGTTCTTGGGTTTTTCAGAATCCCTATGAGTTCAGTGATGTAACATTGATGGCAGAACCCGCACTCTGAAAATTGTTCCAATGCCAGTGCTTACTAGGGCCATTGGAGCTCTTACAGCTCTGCAAGCTTACTGTTAGCTCCGTCCAATTTCCTGAGCTGAGCGAGGCAGACTTCGAGTAGCAGAATCCACAGAAGCACCTGCAGGGGACTGTGAAGGCTTCATTGCACGCACACTGAATGGCCGAGTAGTGCATATGTTAACTTTTGTAAATTGAAAGTGGGTCATTTGGTCCTGGCTACCTGCTTCCAGCTGAGGTCAAAGAAGAATGTATGCCCATCCTACTGATAATCACAGTAATCACGGAGTTCAATCTGAGTGGTGGAGGTCAGAATATAGTGGTTAGTAAATTAACATATAACATAGGGCCAACAACCCAGATCTAACAGTGACTCTAGGTGAGTGTCTGAAAAGTTTCAGCGCTCCGTCCATCATCTCCTTGTGTTTGCTTTGTTTGCCCTAAGTTGGCAGGGTATGCCCAGACATGGATCCCTTGCTCACTTTGAAACTTTGACACTGGATTCCAGCTAGCCTGGCTGATGATGGGTGTTACCCTGAAACCGGTCCCAGGATGCCTGTTTCCGGTCCAGGAAAGACCTGGCTACCAGTGCGGGCTTGACTTTTCCCATGAGGAACAGGTTCAAGACTGATTTGCAAATGGCTGGCTCTGAACTGGGGTAGCGAAGTGTGCTAAAGAACAATGATGGATTGAACCCAGATCTGTGATTGAGGGTGAGTGTCTGTAAAGTTTCAACACTCCGTCCATCATCTCCTTGTGTTTACTTTGTTCGCCCTTAGTTGGTGTGGTATGCCCAGACGTGGGTGCCTTGCTCACATTGCCACTGGATTCAAGCTAGCCTGGCTGATGAGGGGTGTTACCCCGAAAAAAGTCCCAGGATGCTAGTTTCCTGTTCAGGGAAGACCTGGCTTAGCAGGTCGGGCTGGACTGTTTCCATGAGTCACAGGGTCAAGACTGATTTGCATATGGCTGGATCGTAGCAGTGGTGGCGAAGTGAGCTAAAGAACGATTATGGATTCAACCCAGATCTGAAAAGTTTCAGCACTCTGTCCATCATATCCTTGTGGTTAACTTAAAGTACATGCCCAACCTTTTAATATCATAGCACCCTGCCCTATAGGCTGCCTAGGGCCAACCTTAATGGTGACATGTGTAATAATAGGGGATTTTAAGGCTTTGCAAGGGGGTTTAAATGCCAAGTCAACTTGGCAGTTTCGAACTGCATTCAGGCTGCAATGGCAAACCTTGGACATGTTTTAAGGTGCTACTTAAGTGGGTTGCACAATAAGTGCTGCAGACCCACTGGTAGCATTTCATTTTCACACCCTGGATGTATGGTATACTACTCTACAAGGAACTTACAGGTAAATTAAGTTTGCCAATTGGGTATGAGCAAATTAAACCATGGTTAGGGGAGAGACCACAAGCACTTTAGCACTGGTTATCAAGGTCAACAAAAACAAATTCAGCAAAAAGTGGAGGGAAAAAGGCAAAAACAATGTTTGGGGATGTCCATGCACAGAGGGCCAGGTCCAATAAGGTCCATATTTATAAAGTAGCAGAACAACACTGGATAAACATTAGTTAGGTGTATAGTGTTAGGGCAGCAAGATTAACATGTATAGCTGAGCCATGAAAAGTAACACTTAGATAGAAGGGTAGATGTTCCAGAGGTGATGTCCAAATTATTTAACAGATCTGAAGTTGGAGAATACTCGTGGATTTAGGAACTGCTGGGATGTGTAAGTTGTCTTAATGTAGGGGACTAAAGCGCTATTCAATCATCCCTTCAGTCAAGCTATGTTTCATTGCTTCTTTACCCAAACAAATACATTGACACCAATGCCTTAAGGCGGTTCATAAACATATACTGTTGGCCTTTTTCAGACAGTATAAATCTGCTCTGCTTGCTAGCGAGATAGGGGTCCTAATGTTCACTTTTGTTTTACCTACAGTTAATCTGTCACAGGAGAAGCTACAAAGAATTTCTCAGGACATTCAGTGTGTTACGGAGTCTGCTGTCACAAGTTGCCCGAAAAAGGATATTTACAGGAGCATCACTGGAGTGTGCAATCACAGGTATGTGTCCCCAAGTTAATATGCGTAACTGGGAGAAACCACAATAATTAAGGAGGTAAGGGTGGGCCTTCATCATTTTATAAAGGTAGCAGCTATTTAGCTGGCCACCGGTAAATCGAGAATGTATCTAATATTTACTTGGCTGCTCGCTAAATAGTAGAAATTACATACTGTTTGGCTGGCGGCATTCAAACTAGCAGAGCAGATTCACTATTTGCTCAGCAGATAGTTGCATAGTAGAGATTCTGCAATGTTTTGCTATCGGCTGAACAGTTAGCAGATAAAGCATCACTATTTATATGGCTGCTGGCTAAATTTTAATGACTCTATACTGACTGGCTGGCAGCCAATCAAATAAGAAGGAAACTTCCCTATTTACCGGCCGTTGGCTAAGTAGCCGAGGTTATGTACTAGTTTGCCAAAAGCCATGCACTTAGCACAGAAACTTTACAATTTACTTAGTCTGTGGCTAACTAAAAGACATTATATACTGCTTGGCTAGCGATCAATCAAACAGCAAACAAACTTCAGTCATCACCCTGCTACTGGTAAAACAGCAGATATGATGCACATTTGGCCAGTAGCCATACCAATAACAAATATGCTTCATAATTTATCTGAATGCTGATTAAACAGCAGAAAATTTGTACTATTTGACCGATGGACTTGCAAATAGCAAAGAAATTTCACTATTTACCCAGCTGCTCGCTAAATAGCAGAATTGATGTACTGTTTGGCTGGTGGCCTTGCAAATAGGAAATAAGCTTAAATATTTAGCCTGTTGCTGTCTGAACAGCATAAATGTAGTGTTAATTTGCCTTAAGATTTCAACAGGTACTTAAACTGCAAACATGGAGTAAACAAAATGTGCATCTATCTCCTTAAGCAAGTTAGGTTCTTGATTTATTGTTATTTCATTCACAAAACATGGTTGCAATTTGTGCACAGAATTTTTAGGAATGCAATAGTAGTTCACAAAGGGACCTATTAACTATTATGTTGGTTCACAAAATACTGAATCGCAGAGGGTGGCAGAATGATCTGCCTAATTAATATTTATTAAGCAGGTGGCAATATCCCCCCGATTTACTTAAATCTAACCCTCTGTTCTGGGCTCCTATCTTAGTAGCGGTGGAAAATGCTGCAGCGAAAAAGGGTTGCCCCACATCCTGGGGAGTATCAACTATAGTACCCGTATTCAAGAAGGGTGACAGATCTTGCACAATTAATTATAGGCCCATCTCCCTGATTGATTCTATAGTTAAGGTTTTAGGAAGTGTCATCCTGAAGAGGTTGACTACATGGGCGGAGGAGAAAAACATTATAGCTGACATTCAGTATGGGTTCCGCATGGGGCATTCAACTATGGCTCAATGCCTAAACTTGTACTTGATTTTGGGTAAATACACACTTTCACGGCCAGGGACCATCTACATGGCCTTCATGGACCTTTCCTCGGCTTTTGACTGTGTCAATCGAGGAAGGCTGTGGCAGTCCATGGAGGCCATGGGGGTTGAGAAATACCTGGTGAATTTCCTGGAAGATCTACATAAAGATACTAAGGCTAATGTAAGATATACCACAGACCTCAAGGTGTCAAGAAAATTTAGAACCAGCCGGGGGGTCAGGCAGGGGTGTATCCTGGCCCCCTTTCTTTTTAACCTCTATATAAACAAACTTGAAAGTGTACTGGTAAAGACAGGGGCTGACTATCCCTACGTGGGGCGACGAGGACTGCCCGTCCTGCTATATGCGGATGACGCAGTCCTCTTAGCTGGCACGCCGAAAGGGCTTCAAACTTTGCTTGACGCCTTCCATGGGTTTATGGCTAGGCGAGACCTGACCATAAACAATTCAAAATCCTATATAATGCAGACGGGGCAAAAATAAAAAAAGCAGTATCCCTTTAAGGTTGATGGTATCAACGTGCCCACATGTACAACCTTTTCTTATCTGGGTGTTCTCCTAGATCATCAGCTAAATTGGGCCCCACTCTTGAACAAGAAAAAAGGAGAAGTTACTAGGGCTAATGCTACACTTTTTGGATTTGCTGCAAGAATGGGCAACAGACCGATAGCGGCTATGCTGAAGATCTATCGTGCAAAGAGCATTTCAATAGCTAGCTATGGGAGCGAACTATGGGGACACTGTAATCTAGAGTGTCTCCAGGTGGTTGAAAACAAATTCCTGAAGCAGCTTTTGTGTGTACCCCTGGGGACCCCAAACATGACTGTGCATGAAGAGACGGGCACTCCTTTCATCAGTGATACCCTGTCCCTGCGACCCCTCATTTTTTGGCTACAGTGTTGGCTTAACAAACATCTAGGTCTTACCCATATTCTTCTTAAAGAGACCTTAACCCTAGATTGTATGTCCAAAATTCCTTGGATGAAATACCTTAAAACTAGTTTTAGTAGGGAGGGGCGCGATGATCTGTTTTTAAATCCAGGAGGCATCACCAGCAAAGATGTAGCGTATATAAAACAATCCTTTACCATGCGCAAAACATCAGAAAGGGAGGAAAGGGAGCTGTTGAAGCCTAATGTGCGTCTTCACCTGATGCTCAAAACCTCGCCCGCTGTGGAACCCTACTTACTTTGGCCTTTACCTGCCTATGAGCGTTTTTTACTAACCAGGCTCAGGTTTAACATGTTCCACTTGTTATTAGCAGTCCCTAGGGGGTGTCATAAAGGGAAGGTGTTGGCAGTCTGTGGCTGCGACAATTTGTCTCCACAGGATTTGCTGCACTTCATGTTTTTATGTAAATATTATGAATTCCCAAGGGCTTTTTATCTAAAACCTGTTTTAAAAAGGCTGAATTTCGCTCAAATTCGTCCTGCATTGTTTTATTTACAATTGTTAAAACCTGAATGTATACCTCATGTGGCTGTTTTTTTTTAAAAGTGCAATGAAGTATAGGAAATGTCTGGACACATGGACTTGAATTGGTACCCTCTTCAACGATGCCATCTTTACCGTGCAATAATGGGACCCTAATGTAATGAATCAATTTGCCTTTTAATTAGTGTATCTTGTGTTATGTATTTTACTGGAAAGTCATTGTTTTTATTTTTATGGACTACCTCCATTAAGGTCGCTCCCCCAGCACTCTGCTCACATAACGGAAGGCTTCTCCTCGCTGCCTGACGAACCTGCCCTGATACCTGCTGCCTGCTCACATAACGGAAGGCTTCCCCTCGCTGCCTGACGAACCTGCCCTGATACCTGCTGCCTGCCGCCCTGCTACAGCGCACAGCGCACTTCACAGCGCTTGGTATCGTTATTGCCTGCATTACTCTAATACTGCCATTTAGTGCATAGAGGCTGATTAGATTCTTGCGAAGCGTTTCTCTGCCTACTTAATATTTATTACAATCTGACTCAAGCTCCGGCTGTGCCCCAGTTTCGATTTCCTACCGGGCGGCCATTTCAGTTGTTTTTACTTTTTGCCGTGTCCCCTCCTAGACCCCGCCTCCCAGCTGACCCTCCCACGCTCCGCCCCCCTCCACTCCCCATGTTAGACAGATGTCCCAACGCGCAGCGTCCACGCGCTGCGGCCGCGCCGAAGGTGCGCCAAAGGTAAGCCCGTCTACGCCCGTCCGCGCCTGGACCGCGCCCAGCGCCAGACCCCCTGTCCCCCGTACCACCCACCCCACCCGCATTACATACGACGCCTCCACCCTCCTAGCCCTTAACCCCGGCCGCTCCCCCAACTGCGTCCAAGCCGCTCCTGGACTCACCCAGGGACCCTTCTCCTGCAACTCCTGCAAGTTCGACGGCACCAAAACCAGCTCCTCATCTACCAACAGCAATCAGAGACCTGACACCAACCACCTAAAATGCATCCTGCTCAACACCCGCTCGGTCCACAGACACGCCATCGACCTCTGGAATCTACTCGACACCATCTCACCGGACGTCGCCTTCCTAACAGAAACATGGATGAATGCCTCTTCAGCCCCAGACATCGCCATTGCCATCCCGGAAGGATACAAGATCATCCGTAAGGACCGCATCGAGCAAACAGGAGGAGGCATCGCTATCGTCCATAAGAACTCCATCCGCATCTCAACCAGCTCAGACGTCAACCTTGCCAGCGCCGAACACCTCCACTTCCAGATCCACACCGACCCCAAGACCACACTCGGAGGCACCCTCCTCTACCGGCCTCCAGGGCCCCGTGCACAATTCAGTGACGACATCACTGACTTTATCACCCCACACGCCCTCCCCTCCGAGAACTACATTCTATTGGGAGACCTCAATTTTCACCTGGAAAAGAGCAACGACAGCAGCGCCACCACCCTTCTGGACAATCTTGCCAACCTCGGACTCAAACAACTGGTCACTACCCCCACCCACATTGCAGGTCACACACTCGACCCTATCTTCACTTCCAGCAAACATGTCTTCTTCAGTCACACCACAGCTCTTCACTGGACGGACCACAGCTGCGTTCACTTCACCTACAATAAGACCACAATCCACAACCATCCTCAACCCACCATGCGAAGAAACTGGAACAAAATCACCATCGACCAGATCTCCTCATCGCTTCTTCTAAACCCCCCCGCCCACTCCTCAAACCCCGACCAAGCAGCCATTAACCTCACCCAATGGATATCCAACAGCGCCGACATCCTAGCACCGTTGAAAAAACGTCAAAGCAAACCAGGCAGCAAAATCGCCTCCTGGTTCAACGATGATCTTAAGAAATCGAAGAAACACTGTCGCTCCCTCGAGAAGGCCTGGAAAAAAGACCCAAACACCTGCACCAGGGACGCCTTCAAAAACGCCACCCGCATACACCACCAACTAATCCGGTCTACCAAGAAAGCCGCATTCAAAGACCATCTAGATAACAACGCCCACAACAGCAAGGAGTTATTCAACATCGTCAAAGAATTTACCAACCCATCAGCCAACTCCAACGACATCACCCCCTCCCAAGCCCTCTGCGACTCCCTAGCTTCCTTCTTCCACAACAAAATCGCAGACATCCACAACAGCTTCGACAACCGACCCGGAGACCAACCCACCCAACCTTCTGCAGGACCTTCACCCCCCCTGAACATCCTTAATGACTGGAACCCAATCTCCACTGAGGACACCATCCGCCTGATGAACTCCATCCACTCAGGATCCCCAACTGACCCATGCCCTCACCACATCTTCAACAAAGCAGACTCCATCATAGCACCATACCTCCGAGATGTCATCAACTGCTCCCTCAACTCCGCCACCTTCCCGGAAAGCTGGAAACACGCAGAACTCAGCGCCCTTCTGAAAAAACCCACAGCCGACCCCACCCAACTCAAAAACTACCGCCCCATCTCGCTTCTTCCATTCCCGGCCAAAGTCATCGAGAAAGCTGTCAACAACCAACTCGCCTCCTTCCTCGAAACCAGCAAATCCCTCGACCCCTCACAGTCCGGCTTCCGGGCCAAACACAGCACTGAAACCGCACTCATCGCAGCAACAGACGACATTCGAACTCTACTGGACAATGGAGACACAGTCGCCCTCATCCTCCTCGACCTCTCCGCTGCCTTCGACACAGTCTGTCATAGCACCCTTCTACAGCGCCTCAGAAACGTAGGAATCCAAGGAAAAGCACTGGAATGGATCACCTCGTTCCTCACCGGAAGAACCCAGAGAGTCCGCCTCCCACCATTCAAGTCAGAGGCCTCTGAAGTCATCTGCGGCGTGCCACAAGGATCGTCACTCAGCCCCACCCTCTTCAACGTATACATGAGCCCCCTTGCGGACATCGCTCGCCAACACAATCTCAACATCATCTCCTATGCGGATGACACTCAACTGATCCTATCACTCACCAAAGACCCTAACACCGCCAAAACCAACTTACACGAAGGAATGAAAGAAGTAGCCGAGTGGATGAAGCACAGCCGTCTGAAACTGAACTCAGACAAAACAGAAGTCCTCATCTTAGGCACCTCCCCCTCCGCCTGGGATGACTCTTGGTGGCCAGAAGCCCTTGGAAAAGCACCCATCCAGACGGACCACACACGGAACCTGGGCGTCATCCTGGACTCCTCACTCTCGATGACCAGACAAGTCAACGCCGTTTCATCATCTTGCTTCAACATTCTTCGCATGCTCAAAAAAACATTTCGCTGGATCCCCACCGAAACTAGAAAAACGGTCACCCACGCACTGGTTACGAGCCGCCTGGACTACGGAAACACACTATACGCCGGTAACACCGCAAAACTCCAGAAAAAACTCCAACGCATCCAGAACGCTTCAGGCAGGCTCATACTAGACATCCTGCGTAAAGAACACATCTCTGATCACCTGAAAAACCTCCACTGGCTCCCCGTAAATAAGAGGATTACTTTCCGCCTCCTAACTCACGCACACAAAGCACTTTACGAACTTGGACCCGAATGCCTCAACACACGATTGTCTTTCTACACCCCCTCCCGTCAGCTACGATCCTCCAACCAAGCCCTTGCCACTGTACCTCACATCAACAAAACCACCATGGGAGGTAGATCCTTCTCCTACCTGGCAGCTAAAACCTGGAACTCACTTCCCACTCACCTTCGCCTTACTCAGAACCACCTAGCATTCAGAAAACAACTTAAAACTTGGATATTCGACAAGTAATTCCCCACCCTTCCTCTAGCGCCTTGAGACCCTATGGGTATGTAGCGCGCTATATAAATCACTTGACTTGACTTGACTTGACTATGTCTATGAACTTTTATGGTTTTGCATAAGAAAACCGAATAAAGTATTTTGAAATGAAATGAAAGGTGGCAATGTGTGATCTGTAATCACAGAGATGGTGGTCTATCATGGGACAGTTCAAAACTCGAAATGGTGTAGATCAGTGGCATGGCGCCATCTAATCTTTAAGGTGATCTTATCAAAACAGGAGCAATTGCATAGTGCCCATAATGAAGTAACCAATATAGTATAGTTGATAGGCTTCAGTGCAATCTTGTAAAGGAAGGAAGAAATCTATGAGCCTGATTTAGAGTTCGGGGATGGAGTAAACTCTGTTAGGATGGATGAGGTAAATATTTCTGCCATCCTTAAGGAACCTCCACTGGCCACACCAGCCCTGCAGACAACTCTCTACATTTACAGGAAGTGCAGTCACAGCAGTTCCTCTTAATGCAGGAAAAGGTTGGCGGACAGAATCATGACATCAGACATAATGGCTGGCAAAATGGCAAACCTTTCAAAAACGTTGTTGTTTTTCAAAACCAAACTCCCAAAATGAGAGTTTTTTATTTTTTTTAATTTTTGTAAAATTTTTTATTTTGCAGACAAAGAAAAATGAACAGTAAACAAAAGGTACCACATATGGCGCATAGCGGGTCCCACACAGTGGGAAAGCATTAAAGTAAGATGAGGTAGAGTTGTAACACAGAAAGCCATTGGAGGAAAGTCGTCGTCTGCTGTGAGCGTCGGCAGTCCCGTACTCATCCCCTAATAGGGGGTCGCTCAGTTAGTGCAGCCGACAAGTAGTCCAGAAGTGCCCCGTTCTCCAGGTGAGCCTCCTCTCATCGATATAATTGTTCCAAAGTAGCACCCAACCCCTTGCCCCCAAAACTCCCCCCCTCCCCCCACCCGTGACGGCGCCGCTCGCATTCCCCAGTCATCCAACATGCATGCTCTAGAGCTGAAATAAATGTAAATTCCTCAATGAAGCTGGGCAAACTGCCGAAGGCAATCCCGCAGAGAGAAAGGACACCAAGGGACCCCACACATGTTTGAAATTTTTGTAATTGCCCAAAAATATGTCCGCCATTCTCTCGAGACTCAAGAGCCTCCACAATCTAGCATGCCAAAGGGAGATCGCCGGGGCCTCCTTCCGCTTCCAGGCCGAAGCCAACGTAAGTTTGGCCGCGCCGAGACATAGCCAAAGGATTTTTTTGTCGGCTCGAGTCTGGTGTTCAAGGCCAGGGTCTCTCAACCCCAGTAGCACGAATTCCGGGGAGTCGTCTATAGGGTACCGCAGAATGTCTTTAATATGGGACAAGATCTCGGCCCAAAAGGGTTTAATGATCGGGCAGTCCCACCAAATGTGGCGGAAGTCCCCCAGAAGGCCGCAGCCCCTCCAGCACCTGTCCGTGACCGCTGGGTAGATGCGATGGAGTCGAGCCGGGACCATGTACCATTGCGTAAGAGTTTTGAAATGCGCCTCCCTCAGGAGTATGGAGTGATTAAATTGCGTCATGTCCTTCCAGAGTGCTGACCACTCTCCGTCAGTGATATCCCTCCCCACCATCTCCTCCCATTGCTCCATGTAGCGCGGTCGGGGGGAAAGGGCCGAGCGGAGCAGCAGCTGGTAGAGAAAGGAGATGGCCCCCTTCATGGCGGAGGTCTTCAGGAGAAAGGCCTCAAAATCGGACAGAGGTCTCGTCGCAGCCTCCCGCACCCCCGGCGACGTGGCCCAATGGAGCAATTGTAGATGCCTGTATCGCTCCCCCGGCTGCACTTGGTAGTCCCGCATGCAGTTCCCAAACGTCAGGGGGTCGGGCCGTGGAATAGATGAAGTAGCGCCCGGCAGCCCCCCTCCCTCCAGCCGTCAAAGGGGCCCTCGAGGAGCGCCGGTGGGAACTCCGGGTTGAAATGTAAGGGAGTAAATGGGGATGGAAAGGTCGTCCACCTCTCATCGCCCGCCAATGTATCCCAGACTTTCAGCGTAGTCCCCGTAGGGGTACTAATATACGCATTTGCTGGGCGGTCCCGCTTCGGCTTCCACGCCAGGTCCCAGATGGACCGGCCTGCCACACTCCGGTCCATATGCAGCCAGTGTTTGTCGGAAAACTGCTGTGACCACTCCACCATAATTCTAAGTTGGGCCGCCTTGTAATAGAGGTGAAAGTCCGGAAGGCCGACCCCCCGTCATTCCGCAGGCGTCGCAGGAGTGTAAACGAGAGCCGCGCCCGGCCCCCCTGCCATACAAATTTTAACATCATCGATTTAAGGTGGCTAAAAAAAGCGGAGGGCAATGGGATCGGTAGGGCCTGGAACAAGTACAGATACTTGGGGAGAAGGACCATTTTGATAGCATGTACCCGTCCTAGCCATGATAGGAATTTTGGTTTCCATTTCTCCAGTTCGGCCCGCGACCTGGCCGAGAGGGGCGGGAAGTTGGCCGCGAAGAGGCCGCCCACCGTAGGGGTGAGATGAATCCCCAGATACAGAATGGAGCCCGAGGCCCAGGCAAGAGACGTCGTCGCTTTCACCTGTGCCACCGCGGCCGGAGAAAGGGTCAGGTTCAGGACATACGACTTGTCATAATTAACTTTGAAGCCGGCCACCGCTTCAAACTCCAGCAATATATCTCTCACACACGGGAGAGAGTTAGCGGGGTCGGCCACTGATAGCAGAACATCATCCGCAAAAAGGGTGATCTTGTGCTGTTCCCCTGTGAATGGAATGCCCCTCACCCCCTCGTGCTCCCGGACGGCCAGCGCCAGGGGCTCAATGCTGAGCGCAAACAACAAGGGCGAGAGGGGACACCCCTGCCTAGTGCCTCGTGAGTGCCGGAAGAAGGCCGAGTAGTGGCCATTCACCGCCACCCTCGAGCGCGGGCTGCAAAAGTTGGCTCTCACCATCGCCATGAATCGATCGGAGAAACCAAACGCCTGTAACGTGAGGAATAAGAAGCTCCAGTCCACTCGGTCGAAGGCCTTCTCTGCATCCAGCCCCACCAAGACCGCCGGAATGTGGAACTTGTCCGCCTTCTCAATAAGGTGGATTACCCTCCTAGTGTTATCGTGCGTCTGGCGGCCTTTAATGATCCCAGATTGGTCCGCGTGGATAATCGTCGGCAGCAGGTCCTGTAGGCGACCTGCTAGAATAGCCGAGTAGAGCTTCGCATCGATATTGAGTAAGGCTATGGGGCGGTACGAGGCACACCGCTCCGGGTCCTTCCCCGGCTTCGGCAGGACCGTGATCACTGCCTCCGCAAGAGTCCCAGAATTCACTCCAGGGCCAACCATATCGTTAAAGAGGGCGACCAGGAAGTCACACACCTCAGCCGCATAGGTTTGATAAAAGACTGCGGTGAACCCATCGGGTCCGGGGGCTTTGTGCAATTTCAAGTTTTTGATGGCAGAGAGGACCTCCTCCCTCGTGATCGGGGCATCGAGTAGGTCGTTCCAGGCCCCTGAGACCTGCGTAATCGATAAGCGCTGCAGGAACTCCCGTTGTTTAGCAGGATCTAGCTCCTCCCCCTTGTATAAAGCGGCGTAGAAGCGGCCAAAGACGTCCGCCTTCGCCCCATCACAGTGATGGAGCGCGCCCGCAGTATCTCTAATCCCACCTATGTATTCACGCTCCCTCTTGTCCTTCAGTTGTCGGGCCAAGTGCCTGCCAATCTTGTTCCCACTGGAGTAGGAGTGCCGTCCCAGCCTCAGTAGGGTGAGTTCGGCCCTATTCGTATAGTGTGCCTTCAGCTTACCCCTCACCGCCGTCAAGGGACGCAGAGTTAGTCTCGAGGGATTAGCTTTGTGCTCCCTCTCAAGCGTGAGCACCTCGGCCTCTAGCTCCTCCCTCTCCTTCCTACGTAAAGCGTTCAATTGTGAGTTGAGGCCCAGGCATGTCCCCCTGATCGTTGCCTTGAAGGCGTCCCACGTGGTCATCAGGGAGGTGTCCGACGGGGGGTTGCAAACAAAAAAGTCCCGAATGGCCAAGCGTAAGGCTTGATGGGAAACCTCGTCCCTGACCACCGAAGCCGGGAAGTACCACTTCCGGTTCGCGGTGTCAGGAGGCGACCAACGAAGCGTGAGCACCATGAGGCTGTGGTCCGACACCGATATCGGGAGAATGGCGGCATCTAAAACGTCCCCCCTAAGTGACTGACTAAGGAAGACATAATCCAGACGGGAGTAGGAGCGATGCACATGGGAGAAGAACGTATAGTCCTTCACATCAGGGTGAAAAAACCTCCAGCCATCAACTAGACCCATCTCCTCCATCCCTCGCTGCGCAGCCCCAGAAAAGACCCCTGTGTCCGCCCGCCGCCCCCCCGAGCTGTCCATCTCTCCATCCCACACCAAATTGTAGTCACCCATCATGAACACAAGACCTTCTGCAAAGTCCCCCACCCTCACCAGTAATCCTGTAAGTACCTATTCTGACCTGCATTGGGTAGGTAGAGCACAACAAACGTACATAGCCTACCCTGAACATGCCCCTTGACCATCAGCCACCGCCCCTCCCTATCGTTGCGGACCCCCACAGGTTGGAAATGCAACGCCGCCTTAAACATTAAAGCCACTCCCCTATGTTTCGTGATAGCTGATGACCTGTACACAATGGGGTACGCCCTGTGGCGGAGCCGCAGTTCATCCTTCCGTGCCAAATGAGTTTCCTGCAGCCCCACAACATCAAGGTGATGGTCTACAACATACTTCAGGACCTTCTGCCGTTTCTGAGGGGAGTTCAAGCCCTTGACGTTCCATGTGCCTATACTAAGTGGCATGATAAACACAAAACATGGCCCCCGCTATCAGTAATGCAATTGGCGCCCACATTGCAGTCCACCCCTCCCCCCGGCCACGTGCTCCCAAACGCTTCCAGAACAGTCGACGGATCAACCCCACTACAGCATGGCCCGCATTCCACCACTCATACTCCGCATTCATCCCCAAAGGCCACCCATCACAGGTCCCCCCCCCCCAGCCCCACGTTCCCTCAACCAAACCCCCCCCTAAACAATACAGAACATTGTACAGAATCAGAAAAAAAAAGTGCAATAACTATACTCATCGAGATCAGAAGGCCGAAGTCCGTAGGAAGCCCCCAATCAAGCAACAGGCTAGAAGAATGAAACCACTATTCCTCTTGGCCACAATCGAGGTCGTCTCCCACCAGAGTACTTACAGAACCCTCGATCAGAAGGCCCGAGCCTCTCCGGGGCCGATCCGCCATTCCTCGGGGATTAGGCCGCCCCAGAGCTATGCTGTGAGTCGGCCATCGTGGCCGAGGCCACCGAGGCGACCGCTTCTCCTCGTTCCTGCAGGCTGGCAGAAAGGTCCGGACGTTGTCTAGCAGGGGAACTGACGGGGGAGCGCCCCACCCTGTGCCATGAGCTCGAACGGCGGCGCCGTCGAGACGAAGAGGCCTCCGCGGCCTGCGAGGACGGCACATCTTCCAGTCCCAAAAGCTCTTTTGCCGCCTGAAGCGTACGGATCTGGGCCAGGCGGTTCTGCCATCTGAAGATGATCCTGAAAGGGTGCCCCCAGGAATAGGCGATGCCCCTCTCTCTCAGAAATGATGTGACAGGATGGAATTCCCTCCGCTTTTGCAAGGTGGACGCAGCCAAGTCCTGGTACAGTTGCGGCCGATGACCCCGGAATTGCAGTGACTCGATGGTCCGGGCTTTCCGGAGAATCCTCTCCTTAAGTTGAAAATCGTGGACACACACCAAGATGTCAGGGGGGGGACCCCCCCGCGCCGTGGCAATCCCACCCGGTGCACTCTGTCCATCTGTATCTCCTTCGTGTCGGCGTCATCAAGGACCTGGAGAAACAGCTCCTGGACGTACCCTCGGAGGTCCCCCGCCTCACCGTCCCATGGCACCGCCCGTATTCGGATGTTGTTTCTACGGGAGCGGTTCTCAAGGTCCTCCGTATGTAGTTGCAGGTCCAGATTCTGCTCGGTGAGGCGGATTATGTCCTGCTGGAGCATATGAACATCGGTGGCCACACTCAGATCCCTGTCTTCCAGGGTCGCCACCCTCTCTCCTATGCCGTCCACGTCCCTCCGCACCTCCCGCAGGTCGGAGGCGAGTTGCGCTCTGAGTTCGGATATGTCCTCCTTGATTGATGCAAACAACTCCGACATGAAGGCCTTCGTCGCCGGGGCGTCGTCGTCCGAGTGCTTCGATGATCCACTCGCCCCAGGGGAGGCCGGTTGTTGAGAGGCCTTCGAGGCGTTGTCCTTCCCCTGGTTCCGTTTGAGCTGCACAGTAGACATGGCGGCTCCCCGCGCCCTGCGCCGGCTCCACGTGGCTATGGAGAGTAGTGGGGCCTGCAGGCAGACCAAGTGTTTGGCGCCCCCCGTCGCCACCAAGGGGTCCCAGTCCCCCGCTCCCACGCACTCAATCCGTGGGACCTCCTGTATCCAAGGCGGGAACCCCCAAGAGCCGGTGTCCGTCTGCCTCGGCCCTCCGGGCCTCCGCCCAGCATGTGTCGCACCACCAACTAGCGGGGGAGCCGCTCCTTCGCCCCGTTGCAGTCACGGCTTGCCCAGCACCCAGGCCTCGAAAGTTCGAACAGGCCGCTGGCGCCAGCCGCGAGGGGAAGGCTGGATGGCGTAGATAGTAGAGTGCTGCTGGCCGCCCGAGCGCTACTGCAGTGTCAGGGGGCCGGCGCACCAACTCCCCCTGGAGGGGTGCGATCCGGGTCCGGTCGTCAGGACCTCCTTCGCCCCAGCGCAGCCCCGAACGGCCGTCCGTCTACTGCAGCATCTGCCTGCGGATCTGGGGCCCCGCCCTTCGCCCACACCGGGCCTCGATGTCCGGAAAGCCCGAGGTCTCACAGGCCGCGGGTTACTTTCGATCTCTTAGGCGCTCCCGAGGTCACACCGCCTCGGCGACCCCACCAAAGTCCGCCGCTCCGCTAGGCGGTCGCCACCACCGCTGTAGGGGCTCGTGGGCACCCCCAAGATCTTGCTTTTAGATGCTTTGTTGAATCAGCACCGGAGCGGCTCGGAAAGGCGTCCTACTCCGCCGCCATCTTGGCCACGCCCCCAGTTTTTTATTTTTTAAATAAAATCTTATATCCCTCAGATGCCGGGACAGATCTGGCAGGGACTGGGGAGTCATTATTTTTTTTCATGTCTCTTACAGCCGTATTTGCTCTAAATAGGGAGGATGATGGAAAGTCTTTTCTCCTATGGCCCCTACTCAGTCAGGTCATCAGAGGAAGTACTCCATTGACTGAGCCAATCAGCCAAGGAATGGGACCATAACTAGTTGAAGTGAATTTCACTGGAATATGAATGAATATTGTCAGTAAATCAGAGAAAGAAATACAGGTAGCAATGACAGAACAAAAGAAACTGACATATTTTATTTTTTTGACTTTATTTTTTAAATATTGTCAGAAATAAGACACTGAATAAATGGAGACACTCTGTTACCTCCATTCGTGTAACACATGGATTGATCATTTCACAGTTCCACTTTTTTGCTTATATGGATCGGAGTGGTCTGGTCGGCTGGTTGAAAGGTCAGGCGGTGGTTGATGTAGAAGGGTCCTGCACTGTGCAGGGCCTTGTAGGTGTGAGTCAGCAGCTTGAACTGGCATCTCTTCTGGACGGGGAGCCAGTGGAGGCTTCTGGGGTGGTGAGGCTGTTTCACTTAGGGAGGTCAAGGATGAGTCTGGCTGTGGCGTTCCGTATAGTCTGTAGTCGTTTGAGGAGGTGGTAGGTGGTTCCGGCATAGAATGCATTTCCGTAGTCTAATTGAATGGTGATGAGGACTTGGGTCACCATTTTCCTGGTGCTGATGGGTTTTCACCTGAAAATCAGCTAAGTATGCAAAGGGTTGGAAGCAGGAGGAGGCTACTGCGTTGGCCTGGTGCTTTATGGTGAGATCGCTGCCCAGGATGAGGCAGAGGTTGCAAGCATGGGTGGTGAGGGTCTGAGTGTAGTGTGCGACCTTGTGTCGTCCCATGGGGAGGTCTTCCATCCTGTCAGTGAGCGGCTTCAGGCAGTTGGATCTCATCCAGTTGGCAACAATTGTCCTGGAGTTATGGAGGTTGGATTTGGTGGTGGTGGTGTCTTCCGTGAGACAGAGAGTTAGTTTGGAGTTGTCAGCATATGAGATAATGTTGAGTCCGTGGATTCAGATGATGTTGGCCAATGGTGTCATGTAGTGATTGAAAAGGGTGGGGCTGAGGAAGGATCCATGGGGGAATGGCACAGATGATGTTCTTGGGTTCGGAGGGTGGTGGGGGATAGACAGTTGACAGTCTGTGACCTGTGAGGAAGTAGGTGATCCACTTAAGGGCGTTTCCGGTGATGCTGATGTGGTGAAGTATGGTGATGAGGGTGTGGTGGTATACGTTGTAGAAGGTCGCTGAGAGGTCGATGAGGATCAGGGCTGCTGTCTCGCCACTGACGAGGATGGATCTGATGTTGGTTTCGGCTATCAAGGAGGTGTCATGCTGTGGTTGGAGTGGAAGCAGGATTGGGAGGTCTCAGGTAGGTTGTTCACTTCTAAGTGATCAATTAACTGTCGATTGAAGGCTTTCTCTAGGACCTTTGCCAAGAAGGGGAGCAGCTAGATTGGGCGGTTGGTCTTGAGCTCACTGGGGTCAGTGGAGGGTTTCATCAGGAGAGGTTCAAACTCTTCATGTTTCCAGGCATCGGGGAAGGTGGCAGTGATGATGGATGCGTTGAGGATGTTGTTGAGTGTGCTGCTGATTTCTTTCTGTCCCAGGTTGAAGGCATGGTGGGGGAAGGGGCCTGTTGGTCCTGCAGAGTAACTGAATGCCATGATCGCCATGGTGATTGGCATGGTGAGCGGTACCCAGTCAGTCAGGTGACTGTTGGTTTTGTTGGTGTGTGTCAGGAGGTGGTTGAGGTTGGTTGACTGTGAGTCTAAGTTGCTGTAGATGTCTGCTATCTTGCTGTGGAAGTGGTCTGCCAGGAAATTGCAGAGGGTTTGGGAAAGGGTGGCTCATGGTCCTGGTGGCAGATGGGCAGGAAAATTCTCTTACAATGCTGAAGAGTTCTTTTGTGTGATTGGTGCTTGCCTCAATATGGATGGTTAGGGAATCCTTCTTGGCTTCCTTGAGGCAGTGGTGGTATTTGCGGAGAGTCTGAGGGAATCCAGCTGGAGCGCCATCATCTCTCCAGTTGCTTACACTCATGTTTGAGGGCTCAGAGTTCAGGGGTGATCTAGATGGCATGTTAGCTGTGTCTGCTGGAGCTGGCCAATTTCAAGGGGACAATTGTGTCAGTGCAGTCTTTAATAAGAGAAACCTCTGATCTACTCATCATTCCTATCATCTTCGGTATGTCGTCTCTCAGAAAAAAAATCGGCAGCCCTTTGTTAGAAATGGGGGTCTCTAGTTGGCAGAGGTTATTACCTTTAACCAAGTAGGGGCCTTTGCTTCTAGTCAGGGTAAGGGGGCTACACTCCTAAAATAACTCCTGCTCACCCCCTTGGTAGCTTGACACAAGCAGGCAGGATTATCTCAGATGCAGTGTGTAAAGCTTTTGTGCTTTATTATGACAATATATCTGTTGTTTGTTTATACTTATTCCTATACTGGGAACATTTTCTTAGGCTTTAAACATCGTTCCAATATGGCACTCATTCTTTTAGTCCTCTCTTTATGTTTATGGGTAACATCTTATCGTGAGTAGAAACGCCGACTGACTTCAGACGCGAGCAGTATATCGAGCGGACACTCGAAGCTTCATTGCTTCTTACTTAACACTAGGATTGTAGGAACATTCTGTTCCATTTAAATTGTGTACGCTACTTTAAATTGTTTTGCTTTATGGTTTCTCAAAGTCGTGTGGCAACAGCCATAGCGCGTAATCAACTTTCTTAAGTTACCACATGGGCATAGGACGAGCGCGTAATAAAAATACTTGAATTTGATGACATTCTAATTTGCCATTATACTCTATGTCACCTAACGGTTATTTATAGTATAGGAATATGTGAATATATTCGATTTGTATGAATTCATTCATTTACTGTTTTTTTTAAATGCCACGGGTGATTTGATTTACTATTGGTTAGTTAGGTTTAGTTTATCTCGAAATCCATTTCTGGGGGTGTTGGCCTTTTCACTATCTTACTTTTCTCCTTTGGTAAATTTATAAAATGTGGGACAAATAGTTTCTGTTACCTCATGTATTATACTCTTTTGATTGTAGACATATATCCCTGATGAAGGCTGTAGGAGAGTAGGGTCTGCTATCCTATGGTCACCCCACATTTTTGCTTTTTGCTTTACTGGTTTTCGACTTAATGTGGCTGTGGGCCTGCTAATCAGACCCACAGCCTGCTGTTCTCTCTCTAAATTCACATACATGTACTATAGGTACATAACCCAATTGGAACTGGACTCCTTGCCAGCCCCTGTACCATGCACTATAGGTGCTCAGGGCATAGGTGCCAACAAGGCCTACCAGGGGCTGCAGCATATCTTTTGCCACCCCTGGCTGGTACTTAAATCGACACAACTGGCTGATCACTCAGCTGGGGCAAGGTGGTGTAATCACCCCTTGCTTAGATATAGTATACCCATATCTAAAACTATATCTGGACACATATAAACCTATAAGTCACTCCTATGGCAGGCCTTAAAAATCCTGGAGGCAGAGTGCTTGGTTTTATGTGAGATGGTGCTCTAGCATGAGCTGAGCCTGTCTGCAGCTGTCGGGACCAATTCCCTTAGCTGTTCCGGGATAATGCCATACCATATACTATTAAGTGCATTATAATCCATCGTGGTTATATGTTAACTTTGGTTTGGCTTTATCAAAACATGTCGTGTAATGTGTCATACGATTTGGAATACTATCCCCTCGACAGTCCTGTCGACGGGGATAGCATTCCACCCCTCTAGAGGGAGAAGACATGTTACTTTACTAAAACGCGGTTGCTTTTAAAAGAGCCTCAGCATCACAAAATGGACGCTTCTGCCACAGACACGAGTCTGACCTCCTGCTGCTGACCGAAACTCAGCCGAGGAGGCCTGGACAAAGGGTTTCCTGTCACGGGGAGGTGTCACACCACCCCAGACAGGAGATAGTGGATTGTAGCAGGGAGGTTTGAAAGAAACCAGACAGTGCCTGGGGAGCACAAGGCTTCCCCTTGCATAATCCGGTCAAACCGGTCCTGGGGCTCACCAGCCCCAGTCCCAGTGCGACCCTGGACAAAGGGAAAGGGGTGTAACCACCCCCTTCCTGGGTCCCACCCATAGGAGGGACCTAGCAGGTAATCCAGCCCACCAGATTGGTATAAGAGTGGGAGCAATGCCCAAGCATGCAGATTATCCTGACTGAAACTTATGAAATGAAACTCTGGACCCTTCGACATCCTACTCGACGTAGAAGACTGAAGAATCTCCCTTGTGGTCAAGGAGTGACCACCCTGTGCAAACAGGCACCATCCAGCACCTCAACATTTGCTTTGTTGCAGTTCCCACCGGAACTCGAGCGACAGAGTTCAACAAGACCCAGCGTTCCTGCCTTCTAACAGCCCGATCCACAGTCCCTGCAGAGCTGAGACCCATGGAGGCGACCTGAAGCGTGGGGCTTGGAAAGACCACGAGGCGCTGCCCGTGCAGCTTCCAAGGCTCCCTCGAAGCTGTGCATTGGGGTTTGAGAAGCCCCAGCCCTGAGCCACTCCTGCACCAAAGCTCACCCCTCTAAACTAACCGAGTGCTGCGTGGGGCCCTTCTGCACTTTTTGGCTCAACGCGTTGGTCCGGTCACTTGCCCTTTGGCTTGTGGCCCCAGTACCGATGAACCTTTGAATTTGACTCACCAGTCCGGTTGCTCTGGGCTGGCCCTCGGTCCCCTGAAAAGGGAGCACCCACTCTGACCTTCCTGGTCCGAGTACTAAGCGATCTTTGAATCCTGCGTGGGTTGCGCTTGGCAAGAGTTCTTGGCTCCAATCCGGAAGCCGATACCGCCAACAGAGAGAGCCTGCATGGGACAGCTCGTGATCCACTCCTGGACATCCTCGGTGCCCCAGAGTCCACATGGCAGCGGAGAGAAGCTACTCGACATTGACCTGATTGCTCCCGACATTGCCTGGTTCCTTCCTGGTTCCACCCAGGTCACTGCTGAGTGACCCAGACTTCACCCTTGGATCACACAGGACACTTCCCTTCACGACGCCTGCAGCATCTTCATCTTCAGGCACCATCGACCAGCATGACGAAACCCGACACTATTTCGCACCTGTGCACCCGCTTCCTGTGGGTGAGGTAACTCAGCAACGCCGGTGTTCCTACACTGGTACACACCTCTAGTGTATGTGTCTAAAGTTTCATCCCTCTAGGCCAGTCGGAAGGTTCCTTTTACAGTAACGTTGTAACTTTTACGCACCATTGACTTTGCATTGGTGCATGTGTGTGCTTTAAGCGCTACACCCGATTCCCGCGGGCTTTTCCCGACTTCAGCATTGCTAGTCCCGATTGGTCCCAGCGATTCCCTAGGCCCTAGGCCTAACCACTGTTCGATTGGTATCTCTTATACCACTTTCTTAATATATGGTTTGCGTGGCCCCCCGGCCTCATCCATAATTGTGCAACTTTCATATGTTTAACTGTGCTTTTGTTTAAATGCTTGTGCCTCTGCACTCATAAAGAGTACAGAGGATTATTCTAGTAATAAATACATATATTTTCTATAATATATAACTTGTGTGGTGTCCTTTCATTTGATATTACAGGATTGTGATTGGTAAAACAGCTTGCTTAACACGACCTCTTGAGTTAAGCCTTTAAGGCTGCTTAGTCCATGCTACCCTTAGGATAGCTTGTCTATAAGGTTGACTTACAACCAGACACCATAAGGGATTGTTTGGACTGATACAAGGTGCCCCCAGAATTGGAGACATCATATATCAGGCCAACTTCTCACATTGGTGCACAGCGGTGCGGATTTGAGCTTGCTGTTGTTTTACCATTGCAATCTTTTTATCAAATCGAAAGATCACATTAAGTACCTTATGGGTAGATGCATCAACGTTGTCATTTGCGATTCCTTATTTGCGAAAAATAAGGAATCGCAAATAAGGAATCGCAAATGGCAATGCATCATTTATTTCGCAATTTTATTGAGATTCTGTAAAAATCGCAATTTTTACCGAATCGCAATAAAATTGCGAGTTTCAAATAGCGAATTCGCAATTCCCATTCATTCCTATGGGCTGAAATGCCCATAGGAATAAATGGGAATTGCGAATTCGCAATTTGAAATCGGAATTCAACAAAGCATTTCAAGGGTGGAGAGGGGGGTCCAAATGACCCCCCCCTGCACCCATGAAATGCACTTTTACCTGTAAGTTACATACACACATGTCCTAAGGACATGTGTGTCTGTAACTTTACAGTTTAAAAAATGCATTTTTGTGCGTTTTTAAACAATTTTGCAAATTACCACGAGGTTCAACTTCGTGGTAAATTGCACTTGCAATTTGTAAAATCGCAAATGTTTTGAGAATGATGCATTGCATTTAAGGCATCGCAAATTTGCGATTCCTTAAAAGCAATCGCATTTTTGGAATTCGCTAAACATAGCGATTTTCCAAAAATGCTTGATGCATCCCAGAAACCAATTTAGGAAGTGCAAACGGCCGATTTTTGCGATTCGCACCGTTTGCACTTCCTAAAAAGGTTGATGCATCTAGGCATTAGATACATATAAACAAAGATTAGCATATTTAAGTTCTACTGAACTTAGTAGTTGTAGATCAAAGGGCTTAGCACACCCTGCCTACAACTCACTAGCAAGGTACAGTAGGAAAACACTTAGTGTAGGTAAGTGCACCACTTACACCTCACTAGCAGTCATGTCTGGCACAGAGGGAGCTCCTGGCTCGCAGCCTGTGACAGTTGACCTTACCAAGACAACTTCCAGCTATGGCAACCTCAGCCACAGAGACTTGAGTGCCTTGTGCACTTCAAGGGGCCTGAAAAAGGGTCACAACCCTACCATAGATAAGGCGAGTGCAGTTCCCTTAGATGCAGGAGATGGAGTGAACCCCCCTGAGACTGACCATCCCCCAGAGGTAGAGGAGGAGGAACCTGAACCAGATATTAATGAAGATTCAGATCAGGATCAGAGGACCAACCAGGTACTAGTGGGGAGGCTTAACCAAACCAACTTGGACCTACATAGGAATGGAGAGGGCGAGCACCTCCCCAGATCCTATAACATAGTTCCCTCAGGTAATAGAAGGCTGAGATCCTCCTCAAGCAATTCTCATATTTCTAGTGCCTCAAGGGAATCTCAAAGGGGAATGACTTCCCCCCAGAGAAAAGAGCATAGGGCCAGAATGAGGGCTGTCCAACTCCAGATAGAGAGGGAAGAGGTAGCCCTGGCTCAAGCTAAACTTGCTTTAGCAAGAGAACAAAAGTTGTGTGGATTAGATTCCACTGGTGGCAGCAATATTCCTAGAGAGAAAGACAGGTCCTATGACAATAGAAACCTGACAAAGATTGTAGCCCCCTACAAGGAAGGGGATGACATCCACAAATGGATGACTGCTCTAGAGAGAGCCTGCATGGTACAGCAGGTTCCTCAAGAACAGTGGGCTGCAATTTTATGGTACTCCTTTTCTGAGAAAGGGAGGGATAGGCTCCTCACAGTTAGACCTGAGGATGCCAAAAACGTCTCTGTCCTGAAGAGTGCTCTTATTGAAGGGTTTGGCCTAACCACTGAGCAATACAGGTTGTTGTTCAGAGATACCCAAAAAGCTCAGACTCAGGACTGGACAGATTTTGTTGATTGTGCCACTAAGGCTCTGGAGGGTTGGCTGCAGGGAAGTAAAGCCTCAGACTATACAGGATTGTACAATCTTATAATGAGAGAGCAGATCCTTAATAACTGTCAGAACCAGCTGTTGCATCAATACGTTATTGACTCAGATCTGACCTCTCCCCAAGAATTGGGAAAGAAGGCAGACAAATGGGTCAGAACAAGGATTAAGCAGAAACCCCAGAACCATGGAGGTGACCAGAAGAAAACAGACCAGAAGGGTGGGGATAAGAAAGAAAAAGAAAAAGACCAGAAGTCTTCTTCAGGCCCACAAAATTCTAATGAGGAGGGTGGTTCCCAGAATGTTAACAAAAAGAAGAATAATGATGGCCCAAAGAAACCTTGGTGCAATACTTGTAAGTCCATTTCCCACTGGGAAAGTGAATGCACTAAGAAAAATCCAGTTCCTACCACTGCAGCTCTTAAAGCACCTGCACCCCCTAGTACAGTCAGCAGTGGTGGTACACAATCCAAGGGTTTAGTAGGGTTGACCCTGGGTACTGAGATGGAATCTGGCCTAGTCAGAGTCCCTACTCAGGCAGTTCTGCTCTATGATGTGGACATAGCCATGCCCACTACTGTGAGTCCCAGTAACTTGGGCAAGTATAGACAGACGCCTTTAATTAATGAGAAACTGGCTCAGGCCTACAGGGACACATGTGCCAGTGTCACTATGGTGACACCTAGATTTGTGGACCCTCGACAGATTGTACTAGGTGAGAATTACCTAGTGACCAATGCAAACAATGCCACTACTACACATAGTGTGGCTGTTGTTAACTTCTCCTGGGGAGGGGTAAATGGCCTCAAGAAAGTTGTTGTGAGTGCCGACCTGCCAGTAGACTGTCTGTTGGGCAATGATCTTGAAAACTCAGTTTGGTCAGAAGTGGAGTACAGGACTCATGCAGAAATGCTAGGGATTTCAGCACATGTCCTTGCAGTAACAGGGACTCAGGCTAAGAAGTGCCTACCTGAACCTGTGGTGGATCTTGAAACAATAGACCAATCACAATCCAAGAGGAAGAGCAAGAGGGTTAAGGCTGTGCCTTCCCACTTGCCCCAGGTTGAGGATCAGACTTCACAGGAGGCTGATTCTGCAGTCCAAGAGGAGACTGTCTCTGAGGAACTTGAACCTGATCAGGTTGAGTTTCTGGGGACAGGGGGACCCTCAAGGGCAGACCTGGGGCAGGCCCAATTAGATTGCCCTTCCCTTGAACCCCTCAGACAGCAAGCTGCTGCTGAGGCTGCTGGGAATGCTCAAGGTACCCATAGAGTGTATTGGGATGATGGGCTCCTTTATTCAGAGGCTAGAGACCCCAAGACTGGTGCCACCAGGAGGTTGGTCATACCTTTGCAATTCAGGGGCTTCCTTCTTACCTTGGCCCATGATATTCCCCTTGCAGGACACTTAGGCCAGAAAAAGACTTGGGACAGGCTTGTCCCTCATTTTCACTGGCCTCATATGTCAGAAAATGTCAAGGAGTTTTGTCGCTCCTGTGTCACTTGCCAAGCCAGTGGTAAGTCAGGTGGCACAACAAAGGCCCCCCTGATACCACTACCTGTGGTGGGGGTACCCTTTGAAAGAGTTGGAATAGATATTGTGAGTCCCATGGATCCTCAAACAGCATCTGGGCACAGATTTATACTGGTGGTAGTGGATCATGCCACCAGGTATCCAGAGGCAATTCCCCTGAGGACCACAACAGCTCCTGTTGTGGCAAGGGCCCTTCTTGCAGTATTCTCAAGAGTGGGCTTTCCAAAGGAGGTTCTTTCAGACAGAGGTACCAACTTCATGTCTGGATACTTAAAAGCAATGTGGAAGGAGTGTGGAGTGAACTACAAGTTTACCACACCCTATCATCCTCAGTGCAATGGGCTTGTTGAAAGGTTCAACAAGACCCTCAAAGTCATGATAAACGGTTTACCAGAACAGCTTAGGCGAAAATGGGACATCCTTTAACCCTGCCTGCTCTTTGCTTACAGAGAGGTCCCACAGAAGGTGGTTGGCTACAGCCCTTTTGAACTTTTGTTTGGCCACCCTGTGAGGGGTCCATTGTGTCTAGTGAAGGAAGGATGGGAGTTACCTCTCAAAAAGCCTAAACTAGATGTTGTGGACTATGTACTTGGTCTCCGCTCCAGGATGGCTGAGTACATGGAAAGAGCATCCAAAAACCTGGAGGCCAGCCAAGAATTACAGAAAGCTTGGCATGACCAAAAGGCTGTTCTGGTTGAGTTCCAGCTAGGACAGAAGGTGTGGGTGTTGGAGCCAGTGGCCCCAGCAGCTCTCCAAGACAAATGGTCTGGACCCCACACCATAATTGAAAAGAAGGGAGAGGTCACCTATGTGGTTGACCTTGGAACCCCTAGGAGCCCCCACAGGGTGCTCCATGTGAACAGATTGAAAGCATTTGTTGACAGGGAGGACATGAGCCTGCTCATGGCCACAGATGGGGAACAGGAGGAAGAGAGCGACCCTCTCCCAGACTTGTTATCCCAGAACCTTAATGATGGTTCAGTTGATGGAGTAGCCTTGGCAGGCAGCCTCACTGACCAGCAACAGATGGACTGCAGACAGGTGTTGCAGGCCCATAGACACATGTTTTCTCTCACACCCAGTCAAACTAACTGGTGCACCCATGAGGTGGACACTGGTGACAGTCTGCCTGTAAAGAATAAAATCTACAGGCAACCTGACCACGTCAGGGATTGTATAAAGGCTGAGGTGCAGAAAATGCTTGAGCTTGGAGTGATTGAGCCATCAGAGAGCCCATGGGCCAGCCCAGTAGTCCTTGTGCCCAAACCCCATACCCAAGATGGAAAGAGAGAAATTAGGTTTTGTGTGGACTACATAGGTCTCAATGCTGACACAAGGACAGATGCACATCCCATTCCAAGAGCAGATGAGCTCATTGATAAATTGGCTTCTGCCAAGTTTCTGAGCACGTTTGATTTGACAGCTGGCTATTGGCAAATCAGGTTAGCTGAAGAGTCTAAAGCCAAAACAGCATTCTCTATCCCTAGTGGACATTATCAGTTTGTGGTAATGCCCTTTGGTTTGAAGAATGCACCTGCTACCTTCCAAAGGTTGGTGAATCAAGTCCTTGCTGGGTTGGATGACTTTTGTGCAGCATATCTAGATGATATTGCTGTCTTTAGCTCCACCTGGGAGGATCACCTGATCCACCTGAAGAAGGTTCTGGAGGCCCTGCAAAAGGCAGGCCCGATTATCAAGGCTACCAAGTGCCAGATAGGGCAGAGCAAGGTTGTGTACCTGGGCCACCTAGTAGGTGGGGGTCAGGTTCAATCACTGGAGAGCAAGATCCAGACCATACAGGACTGGGCTCCTCCAACTACCCAGACACAAGTCAGAGCCTTCTTGGGCCTGACTGGGTATTACAGGAAGTTTGTAAAGAACTATGGGTCCATTGTGACACCATTAAATGACTTGACATCCAAGAAGATGCCAAAAAAGGTTCAGTGGACAGTTAGCTGTCAAAAGGCATTTGATGACCTGAAGAAGGCCATGTGCTCTGCACCTATCCTGAAGAGTCCTGACTACTCCAAACAGTTCATTGTTCAAACAGATACTTCTGAGTTGGGGGTGGGAGCTGTGCTTTCACAACTTAATGTAGATGGTCAAGACCAGCCCATTGCTTTTATTAGCAGAAGGCTGACCCCCAGGGAGAAACGTTGGTCAGCTATGGAGAGGGAGGGCTTTGCTGTGGTTTGGGCCCTGAAGAAGTTGAGGCCATACTTGTTTGGAACTCACTTCCTAATTCAGACAGACCATAAGCCCCTCTTGTGGCTAAATCAGATGAAGGGTGAAAATCCCAAACTACTCAGGTGGTCCATTTCCCTACAGGGGATGGACTTTACAGTGGAGCACCGCCCAGGGACTGACCATGGTAATGCAGATGGTCTCTCCAGGTACTTCCACTTAGAACATGAAGACTTATCTGGTCAAGGTTAAGTTTAATGTCCCTGCGTTTGGCGGGGGTTGTGTAGAAGAGTAGGGTCTGCTATCCTATGGTCACCCCAAATGCAGCCCATGAGTGATCCTCGAAGCTGTGCATTGGGGTTTGAGAAGCCCCAGCCCTGAGCCTCTCTTGCACCGAAGCTCACCCCTCCACACTCACCGAGTGCTGCGTGGGGCCCATCTGCATCTTTTGGCTCAACGCGTTGGCCCGGTCACTTGCCCGTTGGCTGGTGGCCCCTGTGCCGACGAACTTTGAAATCTGACTTGTGAGTCTGGTTGCTCCTGACTTGCACTCGCTCCCCTGAAAAGGAGCACCCGCTCTGACCCTCCTGGTCCGAGTATTAAGCAATCTTCGAATCCTGCGTGGGTTGCGCTTGCCAAGGGTTGTTTGCTCCGATCCGGAAGCCGACACTGCCGACAGCGAGAGCCTGCGTGGGACAGCTCGTGATCCACTCCTGGACATCCTCGGTGCCCCAGAGTCCACGTGGCAGCGGAGAGAAGCTTCACGACAGCGACCTGAAAGCGCCCGACATTGCCTGGTTCCTTCCTGGTTCCACCCTGGTTACTGCTGAGTGACCCAGACTCTGTGCCCTCTGCTTTCAGATCATCTATATCTTCGATCCTCCCTTGGATCACACCGGACACTTCTCTTCACGACGCCTGCAGCATCTTCATCTTCAGGCACCATCGACCTGCGTGACGAAACCCGACACTGCTTCGCACCTGTGCACCCGCTTCCTGCTCAACACCCGCTCCGTCCACCGACACGCAGTCGAACTCTGGAACCTCCTAGACACAACAGCACCGGACGTCGCCTTCCTCACGGAAACCTGGATGAACGCCTCCTCAGCCCCTGACATCGCCATAGCCATCCCGAACGGCTACAAGATCACCCGGAAGTACCGCACCAACCAAACCGGAGGAAGCATCGCCATCGTCCACAAAAACACCATCCGCATCACGACCAACTCGGAAGACACCCTCACAGCCGCCGAACACCTGCACTTCCAGATACACACCGACCCCAGGACCACCCTCAGAGGCACCCTTATCTACAGAACCCCGGGACCACACACTCAATTCAGCAAAACCATTGCAGACTTCGTAAGCCCGCACGCCCTCGCCTCCCCAGACTACGTCCTCCTAGGAGACCGCAACTTCCACCTGGAGAACAACAATGACAGCAACACCACCACCCTGCTGGACAACCTTGCCAACCTCGGACTCAAGCAACTGGTGAACACCTCCACCCACTACGCCGGCCACACGTTTGACCCCATCTTCTCCTCCAGCAAGCACATCTCCTTCAGCCACTCCACCGGACTCCACTGGACTGACCACAGCTGCGTCCACTTCTCCTTCAAGAAAACCACGACCCACCACCACCCACAACAGGCCCCCCGCAGAAGCTGGAGCAAGATCACTGACGACCAGCTCACCACCTCCCTCAGCCATAACCCTCTCACCACCACAACGGACCCCAACGAAGCAGCCCACAACCTCGCACAATGGCTCGCCGACTGCGCAGACGAACTCGCACCACTGAAGAAACCACCCAGTGGACCCCACAGCAAGAAAGCCCCTTGGTTCACGGACGTCCTCATAAACTCAAAGAAAACCTGCCGCTCCCTGGAGAAAACCTGGCGCCAGAACCAGACAACAGAGAACATGACAGCCCTCAAGAACGCCACCCTCAAGCACCACCAACTGATCCGTACCACCAAGAGAACCACCTACAAACAGCGCCTGGACAACAACACCCACAACAGCAAGGAACTCTTCAGCATCGTTAAAGAGCTCACCAACCCCAGCGCCTGCAACAACGACATCACACCCTCGCAAGACCTCTGCGACTCACTCGCCTCATTCTTTCACCGCAAGATCGCCGTCATACACAACAGCTTCGGCGCACAGACCAACTACCCAACCACCGAACCAGCACACCCAACCGCCACCCTCTGCACTTGGAACCCAGTCAGCATCGATGACACCGCCGGCATGATGAACACCATCCACTCCAGCTCCCCCACCGACCCTTGTCCACACCACATCTTCAACAAAGCCGACTCCATCATCGCACCCCAACTCGGCGACATCATCAACAGCTCCTTCGCATCAGCCACCTTCCGGGAAAGCTGGAAGCATGCCGAACTCAGCGCCCTCCTGAAAAAACCCACAGCGGACCCCACGGACCTCAAGAACTTCCGACCCATCTCGCTCCTCCCGTTTCCCGCCAAAGTCATCGAGAAGACCGTCAACCAACAACTCTCCGCCTTCCTCGAGACTAACGGATCCCTCGACCCGTCACAGTCCGGTTTCCAAGCAAACCACAGCATCAAGACCGCCCTCATCACAGCTACCGACGACATCAAGTCGATGCTCGACAACTGGGAAACCACCGCACTCATCCTCCAGGATCTCTCAGCAGCCTTTGACACGGTATGCCACCACACCCTGATACGACGCCTCAGCGACACCGGTATCCAAGGTGCGGCCTTGGAATGGATCATCTTGTTCCTCGTCGGCAGAACCCAGAGAGTCCGCCTCCCCCGTTCCGGTCCACGGCTACCGAAGTCATCTGCGGCGTCCCTCAAGGATCCTCGCTCAGCCCCACCCTCTTCAACGTCTACATGAGCCCCCTCGTAGCCATCGCACGCAAACACAACCTCAACATCATCTCCTACGCCGACGACACACAGCTGATCCTCTCCCTCACCAACGACCCAGACACCGCCAGAGCCAGCCTCCAGGAAGGAATGAAGGGGACGTCGCGGAATGGATGAAGCTCAGCCGCCTGAAACTGAACTCAGAAAAGACGGAAGTCCTCATCCTGGGACCGTCCCCCCTCGGCCTGGAACGACTCCTGGTGGCCTCCTGCTCTGGGCACCGCCCCCAAACCCACAGGCCACGCTCGCAACCTGGGATTCATCCTGGACTCCTCCCTCACGATGACCAAGCAAGTCAACTCCGTCTCTTCGTCCTGCTTCAACACCCTGCGCATGCTCCGAAAAATCTTCCGATGGATCCCCACCGCAACCAGGAAGACGGTCACCCAGGCCCTCGTCACCAGCCGCCTAGACTACGGAAACACCCTCTACGCCGGAACCACAGTCAAGCTCCAGAAACGACTACAGCGCATATAGAACGCCTCGGCAAGACTCATCCTGGACATCCCCCGCCGCAGCCACATCTCCGCCCATCTGAAGAATCTGCACTGGCTTCCCGACAGCAAGAGAATCACATTCCGACTCCTCACCCACGCACACAAGGCTCTCCACAGACGCGGGCCCCATGTACCTCAACAACCGCCTCGCCTTCCACACACCAACCCGCCAGCTCTGTTCCGCCAGCCTCGCCCTAGCCACCTTCCCACGCATCCGCAAAGCCACCGCCGGAGGAAGATCCTTCTCCTACCTGGCAGCCAAGACCTGGAACTCCCTCTCCACCCACCTCCGGCTGACACAGGACCACCTCGCCTTCAGGAAACAACTCCAGACCTGGCTGTTTGAGCAGTAGCATCCACCCCCACCCCCAGCGCCTTGAGACCCTAACGGGTGAGTAGCGCGCTCTAAAAATTCCTTGATTGATTGATTGATTGAATCGCATGTCCCTGCAGGAAAAGAAAAGTGTCAGAGGCTCAGCGGTAATCCCCGGTGAACTGCAAGTGCCTCCCAGAATTTGCGCAACGCCATCCACCATTTTAGAGGGCGAGCGTGCGTGAGTGATAACCAGCACCCAGGCTCCCACTATGAGGCAGAGACACTAGAAACAGCGCTTTTTGCCTCGGAAGATTGCAACAGGGAGGCACTTTGACACCCAGGCTCAGGCAGGAACTCTAGCTAGTGTGGAGGAGTGCCAACTACCAGCCCATTACATGGGTGATCGCTACAGGCCGCATTACTACAGGGAAGGCCTTAACTGTACAATACCCCTATGAGGATGGCTGGACCCTGACGGCAACTACAACAAACTAAAAGATAAGTGGAAGGTCCGAGGGAATGTTTAACGACCTCAAAACAGTTACAATCCCCCTAACAAGCTATTGAAAACACAAAAAGTAACTATGGGTCTTAGACAACGGGAAGGCTATGTGTGTGCAGAGATGACTATGTGTATGCTTCCAAACTAGAGCAAACTACCGGACATTTACCCTATATGAAAAAATGTCCATCAGTTACTCTTCCTGTGCCGCCCAATTCATCATTTGGTCTACTTCACATAGTAGGTAGTCCGTATTTTACCATCTCCAGAGGTATTACAAAGAGATGGTTGTTGGATGATTGGTGGATGTTGTTTGTTCGTAACTGAAAGCAGTGCATATAAGATTAGTGTAAAGAAAGAAATGTGCTCGTGATAAAATTGGATAGTGTACGCAATATAATTTTATTCTGGAGTCGTACACTTCCAGCAATAAAAACAATAGAGTGCAAAAAAGTCAGATGGTTCAAACAAATAACTTCTGACTGGGTTATCTGGTCGACATGTTTCTGCGGACATTTAACCCCTTGCATGCTGATGACGAACCCCAGCCGTCATGCACTACAGTGCTTGTGTGCTGATGACGGGTGGGGTTCGTCATGGCCCGCCCCTGTTCATTTGTTTACAGCACAGGGGCGGAAACGGGCCAGCAGTGAAGGGGTTAAAGGCCCAAAATGGTGCCTGCCGCTTCTTCAGGACCCATAAACTTTATTGCTACTGCTCTTAAGTGATAAACTAAAAATCAATAGTGAACAACAATGGTAAATGTCACCTGTTCACTTCTGGTAGTCCTCCTTGTTAGATGGAAAGGATCCAGATGTCGAAGTCACCATAACACACACACATAGACAAACACAAGAACAAAGTAGGATAACAAACCATCATTAGTATGGGTTACCACTAACTCAACTAGATTATTGTTCTTCTCATATAGGGTCAAGTGACCTTCATTTGCAACCTATTTTACAAAGTACCATAGGCTCACCTTAGTTTCAAGGGGAACGTGCTTCACCTCACCTGGCAAGCAGCTCAGGACAATGGGGCACCGCTCTAAAGTGTAGAAAATTATATAGCTGTGATAAACTTCGTGACTACTCAACAGATAGACTCATAGGATCGATACATTTGAAGAACTAGGTTGGTGTTTGTTCTTCTATATATTTGTGGTTATGTTGGCTTATAAGAAACAGTGTCACGTTTCCTTGTTCTTATCATTGTTCTGATTTATAAGCACTAACGTCTTTGCAGATTGGTAAATTAACAAAGCGTATTAAGGCATTCTTGTCAGAGACCGTATTAGTGTCTTTGAGCATATCTCCGCTATTGAGACTGAGGGAATGGATGGCTCGCTTGTTAAATGTCGGAGACACGACTAGATCCAACAGCTTACCTCTGCTTCTAGCGCAGAGAGATGCATGACGCGCTTGTTACAGACAGAACTTCATTGTCTCACTCTGAATCGTGTTTGGCGGCTCATTTCTTTTACATCGCGCGCATCGTTTATAACGGGACAGCTGCATCGCCTGGCCCTTACCTGTCCGTCGGTACTCCTAGCAGCCTACCGGGCTGTTTGGGGAGGTACGGCGGCAGGAGCTGTTTACTTCCTTATTGACTTCTCCTGGATTCTCATTGGGTGCGGATGACCTCATGCACCCGCAGCCGAGAATCATGGTAGATGTAGTCCACAACTGAGAGCGTTGGACAGCGCGATGAATTAGCACTACCTCAGTAGGGACTATTCAGTGGAATACATCTAACTTATTAGTTCCATTGAATACAGTATATCCCTGTATATTTTTTGTAAGGTAACCACTTGAAAACGCGATCTTTATAAAAAACGGAATTTTTGATAATTTTAGCGCCCAGATCAATACTTAGATCCACCCCAGACTACGCCTATAATTGGGAGGCAAAAACTCAATGTGTGACAGAAGAAATTGTCTATCTGTGTATAAGCTCTTAGACATTGTTTCAATGCATTTCCGTATGTACCGCATTTTTTAAAAAAAAGATGTTATCAGGGGATTGTTAATGACATCCGAAATGAACCCCCATGAAGAGGTGGTACACAGCTTTAGAGGTGCGTTTTTTTCTATACGGAGACATGTGACACTAGCCGGGAGAATGACCCCATTTGTGTATGATGTATTAAGGTCAATCTTCCAGCCAGGGAAATGCACTCGTGAGGCCACCATAGATGGTTGTTTTCATTTCATTCTGCTGAGAGGGCTGTTTACTAGGATTTCATAGTGACATCCAGGGGATGTCCTCATTAAGACCAGTCTTATCGCAGTTTAATTTGTATACCCACTTTTGCTCTATTTTGAACAGATGTTTGGACACGTCAGTTATATTTGCTGGAATAGTTGGTTGTTCCAGTACGGTCCATTCGAAGTCAGTTGGTTTGTGACCTACTTCTAAGAAGTGATTCGTTAGTCGGGTTGCCTGCTTTTTGCACCTAATCGTGCTTTTATGTTCGAAAATCCTTGTTCTTATTTTGCGAGTAGTCATCCCGACATACCTGAGTGAGCAGGGACAGGTGATGAGATAGATCAGTTGACTACTATTGCAGTTCGTGAAGCGCCTTTGCTCCCAAGGGCGACCAGTCCCTATGTCGATAGTTGTAGAGCGTTTTGTCTGTGGGCATGCAGCACAATTCCCGCAGGGATGATGCCCTGTCACTGGTGGCATATTCCATAGGGTGCCTACTCGATGTGCCTCTCTAGTTGTTGGTCTGGTATGTATCAATTGGTCTCTTAAGCTAATGCCTCGTTTGAAGGCAAAGAGAGGTTGTTCAAGAGAGTCGGTTCCAGTGTTCAGGATCTTCCAGTGTTTTCGTATTATGCGCTGGATTGCATTGGATCTTGTGCTGAAAGTATTGACACAAGTCATTCTTTTGTTCTTCTCCTTTGGTACAGATGGCTTCAATAAGGCCTCCCGGTTATTATTGGCTGCCCTCTTTTTGGAGCGTTTGATGAGTTTATTGGGGTAGTTTCTGTCTTCTAGTTGTTCTTCTAAATCCTTGGAATGTTTATTGAAACCCTCTTTCGTGGAACAATTCCGCTGTATACGTAGAAACTGCCCATATGGCAGATTGTCACGTAGTGACTTGGGGTGGCAGCTGTTGTTTTGTAACAGGGAGTTGCGAGCCATCGGCTTCCTATATAGCTCGGATTTGAGACCTTCTGGTGTTACTGTGATTAGCAAATCAAGGAAGGCCAGTGAATAATGGTTATGTTCTACTGTGAAACGTAGAAAGCCATTGCGGTTGTTCAGCCAGTCATGGAACGACAGAAGTGAGAGTACCGTACCACGCCACACCACCAAAATGTCGTCAATGTATCTCTTCCAAACCCGCACTGATGTTAGATACGGGTTCCCGACATGTAGTACGTGATCTTGTTCAAATTTGTGCATATACAAATTAGCCAGGCTCGGCGCAAAAACGCTGCCCATGCTAGTCCCAGATGTTTTTAGGTAGCATTGTCCTTCAAATTCAAAGAAATTTTCCTTCATGGCTATTGTAGCCAAATTCATGATCACGCAGATGGGCGTTATAGAGTCCAGATCTTGTTCACCTAGTAGGGTTTCAATAGCCTCTAGTGTCTCATTCTGGGGGATGGAGGTGTACAGTGACTCCAGGTCAAAGGACACTAGCAGATCTGTTGTAGGATCAAACTCTATCTCAGGTAACAACCTGAGCAGATCTTTGGTATCTTGAAGATAAGTTGGCATGAGTTTGACTAGTGGTCTTAAGAAGGTGTCAACAAAAATCGATAGCGGTTCCAATAATGATCCAATGCCGGAAATTATCGGCCGGCCTGGAGGAGGTCTCTGCACTTTATGAATTTTAGGCAGTACATAGAAGTATGGTCTTATAGGGTGGGGAGTTTGTAAAAAAGCAGCCTCGTTGGTTGTAATCCACCCTTCTGCTAGTGCCTCCTCTATAATGTGTCCGATGATCATTGATAGTCTTGTTGTTCGGTCTTCCGTCAGTGGTTGATAGGATTGTGTATCTCCCAACTGGCGTAAACATTCTTCCCTATATGTTGTTGTGTCCATGAGCACCGTCGCACCGCCTTTGTCGGCTGGTTTTATTGTAATCGACTGGTCTTTCATCAGTTCTTTCAACGCCTCTTGATCAGATTTAGGAATGTTCATAAAGGGTTTATGTGTTTGTTGGAACAATTCCTGAACGTCATGCTGCACTGCTTCCTCGAACGTTATTACTTTTGCTGGGACCGTAGCAGCTAGAGGGCTGAATGTAGATGGTCTTTTAAGTCCGGTATTTTGGTCATTCGTCTCTTTGTTGTCATATTTTGAGTAGAAGAAATGAAGTCTCACTTTCCTAAAAAATTTGGAGATTTCGATCTGAGTTTGGAAAGGGTCTCCAGTGTTTGTCCCGACAAAGCCAAGGCCCCGATTAAGTACCTTTTCTTCCAATGGTGTTAGGGTCCGCAAGCTCAGGTTGATTACGAGGCTGTCCCTGCACTCGTTCCGGCTTGTTCTTGAGGTATCCGTTTGCCGCTCCGAAGATCCATTGATTGCGGGGGGACATTCCACTGCACTTGGCCTTGTGGAGCCCGCTGTCTCCCGCGTGACCTTCCTCGGCCAAACCCTAAAAAAGGATATTTTGGCCTGGTTGGAAAAGTCCCGGTCCATAAGGGCCCATATGTTGAGGGAACTGAAATTGTCCTTGCATCCACGGGTTGGGAGCCCACCATGGATTGAATTGGCCTGGATTGTAATTTTGCCCTCTACGTTGTCTCCAGTTTCCTTTCCCTCTGTTTGTATTTGTTGAATTATTCGGGTTGGAAGAATCCGAGTCACTGGAATTGTCTTCCGATGAAGATGTCCCATAGGTGGAGCCCCCTCTTTTGCCATTACGATTGAATGGTGTAGGGACATAATTGGCACTCGTATACGGGTAAATCTTTTCTTTGGAGAATTTGGCTAGATCTTTTTTGCATTTTTCCAGTTTGGGAAATAGGATAATGTCTTTAAAGTCTTTGTTTGTTTTATTATTCTCATCCTGTTGTTTGGTAAATAGTTTACCCGAGATGGTGGTTCATATTTGGCCCTCTAGCGTTTGAATCTCTACCATGATTTTGTCAGCAGCTTTTTTTGCAGTTTTTATAATTAAGACGAGCAAATCTTGCGTGCACTTCCAGGCGATGAGATACCAGTCTCTTATGAATTCTTCATCGTCCAAAAAGAGTCGTGGGGAATTAGTGACAATCAGTCCTGAGGGAGCACCATTCCCCCGGAGATATTCAGCCATAGTGATCCCATGGATGCATATACGGGAATGACTTTTTTTTTAAATTAAGATTTTAGGCCACCCATCTTCACTTGTGTCCTGAGGTTTCGGTAAGATATCTAACATACTCGGATTATCGTCAAGAATCGTCTGTATTTCTGATTCATCGTAGGCTAAACCTAAATTAGTCGCCAATGTTTCTCACAAATCGGCGGGTAAGATCTTGATCTATAATGACCTCTGAGTGTGTGTTTAAAAAGAGCCTGTATCTGTTACCCTAGAGTCACAATCACTGAAGAGCTATCAGCAAAAGTCAACACGACTGGCTTACCACATCTGTTGTAGATATAGATAGTGAAGAAAATTTTTCACTTTCATAAAGAGGGACCCGCAGCCTCGGCTGCACTGGAACTACAACAAACTAAAAGATAAGTGGAGGGTCCGAGGGAATGTTTAACGACCTCAAAACAGTTACAATCCCCGAAACAAGCTATAGAAAACACAAAAAGTAACTGTGGGTCTTAGACAACGGGAAGGCTATGTGTGTGTAGAGATGACTATGTGTATGCTTCCAAACTAGAGCAAACTACCGGACATTTACCCTATATGAAAAAATGTCCATCAGTTACTCTTCCTGTGCCGCCCAATTCATCATTTGGTCTACTTCACATAGTAGGTAGTCCGTATTTTACCATCTCCAGAGGTATTACAAAGAGATGGTTAGTGGATGATTGGTGGATGTTGTTTGTTCGTAACTGAAAGCAGTGCATATAAGATTAGTGTAAAGAAAGAAATGTGCTTGTGATAAAATTGGATAGTGTACGCAATATAATTTTATTCTGGAGTCGTACACTTCCAACAATAAAAACAATAGAGTGCAAAGAAGTCAGATGGTTCAAGCAAATAACTTCTGACTGGGTTATCTGGTCGACATGTTTCTGCGGACATTTAAAGGCCCAAAATGGTGCCTGCCGCTTCTTCAGGACCCATAAACTTTATTGCTACTGCTCTTAAGTGATAAACTAAAAATCAATAGTGAACAACAATGGTAAATGTCACCTGTTCACTTCTGGTAGTCCTCCTTGTTAGATGGAAAGGATCCAGATGTCGAAGTCACCATAACACACACACATAGACAAACACAAGAACAAAGTAGGATAACAAACCATCATTAGTATGGGTGACCACTAACTCAACTAGATTATTGTTATTCTCATATAGGGTCAAGTGACCTTCATTTGCAACCTATTTTACAAAGTACCATAGGCTCACCTTAGTTTCAATGGGAACGTGCTTCACCTCACCTGGCAAGCAGCTCAGGACAATGGGGCACCGCTCTAAAGTATAGAAAATTATATAGTTGTGATAAACTTCATGACTACTCAACAGATAGAGACTCATAGGATCGATACATTTGAAAAACTAGGTTGGTGTTTGTTCTTGTATATATTTGTGGTTATGTTGGCTTATAAGAAACAGTGTCACGTTTCCTTGTTCTTATCTTTGTTCTGATTTATAAGCACTAACGTCTTTGCAGATTGGTAAATTAACAAAGCGTATTAAGGCATTCTTGTCAGAGACCGTATTAGTATCTTTGGGCATATCTCCGCTATTGAGACTAAGGGAATGGATGGCTCGCTTGTTAAATGTCGGAGACGCGACTAGATCCAACAGCTTACCTCTGCTTCTAGCGCAGAGAGATGCATGACGCGCTTGTTACAGACAGAACTTCATTGTCTCACTCTGAATCGTGTTTGGCGGCTCATTTCTTTTACATCGCGCGCATCGTTTATAACGGGCCAGCTGCATCGCCTGGCCCTTACCTGTCCGTCGGTACTCCTAGCAGCCTACCGGGCTGTTTGGGGAGGTACCGCGGCAGTGTTGTGTAACTTGAGTGGATAACACCAAACTTTCTTGCCTACAATGCTCTACAAACCTCAAACTATGTCTACAATTGCACATTCTCCTCACAGTTTTATAAAAGAAAAGTCCAGAATATGTCTTGATGCATAAAATTCCTCGCACCCAACATTATCACACCAGATGAAAATGATAACTCACTTGTGTGGCTAGTCCTAACTCCCACCACACAAAGTTCCATAAATGCAAATGGGAGATACCAAGATTTCTGTTAAAAAAAGAAGAAGAAAAAAAAAGACCTATTGTGGCGATGTGAGTAGCTGTGATATTAAATCCCTGGGCTTACCCGCCACCCATGGAAACCTACCAAACCCAGACATTTTTAAAAACACAACACCCAGGGGAGTCCTGGGTAGTCTGCTCTACAATGTCTTCTTACCTGCGATGCTGTGCTTCAACTTCAACTATAATCATACATTTTCCTCATATGTCTGTTAAGAAAACTTTTGAAATCTGCTGGAGTTCCCCAAAGCCCCTACCACTTAGGGGTCGATTCTGATTCGGGAAACGTATCCGTACGACGATTCGTATTCGTAGCCATTTCCGGACGAATCGTACAAATCCGTCCAAATCGCGTAGTCGATCCGTAGGTAGAAAATCCGTCCGAATCCGTGCGAACCGTACGAAAAACAAGGGTCAATCCGTACGACATAGACCCTCACATAGAACCGTACGAATCGTAACCATTTCGTACGACCCCTCAAGTACGATCCGACCGGGGACTGAGTAAGCGATTCGTACGGAAAACGTCGCGTATAGCCAATTCGTACAGAGAGCCACACAATAACATACGCACCGTACCCCTGAATTCAAGGGGTGTACGCATGGGGTGTACACACCATCAACCTATGGCCTTGGGGAGTACGAACCGCACCCCTACGCACAGTACACCAACATATATGGGGTGTACGCACGGGGACATACGCACAGTACCCCTGAAATTCAGTTGTGTACGCACCGTACTCCGACGCACCGTACCCCTGCAATCATGGGGTGTATGCACCTTACCCGGGGGGCCGTTCCATATGCATTACGAGTCGAAATCTGCTTTTCTGGACGTTTTCAGCTCCCGTAAAAAAAGAGTCGTACGGAGTGTTGTCGATACGAATCGTACTTGCTGGGTCGTACAAAGCTGCTTCGATCCTTACGGACATCGCGTACTGCATGTTCCGAGTGCGATCTGTACGGATTAATGAGTCGTACGGTCCTTGGTACGATTCGATGGGAGAACTGCATTGGGTGCGCATCGTACTACATTGTACGTACGGGGACGGCTCGGCATACGATTCGTACGGAAAAAACGATCTGTACAGCGATTCGGACTGGATTTTACCGAATCGGAATCGGCCCCTTAGTCTTTTCTCACTTTTGCTAGTAAAAATGCACTTTTGTGGCTGCGACACAGAAGTTCCCAAAACACAACGTGAAAATGTCAACATTTCATGTAAAAAAAACAAATGACCTGCTTTGATGTGGGGCTAGCTGCAGTATTTAGGTCCAGGTTCTGCTGCCATCGAGGGAACCTAGAAACCCCAGACATTTTAAAAAACTAGACACCCAGGGCTGGCCAGGAATATGTGACTTGTGTGGGTCTGTGACATTTTCTTACCAATAATGCATTGCAAACGTCAAACATTGCCTAAAATCATGCATTTTCCTTACATTTCTGTAATTGAAACTTCCAGAATTTGTAGGAATCTATAAAATTCTCACCACCTAGCATTCCAACTGTTTTCCAGATAAGAACGGGTGTTTCTCTGTTCCTCCACTGGTCTCCAGGACTCTCGGATTGCCGTTTCACTACAGGACACCTTCTGCCGTCACCGACCCCACTCCTCGCGGCCCCCGCTCTGCGGGCGCCGCTCGAGAAGGACTCGAGTTAAAGGGGGCGCGCTGGCTCAGCGCATCTGCGGGACTCACTGACTCTGAGGCCACCGGCGGGACTGCGAGGACCAGCGTGCAGTGCGGTTGGTCATCTGCCGCAGCTGGTCCTCTTCCCGCCCCGACTCCTGCCTGATTTTAAGACTCTTTGGGGCAGTGCTTACTTGGTGTTTCTCTGTTCCTCCACTGGGCTCCAGGACTCTTGGATTGCCGTTTCACTACAGGACTCCTTCTGCCGTCACCGACCCCACTCCTTGCGGCACCCGCTTTGCGGGCGCCGCTCGGGAAAGGACTCTAGTTAAAGGGGGCGCACTGGCTCAGCGCATCTGCGGGACTTACTGACTCCGAGGCCACCGGCGGGACTGCGAGGACCAGCGTGCAGTGCGGCTGGTCATCTGCCACAGCTGGTCCTCTTCCCGCCCCCACCTCCCGCTATTTAGCCACTCTCGGTCCCGCGCACGCGGGATGCACACGGGCGTCGCCGGGCTAAGCCCCGGCAAAGGGCGGGCCGTCTAAGGCCGTCCAAGGACGACTAAGGCCAGGCTGGTCCCCCCCCCCTTGTATTTGCTTGTAACCTGTTGTAAATTTAGTGTTTTCAAGACTCTGAAGGACCTAAGGTACAAGTGTACTTGTTCTTCCAATTTGTGGGTTAGTTCTGGCTTTGTACTATGTCTTTACGGTCTGGGAAAAACCGTCACGTTGCAATCCCCACACCCAGTAGGGTGGTTACTGGCACTCTGTATAATTTTTTTAAGAGAGCCTCCACCATACTGGAAAAGGAGATAGCTTATGCAGAAAAACGACTCTCCCTGGACCTAATAACGGGGAAACGATCTTCTTTAGGTCGTATAGGCAAGACGGTCGCTCCCACGCCAACCTTTACCTCAGGGGAGGAAATAAGGCTAGTGGATGTAGGGGATGTTTTAGACACTTTAGCCTAAATCTATCATCTGTGAGCCTGCCCCCCAGCAGTGGCATCGCTGGCTCGCTTTTCTACCCAGGGCCTGTTACTCAATCTGCTCAGACTTTGTCTCTGGGCTCCCCAGACAGGACGAAAACTAATAGTAGAAAAAGAAGGGGTAGTTCTTTAACGGGCCATCTTGCTAAACAACAAAAGAAGTCCCTAGACTTAGCTTCGACAGCTGTTCCCCAACCGCCCACCTCTCCCAGGCCTAGAATAGAAGCCACTAGTCATTATGTCTCACAAATAGTACCTGATGGTGACCTTCTGGGTAAAATTGAGTTTCTGATGAAAGCCCTTATGTTGCCACTCCTAGAAAGAACAAGGATGATCAACTCTAAGCTAGACCTAATTGAAAAGCAGGTGGGAGAAAACTCACTCCTATTAGCTGATTTGGCAAAGGGTAACTCTTCCATTAGATCATCGGGGATTATTACAAGGGATTCGGGCCCTAGTACTGTATTTGCCGGGGCGATAACTGGCAAATCCAACAAAAAAACAGTTAAAAAAATGAACACACCCACTCCAAAACCACAGCCAAAGAAACACGTAGGTACATCAAGGCAAGGTGGGAAAGCAATGGACCCGGCACGTGCAGCCCAGCCCTTATTTAGTGGTACATCTACAGATAGAAGGCCGAATATCCAAATTCAGCAGGATAAGGGAGCTGGTAAAAAGCAACTCTCCAGTATAAACCTTCCGCCAGAGGTGGCCCCCTATACAATAGTTTTAGTGGGAGTGCGATCCTTTGGGGCAGGCAAATCAGAATCGTATAGGGAATTAAAGAACAAGGTGGTTGTAGAAGAGTACGGTCTGCTATCCTATGGTCACCCCAAATTTTTGCTTTTTGCTTCACTGGTTTTCGACTTAATGTGGCTGTGGGCCTGCTAATCAGACCCACAGCCTGCTGTTCTCTCTCTAAATTCACATACATGTACTATAGGTACATAACCCAATTGGAACTGGACTCCTTGTCAGCCCCTGTACCATGCACTATAGGTGCTCAGGGCATAGGTGCCAACAAGGCCTACCAGGGGCTGCAGCATATCTTTTGCCACCCCTGGCTGGTACTTAAATCGACACAACTGGCTGATCACTCAGCTGGGGCAAGGTGGTGTAATCACCCCCTTGCTTAGATATAGTATACCTATATCTAAACCTAAACTGGACACATATAAACCTATAAGTCACTCCTATGGCAGGCCTTAACAATCCTGGAGGCAGAGTGCGTGGTTTTATGTGAGATGGAGCTCTAGCATGAGCTGAGCCTGTCTGCAGCTGTCGGGACCAATTCCCTTAGCTGTTCCGGGATAATGCCAAACCATATACTATTAAGTGCATTATAATCCTCGCGGTTATATTGTAACTTTGGTTTGGCTTTATCAAAACATGTCGTGTAAGGTGTCATACGATTTGGAATACTATCCCCTCGACAGTCCTGTCGACGGGGATAGCATTCCACCCCTCTAGAGGGTGAAGGCATGTTACTTTACTAAAATGCAGTTGATTTTTAAAAGAGCCTCAGATCCACAAAATGGATGCTTCTGCCACAGACACGAGTCTGACCTCCTGCTGCTGACCGAAACTCAGCAGAGGAGGCCTGGACAAAGGGTTACCTGTCGCAGGGAGGTGTCACACCACCCCAGACAGGAGATAGTGGATTGTAGCAGGGAGGTTTGAAAGAAACCAGACACTGCCTGGGAAGCACAAGGCTTCCCCTTGCATAATCCGGTCGAACTAGTTCTGGGGCTCACCAGCCCCAGTCCCAGCGCGGCCCTGGACAAAGGGAAAGGGGTGTATCCACCCCCTTCCTGGGTCCCACCCATAGGAGGGACCTAGCAGGATATCCAGCCCCCCAGATTGGTATAAGAGTGGGAGCAATGCCAAAGCATTCAGATAATCCTGCTGAAACATAAGAAACGAAACTCTGGACCCTTCGACATCCTACTTGATGTAGAAGACTGAAGAATCTCCCTTGTGGTCAAGGAGTGACCACCCCGTGCAAACAGGCACCATCCAGCACCTTGACCCTTGCTTTGTTGCAGTTCCGGCTGGAACTCGAGTGACAGAGATCGACGAGATCAAGCGTGCCTGCCTTCTAACAGCCCGATCCACAGTCCCTGCAGAGCTGAGACCCGTGGAGGCGACCGGAAGCGTGGAACCCGCCATCTTGGAAAGCCCACAAGACGCTGACCGTGCAGCCCACGAGTGACCCTTGAAGCTGTACACCGGGGTTTGAGAAGCCCCAGCCCTGAGCCTCTTTTGCACCGAAGCTCACCCCTCCACACTCGACGAGTGCTGCGTGGGGCCCTTCTGCAACTTTTGGCTCAACGCGTTGTCCCGGTCACTTGCCCGTTGGCTTGTGGCCCCTGTGCCGACGAAACTTGAAATCCGACTTGTGATTCTGGTTGCTCCAGACTTGCACCTGCTCCTCTGAAAAGGAGCACCCGCTCTGACCCTCCTGGTCCGAGTGAGAAGCAATCTTGCAGTCCTGCGTGGATTGCTCTTGCCAAGTGTTGTTTGCTCCAATCCTGAAGCCGACACCCCCAACGGCGAGAGCCTTCTTGGGACAGCTCGTGATCCCATCTTGGTCGTCGCAGATGCCCTAGAGTCCACGTGGCCGCGGAGAGAAGCTCCTCGACAGCCACCTGATAGCGCCCGACATTGCCTGGTTCCATCCTGGTTCCATCCTGGTCACTGCTGAGTGACCCAGACTCTGTACCCTCTGCTTTCAGGTACTCTACAACTCTAATCCACCCTTGGATCACACCGGACACTTCTCCTTCACAATGCCTGCAGCATCTTCAGCTTCAAGCACCAACAACCTGCGTGACGAAACCCGACACAACTTCGACCCTATGCACCCGCTTCCTGTGGGTGAGGTAACTCAGCAACGCCGGTGTTCCCACACTGGTACACACCTCTAGTGTATGTGTCTTACGTTTCATCCTTCTAGGTTAAGCGGAAGTCTCCTTAAACTATAACTTTGTAACTTTTACGCACCATTGACTTTGCGTTGGTGCATGCGTGTCCTTTAAGCGCTGCACCCGAATCCCGCGGGCTTTTCCCGACTTCAGCATTGCTTGTCCCGACTGCTCCCAGCGATTCCCTAGGCCCTAGGCCTAACCACTGTTCAATTGGTATCTCTTATACCACTTTCTTAATATATGGTTTGCGTGGCCCCCCGGCCTCATCCATAATTGTGCAACTTTCATATGTTATACTGTGCTTTTGTTTAAACGCTTGTGCCCCTTTGCTCATAAAGAGTACTGGGGATTATTCTAGTAATAAATACATATATTTTTATAATATATACTTGTGTGGTGTCCTTTCATTTGATTTTACAGGATTGTGATTGGTAAAACAGCTCGCTTAACACGACCTCTGGAGTTAAGCCTTCAAGGCTGCTTAGTCCATGCTACCCCTAGGATAGCTTGTCTATAAGGTTGACTTGCAACCATCACCATAAGGGATTGTTTAGACTGATACAAGGTGGTTCCAGAATTGGAAACATCATATATCAGGCCAACTTCTCACAGTGGTCTTTTGGTTAGATAGGAATAGGACCCTTCCCCCATCGTCGAGTACTGAGATTTTGGGTGTTAGAAGGGTACACTGGGTGGGTAATAACCCTAAAGACCTGGAAGGGGATTGCATCATAGTGAATTTTAGAGACTCTTGGGCTACAGACCATATACGGAGAGAACCCAGATTTGGCCGAGAGGGCGATATTCAATCTCTGGGCCTTGAGTATTTTTACCCAGGGGTTATGAATATTGGTCCTCAAAATTCTTTTCCTAATTTCCGCCAGAGAGGATTTCGTGGAGCAAACCCATTCCATAGGCTAGCGTACCCTCTACCACTTTACAATAGGTTTGATCCTCTAAATGATCTGGAGGGTGTAGACTGACTCAATAAACCAGCTGTCAATACTAATGAACTTGAAAGCCACGTAGGCCCAATTGACTCCCCCCCTAACATATATAGCGGGGATATGACACACCAAAATGGACCAAGTAGCCTAATCATAATGCAGGATTTGCCATCCCTGACTGTAAACGGGGCGACCAACCACAGAGTAAGAGCAGTTATGGAGCATGGTTCCTTGTCAATGGTTTCCTGGAATTTGGCAAGAATATCGAATAAACGTGACTTGCCAGACTGGGGGTCATTTATTGACTCACAAGATGTCTGCCTATTCCAGGAAACGTGGGCCAGGGAAGCCCATCACCGTACTGACTTTGCTTCTCTTTTTATTGAGGCAAAATGGGGTGGGAAGGGACGCCCATCAGGGGGACTTCTCATCTGGGTGGGTTCACACCTGGGATGTATAGTATCAAAACTGGAGACAAATTCCCCGGATATCCAAAGTGTGACACTGGAATGGCCCAATGCGGCTAAACTTATATTAATTAACGTATATTCTAGACCCACGGGCGTGACCAGTGTTTCAGGTACAATTGAGGAGTTATCTCACTTCCTGGATTCTATCCCCAAAGCCATCCCATATCTGGTAGGGGGTGACTTTAACTGTCAATTTGAGCCTCTGCCAGCATTCCTGCAAGGTACCACACTGGAGGAGGATGACCAATGGGATATAACACCTGCTGGGGGTTTACCAGTTAAGTCCTGGACTCCACTTGCTACCCAAATTATGGCCCTGTCTCTTAATAACTCCATAAGGGCCTGCAACGATTGGGTCACCGGGGAAATCCCCCCCAAATCCACCTATAACAAACCAGGGTCTGAATCACGTATAGACTACATTTTTGTGGAAACTCGCAACTGGGCTATGGTGAGGAGTTTCCAGGTAATCCCACGGGAAGAAAGTGACCACAATCCACTGATTGTGGATTTTCAGGTGCCTGGCTATATTAGTGAGAATCAGTTGCCTAAAATTCCCTCAGACCATAGTGCGATTCTATCTAGTGATAGACGCAGAATAAGATGGGCAAAAGTCATAGGGAACCCGGAATCTATCTCTCAGCTTTATGCCTTAATCCTACCGGTCTTTCAAAGTGTAGAAAAGCTTATTCTATTAAGCCCGTCTCCGGAGAAACACAAATCACTTGGTGATCTTCATTCTGAGCTCACCAACGTAATAGCAGAGGTGCTGAACCCCCGAGTATCGAAAAAGCGTAGTAAACCAACGAAAGCCTCATGGTATAACATAACCTGCAGGAAGGCCAAAGTCGAACTCCTTGAGGCTATTAAGCTAAGGGTCAGCAGCGTGTTGGTTAGGGCAAAAAGGCTAGAATATAGACATCAAATTCAGATCGCCAAGACTGAGTGGGACAATGAAAATTGGTCCGAAATGGTGGGTGCTCTTAACTCTAGAGACAGTCGGAAATTCTGGCAGATTGTCAAAAGTGGCTCAGTGGACCCAACACCAGCAGTTGAAGCCAATATTGCTCCTAGCGTGTGGGAGGCTCATTTTCGTAATTTATATTCCCTGGACAACACAGATTTCTCAGAGGATATATGCAACCGGGTGAGGGGCCCTAGTTCCGAATTGGTCCAGGTGGAATTTACCGTCAGGGAGGTTGGTGCTGCAATCGATAAACTAAGAGCAGAGAAAGCCCCGGGCTTGGACAGACTCCCTGGCGATTTGTTTAAGCACGAACCAACTGTATGGGCACCATATTTACAGGTCCTTTTTAATTCAATATTGGGTGGGATGGAGGTGCCTAGTACTTGGCTGGGAGCAGAGATTGTACCGATCTTCAAGACGGGCTCTCCTCTGCTCCCAGTCAACTACAGGCCTATTAGCCTTATAGATGTCCCCCAAAAGATCTTCGCAAGGCTCATCTTGGATCGTTTATTGGAGTGGATGCTTGATTATTTGGTTCTGAGCCCTTTCCAAGCGGGGTTCAGAAAGAAAGTCTCCACTATAGATAACATTTTTCGCTTGGTTCTTTTATACTGGAAATCAGTAAAAATGGAGGGTGGCAGCATCTATACCGTTTTCGTAGATTTACGGGCGGCGTTTGATCTAGTACCCCGTAGAAAACTTTGGTCTGTTTTGTCCAATATGGGGGTACCCCGATACCTCCTATACATGATTATCCGCCTGCACACAAACAACTTTGCGCAGGTTAGATGTGGCCGAGACGGTTCTCTATCCCACAGATTCCCCGTTGACAGGGGGGTAAGACAGGGTTGTGTGCTTGCACCGACCCTGTTTTGCCTTTATGTCAACGGGGTAATCTCTCGTTTAAACAGGGTAGAGGACGGTGACGCCCCCAGATTGGCCGGAAGCAGGGTGCCGGCGATTATGTTCGCTAACGACACCCTGCTTCTGTCTAAAACGCCTATGGGGATTCAACGTATCCTCAAGGGCTTTGAGGAATTTTGTGGAACCCATGGTCTTGAGATTAATGCCCTCAAGACCAAATACATGATTTTGAATCCTCCCTCAAAAACTCGCCCCAACCCTTTTATTGGTGGAAACAGGCTGGAGAGAGTCCGCACTTTTGAATATCTAGGGGTGACTCTTAATGAGTACATGTCCTGGCGCCATCACCAAACTAAAACTCAACTCAAATTGGCCCAAATGGTGGGAGGTGTAATCGCCCTTATAAAAAAAACAAATCTACCATTAAGGCTATTGGACCCCCGCTAGAAATATATAGAGTGCAGGCTAGGGGAGCGGTCATGAATGGCAGTGAAATTTGGGGCCATACGTGTAACCGCGAGCTAGTGGTAACGGAGAACAAATTCATTAGGAAGCATTTATCTCTCCCCCCTAGTACCTACCTTTTGCCAATGAGGTTAGACTTGGGACTAAGGCCTGTTGATGAAGATCTGGGAGTTAGGCCCCTAACCTTCTGGCGTAGAGTCTGGACCACTTTTATTTATAAAAATAACAATACCTAGGCAACTGTGGGGTCCTGTAAGGATATCAGGTACAACGACACAACAATAATGAGGGCACAAAAAGTATAAAGTAAAGCAGTGTACGGAAAAGATAAACTAAAAAACAATAAAATATGGATCTTATTTATTTATTAATACAAAACGTGAATTTGTTAAAAAACATAAAGTGTACAATTTATATGACAGGTAATACAGAACATTTCAGCATATACAGTCCATCATGTATAAAATCAAATTACATACATGAATAAAAACACAATACAGTCATAAAAACAACCAAGTGGATAAATTAATAATCTCTATGCGCGTTTCGGCGTTACACACGCCTTCTTCGGGAGAACCACTTGAAGATTCTAAAAAGAAATAATGTGCATAAAAATATGAACAGATATATTTTAGTTTAGTACACTGCAATGGTTCACATATGCTAATTGGCATAACAAGAGGCTGAATGAAGGTGGAAAAGCTGGTTAGTGCTAAATAAGAACAAGCACTGGCGTTGCCAATAGGTCTCGCAGTAGGAAAGTTGGAGCTATTACAATTGCAAATAACAATGCCTTTTATTTTTGTTTTCATTTTAAAAACATAAAGGGCTTTGTCATTTACAAAACCAATAGCTCCAACTTTCGTACTGCAAGACCTATTGTGCACTGCACAGTGTGGGTGAAAGTGGCACTGCGTGTGTGTGAGTGGCTTTGAGTGAGTTGCGTTGCGTGGGTGAGTGGCGTTGCATGTGTGAGTGTTGTTGCGTGGGCGAGTGTTGTTGCCTGGGTGAGTGGCGTTGCCTGGGTGAGTGGCGTTGTCTGGGTGAGTGGCGTTGCCTGGGTGAGTGGCGCTGCGTGGGTGAGAGTCGCGCTGCGTGGGTGAGAGTGGCGATGCGTGGGTGAGTGGCGCTGCGTGGGTGAGTGGTGCTGCGTGGGTGAGTGGTGCTGCGTGGGTGAGTGGTGCTGCGTGGGTGAGTGGCGCTGTGTGGGTGAGTGGCGTTGCATGTGTGAGTGGCGTTGCATGTGTGAGTGGCGTTGCGTGTGTGAGTGGCGTTGCCTGGGTGAGTGGCGTTGCCTGGGTGAGTGGCATTGCCTGGGTGAGTGGCGTTGCGTGGGTGAGTGGCGTTGCGTGGGTGAGTGGCGTTGCATGTGTGAGTGGCGTTGCATGTGTGAGTGGCGTTGCATGTGTGAGTGGCGTTGCGTGGAAGAGTGGCGTTGCGTGGATGAGTGGCGTTGCGTGGATGAATGGCGTTGCGTGGATAAGTGGGGTTGCGTGGGTGAGTGGTGTTGCTTGGGTGAGTGGCGTTGCTTGGGTGAGTGGCGTTGCTTGGGTGAGTGGCGTTGCTTGGGTGAGTGTGGCATTGCGTGGGTGATAGTGGGCTTGCGTGGGTGTGAGTGGCGTTGAGTGTCTGAAAGTGGTGCTGTGTGGGTGAAAGTGGCACTGCGTGGGTGTGAGTGGCTTTGCGTGAGTGAGTGAGTGAGTGAGTGGCGTTGCGTGGGTGAGTGGCGTTGCATGTGTGAGTGGTGTTGCGTGGGTGAGTGGCGTTGCGTGGGTGAGTGGCGTTGCGTGGGTGAGTGGCGTTACGTGGGTGAGTGGGGTTGCGTGGATGAGTGGGGTTGCGTGGATGAGTGGGGTTGCGTGGATGAGTGGGGTTGCGTGGATGAGTTGCGTTGCGTGTGTGAGTGGTGTTGCTTGGGTGAGTGGCGTTGCGTGGGTGAGTGTGGTGTTGCGTGGATGATAGCGGGCTTGCGTGGGTGTGAGTGGTGTTGCGTGTCTAAGTGTTGCTGTGTGGGTGAAAGTGGCACAGAGCCTTTGATGTGACCTGGCGCAGGAGAAATGCTGCTGCTGCTAATTAAATATAACAAGCGAGACCTATTGTCTATGCCAATGCTTGTTATTGTTGACTTCCCTGATGTTAAAACAATAACAGCCTGTAGAAAGCTCAAATCCATGCAGTCTTCTCCACCCTGAAAAATCATGTGTACTGCGTGTCTTTACGAGTTCAAACCTGCAACAAGTTCGAAATATGGGCCGCTTTTTTTTATCTATCTAATTACACATGGGGGGTGCATTTATTTTGATGTCCGGGGCCGTAATCTTTCCCAGTCCGACAATGCCTTCTAACAAGCGGGCCGAGCTCTCAGGCACTTTGTGCTGGCCAATAACTAAGTGAGTGCAATATGCTTGGATGTGTGTGTGTCCTGCTCCGGAACTCAACCTGCAGATAAATCACACCAGGAAAACAACTTCAAGGCAGTGGAGGAGACAAGAAAGCAAGCTGCCACACTCTCCATCTCTCAAGACTTTATAAACATCAACTGAACACAAGTGGAAATTATATAAATCACAGGAACCGGTTAGCCTGAAACAAGAGCTCCATCTGAGTCAGAATCACGTGGATTATACATAGAAGGCTGTGCTGCTCTAAAAGGCACAAAGGGACAATGGGAAGTACTAGGTGTTACCATGGACTCACAGGCAGAAAGAGCAAATGGCAGAGACATGCAGACAGCTGCCATGTCCCCGAGGCACGCGCTGTCCCTGCACAGCTTATAGCTGGGCAGATGCACTCAGAATCACCGAGCTGGGGCGTTCGGAGGCGTGCGATGTACAGGCACTGAATGCGCCCCAGCGGGGGCCATGGCGAGCTGCAAAAGACACGGGGACATAGCGCCAACATGATACTACTGCTGTAAACCCACCGCTGCGCGATCAATCAATGTGTAGAAATTGTCCATGTTTTGGTAGTTAGAATTAACTCTAAATGGCGAAGTAGGGAAGCATACATCATATCTATTTTGAAGGAAGTTTTAAAAAAAAGAGAAAAAGGGACTGGAAGGCATGGTGGAGCAACAGGAGAATGGGCGAGGGAGGTGGGGGCAAGCAACTGGACGGGAAAGCACAAAATAAATATTATTATTTATTATTATAGGTGTTTATAAAGCGCCTGGTGACGCCTCCCGGCGTGTCCCCGCGCTAAGGAGTGAGTATTGCTAGGGTGGAGTGGCATCGGACAGTAATTAGATAGTGAAAAGATGTGTTTTTAGTTGTTTCCTGAAGGATGTTTCACTTTTTTCCTGTCTGATACTCATAGGGAGGATGTTCCACTCCTTGGCTGCGAGAGTGCGAAAGGACCTGCCTCCAAGTCTGGCTTTTTTTGGGCATGTGGTTTTAAGCAGACCAGTTCCCTTAGAACGAAGAGATCTAATGGGTTCATAGAGTGAGGCTAGGTCAGACAAATAGGAGGGGGCTCTTTGATGGATGATCCTATGGCACCAAAGAAGTGCCTTGAATACTATTCTCTTTCTAATGGGCAGCCAATGCAGAGTGTCCAAGGAAGGTTTGGATGGAGCTCTGCGCGGGAGTCTGAGCACGAGGCGTGCCGCTGAATTTTGCAGGACTTGCAATTTACGAATGTTCTTTTCTGTAGTGCCCAGCAGTAGCACGTTCCCATAGTCAATACGGGAAGTGATGAGAGCCTGCGTCATGGTACGCCTGGAACTCGATGGAAGTAGATCCAAGGTGCGGCTAAGCGTCTTCATCACTCCAAAGCACTTTCCAACTGTTTTTTTAATGTGACTGTCATAGGAAAGTTTGTTATCAATCCAGACACCTAGATTTTTGGCCTCCTGACTAGGGGTGGGTATTGGTCCCAAACAAGTAGGCCACCAATCTTTGGTCCAATTGGTGTTGTTCCCCCCAATAATAAGCACCTCTGTTTTTGTTCCGTTTAATTTGAGGCAGTGCTCGTTCATCCATGTAGCCAGCTTACACATACAGGATTTAAAGTTATCGGCCTCAGAGGAAGGAGATTGAGACAGGGAGATCAGAAGTTGAGTATCGTCGGCGTAGGAGACAAGCTCTACGCCGAACGATTGGATCACCTCAGCCAAAGGTGACATATATAAGTTGAACAGGGTGGGGCTCAGGGCAGAGCCCTGAGGTACCCCCTGTTCTAAGGTCAGGCTGTCCGAGAGATAGGTCCCTCTTTGGACCTGGAAGCTTCTGTTGGTCAAGAAAGCTTTCAGCCAACCTAGAGCCTCTTTTGTGACTCCCGCTCTGTTTAGACACTGTAGCAGTATGTAGTGAGCTACAGTGTCAAACGCGGCACTGAGGTCCAACATGATCAGGGCCATAGTTTTACCTTTGTCGGCTCCCTCACGCAGAGTTTCAGTTGCTCTAAGGAGTGCTGTCTCTGTGGAGAAGCCTGATCTGAAGCCCGATTGTGAGGAATGAAAGGTTTTTTGAGTTTCTAAGTGTGTCATAAGTTGGGCATTAACTACCTTCTCAGCTAGTTTGGCTAGGTAAGGGAGTAGAGAGATAGGACGTAAATTCTCCAAGGTATCCTGGCTCAGGTAGAAACACGAAACAAAACAAACAAGCTCCTGGCATTGCTGTGGGGAGGGGGGGGGGGAGAGAAATGCACGGCCGTGAAAGTGGCTCTCGGAGGGCGCATTCCTTTGAAGTGTCTGATGCAATTATGCGAGGCAGGCTGGTTAGGAAGCAAATGGCATGGGAGGGAGGCTGAGGCTTTGATGTGGGGAGTCACAAGTTATATGGCTGGGAGAAGCTGTGTGAGGGAGGCTGGGCTGGCTGGGCTCGTTCACGAGAGGCTTGTGGTCACGTGATTCTCCCGCTTTTCACATGCACTGTGAAGAAACTGCAGTCGAAACTGCAGTGGTTTGACTAGTCGATGGAGCACTTGAATTCTCGCCATTTTCCAATGGAAAAGGCGAGACCTAAAAAAGGTCCAATTCACCAAACCCGGAAGTGCGGAAATGCAGTAAAAAATAACGTGAGCACTAGAAATGTGTCTTATATAGAAAGAGACCCTAACAAGTGAAGGGTAGGGTGAAGATGGTGTGGGATCCCTGGGTATGAATATAAGTGAATCTATTGGTGAGAAGGCCTCAGTTGGTGACGGTTTTGTGATGGCTTTGAGACCCTTACCTAAAAATTCCTTTGAAGATATATGAGTTAACTGGATACAAGTTTTATAACATAGGAGGCATGGATCGTCTGCCGGCCTTAAAACAAGTAAATTGACACAGAGTTATTATGGCAATGGGAAATGAGAAACTGTGTAGGTTAAAATACGCTGGAGTTTAAATGTCCTTCAGAGTTACCTATCTATGAACTGGTGGTACAGGGGTCACAATTGAATCACAGTCACCTAAATTAAAGGCGTGATGGCTATCCCTCCGTGAATTGATAGGAAGTTCGAATTGATTTCGCGCCGTCATCAAAATAGGTAAACAACCTGCATGAGAGAAAATGCAAAACTGGTAGCTCAGTCAGGTTGGTTGCTATAAGGTAAGACATAGACTATGTGGCTTATTGACTCGATTGTGGGTTTACCTAGTATAATATCCGGCGCTAATTTGATATGAGCGATGCCTTTCGTAGCTCTAGATATGCTTTATAAAGTGTAGAAAAAAGATAAAATACTTAACAGGCAACGTGATGATGTCGCCTCGGAACAACCTGTCAGATAAATGATAGGATTTGCATCAATGACGATATCGCACTCCCTTTATTTTCACTTAAGTTAGAAATGGAGTATAGTATTACCTTGATAGGATGTTGATAATGATTTCACTTAGTGGTTTATTCAGGGCATGGATGAACCCTTAAAACCAATGAAAGTATCTATGATAAAAATAAAACAGGAAATTACATAAATGTAATTTGTCAAGGGTGCAAGCATGGAGTTACATAAACAAAATTTGTCAAGGATGTTAAGCGCTAACTACTATAATTTTTTACAAAATCCGGCTGCCGGAAAGACCGCTAATAGGGGTGGGAGAACTTACTTGCCGCCTGAAGGGCCCGCAGCGTCTGGAGGGGTTCTGATGTAGATAATGTTGCTACCAACAAGCTGCATTATATAGTTTGGGCGCCAACCACGCCATTGCGTTATTTGGCGGTGGTGTCTCATATGGATGACGTCATACGTAATGGCCAGTGTGTGACGGGGAAAAAACAACTAGACTGGGGATAATGCAGAGAAGCTAGAGCATGGACATAGATAACAGACTGCCGATTATTTGATGTTATATTTAATGGCATTTTCCCACGGTATCTCGTTATTCAAACCTTTGGGATATGATGCCAAACTAAAAATCCAAAAAACTTCTCGTTTTTTGCGCTTGTATTCCATGTTGATGGAAGGGGTATAGTTACAATTTTCAATAATGTGATATCCGTGGGTTTATGCTTGTGTTCAAGGTAGTGCTTTACGAGAGGAGCACTAACTTTAGACGTGCGGATGGCTGAACGGTGTTCAGTCAGCCTGGTACAAAAAGATCTAGCTGTCTCTCCAACATACCCTAGCCCACAGGGGCATAGGAGTAGATAGATTATGTTTTTGGGCTTGCAGTTGAACATATGAGCAGGGCATATGGTAATCCCTTGATAGATGAAACTGGGGCCAACTATAGCTGATTTACATGCCACACAAGTATTGCAAGTGTATGTACGTAGAGTCTGGACCACCCCAGAGTTGGCAAGTTACAGGTCTGAGCTCCAGGAAATCGTAAACTACCCGATTGTACGGAACATCCCCTGGTTCCAACACATAAAAAATGAGTTAATGCGTCTTGGATTACCCGATCTATGGTCGGCCCCTGCGATCGCCTGCGCCACGATTTCAAGGAAACAGTTACTCTCACTTTACCGAGAAAACAAAATTGTGGCACAGAGACAGGGCACACAGTCGGGTACCCTGACTGACTCTTTCCTAAGGATTAAGGACATTTACAAGTTGGAGGGAATCCTAGATGTTATATTTCCATCCAATACTAGGAAACTGTATTTGCAGTGGAGGTATGGAAGTCTGCCAATCCTAGCCTTTACAAGCAAGTGGACTGACCCACCCCTGAGTCAGTGCCCTGGGTGCAATCATGATCAGGAAACCGAACTGCAAATACTGTTTTTTTGTCAAACTTATGGGCAGGCGAGAAGGAAGTGGATAGTTCCTGCCTGCAGAAATCTAGGCTTTACTCATTGCCTGCAGGCATATAGGGTCTTTAAATCTGACCTTTCTAGTATGGTTGTGTTTGCGGTAGCAAAATATCTGGAAACCTTCTGGTACAAGAGAAGACGCTTGCTATCCAGGGTTGTAGATTAACTGTACAATTTTATTAACATCACAATGTAACTATTCTTCTTTTAACAATTTTTATCTCCTAATGGACTTAATACAGTTGTGTGCTCCTTTGAACGCAGACTAGCTGCACAATTTTAAACATCATCAATTTCTAACTATTTCCTACTATTTTTAAATGCTTCAATGCTATTTTAGCTCTGATTAATTATCCGGGACGCAATTGCTTGTTTTATTTGTATCATCACTATGTGTTATCTTTTATGGCAATCTAGCCGAAATAAAGATTTTTTGATGATGATGATGATAAGAACGACACCCCATTTTGCAGTCCATGGAATCCTACCACACTCAGGCACCCAGTGTGGATCCCACTCACTTAGCCACAATGCCTTGTAAATCTCAAACTTGACCTAAAATTACAAATTTTCTTCATATTTCTGGGACGAAAACTCCCAGAATCTGCAGGCATCCATAAAATTACCACAATGCAGTGTTTCCACACTTATCCCAATAAAACACTATTCATCTGTATAGCTAGGACTAGCGCCTGAGATAAGAATGGATCAAACCATGGACCCTGCTGCCTAGTGGTCAGGACTGCCTAGGTGAAACCAGGGACAATGCAAATTTAGCATCTGCCTTCTACCTACACAAGATCTCTATAAAAACAAACCTAGGTTTAGCTTTGGCTGCCTGTTTATGTCTGTCTCACTCGGAGTCCAAATACCGCAAGTGTGCCAGATACACTTTTACTAACGCCTACCTGCGGCAGCCCACTGAGGCTCAGAATGGTTTGTCTTTTATGACCCTTTAGCACACTCACAGCACCTAGGCCAATGCCTTCCAGTGTGCAAAAGTAAGTTGAGGGTGCATGAGAATGCCTTTGGGACCCATTCATCAGACGGTGTTAGCAAATCTACATTGTAACGCTGGGGTAATCTGCTAGGACAGAGTCGCCCAGGACCCGTAAAGACATTTCCAGAAAAACATCGGGCTTTATGGTTTGACGTACAGGGTACTCTGTCAAAAAGTGTTGGATGTCCCTTCCATTAGTTATGTGCAGTGCACTGACTGCAAAGTACTTGTAATGCAGTAAATGGAAAATCCCACACATTCCGATGGAGGATAAGGGTAGAAAGCAGACCAGACTATAAACTATGGGCCCAATTCACTAAAGTAAACAGTGACGAAAGTCAAACTTTACAACTTTCGGTATTCACAAAGGGCATTTACAAGTATTAAAGGTAGACTTTTGTCTCAGTTAAACTTAAGTTTTGGTCTTAAGTTAAAATTTTAGGTCTCAGTTAAATTTAAGATCAAAACTTATGTTTAATTGAGAGAAAGGTATAACTTTACTACTCACAAAGCCCTTTGTGAATACCGAAAGTTGTATAGTTAGACTTTCATTTCAGTTTACCTTTGTAAATCGAGCCCCATGTGTGTATTGCTGAGTGGAGTGTTTGTGTGAGACTTATACCTTGGCCATCTGCCTTCTACCAATATAAGTTCCCTATGAAAAGTAGCCGAGGCAAAGCTTTGACATCTGTTCATGTTTTCATCTCAGTCAAATTCTGACTAATACTGTACAAGCCAAGGAAAGATTTACTAATGCCTCCCAATCACACGTATCATTGGAACATTTTCTGTGCTAAATCCAATTCCTTCCAGTGTGTTGATATACGCTGAGGGGAGTCTGAGTATGCCTTTGGCCTCTGGCATATTCCTTGGACTGTGTGAGCATAGCTACCTTTGAACACTAAGGTAAAGATATTGGTGCAGACTCTCCCAATTTCTCTAAGTATCACTTATAAAAAGACTAAGGACCTATGGGTCTGTGGATAGGGTACTCAGTCAAAGTGTGGTGCATGTCCAATCCACAGTTATGTTGAGTACATTGAGTGTAATCCACTCATAATAACACAGACAGAAATGTTGTCACATATGAAGGAGGATGTTAGTGATAGCAGGCCATTGGCAAGACCAATTTGTACCTATCAACTGGAGTAGTAAAGATTAAATGACTCACAGTTCTAATGCAGCAAGAAAAATTCATTCTTAAATCATAGGACTTCTTTACTGGAAAACTACCGGACAAGGGGTACCATTAAGTTGAGTAACAAATCTGTGCTTAGCAAATATATGTTATGATATGCAAAGATTTTTCAAACTAGATGGAAAAATTTGAGAGGCTGCTTTGCTAGTCAAATAGTGGCCCCTGGAAGGAATGTATCACAGCCATTTAAAGGAACCCACCGTCAGCCAATCATCCAAAACTTGATCTATTGTGTGGTACAGAGTGAAGCAAGTTAGAAAACATTATTGGCTGAGCTTGGTATTTGAGACGGTGATACAAGCTATCCTGCCTCTTTCCTTCCTTAGACCAAACTCTGCATCAACAACATAGTCTTTTGCAGAACTGCAGTCAGTAAAGTGCCAATAATGCAGCCATGCGACATCCGCCATAGCATATGAAGTTAAGGCTACTGTTTCTACAGCAGTTAGACATTTAATTTTAGTTAACTGAAAGTCAAGGAAAGACATTGGCCTTCCTGTGGTGGTCTAACAGTAAACAATTTATGTGGTGTATATTGCCAGCTGGATTAGGTGGGTAGCCACCTTCTTATACCATGTCTGACTTTTATGACATGCATTATATGGTTGAAGTACCTGGCTATTTTTATCCACTTCAAACATTAACTTTGAATCAAGTATACAGTTGGGCTTCCAGACGTCTGCCAATTGGCCCCAAACCATGACTGCAGAAATTCTCTCATGGATTGTCTTGAATATGTATACTTCCTACCTATCTACAAATTTGACTGTCAGCAGTGTGAGAAGTTAGCCTGGAATATGATGTCCACTATTCTAGTGGGCACCTTGCACCAGTCTAAACGACCCTTATGATGGTGGTTGTAAAGTCAACCTTACAGATCAGCTATCCTAGTGGTAGCATGGACCAGCAGTCTTAGGCTAAAATTTCAGAGAGCATGTGAAGCAAGCTGTTTTACCAATTATAATCCTTTGAATACCAAATGAAAAAGGACACCACACAAGGTATATACAAAATATATATGTATTTATTACTAACACAACCCCTCTGAACTCTTTATGAGGTCAGAGATCGAGATACAGTACAAGTTATTCAATAAGCATACTTTAAGTTGCACAAATACAATTCTGCCCTAGGGGCCTCACGAACCATATAACCATGTAAGTTGTATAAGAACCACTTCAGGAACAGTGAATAGGCCCAGAGCCTAGGGAATTGCTGGGGCTACACTGAACAACCAAGGGATTGGAAGAAGGAGGCCCACGGGAGACGCATGCAGTGTCTAAACACAGTCGCGAGTTACCATAGAGTTATAATGAGAACGTAAAAGTTACAAAGTAGTAGATTAAGGACACTCCCGGATGGACTACGGTAAAACCCTTTTAAACAAGGACACTTCGAGAGTCAACACCCACGGGAGCACCGGAGTACTCGAGTTACCTCACCCAGGGAAGCCGGGTGCATAGGTGTTCTTTCGTGTCGGGTTTCGTCGCTGTTTCCTATGGAGAGCTGCAAGAAAGTGCTGCAGGCGACCAGGAGAAAAGTGTCCGGGTGGATCCAAGGGTGGATCGAAGATGTGAAGAACCTGAAAGAAGAGGGGACAGAGTCTGGGTCACTAGCCAGTGACCAGGAAGGAACCAGGAAGGAACCAGGCAATGTCGAGCTGATTCAGGTGAAGAAGGTGAAGCTTGTCTCTGCAGCCACGAGGACCACGAGGTGTCGACGACAACCAGGTGCTGGGTTCGAGCTGTCCCACAAAGGATCCTGTTAACTGTGGTGTTGGTATCCGGATTGGACCCAACAAGCCTTGGCAAACGCAATCCACGCAGGAAGGGAAGATTGGCTTCAGCCGGAGTCGGAGAAGTCTGGAAGTCCAGTTCCTGAGTCGCTGAGTCTTCGGGTTCAGGCGGGACCGTCAACAAAGCAAACCGGCAAGTTACTGGTGGTGCCTGTTTGCACAGGGTGGTCACTCCTTGACCACAAGGGAGATGTCTTCAGTCTTCTAGTCAGAATAGAACGTCGAAGGTCCAAGAGTTTTGTTTCAGAGTTTCAGTCCAGGATAACCTAATGTCTCTAGACACAGCTCCTATCTTTATACTAAACTAAGTGGCTGGATTACCTGCTAGATCCCTCCTATGGGTGGAACCTGGGAAGGGGGTAGTAACATCCCTTTCCCTTTGTTCAGTTTCGCACCAGAGCTGGGGCTGGAGTGCCCCAGCAACTAGTTTGAACCAGGCTATGCATGGAGCACCTTGTGTGCCCCAGGCAGTGTCTGGAAAAGCATATTTCCATTGACCATACCCTACCCCAATACACTACAGTCTGTCTGGGGAGGTGCTAGCCAAGACAGGAACCCTATTGTCCAGGCCTCCCTTGCCGGAGTTTCGTCCAGCTGCAGGAGGTCAGACTCTTGTCTGTGGCAGCAGCATCCATTTTGTGATGCTGAGGCTCTGTTTAACTTTAACCGGGTAAAGCAGTAACTACATGTCTTCTCCCTCTAGAAGGGTGAAATGCTACCCCCGCCGCCAGAACTGGCAGTGGGTAGTATTCCAAAGTGTTTGACACCTTACACGACATGTTTTGATAAAGCCAAACCAAAGTTAGCATTAACCGCAAGGATTAAAATGCACTTAAGAGTATATGGTATGGCTATATCATAGAACAGCTATAAGTACATGGTTCCGAAAGCTGTAGAAGGGCTCAGCTCATGCTAGAGCACCCTCGCACATAAAACCAAGCACTCTGCCTTCAGGATTGTCAAGGCCTGCCATAGGAGTGACTTATAGGTATATATGTGTCTATATATAAGGGTAGATATAGGTATACTATATCTAAGTAAGGGATGATTACACCACCTTGCCCAAGCTGAGTGATCAGCCTGTAGTGTCAGTTTGGATGGCCAGCCAGGGGTGGTATAATACATGCTGCAACCCCTGGTAGGCCTTGGATGCACCTATGCCCTGGGTACCTATGGAACACTATACAGGGGCTCACAAAGGTGACCCAATCCCCAAATAGGTATGTATCTAATGTACATGGAGTCCATTTTACAGAGATAGCAGATAGTTGGCCTGGAATCCTGCTATTCAGGGCCCCAGGCTAAGTCGAAAACCAGCTAAACCTAGGCAAAAAGTTGGGGTAACCATATAGTAAGATATCCACCTTCCTACAAGCAGTTCGATGGAATTCAATTCAGTGCTCTGGGCTCTTTGGAGGTACTTGCTTACAATCTTCTAAGTGAACTTGTCAAAGGGTTGCTTCCACAAAAATAAAACATTCCACATGTAAGTGTGTTCCTGCTGGTGGATCCAATGCATTACTGGAAAGTGGAGACTCCCCCTTTCTAGGGATTTCTCCCTCAAACTTGAGGGTGCCACCTAGGAGGGATCCCCACTAGGCACGGGTGAAGCAGCACACCTACTCCTTATAGCCGCTCTTGTCGGGTTTGTAATGTCAGAACACTGTATGGCACACAGATGGCACTGATTGTCAGGCGAGGGGTTGAAGCAAAAGTGAATTAGATTCTACCACCACCAGAGAAACTGAAGGGGAAGCCTTCTCATGCTTGCACCAGGGGTTCCGTAGACCTCTTCCCAGTTTCAGACTATTGCAGACATCTGCACTATAAAGGAGGTACTGCTGGTGACAACTGTCTAATGACTACATTAAAAAAGTTAACAGTGGATTGCTATGAAACCGGGGGATATTACACCTTTTGAAAACCAAAACCATGCTGTACATGATGTATATGGTGTGTACTAAGATAGTCCGTGACATGCACTCATAGAAGGGTTCTTACTGGTTTAATTGTCTGCCTGACCCTGTAATAAAAAAACGCACATGCTGCTACAGTTAATGTTAATTTGTATTGCAGGCTTATGCCCACCATGTTTAGACAGCATGATTTTTTCTTTTTTCTACTTTTACTCTTTTCAATTTAATTTCAAAAAGTCTTTATTGTGATTATTCGTCATAAAAAGACAGAAACATTAATAAAATACAAAATACAGCTGTGGGCAGTCATAAATACACATAACATTTGTCGTTGCAAGTTACCGTTAAAAATATAAATATCTGTATTAAGATAAAATTCATTAAAACAGAATTAAATATATCATACGCATAAGACTTTTACAAATGTCTACAAGACAGTGGGGTAAAAACCCATAAATTCCAATTTGAACATGCCAAGCCCAGGAGTGTCAGGACTAACCAATAGGGCCTCCGTTTTTTCCCCGAATGGCCCAAGACCAGCTCAGAAACTTAGCTACCCCTATCACTATGGTATCATTACAACTAGTTTTCAATATCCTTCTAGCAGTTAACGCAGAACTAGTTCCCAGGGATCTACATAGGGGTTTGAGCCACATGCTTCGCGGTTGTTGGTAGGCAGGGCAAACATATAGTAGATGGTCAATGTCTTCTGTGCAATCCGGGCAGAAAGAGCATTTATCACCAGTATCATGTTTCCATTTACATGTAAACTTCCTAAGCGGAAGGGTCTCAACTCGGAACTGGTGGTAAAGCTTGCGGTCTCTAGGTTTCGCTATAACATCCCAATAACCTTCCAAACATGGTTCATCTTTGAATTCCCAGAAAACACTAGACAGGGATGGGCTAGTCAGAGTGGAGAATCTCCTAACTTTAATATGATTCCAATAAGCTGCTCTATAAATTGCTTTTGGTGGGAATTCGGCAGACACTGGACTGTCCCACAGGTCCTTCATCCCCATATCAAAGAGAAAAGCTTTGATGCTAGTTAACCATGGAATCTTATTCGAGCGGTCCAATCCCCTTACTTCAGTCAATCCCCTTGCGAATAGGTGTAATTCTTGGGTTGTCCAAAGCCTTCCCCAGAAGACCAACATCCTATACCGTGCAATGTCCTCAATTGCATGGCATCCAAGGTCTAAAAGTAGAGGGATGCGAGGAGTGGATTTGGGGAGGCCCACAAGTGATCTTAATATTTTATTCTGGGCTAGCTAAGTGGGATAGATTACTAGATCCCCAAATCTCAGCACCGTATGAAATTGCAGGAATGATTTTAGTGGAATATATTTTGACTGCGGGGGCTATGGGCTTAGTTTGTGACAGCCTATGTTCCTTTATCAATGCTCCCGCAAGCTGTGCATGTTTCAGCGCGAGTAACTTCACCTGTGGGGTCCAGCTCAGTTTTTTGCCAAAGGTGACACCTAGATAAGTGAAGACATTGGTCTGCTCCAAGAGTTTCCCGTTCATGAAAACTCTTGATGTAACAGGCCTGGCCCCGTGGAGTACCATACATTTAGTCTTCTCCACGTTGACCACTAGTTCATGGTCGCAGCAGAACTCCTCGAAGCGGGACAGTGCCAGCTTTAGCCCCGGTCTCATTTTAGATAGGATCAAGGTGTCATCTGCGAACTCTTTTCATTCATGTTGAGTTAGTATGTATGTTTGTAGCGTTTCTGAAGTAAGGCGCGGGACAATAGGGCAAGTTAAAGTAGGTTTTATTTCATAGAGCACTCGTCTCCTACGTGTAGCCAGTATGCAGGTATAAACACAAATGCAGCCGTTATGCCTCCTCCTGGTTTCCCCATCTCCTGGTGACTCCTTCGTCGATTACCAGGCATTCTCCCTCCAAAATTTCCAAGGAGCAGGATGGTAGCGTTGTTTTACTCAGGAACCCCAAAAAGGAAGATGAAAACTGTGGGTAAGTGTTTCTGCAACATTGTGCGTTTGGAGGGAAAGGGAGTGAAGGAGCAACTCAAAACAAACCACTTATACACTTCTAACGGAGAGGATTGATGGTGTCGGGTTGGGGAATTCTTTATACAAGGTCCTGTAAGAGGCTGGTGCCTCTATACTTCAGGCCTCTCCTACCCCCCTTACCCAGCCCGCGAATCGCTCTTGTACCTGTGTTAGCCACGCTCTTCCTGGAGCGCGGCTGGGCGAAGCGTGTTGCCGGTAGCCTCCTGGCTCTCCCGCCGTCTCTTGATTCTGCTCCGATCCTCCTTGGCCTGATGTTCTCTCCGTACTCCTCCGCTCTCCGTCTCGTTCTCCATTCTTCACTTCTCCTCTAACTCCTCACTCCTCTCGTCCTCCGGTGATGACACACACGGTCTTCTGGATCTCGTCTCCTCTTCTTGGTCCGAAGGCTGTGACATCATCCCTGGGGGCGTAGTCCTCGACCACCGAGTCCCAGTTAAAGGGACCCAGGCTCATTTCTGTGGTGGCTACTTGGACGGACAAATCCAGTCATCCTGTTGTGTGAAAAGAAGAGGTGCAATAACGTCTTGTACCTCCCACCAGTCTCGTTTCTGATCCATTCTGGGTACACCCACCCCGTGATACACCTCCTCGCCTGGATTCTCCTGATTGGGGAGAGGAAACACCCTAGAGAGATAGTTCACACTAACATTGTCCTCTCCCTTGCGGTGTTTGACCATGAATGAGAAGGGTTGGAGAGGGAGAAACCAACGGAGAACCCTGGGGTTATGAGCGATGTACCGATTCATCCATTGGAGGGGCGCATGGTCCGTATACAGGGTGAAATGGCGTCCCTCTAGGTAGTAGCATAGCTTATCTATAGCCCATTTCACCGCCAGACACTCACGCTCAATGGTGGGGTATTTCATTTCCCTAGGGAATAGCCTCCTACTGATGTATACTATAGGGTGATCTATTCTTTCCGGGGAAAGTTTGGAGAGTACTGCACCTATTCCGTGGTTTGAGGCGTCAGTATGCAGGAGAAAAGGCCTGGAAAAATCGGGGGAGGACAACACGGGGCTGGTGGTTATGGCTCTTTTTAAGGTTTCGAATGCCTCTATCATTGGTACTGTAGAGTGAAATAGGACCTGTGGGTTTACATCTTTCTGTTGGGGGTCTGTCAAGGGGCTGCCATTTCAGAGAATTGGGGAATAAAATGCCTGTAATAGCCTATCAGGCCAAGAAATGCTCTCATGTCTCGCTTAGTGGTTGGAAAAGTGGTTTCTGCGATGGCTCTGACCGTTCCAGTTTGAGGGATAATCATCCCATTTCCTAGAACATACCCCAAGTATTTTACTTTTTGATATCCGACCCGGGATTTATTGGAGTTCACGTGCAGACCTGCTTCCTGTAGAGCCTGTAAGATGATTTGGAGGTGTTTCACGTGGGTCTTCCAGTCTGGGCTAAAAACCACGATGTCATCAAGGTATGCCGATAAGAAGGAGTGGTGATTTTGCAACATTGTGTTCATGAGTCGCTGAAATGTTGCTGGGGCCCAGTGTAGCCCAAATGGGAGCACTGTAAATTCATAAAGCCCATCCGGGGTCGAAAAGGCCTTTTTCTTTCTGTCCTCATCCCTTAAAGGCACTTGCCAGTAGCCTTTGGTAAGGTCCAACATAGTGATATAACTGGCCTCTCCTAGTTTTTAGGTCTCGGCCCGATCCAGTTCATGCGCTGATCTCGGCCGAGATATTTAGAAGCCGCTTTTGGAAGTGCTTCCAAAGCGGCGATCAGCTCACCCTCACACGCACAAGCAAGCGCGCGACGTGAATAGCACTTTTTTTCATTGCGCGCTCGTTCACACTAGACGTGTTTTAAAAAAAATATATATTATTTCATTTTGCGGCCATTGCTTGTTTTAAAAGCTATCCCCTCGTTGCTCCTTCCTGTCGGGTGGACATATGCCTCAGTTTCCACGCCACATTATTCAGTAAGCTGTCACCTGTGCGCATTCCTCTCTGGAGATCAGTTGCGCATCACTACGGGAATTTATTCCCCTTTTCCTTTACTACACTCATGGGGAATGCACGTTCCCGGCTAATCATTAGCTTTTTTGCCGTTCACGCTTATGGGCCCCCTCTCAGCATCCTCCCCCGCCCCTTGAGCTTACACAGCGCTATTCTGTCAGCCACACTGCCCGGTCAGACCTCTGCCTACCAGGTTCCCACTCCGGAGGCATTCCCCGGCCCTGCTCCAATTGTTAGTCACCTGGTACTCTTTATTGTCAACCACATGCCATCCCGGGCTTTTGGGCAGGCATCAAGACGGCCCCCAAGAGGTTTTTTCACGTTCAGCCACTCTTCGGTCAATTCCCCCCGCCAGGACCGTTGTTCCCTGGGTCTCTCTGGGCATAGTTTCATACTGGTCTCTCTGTTCCTGCCAGCTCCACCACTTACTGTGCAGGCCTAAGAGACTGCGTAATGTTTAACTTTCACCTTTATGGCAATTATACATCCATAATTTCAGCCCCCCGGGAGCGCTAATTTGGGCCACTTGCGATTGTGTTTGGCCTCATCCCTGCAGATGCGTTCAATTACGGCTGCTCTACTCTTTTACGCGTTTGGTGAACTGACTACAAATTTGAAACTTGGGCACTCCCTTGGTGTGATTTAAATTGGAAATTAACGGTGTATGTGTACTCGACCAGTGAGACTACGGACCGCTGCCTAGGTCAGGTGTGCCAGTTTCAGTGAGTTCTAGCTTTTTTTTTTCAACAACAGGTTGCATCCTCGAGATGTCTAGTTTCACTTTTACCATTGGGCTAAATATTCCTAGTATGTAAATGGTTTTCTGATAAAAGTAAACACGCATTGGCAAAATCAAGAGAGTGCCCACAAAATTGAAACACCTCAGACTTCGAATCAATGGGTGAGCAAGCCCTGCCCACCCTAGTAGAGGTCCCTTCATCCTGTCTTCCGCTCACCTATCTCTCCATCCTTAATGCCTTATATCCATCTATAAATCTATCCATCTTTTCATGGTGCCCTCCATCCTTTCGCCATTTTTCCACCCTTCCTTTACCATAGTATCTATCCAACCTTTCATCATTAGTCTTCCAACCATCTTTCCTTCCTTTCACCCAGACTTCTGCATTCATGCTTTTTCATCCATTCATCATTTCACTCTCCTTATCAATCCACCCATTCTTTCACCCTTCCATCCCGATTTCCACCCATCCAGCCTATCGTCATTCCAGCCATTCTTTCTTTCACCCACAGATGCAAATGTTGTTTTACGTCACACATTTCACCTTTGCATCTATCTTTCTGACCCTTCCTTCTTATCATAGTTACTTCCTTCTTTTCACATGTCCTTCCTTGCACTCTTCCTTGCTGCCCCCCCCCCCTATCATTTTACTCTGGGCCTTCTATGATTATCTTTGCAGCCCTTGCCGCTTTTATGGTTTTCGCTTTAAGAGTTTTTGGCTGCATACAGAACAGGCTCATGAATAACTAATCGTTTCTAGAGTCACCACCACCTCGCTTAAGCTGCTAAAGCAGAGGGTTTAGGACGCCAGTAGCTCAGACAGATAATTGCAAATGTCTCTGATTCCCTTCATGCAGTTACAGCCACATCTGTCCTTAAAGCTCATCGTTCATATCTGTAAGCATGCACCTATTCATCCCCCATTGACCCATTCTCAAATTCACTCACTTGTCCATACATAGTTAGTAATGTATTTTATTGCTCTCAGTAGGCTGTAGAGCTGTGTCGACTGCAAAAACCTTAGTGTGACGAGGCACGATTTTCTCCTTCTGCTCAAATAAAACATGCCAGCTGCTGATACATTTAATGCTCTCTAGCCATGGACGCACTGCCCTCTCCTCCGCTCAACCTCCCCGCAGGGCCCTCACCCCATCTGCAATGTGCTGCAGTAATGTTATGTCACAGTTGTCAACGGACACACTTTGCGTCTGCCTCCTTCACTCCTCGTCACTTTGACCTGAACGGGCGCCTGACTGAAAACAGCTCCCCCAGTACACAAAAGGCGTGCCTACTGGCTTTGGCCATCACATAAGCAAGGTGTTTCATAGAACAGGTCACATTTAAAGCTTGTGGTTTTATTAACACACATATTCCCTTTCTACAATACAAAGTCTGTATAGTCCCTCTTTAATGCAAAGCTTGTCTGCTTGCACAACTCTCACAGCTTCCGGGGGAGGAGCCTGGCCCTCGACACTGGGGAAAAAAAAGCATTTGCAATGCAATAGGTCTCCCATTACTGAAAGTTTGAACTATTGATGTTGCATCATTAGCTGCAACGCCAGTAGCTCAAACTTTCACTACTGCGAGACCTATTGCATTGCAAATGCTTGTTCTATCAGCTCGTCTATTCGAGGAATAGGGTATGCATCGAAGGACGAGATCTCATTGAGGGCCCTAAAGTCCATACAGAATCGGATACTGCCGTCATGTTTGGGTACCATCACGATCCGGGATGACTACTCACTTCTCGAGGGTCTTATCACTCCCAATTTCAACATGTCCTGTACTTCTTTATGTATGGCTATCCTTCTGGTGGCAGGGATCCTGTAAGGTCGTTGTTTTATTACTTTTCCGGGATGGGTCTCAATCCGGTGTTCCGTCAGATTTGTTTTATCAGGATTGTCAGAGAACATGGGGGTAAACGGGCTAAGGGCTTCCTTCAACTCAGCCTTTTCTTCTTGAGTAAGGTCTTCGTTGACTACCAGCTGTTCTATGGTACTATGGTTGGTGGGGAGTGTAGGCACGGAGAGATGGATAGTCTTGGGTATGGGTCCCAACCATTTCTTCAGAAGGTTTATATGAAACATCTGGGTGTGGCTGGGAGTTATTTGCAGCCTATGCGTGGTTTTCCCAATGTTGGCAATGACTTTATAGGGGCCTTTCCATTCCGTTTAGAACTTCTTTGTGGACGTGGGTAGCAGTACCAGTGCCCAATCATTAATACGTAGGGTCCTCCACTTCTTTCCTCTGTTATAGAAGTGAGTCTAATAATGAAATTTCACTCAGATGCACAGCCTATGTATGCGATTGGTTTCTTTTGTTCGATCAATTGCTTAGGGTGCTCCGTGGGTGGCGTCCTCCGACATTTGGGCGTCAAATAAAGAATTGATATAAGTGCTACCAGCGGATCACTGGGAGCATCCCCATGTGCACACCATCATACTCCTCCCGAAAATCTGTTTAAGGAGGATTCCACTCAGTTTTTCTTCAAGTTTTCTTTTTTTATTATTGTAATTCCATTAGTTTCTTAGAATTCGTGGTAAATATCATCACATGATTGTTTTGGACAAAACATCATAGCACATGGTTACTCCTATGCATTTCGGGCAAACCATGCCCTTCCTCAGGGAGTAGCACTAAAAAATCAAAATGTAGCTTGTATGAGTTTCAATGACATCACAGTAAATAATAATACAGTTCAACCCAAACCAGTGTCCGTGCGTAAACCACAAAGTTGTGATATGTGCCAAAAGTGTTTGCAGTGCCTCACGCTCGCTCTGTGAACCAAAAAAGTAAAAACGAACTTACATGATCCTATTTTTACGTCCTCACGATCTATACAATGCAAACAGAAATTCGGCAAGACCAGTTTAAAATAAACTCACATTGTATTCTGATCTAAAGCATGTTCAAATCACCCATCTTGTGATAACTATACTTTGCCACCGTTAAGAATCTCTCAGCAATGTTTCAAACCGGGACGCGGTAGCGTTTCCGTGTCCATTTGAAGGGCAACAGCCCATTGGTTAAATGCGCGGTCACATGATCGCGCCACAAATGAAGCTAGACAAAAGCCTTAAACTCAGGTCTTGCATCGAAAACGAGCTATTAGAAATATTATTGCAATGATAGCATTGGTTTATAATAAGACCACTATAATTAAGCCAGCTATAACCAAACGAAAAAAAACGAAAGAAATGAAAAACATCGGCTAAGTGTACCAATACATACGTCCACCTCATGGAAGGTCCAAAGTCTACCAAACGATGAAGTCAGGGTGTAAAATAAAAAAGTGAATCATGTTATAAAAAATACTCATAGGTGCTGTATTAGTGCATAATCAACGGAGATGGGCCACTAGAGAGTGACTAATTAACCATGCAGTGTCTGACCCCACAGGATTTGTTTAAAAGAACCCTCACACACAAACCTAATTGGTGTCATACTTCATCATTGGGTTCCCAGTTGGGTAGCCGAATGCTACCCAACTGTGCTGCGACACCTTATTACAGTGGAGCTGGTTTTTGGTTTTTGTGTGATGCTATAGTAAAAGTGGTGATGTTAAAAATATCTCTGGGAGACTCACAATAGGATACTTTATTCCCAGTGGCCCAGGGTACGTTTAAAAATTAGGTGGATAATATTACAGGACTATATTTAAGTGTCTGAATTATCCTTAGGTCAGGGCGACATGTTTCAGCTCATCAGAAAAATTCTATTGAGCTTTCTTCAGGACCTTGTCAATATAGTGAATAATGTGCAACAGTGAAAAAGTGGGTGGTAAAAATTAACCACGTGTGTAGCGCATTTTAACACACTCACTAAGGTGTGTTTATCATGCAATGATGAACTAACCATGATTGTTGGTTCAGCTGTAAAAAATCCCTGTGGAGAGAATAATGACAAGATAGAACAACATGTAACATATAAAAACATGTTTGTAAATTGCAGTCACATCCAAAGGTGAGATACAGAACCGGTGTCACTCATACGTGCAAGATCATTCAGATGAACAGTAAAATAAACAATTAAAAACAGTGCATGCTCTCAACGTTTGTGAGCATGCTAGTTTTGTGAGCAGGTCATAGATTCATACTGCACCGATTGTCCAATTGCCGCAGTGAACAAGGCGACGTGCCTTCGCTAAATAAACGTGCATGCTTGTGGCCCTAATCAGTGAGCATGTCACAGTGAGGGGATTAGAAGCGAGCGTCGTGCTTAAATTCATAGCGACCTCTTACAGTGTCCCATATTTTGAGTGAGACTAAAGCGGCCGTGATTAGGCGATCGGTTTGCACATTTAGGCATAAGAAAAGGCTATATAGTATTTACGTAAATCACGGGATTCCCATGGTCATACGTATCCAGGGCGGGAAGAGCTCCTAATTGGTACTCTGAGAAAAATAGGCGAGTGCGTATTAAAATAATGGAGTATAGATGAGAAAAAGACAGGGCATTTTAATAAAGTAGTGCCTGAACGGACCACTTGTCGTTTTAAAAGGAAAGTTCTTACTTTGCCTCAGTGCTCTTCCCCTTCTAAACCTATTCCGATGCCCTCTGGAACGAGATGTTCGCTGGTAACCATAGGGCGCCGGTATAAGAATGCCTCCTGGGCGGGAGCGTTGGAGCAGAATTGGAGGCACCTGCATGCAAAAAAAACTGGAACGTTAACCAAAGCTCAGCGTGCCGCACGTCGGGAGACGAAGCCGCCGGAAGTGACACCCCTGTGATGACGTGTACGGCGTTAGTGTCTACGTTCCTATGAAAATTACTAGAATGCTAACTTATTAGCGCAGTATGGTGGGAGGCGAACGTTGCCTATGGCTACAATTAACCATAATGTGCCCGTGACGCGCAGGGACAAGGGACGTTATTAAATAAGTAATTGGAAAGTGTTACTGATAAGGCTCGGGCCGTATGGTGATCGGCTTAGTGCTATTGGAGTCTATTTACTGTGCATCACTATGTAGACACTTTAGGATTCTTTTGCCTTTTCTAGGTAACGCACGTGGTGCAAACTAAGCCTCTTGTGAATGGAATGCTGTATGTACGAGCTCCTTATCAATAACCTTTCCTTTGTGTTACATTTTAAATGCCTTAATTATTGCTAACAGGGGTGAAACACCATGTTGTCTATGGGTGTCCGTATACTTGTAAGTACCATTGCTCCGGGAGACTAAATGCTTTGAAAAATAAAATATGTTTATGATGGGGTCTTTCTATCTGAGGGGCGCCAAATGATCAGTGCATGTTTCATATGCCATGGGTCTTTCGATATAGGTGTTTTATTCTAAATTTTCTGATAAGCCCATGCCAAACCTTAGAATGCAAAGTTTGGTGGCCCACGCTTGTCCTCTAGTTCCAAAATTGTCTATCTATCCAAGCTGTACCACGGGATATTGTCATTTAAACCTCTGTGATGGGTAGATAATCAGTAAACCCAACATTGTTCTTTTTCTAATAGCAGTTGTTGGATATTCGCACTCTTTATTCTCAGATGTTCGATTATGACCCATTCCATGTCGTTTGTGGTACGGCCTTGTTCCAGAAAGTGGTTTGTCATCCGAGTTGTGTTTCGCTGGTAACGGATGGTACTTCAATCAATCAATCAATCAGTCATTTGTTAAGCGCACTACATACCTGCGAGGGTCTCAAGGCACTCAAGGGGAGGTGGGGGCCGCTACTGATCTAACAGCCAGGTCTTTAGTATCCTCCTGAAGGTCAGCAGGTCTTGGAACTGTTGTAGGCTCAGTGGGAGGGTGTTCCATGTATTGGCGGCGAGGTGGGAGAAGGATCTCCCTCCCGTGGTTGTTCTTTGGCTGTGCGGGATGGTGGTGAGTGAGAGGTCGGCGGAGCGAAGCTGGCGGTTGGGGGTGTAGACGGAGAGCCGTCTTTGAGGTAGGCTGGGCCGGTCTTGTGGCGTGCCTTGTGTGAGTGGATGAGGAGCTTGAAGGATATCCTCTTGTTGACGGGGAGCCAGTGCAGGTTTCTCAGGTGGGGGGTGATGTGGCCGTTTTGTGGCACATCGAAGATCAGTCGTACCGAGGCGTTTTGGATGCGTTGTAGTCTATTGATAAGCTTGGTCGGGGCTCCCGCGTAGAGGGCGTTTCTGTAGTCGAGTCTGCTGCTGAGGAGGGCCTGGGTGACTGTCTTTCTTGTATCTGTGGGGATCCAGCTCTAGTTCTTGCGGAGCATGCGGAGGGTGTTGAAGAAGGAGGAGGAGACGGCGTTGACTTGCTTTGTCATTCAGAGCGTTGAGTCGAGGATGATTCCCAGGTTGCGTGGGTGGTCAGTGGGGGTCGGGGCTGCCCCCAGTGCCGTTGGCCACCAGGAGTCGTCCCAGGTTGACGGGTTGGAGCCGAGGATGAGGACCTCTGTCTTGTCCTAGTTCAGCTTCAGATGGCTGATCTTCATCCAGTCGGCGACGGCCTTCATTCCTTCATGGGGGTTGGCTTTGGAGGTGATGGGTCCTTGGTGAGGGAGAGGATCAGTTGAGTGTCGTCGGCGTAGGAGATTATGTTGAGGTCGTGCTGTCGGGCGACATGTGCAAGCGGGCCATGTAAATGTTGGACAGTGTCGGGCGGAGGGAGGGTCCTTGGGGTACGCCGCAGTTGATCTCGGAGGCATTGGAACGGAACAGGAGGAGGTGGACACTCTGGGTTCTGCCGGAGAGAAAGGAGATGGTCCATTCCAGATCCTTGTCGTCTCGGATCCCTGCGGCGTGGAGGCATGCGCGTAGTGTGCGGTGGCAGACAGTGTCGAAGGCGGCGGAGTGGTCTACGAGGATGACTGCTGCAGTCTCCCCGTTGTCTAGCAGGGTCCTGATGTCGTCGGTGGCGGCGATGAGGGCGGTCTCGGTGCTGTGGTTGCTGCGGAACCCTGACTGGGAAGGGTCCAGGATTCTGTTCTCTTCGAGGTATTGGGTTAACTGTCTGTTAACGATTTTCTTGATGACCTTGGCCGGGAAGAGAGATGGGCCAGAAGTTCTTGAGGTCCCTTGGGTCTGCCTTCTATGTTCACAGATTCTAGTCTTTACTTTTCGACTTGTCATGCCCACATACCTAAGGCCACATGGGCATGTGATCATGTAAATTGCGCTGTCTGTGTTACAATTGGTGTGTGCGCGAATTTCCCACACTTTCCCTGGTTCCAGGTTCAGGGGTTTCACTGGTTTCGTCAGACGACAGACGCTGCAGTCACCGCAGGGTAGTGGGTAGTGGCCAGTGACCCTAGGGAGGCCCCACGCATTGTGTATGGTGTTTATAGGTACATTCACTTGGGATGGTCTTGTGTGAACTAAGCTGTCTTTTAGGCTTCTTCCTCTTTTGTAGGAAACCATGGGTTTCTCCCATTAGTGTTTGCCAGTGTTGATTATTTGCTCATGTTTTTGGACAATTTTTACCACTTGGCATGATACAGGGTTATATGTCGTCACAGAAGTGAGTGGTACTGCGGTTTCTTCATTCGGTGTGCTTTCTAAGAGGCTCTCTATGTTTTGATTGCGGGCCCTTTTCCTTGCTTTGTTTATAATCCTGTCAGGGTACCCTCATTTTTGTAGTTTTTTGGATAAGCCTTGAGCTTGTTGTTTAAACTCAGCTACGTTGCTGCAGTTTCTGCGTAGTCTCAGGTATTGCCCATACGGTAAGTTCTCCCTTAATGTACGGGGGTGGAAGCTGGAAAAATGGAGTAGCAAATTCATTGCTGTCTTCTCGAAGTGAGTTCTAGTTTCTAGCCTTCCATTGACATGGGTGATATGCAAGTCCAGAAAAGTGATGCTCTATCTGCTGATAGTGTTGGTAAATTTAAGATTGGAATCACATCCGTTTATCCAGTTGAGGAAATCACTGAGCGATCCTTTAGACCCTTCCCAAATTAGGAATACGTAATCTATCTACCTTTTATAAAAACGGATGTGTTGTGACAAGCGAGTTCCAGGTTGGAATAGATGTGTCTTTTCAAAATTAAAGACGTACAGTCCTGCCACACTTGGGGCGAAAGTTCTGCCCATCGAAGTTCCGTACATCTGTAGGTACAGCTGGCCATCATATTCGAAGTACTTTTCTTTCAGTGCAAGTCTTGCACAATCCAAGGTGAAGGATTTGGGTGTCACATACTCCCAGGTGCCTTCGTTCAAGGTTGTTTCCAGTACTCTCAGCGTGTCATCCTGAGGCAAACTCGTGTAGAGGCTTTCCACATCAAAGCTTACAAGAAAGATGTGTTGGAATCAAAAGGTAGATCCTTTATTTGTCCCAGTAAATCTTTAGTGTCCTGTAAATAAGTTGAAGTGGCTTTAACTAATGGTTGTAAGTAAAAGTCACAGAATTTTGAGAGGGGTTCTAGCACTGACCCTATGCCGGACACTATAGGCCGACCAGGTGGTGGAACTTTGTTTTTGTGCACTTTAGGGATAGTGTAGAAGTATGGTATTTTTCCGCTGGTGGTAGTGGGGAATTGGGCTTCCTTTTTGCTAATATTTCCAAGGTTTTCTGCATCACTCACTAGCTCATGGATGGTGCATATTAGTCTTTCCGTGGGGTCCGCTTGCAGGGGACGGTAGTTGCGTCTGTAACTTAGTAAACGCAAGCATTCCTTTAGATAGTCGCATTTTTCCTGGAGAACTATCCCACCCCACTTGTCTGCCGGTTTGATAACAATGTTATTGTTGTTCCGTAGGGAGAACAATGCTTCAAAATCCCCTTTGCTCACGTTTTTGAAGAGCTTTTTTTCGTGGAGATCTACAATGGCTTTGAAAACTGCTTGCTCGAACGTGACCAGTTCACAGGTTATTGAGCTAGGCAGAGAGTGCTTAATTTTTGCCGGTGCTTAGCACCTGCACTTATTTCTCAGGGCCGGGTCTACACTATTTTCTCTACTCTACCCCCCATATTAGGTAAAACGTGTCTGTGCACGGCTCACCTAGCTCAGAGTAGGATCCCAGCCTCCCCGGTGATGAACTGATATTGCACGTAACTGCATGCTGGTAAAATATATTTTAAATTGGATGCAGCTGCCTGGCTGACTGTCTTTTCACCCTTCACCGCCAGAAAATGAAACTGCCTGGGCCCTGCCTCGGCATAGGTCACAGTCACACGCCATTTTACAATCGTTCATGAGCTACCAATGAACGATTATAAAATATATTAATTGTCCGCCCCGTCCCTCTGTGGCGAATCTTCAAGTGTGTGCCCAGATTCAGGCCAAAAAGCATTGCTTTTGACCGTGGCCCGCCCAGCATACTGCTCAGCTGCAGGGAGCTAATCATCAGCTGAAGACAGAAGCAGGCAGCCTGTTGCTTAGCAGGCCTCCCTCACAGATTAATTAACGCTGTCCCGGTAAGTTTACTTTCAGTATTTAACATGACCCTCAGAATCAAGACGTGTGTACTTGTTTGTGCTCAGTATTATATTTCTCTAAAGCATTGACATGGCTCATTATGTCAAATAATATTTTATAGCGTGTGGGGCCCACAACTGCAGCTCTTTTTCCGCTACTGCTGGCTTTTCACTTTTTCAGCACAATATATCTTTTTTAAAGTTAAAAGCCAGCAGTAGTGGAGAAAGAGCTGCAGCCGTGGGCCCCACACAATAAAAAGTTATTTAGCATAATGAGCCATGTCAATGCTTTGGAGACGAATATAACTCTGAACACTGTTACACAGCTGATGGCAGAGAAACAAGAATACCTGAATGTGCCACTCCAGGCAAAATTCACGTTCAGGTAGTCTTGTTTTTCTGCCATCATCTGTGTACCAGTGTTCCGTGTTACTTTTGTAAATTCACCCCAAGACTATTTCTTTCCTACCTAGCCAGGGGGAGTGGGACCTATTTTCTATGCTTTCAGTTGAAGTTTTCCATGTAGAAAAAAGTTTTGTGGGAGTTTTCAAGTTAAAAGTGGGATTTTGTAGGTCAAATTTAGTGGACGTTTTCATCACTAGTTGCTTTAAAAAAAACCTTGTATACTTTGGGCCAGTATCTAAAATGTTAAAAGTTTTAAAAACAATGTAACATAGTTATGGAGGAAATACCTTTGGGGCCTTGCACACAGGGAAGTACCTCGTCAGTAATGGGGTGCGGGGTGAGCTTCGCATTTTCACACAGTCATGCTGGGATATCATGTTAATTATTATATGAGAATCAGGCATGAGGAGGGCTTAAGAGCTGGTGGAAAGGTAAAGGAATGTGGATTGTGAGGGGCATCAATGCCCCACTCTGTATTTCCAGCAGAAACCCCATCAGCGTGATCCAGCTAGGACTTGACATGTGTAGTGTGTGCTTTTGATATGGACGGTGGTACCCTGCCTCTGGTCTTCAGGCCTCTCTTACTGAATGTGACTCCTCAGTCTCTAAGGTGCTGACTCTGACTGTGATACTCGGCTGTGAAATCTGATACGGACTGTTATACCCTTCTGGTCTGCAGGCCTTTCATATAGACTGTGTGTGATGATACCTTCATACTCTGCAGGGACTCTGAAAGGGACTCTGATGGCATCCCAGTCTGCTGTGCTTCAGTTCCATGGCCATCCTCATGTAAAGGGCTCAGGTATAGACTCCCAGACTCTTCTATTGTGAGGTGCACCCAACATAGCATGGAGGATGTCTGATAGTAGCAAAACACTGCACTTCACTTACTTCACATCACAGAGAAACCCCTAAACTGATGATCTCTAAATAGTGTGAAATTTCTTTTAGGATTGTTTAAAATATTTAACAGAATAGTACCTTTAGCTTGAAAGCACATGTTGGCTGCCTCCAGAATATTTAAGTTTCTGCTTTTTTTCAAATCAATGAAATTGAAGAGGTGTGCATTTTGTTGTGAAAATGATGAATACATTTAGACAATTTCTACTATCCTTATCTTGGCTGTCTCATGTATACATTGCACTGACAGATGATCATTTTCTACAGCATATAAAAAAAAACAGTAGACAGCAGAGGAGCTTGCAGTAAACATATAAAACAACCCTTTAAAGTTTGCTCAATGTTGTCTCTTTCCTTTACAAAGTGTGCATGTCACATTTACTTGAGAGGTTTGGAATGCCACAATACTTGCAACGAGCACCCATTTAAAAGGTACACATCTATGGTCTTTGTATTGAGTTCATGAATCTTATATAGTTTTGATATGCTTCTGATCATTACTGACTCTGAGAGAGACCCAGTGACAGAAATACGCTCCAGGCTGCAGTGGCACTTGGACCCGGGTTGAATGGTACAACTGATAGAGGCCCATTTGTCATACTTGCACTGGTGACTTGCACCATTGTAATGCAACTGATAACTTCTCCACTTGTTAGCTGCCATAGTGGGGTTGTCAGTACACTGTTAGCTGTCTTTATATGTTTCAGCTGTATATCTCAAGGAAAGTAGGTCTCAATACAATCTGTTGTTTAACTTCTCATTTATTCTGTGAGAAGTATCTGTGTGTGTGTCGGATGACATTATAAGTTGCCTTTTCCTGGTTTTATACAATGCTCAATCCACCATGCACTTGCCCAAAACTATCAACCCTGTTCCACATATTTAGTTAAAAGAGTAATCTAGATAGTTCTTGTTCACCTTCTTTACCTTTTATTTCAAGAAATGCTTTGCTGGGTCTGGTTCATCAGTGGGCTACTATATCCACTCCAGGAATCTGTGTTTGATCTTGGTCATAAATTTAAATAATGGTGTGGGACTCGGTCTTTCATCTTTCTGAGGTCAATAAAATTAGTGCCATTGAGTTGGATAACAACATTTTTAATTTGGGGTTAAGGCCCCCTCTTTGAGTATGTGCTTTACAAACATACATGGTGTGATAAGGACACAGAAATGTATTTTAATATTTTGTTTTTCAATTTCTTTGCAATATTACATTGTCGTTATTCCCTCTGTCCTACCTTGACCCAGTACTTTTCATACTCGTATCCAATCCCATGACCTCCTTTCTTTTCTTTGTCCCATCTTTCTCCCTTTCTCAGCACCTCCAGCCTTGCCTTCTTTCCTCTTTCTATTCTTGTTTCCTTACACCCTCATTCATTCCCCATCCTTCTTGCCTCCCTTGGTGCATTTCTCCTTTCTTCCTTCATTCGTTCCTTACTTTATTTTTTTCCTTTGTTATCCTCCACTCTCTCTTCAGATTTGCCTCCTCCTTTCCTTTCTTCTTTCGATTCATCCATCACACATCATTCACTTCCTTTCTCCCTCTATCCCTTCATTTCTTCCTTTCACATTATTTTCTTATTTCCTTCTTCTTTCATCCATTCCTTAATTATTTCCTCACTCCAGTATTCCCTTTCCTACCTGCATTCGTTGCTGCTTTCTGTAATATATTCCTTCCTTCATCCCTTCCTATCTTTTAAACATCACAAGTACAAGCACATTGTCTTTAGTTTGTAAAGCTGCCTCAAGACCTCAAATGACCTTTCCTAAAGCTGCATTTTGAGATTTACACACATTCCCTAACTTGAGTTCACGTTTAAGTTGTCACAGGTGTTCCATATTTTATATTAAGTTATGCTATATTGATTTGTATAGTGCACTAATGACGGGAGAGGGTACCCACACACTTGGACAGGCATGCAGATGTGAGGCACCAAGGTGCTTATGTGAAATGGCAGGTCTTCAGCTTCTTGTGGAACTCGAGGAGTGAGGAAGCCACTCTGACGTGTTGAGGCTTGTGGATGTGGGTGGATCCAATAAAGGAAGTGGGTGGGGCCAAAGGACTAAGTGGGCGGGCCGGGGAAGTGGGTGTGTCCTCTTAAAAAAATGAGAGCACCTGCACTTATATTTTACTAATCAAGCACTGGGCAGAGGTATGAACGTAGATTTGATCTTGAAATTGGTGTCACTATCTTTTTGTGTTGGTGTTACCACAGTCTCTGATTGATTTTCATAAAAGGCTTTCAGTTTTAATTTTCTGAAGAAATCGGCCATTTCAACATGTAGGCGGTGTGAGAAGTTAGCCTGGCATATGATGTCCACTAGTTCTAGTGGGCACCTTGCACCAGTCTAATCAACCTTATTGATGGTGGTTGTAAAGTCAACCTTATAGAAAGCTATCCTAGTGGTAGCATGGACCAACAGTCATCAGGCTAAGACTTCAGAGAGCATGTGACGCTGGTTGTTTTACCAATAATAATCCCATGAATATCAAATGAAAGGACACCACACAGGGTATATATCAAATATATATGTATTTATTCTCTACACAACCCCTTTGCACTCTTTATGAGGTCAGAGGTAAAAGTGCATCACAAGTTACTTAATTAGCATACTATAAGTTGCACAAATACAGTTATGCCCTAGGGTCCTCACAAACCATATAATAAATAGTGGTATAAGAACCACGTCTGGAATAGAAAGTAGGCCTAGGGCCTAGGGAATTGCTGGGGCTACACTAATCAACCAAAGGTTAGGAAGTAGGAGGCCCACGGGAGACGCGTGTAGTGTCTAAACACAGTCGCAAGTTACCATTGACTTTCTATGGGAAACGAAGAGTTACAAAGTTACTGTTTAAGGGCAATTCCGCTTGTCTTGGAGAGCTGCTGGGGCCACTGGCTCCAGCACCCACACTTTCTGCCCTGGCTGGTAAACAGTCAGCACAGCGTTTTTATCATGCCAGGCTTTTTGTAATTCCTGACTGGCCTCAAGGTTTTTGGATGCCTTTTTCATGTACTCTGCCATCCTGGAGCAGAGACCAAGTACATAGTCCACAATGTCTTGCTTGGGAAGTTTGAGAGGTAACTCCCATCCTTCCTTCACCAGACAAAGGGGTCCTCTTACAGGATACCCAAACACATGTTCAAAAGGGGTGTAGCCAATCCCCTTTCGTGGGACCTCTATAAGCAAACAAAAGGCAGGGCAGTAGGATATCCCATCTCCGCCTGAGCAATTCAGGGAGACCCTTAATCTACCTTTTAAGGTCTTGTTGAATCTCTCAACTAGACCATTGCATTGTGGATGATAGGGTGTGGTGAACTTATAGTTCACTCCACACTCTTTCCACATTGCAGTCAGGTAACTAGACATGAAGTTTGCACCTCTGTCTGATACAACCTCCTCAGGGAAGCCCACTCTTGAAAAAACTCACAGGAGGGCTCTTACCACAACAGGTGCTGTTGTGGTCCTAAGTGGGATGGGTATCTGGGTATCTGGTGATCCACTACCACCAGAAAAAACCTGTGCCCAGATGCTGTTTGGGGATCCATTGGCTTAACAATGTCAATCCCTACACGTTCAAAGGGAACCCTCACAACAGGTAGTGGTATAAGGGGGCCTTTGTAGTGCCACCTGATTTGCCACTGGTAAGGAATGACACAGGAGCGACAAAACTCCTTTGTGTCTTCTGACATGTGAGGCCAGTGAAAGTGGGGGACAAGCCTTTCCCAAGTCTTGCTCTGGCCAAGATGTCCTGAAAGGGGAATATCATGGGCTAGTGTCAAAAGGAAGCCCCTGAATGCCAAAGGTATGACCAACTTCCTGGAAACACAAGGCTTGGGGTCTCTAGCCTCTGAATACAGGAGTACTTCATCCCAATAGACTCTATGGGTGCCACTAGCATTCCCTGCAGCTCAGCAGCAGCATGCTGTCTAAGGGGTTCAAGAGAAGGGCAGTCCAACTGCGCCTGCCTCAGATCTGCCCTGGAAGGTCCCCCTGTCCCAAGAAACTCAACCTGATCAGGCTCAAGCTCTTCTAGGACAGTTCCTTCTTGGGTCTCACAATGAGCTTCCTCAGAAGGCTGATCCTCACTCTGAGGCAAAGGGGAAGGCACTGCCTTAACCCTACTGCTGCTCCCCCTGGTAGACAACTGGTCCATTATTTCAGGATCCAGGCCTGTTCAGTGTTGCAATTTTTGACCTGTGACCTGGTCACAGCAAGGACATGTGATGAAATACCTAACATGTCTGCATGAGTTCTATACTCCACTTCCGACCAGACTGAAGATTCCAGGTCATTGACCAAGCAAACATTCTACAGGGAGGTCTGAGTTAACAACAACCTTATTTAGGGCAGTTACCCCTTCCCAGGAGAAATTAACACCTGCCATACTGTGTGTGGTAGTGACATTGCTAGCATTGGTCACTAGGTAATTTTCACCTAGTATGATCTGTCCAGGGTTAACAAAGCTGAGCGTCACCATTGTGACACTAGCACATGTGTCCCTGTAGGCCTGAGCCACTTTATCATTAATTAAAGGAGTCTGTCTGTTCTTGCCCAAGTTACTGGGACTCACAGTAGAGTACATAGCCATGTCCACATCACAGACAAGAACTGCTTGAGTTGGTATTCTGACTAAGCCAGAATACAGCTCAGTTCCCAGGGTTAACCCGACTACACCCTTCTGTTGAGAACCACCACTTGGAGCTAGACTAGGGGGAACAGTTGTCTTAGGGTCAATAGTTGCTGGAGCTGCCTCCTTCTTGGTGCAATAACTGGCCCAGTGAGTATTCACTTTAAATACTTTGCACCATGGTTTCTTTGGACCTTCTTTCTTTTTGGATTGTTGGGTACCCCCCCCCCCCCACCCCCCCCACCATTAGAAGCTTTTTGGGGACCGTGGGAAGACTTCTGGTCTTTTGCTTTCTCTCTACCCTTTTGGTCTTGCTTCTTCTGATCACCATCTTGGTTCTTTACCTTCTGCTTCACACTGGTTCTGACCCATTTGTCTGCCTTCTTACCCATTTCTTTGGGAGAGGTCAAATCAGAGTCAACCAAATGCTGATGCAATAACTGGTTCTGACAATTATTAAGAATTTGTTCTCTAAATATAAGGTTATGCAATCCTATATCGTCACTTACTTTACTGCCCAGTAAACAGCCTTCCAGAGCCTTAGTAGCACAATCTACAAAGTCAGTCCAGTCCTGAGTCTGTGCCTTCTGGGTGTCTCTGAACAGCAACATGTACTGCTCAGTGGTTAAGCCAAACCCATCTATCAGAGCACTCTTCAGGACAATGTAGTTGTCAGCATCCTGTTCAGTAACTGTCAGGAGTTTATCTCTGCCTTTGTCTTCAAAGGAGAGCCACAGAATTGCTGCCCACTGACTCTGGGGTACCTGCTGTACTTTGCAGACACTCTCCAAAGCAGTTATCCACTTGTGGATGTCATCCCCACACTTGTAGAGAGGGACAATTCTGTTGAGGTTTTTATGGTCATAAGACCTTTCCCTACCACTAGGGTTGTTGCTGCCACCAGTGGCTTCTAACACACTCAATGTCCTCTCTCTCTCAAGAGCTAGGGTCTCTTTTGCAAGGGCAACTTCTTCCCTCTTGATCCTAAGCTTGGCTTCTCTCATCCTAGCTTTATGCTCTCTTCTCTGAGGTGAGGGCATTCTCCTCAGAGCAGAGGCATTGGACCCCACTGATGAACCAGAATGGTCAGATCCACTGGAAAGTGATCTGGGTCTTCTGTGCTCACCATTAGGCCTACTTGGGGGTCTGGATTGGATTCTTCCAGTTCCAGTCCCAGGTCGTCCTAAGTTTGCCAGGTTCAGTTCATTAACCTCTACCTGGTTCAACTCCTCTTCTTCAGAGTCCAACGGGTCTGGCCCATTGTTATCCTCTTCAGTAGGAGGTTAGCTCCCCTCTCTGCTACCTTGGATACCTGGATCTGATGCATTCTCTACATCATGAGCCACTAAGATATCTACCAGGTGGTTAAAGGTTGGACTCTGTCCTTGTCTCAGTCTTATGACTGAACACAGACTTCTCAGTTCTTGAAAAGTGAATGTGTCATATTTAGACTGTACCCTTAGGTTCTCTTCTGTCAGAGGCCCACTAGGCCCTGTTTTCAAGGACATTGCTAGTGAGGTGTGGTGTGTGCACCTACCTACACTACTTGTGTCCTACTAGAACCTCTCTAGAAGTTGTAGTCAGGGTGTGCTAGGCCCTTACCGCCTACAACTGCTAAGTTCAGTAGAACTTATGTATTATAAGAAACGTGATTATATGTACCTACAGGTACCTTAATGTGATCTTTCTAATGATATCTCAAGATTATTTGGTAAAACAACAGCAAGCTCTTATCCCACCGCTGCCACCAATGTGAGAAGTTAGCCTGGCATATGATGTCCACTAGTTTTAGTGGGCACCTTGCACCAGTCTAATCAACCTTATTGATGGTGGTTGTAAAGTCAACCTTATAGAAAGCTCTCCTAGTGGTAGCATGGACCAGCAGTCATCAGGCTAAGACTTCAGAGAGGATGTGAAGCTGGTTGTTTTACCAATAATAATCCCTTGAATACAAATGAAAGGGCACCACACAAGGTATATATCAAATATATATGTATTTATTCTTAACACAACCCCTCTGCACTCTTTATGAGGTCAGAGATAAAAGTATATCACAAGTTACTTAATTAGCATACGATAAGTTGCACAAATACAGTTATGCCCTAGGGGCCTTACAAACCATATACTAAAATAGTGGTATAAGAACCACGTCTGGAATAGAAAGTAGGCCTAGAGCCTAGGGAATCACTGGGGCTACACTAATCAACCAAAGGTTAGGAAGTAGGAGGCCCACGGGAGACGTGCAGTGTCTAAACACAGTCGCGAGTTACCTTTGACTTTCTATGGGAAACGAAGAAGTTACAAAGTTACTGTTTAAGGGCACTTCCGGATGGACTACGACAAAACCCCTTTAGACTAGGACACTTCGAGAGTCAAGACCCATGGGAGCACTGGAGTACTCGTGTTACCTCACCCAGGTAAGCCGGGTGCATAGGTGCCTTTTGATGTCGGGTTTCGTCGTCGTTTTCTATGGAGATCTGCAAAGAAGTGCTGCAGGCGTCCAGTGGAAAAGTGTCTGGGTGGGTCCAAGGGTGGTTCGGAGATCTGAAGAGCCTGAAAGCAGAGGGGACAGAGTCTGTGTCACTAGCCAGTGACCAAGAAGGAACCAGGCAATGTTGCGCTGATCTCATCTCAGGTGAAGAGGTAAAGCTTGTCTCTGTAGCTATGAGTACCAGGAGGTGTCGACGACAACCAGGAGCTGGATTCGAGCTGTCCCATAAAGGATCTAGTTGACTGCAGTGTCGGTATCCAGATTGGACCTAACAAGCTTTGGCAAATGCAATCCACGCAGGAGATTAAGATTGGCTTTGGTGCAGACCAGCAAGGTCTGTGGCGCTTCTCCTTTGTAGGGAAGCTGGAGCAAGACTCGAGCAACCAGGGAAACAAGTTAAATTCAAGATGGAGTCCTCCGGGGGCTCACTAGCCAACAGGTCATGAACCGGGAAGATGTGTCAAGCTGAAATGCTAGAGCGGGCCCCACAGGACACTCGTGGAGTATGAAGGGCTGAGCTTCGGAGCAAATGGTGCTCGGTCTGGGGCTTCTTGTACCTCAATACACAATGGCGAGAGTACCTCAGGAGTCGAGCAGTTAGCAAAATGCAGAATGTCCAGCAGTTATGGTCCCACGTCTCTCGTGTCTGCCACGGGTCTCAGCTTTGCTGAGATCGTCGAGCAGGGTCAGAGATGTTTCAAAGTTTGTGTCCTGAGTCGCAGAGTCTTCGAGTACCAGTCGGAGCCTTCAACAAAGCAGACCAGCAAGGTAATGGTGGTGCCTGTTTGCACAGGGTGGTCACTCCTTGACCACAAGGGAGATGTCTTCCATCTTCCAGTCGAATTGGAATGTCGAAGGTCCAGGATATGTCTTGTGAAGATTCATCCAGGGTAATCTAAAGTCCTAGGGACACAGCTCCTATACTTATACTAAGGTTAGGGGATGGACTACCTGGCTAGGTCCCTCCTATGTGTGGACCTGGGAAGGGGGTGGTTACACCCCTTTCCCTTTGTCCAGTTTTGCGCCAGAGCGGGGCTGGAGTGCCCCAGCAACTGGTTTGAACCTGGCTATGCATGGAGTACCTTGTGTGCCCCAGGCAGTGTCTGGAAAAGGATCTGCTGATGCAGCCCTCCCTGCCCGACTACACAAAACCCTGTCTGTGGAGGTGCTGGCACCTCCCTGGACAGGAAACCTATTGTCCAGGCCTCCCCTGCTGGAGTTTTGTCCAACAGCAGGAGGTCAGACTCGTGTCTGTGGCAGCAGCATTCAATTTGTGATGCTGAGGCTCTGTTTAACTTTAACCGGGTAAACCAGTAACTACATGTCTTCACCCTCTAGAAGGGTGAAATGCTACCCCCCCCCCGCCAGGACCGCGGGGGTAGTATTCCAAAGTGTATGACACCTTACACGACATGTTTTGATAAATCCAAACCAAAGTTATCATTAACCGCGAGGATTATAATGCACTTAAGAGCATATGGTATGGCTATATCATAGAACAGCTATAAGGATATGGTTACAAAAGCTGCAGAGGGGCTCAGCTCTTGCTAGGGCACCCTCTCACATAAAACCAAGCACTCTGCCTCCAGGATTGTTAAAGTCTGCCATAGGAGTGACTTATAGGTGCATATGTGTCTTTATAGAAGGTAGATATAGGTATACTATTTCTAAGTAAGGGGTGATTACGCCACCGTACCCAGGCTGTGTCAATAGACCTGTGGTGTCAGTTTGGAGGGCCAGCCAGGGGTAGCATAATGCATGCTGCAGCCCTTGGATGCACCTATGCCCTGGGTACCTATGGTACACTATACAGGGACTCACAAAGGTGGCCCAATACCCAATCTGGTATGTACCTAAAGTACATGGTATCAATTTAGAGAGAGATCAGCTAGGCTGTGGTCCTGATTAGCAGGGCCACAGCCAGTCTAAAGTAAAAAAAACAGAAAATCACAGCAAAAAGTGGGGGTGACCATAGGAAGCAGCCCCTACTCTCCTACACAACCCCCCCAAACGAAGGGGATATTAAACTAACCTTGACCAGTTGAGTCTTCATGTTCTAAGTTGAAATATCTGGAGAGTCCATCTGCATTGGCATGGTCAGTCCCAGGTCTATGTTCCACTGTAAAGTCCATCCCCTGTAGGGAAATGGACCACCTACACAGTTTGGGATTTTCACCCTTCATCTGATTTAGCCACAAGAGGGGCTTATGGTCTGTCTGAATCTAGAAGTGAGTGCCAAACAAGTATGGTCTCAAGTACTTCAGGGCCAAACCACAGCAAAGGCCTCCCTCTCAATAGCTGACCAACGTTTCTCTCTAGGGGCCAGCCTTCTGCTAATAAAAGATACTGGCTGGTCTTGACCATCTTTATCTAATTCAATTGTGAAAGCACAGCCCCCACTCCCAACTCAGAAGCATCTGTTTGTACAATGAATTCCTTGGAGTAGTCTGGACTTTGCAGAATAGGTGCAGTGCACATGGCCTGCTTCAGGTCATCAAATGCCTTTTGACAGCTTACTGTACAATGAACTTTCTTTGTCATTTTCTTGGAAGTTAAGTTATTAAGGGGTGTCACTATGGAACCATACCCCTTGACAAATTTCCTGTAATACCCAGCCAGGCCCAAGAAAGCTCTGACTTGTGTCTGGGTGGTGGGAGCAGTCCAGTCCTTTATGGTCTGGATCTTGCTCTCCAATGGTTGAACCTGACCTCCACCTAAAAGGTGGCCCAGGTACACAACCTTACTCTGCCCTATCTGGCACTTGGTAGCCTTGAAAGTTAGGCCTGCCTTCTGCAGGGCTGCCAAAACATTTTTCAGCTGGATCAGGTTATCTTCACATGTGTAGCTAAAGACAGCAATATCATCTAGATAAGCTGCACAGTAGTCATCCAGGCCTGAGAGGACTTGGTTCACCAACCTTTGAAATGTGTCAGGGGCATTTTTCAGACCGAAGGGCATTACCACAAATTGATAATGTCCTCCTGGGGTTGAAAATGCTGTCTTGGATTTTGCATCCTCAGCTGACTAATCTGCCAGTAGCCAGCTGTCAGGTCAAATGTACTCAAAAACTTGGCAGATGCCATTCTGTCTATGAGTTCATCTGCCCTGGGTATTGGATGTGCATCTGTCCTAGTGACAGCATTCAGACCTCTGTAATCCACGCAAAACCTCTTCTCTCTCTTACCATCTTTGGTGTGAGGTTTAGGCACTAGGACTACTGGACTGGCCCAAGGGATCTCTGAGGCCTCACTAACTCCCAATTCCAACATTTTTTGGACCTCTGTCCTGATGCAATCCCTGACATGATCAGGTTGTCTGTGAATTTTACTTTTAACAGGCAGACTGTCCCCAGTGTCGGCTTCATGAGTGCACCAGGGAGTCTGACTTGGAGTCAGTGAAAACATATGTCTGTAGGCCTGCAGAACTTGTCTGTAGTCCTTCTGCTGCTGACCAGTGAGGCTGCCTGCCAAGGCAACACCATTAACTGACCCATCATCAGGCTTCTGAGAGAGCAGGTCTGGGAGCGGGTCACTCTCTCCCAACTGTCCATCATCAGTAGCCATGAGCAAGCCCATGTCAGCCCTGTCAACATATGGTTTCAGTCTGTTGACATGAAGCACCCTGTGGGGGCTCCTGGGAGTTCCAAGATCAACCAAATAGATTACCTCTCCCTTCTGTTCAACAATAGTGTGGGGTCCACTCCACTTGTCTCGGAGAGCTGCTGGGCCACTGGCTCCAACACCCACACTTTCTGCCTGGCTGGTAAACAGTCAGCACAGCGTTTTGGTCATGCCAGGCTTTTTGTAATTCCTCACTGGCCTCAAGGTTTTTGGATGCCTTTTTCATGTACTCAGCCATCCTGGAGCGGAGACCAAGTACATAGTCCACAATGTCTTGCTTGGGAAGTTTGAGAGGTAACTCCCATCCTTCCTTCACCAGACAAAGGGGTCCTCTTACAGGATACCCAAACAAATGTTCAAAAGGGGTGTAGCCAATCCCCTTTTGTGGGACCTCTCTATAAGCAAACAAAAGGCAGGGCAGTAGGATATCCCATCTCCGCCTGAGCTTTTCAGGGAGACCCTTAATCTACCTTTTAAGGTCTTGTTGAATCTCTCAACTAGACCATTGCATTGTGGATGATAGGGTGTGGTGAACCTATAGTTCACTCCACACTCTTTCCACATTGCAGTCAGGTAACTAGACATGAAGTTTGCACCTCTGTCTGATACAACCTCCTTAGGGAATCCCACTCTTGAGAAAACTCCCAGGAGGGCTCTTACCACAACAGGTGCTGTTGTGGTCCTAAGTGGGATGGCTTCTGGGTATCTGGTGATCCACTACCACCAGAATAAACCTGTGCCCAGGTGCTGTTTGGGGATCCATTGGCTTAACAATGTCAATCCCTACACGTTCAAAGGGAACCCCCACAACAGGTAGTGGTATAAGGGGGCCTTTGTAGTGCCACCTGATTTGCCACTGGTAAGGAATGACACAGGAGCGACAAAACTCCTTTGTGTCTTCTGACATGTGAGGCCAGTGAAAGTGAGGGACAAGCCTGTCCCAAGTCTTGCTCTGGCCAAGATGTCATGCGAGGGGAATATCATGGGCTAGTGTCAAAAGGAAGCCCCTGAATGCCAAAGGTATGACCAACTTCCTGGAAGCACAAGGCTTGGAGTCTCTAGCCTCTGAATACAGGAGTACCTCATCCCAATAGACTCTATGGGTGCCACTAGCATTCCCTGCAGCTCAGCAGCAGCATGCTGTCTAAGGGGTTCAAGAGAAGGGCAGTCCAACTGCGCCTGCCTCAGATCTGCCCTGGAAGGTCCCCTGTCCCAAGAAACTCAACCTGATCAGTCTCAAGCTCTTCTAGGACAGTTCCTTCTTGGGTCTCACAATGAGCTTCCTCAGAAGGCTGATCCTCACTCTGAGGCAAGGGGGAAGGCACTGCCTAAACCCTACTGCTGCTCCTCCTGGTAGGCAACTGGTCCATTATTTCAGGATCCAGGGCCTGTTCAGTGTTGCAATTTTTGACCTGTGACTTGGTCACTGCAAGGCCATGTGATGATATACCTAACATCTCTGCATGAGTCCTATACTCCACTTCAGACCAGACTGAAGATTCCAGGTCATTGCCAAGCAAACATTCTACAGGGAGGTCTGAGTTAACAACAACCTTCTTTAGGGCAGTTACCCCTCCCCAGGAGAAATTAACAACTGCCATACTGTGTGTGGTAATGACATTGCTAGCATTGGTCACTAGGTAATTTTCACCTAGTATGATCTGTCCAGGGTTAACAAAGCTGAGCGTCACCATTGTGACACTAGCACATGTGTCCCTGTAGGCCTGAGCCACTTAATCATTAATTAAAGGAGTCTGTCTGTTCTTGCCCAAGTTACTGGGACTCACAGTAGAGTACATAGCCATGTCCACATCACAGACAAGAGCAGCTTGAGTTGGTATTCTGACTAAGCCAGAATCCATCTCAGTTCCTAGGGTTAACCCGACTACACCCTTCTGTTGAGAACCACCACTTGAGCTGGACTAGGGGGAAGAGTTGTCTTAGGGTCAATAGTTGCTGGAGCTGCCTCCTTCTTGGTGCAATCACTGGTCCAGTGAGTATTCACTTTACATACTTTGTACCAAGGTTTCTTTGGACCTTCTTTCTTTTTGGATTGTTGGGTACCCCCACCATTAGAAGCTTTTTGGGGACCTTGAGAAGACTTCTGGTGTTTTGCTTTCTCCCCACCCTTTTGGTCTTGCTTCTTCTGATCACCACCTTGGTTCTGTACCTTCTGCTTCACACTGGTTCTGACCCATTTGTCTGCCTTCTTACCCAATTCTTTGGGAGAGGTCAAATCAGAGTCAACCAAATGCTGATGCAATACCTGGTTCTGACAATTATTAAGAATTTGTTTTCTAAATATAAGGTTACACAATCCTGTATCGTCACTTACTGTCCAGTAAACAGCCTTCCAGAGCCTTAGTAGCACAATCTACAAAGTCAGTCCAGTCCTGAGTATGTGCCTTCTGGGTGTCTCTGAACAGCAACCAGTACTGCTCAGTGGTTAAGCCAAACCCATCTATCAGAGCACTCTTCAGGACAATGTCGTTGTCAGCATCCTGTTCAGTAACTGTCAGGAGTTTATCTCTGCCTTTGTCTTCAAAGGAGAGCCACAAAATTGCTGCCCACTGACTCTGGGGTACCTGCTGTACTTTGCAGGCCCTCTCCAAAGCAGTTATCCACTTGTGGATGTCATCCCCACACTTGTAGGGAGGGACAATTCTGTTGAGGTTTTTATGGTCATAAGACCTTTCCCTACCACTAGGGTTGTTGCTGCCACCAGTGGCTTCTAACCCGCTCTATTTCCTCTCTCTCTCTCAAGAGCTAGGGTCTCTTTTGCAAGGGCAACTTCTTGCCTCTTGATCCTAAGCTTGTCTTCTCTCATCCTAGCTTTATGCTCTCTTCTCTGAGGTGAGGACATTCTCCTTAGAGCCGAGGCATTGGACCCCACTGATGAACCAGAATGGTCAGATCCACTGGAAAGTGATCTGTGTCTTCTGTGCTCACCATTAGGCCTGCTTGGGGTCTGGATTGGATTCTTCCAGTTCCAGTCCCAGGTCGTCCTAAGTTTGCCAGGTTCAGTTCATTAACCTCTACCTGGTTCAACTTCTCTTCTTCAGAGTCCAACGGGTCTGGCCCATTGTTATCCTCTTCAGTAGAAGGTTAGCTCCCCTCTCTGCTACCTTGGTTACCTGGATCTGATGCATACTCTACATCATGAGCCACTAAGATATCTACCAGGTGGTTAAAGGTTGGACTCTGTCCTTGTCTCAGTCTTATGACTGAACACAGACTTCTCAGTTCTTGATAAAGTGAATGTGTCATATTTAGACTGTACCCTTAGGTTCTCTTCTGGCAGAGGCCCACTAGGCCCTGTTTTCAAGGACATTGCTAGTGAGGTGTGGTGTGTGCACCTACCTACACTACTTGTGTCCTACTAAAACCTCTCTAGAAGCTGTAGTCAGGGTGTGCTAGGCCCTTACCGCCTACAACTGCTAGGTTCAGTAGAACTTATGTATTATAAGAAACGTGATTATATGTACCTACAGGTACCTTAATGTGATCTTTCTAATGATATCTCAAGATTATTTGGTAAAACAACAGCAAGCTCTTATCCCACCGCTGCCACCAATGTGAGAAGTTAGCCTGGCATATGATGTCCACTAGTTTTAGTGGGCACCTTGCACCAGTCTAATCGACCTTATTGATGGTGATTGTAAAGTCAACCTTATAGAAAGCTCTCCTAGTGGTAGCATGGACCAGCAGTCATCAGGCTAATACTATAGAGAGGATGTGAAGCTGGTTGTTTTACCAATAATAATCCCTTGAATACCAAATGAAAGGACACCACACAAGGTATATATCAAATATATATGTATTTATTCTTAACACAACCCCTCTGCACTCTTTATGAGGTCAGAGGTAAAAGTATATCACAAGTGACTTAATTAGCATACGATAAGTTGCACAAATGCAGTTCTGCCCTAGGGGCCTCACAAACCATATACTGAAATAGTGGTATAAGAACCACGTCTGGAATAGAAAGTAGGCCTAGAGCCTAGGGAATCGCTGGGGCTACACTAATCAACCAAAGGTTAGGAAGTAGGAGGCCCACGGGAGACGTGCAGTGTCTAAACACAGTCGCAAGTTACCCCTTTAGACTCGGACACTTCGAGAGTCAAGACCCATGGGAGCACTGGAGTACTCGTGTTACCTCACCCAGGTAAGCCGGGTGCATAGGTGCCTTTTGATGTCGGGTTTCGTCGTCGTTTTCTATGGAGATCTGCAAAGAAGTGCTGCAGGCGTCCAGAGGAAAAGTGTCCGGGTGGGTCCAAGGGTGGATCGGAGATATGAAGAGCCTGAAAGCTCTAGCCAGTGACCAGGAAGGAACCAGGCAATGTTGCGCTGATCTCAGGTGAAGAGGTAAAGCTTGTCTCTGTAGCTATGAGTACCAGGAGGTGTCGACGACAACCAGGAGCTGGATTCGAGCTGTCCCTCAAACGATCTAATTGACTGCAGTGTCGGTATCCAGATTGGACCTAACAAGCTTTGGCAAATGCAATCTACGCAGGAGATTAAGATTGGCTTTGGTGCAGACCAGCAAGGTCTGTGGCGCATCTCCTTTGTAGGGAAGCTGGAGCAAGACTCGAGCAAGCAGGGAAACAAGTTAAATTCAAGATGGAGTCCTCCGGGGGCTCACTAGTCAACAGGTCATGAACCGGGAAGATGTGTCAAGCTGAAATGCTAGAGCAGGCCCCACAGGACACTCGTGGAGTATGAAGGGCTGAGCTTCGGAGCAAATGGTGCTTAGGTCTGGGGCTTCTTTTACCCCAATACACAATGGCGAGAGTACCTCAGGAGTCGAGCAGTTAGCAAAATGCAGAATGTCCAGCAGTTATGGTCCCACGTCTCTCGTGTCTGCCACGGGTCTCAGCTTTGCTGAGATCGTCGAGCAGGGTCAGAGATGTTTGGAAGTCTGTGTCCTGAGTTGCAGAGTCTTTGAGTTCCAGTCGGAGCCTTCAACAAAGCAGACCAGCAAGTTAATGGTGGTGCCTGTTTGCACAGGGTGGTCACTCCTTGACCACAAGGAAGATGTCTTCCATCTTCCAGTCGAATTGGAATGTCGAAGGTCCAGGATATGTCTTGTGAAGATTCATCCAGGGTAATCTAAAGTCCTAGGGACACAGCTCCTATACTTATAATAAGGTTAGGGGATGGACTACCTGGCTAGGTCCCTCCTATGGGTGGACCGGGGAAGGGGTGGTTACACCCCTTTCCCTTTGTCCACTTTTGCGCCAGAGCGGGGCTGGAGTGCCCCAGCAACTGGTTTGAACCTGGCTATGCATGGAGCACCTTGTGTGCCCCAGGCAGTGTCTGGAAAAGGATCTGCTGATGCAGCCCTCCCTGCCCCATTACACAAAACCCTGTCTGTGGAGGTGCTGGCACCTCCCTGGACAGGAAACCTATTGTCCAGGCCTCCCCTGCTGGAGTTTTGTCCAGCAGCAGGAGGTCAGACTCGTGTCTGTGGCAGCAGCATTCATTTTGTGATGCTGAGTCTCTGTTTAACTTTAACCGGGTAAACCAGTAACTACATGTCTTCACCCTCTAGAAGGGTGGAATGCTACCCCCCCCCCGCCAGGACTGGCGGGGGGTAGTTTTCCAAAGAGTTTGACACCTTACACGAGATGTTTTGATAAATCCAAACCAAAGTTAGCATTAACCGCGAGGATTATAATGCACTTAAGAGTATATGGTATGGCTATATCATAGAACAGCTATAAGGAGATGGTTCCGAAAGCTGCAGACGGGCTCAGCTCATGCTAGGGCACCCTCTCACATAAAACCAAGCACTCTGCCTCCAGGATTGTTAAGGCCTGTCATAGGGAGGCCTGTCATAGGAGTGACTTATAGGTTACTATGTGTCTATATATATATGGGTAGATATAGGTATACTATATCTAAGTAAGGGGTGATAAGCCACCGTACCCAGGCTGTGTCAACAGACCTGTGGTGTCAGTTTGGAGGGCCTGCTAGGGGTGGCATAATACATGCTGCAGCCCCTTGTAGGCCTTGGTTGCACCTATGCCCTGGGTACCTATGGTACACTATACAGGGACTCACAAAGGTGGCCCAATACCCAATCTGGTATGTACCTAAAGTACATGGTATCAATTTCGAGAGAGAACAGCTAGGCTGTGGTTCTCATTAGCAGGGCCACAGCCAGTCTAAAGTGGAAAAAACAGAAAATCACAGCAAAAAGGCGGGGTGACCATAGGAAGCAGACCCTACTCTCCTACAGATGGAATTTGTCAAGGTTTGCAATAGGTACAAATCCTACACCTTTATTTAGAAGGTCTCTTTCATTTTCCATTAGAATTAATTGCAAGTTTAATTAATTAATTGCAAGTTTATATAGCGCTAGGATCGACTCCCGGAGGAGTATCTCCGCGCTTCGACTGCTGCGAAACCCTTCCTGGCTTCCCTGAGAGATGGTCCCTTAATGGGTATCTCCAGGGTGAGACCAGGCATCCCCGGCGGTCTGGTGGGGCCGTTAGTGCAGATGAGGCAAGCTTATGCCCAGAGTTGCCGAGTGTGATCGCTGATCAGAGTGGGCACCGAGGCGAGAGAATTATCGAGTCTGCTGACCCTGGTCCAGAAACCTGCCGCGTCGGGAATCGAACCCTGGTCCCGGGCCGTCCTCTGCTCTCGGGTCTGCCGCCTCTAACCAGTCACTAGATCCTGCTTGTGCTCGGACCCGCTTGTTGGTTCTAGCATTTGCTCCTGGTGTGTGCCTTTTGGTTTTGATCATCTTCCCAATGGACCTGTCTTCTGCGTCTTCCCCGACCTCTGCGTCCATTCACTAAAAAAGGGAACCGGGGAGAGTGATTCATATATGGGTTTTGCATTAGGCCAAACTGGGGGTTCCAGCCGAACATCATTTGAGGTGGCATTTGGGGGAAACCTTGTTGGTACTGAATGTCGTTCCCTGGTTGTCCATGGAGCCATGGTTGCTGCTAGGTGTTCGGTCTCCCTCTTCCTCGCTATTGGTTTCGATAGCTCATGGTGCTGGAATTACTGCTGTCTGAGGAGTCATCATCTGAGCCTCCTGAAAAATCATTCAGTTTGGGCGGTTGGTACTCTGCCTCTGAGTAGGGTTATATCTTGGAATAGGAAAAAATTTGAAGGTCTTTCTGAAATTTTTGGATTTTCATTTAGGTGAGGTTTTCCCTATACTCTTGTATCTCTTTATTGACCTCGTCCAACCTTTTTTTATAGGCATTCAGGGTGGTCTGGATTCATTTTCGGTTGCTTGTATTTCAATGATGATGGCATTCGAAAGTCTCTTCGCCTTTTGTATGATTAGCACGATCCAATCTCTTGTGCAGTGCCATGCAATCTTTGCCCAATCTCTACGCAATGCTGGATCATTTAGAAAGATTCTGGGGGCATTGGTGCGGATTAAGCCTCTTGGTGCTGTGCTACTCCTGATGTATTCGGTAAGGATTACCCCGTGCAAGATTGTCCTGATGTGATTTTTATTCATTTCAGAAAGTATCTCCCAGTTTGAGCTCTGGGCTATTGTCTTGGCAATGTTGAGATCCGCCAAAAGAGATGGTTTTGACAAGACGTCATCTATAACTTCATCAGCAAAAGTGTGGCCCTGGTTTCTCGCCATGGTCACAGTTATGAATGCGATGCAAAGAAAAGAGTATTAACGTACTCTCACAGCTGTGCGCTGTCTAATACTTCCAAAAACAAACAAGAGAGTTAGGACAGTACATGGGCCGTCCTTGTCCCAATATAGTAATCAAATAATCAACGGAGACGGGCCACTAGAGAGTGACTAGTTAACCATGTAGTGTCTGACACCACAGGAATTGTTTAAAAGAATCCTCACACACCAACCTAGTTGGTGTCATGCTTCATCATTGGGTTCCCAATTGGGTAGCCGAATGCTACCCAACTGTGCTGTGACACCTGATTACAGTGGAGCTGGTTTATGGTTTTTGTGTGATGATATAGTGAAAGTGGTGATGTTAAAAATGCCTCTGGGAGACTCACTATATGATACTTTATTCCCAGTGGCCCAGGGTATGTTTAAAATGAGGTGGATAATATTACAGGACTATATTTAAGTGTCTGAATTATCCTTAGGACAGGTCGACATGTTTCAGCTCATCAAAAAAATTCAATTGGGCTTTCTTCAGGACCTTGTCAATATGGTGAATAATGTGCAAGAGTGAAAAAGTGGGTGGTAAAGATTAACCATGTGTGTAGCGCATGTTTACACACTCGCTAAGGTGTGTTTACCATGCGATGATGAACTAACCTTGATTGTTGGTTCAGCTGTAAAAAATCCCTGTGGAGAGAATAATGACAAGACAGAACAACATGTACCATATAAAAACATGTTTGTAAATTGCAGTCACATCCAAAGGTGAGATACACAACCGGTGTCACTCATACGTGCAAGATCATTCAGATGAGCAGTAAAATAAACAATTAAAAAGAGCGCATGCTCGCAACTTTTGTGAGCATGCTAGGGGTGTGAGCAGGTCATAGATTCATGCTGCACCGATTGTCCAATTGCAGCAGTGAACAAGGCGACGTGCCTTCGCTAAATAAACGTGCATGCTTGTAGCTCTAATCGGTGAGCATGTCACAGTGAGGGGATCAGAAGTAAGCGTCACGCTTAAATTCATAGTGACCTTTTACAATGTCCCATAATTTGAGTGAGACTAAAGCGGCCGTGAATAGGCGATCGGTTTGCGCATTTAGGCATAAGAAAAGGCTATATAGTATTTACATAAATCATGGGATTCCCATGGCCATACATATCCAGGGCGGGAAGAGCTCCTAGTTGGTACTCTGTGGAAAATAGGTGAAGTGCGTATCAAAATAATGGAGTATAGATGAGAAAAAGTCAGGGCATTGTAATAAAGTGGTGTCTGAACGGACCACTTGTCGTTTTAAAAGGAAAGTTCTTACTTTGCCTCAGTGCTCCTCCGCTTCTATTTTTTTTTTTATTTTAATTTTTTATTAGGAAATAAGACATATATTACCATAGAAACAAAACAGCTCGATCTCAATACAAATTGTTCCCACATGTCACATCTCCGTTTTTCAAATTATACTCCCCCCAGCCACCCCCCACCCCAGTCGGTTCGTCGGAGGAGAGAAAAGAGACACAAAAAAAAATTGACCGGACATTTGATACAAAGGATACAGGGGTAAGAAAGCAATACAGCCCCAATACATATGTATACATAAATGGAGACAGAAAGATGAAAAAGCCAACCAAAGAAACCAAAATTATCTGTATTCAAGCCATGTGGATAAGGTTCCCACATCCGCTCCCCATCTCTCCGGGCTCTAGCTCCTCTTCTTTTAAATACAGAAATTTCCCAGTTGTACGTATTAATAAATTTACTCAGCCAGACATGAACATTTTGGGGGAATAGGGTCAAGCCAGACAGTAGTTAAACAGAGTCTAAAAACAGTCATTGCAATAAAAATCAACTTACGTTCGGGTTCAGACATATTTTGCTCGATAATCCCAAGCATAATAGCCTGAGGTGTTAAAGCCACGTCGAAGCCAAACATTGGACCCAAATACTGCTCCACTTTTTGTACTAGAGGAGCAATTCAGGGCAGGACGCAAGCATATGCACACTATCTGCCGCTAGTTCCCCACATCGTGGGCAGTTTATCCCCGCAGTACCACCCCATTTAAGTATTTGGGCAGGGGTTATATACAGGTTACACCAGGTTTTAAAACATTGTACTTGCAAATAGGCAGAAAACAAAAACAGATTGACTAAATAAAAGTGCATCTTCACAAGCCCCCTGCTCAGCTTGAACCCCAGAATTCCAGCGTACAAAATGCTTATTTAAATCATCAGACTTCCTGGCAATCAACATTTTATAAATCGGGGATAAAGATGTTTGACCCCCTTTTAAAGCTTCAATTACCGTATTAGGAGCCCAACATGTTGTCTTTCTACTAAAAAAGTTCCTAATCTGTAGAAACTTAAAAAATTGTCTATTACAAAATCCATGTTTTGTTTTTTAATTTCTTCAAAACTCGATATAGAAGCTATGTCCCCAATCCTCCTAACCCCCTGAGAGAGCCAGACCCTGAAAAAAGCATCCCGAAAAATATCTGGAAATAACAAATTACCTGCAAATGGAGAATATATATGTAATCTACCAATATCAAACATTTTCCGGACTGACACCCATACTTTATATGCACCTAAAAGTACCTTGAACCTCACCCGCTTAAAATACGAGTAATCAATTTGTCTAAACAAAAGTCCCTGTGCAGTAGATCCTAAAATTAAATGATAGATCGAAATATCATCACAATCTGGCATCTCCATATCCAGTAAATCAGTAATACGTCTTAGTGTAATAGCAAAATAGTAAACCTGTATATTTGGTACCGCCCAACCCCCTCTGTCTCTAGGGAGAGTCATATACTTCAAAGCCCGTCTTGGTCGTTTGCCGGCCCATAAAAACCATGAAATTATCCGGTCGAATTTCTTAAACCAGCCAGAGTCAATTGGTAGCGGGATAGCTCTTAGACAATACAAAATCTTAGGTAGGAAGATCATTTTAATTACGTTGCATCTGCCCATTAGGGTTAGATGTAAAGAATTGATTTGTCGCGCCTCTACGTCTAATTTCTGAATTAAAGGACCTAAATTCAGTTCGACTAACTCATCAGGATTTGCACCTATCTCTATCCCCAGATATTTAGCTTGTCCTACAATGTGGGGGGTCTATCCAATCAATTTTTTCATTACAGATGATTTGTGTCTTGGCCTCGTTTAAGTGGTACCCAGAAATTGCCCCAAATTGAGAAGTTAGCATTTGAATTCCTTGAAAAGCTGACAATGGAGAGTCTGTTAAAATGGCGAGGTCATCAGCATAGCCAAGGATTTTTGTATCGCCTCCTTTAGCGTGTACTGGTCGGATGGATGCTTCATTTACAATTTTCCTAATTAAAGGATCGATATATATCGAAAACAAAAGGGGAGAACATGGGCACCCCTACCTAGTTCCTCGACTTATGTTGATTATCCCCGATTGAATCCCCATGATTGAAACCTCAGCTATAGGTTGTGCATACATACTCTTTAAAGCAATAATAAACTTCTCTCCTATACCATAATGCTGCAAAGCAGCCCATAAAAAAGGCCAGGAGACCCTATCAAAGGCTTTCTCCGCATCCAGCAGAATCAAAGCCATAGGGTCTCCTGTCACCTTAGTATAGTCAAAGTGCGTTATCGTGCGGCAGATATGTGCAATGGTTTCTCTACCTGGCACCAAACCATGTTGCTGAGGGGTAACTAGTTTTTTAATTACTCTAGCAAGCCGATTAGCAAAGATTTTAGAATATATTTTTATGTCGCTATTTATTAATGTTATAGGTCGATAAGACCCTGTATCGGCAGGTGTTTTCCCTTTTTTTTTAAAAGTCACTATCCTTGCTTTCCGCCAGGATTACGGAGGCTTACCCTCCTTAACAACCTGTGAGAATACCTCCAGCATTAAAGGTGCCAGTTGTACTTTAAACGTCCTGTAGAATTCTCCAGGTAAAAAATCTGGACAACTGCCTTGGCTCTTGGAATAGCATCAACAACCGTCCCTAGTTCTTCTATACAGAGTTCAGCCTCCAACATTGCTACTTCATCCTGCGTTAACCCCCCAACCTCTATTTCATCAAGATATTTTTGTATCTCTTTCAGCAGACCCCAATTGTCAGTAATATCTTCCTTATATAATTTTTGATAAAACTTCTGGAAAGCTACAGCAATAGCCTCTACATCTGAAAGTAACCCACATCGGGGTCCAGAATTTCTTTAATACGAGACGCTGCTTCTCTCTCTTTGGTTCTAACCGCTAACAGTTGTCCCGCTCTCTCGTTGTTTTCATATACCTTGGATTGCCACGCCACAAACTTAGCTGCCGCTTTCCTCTGAGATATTTCTGTTATAGCTGCTTTAGCAATAGTGATTTGTGTTTGGGCCACATCCCCAATGCCTCCATCCGCTAACGTTTTCACTAGGGTTAACTCGGCCTTTTCAAGCTTCTCGTAAAGTTCCTGCAATTTTATTTTCTCTCTTCTCTGACTCTCCCACCCATACCATGTAGTCTCACCCCTTATTCCCGCCTTCAATGTATCCCAGATATTCTGTATATTAGTACTCCCTATGTTCTCCGTAATAAACTGCATAATCCATCTTGCCATACAATCAATGTAGCCCCTATCGCACAACAAACCTCTAATAAAAGTCCAGATATTAGGTTTCTTAACCCTCTGGTGAATATGAACCTCAAGTACCAGTGGATTGTGGTCCGAAATCACCCTCGGGTATTTAACTATGCTAGATCCTTGTATTAAACTTGAAGAAATAAAAAAATAATCTAATCAAGAATGAGTTTTGTGAGGCGCAGAAAAAAAAGTATATCCGGGATCGCTACTTCTAAAATAAGCCCTAGTGTCGATCAGACCATGTAACTCTAACATTTGTATTAAAGACTTATATACTTTGGGTTTCCGACCCTGATATTCCTTGTCTGGATATCTCAGATGCTCACTTCCAATATTAATATTAAAATTCCCACACAGTATAATCGGGGCGGGCCATCCTACAAGTCACCCTAAGCCCATTATACAATTCTAGATCATCTAATATTGGTCCATAAACAGAGCACAGTGTAAAATGCCTACTCTGAATGTTGCCCTGAACTATAACCCAGCGACCATATGAGTCCACCAGTGAGCGTTTCTAAACCTATTCCGGCGCCCTCTGGAACGAGATGGTCGCTGCTAACCATAGGGTGACGGTATAAGAACACTTCCTGGGCGGGAGCGTTGAAGCTGAATTGGTAATATTAGCGAAAAGGAGGCCCAGTTCCTCACTAAAACCAGTGGAAAAATACCATCCTTCTACACTATCCCTAAAGTGCACAAAAACAAAGTCCCACCACCTGGTCGACCTATAATGTCTGGCATAGGGTCAGTGCTAGAATCCCTCTCAAAATTCTGCGACTTTTACTTACAACCATTAGGTAAAGCCACTTCAACTTATTTACAAGACACTAAAGATTTACTGGGACAAATAAAGGATCTACCTTTTGATTCCAACACATCTTTCTTGGTAAGCCTTGATGTGGAAAGCCTCGACATGAGTTTGCCTCAGGATGACACGCTGAGAGTACGGGAAACAACCTTGAACAAAGGCACCTGGGAGTATGTGACCCCCAAATCATTCATCCTGGATAGTGCAAGACTTGCACTGAAAGAAAACTACTTCGAATATGAGGGCCAGCTGTACCTGCAGACGTACGGAACTTCGATGGGCAGCACTTTCGCTCCAGGTGTTGCAGGACTGTACGTCTTTAATTTCGAAAAGACACACATGTTCCAGCCTGGAACTCGCTTGTCACAACACATCAGTTTTTATAAAAGGTACATTAGGCAGATGGTGGCCTTACCGCCAAGTACCCCACTTCTTCAGCTCAGATTAGACCTGGGCTTAAGAACCATCGAGGAAGAATTGGGATTAAAACCCCTAACTTTCTGGCAGCGAATTTGGAGTACCCCAGAACTCATGAGCTACAGGAAGGAGTTGCAAGAGATTTTATCTCTACCAAATTCAATGAACATTCCCTGGCTGAAATATATAAAAAAGACATGTGAGAGTCTGGGAAGGCCGGAACTGTGGCTGGATCCAGCCAACGCTTGTAACAGGGTATCCCGTAAACATTTATCAAAAGTCTACTATGAATTCAAAATAACAGCATCATTACAGAATTCACGTATGGGGTCCTTAACACATTCTTTTACTAAAATTAAAGACTCCTATCAACAGGAACTTGTCCTTGATAAAATCAGCCCTGTTCTGACGAGAAAACTATTCTTACAGTGGAGGTATGGCACACTCCCTCTTAAAGCATTTACCAGCACCTGGTCCCATCCCTCCTCCCCAGAGCTATGTCCAGCTTGCTTGCATCAACAAGAAACCGATTTGCATGTCATCTTCTTCTGTAAGGCTTACCACAAACCAAGGAAGTATTGGCTTGTTCCCCTACTTAAAAACTTGGGGTTCAGGCAATACTTGCCTGCCTACAGAATATTAAAAACGGATGTATCGCCCCCCCATTGTGTTTGCGGTAGACACATTTTTAACTGCGATGTGGTACATTCGTACTCGTTGTATGCACTGATATAGTCTTGGCACAGTTTTAAAATTCTTTTTAATGTATTTGTATTTTTAACTGAAGTACAGTGCACACAATTTCTGTCATTTAAAAAAAAAAAATTTAATTAACGTGCGATATATGTTGGTAAACTCCTGACTTGTCTGATTTGTTCAACAGTAAACTGTAAAGTTCTTTTAATTATGGCTGACAGATTTTTAATACCATTTGTACTGTTCAATTTTTTGAATGGCACCTTTTATGATCTATTTGATCGAAATAAAGGATAAATGAATGAATGAAAAGGTACATAGATGACGTATTCCTAATTTGGGAAGGGTCTGAAGGATCACTCAGTGATTTCCTCAACTGGATAAACGGATGTGATTCCAATCTTACATTTACCAGCACTATCAGCAGAAAGAGCATCACTTTTCTGGACTTGGATATCACCCATGTCAATGGAAGGCTAAAAACTAGAGCTCACTTTTAAGAAGATAGCAATGAATTTGCTACTCCATTTTTCCAGCTTCCACACCCGTACATTAAGGGAGAACTTACCGTACCGGAAATACCTGAGACTACGCAGAAACTGCAGCAACGTAGCTGAGTTTAAACAACAAGCTCAAGGCCTAACCAAAAAACTATAACAACGAGGGTACGCTGACAAGATTACGAACAAAGCATGGAAAAGGGCCCACAATCAAAACAGAGAGAGTCTCAAAGGAAGAAACCGCAGTACCAGTAGTATTTATTTATATTGCCATTTACAATACATCTTAGAAAGAAGGCAATCCTAAAAAATACATTTGTATACGAAACTTTAAAAACTTTCAAAAACAATATATAAAAGAATAATATGTGAAACCGCAGTACCACTCACTTGTATGACCACATATAACCCTGTATCGTGCCAAGTGGCAAAAAGTGTCCAAAAACATTGGCAAATACTCAACACTGGCAAACACCAATGGGAGAAACCCATTGTTTCCTACAAAAGAGGAGGAAGCCTAAAAGACAGCTTAGTAGTTCACATGAGACCACCCCAAGTGAATGTACCTATAAACACCATACACAATGCGTGGGGCCCCGCTAGGGTCACTGGCCACTACCCACTACCCTGCGGTGACTGCAGCCTCTGTCGTCTGATGAAATCAGTGAAAACCCTGAACCTGGAACCAGGGAAAGTGTGGGAAATTCGCACACACATCAATTGTTACACAGACAATGCAATTTACATGATCACATGCCCATGTGACCTCAGATATGTGGGCATGACGAGCCGAAAAGTAAAGACTAGAATCTGTGAACATAGAAGTAACATCCGTTGCAAGCGAAACACAAATAGGATGATGAACCACTTTCTGGAACAAGAACTTACCACGAACGACATGGAATGGGTCATAATCGAACATCTGAGAATTCAGAGTGCAAATATCCAACAACAGTTGTTAGAAAAAGAACAACGTTGGATTTACAGATTATCTACCAATCACAGAGGTTTAAATGACAATAACCTGTGGTACAGCTTAAGTAGATAGACACTTTTGCAACTAGAGGACAAGCCTGGGCCATCATGCATTGCATTCTAAGGTTTGGCATGGGCTTATCAGAAAGTTTAGAATAAAACACCTATATCCAAAGACCCATGGCATAAGAAACATGCACTGATCATTTGGCGCCCCTCAGATAGAAAGACTCCATCATAAACAGATTTTATTTTTCAAAGTATTCAGTCTCCCTTAGCAATGGTACTTACAAGTATACGGACACCCAAAGACAACATGGTGTTTCACCCCTGTTAGCAATAATTAAGGCATTTAAAATGTAATACAAAGGAAAGGTTATTGATAAGGAGCTCGTACATACATCATTCCATTTTCAAAAGGCACTTGGCTTAGTTTGCACTACACGCGTCACCTTGAAAAGGCAATAGAATCCCAGAGTGTCTACATAGTGATGCACAGTAAATAGACTCCAATAGCACTAAGCCGATCACCATGCGTCCGAGCTTTATTAGTGCCGCTTTCCATTTTCTTAATTTAATAACATCCCTTGTCCATGTGCGTCACAGGCACAGTATGTTTAATTGTAGCCATAGGCAATATTCGCCTCAGACCATACTGCGCTAATTAGTTAGCATTCTAGTCATTATCAAAGGAACGTAGACACTAACGCCGTACACGTCATCACGAGGGTGACACTTCCGGCAGCCTCGGCTCCCGACATGCGGCACGCTGAGCTTTGGTTAACGCTCCAGTTTTTTTGCATGCAGGTGCCTCCAATTCAGCTCCAACGCTCCCGCCCAGGAAGCGTTCTTATACCGGTGCCCTATGGTTAGCGGCAATCATCTCGTTCCATAGGGCGCCGGAATAGGTTTAGAAGCAGAGGAGCACCAAGGCAAAGTAAGAACTTTCAGTTTAAAACGAAAAGTGGTCTGTTCAGGCACCACTTTATTACAATGCCCTGACTTTTTCCCATCTATGCTCCATTATTTTAATACGCGCTTCGCCTATTTTTCTCAGAGTACCAATTAGGAGCTCTTCTGCCTAAAACAGTGGTATAAGTATCACTAATCGAACAGTGGTAAGGCCTGGGGCCTTGGGAATTGCTGGGGCTATTCGGGACTAGCAGTGGTGAAATCGGGAAAAGCCAGCGGGACTCGGGTGCAGCGCTTAAAGCACACGCATGCACCAATGCAAAGTCAATGGTGCATAAAAGTTAACGAGTTACAGTTTTAGGAGTCTTCCGACTGGACTGGTATTACCAAACTTTAGACTTAGACACTAGAGGTGTATACCAATGCAGGAGCACCGGCGTTCACGAGTTACCTCACCCACAGGAAGCGGGTGCATAGGTGCCAAAGTGTGTCGGGTTTCGTCACGCAGTCTGATGGTGCCTGGAGATGAAGATGCTGCAGGCGTCCAGAAGAGAAGTGTCCGGTTGGATCCAATGGTGGATCGAAGATGTAGAGTACCTGAAAGCAGAGGGGACAGAGTCTGGGTCACTCAGCAGTGACCAGGGTGGAACCAGGAAGGAACCAGGCAATGTTGGGCGCAATCAGGTGGTTGCCGTGAAGCTTGTCTCTGCTGCCACGTGGACTCTGGGGTGCCGAGGATGTCCAGGAGTGGACGACAAGCTGTCCCACAAAGGTTCTCGCTGTCGGAGGTGTCGGCTTCCGGATCGGAGCAAACAGACCTTGGCAAATGCAACCCACGCAGGATTTGAAGATCGCTTCTTAGTCGAACTAGCAAGGTCAGAGCGGGTGCTCCTTTTCAGGGGAGTGAGGGCTAGTCTGGAGCAACCAGACTAGCAGAGCAAATTCAAAGGTTCGTCGGTACTGGGGCCACTAGCCAACGGGCAAGCGACCGGACCAACGCGTCGAGCAGGAAAATGCAGAAGGGCCCCCACGCAAAAGCTGCTCGGGGCTGGGGCTTCTCAAACCCCAATGCACAGTGACGAGGGAGCCTCGGGAGCTGCACGGTCAGCACTTTGTGGTTTTTCCAAGATGGCCGGTCCCACGCTTCAGGTTGCCTCCACGGGTCTCAGACTTGCTGGGACTGTGGATCGGGCTGTTAAAAGGCAGGAACGCTGGGTCTTGTCGATCTCTGTTGCTCGAGTTCTGGCGGGAACTGCAACAAAGCAAAGGGCGGTCGCTCCACCACGCTCCTCCTGTGCTTCTGCTGTGATGCTTCCTGGTATTGTTGTAACTCGCTGAACTGCTGCTGCCTGTGTATTTTGGAGCCTCACACGCGTAGCGCTTCTGTAGATTATCAGCCTCCTCCAGCGCTATTGTGATCTGTATTGCTTGTCTGCGCATTTGATTTCAGGATTGCTGCTCACTCGATAGCTTGCTGTGGCATTTAATTTTGTCAGCGCTTTTGTATACATTGTGCTCACTCGCTGTTTTTCTGTGTTTACTACCCCTGTGTCCTCTGCCCTCGGACCCTCCATTTTGTTGTTGTTGTTCTCCCCAGGCCCGCCCCTCAGCCACACTACCGCCTCCCTGCTGCCCCTCCCACGCTCCGCCCCCTCCACTGTCCACATATGTCAGATGGTCCCACGTGCAGCGTCCACGCGCTACGGCCGCGCCGAAGGTGCGCCAAAGGTAAGCCCGTCTACGCCCCTCCGCGCCTGGACCGCGCCCAGCGCCAGACCCCCTGGCCCTCGCATTGCCCAGCCCTCCCGCATTACGTATGATGCCACCACCCTCCTAGCCCTTAACCCTGGCCGCTCCCCCATCTGCGTCCAAGCCGCTCCTGGACACACCCATGGACCCTTTTCCTGCTACTCCTGCAAGTTCGACGGCACCAATAACAACTCCTCATCTACGAACACACAACAGATATCCAATCCCAACCACCTACAATGCATCCTGCTCAACACCCGCTCGGTCCACAGACACGCCATTGACCTCTGGAATCTACTCGACACCATCTCTCCGGACGTCGCCTTCCTAACAGAAACATGGATGAATGCCTCATCAGCCCCAGACATCACCATTGCCATCCCGGAAGGCTATAAGATCATTCGCAAGGACCGTACCGGACACACAGGAGGAGGCATCGCTATCGTCCATAAGAAATCCATCCGCATCTCAACCAGCTCAGACGTCAATCTCGCCAACTCTGAACACCTTCACTTCCAGATCCACATCGACCCCAAGACCACACTCAGAGGCACCCTCCTTTACAGGCCACCAGGACCCCGCGCACAATTTAGTGAAGACATCTCGGACTTCATCACTCCACACGCACTCCCCTCCGAGGACTACATCCTTTTGGGAGACCTCAACTTTCACCTTGAAAAGAACAACGACCGCAACACCACCACCCTTTTGGACAACCTCGCAAACCTCGGACTTAAACAACTTGTCTCTACCTCCACCCACATCGCAGGTCACACACTCGACCCTATCTTCACCTCCAGCAAACATGTCTCCTTCAGCCACACCACAGCTCTCCTTTGGACTGACCACAGCTGCGTTCACTTCACCTACAACAAGCCCACATCCAACAACCACCACCATCCCACTCTGCAATGAAACTGGAACAAAATCACCATCGACCAGATCTCCTCATCGCTTCTTCAAAACCCCCCCGCCCACTCCTCAAACCCAGACCAAGCAGCCACCAACCTCACCCAATGGTTATCCAACAGCGCCGACACCCTAGCACCACTGAAAAAACGACAAATAAAACCAGGCAGCAAGAAGGCCTCCTGGTTCAACGATGACCTTAAGAAATCCAAGAAACTCTGTCACTCCCTCGAGAAGGCCTGGAAAAAAGACCCAACCACCAGCACCAAAGACGCCTTCAAAAACGCCACCCGCATACACCACCAACTAATCCGAAACGCCAAGAAAGATAACAACGCTCACAACAGCAAGGAATTATTCAACATCGTCAAGGAATTTACCAACCCCTCAGCCAACTCCAACGACATCACCCCCTCTCAAGCCCTCTGCGACTCCCTAGCCTCATTCTTCCACAACAAAATCGCAGACATCCACAACAGCTTCGACAACCAACCCGGAGACCAACCCAACCAATCCACTACAGGACCCCCACCCCCCCTGAACATCCTCAATGACTGGAATGGATCACCTCGTTCCTCTCCGGTAGAACGCAGAGAGTCCGCCTTCCACCATTCAAATCAGAGGCCACTGAAGTCATCTGCGGCGTACCCCAAGGGTCCTCACTCAGTCCCACCCTCTTCAACGTTTACATGAGCCCCCTCGCGGCCATCGCACGCCAACATAACCTCAACATCATCTCCTACGCCGACGACACTCAACTGATCCTATCACTCACCAGAGACCCTAACACGGCCAAAACCAACCTACACGAAGGAATGAAAGAAGTAGCCGAATGGATGAAGCACAGCCGTCTGAAACTGAAACTCAGACAAAACAGAAGTCCTCATCTTAGGTACCTCCCCCTCCGCCTGGGACGACTCTTGGTGGCCAGAGGCCCTTGGAAAAGCACCCATCCCGACGGACCACGCACGGAACCTGGGCGTCATCCTGGATGCCTCACTCTCGATGAACAGACAAGTCAACGCCGTTTCTTCATCTTGCTTCAACATTCTTCGCATGCTCAAAAAAACATTTCGCTGGATCCCTACCGAAACTAGAAAAACAGTCACCCACGCTCTGGTCACAAGCCGACTGGACTACGGAAACACCCTCTACGCCGGCATCACCGCAAAACTCCAGAAAAAACTACAACGCATCCAGAACGCCTCAGCCAGGCTCATATTAGACATCCCGCGTAAAGAACACATCTCTGATCACCTGAAAAACCTCCACTGGCTCCCCGTCAATAAGAGGATTACTTTCCGGCTCCTAACCCACGCACACAAAGCACTCTACGAAATAGGACCCGAATGCCTCAACACACGACTATCCTTCTACACCCCCTCCCGCCAGCTACGATCCTCCAACCAAGCCCTTGCCACTGTACCTCGCATCAACAAAACCACCATGGGAGGTAGATCCTTCTCCTACCTAGCAGCTAAAACTTGGAACTCACTTCCCACTCACCTTCGCCTTACTCAGAACCACCTAGCATTCAGAAAGCAACTCAAAACATGGATATTTGACAAGTAACTCCCCACCCTTCTTCAAGCGCCTTGAGACCCTCTGGGTATGTAGCGCGCTATATAAATCTATTGACTTGACTTGACTTGACTTGGATGGTGCCTGTTTGCACAGGGTGGTCACTCCTTGACCACAAGGGAGATTCTTCAGTCTTCCACGTCGAGTGGGATGTCGAAGGGTCCAGAGTTTCGTTGCATAAGTTTCAGTCAGGATAATCTGATGTGCGCTGGCACTGCTCCCACCTTTATTCCAAATCTGTGGGCTGGATTACCTGCTAGGTCCCAGGAAGGGGGTGGTTACACCCCTTTCCCTTTGTCCAGTTTCGCGCCAGGACTGGGGCTGGAGTGCCCCAGAACCGGTTTGACTGGATTATGCAAGGGAAGCCTTGTGCGCCCCATGCAGTGTCTAGTTTCTTTCAGCTCTCCCTGCTCCAATCCACTATCTCCTGTCTGGGGTGGTGTAGCACCTCCCCGAAACAGGAAACCCTTTGTCCAGGCCACCTCTGCCAAGTTTCGGTCAGCAGGCAGGAGGTCAGACTTGTGTCAGGGCAGCAGCATCCATTTTGTGATGCTGAGGCTATGGTTATGATTAACCGCGTTTAAGTAAAGTAACATGTCTTCTCCCTCTAGAAGGGTGGAATGCTACCCCCGTCACCAGGACTGGCGAGGGGGTAGTATTCCAAAATGTATGACACCAAACACGACATGTTTTGATAAAGCCAAACCAAAGTTAGCACATAACCGCGAGGATTATAATGCACTTAAGAGTATATGGTATGGCAATATCCCGGAACAGCTAAGGGAGTTGGTCCCGACAGCTGCAGACAGGCTCAGCTCATGCTAGAGCACCATCTCACATAAAACCAAGCACTCTGCCTCCAGGATTGTTAGGGCCTGCCATAGGAGTGACTTATAGGTATATATGTGTCCAGATATAGGTTTAGATATAGGTATACCATATCCAAGCAAGGGGTGATTATACCACCTTGCCCCAGCTGAGTGATCAGCCAGTTGTGTCGATTTAAGTACCAGCAAGGGGAGGCAAAAGATATGCTGCAGCCCCTGGTAGGCCTTGGATGCACCTATGCCCTGGACACCTAGAGTGCACTGTACAGGGGCTGACAAGGTGTCCAGTACCAAATTGGTTATGTACTAATAGTGCATGTATGTGAATTTAGAGAGAGAACAGCAGGCTGTGGGTCTGATTAGCAGGCCCACAGCTACATTAAGTCGAAAACCAGGGAAGCAAAAAGCAAAAATTGGTGTGACCATAGGAAAGCAGACCCTACTCTCCTACATAACCCCCCCCCCCCCCCAAACGCAGGGACATTAAACTTAACCTTGACCAGATGAGTCTTCATGTTCTAAGTGGAAATACCTGGAGAGACCATCTGCATTGCCTTGGTCAGTCCCTGGTCTGTGCTCCACTGTAAAGTCCATCCCCTGTAGGGAAATGGACCACCTGAGCAGTTTGGGATTTTCGCCCTTCATCTGATTGAGCCACAAGAGGGGCTTATGGTCTGTCTGAATTAGGAAGTGAGTGCCAAACAAGTATGGTCTCAACTTCTTCAGGGCCCAAACCACAGCAAAGGCCTCCCCCTCAATGGCTGACCAACGTTTCTCTCTAGGGGTCAGCCTTCTGCTAATAAAAGCAATGGGCTGGTCTTGACCATCTACATTAAGTTGTGAAACCACAGCTCCCACCCCCAACTCAGAAGAATCTGTTTGAACAATGAACTGTTTGGAGTAGTCAGGACTCTTCAGGATAGGTGCAGAGCACATGGCCTTCTTCACGTCATCAAATGCCTTTTGACAGCTAACTGTCCACTGAACCTTTCTTGGCATTTTCTTGGATGTCAAAACATTTAATGGTGTCACAATGGACCCATAGTTCTTTACAAATTTCCTGTAATACCCAGTCAGGCCCAAGAAGGCTCTGACTTGTGTCTGGGTAGTTGGAGGACCCCAGTCCTTTATGGTCTGGATCTTGCTCTCCAGTGGTTGAACCTGACCCCCACCAACTAATCGGTGGCCCAGGTAAACAACCTTGCTCTGCCCTATCTGGCACTTGGTAGCCTTGATAGTCAGGCCTGCCTTTTGCAGGGCCTCCAGAACTTTCTTCAGGTGGATCAGGTGATCCTCCCAGGTGGAGCTGAAGACAGCAATATCATCTAGATATGCTGCACAAAAGTTATCCAACACAGCAAGGACTTGATTCACCAACCTTTGGAAAGTGGCAGGTGCATTCTTCAAACCAAAGGGCATTACCACAAATTGATAATGTCCACTGGGGGTTGAGAATGCTGTTTTGGCTTTAGACTCCCCAGCTAACATGATTTGCCAATAGCCAGCTGTCAAGTCAAATGTGCTCAGAAATTTAGCAGAAGCCAACTTATCTATGAGCTTATCTGCCCTTGGAATGGGATGAGCATCTGTCCTAGTGACAGCATTGAGACCTCTGTAGTCCACACAAAACCTCATTTCTCTCTTTCCATCTTTGGTATGGGGTTTTGGCACAAGGACTACTGGGCTGGCCCATGGGCTCTCGGATGGCTCAATCACTTCAAGTTCAAGCATTTTCTGCACCTCCGCCATTATACAATCCCTGACATGGTCAGGTTGCCTGTAGATTTTATTCTTCACAGGCAGACTGTCACCATTGTCCACCTCATGGGTTCACCAGTTAGTTTGACTGGGTGTGAGAGAAAACATATGTCTATGAGCTTGCAACACTTGTTTGCAGTCCCATTGCTGCTGGTCAGTGAGGCTGCCTGAAGACTACTCCATCCACTTAACCATCATCAGGGTTCTAGGATAACAGGTCTGGGAAAGGGTCACTCTCTTCCTCCTGTTCCCCATCAGTAGCCATGAGCAAACTCATGTCTTCCCTGTCAACAAATGCTTTCAATTTGTTTACATGGAGCACCCTTTGGGGGGTCCTAGGGGTGCCAAAGTCCACCAAGTAGGTGACTTCTCCCTTTTTCTCCAGTATGGTGTAGGGTCCAGACCATTTGTCTTGGAGAGCTGCTGGGGACACTGGCTCCAAGACCCACACCTTCTGCCCTGGCTGGTACTCAGTCAGAACAGCCTTTTGGTCATGCCAAGCTTTCTGTAATTCTTGGCTGGCCTCCAGGTTTTTGGTTGCCTTCTCCATGTATTCAGCCATCCTGGAGCGGAGACCAAGTACATAGTCTACAACATCAAGTTTAGGCTTTTTGAGAGGTAACTCCTATCCTTCCTTCACAAGACACAATGGACCCCTTACAGGGTGGCCAAACAAAAGTTCAAAAGGGCTGTAGCCAACCCCCTTCTGTGGGACCTCTCTGTAAGCAAAGAGTAGGCAGGGTAAAAGGATGTCCCATCTTCGCCTGAACTTTTCAGGTAACACTTTTATCATTCCCTTTAGGGTCTTGTTGAACCTTTCAACAAGCCCATTGCACTGTGGATGATAGGGTGTGGTAAACTTATAGTTCACTCCACACTCCTTCCACATTGCTTTCAAATATCCAGACATGAAGTTGGTACCTCTGTCTGAAAGAACCTCCTTTGGAAAGCCCACTCTGGGGAAAACTGCCAGGAGGGCCCTTGCCACAACAGGTGCTGTTGTGGTCCTCAGGGGAATTGCCTCTGGATACCTGGTGGCATGATCCACTACCACCAGTATAAATCTGTGCCCAGATGCTGTTTGTGGATCCACGGGACCCACAATGTCAATTCCAACTCTCTCAAAGGGCACCCCCACCACAGGTAGTGGTATCAGGGGGGCCTTTGTGGTGCCGCCTGATTTGCCACTGGCTTGGCAGGTGACACAGGAGCGACAAAACTCCTTGGTATCTTCTGACATGTGAGGCCAGTGAAAGTGAGGGACAAGCCTGTCCCAAGTCTTGTTATGGCCTAGGTGTCCTGCAAGGGAATATCATGGGCCAAGGTGAGAAGGAAGCCCCTAAATTACAGAGGTATAACCAACCTCCTGGTAGCACCAGGCTTGGGGTCTCTAGCCTCTGAATGAAGGAGCCCATCATCCCAATACACTCTATGGGTACCTTGAACATTCCCAGCAGCCTCAGCAGCAGCTTGCTGTCTGAGGGGTTCAAGAGAAGGGCAATCTAATTGGGCCTGCCCCAGGTCTGCCCTTGAGGGCCCCCCTGTCCCCAGAAACTCAACCTGATCAGGCTCAAGTTCTTCAGAGACAGTCTCCTCTTGGATCACAGAATCAGCCTCCTGTGAAGTCTGATCCACAACCTGGGGCAATTGGGAAGGCACTGTCTTAACCCTCTTGCTCTTCCTCTTGGGTTGTGGTTGGTCTATTGTTTCAAGACCCACCACAGGTTCAGGTAGGCACTTCTTGGCCTGGGACCTGGTTACAGCAAGGACATGTGCTGAAATACCTAACATCTCTGCATGAGTCCTGTAGTCCACTTCTGACCATACTGAATTCCCCACATCATTGCCCAAAAGACAGTCTACTGGGAGGTCTGCACTCACAGTATCTTTCTTGAGGCCATTTACCCCTCCCCAGGAGAAGTTAACAACAGCCACACTATGTGTAGTAGTGGCATTGCTAGCATTGGTCACTAGGTAATTCTCACCTAGTACAATTTGTCCAGGGTCCACAAAGTTAGGTGTCACCATAGTGACACTGGCACATGTGTCCCTGTAGGCCTGAGCCAGTTTCTCATTGATTGAAGGTGTCTGCCTATACTTGCCCAAAGTATTGGGACTCACAGTAGTGGGCATGGATATGTCCACATCATAGAGCAGAACTGCCTGAGTAGGGATTCTGACTAGGCCAGACTCAATCTCAGTACCCAGGGTTAACCCTACTAAACCCTTTGGTTGTGTACCACCACTGCTAACTGTACTAGGGGGTGCAGGTGCCTTAGGGGCTGCAGTGGTAGGAACTGGATTTTTCTTGGTGCATTCACTACCCCAGTGGGAAGTGGACTTACAAGTATTGCACCAAGGTTTCTTTGAGCCATCATTCTTCTTCTTCTTGTTTCCAGTCTGGGAGCCACCCTCTTTATTAAAATTGTTTTGGGGGCCTGAAGAAGGCTTCTGGTCTTTTTCTTTCTTATCTCCACCCTTCTGGTCTGCCTTTTTCTGATCACCACCTTGGTTCTGGTTTTTCTGCTTAACCCTGGTTCTGACCCATTTGTCCGCCTTCTTTCCCAATTCTTGGGGAGAGGTCAGATCTGAGTCAATCAGGTGTTGATGCAACAGCTGGTTCTGGCAATTATTAAGGATCTGTTCTCTCATTATTAGATTGTACAATCCTGTATAGTCTGAAACTTTACTTCCCAGCAACCAACCTTCCAAAGCCTTAGTGGCACAGTCAACAAAGTCAGTCCAGTCCTGAGTCTGAGCTTTTTGGGTATCTCTGAACAACAACCTGTATTGCTCAGTGGTTAGGCCAAACCCCTCAATAAGAGCACTCTTCAGGACAGTGTGGTTTTTAGCATCCTCAGGTCTAACTGTGAGGAGCCTATCCCGCCCTTTCTCAGAAAAGGAGTACCATAAGATTGCTGCCCACTGTTCTTGAGGAACCTGCTGTACCATGCAGGCTCTCTCCAGAGCAGTCATCCATTTGTGGATGTCATCCCCTACCTTGTAGGGGGGCACAATCTTTGTCAGGTTTCTATTATCATAGGACCTGTCTTTCTCTCTAGGAATTATGCTGCCACCAGTGGAATCTAATCCACTCAATTTTTGTTCCCTTGCTAAAGCAAGTTTAGCTTGGGCCAAGGCTACCTCTTCCCTCTCTATCTGGAGTTGGACAGCCCTCATTCTGGCCCTATGCTCTTTTCTCTGGAGGGAAATCATTCCCCTTTGAGATTCCCTTGAGGCACTAGAAATGTGAGAATCCCCTAAAGGAGATCTCACTCTTCTATTGCCTGGAAATGTTATGTTATGTACTCTGGGGAGGTGCTGGCCCTCTCCATTTCCAAGTAGGTCCGAGTTGACTTGGCTAAGCCTCCCAACTGGTACCTGGGTATCCCCTTGATCCTGATCTGACTCATTACCTTCTGATTCAGGCTCCACCTCCGCATCTTCTACCTCTGGGGCGGTGTTCTCAGTCTCTGGGGGATTCACTCCATCTCCTGTCCCTGAGGGAACTGCACTAGCTTTCTCAAGGTCATCCTTCTCCAGGATTGCTATCAGGATGGGAATGGTAGGGTTGTGACCCTTTTTCAGCCTCCTTGCAGTACACAAGGTACTCAAGTCCTTATGGCTGAGTTTGTCATAGCTGGAGGGTGCCTGGGTAAGGTCACCATCCACAGGCAGAGCAATGGGATGCTCACCTGTGCCAGACATGACTTCTAGTGAGGTGTAAGTGGTGCACTTACCTACACTAAGTGTTTTCCTACTATACCTTGCTAGTGAGTTGTAGGCAGGGTGTGCTAAGCCCTTTGATCTACAACTACTAAGTTCAGTAGAACTTAAATATGTAAGCTTTGTTTATATGTACCTATGGTACTTAATGTGATCTTTCAATTTGATAAAAAGATTGCAATGGTAAAACAACAGCAAGCTCAAATCCCAACCTCTGCACACCAATGTGAGAAGTTGGCCTGATATATGATGTCTCCAATTCTGGGGGCACCTTGTATCAGTCCAAACAATCCCTTATGGTGGTGGTTGTAAGTCAACCTTGTAGACAAGCTATCCTAGGGGTAGCATGGACTAAGCAGCCTTCAGGCTGAACTCAAGAGGGCATGTGAAGCCAGCTGTTTTACCAAACACAATCCTGTAATATCAAATGAAAGGACACCACACAAGTTATATATTATACAAATATATGTATTTATTACTAGAATAATCCTCTATACTCTTTATGAGTCTAGAAGCACAAGTAAAACATATGAAAGTTGCACAATTATGGATGAGGCCGGGAGCCACTCAAACCATATACTAAAATAGTGGTATAAGTATCACTAATCGAACAGTGGTAAGGCCTGGGGCCTTGGGAATCACTGGGGCTATTCGGGACTAGCAGTGGTAAAGTCGGGAAAAGCCTGCGGGACTCGGGTGCAGCGCTTAAAGCACACGCATGCACCAATGCAAAGACAATGGTGCGTTAAAGTTATCGAGTTACAGTTTTAGGAGTCTTCCGACTGGACTAGAATTACCAAACTTTAGACTTAGACACTAGAGGTGTATACCAATGCAGGAGCACAGGCGTTCATGAGTTACCTCATCCTCAGGAAGCTGGTGCATAGGTGCCAAAGTGTGTTGGGTTTCGTCACGCAGTCTGATGGTGCCTGGAGATGGAGATGCTGCAGGCGTCCAGAAGAGAAGTGTCCGGTTGGATCCAAGGGTGGATTGAAGATGTAGAGTACCTGAAAGCAGAGGGGACAGAGTCTGGGTCACTCAGCAGTGACCAGGGTGGAACCAGGAAGGAACCAGGCAATGTCGGGCGCAATCAGGTGGTTGCTGTGAAGCTTGTCTCCGCTGCCACATGGACTCTGGGGCACCGAGGATGTCCAGGAGTGGACCACGAGCTGTCCCACGAAGGCTCTCGCTGTCCGCGGTGTCGGCTTCAGGATCTGAGCAAATAGACCTTATCAAATGCAACCCACGCAGGATTCGAAGATCGCTTCTTACTCGGACCAGCAAGGTCAGAGCGGGTGCTCCTTTTCAGGGGAGCGAGGGCCAGTGTGGAGCAACCAGACTAGCAGAGCAAATTCAAAGGTTCGTCGGTACTGGGGCCACTAGCCAATGGGCAAGCGACCGGACCAACGCATCAAACAGGAAAATGCAGAAGGACCCCAAGCAGCACTCGGTGAGTGTGGAGGGGTGAGCTTTGGTGCAAAAGTTGCTCGGGGTAGGGGCTTCTCAAACCCCAATGCACAGCGTCGAGGGAGTCTCGGGAGCTGCACGGTCAGCACTTTGTTGTTTTTCCAAGATGGCCAGCCCCACGCTTCAGGTCGCCTCCATGGGTATCAGACTTGCTGGGACTGTGGATCGGGCTGTTGGAAGGCAGGAACGCTGGGTCTTGTCGATCTCTGTCGCTCGAGTTCCGACGGGAACTGCAACAAAGCAAACAGTGAGGCGCTGGATGGTGCCTGTTTGCACAGGGTGGTCACTCCTTGACCACAAGGGAAATTCTTCAGTCTTCCACGTTGAGTGGGATGTCGAAGGGTCCAGAGTTTTGTTTCATAAGTTTCAGTCAGGATAATCTGATGTGCGCTGGCACTGCTCCCACCTTTAGTCCAAATCTGTGGGCTGGATTACCTGCTAGGTCCCTCTATGGGTGGGACCCAGGAAGGGGGTGGTAACACCCCTTTCCCTTTGTACAGTTTCGTGCCAGGACTGGGGCTGGAGTGCCCCAGAACCGGTTTGACTGGATTATGCAAGGGAAGCCTTGTGCTCCCCATGCAGTGTCTAGTTTCTTTCAGCCCTCCCTGCTCCAATCCACTATCTCCTGTCTGGGGTGGTGTAGCACCTCCCCGATACAGGAAACCCTTTGTCCAGGCCTCCTCTGCCAAGTTTCGGTCAGCAGCAGGAGGTCAGACTTGTATCGGGCAGCAGCATCCATTATGTGATGCTGAGGCTCTGGTTAGGATTAACCGCGTTTAAGTAAAGTAACATGTCTTCTCCCTCTAGAAGGGTGGAATGCTACCCCCGTCGCCAGGACTGGCGAGGGGGTAGTATTCCAAAACGTATGACACCAAACACGACATGTTTTGATATAGCCAAACCAAAGTTAGCACATAACCGCAAGGATTATAATGCACTTAAGAGTATATGGTATGGCAATGTCCCGGAACAGCTAAGGGAGTTGGTCCCGACAGCTGCAGAAAGGCTCAGCTCATGCTAGAGCACCATCTCACATAAAACCAAGCTCTCTGCCTCCAGGATTGTTAGGGCCTGCCATAGGAGTGACTCATAGGTATATATGTGTCCAGATATAGGTTTAGATATAGGTATACTATATCTAAGCAAGGGGGGATTACACCACCTTGCCCCAGCTGATTGATCAGCCAGTTTTGTCGATTTAAGTACCAGCCAGGGGTGGCAAAAGATATGCTGCAGCCCCTGGTAGGCCTTGGATGCACCTATGCCCTGGGCACCTATAGTGCACTGTACAGGGGTTGACAAGGTGTCCAGTACCGAGTTGGTTATGCACCTATAGTGCAGGTATGTGAATTTAGAGAGAGAACAGCAGGCTGTGGGTCTGATTAGCAGGCCCACAGCTACATTAAGTTGAAAACTAGTGAAGCAAAAAGCAAAAATTAGGGTGACCATAGGAAAGCAGACCCTACTCTCCTACACCATGGGAATCCCGTGATTTACGTAAATACTATATAGCCTTTTCTGATGGCTAAATGTGCAAACCGATCGCCTAATCATATCCGCTTTAGTCTCATTCAAATTATGGGAGATCGTAAAAGGCCGCTACGAATTTAAGCGTGACGCTCGCTTCTGATCCCCTCACTGTGACATGCTCACCGATTAGGGCCACAAGCATACACGTTTGTTTAGCAAAGGCACGTCACCTTGTTCACTGCGGCAATTGGACCATCGGTGCAGCATGAATCTATGACCTGCTTACACTACTAGCATGCTCACAAAAGTTGCGAGCACTCACTGTTTTTAATTGTTTATTTTACTGCTCATCTGAATGATCTCGCACGTATGAGTGACACCGGTTGTGTATCTCACCTTTGGATGTGACTGCAATTTACAAGCATGTTTTTATATGTTACAGGTTGTTCCGTCTTGTCATTATTCTCTTCACAGGGATTTTTTACAGCTGAACCAACAATCATGGTTAGTTCATCATCGCATGGTAAACACACCTTAGCGAGTGTGTAAAAATGCACTACACACGTGGTTAATTTTTACCACCCTCTTTTTTACTCTTGCACGCTATTCACCATATTGACAAGGTCCTGAAGAAAGCTCCATTGGATTTTTCTGATGAGCTGAAACATGTTGATCTGACCTAAGGATAATTCAGACACTTAAATATAGTCCTGTAATATTATCCACCTCATTTTTAAACATACCCTGGGCCACTGGGAATAAAGTATCGTATAGTGAGTCTCCCAGAGGTATTTTGTAACATAACCACTTTCACTATATCATCACACAAAAACCAAAAACCAGCTCCACTGTAATCAGGTGTCGCAGCACAGTTGGGTAACATTCGGCTACCCAACTGAGAACCCAATGATGAAGCATGACACCAACTAGGTTGGTGTGTAAGGGTTCTTTTAAACAATTCCTGTGGTGACAGACACTACATGGTTAACTAGTCACTCTCTAGTGGCCCGTCTCCGTTGATTATTTGATTACTACATTGGGACAAGGACGGCCCATGTACTGTCCTAACTCTCTTGTTTGTTTTTGGCTGTATTAGCGCATCCATCTTTTGTGTACAGATGGGCTCTTCTATGCCTGCATTCTCCACCAGTTGTAGTGTTTCCGAAGTAAGGCGTGTGACAATAGGGCCAGTTAAAGTAGGTTTTATTTTATGGAGCATCATCTTCTACGTGTAGCCATTATGTAGGTATATACATAAATGTAGCTAGTACGCCTTCTCCTGGTTTCCCTGTCTCCTGGTGACTCCTTCGTCGATTACCAGGCGTTGTCCCTCCGAAATTTCCAAGGAGCAGGATGGTAGCTTTGTTTTACTCAGGAACCCCTAAAAGGAATATGAAAACTGTGGGTAAGTGTTTCTGCTATGTTGTGCGTTTGGACGGAAAGGGAGTGAAGGAGCAACCCAAAACAAACCAGTGATACACTTCTAACGGAGAGGAGTGATGGTGTTGGGTTGGGGAATTCTATATACAAGGTCCGGTAAGGGGCTGGTGCCTCTACACTTCAGGCCTCTCCCGCCTCCCTACCCAGCCCGGGAACCTGTGTTAGCCACGCTCCTGGAGCGTGGCTGGGTGAAGCATGTTGCCGGTAGCCTCCTGGCTCTCCTGCCATCTCTCGATTCTCCTCCGATCCTCCTCAGCCTGATGTTCTCTCCGTACTCCTCCGCTCTCCGTCTTGTTCTCCACTCTTTGCTTCTCCTCTCACTCCTCGCTCCTCTTGTCCTCCGGTGATGACACACACGGTCTTTCGGATCTCGTCTCCTCTTGTTGGTCCGAAGGCTGCGACGTCATCCTTGTGGGTGGAGTCCTTGACCACTGAGTCCCAGTTAAAGGGACCAGGGCTCATTTCTGTGGTGTCTGCTTGGGACTGACAAATCCAGTCATCCTGTTGTGGGAAAGGAAGAGGTGCAGTAACGACTTGTACCTCCAACCAATCTGATGTCTGATCCATTCTTTCCCTGGGTACATCCGCCCCATGACAATGTTTTACTGTGGATGGGTAACTGGGTGAAAGCAGGAATGTGTTAGTAAGTGGCTGAATGGATGCTTGAGTGCAAGAAGGATTGACAGAGTGCATAAATGATGACTTACTTAGTGCCTAAACTTACAAGTCACTAAATAAGGCAGTTTCAGTTATAAGCTATTACTAGGCTTTTTGTTCATTGGCCATTAACATTGCACATAACTAATGAGCAGACAAAATTGTACACTTAATTCTTTTAATATACCCATTAAAACCAATTACCTTATTATTCAAAATTTCATGTATGTACGGGCAATACATTATTTTAAAAATCTATATACAAAAGGTAACATTTGCAAAAAAATAATATCTGTTGGTTTGTAAAGCATTTCATAAATTTTATTGCATTGGATCCGTTCAGAGCATAATAAATAAGGCACAACAATCCAGAGGAAAATGAATACATATAGAGATAAAATCTCAATAGCAGCAATGGCCACAAGCCTATTATAGCCTATTATTGTGGGGTACGTTACAGTACAGCTTAAGTCACTTCCCGCTTCCTCTCCTCCTGCTAGTATCAGGGCACTTCGTGTTCTCTCTCCACCTAGCTATGGGTGCCCAAATTACCTGCCCCAACTTTCTTGCCTCTCTGCCCCGGCATGAATAAAGTGCTATCTCTTGATTATAGACCCCTAGGAGGCGTGCTAACCACATTTGAGAGGTGGGATAGTCCACATCCTTCCATCTTGAAGCTATAAGTATCCTGAGAACAGCTACGCAGATAAATATTAAATATTCTTCCACAGTATCTATGTCCAAACTGTTATCGTGGTCCATTATCATCAGGGTAGGGAATAGGTTAATTCTCTGCCCTAGCAGAGCCTCCCAGAACCTTACCATCTCATTTTTAACTGATAGTAGCCTAGCACAATCATAAAACATATGCACCAGAGTAGCTGGTCTTTCCCAGCATCTTGGACATTTATCATCTTCTCTTTTGCCCCAGTTGAAAAGTTTGGCAGGGGTAAAATATAAATTAAATAACGTTTTATAATGTTGCCCCTTTAGGCTAGTTGAGCGAAAAGTTATATCCGCTAATAGCAGAGCCTTATACAAATCGACATCTGGATCATTTCATTTCGTAGCCCACATGGCTTCAGTTTTCTCCAAATCATCCTGAGTACTTTGTAACAATATACTATAAGTATTCTTGATTCTTCTACCACTCCCTGCTATTAGCTCCGTTAGTGGGATTCTTCCCCCAGGGGATATCATTGGCCTACGACCAGCAAAAGATCTTTGAATTTGAGCTTATTTAAAATATTGTCTGGTTGGAATCCCATACTTCTGTTGTATAGCACCGAAAGAGAGTAGCTGGTCTGCTTCAAATATGTCTCCTACCTACGTTAAACCGAGTCGGTCCCAGTACCTTCCCATCATATCATAAAAGGAGTGCAGTAATGCATGTGAACTCCATAATGGTGTATAATAATACATTTTCGGGATTATCATGGCTTTTTGCACCTTATTCCATAGTTCCCCAGTGCTGTACATAACCTTAAAGCGCACCTTCTTATAATAGCTCCCATTTACCTGGCGCAATACCAGCCAACAAGCTTCTTTCCCTGAAATAAGTTTGTATATCGAAGGGAGTGTATAGTTACATCCTTCCTCTGCATCTTCCCTTATAGTAGGAAGGAGTAAAATCGCCCTCTGACACAGTAGGCATGCCCAATGATAGAATCTAATATTTGGGAATGCCATCCCACCCCTCACCTGCGAGAGTGTCAAATATTTTAAAGAACGCCTGACTTTCCCTTATTGTCAAGTAAAGTTTGAGAAAATGGCTTCCAGCCTCTTCATAATATCTTCGTCTATCATGAGTGGAATAGACCGGCAACATAGTCATTTTAAAAACATTTCCTCTTCCAATAATGGAGAGATGCAAGCCGTCGATCCTTTTGAAATCTGTGGAAATTTCCTTCACCACTGTATCAAAATATATCTTGGTTATTTTATTAACTGCTGGACTAATGCGAACCTCCAGATAGATAGCATTCTCTGTACACCTTGGATCATTAAAACTGATGTTGTCTGAACATATTATAAGAGTCTTGCTTTCATTCAGCAGATATCCTGATTTCAGCCCAAATACCTTAGCTATAGCGTTGGCTAAAGAGGCCCGGATTGAAAATGATAGGCTATTAGGGAACTAGCCAGGGCAGAAGAACTGCACACAGTAGCAATGATTCATTGGCAGGAGGCAACAGATCTACAACACCGGATTTTGTCCACAAAAGCAGAGTTAAATAAACGGCTAGCACAGAAAGCAGTGGAAGAATACCAGACGCAACAGGGCAAAGTATATGAGACCGGAGAGCAAGCTGGGAAACGATTAGCGCTTCGAATCAGGCAGAAAAATATCAGGAATCAAATAGCTGCCGTACGAAAGGACGATCAAACATACACGGAGACTTACGACATACTCAGGGTATTACAGGAGTATTATCAGCTACTCTATAAGGAAGAGGAGCATGTAGATATGCCTAGACTAGAGGAAGCTGAATTGGGACCCCAGTAAGCCAGGTAAAGGAGAAACTAGATAAGGACTTCTCATTAGAGGAAGTATTAGCAGCTTTACAGGAGTTACCATCAGGAAATGCAGCTGGGCCTGATAGTATCCCATTAGAAATCTACAAACATATACATACCGTGATCGCTCCCCTATTATTAGATTTATTTGTAGGAATACAACATTATGGCCAAGTCCCTGAATCATGGAAAGAGACGAACATTATAGTTTTTCACAAAAAAGGTGAACCAGTGATAACCCATCTTCATACAGACCTATTTCTCTGATCAATGCTGATACAAAACTATACTCCAAGTTATCAGCCACAAGATTGGGGAGGGTTATAGGTGTCTGGTCTCGCTGTGGCAGCATGGGTTTATCCCCGGAAGGGGAACGACAGAACATATTAGGCGGACCATCACGCTATTTGATATCCAGGCTGCGACTGGTGAACGGATGGCCATGATCCTCCTCGATGCTCAAAAAGATTTCGATCGGGTGGCCTGGAGCTTTCTATGGGGAATATTAGAGCAGAAAGGGTTTGGCCCTAGAATTATTAGAGCAATCGAGGCTATGTATTCAGACCCAAAGGCACAAATACAATTAATGGGGGAAACCTCGGATAATATTCATATATCAAGAGGGACTAGACAGGGGTGTCCCTGTTCCCCCATAATGTTGGCCCTATACATAAACCCTCTGATAGAAGAATTGCTGGGGTGTCAAGATATCAAGCCTATCATTACTAAAGGTTCTGGAACTAAAATACTCGCCTATGCAGACGATCTAGCTATTTTAACTACTTATCCGGCTAGCGCAATTAGGGAAGCCACCGCTATAGAATTTGGGCTGAAATCAGGATATCTGCTGAATAAAAGCAAGTACACTTAATTCTCCATTTGTTATTATATTCCTATGTTGTTTTATAAAAGAAGTTTGATGAAATAATATTACTGAGTGCAAAATACATTGTACGGACTGTTAAAATAAATACAGATGCTATACCAGCTAATTTTCAGTTATAATAATAATCCATAATGGTCTCAGAAACACCACCTTGTGAATATACTATACATTTGGTATTTTGTTGCTGTCTTGCATATCAGACTAACATCATAAAGAGATACTTTGTACTTATGTTTCTGCATTTACAAATTTAAAAAGAATACAGCTGATGGAATGATCCTTTTTCACGCTAATTACAATGGAGCATCATGAACAGCGGAATATTTCCATTGGGCTCTCATCAGAATCCTAAACATAGGCTTATCTTTCATGCAGGGAAAATCCTGATGTAGGAGCTGCAAACCGAGCTTTCACCCGGTGGCTCCCGGCGCATTATGAAGATGGAATAAGCAGACCACTAGGCTGGACCAAGGGAAAACCAAGTAATGGCTTTAATCTTCCTGAGGTACGTTTTTTGTTTTGCTAAATCATCAATCCATTTTTTGCCTGTTGGATATGAAGTGTAATAGGCTCCAAGGAAAAGAAGAGCACTGTAGATATATTTTCATTTCATCTAAAAAATGAGATATGCCTAGTTTAGCACATGGGGTGCAGTTAAGATTACATTACGCAAACAAGGATGTGATGGGACAGTCGCTATGTGCAATTAGAACAGTTCTACATGACATACCTTATAGTTCTATTTTAAATATGTACAAAGGATCAACCAGATTAAATAATTTTGCCTATAATCACTATTCATTGCTCGAGTGGTGTCAGACCTCGATCATGGGTCCAAAGGGAAGACAACAGCTATTGGGCCACAACAGTTGTGTTTGGGGTCGTTTGTTCTGGTGCTAGAATTTATATTGGAAAATAGTAACTTAATAATGGCAGGTTTTATTTTTGTGAGTCAAGGCACATACTCTCATATTTTTAATCTTAGGTCCTGCATTACCTGCTCAGCCCAGATGCAAGTTGGCATGGTGCTGAATTGTGCGCTTGGTGGAATTGAACTGGTGGCATTTTTGTATTCAGCAACAGAGGACTGCAGGTGGTAGCCCTGGTCATCACATGGGCCACTGGGCTGTGCAGTATGGATGGCCTGATTGACGGGTGTGTCTTCAGTAATTGTGGCCGCTGTCCATGGGACATGTCCTCAAGATGGCTTTTGCTGGTTACGCCACTTGTTGGGCATCAGCATGGCACATCCTTCTGGAACAAGACAGGGGTTCTGGTTGGGTCGGCACTGACTCCGCACCAGATGAAGTTTGCTTTTTTGCAGCGCTATACACACTGGGACATGGCTGGGTATCTCTTCCTGGACAGTGTCTCCTCCTGCATACAGAAGTTATCTGTAGAAGGTGGATACCTGACTATGGTTACCCCAGATTTTTTTGCCTAGTGTTTAGCTGGGTTTCGCCTTAGTTGGCCTGTGATCCTGCTAACCAGGGCCCCAGGCTATCTGCTCTATCTTTAAAATGGACTCCATGTACCCTAGGTACATTAACAATTGGGATTGGACCACCTTATCAGCCCCTGTACAGTGTACTATAGGTACCCAGGGCATAGGTGCATCCAAGGCCTACCAGGGGCTGCAGCATATCTTTAGCCACCCCTGGCTGGCCATCTGTAGGAGAGTAGGGTCTGCTATCCTATGGTCACCCCAATTTTTGCTTTTTGCTTCACTGGTTTTTGACTTAATGTGGCTGTGGGCCTGCTAATCAGACCCACAGCCTGCTGTTCTATCTCTAAATTCACAGACATGTACTATAGGTGTTGAGACTTGTATTCATGATTTCTTTCTTCCTTGTTTCATATGGTGTGGTGATGTATGTAGATAGGGTGAGAATGTTGTGAATGTTGGCAGTATGATAGTATTGTGATTTTTGTTTTTTTCCCAGGGCATAATCAAATCATGTTCATTTGTACATAAAATTTGGATTGTATAGAGCTGTACATTACATGTTTTTTATGATATCTTTTTTCTCTTTCTACTTTTCTGATTTTCTATAAAAAACGTATATTTATTTAAAAAATATATATTTTGTCTTCTATATAAAGAATTTTGATGTATTATCAAACAAGAGAAATGAAAAAACTGACTTATAATGAAATAAAATCTATATCTTTTTGAAAGAATGCAATGCATTGTTTAGCGTTTGTCATCTATTTGATGTATTTTGTAATTTAGAGTTGTGGCCTTTAAGGGAAATTCCTCTCTTGTTGTGTGTCAGAGCCCAATGAGACCCAGACTCCCAGACTTTTCACAGCCCGATCCACAGTCCCTGCAAAGAAGGGACCCGTGGAGGCACCGAGAGACGTGGGACCGGACATCTCGAAAGACCCCCGAGAAGCTGACTGAGCAGCAACCGAGGCACCCTCGACGCTGTGCTTTAGGGTTTGAGAACCCCCACAACCGAGCAGCATTTGCACCGAAGATCAGCCCCCAGCATCTCCACGATCTGCGTGGGGCCCTTTTGCATTGTGCCACTCGACGCGCCATCCCGGCCACTTGCCAGGTTGTCAGCGGCCATCTTGGCAATGAAACCTACAATTTACACTGCGGGTCTGGTTGCTTCAGACTTGCCCTCGCTCCTGTAAAAAGGAGCACCCGCTCTGACCTTGCTGGTCCGAGTTATAATCTTTTTCCACATCCTGCGTGGCTTGCATTAGCCAAGGCCTGTTTGCTACAATTAAGTTGCCGACACCGCCATCAGCTAGACCCTTTGTGGGACAGCTCGTGATCGACTCCTGGACGTCCTCGACCTCTTCGTGTCCACGTGGCTGCAGAGAGAAGCTACACCTCATTGCCTGTTTGCACCCGACATCGCCTGGTTCCAATATGGTTCCACGGTAGTCACTGGCTAGTGACTTTGAACATTGTCCCCTCAGCTTTCAGGTCTTCATCACTTTAGATCCACCCTTGGATCCACCGGAACTCTTCACATCGAGCCGCCTGCAGCATCTTCATCTCCAGGCAACATCGACCTGTGTGACGAAACCCGACACTAATTCGCACCTGTGCACCCGCTTCCTGTGGGTGAGGTAACTCAGCAATGCCAGTGTTCCCACACTGGTACACACCTCTAGTATCTAGGTCTAAAGTTTCATCCTTCTAGGTCACTCGGAAGGTTCGTTAAACACTAACTTTGTAACTTTTTCGCACCATTGACATTGCATTGGTGTATGCGTGCACTTTAAGCGCTGCACCCGAGTCCCGCGGCCTTTCCCGACCTAGTCACTGCTAGTCCCAATCAGCTCCAGCGATTCCCAAGGCCCTAGGCCTACTTCCTTTCCGATTGGTGGCTCTTATACCACTATTTTAGTATATGGTTTAGGTGGCCCCTAGGGCTCATCCATATTGTGCAACTTTTGTATATTTAAACTGTGTTTTGTTTTAACGCATTTGCTTCTGTGCTCATAAAGAGTATAGGGGATATTTGTAGTCAATAAATATATATATATTTTCAATATATATCTGTGTGGTGTCCTTTCATTTGACATTCAAGGGGATTGTATATGGTAAAACAGCTTGCTTCACATGCCTTACAGAGTTTAGCCTAAGACTGCTTTGTCCACGCTACCACTAGGATAGCTGGTCTATAAGGTTGACTTACAACCAATCATCATAAGAGTTGCTTGGCATGGTACAAGGTGATCACTAGAACTAGTGAGCATCATATACCAGGCCAACTTCTCACATTGGTGAGCAGCGGATTGGGATTTGAGCTTGCTGTTGTTTTACCATTACAATCTTTGAGAGTATCATTTGAAAGATCATACAGGTACCTGCTGGGTACATATAAAACAAGACTAGTATACTTAAGTTCTACTGAACTTAGTTGTTGTAGAGGATAGGGAGTAGCACACCCTGACTACAACTACTAGATAGGTTTAGCAGGTAAACACCAGTGTAGGTAGATTTCAACATATCCACCCTCACTAGAGCAATGTCTGGAGCAGAGGGGTCCACTACACTTACTCCTGTTGAGAGTGACCCTCCAAGGGCACCATCCAAATTTGCTATGCTTAACTTCAATGAATTAAGGCAGCTTTGTGCCTTAAGAGGTCTCAAGACAGGGCCAACCCCTACTACAGACCACCTTAGAGAGCTTTTAGACCGGTCTGAAGCTCTAAAGACCTCTAAAGAAGACCCCACAGGGAATGCTGATGGAGGCTCTCCCACTGAAGATTACAATACTGACACCCCTGTCCCTGTAGTCCACATAGATGAGGATGACCAAGTCACTGGAGGTACTCAGCCTGACGAGGAGGAAGAAGAGCAGAAGGAGGGAGCAGTGATTCTGATGATGGTAGACTTAGTCAGGTGCTAGCCAAAGGGCTTAGCCAGGCTAACTTAAGTGTATTTGGGACTGAGTCAGGAGTAAACCCACTCAGACCCCCAAGTGGACTGAACCAGGAGCCCAGGAGAAGGAGGAATCACTCAGGTGAATCCAATACCTCCCAAGCTTCTAGAGGTTCTCATGGTCACTCCAGAAGGGTGATGACTAGCCCTCAGAGAAGGGAACATGAGGCCAACATGAGAGAGGCTGAGCTTAGGATCCAGAAGAGGGAACTAGAGGTTGCCCTGGCCCAAGAGAAACTTGCTAGAGCAAGACAGCCTAGAGAGAGTGGGTTAGTACCCACTGGTGGCAGCATTATCCCTAAGGATAAAGACAGGTCCTATGATAGTAGAAACCTGAGTAAGATTGTGCCCCCCTACAAAGCTGGGGATGATATCCACAAATGGATGACTGCACTTGAGAGAGCCTGCAGAGTACAGCAGATCCCTCAGGAGCAGTGGGCAGCAATCTTGTGGCTCTCCTTTGAAGGTAGAGGCCGAGACAGACTCCTCACAGTTAGTGATGGGGATTCTAGGAACTACCTGGTCCTGAAGAGTGCTCTGATTGATGGGTTAGGCTTAACCACTGAACAGTACAGGTTAATGTTCAGAGAGACCCAGAAGACACAGACTCAGGACTGGTCTGAATTTGTTGAAAGTGCCACTAAGGCTCTGGAGGGATGGTTGCTGGGAAGTAAGGTTACAGACTATACAGTATTGCATAATTTAATTAGGAGAGAGCAAATCTTAAGTAATTGTCAAAATCAGCTTCTACATCAGCACCTGGTGGACTCTGATCTGACCTCTCCGCAAGAATTGGGTAAGAGGGCAGACAAATGGGTCAGAACCAGGATCAGGCCTAAGAACCAGGGTGGTGACCAAAATAAAGAGACTACCAAGCCTCAAGAGAAAGGTGGGGATAAATCCAAAGAGAAGACTTCCCCAGGGCCCCAAAACTCCAATGGAAAGGGTGGGCCCCACAACACTTCCTCTACAGAGAAAACACCTTACTGTCATACCTGGATGTCCTCTTTGGACATTGGAAAACAGACAGCTGTTGTCCAAAGAATGGTAATAAGGAAAATATACCTCCAAGTAAGGCTCCAACACCTCCTGTCACTGTCAGCAGTGGTCCCCCATGTGGTGGGAGCACCCCCAAGAATTTGGGTGGGTTTACCTTTGGAGGACAGGTGGACTCTGGCCTATCCAGGTCCCCTACCCTAGATACTCTTGTCTATGAGACTGGCATGGGGTTTTCCAATTTCACTGCTTGCCCAAATACTTTGAGCAAGTACAGACAGGAGCCCCTCGTCAATGGTTTGAAAGTTGAGGCCTTTAGAGACACAGGGGCTAGCATCACCATGGTGGCTGAATGTCTAGTCCCCTCAAGGCAACTTTTACCTGATGCCACATATCAGGTGACAAACATTGATGGCATAGAAACCAAACATCCCATGGCAGTAGTCAATCTTAGCTGGGGAGGTGTCACTGGCGCAAAGAGAGTGGCAGTGTCAGCAAACTTGTATGTAGATTGCCTACTTGGTAATGATTTGGAAATCTCAGCCTGGGCTGAGGTTGAACAGCAAACCCATTCTAGAATGGTAAATCTCCATGGAAAGGTTAGTGGGGCTGTGATGGCTACAGCCCCAATCCAAGATGTCCTTCCTGAAAAGGTTGGTAGGGCTGAGCAAACATCAGCCCTATCTTTAGCTAACTTCCCTCCTGAAAAGATTAGCAGGGCTGTGATGGTAACAGCCCATACCCAAACTGAGTCTCCTCCTGAAAAGGTTGGTGGGGCTGTGATGGCCACAGCCCAAACTCAAACTGATTCATGTGTTGTTAAGCCTGAAATGATGGATAACTCCACACAAACAGAGAGCATTGAGGAGGAAGAGAAATCTCCCTCCCACCAGACTTTAGGAAAGGATCAGCCTCCTCAGGGAACTGATCTTACCCCTGATGAAGGAAATGCCCCAGAGGTGGTTGGGCCTAGCCTGACAGAGCCTCTGAATTCAATGGACACTTCTCAGGTGGGACCCAGTCTGGAGCAGGTAACCTGCCCCTCTCTACCTAGCCTTACTCAGCCCAGGGCTGCAGAGGACAAGATGGACAGTGAGCCCCAAAGGGCCCCCTGTCAAATAAAGCACCCCCATCAACAGATTAGGGGCACCGAAGCTAGCAGCCCTAGCCAGGTGAAAACCTTAAAAACTCCTGAGGGATCCCCCTTAAAAGTAGTTAGGGACCTCCCCCAGATGGATATTGTTGGGCACAGCCAAACCTGGGACCCTAAGAGCCCAAACCTGACCTGTCCCTCCAGTAAGCCAAACCAAGGGACCCAGCTTCCTGCTTAAGGTAGCCAGAGGTTGACCCTGAGAGCACAGTGCAACTCAGTCAAAGAAAGAAAGGCACACATGGTAGAAAGTGATTGAAGGAAGCTGAGTCCTACAGAGGAATCTCACGTAAGTACTCCATCTCAACACCAGCCTTTGACTTTGCAAAGACACACCACAGGTAGAGATTCCCTATGGTGGAGACCCTCTGATACCCTTAGGGTGAGGGATTGCTTAGTGGACCATGAGACAGGGGGTTACCAAGCCAGAGCTGGTAATTCCTTATATGGCCACTTAGGCAATATTGGCGTACCTGGTCAAGGATAGCCTTATCTCCTTTCGTTGGGGGGGGGGGGGGGTTGTGTAGGAAGGTGGATATCTGACTATGGTTATCCCCAAACTTTTTGCCTGGTGTTTAGCTGGTTTTTGACTTAGTTGGCCTGGGATCCTGCTATTCAGGGCCCCAGGCTAGTTGCTCTCTCCTTGAAATGGACTCCATGTACCTTAGGTGCATATACAATTGGAACTGGTTCACCTTATAGGCCCCTGTAACAGTGTACCATAGGTACCCAGGGCATAGGTGTATCCAAGGCCTACCAGGGGCTGCAACATGTATTGTGCCACCCCTGGCCTGGCCTCCATATTTGACACAACTGGCTGATCACTCAGCTGGGGTAAGTTGGTGTAATCACCTCTTGCTTAGATATAGTATACCTATATCTAACCTAACTGGACACATAGTAACCTATAAGTCACTCCTATGGCAGGCCTTAACAATCCTGGAGGCAGAGTGCTTGGTTTTATGTGAGATGGTGCTCTAGCATGAGCTGAACCTGTCTGCAGCTGTCGGGAACAAGTCCCTTAGCTGTTCAGGGATATTGCCATACCATATACTCTTAAGTGCATTATAATCCTCGCGGTTATATGCTAACTTTGGTTTGGCTTTATCAAAACATGTCGAGTAAGGTGTCATATGATTTGGAATACTATTCCCTCTACAGTTCTGTTGACGGGGATAGCATTCCACCCTTCTAGAGGGACACGACATGTACATAACCTGAAACCCAGTTAAAGTTAACCCGAGCCTCAGCATCACAAAATGGATGCTGCCACCACAGACACAAGTCTGACCTCCTGCTGCTGGTAGTCCTTCCAGCGAGGGAGGCTTGGACAAAGGGTTTCCTGCCTTGGGAGGTGCGAGCACCACCCCAGACAGGATTTTGTGTATTGGGTTGGACAGGGCTGAATAGAATCAGACATGCCTGGGGCACACAAGGTGTCCTCGTGCATGAGCCAGTCCAAACGGGCTCTGGGGCTTTCTAGCCCCAGTCATGGCGCGGAGCTGGACAAAGGAAAGGGGGTGTAACCGCCCCCCTTCCTGGTCCCACCCAGAGGAGGGACCTAGCAGGTGATCCACCCCTCAGATTCGGAATAAGAGTAGGAGCAGTGCCATAGCACCTCAGATCATCCTGAAATCAACTTGAAACTATGAAGACGCCAGACTTGGACTTTCTGCTGAACTGAAGACTGAAGAGCATCTCCCTTGTGGACAAGGAGTGGCCACCCTGTGAACACAGGCACCATCCAGCAACTCGACGTCTGCTTTGCCACCGCCTCCTGCCCGAGCCCGAGCCCAGAGCCCAACGAGACCCAGACTCCCAGACCTCTCACAGCCCAATCCATAGTCCCTGCAAAGAAGGGACCCGTGGAGGCACCGAGAGACGTGGGACCGGATATCTCGAAAAACGCCTGATAAGCTGACTGTGCAGCAACCAAGGCTCCCTCAATGCTGTGCTTTAGGGTTTGAGAAGCCCCACAAACGGGCAGCATTTGCACCAAAGATCAGCCCCCCAGCATCTGCACGATCCGCGTGGGGCCCTTTTGCATTGTGCCACTTGACGCGCCATCCCGGCAACTTGCCATGTGGTCAGCGGCCATCTTGGCAATGAAACCTACAATTTACGCTGCGGGTCTGATTGCTCCAGACTTGCCCTCACTCCTGTAAAAAGGAGCACCCGCTCTGACCTTGCTGGTCCGAGTGATAAGCTTTATCTACTTCCTGCGTGGCTTGCATTAGCCAAGGCCTGTTTGCTCCAATCAAGTTGCCGACACTGCCATCAGCTAGACCCTTTGTGGGACAGCTCGTGATCGACTCCTGGACATCCTCGACCTCTTTGTGTCCACATGGCTGCAGAGAGAGGCTACACCTCATCGCCTGTTTGCACCCAACATCGCCTGGTTCCAATCTGGTTCCACGGTAGTCACTGGCTAGTGACTTTGAACATTGTCCCCTCTGCTTTCAGGTCTTCACCACTTCAGATCCACCCTTGGATCCACCGGAACTCTTCACATCGAGCCGCCTGCAGCATCTTCATCTCCAGGCACCATCGATCTGCGTGACGAAACCCGACACTATTTCACACCTGTGCACCCGCTTCCTGTGGGTGAGGTAACTCAGCAACACCAGTGTTCCCACACTGGTACACACCTCTAGTGTCTAGGTCTAAAGTTTCATCCTTCTAGGTCACTTGGAAGGTTCCTTAAACACTAACTTTGTAACTTTTACGCACCATTGACATTGCATTGCTGTATGCATGCACTTTAAGCGCTGCACCTGAGTCCCGCGGGCCTTTCCCGACTTAGTCACTGCTAGTCCCGATCAGCTCCCGCGATTCCCAAGGCCCTAGGTCTGCTTCCTTTCCGATTGGTGGTTCTTATACCACTATTTTAGTATATGGTTTAGGTGGCCCCTAGGGCTCATCCATATTGTGCAACTTTTGTATATTTAAACTGTGTTTTGTTTTAACGCATTTGCTTCTGTGCTCATAAAGAGTATAGGGGATATTTGTAGTCAATAAATATATATATATTTTCAATATATATCTGTGTGGTGTCCTTTCATTTGACATTCAAGGGGATTGTATATGGTAAAACAGCTTGCTTCACATGCCTTACAGAGTTTAGCCTAAGACTGCTTTGTCCACGCTACCACTAGGATATCTAGTCTATAAGGTTGACTTACAACCAATCATCATAAGGGTTGCTTGGCATGGTACAATGTGATCACTAGAACTAGTGGTACAAAAGGGGGTGGTAATGGACGGAGCATCTGAATCAATCAAACACTCACACCCAGTCAAAAGATCTGGGTTTAATCCATCACCATTCTTTAGCCCACTCTGCCACCCCAGTTCAGACATGGCTGTATGCAAATCAGTCTGACCCTGTGCCTCATGGGAACAGTCCAGCCCGAACTGCCAAGCCATGCCTTCCCTGGACCGGAAACAAGCTTCCGAGGACCGGTTTCTTGAATTCCAGCCGTCTTCAGCCCAGCGTGCTTGAATCCAGTGGCAAAGTGAGCTAGGGACTTACGTCTGAGCATACCCTGCCACACTTATGACGGCCAAAAGCGGTACAAAAGGGGGTGGTAATGGATGGAGCATCTGAACCAAGAAAACACTCACACCCAGTCAAATGATCTGGGTTTAATCCATCACCATTCTTTAGCCCACTCTGCCACCCCAGTTCAGACATGGCTATATGCAAATCAGTCTGACCCTGTGCCTCATGGGAACAGCCCAGCCCGAACTGCCAAGCCATGCCTTCCCTGGACCGGAAACAAGCTTTCGAGGACCGGTTTCTGGCATTCCAGCCGTCTTCAGCCCGGCTTGCTTGAATCCAGTGGCAAAGTGAGCAAGGGACTCACGTCTGAGCATACCCTGCCACACTTATGGCGGCCAAAAGAGGTACAAAAGGGGGTGGTAATGGACGGAGCATCTGAACCAATCAAACACTCAGACCCAGTCAAAAGATCTGGGTTTAATCCATCACCATTCTTTAGCCCACTCTGCCACCCCAGTTCAGACATGGCTATATGCAAATCAGTCTGACCCTGTGCCTCATGGGAACAGTCCAGCCCGAACTGCCAAGCCATGCCTTCCCTAGACCGGAAACAAGCTTCCGAGGACCGGTTTCTGGCATTCCAGCCGTCTTCGGCCCGGCTTGCTTGAATCCAGTGGCAAAGTGAGCAAGGGAACTAGTGAGCATCATATACCAGGCCAACTTCTCACAGCCTGGACAAAGGGTTTCCTGTCGCAGGGAGGTGCTACACCTCCTCAGACAGGAGATAGTGTATTGGGGCAGGGAGGGCTGAAAGAAACAAGACAGTGCCTGGGGCGCACAAGGCTACCCCTTGCATAATCCGGTCAAACCGGTTCTGGGGCACACCAGCCCCAGTCTCTGCGCGACCCTGGACAAAGGGAAACGGGTGTAACCACCCCTTTCCTGGGTCCCACCCATAGGAGGGACCTAGCAGGAGATCCAACCCACTAGATTAGTATAAGAGTGGGAGCAGTGCCAAAGCACTCAGATTATCCTGACTGAAACTTATGAAACAAAACTCTGGACCCTTCGACATCCTACTCGACGTAGAAGACTGAAGAATCTCCCTTGTGGTAAAGGAGTGGCCACCCTGTGCAAACAGGCACCATCCAGCACCTCGACATTTGCTTTGTTGCAGTTCCCGCTGGAACTCGAGCGACAGAGTTCAACAAGACCCAGCGTGCCTGCCTTCTAATAGCCCGATCCACAGTCCCTGCAGAGCTGAGACCCGTGGAGGCGACCAGAAGCGTGGGTCCCGCCATCTTGGAAAGACCACGAGACGCTGACCGTGGAGCCCCCGAGTGACCCTTGAAGCTGCGCATTGGGGTTTGAGAATCCCTAGCCCTGAGACTCTCTTGCACCGAAGCTCACCCCTCTACACTTACCGAGTGCTGCGTGGGGCCCTTCTGCATCTTTTAGCTCAACGCATTGGTCCGCTCACTTGCCCGTTGGCTTGTGGCCCTTGTACCGATGAACTTTGAAATTTAACTTGTGAGTCTGGTTGCTCCAGACTTGCCCTCGCTCCCCTGAAAAGGAGCACCCGCTCTGACCCCCCTGGTCAGAGAATTAAGCGATCATTGAATCCTGCGTGGGTTGCGCTTGCCAAGGGTTGTTTGCTCCAATCCGGAAGCCGACACTGCCGACAGCGAGAGCCTGCGTGGGTCAGCTCGTGATCCACTCTTGGGCGCCCTCGGTGCCCCAGAGTCCACGTGGCAGCGGAGACAAGCTTCCCGTCATCGACCTGATTGCGCCTGACATTGCCTGGTTCCTTCCTGGTTCCACCCTGGTCACTGCTGAGTGACCCAGACTCTGTCCCCTCTGCTTTCAGATCATCTATATCTTCGATCCACCCTTGGATCACACCGGACACTTCTCTTCACGACGCCTGCAGCATCTTCATCTTCAGGCACCATCAACCTGCGTGACGAAACCCGACACTACTTCGCACCTGTGCACCCACTTCCTGTGGGTGAGGTAACTCAGCAACGCCGGTGTTCCTACACTGGTACACACCTCTAGTGTATGTGTCTAAAGTTTCATCCTTCTAGGTTAAGCGGAAGTCTCCTTTTGTAGTAACTTTATAACTTTTACGCACCATTGACTTTGCATTGGTGCATGCCTGAGCTTTAAGCGCAGCACCCGAATCCCGCAGGCTTTTCCTGACTTCAGCATTGCTAGTCCTGACTGCTCCCAGCGATTCCCTAGGCCCTAGGCCTAACCACTGTTCGATTGGTAGCTCTTATACCACTATTTTAGTATGGTTTGAGTGGCCACCCACACTCATCCATAATTGTGCAACTTTTATATGTTTAACTGTGCTTTTGTTTAAATGCTTGTGCCTCTGCACTCATAAAGAGTACAGAGGATTATTCTAGTAATAACTACATATATTTTTATAATATATAACTTGTGTGGTGTCCTTTCATTTGATATTACAGGATTGTGATTGGTAAAACAGCTTGCTTAACACGACCTCTTGAGTTAAGCCTTTAAGGCTGCTTAGTCCATGCTACCCTTAGGATAGCTTATCTATAAGGTTGACTTACAACCATCACCATAAGGGATTGTTTGGACTGATACAAGGTGCCCCCAGAATTGGAGACATCATATATTAGGCCAACTTGTCACATTGGTGAGCAGCGGTGCGGATTTGAGCTTGCTGTTGTTTTACCATTGCAATCTTTCTATCAAATTGAAAGATCACATTAAGTACCTTAGGTACATATAAACAAAGCTTAGCATATTTAAGTTCTACTGAACTTAGTAGTTGTAGATCAAAGGGCTTAGCACACCCTGCCTACAACTCACTAGCAAGGTACAGTAGGAAAACACTTAGTGTAGGTAAGTGCACCACTTACACCTCACTAGCAGTCATGGCTGGCACAGAGGGAGCTTCAAGCTCTTCACCTGTGATGGTAGACCTTACCAAGGTACCTTCCAGCTATGACAACCTCAGCCACAGAAACTTGAGTGCCTTGTGCACTTCAAGGGGGCTGAAAAAGGGTCACAACCCTACCATTCCCATCCTGATAGCCATCCTGGAGAAGGATGATTTAGATAAGGCGAGTGCAGCTCCCTTAGACACAGGAGATGGAGTGAACCCCCCTGAGATTGAGAACTCCCCAGACTTAGAGGAGGAACCTGAATCAGATACTAATGCAGATTCAGATCAAGATCAGAGGACCAACCAGGTACTAGTGGGGAGGCTTAACCAAACCAACTTGGACCTACACAGGAATGGAGAGGGCGCGCACCTCCCCAGATCCTATAAGATAGTTCCCTCAGGTAATAGAAGGTTGAGATCCTCCTCAAGGGATTCTCATATTTCTATTGCCTCAAGGGAATCTCAAAGGGGAATGACTTACCCCCAGAGAAAAGAGCATAGGGCCAGAATGAGGGCTGTCCAACTCCGGATAGAGAGGGAAGAGGTAGCCCTGGCTCAAGCTAAACTTGCTTTAGCAAGAGAACAAAGGTTGAGTGGATTAGATTCCACTGGTGGCAGCATAATTCCTGGAGAAAAAGACAGGTCCTATGATAATAGAAACCTGACAAAGATTGTATCCCCCTACAAGGAAGGGGATGACATCCACAAATGGATGACTGCTCTGGAGAGAGCCTGCATGGTACAGCAGGTTCCTCAAGAACAGTGGGCTAGAATTTTATGGTACTCCTTTTCTGAGAAAGGGAGGGATAGGCTCCTCACAGTTAGACCTGAGGATGCCAAAAACTACTCTGTCCTGAAGAGTGCTCTTATTGAAGGTTTGGCCTAACCACTGAGCAATACAGGTTGTGGTTCAGAGATACCCAAAAAGCTCAGACTCAGGACTGGACTAATTTTGTTGATTGTGCCACTAAGGCTCTGGAGGGTTGGCTGCAGGGAAGTAAAGTCTCAGACTATACAGGATTGTACAATCTGATAATGAGAGAGCAGATCCTTAATAACTGTCAGAACCAGCTGTTGCATCAATACCTTATTGACTCTGATCTGACCTCTCCCCAAGAATTGGGAAAGAAGGCAGACAAATGGGTCAGAACAAGGATTAAGCAGAAACCCCAGAACCATGGTGGTGACCAGAAGAAAAGAGACCAGAAGGGTGGAGATAAGAAAGATAAAGAAAAAGACCAGAAGTCTTCTTCAGGCCCACAAAATTCTAATAAGGAGAGCGGTTCCCAAAATGGTAACAAGAAGAAGAAGTATGATGGCCCCAAGAAACCTTGGTGCATTACTTGTAAATCCACTTCCCACTGGGGAAGTGAATGCACCAAGAAAAATCCAGTTTCAACGACAGCAGCTCCTAAAGCACCTGCACCCCCTAGTACAGTCAGCAGTGGTGGTACACAACCTAAGGGTATAGTAGGGTTGACCCTGGGTAGTGAGGTGGAGTCTGGCCTAGTCAGAATTCCTACTCAGGCAGTTCTGCTCTATGATATGGACATGGCAATGCCCACTACTATGAGTCCCAGTAACTTGGGCACGTATAGACAGACACCTTTAATTAAGGAGAAACTGGCTCAGGCCTACAAGGACACATGTGTGACACCTAACTTTGTGGACCCTGGACAAATTGTACTAGGTGAGAATTACCTAGTGACCAATACAAGCAACACCACTACTACACATAGTGTGGCCGTTGGTAACTTCTCCTGGGGAGGGGTAACTGGCCTCAAGAAAGTTGTTGTGAGTGCATACCTGCCAGTAGACTGTCTGTTGGGCAAGGATCTTGAGAACTCAGTTTGGTCAGAGGTGGAGTACAGGACTCATGCAGAAATGCTAGGGATATCAGCACATGTCCTTGCTGTAACCAGAACTCAGGCAAAGAAATGCCTACCTGGACCTGTGGTGGATCTTGAAACTATAGACCAACCACAATCCAAGAGGAAGAGCAAGAGGGTTAAGGCTGTGCCTTCCCACTTGCCCCAGGTTGAGGATCAGACTTCACAGGAGGCTGATTCTGCAGTCCAAGAGGAGACTATCTCTGAGGAACTTGAACCTGATCAGGTTGAGTTTCTGGGGACAGGGGGACCCTCAAGGGCAGACCTGGGGCAGGCCCAATTAGATTGCCCTTCCCTTGAACCCCTCAGACAGCAATCTGCTGCTGAGGCTGTTGGGAATGCTCAAGGTACCCATAGAGTGTATTGGGATGATGGGCTCCTTTATACAGAGGCTAGAGACCCCAAGCCTGGTGCCACCAGGAGGTTGGTCATATATTTGCAATTCAGGGGCTTCCATCTTACCTTGGCCCATGATATTCCCCTTGCAGGACACTTAGGCCAGAACAAGACTTGGGACAGGCTTGTTCCTCACTTTCACTGGCCTCATATGTCAGAAAATGTCAAGGAGTTTTGTCGCTCCTGTGTCACTTGCCAAGCCAGTGGTAAGTCATGTGGCACAACAAAGGCCCCCCTAATACCACTACCTGTGGTGGGGGTACCCTTTAAAAGAGTTGGAATAGATATTGTGGGTCCCATGGATCCTCAAACAGCATCTGGGCACAGATTTATACTGGTGGTAGTGGATCATGTCACCAGGTACCCAGAGGCAATTCCCCTGAGGACCACAACAGCTCCTGTTGTGGCAAGGGCCCTCCTTGCAGTTTTCTCAAGAGTGGGCTTTCCAAAGGAGGTTCTTTCAGACAGAGGTACCAACTTCCTGCCTGGATACTTAAAGGCAATGTGGAAAGAGTGTGGAGTAAACTATAAGTTTACCACACCCTATCATCCTCAGTGCAATGGGCTTGTTGAAAGGTTCAAGAAGACCCTCAAGGAAATGATAAAAGGGTTACCTGAGAAGCTTAGGCAACGATGGGACATCCTTTTACCCTGCTTGCTCTTTGCTTACAGAGAGGTCCCACAGAAGGGGGTTGGCTACAGCCCTTTTGAACTTTTGTTTGGCCACCCTGTGAGGGGTCCATTGTGTCTGGTGAAGGATGGATGGGAGTTACCTCTCAAAAAGCCTAAGCTAGATGTTGTGGACTATGCACTTGGTCTCCGCTCCAGGATGGCTGAGTACATGGAAAGAGCATCCAAAAACCTGGAGGCCAGTCAAGAATTACAGAAAGCTTGGCATGACCAAAAGGCTGTTCTGGTTGAGTTCCAGCCAGTGGGTGTTGGAGCCAGTGGCCCCAGCAGCTCTCCAAGACAAATGGCCTGGACCCCACACCATCATTGAAAAGAAGGGATAGGTCACCTATTTGGTGGACCTTGGAACCCCTAGGAGCCCCCACAGGGTGCTCCATGTTAACAGATTGAAAGCATTTGTTGACAGGAAGAACATGAGCCTGCTCATGGCCACAGATGGGGAACAGGAGGAAGAGAGTGACCCTCTCCCAGACTTGTTGTCCCAGAACCCTGAAGATGGTTCAGTTGATAGAGTAGCCTAAGCAGGCAGCCTCACTGACCAGCAACAGACGGACTGCAGACAGGTGTTGCAGGCCCATAGACATATGTTTTCTCTCACACCCAGTCAAACTAACTGGTGCACCCATGAGGTGGACACTGGTGACAGTCTGCCTGTGAAGAATAAAATCCACAGGCAACCTGACCATTTCAGGATTGTATAAAGGCTGAGGTGCAAAAGATACTTGAACTTGGAGTGATTGAGCTATCAGAGAGCCCATGGGCCAGCCCAGTAGTCCTTGTGCGAAAACCCCATACCAAAGATGGAAAGAGAGAAATGAGGTTTTGTGTGGACTATAGAGGTCTTAATGATGTCACTAGGACAGATGCTCATCCCATTCCAAGGGCAGATGAGCTCATTGATAAGTTGACTTCTGCCAAATTTCTGAGCACATTTGATTTGACAGCTGGCTATTGGCAGATCAGGTTAGCTGAAGAATCTAAAGCCAAAACAGCATTCTCTACCCCTAGTGGACATTATCAGTTTGTGGTAATGCCCTTTGGTTTGAAGAATGCACCTGCCACCTTCCAAAGGTTGGTGAATCAAGTCCTTGCTGGGTTGGATGACTTTTGTGCAGCATATCTAGATGATATTGCTGTCTTTAGCTCCACCTGGGAGGATCACCTGATCCACCTGAAGAAGGTTCTGGAGGCCCTGCAAAATCCGGGCCTGACTATCAAGGCTACCAAGTGCCATTTTAGTATATGGTTTGAGTGGCCACCCACACTCATCCATAATTGTGCAACTTTTATATGTTTAACTGTGCTTTTGTTTAAATGCTTGTGCCTCTGCACTCATAAAGAGTACAGAGGATTTTTCAAGTAATAAATACATATATTTTTATAATATATAACTTGTGTGGTGTCCTTTCATTTGATATTACAGGATTGTGATTGGTAAAACAGCTTGCTTAACACGACCTCTTGAGTTAAGCCTTTAAGGCTGCTTAGTCCATGCTACCCTTAGGATAGCTTGTCTATAAGGTTGACTTACAACCATCACCATAAGGGATTGTTTGGACTGATACAAGGTGCCCCCAGAATTGGAGACATCATATATCAGGCCAACTTCTCACACCATCCAAACTGACACAACTGGCTGATCACTCAGCTGGGGCAAGGTGTGGGTGTTATCACCCCTTGCTTAGATATAGTATACCTATGTCTAACCTTATTTCTGGAAACATATACACCTATAAGTCACGTCTATGGTAGGCCTTAACAATCCTGGAGGCAGAGTGCTTGGTTTTATGTGAGATGGTGCTCTAGCATGAGCTGAGCCTGTCTGCAGCTTTCGGACACATGTCTGGGATATTGCCATACCATATACTCTTAAGTGCATTAAGAACCTCGCGGTTGAATGCTATCTTTGGGTTGGCTTTATCAAAACATGTCGTGTAAGGTGTCATACGCTTTGGAATACTACCCCCTCGCCAGTTCTGATGACGGGGGTAGCATTTCACCCTTCTAGAGGGAGAAGACATGTTACTTTACTTAAACGCGGTTAAATCTAACCAGAGCTCCAGCATCACAAAATGGATGCTGCTGCCACAGACACGAGTCTGGCCTCCTGCTGCTGACCGAAACTCCGGCAGGGGAGGCCTGGACAAAAGGTTTCCTGTCACATGGAGGTGTTACACCACCCCAGACAGGAGATAGTGGATTGTAGCAGGGAGGGTTGAATGAAACTAGACACTGCCTGGGGCGCACAAGGTGTCCCAGGCAAAGCCCAGTTCAAACCGGTGCTGGGGCACTCCAGCCCCAGCTTCGGCGCGAAACTGGACAAAGGGAAAGGGGTGTAACCACCCCCTTCCTGGGTCCCACCCATAGGAGGGTCCTAGCAGGAGATACAGCCCCTTGATTTGGAATAAAGGGAGGAGCTGTGCCATGAGACATCAGATCATCCTGACTGAAACTTTGATACATACATCTGGACCCTTCCACATCCTACTCGACGTAGAAGACTGAAGAATCTCCCTTGTGGTCAAGGAGTGATCACCCTGTGCAAACAGGCACCACCAGCGCTCAAAGGCTTTCTTTGTTGTTGCTCCTGCCGGAGCTCGAACGACAGAGACCAACAAGTACCAGACTTCCAGACTTCCAACAGCCCGATCCACAGTCCCAGTAAAGCTGAGACCCGTGGAGGCGACGAGAGACGTGGGACCAGCCATATTGGAAAGCCAGCAAAGTGCTTCCCGTGCAGCTCCCAAGGCACCCTCAAAGCTGTGCATTGGGGATTGAGAAGCACCAACACCGAGCAATTTTTGCACCAAAGATCACCTCTCCACACTCACCGAGTGCTGTGTGGGGCCCTTCTGCATTTTCCTGCTCGACGCATTGTCCGGTCACTTGCCATTGGCTAGTGGCCTCTGTGACGACGAACCTTCAACTTTACACTGCTGGTCTGGTTGCTCCAGACTGGCCCTCACTCCCCTGAAAAGGAGCAGCCGATCAGACCTTGCTGGTCCGATCCAGAAGCCATCTTCGATTTCTGCGTGGGTCGCATTTGCCAAGGCCTGTTGACTCTGATTCGAGAACCGACACCTATGACAGCGAGAGCTTTTGTGGGACAGCCCGTGACTAGCTCCTGGACGTCCTCGATCTTTCCTGGTCCACGTGGCAGTGGAGACAATCTACTCGACATCACCTGATTGCAACCCGACATCGCCTGGTTCCTTCCTGGTTCCACGCTGGTCACTGGCTAGTGACCTAGACTCTGTCCCCTCTCCTTTCAGGTACTCTACATCTTTGATCCACCCTTGGATCCAACCGTACTCTTCTCTCCTGGTCGCCTGCAGCATCTTCACCTCCAGGCTCCATAGAACTCCACGACGAAATCCGACGCACTTTGACACCTATGCACCCGCTTCCTGTGGGTGAGGTAACAAGAGTACTCCGGTGCTCCTGTAGTGGTTTACACCTTTAGTGTCCTAGTTTTAAGTGGCTAAGTTCTAGTCCAGTCGGAAGACTCCTAAACCTATAACTTTCCGATTTTTACACACCATTGACTTGTATAGTAAACACGGTTGCCTATAGACACTGCACCCGCATCCTGTGGGCCTCCTATGTCCTAGCCTTTGTTAGTCCAGTGTAGCCCCAGCGATTCTCAAGGCCCTAGGCCTTACCATTGTTCATGACGTGGTTCTTATACCACTATTTTAGTATATGGTTTGAGGGGCCACCCGGGTCTATCCATATTTGTGCAACTTTTGAATACTATATGAAGTTCTTTGTTTAACGCTTGTGCTTCTGTGCTCATAAAGAGTATAGGGGATTATTCTAGTAATAAATACATATATTTTATAATACATAACTTGTGTGGTGTCCTTTCATTTGGTATTAAAAGGATTGCATATGGTAAAACAGCTGGCTTCACATGCCCTCTTGAGTTAAGCCTAAGACTGCTTTTTGTCCATGCTACCCATAGGATAGCTTGTCTATAAGCTTGACTTACAACCAATCACCATAAGGGTCGTTTGGACTGGTGCAAGGTGCTCACTAGAATTAGTGATCATCATATACCAGGCCAACTTCTCACATTGGTGTGCAGCAGTTGGGATTTGAGCTTGCTGTTGTTTTACCAATTGTAACCTTTGACAATATCATTTGAAAGATCACATCAAGTACCTTAGGTACATATAAACAAAACTTTAAATACTTAAGTTCTACTGAACTTAGTGGTTGTAGACCAAAGGGCCTAGCACACCCTGACTACAACTCCTAGAGAGGTTTCACGTAGGTAAACACAAAGTTTAGGTAGTGACATACACCTTCACCTCACTAGTCATGGCTGGAACAGGTGAACCACTTAGTTCTCTACCTGTGGGTGACCCTCCCAAGGCACCATCTAGCTATGAAAAACTCAGCTTCAAAGAATTTAGTGCTGTGTGCACGTCAAGGGGGCTGAAAAGGGGCCATAACCCCACTATCCCCATCCTCATCGCTATCCTAGAGAACGCTGATTTTGAGAGGGATCCTGAAACAGGTCCCTCTGGTAAGATAGGAGAAGGAGTAAACCCCCCAGGGAATTAAACCATCACCTCAGAAGATGAGGAGATAGATGGAAATGAATCAGATGATCAGGGGATGGCCAGGTTCAAGTCAGAAGACTTAGCCAGGCTAACTTAAGGCTACATGGGACTGGAGAAGGTTCTCACCTTCTCAGGCCCAACAGTAGACTTAACCCAGGCAATAGAAGGGAGAGATCTCCTTCAAGGGAATCTAACCTTTCTAATGTCTCAAGAGGTTCTCAAAGGGGACTGACTTCCCCTCAGAGAAAAGAGCATGAGGCTAGGATGAGAGCTGCCCAACTCCAGATAGAAAAGGAAGAGATAGCCCTGGCCCAAGCTAAACTTGATTTAGCAAGGGAACAAAAATTAAGTGGATTAGATTCCACTGGTGGCAGCAATATCCATAAGGATAAAGACAGGTCTTATGATCATAGAAACCTGAGTAAGATTGTGACCCCTACAAAGACGGGGTTGACATCCACAAGTGGATAACTGCTCTGGAGAGAGCCTGCTTGCTCCAGCAGGTTCCCCAAGATTAGTGGGCAGCAATCTTGTGGCTCTCCTTTTCTGAGAAAGGGAGCGATAAACTCCTCACTGTTAGACAGGAGGATGCTAAAAACTACACTGTCCTGAAGAGTGCTCTGATTGATGGGTGTGGCTTAACCACTGAGCAATACAGGTTGTTGTTCAGTGACACCCAAAAGGCTCAGACTCGGGACTGGACTGATTTTGTAGATTGTGCTACTAAGGCTCTGGAAGGGTGGTTACTGGGCAGCAAAGTACATGACTATACAGGATTGTATAATTTGATTATGAGGGAGCAGATCCTTAGTAATTGCCAAAACCAGCTTTTACACCAGCACCTGGTGGACTCAGATCTGACCTCTCCACAAGAGTTGAGTAAGAGGGCAGTCACATGGGTCAGAACCAAGATAAGGCCTAGAAATCAGGGTAATGACCAGAAGAAAGATTCTACCGAGCCTCAAGAGAAAGGTGGGGATAAATCTAAAGACAAGACTTCCCCAGGGCCCCAAAATTCCAATGATAGGGGTGGGTCCCAAAATCCTTCCTCTACAGTTAAGAAACCTTATTGCCATGCTTGTAAAAATCCTGGCCATTGGAAAACTGACAACAGTTGCCCCAAGGCCAGCAATAAGGAAAATATACCTCCAAGTAATACTCCAACACCTCCTGTTACTACTAGTAGTAATCCCCCAGGTGGCGGGAGTGCCCCCAAGAATTTGGCTGGGTGTACTTGGGGAACTCGAATGGACTCTGGCCTAACCAGGTCCCCTACCACAGCTACTCTTGTCTGTGAAAATGGCATGGGGTTTGCCAACTTCACTGCTTGTCCCAACACTTTGAGCAAGTACAGGCAGGAGCCCCTCATCAATGGTCTGAAACTTGAGGCCTATAGAGACACAGGGGCTAGCATCACTATTGTTAGACTTGGCTGTCTCTAGTTGGCAGAGGTATACACTTCTGACAAATAGGGACTCACCTCCTCTAGTCAGGGCAAGGGGATCACAAACTTAGATAACCCCTGCTCACCCCCTTGGTAGCTTGGCAAAGCAGACCGGCTTATCTCAGAGGCAGTGCATTAAGCATTTATGACCACATACAGTAATAAAGTGAATACACTACAAATGGACACAACACAGTAGTATAATAAAAATAAGAATGTTTATATAAGGCTTAGCACAAGACCAAATAACGACAAAAATATACCACAATCTTATAAATACTCTTGGAAGGAAAAATAATAGTTCAAGTGTAGTTTCTTCTTAGCACAAAAGTCTTTAGTAACAAAAGCAACGCTTCTTCTTTAAAACACAGTTCTTGGCAACAATGTAACCCACACTGGAGTCACACGACGTCGAGGCAAAGTTAATCCGAAGGTTCGGCGTCGACCGCGAGGAGCGCTACGTCGAGCCCGGAGTCGCACAGACCCCCACAACACAGTACCTTGGAAAAGCAAAGCACACGATGATCAGCGGCGTCGAGATGTCCGGCGTCGCGTCTTCGGCGTCGATCGGGCCTCGGAGTCGGGGCAATCTGCAGCGGCGTCGACAGATGTCAGGCAGGAGCAGCGCTCACGAGGTAAAGCAGGATACGGCGTCGTCGTCGATGTCGATGATGATGTTGCAAGAGTGAGCAGCGCTCACGACGTCGAGAGGGCTCGAAGTCGATGCGATCAGCAGCGGTGCAGACACGGGGTCACTTGGAGCTGGAGCCGAACTCGCTACTCACTGGCGTTGCTGCTGGCGTCGATCGGGCCCGGCGGCCGGCGTCGAGGAAGCGGGACACTGGAGCCGTTACTCACGATGTCGAGCTGGATTTGGAGGCGTCCGTCAGCGTCGAGATTGTTGGTTTCTTTCAGAGGTGCTGGACTTTCAGGTTCCAGCAACAAGCACTTTTAGCAAATGAAGTCCTTTAGCCCTGTGACTTCAACAGGAGGCTGGCACTCTTCCAGCCCTTGGAGATTTTCTAAAGCAAAGCTTGAGAGTACACACACAGTTCCTCTCTCCTGGTTCCATGGCAAAAATAAAGAAGCAACTGCAGGATTCCCCCCAGCAAACAGCACACTGGCAGAAGGGGTAGGCAAGTCCTTGGATCAGCAGGCTTCTTGTCCTTGGTTCAGGTTTTCTTGTCAGAAGTGATCTAAATTCTTGGTTCAGGGGTCCTTCTCTTATATCCCTTTTTGGCTTTGATCCCTTTGTCCATGCAGGGGAATTTCCCCACATCCTGGGTTTGTTGTGGGTGTAGCCAGGCAGAGGCACCTGGCCTATTCACTGTGCAGGGCTGGGTCCTCAGACGCCCAGCAGGAGGTGGAGCCAGCATTGTCACTGGCAGGAGCAGAGCTATCGGTCTCCTGGTAGGAGGTGGGGCCAGGATCGTCCCTGGCAGGCACAGAGCCATCAGTCGCCTGGCAGGAGGTGGAGCCAGCATTGTGTCAGGCAGGACAGGCTATCAGGAGCTACTCTCCCCCTACTCTCAATGGAAATGTCCCACTCATCCCACACTGACTCATTCAGATCCCTGGAGCCACCCAGCTCCTGTCACACGCACACCAAACCAGCAGAAACCAGAAATAGTTAGACAAGAAAATAGCCACTTTCTAAAAGTGCTATTTTCAGACCCAGAGTCCAAAAACCATCCACACCAACGGATGCGTTATTAAACCCTGAGTTCAGGGATACCAAACTCGACATTGCACCATGCTCCCTGAGCCAGCTAGGATTATAGCATTAATAATCCTGGCAGCCCATTCTAACTAATGGAGAGCATGTTACCTTACAATAGTGAAAAACAAAGATGGCTGTACTTCACTATTAGGACATGCCAACTTGGTCAGGCTTGTCCTACCTTATGCTTACAATGCACCCTGCCCTCGGGCCTACCATAGGAGTGACTTACATGAAGCTAAGGGAAGGTATGGGGACTGGCAAGTAGGTGTACTTGCGCAGTCTGCGTGACAGTACCAGACTGCACGTAGGTCTAGCAATGGCAGACCTTTAGACATACTTTTACTAGGCCGCTCTTGTGGGTGGCACAACACGTGCTGCAAGCCCACGAGCAGCATTTGTATTTACAAGCCCTGGCACTCCTGGTGCACTCTACTAGGGACTGACAGTAAACCAAATAAGCCAAACATGGAATTTAATCAATACAACAATTTTACATAGGGAGCACTTGCACTGTGGCACTGATCAGCAGTGGCACAGTGCCCAAAGCGATATACCAGCAAAAACATCGTAAACAGAGGAGGCAAACAGAAAAAAATGGAGGAGAGACTCAAGCCAATGATGTCAGGTCTAACACGTGTCCCCTCCAGCTGAAATGTGGGGAGAACTACCCTTCACCTAGGGAGTCCTCATCACTAAGGTGGAAAAATCTGGACAGACCATCAGCATTGGCGTGATCTGTGCCAAGGCGGCGTTCCACTGTGAAGTCCATACCCTGTAGGGAAATGGACCACCTCAACAGTTTTGGGTTCTCACCCCTCATCTGCATCAACCATCTGAGGGGCCTGTGGTCTGTCTGAACCCGGAAGTGAGTCCCAAACAGGTAGGGTCTTAGCTTCTTCAGCGCCCAGACCACAGCAAATGCTTCTCGCTCTATCGCACTCCACTTCTGTTCCCTGGGAAGTAACCTCCTGCTGATGAAGGCTACAGGTAAGTCTCGGCCCTCTTCATTCACCTGAGCTAGAACAGGCCCCACCCCATGCTCGGAAGCGTCCGTCTGGACAACAAATTCTTTAGAAAAGTCGGGTGCCTGGCATATGGGTGCTGTGCACATTGCAGTCTTCAGGGTGTCAAAGGCCGTCTGACAGGCGTCAGTCCAGATCACATTTCGTGGCTGCTTCCTGGAAGTCAGCGAAGTCAAGGGGTGCACAATGTTACCATAATCCTTGACGAACCTCCTGTAGTAACCCTTTAGACCTAAGAAGGCTCTCACCTGAGTTTGGGTTTTGGGCGGTGCCCATGCCAGGATGGTATCAATCTTGGGTTGTAGGGGGGCCACCTTGCCGCTCCCTACTTGGTGCCCCAAGTACACCACAGAACCCTGCCCAATCTGGCACTTACTGGCTTTGATTGTGAGGCCTGCTCTGCGCAGGGCCAACAACACTTCCTGGAGGTGGCGCAAGTGTTCCTCCCAGCTGGCGCTGAACACTGCGATGTCATCCAGGTAGGCGGCACTGAAGTCCTCCAGTCCAGCCAAGACCTGGTTGACCAACCTCTGTAAGGTGGCAGGGGCATTCTTCATCCCAAAGGGCATAACCCGGAACTGGTAGAGCCCATCTGGTGTGGAGAATGCTGACCTCTCTTTTGCCCCATCGGTCAAGGCAATCTGCCAGTACTCAGACGTCAAATCAAACGTACTAAGGTACAGGGCAGCCCCCAACCGATCTATGAGCTCATCAGCTCTGGGGATGGGGTGCGCGTCAGTCTTGGTGACTGAATTGAGTCCTCGGTAATCCACACAGAACCGAAGTTCTGGTGAAGCACCTGGCGCTGCAGCCTTCGGGACCAAGACCACTGGGCTGGCCCAAGGACTGCTAGAGGACTCAACCACCCCTAAGGCAAACATTTTGGAGACTTCCTCCTTGATGTATGATCTGACCTTGTCAGTCACCCTGTAAGCCTTGTGCTTCACAGGAGTGCTGTCCCCGGTGTCCACATCATGGACACACCACTGAGTGACACCAGGAATCAAGGCGAACAGATCAGGGAATTGTCCCAACAGTTGGCGACAATCTTGCTGCTGCTAAAGGGTCTGTGTGTCAGAGAGGACAACACCATTCACTGACCCATCTTGCTCTTTTGCATACAGGAGGTCAGGAAGAGGCTCACTCTCCTCCTCCAATCCAGCATCTGTAGCTAGTAGCATGCCCACTTCGGACCTTTCTAAATGGGGCTTCAAACGGTTGACATGCAGGACCCTCAAGGGGTTCCTGGGAGATTTCAAGTCCACCAAGTAGGTGACATCGCTCTTTTTCTCCACAACCTTAAATGGTCCAGTCCACCTGTCCTTGAGCGCACAAGGTTCCACAGGGGACAGGACCCAAACTTCTTGACCAGGCTGAAGCTCTACCAGAGTGGTATTCCGGTCGTACCACCGCTTCATCTCCTCCTGGCTGGCCTCCAGATTTGCCTGAGCAAGATCTCTGAAGCGCCTAGTCTGGTTCCTAAAGGCCAGAATGTAACTGTATACATCCTGGGGAGGTTTCCTGGGAGATTGCTCCCAGCCTTTTTGACCAGACTCAAAGGTCCTCTTACCGGGTGACCATACAAAAGCTCAAAGGGGCTGAACCCTAGAGACTTCTGTGGCACCTCACGGTAAGCAAACAGCAGGCATGGCAAGAGGACGTCCCATTTCCGCCTCATTGGTTCTTCAAGACCCATGATCATGCCTTTAAGGGTCCGGTTGAATCTCTCAACCAGCCCATTACCTTGAGGGTGGTAAGGAGTGGTGAACTTGTAGGTTACCACACACTCCTTCCACAGAGACTTCATATAATTGGAAAGGAAGTTGGTGCCCCGGTCTGACACCACCTCTCTGGGGAACCCCATGCGGGAGAAAACACCCATCAGTGCCCGTCCCACCACGGGGGCCGTCACTGTTCTGAGAGGGATGGCTTCCGGGTACAGTGTGGCATGGTCCACCAAGACCAGGATGAACCTGTTGCCCAGGGCTGTCTTGGGGTCCAGGGGCCCAACAATGTCAATCCCCACCCGGTCAAAGGGGGTACTGACCACTGGAAAAGGTTGGAGGGGAGCCTTCTGCTTCCTTCCGCTTTTCCCACTTGCCTGGCAAGTGTGACAGGTTTTACAATGGATGTCTACATCCCTTCTCATCTGAGGCCAATAAAAATGGGTGACAAGCCTGTCATAGGTCTTGTCCTGCCCCAGATGTCCAGCTAACAGAACGTCATGAGCCAAACCCAGTAGGAAGGCTCTGAAGCGCTGGGGTACCACCAGCACACGGGCTGACCCAGGCTCAGCAGCCTTAGGCTCGCTATACAGGAGGTCGTTCTCCCAGTAAACAAAATGTGACCCTGACTGATCACCTGAGGTTTGGGCTGAGGCCTGCTGCCTCATACCCACAAGAGAAGGGCACACTTTCTATTCTGCAACAAATTCTTCCCTGGAGGGACCACCATCCTACTGCCAGTGGGTCAGCTCGGGCAGGTCTCCCAGTTCAGCAACTTGTTCCCCTGTGGGCTCCAGGGCATCCCCCTCAGGGTCTGCCTCCTCCTGGACCACGGGAACTATGGGGGCCGGTTTCCCACGCCTCCTGCCACTTCTCTTCACACCTGGGTCCTGGGCCATACTTTCAGGCTCCGGGACCCCATCAACACCCTTACTAGCTGTCATGGATCGAGTGGTTGCACACACCCACTCTGGCACACCCAACATTTTCAAATGTGTCTCCCTCTCCACCTTAGCCCAAGGGGAGTCTTCTAAATCATTGCCCAGGAGACAATCAACAGGCATGGCGGGCCTTACAGCAACTTGAAGAGTACCTGAAACTCCCCCCCATTCAAAGGGAACCTGAGCTACCTCACACTCTTTCTGGGAGTTGTCAGCAGCTATCACAGGGTAGAATGCGTGGGGAACCACCTCCTCTCTGGACGCCAAGTGACACTTGACAGCTGTCACACTCGCTCCGGTGTCTCTGAGAGCTTCCACTCTATGGCCATTAATGGTCACCCACTGCCTATATTTATTAGTGTTACTAGGCATAGGGGGTGGAGGGACCATTTCCATGTCTCCTAGAGAGACCAGGGACATCTCTGCGGGACCCCTCCCACCAGGGGCAACCATCTCCTCCCCTCCCAGGGCTACACTCGCCAACTGACGGGGGTGCACGTGGTGGTGCACTAGAGTCCCTCATGGGACACTGGGGATCATAAAAACGATGTCCCACCTGCTTACAAACAGAGCAGGTCATTGGGCCCCTATGAACAGGTTTACCTGTCGGGTCCCTGGCTTCTTCACAGGGGGAGGCTGGGAACCCTTCCCTTGGTTCCCTTGGGATTTACTTTGGGGCCCTTTCTGGAACTCCCTCTGTTTACCCTTGTCCCTCTCACTCTTCTGCTGGGGACCCTGCCCACCTTTGGCTGAGTCTCCCACTGGACCCTTGTGGACCCTGGTACTGACCCAGCGGTCCGCCTCTTCAGCAAGTTTTCTAGGGTTAGATATCTTGCTATCAATAAGGTGCTGGCGCAGCTCTGGAAAACAGTTATTAGACAAGTGCTCCCAAGCAAACAAATCATAAAGAGCTTCATAACTTTCCACTTTGCTGTCCTTTAACCAACCATCCATGGCTCTGCAAAAAAGGACACATATTCAACCCACGTATTGCCAGGCAACTTCTTACATTCTCTGAAGGTCTGTCTGTACTTTTCTGGGGTTAGGCCAGACCTTAACATTAAAGCATCTTTCATATGAGTATAAGACATCCTATCCTCTACAGGCATGTCCAACAAGGTATCTCTCCCTCTCATTCACAAAGCGACCCCACAACCCCGCTCCCCAATTCTTCTCAGGGACCTGGTGGGCCAACAATGCTAACTCATATGCTTTAAACCATTGACCAATATCCTCATTCTTCTGAAAATCTTTGATCACATCTTTGGGAAAATAAAACTTACTTTCTGCAGGCACAGATGGGATGCTGCCACCAGAGGGATTCAATTCTAAACTTTTAGCTTTGAGCTCTATCTGCCTCAACCTTGCATCATGCTCCAAAGCTAACTTTTCTCTTTCAAACTCCATCCTTTTGATCTCCAAATCAGCTTCTCTCCTGCCTTTTGCATTTTCTAACTCCAACTGCCCATTTATCTTAAGCCTTGCCATTTCCATGTTGTATTCTCGCTCTTTCGCCCTTTCTTCTCTTTCTTCAGGGGAAAGACCTTTGGAGGAAACACTGCTACCGGTAGAGGACACGGCCCCATTCACTGGCACCTCCTCATCCCTTTCCACTGGCGGTTCCACCACCGGATCAGTGGGATCTCTAGCCTCTAACCAGGCCTCCAATGTTTTAAAATATCCTGCCTTATTTTTGAGGCCTGTGGTAGGAACTTTCAACTGCTTGCAAAAGTATTTCAGCTGATTGTATGTGTATTCCTTGATTTTTGCTCTATCGAATCCCTTCACAACAACAACAGGGGCAGTGACTCCAGCGTCACTCATGGTCAAAACTGGCAGTGTTCAAAAAATCAAGCTTCAGAAAAGCGGAGAACAAAAATAGAATCCTTCCAAATAGATTGTGGCTGCGCTATGGTCTGCTTTCACTATGTAGCGCACACTAATCACTGCACATGGGTCATAAATGCAATGTTCAAATCCTCACTGCTGACCCACCAATGTTAGACTTGCTGTCTCTAGTTGGCAAGCCAGACCGAGGTAACGACGGAAAGTGCATGGCCTCTTTGTCCTGAGCGAGTGCCAGGCGAGGTGAGGCTGTTCCTCCCTACAATTCTGGGAGAGGTTTGAAAAATCAAGATATGAGACTACTTCACAACTGGTAGGTCTACATAATCGAGATTATTTATCACGTTACGTGGTAAGTGTTGCAGTAGTGTACATCATGGGTCCTGATGAAAGCCCGTGGGGGCTGAAACATGTTGACCAATTACCATCCATGGTGAATAGTAATTTTTTACATACTATTTCCACTCTGCTTTTAATATGCCGTTTTGATGGTCGCACCCAATAAAGTTTTCAGAGACATCAAAACAGGTATTTTTATATCACCACTACATTCGTTCACACTCATCACACCACCCAGATGATGAAGTTCCGCCAGTGTGTGGGCTGATGGGTATATTTTTCCTTTATCTTTGAACTTTTGTTCTTTTTCCTCTCCTCTGTAACCTCCTAGATAACCTCTTGGTATGTGTGGTTTTGGATACCACAAATAGGTACCGACCACTGTTAAGATTAGAAAAGACCCTTGATATCTTCCGTGTGTTAATATATAAGGCTTAGCACAAGACCAAATAGCGACACAAATATACCACAATCTTATAAATACTCTTGGAAGGAAAAATAATAGTTCAAGTGTAGTTTCTTCTTAGCACAAAAGTCTTTAGTAACAAAAGCAACTCTTCTTCTTTAAAACACAGTTCTTGGCAACAATGTAACCCACACTGGAGTCACATGACGTCGAGGCAAAGTTAATCCGAAGGTTCGGCGTCGACCGCGAGGAGCGCTACGTCGAGCCCGGAGTCGCACAGACCCCCACAACACAGTACCTTGGAAAAGCGAAGCACATGATGATCAGCGGCGTCGAGATGTCCGGCGTCGCGTCTTCGGCGTCGATCGGGCCTCGGAGTCGGGGCGATCTGCAGTGGCGTCGACAGATGTCAGGCAGGAGCAGCGCTCACGAGGCGAAGCAGGATACGGCGTCGTCGTCGATGTCGATGATGATGTTGCAAGAGTGAGCAGCGCTCACGGCGTCGAGAGGGCTCGAAGTTGATGCGATCAGCAGTGGTGCAGACACGGGGTCACTTGAAGCTGGAGCCGAACTCGCTACTCACTGGCGTTGCTGCTGGCGTCGATCGGGCCCGGCGGCCGGCATCGAGGAAGCGGGACACTGGAGCCGTTACTCACGATGTCGAGCTGGATTCGACGGCGTCTGTCGGCGTCGAGATTGCTGGTTTCTTTCAGAGGTGCTGGACTTTCAGGTTCCAGCAACAAGCACTTTTAGCAAATGAAGTCCTTTAGCCCTGTGACTTCAACAGGAGGCTGGAACTCTTCCAGCCCTTGGAGATTTTCTAAAGCAAAGCTTGAGAGTACACACACAGTTCCTCTCTCCTGGTTCCTTGGCAAAAATAAAGAAGCAACTGCAGGATTCCCCCCCAGCAAACAGCACACTGGCAGAAGGGGTAGGCAAGTCCTTGGATCAGCAGGCTTCTTGTCCTTGGTTCAGGTTTCCTTGTCAGAAGTGATCTAAATTCTTGGTTCAGGGGTCCTTCTCTTATACCCCTTTTTGGCTTTGATCCCTTTGTCCATGCAGGGGAATTTCCCCACATCCTGGGTTTGTTGTGGGTGTAGCCAGGCAGAGGCACCTGGCCTATTCACTGTGCAGGGCTGGGTCCTCAGACGCCCAGCAGGAGGTGGAGCCAGCATTGTCACTGCCAGGAGCAGAGCTATCGGTCTCCTGGTAGGAGGTGGGGCCAGGATCGTCCCTGGCAGGCACAGAGCCATCAGTCGCCTGGCAGGAGGTGGAGCCAGCATTGTGTCAGGCAGGACAGGCTATCAGGAGCTACTCTCCCCCTACTCTCAATGCAAATGTCCCACTCATCCCACACCGACTCATTCAGATCTCTGGAGCCACCCAGCTCCTGTCACACGCACACCAAACCAGCAGAAACCAGAAATAGTTAGACAATAAAATAGCCACTTTCTAAAAGTGCTATTTTCAGACCCAGAGTCCAAAAACCATCCACACCAACAGATGCGTTATTAAACCCCGAGTTCAGGGATACGAAACTTGACATTGCACCATGCTCCCCGAGCCAGCTAGGATTATAGCATTAATAATCCTGGCAGCCCATTCTAACTAATGGAGAGCAGGTTACCTTACAATAGTGAAAAACGAAGATGGCTGTAATTCACTATTAGGACATGCCAACTTGGTCAGGCTTGTCCTACCTTATGCTTACAATGCACCCTGCCCTCGGGCCTACCATAGGGGTGACTAATATGAAGCTAAGGGAAGGTTTGGGGACTGGCAAGTAGGTGTACTTGCGCAGTCTGCGTGACAGTACCAGACTGCACGTAGGTCTAGCAATGGCAGACCTTTAGACATACTTTTACTAGGCCGCTCTTGTGGGTGGCACAACACGTGCTGCAAGCCCACGAGCAGCATTTGTATTTACAAGCCCTGGCACTCCTGGTGCACTCTACTAGGGACTGACAGTAAACCAAATAAGCCAAACATGGAATTTAATCAATACAACAATTTTACATAGGGAGCACTTGCACTGTGGCACTGATCAGCAGTGGCACAGTGCCCAAAGCGATATACCAGCAAAAACATTGTAAACAGAGGAGGCAAACAGAAAAAAATGGAGGAGAGACTCAAGCCAATGATGTCAGGTCTAACAACTATGGTGACTGAGAGTCTAGTCCCCTAAGGCAACTTTTAACTGGAGCCACATACCAGGTGACCAACATTGATGGAGTACAGAAAGATCATCCCATGGCAGTAGTTAATCTCAGCTGGGGAGGTGTCACTGGCCCAAGAGAGTGGCAGTGTCTACAAACATGCCTGTAGATTGTCTACTGGGGAATGATCTGGAAATATCAGCCTGGGCTGAGGTGGAACAAGAGACCCATTCTAAAATGGTAAATCTCCATGGAAAGGTTAGTGGGGCTGTGATGACCACATCCCCAATCCAAGATGTCCCCCCTGAACAGGTCAGGAGGGCTGTGCCAGTCTCAGCCAGTTCTCAAGCAGATTCCTCCCTGAACAGGTTGGCAGGGCTGTGATGGTAACGCCCATACACAAACTGAGTCCCTTCCTGAAAAGGTTGGTGGGGCTGTGATGGCCACAGCCCAAACTCAAATAGATTCATGTGTTGTGAAGCCTGAAACTATGGATAACTCCACACAAACAGAGAGCATTGAGGAGGAAGAAAAAACTCCCTCCCATCAGACTTTAGGAAAGGATCAGCCTCCTCAGGGAACTGATCTTACCCCTGATGTAGGAACTGCCCCAGTGGTGGTTGGGCCTAGCCTGGCAGAACCCCTGTCGGAGGCTCTGGACGCGGATAGCTTCTTCTCAGTGGCTGAGGAGTCTGAGCGGGAGTCCACTGGGGGTTCCATAAGTGGGGATCTGTCATCGGACGAGGACAGTGCTAGTTACCAAATACAGCGGACACACTTAAAAGGGCTACACCCCGCCACAGTAAGACAAAGCTCACACCCATCTAGGTTTCAGAGGAGGTAGATAGTGAAGGGTCCGAAGTAAGCCACAAACTTCAATGGGACTACGCTCCGGCTACTACTAGTCTTACAGGACAGTGGGTCTAGGGCCCATGGGAAAGAGAAAGACCGTAATGAAACTAACTCTCCCCCATCCAATACTCTGATCTATGCAATGTTAAAATCGATACAAAGCGAAGCACGCCAGGAACACAAGAGGGCCCAGTTGGCTACAATGAAGATTCAGGGTGCTATCCGGAAAAACACCAAAGCATGTTCCGAAGTTATTGCTAGGACGGCTGCACTTGAGAAAAGGATTGTGGAGCTAGAGACAGGCAACAGAAGCAGACCTTCCATTCTACAGGGATGTGCGGGCAGTCTTTGCTTGAAGGGTCTATCCCAGCTACTCTGTGAGATCGCAAGCAGGAGGATACAGCCAACAGAAGTCGCCATCCTCTACATTGGAGGCAAAGATTTAACAATATTGGAAGGTGGGTCTTTTTTCAGGACTTGCTTGGACATTACATGGTCCAACATCATCCTGAGGTGATCTGTTGAGATTGGGCCCTGAAGGCCCGTAAAAATTGGTCAGCCCCCTTGGATGTGGAACAGCTGTTGTTTCACAGAGATGGGTTCATTGGTCAGCCTGGGGCAACAAGTTGTGTATAGCGAACTTGATGACCGTTCCCTCCATGGCATTTCGCGCAACACTAAGCCACAGAATCTGGAGGAGGCCTGGTCAGTCAGGGAAATACCCAGGGCTGTAGCAAGGGAGGAGTCATGTTTAGCCACAAAACAGGTAGACACCTGGGCATCTGGAAAGAAGTGCAGGCAAATTCAAAATGGAATTGAATTTTTAAGCTTTTAGCTAAAGCCGGGACAAGGGTACTATGGTATCTTCTCGAAGGCTGGGGACGCCCACTACATTGATTGTCCATAGCTGGCCAGGGTACTCTATTACACGGCCCTGGGAATACTGGGGGTTGGTGGCTGCATCAGGGGACCAAGCTGAGGCTGTCAATGCCCCTCTCCAAATGGTGCCAGGGGGAATCCCTGTATTGGGTGGCACTGGCATGGTTGTTTGGGGGACCAGCTGTTATGCTAGCCCAAATTCCCTCTGTCTTGATAGGACAGGTAAGTTTGCCTTGTAGAGAACAACTTATGGAGGGACCAGCAAAGTTTTTCGTCCTGGCTCCAAGTCAATTGAATCAATCGATGCCACAAGGGCCTTAGGGGTGGTCAATCATGACTCCTTTGGAGTATTTGCTAGGAAAATTCGTGCAGTAGCTGTGGACTATTTGCTACGAAATTTCATATATTACTTATATCCATGTGATAATCAAAATGATGTACTGTATATATTGTAACTTGAGATGAAAACTAAAATCTGTTGTGTTTATGAGGTGTAATAATTACGGCCAGAGAATTTTGGCTTGCATGGGTCTTTTTGCAGAATCAGTTATATATGTTGATGAGCGTGTAAATGCCCATTTGGTTTGAGGTGTGACCGGTCTCGCTGCGGTCCCCTACCTGTACCAGAGATCACGTTGGTACAAGGATTTCGCAGATGGAAAACCCTTAGTATTAGCACCTGGGCCACATCTTTCAAGAGGAATTTATCACAGAACACACACAATTCTTTCAATATCTATAACTCGGCCATACCTTCAGACCCTACCTCATCCTACTCACAGACATCCCAGAGTTTAGCCCGTTAGAGGCAATGATCACAATGAACCCACTCCCCCCCAAGAGTTCAATATCTTTAATATACAAGTCTCGAGTACCAAACACACCTGACTCCTTCTTGTGGCCATAGGAACAATGGGAAACTTATGAGGCCACTGTGTAAGACATGGAATGGGCAGTGGCCCGATGGGGCCTAAAGATATGGCGGTGACGACATGCTTTTGACTCATAAAATTCAAATAACTACACCGAATTTACCTGACTCTCACATGCATGTGGCGCATTCATGGAACCTGCAACGCCAGCTACCTCCAGTGCAGGAATGCTGTGGGTGACTTTATTCACATGGTATGTAATTTGCAGTACTCAGGCTATTCTGGAAAGTGGCGGGAGATATGCTGGAAGCCGTCCTCAGATGCTCAATGACCCTAACCCGTAAAGTAGCTCTTCTCCAACTAGTAGATGATGAGGGATACACTCATGCCGAAAGAGCCCCCATCAAACTGGGACTGGTAATAGCGAATGGGACAGTGCACTCGTCTGGCTGCAGGGAAGAAATTGACCTATGTTGCATACATGATAAACTCATCTATGAGTCTCGGGGATGCCCAAGTAAACACCAACGAATGTCCTGAAGGGGGGGGGGGGGGTCGTGGGACAGGTACTGAGAAAGGGAGGGACAAAAGCCAAGAGTCAAGGTACAAACTGAACTGGGCATTCTGGTAAATGTGAGACTCTTCCGAGTCGACCAATTGTTGTCTAACGGATCTGTGTGGAAGCTGTAAGTTAATGTCGATAGTGCTCTACATAGGCACAAATGTAATAAAAAGATTACTTAGAAAAGAAAGAACTTAGCAAGAGACGAGATGCAGTACTGGAGATTGTTTAGAATGCAGAGAAGAGTGCTTGGCTCAATAAATCACCTAGAACTCATTGTATTTCCTACAAGTCTTTGTGGTTGATTTTTTTTATTTAATCTAATACCATATCTTGTTTTACTTTCTTAGGTTCGAGACGTGTCAAACAAGGTAGCCAAGTACAAAGAGAAGGATGTGACACTCGACAGTGAGAGATCTCAGATTTTCATGATATGGGGCCAGTGGGTTACACATGACATAGAATTTTCGCCCCAGGGCCTGGCTGATTGTCAACCACCAAGATGTGAGAACGATGGCAACAACTTTCCTGTGCAGGTGAGACAAGGAAAACATCACTTCTATGAAGTAAACACATTGCTCTCAATGAAATGTTGTAATTGCCTTTAAAATTTGAATTTATTGTGTCATTTTGTCTGTGTAAACATTACATTAATCGCATTAGAAAAAGATATTATAAAACAAAATCATCTTAAAAGCTTTGTATCGATAATACATTATGACAGAATTATATAAATTAATCATCATGAACTGCATTTTTTCCAAACAGGCAAAAGTATTCTAAGGCATTGCCTATGTTTATTCAACAACAAACAGACAGAGGACTCAGGAGCAAATATTGAGCCAGTTAATCAGGTGCTCTATAGCTACAATCACATTTTACACTTCCCATTAATTGTAATATTAATAATTCAGACCGAGGGCCTGATTTAGAGTTTAGAGTGCAGTAATAACTCCGTAAGGGCGAGGGAGTAAAATACTCCATGGTCCTGAGAAAGTAAGCATACACCAATACTACTGATGTCCGTCATGGGTCCAGAAGACATCTCTTTACATTGGCAGGAATCAACGTCATAATGTGTTTGAAGTTTGATGGACGGCTCTGTCAACATGACGGTATCATCCATCAAAACTTCAAACATATTTTAGTATTTTCAAAAACAAAATTCCATAGCTGTATTTTGTTTTTGAAAATGCAAAAAATAAAATACGCCTTCACCATGGGAGTTGTCTCCCATGGTGTGGAGACCATTTTGTGGTTTTTAGGGGCCCCTGCAGGTAGGCTTTACTCGTTGATGAGAGACAGTGAAAACTGACCCTTCAACCACCCACCCAGTCAAATGGCCAAACCTATGTCAGCAATGGAGACAGAGTAGTGGCTGTCACTGACGTACTCTAAATCAGGCTTGGGGACCTTCAGTTTGGCAGAGAGTACTCTATCATCATAGCGACAGAATACTCTCGCCAAACTCTAAATCACCATTGAGTATGAAGCACTAACTTTCCCACTCACTTTGAAATAATTTTTCAACTTAGCTTATGATGGGGATAGATAAAATATAGTCAGTAGTTTCAAGTTTGCTTTTCAAACCTCAGTAGTCAGAACGTTCAAGTCTGCCTTTAACCTCACACAATCATTTCAGATATTTATTCCCAGATATATACATTTTATCATTATCAAACAATACCTTTTAGGCCCTCTTGCCTAAATATTACATACCAAGTTTACTTTCCTTAATTTCATTTGCAATGCCAAATGTATTCAACATGTTACTCAGAGTGACGTTCATTCAGGTTGCCTTGTTTCCCAGAGTCAATGAAATCCCTTTGACAATATCGGGCTATAGTGAGGGTTAAATAATATCCCCATTATAAAGTTGACACCATATTTTTCAGCAATACTATTAATTGAACGAAGAACCATTTGTTCTAAGCATGACACTTCAACTGAGTTCCACGTAGGTTTAGAAAGAAAACTTTCATCAAAGATTCTGCTGGGTCACAACTGGTGAAGGAAGGACAGGGACCAGGCCTAGTCACATTACCACGAGGTACAGGTTATCTGGTCTGAGTTCAGTAGCTAAATTCCATACAGAAAAGGTTGCATCCTTTCTGGATGAGCAACGCCATGTAAACTAAAGAGAACAGCTCTTAGCTCTTAGCTCGCCAGGACCACATTGCTGACTGTCATTTTTTTTAGTTTAGTATAGCAATTCTAGCTGAGGTACAATCCTTTACATTTAAAAGCATGTTTTTGATTGTTTCACTTAAGCACATTAGAATATATTAGTGCACTGAAAGGCCGTTTTTTAGAATTAGTGAACCAGACTCTTTCTGCCCTAAACATTTTGTCAATGTCTCAAGGGCAAGCCAGTTTTCTTGAGCCTCCTATAAAAGCCTTTATTATTACATATAGAGTTATGCTCTCTTAAACGATATAGAGGTGTTTTGTGTACATTGCCCATCTTCAACTGAATTATTTCAAGGTGAATTAAAATGTGATGATCATTGTCAACGAGGCACAATGAAGAAAAATAAGGTTGACTTTCGGCGCAAAACAAAGGAACAAGTGAAATAACTAAAGTTTGCAGCTAAAATAGAGGGTGTGTGATTGATGGAAAAAACTCTGTTTTTAAAAAGAACACTCACTCACCAACCTAGTTGGTGACGTGCTTCATCATCGGGTTCCCACCAGGGAGACCGAATGTCTCCCGGTGTGCTACAATGCCTGACTTACAGCAGAGCGGGTTTTTTGGACTGTGAAGTAGTGCCCAGGATTGTGAGTCGTGATTTTAAAAACATGTCAACCTTTCTTCACATCTTTAGGATACATTTGGTTCAATTTTAAAACCAACACGTGTCCGATTCACCTGTTTTTAACGATCGGTTGCTGGCCCTTTATTAAAATCAGTTTTGGGAACAGCTTGCCATCTTTTAAAATTTCCAGTCACAATCGTGGGCACTACTTCACAGTCCGAAAAAACCTGCTCCTCTGTAAATCAGGCGTTGTAGCACACCGGGGAGACATTTGGTCTCCCTGGTGGGAACCCGATGATGAAGCATGTCACCAACTAGGTTGGTGAGTGAGGGTTCTTTTTAAAAACAGAGGTTTTTCCATCAATCACATACCCTCTATTTTGGCTGCAAACTTTAGTTATTTCACTTGTCCCCTTGTTTTGCGCCGTAAGTCACTCTTTTGTTGTTTAACAGTGTCTACGAGGGGAAGAGGAGTGACTCCTAGCTCTACCTCTCCTGTTGTTGAAATATAAACAATAAGGTTGGCCAGCAGGGATTAAATATGATAGCACAACAAAAAAAATCTAAGAAAGGAAGGCTAAATCTGATGTAAATCAGTCTTCAATGAGCCAAAAGACAATTCACTTTGCGGCAGCTTTGTAAGATATTGAACCACATATGAGCAAGACTTTTCTTTGTATTGCTCTACCTTCAATTTGAAAGACTTCTGTTTCAAATGTCATTGTTAAGGAAAATGAACAGTAGGAGCTGCTACTGATCGGAGTGGTGAGGCATGGGTTTTGGCGGCCGAGGGGGGTGCGGGAAGGAAATTTTAAAAAAAGCACTTACCTTGGCTGGCCGTCGCCTCTTCTCCAGTCTCTTCTTCCGATCTCCACCGTCAGCAGGGAGCACCTGGGCTCTCAGGCCCCCCTATAGCCAATCAAAATGCTACAATGCAGGGTTGCTATTAGTCTGAGCGATCAATCGCTGTGCTCAGAAGGGGATTGCGAGGCTTGTTCCTCACCAGGTTGTGTAAAGCAAGCCTGGTGGGAACGATGAAGAGTACGCAAGACGGCGAAGTAGTTATGAGCACTTAAGAAGTGCAAACCATTCCTGTCCCTGTTCTGGCTAGCCCTGCCTGCCGCTCGAGAGCCACTGACTTAAATAGGAAAAATAAAATTATAATATATATATGTTATTATCATTTCGTTTTTCCTTTTGATCAGTAGGGTGACACTCCTATGCCTTAGCAGAGGAGCTGCCACTGAAAATGAAGCAATAAGAGGTAAAAGTGATACGCCCAGAAATTGAGTTTGGGTAAGTTGATGATAAAGGAAAGTTTTGAATAATACCACCACTGGGCGACTATCAGAAACAGAGCAAACTCAAAGATTCGAGACAATACACGAAAGAAGAGACTGTTGCGTGCTTATCTAGGTTCCTGATCAATACTGTGACCTTATGCCCCTATTCGGCTATAAATCCATTTATTCCCTATATTGGCATAACCGTTCAAGTGCGATTTTCTGAAAAGTCATCTCTGGCCTCACACGAACAGAGCCACATTCCAGCATGACTCTCTGCTACTTCCTTTGCGACCAATTAGTGCAATGACAGAGCAGTAGTCACTATCTGATATTCCTAGATAACACTCCGAGTTCTTCAACAAGATAAAAACTCAGCAAACCTGGAAATCCCCGCTTGCTATGTTTTGATTAGTAATAGAACTCTAATGAGCAACTGATAACTGTCACTTCCTAGTGACATCTTTAATTGACGTCTTATGTCCAGCAAACTTGCGTCAAACCCGGCACCTGTCAGGTATAAATATTACCAACGTTGCCTTAAGCAATGGGAGCTGAGAGAAAGATACGAGCTGCGAGTTCGTTCCCTGTTGCTGATGCCAGCTGCCTGCATGACCCTGTGTTGGTAAAAACTAGCACTCTGTCGCTGCAGCCTGCTATCCTGTGGTGGTGAAGCTGCTGATTGCCATTATCGCCGCTACAGCACGACCTATGGTGCAGTACGCTTGAGGAGCTGTGCAGCCGTCCTCTGCGAAGACATCCAGCCCAGCTGCCCGCGGACGCTGTCACCCCTCCTTCCTCGACGCGCTGAGAGAAGCGAGCTGCCTTTCTCGTGCAGAGAAATCCAGTCCCGGCGCTTCCGGTTTACCCTCACGGGTGACTGGGATATCGAGAGAGACCCCTGAAGGAGATACCAATCCTCCATCATTCTATTCAGAGGTATGGTGTTGACTAAACCCTTAGACGAGAATTCTTGAAACAAACCTTGGCAAAACCAACTTAACTTAAGCTACTTACTTACTCCCCCTTCTCACGTGTTAGGCTTAGGTCAGGCACACTGGGGTAGGCTTAGTTAGAAGCACCAGTTGAGTATGTTAGCCTAATGTATATATGACTGTATATATGTTTTATTACTTTTAAACCATTGTATGGCTAAGAAACCATATCAATGCTTTTACAGTTCTATTTCGCAATACTTATCTTACTGTACGTACTTTTTATAATAACAGTTATTGCAATTGTGGCAATACATTTCTCTTGTACGAGAAGAAAGACTGTTCAATAAATGTTAACCCTTTATTGATAAACGCCCGTCTCTCTATTCTCTACATCTGTGAAAGTAAACTGCACCAGACTGACTGAGTGAAATCTATGTCTATTGTTTCACACGACCCTAGAGATCGACTCTTGATCTGAGGAGCAAAGTTGTCATGTTGCACGGTTGTTGGAAAACTGAATCCCTTCTTGTCTGTGCCAAGGAAGCTGATCACTTCCTATGCAGAGAAGAAAGTTTCCAGTGACCTCTGAGCTAGTTGGTAACACAACCCAATTAAGTTTAGCATAGTCAGTGGAGGCCTGGAATATAAGCAGTTCCACGTCGATACTACTGTTTATGTTCTTCCAATGCGCAGGGCCTAGTGGGAAACTAGGAACTACACTACATGGCGCCCTAACGTTTGGTAAGGCGATAAACTAACGCAAGACTTGTAGAGTAACTCAGTCGTGCATATTTCACACCCCTTTCTCCCGTAAATACTCCAATAGACGTCTGGAGTGGGTGAAAGGTTAAAATCCGCCCGACCTTAGTAGGAAGAGATTCCTATGTAAAGCTCTGGTTTATTCAACGTTGAAGGATACAGTGTTCCAAAATATTGTGCATCTAATCTTTGTCTCCTTGGAGACCTACTCTGCAAACCTCGCATTTTTACAATGCCAGAAAACGGAACCAGTGGGGCCGCAGCAGATGCGACTCAGCAAGGTCCCGAATACACAGACCCGGATGCTATTATCATCCCGGTCCAGTTAAGAAGATCTATAACTTTAAAACTTATAGAAAACGGACTGACACCACAAGGTGGTACAGTAATTTTCGTGATAGAGGCTCACGAGTATCCGCAGACAGAGGTATTCTATTCATGGATAAACTTTCCAGCGGTAAACGCTATAACACAAGAGTTTCACTATTACAAAATAGAGGAACCTCCGGGAGAGTACGCTCCTTTCGAGGAGATTGAAATCCCACTTAAATTTCAAGAGCACCTGCTCTGGTTTAATGGCGCCCTAAAACACAATGATCACATAACTAGGCTCGGTCCACTAGGTAGACCAGGAGCCACGTGGCCGGTTCTAGCCAGCTACACACCACATCCTGACATTGCAAGAATGTCTAGAGAAGAGCTGTTAGCACAGCTAAACACATTAATAAAAATACATAGGCAATTAGTCCAATATGTAATACGGACTGCAACAGTCCAGCCAGCTGTTAATACACCACAGCTGACCCCTCATCAGGGGAACACAAATAAAATCACACCACAGAACATACAGTCATGTCTTGGTAAAACACCCGTAAAACGGGAACAAATTCCTTTCTGGTTAGCCCAGAAAATCACTCAAATAGAGGCAGTATTTCCTGATACTACCCCTATTGAGAAACACAGAATCTTGACCATCTGCCTTCCTATGGGAATCGCACCACACGTGGAGGACTGTGACACTTGGGGTACAGTCTTTGCTTCCATTTACACAAAAACACACGGTGTTCCGTCTATGGCGGTAATACCAGAAGTGCTAAAACAGATTCAAAATGAATTCGGTCCAGAGCCCGCTTTAAATCTAGGTATGAAATTACTGAAAGACTTCAAGCAGGTCACGGCTATATTATTAGCCAACATAAAGGGAGAAGCAGCATCTGTGGCGATCCGCCAGAAGTTGAGGGAAACAGATATAAAAGATCCTGTTGAACTAGCAAAAATCATAGAAAAATGCTATGAAGAATTAGGTAGAGACAGCTTGGGTGGGAAACCGGTAAAACCCCAACTGCTCGAAAATCCTGAAAAATTATTTATTAAAAATAATTCAAACACTCCTAAAAAGAGCTGGGATGGAAATAAACAATCCACTCCCAAGGAAAAAGTTTTCCAGTCCAGAGGAAGGTCTCCTCGACGGAGGGAAAGAACTCCGACTCGAGAACGCCAGTCTCCCCAACGGGAGCCCTCTGAAAAAAGATATAACCTTAGAAATAGGGATAATATAAAAAAAACCTGATAGATATCAAAGTATTGATACACGTCCCTCTCGATCTTTTCCACAGAATTCGGAAAGAAGAGGACGGTCAGACCCAGGAGAGCACACCAAGTCCAAAGACAAGGAACCTGCTCAAAATAAGAAATCTCAATTTCAGAAAAAGAAGGTAGCCAGTATTAGAGTAATCAACCATGCCGAGAATACTGAGGACACAGTTGAAAAACGGGGAGTGGGCATTGACAATGTTGGACAGTGCAGCAGAAATCAGTATAGCGCGCAAGATCTTGATGAGTCATCTGGAGACAGTGGATACGAATGAATACATTCAGGTTGAAACTGCCGACGCCAGACTTAGCGAGCCCCATAAAATATACGAAATAACATTGCGTATAGAGGGTGATAAGACTAGGAAAATTAGGGGTCTATTTTGGGATAAGCTCTCAAAAGGCTATGATATTCTGTTAGCTGAAAAAGATTGGCCCCCGGAGTTTGTCAGGGAGTGCCCTCGTGGCGAAGAAGTGATTATACCTGCCTTCTCGAATCATATACCGATTCATAAAAAATATACATATGCAAGGAAATGGGCAGTAGCCCAGGCACCTGCATTGTATAAAAATCATGTAGGATGGGATGAGGATTCACCGCCTCACAAAATCCAATTAAAAAGTGAACCAACTGCCCAACGGCAGTATCCCATAAAGCAAGAAGCTAAAAAACAGGTCAGGGAGATCTTAGATCAACTTGAGTACCAGGGGGTGATTGAAACATGCACCTCTCAAATGAACAATCCTTTGTTTCCTGTCTCCAAGCCAGACAATTCATATCGTCTAGTTTTGGACTACAGACATCTTAATACATGTTGCAAAACCTTTGCAGTACAAAACTCGCATAGTGCAGCCCTAATGAATAATATAGTTAGGAAAAAATATAAAACGACATTAGACATTTCTAATGGTTTCTTTTGTCAAAACATTGCACCAGAAAGCAGATACTTGACCGCTTTCTCCGCATTTGGGTCACAGAAAAAATTCTGTCGACTCCCACAGGGGTTCAAGAACAGCCCAGGACTATTCTCAGCTAGGGTAACAGAGTTACTACAAATCTATGATGATGAAGCATTATCTTACGTAGATGATATTTATCTCACAGACGACGACTTGGATACTCACTTGAAAAGAGTGAACACCATTATACTTGGGTTCGCAGCAGAGGGTTACAAATTCAACTTTAAAAAGTCCCGAATTGCCCATCTGACAGTACTATTCTTAGGGTACGAATTATCAAGTGAAGGGAAAAGCCTAGCGGACAACTTCTTAGAGAAGTGCGCTGTACTCCAGGCTCCAAAAACGCTGAAGAATTTACAATCCATACTAGGTTTTCTGAATTTCGGAAGAACTTACATTCTAAATTACGCAGAGAGGGTTAAACCTCTCTACGAACTAATAAAACCTGATTTAAAACAAATCAATTGGACTCAAAAACACACAGAAATTTTGAGATCACTGCAAACAGACATGTTAGCAAAAACTAAATTAGATACACGTGACAACACACGTGATCTTGTAATCCGAGTCATCCCAGGAAGATGCGGATTCACGTACCTAACCTCTAATGAGGGAGAAAAGGTACCAATTTCAATTAAATCTCACTTGTACACACAAGCAGAAAAAACATTCAGTCACACAGAAAGAACTGTGAACGCAGTGCAAATCGCATTAGCAAATGAAAGAGAACTAGCACACGGCAAACGGATTAATATCCTTACAGCGGAATCCGCCTTCGAGGCGCTATTCAGCCCAGTAAACCTGCCTACAGTGTCACTGGATCCGAAATGGATACAGTACATAGATTCTCTAGGAGCGGAAGATGTGAAATACTATTTCGCCCCGCAATTTGAAGAACTGAATGATTTAGAATATGAAGAAGAATATCCTCTGCCAATCGAAATCCTGCCTCTCCCACAATACGCCTGTATAATCTATACAGATAGCTTTGTACAGCATTTTAATGTAGAGAGCAAATCCTACAATGCAGCATGTGCGATCATTAAAGGTCGTTGGCTGTGCGGTAAATTCAGACCGAAAGTAACAAAAACTGAATCAGTAAAGTACTGTTCGGTTCAAAGAACTGAAATCAGATCTTTAAAGATGGCGCTAGAAAATGCAGAACGCGAATTCCCCACACTTATCGTGTGGCATTCTCATTTTTGCGTCAACTCTTACAACAATAAACTGCAGAGTTGGATTGAAAACGACTACAAAGATGACACAGGTGCCACAATAAAGCATAAATTGCTTTGGGAACAAGTAGCTCTTTTACACAAAGAACTACAAAAGACTCACTTGATTCACGCACAGAGTCTTCAGCGTGATGGCGTTCACGTTGCAGGGAATTCATTGGCTAATACAGCCAAAGCGGAAGCAACTAACCCGGCTTCCGTAGCCACAAAAAAGCGTACAGATAAATACATAGACGGGGAAACCATGCTGGCAGTAAAAACGACCGTAAAAGGCGACTGTGCAGCACTACCCGTAAACTATCCACTCAATTATGCATACATAATCGATGCAAACTCCGTTCCTTTTGCTCGAATCCCTGGAGTGGGGGATAGAGTAATTCCAAACATGAACAGGAGAATATTTTTAATAGCAGACGCACACATGGGTTTGGGTCTAAGGCACAGAGAGATCAAGGAATCACTGACTGAATTACAATCAGTATTCTGGTGGCCGGGAATGAGTGTAGAACACCAAATATATGCAAACAACTGTGAAAACTGTAATAGGGATCGCAGTAGCGAACCTTCCTACCGGCTACCAGTCAGAAAGAGCGTAACGCTGCCTACACCCCATCCTGCGTCCTATTAACAGTTAAGACGAAAAGCACTTAAAAAATGAGGTCCCCAGCGCTCGGCTGACGCTAGAACGGTTATAAAAGATTTGCGAGTCTTTATCGGCACATACGCAATTACCACGTTCCATTCTGACCAGGGTCCTGCTTTCAGCTCTCGAGCCTATAAGGAGGCCATGGCTAGCATGGGAATTGGGTTGCGGTATTCTTGTCCATCGCACAAGTGTGGTAGAAAGAAAAAACCGGGACATAGAGCAATCTATAACAGCGAAGGTATTAGGTTCAGGCGCTGGGTGGGTCAAACATTTAATAAGTGTCCAGACTAGTCTTAACAACATGCCAAGAAATTCTCTAAAAGGTTTCAGCCCATACGAACTATTGTTCGGAATTAGAATGAACGTTCAGGACCTCGATAGTCAGATGTCAGTGGTACAAGAAGAAAGAACGCAGTTTGATGTAAAAGACCGTTTGGCTGTTTTACAGGAACTGAATGAAACAAGAAAATCATTAAGCAACATAAAGTTAAAGCAACAGCCAAGTACCACTGACGAGGCACCACCCGCAACAGCCCCAGCAAGGCCTGTCTGGATTCCAAAGATTGGGGATCTAGTCAGAGAAAAGATCGCGGTTAAGAAGGAATTTGGGCCTTCTTACAGAAAAGCAGTACCTGTCTTAGCAGTCACCGGAACAAGATCAGTTGTGCTACCGCCCCTTGCTGGTAAAAAGGAGAACAGAGTCGTGTCCATCGACCTGGTAAAACCACAAGCATGTGGCCTATAATCAACAGTAGGCCCAGTGGACTCCCAAGAAACAACAGAATACCCAAACTTGCAACAATTCAAGAGGTTCAAACTGAAAGACTCATCACATTCGATCAGCCTGCAGTGCACAATGAAGGACTATGCAATACAGCCATGGAACTCGTGCCTCTTGAAACACAGATTGAAACAGTTCGTCAAGAAACAACACCAGTCTACACTAATGTGGCATCAGAAAGTGCTACCGAGAGACAGATTGAAAGAACAATCCCATCAATTGACAGAACTGCCTCTGGTTATTTCATCAACTTCGACAACTTCTCTGAAGATTTAAATGACCCCGAAGTGATGCCAGAAACAAAAAAGTCTTTTAAAGAAAAAGCAACGGAACTCTTTCATCAACTGAAGGAAATCAACCTAATTTCCCCTTGGCTAGAGTTCTGGTTCGGTCTAGGTGTATTTTTCCTCCTGCTTTGGCTCATCATGGTACTATGTTTGGGAAAATTCATTGAAGGAAAATATATTACAATGGACACAGCAAGTCAGAACATCAACCTAGTCCTGAAACCACACAGATCATCCCACGTGAAGAAAAGAGAACTGTCAACAGTAAATGTCACAGCAATTCCAATACCTGGTGGGGTAGTATGGGAGAAAACAGACTATGAGATCTATGGTCTGGTCGAAATCCTGAAGTATCCTCATCAACTAAAGGTTTCCTTAAGTGACTTTGTGACACCAAGTGCATTCTCTGATGATTGGGACTTTAACAGTATTAATGACATGATGTCTGATTTAGTAATGTCAGCTAGATTCACAGATCATGATTATTTACAAGGTTCATCTAGTTATGAGCAGTTATTCTGTTACACCCACTATGGGGATCATTACCTGCATAAATCTGCACAGCCTAGAAATGTTTTTATGTATAATCAATGGGAACATTGCTCTACACCACCTAAAAGCAGTTCTAAAGCATTTTTTGAGAAATTCAAATACTTCTCAGGGTTTAACACCAGTGATGCAGAAACGTTTTATTATAAACTGTTAGATAAAACAGGAATGAAAACAATGCTGACAAATTCTAAATTGATATATTCAGAAGCATTTTATGACAAAATGATGACATTTGGTTTTGATTATTGGAAAAATAATATTGAAACGAAAACGATTTGGGGTACAAAAGATTGGCAGGTGCAAGGCATTGAAGCACTATTTAGAACCTGCATGATACCAGAACAAATGTTATTTTTAAATGACACTGTACACCAAACATCTTGTCTTGGCCTAGCTAAGATCAAAGAAATGAAAACACCGTCTATTCCAAAGCCAATACCTGAAAACGCAACAGCTGATATTGAATTAGACGTGTCACAAATTTTAGATTTCAACAGAACACATCCTGATTGGAAAAAGTGGTTAATCTGGCCTACAGACACAAATAGCTGTCAAGATAGGTTCCTGAATAAAACACAGGGGTTAAAAATGACCAGATTAGACCCTAGATACTCCCAGAGACAACATCCAGGGATTATAACAACATACAGTGTAGGGAAACTCTGCCTAGAATGGCTAACTACATCCACACTAGCTGAAATTAAGCAACACTTGCCTTTATTAAAAGATGGTGCTGATTTGCGCGATTTCATTCTTGGACCACGCAAACAGCGTCAAAAGCGTTTCATAGCGACCAGTATCTATGCTGCTTACAACGAGGCTTGGAAAGTAAAGCAAATTGAAACTGCTGAAAAAATACGAGAAATTGATCGTATTAATTTGGAGAAATCACTTTCTGTAGTAGACAATGGGTTAATGACTCTGTCTTCCAGAATATATTCTTTGGACAATATTGTATCCTCTGCCTTTGATGTGATAGACAGAGATTTGCTAATGTTACAACATGGCCAGTCTCAATTACGCTCTATTATGGAACTAGGCTGGACGCTGCAAAATCTTCGTTCAGGCTATGTGCCTTGGCGTTTAATCAACACAACGTCATTATTTTCCATTTTAACCTTACTGATAAACAGATCAGTTTGGCACAGAAAGGAGCAGACTATACAATCTTGAGCATCGAAAAACTCGAGAGATTACCATTGACAATGTCAGAGAGCCCTGTCATTGAATGGATAATACACGGAATTATCACAATTCCGATAACAACTTTCCGATTTCATAAATGCCTTGAGTACATACCTGCTGGCCAATATGAACAATTGGGTAAGGGATATGTAAAATCCGAATGGAAATTACCATACACTCATTCTTGCTATAGTGACAGCGACAAAAATGTATTTCTTAGTGGTGACAACTGTAAACACTCACTAAGCGGTATACTTTTGTGTCAGGGTATTAATTTACACGGAGCATGTGATGGAAATTCAAACAACCTTTCATGCCACCAGCTAGTCACACCTGCAACTCAGATAGAGCCCTTCTTTATGCAACTCGCGAACGGGAGTTACATTCTTAGAACGGATCACAGGTGCTGTGGCCTGACGCCCGGGAAAAGTTATCTAGTACAAGTAACGTCCATGGTCAAATGTTGCATGCAAGCATTGTTCCCGAGCGGGCCTCCAGACATAGTGACTCCCCTCTGGCCTCGTCTGAATCTCTATTCTATACGAATTGATACATTAAGCAAAATGAAATCTGTGCTTTTACAGACAACAGTGCCTATAACGTCATCTAAAGAGACGTATGATCTTCTAGTCGCAAGGACGGCTACTGAAGTCCATGACCTTTTATCAACAAATTGCCCCGTGCATTTCGTAGAAATGTTCAGCCAACTCCTTAACATGTCTAGTGCAACAAGCATCCCAGGCATATTTAAGACAGTCTTTACGGGACTGCTAACATCCTTCCAGGCAATTTTGGGAATCTTTCCTAATTTTGTGCACTCCATCTTTGGCGGCATACCACTATTTTTGGGACTCATTGCAGGGATTCTATTTTTGACCATCCTGCTACGATATGGCAAGCCTCGGCTCAGACATAGCTCCCATGGGAATGGAAGAGACAATCCTAGCAATGCGCTACAGGGACAGGATAACTAACGTCCTCGGATTGGCCAGGCTGAGAGATCTAAACATGACCTGGTTCCTTTCATTCAGACCGATATGGCAAAATTGCATTTTACCTGTGCTACGGTGTATGCTTTGCGGCGATGAATGCGTGTTGGACATCTGTCTTTCACTTCCATCAGCAGTACCAATGGACGTCGATACTTTGCTAAGTCCAATAACGGCTCACGCATTGTGTTGTCCCCAGCGGCTACCAATCCTGATGACGGCATTCGTGGAGACTCCTGTACTACAGCCAAGTGGTAACGGTGGAGCGAGTGACAAAAGCAACATCATCCAGGTACAACGTTCTGTGAGCATTGCTGGTCCTGCCTTCGATGACAGCAATCATTCTCACACCTGCCAAGTTACAGCGCTATCTAATTTGGTTGAACTATCACCTGATTTTGTAGACCAATTCTTTGCGAGCCTGTCTGATACGATGTTCTCACCCATAGAGAAACAATAACTTTTGAGAAGCTTTCCGACACACAGTGTTCCCATGAACTCTGAATTCGGCCTTCAGTTTTGATCAACAAAAACTGCCAGGAGCTTGGAGATCTATTTTCTTTGAATTGGACATTTTTTTTTTAATATTGACCCCTTTTTGGCACGAACAATTCTTTGCTTAACGTAAAAACTATTCTTAGAGAACAGAAGCTTCACACTTCTATTTCTAAACACATCTAGAGACATAACAACATAACACCAGCCTCTAGCACACATGTTATTACAATGCATTTTTATGTGATGATTTATCTCGCCTTTCTTCTGTCAGAGATACTTCATGTGTAATTCCTTTTGCATAATCGTTCATTGATTTCATATGCAATAATTTTTTGAATGATTACTATGCTTTAAAAAACGTACAGTACCTAAATTCCATGTATTACAAGTATGCCTATTTCGAATGCATTTATGTATTTTGGGGTGGGCAATGTTACACATACATCTAATTGCTTAGTTTTAGTAATTTTGATGGACATGAAAACGTGGAGTGGGTGTTGCGTGCTTATCTAGGTTCCTGATCGATACTGTGACCTTATGCCCCTATTCGGCTATAAATCCATTTATTCCCTATATTGGCATAACCGTTCAAGTGCGATTTTCTGAAAAGTCATCTCTGGCCTCACACGAACAGAGCCACATTCCAGCATGACTCTCTGCTACTTCCTTTGCGACCAATTAGTGCAATGACAGAGCAGTAGTCACTATCTGATATTCCTAGATAACACTCCGAGTTCTTCAACAAGATAAAAACTCAGCAAACCTGGAAATCCCCGCTTGCTATGTTTTGATTAGTAATAGAACTCTAATGAGCAACTGATAACTGTCACTTCCTAGTGACATCTTTAATTGACGTCTTATGTCCAGCAAACTTGCGTCAAACCTGGCACCTGTCAGGTATAAATATTACCAACGTTGCCTTAAGCAATGGGAGCTGAGAGAAAGATACGAGCTGCGAGTTCGTTCCCTGTTGCTGATGCCAGCTGCCTGCATGACCCTGTGTTGGTAAAAACTAGCACTCTGTCGCTGCAGCCTGCTATCCTGTGGTGGTGAAGCTGCTGATTGCCATTATCGCCGCTACAGCGCGACCTATGGTGCAGTACGCTTGAGGAGCCGTGCAGCCGTCCTCTGCGAAGACATCCAGCCCAGCTGCCCGCGGACGCTGTCACCCCTCCTTCCTCGACGCGCTGAGAGAAGCGAGCTGCCTTTCTCGTGCAGAGAAATCCAGTCCCGGCGCTTCCGGTTTACCCTCGCGGGTGACTGGGATATCGAGAGAGACCCCTGAAGGAGATACCAATCCTCCATCATTCTATTCAGAGGTATGGTGTTGACTAAACCCTTAGACGAGAATTCTTGAAACAAACCTTGGCAAAACCAACTTAACTTAAGCTACTTACTTACTCCCCCTTCTCACGTGTTAGGCTTAGGTCAGGCACACTGGGGTAGGCTTAGTTAGAAGCACCAGTTGAGTATGTTAGCCTAATGTATATATGACTGTATATATGTTTTATTACTTTTAAACCATTGTATGGCTAAGAAACCATATCAATGCTTTTACAGTTCTATTTCGCAATACTTATCTTACTGTACGTACTTTTTATAATAACAGTTATTGCAATTGTGGCAATACATTTCTCTTGTACGAGAAGAAAGACTGTTCAATAAATGTTAACCCTTTATTGATAAACGCCCGTCTCTCTATTCTCTACATCTGTGAAAGTAAACTGCACCAGACTGACTGAGTGAAATCTATGTCTATTGTTTCACACGACCCTAGAGATCGACTCTTGATCTGAGGAGCAAAGTTGTCATGTTGCACGGTTGTTGGAAAACTGAATCCCTTCTTGTCTGTGCCAAGGAAGCTGATCACTTCCTATGCAGAGAAGAAAGTTTCCAGTGACCTCTGAGCTAGTTGGTAACACAACCCAATTAAGTTTAGCATAGTCAGTGGAGGCCTGGAATATAAGCAGTTCCACATCGATACTACTGTTTATGTTCTTCCAATGCGCAGGGCCTAGTGGGAAACTAGGAACTACACTACAAGACCAGCCAAGTTTTGGCCAACAAAGTTAATAAACAAAGGAAGATGGCACATCAGTCTGCACCAAATGTCGACCGTCCTGACCCACCACACACCCAAAAAAAAATGGCCGGCTCATCACTCAGTTAAATACGCCAGTGGGGAAGGGTACAAACAGGGAATATCTACCGACATTGCACTCTCAACCTTAATATTCAGCCCAGAATTTAACACAAAAGGGGCATGGACTACAACATATTACACCTACTATACAACGTCCCCTCCCAATCATATCCCATCTTACTGCGTCACATTTAATCTCAGTTAAATGTAAATGCTATTCAAACATCAGCCAAAAAGAATCTACACTAAGTGAATGGCAAAGTAACTCTGATGTTCAGAAAATTCTGTGAGAAAGCGAGCAATTCAAGGATTCGGACATATTAATCAATAAACCAACTGCAGAAAAATATCAGTGCTTGCTGTCGGACGGCAGCACACAACAGAACCCCTCCCTAAGATGTAAGTACAATTTTAAGAGGAACCCAAAAAACTTATTTTTTGGGGGATGGAGTCACAATCAAAATTCGACTGCTCAATAGCAGGAGTGAAAATCTTAAGACAGAGGAGCAAAGAAGACACATATACCCAGAGCAATTGGATGGGCCTGGCTCCCAACAGACCCATACGACTAGCGGGAAGTCAAATTCCTAGGGGAGAAAAGGGAAAACAACCCAAAACAAACCCACAAAAAAGCTCATTAAGGATAATTAACTGGAACGTGGCCGGCCTACTCTCCCTCACGACAGATGACAAGACACTGGAATTTCTAAATACAGGAGTGTAGCAGGGATTTCTGCTCCTATACAGAACTGTGTATAGAGACTTAGAACCTCAGTGAATTAGGGTGTGCCAAAACTCACCTTAGTATACAAAATCCCCTACCATACCAGCAATCAGTGTCTCATTGGTACTTACAAAAACCCAATGATTTAGACAACCCAGAACATGGACTTAGAACACCTCAGGAAACATGGAACACATGAACATTCTTTCGTTATACTAACATATCAATCCAGAACGAGGAGTCAATGGGGACACGTGCGAGTTTGAAATGTTTATTTCTAATGCAGTGTTCTCAAACGCAGTATCTTAGCTAATACAAGCAAACGTATTATAAAGATCAAGGTTAAAAACATAGTTACTATTCCATAAAATACAAAGGGAGAAAGCATTTTAAAATGCTAAAGGAAACAGGTCTAAATAGAACCTCAGTTTACCCTCCCTAGCTAGTATATTATATTATATCTACAGAAGGTCTCTTTGGGTTTAGAAGGACGGGCTCATACCTTTAGGTTCAGTGGAAATTGATCACATCATCTCCTACACCAACACTCTGCAGACGGATATTCATCAAGTGTGTGTCTCCTGCCTTTCGCAGTGACATATCATTCGCGCCTAAAACCAAAATTGGCCACAGCTGCATCCATATTATGTCTACTCTGTGCGCTGATCAATCCAAACAATAAGCGCTGTGTTGAGATAACCTTGAAGGCCTCGGTACTCACTGTACAGACATAGCTTACTAAGCAAGACTGATATTATAAGCAAACATGTTATTCTCGTGTAAAGCAAAATACCTAACTAGACGGAAAGCATAAATAACAAAGTGTTGTGTGCAGAGGCAGCAGGGAAGGAAAAATGGCGTTTAAAACTCTAACTAACACATGCCAACTTAACACAGTGCAAAGATGAAGCCAATACACAAGACACCCTCCCTTTGATCCAAGCACTGATAGGACAAGAATAAAGGGGCAATTTAGGAACGCAGAGTTCAAGTTCGATAGTTCAAACACAAGTCTCCAATTTGTCACTTACAAAATCGAAGGAGATAAAAAAAATTGCAATAGTCGTGAAAAAACTCAGCATTGGACATTGATAAAGTCAATAGGCAATCCTTTCCCCAAATGTTTTTGAGAGTCCAAAAAAAAATCAAAATCTAACGAGATGTTCAGGTTAAAAACGTGAGACTGCAAACCCAGTTCATCCTAATAATGAATAGGCAAAATAAGCAGCAACAGCCTCCAATAGGAAGTCACTGTTATCATCTGAAAACAGATCAGCCATGCAATTTAATAAATGAAAAGAACATACATGCTCTTCGATTACCCGAGCCTCTTGCACCATCAGAGGACAACTCGGTGGGTTCTCGAGGGAACTGCGAGCCAAGAAATCTTGCGCCGCTGCGAACACATTCCAACAACCCAGAACACCATGCATCGCTGCAAAGGCCATAATCCCTCCATCAGAACAAAGCAATTGATGAGCAACTAAGGGACTCATAAGCTGATTATAATCCGCTTTTGGAGATACCGTATTGCAGAGACACAAATCCAGGGCCCATTCGAAATCGCAACTCAGGCAATGGAAAACAGATTGAACGCATGTAAAGTAGGAAAATCGAAACGATAATCCATATGCTGCACTTAGTGTGGCAAGCGGCAGCGCACCTTAGTACTCAAGCATCCGGGCGCGAAGAAGCCCTAGCCGAGACAGCCCGTCTTGCAACACAGGTTGTGCATCCATTTTGAAATAGACAGAACAGCAATAGTACGCCAGCAGCAAGAGCCAGTAGTAAAAGAAATCCTCCAAACAGGCTGGAGAAAATAGAATGGAAGAATGCTGGAATGACTCCGAAAATATTTTGGAAAGGAAGTCACTAAGCCACTGCTTACACCTTTAAAAAAGTGAGCTAGCCCCGAAGTGGAGGAGGCATTGAAGATTGTATGAATTCATTCACCGAAGTGCAAGGGCAGATCAGTTTTCAATAAGGCATGTACTTCTGTGCGGGTGTTACCCACGTGAAGGACAAAAGTTTCACGCGCAAATGTGATGGCAACTTCTTTCTGGGACAATAGAGCTTTTATGCGACTCATCTTATTGAACTCTGCTTTCAAGGTCGGAATCTTAGGCCAGATGGAAACATCAAGTTTCCCATGCGGGGTGGATACATTACATTCTTGCAACAAATTACAAGTTCACTGACTGTAATGACATAAGCAATCCCTTTAATTAATCCACAGCAATCCTCATTGTTTAAAAGTAAATAACTCCTGTTAGCCAGCAACGTGAATGTGGGAACTATTGCAGGCACGGGTGTACCTTTCAAAACACAGGCTAAATTAGGCTTGTCTTGGTTGCAAGAGCCATGTATTTGGATATGTCGACACATTAAGGAATGATCTGGTGCTTCAGTGCATTCTTTACCATTTAAATAAACTTCTCTTCCTTCCCTAAGACATCTGTATGTAAGAGGAAGCGACCAGGCTTCATGGAGATGAAAACTTCCTAGAGGCTAGTATCTGCCAATGGCAAAGTACTTCACACAATTCGTAAATGCAAATAAAGGAAAAGGAAGAGTAATGAAACCATGAATAAGCCAAGTAGCAGCATTTGCTTCAGCCACAGAAAATGGTAAAGGTTCTAACTTCTCAATGTGCAACATGGAAAAAGAAGCATCCTTCATTGATAGTAAGCGTTGATTGTCAGTCAAATTAAAGGGGGCAAACAAGGCAGACGTATTCAAGTAATGCCATGGCACTTTAGAGGCTTTAAGTGTCTGCAAGGTCCATGCAAACTGCATAATGGAACGTAATTGATTTTGACCATGGTACAGGGTAGATACCTCATCTTGCACAATATCTACAACAGATGACACAATATTGTCTAACGTGTTAATGCGAGAAGAGAGTGTGTTAATGCTGTTATCTACAACTGCTAGCACCTTTTCTAAATTAGCTTGATCTATAGCCCTAAGGCGGGTAGCCACCTCAATCTGGGAAGCTTTCCAAATTTCATTATAAACAGCATATATCAATCTTTTTGATCTACCTTTAGCTGGGCCTTTAATAAAATCTTTCAGATCAACATCATCAGTCAGTTTAGATAAATGCAGTTTAACTAACGCCAAGGTAGAATGTCTGAGCCAGTTCTGACACAATTTTCCCACAGAATAGGTAGTTACAGAATGGCCACTTTCAAAACGGGGATCGACCCTGACCTGTGTATAGCCGGGAGCTAAACCCAGAAAACGATGCTGGCATGAATCAGCACTTCTGTGCCAGAGCAACCAGCCTTCGGGATCCAAACTGGATATGTTAAAGGAGGAATTCATTAACACCTTGGCTGCTAAACAGATTTCCCTCCTGTGCTGAAATTTTCAGAATTCCTTTTTACATGACGAGCTCAGCTCGTCATGAGCACACGAGAGGTGTACATCATGACGAGCTGAGCTCGTCATGAGCATCGAAGGGGTTAACAGAGTTTGTAACTCTCTCATGGAATATTTAGTAAAATTACCCCAACCGGAATATTCCTCTAAGTCAGGAAAGGAAGGCCCATTCAATCTTTTAGGAGTAGCCAATCCAAAGCATGTTGTTTGCGAAATAGTAGAATTCAAAAACAACATATGGTTCGGGATGAGGCATGCTCGGTGCAAAGCCTCTGTGCCTTGCACTTGCCAACTTTTAGAACCCCAAACTGATTTAAGGTCAATTGTATCCTTCCACAACTCGTAGCCCCCAACAGCCAACTGGTCTAGAAAGGACTTTGAAAACAGTAATTTAGTATCGGTAAGTCTAACTTTGGAAATTGACTTTTCACCCATTTTTAAAAAAAAAGGCATTAGGATTAGATTGATTAAAATCTGTAAAGTAAGTGAACCTTTTCAAAAAGGTAGCAGAACTGCCTTGTATTGGAGCTGGACAGTATTCCCACTGGGTGTTATCTACAGAGAGTCTCCTGGTATTGGCTTTATGCAGGTAGTGATTGCCAAAATGTTGATAACAATACAAATCACCGTAATTAGCAGACTCCAAGTACAAATCTTCAGCATCAAAGGCAGCATAATATTTCAAATCAGAGAACAATGATTCAACGGCCTGAACATCCCAATCATCAGAACGTATATTTTGTTTAACCACATCCCCCATTGACACTCTAAGCACATTGGGGACATTTATAACCTCAGTGGGCCCATGAATTTGAAATCGAACCGCATCCCACACAATCCCATCTAGGACAGGCCAAGCTGTGATGTTAACAAAAGCTAAGTCTCTTTGCACTCTGTGCGATAAGGAATGGGGAGCCAAAGTTCCATTGATATGTCGAATGTCAGTTCTCTCCTCGACTTCACCGAGTCCCTCGTCCAGCAACGGACGGCGAACGAACCTGCTAGAAGTTCCAAGCAGTTGATGTGAAGTCGCTGTTCGTCTGACGACCAAGCGCCGCCTGTGGAGAAATCCCCGCAGCGGGCGCCCCAGCCAGACCTGCTGGCGTCGGACTCTATCACCAAGTCCGGAACGGACCCAAAAATCGCGCGGCCGTTCCACGCTTCCATGTGGGCCAGCCACCAAGACATTTCCTCTTTGACCTCCACCGACAGGGGAATCAAGTGATCGTAGGATAGCCCCCTGCGCAAATGGTGCACTTTCAGTCGCTGAAGGGCTCGATAGTGAAGAGGGCCCGGGAATATCGCCTGAATGGACGATGAGAGAAGGCCTACGACTCTGGCCACCTGCCGGAGGGAGGTGTGTGATTTCGAGATAGTTTGCCGAAGCAGATGCTTTATTTTGGCCATCTTTCTGGACGGCAAACTGAGAGTCGATTTCACCGAGTCCACCACAAAACCCAGAAACACCATTTGCTGGGCGGGGGTGAAAACCAACTTTTCCCTGTTGACGATAAACCCCAGACCTTGTAACAGGGAGACTGTCTGAGACAGATGGGCGGCCAACTTGCTCGGGTCCTGGCCCAACAGCAAGATGTCGTCCAGATAGACGATAAGCCGAATCCCCTGACTCCGCAGGGTTTCGATGGCTGGGTGCAGAATTTTTGTAAAACACCAAGGGGCCGAGGAAAGACCGAACGGAAGGGCCTTGAACTCGAACACCATGTCTTTCCAGCAAAACTGAAGGAAACGACAATGCGGGGGGTAAATCGGAACCACCAGATACGCATCCTTGAGGTCCAGACGGACCATCCAGTCGTTCGGGAGTAAAACGTCCCTCAAAAGATGGATGTCCTCCATCTTGAAGTGGTTGTATACCACCCAGCCATTGAACTCCCTGAGGTTGATGACTGGTCGTCTGCCCCCGTCCACTTTTTCCACAAGAAAAATATTGCTCAGGAAACCCCGGGGGTGGCGCGTTGTTCGACAAATAGCCCCCTTGCGCAGCAGCGCCGAGATGTCTTCGTCGATCAAGAGCGCGTCCGATTGAGAAAACGTTATGGGCCGGGGAGGCTCCGCCTGGCACGGTCGGTCGTAAAACTCTATGCGGAACCCCCGCACGGTCTGAAGGACCCATGCGTCCGTTGTAATAGCGTCCCACGCTTGGGGGAAACACGCCAACCTCCCCCCAATAACCACCTGATCTGCAAGGATAACACTCACCGTGTGAACTGTTGCCGCCGGAGTCGTTCCGGAATTTTCCGCCTCCTCTGAAACGCTGACCTCTGGTGGGGTAGAAGTTGTTATAATTCGCGGAGGAGTTGTAGCCTCCCCTGCCGGAGCCATGCCCTTTTCCGGGCTGTTGCTGACCACCACGGCCGGTCGTGAGGCCCCTACCACGACCAGCCCCCCGGGAAAAAAGCTGGTGGAAGACCCGCTTGATGGTCGACTGGGCCTTATCCAGGGAGGTGAAGGTGGAAACGAACTTCCCCAGTTCTTTAATGAATGGCTCACCAAAGAGTCCTCCTTGGGCGACAGCGCCAGCTTCCGACGAAGCCAAATCGCCCAACTTGGGATTCAATTTTATCAGTAGCGACCGACGCCACTCGGTCGACAGGGCACAGTTGGCATTCCCCAAGAAGATAACCGCCCGCTGCGCCCAGTTGGACAATACTTCCGGGCAAACGGCGCTGCCCGACACCTTGGCTTCTTCGGCCATATCGAGAATCTTGGTGAGGGGGCCAATGGTGTCCAAGAGCTTGTCCTGGCAGGAGCGCCAGGAACGGTCGATCCCCTTCCGGGGGTCCTTGACGAACTTCGCCATGAAGGTGGCCATTTTTCCATCAAGTTCCGGCGTCATGGCCACCTTCCCCTCCAAAGTCGGGCGAGGGCATTCGCCCCTCAAACAGCTGCGCGCCTCCTTCTCCAAGGGCTTGCGGAGGCGGCCCGCCACAAACTGCGCCACCTTATCACCAGGCGCCCAGGCGGCTGACCGCGGGTGCATGATCTCGTCCGGGTCCAGCATGCCCGAAGTGTCCTTGGGCAACTCTGTTGAATTGGACGCCGGTCGCCATGACCGCACGGAGTCCTCGTCGTCGTTGTCGTCGTCCGTATCCGTGGGGGAAGCCCCCCCGGGGAGCCCGGGACAACGTTCGCCGGTGTAGAAGGTGTCTGAGGCGGAGGCGCCTCGGGGGTCGAGCCAGACGCTTTAGCCAGGAAAGCGTCGCGTAGGCGCTCGAAAGCGTCCTTGTCCACACCTTGCGAACCACTGGGACCCGCGTCCCCACGCGACTTTTTGGCCGCCGGAGGCTGGCCAGGGTCGTTGGCGGGGGAACCCCCTGGGGCCGGTGCCAACTTTGCACATTCCAAGACAATGCGGGCTGAAAGTCTGTCCTCCATAGGCCCAACGATTTCCTGCACACACCGGTAAATCGACTGATCCACAGCCGCATAGAACTCGTCGTCCTGGAGGTATTGGTGAGACTCCTCCTCCTCGACGTAGTACGCCTCAGCCATGGCGCTACGCAGTAGACAAGAAAGTGAAACTGAGGGTTCCGATGGCGTACACAGACTGCCACGTGTGGGCCGACCGAAGGTTGGCAAAGGTTGTAGGCCGGTGGAACCGGACAATTAAAAGGCAGCACCAGCCTTTACAGCGCGCCAACCCTCTCTCCAGAGACCGGGCTGCACCGCCTCCCAGCGCGCTCGAGCGGGGAACACCCCAGCGGAAGCTATTGCAGAAAAAAGGTGCTGAAATCACCCGCAGGCTTCAACGTGGGTACAACCACTATACAGACCCCACCGGGGCGTTCAACTCGGGACAGTACAACCCAAGAGGGCATCAGGGTTAGGCGGCAGCAGGGCACCTGCGATGTCGACTCCTCAGCGCAGCTCCAATCAATGAGACGAAAACTGCGCGCGGGCAGGCGAGATGCAACGGCGCCCTCTAGCGGTGACTCAACACCGCGGAATACACGGGGACATCGCGTAAGGGGCGAAGGCGTTCCCGCGATGGAAGGGGCTCTGAAAGGGAAGAAAAACCCCACAGGCCCCCCAAAGCAACAATCAATGCAAGTAGAATAGAAGAAACACACAAAAAAACCTCAACAAACAAAAAAGTGCAAGAGAGGGATAATAGCACTTAACTGGCTGCGAAGCAGCGAAGAAAGAGGAGGAGTTCGTTGGTTGGACGCCTTATATTGGGGTTTATGGACACTAAAGAAGGACTGCCTAAATGTTCATCTCATGGGATTTGTAGTTATTGAACGATGTTATTACAATGTTTTCTGATATTCCTATGTTGGGAATACTAAAAAATTTAAATTTTTGATGCTTTTCTGGCTGCTGTGCGATGTGATGTTAATAAACAGCGAAGAGAGAAAAGCATAATCTGAAGCCTCCGGTCCTGACATAGAATCGCCCACTCTGTGTATCTTGACATTGTCAATGGAGATATACCTGTTCTCCTTACGACCTGGAAGTGGAGGTAAAATGACTGCTCTTGTGCCCTTCACACCAAGCACTGGAACCGGAGCTCGATAAGAGGGACCAAATTGTTTCTTGTTATCGATCTTCTTACAAACTAGCTCTCAAACTTGGGGTAGCCAGCCAACTACTGGTATCTGCAACGCATCATCTTAGGTGGAGGGCAAATGTTCCTTTGCAAGACTGTCTCTTGTCTTTTGTATATACTGTAAAAACATTGCAATGTTCATTTACGTCAAAGGAGGCAGCTTGAGCCACTGAGTCTAGACCGTCAAGGTCCGGTACACACATCTTGATACCAAAGAGCATTTCGTATGGGTCCCCCCACCCACAGACCTTCTAGGGAGATTATTAAGAGCATGCTGCATGCCATTGAGATGGGCCAGCCAGTTCCTGCCAGTGCCTATAACTCGAGCCGTCAAGGACTGCTTTAAATCTCGGTTCATCCTTCCACAACACTATTACCCTCAGGTCTGTATGGAGATGAAAACTTGACTGGTACCCCCAACAAAGTCATGGCATCCTTATACGCCTTAGAGGCGAAAGCCGTACCCTGATCCGAATGGAAGGTACTACAGGCAAAACTCCCTACAAAGATACGCAAGTCTCTTATGACAGTCCGTGAATCAGCGCTGCGGTGCGGCCAGACCCACACAAAGCGAGTGCACGAATCAACTGCTACTAAGATGTACTTATATCAGAAGAAAAGGGACCGCAGTGATCTAAATAAACACACCCAAGGGGTTTATTAGAAATGTACAACTGTGTCTGTGGCGGACGAGCAGTAGTCGAAGGCTTGATATGCTCGCAAATGTCACATTGAAGGACATAATCACGCGTCTGTTTGTACAGTCCCCGCCACCAGAAACGTTGTTGTTGTAACTGAGCTACACTAGCCGAAGCGCCCTCATGCGCAGACGCAACACCTTCATGGGCTGCGGTAATCTGAGTAGGCCTGCGGTCCGCGTTGGGAAGCAATCTCTCAGTAAAGTCAGGAATTTTCACATAAGGAACTTTATCAGGACTTAAGTGGTATGAAAACTTCGAAGGGAATACTTTTGGATATTTACCTCCCTTCTCAGTTGCAGCAACAGCTGCCAAGATATCATCATCAATCTTACTTTTGGAACGTGTAACCGCTGCAACCAAATATGTTGATACCGCTGATTTTGCTGCCTAATCGGCAAGCGAATTGCCAACAGCGTGGACTCCCACGCGCTGATGACCAAGAGTATGAATCACAAACACGAGTGGCAACTGCTCTTTAAGCTCAGCCACTCGGACCCAGATCATTTTATGTTTTATTGTGCTACCCTTGGAATCACGAAAATCATTCTGAATCCAAAAGAAGAGGTTTTCATTGTAAGACTGGACACAGTAGTAGGAACTCGTCATTCACCGTGGCACCTACCACAATAGCGCAAGCGGAAACGTATGCGTGCTTAGACCCATGCGCAACATGCGCTGAACAATCAGTGTATGTGATGCAATGGAAGTCCTCCAAAGGCCACATAGCCAAAGAAGCAGGATGAACAAATTCATACTGCAAAAACTCCTGCGACTGTAGGGAGGTATCAAAAATAAATGTGACATCCGGAGACGTCAAAAATGCTGCCCATTGTATCCACCAAGGGTGCAAAGCTTTAGAATTTGATACACTGGCTTTCGTCACTGCCTCTAATGCAGGAAACGGGGTTACTACCAACATGCGTTTTCCCAGCGACAGTGCACGTTCCTTGCCATTTGCACTGCTGTGAAAACGTTTTCCACAGAGGAAAACCACATTTCAGCCAAAGTGTACAAGTGTGACTTGTAAGCAATTGGTACTGTGTCTCCTTCGTTAAAAGTAAGGTACGTGAAACCGACCGACCCAGGGATGATTCTTATCACCAGGTTTGTGTGGTTATCACGGGTCAGTAAGAATTTAGATTCTAGAAGATCAGCTTGCAAAGATTGCAAAATCGCTGAATGTTCTGGCAGCCAGCAAGATTTGGTAAAAGTAGGTTGTATCAGAGCATACAAAGGCTTGATACGCTGGGCATATTCGGGGAATATAAGTACGCCCAAAATGTAAAAATCCCAGCAAGGACAGTAATTTTTTCAGAGTTGTAGGAGTGCACAGTTGTGCGCATTTCTCCGAGAAGTGAGGGGCCAATCCTCGACCTTCATTGTTGAGCTCATAGCCCAGGAACAACACTGTGTACTCTGCAATGTGTGACTTTGCAAAGTTAAACTTGTAACCGAAGTCCGCAAAGTTACAGATTATGCAGTCAACGCGACACAGATGCGCCCAAAGTTTGTCGTCTGTGAGATATATGTGATCCACATATGAACACGCATCAGTGTCTATCCTCTCTAAAAGAGAGACTATGCGGGCAGCAAACACGCCTGGACTATTCTTATAGCCCATAGGTAAATGTCGATACTGGCGCTGTTTGCAGCCACAGGTAAAACTGGTCCACAGGGAACTCAGTCCGTCCAAATTGTGGGCAAAAAACCGTTGGAAATGTCAAGTGTAGTTTTAAAACGTTTACGCACAAGACTATCCACTAGAGCAGAGCCGTGAGTATTCTGTACTGCACAGGTACGGCAATGCGAGTTCAAATGCCAGTAATCCAATACCAATCGGTACGAACCGTCAAGCTTGGTCACAGTAAAAAGAGGGTTATTCATCGGTGACACACAAGTTTCAATCACACCTTGATATTCCAATTGTTCAAGGATTTCCGCAACGGAAGCCTTAGCTTCACGTCGGATGGGATATTGAGGTTGAGGCTGTGGCATAGACCGTAAAGGAATCTCGTGGTGTGGGGAAAATGTATCCCAACCACATTGTGTACGGTACAAAGCCGACGCAAGAGCCTCAGCCCACTCTTCTGCAAAATTCAGCGCATGCTCTTTCGAGACCGTGTGCGCAAAACTAGGGAGGATTACCTCCTCCCCTCTTGGAGCTGCGAGCACAAAAGGTGGGGGCCAGTCAGCGTCCGCTAACAAAATATCATATGTAGTCGTAAGATTCTCCCAAAACACCCCTTTGATTGTACGTTGTATGCCACCTTCAATTAAAAGGACTATTTCATAAAGTCTATCAGGGGGAGCGACTCTAGTATGAGCAGTCTCCACAACAACATATCGATCAGTCGCTGTCACCTTCAGTAGCGGACGTAGGGCCTCTCGCACTATGGTAATCTCCGCCGTGCTGTGCAGCAAGGTCAGAGCCCATGTCTGATTCCGAAGCTGCGTTCTCACTATCTCTGGCATATTTCGCTGTTAAAGCTGCAACTTTCTTTTTCTGAAACTGGGGTTTCTTTGGTAATGAATCGTCCTGCTTGCCTTTACCGTCTTTTGGGCGGGGCTGGTTGTGTCCTTGTTGTCCACCCCGACCTCTGCCGCCTCCTCCACCACCGGTCGATGAGGCCGATGAGTCCTGAAAAGAACGAGGAGAGCGTTGTTCAGAAACCTGAAATCGATCAGGTGATTTTATCGTCGCGCGATTGTGCAAGCCATAAATACGTTCTGTAGCCGCAGGCACTGGTGATGCAGGACGAGACCCCTGTTTCTGCTGTTGTTGTTTACCCTGTTTTTGTTTTTTCGGCCAATTTTGTTTTTTGGACTTGGGCTGATCGTCATTCTCTGACTTCAGCCCTTGGGGTTGCTTTTTCTGCTTAGTGGAAAAAGACTTGAGACCCACGGTTTTATAAGCCACCACAATAATCCTCGGTAACTGTTGGGGTTTGTCGGCATCGGGAACTGCCTGCAATTTATTGGACACCTGAAAGTTCAACGCATCCCCCTTGACATTCGCAAGTATGAGATCGGAAACTATGTCAAAGGAGCCGCATAGGCGCATACTCAATTCAACCGCTGCCTCAGGTCCGTGCTCATCCTGAACACGCTTAATGACCGTCGGAAGGACAGTCATGGACGGAGTGCCAAAGCACCTCGCATAAACCGCCGCAAAGATCTTTCCCCACGACTCACAGTCACCAATTTCTGGGGTCAAGTCCTTAAGCATGCTAATTGTCAGGATCCTGTGTTTTTCACCAAGAGTCGTGTTAGGAAATACCGTTTCCAGCTGGTCAAACTTCTCGGCAAGCCAGAAAGGAAATTCATCGTTATCCTGGGGGCACTTGCCCATCACTGCGTTGACCATTACAGGGCTAAGTTTCATTCCGCCCTGTTAAGCAGGAAGCGCCGCACCTCCTGGGTCCCCGCCTGAAAGATTGCGGGTAATGTACTGCACTAACGACCTAATTACATTAATTGCAACAGTATGTAACTGCCACAAATCAGCAACGGCAACCGCTCCATGTCGAGGATGCGGTGTAAATCCAGCCAAAACAGACCATGTAGCGCCTGGAATGGACAAAGGACCTAACCTCGGTGCCGTCAAGGAGTGGGGTAGGGCGCCATCAAACCAAACTTGGTGCTGCCAAGCATCAATCGGAACTTCCTGTGTCCTATACAGAGCATATACCTGCGGCACAGCGGTGGGAATGTACGTGTCGAACACATTGATATTAGCGTTCACAGCCAGGAAGGTCACCCACGAATAAAATATTTCATATGGGTAAGCCACCTCTGCATTCACCACCATAATCACGGCCATGCCATCCACGGGGACATGATAATTCTGCAAGTGATTGCGCACTGCAATGCGACTATGTTGCGGAATGTCCACCGCGCCCATAGTGACACAGAAAGAGAAAGGTACAACAAAAAGTATGTAGCACAACTGGGTAGTAATTCAAGGAAACCGTTTAGTAAGAATCAAGCTTGAAAGGACCTATATTAATATAGGTAGGTTTGTCCGACACTACTGCTTTCCGGAAACAATAGCGAAGGGTGTTAAGGACTGATATAAGTACTACTCAAGTGTCATGTAATAAGACCACCAACGATCGGGCGCCATGTAGCAGGGATTTCTGCTCCTATACAGAACTGTGCCTAGAGACTTAGAACCTCAGTGAATTAGGGTGTGCAAAAACTCACCTTAGTATCCAAAATCCCCTACCAGACTAGCAATCAGTGTCTCATTGGTACTCACAAAACCCAAATGATTTAGACAACCCAGAACATGGACTTAGAACACCTCAGGAAACGTGAAACACATGAACACTCTTTCGTTATACTAACATATCAATCCAGACCGAGGAGTCAATGAGGACACGTGCGAGTTTGAAATGTTTATTTCTAATGCAGTGTTCTCAAACGCAGTATCTTAGCTAATACAAGCAACATATTATAAAGATCAAGGTTAAAAACATAGTTACTATTCCATAAAATACAAAGGGAGAAAGCATGTTAAAATGCTAAAGGAAACAGGTCTAAATAGAACCTCAGTTTACCCTCCCTAGCTAGTATATTATATTATATCTACAGAAGGTCTCTTTGGGTTTAGAAGGTCGGGCCCATACCTTTAGGTTCAGTGGAAATTGATCACATCATCTCCTACACCAACACTCTGCATACGGATATTCATCAAGTGTGTGTCTCCTGCCTTCCGCAGTGCAATATCATTTGTGCCTAAAACCAAATTTGGCCACAGCTGCATCCATATTATGTCTACTCTGTGCGCTGATCAATCCAAACAATAAGCGCTGTGTTGAAATAACTTGAAGGCCTCGGTACTCACTGTACAGACATAGCTTACCAAGTAAGACTGATATTATAAGCAAACATGTTATTCTCGTGTAAAGCAAAATACCTAACTAGGCTAAAAGCATTAATAACAAAATGTGTTGTGTGCAGAGGCAGCAGGAAAGGAAAAATGGCATTTGAAACTCTAACTAACACATGCCAACTTAACACAGTGCAAAGGTGAAACCAATACACTAGAAAGGAGACATCGTATATATGCAAGAAACGTGGTCGTCCCTCCCCATTCCTAATCCAGTGTTCCAAACCAGATATATACCACCACACAAAAAAAACCTGTTTGGAAGACATATGAGTGACCTCACAATCTATGTGAAACTAGATTTGCTAGTGAAAATCAGAGAATGGTCGAATAACACCTGGAACATACAGGTAGCAAACATGAATGGTCTAGCACTAGATGAACTCTCCAAGTCAATATTATTGATAAACCTGTATATAAACTCACAGAGACAAACAAGTGGCCTAAATGAAAAACATAATTGAACAAATAAAGGCATTTTTATATGAGCACCAAGGAAATCAGTCTGTAATTGCTGGCAACTTTAATACCCGCAAATTAGACCAATTTGAAACATCTCAAGGAGGCCAACAAAGAACGATCCCACAAGCATACTCCTACAAGCATACATCAGCTAATTTGACCTTGGGTCGGCAGATTTAGTGGAGCCCACAGGGGGCTGCACCTACAAAGACATATCAATTTTTGACTATATCTTTCTAAGTTGGGAGCGACATAAAAAGGTGCAAAACTTATCATGGACATCGAAGGTAATCATAATCTGATCACTTTAGATGTTAACATAAGTGCAAATATCCACAAAAACTATAACCCAGCCGACTGCAAGTCCGAAACATATGCTGGCCCGCTGATAAAAATAATTAAATGGGACCCAACAAACACGAAGGCTTGAAAAACACTCTCACAAATGGATCATGTGATCATAAAACAAAAGGGGAGTGCAGTGGCCTCACTGCTAGACAGGCTTACTAATATAATAGAATCCCTGGAACACAAAAGATCCTAGAGAGCAAAATATCACATTGACACGCTGAACAACCACATAGAAAAGAAAGAACCCTAGCCGCAGAAAGCATACTGAAAGAGGCCAGAAACCAATATAAAAGAATTGCATGGAGCCGCAAACAACAAGAAACACAGGAACAGTGAAAACACATATATTCTTTGCAACCTCCCAGCAAGTCTACAGAACTTAGGAAATACATAAATAGCTTATCAACCATCCAGTACAGCAAGTAAAATGTTGTTCCAGCAATCATTTGGGAGCAGCATGTGGAGAAATTATACGTAGACTCAGTCAAAACTCAGACCTTCTACATCGACCAGCAGAAGAACTCCCTAGAAGATCTGGAGGACAGTAATATAACAGTAACCAGGGTGGAGACACTGAAGCCGGAGTGACGGGGCCCCAGGACCGAACTGCCTACCTCGAATTATTTTAAAAAAAGATCAAACAGTCTGTGCTCCAGTGATGCTCAATTTGTTTAGTGAATGCCTAATTACATCAGTCATCCCGGAAGCAAGGAAGGGCTCGATCTTCCACCCATTCAATAAAAAGAGAGACCGGACCTGAAAACTACAGGATAATCACCCTATTAGACGTGGATGGCAAAACATTTCCAAAGTGCTCTTAAAAGAATTAGAACATTGGGTAACAGATAATACAATCATTTGGCACTACCAGACAGGGCTTAGACCCAATGCTTCGACTCTAGACAACATCCTCACCTTCATTTATATGGGCTCAAAGGCTCCCAAAATGAATACTCCGCATCGATAAGACTGCTTTGTCGATAATAGTGCGGCCTTTCACAGCACTGACTGTAATATCGTATGGAGAAAACTGGCAGGATGGGGCATCCCTAAAGAATTGCTTGCAGCAATAGCAACACTACATACAGATACTTGGGTGAAGATCAAGCTAACACAATCACACGCCTTCGCAGGGATCTTCACCAACAGAGGCTTAAAGCAGGGATGCCTACCCACCTCGACCTTATTTAACTTGGCAGACAGCGGGTCTTGAGGAAGAACTATTGAAAGGCAAAACATTTCGACCAATGCTAGGCCGGAAGAAACTACCAATAATATAGTATGCAGATGACTTGGATGGACGAGACCCACATTGGGAAGAGGAGGGCCCTGGAAATCTTACACACATATAATAAGCACAACGCTCTCCATGCCAACGCTGGAAAAACAAAAGTCCTGGTCTTCGGCCAATGCCCCAAAAAACGCTAACTCAAATGGCAACTCGGTCCACTAAAATTAGACACAGCCTCCAAGTACAATGACCTTGGAGTTTGGCTGATGTGAACAGGAAAACAAACACTGCTGACAAAGGCAGTAGCAGGCAAAGGAGCAAAAAAAATGGGGCAGATTTATGATGCCCTTGCGCCTCTTTGCGGCGCAATTGCGTCACTTTATTTGACGCAACGTGCGCCCTATTTACAACGTGACGCATCTAGGAGATGCATCACGTTGTAAAGCTATGCGCCATAAGGAGGCGTTCCTACGCAGGGGGGGGGGGCGTTCCTGCGCAGGAACGCCTCCTGAAAGTGGCTGAGTGAAATCTATGAGATTTCACTCAGTCACTTTCAGGCCAATGCTGCGTCAAAACCCTGCGCCTGCTTGAAGCAGGCGTAGGTCTTGATGCAGCATTGTGAAGATGGGGCACCCCCGAGCCTTGCTGGAGCTGCGTCGCGCTTGCGACGCAACTCCAGCAATGCGCCACCTTTCCGGCACAGTTGCGTCACGCATCTGTGCCGTTTTTGCACCATGGGTGGCGTAGCTGTGGCGCACTGTGGCGCACATTAACTAGCGCATCACTGGGGATGCGCCAGTTAACATACATCTGCCCCAATGTATGCTTTATCAATGCTCCATCATAAACTAAACAGCCATTCGGCCACAGCAATTCGAAGAGCCATCGAGGCTAAACATGTACCAAAAATAAGTTATGGCCACCTTGCCTATCCAGGAAGGCTAACTGAGATATTAGAGCGGATTCACACATTGTCAAATAAGAAGATATGTGGCATACCAAATAACACTCGGCGCACTTTAATCTGCCTGGAATTCAATCTAGTAAGCATGGACATAGCATGCAAAAAAGACAAAATAAACGGTAAACAACCATTACGACGCGGTAATGACACCGCAGTGCCATTACATTGCGGTTTTTACACCGCAAGTCGTTACCACCACTTGCGCTGGAGGGCGCTCTAGACAAAGGAATAGTAGATTTACTATTCCAACACCTTCCCTACTGTACGTAGGCTGGTGTTGGAATAGTAAATCTTACTATTCCTAAGTCCAGCACCCTACAGCGCAAGTCGTGGTAATGACTTGCGTTGTAAAACCTGCGTTGTGATGGTACTGCGGTGTTATGTACCGCGTTGTACCATCATACATCCAAATAAACGACTATCATCAGGTGAGCTGGGCAGATTCTGAGTCTTTGCGAGGTGCCCTCATGTCAATGTTCTCGGACAAGAAAAGCATCTGGGCAAAGTACCTGGACATAGCCGGATTAACATTAAATCTGGATTCGGGACTTGTGAAGTTCCAATGTCACAAACAAGCAAGGATAAGCTAAGCTAATAGATCTGGCGCTTGCCACTAGTCTTTTGACCTTGTTAATGATTATTTCTTTGGTAATGTTTTTTTCGCAAATCTTTATTGCTGGAAAAGCTGCCTGGCCCTCATTAATCCAAACAAAGTGGCTAAAAGAACCAATATTTCTGTGTCAAAAAGCACACATAAGTGCCAACGCAGTACCTTGTTCTGAAGGGAACTACTTTTTGTGTGAAAGCACCCCTTTGTGAAAGGACAGAAAGCTTCATTCTCAGTGAAGTGAGCCACAGGCTAAAGTGGGCTGTGATATAGGAAACACTGATGAACCCAATAGCTCTGGTTTTGACTGCCAAGCTTTTGACTTTGTCAGTGCTTCTTTCGTTTAATGGTTTTTCGTAAGTTTAGCAAAAAGAATTTCAAGGTTGTCACCCATATGTGTGCATGCATGTAGACGCCTATTTTTTAAAAGGTTTTCAGAGGTCACTCCTAAGATTCTTAAAATCAAATTGGTTTGTGTGTGTGTACAACAGCACTTATAGGTTTTCTCTTTGGGCCCGTGATGCTTGTCTGTGAGCATATATCGGTGTTTTATGGCATGTGTGCTTGAGTGCTGCAAGGTATGTTTTATTCTGCATATGTGAGTTTGTAAGCCTGTTGGTCAGTATGCATGTGTGCCCTTAGGATTGTGATTTGTGTATATTTGTATGTGTGTGTGTGTGTATGGATGTGATGCAAAACAGCTCAGGTGGTTAATGCACTTGTTGTAGAACAATGCAGGTCACAGGCTTGTATTCGAATAAGACAGCTTATAGTATGAATGTGTTGTGTATTAGAGACAGATATATTGCGTGCGTTAGTGACAAATATATGCAACTAAAGTAATAGAAATATACAAAGTCGTAAGGAAAAAGTTCAACAATGAAAAAGAGGAAATATTAGAAGGGTAAAACTAAGATTGAAAGAAATTAAAGTCAGAAAAAAGGAAAAAATAGTAATGATTTTCGACTTTTAGCCGTTTAGCTGTCTTATTTGGAAAGTCTTTGCGCAGTGGTCCACCGTTAAAAGTGTGGCACTTTTAAAAGTTGTGTATTCATTGCAATGATTTTAGGATGTTTTATGCAATGCCGTTATCCACAGCTTTGAAAAGAAAAGAGGAGACTTCGTTTGATCAGAGGCTGTCTCTGTCAATAAAATCCAAGCATGGCAAGTAATCACCCATAATAGTTACAAGTATTGATGATTCAGCTGTTGTGAATTTGCATACGTTCAGATGGATACCGATTTCACAGGATTACAGAGAACTTCATTGTGTGCTCTCCTGTCCCAGGTGGAGTTTCCTGTAAATACGTAAAACCCCCTCACTCAAGTTGAGTACAGCCTATGTGTAAAATGGGCTGACCCACTGCCCTATACTAGATACTGTGGTGGGTGGGAGCAAAATCTGAATTTCACTATAACTGACACAATAAATGAAGAACAGGTTAAAGGCCCTCTGTGATTGTATGTATATGTAGGCATTTTTAAAAAATATTTGTTGGGGAAAAAAGCAAATCTTCTTTGCGTAGTCAGACCTAAAAAGGGCAACACTTCACCTGCCTACTTGATGACTGGCTATTCATCATAAAAACATTCCCTTTGTTTTATGGTTCGTGTATTTGGAGTGGTTTTTGCAAGTCCTATGTGGTGCCTGAGAAATTGTGAACACCTAAATATATGAATTACGTCCCTACTACTACCTCTACGTCCATCAACCTCAACCCAGTCCTAAAAAAGAAGAGGTAGCGTTCAATCAATTACAGACAGGAACCAAAACAGAACTCTTGCTGACCTCACCCACCCTCTGACTAAGGGCTATAATTAACTAACCTTACCTCAGCACTTCCTGTTTTGTTTTCGGTCTCCATTGGGACGTAGAGGTGACTGTTCGGCTTTCTCCTCCAACGATGTTGTCAAAGAATTTCTCCCTCTGCTGGGCTTTGGGAAAGAGGGGGCAGCACAGACCGCTGACAACTGAGTTGTGTGAAAAAGCCTGCTTTATTGAGACAAGTGCACATTACAACATAACCTGGGCCTTTGCCTTACAAAACTATATCCTCACTAAACATCATGACTAAATTAAGATCAAATTCCCCACCCCTAACAGATTCCTCCCCCAATAACCTCTTTAAACTTGAATAACATACGTGCATCAGAGATGCTCAACTGAAAGTGGGACCTTTAAAAACCGTTCCCCTTTTCATACCTAAAGTGGCCTTTTAACTTCATTGAAATTTCTACCTAATGTTTTAACATCCTATGTTGTCCTGGTGTGAACTTCCTACCCGTTCCCCTTCAGTCTGAACTGCTGCTGACAAACAACAAACTTGTGTAAATCCTGGCAACTTCCCAGCCCACCACCACTTAGGCCCAGAGGTTGCACCTTTAGTCCTGAACCCGTCTTACCTGAGCAGAAGTGAGTCTCACCCTCAGACCCTTTACTCAACCCCCAACACCTTGGCTAGTGCTAACTTCAACTGGAGCAGGTAGAGCTCCATCCCCATAAAATACAGGTGAACTCCATCCCTCTAAAAAACACTACAACCTCAAATCTCAAGTATGAATGCTGTATCCTGCCAACACCATTATCCGTGCAAAATGCCCTCATTTACTTGTTCAGTTTCCCCCTGACTATGTTGATGACTAAATGTTTAATACCCCCTTCCACACACTCCTGGGAATGAACTCTGTCCACATTGTGTGTCATCCTACCCACAACTTACTAGCCTGCTTAAGGTCCCATTTCATCTCCTTAATTAAGGCCAAACCCTTTTGAGTCACTAAATCATTTTCCCCGAAAAATGAATGATAAGAACGTACGGATATTTCCCTCCTCCTTGAGCTTGTTCTAGCATGGTATCAACTCCTTCCATCGCATTCCCTCTTTCCCTGTCCACCAGATAGAGTACAATTCCTTATTGAAATCCAGATTGTGATCGTGAAATCTCGTCCTAGCGTGTTGCTCCGCCCATTTTAAAAACGAGTGGCCCACGATCCAGACCAACATTCCTGCCTCCGAGGGACCGGCAACCACACCTTCAAAAGAAATAAAGATGACAACCTGTCCATTACACCCCTTCATCACCCTCACCCTGATATAAGCCTGAAAGCAACCAGATTTCCATCTCACCATTTCCCTTATTCTATAGGGCCCCCAACCCCATCTGCTAGCCTCTGTTGCCATGCCATTCCTGAAAGAATGATGCCTAAACTGGTTGGCGTCCACAGCTAATAGTTTTAATGCCTTCTGTAGGATAGATAGCAATTAGAAAGCTGTTACAGGTTTCCCATCCCAGTGTATGAAAACTTTGCTCGAGCTAACCGCCCCGCCTCCAACTCTCTCTACACAGCGCCTTGGGCAAACGAGTGACACTGGGTAAGCCTTCAAGAACACTGTCTTCCCTGCTGCTCTATGATCAGTCTTGGACTTGTATAATCATATCTGCATCCCCTTGTCTTGTAAACACACCTTCTCACAGAGGAGCCCCCTGCTACTCTCTCCCCCAGTAGTTCTGAACCCCAAAAAGCTCCCAAAAAATAGCCAGGACATGATTGTTGAAAACATCCCCATCTCCAGGTCCCCAGTGCACACCCTTGGAAGGCACTGAATCACGTTCATCAACGTACCCAATGTCAAAGGCCTCCGCTTAGGCCTGCAGGGCCTGCCTTCCTTGCCCAACTCTCCAGGATGCTTATCCCCAACTCCCCTGCAGATGGGGATTCCCCACCATAGTTTTCCCATAAAAGCGATGCCCGCCAGCTTCCCTGAAATCGTCACCCTGGACTGTCATCTTTCAATAGGCCCAGTATGAATTGGACAACGTCCTCTACTCTGTCATGTTCCTTTTCCCTCCTCTGAGCCCCATTCTTCAGGAACTCCCCCAAGGTCTGTGGGTAAGCCTTCCATGTGGACGGGCTAAAGATCTAGCTACCAGATGTAACAGCCTTTTGTAGTGAAGAAGACGCTGAGATAAGGTAAGTTGACAAACTTGGTTTATTCATCGAGCTGAACTACCACAGACAGACCTAGGTCCATTTCTAGCAAACAACTCCCAACCGTCTTTTCACTCAGCACCGAACCCCACGCAGTGAGATTCCCAACCGGATCAATATTCCATAGACAAACACGTAATAAACACTACATGGGTTTTCTCTTTAAATAAAACAAAGTTAACAGGAACAAACCCACGCGAATATAGGGTAAACAGGAAGGATACAGAAGGGAAAAGAGATAGCAAAATAAACAGTACAGCAAACATTTCACATTAAAACCAGAATTCCCCAAAAATAGATTAGTCTCTGAAATGGAGAGGAACATTCCTCAGCCTAGAACCACGTCTCATGCTCATCTGATCAGTTTGCGTACGTATCTTTTGACCAACCACACTTTGTCAAGCACACCCATCCACAGCATTGTCAGACTTAACCAACAAACACTTGTTCCACCACTGGCCATTCTCAAGCTTTACTGACCCACCATTTATTTCCACAACCTTGATGGGTGGTGCAAATTTGGAACCACCTTTCTTTACATGAGTAGATTATTTTTACACAAACAGAATCTCCCACAACCACCTCAAGCTCTTTTACATTTTTTCTACAATCAAAATATTTGTTTTGCTTCTCCTGTATAAGGCTCAAATTACTTCTCACACTCGCACCACATCACGGTATACCTTTAACCCATTTATTCATCCAACTAGGACAGAAACTAGTTGCTGCTCTACAACCACGCAGAAATGCAAAAAGTGACACACCAGTGGTCACATGAGGATTAGTGCAATAAAACGGAAGCACAGTCTTGACATCATTAGCTACAACACAATTTTTAACAATCACCCACTGTATACATTCCCCCAATACCCTATTCATTTGTTCTACCAGCCCATTGGTTTGAGGGTGGTACAGTGAGCTCTTCAAATGTTTGATCCCACTGGTTTTGAGAAAAAATTCAACCTCACTAGAAACAAATTGCGTCCCATGATCTGTCACAAGAGTATCTGAAAAACCCTCCTTCATGAACACATCTTTCAAAAACTTAATAACCGTTCTGGAGGTCACCTCTCTCACAAATCTTACCTCTGACCGCGTTTGGTATAGTAATCCATCATTGTAGGAAGGTGGATATCTGACTATATGGTTGCCCCAACTTTTTGCCTAGTGTTTAGCTAGTTTTCGACTTAGTTGGCCTGGGATCCTGCTATTCAGGGCCCCAGGCTATCTGCTCTCTCTGTAAAATGGACTCCATGTACTTTAGGTACATACCTAATTGGGAATTGGGTCACCTTTGTGAGCCCCTGTATAGTGTAGCATAGGTACCCAGGGCATATGTGCATCCAAGGCCTACCAGGGGCTGCAGCATGCATTATGCCACCCCTGGCTGGCCATCCACATTGACACAACTGGCTGATCACTCAGATGGGGCAAGGTGGTGTAATCACCCCTTGCTTAGGTATAGTATCCCTATACCTACTATTACATAGAGACACATATATACCTATAAGTCACTCCTATGGCAGGCCTTAACAATCCTGAAGGCAGAGTGCTTGGTTTTATGTGAGATGGTGCTTTAGCATGAGCTGAACCTGTCTGCAGCTTTCGGAACCATGTCCTTATAGCTGTTCTATGATGTAGCCATACCATATACTCTTAAGTGCATTATAATCCTCGCGGTTAATGCTACCTTTGGCTTGGCTTTATCAAAACATGTGGTGTAAGGTGTCATACGCTTTGGAATACTACCCCCTCCCCAGTTCTGGCGACGGGGGTAGAATTCCACCCTTCTAGAGGGAGAAGACATATTGTTCCTGTTAATCCCAGTTAAAGTTAACCAGAGCCTCAGCATCACAAAATGGATGCTGCTGCCATAGTCACAAGTCTGATCTCCTGCTGCTGGGAGTCTTTCCAGCGAGGGAGGCTTGGACAATAGGTTTCCTGTCTTGGGAGGTGCTAGCACCACCCCAGACAGGCATAGTGTATTGGGGCAAGGAGGGCTGAATGAAATGAGACACTGCCTGGGGCACACAAGGTGCTCCATGCATAGTCCGGTTGAATCCAGTTGCTTTGGCACTCCAGCCCCAGCTCTGGTGCGAAACTGGACAAAGGGAAAGGGGTGTAACCATCCCCTTTCCTGGTCCCACTCATAGGAGGGACCTAGCAGCTAATCCAGCCCCTTAGATTAGTATATAGGTAGGAGCTTTGCCAAGAGACTTTAGATTAATCCTGAACTGAAACTTGAAACAAAACTCTGGACCTTCGACATTCTACTGCAACTAGAAGACTGAAGAATCTCCCTTGTGGTCAAGGAGTGGCCACCCTGTGCAAACAGGCACCATCCAGCGATCTGCAGTTTACATTGTCGACCGACGCTCGCGCCGGAGCCCGGGCACAGAGTCCAACAAGAGCCAGACTTCAAGACTTCTTTGACCCCGATCCACAGCCACAGCAAAGCTGAGACCCGTGGAGGAGACGAGAGACGTGGGACCGGCCCTCTTGAATAACCTGCTCTTTGCTACTTGTGCAGCTTCCAAGGCACCCTCGAAGTTGTGCATTGGGGGATTGAGAAGCCCCAGCCTCGAGCAACATTTGCACCAACGTACAGCCTTCCACACTCCACGAGTGCCGCGTGGGGCCTGCTAGGGTTTTTGTGCTTGACGTGTCTGTCCGGTTACTTGACCATTGGCTAGTGGCCTCTGTGATGACGAATCATTGAATCTACACCACTGGCCTGGTTGATCCAGGCTGGCCCCTGCTTACCTGAAAATGAGAAGCCCCTCAGACCTTGCTGGTCTGCAACAGAAGCCATCTTTGATTCCTGCGTGGGTTGCCTTTGCCAAGGTTTGTTGACTCCAATCTGGAAGCCGACACTGCCGACAGTGGGATCCTTTGTGGGACAGTCCTTGTCCAGCTCCTGGTTGTCGTCGACACCTCCTGGTCCACGTGGCTGCAGAGACAAGCTTCACAAGATCACCTGATTGCTTCACAACATCGCCTAGTTCCTTCCTGGTTCCTTCCTGGTCACTGGCTAGTGACCCAGACTCTGTCCCCTCTGCTTTCAGGTACTCTTCATCCTCGATCCACCCTTGGATCTAACCGGACACTTCTCTCCTGGTCGGCTACAGCATCTTTTCACAGGTCTCCATAGGATTCAGCGACGAAACCCGACACACTTTGACACCTGTGCACCTATGCACCCGGCTCCTGTGGGTGAGGTAACGCGAGTACTCCGGTGCTCCTGTGGGTATTGACTATCCTAGTGTCCTTGTTTTCAGTAGCTTCCTCCTAGTCCATCCGGAAGTGTCCTAAAAGAACTAGTTTCCAATTCTTTTGTTCCCATTGTATCCCTATAAGAACCCGCGTGTGTGTTTAGACACTGCACACGCTTCCCGTGGGCCTCCTGCTTCCTAACCTTTGGTAGTACAGCGTAGCCCCAGCGATTCCCTAGGCCCTAGGCCTATTCCTTGTTCGGGACATGGTTCTTATCCAACTATTTTAAAATATGGTTTTACGTGCCCCTAGGACCCTACTGTATATTGTGCAACTTATTGTATGGTGGGTCCCAAAACACTTCCTCTAACCCAAAGAAACCTTATTGCCATGTCTGTAAACAGCCTGGCCACTGGAAGACTGACAGCAGTTGCCCAAGGGCCAACAATAAGGAGAACATTCCCCCAAGTAATTCTCCCAGACCTCCTGTTGCTATTAGTAGTAATCTCCCAGGTGGTGGGAGTGCCCCCAAGAATTTGGCTGGGTTTACTTGGGAACTCATGTGGACTCTGGCCTAACCAGGTCCCCTACCATAGCTACTCTTGTCTGTGAAAATGGCATGGGGTTTGCCAACTTCACTGCTTGTTCCAACACTTTGGCCAAGTACAGGCAGGAGCCCCACAGCAATGGCCAGAAAGTTGAAACCTATAGAGACACAGGGGCTAGCATCACTATGGTGGCTAACAGTCTAGGCCCCTCAGGACAACTTTTACCTGGGTTCACCTATCAGGTGACCAACATTGATGGAGTACAGAAAGATCATCCCATGGCAGTAGTAAATCTCAGCTGAGGAGGTGTCACTGGCCTCAAGAGAGTGGCAGTGTCTATAAACCTGCATGTAGATTGTCTACTGGGAAATGATCTAGAGATCTCAGCCTGGGCTGGGGTAGAACAAGAAACCCATTCCAAAATGGTAGGCCTTCCAGAAAAGGTTAGTGGGGCTTTGATAGCCACAGCCCCAGCTCAAGCAGAATTCCTTCAAAAAGAGGTTGGAAGGGCTGTGATGGTCACAGCCCAAGCTCAAGCAGACTACCCCGAAAAGGTTGGCTGGGCTGTGATGGTCACAGCCCACACACAAACAGAGTTCCTACCTGAAAAGGTTGGTGGAGCTGTGATGGTCACAGCCCAAACTCAAACAGATTTTAGTGTTGTGAAGCCTGAAACTATGGATCACTCCACTCAGACAGAGAGTATTGGGGAGGAAGAAACGTCTCCCTCCCACCAGACATAAGGTGAGACTCAGCCTCCTCAGGGAACTGACCCTACCCCTTGTGAAGGAACTGCCCCAGAGGCAGTCAGGCCTAGCCTGGCAGAGCCCCTGATGTCAGTGGACCCTTCCAAGGTGGAACCCAGTCTGCAGCAGGTAACCTGCCCCTCTCTACCCTGCCTCAGTCAGCCCAGGGCTGTAGAGGTCAGGGAGGCCAGTGGACCCCAAAGGGCCCTCTGTCCACAGGAACCCCCCCATCAGCAGATTAGGGGCACCAAAGCTAGCAGCCCTAGCAAGGTGAAAATTTCAAAAACTCCTGAGGGATCTCCCTTACTATTAGTTAGGAACCTCCCCCAGATGGACTCTGTTGGGCACAGCCAAACCCGAGACCTAAGAGCCCCAAACCTGACCTGTCCCTCCAGTGAGCCAACAAAAGGGACCCAGCCTCCAGCTGTAGGTAGCCAGAGGTTGACCCTGAGTACACAGTGCAACTCAGTCAAGGAAAGAAAGGCCTACATGGTGGAAGATGATTGGAGGAAGCTGAGCCCTACATTAGAGGAGCCTCACTTCAGTACTCCATCTCAACACCAGCCTTTTACTTTGCCAAAACACACCACAGGTAGAGGTTCCCTATGGTGGAGACCCTATGATACCCTTAGTGGACCATGAGACAGGGGGTATCGATGCTAGTGCAGGTTCCTCCTTATATGGCCACCTAGGCAATATAGGCTAACCTGGTCAAGGATAGCCTTATCTCCTTTCGTTTGGGGGGGGGGGGGGGGTTGTGTAGGAAGGTGGATATCTGACTATATGGTCACCCCAACTTTTTGCCTAGTGTTTAGCTGGTTTTCGACTTAGTTGGCCTGGGATCCTGCTAATCAGGGCCCCAGGCTATCTGCTCTCACTATAAAATGGTCTCCATGTACTTTAGGTACATCTCCAATTGGGTATTGGGTCACCTTGTGAGCCCCTGTATAGTGTACCATAGGTACCCAGGGCATAGGTACACCCAAGGCCTACCAGGGGCTGCAGCATGTATTATGCCACCCCTGGCTGGCCATCCACATTGACACAACTGGCTGATCACTCAGCTGGGGCAAGGTTGTGTAATCACCCCTTGCTTAGGTATAGTATCCCTAACCTATCATTACATATAGACACATGTATACCTATAAGTCACTCCTATGGCAGGCCTTAAAAATCCTGAAGGCAGAGTGCTTGGTTTTATGTAAGATGGTGCTCTAGCATGAGCTGAGCCTGTCTGCAGCTTTCGGAACCATGTCCTTATAGCTGTTCTATGATATAGCCATACCATATACTCTTAAGTGCATTATAATCCTCGCAGTTAATGCTAACTTTGGTTTGGCTTTATCAAAACATGTTGTGTAAGGTGTCATACACTTTGGATTACTACCCCTCACCAGTTCTGGTGATGGGGGTAGCATTATACCCTTCTAGAAGGAGAAGACATGTTGTTCCTGTTAATCTCGGTTAAAGTTAACCAGAGCCTCAGCATCACAAAATGGATGCTGCTGCCACAGACAGAAGTCTGACCTCCTGATGCTCGGAGTCCTTCCAGCGAGGGAGGCTTGGACAATAGGTTTCCTGTCTTGGGAGGTGCTAGCACCACCCCAGACAGGCCATAGTGTATTGGGGCAGGGGGGGGCTGAATGAAATGAGACACTGCCTGGGGCACACAAGGTGCTCCATGCATAGTCCGGTTGAAACCAGTTGCTGGGGCACTCCAGCCCCAGCTCTGGTGCAAAACTGGACAAAGGGAAAGGGGTTTAACCACCCCCTTCCCTGGTCCCACCCATAGGAGGGACCTAGCAGGTAATCCAGCCCCTTAGATTAGTATCTAGGTAGGAGCTGAGTCAAGAGACTTTAGATTAATCGTGAACTGAAACTTGAAACGAAACTCTGGACCTTCGACAATTTATTGCAGCCATTTTCGAGATAGCATTTCCCTCTAGGTTATAATGCACCTCTAACTATATGTCCGACTGGGTCACAGACAACCCGGGTGAATGGTCTCCGAAGGCTGCACAGAGACTCTGCTCATGCAGCGGCACCCTCTCACTAAAAACTCAGCACCCTGCCTTCAGGATTGATAAGGCCTGCTATAGGGGTGACTTACACGTTTTAAGTGGAGTGACCTATAGATGTTGTGAACCTATATCCAAAGTAAGTGGTGCAAGCACCAGCTTACACAGGTTGCAGTAGCAGACCTGTAGTTCCATTTTGCATGGCTTCTCATGGGTGGCATAATACATGCTTCAGCCCATGGGAGGCCTCTGTGGTACCTATGCCCTGAGTACATAGGTGGTACAAAAGGGGGTGGGGATGGACGGAGCATCACCGTTCTTTAGCCCACTCTGCCACCCTAGTTCAGACATGGCTATATGCAAATCAGTCTTCCCTGGACCGGAAACAAGCTTACGAGGACCGGTTTCTGGCATTCCAGCCGTCTTCAGCCCGGCTTGCTTGAATCCAGTGGCAAAGTGAGCAAGGGACTCATGTCTGAGCATACCCTGCCACACTTATGGCGGCCAAAAGCGGTACAAAAGGGGGTGGTGATGGATGGAGCATCTGAATCAATCAAACACTCACACCCAGTCAAAAGATCTGGGTTTAATCCATCACCGTTCTTTAGCCCACTCTGCCAGTGTGGCAGGGTATGCTCAGACGTGAGTCCTTTGCTCACTTTGCCACTGGGTTCAAGCAAGCCGGGCTGAAGACGGCTGCAATGCCAGAAACCGGTCCTCGGTAGCTTGTTTCCGGTCCAGGGAAGGCATGGCTTTGCAGTTCAGGCTGGACTGTACCCATGAGGCCCTGGGTCAGACTGATTTGCATATAGCCATGTCTGAACTGGGGTGGCAGAGTGGGCTAAAGAACGGTGATGGATTAAACCCAGATCTTTTGACTGGGTGTGAGTGTTTGATTGGTTCAGATGCTCCGTCCATTACCACCCCCTTTTGTACCGCTTTTGGCCGCTGTGAGAAGTTGGCCTGATATATGATGTTTCTAATTCTGGAACCACCTTGTATCAGTCCAAACAATCCCTTATGGTGTCTGGTTGTAAGTCAACCTTATAGACAAGCTATCCTAATGGTAGCATGAACTAAGCAGCCTTAAAGGCTTAACTCAAGAGGTCGTGTTAAGCAAGCTGTTTTACCAATCACAATCCTGTAATATCAAATGAAAGGACACCACACAAGTATATATTATAAAAATATATGTATTTATTACTAGAATAATCCCCAGTACTCTTTATGAGCAAAGGGGCACAAGCGTTTAAACAAAAGCACAGTATAACATATGAAAGCTGCACAATTATGGATGAGGGCGGGTGGCCACTCAAACCATATATTAGGAAAGTGGTATAAGAGATACAAATTGAACCGTGGTTAGGCCTAGGGCCTAGGGAATCGCTTGGAGCAGTCGGGACAAGCAATGTGGAAGTCGGGAAAAGCCAGCGGGATTCGGGTGCAGCGCTTAAAGCACAGGCATGCACCAATATTAAGTCATTGGTGCGTAAAAGTTATAAAGTTACTGTTTAAGGAGACTTCCGCTTAACCTAGAAGGATAAAACTTTAGACACAGACCCTAGAGGTGTGTACCAGTGTGGGAACATCGGCGTTGCTGAGTTACCTCACCCACAGGAAGCGTGTACATAGGGTCGAAGTGGCGTCGGGTTTCGTCACGCAGGTTGCTGGTGCTTGAAGCTGAAGATGCTGCAGGCGTTGTGAAGGAGAAGTGTGATCCAAGGGTGGATCAGAGTCGTAAAGTACCTGAAAGCAGAGGGGACAGAGTCTGGGTCACTCAGCAGTGACCAGGGTGGAACCAGTACTGAACCAGGCAATGTCGGGCGCAATCAGGTGGTTGTCGAGGAGCTTCTCTCCGCTGCCACGTAATCTCTGGAGCATCTGCGACATCCAGGAGCGGGTCATGAGCTTCCCACAAAGGCTCTCACTGTCCGCGCTGTCGGCTTCAAGATCGGAGCAAACAACACTTGGCAAGAGCAATCCACGCAGGACTGGAAGATTGCTTCTCACTCGGACCAGGAGGGTCAGAGCGGGTGCTCCTTTTCAGAGGAGCGGGTGCAAGTCTGGAGCAACCAGAATCACAAGTCAGATTTCAACTTTCGTCGGCACAGGGGCCACAAGCCAGTGGGCAAGTGACCGGGCCAACGTGTTGAGCCAAAGGAAGCAGAAGGGCCCCACACAGCACTCGGTGAGTGTAGAGGGGTGAGCTTCGGTGCAAAAGTGGCTCAGGGCTGGGGCTTCTCAAACCCCGGTGTACAGCTTCCAGGTTCACTTGTGGGCTGCACGGTCAGCGTCTCGTGGTCTTTTCAAGATGGCGGGCCCCACGCTTCCGGTCGCCTCCACAGGTCTCAGCTCTGCAGGGACTGTGGGTCGAGCTGATAGAAGGCAGGCAAGCTTGATCTTGTCGATCTCTGTCACTCGAGTTCCGGAGGGAACTGCAACAAATTAGACGTCGAGGTACTGGATGGTGCCTGTTTGCACAGGGTGGTCACTCCTTGACCACAAGGGAGATTCTTCTGTCTTCTACGTCGAGTAGGATGTCGAAGGGTCCAGAGTTTCGTTTCTTATGTTTCATCAGGATAATCTGAGTGCTTTGGCACTGCTCCCATTCTTATACCAATCTAGGGGGCTGGATTACCTGCTAGGTCCCCTCCTATGGGTGGGACCCAGGAAGGGGGTGTTTATACCCCTTTCCCTTTGTCCAGGCCGTGCTGGGACTGGGGCTGGTCTGCCCCAGAACCGGTTTGGCCGGATTATGCAAGGGGAAGCCTTGTGCGCCCCAGACAGTGTCTGGTTTCTTTCAAACCTCCCTGCTACAATCCACTATCTCCTGTCTGGGGTGGTGTGACACCTCCCTGTGACAGGAAACCCTTTGTCCAGGCCTCCTCTGCTGAGTTTCGGTCAGCAGCAGGAGGTCAGACTTGTGTCTGTGGCAGAAGCATCCATTTTGTGGATCTGAAGCTCTTTTAAAAATCAACCGCATTACAGTAAAGTAACATGTCTTCTCCCTCTAGAGGGGTGGAATGCTATCCCCATCGACAGGACTGTCGAGGGGATAGTATTCCAAATCGTATGACACCTTACACGACATGTTTTGATAAAGCCAAACCAAAGTTACAATATAACCGCGAGGATTATAATGCACTTAGTAGTATATGGTATGGCATTATCCCGGAAGAGCTTAGGGAGTTGTTCCCGACAGCTGCAGACAGGCTCAGCTCATGCTCGAGCACCATCTCAAGTTAAACCATGCACTCTGCCTCCAGGATTGATAAGGCCTTCCATAGGTGTGACTCACAGTGTGGTAAATTAAATATTACCCGGACATAGTTTCTATACATTAATAAAGAATAAGGATAGCTCATAAAATGAGAGGCAGAGTCCGTGGTGTCCGAGTCAAAAGGGCTTTATTACAATGACTCGAGTCAGTGGAGAATCGGGTTCCATCACCACTAAGGTTCAGGAAGGGATATCTAACGTTTTATTCACATAACACATTATATATAGTAAAGCCATACAATTGCAATGAATAGAGAAGGCGGGACGCTCCAGGCGGAGCAAGTGAAAGAGAGAGATAAGAACACATGGGCGTGAAAGAAGGCGTGTAAAGAGGCGTATACGTGGGTATTCACTTGATGAGTCATAGGTGTGTCATAGGTTGGTGGATGTATAGAGGAAGTCTGCAGGGTCAGCAGAAACCTTTACCCTACATGTGTGCGCAACGGGTCATGACGTGAAATTGACGTGTAACTGGGGAGAGCTGGGGGGAGTTGACTTTAGCACTAGTAGAGGAGTCTGGAGTCTGGAATGTCAGAACGACCTGCACCTTTGGTATATCTGATATCTTGTGTTTGGAGGATGTATTGTCTGAAGTAAAGGTCTCTCGAGCAAAAGCTGTTCATCACTAAATGCTAGTGTGTGCATATATTTCTTCGTGCATTGCGTGGGGGCATGGGCCTTCTATGGCAACAGGTTCAGTAAATCACTTGCATGGAGACAGGAAGGCTAGGCCCTATGCTCTGCAGGCGGAATATGTTTACCCTTTTCACTAGACTGGAATGTGGTTTTTTTTGCGGAGCTGAGCAGATAACTGTAGGCAAAATACCGTTTTGGCAGGCAGGCCAGGCACCTCTCGGCTGAGCAGGGAGTAAGGGAGAGGTCAGGGATGCATACCTAAACTGCAGCTTTCAGAGTCAGAAGAGGCTCGGAGCCTGAATTCAGGGCCTGGCTCGGCTGGGCCACAAAAACGTGTGCTTCTCGACTTTTTAAACGTGCACCATGTAAATGCATTGGCAATGTAGGCCTTAGTGCAGAATTAACGTTTCATTCATGGAAGGCCTAATAACTGACATGTTAACATTAGACGGAAATGCAGGGGCATTATTATTAAAGGCATGGGAAGGGAATTGCATGACAACATGGACATACATGGGGCATAGGTACATGGATAGGGTGCGAGTGGGGGACACACTGGCCACAAAAAATGTTCTCTTCCCTCATTCCCTCCTTGTCCCCTACTGTGCCCTTCAGGACACATCTATATTCATAAGGCAGTCTATTTGTTCATACAGCATCATTTGTTCATCCTTTTTTATTTGTGCACGTGAACGTGAACGTGGACGGGGAATACAGGCAGTGGCACACAAGCCGCAAATCGCTGGGCCACATTGCAGACAGAGACAGCAACTGAATACTACGAGCAGTATTATCCCTAGGAATGACAATACTTTCCATCCCCAGGCTGATATCACACTCCAGAGCCAACCGGACCAAGTCCAGGTGCCTGGATTCTGATGTATCTCGTGAGCTATCTTATGGAGCCTTGTTATTGCTGCATACACTGACGGTGCGTTATTTGGAATAAACACACAACAACTGGAGCCGATCACTCTACAAGCCCCGCCCCTATCGGCCAGGATGACGTCAAGAACAAGGCGATTCTGAAGAACAACAAGTCTCATAGCAGACTGTTCCTCAGTTAAGTTACCTAAGGCAGAAGTAGTCTCATTCACTACTGCTTCCAAAGTTCTTGTTAACCTGCGTATTCATTTTCTGTTTTGGATGGGACCTATGAAGAAAAAGAATCCTCTATTAAAATCTGTATATTGCTCCCACGCTGTCTCAGTCTGATCGACAACCGGGGACTCGGTCTCCCTCTTGTGTCTTATATGTACGAGTTGGGAATCTCGATGGTAATGGGATGGGGCTAGAAAAACAGGTGGCAGTAGGAACGCAATATAACACGTTCCACCCCAGTCTAAGGGCAGACGTATATAGGCAGTCTGACCGCAAATGAAATAGGAATGGCGGGAAGCTTTGAAAGAGGATTTTCCTTTATCATTGAATTCAACCACAGTATTACAATCACTGTGTCCTAGGTGCACTGAACCATTCTTTCTAACTCATAATTCACCTTTTACTGGTAAGACTGTTATAAACGATGAGCCTGTATTGATCTCGGACTGGACATTCAGAATCATGAGGCTAAGGGAAACATTCCCTAATTCGTACACTTCATTTTCTAGATCTGTTCCTTTCCTTTGGGGAAAACCATCTTTATCGGGAAAACAAGCCTTATTCATGACTGTATTCAGGTCCCCCCAAATCCATTCACTCTGGGACTTTGTGAACTGTCTATCTTGTGTTGATGACATTAAAGCAAACCAAGCTCCGCACGAACCATTGTGTGAAAACTGATAAGGAAAGAGGGGCAGAACTCCCTTCATTTTCTGATAAGGTGGGAGTCGGCCGCATACCCAGCAATTCGTAACATTGCTGGCCTGGTGAGAGTGGTGTAACATACGAATAAAAGTGTTGTTGCGCAGTGCTAGTCGATATGACAATTCATGGGGTGGCAGGTCACTGAATGTGTGCTCTACAGTGTCATTGAAGGAAGAATGTATGTGTGAACCAAGAGGAGGAAAGAAAACATGTAGCGTCAAACTTATACATATAATCGATATGCTTATAAAAAAAACATAATGATCAGAGTTACTATGCATCTACTGCGTAAGCTTTTGCAGTACTTTTGTTTCATCTCTTTCTGCCTATCTCTCTGGCTATTTGGGTCTACGATCTTATACATGTCAGGAACCTGTCTAACCGCTTCACCCGAGGGGGACTTAAACAATTAAACGCTGTCTGACTTACTAGACCGTAGTTTTTGTCTATATTCTTGTTGCGGAGTCTTTTCTAGCAAAGGGAATTTAGAGTCACTGTTTTCGGGACAGTCCTTAGAGTCTTTTGCCGAACCAAGTCCATGGAAACTTTTCACATGATGGGCGTGGAGCCATCCTTTTCTCCCCTCGACCTTGACGGCGGTTCTCGTCGTCAGCAGGACCAACTTGGGCGCGCGCCAGCGGGGCTCCAGAGGGCTTGAACGGTCGAAGTTACGGACAAACACCAGGTCTCCCGGAACAATTGTGTGAGTCTTCACCTGGGTGTTGTCGGGGAAGGCAGCTGCAACCTGTGAACGACAAGAAAGGAGTGCAGACATCAAGGAAGCCAGGTAATCTGTCAGCATAGTACTGTCAAGGTATTTGGGTAGATGCACAACAAGTTTATGGAAATTTGAGAGTGTTTATATCAAAGTTTAGGTGCTACGCAAGTAACGTCTAGTGTCCCACGACGTCAAAATGTAACCATAGAATGTGGGATCAGTGGGTCACTGGTCCCATCCTTGGGTGCACACTGTAATTCCTCTATATTTCACAGAGGTTCCACACTTAGTTCATTGTAATTGTTCATATTTATTTGGCGTCACAAATAATTCTCATAAAGATATTTTGTTTGACGAATTACTTCATTCTCAACATGTTAATTTTTTTCTTTTTGCGTCAATCCAATGCATTTCGGGGCTATTAACTGCCCCTTCATCAGGGAAAAGGTACTGTAACAAAGTTAAAGAAGAAAGGTATAAGTGGTAATGGATAGGACCGTAATGGTGTGTGATGTTTGGGAAAGCACTAAGGGGTGTGGGGGGGGGGGGGGGGGGGTTGGGTGTGTAAATTAAAAGGTCACCTTAAAAAACCATTTTCGACCCGTGTTGAAAACAAGATCATGCTTTCAATGTGGCTTACGTATACTGGAGATGGTCAAGATGCATCGGTATGCTGAAAAGTAAAGGTGCGTTTCGTGAGTCTAAGTTTAAGTCAATAAAACGCAATCTAACGGTTCTCGTTCTAGCGGTACACTAACCTGGTGAAAAGAAAGCTAGGAGCTCAATGTCGGTCCGCTCGTAACGCCGGTCAGGACGGAGACGTCTTCTGCCGCGTTTGATCAGTTACGTATGTAGCGGTCACGTGGTAGATGGACAGTGAAAACAGACTCGTGTTAACAGTCTGGGATCGGGTGTTAAAGTAAACGAGTAAAAAATAAAACGTATGGAATTGCATAGTGACAATCAGGGTGTTGGGGGATACATGTCGTGCCCGCAAGGGTAAATTTAAATGCTGATGATGCAAATGGGGTTAATACTGAAAATGGTTTACCAAAGTGCCCAATGGTTCGGATGTGAAAAAAATAATAAAGTTCGAAAATGAAAATCATTGCATACATGAAAATTAAATATAGGATACAGTACATATGGTATGTAACGGCAGGAAGCCTGTAAAGGCTCCATTGGCAACACTCATAGGTAGCAAGCAAGTTCGATTCTGTCATTGAGGCCCGTTTACTTTAACACCCGATCCCAGACTGTTAACACGAGTCTGTTTTCACTGTCCATCTACCACGTGACCGCTACATACATAACTGATCAAACGCGGCAGAAGACGTCTCCGTCCTGACCGGCGTTACGAGCGGACCGACATTGAGCTCCTAGCTTTCTTTTCACCAGGTTAGTGTACCTCTAGAACGAGAACCGTTAGATCGCGTTTTATTGACTTAAACTTAGACTCACAAAACGCACCTTTACTTTTCAGCATACCGATGCATCTTGACCATCTCCAGTATACGTAAGCCACATTGAAAGCATGATCTTGCTTTCAACACGGGTCGAAAATTGTTTTTTAAGGTGACCTTTTAATTTACACACCCAACCCCCCCCCACACCCCTTAGTGCTTTCCCAAACATCACACACCATTACGGTCCTATCCATTACCACTTATACCTTTCTTCTTTAACTTTGTTACAGTACCTTTTCCCTGATGAAGGGGCAGTTAATAGCCCCGAAATGCATTGGATTGACGCAAAAAGAAAAAAATTAACATGTTGAGAATGAAGTAATTCGTCAAACAAAATATCTTTATGAGAATTATTTGTGACGCCAAATAAATATGAACAATTACAATGAACTAAGTGTGGAACCTCTGTGAAATATAGAGGAATTACAGTGTGCACCCAAGGATGGGACCAGTGACCCACTGATCCCACATTCTATAGCATAGTACTGTCGACATCTGTAATTTTTCTTGGCATAGGCGTACCCCACATATTCGGCGGTCTACCAAAAACCACCTCGTACGGGGATAGTCCGGTTCTGGAATGAGCTACCATACGCATGTAAAAGAGGGCAACCGGCAAGGCTACCATCCAATCCACGCCTTTTTCTGCACAGTCCTTCGCTAACTTTGTTTTGAGATTCTGATTGTGTCTCTCGACGAGACCTGCTGCCTCTGGGTGTCGTACGCAATGGAATTTTCACTGGTACCCTAACAGACGAGATACTTGTTTCATCAGTTCAGAAGAGAATGGCTGCCCATTATCTGAGTACACGACACGGGGCAAGCCGTTTCGCATGAAGAATTCTCGGACCAACTGCTTGGCAGTGGTCACAGCAGTGTAATCTGGGACTGGATACGCTTCTGTCCATCTAGATAGGGCACATACAACTACGAGGACATACTTGAATCCTCGACATCTGTCCATCTGAATATAATCCATCTGGAGGACTTCAAAAGGGTGGTCAGGAGGATGAAATCCACCTTGTTCCACGGGAATGCCTTTACCTGGATTGAACTGACAACAGATCATGCAGGTACGCACTTTCTGTTTCGCTGCTGCACGTAAATGCTTGTTGAACCAGATGTTCTGTATGCTGTCTAACATGGCCTTTTCTCCTAAGTGTGCTGGACTATGTGCTGTGTTAATGATAGTTTGAACCATGGAGTCAGGGAGGAACCATGTAGCTTTGCCTTTTGTCATCCATCCCTGATCTGTCTGGACCCCTCCTTGTTCAGTCCATTTCTTTATTTCATCTGGAGTGGCATGTGTCTGTATGTCGAGTACATCTTGTGAGGGATCCCTGACTGTCATGCAATTTGTCAGTGATGGTACTTCAGTCTTTGTCATGTCAGTCGGAATGTCTGCTTGAGTCTGAGCTGTAAGTTTAGCTGTTCGATCTGCCAGGTCGTTACCCTGGGAAATGGTGTCAGTAACTTTCGTATGTGCTTTGCACTTCATGATGGCTATGGCTGTAGGCAAGTGTATTGCGTCTAACAGAGCTTTAAAGAGGGGACCATGCTGTATTTTGGCCCCATGAGAGGTCAGGAAACCTCTCTCCTGCCAGAGGACTCCAAAGTCGTGTACGACTCCGAATGCATACTGTGAATCCGTGTATATGTTTACTTTCAAGTTCTTGGCTTGTATGCAGGCTTGGGTCAGAGCAATGAGCTCTGCTGCTTGGGCAGACAGGGTGTCAATACGATGTGTCTCTATGACTACAGTATCAGTGGTCACTGCATATGCGGCCACTAACTTTCCTGTGCTTGTTCTCATGCATGAACCATCCACATAAAGTGTCAGGTCTGGGTCGGGTAATGCAATGTCTGTCAAGTCTTGTCTTGGCTTCGTCACTGTGTTAATTACTTCCACACAGTCATGTGGTGCAGAGTCTGGTGTGCCCTATTCGGGCAGGGTTCAGAATATTGCATCGTCTGATCTCTATGTGTGGCTGGAACAATGTCAGTTCATATCCTGTCAGTCTTGCTATAGTCAGGTGCTGTGTCTGTGTCCTGTTCAAGAGAACTTCCACCGAGTGTGGAACCTGTACTGTCAGAGGATGTTCTAACACGATGGAATCGCTTTGTCTGATTGCTAGAGCTGTTGCTGCAACTGATTTTAGGCACGCAGGCAGAGCCTGGGCCACTGGATCCAATGTACTAGAAAAGTAAGCACAAGGCTTGTGTTTTCCTGCCTGATCTTGTGTAAGGACAGATAATGCTGTGCCATCGCGTTCAGTGACAAAAAGTGTAAAAGGTTTGCTGTAACATGGTGTCGCTAAAACAGGTGCTTGACATAGAGCTTTTTTCAATTCATCAAATGCAAGTGTATGTTCCTGAGTCCAAGGGAGGACAGTCGAAGTCGCTGCCTCCTGTGTTGTCAACTGTATGCGTGGTTTGGCTAGATATGCGTACTGAGGAATCCATTGTCTGCAGTAAGAAGTGAGGCCAATGAAGGCCCGTACTTCCTTTTGTGTCTTGGGCTGTGGAAGGTGTGCAATTAACTGAATGCGGTCAGGTGTCAACTGTCTACCCCTCTTGGACAGCAAGTGTCCAAGGTACACCACTTGCTGGGCACAGAATTGTAGCTTGGAAGGGGACACTTTGTGCCCCTTTTCTGCCAAGAAGTATAAGACTGTCAGTGATGCACGTTCACAGTCTCGTTCTGTCCGTGCTATGATCAAAAGATCATCAACATATTGGAGCAGTGCAGTGTCAGTAGGCATGTGAATACTGTCTAGTTGTCTTTTCAATGCTTGACTGTAAATAGTAGGACTTTCTGTGAACCCTTGAGGAGCCCTCGTAAATTTGAAGCTTCGTCCATTTAAACAGAATCCGAAGAGGTATTGGCTCTCCGGATGGATCGGGACACTAAAGAAGGCGTTCTTGAGATCAATTACAGTAAAGAACGTCGCTTCAGAATCAATTGCAGTCAATAGTGAAGAAATGTCTGGGACCACTGGGTACTGGGGTATTATACATTTGTTCAGTTCTCGGAGGTCAATCACAAGTCTGTAGACCGGTGGTGCATTCGGGTCAGTTCGTTTAAGAATCGGAATGATAGGAGAATTACATACATTGGAGTCAGTTTCTACAACCACTCCCTGTGCAATGAGTTCATCAACAATTTTCAGTAATGCTACAACAGCATCAGGTGGTAACTTGTATTGTCGGATTCGTGGCAGTACAACTCCTTGCTTGAGTGTGACACGGTATGGTGTAATGTGCATGTAACCTACATCAGTCGGACCTTGTGCCCATAAATGCTGTGGTACATTCTGGAGTCTGGGGTCAAAATCTCTCAACACATAATGTCCTTTAAAATCATGTAAAAACAATCTCACTCCTTCCGGAGAACAACAAATTACTGCTCCTAGTTCTTTCAATGTTTTTATACCAAGCAAGTTTTATGGACATAATTTAGTAAGCAACAAGTCTGTAGTGCGGGACAATGGACCAACTCCTAGGGAAACTGGCTTTGACACTTCGTTAACAATAGGCTTTCCTGAAAATCCCAGGGAAATATTCTGTGAGCCTGAGAGGGGTGCCCCTGGAACCTCGTCATGACTGATGGTAGTTCTGCTCGCCCCTGTGTCAATCAGAAATTTTCTGTCTTTCCCCAATACATGACTATGCACATAGGGACCCTCTTGATCTACAGGAACCTCAATAAGGGGCAAGCCAACCTCCCTCTCTAGGCTGTTTCATGAGTACTGTTGATAATCTGGGTAGTCTGACTGTGCGTACTGATACATTTGTTGCGTGACATGTTGTGTGGCAGCAATGGGTTGGGGTACAGCTACTGTCTGTTGCGTGTTCTGTGGCGTTTGCGTGTTCTGCGGGATGTTATCCTGTCTAGGAGGACGCGGTCTTTCTTTCGTCTTGCCTGTAGCTATATTGTGTTTCAGGACAGCACATTCATTTATATAGTGACCTGGCTGTTTACAGTAGTTGCAGTTTCCTTTGACAGGTGCTGCGCCCTTTTTCTGGCCATCGGCTGGAACTGATTGAGCAACTAGTACTTTCATTTTCGTATCTTTCATGCGTCTCTTTTCGTGTTCCTGTTCTTCTCTAATTCGGTTTTGGTGATACTGTAACATTTGTAACATTTGGGAAGGGCTATTCGCTTGCCAGGTACTCTCAACCTTCAGTACTCTATTTTTGATCTGGGGTAAGGAATTCTCTACTAATTTGCTCACAAAAAGATGTGGGTACGATTCACTACATGTCTTCAGGCCACTGTTAATAAGAAAAATTTTTCGAATCTAGAATAAAAATCACTAGTGTCTTCATCTTGTTTCTGTTTGCAGGCTGAAATAGCATCCCAATCTTCCTTTTTGGTAGTCAATAATCTCGGCAAAACCTGTATTAATAGCTCGGGTAGTTCTTTAGCTTTGTCCCCAAGACCAACACCCGGGCCTCTGAGTTTATCCTCGTCTTCTAAATCTGTCCAGTTTATCTTTTTCTCTCCCACCTCCCAATCTTTTTCTTTAAGCTTTTCATAAATGCCTGCTGGTAACAGTACTTTCAATAATTTAATGGTATCAGCGTATGTGTATTCCATCATGCGGAGCATGTCTTTTAATTCACGGTGGAACCCCCCTGGGTCTTTATCATGACAGGGCAGTAATTTTTTCATTTCCAATAATTCCATCTTCGTCAAGGGTGTGTAAACGTATACTCGTTGAAGCGCACCCCCTGGAGTTTTAACAGGATGAACCTCTCGTAGGGGATTCTGTCTGTCTATGTGAAAGGTCTTTCTTTCTCGGTGTGGGGCAGGAATCAAGTGCGGGGTCAGAAAAGTCAAGTACTTGTGTCGTTGATCTAGAATGACATTAATTAATTCGGTACCTAGACCTCTCCATCTTTCCAGAAGTAAATTGTCCAGTAATTTATACAAGGGACCTGGATCAGAATGCTGACTCTCATACAATGTGATGAGATGTTGAATCATGCAAATACCAGCTAAACGCTGTTCTTCCGGAGGAAGACTCAAAAATGTTTGCGCTACTATGTCATCCTTATATATGTTAGAATTACAAGCCCATTGAACTGCTGACCGGGCTAGTTCCTGTTCATGTATAGTACTAAGTTCACTACTACCTACTCGTTTTTTCAGTGCCTGTTCAGTAGCTTGGAATAGGTGTTCGAGGGAATATCTTTCTGGTATTGGAGCGAGAGAACGTTTATTGTAATCTAGGCCTATGGGTCTGTCAAACAGTCTTGCCCTACCTACGTAATTCATTTTACTTGGTTCCTCTGTTTCTATATCATCCTCTTCTGAGACTTCGTCGTCCCCTTTCTCGGCTTCTTTCTTGTGTATATCTAGAATTTCTTTACGAATTTTCCTGTACATGCATTCAATTCGGTTCTGTGTATCATGTTTACCAACACCTATATTGTCACTCCAAGTCAACATACTTTTAGTCACTACTTTATCTGGCTGGTCTTGTTCCCTGATCAGACAATTAATCAAAAATTGTAAAAGCATTCTTTGAATCTCCACCTTTCTATTTGCCATGGCCTCGTGTATACTTTCTGGTCCCTCCCCCGTTCTAATGAAGTGGTATATTCTGTCTAAATATTCCTTCATGTCTGGTAAAGTGACCAAATAGTTTGCAACACGTCTTAAACGTACTGAGTGAATGAGCATTACACCCACACCTGGTACTGGATCATATACACAATCGGAAAGTTATTGTCTAAGATACGCTGGGGTCGTTACCGTTTTCGGTGTGCTTTGTAGTGCTAATTCTCGTAGTGATCGCGATGATGGTGGTGGGGTGTGCGGTGTGTGTGGTATGTCTCCAGAGGGCCCCCCTCCCGATGCCCCCTGACTGGAATCGTCTTGGCTTGAGTCGTCTTTCACTGCTAGTGACACTACTGATGCGGGTTGATCCTGTGCTACGGGTTGTTGGCGAAAAGGATTGGTAGGGACGTTGACAGGCGGATTGGTAGGGTTGGGAGGAGGAGGAAAACCTGCATCTACATAATCTGGAGCAGCGTCGTCTAAATAGGAGGAAATAAAAATGTCCGCTGCTGTCTGTTTATGACTACGGAGTTTAGTCGGGACCAGTGGTGGCAGCAAGTTACTGGGTACTTCCGGGGTCACTTTAGGTAGGCCCTCGGCGAGGATGGGATACATGCCTGTAATAAGGGCATTTCTTTGTCTATCTATTTGTTCTGCTTTAACCCGTTCACCTTCTTCCTTTAGCTCTTTTTCTTTGGCTTTTTCTGATGCTTCTCTACTCCTCTCTGCTTTGTGGATTTCTTTCTCTGTTCTTCTATGCGCTTCTTTACGCCACAACTCTATGGCATCTTTCTGGGATTGTCTAGCTTTCTTTTTCCACAGTGCTTCCTCTACTCTCATAATGCACTCAGCATCCCATGTCCCTGAGACAGGCCATCTATATTTCTCTTCCAGATCCTTCGTGTAATCTACCCATAAATCTAAATACAGTATGGCATCTAGGCCATGCTTTTGGTACATAAAATGTCCAGGAGTGTCCCTAGGCGGGACGGGAACTGCCTCTTTGAGTATCCCTTTCCTGGTCCCTATCTGACGTAATTTCGGAAACAGCGGCATGTTTGAACTAGCTTGAACGAAAACGCAATGAGCACAATAATAGACTAAGAACAATCATTCATACCACGACATTAAGACATTAGAAACAGATACTAACTAGTACATAGAAAAACACAATCCTAAAATAACCTCATTTACTGTATGCACTGCTAGAACAGTACAGTCATACCGGTCCCATAAAGAGACACGTCTTTACCGCATCCACCTAAATGGACACGTCTTTACAGGATCTGTGTACCCAGACCCGTCTTGACCGGGCTCAAATAATGGAACCCGTCTCTATGCGTTCCCAACAACGGTACTCACCGGGAAGCAAAACTGAAGGCCTCGGAAACTCGATACTGGACTGGACTGCTACGGATTCTTGCTGCGCATGCGCCTCGGAACAGGTGGGCCTCGGGATACCTCGGACCTTGCTCTCTCGGCTTGGGCTCTGGTCGGGATGGTCCGCAATCCTCACCACCTCGTGTGGATGCCTGGTCGCAGTCTCCGTCTCCTCCGTGGGCCTGAGGGAGTTGGCGAGAAATCCCGCTGACGTGTACACTGGAAGTCCGTCACGGCTATAGAAGGGGTCAGGGGCTGCGCTTACATCGCCGGCGCGTGGGGAAGGGGACTAGTCCCTATTCGGGCGCCAGAATTATGTGGTAAGTTAAATATTACCCGGACATAGTTTCTATACATTAATAAAGAATAAGGATAGCTCATAAAATGAGAGGCAGTGTCCGTGGTGTCCGAGTCAAAAGGGCTTTATTACAATGACTCGAGTCAGTGGAGAATCAGGTTCCATCACCACTAAGGTTCAGGAAGGGATATCTAACGTTTTATTCACATAACACATTATATATAGTAAAGCCATACAATTGCAATGAATAGAGAAGGCGGGACGCTCCAGGCGGAGCAAGTGAAAGAGAGAGATAAGAACACATGGGCGTGAAAGAAGGCGTGTAAAGAGGCGTATACGTGGGTGTTCACTTGATGAGTCATAGGTGTGTCATAGGTTGGTGGATGTATAGAGGAGGTCTGCAGGGTCAGCAGAAACCTTTACCCTACATGTGTGGGCAACGGGTCATGACATGAAATTGACGTGTAACTGGGGAGAGCTGGGGGGAGTTGACTTTAGCACTAGTAGAGGAGTCTGGAGTCTGGAATGTCAGAACGACCTGCACCTTTGGTATATCTGATATCTTGTGTTTGGAGGATGTATTGTCTGAAGTAAAGGTCTCTCGAGCAAAAGCTGTTCATCACTAAATGCTAGTGTGTGCATATATTTCTTCGTGCATTGCGTGGGGGCATGGGCCTTCTATGGCAACAGGCTCAGTAAATCACTTGCATGGAGACAGGAAGGCTAGGCCCTATGCTCTGCAGGCGGAATATGTTTACCCCTTTCACTAGACTGGGATGTGTTTTTTTTTGCGGAGCTGAGCAGATAACTGTAGGCAAAACACCATTTTGGCAGGCAGGCCAGGCACCTCTCGACTGAGCAGGGAGTAAGGGAGAGGTCAGGGATGCATACCTAAACTGCAGCTTTCAGAGTCAGAAGAGGCTCGGAGCCTGAATTCAGGACCTGGCTCGGCTGGGCCACAAAAACGTGTGCTTCTCGACTTTTTAAACGTGCACCATGTAAATGCATTGGCAATGTAGGCCTTAGTGCAGAATTAACGTTTCATTCATGGAAGGCCTAAAAACTGACATGTTAACATTAGACGGAAATGCAGGGGCATTATTATTAAAGGCATGGGAAGGGAATTACATGACAACATGGACATACATGGGGCATAGGTACATGGATAGGGTGCGAGTGGGGGACACACTGGCCACATAAAATTTTCTGTTTCCTCAACAGGTTTATATGTGTCCAGATATAGGTTTAGATATAGGTATACTATATCTAAGCAAGTGGTGATTACACCAACTTGCCCCAGCTGAGTGATCAGCCAGTTGTGTCAATTTAAAAACCAGCCAGGGGTGGCAAAAGTTATGCTGCAGCCCCTGGTAGGCCTTGGTGGCACCTATGCCCTGAGCACCTATAGTGCATGGTACAGGGGCTAACAAGGAGTCCAGTTCCAATTGGGTTATGTACCTATAGTACATGTTTATGAATTTAGAGAGAGAACAGCAGGCTGAGGGTCTGATTAGCATGCCCATAGCCTCATTAAGTCGAAAACCAGTGAAGCAAAAAGCAAAAATTGGGATGACCATAGGATAGCAGACCCTACTTTCCTACACAACCCCCCCCCCCCCAAACGCAGGGACATTAAACTTAACCTTGACCAGATAAGTCTTCATGTTCTAAGTGGAAGTACCTGGAGAGACCATCTGCATTACCATGGTCAGTCCCTGGGCGGTGCTCCACTGTAAAGTCCATCCCCTGTAGGGAAATGGACCACCTGAGTAGTTTGGGGTTTTCACCCTTCATCTGATTTAGCCACAAGAGGGGCTTATGGTCTGTCTGAATTAGGAAGTGGGTACCAAACAAGTATGGCCTCAACTTCTTCAGGGCCCAAACCACAGCAAATGTCTCCCTCTCAATAGCTGACCAACGTTTCTCCCTGGGGTTCAACCTTCTGCTAATAAAAGCAATGGGCTGGTCTTGACCATCTTGATTAAGTTGTGAAAGCACAGCTCCCACCCCCAACTCAGAAGCATCTGTCTGTACAATGAACTGTTTGGAGTAGTCAGGACTCTTCAGGATAGGTGCAGAGCACATGGCCTTCTTCAGGTCATCAAATGCCTTTTGACAGCTAACTGTCCACTGAACCTTTTTTGGCATCTTCTTGGATGTCAAGTCATTTACTGGTGTCACAATGGACCCATAGTTCTTTACAAATTTTCTGTAATACCCAGTCAGGCCCAAGAAGGCTCTGACTTGTGTCTGGGTAGTTGGAGGAGCCCAGTCCTGTATGGGCTGGATCTTGCTCTCCAATGGTTGAACCTGACCCCCACCTACTAGGTGGCCCAGGTACACAACCTTGCTCTGCCCTATCTGACACTTAGTAGCCTTGATAGTCAGGCCTGCCTTTTGCAGGGTCTCCAGAACCTTCTTCAGGTGGATCAGGTGATCCTCCCAGGTGGAGCTAAAGACAGCAATATCATCTAGATATGCTGCACAAAAGTCATCCAACCCAGCAAGGACTTGATTCACCAACCTTTGGAAGGTGGCAGGTGCATTATTCAAAGCAAAGGGCATTACCACAAACTGATAATGTCCTTTTTTTTTTTTTATTGAGATGGTTCCGGGTATCACAAAAATACATTAATCAACAGGATAAAATCAGGCATCGAGAATACAGAAAACAAATGTAGGAATCATAAAACCAAGTTTGTTTCGGACAGTAGTACATAAGGGAATACAATCAGCATCACCAATAGATCTTTAAACTCTTGTTCATCTGATTTCTCTCCAATTTCTAAGAGGAGCCCATATCTTCTTACCAAATTCTCTCGTTCTCTTTCCTTTAAAATCGTACAAACATTCCTCTATATTATGCGTTCCCAACAGCCTAGTTAACCACATCTGGAAAGTGGGAGCTACAGAGTCTTTCCAGCCAGCCGAGATTAAAATCCTAAAAACAGCCATAGATAGAAAAATAAATGCTTCAGCCTCGTACTCTAGTTTTAGGTTTTCGTCCCTGCCGATCAAAGCAATAGTAGGGGATAGAATGATCTGTTGCTCTAGCAGCCCCGTTAAAAATCTTTCGATTTCTTTATATACAGGAGTAAGATTCTGACAATTATAAAACATGTGGGGTAAATCTGCAGGACTATGGTCGCACCTGGGACACCTATCGTTTTCTCTCTTACCCCACTTGAAAAACTTGGCAGGCGTGTAATATAAGTTAAATATAGTCTTATAGTGTTGTGCCTTTAAATTTGAAGCTCTTAATATTTTTTTATTCATTGCTAGGGCAAAATCTATATCTATATCCGGATCTCCAATTATTTCCGCCCAATGTGATTCAATTTGTCCGATGTCATCCCCCAAACCCTGCAAGAGATAGTTATACCCAATTTTAATGTTCTTGCCACCCTTCCTTACATAATTCACAATTGGATTAGGCTCCTGAATTAAGATCCTAGGTCTGATAGACTTAACTGTTTGCTCCAATTGTCTATATAGAAGCCATTGACTAGCCGGTATACCAAACTTTTGCTGAAGTGTGTCAAATCCCAGTAGTTCATCCTCAAACATGACATCCCCCAAACATCTAATACCCAACTCCTTCCATAACCTACTATTACTGTTCTGTCCAAGATGCACAAATGGATTTGACCGCCACAAGTCTAATATGCTATTAATTTTCGGAATCTTCAGGAATCTCATTATTGACTTCCAGGTGACCCAAGCACTAAGCATCACTTTGCTTTTACTCCTTTTAAAATACCTACAGTTTATTTCTCGTGTAAGGAGCCCCAGTGCTTTTCTTCCTACTAGCAGTTCGTATATTGTGGGGGTTCTGTCCAGACCAGTCGGTACAACTATATCGTCATATTTGAGTAGCACATTCATTTGCATCATTAGACACACCCAGTGATACAGCCTCAAATTTGGTGCAGACAGACCCCCTCCCTCCAATGGTGCTGATAGTCGAGCCAAAGATCTGTGTATTTTCCCATATTGCCACACAAATTGGGAGAAAACAGCTTCCATTTTCTTCAAAAGACCCTCTTCTACTAGCAGAGGTATGGCACGAAATAAATACAATATTCTCGGAAACATTGACATCTTCAAAACATTCACTCTACCAATCAGAGATAAGTGTAGAACATCTATTTTTCTTAGTTCTTTATCTATTGCTGTGATCAAGGGTACATAATTTTCTTGTATAATTTTCTCCACATTAGCATTAATCCTCACCCCAAGGTAGACTGCAGATTCCACATACCTCTGGTCAACTTTATAGATATTATTAGTGCTGATTATTATGGTTTTTTCTTCATTCAGCTTATACCCAGAGCGGATTCCAAAGGGCTTAGCCAGTTGACTCAGTTCTACTATAGCCGTCTGCGGGTTGGTGGTCACAATTGCCAAATCGTCCCCATAGGCCAATCATTTGGTAGTATGCCCATTTAATATGACAGGGGAGATTTTATCTGAAGCTAAAATTTCCCTAATTAGGGGATCTATATAAAGTGAGAAAAGTATAGGAGAGCAGGGGCATCCCTGATGAGTGCCTCTCCTAATTACCACCTCTTCCGACTGTAATCCCATGGTTGTAATTCTAGCTACCGGATCTAAGTACATAGCCTTTATTGCTTTCCTACATTTCTCACCGAAACCTCTACTTACCAAAACTTCCCACATAAATTCCCAGACCACACAGTCGAAGGCTTTTTCGGCGTCTAGGAGGATCATGGCCATTTCTCCCCCGTGACAGCCGTAGCATCAAATAACGAGATCGCATGCGAGGTGTGATCCGTAGTGCCTCTCCCTGGAACGAACCCATGCTGCCGCGGAGAGACAAGTTGGCCAATGATCCCCCCTAACCTCTTTGCCCACACCTTAGAATACAGTTTGGTATCCGCATTTATTAGCGATATTGGCCGATACGAGCCCGGATTTTCCTCGGGTTTAACCTTTTTATGGAAGACTACAATATTGGTCTGTTTCCAAGAGTCAGGGATCTTCCCAGAACAAATTATTCCGTTAAAGAGATCTACGAGCAATGGAAGAATTTCCTCCCCTAAGGTCTTATAGACTTCCATAGGTATCCCGTCTGGACCTGCAGCTTTGCCTGCTGCAAGATCCTGTAATGCAGTCCTTATCTCCTCTAGGGTTATATCTTTTTCCAACAGCTCCCTATCTTTATCCTCTAAAACCAGACATGCAAGTCCGGACTCTTGCCTAGATGGTACCCACCCCGCCTCCTAGTCATATAGTTTTTGGTAAAATTTCTGGAAGACACCCATTATCTCTTTCGGATCCGTATATTCTATTCCATTATCTTCAATCTTGTGGATGTTATTTTTATTGGTTTCTTGCCTTATACGCAACGCTAGTGCTCTACCGGCTTGTTCCCCTGTCTCATACCGTTTTGCTTGGGACGTCTGATGTTCTCTAATCTCCTTTTGCGTGACCACTTTTAAAATGTCTCCCTTGATCAGAGCCATAGTTCTAGCCGTTTCACTACCATCCTTGCCTGATCCTATTTCCTCTGTATGCTGATTCTCTGAAACTACTAACTCTGAAATGAGCTTCTCCATCTTACTTCTATCCTCCTTCCTTAACCTGGCGGAGCAGCTGATCGTCTCCCCCCTTAAGGATGCCTTGAAGGCTTCCCAAACTGCATTCCGGGATGAGCTATATCTGTTTATGTAAAAAAACTCCTTCGCCACTGTTTAAGGTGCTTAACAAACCTATCATCGTTTAATAGTTTCCTTTCGAATGTCCACTTAGTTGTTCTCCTAGCTATATTATGTACTTTATATGTCATTATCAGAGGGTTGTGATCCGAGACTATTCTTGGGAGCTTGGCAATTCTAACTTTGCATAGCTCCCCCGTCGAGACAAAAAAATAGTCCAACTTAGAATATTTCTGAGCTGGATATGAGAAATAAGTAAAACCCGGATCCCCAGGCACTTTTTCCCCCCAAACATCGGTCAAGCCATGCGACAGCAAAAGAGAGCCTAATGCCCTATATACCTTATGTTTGCGTCCTGTATATTTACCTCCCTGCCTCCAATCAGCCGAAATATTCATGTCTCCACACAATACCATAGGGGTACCCCAGTTAGCCAGCTCCTCTTCTAGCCCATCAAATACTGCTGGATCATCTTCATTCGATCCATAGATCACACACAATGTAATGCCTAGATCCAATTTCGCCAGAACCCATCTGCCGGACCCATCCGTTTTGGTACGTCTCACCCCCCCCACATTACATTTCCCCATAATGGCCACCCCTCTTATTGTAGATGATTGTGACGAGCATCCTAGCAGTCTATATCCGGGCATATTCAATAACTTCCTTTTAGCCCAAGGCAAATGTGTTTCTTGTATACATAGTATATCAATATTATTAAATTTAGCAAAGTGGCTCAATCTCTGTCGTTTCTTCCAGTCATTTAGGCCCCCTACATTGATGGTACATATCTTAATGTTTGACATTATTAACATAGTTTTTACTTCTAACCTGACTATTATCCATGAGTCTACTATATGCCGACATCAAACCCCTTTCCATCTCAAAGTTTTTCTCTTTTTTGTTCCCCCCCACCGCTCCCTCTCTTCTCCCCGCCACTCCCCCCTCCACCCTTCCCCTCCCCTCCCCCCTTCAACCCCTCGAACCCCCCCCCCCCCCACCCCCTCTTTTCAAAGGCGCTCAGACCTACTGGTCTGTGCACGTGATGGTTCACAGTGATGACCGAGGAGATTTCTAAATACCCCATCATAGTACCTGTGACCCTATAGTCCCCACCACCCTTCACGACATACCATACCACACCCCACCCATTATTGCTGTTTTACATTTCGTTAGATTTTGAAATTAATTATGTCTGCCAAAGAGTTATTCCTGTTCACATCTGTAGAGTATACTAAGCCCCTTGTGTGTCCAAATATTCCTTAGCTTTTAATTCGGAGGAGAAGTACAAGGTTCTTCCACCATTAATTATTTTCAGCTGTGCCGGATTGATTAAGTATGCCTGCATGCCCTTGTACTGAAATGGTTTAATCATCTGCCTTAATCTCCAGCGTCTCTCCACCGTGACGTGGCAGAAATCCGGGCGGACAAAAAAGGAGAATCCATCAATATTCTTTTTTAGGTCCGGGATTGCCTGTCTCAAATTAAAGTTTCCAAGAAATATTAGAATTGCTCTGGGCTTATCTCCCTCCTTGGCATTTTTGTGAACTTTAAAGGGAATGCGCCCTCTGAATCTCCTTTGCCCAATCCCATCCCTTCAACTCCGTGAAAGCATGTTCGAACAACTTTACCACAAATGCCCTCATGTCTGTATCTTCTGATCCCTCCGGTATCCCTAGTACACGCAGGTTATTCTGTTGGGATCTATTCTCCAACGCCTCCAGCTTCCATTGCACGTCTATCATCTGTTCACCTTGTTGATCTACCTTGCTAGAGGCAGCTGCAGTCTTTGCTTCTGTCGAGACCACTCGTTCTTCCAAGTTGGTGACCCGCTCTCCCAGATTCGCACACACCTTGGCCAGTTTTCTAACCGCTCCTTGTATTTTCCTGACCGCAGCCTGTGATTTGCGAGTTTCCTGTCGAGCATCTTCCCTGTGTGCAATTATTTCCTGGTGTATCACCTCCAGAAGAGACATCTGTGCTGCTTCACCTCCCGGGCTCTCCAACACGGAATTAGTCGTCAAGTGATCACGTTTATGTTCATGAATTTTTACACCTGTATTTGCTTTCACCGCAGTTGTCAGAGGGCTGATATCTTCCTTCTCTGGCTCACTGTCAGAAACTGAACCACTGACCTCTTGCTCCAGACTATCCTCGTCTTCGTATGACCATTCCCCCCCTCTGAGACTGAAAAGAAAGCCTCACTGGGGGCTTCCTTCTTATCGCCTGTACTTACGGTGGCCTCTTCTTCCAGCTCCTCTTCCAGCACCAGAGGGGCAATATCGGATTCCGGAGACACAGTGGTGTTATTTTCGGTTTCTTCCACTAAATCAGCTTTCCCTTTAATGTACTCCTCTTTGTTTGTAGAATCATTAAGCTGAGCAGGTATACCCACATTCTCTGCAGCCACACCAGTGCCTTTGGGGCTGCCACCCTCCACCGATAGCTCCTCCAAGACCTCATTATTAGAGTCTTTATCTTTACTTAGCTTTTGGAAAATGTCAGAGATCGGGGTAGTGCCATGATTACCCTTAACTGCACCTTGTTGCTGCATTGTTTTCTTAGCAGGGGATGTTTGCTTTTTCTTCTTATTGCCATCTGCCTCTCTCTCTGCCATTAGCTCTGCCTGCTCAGCTGCAGCCTTTCTTCTTGCAGCAGCTTTGGCGCTAGCACTCATTTTGGGAGCCATAATCTCCCTCCTCCTTTCTTTGTCCCCAAACTGCTCCTTACCGCAAGATCTATTGCCCCAATTTCTTTCTTCTATCTCTGCTGCCGCCTCCAGGGTGCTCCGTGCTTTTTCCTCCATTTTTTGGTACAGACTCGTCTGCTGGGACTTCCAGAGCCTCCGCCGCTTCCTCGATAGCAGGCTCCGCCCGCTACGTGAACTTCGTTCGACTTGCTCGAGAAACCGCTAGCAATCCTGCTCCTGATACGCCTCCCGACGTAAGCCTCCTTGTGGTCAGCGCTAGCTCCCATAGAAGCCGCTTGAGCGACCGGCAGCAGGTAGGGAGCATACAGCAATTTTTTTTTTCCCCTTTACAGTTTATCACGCTCCTTTTAATGCGCTTTACTCTATCCTCCGTCCTCGGCAATGAGGCTCCGTGAGTGGTGTGGTATCTTATGCCAGGTTACCGTATTGTATTCAAACCGGCATCTCCCCGGTCTCACTGCTTCCCGGCCGTCCAAAGCGGCCGCCATCTTGCCCCCTACAAACTGATAATGTCCACTAGGGGTAGAGAATGCTGTTTTGGCTTTTGACTCTTCAGCTAACCTGATCTGCCAGTAGCCAGCTTTCAAATCAAATGTGCTCCAAAACTTGGCAGAAGCCAATTTATCAATGAGCTCATCTGCTCTTGGAATGGGATGTGCATCTGTCCTAGTGACAGCATTGAGACCTCTGTAGTCCACACAAAACCTAATTTCTCTCTTTCCATCTTTGGTATGAGGTTTTGGCACAAGGACTACTGGGCTGGCCCATGGGCTCTCAGATGGCTCAATCACTCCAAGCTCAAGCATCTTTTGCACCTCAGCCTTTATACAATCCCTGACATGGTCAGGTTGCCTGTAGATTTTATTCTTCACAGGCAGACTGTCACCAGTGTCCACCTCATGGGTGCACCAGTTAGTTTGACTGGGTGTGAGTGAAAACATGTGTCTGTGGGCCTGCAACACCTGTCTGCAGTCCACCTGTCTGGCTGATCGGAGGTGTCGTTTGGGAGCGTAGAAGTTGATGCGGTTGTTGAGGTAGCTCGGGCCTTGATCGTGAAGAGCTTTGTGTGCGAGGGTAAGGAGACGGAAGGTGATTCTCTTGTTGACCGGGAGCCAGTGCAGGTCTCTTAGGTGTCCGGAGATGTGGCTGTGTCGTGGGATGTCGAGGCTGAGGCGTTCTGGATCCGGTAGAGTCTCTTCTGGAGCTTGGCGGTGGTTCCTGCGTAGAGGGCGTTGCCGTAGTCCAGTCGGTGGGGATCCACCGGAAGATCTTCCGTAGCATGCGCAGGATGTTGAAGCATGAGGAGGAGACGGCGTTGACTTGCTTGGTCATGGAGAGGGAGGAGTCCAGGATGAAGCCCAGGTTGCGTGCGTGGTCTGTCGGTTTGGGTGCGGTTCCCAGGGCAGGGGGCCACCAGGAGTCGTCCCAGGCGGATGGCGAGGATCCCAGGATGAGGACTTCCGTCTTGTCCGAGTTCAGCTTCAGGCGGCTGGTCGACATCCACTCGGCTACCTCTTTCATTCCTTCGTGAAGGTTGGCTCTGGCGGCGGCGGCGGGGTCGTTGGTCAGGGAGAGGATCAGCTGGGTATCGTCGGCGTAGGAGATGATGTTGAGGTTGTGTTGGCGTGCGATGGCGCGAGGGGGCTCATGTAGACGTTGAAGAGGGTTGGGCTCAGCGAGGATCCTTGAGGGACGCCGCAGATGACTTCGGTGGCCTCTGACTTGTATGGTGGTAGACGGACTCTCTGTGTTCTTCCGTCGAGGAAGGAGATGATCCATTCCAGTGCCTTCTCCTGGATTCCGACATTGCTGAGGCGCTGCACTAGGGTGCGGTGGCAGACGGTGTCGAAGGCCGCGGAGAGGTCTAGGAGGATGAGAGCCGCTGTTTCTCCGTTGTCCATCAGGGTTCGGATGTCATCGGTGGCAGCGATGAGGGCGGTCTCGGTGCTGTGGTTGGCTCGGAAGCCAGACTGTGAGGGGTCGAGGGATCCGTTCGTCTCGAGGAAGGCGGCCAGTTGCTTGTTGACGGTCTTCTCGATGACTTTGGCCGGAAACGGGAGCAGCGAGATGGGGCGGTAATTCTTGAGTTCGGTGGGGTCCGCTGTTGGTTTCTTGAGTAGAGCACTGAGTTCGGTGTGCTTCCAGCTCTCAGGGAATGTGGCGGTGGTGAAGGAGGTGTTGATGATGTCCCGCAGGTGGGGTGCGATGATGGCGTCGGCCTTGTTGAAGACGTGGTGAGGGCAGGGGTCGGTCAGAGATCCGGAGTGGATGGAGTTCATCATGCGGACGGTGTCTTCGGTGCTGATCGGAGTCCAGGCGCGGAGGGTGGTGGTGGGGGGCAGTGGTTCGGTCGTGTCGGACGTGGCGTTCGTCGGTTGGGTGTTGAAGCTGTTGTGTATGTCCGCGATCTTGTTGTGGAAGTAGGAGGCGAGGGAGTTCTTGCGATGGGGTGATGTCGTTGTTTCCGGCGTTGGGGTTGGAAAGCTCTTTCACGATGTTGAAGAGTTCCTTGCTGTTGTGTGCGTTGTTGTCCAGCCGGTCCTTGAATGCAGTTTTCTTGGTGTCGCGGATCAGTTGGTGGTGCTTCTGGGTGGCAAGCTTGAGGGTGGTCATGTTGTCCGGTGTTGGCTCCCTTCTCCAGGCTTTCTCGAGGGCTCGGCAGTTCTTCTTGGAGCTCTTAAGTTCGTCGGTGAACCATGGGGCCTTCTTGCTGCCGGGTCTGCTGGGCGGGGTCCTCAGTGGGGCGAGTTCGTCCGCGCAGTTGCTGATCCACTTCGTGAGGTTGTCGGCGGCCTGGCTGGGGTTCGCTGAGCTGGCGGGAGGGTGCTGGCTCAGGGAAGCAGCGAGCTGGTCGGCTGTGATCTTGCTCCAGCTTCTGCGGGCGACCTGTTGCTGGTGGTGGTGGATCGTCGTTCTTCTGAAGGTGAAGTGGACGCAGCTGTGGTCCGTTCAGTGGAGTCCTGTGGCGTGGCTGAAGGCGATGGTTTTACTGGATGAGAAGACGGCGTCGAGTGTGTGTCCGGCGAGGTGGGTGGGGGTGGTCACCAGCTGCTTGAGTCCGAGGTTGGCGAGGTTGTCGAGCAGGGTGGTGGTGTTGCGGTCGTTGTTGTTCTCCAGGTGGAAGTTGAGGTCCCCCAGGAGGATGTAGTCAGCGGAGGGGAGGGCATGCGGGCTGACGAAGTCGGCGATGTCCTCGCTGAATTGTGTGCGTGGTCCCGGGGGTCGGTAGATCAGGGTGCCTCTGAGGGTGGTCTTCGGGTCGGTGTGGATCTGGAAGTGTAGGTGTTCGGCGGTAGTCAGGATGTCGTCGGTGTAGGTCGTGATGCGGATGGTGTCCCTGTGGATGATGGCGATGCCTCCTCCTATCTGGTTGGTGGTGCGGTCCCTCCGGGTGATCTTGTAGCCCTCTGGGATGGCGATGGCGATGTCAGGCGCTGAAGAGGCGTTCATCCAGGTCTCCGTGAGGAAGGCAACGTCAGGAGCTGTGGTGTCGATGAGGTTCCAGAGTTCGATGGCGTGTCTGTGGACTGAGCGGGTGTTGAGCAGGATGCACTTGAGGTGGTTGCTGCTGGTGTTCGTCTTGGCGGGTGCTGGTGCGAGGCAGGTCCGGATGCAGGTGAACTTGCAGGCGGTGCAGCAGAAGGGTCCGTGGGAGCGTCTCGGGGTGGCACGGTAGCATCCCGGGACTCGTCCGTCGTTGAGTGCGATGAGGGTGGCGGCGTCGTACGTCCGGCGGGTGGGCTGGGATCTGCGGGGGCCAGGGGTTCTGGCACTGGGCGCGGTCCAGGCACGGACGGGCGCAGACGGGCTTACCTTTGGCGCACCTCCGGCGCTCAGTCGGCGCTCCCGCTGCGCGCGTCCGCTGCGCGGTCGCTGAGGGGGCGTCATAAGACGGGAGCCGGGAGGGCGGGTCAGCTAGGAGGCGGGGAGCGCGTGGTCCTATCGGCAGGGGGGGGCGGGGTCGCGGCAAAAACCGGCGTGAAAATCGAGGCGGGCGGCCCTGCGGCGGCTGGGGCGCCGGGCTGGATCGGCGATCGAGGCGGGCGGCCCTGCGGCGGTTTTCCGCAGGGCCGCCCGCCCTGGTCTGGTCTGGTCTGTTTTCTTCTGGTCACCACCATGGTTCTGGGGTTTCTGCTAAATCCTTGTTCTGACCCATTTGTCTGCCTTCTTTCTCAATTCTTGGGGAGAGGTCAGATCAGAGTCAATAAGGTATTGATGCAACAGCTGGTTCTGACAGTTATTAAGGATCTGCTCTCTCATTATAAGATTGTACAATCCTGTATAGTCTGAGACTTTACTTCCCTGCAGCCAACCCTCCAGAGCCTTAGTGGCACAATCAACAAAATCAGTCCAGTCCTGAGTCTGTGCTTTTTGGGTGTCTCTGAACAACAACCTGTATAGCTCAGTGGTTAGGCCAAACCCTTCAATAAGAGCACTCTTCAGGACAGAGTAGTTTTTGGCATCCTCAGGTCTAACTCTGAGGAGCCTATCCCTCCCTTTCTCAGAAAAGGAGTACCATAAAATTGCAGCCCACTGATCTTGAGGAACCTGCTGTACCATGCAGGCTCTCTCCAGAGCAGTCATCCATTTGTGGATGTCATCCCCTTCCTTGAAGGGGGGGGGGGGCACACTTTTTGTCAGGTTTCTATTGTCATAGCCCCTGTCTTTTCCTCTAGGAATATTGCTGCCACCAGTGGAATCTAAGCCACATGACTTTTGTTCTCTTGCTAAAGCAAGTTTAGCTTGAGCCAAGGCTATCTATTACCTCTCTATCTGAGGTTGGACAGCCCTCATCCTGGCCCTATGCTCTTTCCTCTGGGGGTAAGTCATTCCCCTTTGAGATTCCCTGGAGGCACTAGAAATGTTAGACTCCCTGGAAGGGGATCTCACTCTTCTATTACCCAAAGGAATTGTGGTGTATGGTCTGGGGAGGTGCTGGCCCTCTCCATTCCCATGTAGGTCCAAGTTGGTCTGGTTAAGCCTGCCAACTAGTGCCTGGTTACCCCTCTGATCCTGAAGTGACTCATCTACTTCTGAGTCCTCATCATCCTCCTCTTCTTCCTCATCCACCTATGGGGTGTCCTCATTCTCAGGGGGGTTCACTCCATCTCCTGTTTCTAAGGGAACTGCACTCGCCTTATCTAAGTCATCCTTTTCAAGGATGGATATCAGGGAAGGAATGGTGGGGTTGTGACCCCTTTTTAGCCCTCTTGCAATGCATAAGGCACTCAAGTATTAATGGCTAAGTTTGTCATAGCTGGAAGTTGCCTGGGTAAGGTCAACTGTCACAGGCCCAGAGCTGGAAGCTCTACCTGTGTCAGACATGACTGCTAGTGAGGTGCAAGTGGTGCACTTACCTACACTAAGTGTTTTCCTACTGTACCTTGCTAATGAGTTGTAGGCAGGGTGTGCTAATCCCTTTTATCTACAACTACTACGTTCAGTAGAACTTAAATATGCAAAGCTTTTGTTTATATGTACCTAAGGTACTTGATGTGATCTTTCTATTTGATAAAAAGATTGCAATGGTAAAACAACAGCAAGCTCAAATCCGCACCGCTGCACACCAATGTGAGAAGTTGGTCTTATATATGATGTTTCCAATTCTGGAACCACCTTGTATCAGTCCAAACAATACCTTATGGCGTCTGGTTGTAAGTCAACCTTATAGACAAGCTATCCTAATGGTAGCATGGACTAAGCAGCCTTAAAGGCTTAACTCAAGAGGTCGTGTTAAGCAAGCTGTTTTACCAATCACAATCCTGTAATATCAAATGAAAGGACACCACACAAGTATATATTATAAAAATATATGTATTTATTACTAGAATAATCCCCAGTACTCTTTATGAGCAAAGGGGCACAAGCGTTTAAACAAAAGCACAGTATAACATATGAAAGTTGCACAGTTATGGATGAGGGCGGGTGGCCACTCAAACCATATATTAAGAAAGTGGTATAAGAGATACCAATCGAACAGTGGTTAGGCCTAGGGCCTAGGGAATCGCTGGGAGCAGTCGGGACAAGCAATGCTGAAGTCGGGAAAAGCCCGCGGGATTCGGGTGCAGCCCTTAAAGCACAGGCATGCACCAATGTTAAGTCAATGGTGCGTAAAAGTTATAAAGTTACTGTTTAAGGAGACTTCCGCTTAACCTAGAAGGATAAAACTTTAGACACAGACCCTAGAGTTGTGTACCAGTGTGGGAACACCGGCGTTGCTGAGTTACCTCACCCACAGGAAACGGGTGCATAGGGTCGAAGTGGCGTCGGGTTTCGTCACGCAGGTTGCTGGTGCTTGAAGCTGAAGATGCTGCAGGCGTTGTGAAGGAGAAGTGTCCGGTGTGATCCAAGGCAGGATCAGAGTCGTAAAGTACCTGAAAGCAGAGAGGACAGAGTCTGGGTCACTCAGCAGTGACCAGGGTGGAACCAGTACTGAACCAGGCAATGTCGGGCGCAATCAGGTGGTTGTTGAGGATCTTCTGTCCGCTGCCACGTGGGCTCTGAGGCATCTGCGACGTCCAGGAGCGGGTCACGAGCTGTCCCATGCAGGTTCTCACCGTCGGCACTGTCGGCTTCAAGATCGGAGCAAACAACACTTGGCAAGAGCAATCCACGCATGACTGGAAGATTGCTTTTCACTCGGACCAGGAAGGTCAGAGCGGGTGCTCCTTTTCAGAGGGGCGGGTGCAAGTCTGGAGCAACCACAATCACAAGTCAGATTTCAAGTTTTGTCCTCACAGGGGCCACAAGCCAGCGGGCAAGTGACCGGGCCAACGCGTTGAGCCATAGGAAGCAGAAGGGCCCCACGCAGCACTCAATGAGTGTAGAGGGGTGAGCTTCGGTTCAAAAGTGGCTCAGGGCTGGGGCTTCTGAAACCCTGGTGTACAGCTTCGAGGGTCACTCGTGGGCTGCACGGTCAGCATCTAGTGGTCTTTTCAAGATGGCGGGCCCCACGCTTCTGGTCGCCTCCACGGGTCTCAGCTCTGCAGGGACTGTGGATCGGGCTGGTAGAAGGCAGGCAAGCTTGATCTTATTGATCTCTGTTGCTCGAGTTCCGGCGGGAACTGCAACAAAGCAGATGTCGAGGTGCTGGATGGTGCCTGTTTGCACAGGGTGGTCACTCCTTGACCACAAGGGAGATTCTTCAGTCTTCTACGTCGAGTAGGATGTCGAAGGGTCCAGAGTTTCGTTTCTTAAGTTTCATCAGGATAATCTGAGTGCTTTGGCACTGCTCCCATTCTTATACAAATCTAGGGGGCTGGATTACCTGCTAGATCCCCTCCTATGGGTGGGACCCAGGAAGGGGGTGGTTACACCCCTTTCTCTTTGTCCAGGCTGCGCTGGGACGGGGGCTGGTCTGCTCCACAACCGGTTTGACCGGATTATGCAAGGGGAAGCCTTGTGCGCCCCAGGCAGTGTCTGGTTTCTTTCAAACCTCCCTGCTAGAATCCACTATCTCCTGTCTGGGGTGGTGTGACACCTTCCTGCGCAAGGAAACCCTTTGTCCAGGCCTCCTCTGCTGAGTTTCGGTCAGCAGCAGGAGGTCAGACTTGTGTCTGTGGCAGAAGCATCCATTTTGTGGATCTGAGGCTCTTTTAAAAATCAACTGCGTTTCAGTAAAGTAACATGTTTTCTCCCTCTAGAGGGGTGGAATGCTATCCCCGTCAACAGGACTGTCGAGGAGATAGTATTCCAAATCGTATGATACCTTACACGACATGTTTTGATAAAGCCAAACCAAAGTTACAATATAACCGCGAGGATTATAATGCACTTAGTAGTATATGGTATGGCATTATCCCGGAACAGCTTAGGGAGTTGTTCCCGACAGCTGCAGACAGGCTCAGCTCATGCTCGAGCACCATTTCACGTTAAACCATGCACTCTGCCTCCAGGATTGATAAGGCCTTCCATAGGAGTGACTCACAGGTTTATATGTGTCCAGATATAGGTTTAGATATAGGTATACTATATCTAAGCAAGTGGTGATTACACCAACTTGCCCCAGCTGAGTGATCAGCCAGTTGTGTCAATTTAACAACCAGCCTGGGGTGGCAAAAGTTATGCTGCAGACCCTGGTAGGCCTTGGTGGCACCTATGCCCTGAGCACCTATAGTGCATGGTACAGGGGCTGACAAGGAGTCCAGTTCCAATTGGGTTATGTACCTATAGTACATGTTTATGAATTTAGAGAGAGAACAGCAGGCTGGGGGTCTGATTAGCAGGCCCACAGACTCAATAAGTCAAAAACCAGTGAAGCAAAAAGCAAAAATTTGGGTGACCATAGGATAGCAGACCCTACTCTCCCACAGCCGCCATAAGTGTGGCAGGGTATGCTCAGACGTGAGTCCCTTGCTCACTTTGCCACTGGATTCAAGCAAGCCGGGCTGAAGATGGCTGGAAAGCCAGAAACCGGTCCTCGAAGCTTGTTTCCGGTCCAGGGAAGGCATGGCTTGGCAGTTCGGGCTGGACTGAGCCATGAGGCACCCTGATTTGCATATAGCCATGTCTGAACTGGGGTGGCAGAGTGGGCTAAAGAACGGTGATGGATTAAACCCAGATCTTTTGACTGGGTGTGAGTGTTTGTTTGGTTCAGATGCTCCGTCCATTACCACCCCCTTTTGTACCGCTTTTGGCCGCCATAAGTGTGGCAGGGTATGCTCAGACGTGAGTCCCTTGCTCACTTTGCCACTGGATTCAAGCAAGTCGGGCTGAAGACGGCTGGAATGCCAGAAACCAGTCCTCTGAAGCTTTTTTCCGGTCCAGGGAAGGCATGGCTTGGCAGTTCGGGCTGGACTGTACCCATGAGGCACAGGGTCAGACTGATTTGCATATAGCCATGTCTGAACTGGGGTGGCAGAGTTAGCTAAAGAACGGTGATGGATTAAACCCAGATCTTTTGACTAGGTGTGAGTGTTTGATTGGTTCAGATGCTCCGTCCATTACCACCCCCTTTTGTACCGCTTTTGGCCGCCATAAGTGTGGCAGGGTATGCTCAGACGTGAGTCCCTTGCTCACTTTGCCACTGGATTCAAGCAAGCCGGGCTGAAGACGGATAGAATGCCAGAAACCGGTCCTCGGAGGCTTTTTTCCAGTCCAGGGAAGGCATGGCTTGGCAATTCGGGCTGGACTGTACCCATGAGGCACAGGGTCAGACTGATTTGCATATAGCCATGTCTGAACTGGGGTGGCAGAGTGGGCTAAAGAACGGTGATGGATTAAACCCAGTTCTTTTGACTGGGTGTGAGTGTTTGATTGGTTCAGATGCTCCGTCCATTACCACCCCCTTTTGTACCGCTTTTGGCGCCATAAGTGTGGCAGGGTATGCTCAGACGTGAGTCCCTTGCTCACTTTGCCACTGGATTCAAGCAAGCCGGGCTGAAGACGGCTGGAATGCCAGAAACCGGTCCTCGGAAGCTTGTTTCCGGTCCAGGAAAGGCATGGCTTGGTAGTTCGGGCTGGACTGCACCCATGAGGCACAGGGTCAGACTGATTTGCATATAGCCATGTCTGAACTGGGGTGGCAGAGTGGGCTAAAGAACGGTGATGGATTAAACCCAGATCTTTTGACGGGGTGTGAGTGTTTGATTGGTTCAGATGCTCCGTCCATTACCACCCCCTTTTTTACCGCTGAGTACATAGGTAGTATATACTAGGGACTTCTAAGGGTACCTCAGTATCCAATCCGGAGTGTACCAAAGTAAAGGTGTAACACTTTAAAGGAGAAAGCAGATAGACTGGGGTCCTGATTAGCAGGATCCCAGTCAGACTAGTCAAAAACAGTGCAACATCAAGCAAAAAGTAGGGGTAACCATAAGAAGCAGATCCTACTTTCCTACACCCCCCCCGAAACAAAAGGACATGAGACTAACCTTGAACAATTGAGTCTTAATTTTCTAAGTTGAAATATCTTGAGAGTCCATCTGCATTGGCATGGTTACTCCCAGGTCTACGTTCCACTGTGTAGTCCATCCCCTGTAGGGAAATGGACCACCTAAAAAGTTTGGGGTTTTCACCCTTCATCTGTTTTAGCCATAAGAGGGGCTGATGGTCTGACTGAACAATAAAGTGAGTGCCAAATAAGTATGGCCTCAGCTTCTTCAGAGCCCAAACCACATCAAAGGCTTCCTTTCAATAGCTGAACAACGTTTCTCTCAGGGAGTCAGCCTTCTGCTTATAAAAGCTACTGGCTGATCCTGACCCTCTTCATTCAGTTGTGATAACACAACCCCTACCCCCCAACTCAGATGCATCATTTTGAACAATGAATTGTTTGTAATAGTCAGGACTTTGCAGAATGGGAGCACTGCACATGACCTGCTTTAGGTCATCAAATTCCTTCTGACAGCTAACTGTCCACTAAATGTTCTTAGGCATTTTCTTAGAGGTCGGATCATTTAAGGTGGTAACTATAGATCCATAACCCTTAACATACCTCCTGTAATACCCAGTCAGGGCTAAGAAAGCTCGGACCTGACTCTGGGTAGTTGGAGCAACCCAGTCCATGATGGTCTGGATTTTGCTCTGCAATGGTTGAACCTGGCCTCCACCCACAAGGTGGCCCAGGTATACAACCTTACTCTGCCCTATCTGGCACTTGGTGGCCTTGCTTGTGAGGCTTGCCTTTTGCAGGGCCTCCAGAACATTTCTTAGGTGGACCAGGTGATCCTCCCAGGTGAGACTAAATACAGCAATATCATCAAGATAAGCTTCACTTTAGTCTTCCAGGCCTGTTTGAACTTTATTCACCAACCTTCGAAATGTTGCAGGTGCATTCTTCAAGCCAAAGGGCATCACAATAAATTGATATTGCCCACTAGGGGTTGGAAATGCTGTCTTGGGTTTGGCATCCTCATCTAGTCTGATTTGCCAATATCCAGCAGTGAGGTCAAATGTGCTCAAGAATTTGGCTGAGACCAAAGTATCAATGAGTTCATCTGCCCTAGGAATAGGGTGAGCATCCGTCCTAGTGACTGCATTGAGCCCCCTGTAGTCTACACCAACCTCATTTCTCTTTTACCACCATGGGTATGAGGTTTGGGTACCAGGATGAGGTACCGGGTTTTTAGGAACCCGGTGGTGCCAGGGGAAAACACCCAGAGACCTCTTGAGTTCTTCCTGTTCTGGACCACAGAAACACAGAGTCTTCTAGGTGATGTCAAGGATTGAGTTTTATTGGCTGCAACCAAGTAACAAGCGTCCTAGAAGTACAACAGCACGGGATGTATATTCTCAGGAGACTGTTCGTTTTTACAGAACCAGCCTTGTCCTTTTATACAAAAATATTAGCTGCGGGCAAGAATTCTTTACTTTACAGTACGGTCATATACATATTTCCAAAACAATGAAAAAGCGAAGTCATGATGGCAAACCCACATTTTGTATGTCCAGTTCGTGATGGATTACCCAGCCAGGCCCAGAACTCCCATCAGATATCGATGAAACCCCAATAAAATCGGGCACCTCCTCATCGTAAAACTAGTCCTAAACAAGAAACAGGGACAGGTGTGTGTATGATAGAGCATGGTTTGTATGCAGTGAATGGTTTATGACATGTTGTGCCTTGATGCTATCTTACTCGGCCACTGGGCGAGGAACCGCCCGAACAGGTTTGGCTGGAGGCAGTGGAGGCAGCTCGGCCAGGTCATGGGGAAGTCAGCTGAGGTGGACGTGTCCTTTCAGATCGAATTCGGCCTGGATCAATTGACTATGTAAGGGTAATCCACAAGATGGATGCAGCTCACAAAATGGAACCCGAGGGTTCAACATAGGAAGTGCGATTTAGGGGTGTTCCCGTCACTCAATCGTGACACAAATGCACAGGCATAATGACCTGATCATTACCGGTCTGCCGATATCAAATTCGTCATGGTATGATGATATTTTCTGACACGAGTGTTGGGCTTCTCTATATTATAAAGCAGGGTCCAGAACCACAGACCCTGCTTTTGCCCTTATATAGGCAATAACTCATGCTAATCTGAGTCCAAATCTGTATTCATGAAATCACGGAGATGCTGCTGTAGCATCATCCTGTTGCTCAGTTCGTCCCTGGACACAGGCTTCCTTACACATGATGTAGCACAGAGGCCACATATTGCAGGAGCACACTGTACACAGAGGCAGAATAAGAACAGAATGGCTAAAATCACTCCAATGAATATCAGAATTTTCCATCCCCAGGCAGATATCAGTTCCCAGAACCACCCCAGCAAGGACCAGTCTCCTTTGTCCACGTGAATGGACTCAGAGATCTTGTGCAGTTTGGAGATGGCCTGGTACACTGTCGGAGCATTATCAGGGATGAAAATGCAGCAACTGGATTGGATCACTCTACATACCCCACCACGGTCTGCAAGTATGACATCTAGGGCAACCCTATTTTGAAGAGTCATAAGGCGGTCCGACTGGAGCTCTGCAGTCAAGTTGCTAAGGGCATCAGCCGTTTCAATCACAGCGGATTCAACTACCCTCGTCAATTGGCGAATGTTCCTGCTGTTCACCATAGGCCCCCAAAACGGCAGAAAACCTTTTGCGAAATCTCCAAACTCCTGTTCCGCAGTGTCGTCTTTACTCAGGACACCCCTAACTGTCCTTGTCCGGTGGTAATCTGCCTCGGCCGTGTAGGTGGGTGGCAACAGAAATGAAATAAAACATGTGCCCGAGAAGTAAGGGGGCAACCATGTATATGCCTTGTCGTGGCAGACGAAGTAGGTACCCTTAGCTGCTAGAAATGAGGGGGAGGTCTGAGACGAGAAAACGTAAGTCTCAGTGCAGACACTCTTCCCCAACTGAGCTCTAGGGTTTTTGCCATTTCCCTGCAGACACAGGTGACCCTGATGGGGTACTATCCAGATGGGGGAGGATTTCTTTGCTTTCTGGCTCTCAGCTAAGGAAATCCCATACTTAGTTACGTTCCATCGACTGTATGGTATAAGCTCATCCTTGGGAATCGTTCTGACCGCGTTGATATCCCTACTCATGTTTCTAATTCCTGCCACTAGTGCCTTGTTGCTGGAATTTCTTCCTGTGGGGCTCGGGGGATACGGTTCTATGGAAAACAGGAACATTGTCTGGAAAGCCCACAGAGAACCATAATAACTAAATGGCAGAACAAAATACGGGATACCCCTATCTGTTGTGTGTGGCATAATTCCACATACCCAACAATTCGTGGCGTTCACTACAGACTGGTGCTGGTGTAGAAGCTGAACAAATGAGTTATTTGCAAATTCTAATCTTCTGGCAGACTCATGTTCGGGTAGAGGGTGAGAGGAGTGTGGGGAAACAGTAGGAGGAGGTGTGGGCTGAGTGTTGTGTATGAATGTAACTTGAAAAGTAATTAGAGCATAGCCAATCAAAAACATCATTATGCTACACAACATTAAAATGCATACTATTAAAAATTGTTTTCTTGCCATCACAGTGCATATTTTCTTTTCAAAGTTCGTAGATCTGGCAGGTCTCTCCATCTTTGGAAACTCCATCCTCTAAGTTGCTGCCCGCGGTGGGAGATTGATTCTGCTCAGGAGTGCTTCTGTTCAGTCCAGGGTAATTCCCTTAGACCTAACCGTCTCCAGCTGCACTCCAAAGACTGTGGCAACCGCGACCCTAGCAGCAGAACCGGATGGCGGTTCAAAAATCAAAAATTAGCAAGTTTCCTGGATGAGAGAGCTGCACAATCAAAAATAGTTCTTGGGGGAAAGGAAAACTTTACTAGTTTGTTTTTCTTGGCCTCAGATTATACTGTTGTTTCCCTGGTATGGTGTGGTCTTCAAACAAGATTTCAGGTTCTGTAGTGTCCAACTGCATTGACGCTGGCACAAATCCTTGCAGAATATTGTCACTCTCCTTTTCTGTAGCAGTTCCTTTCAAACGTGCATCACTGAAAGGTAAGAAGCAAGGGACAGTCTCGGTCTCTGAGTAAGCAATTCTCTCCTGGACCCACTGGTCATAAGGGAGGGGTAACGGGACCCTTTTACAATGGGTGACGTGCACCCAGTTTTTCTTGCCGTGGACACGTACTGCAGAGCGGGTAGCCAGCAACACCTGAAAGGGTCCAGACCAGCGAGGCTGCTCGTTCTTTGTTCGTTGAAAGTTTCGCACCAGGACCCAGGCGCCAGGTTCAATTGCGTGGCCTGGATCTTTAGACGCTGGTGGAGAGGAACTGTGGACGTGTTGGTGTAAAACACGCAATTTAGTTGTCAATTCGTGCAAATAGTCAAGCAGTACAGGGTGCTCTATCTCGCTGAGCTTCTTGGGTCTTGGCACTCCCCATATGTTGGCCGGGCGGCCAAACACGATTTCGTGGGGGCTAAGTCCCAGTCTAGAATGGACAGTCATTCTGGTAGATAGGAGTGCCAAAGGCAGGGCGTCGGGCCATTTAAGACCTGTGCTGGCTTGAATCTTGGCTAATTTCAGTTTTAGGGTGCCATTGTAGCATTCTACTAATCCAGCTGATTGGGGGTGATTTGCAGCGTGAAACTTTTGGTGTATGCCTAGACTCTCACACACTCTCTTCATCACTCATCCCACGAATTCACTCCCATTATCACTCCAGACCATTCTAGGCATACCAAACCTGGGGAAGAATTCCTTGACAAGGGCTTTAGCTGTGGACAAGGCAGTATTGTCCTTAAGGGGGTACGCTTCCACCCACCTGGAGAAGGCACAAACAACAACAAGTACGTATTTCAGATTGTTGCACCTTTCCATGTGGATGAAATCTAGCTGCAAAACCTCGAACGGATACGTTGGAGGCGCAAAATGACCAGCTGGAGTTGGGGTTCCCCTACCAGGATTGTACTTCAGACACACCATACAGTTCTTGACTACATTCTCTGCACATTTTGGGATGCCACTATTCTGCCATACTGGAGCCAACAACTTACAGATCCCTTTCACACTGATGTGAGCCATTCCATGAGCCATTGTCACCACTGCAAGCACATATGCATCGGGTAACAACCATCTCTGATGCTCTGACAATTCAACCCAACAACCATTCGCATCCAATCTTCCCTTGCTTTCTCTCCATTCATTCACCTCTTTCTCAGTGGCCTCGGATTGTATAGACTTCACACTCTCAATCGTGTCTTCACACATACCCACATCACAAATCCATCTCGCGGGACCTGCAACATACATTCGACTCATCACGTTCCTTGCAGTCTCTTTCGCAACTTCGTCTGCAAATGCATCCCACGACCAACATCATCCTGAATCTTTTTGTGTGCACTGCACTTCACAATCGCAACTTGTAGTGGCAATGTCAGTGACTCGAGAAGCTCATTTACTAGCTGACCATGTTGGATTTTTGTGCCATGCGATGTCAAGAACCCACGTTCACGCCACAATCGCCCAAAACTGTGAGCCACGCCAAAGGCGTATTGGCTGTCTGTGTACACATTCACTCGTTTTCCTTTTGCCAACACACATGCTCTTGTAAGTGCAATTAACTCAGCTGCTTGTGCAGAATTGTGTGGGATACGTGCAGTTTCTACAATCATGTGCAACGTTGTCACAGCATATGCTGCAGTTGTATCACCATTTGGCAACTTGAAACATGAACCATCAACTCATAAAGCATCATTACATTCAGGAAGGGGGGTGTCCTGTAAGTCTACTCTCCCTTTTGTCTCTTCTTCTGTCCTAAAACAGCAATCTTTATTTCGACCTCATCTGTCTCTGCTGGAATGGGCAATAACGTGGCTGGGTTGAGTGTATCACACCTCTTTATGTGTATGTGACTCGCTAACAGTGTCAGCTCATAACTTGATAGTCGAGCACTAGTTAAGTGCTGTGTCTTTGTTCTGTTTAGCAAAATGTCTACTGCATGTGGGACCATAACGATCAGAGTGTTATTCATTACTAATCCAGCAGACTGTCGAATACAGACAGCTGCTGCAGCAGTGGACCACAATCAACTTGGCAATGCCTTGGCTACAGGATCTAAAGTCGCTGAAAAGTACGCGCAAAGACGCTGTTTGTCCCCAAAGGATTGTGTCAGGACTGATAATGCACAACCTTCCTTCTCATGCACATATAATGTGAAAGGCTTACTGTAGTCAGGGGTACCCAACACAGGAGCCGAACACAACGCCTCACGCAACTCGTGAAAGCTTTTCTGACAATCTTCAGACCATGGAATGGGTTTCGGTGTATCCTTGCAAGTTAATGCCACCAAAGGTTTTGCCAACAATGAGAAATTTGGTATCCATTGCCTGCAATATGATGTAATGCCCAAGAACGCACGCACTTCTATCTGTGTCCTTGGGACACCCAATTTTGCAATTGCCTGTATTCTCTCTGGGGTCAGTCTCCTTCCCTCCTTCGATAAGATGTGACCTAAGTAGGTCACCTCTTGTCGACAAAATTGCAATTTTGAAAGAGAGACTTTGTGCTTCATGTCACATAAATGACGCAACAATGACAATGTGGCTTGTTTGCAAATCTCCTCAGTATCTGCAGCGACTAGCAAATCGTCTACATACTGAATGAGAGTCGCACCATCGGGTAGGACAATCATGTCAAGTTGTGATTTCAGAGCTTGACTGAATATAGATGGGCTTTCACAGTAGCCCTGAAGAGCACGTTTGAAGCGGAAGCTTCGTTCTCCTAAATTGAAACCAAAAATGTCTCTGCTCTCCTCAGCAATCGGGATGCTGAAGAAAGCGTTCTTCAGGTCAATCACCGAGAACCAAGTGGCTGAAGCTGGGACCATGGTTAATAGCGCAGTGATATCGGGAACAACTGGAAACTGTGGCACAACAATCTTGTTCACTTCTCTAAGATCAATCACGAATCTATAGACAGGTGGCTGTGAAGGATCAGTACGCTTTAAAACAGGCAAAACAGGACTGTTACAAACGTTGCCTGTTGTCTCTTCGATGACATCTTTCTCAATCAGGTCGTAAATGGTAGCTAACAATGCTTTTTCACCTTCGCTAGAGATCTTGTATTGGGGAATACGTGGCAACCTAACATTGGCTTTCAATGTTATGACATATGGCGCTATCTCCAGAAGACCCACATCATTAGAACCAGTAGCCCAAAGTATATCTGGAAGTGATGACAATTCTGTTGGAATATTCTCTCTTGACAAATAGATTGGGGAAACCACTTTCTTACCTAGGGTAAGTTGTACTCCCGAAGGAGAACAGTACAAAGTCGCATATAATCTCTTTAACAGATCCAATCCCAACAAATTTTCACCACAACCTGTTGTAAGAATGAGGGGTGCTTCCAATTCACATGGCCCAACAGAAAGTGACATATGACTAGAAATCGGGTTCCTAACTGGGGCGCCAGAAAAACCTACTGAAACATTCATTTTGCCAGACAAAGGTGCGCCAGGAAGTCTTGAGTGCATAATAGAACTTTTTGTAGCACCAGTATCCAGCAGAAAGGGTTCTGACACACCTGATGTAATCACCTCAACATAAGGTCCATTCTGAACTACTGGAACTGAAACAACTCCCTCTCTTTGTCCATGGCTGTCCTAGCAATTATTACCCTCATTCTCGTTTTCTGCATAGTAGTCATCAGCATAGTACTGAGCTGTCCTAGAAGACGCATTATTCTGTTGATCAAAGCTGTTCATGGAATTTTGAGGCGGAAAAGAAGTAGCATTCTGGGGGAAGTTTCCACGACCCCTACCCCTAGGAGCCTGTAAAACACCTCGCCCTCTTGCTCCAGAAACACCATTCAAACGTCGCAATAAAGCTGGACAACTATTTTTGAAATGACCCTCTTCCTTGCAATACGCACACTGATTCGGATCATAGGGTAAACGCTTTTGAGAAGACTCGTTCCTTTGCGAGTTTCTCGAATACTGCTGTGGTTGCTGATAATCTTGCTGATTATTATTACGAGGTGGATAAGCTTGCTGGAGAAGGACTTTAGTTTTCAAACCTTTAGTCTTTTTATCTGCCTTATCTAGCTCATCTTTGCGTCTATTTTCATAGTACTGGGCTGTGGCTAAAATCTGCGCTGACGTGGAGACAGCCCAAGCATTCTCTGAATCTTTCAATTTATTACACAGTTCAGGAAACAGATTATGTACAAACTTTTCAAAACAAACAATCTTTGGCCACCCTCAGTAGCCATATCCTGACCACTATGATCGACGAAAGTCTCTTCAAATCTCGTGAAAAAGTCAGACACATTCTCATCTTTCTTTTGCTTGCACACAGACAATTTGTCCCAATTCACACGCAATTCAGGCATTAAAGTCTTCATATACGTGATAATCCTACCAGGAAGTTCAGCTACTAAAGGCTCAGGCTTAGAGCCACCAACTTGTCTAGCATCAGCAGCAGTGATATGAGCCCATGTGTCACCTAATTCTTGGTCATGATCTGTATGACGAATCTTACTCCATAAAGGCTGTGGGACAACATTTCCAAACAACATGTCTACATCCGCTAAATTCATTATACATGAGCTGGCAGTCTGTGATAACTCCTTATAATACCCTGGCGGATTTTTGCGAGGATCAGGCAATGTCTGTTTTAGCGCTAAAACTTCAGATCTTTTCCATGGAACGTGTACCCATACACGCTGGAAATGCGGCAGAATGGCTGGATTCGCATTCGCATCACCTTCCCTCCAAACTGGAGGAACCTCTCTCATGGGATACTGTCGCGCCTTTTTCCTACCTGGCATGTCATAGTCATACAATGACCTAGAATTGTTCCCCTTACTCCTGTAAGATAACAACATATCTATTGCTCGTTCAACATCGGCACCTACAATCATGCCTTCATAGAACTTGAAACGCATACGGAATAATTCCTTCATGTTGCGTTCTGGATCATTTGCCTTCAAATCTTCGCAGAGATATACACACATCTCTTCGAATACATATCTCTGTGTGGGTGCTTCCCACTGACGGAAGACTTCCATAACAGACTATACATCATGTTTTACAGTATCAGTAACCCATTTACGTGCTAACTCATTCAGCACTTCTCTTTCCTGATAATCAGGCAGTCCACTTCGTAACTGTCTACGTCCTGTATTAGGGGTCGTCTTAGGCGACCCAAAGAAGGGTAAGAAAAGACCAGTGACAGTGTTTGTTACTCTCTGTAGAACAGAAGGAGAAACAGGTGGAAAGGCAGAAACGTCAGAAAAGCCAGGCTGATGGAAAGCAGAAGTTGAGGCAATAGCAGAAGAAGTATCAGGAGACATAGTTGGAGCAGTAGGCAAAGTCGTAGGAAAAGCAGATGGAGTATGTAGCAAAGGTGGCGGCCCTTGAGAGGGCTGCGCCGGAGGAGTAGAAACCAGCTGAAGAGGAGCTGGTGCTTGTGTAAGAACTGGAGTTCGTGCACCGGGGAGCGGTATAACAAAGCGCTGCGGGGGTGTAGTAGCATTTTGAGCATAGGGGGGTGGCAAACTCAGTAAGTGGGACATTAGAGGATCCTTCTCAGATGTCCCTTTTGATCCTTGTCCTTCACGTGGCAACATTGGGTAGCATTTATCTACTGCTAACTTCTTGCTTCTAAGCATTTGTTCACTCTCCTGCTCTTCCTCATTATCCCTGTATGCAACGGCAGCTTGTACCATTAACATACCTCTTTTATTTTTCTTTGCCAATTTAATCTCTTTCTGTTTGGCTTCTTTGTCTAGCTCTAGGACACCCCCGCGCCGCATGGCCACCAGCTGCTGTGTGCATGTTCCCTGCCTTCTGCCTCGCTGCCTCGCTAGCCGAGCTTCAGACGCGTGACCACGCCCCCTGCCTCTAGCGGCGTGGTACGCGACCTGCCCCCGTCGTTATTGCTGTTGTTTAGTGTTTTTTGTAGCCTGTCTCCCTGTAACCTGCTTTTTTGCCTTCTGTTTGTGCTTGTGCCTTAGCCCCTTCGTCCCCCCTCCCCGCTCCCCGGTTCCCGCCACCGCCGATAACCCCACCCATTTTGCCTACTGTACCCTCCCCGCTCCCGCCTCCCAGCTGCTCCGCCCACCCGCGCACTTGGCCATATATGGCGATCGTGCGGCACAGGTGAGTGTGACCTAGCTCTAGGACACCCCGCGCCGCACGGCCACCAGCTGCTGTGTGCGTGTTCCCTGCCTTCTGCCTCGCTAGCCGAGCTTCAGACGCGTGACCACGCCCCCTGCCTCTAGCGGCGTGGTACGCGACCTGCCCCCGTCGTTATTGCTGTTGTTTAGTGTTTTTTGTAGCCTGTCTCCCTGTAACCTGCTTTTTTGCCTTCTGTTTGTGCTTGTGCCTTAGCCCCTTCGTCCCCCCTCCCCGCTCCCCGGTTCCCGCCACCGCCGATAACCCCGCCCATTTTGCCTTCTGTACCCTCCCCGCTCCCGCCTCCCAGCTGCTCCGCCCACCCGCGCACTTGGCCATATATGGCGACCGTGCGGCACAGGTGAGTGTGACCTAGCTCTAGGACACCCCCGCACCGCACGGCCACCAGCTGCTGTGTGCGTGTTCCCTGCCTTCTGCCTCGCTGCCGCGCTAGCCGAGCTTCAGACGCGTGACCATGCCCCCTGCCTCTAGCGGCGTGGTCCGCGACCTGCCCCCGTCGGTATTGCTGTTGTTTAGTGTTTTTTGTAGCCTGTCTCCCTGTAACCTGCTTTTTTGCCTTCTGTTTGTGCTTGTGCCTTAGCCCCTTCGTCCCCCCTCCCCGCTCCCCGGTTCCCGCCACCGCCGATAACCCCGCCCATTTTGACTCTTTATGAGCAAAGGGGCGCAAGCGTTAAATCAAAAGCACAATATAACATGCAAAGTTGCACAATTATGGATGAGGGCGGGTGGCCACTCAAACTATATATTAAGAAAGTGGTATAAGAGATACCAATCGACCAGTGGTTAGGCCTAGGGCCTAAGGAATCGCTGGGAGCAGTCGGGACAAGCAATTCTGAAGTCGGGAAAAGCCCGCAGGATTCGGGTGCAGCGCTGAAAGTGCGGCTTGCACCAATTCAATGTCAATGGTGCATAAAAGTTACACAAATAGAGTTTAAGGATACTTCTGCTGAACCTAGAAGGACAAAACTTTAGACACAGACCCTATAGGTCTGTACCAGTGTGGGAACACCGGCGTTGCAATGTTACCTCACCCACAGGAAGCAGGTGCATAGGGTCGAAGTGGCCTCGGGTTTCGTCACGCAGGTTGCTGGTGCTTGGAGCTGAAGATGCTGCAGGTGGTGTGAAGGAGAAGTGTCCGGTGTGATCCAAGGGTGGATCAGAGTCGTAAAGTACCTGAAAGCAGAGGTGACAGAGTCTAGGTCACTCAGCAGTGACCAGGGTGAAACCAGGACGGAACCAGGCAATGGCGGGCGCAATCAGGTGGTTTTTCGAGGAGCTTCTCTCCGCTGTCACTTGGGCTCTGGGGCATCTGCGACATCCAGGAGCGGGTCATGAGCTGTCCCACGCAGGTTCTCACCGTTGGGGCTGTCGACTTCAAGATCGGAGCAAACAACACTTGGCAAGAGCAATCCACGCAGGACTGGAAGATTGCTTCTCACTCGGACCAGGAGGGTCAGAGTGGGGGCTCCTTTTCAGAGGGGCTGGTGCAAGTCTGGAGCAACCAGAATCACAAGTCAGTTTTAGGTTTTCACCAGCACAAGGGCCACAAGCCAGCTGGCAATTGACCAGGCCAACGCATCGAGCCAAAGAAAGCAGAAAGGCCCCACACAGCACTCGTCGAGTGTAGAGGGGTGAGCTTAGGTGCAAGAATGGCTCAGGGTTGGGGCTTCTCAGACCCCGGTGTACAGCTTCGAGGGTCACTCGTGGGCTGCACGGTCAGCGTCTCATGGCCTTTTCAAGATGGCATGCCCCACGCATCCGGTCGCCTCCACGGGTCTCAGCTCTGCAGGGACTGTGGATCGGGCTGTAAGAAGGCAGGCAAGCTTGATCTCGTCGATCTCTGTCGCTCGAGTTCCGGCAGGAACTGCAACAAAGCAAGGGTCGAGGTGCTGGATGGTGCCTGTTTGCACAGGGTGGTCACTCCTTGACCACAAGGGAGATTCTTCAGTCTTCTACGTCGAGTAGGATGTCAAAGGGTCCAGAGTTTCATTTCTTATGTTTTATCAGGATAATCTGAGTGCTTTGGCACTGCTCCCATTCTTATACCAATCTAGGGGGCTGGATTACCTGCTAGGTCCCCTCCTATGGGTGGGACCCAGGAAGGGGGTGGATACACCCCTTTCCTTTGATCCAGGCCGTGCTGGTACTGGGGATGGTCTGCCCCAGAACCGGTTTGGCCGGATTATGCAAGGGGCAGCCTTGTGCTCCCCAGGCAGTGTCTGGTTTTTTTCAAACCTCCCTGCTACAATCCACTATATCCTGTCTGGGGTGGTGTGACACCTCCCCGTGACAGGAAAGCCTTTGTCCAGGCCTCCTCTGCTGAGTTTCGGTAAGCAGCAGGAGGTCAGACTCGTGTCTGTGGCAGAAGCTCCATTATGTGGATCTGAGGCTCTTTTAAAATCAACCGCGTTTTAGCAAAGTAGCATGTCGTCTCCCTCTAGAGGGGTGGAATGCTATCCCCGTCGACAGGACTGTCGAGGGGATAGTATTCCAATTCGTATGACACCTTACACGCCATGTTTTGATAAAGCCAAACCAAAGTTACAATATAACCGCGATGATTATAATGCACTTAATAGTATATGGTTTGGCATTATCCCAGAACAGCTAAGGGAGTTGGTCCCGACAGCTGCAGACAGTCTCAGCTCATGCTAGAGCACCATCTCACATTAAACCACACACTCCAGGATTGTTAAGGCCTGCCATAGGAGTGACTCACAGGTTCATATGTGTCCAGATATAGGTTTAGATATAGGCATACTATATCTAAGCAAGAGGTGATTACACCAACTTTCCCCAGCTGAGTGATCAGCCAGTTGTGGCAATTTAAGAACCAGCCAGGGGTGGCAAAAGCTATGCTGCAGCCCCTGGTAGGCCTTGGATGCACCTATGCCCATGGCACCTATAGTGCACTATATAGGGGCTGACAAGGCGTCCTGTACCAATTGGGTTATGCACCTAGGGTGCATGGAGTCCATTTTAAGGAGTGATCAGAGAGCCTGGGGCCCTGATTAGCAGGGAACCAGGCCAACTAAGTCGAAAACCAGCTAAACACAAGGCAAAAAATCTGGGGTAACCATAGTCAGGTATCCACCTTCCTATAAGTGTAGAATCTTCAACAGCTCTGACGAGCCAAAAATGTCATAATATGTTTTGTCCCAAACTTTACCACCAGGTATAGGAACGACTGTGGTATTCACTGATGACAAGTCTCTCTGTTCACGATGGGAGGATTTGTGTGGCTTTGGTAGTAAGTTGACGTTCTTACTTGCTGTGTCCATTCTGACACATCTTCCATTTATCAGCATACCCTGAGTTGTTACCAGAGTCAACCAAGGTAAAAGAAAAAATACGCCCAACACAATCCAAAGTTCAAGCCATGGTGAAACCAGATAAGTCTTTTCCAGGTGATGAAAAAAGTCAGTTGCTTGTTCTTTGAAAGTACTTTATGCTGGCATTGTTTCAGGCTCGCTGGGATCCTCAGAAAGCGTATCAGAGTGAATGAAATAGCCAGAGGCAGTTGTAGGAGAGTAGGGTCTGCTTCCTATGGTCGCCCCAACTTTTTGCTGTGATTTTCAGTATTTTCGACTTTAGTGTTACCAGCAAGGGGCGGCAGTAGCACTGTTCTTGATCCGTGGATTGCTAGGACAGGTACTGGTTATCTCTAAGGAGGCCCACATTTCTTCTTGTCCGCGATCTTTTCTCTGACTAGATCACCAAGGTTTGGGATCCAGACAGGCCTTGCTGGGATGGTCAGTTTTCCCCCAGTGGTGGTTGGCTTCAGGATCATGTTGCTTTGTTTTGTTCTTATTTCTTTTAAATCCTGTAAAACAGCCAAACGATCTTTGATATCAAAATCTTTTTGGTCCACCACTGATGTCTGACAATATCAAGGTCCGCTACCAGCATTCTTGTCTCAAAAAGGACCTCAAATGGAGTAATACCCCCTAGAGAACTTCTTTGCAAGTTGTTAAGACTACGTTGGACACTTATTAGATGTTTCACCCACCCGAACCTAATACCCCAGCTGTTATAGATTGCTTTTTGTCCCTTTTTTTATCTCCACTACCGAATTTCCCTCAGGATGAAATGGACTAGAGTACCGCAATGCAACGCCCAATTTGGCCGTGGCCTCCTTATAAGCTCGGGAGCTAAATGCAGGACCCTGGTCAGAATGTAGCGTGCTAACTGCGTATGTGCCGATAAAGACTCACAAAACGTTTATAACAATTTAAGCTTCAGCCAAGCGCAGAGGCCACATCCAAATGAACCTTGAACACAAATCCACTGTGACCATGATATATTTATAGTTACCATCCCTTTGTAAGGGACCGCAGTGGTCCAGGTAAACACAAGCTAATGGTTTATCTGAAATTAACAGGGTTGTCTGTGAAGGACTTTTCACAGTAGATACTTTCATCTTTTGGCATATTTCACAATCCAAAACGTAGTTTCTGGTTTGTTTCCTCATGCCTGGCCACCAGTATCTCTATTTTAATAATGATACTGTGGCGGAAACACCTGCATGAGCAGAGGCGAGCCCTTCATGTGCTGCTAGGATTAGTCCTAATCTATGTTCTATGTTTGGAATTACCCCATCCCCCACTCCAGGGATTCGAGCAAACAGAACATTGTTCGCATCAGTTATATACGAGTATTTGATTGGAAACCCTTTCGGTAATGTTTTACCGCTGTCTTTGCTTACGCAGTGACAGCCAGCATTATTTCACCGTCTATTTTCGTTTTTGAACAAGTGATTGCAGCTACAGAAGCCGTTTGCACAGCTGCCTTCGCGGCTTCATCAGCCAATGAATTCCCTCCAACATGAACGCCTTCACGTTGATGACTCAGCGTGTGTATCACATGAATATTTTGTTGACCTTGTCGTAACTGAACTACTTTTTCCCAAAGCAGTTAATGCTTGATTGTGCCACCTTTTGCATCTTTGAAACCATTTTGAAGCCAGTTTTGCAAGTCTTCATTGTAAGATTGAACACAATAATAAGAATCGCACACTATTAGTGTGGGGAATTCGCAATCAGTATTCTCAAGTGCCATCTTGAATGCTTGTAGTTCAGCTCGCTTAGCTGTACAATCTCCTAGAGATTGCGTTTTCGTGACCATAGGTCGGTATCTGCCATCGCGCCAACGACCTTTAACGATCGCGCATGCCACACTATAGGCTTGTTTCCTTCCATAGCGGGTTGAGTTGATCCGTCAGTATAAATTAGACTTTCATACTGATCAAGAGGGAGAATTTCAGCACGCTGAGGACATTCTTGTTCGTATTGTAGAAATGCTTGTGTTTTCAAATAAGGATCAAAAATGTATCCAACATCAGTTGCAGCAAGAGAATTAACCCACTGTATCCATCTTGTATGTAAAGCCTTAGCATTTGGAATGCTCGCTGTTGTCACTGCCTCTAAGGCAGGTACAGGTGTACCGACCATAATGCGTTTTCCCTGTGCGAGGGCTCTCTTTTTTGCTACAGCAGTTTGAACAGCTGTCAGAATTTTTTCTGTAGAAGTGAATTTCATTTCTGCTTGTGTGTGCAAGTGTGATTTGTAAGCTATTGATACTTTTCCACCTTTGTTAAAAGTTAAGTACGTGAATCCGCTTTGTCCTGGAATGATTCGGATCATTAAGTTGCGTACGTTTATGCGTGTTTGCAAATGTTTTGTTGCTAACATGTCTGTTTGGAGTGAACACAAAATTTCTGTGTGTTTTTGTGTCCAATTTACTGTTTTAAAATCAGGTTTGATTAATTCGTAGAGAGGTTTAACCCTTTCTGCATAATTTAGAATGTAAGTTCTTTCGAAATTCAGCAATCCTAGAATTGACAATAGGTTTTTCAGCATTTTTGGAGGTTGGAGCAGCGCACACTTTTCTAAAAAGTTTGCTGCCAGGATTTTTCCTTCACTTGATAACTCATATCCTAGAAAAAGGACGTTGAGATGGCCAATTCTTGATTTCTTAAAATTAAATTTGTGCCTTTCAGAGGTGAAGCCCAATATAATGGTGTTCACCCTGTTCAAGTGCCTATCCAAGTCATCGTCTGTCAGATAGATGTCATCGACATATGGCAATGCCTCGTCATCATAAGTTTGTAGTAACTCTGTTACTCATGCTGAGAAAAATCCAGGACTATTCTTGAATCCTTAAGGGAGACGACAGAAGTGACGCTATGTCCCCATGATCGAGAAATTGGTCAAATACCTACTTCCTGGTGCAGTGTTTTGACAGAAGAAACCGTTAGGAATATCTAATGTTGTTTTATATTTTTTACGCACAATGTTATTCATTAATGCTGTACTGTGTGCATTTTGCACTGCAAATGTTTTGCAAAAAGCGTTTAAGTGTCTGTAATCCAATACTAGACAATATGTATTGCCTGGTTTGGAGACAGGAAAAAAAGGATTGTTCATTGATGAAGTGCATGTTTCAATCACCCCCTGGTATTCAAGTTGATCTAAGATCTCCCTGACCTGTTTTTTAGCTTCTTGCTTTTCTGGATACTGCCTTTGTGCAGTTGGTTGTGTTTTCAACTGGATTTGTTGGTGAGGGGAATCCTCATCCCATCTTACATGATTTTTGTATAAAGCAGGAGATTGGGCGACTGCCCATTTCCTGGCATAGGTATATTTTAAATGTATTGGAATGTGATTAGAGAAGGCTGGCATAAAGATGTCTTTCGAAACCAAACAGACTCTGTTTGTGTCACAGGGTGCACTGTTCAAAAAGCCCTATAAGGGGCGTGTCATTAATTTTAACTGATATACTAATTTAAGATTGTCTTACAACCTTGTTGAGTCAAACTCACATTTCAACCTGATTCATAAATTACATCATTTATGTTTTCATAAAACCAAAAACAGGCATTTTTGGTAATTAATTAAGAAACATACAGGCAAGCCTGTAAAATTGCAACACTCATCTGACTGCAATTCCAGCACAGTGATATATGCGATAAAATGCCCTTGCTGTCTTGTCTTTGTTGGCAGGACCTCAAGAAAGGTCAAAATCAGGATGACTGAGCACAAAAGTATGATTAGGACAGCTAATATAAAATCCAATTTGGCAGTTCATTGGGGGGAGGAAAAACACACTATACCACAGGTCAGGGAAAAGATATTAGAACAGGTGCCAGTGCAACTGCATGTTTATACCAATAAACACTTGGCGTAAAGAGAGACATTTTGGATAAGATTCTTAAATACCATGAAGCCTTGGTGGCTGAATGACAAAATTGAATTCACTTGTTTTTGGTAAACAAGGGTTAATGTTAATTTGGACAATCTGCTCCATTTACTACTGTTGAAACAGACCAGTTGGTTGCATTATTACACTTTTAATCTATGCCCTTTTCAACAAGACACGTGATCCACTTACTTTTTATTATGTCTCATCATTTACATCATGCACACATTGTAGTTCAGTATTGGATTTCTTTTATGGCTTGGGGCTTTTGCCTAATCATCAATGCATTACACAAATTTCTTTACATCAGCGAGCTATCCTGTGTCATGTAGCTGGGGTGCATTCTCTGCAGTTGCACAGTCTGATGCATACTTATTCCCTTGTATGTGGGGACAGTCAGCTAGAATCTCAAGATGGTGCCTAGTTGCGAGGTACGCAGTCCTCTTTCTATACCTATTACTCACTCACAGCATGTAGGGCGGGCACGTACAATACAAAGCGTTCGGTTCGGGGATTAGTTACGATTGATACCACGGGATACCTACTTGAGGACACGCGTCGTGACACACTAGGTAAGCGGCCCCGGAACTTTACCGGTAACTGCGGTCACTAGAATAGGAGCGACACTTGTATTGACTTTTGTATTTTTCTACAGAGGCCACTACTTGCATTGCCAATTGAAATCGTTTCCCGCATTTCGCGTCAGACACTTATCAGTGTAGGTGATACAATCAGTTTATTTTGAGTACGAGCCATGCTTGTTTCACACGTTTTTTCTTGAAACAACCGGTTTGCAATTGAATCTTTATATTGCAGCAACTTATGCGGGACGTTATTTACATCAGATACATGTTTACTATCTGGAGGGAATTGAGACTCGACAGTGTTGCATGCACATAGGACACACTTGCGCTTGGCACTGCAGTTTTTCACTTCATAGAGATTGTGGTGACGAAACAGCAGTCACATCATTCTAACCCATCACGCTAATTGGGTACTTGAATACATAATTCGCCATCACGTGTTTTTTTTAAAACAGCACGCCAACTGCCTATGAATCACTTTAATGGAGCCACCCAACAGAATTGTTAACACGCATGGTTTGGAGCTGGTGTAATCTACTATTACATTTTCGAAGTGCGCTTCTATTTTCCTGTAAATTCCGTTTGCATGCTACCAGCTCAAGGTATTTTTAGCTTTAATACATGATTATGTTACAAATTGTCAAGTTTACAAGATGCATTGTATATGTACATATATTTTCACAGTGTTCCCCTGACGAAGGTGTTTTTCACTGAAATGCATTGGGAGCTGTTGGATAGAATGGTGGAATATTGAAACATGAACACACTGAAAAGAAAAAAAAACATAAAAACGTTTCTAACTGAATTGACAACCTCATGTGGCTTTTGTTTCTGTTCTTTGATTTCTCGATTGATGGTGGAATCTTGTTATCACTTCCACAAGTGTGATTAGAACTTTGAGTACACAGTTAAGAGCCGAGTACAATGATTGAATATTTCTTGATTAATTACCAAATATGCCTGTTTTTGGTTTTATGAAAACATAAATGATGTAATTAATGAATCAGGTTGAAATATGAGTTTGACTCAACAAGGTTGTAAGACAATCTTAAATTATTATATCGGTTAAAATTAATGACACACACCTTATAGGGCTTTTTGAACAGTGCACCCTGTGACACAAACAGAGCCGCACCAATTTGATAAACAAGTAGAACTGTTGCAAAAAAGATATTTCACAAGTAGGTACACAGAATCTCTTTAAAGAATATGTGTGCATGCTATTCCATTGCCTTTGATAATGATGTCTTCGCCATGTGGGCACTCCCTGACAAATTCTGGTGGCCAGTCTTGCTCAGCTAGAAGAATGTCATAACACTTAGAAAGTCGCTCCCAAAAGAGTGCTCTCACTTTTCTTTGTATGTCTCCCTCCACCCGGAGTGTTATTTCATATAACCTATGTGGAGAACTAATCCTGGTATCAGCAGTTTCAACTTGGATGTATTCATTCAAGTCTACTGTCTCCAGATGATCCTTCAGGTTCTGGCGAGAAATTGTGACTTCTGCTGCGCTAGCCAACATTGTCTGAGTCCATACTCCGTTCTTGAGTTGTGTCCTCAAGATCCTCGGCATGTCTGATCATCTTTAGACCTGCTACATTATTTTTGGTAAATTGAGGTTTCTTGATTTGCTGAACGTGTTGATCGTCTTTGGACTTTACGCGTTCTTCCTTGTTTTCTGACCGTCCTCTTCTTTTGGATTTCTGTGATGAAGTCTGATAGGTACAAGAGGAACGTGTATCATTATCTTGATATCTATCAGGTTTTCTCAAATTATCCCTATTCCTAAGGTTATACCTCCTTTCAGAGGGCTCCTTTTGAGGAGACCTACCTCTGGAATGAGACCGCTTCTCTTTAGAAGTTTGTTTGCTATTTTCCCATTTCTTTTTAGAGGGAATAGGAATGTTTTTAGTAAAGATTTTTTCAGGACTTTCAGACTGTTGTGGTTTAACTGGTTTTCCACCCAAACTGTCTCTACCTAGTTCTTCAAAGGATTTTTCAATTATTCTGGCTATTTCTTGTGGTTGCTCTGTTACATCAAATTCCCTTAACTTTTGCCGGATTGCCACTGATGCTGCTTCACCTTTAATATTAGCTAATATTATTGTTGAGCCCTGTTTGATATCTTTCAGTAGTTTCATACCCAAATTTAAGGCAGGCTCTGCCCCGTATTCATTTTGAATCTGTTTCAGGACGTCAGGTATTACCGCCATAGACAGAACACCATGTGTTTTAGTGTAAATAGCAGCAAAGACTCTACCCCAAGTGGTGCAGTCCTCCAGATGTGGTGTGATCCCCATTGGTAAACAGATTGTTAAAATCCTGTGTTTCTCGTGAGGGCTAGTATTAGGAAATACTGCTTCGATTTGAGTCATTTTTTGAGCTATCCAGAATGGAATTTGTTCCCGTTTTGCAGGTAATTTACCAATGACTGAGTGTGGAGTCTGTGGTGTCATTTTTAGTGTATTCCCCTGATGAGAGGTATCTTGTGGAATAACTATTGCAGGTTGGCATGTGAAAGTCTGCATGACATATTGAACCAGTTGTCTATAGATTTTGATTAACGCTTTGAGTTGAGCTAGTAATGCTACATCTGTCATGTCGTTAATGTCAGGATGTGGTGTATAGCCTGCTAAGAACAGCCATGTTGCTACCGACCGAGCCTGGTAATGTGATTTAAAGGTTTTAGGGCGCCTTTAAGCCAGAGCTCATGCTCCTGGTATGTGAGTGGAATTTCAATATCCTCGAACGGAATATATTCCTCTGGTGGATCATCTTCTTTATAGAAGTGAAACACATGTGTTATTGGATTTGCTTCTGAGAAGACTATCCATGAACAGAGTACCTCTGTCTAGTGATATTCATGTGCCTCTATCACAAAAACTGCCCTACCACCTCTCGGTGTTAGGCCATGTTTTATTAGTTTTATAGTGATGGCTTTCCTTAAATTTACCGGAATCGATATAGCATCCTCTTTTTTTTTTTTTATCCTCATTTGCCACCTCGCCACCCATAAATTCTATCTTAGTCCACCACTGGGCTTTTTATCTCATAGGCTGGTTTAGAGCAGTGGGGCGTAGACATCACCTATTCTTGAATCTGGCCTTTCTCTGGACTGCCCATCTTGGCCACCTGACTCAACAAGTGTGTCTTCCTCCAACTCTATTTTTCGTCCTGGAGTACCACATACCAGCGAGATAGGCACGGGCTTAATCATCGGAATTCAAAACAAAATTGTTCAACCAAAAAGTAAAAGGAAGTGTATCCAAAATCCTCGATTTCTCTTTGAATGGTCTAGAATATCAAGCTTAGCCATATACCTCATAGCTAAAATCCAATCCATTAAACTAGGACTAAGTGGTGAGACCCATAACTTGCATATCTCTCTGCGCGCTAGCAACATAGCATAAAAAATAAGTCTAACATTGTTATTCATAAATCTGTTTTCTAAATCATATCTCCCCGTAATAATTAATTCAGGGCTTACCTCAATGCGTTGGTTCAGAGATTTGGAGAGAGAATTACTTACATCTATCCAGAATTGCATTATTTTTGGACAGGACACAAACATATGCAAATCATCCACATTTGGGGCTTTACATTTTGGACACCCAACAATTCCGCCGGCTTTGAATTTGGAAAGTCTATAAGGAGACCAATATGCCCTGTGGATGGTAAACAAAAGATTTTGCCTTAGGTTTGCAGGTTTAACGATACTATAGAGCATAGACATTGTTACTTGCCATTGGTTTTCTGTCGCGATCCTTGGCAAGCTATCCATCCACAGGGTCTCTGGCAAGACAAATGGTCCATCTTCCATTTCTAATATCGCCCAGTACCAAAAGGCCACTTCCTTCTTAAAGATCCCTGTCTCCAGCTTCAGCTCAAAGTCATTTTCAATTCCAATTTCTGTTTCCAGGTCATTAGCCCAACTTTGGATCTGTAAATATTTATATTTTGAAAAACCGGTCCCCACATTTGTTGGCAAAAGCCCCATGGTATAAGTTTGCCATCTTGAAACAAATCTTTCCATCTTTGCAAAGCAGGTTCCTTTTTCAGGTGTAATGCTAACGCATCTTTTGTCCAGGATGGAGCACCAGGAGACTCCCATATTGGAAACTACAAAAAATACTATAAAAAAGGGGGGCAAGGGAAATATTTACCGACCTAGTATCCCATATCCCTTATTCTACAACGTAAATTCCAAAAGAGGGAAACCAGGTCCAAAGTGTGTGTTAAATACAAAGGCTGATGGCTAACAGCTATACAGAATGAATCATATCAAGCTGAGAAATTCCCATCCGACCACCCTTATTATTGGCGGAGTATCGTCATGTGGGAGTTGGTACATGATCCTGATGCCGCCCCAACCATCCACTAGATGGTGCGGATATGGATCTGTAAATTCTCTAGCCAAGATGCTCTTCAAGAGGTGGAAAGATGGTTATGTGCAGTGCTCAGGTGAATGGGAAGCTAACATTGACTACTTACACAAAAAATATGTTTAATGGAAATTGTCTAAGTGTCAAAATTAAAACCACGCCCACATAGAACAATTATAACTATAAAGTGGCGCTGTGCAGGTCGGTCAACATGTTTCAGCCAGGATGGAACAACTTTCCGGCTTTCGTCAGGACCAATAGATATTTAAGCTACTGCAGATTTAAGGTGTAGTGAAAGAAAAGAAAAATCTTAAAAATACTTTACAAAGTAATATTCTCCTTGGATCTTGGAGCCCCAATGTATCCTGGAGAGTTACTCCTTTCTTTTTCTTTTCCTGTTGTGACACAAAGCATATAACAAGAAAATATACATACAGCCATTTTGCATACAGACACTGTACAAACAAACACACTTGCATAAGTGATATTTCACTTAGCGAACTAACAACAATCAGAGTTGTATCCAGAGGAGATATTGGTCTCTACTGAAGTACTCACCCAGCTTTATGTGGGGATAGACCTCACCTCGCCCGGCAACCTACTCGGGAAATGGAGGCCCGCTCTATTTTGCGAAAAAAAGGGGGGGCATATTATTAATCATATAATATGCCCAGCTCACTGGCTGTGCATAAATAACTAACAGATTTCAAAATAATGGACAGCACACATACAAAAAGGACCAGCCAAGTTAGGGACCATAAAAATGTTGGTAAACAGCATAGGTTTGACTAGTTGTATAAATACTACCTGAGTAGGCAGTAGCAAACCTGTCTAAAACCTTGTCTTTAGAGCAAGGAGTTACCTCTGTCATGATGCACCTAATTAGAGCAACAGTGATGAATTAGTGTAAAGGTACAGAGTAAAGGTTATGTTGGTTTATTGAAAAGGAAGGTTGCCCTACATATATGAAGTTGCCTCACAGTTAGAGACTAATAGAACTATCTCCAGAGTTCCAGCCCAAGGTTGTGGGACATATGGTAAAATCCCTACATCTTTACATCCTCAAGCATGTATTGCACCCTTTACAAACTCTTATCAGGCATAAAAACCAGGGGAATGGGGCTAGATAACTCACCTGTCCATCGGTACCTCTGGCAATCATCCAAGAGGAAGTGGAGGTACCGACGGACTGCCCTTTCCGCTTTATATACTGGTCTTAATTGGTTTGTAAAGTAGACCAATTAGCTTAAAAATCGATCGCCCGCTTAGTAGAATCACCTGTTTAGTTTGGTGATGTGCAGGCGCATTAGCGCTATTCCCTTTGCACCGCGCAGTGTAATGACCGGCCGGTAGGAGCGCAATGTTATTACAACGCGCATGTGCGAGAGACCTCTGTCTCTAGTACGCGCATGGGCATTGTTGTATGCGTGTCTCAAACGCGATACATAGAGCGCTCCTCCTAGGATAAAAGGGATTCGAGCACTCATGGAAATAAAGAGATGGTGTAACTAATATGTATACATGGCAGTTGTGGCATTGTTTTATTTTATTTGACACATACTGCGGGAACGCGAATTTGGACAGCATACTAGCACGAGAGACCTCTGTCTCATCTCGGCGCCTGAGCTGTGCTATGTTCGCGTATTGCTACCTATCAATGTGTGCCAAGGGATATACATACTCATGGGGAGGATTCAAGTGTCTTTATGTATATATGTATGAATACATATAGCATCCTTCTGGTAGCTGCTGTGATGAAACCGCCTCCTGAGTTGTTCATAGTGTGTTTAGGATTTTATAGGGGAGTAGTGTTTCTAATACTCTAGCAGTATGGATTATTATCCTGTATGTATATAGATGCAGTTAGTAATAAACCAACAGGAGATGCAATGCAATGATGTAATCGCATATGAGCTAAACTCATAGTTATTATTCCATGAATGGAGTTAAAAAATATTTGTAGGGAACAGTAGTTATAGTGAAACCGTTCCAACATTGGGGTGTATCCAAATTTGATAAGTGAGTAATTGTCGAATCATATATTGAGGTGACTGTAGTCATACTAGGTGGGGCATATATCCTGCTTTTCACTAAAGAATGATGAATATCACTCTTTGTCCCACATATATACTGATATCTTCATGTCTTATTGGGACTATAGGGAAACCCAGGGAATTTCGTCATTGAGGCCCTTTGTGTCACATTGAAGCTTGAAAATCCATTTTTGCTCTTTCAAGAATAGATAGCCTGACACATCACTAATGTGTGATGGAATGAACGGATGTTCCAAGATAACCCACCGCAAGTCTTCAGCCTGATGTTTGTGAGAGATGAAGTGGTTAGTGAGACGAGTTGACTGCTTTTGGCGTCTGATAGTACTCTTGTGTTCGCTCACTCGGATTTTTATTTTCCTAGTCGTTTGCCTTTAAGAGAGCTCCTAGAATACGCGATACTCTAGTACATACGAGGCCAAGATTACAGACCACTGATGTGACCAATACACTGTGGAATCTTCCCCCTGTACGTGGCCACTTTCCATGCGGCACATGCAGCGTATGCCCACAGACCTACAAAACTGATCAAGTGGACATAGGCACTGGTAGACCGTGGTTATTAAAACGACATACAAATTGCAACTTTGAAGGGGTTATTTATTTGATAACGTGCCCCTGTTCGCTGAGATATGTTGGTCACACGACTAGGAAAATAAAAATCCGAGTGAGCGAACACAAGAGTACTATCAGACGCCAAAAGCAGTCAACTCGTCTCACTAACCACTTCATCTCTCACAAACATCAGGCTGAAGACTTGGGGTGGGTTATCTTGGAACATCCGTTCATTCCATCACACATTAGTGATGTGTCAGGCTATCTATTCTTGAAAGAGCAAAAATGGATTTTCAAGCTTCAATGTGACACAAAGGGCCTCAATGACGCAATTCCCTGGGTTTCCCTATAGTCCCAATAAGACATGAAGATATCAGTATATATGTGGGAGAAAGAGTGATATTCATCATTCTTTAGTGAAAAGCAGGATATATACCCCACCTAGTATGACTACAGTCACCTCAATATATGATTCGACAATTACTCACTTATCAAATTTGGATACACCCCAATGTTGGAACGGTTTCACTATAACTACTGTTCCCTACAAATATTTTTTAACTCCATTCATGGAATAATAACTATGAGTTTAGCTCATATGCGATTACATCATTGCATTGCGTCTCCTGTTGGTTTATTAATAACTGCATCTATATACATACAGGATAATAATCCATACTGCTAGAGTATTAGAAACACTACTCCCCTATAAAATCCTAAACACACTATGAACAACTCAGGAGGTGGTTTCACCACATCAGCTACCAGAAGGATGCTATATGTATTCATACATATATACATAAAGACACTTGAATCCTCCTCATGAGTATGTATATCCCTTGGCACACATTGATAGGTAACAATACGCGAACATAGCACAGCTCAGGCGCCGAGATGAGACAGAGGTCTCTCGCGCTAGTATGCTGTCCAAATTCGCGTTCCCGCAGTATGTGTCAAATAAAATAAAACAATGCCACAACTGCCATGTATACATATTAGTTACACCATCTCTTTATTTCCATGAGTGCTCAAATCCCTTTTATCCTAGGAGGAGCGCTCTATGTATCGCGTTTGAGATACGCATACAACAATGCCCATGCGCGTACTAGAGACAGAGGTCTCTCGAGCATGCGCGTTGTAATAACATTGCGCTCCTACCGGCTGGTCATTACACATGCGCGGTGCAAAGGGAATAGCGCTAATGCGCCTGCGCATCACCAAACTAAACAGGTGATTCTACTAAGCGGGCGATCGATTTTTAAGCTAATTGGTCTACTTTACAAACCAATTAAGACCAGTATATAAAGCGGAAAGGGCAGTCCGTCGGTACCTCCACTTCCTCTTGGATGATTGCCAGAGGTACCGACGGACAGGTGAGTTATCTAGCCCCATTCCCCTGGTTTTTATGCCTGATAAGAGTTTGTAAAGGGTGCAATACATGCTTGAGGATGTAAAGATGTAGGGATTTTACCATCTGTCCCACAACCTTGGGCTGGAACTCTGGAGATAGTTCTATTAGTCTCTAACTGTGAGGCAACTTCATATATGTAGGGCAACCTTCCTTTTCAATAAACCAACATAACCTTTACTCTGTACCTTTACACTAATTCATCACTGTTGCTCTAATTAGGTGCATCATGACAGAGGTAACTCCTTGCTCTAAAGACAAGGTTTTAGACAGGTTTGCTACTGCCTACTCAGGTAGTATTTATACAACTAGTCAAACCTATGCTGTTTACCAACATTTTTATGGTCCCTAACTTGGCTGGTCCTTTTTGTATGTGTGCTGTCCATTATTTTGAAACCTGTTAGTTATTTATGCACAGCCAGTGAGCTGGGCATATTATATGATTAATAATATGCCCCCCCTTTTTTTCGCAAAATAAAGCGGGCCTCCATTTCCCGAGTAGGTTGCCGGGCGAGGTGAGGTCTATCCCCATATAAAGCTGGGTGAGTACTTCAGTAGAGACCAATATCTCCTCTGGATACAACTCTGATTGTTGTTAGTTCGCTAAGTGAAATATCACTTATGCAAGTGTGTTTGTTTGTACAGTGTCTGTATGCAAAATGGCTGTATGTATATTTTCTTGTTATATGCTTTGTGTCACAACAGGAAAAGAAAAAGAAAGGAGTAACTCTCCAGGATACATTGGGGCTCCAAGATCCAAGGAGAATATTACTTTGTAAAGTATTTTTAAAATTTTTCATTTCTATCACTACACCTTAAATCTGCAGTAGCTTAAATATCTATTGGTCCTGACGAAAGCCGGAAAGTTGTTCCATCCTGGCTGAAACATGTTGACCGACCTGCACAGCGCCACTTTATAGTTATAATTTTTCTATGTGGGCGTGGTTTTAATTTTGACACTTAGACAATTTCCATTAAACATATTTTTTGTGTAAGTAGTCAATGTTAGCTTCCCATTCACCTGAGCACTGCACATAACCATCTTTCCACCTCTTGAAGAGCATCTTGGCTAGAGAATTTACAGATCCATATCCGCACCATCTAGTGGATGGTTGGGGCGGCATCAGGATCATGTACCAACTCCCTCATGACGATACTCCGCCAATAATAAGGGTGGTCGGATGGGAATTTCTCAGCTTGATATGATTCATTCTGTATAGCTGTTAGCCATCAGCCTTTGTATTTAACACACACTTTGGACCTTGACTCCCATATTGGAGCCATATAACTAAAATAAGGCAATTTTAATACCTTTCTAATTTTGTGCCATATCTCAGCCAAGTCCCGCAAAATCTTAAGTCTCACCTTTTTAAAAAATTTAGGATCTGCAAACTTATATAAGAAACCAAAATCATGATATCCAGACCTTTTCAGCAAAATTCCAAACATTTCTCCAATTGGAGATTTAAGTAGGGTACCCAACAACATCCTACAGTTTTTTAAGCAGAAAGCCCATGCATAAATTTGAATATCTGGGGCCGCCAACCCTCCTTTATTAATTCTCCTCCTTAGTTTCTTCCATGAAATCCGAGAGCCCTTTGACGCCCAAATAAAAGATGTTATCACACTCTGTAATTTGACCAGCCATTCCTTTTTGAAACCAAGTGGGATAGTCTCAAACAAAAATGTGATTTTCGGTACTATCACCATTTTTACAAGATTAGATCGTCCATATATAGAGAGTGGTAGATTCATCCATCCTTTCAATGTAGCAGCGACTTCTTTTTTAACCCTATCAAAGTTAGTTTTTGCTAAATCTTCGATCTTTTGTGTAATCCTGACCCCCCAGATATCTCATTTCTGCTGTAGTTTTTACCCCCCCGTATTGAGATTCCAGGCCATTATTTCGGTCTTATCTTGATTTATCTGATAGCCCGAGATCTTTCCAAATTCCTTTGTTATTTTAACTAGATTCTCCAAAGAAAGCAACAAATTAGAAGAATAGATAATAATATCGTCTGCATATAATCCAAGTTTCTTTGACCAATCCATAACCGCAAAAGGGGGTATCTCTTCTGTGGCTCTAATTTTGCAGGCAAGAGGCTCTATGTACAAATTGAAAAGCAAGGGTGATAAAGGACACCCTTGTCTGGTGCCCCGCATTACTTTAATAGGATGTGTGAGAGTTCCATTAACCAGAACGCGCGATGTTGGTGAACAGTACAAAGCAAAGAGAGATTGCGTGAATTTATCTCCTAAGTTAAGGTATTGCAACAGTGTTTTTAAATATGTGAAGTTGACTCGATCGAAAGCCTTGGCAGCGTCTAACGCGATCACTGCCAAGTGGTACTCAAAATTAGAGGCCATATCCATCATACCTATCAACGAATATGTTAATTCTTTTAGATGCCTCCCCTTGATGAAACCCCTTTGATCTTCGTGAATCAATTTATGGATAACTTTACCGAGTCTGTCAGCTAAAATTTTTGAGAAGAATTTATAGTCACAATTTAAAAGTGAGATAGGTCTGTAGGCATCTAAACTCCTAGGTGATTTCCCTGGTTTAAGTATTAGGGTGATTGTTGCCTCATTCCATGAACTTGGTATTGTTACCTCCCCCCTGAAGATTTTATTATATAGTTGACATAACGTGGGAGCAATTATATCTCCTAACACCTTATATACCTCCCCTGGGAGGCCGTCCGGTCCAGGAGCTTTCCCTCTTTTACTCTCCTTGATCACTTTCAACACTTCATCCTGGGTAATTTCCTTGTTTAACTCCCCCATATGATCATCTGAAAGTGGTTTCACCAAGGGTAGCCATCTTTCTATCTCTACTTTACTCGGGCAGAGGTCCTCTGTATAAACATTCACGAAATGATCATAGAATGCTTCTACAATTTGTTTCCTCTCTGTTATGACTTCTCCTGAATCCGCCTTCTTAATCTCTTTTATTTGATTACGTATGAAGTCTTTCTTGGCTTTCCAGGCTAGTAACTTGCCACATCCCTCTCCATATCAAAAATGTGCCAACTGACTAGCTTCCCATCTTTCTTTAACTCTTCGGGCGAGTACTGCCGTAAGTTCTATTTTTAGATCTAAAAGTTTATTTTTAACTCCCTCTTCCGAGATATTTCCTCCCTGTGCAGTTTGACTGCTTTCCCATTCTCGAATTTCTTTCTCCAAGTTAGTGATCAAGCTATGATACAGCCTCCGCTTCTTAGCCCCTTGAGCTCACAGTCTCCCTCTCAAAAAAGCCTTGCAGGTTTCCCAAACTGTGTCCTCCCTAGCTGATCCAACATTCACATCTAGGAAGACTTGTAACTCATCTTTTAAGGCTTCTAGATATTCTTCATCCGCTAAAATAGTTCGGTCTAATCTCCAGACAGAGCTCATTTCATCTGTTACTAATCCTAAATTTAAACTCACAGCTGAATGATCTGATAGATGTGCCCCTATATGTTCCACTTTCGTGACCCGTTCTTTCAACCTAATATCTACCAAGAAAAAATCTATCCGTGAACTATGCTTATATTTTTTATTGTGAAAGGTAAATCCTGTCTGTTGTGCAGCTTTCATTCTCCATATATCGCACAGACCTTGCTGTGCCATAATCATCCTTAACTTAGCTGTCATTTTGCTGTTTACTATTGCCCTGTCATTCCCAGTTCTATCCAACTTACAATCTAAAACTGTATTGAAGTCTCCAGCCATAATTATTTTGCCTGAAAATTCCATTAATTCCACCTCAATTTTCTCTAATATTGTTGGGTCATCCACGTTCGGGCCATAATATCCAACTATTACGAAAGCTTCCCCTGCCAATCTTAACTTGACGATCACCCATCTTCCTCTTCTATCTACTGATTTGTTTTCGACAACAATATCAACCCCTTTCCTAATCAAAATAGCCACCCCTTTTGTTACTAAATCTTGTGATGTAAAAATGGCATTAGCAATCCACTTTTGAGTACTGAAAATCTCCTTACTTTCATTCTCAGTTAAGTGCGTCTCTTGTATAATAATCACATGAGCAGGAGCGTCTTCTAAGTATTTCAATATTGATAATCTCCTCATTTTAACCCGAAGACCATTCACATTCCATGTAAGGAACCTTAGCTCCTTATTAGTAACCCCACTCATAATAGTTTGCCCATGTTTCCCTTCTACTTGTTTGAGAGTGAGATAGCTCCTGAGGAATATTTTTCTTATTTTCTCCCTTTACCCACCCCCTCCCTCCCCCCCCCACCCCTACCCCTCCCCTTCCCCCACAGCCTACTTTCCCTATCCCCTCCCCCTCTTCCCTCCCTGGAAAACCCAACCAAAACTCCCATGGCCTAGGCCGGTGGATGTCGCAGTGGCGGTGCCTATTTTTATCTGTTTATCTATATATAGTCAGTAATCTACTCTTAACCATCCTGAGAGCTATCCATAAAGGCGTCTACCTCTTCCACTGTGCGGAAGGTATACATCTTATTTTGCCACATAACTTTCAGGAAAGCAGGGAATTTCAACTGGGCTGTAGCCCCTATTTCTCTTAAAGGTATCAATCGTTTTCCTAATTCCCACTGTCTATTGGCTGTAGCAGGGGACAAATCTGACCTGATATCGACTGCAATTCCGTCCACCAATATACCCTTTTTCTTAAGAGCTGCTGTCAGAATCTTTTCTTTTAGAGAATATGTCAAGAAGTTAATCAGGATTTTCCTTGGTTTAGAGCGATTTGGATCAACCTGAAGGGGTCACAATGTACTCTCTGAATGTCCCGTAGCAACATTTCTTCTGTCTCTACTATTGGCAATTCCTTCTTCAATAGTTGCACTACAAAACTTTTTATATCCGACCCCTCCTTCCCTTCGGGCACTTTTAGAATTTTTAAATTGTTACGTCTTTGCATATTCTCCAACCTCTCTATTCTCTATTCAGATTCTCTATCTCTGAAAATTAAGGTCTCAATTTCCTTGCGGTTATCCAGTATTCTTCCTTGCATTACTTTCATCTCTGATTCAATCTCTCCTGTACGAGTACTTAATTTGTCAATTTTATCTTCTAGTAGTGTACATGTAGCACTTATATGTTCCTGGTTTCTTCTGGAGGCTTCAAACCCTAGATGAATATCTTTTTCCAGTTTCCTTAACAATGCCAAAACTGACAAATCTGGCGTGTCTGGATTATCTTGCTGTGCCAAAAACTGACCTATTCCGGGTCCTTCCAAGGGAATCAGCATTTTCCCACTGTTTATTGTGTCACTAGGCGTTATATCGTCTCTCATATTTCTCTCATCATTTACTATAACCATCAGTTCATCTGGAACTACTAATGAACCTTCTCCTGTTATATCTAGTAGTTGTGGTTGGGACCCCTCCTCAGTAACAACATCTGCAACCGTGCTAAGATTCCCCCCTTTATCTGAATCCATCTCAACTGCAAGTACCTGAAAGGGGTTTGGAGTCGAGAGAGTAGACCAATCCTGCTCTTCCTCTATAGACTCAGGCAGGGGGTACACCGACTCACAAGTAAGGTTTTGGGCTTGAGATGTGGGATATGGTTTCAAAACCAAAACTTTTGGAACCGGTTTAAAATATGAGTTAAGCGAAGGGGTTGTTGAAAGTTTATATCCAGCCCCTTTTTGCCTCTTTTTTTTTCCTTTTCTTGAAGGGGACTCTTTAGTTTTAATAGAATTAACTTCTTTTTCAGCACCCTTTTTAATGCCTTTTTGCAGTTGCAATGTTTTAGGTTTTCCCAGAGCAAATTCACTATTGTCTGATTTATTGAAATCCTCGAGTTTGTTACTCCTTAGTAAATATCTTGGTTGCCCCTTCACTCCTGCCCCTCTGCTTACTTGTTTTGATTCAGCCTCCTTGTCCTGCGTAACCGCCAGTAATCCAACAGTGTTTCTCACCAGCGGGGGGGCAGGGGGAGAGTTGGTTAGATTTTCCTCTCCTCGCCCTCGACCTCCACACGTCGGTGTCCCAATTTTCGCTAGTATTCGGCGTCCTCTGCCGATGCCTTGAGCCGCTCTCCCCCAGCTCCCGGCCGTTGAAGTACGCGCCTCCGCCTCCTCACTCTCTGCAGCCTGCACAGCCGAGGTCTCCGCCATACGCTGCGAGATACCAGCGAGCGGCCGACAAACGGCCTCCAAACTCGCCCGGTAACTCGTCTTAAAATCGGGTACAGGCGAAGCCCGTTTCCCGGGTAAGTATACACCTTCCTGGAACCTCAGAACTGACCGCTAGCTCACATCGACACCGCCGCTGCACCGGACATCCGCGACCTGCTAACTAGCCGGCCGCCATGTTTTCCCTCTACACACTTCTTGTTGCTGTGGCAGTCTTGTTGCGCAATATAGCATCCTCGTCGGTTTCTTGGAAACCCGTGAAGTTAAAAGCTGCATCGGCTGGGTCAGCCGCAGCCACCGATTTCGGTGTTGTTGCTGTTATTCGACATTGTTTAATTACATTTTGCAGAGCAAATTTCAAAGAAACAAAGATAAGGTGCACAATATTTTGGAACACTGTATCCTTCAACGTTGAACAAACCAAAAGCTAATACATAGGATTCTTCGACCTACTCAGCTATGGCAGATGTTAGCCTTTACCCACTCCAGACGTCTATTGGAGTATTTTGGGAAAAAGGGGTCTCTGAGAAAAGCACGACTGAGTTACTCCAGTATCTAGCGTTAAATTAGTGCCTTACCAAACCGTTGGGCATCATGTAGGGTAGTTCTTATATTCCCAATAGACTCTGCGCATTGGAATAATATACACTATAGATTTGACATAGGAATGAGGTCAGTATGTCTCTATCGAATATACTAAACTTAATTGTGTGTGCCAGCTAACTCAGAGGTCACTAGAAACTTTCTTGAGTAAATAAGAAGGGATTAGTCTAGAGTTGCATAGAAATAGAGAGACAGGCGTTTCAATAAAATGGGTTTATTGAGCAGTCTTCTTTCTAATGCAAGAGAGGTGAACTGCTACAATTGTTAGACAGAATGCAAAGTATAATGCGTACAGCATAATCAGTAATATAGAATAATACTGTAATAGCATTGTCTGTTGCTATGACATGCAAAAATACATACATAAATAACACAGGCTAAAATACTTAACTGGTGCTTCTAAAATACGCCTACCCCAGTGTACCTAACCTAGGTCTAGTAGGAGGGAAGTAGTAAGTGTTGTCTCTAGCATAGGTTTAGTTTTGCCAAGAATTGCCAAAGGTTTCGCTAGGTTCTAATAAGCTCCATACCTTACAATGAGAGAGGTTGGTATCTCTTTCACTGGACTTGATTTCCCAACACCCCCTAAGAGGAGTCAGAAACATTGGAGCTAGATTTCTCGGCAGGAGGAAGACAGCTTCTGGTCAGTGCGTCAGCTGGATAGTTGGCTTCCTTCGGCACTTGCTGTAGCTAGCTTCGTCGTGCAAGTAGGTAGTCCAACTGCACCGAACTACACCGTGCTTTGCCATAGCAAGTGAAGGTATATTTATACCTTGAAGGTGTTTAGGAATGCCAGCTTTCATGTAAAGTCGGGCATATGAATGTCATGAATGAACCCCTAAGGAATAGATGCTCATGCATAATAAATGAGTTCTTAGAGAAATCAATATTCAAGCAAGGGGAAGTCCCTAATGGCTTAAGAGTCTGGTTTTCCAAGAAATCGTTGTGACGTAGATGAACGGATGGAAGTAGCCATGCCTGTATTTTGGTAGCATGGGCTATGCCTATAGGATAGAGGAGGCTCGATGATTCTGGTGCTGTTAGACCTGTCAGCTGCTTTCGATACTGTATCACATAAGATCCTGTTGAACCGGCTACAAGGAGTGGGCATTAGAGGTCAGGCGCTTGCATGGTTGGAAAGCTTCCTCTCTGGCCGCTCACAATCTGTCAGCTTGGGCCCCTACCATTCCATCTCTAGGGCGCTCACTAAGGGGGTGCCACAGGGCTCATGTCTAAGCCCCACATTATTTAATGTGTATGTAGCCCCCCTTGCTGAGATTGTGAGGAAGTACGGATTCACACCAGTGTCGTACGCCGACGACACTCAAACTCCTCTACCCTTTCCATGCCCCTGACTCTAATGTTAGGGAAAACTTTGCGGAAGGCATGAGGGCCATCTCTAACTGGATGGCCTCCAACTACCTCCAGTGTAATGTCGGGAAGACAGAAGTGATGCTCTTTGGGAAAGCTAGCATGCTCTGGTCTCCTGATTGGTGGCCCCAAGATTTGGGGCCTGTACCCTCCCCAAAACCCACCATCAAAAATCTGGGTGTGAAACTGGACCAAAACTTAACCTTAAAAGAACATGCAAATGTAATTGCAGGTGCTTGCTTTCACACCATTGGACTACTCAGGCGAGTCTTTCCTCTGTTACCGGACACTTACAGAAAGACCCTGGTACAAGCCCTTGTAATAAGTCGTCTCGACTATTGCAATGGGCTTCTGATACAAGCCAATGAGGATGCCATCAATCGACTGCAGGTGGTCCAGAACACGGCGGCAAGACTGATTCTGAATGCCCCTCCAAGAACATCTTCTGGACCCCTGCTGAGAGAACTACACTGGCTCCCAATACGCCAACGGGTTAAATTTAAAATTTGCTGCACTGTACATAAATGTCTATTTGGAAACGGTCCCAACTACCTATCTAAACTACTACAGCCCTACAAACCGGAACGAGATCTACGGTCAAGTAACCAACTCCTGCTCAAACCACCTTTCATTAAAAAAACCAGACAAGGCGGCCGAGCCCTCTCTTCAGTGGGGCCGGCCTTGTGGAATAACTTGCCGCTCAGCTTAAGACAGACCTCCAATCACCTTACTTTTAGGAAAATGTTAAAAACAAATCTGTTTATGGAGACATAATCAAAGGCTGTCCTCTCTTGCATTCTCTGGCTATCTGTACAGTATCTTTGCCACTTGTTGCAGTCAAAGCGCGGAGATAACCCTTTCGGGCTCGATTCTTGCGCTATAGAAATATATAAATAAATAAATAAATAAATAAGGACTGGATTTCTATGCCTATATAAGGGCAATGCAAATTGTACCTGTATAAGGGCATGAATCGGAAAATTCATTCGGAATCTAAAATCGAACACAACAGGGGAGACCGAACTATATACTAAAATAGTGGTATAACAATCACAACTTGAGTCAAGACAAGGTCTGGAGCATGTCAAATCGCTGGGACCCCAAGGAACCACACAAGGTGAGTAGATAGAGACCCCACGGAGGACGGTTGCAGTGCGCTAACACAACAGCGGGCTCCACACAATTCTATGTGGTAGTCGCTGTTGCAATTTTAACCGCTTGCATGCGCAGTGATTTTTCACGCTGTGCGGGTCATTTACATAGTGGGCGGGATTCGGATGGCCCCTGGCCGTCGTGAGCACACGCCCACCGTGACTCATGACGGCCGGGGGCCATCATGAGCATGCAAGGGGTTAAAGTTAAAGGACCATTCTAGGAGAACTTCAAGCAAACCCTTTGGAACTTAAGAGGTTGGAGAGCCACCCCGCCCATGGATACCATATTACCAGAATTACCTATCCCAGAGGAGCTAGGTGCATAAGTCTGGAATGGTGTCAGAAACCGCCGTTGTTCTCAATGGAGGGCTGTGAAGAAGTACTGCTGCCTTGAAGGTGAAAAGGGTCCGGTGGAATCCAAGCCTGGATTCTGGAAGGAAGGAAGAAACCTGAAAGCAGATGGGACAGAGTCTGGGTCACTTCAGAGTGACCACGTGCTCAGTAGACGAATGCCCACAGATGACGGGTGCGTCAGGTGTGATGAAAGGAGATGTTGACGATGACCCAGAGCAGGATGCGAGCTGTCCCACAAAGGATGTTGAGTGCTGAGGGGTCGGTGTCTGGCTGGAGCACTAACAAGCCTTGGCAAAAGCAACCCACACAGGAAGGTCAAGCAGGTTACCATGTGGATCAGCAAGGTCCAGGGGACTCACCAAGCCATGGGGAGTCATGGCACATCTGGAACAATCAGGAAAGCCCAACATAAATCAAGATGGCCCTCAGGAGGACCCAAAGGCCGAATGACCAGGAGTCACAAGGGACCTCAAGCAATATTGCAAAGTACCAGCCCTCGGTGCGAGGAGACTGGTGTTCTTTGGTGCAAATACAGTTCAGGGTCAGGACTACAGGAAGTCTAATGTACAAGGTCGGGAATCACCAACAAGCATATGCAACTGCAAATGGACGCGGTGCACAGGGGTTCGGGTTATGCAGTCCCCTAGAGGGATATTGGCCTGAAACTTGCTGAGAGGGCAGATCAACATCCATAATCTTTAAAAACCCACCTCCTGTGTTGCTGAAATCTTTGGAGCCCACAGGAGCTTGGGAGCAGCAGACCGGTCAGTTGCATTCAGGTGCCTGCTAGTACAGGGGAGTGACTCCTTCAGTCCAAGGGAAATTCTTCAGTTGTCCTTAGTGCACCACAGGTCTGTATGGAGCAAGGGCACAGACAAAGCTTTGGACGGAGAGGGGGATGAAGTCGGACCCAGTCGAAGTCCAGCAAAGTCCAGAGTGTCCGGACGTTTGAAGGTCAGTGGTTTGTCTATGTCAAATCTAAAGTCTTAAAGCCAGGTAAGCCCTTTTGTACCCAGGGTAGAGGGTTGGACAGGTTCGGGGGACCCTACTAGGGGAGGGTCAAAGCAGAGGGGTGGTTACACTCATGTCCTTTGTCCAGTGTTGCGCCAGAGCAGAAGGCTACGGCTCCCAGAACTGGTTTGAGCTGGACTATGCACAGGGACACTAAATGTGCCCCCTGTGCAGACTTTCAGGCATTCTGAGGGTGCACCCACCCAGCCCCAATACACTAAACCTTGTCTGGGAGGTGGTCACAACTCCCTGTGACAGGATGCCTATTGTGCTGCCTTCCTCTGCTCGAGCTTGGCTCAGCAGCAGGAGGACAGAAACGTGTCTCTGGTCGGCAGCATCCATTTTTGTGCTGTCCGGGTGGAGAAGGCTGACACCGGATAGACCATTGAACCCACGAAGCACGCTTCTGAAGGGTGGAATCATACCTCCCACACCAGTTACCGGTGTGGAGGTATGATTCCAAGGTGTTTGATACCAAACACAATATGTTTCTATGTAGCCGTTTTCGAGATAGCATTTACCGCAAGGTTATAATGCACCTCTACCTATATGTCCGGCTCAGTCTCAGAAACCCAGGAGAATGGTCTCCGAAGGCTGCTGAGAAACTCTGCTCATGCAGGGGCACCCTCTCACTAAAAACTCAGCACCCTGCCTTCAGGACTGATAAGGCCTGCTATAGAGAGTTTTAAGTGTAGTGACCTATAGTTATAGTAAACCTATATCTAGAGTAAGGGGTGCAAGCACCAGCTTACACAGGTTGCAGTAGCAGACCTGTAGTTCCATTTAGCATGGCTTCTCACGGGTGGCATAATACATGCTTCAGACCATGGGTGGTCTCTCTGGTACCTATGCCCTGGATTCATGGGTACCATATACTAGGGACTTATAAGGGTACCCCAGTATCCAATATTGAGTGCACCAAAGTACATGTGTAACAATTTAAAGGAGAAAGCAGATAGACTGGGTCCTGATAAGCAGAATCCCAGTCAGACTAGTCAAAAACAGGGCAACATCAAGCAAAAAGTGGGGGTAACCATAAGAAGCAGATCCTACTTTTCTACACTAGTATGCTAGAAATCCGTTGAGCAGAAGTTCTGAACGTCAGACCGGAATTGCAACACGAATTTGGACACCCTTTAAGTGACAAAGAATGGCAATATTGCTGCTCCCGCACTAGTTCTGTCTCTCTAAACGGGAGACATAGGCTCATTCACTTTAAATTCATGTATAGAGCCTACAGTACTCCAAAGTGGCCGTTTCGATATAGGCTGTCCGAGAACTCTAAATCCCAAAGATGCGGGAGAGATGAACCAGGCTTTTGGCACCTTGTTTGGCAGTGTCCTGGGATTCAATCCTTTTGGGGCGCAGTGTTCCAGGAGCTAGGGATCATTATCAGTGCGGACCTAAAGCCTGATCCTAAGATGGCATTGTTGGGATGGGACCTGAACTTGGAGAAGGCGGTGCGCCCCTTGCTGTCCATAGGTCTTCTCTTCACCGGGTGGCAATTAGATGGGTGGGGGTCTCCTACCAACAATAAAAGAGTGGCACATGCTCTACGGCAACACTCACTCAGATGTATATAATGAACTGCTCAGTCCCACAAGTCGGCGAAAGAGTTGCTGGGGTCCATATCAAATGTATCTCCTTAGTACCACTACAAATAAAGGATCCGATCATGCTGAGAGCTCTAACATGGCCCCAACCTAGGGGAGACACGTGTAGGATGACACTGGGCACACAGATAGAAATCGCTCCATAATCACGTAGGTTCGGCACTTGAGCTGGGGTATGAGAGCAACCATGGGAGGGTCTGGCATCACCTAAACATAACATCAGGAGAGCTGGTTTGTGGATAGTATGTTAGTGTACTAGTTGTTCCAGGTGGAGCCTTTATAAATGCTGTGTTCTTCTCATGCTTACCTTGATATGTACCGGATTGTAAAAAGCCACATATGCTGTTATGCCTGATCTGTCTTTTATGTTGTTTATTCAATAAAATTCAATTAAAAAAAACATTGCTTCCACTTAATGGGAGATTCACCAGGAGATTCTAAAAAGGGAGATGTAGGTGCAACTGCTTGCATGTTTTTGCAAGATAGTTCTAAAAAACGTATTTAGAACCACTAAATTGACGTAATAATCAAGAGGTTATATCATGCACGACTATGAACACCAATGAGAAAACTGCCTCTTTCTCAGTTGTCGGAGCAGAGAGTAAAATGGAAGACTTCCACAATGTGAACACTAAGAAGATTAGTAAAAATATAAGCTAATGAATAAAATAAATAAAAAATTCACTGTGTGCTTACAAATGATGTTGAGGCATCCATGGCAACAAGAGAACAGTTTAGTCGGTCTGTAGGACATGACAGATGTTAAGTTGAGCATTCCACAAATGCCAAAAGTGCTCTTACGGTACAAGAGGAAAAGCGTAACAGAAGTCACCCTGTGTTCCAGACCTCATAGTAGTGCCCGTTTCAGGGGCACAAAAAAACAACAGGGTAGAGCACGTCCGAAACCAGAACACGCTTCTTTTGCCTTTGGCGGAATAAAACAGAATCTGGGAGAATGAAGCTTGACGATATGCACTACACGCTCACAGTACATGTAACAGTGGGTCTGACATCACAGTGCTCAGCAGGGGACTAGAATGCAGTGGATGCACTAGACAACATCAAAGATGGCTGGTTGAGAAAACGTCACACAGTCTTCATGTCGTCGAAGCGTAATGACATCACACCGTTGTGAGATGAAACGCACCGCCCTCCTTGCGTTTCACAGTCAAAATGTGGACTAACCTTTGACAGCGCTCGGCACACAGCATTGTAGGTTGTCTTCAAATGTGTCCGCTAGTCCCAGCGTGACTCCTGGCACACTGTAAACTACTTCCTCCAACTAAGATGTTGTTAAGATGACTCAGGAGGAAAACGGATAGCAGGGCAGCCACAGCAGAAAGTGCCTAGGTCCGTCCTATTGGAACAGCGATTGTTGTCACAAAAATGTGTGTAGTGAAGAAGACGCTGAGATAAGGTAAGTTGTCAAACTTGGTTTATTTGTCGAGCTGAACCACCACAGACAGAGCTAGGTCCACATCTAGCAATCAACTCCCAACCATCTTTTCACTCAGCACGTAACCCCAAGCAGTGAGATTCCTAACTGGACCAACATTCCATAGACATATATGTAATAAATACTAAACCGTTCTCTCCTACAGACCAGAGCTCTGTGGAACGCGAGTCTTCTCCTGATCCGCCTCTGTGGTCAGTCCATGAAACCTCTCCCACTGCGAATGAGACAAAGCATCAGCAATGTCACTGTCCACACCAGGAATATGCCGAGCTCTGAAGGGAATATCACAAAACAAAGACTCGCAGCAGCTGCCACAGTCGTGGCTCCCTGGCCGACCGTCTGTTGACTATCTGAACTACCAACATGTTGTCTATCCGGAAAAGGACTCTTTTGTGAGACAGCTGAGGGCCACATAACATTACAGCCACAACCAAGGGAAAAAATATCCACGAAGGCGATGCTGCATCTGGCCTCGCTCCATTCTACAAGCCATTTCTCAACAAGACAGTGCCCCTGCCAGTATAGGCCAAATCTGCAGGCACGTCGCAGTCCATGTCCATCCAGGATGAAAGGGGGCTGCCATTAAAGGTGTGTAAAAAAGGCCTTTCGCATGTGCAGGTTGTCCCGCACGCCCTCTTTCAAATGGACATGATTTTGAGGCAAAGGGAGGCCTCAAAAAGGACAAACCTATGCACCTGCAAAAAGTCCTCCATGCTCTTACCACACTGCATGCTAAGCTGAAATGCCCCTGGAGCATTTGCACCTCTTTCACTATCAGTTTCTCTTTCACCACCATTTTGTTAAGTAAAGTCATACACGCAGCCAATTCGACTAAGGAATCCTTCCTGATAGTTAAGGAACTACTTAACATTCCCTCAGCTCCCGCAGCCTCTCCCCCCCCACCGGACAGATGTAAGGATTTAGCCTCATTCTTTGACTCCAAAATCACGCGGATCTTGGAATCCCTCCCCCCAATCAACCCCCCCATCCCGGTGGAGTTAGACGCCCACTCTACCAGCCCGCGGCTGTCCTCCTTCAGAGAAGTCTCCCTCGATGAGGTCACTACCACGCTGGCTAAAATGAGAAGTGGATCCCCCCTGGACCCAGCACCCGTCAGATTCCTAAAAACTGTTTCTCCCAGCACCTCACCTACCATTAGGGATCTGATAAACACATCTCTGGCCCAAGGCATAGTGCCCTCCTCCTGGAAGGGCGCAGTCGTCAAGGCCCTGCTCAAAAAGACCAACCTAAACCCGGACGATCTGGCCAACTATAGACCCATTTCGCTCCTTCCCTGTTTCAGCAAGGTGGCGGAGAAGTTGGTCAATGTGCGACTCTCCCAATTCCTCGAGACGAATAAAATACTACGTCAGTCACAAACCGGATTCCGGCCAGGCCACGGCACAGACACCGCACTCCTCTCCATCATCGAGGAGACTAGGTGCATCCTGGATTCAGGAGGATCAGTGGCAGTGATCCTCCTGGACCTCAGTGCCGCATTCGACACGGTGGACCACCGTGTCCTCCTCCACCGCCTGGCCAAGGCAGGAGTTGTGGGAGCCGCACATGCTTGGATCAAATCCTTCCTCACGGGACGCTCATTTCAGGTGTGGGACGGTAACTCTCGATCAGACCCCCTCCCGCTCACGCGTGGTGTGCCCCAGGGGTCCTCGCTCAGTCCCACCCTTTTAATGTCTATATGGCCCCGCTGGAGGATGTGGTTACCCGCTATGGGATAAAAATAGTCAATTATGCCGACGACACACAACTCGTCGTCTCACTGTCCCAGTTGGACAAGAACCCTGAAATCTTACTTAACTGCCTGCAAGACATACATACCTGGATGTGCGAATCCTCGCTGAAGCTGAACGGGACAAAAACAGAAATCATGCTGCTGGGCAACAAATGGTCTTCTGTCCCTCCTTCAGCCTGGCCAGACTCTTTCGGTGACATCCCCACGCCCAAGACAGAAATTAAAACACTGGGCTTCTGGTTGGAGCAGGACCTTTCTTTGAAGACCCAGGCAGTCAAGACCGCGGGGACATGCTTTGGTCTTCTCCGATCAATTCGGAAGATCCTCCCCCTCCTGCCCCCCCTGTCCAGGTAACTTCTGGTGCAAGGGCTCATATTAGCACGCCTGGACTACAGCAACGCCGCATACCTCGGTGCTCCTGAAACCACCCTGACCAAACTTCAGCGCGTACAAAATGCCGCGGCGAGACTCATTCTCAACCTTCCCCCCAGAGCCCATACCACACCGGCCCTCAAATCTCTGCACTGGCTTCCGGTCCGCCAGCGAGTGGAGTTTAAGGCCATGTGCATCACTCACAAACTCATCAATGGGGTTGGACCTGCCACCCTCAAAGATATGATTACACCTTATAAAGCCCACAGAAACCTCCGCTCGGACAACGAACATCTGGCCACAGTCCCAAGATTCAAGAAGTCGCGCACCGGTGGACGCCGCTTCTCGGTTAAGGCCTCCTCCACATGGAACGCACTTCCTCGTCTGCTGCGTCTGGCACCCAGCCACACACTTTTCCGCAAAAAACTCAAAACCCTCCTCTTCCCCAAATAGTTCCTGGTTTTCGCCTGTCCTGGATTTTACAGTATTATAGCGCGGGGATGCCTTCGGGTCACCAGGCGCTTTACAAATCTCAAAATAAAATAAAAATAAATACATTTTAGTCTTCTTGTCTTCCGGCATCCAGGCCTCCCCTGCTGCAGAGTCAATTTCGACAATACTGTTGTAGTCCCCACCGTTTTCACTAGGGCCAGGGTCACCTCCACATCTGCCATCAACCTTGGAGTCTGTCAAGTACGTCCTGGCAGTTTCCAGACCCTTCTGTCTCCACAAAGAAAAAATCATCCAGGTAGTGCGTTATGTGTGCCACCCCCGTGTGCCAAGTGAATAGCCATTGCAGAAATGTACTGAAGTACTCTAAAAGGACAAACAAAATGGAGTAACCCATGGGCGTGCCTTGTCCACAAACCATTGTGCTTCGAATTGAATCCCCAACAACTGAAAGTCATCAGGGTGTACCGGCAGCAGACGGAAAACCGACTTGATGTCGCTCTTTGCAATTAGCGCCCCCGTAAGACCTTCTCCACCAAAGCTATGGCCACGTCCACCGACGAGTATATCACTGACACCTGCTCTGTGGGAATGAAATCATTCACTGACTGGCCCTCTGGCCAGGACAGGTGTTGGATCCGGTGAAAATGCCCTGCTTCCCTCTTGGGCTTTACACCAATAGGAGACACAACTAACTGGTCCTTGGGCAAGGTGTCAAATGGGCCTACCATTCTCCCTTCCTATTTTTCTTTAAATCATTTTTCTCTAACTACTTGGGGTTGTTCCGCTGCTGATTTTAGCCTGACACCTTCCTTAAACCCATGTAACAATACCGCCGCGTTGTCAGTCCTGTCATAGAAGGAGAGACAGAGAGCCAATCTTTTAATGTTAATGGGTGTATGAGCCCTTCCCTCCAGGTACCTTCTCTCCTCTACCAGATCGGAACCCCCAGCCTTGACCATATTGGTTCCCTTTGGGCATGTAGGAAGGTGGATATCTGACTGTATGGTTACCCCAACTTTTTGCCTAGTGTTTAGCTGGTTTTTGACTTAGTTGGCCTGGGATCCTGCTATTCAGGGTCCCAGGCTATCTGCTCTCTCTGTAAAATGGACTCCATGTACTTTAGGTACATATCTAATTGGATATTGGGTCACCTTGTGAGCCCCTGTATAGTGTACAATAGGTACCCAGGGCATAGGTGCATCCAAGGCCTACCAGGGGCTGCAGCATGTATTATGCCACTCCTGGCTGGCCATCCAAACTGACACCACAGGCTAATCACTCAGCTTGGGCAATGTCGTGTAATCACCCCTTGCTTAGATATAGTACTCCTATATCTTCCCTTATATATCGACACATATATACCTATAAGTCACTCCTATGGCAGGCCTTAACAATCCTAAAGGCAGAGTGTTTGGTTTTATGTGAGATGGTGCTCTAGCATGAGCTAAGCCTGTCTACAGCTTTCGGAACCAAGTCCTTATAGGTGTTCTATGATATAGCCATACCATATACTCTTGAGTGCATTATAATTCTCGCGGTTAATGCTAACTTTGGTTTGGATTTATCAAAACATGTTGTGCTGATGTACCTAAAAATCCTCAAACTCCTTCTTAGGGGTCTTACCAATAAGCAGTCCATTTAAAAGCAGCAAAGAAATCAACAGAGAATCTGAAATATGAAAAGACATCTTTATTACAATTAACAGCCTTCAATGAAAACAACAAGGACCCCCTGTTCAAATACTGAATTTGTAATGCAGGGAAATAGACAATGTGTGAAAAAGGAAAACACATGACAGCCTTCTCCATTGTTTACAGGAAACTAAAAGATAACATCTTAGCAAAACTGGAACAGCCTGTTTTCCTAGCCCGCACTTTCTGCTCATACTGAGGGTGACAAAGTCAGGCAGTTTTTAGAACAAATGTTTGTTGCAATGACACTCATTTCAGCAACTTTAATTGGATCTCACTGGGCCATTTAAAAGTAAACCCAAATGGGGACAACCTGCAAATTTGTATTATACACAAATGTATGCATTGTCTGAAGCCAGAGACACTTTAAAAAGTACTCTAAGTGAAAGCAAAATGCAGTTTAAACAGTGCTTTTTCTCAAAATCGACTTTCATATTTTGGGCATTAAAAAATGAATATCCTACAATTTTCTTGCATAATATGTATTACTAGAATGTCTACTACATAACCCTTGAGTCAGGCATTTCAAAATAATAACTTATACTTTATAAAAATGAGCTTGATTGCGCCTATGCCAAGGGGAAATTATACACGAATACTTGTCATTTTAGTGATGCAACATAACTTAAATCACATTTTAATGCTAGGAGGTCATAGTATGAGTGTTAAGCTTTATAAATATTAAAAAACGATTTTTGTAGCACTTATTTTTAATAATTATTTTTCAGAATTAATAATTTGTTTCTTCTAAAAAAAAACAATTATTCCTTTTTTTGTGATTGTTCTACATATAAGAGCCCGCTGCATCCCTTGCCTAATATTTAGATGCAGTAACTCACAAACCTAAGCGCATATGCCTAACTTAAAACGCGTCACAATCCTGCGTCACATTTTTGCACCAAATTTATTTAAAAGGACGGTTATGCAAAATTCCACCCGTGTTTAACTGAAAAAGTGCTGGCTGAATGAACATTCCAATCAAATATACTGCAGCTGAAAGGTTTGCCTGTGAACATCTAATACAGTGCATCTAAGGAAAAATGCTGTAAATGTATTTATTTTTGCAAAAATAGGTAATTTCGTTTTTGTTTGGGGCCTTATTTATATCCATTAAATGTGACCCACACACACACATTGAGCTCACTTCAGACATAAACAGAAAGTGTTGAAACATTCAGGACACACAATACAGCACTTTCACAAATTGCGCGAACGCTATGTACATACCGAAGTTACACTAATGAGAAAAACCACATGAACATTTAAACACACATTTAAACCCACAAATCAACACTCAGGACGAAAACAGGACAGTCCAGACTGTACGTAGCTGTAAGTCATATTTACAAGAAACACTTCTCAATAGTGTTCCAAAAGACTGCAGAAACAGCCCAACAGACCACAGAATGTGCAGGAAACCAAAAATGCACTCAATTCACTAGCTGTAGCTGGCAGAACACCAAAAATCGTTTTGCATCTCCATTCATAAAAGTGCATAGAGCAAAGGATCCTTGTTATGTAGTATGTCATATCTGAATTCCTTGGGGATACAAAATCACCAAGGAAGAAATATGTTTGTAAATCTAACCTATTTAACCGTCTAATCCAAACGTATACAAAAGTTGGCCCTCACGAATCTTCAAATTTGCTAAGATCAGGCATCTTATAGCTCACTAATCTAGCTTCAAACTTCAAGGGGCTATCTCCATCGATACACTTGTAAATATACAAGACCCTCGGTTATTGAAAATTGCAATCTTCAAATAATACTAAGGACTAAACAAACCAAGCAAAGAACCACAGACCAAAAGACTGGGAGCGACCCACTTATACTTCAACTAAAGCAGATGGAGAAAAAAATCCCTTCCTTACCTGCCTACACAAATTGCAATTCGCATATACAAACCTATACAAACCTTGTCCAAATTCTAACTGCCAAGTTCTAACTGCACTAACAGTCTCTTTCTTAAAAACGTACGCCAAAAAAAGGTTGCTCAGTCAGGAGTGACATCTTTTGGAGAGTTTAAGTCAGAAAAATCAAAAATATACTGGGCCGCAAAGACAGAGAATCCCCCAGAACCTCCGTGCACAGAGTACCTCTTTTAGTAGATTTCTGTCTTGCCTTCCCCAGTAGATTTTTGTCCTCTGACAAGATTACTCCTCCAGATAGTCACTTCTTGATGAGGCCCGCGTTGGGCGCCATCTGATGTACCTAAAAATCCTCAAACTCCTTCTCAGGGGTATTACCAATAAGCAGTCCATTCAAAAGCAGCAAAGAAATCAACAGAGAATCTGAAATATGAAAAGACATCTTTATTACAATTAATTGTGAGGCTACGTCGCCCAGTCACACCTAAAGCAACTGAATGAGATAGCCTCTTTGAATGGTCTCCGCACAGACCTTTTATATCATTTATTATGCCCTAGGCACACATTCTCTCTTTGAAGTACATTATTCTTAGTCACTCTCAGGACGTGCACACAAAGCACTGTATGATGACAAACCCACTTTCAAGATAAGTCCAGGCCATAAACAATGTCCACATAATGCGTACATTCTCTAGCTGACAAGGCTGGATAAACCCAAAACATTAAGATCACAGCCCATGTCATAAGTAGCTCGTGGAGGCAGGAACAGGAACAGATGGAAGTAAGATAGGCACATTTGTGTGTAGTAAATCTTTACAATGTCCTGTGCTCTGATCTATAATCTTGATCAGCTAAAGGGCAGGAACTGGCTTGGCAAGGTTAGCCTCAAGCAACAGGGTCAGCTTTCGTCAGGTCATGCAGAAGTCAGCACAAACCCTTGCTAAGGTTATGTCCTTAAATACTTGTTCTGCCATGGTGAGAGCCTACTGTAAGGGCAATGCACAAAATGGCTGCTATTCACAAGATGGAACCCGAGAATTTAAAACAGAAACTTCAAATACACAGTGAATCCATTGGTGTAACATGATGAAAACACTCATGCATACCACATTCGTCATTTGCGGTTCGCTGATACCAAATTCATAACAGAATCATGATATTTAAAACACAGGTTCAGAATTTTCAGAACCACAGTGTAATGTGTCAAACACTTTGGAATACTACCCCCCGCCAGTTCTGGTGGCGGGGATAGCATTCTACCCTTCTAGAGGGAGAAGACATGTAGTTACTGCTTTACCCGGTTAAAGTTAAACAGAGCCTCAGCATCAAAAAATGGATGCTGCTGCCACAGACACGAGTCTGACCTCCTGCTGCTGGATGAAACTCCGGCAAGGGAGACCTGGACAATAGGTTTCCTGTCGAAGGAGGTGCTAGCACCTCTCTGGACAGCCTGTAGTAGATTGGGGCAGGGTGGGTTCAAAGGAAACTGCTGTTTCCAGACACTGCCTGGGGCACACAAGGGGCTCCACGCATAGCCCGGTTCAAACCAGTTGCTGGGGCACTCCAGCCCCAGCTCTGGCACAAAACTGGACAAAGAGAAAGGGGTCTAACCACCCCCTTCTTAGGTTACACCCATAGGAGGGACCTAGCAGGTAATCCAGCCCCTTAATTTGGTATAAAGTTAGGAGCTGTGTCTAGAGACATTAGATTATCCTGGAAAGAAACTCTGAAATTAACTCTTGGACTTTCAACGTTCCATTTTGACTGGAAGACTGAAGACATCTCCCTTGTGGTCAAGGAGTGACCACCCTGTGCAAACAGGCACCGGCAGTAACTTGCCAGTTTGCTTTGTCGATGCTCCCGCCAGAACCCGAAGACTTAGCGACATAGAATCTGGACTTCCAGACTTCTCTCACTCTGATCCACATCCACAGCAATGCTGAGACCCATGGCGGACACGAGAGATGTGGGACCAGACATCCTGCACTACCTGTTTTTTGCTACCTGTGCAGCTTCTGAGGCCTCCTCAAAGTTGTGCATTGGGGTTTGAGAAGCCTCAGATCCGAGCAGCATTTGCACCGAAGCACAGCCCTCCACCCTACACGAGTGCTGCGTGGGGACTGCGCCTGCATTTCAGCTTGACGCACCTTCACAGTTGCTAGCCCATTGGCTAGTAGCTCCTCTGAAGACATCCTTTTAAAACAACACTGCTTGTCTGGTTGCTCCTGGCTTGCTCCAGCTTCTCTGTGATGGAGAAGCTCCCCAGACCTTGCTGGTCTGACCTGAAGCCGATCTTCCCCTCCTGTGTGGATCGCCTTTGCCAAGGCTTGTTGACTCCAATCCGGATACCGATGCCGCCAACAGCTAGATCCATTGTGGTACAGTCCGTATCCAGCTCCTGGTAGTTGTCGATGCCTCTTGGTCCACGTGGCTGCAGAGACAAGCTTCACCTCCTCACCTGATTGCATCTCGACATCGCCTGGTTCCTTCCTGGTCACTGGCTAGTGACCCAGACTCTGTCCCCTCTGCTTTCAGGTTCTTCACTGCTCCGATCCACCCTTGGATCCACCTGGACACTTTCCTCCTGGTCACCTGCAGCACTTTCTTGCAGCTCTCCATAAGATTCAGCGACGAAACCCGACACAAAAGAACACCTATGCACCGGCTTCCCTGGGTGAGGTAACTCGAGTACTCCAGTGCTCCCGTGGGTAACAACTATCCAAGTGTCCTAGTTTAACAGGATTTTTCCGTAGTCCACCTGGAAGTGTCCGAAATCTACTACTCTGTAACTTTTACGTTGCCATTGAAACTCTATGGTAACTCGTGTGTGTGTGTGTGGCACTTTATTCTTTGTTTGTGGATTCAAATCATTATTTGGCATATTACCATTTTGCACAGCCTTACACTCGTTCTTCCAGTGCCCCAACTTGCCACCCCCATGACAAGGGAACTTCTTCTTTGCTTCCTCTCTATTGAATTTTCCCCTTGGCTTACACTTATTATCATCACCCTGATTCTGGTTATTATTTATTTGGCTTAACTGAAGCTCTTGTTGCTCTGCTAACTTTACTTGTGCTCACATTACTTTTTCTTTTAACTCCTTTCGTTTATTATCGAGCTCATCTTCGCTATATTTAGCATATTTAAGGATTTCATCATTCGGCTTGGCCTGCCAGCAAATTTTATGGTCCTTAATCCATTGCGAAATTTCTGGCCTTAATCCTGATACAAATTGATAGATGAAATGTGTCATGTCCTTCATATCTATATTATCTAGTCCACTATACTGTTTGAATTCTTGTAATAAGCGTTCATAATATGCATGCATCGATTCATCTTTATTCTGGGTGGTGCTATCTATTCTAGTCCAATCTGTCTCTTTTGCAGACACCTTCCCTTTGAGGTAGAGTATTACCTGGTTGTATTTCTTGATTACTTCTTTGGAAGGGGCCCCTGTCTTTGGGTCTCTAGGATTCTCGTCACTAGGCCAATCAACAGCAAATTTACATTCAGTCCACAAATCAAGACATTTTAAAACTTTCACATATCTCTCTACTTGTCTGTACCATTCTACAGGTTTCTCACGGCGTTTTGGGAAGTCATTTGTAAATGACGAAATATCCTGTCGGGACCATGGGACATGTACATAACCTCCACCTGGTACTGCTCTCATGGAACATAACTTTTCCACCTTCTCTGTCTCTCTTAATACATATTCAGAAGCAATTTGTTTTGATCGAGCCTCTTCCTTTTTCTTTGCCCATCTAGTTTTCCATTTTTCTGGTTCACCCCATTTCTGTAATAATTTTGAATTTTGAATTTAAAAACATTTGTATAGCGCACTTATACCATGCGGTTTCATGGCGCTTTTAGGTTGCGAGGAGGCGGCAGGAGCAGGGGAAGTTAGGCAGCGAAGGCTCGAGAGAAGAGTAGAGTTTTAAGGCTTTTCCGAAACTCTGTGTAGGAAGGTGTCGTGCGGAGTTCCACAGGGAGGGAGTTCCAGAACACAGGGTCGAGAACTGCGAATTTTGTTCCGCCAGCCTTTTTCTTTTTAAATCGGGGGACAGTTAGAAGTGCCAAGTGGGTGGAGTGGAGCTCTCTGCCAGGGGTGTAACGTTTAATGGCAGAGCAGATGAACTCCGGCGCGGTGCCCATTTTGGCCTGAAAGGTGAGACAGCCAAGCTTGAACAAGGCTCGCTCTTTCACCGGCAACCAGTGCAGTGCCTGCAGTAAAGGGGTGGCCCGATGGAATTTAGGCAGGCCATGGATCAGGCGGGCAGCCTGATTCTGCACTAGTTGCAGGCGGTGAATGGCGTAAGCAGGCGCGCCATTATAGGTGATGTTACCGTAGTCAAGGCGCCATTGCCATCACTTAATGTCATCAGCTCCCTGATTTGTACTTTTCTACCTGACACATTTATATTTTCCAGGTCTTGGTCAGAAAATTCACCTCAATATGGTTTCTGTAATACTTTAGATTTGCCAATGTCAATTCCCATGCTAGCTGCTATGTCCATTAACTTTTCATGAAACACTTTTGTATTTCTAATAATGCTTTTACATATAAATAATAATTCATCTTCACTGAATGTATTTAATCTGTCCAATCCCATATTTCCAGCCATCATTTCCTCTAATTCGACTCTTAATTGAAATAGATCCAATACTTTTGGCTGTGACTATGGTTTCTCTACTTCTCCTGTCCATCTCTCTATTTCTTCTGGGGTTACTACTGTGGCACTTCTCGTTCCTGATGATGTCTCCATTTGTACTTCTCTCGAATTAAAAGGAGTTGTTTTTCTGATTGAGCTACTCTCTGGTTCTCTTATTGGCAAATCCATCAAGGAAATTACTGACTCACATTCACTTGCCTGATCGTCTACTATGAAGGGTTCTCAAAACAGGAGTTTTAGGACTAGCTTGTTTGTCTCCGTACAAAGGAACAACTGGGCCAATAGTTACTGGAATTGTCAGGGCTTCAGGACGGGAAACATCCTTTGCAAAGAAACTTTTACAACGCGGTGCTATTACAACGCAGGTTTTACAACGCAAACCATTACAACGCATTGCGCTAGGGGGCGCTCTAGGATAGGGAATAGATTTAATTTACTATCCAACACCTTCCCTAGTGTCCACGGGGGACTGGAGTTGGAATAGTAAATTAAACTATTCACTATCCAGCACCCCAAGCACTATGCGTTGCAAAGGTTTGCATTGTAAAACTGGTGTTGTAACAGCATGCGTGGTAAAAGCATGCGTTGTAACGTCATACAACCCTTCAGGACTTGTATTTAATTGGTAAATCTTCTGAATTAACTCACTTCTTTGTTTATTTAATGCTTCGCTTTCCCTATCTTGTAATACATTTTCTAACAATGTCTCATGTATTACTTCCGGATTCAAAGGTGGTTTCAGAAACGGTGCATTTGGATTAACTGTACTTGGTTCCTCAATATAAGGTGGTGGATTTTTCATTAATAAATCCTCTAAATAATCATCATCGGACTCACCACTAGTCATTAAATGTTTCGTTTTCTCATTCCTTCTACTTCCAGTGGGTGTTACTGGAATTGTCTGGGCTTCAGGACTTGTATTTATTTTGGAAATCTTCTGAATTAACTCACTTCTTTGTTTATTTAATGCTTCGCTTACCACTAGTCATTAAATGTTTTGTTTTCTCATTCCTCTTACTTTTAGTGGGCTCTTCTAAAGTTAATACAGGATATAATCCTTCCACTAACATGGACTTTCTCCATTGTTTCATTAATTTTTCTCTTGTATCTTTTGAGAATTGAGGATAAAATCTACTTCAATGACCATTACTTCTGGGTCTATCTCGCTCAAAAGCCTCAGTTTCCCATTCCTCCAGTGCCTCATACTGCGTTAATCTTGGTCTGGGATCTAATTCATTCATGCGAGTTCTTAGATTGTGCAAAACCCTGCCATTAAATGTACCATTTTCTGGAAATTCTAAAACACCATCATCTTTTGTGTACTCCATCCAGTTTTCTAACCATACACAAGTGTGATAGCCCCTTTCTACCATCATGTATGATGCGGGCGTATTTGCAGGTGGAATAATAATTCCTTCTCTTGTTTTAATTACTTTATCTTTCTTGAAATAATTCTTTATTGTTTTAATGAATGGCATTTTTCTATTTTCTCCGTACCATTTTAAAGGGTCTTCCTCTTATTTGCTGCTCTTTTGCAAACCCTAAATATTTCCTATCAGGTTTGTTCCCGTCAAGCGGACCTATATGCCACATATATTTTTACCGGATTTGAAATTTTCAGTTACACTCGATTGTTTACCTAAAGTGCTTCCAATACCAGTGCGTTCCTTATTTTTCTTTAAACAATCAACAATGTAGTTTCAAATAACAAAAGCCAATAATTGCGCTGCTTTTCTCGTGAGACAGTTCTCGCGCTATTGTGCTCACCCCTCCTTTACAATTACTATCTGAGCTACACGCCCGCTGTCTCAACCAAAACAGGCAGGGCTCTGAGTGACGTCTGCGCAGCTCCGCGACTGACTCCCTCTTTTGCAAGGTAATACGAAAACTTAATTTCTTTTTACTTCTGATGAAGATTTTTATTATTTAACAACTCAAACACATTCACCACTGTACCTGAGTGACTAATTCAAAGGAAAGTTCAATTTTACTCACTACGAGTAAATCCCTTCTGCTTACTCTTCATATACTACGAGTAGATCCCTTCCGTCTACCCTTCACACAAGCATTAGAGAACCTGCTACTCCTTCAGTCTTATCCACTCTGGGATATACTAAGGCCAAAGTTTTACCAGCGAACCCCTTTGCTATCAATCAAGCTCAGACGAACCTGCTACTCCTTGCGTGTGACCCTTTCTAGGTGATATCACACCAAAAGTTTTGCTAGCAAACTCTTTGCTATCATTTATTCACACATTCATACAGAAAAATCCCTAAATAGTGCTTCCGGTTCTACCTAACCATGCACTAATTTCCTCTAGGTAAGTGACCTCACTGACAATGACAATACTTTATTTGTGTGATTAATAAAAACCAATACAAAAAAAGAGAGCAATCAATATAAAAAGGATGTTAAAATTAAATTAAATAATGTAAGTATAGGAAATGAGCCTAAAACCACCATTGGTGTTTAATATATTTTTGTTAAATGCAGTCAGAATAATTCCTTTGGCTACTCTGGGCTAGTTTTTGGTATGAGCCGGACTACATGAGGTCTTCCTCCTGGTAAATGCCATGTTGTGCCATAGTTGACCTGTCCATTAGGGCTTGTCGGGCATGGTAGATGAATTTAGCGAAGTTGGCCATATGCTTCACCGTATCCAGCAAGTATAGCTGAAGGGCTGCCTCCTTTGCCGTCCGCGTTCCCAGTTGGAGAAGAATAGGCCTTAGATTGACAGCAGGGCGGGACAGCATAGTAAGACGTGAGTCAGTGTTTCGCGCTTATAATGGCAGAGGCGGCACTCCGTAATTGCTGGTCTTACTTTCACTGAAGGATACAGGTGTTTTAGGGGAAGCACATGCAGTCTGACTGCAAGAATCCTTTGTAGGGCTTGCCTCCCCACCGGCTGTACGAGATGTGGTTTGTTGCCATATAGAGTGTAAAGAGAACTTTGGGTCTCGTGGAAGCCTCTGGCTGTCAAAGCTTCAATGTCCAGTTTTCGAGAACATGATCTCATTTGCTTTTTTATTGATGTTTTGATAGCTGTATATTTAATTATGTTAGTGTCCCAGTTCTCTATGGCTAGATTCAAGAGGTCTTTGGCTGAGGCAAGACCAGCTGACCACGGGTTGTCCGAGTTTTTAAATATTTTGTTTATAAAAAACTTCATTGAGTTCTCTGGTGCCAAAGTGGTTAGATAAAAATATTTTGCCAGACTTGCCAGTTCTTCCAAAGATTGCCGGTTAAGGTTAAATTCCAAGTGAATTAGAGTGTTCCTTATGCATAACGGAAGACACAATAGCTTTTTGTAAGCTGCACAGTTGACTTTTTCAAGATCTTGGACCAATTTGCCAGGGAATGCCTGTATAGCATAATTGAGGGAAGGTAGTAATTTTGCCCTCAGGACTCGTTGGATAGCCGTAGTTGTTGGACTTTCCAAAGTGGCGTTGAGTTTACAAATGGCATAAGTAACCATTTTGCCTTTCTGCTGTAGCTTAAGTCGATGAACCTGTGGCCGACCTGTTTCACTGAGCCATACACCAAGATAATTTTACAATTATGTACTGGATAATGTTAGTGGTCCCAGTCTCCATTTTATTAGCTTCTTTTTCGAGTAGCGGCCAAAGATCACTATCTTGGATTTTGTTGGATTTGCAACCAGCTTATTTTTGGCGTTATAATCTGCTAATGCTGTTAGGCCTTTTTGAAGGCCAACTTTGGTATGGTCCAAGAGGACCAGGTCATCTGTATACTGTATCAATTGGATTCTGATTCCCCCGATCCTGGGAGTCGCCAGAGTTGCTCCATGCAATGCGTTGCCCAGATCAGCTGTATATAAATTGAAAAGCAGCGGGTGAGGACGCAGCCCTTCTCTAACCCGTGGTCTGTACTAATTTTTTCTGTGGCTGTTTCACACAAGAGTTTGACTTTTACCCATGTTTTAGTATACAGTGATCTGATGACTTGTAGTAGTTTTGGGCAGATATTCCAGCAGGCCAATTTCTTCAACAGAATGTTTCGGTCTACCTCGTCAAAGGCTGCTATATAATCAATAAAGCAGGCAAAAAGCGGCTGATCATCCCGAGCCATTGTTTGTTGTACTAAATATGATAGGGCTATGATGTTATCTACGGTAGAGCCCCCCGGGCGGAACCCTGTCTGATAAAAAGGAAGCAGATTCTCCTTACTGACCCAATCCACTAGTTCCGTCAGGAGGGTGCTTGCATAGGCTTTGCCCTCCATGTCCAGTAATGCAATCATACGGTAGTTCTTAGGGTCCGTGCTTGGCCCTTTTTTATAGATTGGGTGTAATAGGGAGGCCCTCCAGGAGTCAGGGACGTCCGCCAAGAGCCTGCACGCTGCATACAGCTGTCACAGATTCTCAGCCCAAAAGTTAATATCTTCCCTGAAGAGGGAGCCAGGCAGACCATTTGGTCCGGGGGCCCCATTGTGGCATATTTTTTTCAAAATTGTACTCAATTCCTTTCTTTCGGCAAGTGTGGCGTTATCTAGGTCGGTCGTGGATTCAATCAATTTTTTGTTTAGATATTCCCCAAGAGATGTTCTTTTGATTGGGTTTTTCTTTGAATCATTGGTATAAAGAGTTTTTACGTGGGCTGACCAAGTGCTTGCATCAAGTGGGTTCTCTCTATTGGAGGTTCCGTAAGTTACCTTATTTATGTATTGCCAAAACTCGTGGGTCTTACTGGGGGCAAGCAGCTTAGCCATTTTTGCTCTGTGATTTCATGTTTCACTTGCCAGACCACTGTTGCATGAATCTTTGCCGCTTCTTTTAAATCATTTTTTGCAGTCAATGATCTGGTTGCTCAATAGACTCTACGTTTAGAGTTAAGTTCTCTTGAGCATTTCTTGATTGCTGGTTGGAATTCCAGATTATAAGTGGAGTTGAGATAAGATCTTTGATTATCGCTCCCTCGAAGTTGGTGTGCTAAATCGTATGCGAGTGAGCCCCATTCTCCAATTCTGCCCTTGTCATTATGGCCGGTCTGCCAACCTTTCCAAGTTAGTTTCCATGAGTCAAACCTATGGGTCGGAAGCGGTCCCCATTTGATTCTTCCAAGGAGTCTGTATAACTCATCTCCCTTTGTGGCTCCGATACTGCGAAGAGTATGCCGTTTTTACACTGATGGACAACTCTAATGTAAAGGCAGCATGGTCGCTTTCGAGGCGGAGGTGAACTTTATAATTTGACATGTAATTTTATAAGTGCTCACTTAGTAGAATGTAGTCAATAGTTGTCTGGTTGTTGTAGGTAGGGGGTATCAAAGCTGTTGGATTATTTTTTATAGTTAGACAGTGTGTTGTTGCCAGCTTGTAGACCCGCAGTAGGGCATTAAATCTTCTGGTGGTTCCATTATGATGGTTTTCGTCGGTCGTTTGCCCTATGTCATGCATATTAAAATTGCCCAAGATGATTGAGTCCATGCCTGCATGCCGTACTAATAGAGTATCAATCTCATTTAATAGGCGGTTAAGTTTGTCATTTGGGCCTGGCCCATAGCGGTTGTAGTAGACATTGATTAGGAGTATTGAAGTCGGGCCGTCTATCGTAATCAGGCATTTCAAAATACATGCCAAAAGCATGTCTGAAGTGTGCTGTATTTCTGAAAAGTTTACTTTCAGTGCATGCTTGACATATATTGAAATACCCCCTGGCGGTCTCCCAAAAATGTTGGGCTTTTTTGAAGGTTTAAAATATTCAGCGTAGTCCCCTATTGGTGTTGAAGAGGTGGCCCATGTTTCCTGTACACAGATTATATCTGCTCCAGCCAGGAGTGCGACTGCTCCTGGGCTTTGCAAAACTTTATGTATCTCGGCAACATTCCAGGACAATATATTGATAGTTTGATTATTCACAGTGGAGCTATTGTGATGGACGTGGCCGGTGGTGTAATTTGTTGGTGCTGGGTGGTTTAAAATAATTAAAAATTTAATTTTTAAATAACTCTACATCATTTGCAAATACCCATTAATAATTACTAAAAACATAATTACAATTGAATAATTAATTAACAATAAATTAACAATAAATACCAATAAATATTATTTAAGAAATATAAATTACCACATAATAAATATTGAACACTAAAATATTTTTCAAAACAAAAAACATATTAATAATAAAAATTGATTAACCATTAAAAAATGGTAAACACATTTTTTTTAAACAAAAAATATTTCTAATGAAAAATGTTTTACCAATTAATAAAATGAATTTCCAATTAAGAAAAAGTAATTAACAATTAAAAATATCAATTATCAATTTTAAAAAATGAATTACCAATTACAAAAATGTAATTACCAATTAAAAAATGTAATTACCAATTACAAACCTTAATTACCAATTAAAAAAATTAACAATTAAATTAATTAACTATCAATTAATATTTAATTATAAATAAAAGAATTATCAATATCAATTAAAAATAAATAATTACTTAATTACAATTAAATTACTTCCCACCCAATTCCCCTATAAACCCACAACCCGCTACAGAACTTAAATGCAAAAATGAATTAAAATTAATTTACAATTACTAAAAATGTATAACTAATTTACTATAATTAACTTACTTCCCACCCTATTCCCCTATAAACCCATAACCCGCTGCAGTACTAAAACATAAAATTAAATTAAATATAACATTTTTAATATATAAAAAATAGTACACATATAATTTAATACAAATAAAAAACTTAACAAAAAACATATAACACATACATATAAAATACATAATAAAATACATAACAACAAGCAAATATCGATATTAGTAACATCAAAATTAGTAACATCGATATAATTGATATCGATATTACTAACTTCGATATTACTTACATCGGTATAAAAAAAATCGATATTACTTACCTTAGGGTCGATATTCTGTCCAATGATAATCTTGACCTCGATATTCTTCACCTTTGATATTTTTAACTCGATATTAATGTTGGTCGATAATTTGGAATCAATATTTTGACTGTGCACCGAAAAATATAATGAAATAACAAAGAAGAAATGTGAGATGAAAGGATGAGCTACTGAAGGAAAGAACAGAATAAAAGAATTAAAGTAACTCAACAAGACAGGATGCAAAGACAGTGTGAAAGAATTCCAGGACCAACGTAACAATTAACAGATATAAAGAAGAACAAAAAGCTAGAAAAAGGACTGATCGATTGGGAGGGGTAAGTATAGACAGAAAGACGGAGGTAAATAACGAATGAAATACACATGAAAACAAAAAACAGATAACGGAAAGAAGGAAATAAAGTAGCATAAAAAGAACAAAAAAGATGACTGAATGACAGAAATTGGTCAATACAGGTAAATGTGTTGTTTTTAGACAAATTCCGTTAAAATCATGCTATGTTAGTCATCATCGTGCATCATTATTTGCACATACACACAAGTCTTCATGACACTTCAAAGGAAGACTTTGGGTTGCTCACTTTACTTTTGCATGTATTGCTATATATGGGTCAAAGTGAGGAGTGTTTTTTTTCCAGCTACTCCCTTGCATGCACTTCATTACATTACAAATCTCCTGTACTGTATTCTTCCCAGGCATACATACACACAGTATATGTACTAACCATAAATGAACTGCATAGTACTGCTCCATCCTTATAAAGTACCCTTCCTAGGCACACATACCATCAATAAACGCAGACCCACTACTTCTGCGGCACAGCACTCCACAACTACCTGAAGGAGGCCAATTGTGAGTAAAGGACTCAACAGCAGAACGTTTTAAAAATGTGAGCGAACCTGTAGCCCTCACTCCGGCAACACAGGGTAAAATGATCCTGTTCACTAATACCGATCACTACACGGTATGCAGCCACAACTACGCTTGTGCTGCTTAACTCTTGGTGAAAACAGTAGCCTTCCACCACTATGAGATAATCTATTTGGGTGCCCCTCCCTGTCCAACAAGACCCCAATCGTTAAAACAGACCTATGTCATGGCTCACATGCATGTTCGGATCACCTATGACAAAATAAATTAGCATTAGGGATCCAGACGGCAGTACAATTGGGTGCTGAGGGCAGGGGTACACGTCTCTTTTTTTATTTTATTTTATTTATTTTAGAAGTTTTATATAGCGCTAGCTTGACCCGTAGGTATCAGAGCGCTTTACATACACACTGTAAAAAACAGAAGGAAATTGCATTACATAGTAGGCAGGCAGTTAGGAAGCAAACCAGTGATAAAAAAACACAGCAAAAAAAAATAAGAAAACAGTGCAGCGGAGGGGGAGAGACCAAAAAAAGGTGGTTAACACAGTCCGGTCACCAACTGTCCTTGAATGTCAAGGGAGAGAGGAGTCCACTCGGAGATTGAAGTCTAGGTTAGTTGACGTTGGTCAGGAAAGTATTTGTTAAGGAGATGGTCTCTTACCATGCAGAGAACGTTTCTGTCTCAATAAGACCCAACTCAGGACCTCTGTGCCAATTATCAAACCAATAATGCATTTCAGTGGTGTCTCATCCTAAATGCCCCTGCTGAAGCTAATCCCCTACCCATCCACATGGATCTGGTAGTTCTCCTTGGGATCCTATGGCTATGGCTACTTACAATAAAATAGCCTGGAGTCAGTCCCTGCCCTGGAAACAATTTTTGTAAATGTATTTTCACTCTACAATCTCTTCAACTTTTCTATGAGAAGCCTTGATGATAGAGTTGTCTATCGGTGTGTGTGTGAGCAGGTTTCCATCTCATCACTTTTTACAAATCATTCTATCAAGTGACTGATGCCACATGTACTAAACCTGATTCCTAAATAAAGGAGGATTTGGAGGGCAAACTAAAAGGGCGAGCTGAGATAATCTCTGTCTCTCTCTCTCTCTCTCTCTCTCTCCTGTTTACATGGAAAATCACTGCTTAGTCTTTTAATCCTTTTCACAAGAAAACTCAACACAGAGATAGCAGACCTGACTTATGGCCCCAGACCCAACTATCAAGCTGAGAATGCATTTATTTGAGGAACATCCCACCCCAAACGCCTCCTCTGAATCTATGCCGGAAGGCTATTGAAGTGCAATTAGTGTGAGTAAAGCTTCTAAATATGTTTTCAATTGCATATAAATGCAGTCCTTTCCTCTTTCAAAGGTGTGCTATCTTTGATTTCTAGGCCTCATTGTGAGACACTTTTTTCTTTACAATGGGTTTATTGGCCACCCATGTCTTAAAATTAGTTAGCTTCATTGTTGCTCTTATTTGCTTTCTCCCTCCTAATTCACCATAGAATGTAGACCTCACTTCCTCTTCTCCAATATGTCCCTGGCACTTGTATCACTTTATCGGCTCCTGTGTGCGTGCATCTACAAAATGAAGAGGTTGGTCGCATATGGCTAGCTTTTCTTTTTTAAAGCCATGCAGCACGGCATCGGGATGCTATACAGCATGTCTAGAGTCATTAGTAAAGCTAATAGGTCCCAAACTTGAGACCTATTGGCTTTCTCACATTGCAAAACAGCTGACAGGATGTGCGTTTTCCACAGAATTTGCCTTTTGTTGTCGTTTGTGTAATCATAGTTTTTACCTTTACTAGTTGAGGCCAGGGACAGATGGATATGTGCTTGGAGTCAGATGGGACTGGGGACGACAAGTCTTCACCTGGCTCACTCCACATTCCTATCCACATTCAATGGCATGTGCGAAAGCAGGCTTACCAAGAGGATTAACAACGTGACCTATGACTGTTTAAAATAAAGCTGCATAGTGACTAAGGGCCTGATTTACATCTTGGCGGGTGGGTTACTCCGTCATAATGGTGACAAATATCCCATCTGCCGAAATAGGAATCCCATTGGATATAATGGAATGTATATTTCGGCGGACGGGATATCTGTCACCGTTGTGATGGAGTAACTGGTGCGCTGAAATCAAAAGCAAGCACTAACTGCGTCCTTCTTTCTACCTCTCCTCTGCTGCCTGTCATTCATATTTTTAGGCTGTCTGTGCTATAAACCACGTGGTTCAATTCCATCCAATTAGGATTTCACTTGCATGTTCTTCACTGTAATTAGGAGCATGGAACAGACCAGCATTGACTGAGCATGACCACTCAGTGTTCAATCAAAGACTATAGCGCTTCAGTCTATTTTTCCCCTGCTCTGACACAAAATGTGGGTTGGTTGCCTGGATGTTCACAAGTTAGAATGACAGAACAGAGGGCCTACCCTGGCTGCCAGTTGTACTTTAAATCACAACAACCTTCCTTAGTCTCTTAAGAATATTCATATTGTGATGTGCACAGCAATGCAATACCTTCTCCTATGAGACTGGACTACAAGTTGTACAAGGCCTAAATGTGGCACCTCAAACCCCCCACTTCAGGACACTTTCTGGACCTGCAGAAGATTGGAACTGTTGTCTTTGACCTAAGAGGAGCCATGTGAAACTGGACCCGCTCCCTCTTGTAACAAGGACAAAGAGGTGGACTTTAAGGATCAATTGGCCAACCTCCTGTGTTTTCTTCTGGGAGGTATTTCACATCTTGCTCACCCAAAGCTGATAACAAGCTGAGAGCTGGCAGATGCTTACGCTAATTAGCCACTTAACAGTTCAGGGAGCCAAAGGGTAACTTTCTAAAAGTAACTTTTCCATAATATTTTTCAAAACTCAGACTTCACCATTGAATTGGAATTTAATGATTTAAAAATACTGGTTTAATTATTTTTCTAGCTGGTATTTTTCCAGAATTAGTATTATTAGTATTTTAACCTGGATTCTGGTTTCCTTCATAACACAGGTAGGCCTGTTACAGTGAAATAGGTGTGTGGGTCTTGTTACTGCAGTGTCGTGCTAACATGAATGTTCTACAAGTCCCACTTTTAATAAACATGTACCCTACTCTGTGCTTTACAAGGAGTATATAGGAGTGACTTGTTATTATTTAGAAGAAATGCTTCTACCTGTCAAAAAGGAGTCACACTGCAGATGTTACACTCCAGCAGTCAGGTTTCACAGGGTAGACCTGTAGCCATATTTGGACTGCCACTATAGGGGATGGTACAAAAAGTGCTGCCGCCCACAAGTGACATTTAAATTCTGGGCCCCTGGGTACACTTCCCACACCATATTAGGGACTTAGAGGCAGGTTAGATATGCTGGTTATGAATAAGCCAAAGGAACTATGTTTAAAGGGGCAGCACTGGCACTCCAAGTCTGGGTAGCAGGGGTAAAGGACAAAGAGCTCTAAAGCCAGCAAAACAGATAGGGCAAATATCTTGGGTGACCACACAGATAAAGGCAGGTTTTCTGCAGTTGGCTCACAATTACAACTCTCCTCGAAAACTCACATTAAACATGAAAATCTTCTCACTCATGTCAGACTTCTAATGGTAAACCTACCGACCAAGCACAAACATAAGGATAGCATCTAAACCAATGTCTGAAAGATGGTGAGCATGTGCAAGCACAACTGTGTCTCTTTGGGCAGGTTGTACGACGCGCAAAATAGCGCCTCGCAAATTGAGTCATTTGCGACTCGCAATTTGCCATTTACAAGTCGCTAGTTTGCATGTACAACAGTGTGTTTAACACTGTTTGCAATTCCCAATGGGGTCGCAAATTGCGAGGCTCATGAATATTGCTGAACCTCTCGCTTTTTGCGAGCCCATTGAGAATGACAGGCCCTCCCAGGGATGGTGGCCTGCTGGGCTCAGCAGATCACCATGTCTGGGATTGCTTTTAAATAAAGCAGCTTTTTTTTAAAATGTAGCTTGTTTTCCTTAAAGGAAAACGGGATGCATTTAAAAAGAAAAATATGAAACGTTTTCGTTTAATTTCGTTGACATCTCCAAATTTCACTCCACGATTAAACTCAGACAGAAGTTTATCCTACAAGATTGGAGCACCCCTCCAAAGCTCACACCTGGCACACAATACTTCTTACTCTAATTAATTACACAATTCAACCATGCACAACAAATGTCGTAGCCACTAACTTGACCATTTGGAGCGCTTTAGCCCCTTCCGAGTTACGAGGGGCAATATAAATGCTACTAAATAATACAATTCCTTACATAGGGGATGTTTTTCTTGTGAAAAAGTTCAGTACTCGATTTGTCTCTTGCACCAGTAACTCTGACAGTCCATGACGCACCTACATGGCCTGCAATGAGCCCCATGTGCAGAATTCTGTTCTATACTACCCTTCTTCTCTAAATGCTGCTATCGGAGATGAGGTGGTCTGTGGTGAGGTATTGAGCTGCTATGGGCTGGGTGAATTGCCAATGGACAGAAAGATTGAATTCAATATTGCCGTTGGACATAGGTCAACATATAGAAATGTGAATTTTCCTGAAATAGAAGTTACTATTAAAGTGGAAGGCTGTTGGGACAGGCAATTCCTTAGCACGGAAGGTACAAGGGGATGCTGTGCTCAATTAAAACACAATATAGTGATAGTTGCTCTTTTATTGCTAATTAGCTCACTCTATTATTTTTGCTGTTTTGCAGATACCTCCCAATGACCCATCCAGAAACGGACAAGGGAAATGTATGCGGTTCATTCGCACAGGCCCCGCCTGTCCTACCAACTCAGTGGTCCGCGAGCAGATCAATGGAGTGACATCATTTCTTGATGCAAGCACTGTCTATGGAAGTGAGGACTGCCAAGTTCGCACGCTGAGAGACACAACAAGCCAGCGAGGTCTGCTGTTGGTTAACAAATGGGTTTCTGATAAAGGTCGAGCGTTTTTACCCTACGTTAATGACACAAAGAATTTTTGTGAAGTGGGTATCTCGTGTTTACCTGTTAACCCTTGTCCATCCCTCAACTTGGAACACAATGTCTCCTGTTTCATTGGCGGTAAGTCATAATCCTATTAATAATCTCAAGGGGTCTTGGATTTTGTAATATACGATAAAGTGATGTAAACAGGCCCTTTCTTGTGCTGGCCTATATCTCTTGTATGCTCTAATCAGGGCTTAGCACTCCAGTGTTGATCTTAATAAAGAACAGTTTTTTGTTTGCAAGGAGAGAACTGTCTGCAGGGGAGAACTGAATCGGGTGTGTAGCAGATCCTTAAACAATCAGAGGAGACTAACTCTATTAGTCATACCATGGCTCTACAGCGGCAGGATGCATGCAAACTCATGAAAAATGACTTGTATATTATCAACGTAGATATTGGAAGCTCTTAGACGTACGTAGGACGAGAAGTTATAGGTTCATTGACTGATGGCGGGATATGACATTTTATTGTTCGACGACAAAGGATTGCAGGTAGCAGGACTTGAGTATAGTTATTTCAAAATGTTAGATGAATGGCAATTCATCTCCTCAAAGGTTGCATCTGGCTAAAATTATTCTGGATTAAAAGTATTGGAGATGCAGGTAGGTGAATTTTGACTTCCCACTCATCCTCTAGTCTTGCCCAACCCATGACTATTAGTCAAAAATATGGGTATCCATACGATCGTCCTATGGATGCCATTTGAGGGTGTGAACCCTTTTTTGGCATGTTATACAACATTTCCAATGATACCGGTGTAAAAAATGAATTATTTATTGGGATTGGTGACTACCCACCTCAATAAATAACTACAAACCTGATTATGGTGAACCCTTAAAGTCACTAAATTGACCTTATTTAAACTCACTAGTAGCTATGGCACAAAGCAGAATGGCTTAACGTTCCTAATTCTTAGTGTTACACTGAAATCTAGTTTGAGGCAGTCAATACACCCCCAAAAAACCCAGCGACAGAAGACTTGTAGGACAAAAGCAGGGTTTTCCAGCAACCAGACAGTAGATATACAAGTATTGTCTTGGCATCCTGTTGTTTTTCATTTCAAGTGCACCCCAAGTGTTATATGTAAACCCATTCAGACCTGTCAAGTATGGTTTGACACTCAAGCAAGATTTGCCACTGTAATGTCTCACAGGATGCCCAGCCCCCACCCTTCTGCTGAGCTCTAAAGAGTCATATCTGCACATTCAGGCTGAGCTGTCAGTCACAGTGACTTACCTTGTAGCTCATGGGAGGAGTTTTACACCTCTTTCACACTTATGTAAATGCTGGGAGAAGTAGGAGAGCAAATTTAAATTTGCCTCCAGGAACTTAGACACGGAAAGCACATTTTTTTAAAGTTACTTTTTGTCAATGTTTATTCAAAATCAAACTATACCATTTGATTGGTTTGGATTTTTAATAATTATTTTTCTAGGTAAGCACATTCCTGTTGTACAGTATTAGGATTTTAATCTTCACTCTGGTTTTCTACATTGGCCATTTAAGCCTGCCACAGCAACACTGTTGTTGGACTTGGCCCTTTTTGGCAGGTTCACCCCTGAACTTTTTGCCTTAAGCTCTGACATGGTGGTAGTGGTTTTAGGTCTCTGGGCACTTTAGCACTGTGGTCCAGTGTAAAGTGTGTGCTCTCTCTGTGTACCTGTAGTGAGATGGGCCTGCCCTCCCATAGAAATGCATGGGGAATAAGTGTGTCCATGGTAATTCTTGGTATGAGAGGAGTGCAGAGTCCAGTTTAGTATGTATGAACTCATGAGGATAAATGCTGCAGAATGGTGTGCGCAGATTTATGGTGACTGGTGGAGAAATGCCACTTTTAGAAGTTGGCATTTCTGTGTGCTATGTGTCTGCCTGCCTGATGTGAATTGCATGTCTGGCTTGTGATTGACAGGAGCTGAGAGGTGTGGGTGGCACCAAGAGGGGCAGGGTGGGTCATTGCTGAGCTGAATTGGAAACCTGGAGTAAGAGTGGTGGGAGGGGTAATCCCTTGACTCTGAATAGGATGGTCCATAATCATAACAAAACAGAAGCCAAGAGGGAAAAAGGGACACAGGTTACCCTCCACATACAATATTCTCATCAATGAAACCTGTCCCCACTGTCATAGGCTCACTTAAAACCATCACCTGTCTGGGTGGAATAAGTGTAGACACTGACACAAAGAGGATTTTAATAACGAGATAGGTATCGTAATAGGGTCCGTCCAGCACTCTTGTTTTACATTTACTTTTTCTGTGGTTTACTCTCTTTCTTTGTTGTGCACCGTTACCTTTAGTGTTTTAGTCTAAAAACACTTTTTGAAATATTGTGAAAAGTGAGACACTGGGGGGTCCCAATGTCTAAATGGTAACGCGTTGCACAATTTCACATGAACCACTTGGTTCTCTTCAGGTATACATGTATATCAAAGTAATAATGATCAATACAGTTTTCCTTGTTTTCAAAAAATTTTGTTTATTCCTTCTTTCTCATTCATTTGAATTCTTTCGTTTCAAGGACAATTTTATTTATCATCTCTCATTTACCCAATGCATTTCGGGTCTATGGTGACCCTTCTTCGGGGGTCTCTAATGAAAAAATCAAGAAAAAGTTGCAATCAGCCCTTGAACTTAGGTACATATATGCATTAACATTTGAATGTGATATAAACCACTATATTCTCAAAAAGCAAAACAACTTCTATAAATCACAAAATGACCTATTTTGTCAATCGTTATCATTGTTTTACACTGCAACTCCTTGTTCGTATTAGCGCTAATGAATATGCTTGACACCAAGAAACCATATGGAAGCCTTTACGCTGAAATGCCATAACAGAAAAAGCCTAATAGCCACTGTTTAACTTAGGGTTCGTTGTAAACCAAACAAAGTTTACCAAGCAAAGTTTAACCAAACAAAGTTTAAACCAAACAAACAAACACACTGCACCTCTCTCAAGCTATACTTACTGAGAAATGAAAAACGTCCCTCACTTGCGCTCTCTCAGCGAATCCGCTACCTCCTTACAGTCTAAGGACCGCTATTTAAAGCTCTCTGTTCGCTGATTGGCTCTATTCGCGATCACGTGGTCGCAACCTCGGACTGCATTAAAGTCCTTATTTTTATAAGGTTATGTTCTATAGATGTGACAGCTCTGTACACTTCAATCCCACATAGGGAGGGTATTGAAGCCATGGAATGGTGTTTACTCAACAATGAAATACATGGAGGAGAAAAAACTCTAATGCTGGAACTATTACAGTTTGCTCTACTACACAGTTACTTTAACTGGGAAGGAGACTTCTATGAACAATGTAGTGGAACCTCTATGGGTTTTGCGGGGGCACCGTCCTACGCTAATACCTTTATGGCTAAATTCGAGCATGATCATATAATTCAAGACACAAACTGGACAACGGGACTTATGGTATTTAAAAGATACATCGATGATATCTTCCTAATATGGAAGGGTGAAAAAGAAACACTGATTAACAACATTCAGAGATTGAACTGTGTACACGACCGTATCAAATTTACTCATCAAATGGATCAGAACGAATTGGCATTCCTAGATGTAAAAATTCATCTTGAACAGAATAAGCTGAGAACTAGTGTACACACAAAAGAAACGGACAGAAACAGTGGCTTACACTATGAAAGCTTTCATCATTTCTCCTTAAAGAAACATCTTCCAATATCCCAATTCATTCGCCAAAAAAGGATTACATCTGATCCACAAGATCTGCTCTCCACCATCGACAAACAGATCCAAAAATATAAACTAAGAGGTTATCCAACACCTTTATTGGAAGAATCAAAAATCAAAGTCTTGAATATGCGAAGAGAGTCTCTTCTAGTTACAAAAGAAAAAGGTGAAACCAAGAAAACAGTGTGTGTCCTAAAACATTCTTTACAATCAGCAAAAATAGTTAATATCATGAAAAAACATTGGGTACTCATAGCTAGGGAACCGGATCTAGAACCACTTTTTGCCGACAGGATAACGTTTGCCTACAACAGATCCAAAAATCTGAAAGAACTGTTAAAAAAGAAGAATGAACCAAAAGAAACTAATCACAAAGGCATGCAGAGATGCGAAAATTGCATTCATTGCAACAACGTAATATTAGGACAAGTGTTCACACACCCAATGACAGGCAAGAAGGTGACTTTGTTACATTCAGGAACATGTGATACGAAGAATGTTATATATGGAATTAAGTGTCCATGTGGAAAATTGTATATAGGTCAGACTGAGAGAAAAATCAAAGTAAGAATAACTGAACACAAAAGCAACATCCGCCCGAAAAATTTGAAATCCACATTGGCAACACATTGGCTTGAAGCAGGACATAATGTAGCACAATTGCGTTTTACAATACTGGAAGTCATTAAACCTCACCCTGAAAAAGACACACACAGATCAAGACTAAGATCAGAATACTTCTGGATAAAGAAAATGGGCAGCCTACAACCAAATGGACTGAATGACAGGATAGAATTATCCTGTTTTTTATAAAAAGACTGGGTAAAGCCGATTTTATTAGCCTGCAGAACAATCACAATGAGTACTCCCCTACCTAAAATGGCCGACACCAAAGTTGATCTAACCAGCATTTTCTCTATTATTTACTTTTATATACGTTACCAGAGTCTTTTGTCACTATGTGTTAACTCAGCTAAATGTTGATCCATACTGCATTGCAAATAACACCGAGTGAAAATGTTTCGTAATTATTTTTATATTATTTTTATTTTAATTTTTAATTTTTGGTTTATTTTTCTCTGTTAACACAGATCCCTTCGAAAGAGATAACTCTCATAACTGTGCAAGTTCGTAGCATAGGTTTAAACAATAAAAATAAGGACTTTAATGCAGTCCGAGGTTGCGACCACGTGATCGCGAATAGAGCCAATCAGCGAACAGAGAGCTTTAAATAGCGGTCCTTAGACTGTAAGGAGGTAGCGGATTCGCTGAGAGAGCGCAAGTGAGGGACGTTTTTCATTTCTCAGTAAGTATAGCTTGAGAGAGGTGCAGTGTGTTTGTTTGTTTGGTTTAAACTTTGTTTGGTTAAACTTTGCTTGGTAAACTTTGTTTGGTTTACAACGAACCCTAAGTTAAACAGTGGCTATTAGGCTTTTTCTGTTATGGCATTTCAGCGTAAAGGCTTCCATATGGTTTCTTGGTGTCAAGCATATTCATTAGCGCTAATACGAACAAGGAGTTGCAGTGTAAAACAATGATAACGATTGACAAAATAGGTCATTTTGTGATTTATAGAAGTTGTTTTGCTTTTTGAGAATATAGTGGTTTATATCACATTCAAATGTTAATGCATATATGTACCTAAGTTCAAGGGCTGATTGCAACTTTTTCTTGATTTTTTCATTAGAGACCCCCGAAGAAGGGTCACCATAGACCCGAAATGCATTGGGTAAATGAGAGATGATAAATAAAATTGTCCTGGAAACGAAAGAATTCAAATGAATGAGAAAGAAGGAATAAACAACATTTTTTGAAAACAAGGAAAACTGTATTGATCATTATTACTTTGATATACATGTATACCTGAAGAGAACCAAGTGGTTCATGTGAAATTGTGCAACGCGTTACCATTTAGACATTGGGACCCCCCAGTGTCTCACTTTTCACAATAACGAGATAGGCACACCTTGTTAAGTAACGCAAATATGGTGCGTACTAGAAACATCCTCACTAACTAGGGGGCAGGTGATGGTTTTAAGTGAGTCTGAATTACCGATTGCGAGCAGGGAGCACAGAAGGAGTGGTGAGCAGCGCGGAAGACACCGAGGACGCAAAACCGTTTTCTCCGCAGCCGCTCCCGCCACGGCCCGCCACGGCCCGCTTTTGAACGGGTTTGAGTTGCAGGCAAAGTGCGCCCGGGCGGTCAGGGGCCAAACTCGAGCGAGGCGGAGCAAAGTGTCTCGGCCCCCCGTAGCGCTTCAGCCGGCTAGATTCCCCGGAACAGCAGGAGCTGGGGAAGTTTCTTACACCAGCGGAGCAAGTTGCAGGTCGTAGACTGCCCCCCCAACCCCCTCCAGAGTGCCCCGAACTATGTAAGGCTGCAGCAGGAGTCGTGTCATGCCTAACGGGGGAGGACCTGTAGGACATTGTTAGAGTTTGTGATGTTCCTGTGCCAGAGCCCGGGCCCTACCCCCCTAACCAACAGCAGAGCCAGGGGTCAGGGGCAGAGGGCAAAGCTAGGAGTGGAGCAGAGCGGCACGGAGCAGCAGGCATAGAGAACAGTGAGCAGAAAGCGGTTCCTACTGGAGAGCAAGTAGGCGGAGAAGCAAGTAGGCAAGTAGGCGACTCACTTCTCGCGGCCCCCGCTCCACGGGCGCCACTCGAGGTTGGTGACTTTGAAGGAGGGCTGCAACGGGACTAATTTCAGATCCCAGCGGGACTGCGAGGACCAGCTTGCGGTGCGGTGCGCTGCTCAATCTGCACCAGCTGGTCCTCTTCCCGCCCCACCTCCCGGATAGTGAAAACCTCCGTGCAGACCGCACCTTGACGGATTGCTGCTATCGCGCTAAAGGGCTATTGTAGCGCTTGAACCCACGGGAGTGCTCTGCTTGTTCCTTTTACCCCCTGGATTTCAGACTACCGGATTTCTGCCCACTTCTCGCGGCCCCTGCTCCGCGGGTGCCGCTTGAGGTGTCATATGGATACTTTGTTACATATATTGCGTTAAGTTAGCATGAGTGTATTACATGTTTAAACAGCCATTTTTCCTTCGGCTTCAGTTTTGCACACAACACCTACTTGTTGTTGTCGCCTTCAACCTAGAAGCGGTGATGTGATTTATTTGAGAATAATATGTTATTACTATGCTATCAGCTTTGCCTGGTACACTTGGTACAACTGTCTGCACACCGAGAGCTGCACACTCTAGGAATAACCTAACACAAGGTTGCTGGGAGGCCTGATCCTCGCACCACATTAGACATAACACAAATAATGTTGGTGCCAACATTTTGGGCTCTACGCGGGTTTAAGATAGAGTTACAGGGAATGAACGTAGACACTTGGTGCTGCGCATGAAGAGAGCTGGTAGCTGTTGATGTGATCTACTCCTACTGACATTTAGAGGTATGGGTCCGCCCTGCTAAAGCCCGAATGAGACCTTCTTAGATATAAAATAATATGCTAAATAGGGTGCGCGAAATATAGGTGATATAGATTTCTATAGATTTTGCATTGTAACATGCTATCACCTTTTGCTTACTATGGATTAGTGACTATGCTGCTAACTCAGATTTTTATAATCTGCATTTTGGTATTATACAAGATACTGCGTTTGAGAACCTTGCATTGAATAATAAATATTTCAAACTTGCACGTGTGTTCTTTGACTCTCAGTTTTGGTTTGAAATGATTATATAACGAAAGAGTGTTCATGTGTTCCACGATTCCTGAGGTATTCTAAAGATCATGTTCTGGTTTGTCTAAGACATGGATCATTTCATAATGATCCATGAGACACTGTAGCTAGCTAGGTAAGGGGATTTCTGACACTGAGATGAGTTTTGGATCATCCTAACTCACTGAGGTTCTAGATCTCTATGCACAGTTCTGTGGGAGAACGGAAACCCTGCTACATGGCGCCCGTACGTTGTTGGCCTTATATCATGACACTCGAGTAGTATATCATTCAAACCTTGACACCTTCATTCCCGTTTCCGGTAAACGGTGGTGTCGGAAAAACCTACCTATTTTTTAAATAGGTCTTTTCAAGCTTGAATTCTTCTAAAAACGGTTTCTTTGAATTACTACCCAGTTGTGCTACAAAGTGTTCTTTGTCTTTTTAATCTTCCTGTGCTACCATGGCCGTGGACATACCGCAGCATAGCCGCGTCGCAGTTCGCGACCACTTGCGGGCATATAATGTCCCTGTGGAAGGCTTGGCTGTGGTTCTAGTGGTGAGTGCGGAACATGCGTACCCGTACGAATTGTTTTATTCCTGGGTGACATTTCCGGAAGTGGACGCTAATTCGGGTGTCTTCCATTCATACACTGCCTCGGCTGTACCGGCGGCTTATGCTCCGTACAGGGCACTGGAAGTACCTATCGATGCTTGGCAGCACGGAGTTTGGTTTGGTGGCGCCCTACCCCATTCTTTAACGGCTCCGAGGTTAGGTCCATTGTCCATTCCGGGCACAAATTGGCCCGCTTTGGGTGGATTTACTCCTCACCCTAATCGCACTACTTGTAGTGTGGCTGACCTGCGGCGTCTTCATGAAGTCGCGGTTGGAGTGATTAGGGCGCTTGTTCATTACATTGGTCGTAATGTTCATGGCGCAGCCCCCGCAGGTGCGCAGCTTCGAGCAGAACAGGCTGGTTTGAAAATCAGTCCTGTCTTGGTGAATTCCGTTATGGGCAAGAAACCCCAGGATAAGGATGATTTTCCTTACTGGCTTGCCGAGAAATTCGACCAGCTGGAGGCTGTGTTTCCTAATACGACTCCGGGTGAAAAACACCGGATTCTTACGCTCAGTTTACCGAAAGATTTAGCCCCTGAGCTTGCTGACTGTGAAACATGGGGTAAGACTTTTGCAGCGGTTTACTCGAGGTGCTATGGCACCCCGTCTGTGTAAAACCTTTCTGCGGTCCTTAAACTTGTTCAGGATGATCACGGACCGGAGTCGGCGGTTGAATTAGGTATGCGCCTGAGCGGCTCGTTTGAGACAGGTTGCGGTCTTATCCTTGCGAATGTCAAGGGGGATGCAGTGAACTTTCAGGTGGCCAATGCTCTGGCGTTAATTCCCGATGCCGAGAAACCCCGTCAGCTAGCAAGAATTATTGTGGCGGCTTATAAAATGGTTGGCCGCACTTCTAAGGGTGTAAAGGCTTTTTCTGAAAAAGAGAAGAAGCAGCCCCAGGGACAGTCTTCGGAAACGGGTGGACAACCCAAGTCCAAAAAACAAAATTGGCCTAAAAAGCAGAATCAGGGTAAGCAACAACAACAGCAGACACAGGTTTCTAGTCCGGCGCCTTCACAACCTGCGCAGTCAGATCGAGTTTATGATTTGCGCGATCGCGCGACGATTAAATCGCCTGACAGATTTCAGGCTTCTGACCAACGCTCTCCTCGTTCCTTTCAGGACTCATCGGCTCCGTCAACCGGTGGTGGAGGGGGCGGCAGGGGCCGGGGTGGCCAGCAAGGACGTGGTCAGCCCCGCACGCGAAGTGAAGGGGATCAGCGGGACGACTCTACGCCCAAGAGACCGCAGTTTGCCAAGAAGAAGGTCGCAGCCTTAACGGCGCATCGATATGCCCCAGATAGTGAGAACGCGGCTTCGGAATCTGACGTGGGCTCTGACCTTGCTGGACAGCGCGGCGGAGATTACCATAGTGAGAGAGGCCCTCCGTCCACTGTTGAAGGTGACAGCGACTGACACTTATGTTGTGATTGAAACGGCTGATACACATGTTGCTCCCCCTGAACGACTTTTTGAAATTGTCCTGTTAATTGAAGGTGACATGCAGCGAACTGTAAAAGGGGTATTTTGGGAAAATCTTTCGTCTACGTGTGACATTTTGCTTTCGGAGGCTGACTGGCCCCCACCTTTTGTTCTCGCAGCTCCGCGAGGGGAGGAGGTGATCCTCCCCAGTTTCGCGCACACTGTATCGAGAGTGGAAGCGCTGCATTTTGCAGAAGAGTGGGCTCTGGCGCTTGCGCCGGCTGTGTACCGAAATCAGTGTGGCTGGGATAAATTGTCCCCTAGCCATGGGATTCCTTTACGGTCACAGCCACAGCCACAACCTCAGTATCCCATACGGCGTGAAGCTAAAGCTTCTGTCGCGTCTATCCTTGAACAATTGGAATATCAAGGTGTAATTGAAACGTGTGTGTCACCAATGAATAATCCCCTTTTTATTGTGAACAAGCCGGACGGCTCATATCGTCTGGTTTTGGATTACCGGCATTTGAACTCGCATTGCCGTAACTGTGCAGTACAGAATACTCACGGCTCTGCCCTAGTGAATAGTCTTGAGCGTAAACGGTTCAAAACCACGCTTGACATTTCCAATGGTTTTTATGCACACAGATTAGATGGTCTAAGTTCCCAATGGACCAGTTTTACGTGCGGCGGCGTACAAAAAATGTTTAAACGACTCCCAATGGGCTATAAGAATAGTCCTGGAGTGTTTTCCGCACGCATAGTCTCTCTTTTGGAGAGCTTCGATCCAGTTGCTTGTTCTTATGTGGATGACATTTATCTCACAGACGACGAACTTTGGGAGCATCTGTGTCGAGTAAACAGCATAATTTGTAACTTTGCAGACATGGGTTACAAGTTTAACTTTGCAAAATCACACATTGCGGAGTACACAGTGTTGTTTCTGGGTTATGAACTTAACCACGAAGGAAATGGGTTGGCTCCTCACTTCCTGGAGAAGTGCGCGCAGTTGCGCTCTCCGACAATGCTGAAAAAATTACAGTCTTTACTGGGTTTTTTGAATTTCGGTAGAACATACATTCCGGAATATGCACAGCGTATCAAGCCTTTGTATGCCTTGATACAACCATCTTTTTCCAAATCATGCTGGCTGCCTGAGCATTCAGCCATTCTGCAGTCTTTGCAGGCTGATTTGCTCGCTTTTGACTACTTACAGACTCGTGATAACCAGACTAACCTGGTGATAAGGATTATCCCTGGGACGGTGGGTTTCACGTACCTGACTTTTAATGAAGGGGATACTGTACCTATTGCTTACAAGTCACATTTATACACTTCGGCTGAACTGCGTTTTTCCACTGTGGAGAAAGTTTTAACGGCAGTACAGATGGCAATTCTTAAGGAACGTGCCCTGTCACAGGGAAAACGCATGTTGGTGGTTACCCCGTGTCCTGCCTTGGAGGCGGTCACGAAAGCCAGTGTACCGAATTCTAAAGCTTTGCACCCTCGGTGGATTCAATGGGCTACGTCCTTGACATCCCAGGATGTCACGTTTATTTTTGACGCCGCTCTACAGTCGCAGGAGTATTTACAGTATGAATTTGTTCATCCTGCTCCTTTAGCGATGCGGCCGTTGGAGGATTTCCATTGTATCATTTACACTGATGGTTCGGCGCAGGTTGCGCATGGCTCTAAACATGCCTACGTTTCCGCTTGCGCCATTGTAGTCGGTGCCATGGTGAACGATGAGTTCAAGTCCAGTGTCGTGCACACGCAAACACTAGGGGACTGCACCGCACAATTAGCAGAGCTTCGTGCTCTTATGCTCGCATTGGAGTACGCTGATCCTTGTGTGACGACTTTAATCGTAAGGGATTCTTATTACTGTGTCCAGTCTTACAATGAGAACTTATTCTTTTGGATTCAGAATGATTTTCGTGATTCCAAAGGTAGCACAATAAAACATAAAATGATCTGGGTCCGAGTGGCGGAACTTAAAGAAAAGCTGCCGCTCGTGTTTGTGATTCATACTCTCGGCCATCAGCGCGTGGGGGTCCACGCTGTTGGTAATTCGCTTGCTGATGAGGCAGCGAAGTCTGCGGTATCAAAATACTTAGTTGCAGCAGTCATGAGGTCCAAAAGCAAAATAGATGATGACATCTTGGCGGCTGTTGCTGCCACGGAGAAGGCAGGTAAATATCCTGCGGGGTTCCCTTCGAAGTACACATACCACTTAAGTCCCGATAAGGTTCCTTATGTGAAAATTCCTGAAGTTGGCGAACGGCTAGTTCCCAACTCGGATCGCAGAGCTTCTCTGATTACAGCGGCTCATGAAGGTGTGGCGTCTGCGCATGCGGGCGTCTCAGCCACTGTAGCTCAGCTACAACAAAGGTTCTGGTGGCGGGGACTGTACAAACAGACGCGCGATTATGTCCTTATGTGTGACATTTGTCAGCAGATTAAGCCTTCTACTGCTGCGCGTCCGCCTCCGACACAGTTGTACATCTCTAATAAACCGCTTGGTTGCGTTTATTTGGATCACTGCGGTCCTTTTTCCTCTGATACTGCGTATAAATACATCTTAGTAGCAGTTGACTCATGCACACGCTTTGTGTGGGTATGGCCGCATCGAAGCGCTGATTCGCGGACTGTCATTAAGGATTTGCGTGTCTTTGTGGGAATCTTTGCCTGTGGTACTTTCCATTCGGACCAGGGTCCGGCTTTCGCCTCTAAGGCGTATAAGGATGCTATGGTTTCGTTGGGAGTCCAAGTGAAGTTTTCAAGTCCCTACAGGCCTGAGGGCAATAGTGCAGTAGAACGAATGAACCGCGACTTAAAGCAATCTTTGACAGCCCGAGTTATAGGCACTGGTAGAAACTGGCTGACCCACCTCTATGGCGTGCAGCGTGCGCTTAATAATCTCCCTAGAAGGTCTCTGGGTGGGCGGACCCCATACGAAATGCTCTTTGGTATCAAGATGTACGTCCCTGACCTCGATGGTGCAGACTGCCAGGCCCAGGCCGCGGCCTTTGACGTAGATGAACATTGCAATGTTTTACAGGATCTACAAAAGACCAGAGACAGTCTTGCTAAGGAACACTTGCCCTCCACGTCGGATGATGCGTTGCAGATCCCGGTAGTTGGCTGGCTACCCCAAGTTGGAGAACTGGTTCGAGAGAAGATCTATAACAAGAAAGAGTTTGGTCCCTCATATCGAGCACCGGTTCGAGTTCTTGGAGTGAAGGGCACAAGAACAGTCATTTTACCACCACTTCCAGGTCGTAAAGAAAACAGATTTATTTCTATTGACAATGTCAAGACACACAGGGTGGCCGATTCTTCATAGCATGACACCGGCTGTATCCTGTCCTTCCATGGTGAGGCACTCTGTGCTGGCTATTACATCTGGTGCAGAACAGGAGGTGTCCCTCGAGATGCCTGCCATATCCAGTCCTTTATTAAATACTATTCCTGATACTAACATTGATGAATTGACCTATGCAGATCCTGCTGATTTATCTATGTCCGATTTACAAGCTCGTTTGGCTAACCAGTCCAGATTCTCTTTTGACTCTGATTCGGAACTTTCAAAGAAACCATCGACTATTGCAAAATATGCCACGTTGTTTAAAAAACATTTTCTAATTCCACCTTGGACATACGTTTGGCTGATACTATTTTCATTTTATCTTTTTATGTCAATTGGTTTTGTGTTTTATTTTTTCCGCCTGATCGATGGCCATTATGTGAAAGAAAGAACAGGAATTCGGTACCTTAACGGAACATTGGCCCCTCTTTCCTCATCACATTCAGCACACAGACTAAAAAGAGACTTAAATACAGTAGAGATTACTGCTTGGCCTGTCCTTGATGGGATTGTGTGGGATGCGGTTAGGTTTCAGATACATGGCCCCACAGAAGTTATTAATGTTCCTAATGTGCTTAGAGTAAACATGGGAGATGTGATTAAGCAAGATATTCGTTCTGATGATTGGGATCTTCAGGCCGTAGACGAATTGTTCTCTGATTTGAAATATTATGCGGCCTTTGATGCTGAGGATTTGTACTTAGATTCTGTCAATTATGGTGATTTGTTTTGTTATCAACATTATGGGAATCATTTCTTACACAAAACAAGTTCCAGGAGGGTTCCTGTGAACTACACACAGTGGGAACATTGTCCTGCTCCTTTACAGGGGAGCTCAAGTACATTTCTGGGGAAATTCTCTTATTTTACAGATTTTATTCAATCAAATCCTGAGTCGTTTTATTTTAAAGTGAAACAGAAATTCATGTCCAAAGTTAGACTTACCGATACAAAATTGCTGTATTCGAAGTCCTTTCTAGACAGGTTAGCTATAGATGGCTATGAGTTATGGAAGGAGGCTATTGACCTTAAATCGGTTTGGGGTACCAAAGATTGGCAGGTACAAGGCACTGAGGCTTTGCATCGTGCATGTCTCATCCCGAATCACATGTTGTTTTTAAATTCTACTATTTCCCAAACAACATGCTTTGGATTGGCTACATCTAAAAAATTAAATACACCTACTATCCCTGATTTGGAAGAATATTCAGGTTGAAGTAATTTCACTACATTGTCCATCAGTGGGATACAAGCACGTTTGCACAATTCCTCCTTTAATATTTCCAGTTTTGATCCAGAGGGGTGGCTTTTGTGGCAAAGAAGCTCTGATTCTTGCCAACGTCGTTTTTTGGGTTTGTCTGAAGGTTTTACACACATCAGGCCAGATCCCAGGTTTGAAACAGATCACACCGTTACTACTTATTCAGTAGGCAAATTGTGTCAGAACTGGTTACAACATTCCACTTTGGCTGCAGTTAAACTGCATCTGTCCCAGTTGAATGAGAACATAGAGCTAAATGATTTTATAAAAGGCCCGGCTAGAGGTAGATCTAAACGCTGGCTTTATGCTGTGTACAATGAAATTTGGAAATTTTCACAGATTGAGGCAGCTAAACGCCTGAGAGCTATTGATCAAGCAAATTTGGAAAAAGTGCTTGCAGTGGTCGATAACAGTATTAACATGCTTTCTTCCAGGATTTACACGTTGGATAATATTGTTTCTTCTGTTGTTGATATTGTACATGATGAAGTGTCCACGTTATACCATGGTCAGAATCAGTTACGTTCTGTAATGCAGTTTGCATGGACCCTACAGACACTTAAGGCTGGTCGAGTTCCCTGGAACTCATTGAACGTTTCGTCCCTTTTCGCCCCTTTTAATCTGACTGAAAAGCAACGCATGCTTTCAATGCGTGATGCGTCATTTTCTATGTTACATATTGAAAAACTAGAATCCTTACCCTTCTCTGTTGCTGAAACCACTACTGCCACGTGGCTTATTCATGGATTAATTACATTACCATTTCCCTTATACAAATTTACTAATTCTATGTGGTATATTGCTATAGGACGATATGAACCACTAGGCAATGCATTCCTCCATGAGGCATGGTCATTACCATACACATACAGATGTCTGAAGGATGGGAAAGAAGTGAATCTTAATGGTGAGGAATGCACACAGTCACCTGACCATTCATTAATATGCAGACACATTCAGTTACACGGTTCTTGTAATCAGGACCGGCCAAATTTAGCATGTGTTTTAAAAGGCACGCCAGTTCCAGCAGTAGTTCCCACATTTACATTATTGACTAATGGTAGTTATTTGCTTTTAAACAACGAAGTATGTTGTGGGTTATTAATTGGTGTGGCTTATGTGGTAACTGTATCAGAGCGTGTGGTGTGTTCAGGAATGTTCTATACCCACCCACGCATGGGTCTTCAGATGTCTCCATCTGGCCACGGATTCCAACCTTGGAAGCGAAGTTCAATGGTTTAAGCAGAATAAGGGCCCTTTTGTCTCAAAAACAAGTGACCCTGAGTTCGGCCCGGGAAAATTATGTCCTTCACATAGCTAACACACGCACAGAGGTGCAGGCGCTTTTAAATACTGATTTGCCGTTTCATTTCTGTGAGCTGGTGCACCAGATCTTTAATGCATCTTCCACGACTGGGCTTGCACATTTTTTTAAATTGGTTAGCAGTGGCCTCGTGACTACATTTGAAAAAGTTTTTGGTATCATTCCCACGTTTTTCCACTCTATTTTTTCGAGTTTGTTTGGTGGACTACCTGTTTTACTGGCTGTAGCCGCGGGCATTTTGTTGGTGTTTTTCTTCATAAAACATGGATGCCCATCCTGCGCAAGAAGCCGTTCAACGCCTCCTGACACTGTGCCGTAATCGGATGCTCAATTACTATGGAACATTGCCGCTTGCAGCATTAAGCACGGCTTATAGATTGTCATTTCGGTTCACCGACTTTACGTGTGTCCAACCTGTGTTTCACTGCCTGAGCTGCGAGTTCGATTGGGCCATTGATTTGTGCCTATGCTTGAGGACTGCTCCTGACGTCGATTTTGATCAGCTAATGCGTCCTGTGGTGGCTCACGAGTAGGGGTGGGCGGAAAATCCGTTCCGCTCGCGGATTTTGCGGATTTTCGGGAAATCCGCAATCCGCGAGATTTGCGAATTTCCTGAAAAATCCGCAAATCCGCGAGCAGCGGATTTTGCTCGCACTGCTCGCACTGTTCGCGTGAGTTCGCGCCCCGCGAATAAGTGCGAAATTGCAGAAATACGATTTTAGCAAAACTGAAAGTAACTACTTACCAGGTTCAAAAGTTCAGGCTCATCATTAGTAGCCATTTCCTGTAGTGCTTCCTGAGGGGCCCCTCCAGAGTTCAGTTGCCAGTTGCAACTATTATGTGACCCTGCTCTGAACCTCAGAATAGTTACACATATGCCACAAAGGTCCTGAATTACAGCTAAGGGAGACAAGCAGGAGCCAGGCTGGAAGTTAAAATCCATTAATCAGCCCCTAATTCATTATTGTCAGTTGGGGCAGGGCAGGTGTTGTAACTAATTTTGCAACAATGAAAGCACTTAGCAAGTGCAAAAGATCACTAATCAGGGTGCACTAAGGAAGCAGGTGCCAGCTAAAAAAATATTCTGTGACACATTAATCAGCCCCAAATTAATTCAGGTCACTTGAGGCAGGGAAGGTGTGCTTTGCTTTGCCAAAAATAATGTACACTGGACAACCAGAGGGTGTGGTGATGAAACAGAGGGTGGCATGGGTGGGCCAGAGGGTGGCATGAGTAGTCAGAGAGTGGCAGTGGTGACAGAGAGTGGCAGTGATGAAGAAGAGTGTCCCAAACAGGTTGGACACGTAGAAACAACAAGTTCGCAAAACTTGCGACCCGACAGGTAAGTTCGCAAATTGCGAAATTGTAAAAACCCCTCGCGAACTGGCAGAAACACGGGCGAACACAAAAAAAAAAAAAAAATCCGCAAATTCGCGGGAATTCGCGGATTTTGCGGATTGCGAGTTTGCAAATCCGCAAATTCGCGGATTGCCAATCCGCAAAATCCGCTCATGCTTACTCACGAGCTGATTTGTTCTGGCGAAAGAGTTATGGCCTTGGCAGCGATAAATGGAGTACTGGGCCAATGGGAGATCTCTGCAGCGGCGCATGCCTTTCTGACACACAGCGTTCTGGTGAACCCACCGAGTTGTCCTCTGACGTTACAGGAGGTTCCGATGCTGGAGGAGCACGTATGTTCTTTCCCATTGCTGAATTGGATTGCTGAACTATTTTCGGATGATGGCAGTGATTTCATACTGGAGGCTGTTGCAACTTACTTTGCATATACTGTCCAATCGTGACATGCCTGGGAGGATTGCTTTGTTATGGAATATGACTTTCCCCTTGCTGGATTGGAGGGATGAACTGTGCTCAAATGATGGAGAGTTCAATCATGTGATGTCGCTGAAAATAACGTCAATGTGGCACATGACTTTGGATATCGGATAAATGCCTTGTTTTTTCTCTTACAGACATTTAAACTAATGCGACCTGGTCCACAATTTCAAATTTTTGAGACCTGACGAATAACTTTTGGTTCGAAAGTTTTGTTTTTATTTTTAGATTTGAGGCCACTGTAGGCATTCATACATATTCATTCATACATATTTTTTAGCTTATTTTAGCTCAAGATTATTGAACTTTGCTTTCATTTTTATGTATCTGATTGAGTATTGCCTTTTCCCTTATGTTTGACGGTGCTCGGATCAATGGGGGGGTGTCATATGGATACTTCGTTACATATATTGCGTTAAGTTAGCATGAGTGTATTACATGTTTAAACAGCCATTTTTCCTTCGGCTTCAGTTTTGCACACGACACCTACTTGTTGTTGTCGCCTTCAACCTAGAAGCGGTGATGTGATTTATTTGAGAATAATATGTTATTACTATGCTATCAGCTTTGCCTGGTACACTTGGTACAACTGTCTGCACACTGAGAGCTGCACACTCTAGGAATAACCTAACACAAGGTTGCTGGGAGGCCTGATCCTCGCACCACATTAGACATAACACAAATAATGTTGATGCCAACATTTTGGGCTCTACGCGGGTTTAAGATAGAGTTACAGGGAATGAACGTAGACACTTGGTGCTGCGCATGAAGAGAGCTGGTAGCTGTTGATGTGATCTACTCCTACTGACATTTAGAGGTATGGGTCCGCCCTGCTAAAGCCCGAATGAGACCTTCTTAGATATAAAATAATATGCTAAATAGGGTGCGCGAAATATAGGTGATATAGATTTCTATAGATTTTGCATTGTAACATGCTATCACCTTTTGCTTACTATGGATTAGTGACTATGCTGCTAACTCTGATTTTTATAATCTGCATTTTGGTATTATACAAGATACTGCGTTTGAGAGCCTTGCATTGAATAATAAATATTTCAAACTTGCACGTGTGTTCTTTGACTCTCAGTTTTGGTTTGAAATGATTATATAACGAAAGAGTGTTCATGTGTTCCACGATTCCTGAGGTATTCTAAAGATCATGTTCTGGTTTGTCTAAGACATGGATCATTTCATAATGATCCATGAGACACTGTAGCTAGCTAGGTAAGGGGATTTCTGACACTGAGATGAGTTTTGGATCATCCTAACTCACTGAGGTTCTAGATCTCTATGCACAGTTCTGTGGGAGAACGGAAACCCTGCTACAGAGGTTGGTGACTTTGAAGGAGGGTTGTAACGAGACTAATTCCAGACCCCAGCGGGACTGCGAGAACCAGCGTGCAGTGTGCTGCTCAATCTGCACCAGCTGGTCCTCTTCCCGCCCCACCTACTCCCTCTATTTATCTGACCAAGGTATCGCGTACGCGGGACGTGCGCGGGCTAGCCGGGCGAAGCCCGGGCCAAGGGCGGGCCCTTTGTAGCATGTTAGAGCCCGTGTAAGACCGGTCCGGGCCCACTCTCTAACTCCTTTTACTTTATGCTATAAGATTTTGTGTGCATGTTCTCCTGCCCCTAGTATTAAATTTGGCATATGGTGTTATTAAAGAAACTGGTTGGATTAGTATACTCCCCCCTGTAACAATGACCACACGTGGAAGCAGGAGCAAAACTGCTGCTGAAGGGGCCCAGATAGTAGGCCCCTTAGATAGTTTCCTCATAAAGGCAAACTCTCTGATCGACCAAGGCATTGCTGACCTTGAACGTAGAGTTTCTCAAGATCTAGCAGTTGCCCTCCAAAAACGATCTTCCTTGGGCCATTTAGCTACTGCTAAAACACCTGATCAAACTAGAAAATCTACCTTAATAGAGGTTAGTGCTGATGTGCATAGTCTACCAAATGTGGTGGATTTATCAGCATCAGTATGTTTATCAGACTCTCAAATTAGCCTAGAGTTGGAAAAAACTCCTGACCTATCATTGCAAACCACACCAGAGGCCACGAGACAGTTAAGAGGGAATAGGGAAGGGGCTGTTAAGAAAAGAAGGAATCAACAGAAAAATAAAAGGGCAAAAAAGACACACGAGCTAGCTATGCACCAGGGGAATAATTCAACTAACCTGGTACAGAAGAAGGGAGAAAATAGAAACACAAACTCATCAAACCCTGCTAGCAATGAGCAACCTGGAAATATGACCACAGATGTTTTGACTTTTCCAGTAGGGGGTGAAAAGGGAAAAGAAAATGAGACCAATCGAGGGGTAGATAACCTATTTCTGACAAAAGTGGGAGAGCTAATTAAATCCTACCTCTCTCCTTTAGAAACCTCCTTGTTACGTATTGAAAGACAACTAGCCGAATTAGTCAGTGTTTCCAAAAAGAAAGATCCATTGACATCGGGGATTTTAAAGCAGGGGGGAAATAAATTGACAGCAAACAAACCTATGGTTTCAAAGGTAACTAAAGTAGTGGCTACAGGGCATTCTATATTACCTACATCTCCTGCTGTCGCAACAGTAGCAGAAGAAAAAACTACTGAAAAACCCAAAGACCCTGCTGGGCAGGACAAGGTGTTCAGTAATACCCCTATAGCACCCACAAGGAAGCACACAAGACCTCCCGTCAATCTTCCCCCAGAGGCTAGTCCCTTTGTGGTAGTGTTGACTGGGGTTCCGGAGTTGTCAGGCACCACAGATGAACCTCCCTGGGCCTTAATGAATAAGGTTCGACACTGGTTAAACAAGAATCGTCCTTTACCACCTTATACTTCTAGCCAGATTTTAACGGTTCGCAGAGTCCCCTGGGTGGGCCCTAGAAGGAAATCGACTCAGGGAGACTGCATATTGGTAAATTTCAAGGATCCTAGTACAGTGAATCATATTTGCTCTTGGGGCCCTCGAAACACCACTGAAGGAATAGACACAAAACGCCTTTCCTTCTTTTACCCTTCTGGGACATACAATGATTTTGGTTATGGACAAAATTGTCAAAGAGTAGGTAACCGAGCACTGGACAGAGACTGGGAAGATTGGGGTGATAACCCCATCAGATATACTCCCAGGGTGGACTGGGGAGGAGATTCCATCAGATATCCCACTCAAGAACCTTCCTTTAGGGACCACTGGAGAGGATTTCCTACCACAAACAGATATAGCTGTTTGGAGATGGTGGATTGACCACCAACTCCAAAGGGGAATGAGACGGACCGTGGGTGGCAGACTGCTGGTATCTTGCCTCACGGCGAAAAAACCTGCTCCCGTCAGGTAGAATCTATTTTATTGGATTCACGTAGTAGCCCATTGGTTGTGACCCCGAGAGCTGATGTGGTAATGCAGTCACAAGCAATAACACATATGGAGGATCCAGATAGTATGCCTGATGGCCACTTATTTAGTTTGATTTTGTGGAATATAGCTGATCTTTCACGGAGACTAGAGGACTCGGCATGGCTAAAATTTGTGGAACCCTTTGATATTGTCTGCCTCCAGGAGACATGGAGCAGGGGTTCCCCTGGTTTGGATGGCTACCAATCTTTTAATGTTGCAGCAGAACCCTCACAATCGGGAAGGGCTAAGGGTGGCCTTCTAACAGCCATCTCTGTAAAATATGACAACATAAAACTGAGATATTGGCGTCATGTCCTTGGTTCCTAATACTTGTGTTAAAGGGCCTGTTCTTGGTCCCCCTGCTCCTAATTAACTGGTATTACAACATTTTTGACCCCCAATCCACAGTGGTTATACAAAGACTCCAGGATGAGATTGTTAAAGCAACAAATAGCATAGCTCCTCTTTTTATTATGTGGGTAGGTGATTTTAATTGTTGTTTATGTAAGTTTAGTGGCTCAAGGGTTTGTGGCTTGGTAGATTTAGACGAGCAGCCGCTTGCACATTTTAAGCATACAAAGCAAGGTGAGGCCTTAAATAACATCATAATAATAAATGATCATTGTGTCCTAGAAATGTCTAGCTTTTAAAAAATGTTGAGTATTCCTACCTTCCATGGTGCGGGACGCCAGACAAGTGTTATAGATTTTGTTTTAGTGTCAAGAAAATATGTTCATCTTGTTAAAGATTTCCAGATTCAGGCTAATCCCGCAAGTGATCATAATCCACTTGTTTTGACCCTGTGTCCTGCGTTTAAAAGCACACAGACTTCAGAACATCCAATTAAGTTTAGTCAGAATAAGGGGGTCACCTTAAGGTGGGATAAGGTTGACGCTAAACTCCTGGAGAAAGAGATTTTTAAATTAAATAAACAAAGGCTCGAAGTCTGCTTAACGCTGTCAAGTGAGCCGAATCTAATAATTGATAATTTCGAAGCTCTTTTAACAAATGTGGCCTCCCATCTTTTGAAACCAATGGGGGGGAAAAAGGGTAACATTCATAAATGGTTTGATTCTGAATGTTCCAGAGCACAATCTAGTCTAACGAGGGCCCTACGTCAGGTGCCACGTGATAGGGCTTTAGTAAGAGTGGCAAGAAAAATTTATAGAGATGCCATCATTAAACGTAAAACTGAACTAAAAAGACAGGCATGGGACGACTTGGGCAGAGCCTCAGAATTAAAAGATAGCCGACTTTTTTGGGAGGTTGTAAATCGTCCCTTTCTAAAAAGTGAGGAAAAGGAAACCTTGCAGATGCACATCCCAGGGAGCACATGGGAGGCACATTATGGGGGTATTTTTAATCCTAAGGGGGTTTCTTGGTTTCTTCTGTTACCTGTCTTGAAGGGCTCCCAGACACATGGAGGGAATCAGCAGACACACTATGTCTCTCATTGACTCTTCCAGAGGTCGAGGCTGCTCTTAGAAAGGGTGTAGCTTTGAAAGCCCCAGGACCGGACGCGGTGCCTCTGGACCTTTTTAAATATAATACAGATGTTTGGGCACCCCTCTTATTACTTTTGTTCAAAGCAGTTGTGGTTGGTCGTATCCCGACCTCATGGCAAGAAGCGGTATTGGTCCTGATATTTAAAAAAGGCAACAAATGTGATCCTAGTTGTTATAGACCAATATCGGTAATAGACGCATCCTGCAAATTAATGGGCAGAGTGATTCTGGCTCGCTTAGAAACCTGGGCCGAATCAAAGTGAAGTGGTGTGGCTCACTGGTTAGAGGCGGCAGACCCGTAAGCAGAGGACGGCCCGGGACCAGGGTTCGATTCCCGACGGGGCAGGGTCGTGGACCAGGGTCAGCGGGCTCGATAATTCTTGGATCGGTGCCTACTCCAGTCAGGGAACACACTCGGCAACTCTGGGCATTAGCTTGCCTCATCTTCACAATGGCCCCCCCAGACAGCTGGGGATGCTTGGTCGCACCTTAGAGATACCCATTAGGGACCATCTCTCAGGGTGAGCCAGGACGGGTTCCCCAGCGGTCGAAGCGCGGAGATACTCCTCCGGTAGTCGATTTTAGCGCTATATAAACCCACAATTAATTAATTAATTAAATGGAATCATCGTCGAATCCCAATATGGGTTTAGGCGGGGTAAAGGCACAAATGAGCAGTGCCTAAATTTGGCGCTGATCATGGGTAAGTACGTGAGAGCCAAGCGTGGTTGTATACACCTGGCTTTCATGGACTTATCCAGTGCCTTTGATACTGTTTGCACGGGAAAATTATGGCAAATAATGGAGTCTATGGGGTTTGAGGAGCCATTGGTCACATTACTTCGCAGACTCCACGCTGCCACTACAGTAAAGATCAGATTCGGCCCCACAGGGGAGATGACAAAGCCCATACCATCAACTGAGGGTGTTCGCCAGGGGTGCATATTGGCCCCTTTTCTGTTTCTGGTCTATACCAATGGCTTGGAAGCTTTTTTGTTAGAAAGTTGTGCTGATTTCCCCCAGGTAAATGGCAAACGCATACCGATGTTATCCTATGCGGATGACACGGTTTTAATGACCCTAACTGCAAATAGCATGCAAACTTGCTTAAATGCTTTTGAGACCTTTATGCAGGGGTTAGATCTAAGGGTCAACTTTGTCAAGTCTTTTGCTATGGTCTGCGGCCCGAAAGGGGTTAAATCTCGAAGGCTTGTGGTAAGGGACTCAACTATTGAGAAAGTTGATAATTTCAACTATCTGGGGAACTTATTCAACAAAACCCTAAGTTGGGATCTGTTAATGTCAGCGCGTGTACAAAAAGCTACCCAAACTGTTGAAGCCATCTTTCGTTTTTCCAATAAACTGGGGCAGAGGCCGGTTGCAGAATTGAAATCCCTATACAAAGCTAAATGCATCCCGGTTGTAACATACGGTGCAGGTGTATGGGGTACTCAATCCTGCAATAATATCCAAGTTATGGAAAATAAGTTTATAAAACGCCTCTTATGTGTCCCTCCAAGCACTTCTAATCTCTTTTGTCACACTGAATTAGGCTTGGAATTTGTGAGTGACATTATCCATGTTTCCCCTTTCCTGCTCTGGATCAAGGTTTGGCGCTCTGACGACCTGAAACTTACTAAGGAAATTCTACTAGATTGTCTTAACCTTGAACAATATGATAAGATCCCATGGTTATCATATGTTAGGGATACTTTCTTTAGAATAGGCTTGGGCCATATCTTCTCGAAAGTGGAGACCATTGGCGCTGAAACAAAGCAAGTAACCAAAGAGGCGTACCGTTTAGACTTAGGGATGTTGCGAAATAGCGAGAGTGCGGTCTACCATAGGGGGAGGCTTTATCAGCAACCTTACCTTTCATATATAGGGCAGACACAATGGCGTTTCTATTTAACTAGGTTTCGTCTGAACACATTACACTTTTTATTTGCATTCCCACAACAGGTGGGTTGGTGTGAGAGTTTACCTATGTGTGCTTGTAACAATCAAGTTTCTCAAAACACTCTTCATTTAATACTTTTTTGTTCCTTGTACAAAGTTCCAAGGTATAGATTTATTAGACCAATTCTGTTATCGCTTGGATCCCGAAACTTTAAAGAAGGATATGAACATTTACTCTCATTATCAACTCCAGTAATATGCAATGCTGTTCTTAGTTTTATCAGAGTAGCACTCAGTATTAGAAACCGATATTAATTAACTACTGTTATGGACTATTGACCCTCATAAATGTAATTAGCTCATAGTTTGGCACTAATATTAATTCATTGTATTTGTATTGGAAAATTGTTTTTTAAAATATATGTTATTTCCTAAATCAACCTGTAAATGATGTATTGACTAAATTTATAATGGTCTGAAGTCATTGTAGGTATTTTAAATTGTACAATACTATGCTATACTTTTATGATTCTGTTTTTACGAATCGAAATAAAGTTACAGAGAGAGAGTCTGAATAGGATGGTGCCTGCCCTAGTGAATGCTGGCTCCGCCCCCCTGTGGTGTGTCTGATGGCGAGCCCCTACCTGACAAAGGGGCAGAGGAGCTTCCAAAACAAAGTGCTCCAAATCCCCCCTGAACCAGTTGCATCTGGTTCCCCCAGGCCCTACACTTTAGACAAAGGAGAAAGGGTGTATAAAAGTAGGGGCTGTTACCCCATGATGTTGTTCTGTACTTTGTTGCTGATCCTGCTGGGGCGTGCTGCTGCTGGGGCCCAGGAGGGGTTGCCAGGAGGGCTTGCCTCCCTGCGCCCTGCATTGCCCCCTGATGCCTAAGGACCTTGTTCTATTTTTTACGCCCTGAGAGAACTTTTAGTTTTATTGGCCCCTGAATGGATAAGATAGCGCGGGCTTAGCAGTGGGGCGCTGCAGCCCCTTTCGAGAGGGAATCCCGGCGAGAGGGATTCCCCTGTGATGAAGGAAATGGTGGGTGCCCACCTCGCTATTGATGTCTTAATTGCAGGTGCCCATCCTGCATTATGGTGCCACATGGAGCGGGTGCCCACCCGTGGTATATTTCTAATAAAAAGGGAGCCTACCCCTCTTTGCGCCAAAAAAGAGATCACTGCTGCGGCCCGAGTGAAAAATGGCAGCCAACCCGGAAGCCAGGCAAAGTTCGCCTGCCTCTGAGCGGTAACGGTGCGGGGCTTCAGTGAGCAGATGGGAGCCCCGATGCGCAGAAGGAAGTGAAGGCGGAAGGGAGGACGGGAGCCTATACCCCCCTTCAAGTGCTCCAAACCTTAAGTCCCAGGAGGGGGCCCGGGTGAAGAGGCAGGGCGGCCGAAGGTGAAAGCTGCCGCAGCCCGAATGAAGGGGAGAGGCGGACAGAGCAGGCTGCAACTGAGTGACGTCCCGGGCGGGGCTCCCGTGGTGAAGAGGGAGCCCCACGGCAACCGCATTGTGACAGAGTGAAGAGAGAGTTCGATGAGTTGAACCAGGTGGGGAGGGGTGTGTGAGTCGAGGCACGTGATTGGTGCCTGCCCCAAGAGCTATTCCCCTGAGGCACAGAGGTGCCAATCCCTAATTGCCATGAGTAGCCCCATCTGGCAGAAGGCTCCTCCAATGTGAGGGCACAGAGGTGCCCGGGCCCCAAAGCGTTGTTCATCCCAGCTGCCCCGCTCGCAGAGGGCAGCTGCAACGAGGGACATGTTTGCTTCCAGAGCCCCAGTGAGGCCCCAGAGGGTACAGTTGTGCCAGAGCCTATTATTGATTCACAGCTGCGCTGCACCAGCGTGGGCAGCTGCACTGTTTTGCATACATTAATCAGAAGTCTCTGAGTGAGTGGGACAGGAGGCACAGTGGTGCCAAGCCTTCACTTGACTTAGTGCCAGCTTCAACGTTTAGGCCACAGTTCTTTGGGGGCCTTGTGAGAGAGAGAAGTGAGATGCACTCCTTGGCCCTAGCGCAATGGCGCACTTTGGATTCTGCTGCACAGGCAGCAGCCCTGACATTCTGGATACAGGGCATTTGAGCCCCTTTGAGAGTCCCTTTGCGAAGGCCATTTAGGAGGTTAGGGTCTAAGATGTTAGACTGATGAGGTTGGCATACAATGAATTTGGCGCCTAATGTGATACTGTGAATAATGTGGTTTATGTTACAGGCTGATGCTGAGTACAGTGGTTACCAGTGATTACTGGTTGTACGTTTATGATATGTCTTACTTGTACTAAGTTCACTTTATGATGATTCTGACAGTGGTCCAGTGGGCCCTGCCAGGTGTAAATAATCCCTTGTAGATATGACCTAGTGCTAGGTGGCACATTGTATATTATGTGAGTACTACTCTAATGTGTTATGAGAATACAAAGGCTATTTTTGATATAACCTTGTGTGGAGTTCCTTTTGTGGTGTGCCTGGGATGTTGTTTCTGTGTGCGTGCGCAAACGCTTTACACATGGCCTACGGGGTAAGCCTGACTGCTCGTTCCAACCTACAAAGGGGGTGAGCCGGGGTTATCTTTGGCTTGTAACTCCCTTGCCCTGACTAGAGTGGTGGCCTCTGCCTGGCTTTGGCGCAAGCCTTAGTCAACCAGAGATCCCATTTCTAACAACTATCATTTGGGTGGTAGTCACTGTAAGGACATTTTAACATTACATTTCTACTTTGCTTACTTGTAAATGCTACGCAACCTGCCTTGTGAGCTACAAAGCCTGACTTGGGATGACTTGTTAATATTTAGAAGGGCAGTTTTTGACCTGCTTAAAGGGTTTATTTCGTTAGGTCAAATTGCAGCGTTTAAACTGCCAGAGTCAAGCTATTAAGGTAGACCTGATTCCATGTTTTACACTGTCACTGTAGTGGACGGCACAATAGGTACTGCAGCCTATTAGTGTCTTTTAACTTACAGGCCCTAGGTACATTTTGTATCATATACTAGGGACTTATAGGTAAGTTAAATATGCCAGTGAGGAGGATACCAAATTCATCATGTTGAAAGGAGGAGCACAGGCACTTTAACTTTGGTTAGGAGGGGTAAAGTGCACAGAATTCAACAGTCAGTAAAAAAACGAAGCAAAAATCTGGATGAACATCACACAAAAGATGGTAATTTCCTATACCTCAGATATAAGTTCGGATCACTGACATAATATCGAGGGACATAATATCGACTAGCAAAAATATCGGAGAAAAAATATCGACAGACAGAATATCGACTTTGTATCTACAAACAGGTAAGTACAAAAATATTGAGTAAAAAATATTGTTTACAAAAATATCGTTTATAAAAATATCGACTTTATTAAAAACAATGTTAATGAAATTAATATTAAAAATTAATTACTAAAATATACTTAAAAATACTTAAATTACCTTATAATAATTAAATAATTAATTAAAGTTATAAAAGAAATGTTTACAATCATATTTGTTAAAACATATATATATAGTAACATAATATAATTAAAAAATATCCAATATTATTACCGTAGGATAGCGGAAGTGTAAAAATTACTATTCCCATTCCAGAGAGTGCAACAGTACATAAGGCGTTGGATAGCGTAGAGGTAAAAATTACTATTCCCACTCCAGAGAGTGCAACAGTAGGGAAAGCGTTGGATAGCGTAGGGGTACAAATTACTATTGCCACTCCAGAGAGTGCAACAGTAGGGAAAGCGTTGGATAGCGTAGGGGTAAAAATTACTATTCCCACTCCAAAGAGTGCAACAGTAGGGAAAGCGTTGGATAGCGTAGGGGTAAAAATTATTATTTCCACTCCAGAGAGTGCAACAGTAGGGAAAGGGTTGGATAGCGTAGGGGTAAAAATTACTATTCCCACTCCAGTGAGTGCAACAGTAGGGAAAGTAGATACTTCATATATTATTTAAAAAATATATATATTAATATCTATAAAAAAATTTAATTAAAAGTAATTACCAATTTAATATAATATAATAATTAATTAATTACAAATACTAATTTACATTAATCATTACAATTAGTTATCTATTAATACAAATTAATTACAAATTAACAATTAATTAATTAGTAATTAAAAAGTTACTTAACAATTAAAATCTAATAAATACCAAAAAACAATTAACATATGTAATTAGTTATAATTAAATTACTTCCCACCCTATTCTCCTATAAACCCACAACCCACTACAGAAAATAAATTAGTAAAATTAACATAATTATCAATTAATCAATTTAAGAAAATTAATTCTCAATTAAAATTTAATTAACTACGAAAAAACAATTATTTAACAATTAATTATAAATAAATAATAATACATTAATTACCATATTTAATTAATTATCATTAAATTACTTCCCACCCTATTCCCCTATAAACCCACAACCCGCTACAGAAATTAAATAAAATTAATTGGCAAATAAAATGTAATTAATTACAAAATAAAACTGAATAAACAAATAATTATAAACAAATACCAATAAATACATTTACATATTTAATTAATTATAATTAAATTACTTCCCACCCTATTCCCCTATAAACCCACAACCCGCTACAGAATGAAATTACGCAAAATTTAAATAACATTAAATTCATTAATTAAATAACATTATAACATAAACACTTTTAACACATAAAATACACTATAAAAAATTTGATATTATTAAAGGTTCGATATTTTAATAACCTATATTATGTACTTCAATATTTTGACTATCTATATTTTAAAATTCGACATTACATTACTTACCTTCAAAACAATATTTTTGATGTCTATATTATGTCCATTCGATATTTTGTACAGCCTATATTTTGTACTCGATATTATGTCCATTCGATATTTTGTAGTGTTTACCATAAGTTCAAGCGACATAGTGGCTTGTTACTGCGTTGTCTGTTGAAAAAGTATACACACTAGAGCTCTGGAAGTTTCATTTGACCCTCATGCCTTCCAACCAGTTTGAAGAAGTGATGAATATGGTTGAGTATGACAGGGTGAAGTAAATAACCAAAGTGCCATGTTTGACGTGATGTGGGGAAATGTATAAGACCTACACAGTTAAACCCCAGTTTCTAGGTACGTTCTGTTATCTTGCAGTATGTCCTTCTGGAAGATGACCTCTTGTCCCTTGCGAGATGAAATCTACTGCCCTCCTGCATTAGTGGGATTTAACTGTCACTGCCTAGTTGTTCAATAACTCTTGAAGATGTATCAGCTCACCTTACCCTCTTCCCAGCTTTGAGTCAACATTCACAATAGCACAAACACATCAGGTCATAATGATTCTCTCGAGCCTGAGGTGTGCCCTCTTCTTTTCATCCCCTAGATAGCGTGGTATGGCCCCAGGCAACAGAACAAAGGCCAAGTTGAGGGTTATTGGTCGAACCTCCGCTCTGGCCATTAGTTCCATTGTAGGCCTCTAGACATGTGTCTTCCCACACCCACCTGACCAAATTCAATCTGAATATGTGTGGAGCATGGAAATGTGGCTATTGATCTGCCATTGAGGCAACCCTGATGAGTCCCTTGCCTCCTTGACTCCTCCCCCCATTTCCCTCCCTTTTGTGCTTTAGGACTTACACGCTATCAATTCTCTGCGTGGGCTTCTTATTTTCAACGTGTTTTGTAGATGTTTTGGTGATAACTAGTGTAGCCTAGCTAGGGTGGGCTCATTATAGACCCCTGATGATTCAATTCTGGATGAAGAAGGTACTCAGTCAAGATTTGTTATATGGTTCCAGCTGCTGCCTCTGTTACCGCTTTAGATACTTTAGTTATTGCAGTTGATACAGAGGCTCCTATCAATGACACCTTGGCTATTTTGGATATACCCCCTCCCTCTGTTGGAGGTTCAGATAACATTGATATTAGTATAGGAGCAGGACCAGGAGCAGACGATGGTTGGGCTCTGCAGATTGGCAAATGTGTAAGAATGGGGTATTAGACAGGACCCCCTCCAAGATTTGCAAAACGCCAGGAATGAATGAGATTGTACAATCAAAAAGAGTGGCGGAGTCGGGGCAAGACTTTATAATGCTATAGACTCTATTACAACTGATGGTAGGGAGGAAGAGGGCCAGGAGACTGACTCATTTGATGATATTGAGGATACAACAGAATTCTCTACGCTTCCTATTGATATTAACAAACTATCTATAAAAGAGGGAAGGGGAAGGCAAAAAATTAAAAAAGTAAGAAGAAATCACCTGCAGGACAGAATGTGGCTTCACTGCGTGGGAAGTCAGTTCCGGAAAACAGTCCCTTGTGCAAATGGGTACAAGCAAAGGGGGGCATCAAGAGTACGGTATCTGCGTGTACTCCAGTGAAAGAGCAATTGGTGTCCTCAGTGGAAGGTAGCTCCAAGATGGGGCCCTCGGATGGAGTAAGGCCCACGCATACTATGGAGGGTACTCAAGCTAGACAAGGTACTCAAGACGCTCGGAAAGTGTCTGCAATTGGGGCGTAGCAACAGCGACAATGACAACTAGCAATGAAGAAGCTACGACACCATCATTAAGTTTGATATTACAACTGCTGAAGGAGCAAAAGCAGGAAGCTCAACATCATTATACTTAGGTCCTAGAGAATAATAGCAGAGTACAGCAGTCTTCACAGGAGATGGCGAGTAAGTTGGGAGGCCTAACTCAAGATATTTCAGAGTTACAACAGAGGGTCGCGGATACTGAGGAACAATCAACTCGTACAGATGGACTTACAAAGAAACACGATGACCAAATCATCTCGATACAGATTAAACTGGAGGACATGGAAAATCGACAACGTCGGCAAAATCTAAGACTTTTTGGCGTCCCTGAAGGTTCGGAGGGGGCTGACCAGAAGGCCTATATGGTTGCAGCTGTTTCAAAAGGCCTTCCCTGACCTCTCTGATTGGGATTGGGATTCTCAGCTACAGAGGGTTCATAGATTGCCAACAGTTCAAAGGAACAAAGGCGGGCAACACCCACGACCATTTATGATTTATTTTGGAATTTTTTTGTTGAGACAGGCAGTTGCATTTAAAGCTCGACCTAATTCTCCAGTAAAGGCTGGAGACGTCACTTTTTTTTGTCAGATCGGATCTAAGCAAACCTACCATGGATAGGCGTTGGAAGCTACATCAATTCATAGATCCAATAAAAGTGCTTGGGGCACAGGCATTTCTACACGAACCTGCTCGCTTAAAAATTCTTAAGGATGGCCAAACTTACTTTTTTATTGGAGAAAAAGAAATCGAGCAGGCAATTGCTAAATGGCAATCTGGGGTTGCAGTGCAAAAGTAAATGGGGGTTATAAAGTATTGGCTTTTGGATGTTTAGAAGCTTTGCACGGGCCCTAAAGCCTATCTAGCTTAGGCTTAGTCTGTATCTATGGTTAGTTGGGGTCTTGGTATCTTGCATTAAGACTGTAAGAGAAGCAAACAGTATTAATATATGTAATGCATGTAATATATGTAAGGGATATGCAAGGCTGGTCCCTTTGTAGCCGTTTCATTTCTTCCTTTTTCTCTTTTTCTTTTTTCCTCCTTTTTCTATTTTTTCATCTTTTTCTCTTGGAATAGCCATAAGGAGGTTAATTGTGGCTTAATCTAAGCATTATTCTAGAGTCAGAAGAAATTGCTGTTATATTCTATGAGGGTGTGCGGGGGTGAGGATCATGGCTGAAGCTCAGTAGAAGCTGCCTTGCCAACAGCAGCTGGGTAAAGGGGGGAATCCTCTTTCATGGGACAGGGTGGGGGGTGAGGGTATATGTCGAGTCTGGGGTGGGGGGTGCGGGAAAGGGGGCAAAAAAATAAAAAATCATCATTGTCCCGGTGGAAAAAGCGGCAGCTCCAGCTATCATGAATACTCTAAAAAACTCGGTCCTCAGAGGAGCGGTAGGACCAGGGAGCAACAAAATCGATCTACACATCAATAGCACTAGAGCCACTGTAGATGAACACACACAAATGTTCGACTCAGGATGGATTGCCAGAACTCTAAATAACAACGAATGACAAATTGGCCACAAGCCAAAGGAAGACGCATACGGCTCATTAAAAATATGCTCATGGAACATCAATGGCCTGGCTTCCAAAATAACTGACTCGGATTTTATGAATTACATCAGAAAATTTGACATAGTGGCACTCCAAGAGACATGGCTCGCAGACCCCCCCAACCTCCATGGCTACTTACGTTTTTTCGCAGCTGCAAGTAGGACGGCTAAATACGGGCATTCCAAAGGCGGCCTAGTAACCTATATACTGGTCACAAGTGTACTGACAGCAACAGAAGATGGACCATCCTCTACAGCCGCACTGGCTGTAAAAATCCGCTTGCCACCCAAACAAGGCAATACTGAAACCAATTTCCTTCTAATAAATGCCTACATCAACCCAAGAAGGAAAGGGAAAGCAATTAAAGACCTCTGTAGCCTCATGGAGACACATATAAGGGAAAGATCCATACCAAATGTTGTTCTTACCGGGGACTTTAACCTTAACCTGATGGGCGAGACGCAGGAAGATGAACAACTAATACAAAACGCAACTTGGGACATCCCAACACAAGCAACCTCTCAGTTAACCAAAAAAAACAAGCTAGGTAACAGGACACTAGAAGATCTAGAAAACTTTAACATTAGGGCCCTCAACGGTAGGACCTCTGGAGACAATCCTCCAGTCGCAACCTTTCACTCAACAAAAACAAGCAGTATTCTAGACTATACTTTTATATCATTACCCTTTTTCCAGTTTTTAACATCATACCGGATTGGAGGTAGCGGGGTAAGTGATCACTGTCCCCAGGAAATGATCATCAAGATCATAAAGCCGAACTTTGAGCGATCAAAAGCTCCTAAAGAGTCAATCCAAACCATTAACTTTAAAAAAATCAAATACTCATCAGCAATGGATGGAACGCTAGTGGAAAGGGCAAAACAGCACTTCGAGAGTCGCTCTGGGGATAGTGAAATAACAAAATGGGAACATTTTACAAGTACCATGTCTATGTATGCTACAAGACCCAAGTTTCAGTCACAACTGGAGGACGCAAGTTTCTGCAAATTCTCTAGAGAAGACCAAGGGAAAATCAAAGACATAAAGACTCTAATTTACCGCACAATGAGAGAACTCCAACGGAAAACCCATGGATAACGTAAAGCAAAATCATTTACGAGAACTAAAATCAACACTAAAAAAATTAAAATGGGAAGGAAATAAATCAGCTGAGGATAATTTATGGGCGAGACTTCATTCCGATATTAAACGGAACGATGGAGCAAAATTCTGGAAATCAATAAATGCATTCATAAGATCTGCACATCACGGGGTTTCCTCAAACATCTCGGAGGAAATCTGGGTTAGCTTTCTTGGCACCCATTTTAGTCAGACTGAAGGGAACAACCAACATTACGAGCCTGACATCTATAAAAAGTATACATCAATTACTGACACAAGGCCCACAGAATGCTCTACTCCAAATGATATTGTGAACTTGTCGAACTTACAAAGCACCATCCAGCGCCAAATCAAAAAAGGAAGAAAGGAGGGAGCGCCAGGGCCAAATGGCATACCTCCTATTCTCTACAAACAAGATGTGCCAGGCTGGGCAGCAGCCCTGGAACCCCTCTTTCTGGAAATACGACAATTCAACATCATTCCAAGGTCCTGGAGGGGCTCTATCATCTCCCCAATCTATAAGGCAGGAGATAAGGCTGTTCAGCCTGGATAGCTTGACTCCAGTGATGTGGAGAGCCTGGGACTTAGGTCTGAGCATACCCAGCCCACTCTGGGTGAAAATTGCAAAAAATACAGTTGATGGACAGAATGCGGAACAATGTCTTACATTCACCCCAGTACAAAGATCTGGGCCTAAATCCATCGTTTTTTTGCACTCCACACCAACCTAGGTCAGACACTGGCTATATGCAAATCAGCCTTGACCCTGTGCCTCATGGGAACAGTCCAGCCCGAACTACCAAGCCATGTCTTTCCTAGACCGGAATCAAGCATCCAAGGACCGGTTTCTGGCTATCAGCCTTCCTCAGCCTGGATAGCTTGACTCCAGTGATGTGGAGAGCCTGGGACTCATGTCTGAGCATACCCAGCCCACTCGGGGTGAAAATTGCAAAAAACACAGTTGATGGACAGAATGGAGAACAATGTCTTACATTCACCCCAGTACATAGATCTGGGCCTAAATCCATCATTTTTTTGCACTCCACACCACCCTAGGTCAGACACTGGCTATATGCAAATCAGCCTTCACCCTGTGCCTCATGGGAACAGTCCAGCCCGAACTACCAAGCCATGTCTTTCCTAGACCGGAATCAATCATCCAAGGACCGGTTTCTGGCTATCAGCCTTCTTCAGCCTAGATAGCTTGACTCCAGTGATGCGGAGAGCCTGGGACTCATGTCTGAGCATACCCGGCCCACTTGGGGTGAAAATTGCAAAAAACACAGTAGATGGACAGAATGCAGAACAATGTCGTACATTCACCCCAGTACAAAGATCTGGGCCTAAATCCATCGTTTTTATGCACTCCATACCATCCCAGGTCAGACACTGGCTATATGCAAATCAGCCTTGACCATGTGCCTCATGGGAACAGTCCAACCCGAACTACCAAAGCCATGTCTTTCCTAGACCGGAATCAAGCATCCAAGGACCGGTTTCTGGCTATCAGCCTTCTTCAGCCTGGATAGCTTGACTCCAGTGATGTGGAGAGCCTGGGACTCCCGTCTGAGCATACCCAGCCCACTCGGGGTGAAAATGGCAAAAAACACAGTTGATGGACAGAATGCAGAACAATGTCTTACATTCACCCCAGTACAAAGATCTAGGCCTAAATCCATCGTTTTTTGCACTCCACACCACCCTAGGTCAGACACTAGCTATATGCAAATCAGCCTTGACCCTGTGCCTCATGGGAACAGTCCAGCCCGAACTACCAAGCCATGTCTTTCCTAGACCGCAATCAAGCATCCAAGGACCAGTTTCTGGCTATCAGCCTTCTTCAGCCTGGATAGCTTGACTCCAGTGATGCGGAGAGCCTGGGACTCATGTCTGAGCATACCCAGCCCACTCGGGGTGAAAATTGCAAAAAACACAGTTGATGGACAGAATGCAGAACAATGTCTTACATTCACCCCAGTACAAAGATCTGGGCCTAAATCCATCGTTTTTTTGCAATCCACCCCACCATAGGTCAGACACTAGCTATATGCAAATCAGCCTTGACCCTGTGCCTCATGGGAACAGTCCAGCCCGAACTACCAAGCCATGTCTTTCCTGTTCCGGAATAAGCATCCAAGGACCGGTTACTGGCTATCAGCCTTCTTCAGCCAGGATAGCTTGACTCCAGTGATGTGGAGAGCCTGGGACTCACGTCTGAGCATACCAAGCCCACTCGGGGTGAAAATTGCAAAAAACACAGTTGATGGACCGAATGCAGAACAATGTCTTACATTCACCCCAGTACAAAGATCTGGGCCTAAATCCATCGTTTGTTTGCACTCCACACCACCCTAGGTCAGACACTGGCTATATGAAAATCAGCCTTGACCCTGTGCCTCATGGGAACAGTCAGCCCGAACAACCAAGCCATGTCTTTCCTAGACCGGAATCAAGCATCCAAGGACCGGTTTCTGGCTATCACCCTTCTTCAGCCTGGATAGCTTGACTCCAGTGATGTGGAGAGCCTGGGACTCATGTCTGAGCATACCCAGCCCACTCGGGGTGAAAATTGCAAAAAACACAGTTGATGGACGGAATGCAGAACAATGTCTTACATTCACCCCAGTACAAAGATCTGGGCCTAAATCCATCGTTTCTTTGCACTCCACGCCACCCTAGGTCAGACACTGGCTATATGCAAATCAGCCTTGACCCTGTGCCTCATGGGAACAGTCCAGCCCGAACTTCCAAGTCATGTCTTTCCTAGACCGGAATCAAGCATCCAAGGACTGGTTTCTGGCTATCAGCCTTTTTCAGCCTGGATAGCTTGACTTGAGTGATGTGGAGAGCCTGGGACTCACGTCTGAGCATACCCAGCCCACTCGGTGTGAAAATTGCAAAAAACACAGTTGATGGACAGAATGCAGAACAATGTCTTACATTCACCCCAGTACAAAGATCTGGGCCTAAATCCATCGTTTTTTTGCACTCCACACGACCCTAGGTCAGACACTGGCTATATGCAAATCAGCCTTGACCCTGTGCCTCATGGGAACAGTCCAGCCCGAACTACCAAGCCATGCCTTTCCTAGACCGGAATCAAGCACCAAGGACTGGTTTCTGGCTATCAGCCTTCTTCAGCCTGGATAGCTTGACTCCAGTGATGTGGAGAGCCTGGGACTTACGTCTGAGCATTCCCAGCCCACTCGGGGTGAAAATTGCAAAAAATACAGTTGATGGACAGAATGCAGAACAATGTCTTACATTCACCCCAGTACAAAGATCTGGGCCTAAATCCATCGTTTTTTTGCACTCCACACCACCCTAGGTCAGACACTGGCTATATGCAAATCAGCCTTGACCCTGTGCCTCATGGGAACAGTCCAGCCCGAACTACCAAACCATGTCTTTCCTAGACCGGAATCAAGCATCCAAGGACCGGTTTCTGGCTATCAGCCTTCTTCAGCCTGGATAGCTTGACCCCAGTGATGTGGAGAGCCTGGGACTCACTTCTGAGCATACCCGGCCCACTCGGGGTGAAAATTTCAAAAAACACAGTTGATGGACAGAATGCAGAACAATGTCTTACATTCACCCCAGTACAAAGATCTGGGCCTAAATCCATCGTTTTTTTGCACTCCACACCACCGTAGGTCAGACACTAGCTATATGCAAATCAGCCTTGACCCTGTGCCTCATGGGAACAGTCCACCCGAACTACCAAAGCCATGTCTTTCCTACACCGGAATCAAGCATCCAAGGACCGGTTTCCGGCTATTAGCCTTCTTCAGCCTGGATAGCTTGACTCCAGTGATGTGGAGAGCCTGGGACTCACGTCTGAGCATACCCAGCCAACTCGCGGTGAAAATTGCAAAAAACACAGTTGATGGACAGAATGCAGAACAATGTCTTACATTCACCCCAGTACAAAGATCTGGGCCTAAATCCATCGTTTTTTTGCACTCCACACCACCCTAGGTCAGACACTGGCTATATGCAAATCAGCCTTGACCCTGTGCCTCATGGGAACAGTCCATCCCGAACTACCAAGCCATGTCTTTCCTAGACCGGAATCAAGCATCCAAGGACCGGTTTCTGGCTATCATCCTTCTTCAGCCTGGATAGCTTGACTCCAGTGATGTGGAGAGCCTGGGACTCATGTCTGAGCATACCCAGCCCACTCGGGGTGAAAATTGCAAAAAACACAGTAGATGGACAGAATGCAGAACAATGTCTTACATTCACCCCAGTACAAACATCTGGGCCTAAATCCATCGTTTTTTGCACTACACACCACCCTAGGTCAGACACTTGCTATATGCAAATCAGCCTTGACCCTGTGCCTCATGGGAACAGCCAGCCCGAACTACCAAGCCATGTCTTTCCTAGACCGGAATCAAGCATCCAAGGACCGGTTTCTGGCTATCAGCCTTCTTCAGCCTGGATAGCTTGACTCCAGTGATGTGGAGAGCCTGGGACACACGTCTGAGTATACCCAGCCCCATCGGGGTGAAAATTGCAAAAAACACAGTTGATGGACAGAATGCAGAACAATGTCTTACATTCAACCCAGTACAAATATCTGGGCCTAAATCCATCTTTTTTTTGCACTCCACCCAACCGTGGGTCAGACACTAGCTATATGCAAATCAGCCTTGACCCTGTGCCTCATGGGAACAGTCCACCCCGAACTACCAAGCCATGTCTTTCCTAGACCGGAATCAAGCATCCAAGGACCGGTTTCTGGCTATCAGCCTTCTTCAGCCTGGATAGCTTGACTCCAGTGATGTGGAGAGCCTGGGACTCACGTCTGAGCATACCTAGCCCACTCGGGTTGAAAATTGCAAAAAACACAGTTGATGGACAGAACGCAGAACAATGTCTTACATTCACCCCAGTACAAAGATCTGGGCCTAAATCCATCGTTTTTTTGCACTCCACACCACGCTAGGTCAGACACTGGCTATATGCAAATCAGCCTTGACCCTGTGCCTCATGGGAACAGTCCAGCCCGAACTACCAAGGCATGTCTTTCCTAGACCGGAATCAAGCATCCAAGGACTGGTTTCTGGCTATCAGCCTTCTTCAGCCTGGATAGCTTGACTTGAGTGATGGGAAGAGGCTGGGACTCACGTCTGAGCATACCCAGCCCACTCAGGGTGAAAATTGCAAAAAACACAGTTGATGGACAGAACGCAGAACAATGTCTTACATTCACCCCAGTACAAAGATCTGGGACTAATTCCATAATTTTTTTGCACTCGACACCACCGTAGGTCAGACACTAGCTATATGCAAATCAGCCTTGACCCTCTGCCTCATGGGAACAGTCCAGCCCCAACTACCAAGCCATGTCTTTCCTAGACCGGAATCAAGCATCCAAGAACTGGTTTCTGGCTATCAGCCTTCTTCAGCCTGGATAGCTTGACTCCAGTGATGTGGAGAGCCTGGGACTCACGTCTGAGCATACCCAGCCCACTCGGGGTGAAAATTGCAAAAAACACAGTTGATGGACAGAATGCAGAGCAATGTCTTACATTCACCCCAGTACAAAGATCTGGGCCTAAATCCATCGTTTTTTTGCACTCCACACCACCCTAGGTCAGACACTGGCTATATGCAAATCAGCCTTGACCCTGTGCCTCATGGGAACAGTCCAGTCCGAACTACCAAGCCATGTCTTTCCTAGACCGGAATCAAGCATCCAAGGACCGGTTTCTGGCTATCAGCCTTCTTCAGCCTGGATAGCTTGACTCCAGTGATGTGGAGAGCCTGGGACTCACGCCTGAGCATACCCAGCCCACTCGGGGTGAAAATTGCAAAAAACACAGTTGATGGACAGAATGCAGAACAATGTCTTACATTCACCCCAGTACAAAGATCTGGGCCTAAATCCATCGTTTTTTTGCACTCCACACCACCCTAGGTCAGACACTGGATATATGCAAATCAGCCTTGACCCTGTGCCTCATGGGAACAGTCCAGCCCGAACTACCAAGCCATGTCTTTCCTAGACCGGAATCAATCATCCAAGGACCGGTTTCTGGCTATCAGCCTTCTTCAGCCTGGATAGCTTGACTCCAGTGATGTGGAGAGCCTGGGACTCATGTCTGAGCATACCCAGCCCACTCGGGGTGAAAATTGCAAAAAACACAGTAGAAGGACAGAATGCAGAACAATGTCTTACATTCACCCCAGTACAAAGATCTGGGCCTAAATCCATCGTTTTTATGCACTCCATACCATCCTAGGTCAGACACTGGCTATATGCAAATCAGCCTTGACCCTGTGCCTCATGGGAACAGTCCACCCGAACTACCAAGCCATGTCTTTCCTAGACCGGAATCAAGCATCCAAGGACCGGTTTCCGGCTATTAGCCTTCTTCAGCCTGGATAGCTTGACTCCAGTGATGTGGAGAGCCTGGGACTCACATCTGAGCATACCCAGCCAACTCGCGGTGAAAATTGCCAAAAAACACAGTTGATGGACAGAATGCAGAACAATGTCTTACATTCACCCCAGTACAAAGATCTGGGCCTAAATCCATCGTTTTTTTGCACTCCACACCACCCTGGGTCAGACACTGGCTATATGCAAATCAGCCTTGACCCTGTGCCTCATGGGAACAGTCCATCCCGAACTACCAAGCCATGTCTTTCCTAGACCGGAATCAAGCATCCAAGGACCGGTTTCTGGCTATCATCCTTCTGCAGCCTGGATAGCTTGACTCCAGTGATGTGGAGAGCCTGGGACTGAGCATACCCAGCCCACTCAGGGTGAAAATTGCAAAAAACACAGTAGATGGACAGAATGCAGAACAATGTCTTACATTCACCCCAGTACAAACATCTGGGCCTAAATCCATCGTTTTTTGCACTACACACCACCCTAGGTCAGACACTGGCTATATGCAAATCAGCCTTGACCCTGTGCCTCATGAGAACAGTCCAGCCCGAACTACCAAGGCATGTCTTTACTAGACCAGAATCAAGCATCCAAGGACCAGTTTCTGGCTATCAGCCTTCTTCAGCCTGGATAGCTTGACTCCAGTGATGTGGAGAGCCTCGGACTCATGTCTAAGCATACCCAGCCCCCTCGGGGTGAAAATTGCAAAAAACACAGTTGATGAACAGAATGCAGAACAATGTCTTACATTCACCCCAGTACAAAGATCTGGGCCTAAATCCATCGTTTTTTGCACTCCACACCACCCTAGGTCATACACTGGCTATATGCAAATCAGCCTTGACCCTGTGCCTCATGGGAACAGTCCAGCCCGAACTACCAAGCCATGTCTTTCCTAGACCGGAATCAAGCATCCAAGGACCGGTTTCTGGCTATCAGCCTTCTTCAGCCTGGATAGCTTGACTCCAGTGATGTGGAGAGCCTGGGACTCACGTCTGAGCATACCCAGCCCACTCGGGGTGAAAATTGCAAAAAACACAGTTGATGGACAGAATGCAGAACAATGTCTTACATTCACCCCAGTACAAAGATCTGGGCCTAAATCCATCGTTTTTTTGCACTCCACCCAACCGTGGGTCAGACACTAGCTATATGCAAATCAGCCTTGACCCTGTGCCTCATGGGAACTGTCCAGCCAGAACTACCAAGCCATGTCTTTCCTAGACCGGAATTAAGCATCCAAGGACCGGTTTCTGGCTATCAGCCTTCTTCAGCCTGGATAGCTTGACTCCAGTGATGTGGAGAGCCTGGGACTCACGTCTGAGCATACCCAGCCCACTCGGGGTGAAAATTGCAAACAACACAGTTGATGGACAGAATGCAGAACAATGTCTTACATTCACCCCAGTACAACGATCCAGGCCTAAATCCATCTTTTTTTGCACTCCACACCACCCTAGGTCAGACCCTGGCTATATGCAAATCAGCCTTGACCCTGTGCCTCATGGGAACAGTCCAGCCCGAACTACCAAGTCATGTCTTTCCTAGACCGGAATCAAGCATCCAAGGACTGGTTTCTGGCTATCAGTCTTCTTCAGCCTGGATAGCTTGACTCCAGTGATGTTGAGAGCCTGGGACTCACGTCTGAGCATACCCAGCCCACTCGGGGTGAAAATTGCAAAAAACACAGTTGATGGACAGAATGCAGAACAATGTCTTACATTCACCCCAGTACAAACATCTGGGCCTAAATCCATCGTTTATTTGCACTCCACACCACCCTAGGTCAGACACTGGCTATATGCAAATCAGCCTTGACCCTGTGCCAAGTGGGAACAGTCCAGTCCGAACTACCAAGCCATGTCTTTCCTAGACCGGAATCAAGCATCCAAGGACCGGTTTCTGGCTATCAGCCTTCTTCAGCCTGGATAGCTTGACTCCAGTGATGTGGAGAGCCTGGGACTCACGTCTGAGCATACCCAGCCCACTCGGGGTGAAAATTGCAAAAAACACAGTTGATGGACACAATGCAGAACAATGTCTTACATTCACCCCAGTACAAAGATCTGGGCCTAAATTCATCGTTTTTTTGCACTCCACCCCTCCATAGGTCAGACACTAGCTATATGCAAAACAGCCTTGACCGTGTGCCTCATGGGAACAGTCCAGCCCGAACTACCAAGCCATGTCTTTCCTAGACCGGAATCAAGCATCGAAGGACCGGTTTCTAGCTATCAGTCTTCTTCAGCCTGGATAGCTTGACTCCACGGATCTGGAGAGCCTGGGACTCACGTCTGAGCATACCCAGCTCACTCGGGGTGAAAATTGCAAAAAACACAGTTGATGGACAGAATGCAGAACAATGTCTTACATTCACCCCAGTACAAAGATCTGGGCCTAAATCCATCGTTTTTTTGCACTCCACCCCACCGTAGGTCAGACACTAGCTATATGCCGATCAGCCTTGACCCTGTGCCTCATGGGAACAGTCCAGCCCGAACTACCAACCCATGTCTTTCCTAGACCGAAATCAAGCATCCAAGGACCGGTTTCTGGCTATCAGCCTTCTTCAGCCTGAATAGCTTGACTCCAGTGATGTGGAGAGCCTGGGACTCACGTCTGAGCATACCCAGATCACTCTGGGTGAAAATTGCAAAAAACACAGTTGATGGACAGAATGCAGAACAATGTCTTACATTCACCCCAGTACAAAGATCTGGGCCTAAATCCATCGTTTGTTTGCACTCCACACCTCCCTAGGTCAGACACTGGCTATATGCAAATCAGCCTTGACCCTGTGCCTCATTGGACCAGTCCAGCCTGAACTACCAAGCCATGTCTTTCCTAGACCGGAATCAAGCATCCAAGGACCGGTTTCTGGCTATCAGCCTTCTTCAGCCTGGATAGCTTGACTCCAGTGATGTGGAGAGCCTGGGACTCACGTCTGAGCATACCCAGCCCACTCGGGGTGAAAATTGCAAAAAACACAGTTGATGGACAGCCTTCTTCAGCCTGGATAGCTTGACTTGAGTGATGTGGAGAGCCTGGGACTCACGTCTGAGCATACCCAGCCCACTCGGGGTGAAAATTGCAAAAAACACAGTTGATGGACAGAACGCAGAACAATGTCTTACATTCACCCCAGTACAAAGATCTGGGCCTAATTCCATCATTTGTTTGCACTCCACACCACCGTAGGTCAGACACTAGCTATATGCAAATCACCCTTGACCCTGTGCCTCATGGGAACAGTCCAGCCCGAACTACCAAGCCATGTCTTTCCTAGACCGGAATCAAGCATCCAAGAACCGGTTTCTAGCTATCAGCCTTCTTCAGCCTGGATAGCTTGACTCCAGTGATGTGGAGAGCCTGGGACTCACGTCTGAGCATACCCAGCCCACTCGGGGTGAAAATTGCAAAAAACCAGTTGATGGACAGAATGCAGAACAATGTCTTACATTCACCCCAGTACAAAGATCTGGGCCTAAATCCATCGTTTTTTTGCACTCCACACCACCCTCAGTCAGACACTGGCTATATGCAAATCAGCCTTGACCCTGTGCCTCATGGGAACAGTCCAGTCCGAACTACCAAGCCATGTCTTTCCTAGACCGGAATCAAGCATCCAAGGACCGGTTTCTGGCTATCAGCCTTCTTCAGCCTGGATAGCTTGACTCCAGTGATGTGGAGAGCCTGGGACTCACGCCTGAGCATACCCAGCCCACTCGGGGTGAAAATTGCAAAAAACACAGTTGATGGACAGAATGCAGAACAATGTCTTACATTCACCCCAGTACAAAGATCTGGGCCTAAATCCATTGTTTTTTTGCACTCCACACCACCCTAGGTCAGACACTGGCTATATGCAAATCAGCCTTGACCCTGTGCCTCATGGGAACAGTCCAGCCCGAACTACCAAGCCATGTCTTTCCTAGACCGGAATCAATCATCCAAGGACCGGTTTCTGGCTATCAGCCTTCTTCATTCTGGATAGCTTGACTCCAGTGATGTGGAGAGCCTGGGACTCATGTCTGAGCATACCCAGCCCACTCGGGGTGAAAATTGCAAAAAACACAGTAGATGGACAGAATGCAGAACAATGTCTTACATTCACCCCAGTACAAAGATCTGGGCCTAAATCCATCGTTTTTATGCACTCCATACCATCCTAGGTCAGACACTGGCTATATGCAAATCAGCCTTGACCCTGTGCCTCATGGGAACAGTCCACCCGAACTACCAAGCCATGTCTTTCCTAGACCGGAATCAAGCATCCAAGGACCGGTTTCCAGCTATTAGCCTTCTTCAGCCTGGATAGCTTGACTCCAGTGATGTGGAGAGCCTGGGACTGAGGATACCCAGATCACTCGGGGTGAAAATTGCAAAAAACACAGTTGATGGACAGAATGCAGAACAATGTCTTACATTCACCCCAGTACAAAGATCTGGGCCTAAATCCATCGTTTTTTTGCACTCCACACCACCCTAGGTCAGACACTGGCTATATGCAAATCAGCCTTGACCCTGTGCCAAGTGGGAACAGTCCAGTCCGAACTACCAAGCCATGTCTTTCCTAGACCGGAATCAAGCATCCAAGGACCGGTTTCTGGCTATCAGCCTTCTTCAGCCTGGATAGCTTGACTCCAGTGATGTGGAGAGCCTGGGACTCACGTCTGAGCATACCCAGCCCACTCGGGGTGAAAATTGCAAAAAACACAGTTGATGGACAGCCTTCTTCAGCCTGGATAGCTTGACTTGAGTGATGTGGAGAGCCTGGGACTCACGTCTGAGCATACCCAGCCCACTCGGGGTGAAAATTGCAAAAAACACAGTTGATGGACAGCCTTCTTCAGCCTGGATAGCTTGACTTGAGTGATGTGGAGAGCCTGGGACTCACGTCTGAGCATACCCAGCCCACTCGGGGTGAAAATTGCAAAAAACACAGTTGATGGACAGAACGCAGAACAATGTCTTACATTCACCCCAGTACAAAGATCTGGGCCTAATTCCATCATTTGTTTGCACTCCACACCACCGTAGGTCAGACACTAGCTATATGCAAATCACCCTTGACCCTGTGCCTCATGGGAACAGTCCAGCCCGAACTACCAAGCCATGTCTTTCCTAGACCGGAATCAAGCATCCAAGAACCGGTTTCTAGCTATCAGCCTTCTTCAGCCTGGATAGCTTGACTCCAGTGATGTGGAGAGCCTGGGACTCACGTCTGAGCATACCCAGCCCACTCGGGGTGAAAATTGCAAAAAACCAGTTGATGGACAGAATGCAGAACAATGTCTTACATTCACCCCAGTACAAAGATCTGGGCCTAAATCCATCGTTTTTTTGCACTCCACACCACCCTCAGTCAGACACTGGCTATATGCAAATCAGCCTTGACCCTGTGCCTCATGGGAACAGTCCAGTCCGAACTACCAAGCCATGTCTTTCCTAGACCGGAATCAAGCATCCAAGGACCGGTTTCTGGCTATCAGCCTTCTTCAGCCTGGATAGCTTGACTCCAGTGATGTGGAGAGCCTGGGACTCACGCCTGAGCATACCCAGCCCACTCGGGGTGAAAATTGCAAAAAACACAGTTGATGGACAGAATGCAGAACAATGTCTTACATTCACCCCAGTACAAAGATCTGGGCCTAAATCCATTGTTTTTTTGCACTCCACACCACCCTAGGTCAGACACTGGCTATATGCAAATCAGCCTTGACCCTGTGCCTCATGGGAACAGTCCAGCCCGAACTACCAAGCCATGTCTTTCCTAGACCGGAATCAATCATCCAAGGACCGGTTTCTGGCTATCAGCCTTCTTCATTCTGGATAGCTTGACTCCAGTGATGTGGAGAGCCTGGGACTCATGTCTGAGCATACCCAGCCCACTCGGGGTGAAAATTGCAAAAAACACAGTAGATGGACAGAATGCAGAACAATGTCTTACATTCACCCCAGTACAAAGATCTGGGCCTAAATCCATCGTTTTTATGCACTCCATACCATCCTAGGTCAGACACTGGCTATATGCAAATCAGCCTTGACCCTGTGCCTCATGGGAACAGTCCACCCGAACTACCAAGCCATGTCTTTCCTAGACCGGAATCAAGCATCCAAGGACCGGTTTCCAGCTATTAGCCTTCTTCAGCCTGGATAGCTTGACTCCAGTGATGTGGAGAGCCTGGGACTGAGGATACCCAGATCACTCGGGGTGAAAATTGCAAAAAACACAGTTGATGGACAGAATGCAGAACAATGTCTTACATTCACCCCAGTACAAAGATCTGGGCCTAAATCCATCGTTTTTTTGCACTCCACACCACCCTAGGTCAGACACTGGCTATATGCAAATCAGCCTTGACCCTGTGCCAAGTGGGAACAGTCCAGTCCGAACTACCAAGCCATGTCTTTCCTAGACCGGAATCAAGCATCCAAGGACCGGTTTCTGGCTATCAGCCTTCTTCAGCCTGGATAGCTTGACTCCAGTGATGTGGAGAGCCTGGGACTCACGTCTGAGCATACCCAGCCCACTCGGGGTGAAAATTGCAAAAAACACAGTTGATGGACAGCCTTCTTCAGCCTGGATAGCTTGACTTGAGTGATGTGGAGAGCCTGGGACTCACGTCTGAGCATACCCAGCCCACTCGGGGTGAAAATTGCAAAAAACACAGTTGATGGACAGAACGCAGAACAATGTCTTACATTCACCCCAGTACAAAGATCTGGGCCTAATTCCATCATTTGTTTGCACTCCACACCACCGTAACTCAGACACTAGCTATATGCAAATCACCCTTGACCCTGTGCCTCATGGGAACAGTCCAGCCCGAACTACCAAGCCATGTCTTTCCTAGACCGGAATCAAGCATCCAAGAACCGGTTTCTAGCTATCAGCCTTCTTCAGCCTGGATAGCTTGACTCCAGTGATGTGGAGAGCCTGGGACTCACGTCTGAGCATACCCAGCCCACTCGGGGTGAAAATTGCAAAAAAACGGTTGATGGACAGAATGCAGAACAATGTCTTACATTCACCCCAGTACAAAGATCTGGGCCTAAATCCATCGTTTTTTTGCACTCCACACCACCCTAGGTCAGACACTGGCTATATGCAAATCAGCCTTGACCCTGTGCCTCATGGGAACAGTCCAGCCCGAACTACCAAGCCATGTCTTTCCTAGACCGGAATCAAGCATCCAAGGACCGGTTTCTTGCTTTCAGCCTTCTTCAGCCTGGATAGCTTGACTCCAGTGATGTGGAGAGCCTGGGACTCATGTCTGAGCATACCCAGCCCACTTGGGGTGAAAATTGCAAAAAACACAGTAGATGGACAGAATGCAGAACAATGTCTTGCATTCAACCCAGTACAAAGATCTGGGCCTAAATCCATCGTTTTTTTGCACTCCACCCAACCGTGGGTCAGACACTAGCTATATGCAAATCAGCCTTGACCCTGTGCCTCATGGGAACAGTCCAGCCCGAACTACCAAGCCTTGTCTTTCCTAGACTGGAATCAAGCATCCAAGAACCGGTTTCTGGCTATCAGCCTTCTTCAGCCTGGATAGCTTGACTCCAGTGATGTGGAGAGCCTGGGACTCATGTCTGAGCATACCCAGCCCACTTGGGGTGAAAATTGCAAAAAACACAGTAGATGGACAGAATGCAGAACAATGTCTTACATTCACCCCAGTACAAAGATCTGGGCCTAAATCCATCGTTTTTTTGCACTCCACCCCACCGTAGGTCAGACACTAGCTATATGCAAATCAGCCCTGACCCTGTGCCTCATGGGTATAGTCCAGCCCGAACTACCAAGCCATGTCTTTCCTAGACCGGAATCAAGCATCCAAGGACCGGTTTCTGGCTATCAGCCTTCTTCAGCCTGGATAGCTTGACTCCAGTGATGTGGAGAGCCTGGGACTCACGTCTGAGCATACCCAGCTCACTCGGGGTGAAAATTGCAAAAAACACAGTTGATGGACAGAATGCAGAACAATGTCTTACATTCACCCCAGTACAAAGATCTGGGCCTAAATCCATCGTTTGTTTGCACTCCACACCACCCTAGGTCAGACACTGGCTATATGCAAATCAGCCTTGACCCTGTGCCTCATGGGAACAGTCCAGCCCGAACTACCAAGCCATGTCTTTCCTAGACCGGAATCAAGCATCCAAGGACCGGTTTCTGGCTATCAGCCTTCTTCAGCCTGGATAGCTTGACTCCAGTGATGTGGAGAGCCTGGGACTCATGTCTGAGCATACCCAGCCCACTCGGGGTGAAAATTGCAAAAAACACAGTTGATGGACAGAATGCAGAACAATGTCTTACATTCACCCCAGTACAAAGATCTGGGCCTAAATCCATCGTTTTTTTGCACTCCACCCAACCGTGGGTCAGACACTAGCTATATGCAAATCAGCCTTGACCCTGTGCCTCATGGGAACAGTCCAGCCCGAACTACCAAGCCATGTCTTTCCTAGACCGGAATCAAGCATCCAAGGACCGGTTTCTGGCTATTAGCCTTCTTCAGCCTGGATAGCTTGACTCCAGTGATGTGGAGAGCCTGGGACTCACGTCTGAGCATACCCAGCCCACTCGGGGTGAAAATTGCAAAAAACACAGTTGATGGACAGAACGCAGAACAATGTCTTACATTCACCCCAGTACAAAGATCTGGGCCTAAATCCATCGTTTTTTTGCACTCCACACCGCCCTATGTCAGACCCTGGCTATATGCAAATCAGCCTTGACCCTGTGCCTCATGGGAACAGTCCAGCCCGAACTACCAAGTCATGTTGTGGTATTGGGTTCCCAAGGCCTACATGCTCCGTAGATAACCCACTTACACCGAAAGAGCTGTTGGCACGGAAACTGAAAAGTACAAAGAACAAGTTTATTAAGACCCCATGGGGTGGTGGTACATTCCTACCGCACCCTTCGGCAATGCAAGAAGTATCACACCGAACGTTGGTGCGAATCCTTCTTTTATACATTTTTACAGGTAATAAAAGGTAGGCGGTACGAGGTTACAGAGCTTTATGTACATATATGGTCATTTTTGGAGCACAGCCAACTCATGGGAGGGGTTACAACTCCACTGGTCAGATTGGCGGAACATTCCTGAGGGGCGACAGGTCAGTTGGGACTGCGCATGTACAGGCTTGACCGTTACTAAAAATAGCCTGTTTCTGGGCAAACTCGGATGGCCAGCGGCACGGACAAAGGACTAAAGGGCATGCTGACCACGAGGCCGCTCATTCCCTAAGGCCGCCGTGACATACAAAATGGCGTTTTCTAATATGGCCAAGTTAAGGGAAATAACATGTAGCAAAGCTAAGCGCTAACCCGGCCATTGTCAAATTACAACAGACGACCCTTTTAGCGTTTAGCTGAAGCTACCTCAGAGTGGACGTAGTCGGGATACTCATCTTCGATATTGATTAACATAATTTGAGCAACTTCTTTATGAAGCATCATTTCATTTTGAGCAAGGGCTCGTCTGGATGGAATACAAGCTGATAAGCACATAGAACATAAGGCAGGGCCACATTGTATACATAAACATACAAAGAACAGTATCCCAACAATGATACATAAAATCGTCAGCAGTTTCCAACCCCAAGTGGTGATTATTGACCAGAACCACCCTGAAAGAGTCCAAGTGCCATTGTCCGGGTGTATTTCAGCAGCTATTTTGTGGAGCTTTGAGATGGCATCATAAACAGAAGGCGAATTATCAGGCACGTACACTCAGCAGCTACTTCCGATGATTCTACATGCCCCCCCCCCCACGGTCAGCCAGAACCACATCTAGAACCATATGATTCTGGAGCGTAACAATCCTAGAAATCTGGAGTTCTTCTGTTATGTTCCCCAATGCAATAGCAGTGTCATTGGCTACAGCCTCGACAACACGAGTCAGTCGTCGTATTTTCCGACTATTCAAGGCAGCCCCCACAAAGGAAAACAGTCCCAAATTGAAGTCTACATATTGTTGTAAGGCGGTATCGGTCTGGTCGATGTCATCCAGAACCACAGTTCGTTTAACTCGATTTAACACAAAATCATGATAAAGCACGTAGTCATTGTGATACATTGGTGGGGCAATGAATACAGGGGGCAATACAAAAGACACGTAACATGTGCCTAACCATCCTAAAGGGAGCTGATGGTAGCCTTTATTACCACAGATAAAGTAGGTATTTCGAGATGCCACAAATGATATGCCATTCGGACTGTCAAATGTAAGTGTAATGTTACATTCACTTTTCCCCACCGGGATTGTACCTTTATTGCGAATGCAGAGATCAGCCCTGGTAGTGATAACATTAATAACATGTGAACTGGACATATTAATATTCCTTTGATTACTGTAAACACGGGGTGCAAACACATTATCGGGGCGGTACTCTTCCCATTCAAATCGAGTACCCTCAGCTCGTGGATACCCATCCCGGTCATGGTAACAAATCTTGTTCAAACGGAAGAGCACCCCCCCTTTCGTTGGCCATCGTAAAGTGAATAGAAGAGTATACCAGGCATTGCAGGAACCATTATGCGAGAATGGGAGTGGGATGAGCGGAGTGCCCCCTTTCTTCTGATGACCAGGCAACATCTCACACACCCAACAATTTGAAGTGTTCGTCATATTGTGAGTATAATGCAAGATCTGAATGAAGCTATTGTTCAAGTAAGTCTGTCGGTGCCGTTCTTCATGGTAGGGCAAAGTGAAGTGAAAATGTTCAGATGGAGCCGGGGTAGTCGGCAGCAAGTGTTCGCGTACAGGCACCACAAGTTCTACTACCCAGGCTATTACTGCTATCACCACAATTGTCAGTATGAACAAAATGGCACAAAGAATTCTTTTATCTCGTGATGCAGAAGACGCCATAGTTCAATAGTTCACAATGTCTCAAATGTTCAACTACAAAAAATCAAAAACAATGGTGCTGAGCTCCGAGGTAGCCGTTGTTTTCTTCTCCGGGGTCAAGACGGGTGTCGCTACTCTTGGCAGAACTGATCCCCCCCCCTTGAGATTCCCGGCCTCCGTTTCACAAACCCCAGAGCGGTAACCAACCAGTCTCGCACAAAAAACTTCTTCCTATCTTGGCCGCAGATCGTAGCGCTGTCGTCCAGAAACAGTGTGGTCCTGGAAGGCTCCCTCAGATTCGGCCGATGTCACAGCTGGGCTCTTTTCTTTATCCAAAATTTCTTTGTAGTCGGACAGCACAGTAGGATTCACCAGATCCGGAGAGACACGGCGGCAGTGAGTTGAGTGCACCCACCGCTTTCTGTTGGTCACTCGCACAGCTGTTCGAGTTGCCAGGAGGACTTGCTCGGGGCCACGCCACCTCGGTTCCAAGCTATTCGCCCTCTCAAACGTCTTCACCATCACAAAATCGCCAGGACGAAGATTGTGAGCCTCTCCAGTAGAATTGTCAGGGAGCGCTTCTCGAACCTGTTGATGAATAGAAAGCAAATCATTTGTTAATCGTGCCAAATAATCGTTCATCATTATGCAAGGCACATCATGTATCAATCGCGGCTTAGGCACTCCCCATATGTTCATAGGCCTTCCAAACACCACTTCATACGGTGTGAGGCCTGTTCGAGAGTGGGGCACTGATCTAAGAGAGAGCAATGCTAGCGGCAAGGCATCCGGCCACTTCAATGACGTGGACGCCACAATCTTAGCCAGTTTCAACTTCAACGTAGCATTGTACCGCTCGACAAGACCTGCTGACTGAGGGTGGAACACAGCATGAAACTTCTGCTGGATCCCCAACCCCTTCAGTACATACTCCACAATGTTCCCAACTAAATGAGGCCCATTATCGCTCCACAAAAATTTGCAAACTCCAAATCGAGGGAAGTACTCCTTGAGCAACACCTTAGCTATTGTCAAAGCTGTATTATCTTTCATGGGGAAGGCCTCAACCCATTTGCTAAAGGCGCACACCACCACTAAGACATACTTAAGGTTATTGCAGCGCTCAAGCTGGATGTAATCCATTTGGAGTACCTCGAATGGTGCAGAAGGTGGAACGAACCCTCCTTTCGGAGTATGAGTCCCTTTTGCAGGATTGCGCTGTAAACATATCAGACAGGTCTGCACTACTCTCTTGGCAGTATTGGCAATCTCGGGATGCTCCCAAACTCGTGTTAACAATCGAGTGATTGCAAGAGCTCCCACGTGCGCTAATCCGTGTGTCATCTGAACCATCGCCTGCAAGTAAGCTGCAGGCAATTTCCATCTCTCCATATCCTTGCTTCTCCAACAACCCTCATCATCTAGTACCCCTTCTGCTGCCCATGCCGCAAGTTCTGATTCAGTCGCTGATTTTTGGATATCTAGTATCTCCGCTCTAGCATCATACCATCGCTCAGCCTGTGATTTTGTTACATACATGGGGGAGTCAGTTCGGGACATAGCTGTTTGTCTTGCTATGCTGTCCGCAAAAGCATTGCCTTGACCCACTTTATCAGTGATCTTTTTATGTACACTGCATTTAATTATCGCTACTTTCTTTGGACAAAGCAATGCGTTTAGGAGATCACGCACCAGTTCTCTGTGCATAATGTGTACTCCATGAGAAGTCAAAAACCCACGTTCTCTCCAGAGTAGCCCGAAATCATGTGCTACTCCGAAGGCGTACCGGCTGTCTGTGTATATATTCACACATAGGCCAGCACTCAGTTCGCAGGCTCTTGTCAAGGCTATCAGCTCTGCTGCTTGAGCCGATTTCTGTGGTATTCTAGCTGTTTCTACCACTGTCTTAAGTGTCGTGATCGCATATGCTGCGGAAGTCGTACCATCTGGCAGCCTCAAACACGATCCATCAACCCACAGTTCCCCATCCACATCTGGAAGTGGCATATCCTGTAAGTCGACACGACCCTTTGTCTGTTCCTCGGTCAGGAAAACACAATCGTGATGTTTTTCTTCCTGACCCTCCTCAACCGGATAGGGCAATAAAGTGGCAGGGTTCAGGGTAGCGCATCTTTTCAATGTAATGTGTGGCGCCAAAAGTGTGAGCTCATATCCTGTCAAACGTGCGCTCGTGAGATACTGTGTTTTCGTTTGATTCAACAGGGCATCTACCGCGTGAGGAACTAACACCAACAATTTGTGCAATAAAACTATTCCCTCACTCTGTCGTATAGCTACCGCTGTTGCTGCAACTGCTCGAAAACACCCAGGTAACCCTCGTGCTACAGGGTCAAGAACCGCTGAAAAGTATGCACATGGCCTCTGCTTGTCCCCGTGTGACTGTACTAACATTGATAACGCGCATCCATCTTTCTCGTGCACGTACAACGTGAAGATCTTTGTATAATCTGGTGTACCTAACACGGGTGCAGAGCAAAGGGCTTGTCTCAATTGATCAAAAGCATTTTGACATTCATCTGTCCATTCGAGGGGCATTGGTGTAGTTTTTGACAGTAATGCTAACAAAGGTTTTATAATGTGCGAAAACCCCATGATCCACTGTCTACAAAAGGACGTTAATCCTATAAAGGCACGTACATCTCTCTGAGTGCGGGGGACTGGTGTGTCTAAAATCGCCTGAATTCGATCTGATGTTAATGCACGCCCCTCCTTAGACAAAAGATGACCGAGGTAGGTCACCTTGGGTCTACAGTATTGAAGCTTTTTCTTAGAAACTTTGTGGTTATTCTGAGCCAAGAAGGAAAGCAAAGCAAGAGTACTCTCCTCACATTGTACATAGGTGTCTGCAGCTAACAAGAGGTCGTCAACATACTGTATAAGGGCTACTCCAGATTGCAATTCAAAAAAATCAAGCTGTCTTTTTAAAGCCTGGCTGTAGATGCTAGGACTCTCAGTGTAACCTTGAGGAACACGACAAAATCTATACGATTTATTATTTAACGTAAAGCCAAATAAATATCTGCTATCAGGATGGATGGGGATGGAAAAGAACGCATTTTTAAGGTCAATGACACTAAATGTCGTCGCCGTTGGGGGAACCAATGTGAGCAATGTCGTGATGTCGGACACCACCGGATATTGGGGAATGACAATTTTGTTAATTTCCCTCAAATCAATAATAAATCGATAGACCTTGTCGTCAGTGTCTTTCTTAAGAATCGGAAGAATAGGGCTGTTGCAAACATTGTAAGGAACCTCCTCCACTACTCCTGCAATGATCAAATCTTGAACAATGTGTGTCAAGGCAATTTCACCTTCCCTGGAAATCTTATACTGTGGTACACATGGCAAAAGTACTCCCTTCTTTACAGTTATTCGAATAGGTGGAATAAGCATCTGTCCCACATCCGTATCTGAGGTCGCCCATAACGTGTGAGGGAGAGAGGCTAATGCTTCACTTTCTTGTATAGTGCAAAATCTGTCTGAATCTGGATAATTGTCGTTCAAAATAACTCGCACTCCCTCTGGAGCGCAACGTTGCTCGAAAATATTTGAGCAAATCGATGCCCAGAATGTTATCTGGGGTATGGGGTGACAACAAAAATTGACCAAAACTGAAAAATTTGTCAAGACAAAGTGCAAGAGGTTTCGATAATGGGCTAGGAGAGGGTGTGCCATCAAACCCTATACATGTTATCGTTTCGCCAGACAGGGGAGCCCTCGGAACCAAGTTTTTAGACAAAGCGCTACGAGTAGCTCCTGTGTCGACTAAAAACTGATCAGTAGAACCCAAAATGCCCGCTGATACATATGGACCTCTCTGATCTACTGGCACTTCAACTGATTCCGTACCCCATCCTACGCAATCCTATGCATGCACATAATCCTGATGCTCCACATTCTCACCCTCCGATATTTGATACTGGTTCCGTCTATCAAAGGTATTACGTTCATCCTGGCCACGGCCCCTCTCTTCAACCCTACCACGACCACCTCCGCCACCTCTTGCCCCCGAATAACTGTTCCTTGTCCTTCCACCTCCTCGACCACGCTGACTACGCTGCTCACGAAGTACCGGACAATCTTCAGCCCAATGCTCAAACTCCTTACAATAGGCACATTGGTCCTCCGCTATATCCGTACGCCCATACGACGCATTACTCCCTCCTCTTCTGCCTCTATCATTCCCTCTAGATTGCGTTCCACGAACCTGTGCCAACATCACCTTCGTTTTCAATTCCTTCGCTTTCTTATCAACACTTTCTTTAGCCTCCAATTCCTACCGCTCATAATACTGAGCCATACTTAACAAAGACACAGGGGTCGCCGTGGCCCAGGAACTTTCACTCGTCTTTAATCGTTTTGCAATCTCCGGTAGGAGATTAGCCACATACTTATCTACAAACAAATGCCTACCCGTATCATCGGTTAACGATTGACCACTGTAATCGTGAAACGCCTCTTCGAAGCGTGTAAAGAAATCTGATACCGTTTCATCTAACTTTTGTTTGCACGAAGCTAGCATGGTCCAATCAATCTTTTTAGAAGGAACAAGCGTTTTTAGTTTAGTTAAGATTGCCGCTGGGAGTTCTAGAATCAAATCACATGGTTTACATGCAGGTTCTCTATCTAAATCAGCCTGGTTTATTTCCTTCCACGTTCCCCCAAGCATTGTTTCATCATTATTTTTACGAATCAATCTCCACATATCAGGAGGAAGAATTAACCCAAAAAACAGATCTATATCAACAAGAGTCATAACACAGGAGGAAATGGCCCCCTCCACCCCTTCATAGAATGCGGCTGGATTTTTACGAAGATCGGGCAAGGAATTTTTCAACGCCATAACATCTGCTCTATTCCAAGGCGTATACACCCAATTATATATAAAATACCCCTTTGCATCCTTCGATGTTTTATCCTCATCTGTACCGTCCCCTTTAGGTGGAACATACAAAGGTGCAGCTTCACGCATAGGCATAACATGCACTTTAGAATTCTTATCTGAACCCCGGAGAGAACACTCCTTAATATGCTCTGTTGACCCCGGCACGGACTCCTTTTTCTTTTCTTCCCGTAACCTGGACGTCTCATCCCGTAGCGCGATCAGTTGCTTGAAAAATGCATCGACATCTGCAAGAACAAATAGACTTTATCCAGATCCTCACGATGAACCGACACAGCCTTAGGTTCTAACGTCTCTGAATATTTACGAAATGTAGTAACAACTTCATCAGCAAGAGTAGTCAAAAAACACATCAGTTCTCGTTCTGTCCATTTACCCCTCTCAACAACAACGTCAGACACAGTTACATAATTTAAATTCAATTTACGGGCCCAACTACGCAAGTCCGCGGCTTTCTCCGCAGATAACCTGACACTGGACTTATCCCCTTTTCCCGACTTATCCTGTCCTTCATCGTCAGAATCTGCAGTCGGAGCCGTAGGAAGAACGTACGGAGGCGGTGATCGATCTAATAACGAAATATCATCAATTTCATTAGTAAGGACAGGATAAAATGGTCGCCGAATAGGAAATTGACCGGTCGTTTGCAAATTACGTTCCCGTTCCTCCCTCTCTTTCTTTTCCTGCGCCTCCTTTTCCTCAAGCTGTAAAGCTTTATCTCGAGCAGCCTTGCGCTGCTCTTTGTCCGCCAAGGCAATCTCACGCTTCATACGCTCACGCACCGCTTTCTCCCACATTCGTACACAATCAAACATATTCTGTCTAGACCTGCGCTGACACAAACATTGCTCCACAAACTGAACCTTTCGTAAATCAAACGACCCATGTAGTGGCCATTGCAACTGGGGATCGGTTCTGGTATATTTATACCATAGTTTACTATACAGTATAGGGGAAAGACCGAATTTCACATACATCTCACGATTTGGAGTTCCTTCTGGGGGAGCCGGCTGTGATTCCGCTAACCTAATTGTGGTACCATTTCCAAAACAGCACATCCCTCGGCGCGTGCTTAAAACAGGCATGTTCAAAAAGTACCACGAAAGCGTGATACTATACAAATGGCACTTACAGTACTTCACACAAATGTGCCGCTCAGAATACAAAACACAGTTAGAGAAACATCTCTACATGCCTGCCTATGTGAAGTGCACTACACATATAGGTTCAAAGTTCACAAAGTCAAAATGTTAGCTAACTCAAATCATAGTCACAATCATAGAACTTCAGTAAGCGTCCGTAGACTACCTTACCGATCACAAATCTTACCCAAATCTCAAAAGTCCAGATTCCAATTGCCAAGGTCTTTAATCGAATCAGCCAAACGGCACTATCCAGCAACGCAGACGATCAAGAACTCAGTCGGAGACTGGCGCCACCTGGAAGGTCAGATCAGAAGGAAAGGAAGAAAACACCGTGGGTGCCAAGACTCGGGTCACTCGGTGGCAGCGTACGCGTCCATGGCGAGTTTCCAATCCTTCGTCACCACCTCTCCTTCGGGCATCCGAGTCACTGATGAGTCCCTTCGTGGTCGCCAATTTGTGGTATTGGGTTCCCAAGGCCTACATGCTCCGTAGATAACCCACTTACACCGAAAGAACTGTTGGCACGGAAACTGAAAAGTACAAAGAACAAGTTTATTCAGACCCCATGGGGTGGTGGTACATTCCTACAGCACCCTTCGGCAATGCAAGAAGTATCACACCGAACGTTGGTGCGAATCCTTCTTTTATACATTTTTACAGGTAATAAAAGGTAGGCAGTACGAGGTTACAGAGCTTTATGTACATATATGGTCATTTTTGGAGCACAGCCAACTCATGGGAGGGGTTACAACTCCACTGGTCAGATTGGCGGAACATTCCTGAGGGGCGACTGGTCAGTTGGGACTGCGCATGTACAGGCTTGACCGTTACTAAAAATAGCCTGTTGCTGGGCAAACTCGGATGGCCAGCGGCACGGACAAAGGACTAAAGGGCATGCTGACCACGAGGCCGCTCATTCCCTAAAATGGCCGCCGTGACATACAAAATGGCGTTTTCTAATATGGCCAAGTTAAGGGAAATAACGTGTAGCAAAGCTAAGCGCTAACACGGCCATTGTACAAATTACGACAATGTCTTTCCTAGACCGGAATCAAGCATCCAAGGACTGGTTTCTGGCTATCAGCCTTCTTCAGCCTGGATAGCTTGACTTGAGTGATGTGGAGAGCCTGGGACTCACGTCTGAGCATACCCAGCCCACTCGGGGTGAAAATTGCAAAAAACACAGTTGATGGACAGAACGCAGAACAATGTCTTACATTCACCGCAGTACAAAGATCTGGGCCTAATTCCATCATTGTTTTGCACTCCACATCACCGTAGGTCAGACACTAGCTATATGCAAATCAGCCTTGACCCTGTGCCTCATGGGAACAGTCCAGCCCGAACTACAAAGCCATTTCTTTCCTAGACCGGAATCAAGCATCCAAGAACCGGTTTCTGTCTATCAGCCTTCTTCAGCCTGGATAGCTTGACTCCAGTGATGTGGAGAGCCTAGGACTCATGTCTGAGCATACCCAGGCCACTTGGGGTGAAAATTGCAAAAAACACAGTAGATGGACAGAATGCAGAACAATGTCTTGCATTCACCCCAGTACAAAGATCTGGGCCTAAATCCATTGTTTTTTTGCACTCCACACCACCCTAGGTCAGACACTGGCTATATGCAAATCAGCCTTGACCCTGTGCCTCATGGGAACAGTCCAGCCCGAACTACCAAGCCATGTCTTTCCTAGACCGGAATCAAGCATCCAAGGACCGATTTCTGGCTATCAGCCTTCTTCAGCCTGGATAGCTTGACTCCAGTGATGTAGAGAGCCTCGGACTCGCTTCTGAGCATACCCAGCCCACTCGGGGTGAAAATTGCAAAAAATACAGTTGATGGACAGAATGCAGAACAATGTCTTACATTCACCCCAGTACAAAGATCTGGGCCTAAATCCATCGTTTTTTTGCATTCCACCCCACCGTAGGTCAGACACTAGCTATATGCAAATCAGCCTTGACCCTGTGCCTCATGGGAACAGTCCAGCCCGAACTACCAAGCCATGTCTTTCCTAGACGGAATCAAGCATCCAAGGACCGGTTTCTGGCTATCAGCCTTCTTCAGCCTGGATAGCTTGACTCCAGTGATGTGGAGAGCCTGGGACTCACGTCTGAGCATACCCAGCCCACTCGGGGTGAAAATTGCAAAAAACACAGTTGATGGACAGAATGCAGAACAATGTCTTACATTCACCCCAGTACAAAGATCTGGGCCTAAATCCATTGTTTGTTTGCACTCCACACCACCCTAGGTCAGACACTGACTATATGCAAATCAGCCTTGACTCTGTGCCTCATGGGAACAGTCCAGCCCGAACTACCAAGTCATGTCTTTCCTAGACCGGAATCAAGCATCCAAGGACTGGTTTCTGGCTATCAGCCTTCTTCAGCCTGGATAGCTTGACTTGAGTTATTTGGAGAGCCTGGGACTCACGTCTGAGCATACCCAGCCCACTCGGGGTGAAAATTGCAAAAAACACAGTTGATGGACAGAACGCAGAACAATGTCTTACATTCACCCCAGTACAAAGATCTGGGCCTAAATCCATCGTTTTTTTGCACTCCACACCACCCTAGGTCAGACACTGGCTATATGCAAATCAGCCTTGACCCTGTGCCTCATGGGAACAGTCCAGCCCGAACTACCAAGCCATGTCTTTCCTAGACCGGAATCAAGCATCCAAGGACCGGTTTCTGGCTATCAGCCTTCTTCAGCCTGGATAGCTTGACTCCAGTGATGTGGAGAGCCTGGGACTCATGTCTGAGCATACCCTGCCCACTCGGGTGGAAATTGCAAAAAACACAGTAGATGGACAGAATGCAGAACAATGTCTTACATTTACCCCAGTACAAAGATCTGGGCCTAAGTCCATTGTTTTTTTGCACTCCACACCACCCTAGGTCAGACACTGGCTATATGCAAATCAGCCTTGACCCTGTGCCTCATGGGAACAGTCCAGCCCGAACTACCAAGCCATGTCTTTCCTAGACCGGTATCAAGCATCCAAGGACCGGTTTCTGGCTATCAGCCTTCTTCAGCCTGGATAGCTTGACTCCAGTGATGTGGAGAGCCCTGGGACTCACGTCTGAGCATACCCAGCCCACTCGGGGTGAAAATTGCAAAAAACACAGTTGATGGACAGAACGCAGAACAATGTCTTACATTTACCCCAGTACAAAGATCTGGGCCTAAATTCATCGTTTTTTTGCATTCCACACCACCCTAGGTCAGACACTAGCTATATGCAAATCAGCCTTGAACCTGTGCCTCATGGGGACAGTCCAGCCCGAACTACCAAGCCATGTCTTTCCTAGACCGGAATCAAGCAACCAACGACTGGTTTCTGGCTATCAGCCTTCTTCAGCCTGGATAGCTTGACTCCAGTGATGTGGAGAGCCTGGGACTTACGTCTGAGCATACCCAGCCCACTCGGGGTGAAAATTGCAAAAAATACAGTTGATGGACAGAATGCGGAACAATGTCTTACATTCACCCCAGTACAAAGATCTGGGCCTAAATCGATCGTTTTTTTGCACTCCACACCACCCTAGGTCAGACACTGGCTATATGCAAATCAGCCTTGACCCTGTGCCTCATGGGAACAGTCCAGCCCGAACTACCAAGCCATGTCTTTCCTAGACGGAATCAAGCATCCAAGGACCGGTTTCTGGCTATCAGCCTTCTTCAGCCTGGATAGCTTGACTCCAGTGATGTGGAGAGCCTGGGACTCACGTCTGAGCATACCCAGCCCACTCGGGGTGAAAATTGCAAAAAACACAGTTGATGGGCAGAATGCAGAACAATGTCTTACATTCACCCCAGTACAAAGATCTGGGCCTAAATCCATTGTTTGTTTGCACTCCACACCACCCTAGGTCAGACACCGACTATATGCAAATCAGCCTTGACTCTGTGCCTCATGGGAACAGTCCAGCCCGAACTACCAAGTCATGTCTTTCCTAGACCGGAATCAAGCATCCAAGGACTGGTTTCTGGCTATCAGCCTTCTTCAGCCTGGATAGCTTGACTTGAGTGATTTGGAGAGCCTGGGACTCACGTCTGAGCATACCCAGCCCACTCGGGGTGAAAATTGCAAAAAACACAGTTGATGGACAGAACGCAGAACAATGTCTTACATTCACCCCAGTACAAAGATCTGGGCCTAATTCCATCGTTTTTTTGCACTCCACACCACCCTAGGTCAGACACTGGCTATATGCAAATCAGCCTTGACCCTGTGCCTCATGGGAACAGTCCAGCCCGAACTACCAAGCCATGTCTTTCCTAGACCGGAATCAAGCATCCAAGGACCGGTTTCTGGCTATCAGCCTTCTTCAGCCTGGATAGCTTGACTCCAGTGATGTGGAGAGCCTGGGACTCATGTCCGAGCATACCCAGCCCACTCGGTGTGAAAATTGAAAAAAACACAGTTGATGGACAGAATGCAGAACAATGTCTTACATTCACCCAGTACAAAGATCTGGGCCTAAATCCATCGTTTTTTTGCACTCCACACCACCCTAGGTCAGACACTGGCTATATGCAAATCAGCCTTGACCCTGTGCCTCATGGGAACAGTCCAGCCCGAACTACCAAGCCATGTCTTTCCTAGACCGGAATCAAGCATCCAAGGACCGGTTTCTGGCTATCAGCCTCCTTCAGCCTGGATAGCTTGACTCCAGTGATGTGGAGAGCCTGGGACTCATGTCTGAGCATACCCTGCCCACTCGGGTGGAAATTGCAAAAAACACAGTAGATGGACAGAATGCAGAACAATGTCTTACATTTACCCCAGTACAAAGATCTGGGCCTAAATCCATTGTTTTTTTGCACTCCACACCACCCTAGGTCAGACACTGGCTATATGCAAATCAGCCTTGACCCTGTGCCTCATGGGAACAGTCCAGCCCGAACTACCAAGCCATGTCTTTCCTAGACCGGTATCAAGCATCCAAGGACCGGTTTCTGGCTATCAGCCTTCTTCAGCCTGGATAGCTTGACTCCAGTGATGTGGAGAGCCTGGGACTCACGTCTGAGCATACCCAGCCCACTCGGGGTGAAAATTGCAAAAAACACAGTTGATGGACAGAACGCAGAACAATGTCTTACATTTACCCCAGTACAAAGATCTGGGCCTAAATTCATCGTTTTTTTGCATTCCACACCACCCTAGGTCAGACACTAGCTATATGCAAATCAGCCTTGAACCTGTGCCTCATGGGGACAGTCCAGCCCGAACTACCAAGCCATGTCTTTCCTAGACCGGAATCAAGCAACCAACGACTGGTTTCTGGCTATCAGCCTTCTTCAGCCTGGATAGCTTGACTCCAGTGATGTGGAGAGCCTGGGACTTACGTCTGAGCATACCCAGCCCACTCGGGGTGAAAATTGCAAAAAATACAGTTGATGGACAGAATGCGGAACAATGTCTTACATTCACCCCAGTACAAAGATCTGGGCCTAAATCGATCGTTTTTTTGCACTCCACACCACCCTAGGTCAGACACTGGCTATATGCAAATCAGCCTTGACCCTGTGCCTCATGGGAACAGTCCAGCCCGAACTACCAAGCCATGTCTTTCCTAGACCGGAATCAAGCATCCAAGGACCGGTTTCTGGCTATCAGCCTTCTTCAGCCTGGATAGCTTGACTCCAGTGATGTGGAGAACCTGCGACTCACGTCTGAGAATACCCAGCCCACTCGGGGTGAAAATTGCAAAAAACACAGTTGATGGACAGAATGCAGAACAATGTCTTACATTCACCCCAGTACAAAGATCTGGGCCGAAATCCATCGTTTTTTTGCACTCCACACCACCGTAGGTCAGACACTAGCTATATGCAAATCAGCCTTGACCCTGTGCCTCATGGGAACAGTCCACCCGAACTACCAAGCCATGTCTTTCCTAGACCGGAATCAAGCATCCAAGGACCGGTTTCCGGCTATCAGCCTTCTTCAGCCTGGATAGCTTGACTCCAGTGATGTGGAGTGCCTGGTACTCACGTCTGAGCATACCCAGCCCACTCGGGTGAAAATTGCAAAAAACACAGTTGATGGACAGAATGCAGAACAATGTCTTACATTCACCCCAGTACAAATATTTGGGCCTAACTCCATCGTTTTTTTGCACTCCACACCACCCTAGGTCAGACACTGGCTATATGCAAATCAGCCTTGACCCTGTGCCTCATGGGAACAGTCCAGCCCGAACTACTAAGCCATGTCTTTCCTAGACCGGAATCAAGCATCCAAGGACCGGTTTCTGGCTATCAGCCTTCTTCAGCCTGGATAGCTTGACTCCAGTGATGTGGAGAGCCTGGGACTCACGTCTGAGCATACCCAGCCCACTCGGGGTGAAAATTGCAAAAAACACAGTTAATGGACAGAATGCAGAACAATGTCTTACATACACCCCAGTACAAAGATCTGGGCCTAAATCCATTGTTTTTTTGCACTCCACACCACCCTAGGTCAGACACTGGCTATATGCAAATCAGCCTTGACCCTGTGCCTCATGGGAACAGTCCAGCCCGAACTACCAAGCCATGTCTTTCCTAGACCGGAATCAAGCATCCAAGGACCGGTTTCTGGCTATCAGCCTTCTTCAGCCTGGATAGCATCACCACCCCCTTTTGTACCACTAATGTAAGTGGGCACCTTGCAACAGTCCAGACAACCCTTAAGGTGATTTAAGATGTCTTAGACAACCTTGAAAAGATCTCTAAGTTGTAGCTGTGGAGAGCATCCTTCAATCTTAGCCCAGGAGTGTAAAGCAGCTTGTTTGACCAAAATGCAATCTTGTAGTATAAAATAAATTAAAAATAACCACACAAGGTATTTATAAAAAAATACTTATTTAATGTATTATACTCCCTAACACCCGGAGATAAACACAATGCACACAATACTTTGCAAAGAACACAGTAAATAGCACAGAATACACAGTGGATCCCAGGGGGGACCAAACCATATACTAAGTAAGTGATATAAGAACCACAACTCGGGTCAAGACAATGTGGAGAGGACGTAGAAGTGCTGGGGACCAAGGAACCACCCAAGGTGAGTAGATAGGGGCCCCACGGAGAGCGTGTGCAGTTTGGGAACACAATTTTAATGTTTAAGGACCCTTCCCAGTGGATCCAGTGGATCCTAAGAAACCCCTTGAAAGACAGAAGGTTGGAGACGTCTCGGACCCACGTTACTTACACCAGGCAATCCAGTTGCATAGGTGTGAAGTGGTTTCGGAAACCGCCATCAAACCCAATGGAGGACTGCAGGAAAGTGCTGCTGCTGGTGAAGGAGAAGTATCCGGTGGAATCTGAAGGTGGATTCGACTTGAGAGGTACCTGCAAGCAGAGGGGACAGAGTATGTCACTCAGAAATGACCAGGAGTTCTGGAAGACGAATGTCCACCAATGTCAGGAGTTGCAGGAGAGTTGACGAGGACCATGACTCTGCCGCTGTGAGGACAGGTGATGCTGAGGAAGACCAGGAGCCGTCCCACATTGAATGGCGAATGCTGAGGGGTCAGTGTCTGGCGGGAGTACCAACAAGCCTTGGCAAATGCAACCAACACAGAAGACGAAGAAGGTGCAATGTCGGGACCAGCAAGATCCAGAGGACTCACCACAATCAGAGGACTCATGGCCCAGGCAATCAGGGTAGACCAAAAGAAACAAAGAGGACCCTCAAATTGACCCAGAGGCTGGAGGCACTGGAGTCGCAAGAGGACCCTCAAGCAGCTCACAAAAAGATGCAGGCCACGATGCACACGATGTGGTGTGGCCAAAGATTCTGGTCACTGGAAGTGCTCGAGGTTGGGGCTATTTGGAGCCCGAAGATCTTCTTGGAAGGAAGCCAACAAGCCTTGCAACTGCAAGTTGATGTGGTGCACAGGGGTTCAGTTATTGCAACCCACACGATGGATACAGGCCTCGAACTTGGTGAGAGGGAAAGGCAGGCCTTGGGAGCTGTAGAGAACCACCATCTGTGTTGCAGTACCTTATGGAGGTGCTCAGGATTAGCAGACTGGTCGACTTAGTTGCGGTTCCTGCAAATGCAGAGGAGTGACTCCTTCACTCCAAGGGAGATTCCTTCAGGTGTCTTTGATACCCACAGGCCTTGGAAGGTGCCTGTGTGGTGCACAGGCACCGACGATGCAGCAGACTGGAAGTGTGACAAATTCAAGCCCAAAAGAAGTCCAGAGTGCCCAGAGGGTAGAAGAAGAAGTGGTGTCTGATCTGAATCTTGTCCCACGACGAATCTAGGGACCCACCCAGAGGGAAGCCTTTAGGTACCCCAAGGAAAGGGTTGGGATGATTCATGGGACCCTCTCAGGGAAGGTAGGAAAGGTATGGTGTGAAACTGTCCTTTGTCAAGTTTCACACCAGAGTGGGAGCCAATGGCTCCCACAGCTGGTTTGAACTGAACTAGGCATGGGGACACCAAATGTGCCCCTCATGCAGACTGAGTGGCACTGGCAAGCGCACCCATCCTGCCCCAATATACTAAATCCTGTCTGGGAGGTGGTCACATGATGCCTATTGTTCTGCCTTCCGCTGCTCGAGCCAGACTCAGCAGCAGGAGGGCAGAATCTTGTCTCTGTTCGGCTGGAACCATTTTGTGCTGTCCAGGTGAAGAAGGCGGGTACCGGGAACACTGAGAGCCTAACACAGGGCTATTTCAGTGCTTGGAATCATACCTCCCACACCTTCTGGGTGAATGATTCCATCTAATACCAAGCATGATAGGATTTGTTACAGCTGTTTTCGAGATGCTCATCGCTTAATTGCGCGGTGCCACTCATATATATGGCTGCTTCACTTACAACCCAGGAGAATGGACTCTGTAGGCTGTAGGTGTGTCCTGCTCATGCAGGGGCACCCTCATACTTAGAACCACACACCCTGCCTTCAGGATTACAAAAACCTGCTTTAGGGGTCACTTATAGGTATAAGTGTAGTGACCTTAGGTATAGGAAACCTATATCTTTAGTAAGTGGTGCTAGCACAAGCTTAAACAGGCTGCAGTGGCAGGCCTGAAGTTCCATTTTTAATGGTCTCCCATGGGTGGCATAATGCATGCTGCAGGCCATGGGGGACCTCTGGTGTACGTAGGCCCTGGGTACCTTAGTACCATATACTAGGGACTTATAAGGGTACCCCAGAATCCAATCTGGGATGTACCAAAGTACTGAACATACCAATGTAGGGAGAAAGCAGATCGACTGGGTTCCAGAGTAGCAGAATGCCAGTCAGACTAGTCAGTAACAGCTTAGCACCAGGCAAAAAGTGGGGGTAACCATAAAAGCAGATCCTACTTCCCTGCAGTGATTAATATTCCTTCTGGAGAGGGATACAAGTTTTGTCTAGTGGCATTTTTGACTTATCTAAAGTAATGCAAAGAATTACCACACCTGCTGCAAAGAAAATGTACCATACAATTCACAGAATTGTAATTTATGTGGGTAGTTCAGTGGGCTACTGCTTTTGTCAAAGACATCTTTTTGATACTAGCAGTTCATAAGTTACAATCGTAATATAGCACAGTGACCTATGAACTGCCATCAAAGAGCTTCATGCAAACTGCATGATACAGGTTGGAAATGTATGGTTTCTCCAAGTTTTTCATCATCCTAATGTTGCTGAAATGGTTTGTTTGGGTAGAAATAAATTGTTATTAGTAAAGCTAACCCTAACCACTGTTTTACGTTTTGAATCCTGAGTTTGTGCTTCTCAAGAACAAGCACTCATAAATAATGCCTAACAGTATGGATGTCATTTAAATTCTACATCTTGTAGTTACCTTTGTCGTATGTAACATTTTCCATACACTGATCTACACACTTATGATTCATTGTCTCTGTAGGTTTGTGTGATGTAAAGTGCTACAACACCCTGCACTGGTATGAGAGGCGCTATCAAACAGATGAAATACATGTAAGAGAGGGGCTATGGAGAGATGAGGGGCACTATTGGAGATTGATAGGGAAAGAATCTGTGGAGGACGAGGTCATGGGGGCCATACCAGAAAATATTGTTGCGCTGGGTGCCACATGCAGTAAAGCCAGCCCTGCCGTGCTGGATATTGGGGTGGTGGATGCAAAGATTCATTAAAATGTTTTCTCATTGTGTTCTCAGCTTTTTGGCTGTGCCTAATAGTGAATGTGTGCACTTATGTGTTATACTCTCTCAATAGTTCTTTTAGCTTTAATGACTAACACTGTGCCATTTAATATGTACTGCATGCCAGTCTCTGTCATGTGGAATGTTAATGGTTGCCTTGATGCACTGTCACTGGGTTCTAGGTTTTGAATGGGTCAGAGAGCAGTTGGGACCCAGCTGTTTTCCATCGTTTTGCTCCCTCTGCTGTTTAGCTGTTTTACATTGAACTCAATCTTGGCTGCCTGCATAGAGCTTATTACTACAATATTTGTGGTGATGATTCCCGCTACACAGCTTTACATCGGACTCAGCATGCATATCTAGTTTTACTTCTGCTTCAAGTCATGACTACAAGCTGCAGTAAAGCGGTAAGACTGTTCCAATTAAATTTTTTCTCTGTGGCTTTCTCTTTCCGCTTTTACCGCAAAGCAATTAAAAAGAAGATTTCAATCTTTTCTCAACATGCCTTCAAAAAAACTTTAATGGATCCTACCAAAGTATCACTTCCTCATGTGGTCTTCATTCCGCTGTGGATTTTCCATTTTAAGGTTTCTGGCAGCTCTATAAGATCGCGCAAGCTTTGAGTTGGGCCTTTTCCTTCACCGTAGCCTAGCTCCACCGGCGAACGTGCGCACAGCTGCCTGGTTGCCTGACCTCTTCATCGCTATGCTTGTGACGCTGTGAAATACATCACAACTAAGTCATCTGCTGTTTTTGAATGTGTTATGAGTGTTGCTAAGCGACGTTGCGTCGGACTTCTAAGTGTTTACTCGTGACAGCAATCCAACACATTATCAACTCGACTCAGCCAACTTTTCTTACAACATTTACGGTGTAAAAGTCGCAATGAAGGCCAAATGCATTTTCAGTTTATTACAGCTATCTCACTTGCTAAAAACATAACGAAGGCATAGAAACACTTTTATTCATGTTTAAAGTGGATTGCGCCAGTGATCTGCACACTAATGCAGATCATCTAACAGTGAGTAGCACACTTATCACTTATCTATCGTCAAGTGCTATATTTTTTTGGTTATATTACACGGTAAACTGTACCTCATTTTCTCTAGTTTTACAAGAAAAAAATACACGGTGATCTGCACACCATTTTCTCTTTATTCTTTCATTATTTTGGAGTCTATTTTTCTTTGTGTTGGATCCTGCCTAGTATTTTATTTTAGCAGATCGTCAAACAGTGATTTGCACACTTAGGGCTAGATGTAGGTAATTGCAATTTACCGACTCTAAAATACCGAATTTTACCGATTCGGTATTTCAGAATCGGTAAATGCAATGTAGGTAAAAATTCTGTATTTTTTACAGATTCGGTAAAATTCGGAATCTGCCATTCGGAATTTACCGAATCTATATTTACCGATTCTGTATTTACCGAATCGGTATTTCCCATTCACTGATTCGGTAAATACCGATTCAGTAAAGTGAAACTTAAGTAGGCAGCCAATCAGGTGCTACCACCCTCCCCTCCCTACCTGGAAGTGGCTACACAGGCAGCTGCAAGTAATTAGAACCTTCTGGAGAGGCTGTGAAAGCTGAGCTGAGTCCTTGAGCCAAAGGAGAAGTTTTGTGCTTTTTCAAACTTTGAAAATGGCAAGCAGCAGTGAAAAGGAACTTCCAGAGAGGAAGAGAAAAATAAAATTTAGCACCATGGAGCTGCAGGTCCTAGTGGAGGAGGTGGTGAAGGAACACCAGAAATTGTTTGGAAAGCTGTTCCTGACTGTGGCTGAATCTGCCAAAAGGAAGATTTGGCTGGACATACAAGCAAAGGTGAATGCTGTAGGAGTGACTCCAAGGGACATAGATGACCTGAAAAAGATGTGGTATGACCTGAGGAGCCTGACTAAGAAAAAAAATTGCAGAGCTCCACAAAGAGGCAAACAAAACTGGAGGAGGGAAGAACCGTGCACCCCCCTGACTGAGCTGGAGGAGCTTATGGGGTCCACCATTGAACCAGAGAGCGTCTGTGGACTGGGAGAGCAGGCAGCTCAGCCAGAGCTGCCACCAGAAAAGGTAAGAGGCATGCACAGCAATCACCCCCACCCCATCACCTTCCCTTTTCTCTATGTGGCAAAGTTAACCTCAGTGCAGTAGAGGTAGCACTATACATGAGCAATGCATTATGGGACATGTAGTCATTAAATGAAACACCATGTCATACAGCACAGCAAGCAACAAGTTAGGCAAATCATATCAGACATAATCAAGTGCAGGCAACATGCACAGTTTTTCAGTGTGAATCATTTAATTGTAGAGGCTGTGAGGCAGGAGCACAGAGCTAATGTGCGCTTATATGTCCACAGGCAAGACATCTCGCAGGCGTACCAGGGAGACGGAAGGCACAGCACCAGAGAGGGTTGACAGCCAGAAGGCAGCCACAAGTGCAGGGAATGTCACAGAGGACACAGGTGCACCAACAACACAGCCACCATCCCAAGACCTTGACATGTCTCCACATCTGCAGGCGTCCCCAGAATGTTCAGGATCCCCTCTGCCACTGTCCTCACCTGTACTGCCTGCGTCACTGCCTCTAACAACACCTGCATCACAAAAGAGCAAGAGGCATGTAGTTGCCCCACTAGTCCCAATGGAGTCATCAGCAGGTGACATGGAGGGGGATGACACTCAAACCTTGGCTGGGGAAGGAAGCACTGCCACACAGCAGTCCAGTCCAGAGGGTGCCCGTACAGGTAGCAGACGCCGCAGGCCCAGAACTAGCAGTGTTGCAGCACATGTGGAGGGTCCCAGTGTCTTCTGTGGGCTGAAGGGTAGCATGGTCAAGATTCAAAGGATGCAGGGAAAGGCCATCCAGTCTGTGCAACGCCAGATGAGGAACCTGAACACAAATTTGGAAGACATAGGGAAGGGCATCAGAGAACTGGTTGATGTGAACAAGGAGATGTCTGCAGGTATGCGGGACATGACACAATCGGTGCAGCTACTGTGCAGTAAACTGGACCAGGACATGTTAGCAAGGAGAGGCAGCATGCACCGCAACAAACTAAAGCTATGAACTGCCTGGCCACAGCCACTTCCCTGCTATGCAGACGATGCATCAACATGCAGGAGGGACTCACACACAACAGCAATGAGGTGTCTAGGGGCATTGCTAGGATGACCAGTGCTGTAGAGGTGCTGATTAATGCACAGACAGCACAAACTGCTACCACTGGATGTACCAGAAAGTGAGGAAAGCACCAGTAGGAGCAGCATGACAAGCCCCCTTGTTGTTGAGACACGGAGGAGCAGCAGGCGCCATGGTGAGCCAACAGCCCAAACACACAGTGAAGAGAGCCAGCCACTTACATCTGGCACTGGTAGACGTGGGCGGAAATGACTTGTACAGTAAATGGGGAAGTGACCCAGGACTACCATTATTAAATGGATTACATTTGTGTTGCACATTTGTGCTTTTGAGTACCTGCGTAGTGCCAAATATTAAACTAGGTTGGGTGGATACTCCACCTGTCTGTGTCTCTTCACTTACTTAAAAGTAGTTGCGTGTGATCTCTGCCCGTCTGTGTCTGCCATCTGTTGGTGTCGCAACTCCTGCTGTGTTGGGTACAGGCAGTGCATGTTCATCATCATGGTCCTCCTAGTCGCTCAATTCCACCTCAGTGGCCTCCTTAGTAGCAAGGTTGTGCAACATTGCACAAGTCGCAATCATCTTACAGCAGATGATTGGGGAGTACTGCCGTGCCCCTCCACTTTTGTGGAGGCAGCAGAACCTGCTTTTTAACAGCCCAAAGGTGCGCTCCACAATGTTCCTAGTAGATTTGTGTGCCACGTTGTATCGTCTCTGGTTGGGGGTTGAAGGGTTGAGGTAGGGTGTCAGGCTGAAAGAGCGGACGGCATATGCACTATCTAATATTTGAAATTGAGAAAGCCGTTACTCACATACACACATACATATACATCTGCAATATGTATCAAGGGAGTGTCACACAGTGTTTTACCTAGCAGGTATCCTTCGCCAAATTCCCCCGCTGTCAGGCTTGTGTAGATCCCACTGTTCTGAAAGATGTAGGAGTCGTGGGTACTTCCTGGGAACTTGGCCACTATGTCCGTGATAATGTTCTTGGCATCACAGATTACCTGTACATTGATTGTGTGGGTTGACTTTCTGTTTCGGTATATATACTCTGTGGCAGCAGGGGGAAATGTGCAGTTTGATAAAAGTCAGTCTTGGTCTTGAGAAGTTCGGAGTGAGTTTCAGGGAAGCTGATTTAATGATGCATTCTCTGCATCATGGCCTCTAGGAACTTCCGGAAGAAACGGGACAGGCAGCTCTGGGACACCCCACCTACCGCAGCAATCACACTCTGGTAACTCCCAGATGTAAGCAGGTGTAGGCTACACAGCACCTGCCCATGGGGTGGGGTGCTCCAAAAGTGGGTGCAGGTCCCTGATCAAGTCCAGGATGGTGTGGGGGTGTAGCCTGTACCTTTGCAATATCTCTGGTTCAGGTAGTTGAAACAGCATTATCCTCTGCCTGTAGACTTGCTCCTCCCTTCTCCAGACCCTTTCTCCTGCTGCCTATAGCCATAGCTGCCTTGCTATCACATAGAATGCCGCCATTCTAGTCACACTGTTGCATTTTGGGCCCTTTTTTATGTCCTGCACCTGGTTACCACCTGCTTTCACTCCATGGTAAATACCGACTCTTAAATATCGAATTTCATGAAATTCGTATTTTAGAAGTTACCTACATCTCAAAACTCATTTTTTAGCATTTCTTATTTACCGATTTTGTAAAATTACCAATTCGGTAAAATTACCAAATCTGTAAAATTACTGATTCGGTAAAATTACTGAATCAGTAAAATTACTGAATCTGTAAAATTACCGATTCGGTAGAATTACCGATTCTGTAAAATTACTGACTCGTATTTACTGAATCGGTATTTTTTGTGACCCTACATCTCAATATCCAAATACCGGTCGGTAACGGCCGAAATTCGGTATTTTCGGCCGTTACCGACCGGTATTTGGCTACCTACATCTGGCCCTCAATCTTCAATTGGCAAGTATTTTATTTTGGTATTATATTCTCTCTTTCATGCTTTGACATGCAATCTGTAACTCCTCCTCCTTCTTTTTTGGAATCTCCAGGAGAACCTTTCAGATGGGAGGTTTGGTATGACGCTTTTCAAACGTATCTGGGAGCAATTGGTGCTTCTAGGTTCAGTAATGAACTGAAAAAATTTCTTCTTCTTCACTCTCTTGATTTCGAAGGCAGATCTATCTTAAAATATCTTCCTGAAGTTGTTCATATTCCTGGGGATGATAATGATGATTACCAAGACACAATTACGAAACTTAAAACAAGGTTTCACAAACAACCTAGTTTGACGGTTATGCAAAACACATTTTTTACGAGGCAGCAAAATGAATGTGAAGATGTTGATGCTTACATTCCCACTTTACGTAAGTTAGCATCTGACTGTCAATTTGAAACATTTACTGATCAATTGATCAGGGACCAGTTTGTTTGTCTTTGCAGAGGCTAGCAAATCCGTCAGAAGCTTTTGTCTCTTGCCAATCCTGATTTGGATGAAACTATTAAAATTGCTAAAAGCATTGAGACTTCCCAAGTGTCTTTGAAAGAGTTAAAAGATAAACATTTCGATCCAGTCAATTTTGTCTCAATTATCTCTAAGCCTAAACAAAATGAATTTCGAAGGTCTACAAATAAAAACTCTACAATCAGAAACTCTGGCTCAGGGAAAAGTACATCTGACGTTCAAAATTTCAGGAACCCCTTGAGTGATAGTGGAAATGAGTCTGGTGTTGCGTATTATAGTGAAGAGGATTTCGATGATTGCCTAATTGCTACAAATGATTTACCTGAGCATAGTCTTGACACTGAAGAGAGTTGGATGAAGGCTAATGATGAAGTTCTGCAACAAGTGTGCGAGTATGCCAGGTGTGGTTGGCCTAGAGAACGTGTTCTCCCTCAATATTTGCAGCCCTTTTGGAAGGTCGAATCTGAAATTTCGATGTAGGGCGGTCTTTAAGTACGTACTTACAGACTTATTCCTCCACAGAGCCTTGGAATAGGTTTTATTGTTAAGGCCCATGAGCGGCATTTAGGATCAACACTTACTAACCGTAGAGTTTGTGACTGTTTTTGGTGGCCCTCCTTGGACAGTAATGTGTGTGACGTGGTTGATGTGTGCTCAATTTGCAGGTCTGCTGACAAAGGGTTGAAGGTAGTAACCCCATCTCTTCATCCCATTGAGTGTCCTTCTGTACCTTGGTCAAAATTGGTGTTGGACATCATTGGTCTAGAATTTTCACCAGGAGGTTCTCGTTTCATTATGGTGTTAATAGACTACGCGCCCAAATGGCCCAAGTTAAAGTTTGTGAAAGAAATTTCCTCTTCAAGTGTTGTTTTTTTAAAGGATGTTTTATGAGGGAAGTATTTCCTGAAACTTTGGAGACATATAACGGTACACAGTTTACCAGCACTGTGTTTGAATCTTTCTTGAAGTCATGGAACATCAAGCATGTTAAAAGTTTCCTGTACCATCCCCAGTCAAATGGACTTGTAGGACGTATGAATAGGGTTGTGAGGGACTGCATCAGATGGGCAAAATCTTCTAACTGTGATGTTGTCAACTCCATATATAGCATGCTTTGGTTTTATAGGACCACTCCACACTCCACATCTAAATTTCTCCTTTCGAATTATTGAGAGGGAGAAAAGCAAACACTAGTTTTAAACCAGCATGGATGAATAAGTGGAATAAGTCTGTTCCTGATGTTCACAGTCTTATGAAGGTGGTAAAAGAGAGTTTTTGATACTCAACTCAAACAAAAATCCGGGTTTGACAAGAAGAAGTCTGCAAAAATTGTACCTGTGTTTGTGGGTGATTTTATCCGTGTTAAATCTTCCACCCATGTGAAGAAGGGTGAGAACAAGTTTGGTCCACTTTTTTGGTCACCCGGGTGGGAAAAAATGCTGTACAGGTTGAGGGTGGTAATTGGTGGAATGTGGGAAAAATTGTTAAAGTAAAAAATCCATGTTCTTCAGATGTGTCTGTATCTTCCAAGACTGTTGGTCCTTCCCAAGTTCCTCTTAGGAGGAGCACAAGATCGAAGGTGATTCCTGAAGATATCAATTGTGATTTTTTTGTGCTCTCGTATGCTTTTATGTTTTCTTTGTTTAATTGTTTTATTCTTTCATTTTTTTATTGAGAAGAGAGGATATGTTATACTCTCTCAATAGATCTTTTAGCTTTAATGACTAACACTGTGCTCATGTAATATGTTCTGCATTCCAGTCTCTGTCATGTAGAATGTTAATGGTTGCCTGGATGCACTGTCATTGGGTTCTAGGTTTTGAATGGGTCAGAGAGCAGTTGGAACCCAGCGTTTGCCATCGTTTTGCTGTCTCTGCTGTGTAGCTGTTTTACATTAGACTCAACTCAACAATTTTGGCTGCCTGCATAGTCAAGTCAAGTCATAGGATTTGTATAGCGCACTACATACCCAGAGGGTTTCAAGGCGCTTAGGAAGGGGAGGAGGATTACTTGTCAAATATCCACGTTTTAAGTTGCTTTCTGAACGCTAGGTGGTTCTGGGTAAGTCGAAGGTAGGCGGGGAGTGAGTTCCATGTTTTGGCAGCCAGGTATGAAAAGGATCTGCCTCCCATGGTGGTCTTGTTGATGCGAGGTACAGTGGCGAGGGCTTGGTTGGAAGAACGTAGTTGTCGGGAGGGGGTGTAGAAGGACAGTCGTGAGTTGAGGCAGTCTGGTCCGATGTCGTAGAGTGATTTGTGTGCGTGGGTAAGCAGTCGGAAAGTGATCCTCTTATTGACGGGTAGCCAGTGGAGGTCTTTAAGGTGGCCAGAGATGTGTTCGTTGCGTGGGAGGTCTAATATGAGCCTGGCTGAGGCGTTTTGGATTCGTTGGAGTTTCTTCTGGAGTTTAGCGGTAGTACCCGCGTAGAGGGTGTTTCCGTAGTCCAGTCGGCTCGTGACCAGAGCGTGGGTGACTGTTTTCCTTGTATCGGAGGGGATCCAGCGAAATGTTTTTCTGAGCATGCGAAGAATGTTGAAGCAGGAAGAGGATACGGCGCTGACTTGTCTGTTCATGGAGAGTGAAGAGTCCAGGATAACGCCTAGGTTCCGTGCGTGGTCTGTCAGGATGGGGGCTTTTCCGAGGGCTTCCGGCCACCCGGAGTCGTCCCATGCGGAGGGGGATGTGCCTAAGATGAGGACTTCTGTTTTGTCTGAGTTCAGTTTCAGACGGCTTTGTTTCATCCATTCGGCAACTTCTTTCATTCCTTCGTGTAGGTTAGTTTTGGCGGTGCTGGGGTCATTGGTGAGAGAGAGGATCAGTTGAGTGTCATCCGCGTAGGAGATGATGTTGAGGTTGTGTTGGCGGGCGATGGCCGCGAGGGGGCTCATGTATACGTTAAAGAGGGTGGGGCTGAGTGAGGATCCTTGTGGTACGCCGCAGATGACTTCAGAGGCCTCGGATTTGAATGGAGGAAGGCGGACTCTCTGGGTTCTTCCGGTGAGGAACGAGGTGATCCATTCAAGTGCTTTTCCTTGGATTCCGATGTTATAGAGGCGTTGTAGGAGGGTGCTGTGGCAGACTGTGTCAAAGGCTGCGGAGAGGTCGAGGAGTATGAGGGCGACTGTGTCTCCATTGTCCAGTAGAGTTCGAATGTCGTCTGTTGCTGCGATGAGGGCGGTCTCAGTGCTGTGTTTTGCTCGGAAGCCAGATTGTGAGGGGTCGAGGGATTTGTTGGCTTCGAGGAAGGAGGCGAGCTGGTTGTTGACAGCTTTTTCGATGACTTTGGCCGGGAATGGGAGAAGCGAGATGGGACGGTAATTTTTGAGTTCGGTGGGGTCCGCTGTTGGTTTTTTCAGAAGGGCGGTGAGTTCAGCGTGTTTCCAGTCTTCCGGGAAGGTGGCGGAGTTGAAGGAGCAGTTGATGACGTCTTTGAGGTGCGGAGCTATGACGGAGTCTGCTTTGTTGAAGATGTGGTGAGGGCATGGGTCTGTGGGGGATCCTGAGTGGATTGAATTCATCAGACGGATGGTGTCCTCAGTGGAGATTGGGTTCCAATCGTTGAGAATGTTCACGGGGGGAGGATGAACAGCAAATGGTAGGGTGGGTTGATTTCCGGGTTGGTTGTCAAAGCTGTTGTGGATGTCTGCGATCTTGTTGTGGAAGAATGAGGCTAGGGAGTCGCAGAGGGTTTGAGAGGGGGTGATGTCGTTGGAGTTGGCCGAGGGATTGGAAAATTCCTTGACGATGTTGAAAAGTTCCTTGCTGTTGTGGGCGTTGTTGTCAAGTCGATCCTTGAATGCTGTTTTCTTGGCTTTTCGGATCAGTTGGTGGTGAGTGCGGGTGGCGTCTTTGAAGGCGTCCTTGGTGCTGGTGGTTGGGTCTTTTTTCCAGGCTTTTTCTAGGGAGCGGCAGAGTTTCTTGGACTCCTTGAGATCATCGTTGAACCATGAGGCCTTCTTGCTGCCAGGTTTGCTTTGCCGTTTTTTCAGTGGTGCTAAGGTGTCGGCGGTGTTGGATAGCCATAGGGTGAGGTTAGCGGCTGCTTCGTTGGCGTTAGAGGAGGGGGCTGGGGAGTTTTGAAGGAGCGATGCAGAGATTTGGTCCGTGGTTATTTTGTTCCAGTTTCTTTGCAGGGTAGGTTGGAGGTGGATGTTGGGTTTTGGTTTGTTGTAGGTGAAGTGAACGCAGCTGTGGTCAGTCCAGAGGAGGTCCGTGGTGTGGCCGAAGGAGACATGATTGCTGGATGTGAAGATGGGGTCGAGTGTGTGCCCTGCGATGTGGGTGGGGGAAGTGACTAGTTGTTTAAGTCCGAGGTTGGCGAGGTTGTCCACGAGGGTGGCGGTGTTGCGGTCGTTGATATTTTCAAGGTGAAAGTTGAGGTCTCCCAGAAGGATGTATTCTTTGGAGGGGAGCGCGTGTGGAGTGATGAAGTCCATGATGTCTTCACTGAATTTTGCGCGTGGTCCTGGTGGTCTGTAGAGGAGAGTGCCTCGGAGTGTGGTCTTGGGGTCGATGTGGATCTGGAAGTGAAGGTGTTCGGAGTTGGCGAGGTTGGCGTCAGAGCTGGTTGAGATGCGGATGGATTTTTTATGGACGATAGCGATTCCTCCTCCTGTGTGGCTGGTACGGTCTTTGCGAGTAATCTTATAATCTTCAGGGATGGCAATGGTGATGTCTGGTGCGGAGGAAGCGTTCATCCATGTTTCTGTTAGGAAGGCGACGTCTGGAGAGATGGTGTCTAGTAGATTCCATAGGTCAATGGCGTGCCTGTGGACCGATCGGGTGTTGAGAAGGATGCATTGTAGGTGGTTGGGGTCGGGAGTCTGATGTGTGGTTGTAGCGGAGATGTTGTCAGTGCCGCTGAATTTGCAGGAGTAGCATGAGAAAGGTCCATGGGTATGTCCAGGGGCGGCTTGGACGCAGTTGGGGGCGCGACCGGGGTTAAGGGCTAGGAGGGCGGCGGCAGCGTAGGTAACGCGGGGGGGGCTGGGCAGCGCGAGGGGCAGGGGGTCTGGCGCTGGGCGCGGTCCAGGCGCGGACGGGCGTAGACGGGCTTACCTTTGGCGCACCTTCGGCGTGTACGTAGCGCATGGACGCTGCGCGTGGGGGCATTTGGCCATAAATGGATAGTGGAGGGGAGGGGCGAGGGCGTCTCAGCTGGGAGGCGGGGCGGGCACACGAGGACGACGAGCACAACAAATAAACAAAATGGAGGCGGAGGGGGGGAACAGAGCGGAGCACAACGCGCAGACCACGGAAATAACAGCAGAAACTATGAACACAGCGCCAATGAGACCAATCGCAACTGGGCACAAGCAGGCAATATAAAAATCAACTTTGCAGGCAATGAGCGGAGCGCTGAAGGCTGATGCGCTAGACACGTTAAACACAGTGCAGTCAAAATGAGAAACAGCGACAATGATTTTTAGCGCTAGCTAGGCACAGGCAGGCAGGTGAGAGGCAGCTTATGAGGCAATGCAGCGAGAGGCAGCTTATGAGGCAATGCAGCGCTACGATACCAGGTCTCAGCAGAGGCACTGGGAGCGACCACTCGGCTCGTTAGAGAGGAGCGAGTCACGGTGAGCGAAGGGTGAGGAGCTCTACTTCTGGTCAGTGGGAGGGCGTCTCAGCTGGGAGGCGGGGCGGGCACACGAGGACGACGAGCACAACAAATAAACAAAATGGAGGCGGAGGGGGGGAACAGAGCGGAGCACAACGCGCAGACCACGGAAATAACAGCAGAAACTATGAACACAGCGCCAATGAGACCAATCGCAACTGGGCACAAGCAGGCAATATAAAAATCAACTTTGCAGGCAATGAGCGGAGCGCTGAAGGCTGATGCGCTAGACACGTTAAACACAGTGCAGTCAAAATGAGAAACAGCGACAATGATTTTTAGCGCTAGCTAGGCACAGGCAGGCAGGTGAGAGGCAGCTTATGAGGCAATGCAGCGAGAGGCAGCTTATGAGGCAATGCAGCGCTACGATACCAGGTCTCAGCAGAGGCACTGGGAGCGACCACTCGGCTCGTTAGAGAGGAGCGAGTCACGGTGAGCGAAGGGTGAGGAGCTCTACTTCTGGTCAGTGGGAGGGCGTCTCAGCTGGGAGGCGGGGCGGGCACACGAGGACGACGAGCACAACAAATAAACAAAATGGAGGCGGAGGGGGGGAACAGAGCGGAGCACAACGCGCAGACCACGGAAATAACAGCAGAAACTATGAACACAGCGCCAATGAGACCAATCGCAACTGGGCACAAGCAGGCAATATAAAAATCAACTTTGCAGGCAATGAGCGGAGCGCTGAAGGCTGATGCGCTAGACACGTTAAACACAGTGCAGTCAAAATGAGAAACAGCGACAATGATTTTTAGCGCTAGCTAGGCACAGGCAGGCAGGTGAGAGGCAGCTTATGAGGCAATGCAGCGAGAGGCAGCTTATGAGGCAATGCAGCGCTACGATACCAGGTCTCAGCAGAGGCACTGGGAGCGACCACTCGGCTCGTTAGAGAGGAGCGAGTCACGGTGAGCGAAGGGTGAGGAGCTCTACTTCTGGTCAGTGGGAGGGCGTCTCAGCTGGGAGGCGGGGCGGGCACACGAGGACGACGAGCACAACAAATAAACAAAATGGAGGCGGAGGGGGGAACAGAGCGGAGCACAACACGCAGACCACGAAAATAACAGCAGAAACTATGAACACAGCGCCAATGAGACCAATCGCAACTGGGCACAGGCAGGCAATATAAAAATCAACTTTGCAGGCAATGAGCGGAGCGCTGAAGGCTGATGCGCTAGACACGTTAAACACAGTGCAGTCAAAATGAGAAACAGCGACAATGATTTTTAGCGCTAGCTAGGCACAGGCAGGCAGGTGAGAGGCAGCTTATGAGGCAATGCAGCGAGAGGCAGCTTATGAGGCAATGCAGCGCTACGATACCAGGTCTCAGCAGAGGCACTGGGAGCGACCACTCGGCTCGTTAGAGAGGAGCGAGTCACGGTGAGCGAAGGGTGAGGAGCTCTACTTCTGGTCAGTGGGAGGGCGTCTCAGCTGGGAGGCGGGGCGGGCACACGAGGACGACGAGCACAACAAATAAACAAAATGGAGGCGGAGGGGGGGAACAGAGCGGAGCACAACGCGCAGACCACGGAAATAACAGCAGAAACTATGAACACAGCGCCAATGAGACCAATCGCAACTGGGCACAAGCAGGCAATATAAAAATCAACTTTGCAGGCAATGAGCGGAGCGCTGAAGGCTGATGCGCTAGACACGTTAAACACAGTGCAGTCAAAATGAGAAACAGCGACAATGATTTTTAGCGCTAGCTAGGCACAGGCAGGCAGGTGAGAGGCAGCTTATGAGGCAATGCAGCGAGAGGCAGCTTATGAGGCAATGCAGCGCTACGATACCAGGTCTCAGCAGAGGCACTGGGAGCGACCACTCGGCTCGTTAGAGAGGAGCGAGTCACGGTGAGCGAAGGGTGAGGAGCTCTACTTCTGGTCAGTGGGAGGGCGTCTCAGCTGGGAGGCGGGGCGGGCACACGAGGACGACGAGCACAACAAATAAACAAAATGGAGGCGGAGGGGGGGAACAGAGCGGAGCACAACGCGCAGACCACGGAAATAACAGCAGAAACTATGAACACAGCGCCAATGAGACCAATCGCAACTGGGCGCAAGCAGGCAATATAAAAATCAACTTTGCAGGCAATGAGCGGAGCGCTGAAGGCTGATGCGCTAGACACGTTAAACACAGTGCAGTCAAAATGAGAAACAGCGACAAGGATTTTTAGCGCTAGCTAGGCACAGGCAGGCAGGTGAGAGGCAGCTTATGAGGCAATGCAGCGAGAGGCAGCTTATGAGGCAATGCAGCGCTACGATACCAGGTCTCAGCAGAGGCACTGGGAGCGACCACTCGGCTCGTTAGAGAGGAGCGAGTCACGGTGAGCGAAGGGTGAGGAGCTCTACTTCTGGTCAGTGGGAGGGCGTCTCAGCTGGGAGGCGGGGCGGGCACACGAGGACGACGAGCACAACAAATAAACAAAATGGAGGCGGAGGGGGGGAACAGAGCGGAGCACAACGCGCAGACCACGGAAATAACAGCAGAAACTATGAACACAGGGCCAATGAGACCAATCGCAACTGGGCACAAGCAGGCAATATAAAAATCAACTTTGCAGGCAATGAGCGGAGCGCTGAAGGCTGATGCGCTAGACACGTTAAACACAGTGCAGTCAAAATGAGAAACAGTGACAATGATTTTTAGCGCTAGCTAGGCACAGGCAGGCAGGTGAGAGGCAGCTTATGAGGCAATGCAGCGAGAGGCAGCTTATGAGGCAATGCAGCGCTACGATACCAGGTCTCAGCAGAGGCACTGGGAGCGACCACTCGGCTTGTTAGAGAGTTTATTACTACATTATGTTATATTTAAATTCATGTTGCATGCTTGACATCTAATTTTTGTGTTGTCTGTAAGAATGTCTGTGGTTTTTACTTGGTATCCTGGTGCACTATAAGGTTGTTAATTACTATGCTTTAAAAACGAATGCAATTGAATATATAAAGAAATATGTTTTGCAGAATACACCATTTTAACCATTTTTCCACTAACATTTTGGGTGGAAAAACCCTTGAAATATATTTTGTAGTGCTCAGGCTTTTCCACTACACTCCGTCTGGGGTTGGCCTGACAGAATTTGCCAGGGCTGCTTTGGGTTCCCATTACAACCCTGCTCCAATGCATATAATTGATTTTATAGTGAATGGTTTCCATATATGAATAACAATTGCTACCCTTAATGTCCAATGGGCTGCAATCCCTGTAACCCAGATGTGTATCATTTGAGACTTACCATAGCTCATAAAAAATGTCTCCTCACATTAACAAATTGGCAGGGTAAATTAAACTAAAGTCATTGCTGAAAAATAACCCATAGAGCAAGAGATTAGGCTCGCAATTACCAGCTTGCAAATTTTGAAGGAAACGCTGTGTAAGCATAAAGAAAAGTGGGATTTAACCTTGTCAAAACAGCTTTCAAGATAGGTGACTGAGTTGGAAATTCAAATCACTCATATAGTCTCTTGAACCAGAAAACCAGGGGATAAGATCTGAGCTAAGGCTAGTTAAATTAGATTTATGCAAGTAACTATAACAGGATTTCTGTGTTATAGCCACATCACTCATCCTCAAGCTTGGTTTGCAGCAACATCCACACCCGAACACCACTGCAGCTGATTTACTTAAAACTCTTTATTTGAGATCATGTTTCCTCTGTTCTTTTTCTATGTTCGCTACCTTTCTCTTTCATTATGTTCTTTTTTTCACAGCATCTTCCTATTATAATGTTATAAACTCTTTTTGTATATTTTAACTGTTCATAAACCCTCACTGAATCGATTTTGATGTAAATATTTAATTTACATTAGTATGTAATCACCATAACTGATATTTATTTTCATATTATGATCATTGTATAAAAATTATATTGATCACTTTGATGCCGTTAACTCATGTAAACTCTTCCAGAAAATTGTTAAATTGAAAAAAAGAAATCACTGACAGGCCTGTATTCCACCCAGACAGCATATGTTCGAGTAATTCATCAAGATCCTACAAGATTGCATCAATTAAAAGAACCTATGGGCTTAGAGGAACCCACTGAAATACATTGTTGTAAAAAATGAGTAGCTATAGAGTAGTTTAGTGAGGTGACAGGAGATTACATCAGTGAAAGGTAGGTGGTGATAAAATAATTCATCAAGATCCAAAAAGGTCTCAAAATAGAAGACATCAGTGGATTTAGAGAGGTCCATTCACATTTAAGGAAAATAAATCAGTGAAAAAATAATGATTACAGAGTAAATAATTTAGATGCCAGGAGGTTTTGGAAGTGGTTATAGCAAGCTCTAAATATTCGAGAAGTTCGTTTAGAGTAATCTGTTGCGGTGTCTAGAGATTCCATAAGTCCAAAAAATAGGTTGCTATGAGAAAAGTTAAGTCCTGGGATGTTTCATCAGTATTGAATGCTCTGATAATACTGACTGGTGCGTTCAGAGTAATCCACTGAGACCTCTGGAGGTTGTTCGAGTCGAATAAACGAAAGGAGGTTTCGTCAATTGAAGATATCAGTGACTTTACAGTGATACATGAAAAGCTTGGAAAATTATATGAGTGGAAAAAATAAGTAGCTATAGTATAATTAATCTATGTGTCAGAAGTTTCTATTATTTTATTGTTGCATAATTATAGCATTAACCTGTAATTAAGGATCTAAAATACATATACGAGCTGCTATTAATACTAAACAGAACAGTTACAAATTTATGTTTTACCTTCTTTCAGGTGATAGACGAGCAAATCAAAATTTAGGACTTTTGGCTATTAACACAATTTTCGTTCGAGAACATAACCGGTTGGCCAGAAAGCTGAACAAATTAAACCCACACTGGGAGGATGAAAAGCTCTTCCAGGAGGCTCGAAAAATTGTTGGAGCCCACATCCAGGTACTGCCTATATCCCTGCTTCAGACGTAGAACTGTCTTTTTAAATGGCAAAAGCTGCTACGGATTTGTTCCTCGGACAAATGAACGCAAGATAAACCTGCGAATGCATTAACTTGTCATAACTTCTTCTGTCCCGCCCAAAAAGACATTTAGTAGTTTACCTTGTCTTCTGGCGCACCATGAATTTTGCACAAACACACAAATATCAAATAGATTGTTAAATCCTGATGGAAGGGGCTGTCCTTCTCCTCCCTTCAAGATTTCTTCCTCAGGAGAAATACTTGATAAGTAGATAGAGCCTTGATCCCTCCTTGGAGCACCCTGTAATCTTGATAGGCATTTATGTGCTATTTTTAATTTACATTTTCTTAATTGTTTCACTCATTCTGTCCTATTTCATTGGTGGTGATGGAGACAATTTAAGTCTTTTGCATGATCAGTGGTTGAACTGAAATTTCTGATGTGAATCCTTTTTTTACAAAACAACATGGATCTTACTTTTTTTTTTACTAATAAAATGGAGTAAGGTGCAAAATGAAGGTGTCATTTGACACCCTCGTAATGACCAGGGGTGGACAATGTATTCCGCTGCGCCGGCGTAATTGGAGGAATTTTGGCTACTCCTCGTTATGCTTGTAATGCGGAGTTCCAGTCAAATTCTACCAACTGCTGCGTTGCGAGTTTTTTGTTGCATGCGGCTCAAAAACGTTAAGTTTGTATGAGCGAGAGTGTCCCCTGCCTTGATTTTTGTTCGCTAGGGTGGCACCCGGTGTGATTCTCTAGCTTGGGCAGTCATGACCTTTGGTGGTCAGAAAGCTGTGGATCAAGTAGAAAATGTACTTGAGCGGCAGCAAAATCAACTTGAGAAGCTGCGCCTCTGGCGTGCCCCATTTGGTGCTGTTCGCATTAATTTTTCAGTGCAGAGCAGGCTCTTGGTGCTAAATCTACACAAGCAGCGAAACATGCCTATTTCCACCAGTTCACTGAATTCTGTGGAATCTCGTGGAGTTTTTTTTTAATATTACACCAGTTCCACTCGGGCCCTATAATGACACACATGATATGTACTATGAGCCAAAGAGAGTGAAACCATGTTAAAACTAGAAAGGCTCTGTGGTAATGACAACTTTATAATAAAAGGCATACCACCTCCTACATGAAGCATAGAGAGTAAATCCAGTGTTAACAACTCCCCCAAATTGAATGGAAAAATGTCCCTACACTCTCGATATCCTATTATTGTCTAGAACACCTTTTGCCTTACAGAATCTTCTGAATACATTTCTTCTATCTATATTTTAACTATGGACTTGGTAGCTTTAACGTTGGTTCACTCTCTCTGCTTCATGTAGGAGGGGGTATGTCTTTTATTATAAAGTTGTCTCTACCACGGAGCCTTTGTAATTTTAACCCCTTGGCTGCTGGGGTCATTCGCCTGCCGTGCTGGGGGAGGGGGGGCGTGCACAGCCCCCCGGTGCTCATGACGAGCTGAACCCTTCATGACCACACCCGTTTAATTAGAACGCTCGCACAGCAGGGGAATTTGCCCAGCGTGCGAGCGTTCTAACTGTCATGACGAGCTCAACTCGTCACGAGCACACGAAAACCGTGGCTCATGACAAGCTGAGCTCGTCATGAGCGTGGGAGGGGTTAACATTGTTTCACTCTTTCTGGCTGATGTAAGTCTATATATATAGTCCATTTTGCATGTGTCATTATAAGGCCTGAGTGGAACTCACGAAGTTACAAAAAAACTCAACGAGACAGATTCCGCAGAAAATGTACAAGACCATTGATGTGTAAGGAGAACAGTGTAGGTGCCAGAACGCACCACTGGGGGACCCACCTGTGAATTGGGATAGGGTTTGTTAGCTCGCTCGTCCTACCTCGTCTGACATGAGCATAGTTAGATTGATGTAGCCTGATCAAAATAGTGTAAAAGGAACACCCATAGTGCTAAAGACTTCCCATAATCTGTTTTCCTAGGAACCAAATCAAAGTCAGCCCTCGGACCAATGAAGACTAGTTACAGTTGATCTTTTTGAAGATGAATGGATTTCCATGTTATGAACAAAAAAGTGGAAAGCTTGACCAAAAATCTTGGTGGGGAAACCTGCCTGAAATGGGGATAAAATCTACAAGTAGAGTAGTAGAGGGGCTTTTTAGGTTTGCTTGTAAGTTAGGCCACAAGCCAGTGCCTGAGCTTGTTACCTTACACAAGGCAAAATGCATGTCCGTTGCATTGTATGGGGCAGGGGTGTGGCGTTACCAAAGAAGCCTCCCGTTGCAAGTGATGGAGAACACGTTTATAAAAAGCCTGTTGATGATTCCTAGCAGTGCTGCCACCTCATTTTCTCATCAGGAAGTGGGGAAGGAATATATAGATCACAATGGCACTGCCCCCTTGCTTCTGTGGGCCAAAATCTGGGCCTCAGAAGAGTTACAGTTTTCAAGTGAGATCATCGAAGACTGTATTAACTTGGACAAGTCTTTGAGGATCCCTTGGCTTCGGTTTGTGAGGGATAGGTTATTCCAGATCACGCTGGGTGAGTACTTTGATACCCCTTCAAGCATCCCCAGTAATGCGAAGGGCAAAATTAAAGAGGAGTTTGGTGTCAGGGCAAAAAGGAGCCATTTACAATTGGAGGCCCCTGGGCCAAATGCCCTTTCATGCATAAACAGCAGTATTATCTTTCCTTTACTACTAACAGCCAGTTGCGTTTTCTTTTAACAAGATTCCGTCTCGGCACGTTGCACTTTCTGGTAGGGTTCCCTATACAATCCGAATGGACAGACAGCCTTACTCTTTGCCCATGCGACAATAGTCCTACCCAGAGCACTTTGCACTTTATTCTTTTTTGTACACTTTACAAAGATCCAAGGAGCAGATTTTTGTTGCCCTTTTTAAAGAACATTCGCCCAGGTACATATTTAGAGGGCTTCAGACATTTGCAATCATATACTAATCCTGTTATTTGCACTGCGGTATTAAATTTGATCAAATCAGCAATGGGCATTAGGAAACGATATGAAGTACAGTAATTAAAGGGAAATCAGGAAATGAACAATGTTAAATAGGAACTAAGCTCAACGGTCATTACTTCATCGATGTACAATCATGTTTTTAGCTTGCATATGAACTTTTATCTCTTTTATAATATTGTTAAAGGACAAAAGAATGTATTTTACATTTGAATTGTGTATTTTAAACTAGGACTGTCTTTTTGGTTGAAACTTTTATGGCTGTGTGCCGAATAAAGTCAATTTGAATTTGAATAGTTTAATATGGAATTCCATTATTGTATTTGCGACCTGGATATATGCTCAACAGGAGCTAAAACAGCAGAGGTGTCATACATTTTTATCAAATTGGAAGTATTACATTGTAACTCGGCCATTTAACTCCTCCTTTATTGTTGAAAATATTGAGTTCCAAATAATTCATTGCATGAGTGCCACCTAGGTCATACATAGTGTTAATTTTTAAAGAAAATCCGAATATTTTGTGATGAGTTTTTGTCGGAGGAAAATTTTTAAAATTCATGAGGTTACCCCGAAGTCTATTATCTATAATAAAGTAATTAATTCTCCTTTTGCAGTCACATCTTTTAAAGGTATGAACTCTTGGCACATCAGAAATCGATCTTCTATTACAGGCTCCTAGGCTGTAGGACAGAGTTCAAGAGGCTAACGGCAAGGCAGTCGAAGACTATTGGGCCTTTTATTTAGTAGGTTTGCTTTGCGTTTGCATGAAGGCAAGGTGATACATACACAACACAAACCTTAAGCAAGATTTATGAAAACACGCAAAGTCACTAAGGTTGGCCCTATATCTCAGGCAATCACTCTCCCTGCCTCAATTCAGGAAGGACCTCAAGATCAGGCTCTATGACTGAACTGCAGACCCCCCCCCCCAGCCCCTTGAGACCCTAACGGGTGATTAGCCGCTCTCTATAAAAACCTTGATGGATTGAGTGAGTGGTTCCTTAATGTAGAATTATCCCCAGGCGTGAGACTGGATCCGGAATTTTTTTGCCACAGCATCTCTGCGCGCAGGTGGGCGGCACCACGTGACTTCGCCCTGACATTGTCCACGGACATGACATCAGCGAGGTCACATAAGACCCACCCCGACGGGCTGACGTCAGTATCCTTCTTTTCCGCGTGCAATGCGGATCCAGATTGTGTTCCCTGCATATTTTCAGGCCTTCTTTTAACACTTTTGCATTGAGGAACAGTATGCGAATGCCTTCGGGATTCAAGACGTGTACTTCTTGTAAGCGTCAGATGTCGGTGATGGACCCTCACCCAATTTGTATGTGGTGTTTGGGCAAGCACCATGACTCTACGGACTGCGACGCTTGTCAGCATCTCAAGCTGATGGCATGGCGGGAGCGCCGGATGAAATTGCTTTCGGCCCGCTTGTCCAGGTCGGTCTCGTCACAGCGTCACAGCGTCCGTGTCCTACCTCGGAAGTCAGAAGCCGCCAATTTTGACTGTGGCATTGTCCTTCCCCGAGGCCCCACGGACGTCGGTCTCCCGCTCGTAAGTCCTGCAGCTTGTCTCCGAGGCCTTGTCCTCGTTCTGCGGAGGGTGTGGGTTCCCCTCGGGACATGCGCCCTCACCCGTCACCACCCTATCCGCTGTATCCTGGCCTTGGGGCAACTAGGGCCCAAATGAAGGCCTAGGCTACGGTTCTGCAGGCTATTTTGGGCCCCCCTCCTCTTCCCGAGACGTCCGCGGATCCCTTGCCATGCGCTGGGCTTCTGCAGAGTCACAGGAGGCTTCGACTCCGGCGCCAACGAGTTCAACTTCAGGTTTTGGGGGTGTGGTGTCATCGAGGTGCGGCCCAACGGGGTTCTCCTCTTCGACTTACGGCGTCCCCTGCCTCGCCAAAAAGCCCTGGGGGGTTCCCTGTGGTGTCGCAGTAGGTCGCCGGGACCCACAGTTCTTCCACGAGTCCTCCTCGGTCCTCTGGGCAGGCGGTTGCCTTACCGGAGGCTGAACCAACGCCTTTCTGGCACTGATGGCTTTCCTCCCCATCCCTGGCGGCGCCGCAAGTGTTGGCCAGGACCCTGGGCACCTGCCAGAGTCCCTCTTGGTCTACGCAGGCGGCTGCCTCATCGGAGGTCGTCGGTGCCTATTCGGTGCCATTCATTGGCAGCTCCGACCTCGCCCCATTCTCCTAGAAAGCACGTGGTGGTGGAGGTCGACTCAGCACCCCTGATGGCCGCTTCGGCACCGATCGAGGACGTACCAGTGCATTTGGCGTACTCCACAGCGCCGTCCAGGCGTCGGGTCGTCAACTCGTCTCCGGAGGTCCCCTCCTCTCCGGAGGTTTGTCATCTCCTTGTCTCCTCTTCACCGTAGATTGGACGCCATTTCGTTGCTTTTTCCCTGGCATTTTCGAGGGAGGGCTCTATGCCATCTCCGCGGCCACAGCCCCCGGATTCTCTCTTCCACAACTCGCTGCTGGCTGCCCCACAGGCTACTCCGCCTTCTCAGGAGACCCCTCAGGCCCCCACTTGTCCATGGATCTCCCATTCTACAGGGGCTGGCCGTTTCTTCCTCCAGCTGGACTCGGGGATGGGCGGCTTAATTTTCAGCCTTCGTCCATGGAGGAATTCCTCTCTCCTCATGTGACGCCCTATGGAGGTGAGTGTTGCCTTTATCCGGGCCATTTCCATGGCCGCTGGCAACTTGCAAATGGGCAACCCGGTCACTCCATTCCCTACGGACCATTTGTTAGAGGTTCTCCACCAGGCCTCTGGTGGGAGGGAGCTACTTCTTCCATTTGAAGCCTTGCTCCACAACTCTCTTTTGGGGGCCTGGGGGTGTCCTGCCACAGAAGATCCGGTGCCTCAGTCTCTCCTCCACCACCACCACCATCCTGCTCCGCACGATCCAGTCTGTCTTTCTTTCCACCCTTCTATCTAGGGCCCTCTCCTGCAGACTGCTTTTCCTTCCTTGCCTTCAGTGTTGCTCCCTCCATCAAGGGAGGCCTGGTGGTTGGATTCCTGGGGGCGTAACATCTTTGCTTCCACTAGTGCTGCTTTGCGAGCACTCAACACACTTTGTGTGTTGGCCAGGGCTACCTCCAGCCTATGGGATTCCGCGGAGTCCCTTCTGTCTAGCTCCTCGCATGAAGGTGTCTGCGCTGATCTGCGGTTCCATGTGCTGGATGGTTGGGAGTGAGCTACATTTATTCTCCGTTTGGCCTTGATTGTTGCTGATTCTCTCGGCCGCGCTATGGCAAGTTCTGTGGCTCTCCTTCGCCATGCTTGGTTGTGGGACAGCATTTTTCTTGTGAATGTTCGGGAGCGTCTTGTTGACCTACCTTTTGATGGGATTCTTTTGTTTAACACTCACGCGGACTCTGCCATTCAACGGCTCCTGGTGGCACTCCGTCCTCCACCTCCGTAAGCTTGGCTTGTCAGTCCTCAGGTGATTCTGGGAGGTGTTTATCCCACCTTTTTCTTTGGGCCTAGTGTTTTGGATGGCCAGTCTGTGAGTTCTGTGTGGCTTGAAATGCCTTCAGGGTCCTTTAATTGGCCCTTCGGTACTGTTGCCTGCTTGTACACCTTTTTGGCTTTTGTGGTGTGTTTTTCTTTGGCTGTTAGTGAAGCTGTATAGGTCCGCAGGTTGGGCCATCTGGGTATTTTTTCTTGGCTGATTGGTAAGCCGCCTGTGATGCTACCCACAGATCCTTTATGTTCTGTACCTCTGCTGCGGGGTTTTTCCCTAAGAAGTGTTCCCATGTTTTGTTTTGGGATGTGTCATACCCTAGGTGGGGTACCTGTAGTTATTGTGTAGCTCTGTCCTATGCTGGCCCGGTGTGGACACCTTGTTGGGTTCCTCGCATTTCCTGGCGTCACTGTATACCGCTTGGTGCAGTTTATTTTTTTCTTCTGTCTTAGCGCAGCCCGTGCTGTGCCAGGTTCTGTCCGGCTCAATATCCGCTAACTCGCCAGACCGACTTTGGCTTGTTGTCTGTGGCGCTGTGTCATGGTGTTTCCATCTTGTTGTCCGACGTCTCGGCCTGGTCCTCTGCCTGGTGTTCCAGGGCGGCTAGGATACTCCTAGTATTCTCCTGTGTTCTGGTTGACGGTTTTAGGATCATCCTACGTATTTCTCCTCTTATCTTCTGGCTGGTCCCACTTCTTTTCGTGGGTCAGTTGTGTCTCTGGCACGGTCCTTTTCTGGGGCTGTTCTGGGATTCCCCTGCCTCTGCCTTCGTCTTGCGCGTGGCTTGTTCTGGGCGCACTGCTTCGTGGTGTATGCCAGCTGCGCATGCCTGGTCATTATGGTCGGCCTCCATGGGCCTTGGCGTGTACCCATGTGCTCCTACCCCTTGTTCGGTCGGAGCTTTGGGCTTCTCGGCTGTGGGGCCATTCCTGCCTTGTCCGCTGCTTAGGGACTGATGCCAGTTCAGCTGTCCCCTTCGCTGTGGGTGTGTGTTCTCCTGCGGCAGGCTCTGCCTCCCTTAACACCTCTTCTCCTTGGAGTTGGGGTAGTTCTTTTCTTCCTTGGTACTTGTTTGGCGCTGTCTGCCCCTCCGGGAGTTGGTTGGCGGACGCCCTTTGTACCTCAGGTAGGCTTGGGGTGTTCTGGTCATCCCTTCGCCTTCTTCTTGCTTACTTCTGCTTAGGGGTGGCTGGGCCTTCCTTCCTGTACCCATGATACATCGCCTGTTGGGTATCTGTGTTCTCTTCAGCTGGTGGGGTTCTCTCCCAGACCTTCCTCCCTTCCAGGTATGGCTAGGGTATATATTCCACGTTAAAGAATCTGCAGCTAGTAGTCTCTATCAGATGTACAAGTTACTTACCTTCAGTAATGGTGTATCTGGTAGAGACGATTCCAGGCGCAGATTCCTTCACAGCCTGCCCTTCCTCCCCGTTCTGCGAGGACCTTCTACTTGATCTTTTGCACTCGCCCCCCTCCTTCCGGGTGTCTTTGTCTTCTACAAGTGCCCTCTTTCTCTTCCTCCCTGGCAGGAGTCTTTGTTCTGTTTATGTGTTCCTCTCCTTCCTTTCTGGGAATTCCACAATAGGTTCATGTGTACTTCTGCATCCCTATACCCTGGGTTTCCCAGTGTGTGGTCTACTCATAATCATTCCAATGTCATTGCTCAGGGTTTCTGACTCCTCCGCAGTCCTCTGGGTTGGGGTCTTTTGGCTGTGCCTCGGCCCTTAGCTATTTACAAGGGGTACAGCACTCCTTCATGGTGTTGTCTTGGGGTGATTTGTCATTACTCATCTGTTCCGGACTTGCTGCCCTTCCCTGTTATAGATTGTGGGTTACAAATGCAAAAACAACAATTGATGGACAGAATGCAGAACAATGTCATACATTCACCCCAGTACAGAGATCTGGGCCTAAACCCATCGTTTTTTTGCTCTCCACACCACCCCAGTTCAGACATGGCCACATGCAATTCAGCCTTGACCCTGTGCCTCATGGGAACAGTCCAGCCCGAACTGCCAAGCCATGTCTTTCCTGGACCAGAATCAAGCATCCTAGGACCGGTTTCTGGCTGTCAGCCGTATTCAGCCAGGATAACTTGACTCCAGTGATGTGGAGAGCATGGGACTCACGTCTGAGCATACCCATCCCACTCGGGGTTACAAATGCAAATACAACAATTGATGGACAGAATGCAGAACAATGGCATACATTCACCCCAGAACAGAGATCTGGGCCTAAATCCATTGTTTTTTTGCACTCCACACCACCCCAGTTCAGACATGGCCATGTGCAAATCAGCCTTGACCCTGTGCCTCATGGGAACAGTCCAGCCCGAACTGCCAAGCCATGTCTTTCCTGGACCGGAATCAAGCATCCTAGGACCGGTTACTGGCTATCAGCCGTCTTCAGCCAGGATAGCTTGACTCCAGTGGTGTGGAGAGCACGGGACTCACGTCTGAGCATACCCATCCCACCCGGGGTTACAATTGCAAAAACAACAATCGATGGACAGAATGCAGAACAATGTCATACATTCACCCCAGTACAGAGATCTGGGCCTAAATCCATAGTTTTTTTGCACTCCACACCACCCCAGTTCAGACATGGCCATAAGCAAATCAGCCTTGACCCTGTGCCTCATGGGAACAGTCCAGCCCGAACTGCCAAGCCATGTCTTTCCTGGACCGGAATCAAGCATCCTAGGACCGGTTTCTGGATATCAGCCGTCTTCAGCCAGGATAGCTTGACTCCAGTGGTGTGGAGAGCACAGGACTCACGTCTGAGCATACCCATCCCACTCGGGGTTACAAATGCAAAAACAACAATTGATGGACAGAATGCAGAACAGTGTCATACATTCACCCCAGTACAGAGATCTGGGCCTAAATCCATCGTTTTTTGTACTCCACACCACCACAGTTCAGACATGGCCATATGCAAATCAGCCTTGACCCTGTGCCTCATGGGAACAGTCCAGCCCGAACTGCCAAACCATGTCTTTCCTGGACCGGAATCAAGCATCCTAGGACCGGTTTCTGGCTATCAGCCGTCTTCAGCCAGGATAGCTTGACTCCAGTGGTGTGGAGAGCATGGGACTCACGTCTGAGCATACCCATCCCACTCGGGGTTACAAATGCAAATTGTGGGTGCAGACTTTCTGTCGCCTGCTATGACATTTTTCACATGCTTTTCTGCCTTCAGGGAGGATGTCGCCTTCGCTTGCGAGGTTGCTTCCCGGAGCGGTGCTCGGCTCTTTCCCTTCCATGCTTTTTAGTAGCACAGAACCTGGCACTTTCCTTCCTCACTATTCGCTTTTCTTTCCTTTCTGTTTCACTGATTTTTTCGCATACTGTTCCTATACTCTCACAGTTTTGTTTGTGATGGCTCCACATATAGGCGCGGAAAAGTTCTCAGAAGAAAACTGACGTCAGTACGCCGGGGTGGGACTTATTTAATATGTTCCCTAATTTTGTAAATTCACGTATTTTAATATACTCTGGTGACATTTTTTTTGTTAGCACCACATCCATGAAGATTTTATTTTAAATGCGGCATGAATTATTGTCTAGTTGCTCACCTTTTTGTGTGTATAATGCTTGTCGAATGGTTGTGAAATTGTTGGCAACACTAAATCATAAAGTCGCTATCATGGACAGGGTGCGATAATTTAATGATTATCACCCGAAGTGTGTTTGGAAATTACGGGGGGTTTTTCACCTGGTTTTTTTCTTTTACTGAATTAATGAACATGAATCTGAAACCAACTCGGATATGAGGACTAGCATGTTCTCTGTTGTATTGTGCAGATGGCATGCAATATCGAAAACAGATATGCTGATGTTGGAACATTTAGCATTCAATTTTTATTAAAGCAAATTAGTAGGAATATGAAGGGTTGTAAATATTTGTTATAATAAGAAAAAGTAAATAAATGTCTTTGATGGTCTAATTTTGAATATTTGTGTATCAGCCCTAAGACTGTCACCTAGTAGAGTAAACAGAAGAATTTTGAAAATATGGAATGCATTACGCAAATTGAACAGTATGTGGCGTGATTCAAGGTAAAAGGGGTGTGGTTTTGTTTCTAAACATATGTTATAGGTTTGGCAGGGATCCAGAGCACACTATACGTATCCAAATGATATTCTCATCCTCAAGTATTCATTCATTCGGGATAGATCACACCAAACGGAAATTTTCAAAAAGTTTTATTCATCAACAGTGTCCACCTCTTGGGAATCACTGTACCTGTCACTCAAGCCTACACTTGTTTCATCACAGCATGTGGCTGTGACTCTTCAGGGCTGATCTTATTGATCGAGGCGCGTGGTCGGGGAGCCGGTGAGAGTTCCAACCCGGTCCTTATCGGGTGGCTTTGTTATTTAATAGGTCACGGCACCAATTGGTATTTCGGGGTGCCGTCAGCAAACTTTCAAATTTGAAGTTTCACAGCGAGTAAATATCTCTAACTGTATTCAGGCCGTGTTCATCCCGTGGATCAGCTTGTATAGCTTCGGTCTCCAAGTGCGGGTCCGCACTTGGAGACCGAAGCTATACAAGCTGATTCACGGGCTGAACACGGCCTGAATACAGTTAGAGATATTTACTCGCTGTGAAACTTCAAATTCGAAAGTTTGCTGACGGCACCCCGAAATACCGATTGGTGCCGTGACCTATTAAATAACAAAACCACCCGATAAGGACCGGGTTGGAACTATCACCGGCTCCCCGACCACGCGCCTCGATCAATAAGATCAGCCCTGAAGAGTCACAGCCACATGCTGTGATGAAACACGTGTAGGCTTGAGTGACAGGTACAGTGATTCCCAAGAGGTGGACACTGTTGATGAATAAAACTTTTTGAAAATTTCCGTTTGGTGTGATCTATCCCGAATGAATGAATACTTGAGGATGAGAATATCATTTGGATACGTATAGTGTGCTCTGGATCCCTGCCAAATCGAAATAAGAGGGAGGTTTCTGTACCTCTTCTCTTTACAGAGGTTAAGGTTTTCCTCTGGCCAAGAAGCACCTACCTTGATACCACGACAAGCTAATACTTTACCGTAAGAAGTTGAGCGCCAAATTTCTGAACACTTAAAAAACCTACCCACAGACTTAACATATGTTATAGGTTTTTTTCTAAGAAATACTGTGGAAAGGTGGTGACTATCTGATTTTTAGGTCTCGGCCTGATTTAGCGCATGCGCTGGTATGACCGAGACATTTAGTAGCTACTTTTAAAAGTGCTACTTTCCCGTCGACCAGCTTGCTAGAACGCGCACAAGAGCGCGCGCGCATGCACGTAATAGCAAGCTGGTGGCCAGCAAGGTAGCACTTGCGGTGACGTTCGTGCGCACCACTCGCGTCACCACTGTGAGAAGTTGGCCTGGTATATGGTGCTCACTATTTCTAGTGATCACCTTGCACCAGTCCAAACAACCCTTATGGTGATGGTTGTAAGTCAACCTTATAGACCAGCTATCCTAGAGGTAGTGTGGACAGAACAGTCTTAGGCTAAAAGACTCTTGAGGGCGTGTAAAGCCAGCTGTTTTACCATATGTAACCCCTTGAATACCAAATGAAAGGACATCACACAGGATATATATAACATATATATGTATTTATTCACTAACACACACCTCTGAACTCTTTATGAGGTCAGAGGCAAAAGCACATAACAAGTTACTCTTAGAAATACTTTAAATAGCACAATTTACAGTTAGGCCCTAGGGGCACGTAAAACCATATACTAAGTAAGTGGTATAAGAACCACGACTTGTGAAAAGGAAAGGCCTATGGCCTAGGGAATCGCTGGGGCTACACTATCTGACCCTTTGGTTAGGAGTAGGAGGCCCACAGGCAGCGCGTGCAGTGTCTGTACACTCACGCGAGAGTCAATAGAAAGTCAATGGAAACCTAAAAGGTAAGTAATTGAAGATTTAGGACACTTCCGGTCTAACTAGGAAGATACAACTAAGAAAACTAGACACTAGGATAGTCAATCCATACAGGAGCACCGAAGTACTCGAGTTACCCTACCCATGGGCTGCGGGTGCATAGGTGTCAAAGTATGTCGGGTTTTCTCGTTGATTCCTATGAAGATGCTGAGAGGCGACCAGGAGGAAGATGTCCGGGTGAATCCAAGGGTGGATCAGAGTTAAAGAAGACCGGAAAGCAGAGGGGACAGAGTCTAGGTCACTAGCCAGTGACCGGGTCGAACCAGGAAGGAACCAGACGTCGTCGAAGAGCAATCAGGCGCTGTCTGGAAGCTTGTCTTTGCAGCCACGTGGACCAGGAGGCGGCGAAGATGACCAGGTGCTGGAGAGGAGCTGTCCCACAAAGGTTCTCGCAGATGGAGGGATCAACTTCAAGATCAGAGCCAACAAGCCTAAGCAAAGGCAACCCACGCAGGATACACAAAAGGCTTCTGGTGCAGACCAGGAGGGTCTGAGGTACTTCACCTCTTCAGGGAAGCAAGGGCCAGTCTGGAGCAACCAGACCAGTGATATCTTTTTTAAAGGATCATCGCCACAGGGCTACTAGCCAACTGGCCAGCAACCGGACAACGTGTCGAGCAGAACACAGCAGAAGGGCCCCACGCAGATCTCCTGGAGTGTGGAGGGCTGGTCTTCGTTGCAGGTGGAGCTCGGTGTCGGGGTGTCTCTGTCCCCAGTGCACAGCTTCGAGGACGGCTCAGGAGCTGCGCTGTTAGCAAGTTGCAGGCTTTCCAAGATGTCCGGTCCCACGTGTCTCGACGCCTTCCACGGTGCTCAGCTGTGCTGGAGTCGTGCAGCGGGGTCGAGGAGGTCTGGGAGTCTGGATCTTGTTGGGCTCTGTGCTCGGGTTCCAGCGGGAACTGGGACAAAGCAAGCCGTCGAGTTGCTGGATGGTGCCTGGGTGCCCAGTGTGGTCACTCCTTGGCCACAAGGGAGATTTATTCAGTCTTCAGCTCAGGTGAATGTCAAAGGGTCCAGAGTTTCATTTCAAGTCAATTCCAGGAGTAATCTAAAGTCTCCTGGGTCAGATCCTACCTTTATACAACTAAAGGGGGCTGGTTTACTCACTTGGTCCCTCCTATGGGTGGGACCAGGAAGGGGGGTGGTTACAGCCCCTTTCCTTTGTCCAGTTTCGCGCCAGAGCTGGGGCTGGAGTGCCCCAGCAACCGGGTTGAACTAGGGTATGCATGGAGCACCTAGTGTGCTCCAGGCAGTGTCTGTTTCTATTCAGCCCTCCCTGTCCAAAACACAAACTCCTGTCTGGGGTGGTGCTTGCACCTCTCTAGGCAGGAAACCTATTGTCCAAACCTCCGCGACTGGAAGGACTCCCAGCAGCAGGAGGTCAGACTTGTGTCGGGGCAGCAGCGTCCATTTTGAGAAGCTGGGGCTCTGGTTAATTTAAACCGGGATTAGTAGGAACAACATGTCTTCTAGAAGGGTGGAATGCTACCCCCGTCGCCAGAACTGGCGAGGGGGTAGTATTCCAAAACATATGACACCTTACTCGACATGTTTTGATAAAGCCAAACCAGAGTTAGCATTTAACCGCGAGGTTCATAATGCACTTAAGAGTATATGGTATGGCACTATCCTAGAACAGTTATAAGGACATGGTTTCGAAAGCTGCAGACAGGCTCAGCTCATGCTAGAGCACCATCTCACATAAAACCAAGCACTCTGCCTCCAGGATTGTTAAGGCCTGCCATAGGAGTGACTTATAGGTGTATATGTGTCTAGATATAAGGTTAGATATAGGTATACTATATCTAAAGCAAAGGGTGATTACACCACCTTGCCCCAGCTGAGTGATCAGCCAGTTGTGTCAATGTGGGTGGCCATCCAGGGGTGGCATAATACATGCTGCAACCCCTGGTAGTCCTTGGAGGCACCTATGCCCTGGGTACCTATAATACACTGTACAGAGGCTCATAATGTGACCCAGGGTCCATTTGGAGATGTACCTAGGGTACATGGAGTCCATTTTAAAGTGAGAGCAGATAGCCTGGGGCCCTGATTAGCAGGATCCCAGGCCAACAAAGTCAAAAATCAGCTAAACATTAGGCAAAAAATCTTGGGTAACCATAGTCAAGTATCCACCTTCCTACAACCACTCGCTTTTATTTTGTTTGTTTTTGCGATCGCGCTAGGCGCATTTGCCGTGCTTCTCTCCCACCCCCACCTCGCATGCGGCCAATGCTTGTTAGGACATGAGCCCTGACCCTTCGATGACCGGTTCTATGCTCTACTTTTTCATTTTTTACTAATAACATTTAAAGTACTGGTCCTGTTACGTGGACGCAGGCTTGGAGATGCAATGAAATGAGCTTACATTCTTTCCGTTGTGCTAATACCGGAACAGCTGATCGAGCAGCCAGTTCTGAGCACAGCATCCGCAGATGTCAGACTCTAACAGTCCCCGCCATCCGCTACCATGGAAACAGAACGACGCCGCTCTACGGCGCACAGGAAGCTCTGGAATCATGCACCGAGAGGAGGCAACCCTGCGTGGGTCGGGCGCACGCACCATGTGCACGCCTACTTTTAGCCGCCCCATCATTATACGTCACATGATCGGAGGGCTTTGTACTAAAGTAACCTCAGCCAACAGTGACCTTTGTCCCCTTCCTGTCTTTGCTGTCATCAGTCCTCAACCAAGATGGCTGCGTTCAGCAAGTCTGTCCCACATCGCTGCTATGAAATCGGGCATACCTGGAATCCTTCCTGCACCGTCCCGTACCTTCAGATTACACAGGGCACTCTGGAGAAGTCCCTGAAGATATATGCTCCGCTCTACTTGGTGAGTGACTATCTCCTTCCCCAGGTTTCCCAGGCCTGAGTACAGAAGCCTCCTACTGCACTTTACACTGGTGCATACTTTGCAGCCTAGCATTGCATCCCAGGTACGTCGTCAACCCCCAAAGCTGGTTGATGAGTGTGTCAGAGCAGTCTAGTTCTGGAGTCTATGGCTTGCAATTTTCATTTTTACACCATGTCCCTTCTAAGTAGAATGTTAATTACTATATGCGACTAAGATACTGTTTGAAAGGGGCAGAATAGAAAACAACAAGAAGTGAAATACGGAAGTAAAGAAAGATGCCACATACATTTTTAAAAACAATAGCCCATGCAACAACCTGTAAAACTGATAGCAATTTAGCCCTTCCGTAGATTTCCATCTTTGTTCTGTTTTTTTCAGTCCCAGTTATCGTAGTCAAACATGAAGTCCCAGTTATAATGCAGAGCAAGCAATTTGTCACTGGTGTAGTCAGGTCTATATTACACGTACGTATGACGGAAGCTCATGCAGGCATCAATCATGCAATTACATATCAGGATCACTCAAGTTGTTCTTCAGCCACACTGGTGCTACAACCAATATCTCTTAACAGCATGTCAAATTCAACCTAACCTGGAAACACTAATACAATCATGATCATTATATTTCACACCCTCCCACGGTGGTCATCTAGCAGTTGTGTGCTCCAACAAGCCACGCAACCCCAAATCATCAGCTGTGCGTTATTTATTTTGCTATCAGCTTGAATCCTTCCTCCTCTGGTTCATCCTTGGTTTCGCACTGGATTTCCATGAAATAGCAATGCCTTGTTAGCCACCACTAGTGCTATATGTGTGAGCTCATAATCAGACTGCTTTTCTTTTTAATCAGTACCAGACCCAATAGACATACATTGGGGGTGGACTCTAGCTTCCTAACTGGAGCTTCCGAGAGTGTCTTTACCACTATGTCCCACAACACGGACACCAATGGGCAACTCTTCCACATATGAATAAATGTTCCTATACCAATGTAGCACCTAGGACCTCTACCATCTACCCCCTGCTTAATTTTATAACAGTCACAGGAGGATACATAGCCCAGTGTTGTCCCTTCTACTGAATTCAGTTAAATCCAGAGGTTTTTCTGACAGATTTTCAGGTAAGTAATACCCTATCCCGTTCTTTAACGTTCAATGTTAATATTCTGATCTGTAATCCATAAGGCCCTTTGCTTATAAATACAGTTCCAATCCTGCAATCCATTACTTAAGTTATTAATTCATTAGTGTCATGCTCAGATTTCAATAAATATTGCTGTATTGTAGTGGTGATGATCCATCTTTTTTTTCTTTATATTTTTATTCACAATTTTTTCACAGTTATATCCCCCCCCCCCAAGACCAAGGTATTAAATCATACCGTACAAAAAGCATGTAAAAATAAAGATAAGAAAGAGAGAAAACATACAGCAACCAAAAAAGAATACATACCATCGCCACAATAACCAATCAAAAATACATACAGATAATACATTAAGTAGCTCAGATTAAGCTTCCCTGGGTGTGGTTTTGTATCCACTGAAGTAGTGGTCCCCAAATATGCATACCTCTTATATTTTTGTTACTGCCCTTGGTTTTGTATATTGCCACCTCCAAACTACATATCGCTAATAATCTTGTCCTCCATTGTACAAAAGCCGGAGAGTTTTGGTCAAGCCAAGAAGAGGCTATGCAGAGACGGAGAACAGCCATAGCAATGAAAATCAGGCCTTGCATATGTGTAGGCCGTTGGTTATTGGCTACTCCTAACATGATTTCTTTGGTTGTAATAGACATTCTCACGTGAAAAATCCCTGATAAAAAGTCAGATATTTCATTTATCAAGTTAGATAATGTGTTACGGGAAGCGAACATGTGAGTTATATCGGCTGCGTATAGTGAACAACGCGGGCATCTTGTTCCCTTTCCTGATGTCCATTTTGCAATCTTATGAGGTGTATAGTAGAGGGAAAAAAAGTTTTATAAAATTGTGCCTGCAATTTTATGGACATAAGACATGTTTGCGATAGTCCATATGCGCGTTCGGGAATTGAGGGGAGAATTGTTAGTCTGGTCTGCCAATCAGCTAGCTGTTTGGCCATGTCATCTGGGAAGTTTTCACTCAATATTGCATAAATTTCCCCGATTTTCGGGGTGTTTGGCCTACATATGGTTTCTATTGTGGTACTGATTCGAAATTTTTCTCTTCCCCCTACTTTTTTTAACAAATAATCCCTAATCTGCAAATATTAAAAAAAAATCCCTATGGGTGATGTCATATTCCGACTGCAGCTCTGAGAAGCTTTTTAGGCCACTAGGTGCAAAAAAACAGCTTAATTGATTAATCCCTGCCTCTTTCCATCTAGTCATACAGCTATCCTGAAAAATTGATGGTAAATCATTATTATGGTTAACTGGTGTGCAGCATGAATAACGGCTCAGTCCTAGCTGTTTTCTTATATTGCTCCAGACTTTATAGATGCTATTGATGCTCTTAAGTTTCACTTTCTTGAAATAATTATCATTAACATGTCGCCAAAGGCATCCCTCGCACCCAGCTCCCAGAATCAATTCTTGCGGAGTTGGAATAGGGTGATTGCTATTTTCTTTAGATATTAGGATCTTACTATATCTAATTACCGTTGCCCAGTAATATAGTTTGAAGTTAGGCATACCTAGTCCACCCCTTTCCTTAGGTAGCATAATCCATTTGAATGCACGACGCGGTTTCTTAAAACTCCAAATAAATCTCGCCGGCAAGCACGAGAGCGTCAGTATCAGAGCCCGGACCTGGTTGCTAAGCGACCGCGACTGCGAAACTAAGGGGAAGGAGAAGCAGCCGGCAGAAGCGTGCACAATGGCAGCCGCTTGCGGTGGAGCCCGACCGAAGGAGCACAGCACGGAGTCCGGCCCCGCAGCAGCTACCAGACAGGAGAAAAGGGACCACGCGAAAGCAGGACAGGAGAAGGCGAAGCCTGGTGCCAACTCCGGTAACCCCGGTAAAATGATCAAAGACTCAGGGGGGAAACTGCTAAATCCCCGCTGATTCAGTGTACAGTGATTTCGGACAAAAAACAACCGGCTATATCTAAACTTTTTCCTAAAAAACAAGAGATGGACCGGGGTGGTGTTCCCACCCCAGAACCCATACCCAAATGTGTTTCAAAGCCTGGTCACACAGTGGGAGTGGAGGAAAATGAGTTAAAAGACCCGCCTGACATAGTTAATATGGGCCTCGAGGATAACATTTTAAATAAAGAGGTGCAGGTGTGCGTGTCTTGGGGGGCAAGTAGCGACACAACAGTAGCTTGGTCTACAGACCTGGAGGAGACAACTCCAGAAAAGACCGAGGAGCAGACAGAGCACAAGCTGGCCTCTGAGATTCTGAACCCCCCTGAGCTAGGATCACAGAGCAGAGAGGAATGTGATTCTGCGGGTCAAAAGGGTTAAATGGGTCAGACAGACCTACAATCTAAAATTATTCGGATGGCCCTTCACGACGCCACGGAGCTAAGATATCAGTGTCCGACCCCCACGGAAAACTTCTTCTTAGTAAATGAGGAGTCATTCAGCTCCGAATCTTCAGACTTACCTAGCAGCAGCGATGCCGAGGAAGCTGATACCTCGGCAAGCAGCAGGCATGAAGGCATAAAAACTCTTAAAAAACAAAGAAGGTTTTCTGACAGGAAGAAACCTACACGTCAGACTGATACCGAGAATGATAACGATGATAACGATCTCCGCTGGGATTACTCTGATACACAACTACTTCCAATGGCGGGGCATGAAGTTTTAGATGGTGAAGATAAACAGAACAAAAAGAGGAAGCCTCAGCAAGCACCTGAGCCTACACTAGCGACAATTCTACAATCACTGAGCACATTCCACAATGAGGTCAAGTCTGAGAATCAAGTGGTACGAGTGGCAGCAAAGAAACTTCAAGGATCAATGCGCAAAATTGGCAAAACATGCACAGAAATTGCCGAAAGAATGACTATGGTAGAGACCCGAACAGAAATACTGGAAGCCACAGTAGGCTCCCTGAAAACCCCGGCTTCCTCACAGGAAAAAACGCTCAGCGATATCATGTGGAAACTTGAAGAGGCTGACAATCGCCAAAGACGGAACAACCTACGCATTCTCGGGATTCCAGAGAATTGCGAAGGCAGTGATATTCAAGCCTTTATTATAAAATTGTTCCAAAACGCTTTCCCAGAGCTAACACAATGGGACTGGTACAAGGAGATACAAAGGGTGCACAGATTCCCACATGCACAACCCAAACAGCCCCGCAAGGAACAGCCCTTTCCTGGGGTCATTTTGATTGTTTTTGGTAACTTTTTGCTGCGTCAAGCAGTGTATGATTTGGCCCGACCAAACAAAAAAAGAAACTGGGAGGGGTTTTCCTTTTTTGCTGAACCAGATTTCGCACACGCCACAGTGGAAAGACGCTGGAGCCTTAGACAGCTGATTACCCCCTTCCAGAAAGCAGGGGCTCTTGCTTATCTACAAAACCCAGCAAAACTGAAGATAGCATCACAGGGACGCACTATGTTTTTCTCCTGAGAGATTCAGGCCGAACAAGCTTTGAAAGAAATCCTCGCTGGGGAAACGGGAACAAAAGGAAAGCATTAATAAACTTTGGGTTCCTTCTTTTTAATTTCTTCTCTCTCTCTTTTCTTTCCCCTTAACTACTGGCATGCTGCTTTGCGACCGATAGGTGTATTGCTTTTTTTTCTTTTTTTTCTCTCTCTCTTATCTTTTTTTCTGTTTTTTCACACGAGACCTTTTTATACTATGAAAGATTAATGGATTAACTGACTGTATGAGATACAAGATACTCTAACTAACCTCATCAATAGCTAGGTTTTGAAACTGTTAAAACGTATATCTCACATGTCTGTACAATGTCTGTACAATGGCTTTATGGTCTTATGTATATTTAATGTAGACCCTATACAGGACTCTATACTGGGCATAAGGTGCATATATATATATATGTATAAAGATAGGAGTGAAGGAGGGATGTGGAGGGTGGAGTGAGGTTGACCAGACACTATCACACAAGCTCAGGATTGAGCTTGGTGGCTTAAAAAGTGGGGGAGGGTGGGGGGGTGGGAAGACCAAGGTAGGATAAATGTCAGAACAGGGTGGGCAGCAATCAAGGGAGAAATCGGTCAAAAGGGATTTAAAAGAAAAAAGATACTAAAAATGAAAAGTAGGCACCAAAAATATGCATATAGGAAACATACAGGAAGAATGAATCAACGAGATGGCTAGGGTAAGAATTATTACATTGAATATATGTGGCCTGAATGATATAAAGAAGAGGCAGAAGGTAGCTATGGGGCTCCAAGCAATGGAAGCTAACATAGTGTGTCTGCAGGAGACGCATATAGAGGGTGGTCAACAGTACCTATTAAAAACATTAGGGTATAAACTTATAATTGCCTCAACTCAGGGTACTAGAACTAAAGGGGTAGCTATTTTAGCGAAGGGGAGACCTCCAATTTATAAGAGCAATAGCTGATAAATTTGGAAGATGGGCCATCACGGAATGCCAATATAATAATGGGGAAAGTAAGATGACAATATGTACAGTATATGGCAATGTGGGAGATGATCCAGAAGGACTGAGTAGTATTACTAATGAACTGGTACACTGGCCTTTACCCCTAATTGTTTGTGGGGACTTTAATTTACATCTACCAGGGGACTGGTCAATGGACCCTGCATACAAATACAAAGGGAGGAAACCAAGGGTCTTCAGGGCATTCAAGGAGCTATGCGAATTACACGGGTTGATTGATACCTGGCAAACGAACTACCCAGGAGCCCATGGGTACACATTCTTTTCCTATCCACATTCTCGTCATGTGCGACTGGATTACATGCTCATCTCCAATTCTATGAAAAACACATGCACCATAAATAAACTGCCAAGGGTACTATCGGACCACAACCCACTAGAATTAAACGTAACATGTAAGACAATAAGTTCCTGGACGTTTGAAAGGGCTTTTTTAAGGAATGAAAATTACTGTAAACACATGAGGGAGTGGATTGCATCATTTTTGGCAATAAATATGGGTAGTGCACCGATGGGGATAGTTTGGGATGCTATGAAGGCAGGCATTCGAGGTGAAACTCTTCAGTTCTCAGTCCAAATCAACCGAGAAGGAAAGACACAACTAGCTACGTTACAAATGAACTTGGGTGATGATCCATCTTAACAAACATATTTTTTGTTATGTTAGTTTTATTGAGTGTTCAAATACCCCAGGGTGTCTTGCCGCTAGCTACAAATGTAGAAAGAAGAGGAGACCTATACAGTATTAAGTAACCAAGTCTTGAGTGTCTTCCTGAACATCGTGAGATTCGGAGAGATTTTAATGTACATAGGAAGTTTATTACAGGACCCCTGTACAAAGCGGAGGTCACCCAAAGCCTCACGTCTGAATTTTAGTACAATCAGGGTCTTGGTAGCTGAGAATCTTAAGGGCGTGTTTGGAATATACAAGATGAACCTCTCTTTTAAATAGTCAGGCCCTAGACCGTGTAGTGCCTTGCATCACAAGGAATCTTGCATGTGTATATTCTCTCTTATATCTATACAGACAGTGAGACACATCTACAGAGGAGGTAAGCAGGCAAAATGTTTGGGGGAAGACCACCCTAAGGATGATAGGTCTAACACCAATGTTATGGGATTTTCTTAAACCTAAGGATACAACTCCGTCAGGTAACTTTGGTCTCTCAGTTTCAGTTTAATACAATCCAAGGGTCCTTAGCACATTGAAAAATGCTGTGCAGAAAGTATAACAAATTAAATAAGCAAATCGCAAGGGGTTTTGGGTTAGGTCTAATAGAAGAGGTATCTTGTTGAGAAGCCCTATTGGATAAACCAAAACTACATTTCAGAAGTTCTATCAGGTTCCAGAGGTCCATGGATGAAAGTCCGAAGCACACAGATTGTTCAAATGATCATCACTCCGAGCAATTTTGGTCATGAATATGGCAGCCATGTACCCGTATAAATGATAGGAATGTTCCTCAGGAGATTTTTGAGAGGGCCTATGGGCCAGAACTAAGTGGTTTTTAAGAGCGTTTAGTTCTTTATGGATTGAATTAGTCTGTCTGGGCTTGCTGGAATTGTGGACCAGGTGATTGATAGCAGAATCAGGAGCACATCGAATCTCACCCTGCATCAATAGTGCTTCACTCATTTGAGTCTGTCTTGAAACCATAAGGTTTAAAAGCTCCAACTCCCCCTTTAAGTGGTCAAACAGGAAGATGATTAACAACTAAAGTTAGATCACAACCCAAACTCTTTTTTTTTTTTATTTGAGCAGAACACATAATAAGACAGATTCATACAATGTGGGGGTGACCTGTTCTCAGGACAACCCCGCGCCGCACGGCCCCCAGCTGTGTGTGCCCCCTCGTGTGCCCTAGCTGCTGCTCGCAGCCTCGTCTTGCCATCTGCCTGACTCCCTAGCTGCCGCCTCTCTGCACTGTCCTCCAGCTGTGTACATTTAATTTTCTGTTATCTCTGCATTTTGTACTTGTTTTTGTGAATAGTTGTTGTGCTTTTAGGTGATTGTTGTGTCTGCCCTGCTCTCCGTTTTCCGCCGTTGTCCTCGCAGCCAGGCCCCTTTTTCGTGTCCTCTTGGCTCCCGCCTCCCAGCTGCTCCTCCCTCCCACTTAGCCATAAATGACGACCGCGCAGACGCGCAGCAGTCACGTGCAGCGGGCGTGGCGTTTGTGCGCCAAAGGCGCGCCAAAGACAAGCCCGTCTGCGACCGTCCGCGCATGTACCGCGCCCAGTGCCGGTACCCCTGGCCCCCGCCGATGCAAGACTACCCGACGGATCTACGACACCGCCACTCTCTACGCACTCAATGCCGGCCAGAACCCTGCCTGCTGCCGAGCTACCCCGAGACGCACCCACGGACCCTTCGCCTGCCAAGCCTGCCGATTCAGCTGCCACCGGACCTGCGCCGCAAAGTCGAGCACCAGCAGCAACCATCAGTGCATCCTGCTCAACACCCGCTCCATCCACAGGCACGCCTGTGGAACTCTGGGACCTGCTCGACGCGACAGCACCTGACGTCGCCTTCCTCACTGAAACCTGGATGAACGCCTCCTCAGCGCCCGACATCGCCATAGCCATCCCGGACGGATACAAGATCACCCGGAAGGACCGCATCAACCAGACTGGAGGAGGCATCGCCATCGTACACAAGAACACCATCCGCATCTTGACTAACTCCGACGAAACCTTCACCGCTGCCGAACACCTGCACTTCCAGATACACACTGACCCCAAGACCACCCTCCGAGGCACCCTCATCTACAGACCCCCAGGCCACGCACACAATTCAGCGAAGACATCGCAGACTTCATCAGCCCGTACGCCCTCCCCTCCGCTGACTACATCCTCCTAGGGAACTTCAACTTCCACCTGGAGAACAACAACAACAGAAACACCACCGCCCTGCTGGACAACCTCGCCAACCTCGGACTCAAGCAACTGGTGAACACCCCCACCCACTACGCCGGCCACACGCTTGACCCCGTCTTCTCATCCAGCAAGCACATCTCCTTCAGCCACGCCACCGGACTCCACTGGACCGACCACAGCTGCGTCCACTTCAGCTTCAGAAGAACTACGATCCACCACCACCCGCAACAGGCCCCCCACCGGAGCTGGAGCAAGATCACCGCCGAGCAGCTCACCGCCTCCCTCAGCCAGAACACTCCCACCAGCACAATAGACCCCAACGAAGCAGCCAGCAACCTCACCAAGTGGCTGACCGCCTGCGCCGATGACCTCGCACCACTAAAGAACCCTCCCAGCAGACCCGGCAGCAAGAAAACCCCCAGGTTCACCGACTAACTCAAAGAATCAAAAAAAACTGCCGCACCCTCGAGAAAGCCTGGCGGCATGACCAGACCACAGACAACAGGACCGCCCTCAAGCACGCCACCTGAAAACACCATCAGCTGATCCGCGCCACCAAGAAGTCTGCACTCAAAGAACGACTAGACAACAACGCCCACGACAGCAAGGAACTCTTCAGCATCATCAAAGAGTTCTCCAACCCCAGCACCGGAAACAACGACATCACTCCCTCGCAAGACCTCTGCAACTCACTCGCCTCGTTCTTCCACCGCAAGATCGCCGACATACACAACAGCTTCGACGCACAGACAACGCACCCTACCACCGAACCAACGACCGCCACCACCACCCTCTGCAACTAGACCCCGATCAGCACCTAAGACACCACCCGCACGATGAACTCCATCCACTCCGGATCTCCAACCGACCCCTGCCCACACCACGTCTTCAACAAAGCCGACGCCATCATCGCACCCCATCTCCGGGACATCATCAACTCCTCCTTCCACACCGCCACCTTCCCGGAGAGCTGGAAGCACGCCGAGCTGACCGCCCTCCTGAAGAAACCAACGGCGGACCCCACCGACCTCAAGAACTACCGTCCCATCTCGCTCCTTCCTTTTCCGGCCAAAGTCATCGAGAAGACCTTCAACAGACAGCTTGCCGCCTTCCTCGAGACAAACAATTCCCTCGACCCCTCGCAGTCCGGGTTTCGGGCCAACCACAGCACCGAGACCGCCCTAATCGCAGCCACCGACGATATCAGAACCCTGATCGACAACGGGAAAACAGCGGCCCTCATCTTCCTGGACCTCTCTGCGGCGTTCAACACTGTCTGCCACCGCACCCTAGTGAAGCGCCTCAGCAACATCGGAATCCGAGAGAAAGCACTGGAGTGGATCATCTCGTTCCTTGCCGGAAGAACCCAGAGAGTCCGCCTCCCCCCCTTCAGATCCGAGGCCACCGAAGTCATCTGCGGCGTACCACAAGGATATTCACTCAGTCCAACCCTCTTCAACGTCTACATGAGCCTTCTCGCAGCCATCGCACGCCAACACAACCTCAACATCATCTCCTACACCGACGACACCCAGCTGATCCTCTCCCTCACCAACGACCCCACCACCAGCAGAGCCAACCTACACGAAGGGATGAAAGACGTCGCCGACTGGATGAGGAACAGCCGCCTCAAACTGAACTCAGACAAGACAGAAGTCCTCATCCTGGAAAATAATGTAGGCCGTAGACATTTTAGAGGATGTGCTGCTGTGTTCCTGTCCTTCGAAAGTTTCAAATGTTTTCCCAGAATGCAGATATTAGTCTGTTTCTTTTATTTATTTATGTTTCTATTTATTACATTTTTCAAAAACATAGCATTCACAGGTTTTGCAATACAGTCAAAACGTGTACATCTTCCTGGTACAGTTTTACATATCGACAAGCATTATTAGTAATATGTGTCCTGATTCTCTGGTAATTATTATTCATTACAATTCAGGCAAATGGCGACATTCTGTTATGGGGGGTCTTTATTGCATTTACCCTGTCCGGGGTTCTTATTGACTGGTGAGTCTAAAACATCTGATACACCCAAACAGTATACTCGCATTGGGGCAGCGCACTTAATTTTGCATTGTAGCTCTGTGGTGTCCCTATTCATCCTACCATCTGCAGCAGTCTACGTCTTGCCTGTTGTAGCAAGGAGATAAGCCTTCAGGGGTTCCCACATATCCCTTGGTTTCTTAGTGGGGGGGGTGGCATCCAGAAACCATGCACCACATGTGTAACACTACATGATTTCATTATAAAAAGCATGGGGGTACTGCTAAAACGCCATCTGCAACCCATGGAAAAGAGCATCATGATCATTGAGAAGCAATTAGCTAAATTAAATACCCCAGTATTCACGCAGAAATCATTAGGCACACCTACCAAGGGCCTGGGGACTCCGAAAGACAGAAATAAACCGGCTCAACCCCTGTCTTTACCAGTTACCCGACCCAAGCCTCTGCCGCTCGAAAGAGTCGCAAACACCGAAGCTTTAAAAAACGACAGGCAAAACAAACAAAATACTTCAAAACCCGCCTTAACAGAGGGGATTGGAAAACAAAAAGGCCCCATTGATAACCCCCAAAAAACTCCGGCTCCTGTGGAGTCAAATAGCCAAGCAGTGAAGCAGAAGGAAACCCCACAGACAACACAAAAAGCCCAACCATCCCAGCCACAGGCCAATGAGAGGAAAGGCGCCAGGTACAGGCATCCCATACATCTGCCGCCTGAGGCGACCCCATACACTGTCATACTTACTGGGGTCACCGAGCTGGCATATGGTACAGACGAACCCCCTTGGTCACTGCGTAACAAGGTATTGCGTGGTTGAGCCAAAACAGACCTCTGCATCCATCTAACCATAGTAGAATTATTTCAATGAGAAGAATGTTCTGGATAGGCGATACCAAAAAAAGTTTGCAGGGCGATTTCATCGTACTCAATTGTGAGGACCCTGCTACAGCCGATTATATTTCCTCATGGCCAGCTTTGGAGAAAAGGGGGGGGTCGACGTACAGCGTCTCTCCTTTTTCTATCCACCCCTAAACACTTTTAATTATGGCGACCCTAATAGCTGGGAGGAAGTCCAGGGCTGGCCTTGGACACAGGTGGGGCACTAAAACAGAAATAGAAATAGGAATAGCAATAACCACTGGAATAGAGGTTGGGATACTCGTCCCTGGCTACCGAGAAGAGAAAATTTAAATCCTGACTATTGGAGGGGGGCCCCCACAAGGAATAGGTACGACTGTTTAGACATGGTCGATTAACCAATAATGATAATCAACTGGAAAGGAAATAATTTAGGCACCCCAGATGAGACCCGTAAAAATGATCACCAGACTCCCAACGCTAATATCCTGCCATTAGGGAACATACCCGATTCCCCAACAGGGGAAGCATTGCTATCACCTCAGCAATCATCAGACCAACAAACTAAGGTCTTAAAAGGGGAAGGTTCCATAGCCCAAGAGAAATTCAATGTTGGGTCTATACCCAAAAGCCTGCGGGACATCACACAAACCCAAAGGGAGGTAGAATATAGCTTAGAGGGTACTGAGAGGCTAACTCCTCAGACACTGGCACCAGAAGCCAGTCTACATAAATCCAATCTAAAAATAACTTCCTGGAATATCGCAGGGCTAAACAATAAATCAAGGGTCCAGTTATTCTTATCTTTTATGGAAAAACAGGATATAATATGTTTACAGGAGTGTTGGGATCAGGAGGAGACCCACATTGAGGGCTTTAGTACTTTCTATATCCCGTCGATACAGGGTAATCGAGGTAGAGGGTCGGGGGGTTTGTGTATCTTTGCCTCCAATCTGTGTAACATAAAACTGTCCACATACGTGGCGAGTGGACCCAAAGTAGGTGTAGCTAGATCATTACAAGGACTTATGGTCAAAGCAAAGGGGTGGTCCCTTTTCCTGATTAACATATATATCAACGTGCCAAAATTAGATCCTAAAGCTTTAATAGCTGAGCTCACTACAATGCTTAAGAGAGGTGGGCAGGATGCAGATTGTACCCTCATAGCAGGAGATTATAACTGTCATCTATGTCCTTACAGCGCCACAAAAAATTGTGGCATTTATAACTTAAGAGGGGACCCCACCACACATTTTGAACACTCTATTGTGGGTAATATGTTAAACCAACTTATGCACGATTGGGACCTGGGGTTTGCTAACGAATTATGTGAGCCTTCTGTAGCTTTCCAGACAACCTTTTTTGGTCGAGGGTCAGGCACTGTAATTGATTACATCTTAGTGTCAAATAGGAATCAGGGCTGTCTGGAGGAGTTTAACACGGAAGATCTGGCATTAAGCGATCACTTTCCGATTAGCGCCACTATCTCTGTTGGGAAGTCCGAGAGCCCTGTAACAAGCATACCTAGTATTCTTCACGGTCACTCAGTGTCACTGGCAAGAAAGAATGGATACGCAATAAAATGGGCAAAAATTGATTCCACAAATTTCTTGAAGGATTTAGTCCAGAAAGAATTGAAACAATTCTCGACTTGCCTAGAATTTAATATTAATCCGCAGTTAATTATAGAGGCTTATGGAAGGATAACTGCCACTATAAATGATAAGTTAACCAAAAAACAAAAGACAGGGGTAGAAAAGAGAGTATATGGCTGGTTTAACTCCGCCTGTACCAAAGCCCATAAAGACCTGTTACTGGCATTAAAGACAGTCCCTAAAGACATTAGTTTGATTAAGGATGCTAGGCGAGTCTATAAACAGACCCTCCGCAATAGACAGGACGAACTGAAAAATCAGGCTTGGGAAGCCCTGTTAAAGGCGAGTGCCTTAAGGGACAACATTTCTTTTTGGAAAGAAATCAATGCCCCTTTTTCTCCATGGACAGCAAGGCTGATTCTATGGAGATAGCCATAACGGAAAATGTCTGGGTTGATTACTTTACCTCCCTATATAAAAAAGATTTAATAACAATGACCCCACAATATGATTTTAATAATAGGCAGGTGGAACATGCAGTGATGCAAGATAGTTTCCCTTTAAATGTAGTTATCACCCCCCTAGAGGTTGAGCTAGCAATTTCTCAGAGTGCTAATTTAAAGGCCCCCGGCCCAGATGGAGTTCCCATTGATTTATTTAAAGAAAATGTAGATCTTTGGGCTCCTCTATTAGCAAATGTAATAAATGCGTTTAGCAAAATGGGTTTTCCTGACACATGGCACGAAGCTATAGTAATCCCAATATTTAAAAAAGGGGATAGGCAGGACCCAAAATGCTATCGCCCTATTTCCTTGCTAGATACCCTGATGAAAGTCGCAGGCAGAGTGTTGTTAACTAAATTACAAACCTGGTCTAAGAGCAAAGGGATTCTTTCGAAATTACAGTACGGCTTTAAAACCGGTGTAGGTACTGTAGAGCAGGGTTTAAACCTGGCCTTAATAACAAATAAATACATTGGAGGGAAACTAGGGAATCTGTTCCTAACATTCGTCGATTTAACCTCAGCTTTTGATTGTTTAGACCATAGTGTGCTATGGAAAACCCTGGTTAAATTGGGGATAGATAAAAACATTCTATATTTTATACAGGAACTGTATAGAGATGCAGGGGCTACGGTCAGATACGGTAAAAATGGTGAGCGAACTAGAAAATTCCCTATAGAAAAGGGTGTTCGACAGGGCTGCATCCTTGCGCCATTCCTTTTTAATTTATATATTAATGAGGTAGCAGACTTTTTAAATGATCTTGAAGTGGATTACCCTAAAATAAATGGCATCTCAGTACCACTACTATTATATGCTGATGATGCGGTGATCATGGCTCGCACACAGCTGGGTCTTCAGAAGGCGCTAACAGGATTCTCAATTTTTATGAGCACGAGAGGTTTAAAAATAAATGAGGGAAAAACATTCACAATGTCATGCACATTGAGAAAAAATATACCAGATTGTAAAACCTTTGTTAACAACACTAAGATAGCTATGACCAAAACTTTTTTTTATCTAGGCATTATATTCAACAACAGGGGCACATGGTCAACAGCAATAACCTCCCGGAACCTGGCTTTTTCTCGCACGATAGGTGCTCTTAAACAATTTGCTAAAAGACTGGGTAGGAAACCTGTAGACATATTACTTAAGATCTACGCAGCCAAATGTGTGTCTACTGCTGTATATGGGGCTGGCATTTGGGGATTGGCAGATTGCACACAAATTCAAACAGTGGAAAATGCTTTCCTGAGGCACCTACTATCAGTCCCTCGTTCCACATCTACTACCATTTGCCACAACGAACTGGACAGAGTCCACATCACCGATCTGATAAGGATAGCGCCAGTGATGCTGTGGTTTAAGATCTGGACATGTGATGACACAGGTTTCAACAGGGAAGTAATCCAAGACTGTTTAAATCATTCCGCTTCTAGTAAGCAGCCATGGTTAGCCTATGTGAAAAAGTTTTTGAACTCCATTGGTAAACCAGATCTTTACCTAAATCCCACATCATGCTCACAAATAGCAAAAAAAGCTCTAAAAGGGGCATGCCTTGACTTATTGGAGGAAAGGAGTTGGTATTTAGACGGCCATAAGTCCACTATAGTAGCCCATCGTAACATCCTACATGGTACGGGCCTTCACGCATATCTAGCCTCAACCTATGCGTGTTATCACAGAATGCTTCTGACACGAATGAGGACTGAGTCATTTTACAGATTAATATCATTTCCTGCCCAGAATGATTGGTCTGCTAATTTGATAAAATGCCCGTGTGATGACTTATCCAAACAGTCAAACCTACACTGCATCCTCTTCTGCAAGTATTATCAGTGGGGGAGAAAAAGATACCTGTTACCATTGTTAAAGACATGGGGTTTGAGAACCTGTAAAACTGCACTGGTCAGACTGTACATGATGCAAGATGAACTTACCATAGTGACAGCGATAAAATGTTTGACCTTTACTGTAAAGTGTAGAGGGACCATGTGTAATGATTAGGACCTCATGGATAAAAAAAAAGAAAAATTGTAAAATTGTATTATATTGTACCTTATCACATCAAATAATACGTAACACAGGAGACTGTATGAATTCCATGAGTTTTTTAATGAATTTTAGAACTCTTTTATGCATTTTAATGAACTTCATCTGTTCTGTCTTTATGATGTGTATTTTTTGTAAGAAGTTTTTTAATGAGAAAAGCCATTTAGTCTGCCCACGTTTGTATATTGTATCTATGTATGCTTTTATGGTTTTTTGTCAAAATACCGAATAAAGCTATTTTTGATTTGATTTGATTTGATTTAGTGGGGGGGGAGTAATTCTGCATACATAAGTGACTGTTCTTTCCATATCATTAGGTCTTGTAACCATTCTTTAAATTTTGGTGCCCTTCCTCTCCCCCATTTACAGCCAACCATTCTCTTGGCCCTAGCGCCAAGTATTTCTTATGTACTGTATTGATTTCTTTGGTGTATCCTAAAATTGCAATGTTCTTGATGTCTGGATTGGAGATTCTATCATTCCTGACAGTGCTATAAATAATTTCAGGGCATTCCCATGCTAGGTGCAGAAACCCAGCACCTTTTTTTTCACTGTTTGCACCTATCTGTGTCCCTTAAATTGAATTTGTGTAATTTAACTGGGGTATAATATAGGCGGTGTAAGAACTTATAATGGATCATATATAGCCTCCTGTTAGCTGTAATATTACCAAGTTATTTGCAACAGTATTCCCATTGCTGGTCCAACAATGTCATGTCTAGGTCTACTTCCCATGTGTGCGTGAAGAAGACTGGGGTGGCTTATATGTTGTTTGCATACAGTGCTTTATGAGAGAGGCTACATGATGGAGTGGTTCTGGTTGCAATATCTCATGTAATGGCGGGAATACCTGCGGTTCTTGTGGGAATTCTGGAGTGGCTGCCCTCACACTTTGCCTTGGTCTCACATACATGAATATTTCCATTGCTGTGGGTGTATTGTCTTGAAATTACTGCTCTTTGGATACGAATATCCTATCGTTATATAGGTCTTCCCATGTCTGAACCTGGAATGTATCTAAGACTTACCTACATGACCCTTCGTAGGTGACTTGCAACTTCGGATTATAAATTATAGGTAATAGGGGTGAATATAACATCGGGATTTCTAAGTTATGGGCAAGCTTATTCCATGCAGTGACAGTGCATGACACCCTAGTGGGGTCAGTGTCTCGTTTTTTAGGCGGAGTGGCGAGGAATCCTGACAAGGGAGAAGGGGGTCATGTATCCCATTTCTACTGCTTGGTGTGGCATGAATGGGGTGGGTGTAACCAATATATTGCGTAGTGCGCCTGCGCAGACAGATAATATAGCTGTAGGTCAGGTACCTCAGTCAGCAAAGATATTAGTCTATTTCTAAATCATCTTTTTAGGGGTTTTCCTGTCTAGGCGAGAGATGAGGTAGTTCTAGTATAAATTGTGTCAACATTTATATACTTATGTATCGAGGATTTCCTTTTCCTTCCTCTGAAACTGATGTAATGTGTTAGGACAACGGTCGTTTAGAAATATGTGTAAAATAGAACTCGGATGATTGTCACCCGATGGGACATGTGCAATAGAAATTGAGAGGAAGAGAAGAAAATGAAACATTTATTGGAGATAAGAGAGTGATGTACTATAAGAACGACTGTGAGAAAATGTTCTTCAGCTCATTCATAAGATTGGTGACCTGACTGACCCTGCGTCTGTGGTATGCTGAATGCTGTGCTGATCCTTTTACTCTGGCAGGTGTGATTTCCTGCAATACCTAAAGACATTCCTTAATGAGTTTGCATATCATCGGCTGGTGATGTTGCTTGTGCTATATACCCTTTCAGCCGAGGGGTTAGATTTTCAGACTAAATGCACGCTGTGCATTTGTATTTCTAGGTTAGTATGAGAAACTGATAATCTTGCATATTTGTCTTTGCAATGTTTTTCTCTCTCACTCCTCTATACCTTTTTGTTGATGTATTTTGATATGAGATGTTTTTTATTGTGAATTTATCCTGGAACATTGGATTTGTGTGCTGACATTCTAATTTGTGTACTTGTGATTGACCATTCATGTTAAGAAAGAACAAAAATAAATAATAAGACAAGAATAGTGTCTGTCTGTATTCATGTGTTATTGAGTCATTTTATTATGCTATTGATGATTATTGATGTTTAGCCTATTTCTTCATTGTAGGTAGGGAATAGCGTTCCGACTTTCATTACTTTGTTCCTTTAAGCTCTACAGCTAACTGTGTGATAATGACTTATGGACCTGTCATTAGATTTACGTTTCCAATACTTTTGTAAAAGGTTTGTGTGGGACATAAGATGATAAAATCCCCCACCCTTCCACTGCATCAAATGCCACACAGCAATAATTTTAACATACATAGGTAAAACATACATATGTTTAAAAACATATGTTTAAAAACATAGGTTTTGTGTTTCGGATAAATGTTTTGCATTATCCAGAATTTCAATGTATTCAAGTTGTGCCAATTGAATGAGTAAACAAAGCAAAGGTAAGGTGTATTGTAAGAAATGTGTAATTCATTGCTATTCCAGTTGCTTGCCGGCTGGCAGAGGGACACCTCCACGTCGTCTGATTTCCTGTGTCCAGGCTTTTCTCCGAAGAGAGGAGAGGCCTTCGAGTACTTTTCCAGTCCGAGCGGCCCTGCCTATAGGATCCTAGTATATGGTACAAAACATGCGCAGGGCCTAGAAGTTAAATGTCCGTGGGGTGCCGCTCGTTCCGAGGAGTCTTTCTGCCAAAACCCTGATCGTGCTACAGGAGTAGCTATTAACTGTTCCAGCTCGTTTTCTTTGCCGGCGTGAGGAGGTGTCAGCTGCGAGGCCGCAGAGGAGGCGAGAGGTGCGGCCCCGGGACTGCGAGGACCAGCCTACCACATCCACAGCTGTGTCCTCTTCCCGGGTGAGCCGCGCCCCCTCCCAGTGCCCGCCCCCACCAAAGCGCTCTTCACTCCTCGCGGCCCCCGCTTCGCGGGAGCCGCTCGTTCCGAGGAGTCTTTCTGCCAAAACCCTGATCGTGCTACAGGAGTAGCTATTAACTGTTCCAGCTCGTTTTCTTTGCCGGCGTGAGGAGGTGTCCGTTGCGAGGCCGCAGAGGAGGCGAGAGGTGCGGCCCCGGGACTGCGAGGACCAGCCTACAACATCCACAGCTGTGTCCTCTTCCCGGGTGAGCCGCGCCCCCTCCCAGTGCCACGCCCCCTCTCCACCCAAGAGAATAACAGCAAGCCCAGTGACGCGCACCGCGGGACGCACGCGGGTCGCAGCCCGGGCGAAGCCCGGGCCAAGGGCGGGCCCGTTGTTGCCCGTTAGTGACCGGTAGAGACCGGGCCCGGGCCACCCCCCTTTGGCTTTACCAGCTACCAGATACGAAATTAATTTTATCTCAGAGCCTATAGACCTGTCGCACACGTCCACCATGCCTACCAGAACCAGAAGTAACGCTAAAACCAAATCCAAGAACGCCCAAGCTGTAGCCCAATTAACTGGACCAATTGATCAATTTATTTCACGGACCCACGAGGTAATTAATCAGAGCATTTCTCTCCTCGAAAAAAGAGTGTCACTGGACCTTATGAATGCGAAACACTCGTCCCTGGGCCTACTAGCAACCGCAACCTCCCCCATTCACCAAACCCTACCAAACTCTTCTCTCCCTGTGACTGTGACTGTTGCTGACATCAATACAGTCCCGTGCACAGTTGATCTATCTGTAACTCAACTCGAGTCTGACTCGTCATCAGTATCAGATAACCTAGAGGCAACCCCCGACCTAGCAGCCTGTCAATCACTCGAAGGATCTGATAACAACATAGATACCTATCTTCGAGGGATAAGAGAAGGAGCTATTCCTAAACAAGGTAGCACAAATCCCATTGACAATCTAATAGCCACGGCATCTTCCTCTGGTCATGAGACAGAGCCCGGGAGGGAACTATTAAACCAAATAACACAATCTGTGCAATTAATTTCAACAACCTTACCAGAAACTAACCTTCTGTTTCCCACCACCCTTAACGATGTCACAGACGACCCCTGTAAAACATGTAAAACCACTTCCCACATACTAACCACAATTAAAGACCTCCTGTCACAGCACTTGAAACCCATACAACTAAGTATTAGGAATCTGGAAGCTCAATTGGTAATCCTTTCTTCCATACTCCTTCCTACGAATGCACATCCTGTAAAAAAGGGGCCGCGAAATGTGACCCTGCCCTCAAAAACACCCTATCAACCAAAATCACCTATAGTAACAAAACAACCAACTCCGATTATCCCACCCCCACAAAATCCGAAACATAACGTTTCAAAGCAAAATTTGCAAAACGCAATGCCTAGACCCCAACAGGTTAAAACAACCACGGTGTTGAATCAACACACACCTAACACGGGCCCGGTATTTTCAGGAACAACAGGGGCCACATCAGGAAATGCGAATGCAACTCACACCATAAGAAAGTCAACACCCTTACCATCTAAACCAACGGTTCCATCCCAGTTGTCACTCAAAAAGACCCCAAAAAAGACCCTAGGAGATAGGCGTCCTGTCCATCTGCCGCCAGAGGCTACGCCATATACAATCATACTCACTGGTGTACCTGAATTAACGGAAGATACACCAGAAACTGCCTGGTCACTCAAAAATAAGGTCATGCAATGGCTAAGCATTAACAGGCCATTAGAACCCCACCATTCTGGAGGGATTTCCACAGTCCGCAGAGTAGTATGGGTAGGTGAAACACCAAAATCGACCCGCGGAGACTGTATTTTAGTAACGTGCAGAGATCCCTCCACTGTGGAACATATTTGCTCTTGGCCTTCGCTGGAGAAAAAAGGTGGAATCGATGCTCACCACCTTTCTTTCTTCTATCCCCCAATGAAACCACACCATTATATCCCAACCTGGAACTGGCACCACCCCCAAAGCGATCAGTGGAACCAGGTGGGGTATACTTATGGCCATGGAACTAGGAACATATCTAGAGATAGGCCAAGGCAGTACTGGCAGGACAGACCCTACCCATCATACGAAGGCTGGCAGGGTTTTCCAACACGAAATCGCTTTGACTGCCTAGAGATGGTGGATTGACCGTTTTTGTCTGAACCAAAGAGTAAAAACATCAATACCACTTACTCACCAGTAAATCTTAGTCAGCAACGAGCTTCTTCTAAATCCGTTAGTAAAGCACAACAAATTCCCTCCACCCATGCAAATCAAAAGTCAGTGACAACCATAGATATCTCCCATATTTCTATCAACGTCGTGCTGACCAAATCCCCTGCCCTCCTTAGGACTGGGACCGATTCATACTCTCATCAACAAAAAGTTCTAATAGATTCCATTAATCCTTCTCAGATCCCGACAGCGAGTTCCCCGAGGGATCCACCTCTTTCACACATATCCCTCGAACCCACTAATCTGATTCTTTCCATTATATACTGGAACGTTGCAGGTTTGTCCTCCAAAATAACATCAGAGTTATGGCTCGATACAGTCAGGGAACACCAGATACTCTGCCTTCAAGAAACATGGTCCACAATCCCAATACATCTAATGGGATATAAAACCTTCTTCACTCCAGCAGTACAGGGAACCATGGGCAGACCAAAGGGGGGTCTCATGATTTACGTTGCCAATACCCTTCCCTTCATATCCACAAAACTGTTAAAAGAATCCTCAACATACCAAATCATACAGATAAACACCACTAACGACAGCACCTATATTTTTATCAACTACTATAACAACTCTGGCACATCGGATTGTTGGCTGGACTTAGTAGAGATTACCACTTTCTTAACAACCCTGCAAAACGATAACAATAAAAACATAATACACTTAATGTGGGTGGTGATTTCAATCTCTCTCTGTGCCCAAATTATAAGAAAGAAATTTGTGGGCTGCAAAATGAACTTGGCAGTCCCATATCCCACTTTGCGCACTCGACATGCGGAAGCAAACTGAACGACATTATATTCTCCCTAGATCTGGATTTTGCGAATGAACTAGTGGACCCGCAGCAGGATTTTCTGCCAACTTTCCATGGTCGAGGCTTCCTTACAACCATAGACTATATAATAGCCTCCCATTCACTTAAAGGGCAACTAGCAAACTTCGAAATTGGGTCAAGCGTACTGAGTGACCACTATCCACTCAGTGTAAGAATTATCACCAAACTGCTAAATGGTCATCCTGCAAAACCGAGCCTTTTAAATCAGCATTCACTTTCTATGAACAAACTGAATGGCTACACGGTCAAATGGGCCAAGATCGACCCGGTAGACACAACGCAGAGGATCCTTGAAAAATCCAAGCACTGGATATCTGAATGTACGTCCTCAGAGACGTCACCTCAAATAATCGTTAGCAGTTTCCAAAATATCCAAGAAACAATAAGGAATGAACTATTCGTCAAGCTAAAGAACAACAGGCCCCCTACCACGAGATGGTTCGACACCGCTTGTCGGAAGGCTCTTTCAACTCTTAAAGAAGCCTTACATAGATCCACGAGAGACCCTGTGGAAATCTCTAATTTAAGAAAGTCATATAATCTCGCCAGAAGGGAACGTAAAAAACAAATCAAGCAAGAACTCTGGTTACAATTGCACAACAGCACCCAAAGGAAGGACAGCGCCCTATTCTGGAAAGTTATAAGATCTCCATTTCTGGCCGATAGCACAGAAAGCCAACATCTAGACGTGGCAGTAACCGAAGAAGATTGGGTCATGCACTTTTCAAAAATCTTTGGTCCACCTTCTGAAATTGCAGCAGATAATGGTGCAGGAACGAATGAAGTCCAATCATCGGAAAATAACATCTATCCGATAAACATCCATTTCCAACTAAGTGAAGTGATCAAAGCAATCAGGGCATCAAAAACAGGCAAGGCACCGGGCCCTGACGGAGTTCCAATGGACATCTTCCTCCGCAATGTAGATTTTTGGTCACAGTTAATCACCCGGGTTATGTCAGCTGTAACCTCGGTCGGGCTTTTCCAGTCTTGGTCGACATCAATCCTTTTACCCATATTCAAGAAAGGCGACCGCAACGACCCAGCCTGCTACAGACCAATCTCCCTTCTGGATTCCTTGGGCAAAATTGCGGGTCGAGTGCTCCTGGACCGTCTACAATCTTGGGCCCAGGAGAACAACATCATAACCGACCTACAATACGGTTTCCAGAAGGGGCTTGGGACTGTTGAACAGGCTCTCAACCTTGCCCTCTTGGCAGGGAAATATGTTGGCGCCAAAGGAGGTAACATCTTCCTTGTCTATGTCGACTTAAGTGCGGCATTTGACTGCGTCCAACATGCGAAACTCTGGGAAAGACTTAGTGACCTTGGAGTGGACCCTCCATTAATAGCCTTCCTACGTGAACTCTATTCCAATGCTTCAGGGCGAGTAAGATTTGGCACCAACGGCGAGCTGTCCCGTTCTTTTCCCATAACAAAGGGAGTAAGACAGGGCTGTGTACTGGCTCCCTTCCTGTTCAACCTTTACACAAACGGGCTGGAGCAGGCTATGGTGGAAGGGAGCCAGGACTTACCCCAGATAAATCACCGTCCGATACCTACACTGCTCTATGCTGATGATTCAGTCATCCTAGCCCGGACTTCGAATCAACTCCAGAAGCAAATTAATAAATATGCCACATTTATGGACTCTCTCGGCCTCAAAATAAACATAAAGAAAACCTTTACAATGCACATTGGCCCTAGGGTTAAAAACCCTAAATCGATAATGGTGGACAAAATGAAGCTGGAAAAAACCTCAGTTTACCCCTACCTGGGAATCTTAGTGGACGATGCGGTAAACTGGCGCCAGGCAATCGACGCCAGAAACCTTCACTTTCGTCGGGCAACATCGGCCCTGATCTCTTTTTCGAGGAAATTGGGGAAACCAGCGCCACATGAACTTTTGACCATATATTACGCCAAGTGCCACAGTGTGGCTTCCTATGGAGCTGGCGTATGGGGACATGGGCGCATAGACCAACTACAAGTAACGGAGAATGGCTTTATCAAATATGTTCTAGCTGTCCCTCAAAGTTCCTCGATACTTGCATCGCACTGTGAGCTCGGTATGGAATACATTGTAGACAATATTCGCTCCCAACCAATTTTATTGTGGCACCGAATATGGACCAACCCTGAGTGCCATCTAACTCGTTCCCTTATCACAGGCTGCCTAGCATTGTCAAACTGGCGTAAAATTCCATGGTTGACTTACATCTGGAACTTTTTTAATGACCTGGGCCGGAAATCTTATTTTGAAGATCCTGCTACGATCGAAGATATCTCCAGGAAACATCTAAAATCAATGTGCTTGGGTCATCTCAGAGAGCTTCGAAACCAAGCTGAGATCTTAAAACCCTCCAATGAGAAAATTTGTGCACAACAATCCTTCAAAGGCATACAACCTTATCTGTCTTATTTTCTGTCAAACCATGAAAAATTCCTACTAACAAGACTTCGTTTTAACATTTTCTTTCGTTTAGTTTCTTTTCCGGAAACTCAAAACTGGTCCCGCAAACTGATGAACTGCCCTTGTGATGGAATTTCTCCACAGTCAACGATTCACGTTATTTTATTTTGTAAATATTACAAACTCCCACGCAAAACATGGATTATTCCACTTCTTCGATCTAGTGGACTCAGACAATGCCATTCTGCTTTTCTTTTTTTGCAGTCTCTGAATACTCCCTATGAAGCAAAACTTATAGTGACTTTTCTTAAAGCAGTCATCACATTACGCCAAAAAGTTTTAAATTAACCAGAAACACTTAAAATTGCAAACGTATCTCCTTTTTATTCTGTCTCATTTTAAACTCATTGTGTTGAAAAGTTTTTTCTCTCTATGCACTTTTTATGATTATACAATTGATAATCGAATAAAAGTTAATGAAATGAAATGTAAGAAATGATCGTATAGTTATTAACACAATGAATACTTAAACTAGTCACTAGTGTATATGTCCAATTTCAAAATACATAGTTGTTTCACTTATTAGCTTATCTTCACTCTTGGTAATGGTACCTGGAGTCTATCTTTAAAGTGTACATTTAAACATACAAACAAACACAAAAGAGAAAAGAAAAGAGAACTGTGAGTACTAACCAAACGTATACAGTAACATAAATGTGACAACTAGAAAATCATGTCAGTCTTCCAGTTGATTTGAGTGATGTGGCTGTGCTCCTTATTTAACCCCTTCGCTGCTGGGCCTTTTCCCCTCCTGTGCTGAGCCCTTTTTTGGCTATTTGGGGTAGTGCGCGCTTAGGCCCCTGTAACTTTTTGACCACATAAGCTGTCCACGCCAAATTTGCGTCCTTTTCTTCCAACATCATGTGGATTCCAAAGGCGCCCAGGGTTTGTGGATTCCCTTGGAGGGGTCCCAGAAATTAACCAAAATATAGTGATTTTTTTGTTTTTTTCAGAAAAATGGGAAAAACGGGCTGCAAATGAAAGCCTCTGGGTTTTTCCCTGAAAATGGTATCAAAAAAGGGTTTGTGGGGCTGAAATCTCCGTTTTCTCAGCTTTCAGGGAATGACAGTCTTTCGTCAGGGAACCAACATTTTTCACACAGTTTTGGCATTTTTCTGGGACATAGCCTATTTTTGCTATTTTTAGAGCTTTCCACCTCCTTCCAATTAATGGTAGAAAAGAGTTTGAAAGCAATAATGGATCCTAGAAAGCTGTACATTTTCGAAAAGTAAACAAAATTCTGAATTCAGAAAGGGGTCATTTGTCTAAATCCATGAAGGATTCTTTATCGAAACTAACAGTTAAATCTTGGAATAATAGAAAATTTGTTGAAAAAAACAGCCTTTTGTCTCAACGTTTTCACCTATAACTTTTTCTAATCTTGACAGCTCTTGGAAAGCAATATACTGTTACATCCGTTAGACCTTCCTGGTTGTGGGGATATATAGGAATTGTAGTTTCACCAAGAACCCAACGAACCCAGATCCAAAAACTGAGGAGCAACTTGCAATGGTTTTTTTTCTTTTACTGGGTATAGAGCACTTTGTCTTAGAAAATGTATACATGGAAAAATCTGTATGAAAGACACCTATGTATTTCTGAATTGGGTACAAAATATAGAGTTCAGAAACAGTATATAATTGCACATTTTCAAAATTGGGAATACCCATACTAGCTTGAGAATTATTGGTCATTTTTCAAAAACATTTTCTTTTTACACAATGTCTGTCATTGAAAGGGAGAAATGCTAGAAAGCTCATTTGGTAATAACAGTTGATTTACAAATCTGAATTACCCGAAGTCTCCCGATAAAAACGGTACCTCACTTGTGTGGGTCGGCCTTGTGCCTGCGATAGGAAACGGCGCAAAATGCAACGTGGTCACACCTCAATTTTGCAGTTACAAATTGACCCTTTTATGGCAAAGTGCCTACCTGTAGTTTTTGCACCCCAGCTCTGTCGGCACCTAGGGAAACCTAGCAAACCTATACATTTTTGGAAAGTAGACACCCTGGGAAATTCAGGATGGGGTGACTCGACTGCCTACCACTAGGCTTTGTTACCCAGAATCCCTTGCAAAGTTTAGAATTTGACAAAAAAAACACATTTTCCTCACATTTCTGTAGTGTAAAGTTCTAGAATCTGCGTGGATCAACAAACTTCCACCCACCCAGCGTTCCCCCAGGTCTCCCGAGAAAAATGGTACCTCACTTGCGTGGGTAGGCATAGTGGCTGCGACACGAAACAGCTCAAAATGCAACGTGGTTGCACTTCAATTTCCCAGTGAAATCTTGTGCTTTTTGGACAAAGAGACTACCTTTTGTTTTTGAGTCCTAGCTCTGCCAGCACATAGGGAAACCTAGCAAACCTATACATTTTTGTGAACTAGACACCCGGGGGAATTCAGGATGGGGTGACTCGTCTGCCTACCCCCAGGTTTTGTTACCCAGAATCCCTTGCAAAGCTAAAATTGTGACAAAAAAAACACATTTTCCTCACATTTCTGTGGTGGAAAGTTCTGGAATCTGCGTGGATCAACAAATTTCTACCCACCCAGCGTTCCCCCAGGTCCCCCGAAAAAAATGGTATGTCACTTGCATTGTTAGGCATAGTGGCTGTGACATGAAACGGCGCAAAATGCAACGTCGTTGCACCTCAATTTCACAGTGAAATCTTGCGCTTTTTGGAGGAAGAGACTACCTTTTGTTTTTGAGCTCTAGCTCTGCCAGCACCTAGGGAAACCTAGCAAACCTATACATTTTTGAAAAGTAGACACCCGGGGGAATTCAGGATGGGGTCACTCGACTGCCTACCCTCAGGTTCTCTTACCCAGAATCCCTTGCAAAGCTAAGAAATTGGAAAAAAAACACATTTTCCTCACATTTCTGTGGTGGAAAGTTCCGGAATCTGCGTGGATCAACAAATTTCCACCCACCCTGCGTTCCCCCAGGTCTCCCGAGAAAAATGGTATCTCACTTGCGTGGGTAGGCATAGTGGCTGCGACAGGAAACAGCGCAAAACGCAACGTGGTCACAACTCAATTTTTCTGTGAAATTGTGGCCTTTTTGGGCAAAGAGACTACCTTTTGTTTTTGAACCCTAGCTCTGCCGGCACCCAGGGAAACCTAGCAAACCTATATATTTTTGAAAAGTAGACAACCAGGGGAATTCAGGATGGGGTGACTCGACTGCCTACCCCCAGGTTCTCTTACCCAGAATCCCTTGCAAAGCTAAGAAATTGGAAAAAAAATGCATTTTCCTCACATTTCTGTGGTGGAAAGTTCCGGAATCTGCGTGGATCAACAAATTTCCACCCACCCTGCGTTCCCCTAGGTCTCCCGAGAAAAATGGTATCTCACTTGCGTGGGTAGGCATAGTGGCTGCAACAGGAAACAGCGCAAAAGGCAACGTGGTCACAACTCAATTTTTCTGTGAAATTGTGGCCTTTTTGGGCAAAGAGACTACCTTTTGTTTTTGAACCCTAGCTCTGCCGGCACCTAGGGAAACCTAAAAAACCTATACATTTGTGAAAAGTAGACACCCAGGGGAATTCAGGATGGGGTCACTCGACTGCCTACCCCCAGGTTCTCTTACCCAGAATCCCTTGCAAAGCTAAGAAATTGGAAAAAAAACGCATTTTCCTCACATTTCTGTGGTGGAAAGTTCCGGAATCTGCGTGGATCAACAAATTTCCACCCACCCTGCGTTCCCCCAGGTCTCCCGAGAAAAATGGTATCTCACTTGCGTGGGTAGGCATAGTGGCTGCGACAGGAAACAGCGCAAAACGCAACGTGGTCACAACTCAATTTTTCTGTGAAATTGTGGCCTTTTTGGGCAAAGAGACTACCTTTTGTTTTTGAACCCCAGCTCTGCCGGCACCTAGGGAAACCTAGCAAACCTATATATTTTTAAAAAGTAGACACCCAGGGGAATTCAGGATGGGGTGACTCGACTGCCTACCCCCAGGTTCTCTTACCCAGAATCCCTTGCAAAGCTAAGAAATTGGGAAAAAACGCATTTTCCTCACATTTCTGTGGTGGAAAGTTCCGGAATCTGCGTGGATCAACAAATTTCCACCCACCCAGCGTTCCCCCAGGTCTCCCAAGAAAAATGGTATCTCACTTGCGTGGGTAGGCATAGTGGCTGCGACAGGAAACAGCGCAAAAGGCAACGTGGTCACAACTCAATTTTTCTGTGAAATTGTGGCCTTTTTGGGCAAAGAGACTACCTTTTGTTTTTGAACCCTAGCTCTGCCGGCACCTAGGGAAACCTAGCAAACCTATATATTTTTGAAAAGTAGACACCCAGGGGAATTCAGGATTAGGTCACTCGACTGCCTACCCCCAGGTTCTCTTACCCAGAATCCCTTGCAAAGCTAAGAAATTGGAAAAAACCCACATTTTCCTCACATTTCTGTGGTGGAAAATTCCGGAATCTGCGTGGATCAACAAATTTCCACCCACCCAGCGTTCCCTCAGGTCTCCCGAGAAAAATTGTATCTCACTTGCGTGGGTAGGCATAGTGGCTGGGACAGGAAACAGCGCAAAACGCAACGTGGTCACAACTCAATTTTTCTGTGAAATTGTGGCCTTTTTGGGCAAAGAGACTACCTTTTGTTTTTGAACCCTAGCTCTGCCGGCACCCAGGGAAACCTAGCAAACCTATATATTTTTGAAAAGTAGACACCCAGGGGAATTTAGGATGGGGTGACTCGACTGCCTACCCCCAGGTTCTCTTACCCAGAATCCCTTGCAAAGCTAAGGAATTGGAAAAAAAAACGCATTTTCCTCACATTTCTGTGGTGGAAAGTTCCGGAATCTGCGTGGATCAACAAATTTCCACCCACCCTGCGTTCCCCCAGTTCTCCTGAGAAAAATGGTATCTCACTTGCGTGGGTAGGCTTAGTGGCTGCGACAGGAAACAGCGCAAAACTCAACGTGGTCACAACTCAATTTTTCTGTGAAATTGTGGCCTTTTTGGGCAAAGAGACTACCTTTTGTTTTTGAACCCTAGCTCTGCCGGCACCTAGGGAAACCTAGCAAACCTATATATTTTTGAAAAGTAGACACCCAGGGGAATTCAGGATGGGGTGACTCGACTGCCTACCCCCAGGTTCTCTTACCCAGAATCCCTTGCAAAGCTAAGAAATTGGAAAAAGAAACACATTTTCATCACATTTCTGTGGTGGAAAGTTCCGGAATCTGCGTGGATCAACAAATTTCCACCCACCCAGCGTTCCCCCAGGTCTCCCGAGAAAAATGGTATCTCACTTGCGTGGGTAGGCATAGTGGCTGCGACAGGAAACAGCGCAAAACGCAACGTGGTCACAACTCAATTTTTCTGTGAAATTGTGGCCTTTTTGGGCAAAGAGACTACCTTTTGTTTTTGAACCCTAGCTCTGCCGGCACTCAGGGAAACCTAGCAAACCTATATATTTTTGAAAAGTAGACAACCAGGGGAATTCAGGATGGGGTGACTCGACTGCCTACCCCCAGGTTCTCTTACCCAGAATCCCTTGCAAAGCTAAGAAATTGGAAAAAAAACGCATTTTCCTCACATTTCTGCGGTGGAAAGTTCCGGAATCTGCGTGGATCAACAAATTTCCACCCACCCTGCGTTCCCCCAGGTCTCCAGAGAAAAATGGTATCTCACTTGCGTGGGTAGGCATAGTGGCTGCGACAGGAAACAGCGCACAACGCAACGTGGTCACAACTCAATTTTTCTGTGAAATTGTGGCCTTTTTGGGCAAAGAGACTACCTTTTGTTTTTGAACCCTAGCTCTGCCGGCACCCAGGGAAACCTAGCAAACCTATATATTTTTTAAAAGTAGACACCCAGGGGAATTTAGGATGGGGTGACTCGACTGCCTACCCCCAGGTTCTCTTACCCAGAATCCCTTGCAAAGCTAAGAAATTGGGAAAAAAAACGCATTTTCCTCACATTTCTGTGGTGGAAAGTTCCGGAATCTGCGTGGATCAACAAATTTCCACCCACCCAGCGTTCCCCCAGGTCTCCCGAGAAAAATGGTATCTCACTTGCGTGGGTAGGCATAGTGGCTGCGACAGGAAACAGCACAAAAGGCAACGTGGTCACAACTCAATTTTTCTGTGAAATTGTGGCCTTTTTGGGCAAAGAGACTACCTTTTGTTTTTGAACCCTAGCTCTGCCGGCACCTGGGGAAACCTAGCAAACCTATATATTTTTGAAAAGTAGACACCCAGGGGAATTCAGGATGGGGTCACTCGACTGCCTACCCCCTGGTTCTCTTACCCAGAATCCCTTGCAAAGCTAAGAAATTGGAAAAAAAACACATTTTCCTCACATTTTTGTGGTGGAAAGTTCCGGAATCTGCGTGGATCAACAAATTTCCACCCACCCAGCGTTCCCCCACGTCTCCCGAGAAAAATGGTATCTCACTTGCGTGGGTAGGCATAGTGGCTGCGACAGGAAACAGCGCAAAACGCAACGTGGTCACAACTCAATTTTTCTGTGAAATTTTGGCCTTTTTGGGCAAAGAGACTACCTTTTGTTTTTGAACCCTAGCTCTGCCGGCACCCAGGGAAACCTAGCAAACCTATATATTTTTGAAAAGTAGACGACCAGGGGAATTCAGGATGGGGTGACTCGACTGCCTACCCCCAGGTTCTCTTACCCAGAATCCCTTGCAAAGCTAAGAAATTGGAAAAAAAACGCATTTTCCTCACATTTCTGTGGTGGAAAGTTCCGGAATCTGCGTGGATCAACAAATTTCCACCCTCCCTGCGTTCCCCCAGGTCTCCCGAGAAAAATGGTATCTCACTTGCGTGGGTAGGCATAGTGGCTGCGACAGGAAACAGCGCAAAACGCAACGTGGTCACAACTCAATTTTTCTGTGAAATTGTGGCCTTTTTGGGCAAAGAGACTACCTTTTGTTTTTGAACCCTAGCTCTGCCGGCACCCAGGGAAACCTAGCAAACCTATATATTTTTGAAAAGTAGACACCCAGGGAAATTCAGGATGGGGTGACTCGACTGCCTACCCCCAGGTTCTCTTACCCAGAATCCCTTGCAAAGCTAAGAAATTGGGGAAAAAAACGCATTTTCCTCGCATTTCTGTGGTGGAAAGTTCCGGAATCTGCGTGGATCAACAAATTTCTACCCACCCAGCGTTCCCCCAGGTCCCCCGAAAAAAATGGTATGTCACTTGCATTGTTAGGCATAGTGGCTGTGACATGAAACGGCGCAAAATGCAACGTCGTTGCACCTCAATTTCACAGTGAAATCTTGCGCTTTTTGGAGGAAGAGACTACCTTTTGTTTTTGAGCTCTAGCTCTGCCAGCACCTAGGGAAACCTAGCAAACCTATACATTTTTGAAAAGTAGACACCCGGGGGAATTCAGGATGGGGTGACTCGACTGCCTACCCCCAGGTTCTCTTACCCAGAATCCCTTGCAAAGCTAAGAAATTGGAAAAAAAATGCATTTTCCTCACATTTCTGTGGTGGAAAGTTCCGGAATCTGCGTGGATCAACAAATTTCCACCCACCCTGCGTTCCCCCAGGTCTCCCGAGAAAAATGGTATCTCACTTGCGTGGGTAGGCATAGTGGCTGCAACAGGAAACAGCGCAAAAGGCAACGTGGTCACAACTCAATTTTTCTGTGAAATTGTGGCCTTTTTGGGCAAAGAGACTACCTTTTGTTTTTGAACCCTAGCTCTGCCGGCACCCAGGGAAACCTAGCAAACCTATATATTTTTGAAAAGTAGACAACCAGGGGAATTCAGGATGGGGTGACTCGACTGCCTACCCCCAGGTTCTCTTACCCAGAATCCCTTGCAAAGCTAAGAAATTGGAAAAAAATGCATTTTCCTCACATTTCTGTGGTGGAAAGTTCCGGAATCTGCGTGGATCAACAAATTTCCACCCACCCTGCGTTCCCCCAGGTCTCCCGAGAAAAATGGTATCTCACTTGCGTGGGTAGGCATAGTGGCTGCAACAGGAAACAGCGCAAAAGGCAACGTGGTCACAACTCAATTTTTCTGTGAAATTGTGGCCTTTTTGGGCAAAGAGACTACCTTTTGTTTTTGAACCCTAGCTCTGCCGGCACCTAGGGAAACCTAACAAACCTATAGATTTGTGAAAAGTAGACACCCAGGGGAATTCAGGATGGGGTCACTCGACTGCCTACCCCCAGGTTCTCTTACCCAGAATCCCTTGCAAAGCTAAGAAATTGGAAAAAAACCACATTTTCCTCACATTTCTGTGGTGGAAAGTCCTGGAATCTGCGTGGATCAACAAATTTCCACCCACCCAACGTTCCCCCAGGTCTCCCGAGAAAAATGGTATCTCACTTGCGTGGGTAGGCATAGTGGCTGCGACAGGAAACAGCGCAAAACGCAACGTGGTCACAACTCAATTTTTCTGTGAAATTGTGGCCTTTTTGGGCAAAGAGACTACCTTTTGTTTTTGAACCCTAGCTCTGCCGGCACCCAGGGAAACCTAGCAAACCTATATATTTTTGAAAAGTAGACAGCCAGGGGAATTCAGGCTGGGGTGACTCGACTGCCTACCCCCAGGTTCTCTTACCCAGAATCCCTTGCAAAGCTAAGAAATTGGAAAAAAAACGCATTTTCCTCACATTTCTGTGGTGGAAAGTTCCGGAATCTGCGTGGATCAACAAATTTCCACCCACCCTGCGTTCCCCCAGGTCTCCCGAGAAAAATGGTATCTCACTTGCGTGGGTAGGCATAGTGGCTGCGACAGGAAACAGCGCAAAACGCAACGTGGTCACAACTCAATTTTTCTGTGAAATTGTGGCCTTTTTGGGCAAAGAGACTACCTTTTGTTTTTGAACCCCAGCTCTGCCGGCACCTAGGGAAACCTAGCAAACCTATATATTTTTAAAAAGTAGACACCCAGGGGAATTCAGGATGGGGTGACTCGACTGCCTACCCCCAGGTTCTCTTACCCAGAATCCCTTGCAAAGCTAAGAAATTGGGAAAAAACGCATTTTCCTCACATTTCTTTGGTGGAAAGTTCCGGAATCTGCGTGGATCAACAAATTTCCACCCACCCAGCGTTCCCCCAGGTCTCCCAAGAAAAATGGTATCTCACTTGCGTGGGTAGGCATAGTGGCTGCGACAGGAAACAGCGCAAAAGGCAACGTGGTCACAACTCAATTTTTCTGTGAAATTGTGGCCTTTTTGGGCAAAGAGACTACCTTTTGTTTTTGAACCCTAGCTCTGCCGGCACCTAGGGAAACCTAGCAAACCTATATATTTTTGAAAAGTAGACACCCAGGGGAATTCAGGATGGGGTCACTCGACTGCCTACCCCCAGGTTCTCTTACCCAGAATCCCTTGCAAAGCTAAGAAATTGGAAAAAAACCACATTTTCCTCACATTTCTGTGGTGGAAAATTCCGGAATCTGCGTGGATCAACAAATTTCCACCCACCCAGCGTTCCCTCAGGTCTCCCGAGAAAAATGGTATCTCACTTGCGTGGGTAGGCATAGTGGCTGGGACAGGAAACAGCGCAAAACGCAACGTGGTCACAACTCAATTTTTCTGTGAAATTGTGGCCTTTTTGGGCAAAGAGACTACCTTTTGTTTTTGAACCCTAGCTCTGCCGGCACCCAGGGAAACCTAGCAAACCTATATATTTTTGAAAAGTAGACACCCAGGGGAATTTAGGATGGGGTGACTCGACTGCCTACCCCCAGGTTCTCTTACCCAGAATCCCTTGCAAAGCTAAGGAATTGGAAAAAAAAACGCATTTTCCTCACATTTCTGTGGTGGAAAGTTCCGGAATCTGCGTGGATCAACAAATTTCCACCCACCCAGCGTTCCCCCAGGTCTCCCGAGAAAAATGGTATCTCACTTGCGTGGGTAGGCATAGTGGCTGCGACAGGAAACAGCGCAAAACGCAACGTGGTCACAACTCAATTTTTCTGTGAAATTGTGGCCTTTTTGGGCAAAGAGACTACCTTTTGTTTTTGAACCCTAGCTCTGCCGGCACCCAGGGAAACCTAGCAAACCTATATATTTTTGAAAAGTAGACAACCAGGGGAATTCAGGATGGGGTGACTCGACTGCCTACCCCCAGGTTCTCTTACCCAGAATCCCTTGCAAAGCTAAGAAATTGGAAAAAAAGCATTTTCCTCACATTTCTGTGGTGGAAAGTCCCGGAATCTGCGTGGATCAACAAATTTCCACCCACCCTGCGTTCCCCCAGGTCTCCAGAGAAAAATGGTATCTCACTTGCGTGGGTAGGCATAGTGGCTGCGACAGGAAACAGCGCAAAACGCAACGTGGTCACAACTCAATTTTTCTGTGAAATTGTGGCCTTTTTGGGCAAAGAGACTACCTTTTGTTTTTGAACCCTAGCTCTGCCGGCACCCAGGGAAACCTAGCAAACCTATATATTTTTGAAAAGTAGACACCCAGGGGAATTTAGGATGGGGTGACTCGACTGCCTACCCCCAGGTTCTCTTACCCAGAATCCCTTGCAAAGCTAAGAAATTGGGAAAAAAAACGCATTTTCCTCACATTTCTGTGGTGGAAAGTTCCGGAATCTGCGTGGATCAACAAATTTCCACCCACCCAGCGTTCCCCCAGGTCTCTCGAGAAAAATGGTATCTCACTTGCGTGGGTAGGCATAGTGGCTGCGACAGGAAACAGCGCAAAAGGCAACGTGGTCACAACTCAATTTTTCTGTGAAATTGTGGCCTTTTTGGGCAAAGAGACTACCTTTTGTTTTTGAACCCTAGCTCTGCCGGCACCTGGGGAAACCTAGCAAACCTATATATTTTTGAAAAGTAGACACCCAGGGAAATTCAGGATGGGGTCACTCGACTGCCTACCCCCTGGTTCTCTTACCCAGAATCCCTTGCAAAGCTAAGAAATTGGAAAAAAAACACATTTTCCTCACATTTTTGTGGTGGAAAGTTCCGGAATCTGCGTGGATCAACAAATTTCCACCCACCCAGCGTTCCCCCACGTCTCCCGAGAAAAATGGTATCTCACTTGCGTGGGTAGGCATAGTGGCTGCGACAGGAAACAGCGCAAAACGCAACGTGGTCACAACTCAATTTTTCTGTGAAATTGTGGCCTTTTTGGGCAAAGAGACTACCTTTTGTTTTTGAACCCTAGCTCTGCCGGCACCCAGGGAAACCTAGCAAACCTATATATTTTTGAAAAGTAGACGACCAGGGGAATTCAGGATGGGGTGACTCGACTGCCTACCCCCAGGTTCTCTTACCCAGAATCCCTTGCAAAGCTAAGAAATTGGAAAAAAAAACGCATTTTCCTCACATTTCTGTGGTGGAAAGTTCCAGGATCTGCGTGGATCAACAAATTTCCACCCACCCTGCGTTCCCCCAGGTCTCCCGAGAAAAATGGTATCTCACTTGCGTGGGTAGGCATAGTGGCTGCGACAGGAAACAGCGCAAAACGCAACGTGGTCACAACTCAATTTTTCTGTGAAATTGTGGCCTTTTTGGGCAAAGAGACTACCTTTTGTTTTTGAACCCTAGCTCTGCCGGCACCCAGGGAAACCTAGCAAACCTACATATTTTTGAAAAGTAGACACCCAGGGAAATTCAGGATGGGGTGACTCGACTGCCTACCCCCAGGTTCTCTTACCCAGAATCCCTTGCAAAGCTAAGAAATTGGGGAAAAAAACGCATTTTCCTCACATTTCTGTGGTGGAAAGTTCCGGAATCTGCGTGGATCAAAAGATTTCCACCCACCCAGCGTTCCCCCTGGTCTCCCGAGAAAAATGGTATCTCACTTGCGTGGGTAGGCATAGTGGCTGCGACAGGAAACAGCGCAAAAGGCAACGTGGTCACAACTCAATTTTTCTGTGAAATTGTGGCCTTTTTGGGCAAAGAGACTACCTTTTGTTTTTGAACCCTAGCTCTGCCGGCACCTAGGGAAACCTAGCAAACCTATATATTTTTGAAAAGTAGACACCCAGGGGAATTCAGGATGGGGTCACTCGACTGCCTACCCCCAGGTTCTCTTACCCAGAATCCCTTGCAAAGCTAAGAAATTGGAAAAAACACATTTTCCTCACATTTCTGTGGTGGAATGTTCCGGAATCTGCGTGGATCAACAAATTTCCACCCACCCAGCGTTCCCCCAGGTCTCCCGAGAAAAATGGTATCTCACTTGCGTGGGTAGGCATAGTGGCTGCGACAGGAAACAGCGCAAAACGCAACGTGGTCACAACTCAATTTTTCTGTGAAATTGTGGCCTTTTTGGGCAAAGAGACTACCTTTTGTTTTTTAACCCTAGCTCTGCCGGCACCCAGGGAAACCTAGCAAACCTATATATTTTTGAAAAGTAGACACCCAGGGGAATTTAGGATGGGGTGACTCGACTGCCTACCCCCAGGTTCTCTTACCCAGAATCCCTTGCAAAGCTAAGAAAGTGGGAAAAAAACGCATTTTCCTCACATTTCTGTGGTGGAAAGTTCCGGAATCTGCGTGGATCAACAAATTTCCACCCACCCTGCGTTCCCCCAGGTCTCCCGAGAAAAATGGTATCTCACTTGCGTGGGTAGGCATAGTGGCTGCGACAGGAAACAGCGCAAAACGCAACGTGGTCACAACTCAATTTTTCTGTGAAATTGTGGCCTTTTTGGGCAAAGAGACTACCTTTTGTTTTTGAACCCTAGCTCTGCCGGCACCTAGGGAAACCTAGCAAACCTATATATTTTTGAAAAGTAGACACCCAGGGGAATTCAGGATGGGGTCACTCGACTGCCTACCCCCAGGTTCTCTTACCCAGAATCCCTTGCAAAGCTAAGAAATTGGAAAAAAAACACATTTTCCTCACATTTCTGTGGTGGAAAGTTCCGGAATCTGCGTGGATCAACAAATTTCGACCCACCCTGCGTTCCCCCAGGTCTCCCGATAAAAATGGTACCTCACTTGCGTGGGTAGGCTTAGTGGCTGCGACAGGAAACAGCGCAAAACTCAACGTGGTCACAACTCAATTTTTCTGTGAAATTGTGGCCTTTTTGGGCAAAGAGACTACCTTTTGTTTTTGAACCCTAGCTCTGCCGGCACCTAGGGAAACCTAGCAAACCTATATATTTTTGAAAAGTAGACACCCAGGGGAATTCAGGATGGGGTGACTCGACTGCCTACCCCCAGGTTCTCTTACCCAGAATCCCTTGCAAAGCTAAGAAAGTGGGAAAAAAACGCATTTTCCTCACATTTCTGTGGTGGAAAGTTCCGGAATCTGCGTGGATCAACAAATTTCCACCCACCCTGGGTTCCCCCAGGTCTCCCGAGAAAAATGGTATCTCACTTGCGTGGGTAGGCATAGTGGCTGCGACAGGAAACAGCGCAAAACGCAACGTGGTCACAACTCAATTTTTCTGTGAAATTGTGGCCTTTTTGGGCAAAGAGACTACCTTTTGTTTTTGAACCCTAGCTCTGCCGGCACCTAGGGAAACCTAGCAAACCTATATATTTTTGAAAAGTAGACACCCAGGGGAATTCAGGATGGGGTCACTCGACTGCCTACCCCCAGGTTCTCTTACCCAGAATCCCTTGCAAAGCTAAGAAATTGGAAAAAAAACACATTTTCCTCACATTTCTGTGGTGGAAAGTTCCGGAATCTGCGTGGATCAACAAATTTCCACCCACCCTGCGTTCCCCCAGGTCTCCCGATAAAAATGGTACCTCACTTGCGTGGGTAGGCATAGTGGCTGCGAAAGGAAATGGTTCAAATTGTACGGTGGTGAATTTACAATACCAAATTGCTAAACAACCTTCATTTTTGGGGGGGGGGGCACCTGAGTTTTTGGCCCGGGGCTCGGTGGTATTCTTTGGAAAGTACCAAACCCAAACAGATCTGAAAAGTAGACCCCCGGGGGAGTCCAGGGAGGTATGGCATGCGTGGGTCCCCGAACGTTTTCCTACCCAGAACACCTTGCAAACCTTAAAATTAGGTAAAATAATCACTTTTCCAAACTTTTTTGCGTGGGATCACCGTGCCGGCAAAAATGTCCTACCACCCAGCGCTCCCCCTGTTCTCCCGAGTAAAAGGATACCTCACTTGTGTGGGTGCCCCAAAGCAGAACAGGCCAAAAATGAATGTTGAAAAAAGTAGTATTTCAGTGTTGCAAATTAAGCAAGTGAGGTATCATTTTACTCGGGAGGACAAGGAGAACGCAGGGTGGTAGGACATTTGTGCCGACACGGCGATCCCACGCAAAAATGTATGGAAAACTGTTTTTTTAACCTAAATTTATGGTTTGCAGGGATTTCTGGGTAGGAAAACATTGGGGGACCCACGCATGCCATACCTCCCCAGACTCCCCCGGGTGTCTAGTTTTCAGAAATGTTTGGGTTTGGTAGTTACCAAAGATGCCCGCCGAGCCCCGATCCAAAAACTCAGTCCCCCCCCCTAAAAAAAGAAGGTAATCTTGCTATTGGTTATTGTAATGTCTCCACCGTACGATATGGACCTTTTCCTGTTGCCGCCACTATGCCTACCCACGCAAGTGAGGTACCATTTTTATCGGGAGACCTGGGGAAACGCTGGGTGGGAGGAAATTTGTGTGAGCCCAGTGACGCCACGCTTTCCCACGCAAAAAAAGTGTGTAAAAACTGATCTTTCCAGCAAAAATTGTGGTTTGCAAGGGATTCTGGGTAAAGGAACGTTGGAGGATCCACGCAAGCCATACCTCCTTGGAAGCCCCCGGGTGTCTACTTGTCAGAAATGTGTGGGTTTGGTAGGTTTCCCTACATGGCCGCCTCACACGGGGCCAAAAACCCAGGTAACCCCTCTTGCAAAAGCTGGTGGTATTGACATTGAATACCACCAGCTTTTGAAAGAGAGGTTACCTGGGTTTTTGGCCCCGTGCGAGACGGCCATGTAGGGAAACCTACTAAACCCACACATTTCTGAAAAGTAGACACCCAGGGGCTTCCAAGGAGGTATGGCTTGCGTGGATCCTCCAACGTTCCTTTACCCAGAATCCCTTGCAAACCACAATTTTTGGTGGAAAAATCAGTTTTTACACTCTTTCTTTGCGTGGGAAAGCGTGGCGTCACTGGGCTCACACAAATTTCCTCCCACCCAGCGTTCCCCCAGGTCTCCCGATAAAAATGGTACCTCACTTGCGTGGGTAGGCATAGTGGCGGCAACAGGAAAAGGTCCAAATTGTACAGTGGCGAATTAAGTTTTCAATTTGAGAGCGTGTGATTCAAGGAAACTGTGACAGACAATTTCAAGTTTGCAGGAGATTTTGAAAACAAATCAATAAAATTCACCAGAAAGACATGACCATATACTTCCATGGTTTAACAATAAAATCTAAATTTAGTAAGTTATTTATAGCTATAATGTACACCGTAACAGAGTTACTCAAAAGTCAAACATTCAAGCACGGCTAACTATTCCTCAAAGACACACACATACAGGTTGGATTTGGCACGAGGGCGAGTGATGGTTCAGTACATAAAATTTTATTAACAAGATATTTCAAAAAATGAAATGCTCTGTCAATAAATAAATGCATAAAAACCAAACCAGTGACTCCCAACTCGGGAGCTGTAAAGCCACGACAAGGCACAAACCGTTTTACAGGCCATTCACGCACCTTTCATACCTGTTACACACCAGACCATTGACACCATCCGGAAGGAAAAGCAACACATTACAACATTCACATAAAGGGACAAGGTACACCCTACTTCTAAAAGGGAAAACAAAAACAAATATTACTGGACAGCCATCTAAACCGCAAACACACACACATACTGGTTGGATTTGGCACGAGGATGAGTGATGATTCAGTACATACAATTTTATTTGCAAGTAATTTCACAAAAATGAAATACACTGTGTATAATTGAAAGTATGATAAACTGAACCACTGACTCACAGCTCGTGAGCTGTAAAGCCACGTCAAGGCACCAACCTCTTTACAGGCCATTCATACACCTTTCGTACGTGTGACACAAACAAAACATTCACGCCGCCAGCCGCGGACCCATCACATTACAACACTCACACCAGCAGACAGCGCCATTCAAGGGCCCATCACTTTCACACGCCCATATATCTGCCACAGCAACTACACAAAATGATGGACTGCGTAGAGTGTCACTCAACTAGCAGTGTATGTAATGACCAACAGAAAGTAACTACTTACACACCGCCAGCTGAGCGCCAGACCACCCACACCACCATCCAAGCACCAAACCATGCACACCGCCAGCCAAACATCACTCAGCGCACACAGACAGCCAAGTACCACTCCACGCACACCGCCAGCCAAGTACCACTCCACGCACACCGCCAGACAAGCAGCACTCCGTGCACAAACAGCCAGCCAAGCAGCACTCCGTGCACAGACAGCCACAAACCACTCCACGCACACCATCCAGCCAAACACCACTCCACACACACCGCCAGCCAAGCACCACTCCATGCACAGACAGGCAAGTACCACTCCATGCACAGACAGCCAAGTACCACTCCACGCACACCATCCAGCCAAGCGCCACTCCACGCACACCATCCAGCCAAGCGCCACTCCACACACACCGCAAGCCAAGCGCCACTCCACACACACCGCAAGCCAAGCGCCACTCCACACACACCGCAAGCCAAGCGCCAGTCCACGAACACCGCAAGCCAAGCACCACTCCACGCACACCGCAAGCCAATCGCCACTCCACGCACACCGCAAGCCAAGCGCCACTCCACGCACACCGCAAGCCAAGCACCACTCCATGCACACCGGAAGCCAAGCGCCACTCCATGCACACCGCAAGCCAAGCGCCACTCCACGCACACCGCAAGCCAAGCGCCACTCCTCGCACACCGCAAGCCAAGCGCCACTCCACGCACACCGCAAGCCAAGCACCACTCCACGCACACCGCAAGCCAAGCACCACTCCACGCACACTATCCAGCCAAGCGCCACTCCACGCACACCATCCAGCCAAGCGCCACTCCACACACACCGCCAGCCAAACACCACTCCACACACACCATCAGCCAAGCACCAGTCCACGCAGCCCACCAGCCAAACACCAGTGCACACACCACCAGCCAAGCACCATTCCTTGCACTCCACCAGCCAAGCACCATACACTCACACTGCCAGCCAAGCACCTAACCATGCACTCCGCCTGCCAAACAAAAATCCACACACACCACCCGCAAAACACCAAACCATGCACTCTGCCAGGGAGGCACCAATCCACACACACCTCCAGCCAAGCGCCAGTCCACGCACACCGCCATCCAAGCACCAGCCTGCACACACCACAATCACATTTAGAATTATTCTTTTCAAAAAATCACTAAACAAATGGAAATACCTACAAATCAACTTACACAAATTCTAAAACTAAACACATTGCACTAAAGCCAAACCTTGAAACAAACCAATTTGTTTTACAGAATACAGACCAGGCAATTCACTTCACAGCTCATTAAAACTCCCAATACTTCTTTTTCGTGTGGTATGATTTAAAACAAGCTGACAGACACAATCCAGGCTTAGAAGGACAGTCAGGGCAGTACATACGAGACTTCTTCCGCACGCCTCTACGCCAACAGACTCTGCATCTTCTAGTCGGAAAGTCTTTTGCGGTAGTGGGAGGAATGAATTCAGCAAAGTGGCGATCTTTCAATCTAGCCACCTCCTCCACCACTCCAAATCTAGGAACACTTGTCTGCTCCACTAGTACAAGGCTGGCTATTACAGACTCCTGAAACTTAACAAAAGGCATCTTCGACTCAGGACAAGACTTCTGGAACACAACAAAAGCATTGAAGGATGCCAAATGGAAAAGATGAATAGCCAACTTCTTGTACCAAACGTAAGCCTTTCGAATAGCATCATAAGGTTCCAACCTCTGATCTACTCTGTCAACACCACCCATGTACTTATTGTAATCTACAATGCACACAGGTTTGCGCACTTCAGCAACCTGACCCCAAACAGGCAGAGGTACAGTACTTTCGTCATGGATAGTAGTCAGCATGTACACATCTCTCTTGTCTGAAAACTTCACAGCCAGAAGCTCCCCACATCGCAATGCAGTAGACTGTCCCCTCACAAGCCTTTTGCAAACAAGTTCCTTTGGGAAACCTTTCCGGTTACTGCGCATTGTGCCACAAGCAACAGTGCCCACTTTGGCCAACTCCTTGAACAACCGCACACCAGTGTAGAAGTTATCTACATACAGGTGGCCTTTGTGAAATAATCCTCTACCTAGTTCCCATACAATCTTCTCAGTCACTCCAAAAGTGGAAGGACAACCAGGAGGGTTAATGCTGGACTCCTTACCAGTGTACACCCTGAAATTGTAGACATATCCAGTCTCACTGTCACACAACATATACAGTTTGATTCCATAGCGTGCCCTCTTACTAGGAATGTACTGCCTAAAAACCAAGCGGCCCTTGAACAATAGCAAAGACTCATCCACTGCAATTTCTTTTCCAGGAGCAAAGATCTCAGAAAAACGATCAACAAAGTGATCAAGGACAGGCCGAATTTTAAACAGACGGTCACAATCAGGGTGATCGCGTGCCAAGGCTAAACCATTATCAACAAAATGCATCATCCGAAGAAGAAGCAAAAACCGATCACGACTTATGACTGCAGGATATATAGCTGTTGTCATCAAGGGACTAGTGGACCAATATGAAGACATTGATGGCTTCCTTAGCAGGCCCATCAAAAAAGTTAATCCCAAAAACTTCTTCATCTCTTCAACATTTGTGGGAGTCCACAGAGTAGCTCTAGAATGGGGCTTAAGACTGGCACTGTTGTCCCTCAAAAACTGTTCCGCATACAAATTGGTTTGATCAACAATCTCTTGCAAAAACACATCGTCCATAAACAACTGAAAAAAATGTATTGGCTGAAAATTCTCAGTATTCACTCTACACCCAGGAACACCAGTGAACTCTGGCAATGCCGGCTGCACCATGCCAGGGGGAACCCAGAGGCCATCCCCATGAACGGGGGGAGCAGCCACCTCAGCCTGCAGACCAGAAGCCACTTGTTGCTGTACACGTACGGGAAGCCTAACATCCACAGATACTTCTGGCTGCACATCACCAACAGAAAACATAGCATCCCCAGAAGGCTCTTGCTGCACTACACCACCGGGAAACAAAGCAGGTCCAGATGCATCTTGCTGCTCTACAACAATGGGAAGCCTAACAGCCCCAGAAACCCCTTGCAGCACTTCACCAACGGGAAGCCCAGCAGCCTGAGAAGCTTCTTGCTGCACTACACCACCAGAAAACAAATCAGACCCTGATGCACCTTGCCGCTCTACAACAATAGGAGCCCTAACAGCACCAGATGCCGCTTGGCGCACCACAGCAATGTGAAGCCTTTTGGGCGCAGGCTGCAGCCCACCTGCCTCATGCCGACGTAAAAAGAAAGGATACCTTGCAGCCCTAGGAAGTAGCACAGCTGCCTCTTGGTCCACTACCGGCGCAACAATGTCCTCCGCTACCATAGACACTTCATCAGCACTAGAAGAAGATTCTTCATCCGATGATGATGAATCCAGGCAAAGAGAAAACTCACTGCCTGAATCTTCTCCACCAACCTCCAAATCCGAATCAGAGTCAGTCTCTGAACCATGGTCAGAGGAAGACTCAAAAAGCAAACTAAGAACCTGCTGAGCAGTAATCCTGCGACTAGCCATTATCCTTACAAAGAAAGACAGCACACACAAGTGAACAACAACCTACACTGTGCAAAGTAAGAAGTAAACAAGGTAAGGCTTTCACACAAAGATCAATACAATCCAAAACAATTTCACTCTTACCAAATACAGCTACACTCACCAGCACCTACTCTGCTGAGACACAGCAAAAAGAAATGATATCCCACTAGAAAGAAAAGAAAAAAAAAATAGAAATCAAAGTGCACATCAAACACTAATGCTGAAGAAAAAAAGAAACAGAGCCACACAAACTGATATAAGTACAACCTTTTTCAAAAAGACAAACATCAAGGGAAAGTAGTACAAAATACATTCACTTACCAAGCACAAGCAACTACACAAGCTGCAAAACCAACAGTGACGGACCCGCAACCTACAACAATCCAAACAGCAAAAGCCTGGAACAAGGCAAAAATGGAGAAGATAAAAAAATTACTACCACATTTCACAAACAATATAACAATTGAAAAAACCACACACAAATTTGCCCCCCAAATTTACATTTGCACAGAGGGGCCATCAAATAGGGCAAAGACCAATTGGGATTAAATGAGGTTTAACATCAAGACACTGGTTAATTTTTTGAATTTATTTTACTGCCTAACCCCTTTGGCGCCAGTCGGTCTTCTGCTCCTACCAGTACCCCCATCACACGGGGGCAGTAAGGACATTCATACACCTTTCGTAAGTGTGACACATACAAAACATTCACACCACCAGCCGCAGACCCATCACATTACAACACTCACACCAGCAGACAGCACCATTCAAGGGCCCATCACTTTCACACACCCAAATATCTGCCACAGCAACTACACAAAATGATGGACTGCGTAGAGTGTCACTCAACTAGCAGTGTGTGTAGTGACCAACAGAAAGTAGGTACTCACACACCGCCAGCCGAGCGCCAGTCCACCCACACCACCATCCAAGCAACAGACCATGCACACTGCCAGCCAAACACCACTCAGCACACACCGACAGCCGAGAACCACTCCACACACACCGCCAGCCAAGCACGACTCCGTGCACAGACAGCCAAGTACCACTCCACACACACCGCCAGCCACACACCACTCCACGCACACCGCAAGCCAAGCGCCACTCCACGCACACCGCAAGCCAAGTGCCACTCCACGCACACCATCCAGCCAAGCGCCACTCCACACACACCGCCAGCCAAGCACCCCTCCGTGCACAGACAGCCAAGTACTACTCCAAGCACACCATCCAGCCATGCGCCACTCCACACACACCGCCAGCCAAGCAGTACTCCATGCACAGACAGCCAAGTACCACTCCATGCACACCCTCCAGCCATGCGCCACTCCACACACACCGCCAGCCAAGCACCACACCACAAGCCAAGCACCACTCCACGCACACCGCCAGCCAAGCACCACTCCACACACACCGCCAGACAAGCAGCACTCCGTGCACAAACAGCCAGCCAAGCAGCACTCCGTGCACAGACAGCCACGACCCACTTCACGCACACCATCCAGCCAAGCGCCACTCCACACACACCGCCAGCCAAACACCACTCCACACACACCGCCAGCCAAGCACCACTCCATGCACAGACAGCCAAGTACCTCTCCATGCACAGACAGCCAAGTACCACTCCACGCACACCATCCAGCCAAGCGCCACTCCACACACACCGCAAGCCAAGCGCCACTCCACGAACACCGCAAGCCAAGCGCCACTCCACGCACACCGCAAGCCAAGCACCACTCCACGCACACCATCCAGCCAAGCGCCACTCCACGCACACCATCCAGCCAAGCGCCACTCCACACACACCGCCAGCCAAGCACCACTCCGTGCACAGACAGCCAAGTACTACTCCACACACACCGCCAGCCAAGCACCACACCGCAAGCCAAGCGCCACTCCACGCACACCGCAAGCCAAGCGCCACTCCATGCACACCGCAAGCCAAGCACCACTCCACGCATACCGCAAGCCAAGCACCGCAAGAAAAGCACCACTCCACGCACACCGCAAGCCAAGCGCCACTCCACGCACACCGCAAGTCAAGCACCACGCCACGCACACCGCAAGCCAAGCACCACTCCACGCACACCGCAAGCCAAGCACCACTCCACACACTCCGCAAGCCAAGCACCACTCCGTGCACAGACAGCCAAGTACTACTCCAAGCACACCATCCAGCCATGCGCCACTCCACACACACCGCCAGCCAAGCAGTACTCCATGCACAGACAGCCAAGTACCACTCCATGCACACCATCCAGCCATGCGCCACTCCACACACACCGCCAGCCAAGCACCACACCGCAAGCCAAGCACCACTCCACGCACACCGCCAGCCAAGCACCACTCCACACACACCGCCAGACAAGCAGCACTCCGTGCACAAACAGCCAGCCAAGCAGCACTCCGTGCACAGACAGCCACGAACCACTCCACGCACACCATCCAGCCAAGCGCCACTCCACACACACCGCCAGCCAAACACCACTCCACACACACCGCCAGCCAAGCACCACTCCATGCACAGACAGCCAAGTACCTCTCCTTGCACAGACAGCCAAGTACCACTCCACGCACACCATCCAGCCAAGCGCCACTCCACACACACCGCAAGCCAAGCACCACTCCACGAACACCGCAAGCCAAGCGCCACTCCACGCACACCGCAAGCCAAGCACCACTCCACGCACACCGTAAGCCAAGCGCCACTCCACGCACACCGTAAGCCAAGCGCCACTCCACGCACACTGCAAGCCAAGCGCCACTCCACGCACACCGCAAGCCAAGCCCCACTCCACGCACACCGCAAGCCAAGCACCACTCCACGCACACCATCCAGCCAAGCGCCACTCCACGCACACCATCCAGCCAAGCGCCACTCCACACACACCGCCAGCCAAGCACCACTCCGTGCACAGACAGCCAAGTACTACTCCACGCACACCATCCAGCCATGCGCCACTCCACACACACCGCCAGCCAAGCACCACACCGCAAGCCAAGCGCCACTCCACGCACACCGCAAGCCAAGCGCCACTCCATGCACACCGCAAGCCAAGCACCACTCCACGCACACCGCAAGCCAAGCACCACTCCACGCACACCGCAAGCCAAGCGCCACTCCACGCACACCGCAAGCCAAGCACCACTCCACGCACACCGCAAGCCAAGCACCACTCCACGCACACCGCAAGCCAAGCACCACTCCATGCACACCGCAAGCCAAGCGCCACTCCACGCACACCGCAAGCCAAGCACCACTCCACGCACACCGCAAGCCAAGCACCACTCCACGCACACTGCAAGCCAAGCACCACTCCACGCACACCGCAAGCCAAGCACCACTTCACGCACACCGCAAGCCAAGCACCACTCCACGCACACCATCCAGCCAAGCGCCACTCCACGCACACCATCCAGCCAAGCGCCACTCCACGCACACCATCCAGCCAAGCGCCACTCCACACACACCGCCAGCCAAGCACCACTCCGTGCACAGACAGCCAAGTACTACTCCACGCACACCATCCAGCCATGCGCCACTCCACACACACCGCCAGCCAAGCAACACACCGCAAGCCAAGCGCCACTCCACGCACACCGCAAGCCAAGCGCCACTCCATGCACACCGCAAGCCAAGCACCACTCCACGCACACCGCAAGCCAAGCACCACTCCACGCACACCGCAAGCCAAGCGCAACTCCACGCACACCGCAAGCCAAGTGCCACTCCACGCACACCGCAAGCCAAGCACCACTCCACGCACACCGCAAGCCAAACACCACTCCACGCACACCGCAAGCCAAGCACCACTCCACGCACACCGCAAGCCAAGCACCACTCCACGCACACCATCCAGCCAAGCGCCACTCCACGCACACCATCCAGCCAAGCGCCACTCCACACACACCGCCAGCCAAGCACCACACCGCAAGCCAAGCACCACTCCACGCACACCGCCAGCCAAGCACCAGTCCACACACACCGCCAGCCAAGCACCACTCCACGCACAGACAGCCAAGTACCACTCCACGCACACCACCAGCCAAGCACCACTCCACGCACACCGCAAGCGCCACTCCACGCACACCGCCAGCCAAGCACCACTCCACGCACACCGCAAGCAAAGCGCAACTCCACGCACACCGCAAGCAAAGCACCACTCTGTGCACAGACAGCCAAGTACCACTCCACGCACACCATCCAGCCATGCGCCACTCCACACACACCGCCAGCCAAGCAGCACTCCGTGCACAGACAGCCAAGTACCACTCCACGCACACCATCCAGCCAAGCACCACTACACACACCGCCAGGCAAACACCACTCCGATTTGCCCCAAGGGGGGGCAGAAATTCAAAAACAATTACTTGCCACCAGGAAGAGACCCTTGCCCAAGGGGTCGCTTCCAAAACATATACATTGCCCCAAAACAGATCCCTGGTGCCAGTGGGGAATTTCTGCCCCCACCTGGGGGCAAAGCAACTAAAAAAACGGGCCGATTTTCCCTCCGGGGGGGGCAGAAAAGCAAAAAGATTATCACAGCCCACCTGGAAGCGACCCTTGCCCAAGGGGTCGCTTCCTAAAAGCTAATTTCTAGATCCCTGGTGCTAGTGGGCATTTTCTGCCCCCCCCCCCCCCCCCGGGGGCAAAACGGCAAAAAAAACAGCCCTATTTGCCCCAAGGGGGGGACAGAAAATAAACAACAAAATCAAGGCCCCCTGGAAGCGACCCTTACCCAAGGGGTCGCTTCCCAAAACAAACATTGCCCTAATAAAAAATCCCTGGTGCCAGTGGTTTATTTCTGCCCCCCCCCCCCGGGGGCAAAACGGCCGAAATAACGGGCCGATTTGCCCCCAGGGGCAGCAGAAAATCGAAAATAAAATGTCTGCCCACCTGGAAGCGACCCTTGCCCAAGGGGTCGCTTCCTAAAAGCTAATTTCATGATCCCTGGTGCTAGTGGGCATTTTCGCCCCCCCCCCCCCCCGGGGGCAAAACGGCAAAAAAACGGGCCGATTTGCCCCCAGGGGGGACAGAAAATAAACGCCAAAATAAAGGCCCCCAGGAAGCGACCCTTACCCAAGGGGTCGCTTCCAAAAACAAACATTGCCAAAACATATAATCCCTGGTGCCAGTGGTTTATTTCTGCCCCCCCTGGGGGCAAAACGGCTGAAATAACGGGCCGATTTGCCCCCAGGGGGGGCAGAAAATCAGCAAGAAAATGGCTGCCCACCTGGAAGCGACCCTTGCCCAAGGGGTCGCTTCCGAAAAGCTAAATGTTCAATCCCTGGTGCTAGTGGGGGCATTTCCGCCGCACGATCGCGACGCTGTGCGCGATCGTGAGGCAGAAATGCCCTGCAAAGAGACTTCAGGGGAAAGGAAAATCTCTTTCCTCTCCCCTGATGCCTCTTTGCGGCCCCAAACCCCCGCCGGACACGAGAAACTCACCTTCTCTCCAGACGCGCAGGAAGCAAATGGCTTCCCGAGCGCAGGGAATCCCTGATGATGTCAGCGCTCGCTGTGCGCGCTGACGTCATCAGGGATTCCCAGGGGGGGGGGCGGGGGCGGCAGCGGAAGCTCTTCCGCTGCCGCCCCGAGCAAAACAACGAAGATCAGAGAACCTCGGGGGGAGCGCCAGCGCTTCCCCCGAGGGTGGGGCTCATGACGAGCTGGGCTCGTCATCAGCACACGACCACCGTGCACCATGACGAGCCCAGCTCGTCATCAGCATCGAAAGGGTTAATAGGCTGGTCACATAAGAGGTAGTCCTTTAAGTGGTATCACATGTAGGACAATCAATCAATCAGTGCATTTGTAGAGCGTGCTACATACCCGTGAGGGTCTCAAGGCGCTAGGGGTGTGGGGGGGGGGGGGCTGCTACTGATCGAAGAGCCAGGTCTTGAGGAGTCTTCTGAAGGCCAGCACGACAATCTTGTCCGCTGTTTCTTTAGTATGTGTTCAGATTGTTATTTGGTGAATTTAAGGTTGGGTTGCTCTTCCAAAGAGGATGGGGGAGTGTTTCTGCATTTATAACTGTGGGCCTCCTCAGGACAGTGGAAGAAGAGGTACCTAAAGACATGATAATATATACAATATAAAACTGCTTCAAGGTGCTAGGACTTTTTTATGTGCACCTTGAGATAAAAACCAGGTACAAGTACCAGCAGGTAAATGTACATACATAGCAGAATAAAGTCTATGTCACCGAAAACTCTCAGGTCATTTGTGTTGTGAGGGCCAAGCTGTCATACAGGCCCAGCTTACTGCAAGTATAACACTACGAGGAAAGGAGTGAAAAATATTTCCTACAAGTGCCTATGACTTTGTGATCAACGTGTTACATGCACATCTCTGTTTTGCATAAAAGTGAGTGCATGGTTTGAATGTAATGGAAAGTGCTCAAGTGACCTCAGTTTATGAAGCAAAATCACCTTGTATGACAGTGGCGTGGTATATTCTGGGTTGTGGGGGTATCCGGGGTGGAGTCAGACTCATTCATATATTAAAACCCCCATCAGGAAGCGTACACGGAAAAAACTAACAGAGGGAGAGTTTAAGAACTGGAAAAAAAGCAGACCAGGCCTGACTTGGGTAAAATCATTGGCCTTAAAATCGGAAACAGAATTTGTGCCGTAACTTATTGTATTTTGGACAAAGCATAGTGACATGTAAAGTATTGTTAATCTTTGTAATGTCATATTTGCAGAGGGCCAGGTCCAAATTTGAAAAACAACCCTAATTAGAGGTAATGAGGCTGGGAAATAGATTCAACCTGAAAAGAGTCAGCAGACGAAGATGATGGAGTTTCATATTCCAGGTTAAATATGGTTCTATATAGCTGACAGTTTGCACTAAAATTGCATGTCCCATAGAATGTTTTGTTAGTGCAAAGTTCTCACGCTCTGATGCCAACTTTACACTAAACGCTGTTTCGACATTTTTGCCCACAGAGCGAGTTAAAACAGAAGGATTTTCATACAGATCGAACCACTCTAGGGCCTACAGGTTAAATGCCGCATACGCCAGCTGTTGGACCTGGCTCCATTGGCGTGGGTCTCCCTTCTATTTTTTGCCAAGATTTTTGCTGGTGTAGATGCTGTGGGTACTTTGCCACTGCTAATCAGTGCCAAAGTGCAAGTGCTCCCTATTGTAAATTGTTGTAGTGGATTAGTAACTCCATGATCAGCTATTTTTTTTAAAAACAGATTTTATTAAATTTTTCATAACGTGCTCATATGCCTCATACATGTAATCATACAGTATACAGTAAACTTGCAAGACCCAGCCGACAATTGTGATCACAGCATGACATTGCCTCGCCTCGCATTAGCTTGTCTAGCCCACCTGCCTTTTCAGCGTGAGGAGTGCGGCCTGTCCTGGATCAAGTGTCATATCTCAGCTGTCATATGGCACAGCTCTGCGGGGCTCAATCGAATTGCTCCTCGCTTAAGCAAGCACTGCCGGCATCTATTCATAAGATCAGAAAACAAAGAACACAACCCCCCCCAACTCGATCACCCCTCCCTTGGCTAGGACTAACCCCAAATCCAGGAACCTACTGGTGGTTTTGTTGCGGGCAGTGTAGGGGAACCAGTGCAACAGGCACACCCCTAGAGTATGCTGTAGGTCCCTTTCCGTCTAGCAAAACAAGATTCCTTTCTGTGTTATTCAGTTTAGCTTTTGTGACCAACTGGTCTACTTTCAGTTTTTATATTCCTTATTTCTAACTGAACAAAATGGGTATATAGGTACTTATTACTACACCACACTAAAGTGACTTTTTTTCTCTCAACATTTTATTTTCATTTGTTAAAAACATTCATATAAAATTCATCACAGGACATTTCATATCCAACATATATGTTTGAGCATTCCCTAATCTAATACAAAAATAAATCCTATTTTTATTGTTGCTCAAACCATCAAACACAAGATAAAAAACCAATTCTTTTGGCATATATTAAAATCTCTGAATATATGGTACTTCGGGCAATCCTTTGTCGACGCGTTTCGGTGCATTAAGATCTTTGCAGCACCTTCTTCAGGACAGACTTATAGAGACCAAATATTATTCTTCTTTCTAAAATTTAAATAAAAACAATTAATATCTGATTTTGTTGAGAGTTCTTGTCTATCTTTATGGTGTTGGGCACTCATTGTACCTAATATCCCACTATAAGTTTTAGAAAAGCAATCTTACTTTAAGTGCTTTAGATTCGGTTATTCCCACTTCTTATTGGGGGTATCCGTTGTCTATGTTTCAATTTCTTTGATCTCTATAACATAGAAAGGACACACTAATGTTATCCTTGATGCTCTACCCTCTTTTGGTTTAGAGACTAACCCTGTTTCTCATATTACTTACTTAAAACAGGAGAATAACTTTTTACGTGTCTTCGGTGTTCCTTTGCATCTTTAAATTTGCGCAGGGTTTTCTGATTGGTGGATTTCTTACTTATCCATCTATCTATGAAAAGAACATCCCGATCTCAGTATATTAATAAATTGAGTTCTTATTATGCATCTATAGAGATCGCACATCTCCCCGTAAATTACATACCTGGTGAAATGATTTCTTGGGTCCCTGTATGTATTGTATGTACAGGTATTCACTTTGTCTTGGTATTTTTTGCCTGGATGTCCTCTAAATCAGGTTTTTCTTGTGTCCCAGTCCCTGATAATATAAGAAAAGTACATACCCATAATGTTTTTTAGTCATATTCTACTATTTATCAGGCACATTTAGTTCATTCTTTTAACTGCCCATTTTTAGGTCGGGTTATTTACTGTATACTATTATCAAACATTTCTTTCTTTCTCTCTCCCTCCCATTTTTAGCGAGAAAGTCAATACAATTCTATCATATATCGTTATGGGTTGTACTTTTGAATATGGTCGCATTAGCTCACCCATTACTCTATCCCCCTGTCTGTTTAGTAGGAACATTACATCCATTCATTAATCATGTTGGCCGTCTCAACGTTCATGTGTTACCTGACAGAGACGTTGTCTCCACTACCCGTATTTTATTAAAAAAAGGGTTCTTTACTTTGTCTTTGAATAAGTGTTTATAAATTTTGAGGTGCCAGTATTAGTCAAACCACCTCGTTCATGAAGGCAACACTACTATTACTTCTCCTCTCTCACGCTCCCTGGGGTGATGGGTCCTCCAAGTGTCTGTAAGCCCCCAGCTCTGCTGCCAGTCCCGCCTGATTTCTGCTATTCTACGAGTAGAGTCGTCAGGAAGTGGTGGGTGGGAATGGTCCAGGTCTACGTCCGTCACACAATTAAAGTCCCCCCTAGTAGAACAGGGCCTGTTTGTTCTTCCGCCAATTTCTGTGAGAGCTGTGTAAAAAAGGTGGACATTGGGGCATATATGCTTCCTAGTGTAATGTCTCGCCCATCTAGTCGCCCCGTGACCACAGTAAACCTGCCCTCAGGGTCAATCACCTGCCTAACACATTTAAATGGTACGCCTACCCGCACCCAAACTAATGTCCCCCTGTCATAATCCGAGTAAGTGGTGTGGAAGACATGCCCTTTCCAGCGGCGTTGTAATGCCACCCCCTCCGCCTTTGTCAAGTGAGTTTCCTGAAGCAATGCGATTTGCACTCCCCTTCGTACTAAGTAAGCATGTATTTTGTGACCCCGACACATGGTCTGCATCCTCCGTACATTCCAAGACATACCTTTAAGGCCTATGGAGGTGCCCATGGATCCAACGCATGCACGTGCTTGCCTATCCCCCCCTAGCGACATGTCTGACCGTCCCCCATCCCACCCAACACTCAAACGTCCCCCAACTCCCACACCCCAGGACAGGCACACAAGAACAGGTTCCCATCCAAATCAAACTGTTCATATCTAGAACCGTAACTAGGAGGTAACTCATGACTCAAGCACAATGCCCCCAAAACCCCCCCGGCCCCACCTGCATAGCCAGCTGGGATCCCCGCATTCCTGAAAAGTCATCACCTGCCGTGTTGCCCCACATCAGAGCGGCCCCCGGGACCAGTAAGTGCGACAACCCTTGTAGCATACGGCCCACATATCCTTTGCATTCCCATCACCCAAACATCCCATCAGCTGTTTGTGGGGTGACATTCGGCATCTCCATGTCCGAGAGTCCTTGGGCGCTACCAGATCTCGGGCTCTCTGTTCCGTTCTTCTCCGCGTCGGTATCAATACTTGCTGGGCTGACCACTCCTTGACTGATGACCGCCACAGCTCGCACCGCACTGTCTCGCTCACGCCACAGTGCCACCGGGGAAGTGGGCCTCCCCCTCGGCGGAGTAATCACCTGTCGTTCTAAAGGAGAGGCTGCCCGTGAGGTGCTCGCAGCCGCACCTCAGCGACCCTCCTACCAGTCCCACGCCGCCTGCGGAGTAAGAAAGAAGTGGGTCTCTTCGTCTGCCGTCACCCGCAGATGCGCTGGGAAGAGCATGGCATAGGGGAGACTGAGCTGAGGCAGCTTTCTCTTGACAGCCAGAAAGGAGGACCATTGACGTTGTACCACTCTGGTGTAATCTGGAAATATCAGCACCCTACTTTCCTATTTGCAAGTTCTGTTGTTCCCGAACCCTCTGCAGGATAAAGTCCCGGTCACGCTAATGCAACAGTTTCGCCACCATTGGCCGTGGTGGAGCTCCAGGTTTAGGTGGGGGAGCCGGGACCGTATGTGCTCGCTCCAGCGCATAAAATGGGGAGAGGCCTTCCGGCGCTACCTCTGTCCGCAACCAGTTTTCTAGAACCCAGACTGCATCATCTCCCTCCTCACGCTACGGGATCCCCACTATACGGAGATTGTTGCGCCACGAGCACCCTTCACTGACCTCCGCCCGTACCACGAGGACTTTGACTCTGTGTGTTACCTCATTTAAAGAGTGACGAGGGCTGTTACCGCATCTGGGATGTCCCTCATGGTGGTTTCATGGGTCACCACTCTCTCCTTGAGCTTCTCATCATCCTTCAGTAGGGTGAGATCCAATCCAATGGCTTCCATCCTTTTCTCAAGCGCTTGCCGTGAGGCCACAATGGCCGGTATTATTTCACCCAGGGTAGGGTCACCAGACCGTCCCGGTCTCCGTCTCTCAGCATCGCCATCTTCGTCCTCAGTGTGCTGTTCCAGCTTGTCTAGGCGTAGCACCTCAAAGCCCTTCTTTTTTGACACACGGCCCATTGTAGTGGTCAGTTGCTGCCAATGTTAGCAGCGCCGGGGGAGCCCACAGCCATACTCCGCACCAACAAGGCACCGCCGTCCCTGTTCACCCACTCTGGAAATCTCAGCTTTAAGCGCTTCTCTGGGCTTGTGCCGGACCAATCTCGTGCGGCGACACCCCTCAGAGGAACTTCACAACGCCGAGCTGTCTAACCTGAAGTAGGAAGTGTACAGGCGGCATTGCCAGTATCCCGCCTGCCAAAAGGAGGCCCAACACACACCCGTCTGCGTCCACCACAAGTCTGTCACCAGCGCTGTGTCACCACGACACACTACCAGTGCCGTAGCAGTCCTGTTTCCTCGCAGGTCGCAGGCGTCAGACAGATTCACCGCCTAGGTCCGCCGGCCATTGGATCCCCCAGCCTGATGTAGTATCTTTGCCCCCATTGTCATAGACCGCCCGCCAGGCAGCTCGTGGAAGTGCACCCTCGTCTCCTGCGGCCTTCACTGTCACCTATCGCAGCTGCTCTGGTGAGCTCCTTCCGTCGCGGGCAGGCACAGGGGGGAGATGCATCCACCGCCACAGGGGCAAGAAACAGCACCCCCAGAGAGTCTCGTAGAGCCAACCGGCAGTAGGAGCAATGCAGCTACAAGGTAAGACGAGGGACCATGGCACACCACTCTGCGTCACTCCCGGGGAGCCCACTGTGGAGGCCCAAGCCCAGGCCACAGAGGCACCAAAAGCAGCACAGGCAAGGCTGGAGCCCTGGGTCACACGCTCCGACCCCGCTCTGCAGTTCCGGGCCGCTCCGTCGTTTGCTCCAGGGCACCTCGGCCCCTGGGTCAGCAAATGGCACTCTCCGGGTCAGTCCTAGGGCCACTGTGACCCCTAACAAGTGATGTTGAGGGCTGTTAGCAGCTGTATAGGCCGCGACGACCTCCAAATGGTGCCAATCATGTCCCGGGTGCTGCCATTTTGAGGTCAGGCAATCGCGTCAGACCAGCCAGGGTGTTTCCGCCCTCCCCCGCCGGCTTGCGAAGCCTCCTCACCGCTGGAGTTCACAGGAGCAGCAATCACCCCTCCGGTCCCGTTAGTAGGGTCGCAGCTCCCTCAGAGCGTCCGCCGGTCTCGATCGCCGCCACCGCAGCCAGGCGCCAGACCCTCAGCGCGGAGCCATTTTGTCGCCCGAGGTGGCGGCCTGCATCACAGGAGGGAATAAACACGCTCCTACCTCTTAGCACCCCTGTCACCGTCCATATCTGCACTCAGGAGGGGCACCAGCCATTCAGTCACGAAGTGCGGTGCCGGGGCCCATGTTTGCTGGCCAGGATCATTGACTTCGGAGTGCAGCCACGGAGGAGCTCCGGAGCCCGCTACTGCATACATCGGCGTTCAAGCCATGCCCCCCGACTCCATGATTAGCTATTTAATTTACTTTTCAGACCCTAGTACAATGCACCAGGAGTGCCCAGGGCCTGTAAATCAAATGCTGCTGGTGTATTTGCAGCACTGATTGTGCTACCCACAGAAGCAGCTTGTAAAATATGGCTCAGGCCTGTGTGCAGTCTGGGGCTGCCATGTTGACTTGGCAAGTGCACCCACTTGCCAGGCCCTAAAACCTTCCCTTTTCTACATGTTAGTCACCCCTAAGGTAGGCCCAAGGTACCCCTTTAAGCAGTGTGCATTGTATGTGAAAGGTAGGACATACCATGATATGTGTGACATGTCCTGATAGAGAATTACAGGCAATTTAGTTTTTCACTATTACAAGGCTATCTGTTCCCATAGGCCAGAATGGGCAGTTTTAATATAACATCTTATAAACATAACTGACCCTAGGAACAAGATCGGAAAATAAAGTTTAGTATGCCTGAACTCAAAATGTTAAAATACATATTTTAGTGTGGGTGATTTTTACATTCTGTGTTTGAAAATACCACTTTTATAAAGTAGGTATTTTCTTGCCTTAAAATCCAGTATGCCTCTGCCAGGTTTGTGTTAGGTTTGTGTCAGTCAGACAGTCAAAATTGCTTTATTCGATCAATTAAAATCATAAAAGCATACAAAGATGCACAATATTCCAAAAAGATTAAATCTATAACACTCCATAAGCAATGAGCAATAAAATTCAGGATTAAATATTTCATGTTAATAGTGTACTAGAAGAATCTACTACACAAATGAATAAAACAATTTGAAGCAACAGTTAATAGAGAAATAAGAATTTAACACATTTTAGAACATCCACATAAGGGGTTATTTTCTTTTGCTTCTTGCTCTGACTGCTGCAACTAAAAAACTAGCAATATTAAAAATTTCCCAAGGGCTTTTCAACATCTGCAGGTACACTAAGGCTGGTCGAACCTGCAAGAAGCCCTTATTTTTTTAAATTGGGAAAATAAAACGCTTCCGTAACTGCAAGTAATGATCGCAAAACATTACAAAGTGCATGGTGTCTTGCCTTAAAAAACTATCACAAGAACAGGGGCCCAAGTCCTCTGGCCGGCTCCAACCCAGGGGCTCAGCCAACAAATAATGTAAAAGGGTAAACCTCAACCTGGTCAATAAAAAACGATGTCTAGGTTTAGTGACTATGTCCAGGTAGGTCTCCATCATGATGGAAGTTTTTAAAATCTGATGGGCTCCTACTGTGGGTTTTGATAGTTCAGCAACCTCTCTTTCTGTGGTTGCAAGGCGCAAAAATGCTGTCTTTCCCTAACCCACATCCTTGTTACATAGATTTTCTGGGATATTAAAATCTCGGAGCGACCTAGCTCCCTTGTAATGTTTTTCACATAACTAAGCCATGGAATCAACTGGCAATATCCAATGACATAGAATCCCTAATGATCTGGCGATTTAGCTCCAGTTCTGGGTTACACTATATAGGGATCCACTTAATAAAAGGTGACATTTTAATTACATCGGTCACATAGCCAACACCCAGTTCCTCATGTATAATATACAACGATGTAGACTGAGGAACTGAAAGCAAGCTTCTTTAAAATTTGTTTTCTACAATTTGGATCTCTGGGCAATTTGTGAACCCCCAGATATCAGAGCCATGACAAGCAATAGCTATACACTTAGATTTATAAATGTTTAACATTGCCTTCATTGGTTTAGCACCTAGGGCCAGATGTAGGTGGCCATTTACCGGCCGGTAACGGCCGATTTTGGCCGTTACCGACCGGTAAATGGGTTTTTGGGAAGTAGGGGGCCAATTTTACCGAATCTGTAAATTGACCGATTCGGTAAAATACCGAATCGGTATTTTTACCGATTCGGTAACTTCTAGATGTAGGTGGGACTCTTCTGAGTCCCAAAGGCTTTCAGATCCGGTATTTTACCACCCAATCCAATTGGGTGGTAAAATACCGAATCCAGGTGTGCATGCACATGTGTGCATGCACACCTATGCCATGTGACAGAAAGACATGCCCTTAGGGCATGTCTGTGTGCCACATGGCACACATGCCTGTATTTGGGGTGCTAGAGGGTGTCAAAGTGACACCCCCTGCACCCCCTCTATTTTACCACTTCTTAAATACCGAATCGGTACAATTCGGTGTTTAAGAAGTGGTAAAATAAAATTACCTACATCTAGGCCCTAACCTTTTTGCGAAGTCAAGTATCGAACCTGTGGAGCGGGCCTTGGCTAATCTTTTTGCCCTCCTCTGTGCAACACAAGAGCATCTCTGATCAAATAAGACGCCAAGATATGGAAATGAGGCGACCCTGCTTATTTCGTTCCCATCACAACCAAACGTCTTGATTTTACTGGTCTTTTCTCCCAGACTCATAGCATGTGATTTGGAAAAGTTGACGTTTAAGTTCAGTGCGCCCATAAAATCAGTGAATGACGATAACAGATGTTGAAGCCCCACGGTGGTACGTGCCAATAAGGCTGCATCATCTGCGTAGAGCAGAGCTGGAATCAGTCAATCCACCACACGGGGAATATCCTGAGCACAATACCAGGTCTAGATTGTTGATATAGAGGGTAAATAGCAGAGGAGCCAGAATACAGCCCTGTCTGACTCCTCTTGTCACTATCTTCTGTGTCAGATTGCCCATTTGGTCGAATCTTACTGCGTTTGTGTATTCAATGTCTGGTTTGTGAGTAACAGGGGGCTGGAGAAGGCTTTGGCTCCAGCAGTCCGATAGGTCAGGGCTGGGCTGAAGAGAACATGCATTGAATAGAGAGTAGGCGGGGAGATTTTCTTTCACTTGCCTGAGCCTTCATAAAATAGAGAGTAGGGGGAGGAGATTTCCTTTCAGCTACCTGGGCCAGGTCTGCTTTCAACAATACTGTCTCCACCTCCTACCAGGAAGCTGCACCAGGGAGGACAGAACTGGTTTTGGCTGGGTAAAGACACTCTCTGCCTTCAGAGAACAAAGGATTTAGTAGGATAAATATTGGGGCCTGGACCCCAGAACTTTAGATCACTTCTGGGAATCAAGACAAACTTTTACCAAGGAGAGAAACCAAGAAAGCTGAAGGAGGAGACTGCCCCAGCGCTGGTAACTGTTTAGGTTTGATCTTCAGTGGCGAACAGGGCCGGACTGGGAACAGAAACCGGCCCTGGCACACTGCTCAGCCAGCCCCCCCCTGGGGTGAGGGGGAGTGCAGCAAAGCATTGTGCGAGGGCCGGTTTCGGCCGATTTTGTTACTGGGGACCGATATTGCCGACCCCCGGTAACAAAAAAACGGCCCCCAGGGGTCCAAAATCGGCCCCCACCCTAGCGGCCGACCGGGGAAACGCCCGGTGCCCGCTATGGCCAGTCCGGCCCTGGTGGCGAATCATTGCCATGGAAAGGAGAAAAGGAACTTTGTGTGTACTTTTACCATCTTGAGGAAGATCTCCAAAGACTTGAAGCTGAGCGCGCCTCCTGCTCTGAAGTCTCAGGGACACAAAGACTTCACCACCAGCTCCCCCTTAATTTCCTTGCTGGGAATTTTACTTGCAGAGACGTGCCTGCTGTTGTTTAAGGACCTCTAGAAACTGCATGTCGCTGGGGGCGACGCAACAAGAAAGAAGCACATAGCCGCCGCAGCAGTTACCGTTGCATCGCCGAGAAAGCATGCCGCTGCAGAAGCTGTTTGCCTACGCATAGCCCAAGAAGCGTGTCACATCACCAGAGAAGTGTGCCACTGCCGCAGAGGTTGCCGTCGTATCACCTAAGAAGCGTGTCGCAGGGCCTGTCGCGGCTCAAGAAACCATCGATTTCGCCACACAGCAATCGAGCGTGCACGCATCGCATCCAAGTTGTGGCATTACATCAAAGCCGCTATCTTGTTGCATCGCACCGGAATGCAGTAAGAAACCGACACATCACCTACCCACGCGGGAAAGAACCCGACGCATCACCTCCTCTCCGGTTAGGAACCGATGCATCACCTCCCCTGCTCTGTAGTAAGGAACCGACGCATCACCGTTCTTGCATGTAAGGAACCACAGCATCACCTTCCCTGCGACCCTTTTGTTTGTTTTGCATTACGAATTGTAGGAGGGTGTATACCTGACTATGGTTACCCCAGATTTTTTGCCTTGTGTTTTGCTGGTTTTCGACTTAGTTGGCCTGGGATCCTGCTAATCAGGGCCCCAGGCTATCTGCTCTCTCTTTAAAATGGACTCCATGCACCCTAGGTGCATAACCAAATTGGTACTGGACACCTTATTAGCACCTGTACATTGCACTATAGGTGCCCAGGGCATAGGTGCATCCAAGGCCTACCAGGGGCTGCAGCATCTCTTTTGCCACCCCTGGCTGGTACTTAAATTGACACAACTGGCTGATCACTCAGCTGGGGCAAGGTGGTGTAATCACCCCTTGCTTAGATATAGTATACCTATATCTAAACCTATATCTGGACACATATATACCTATCAGTCACTCCTATGGCAGGCCTTAACAATCCTGGAGGCAGAGTGCTTGGTTTTATGTGAGATGATGCTCTAGCATGAGCTGAGCCTGTCTGCAGCTGTCGGGACCAACTCCCTTAGCAGTTCCAGGATATTGCCAAACCATATACTCTTAAGTGCATTATAATGCTCGCGGTTACTTGCTAACTTTAGTTTGGCTTTATCAAAACATGTTGTGTTTGGTGTCATACGCTTTGGAATACTACCCCCTCGCCAGTCCTGGCGACGGGGGTAGCATTCCACCCTTTTAGAGGGAGAAGACATGTTACTTTACTAAAACGCGGGTAATCCTAACCAGAGCCTCAGCATCACAGAATGGATGCTGCTGCCACAGACACAAGTCTGACCTCCTACTGCTGACCGAAACTTGGCAGGGGAGGCCTGGACAAAAGGTTTCCTGTCGCAGGGAGGTGCTACACCTCCCCAGACAGGAGATAGTGGATTGGGGCAGGGTGGGCTGAAAGAAACTAGAAACTGCCTGGGGCACACAAGGTGTCCCATGCAAAATCCAGTCAAACCGGTTCTGGGGCACACCAGCCCCAGTCCTGGCGCGAAACTGGACAAAGGGAAAGGGGTGTAACCACCCTCTTCCTGGGTCTCACCCGTAGGAGGAACCTAGCAGGTAATCCAGCCCACAAATTTGGAATAAAGGTGGGAGCAGTGCCAACGCACATCAGATTATCCTGACTGAAACTTATGAAATGAATTTCTGGACCCTTCGACATCCTACTCAACGTAGAAGACTGAAGAATCTACCTTGTGGTCAAGGAGTGACCACCCTGTGCAGACAGGCACCATCCAGCGCCTCACCGTTTGCTTTGTTGCAGTTCCTGCCAAAACTCGAGCAACAGAGATCAACAAGACCCAGCTTTCCTGCCTTTCAACAGCCTGATCCACAGTCCCAGCGAATCTGAGACCAGTGGAGGCAACCTGAAGTGTGTGGCTGGCCATTTTGGAAAAACTACAAAGTGCTGACCGTGCAGCTCCTGAGACACCCTCGATGCTGTGCATTGGGGTTTGAGAAGCCACATCACCGAGCAGCTTTTGCATCAAAGCTCTCCCCCCTACACTCACCGAGTGCTGCGTGGGGCCCTTTTGCATTTTCCTGCTTGACGTGTTGGTCCGGTCGCTTTCCCGTTGGCTAGCGGCCCCAGTACCGACGAATCTTTAAATTTACACTGCTAGTCTGGTTACTCTAGACTGGCCCTCGCTCCCCTGAAAAGGAGCACCCGCTCTGACCTTGCTGGTGCGAGTAAGAAGCTATCTTTGAATCCTGCATGGGTTGCATTTACCAAGGTCTGTTTGCTCCGATCCGGAAGCCGACACTGCTGACAGCGAGAGCCTTTGTGGGACAGCTCGTGTTCCAGTCCTGGACATCCTCGGTGCCCCAGAGTCCACATGGCAGCGGAGACAAGCTTCACGACAACCACCTGATTGCGCCCAACATTGCCTGGTTCCTTCCTGGTTCCACCCTGGTCACTGCTGAGTGACCCAGACTCTGTCCCCTCTGCTTTCAGGTACTCTACATCTTCGATCCACCCTTGGATCCAACCGGACACTTCTCCTCTGGCCGCCTGCAGCATCTTCATCTCCAGGCTCCATAGATCTACACGACGAGACCCGACACGACTTTGCACCTATGCACCCGCTTCCTGTGGGTGAGGTAACTCATGAACGCTGGTGCTCCTGTAGTGCTTTACACCTCTAGTGTCTAAGTCTAAAGTTTTGTATTTCTAGTCCAGTCGGAAGACTCATAAAACTGTAACTCGAACTTTTACGCACTATTGACTTTACATTGGTGCATGCGTGTGCTTTTAGCGCTGCACCCGAGTCCCGCGGGCTTTTCCCGACTTCATCACTGCTAATCCCGAATAGCCCCAGCAATTACCAAGGCTCTAGGCCTTACCACTGTGCGATTAGTGATACTTATACCACTTTTTTAATATATGGTTTGAGTGGCCACCGGCCTCATCCATAAATGTGCAACTTTCATATGTAAAACTGTGCTTTTGTTTAAACGCTTGTGCTTCTACAATCATAAAGAGTATAGAGGATTATTCTAGTAATAAATACATATATTTTTATAATATGTAACTTGTGTGGTGTCCTTTCATTTGATATTACAAGATTGCATTTGGTAAAACAGCTGGCTTCACATGCTCTCTTGAGTTTAACCTGAAGGCTGCTTAGTACATGCTACCCCTAGGATAGCTTGTCTATGAGGTTGATTTACAACTACCACCATAAGGGATTGTTTGGAATGATACAAGGTGCCCACAGAATTGTGGACATCATATATCAGGCCAACTTCTCCATTGGTGTGCAGCGGTTGGGATTTGAGCTTGCTGTTGTTTTACCATTGCAATCTTTTTATCAAATTGAAAGATCACATTAAGTACCATAGGTACATATAAACAAAGCTTACATATTTAAGTTCTACTGAACTTAGTAGTTGTAGATCAAAGGGCTTAGCACACCCTGCCTACAACTCACTAGCAAGGTACAGTAGGAAAACACTTAGTGTAGGTAAGTGCACCACTTACACCTCACTAGTATCATGTCTGGCACAGGTGAGCATACCATTGCTCTGCCTGTGGAAGGTGACCTTACCAAGGCACCCTCCAGCTATGACAAACTCAGCCATAGGGACATGAGTGCCTTGTGCACTGCAAGGAGGCTGAAAATGGTCACAACCTTACCATTCCCATCCTGATAGCCATCCTAGAGAAGGATGATCTTGAGAAAGCTAGTGAAGTTCCCTTCGGGGTCAGGAGAAGGAGTGAACCCCCCCAGATACTGAGAACACCACCCCAGAGGTAGAAAATGAGGAGGTGGACACTGAATCAGAAGGTGAAGAGTCAGATCAGGATCAAGGGGATACCCAGGTACCAGTTGGGAGCCTAATCCAGGCCAACTTGGTCCTACATGGAAATGGAGAGGGCCAGCACCTCCCCAGAGTACATAACAGAATATTTCCAGGCAATAGAAGGGAGAGATCTCCTTCCAGGGAATCTCACATTTCTAGTGCCTCAAGGGAATCTCAAAGGGGAATGACTTCCCCCCAGAGAAAATGGCATAGGGCCAGGATGAGGGCTGTCCAACTCCAGATAGAGAGGGAAGAGGTAGCCTTGGCCCAAGCTAAACTTGCTTTGGCAAGGGAGCAATAATTGTGTGGATTAGATTCCACTGGTGGCAGCAACATTATTCCTAAGGAGAAAGGCAGGTCCTATGATAATAGAAACCTGACAAAGATTGTGCCCCCCCTACAAGGAAGGGGATGACATCCACAAGTGGATGACTGGTCTGGAGAGAGCCTGCATGGTACAGCAGGTTCCTCAAGAACAGTGGGCAGCAATCTTATGGTACTCCTTTTCTGAGAAAGGGAGAGATAAGCTCCTCACAGTTAGGCCTGAGGATGCTAAAAATTACACTGTCCTGAAGAGTGCTCTAATTGATGGGTTTGGCTTAACCACTGAACAGTACAGGTTAATGTTCAGAGATACCCAGAAGACACAGACTCAGGACAGGACTGATTTTGTAGATTGTGCTACTAAGGCTCTGGAAGGTTGGTTGCATGGCAGCAAAGTACATGACTATACAGGATTGTATAATTTGATTATGAGGGAGCAGATCCTTAGTAATTGTCAAAACCAGCTTTTACACCAGCACCTGGTGGACTCAGATCTGACCTCTCCACAAGAATTGGGTAAGAGGGCAGACAAATGGGTCAGAACCAGGATTAGGCCTAAGAATCAGGGTAATGATCAAAAGAAGGATACTTACAAGACTCAAGAGAAGGGTGCAGATAAATCTAAGGACAAGTCTCCCACAGGACCCCAAAACTCCAAGGTAGGGGGTGGGTCCCAAAATAACTCCTCTACCCAGAAGAAACCTTACTGCCATGCCTGTAAACAGACTGGCCACTGGAAAACAGACAACTGTTGTCCAAAGAATAGCAACAAGGAAAATATTCCTCCAAGTACAGCTCCAACACCTCCTGTTACTGTTAGCAGTAATCCCCCAGGTGGTGGGAGCACCCCCAAGAATTTGGGTTGGTTTACTTTTGGAACACAGGTGGACTCTGGCCTAACCAGGTCCCCCACTACAGCTACTCTTGTCTGTGAAAATGGCATGGGGTTTGCCAACTTCACTGATTGCCCAAACACTTTGAGCAAGTATAGACAGGAGCCCCTCATCAATGGTCAAAATGTTGAGGCCTACAGAGACACAGGGGATAGTATCACTATGGTGACTGAGAATCTAGTCCCCTCAAGGCAACTTTTACCTGGTGCCACATACCAGGTGACCAATATTGATGGAATACAAACCAATCATCCCATGGCAGTAGTAAATCTCAGCTGGGAAGGTGTCACTGGCCCAAAGAGAGTGGCAGTGGCAGCAAACTTGCCTGTAGATTGTCTACTGGGGAATGATTTGGAAATCTCAGCCTGGGCTGAGGTTAAACAAGAAACACATTCTAGAATGGTAAATCTCCATGGAAAGGTTAGTGGGGCTGTAATGGCCATAGCCCCTGTCCAAGACGTCCTTCCTGAAGAGGTTGGTAGGGTTGTGCTAGTCTCTGCCCCATCTCAAACAGATTCTTTCCCTGAACAAGTTAGCAGAGCTGTTATGGTAACAGCCCATACCCAAACTGAGTCCCTTCCTGAAAAGGTTGGTGGGGCTGTGATGGCCACAGCCCAAACTCAAACTGATTCATGTGTTGTGAAGCCTGAAACTATGGATCACTCCACACAAACAGAGAGCATTGAGGAGGAAGAGAATTCTCCCTCCCACCATACATTAGGAAAAGATCAGCCTCCTCAGGGATCTGATCTTACCCCTTGTGAAGAAACTGCCCCAGAGGTAGTCAGGCCTAGCCTGACAGAGCCCCTGATGTCAGTGGACCCTTCCAAGGTGGGACCCAGTCTGGAGCAGGTAACCTGCCCCTCTCTACCTTGCCTTAGTCAGCCCAGGGCTGCAGAGGTCAAGAAGGTCAGTGAGCCCCAAAGGGCCCCCTGTCAAATAAAGCACCCCCATCAGCAGATTAGGTGCACCAAAGCTAGCAGCCCTAGCAAGGTGAAAACTTTAAAAACTCATGAGGGATCCCCCTTACAACTAGTTAGGGACCTCCCCCAAATGGACACTGTTGGGCACAGCCAAACCTGGGAACCCAAGGCCCCAAAACTGACCTGTCCCTCCAGTAAGCCAACCAAAGGGACCCAGCCTCCAGCTTTAGGTAGCCAGAGGTTGACCCTGAAAGCACAGTGCAACTCAGTCAAGGAAAGAAAGGCACACATGGTGGAAGATGATTGGAGGAAGCTGAGCCCTACATTAGTGGAGCCTCACTTCAGTACTCCATCTCATCACCAGCCTTTTACTTTGCCAAAACACACCACAGGTAGTAATTCCCCATGGTGGAGACCCTCTGATACCCCTAGGGTGAGGGATTACTTGGTGGACCATGACACAGGGAGTAACCATGCCAGTGCAGGTTCCTCCTTATATGGCCACTCAGGTAATATAGGCTTACCTGGTCAAGGATAGCCTTATCTCCTTTCGTTTGGGGGGGGGGTTATGTAGGAGGGTGGATACCTGACTATGGTTATCCCAGATTTTTTGCCTTGTGTTTAGCTGGTTTTCGACTTAGTTGGCAAGGGATCCTGCTAATCAGGGCCCCAGGTTATCTGCTCTCTCTTTAAAATGGACTCCATGCACCCTATGTGCATAACCAAATTGGTATTGGACACCTTATCAGCCCCTGTACAGTGCACTATAGGTGCCCAGGGCATAGGTGCATCCAAGGCCTACCAGGGGCTGCAGCATATCTTTTGCCACCCCTGGCTGGTACTTAAATTGACACACCTGGCTGATCACTCAGCTGGGGCAAGGTTGTGTAATCACCCCTTGCTTAGATATAGTATACCTATATCTAAACCTATATCTGGACACATATATACCTATCAGTCACTCCTATGGCAGGCCTTAACAATCCTGGAGGCAGAGTGCTTGGTTTTATGTGAGATGGTGCTCTAGCATGAGCTGAGCCTGTCTGCAGCTGTCGGGACCAACTCCCTTAGCTGTTCCGGGATATTGCCATACCATATACTCTTAAGTGCATTATAATCCTCGCGGTTACTTGCTAACTTTGGTTTGGCTTTATCAAAACATGTCATATTTGGTGTCATACGCTTTGGAATACTACCCCCTCACCAGTCCTGGCAATGGGGGTAGCATTCTACCCTTCTAGAGGGAGAAGACATGTTACTTTACTAAAACGCCTCAGCATCACAAAATGGATGCTGCTGCCACAGACACAAGTCTGACCTCCTACTGCTGACCGAAACTTGGCAGGGGAGGCCTGGACAAAAGGTTTCATGTCGCAGGGAGGCGCTACACCTCCCCAGACAGGAGATAGTGGATTGGGGCAGGGTGGGCTGAAAGAAACTAGACTCTGCCTGGGGCACACAAGGTGTCCCATGCAAAATCCAGTCAAACTGGTTCTGGGGCACACCAGCCCCAGTCCTGGCGCGAAACTGGACAAAGGGAAAGGGGCGTAACCACCCCCTTTCTGGGTCCCACCCATAGGAAGGACCTAGCAGGTAATCCAGCCCACAGATTTGGAATAAAGGTGGGAGCAGTGCAAATGCACATCAGATTATCCTGACTGAAACTTATGAAACAAAACTCTGGACCCTTTGACATCCTACTCGACGTAGAAGACTGAATAATCTCCCTTGTGGTCAAGGAGTGACCACCCTCTGCAAACAGGCACCATCCAGCGCCTCACCATTTGCTTTGTTGCAGTTTCTGCCAGAACTCGAGCAACAGAGATCAACAAGACCCAGCTTTCTTGCCTTTCAACAGCCCGATCCACAGTCCCAGCGAATCTGAGACCAGTGGAGGTGACCTGAAGCGTGGGGCCGGCCATCTTGAAAAAACTATAAAGTGATTACCGTGCAGCTCCCGAGGCTTCCTCGATGCTGTGCATTGGGGTTTAAGAAGGCTCAGCCCCGAGCAGCTTTTGCACCAAAGCTCTCCCCCCCACACTCTCCGAGTGCTGCATGGGACTCTTTTGAATTTTCCTGCTTGACACATTGGTCTGGTCGCTTGCCCATTGGCTAGCGTCCCCAGTACCGACGAACCATTGAATTTACACTGCTAGTCTGGTTGCTCTAGAATGGCCCTCGCTCCCTGAAAAGGAGCACCCGCTCTGACCTTGCTGGTCCGAGTAAGAAGCAATCTTTGAATCCTGCATGGGTTGCATTTGCCAAGGTCTGTTTGCTCCGATCCAGAAGCCGACACCGCCGACAGCGAGAGCCTTTGTAGGACAGCTCGTGATCCACTCCTGGACATCCTCGGTGCCCCAGAGTCTACGTGGCAGCGGAGACAAGCTTCACTACAACCACCTGATTGCGCCCGACATTGCCTGGTTCCTTCCTGGTTCCACCCTGGTCACTGCTGAGTGACCCAGACTCTGTCCCCTCTGCTTTCAGGTATTCTACATCTTCGATCCACCCTTGGATCCAACCGGACACTTCTCCTCTGGCTGCCTGCAGCATCTTCATCTCCAGGCTCCATAGATCTACACGACGAGACCCGGCACGACTTTGCACCTATGCACCCCCTTCCTGTGGATGAGGTAACTCTTGAACGCCGGTGCTCCTGTAGTCGTTTACACCTCTAGTGTCTAAGTCTAAAGCTTTGTATTTCTAGTCCAGTCGGAAGACTCCTAAAACTGTAACTCGATAACTTTTACGCACCATTGACTTTGCATTGGTGCATGCGTGTGCTTTTAGCGCTGCACCCGAGTCCCGCGGGCTATTCCCGACTTCATCACTGCTAGTCCCGAATAGCCCAGCGATTCCCAAGGCCCTAGGCCTTACCACTGTTTGATTAGTGATACTTATACCACTTTTTTAATGTATGGTTTGAGTGGCCACCGGCCTCATCCATAAATGTGCAACTTTCATATGTAAAACTGTGCTTATGTTTAAACGCTTGTGCTTCTACACTCATGAAGAGTATAGAGGATTATTCTAGTAATAAATACATATATTTTTATAATATATAACTTGTGTGGTGTCCTTTCATTTGATATTACAGGATTGCATTTGGTAAAACAGCTGGCTTCACATGCCCTCTTGAGTTTAGCCTGAAGGCTGCTTAGTCCATGCTACCCCTAGGATAGCTTGTCTATAAGGTTGACTTACAACCACCACCATAAGGGATTGTTTGGACTGATACAAGGTGCCCACGGAATTGTGGACATCATATATCAGGCCAACTTCTCACACGCATCCAAGATACTTTGAGAGTAAAGTGTTGCATCTACCATTTACATTGAACTAAGCTATTTCTACCATTTGAAAGTCTTATTTTTGAATACTGTCTTGTGGATTTTTGTTGTTTGGTCTTGTGTTAAGTCTAGATAAAGAATAATAATTTTTCGAAACTGGTGTGGTGTCCATTTGTAGTGTTTTCACTACATTACTGTATGTGTTCACAAATGCTTTACACACTGCCTCTGAGATAAGCCTGCAAGCTTGAGCCAAGCTACCAAGTGGGCGAGCAGGGGTTATTAGAGGAGTGTTGCCCCCTTACCCTGAGTAGAAGCAAGGGTCCCTACTTGGTCAAAGGTACCGACCTCTGCCAACTAGAGACCGCTATTTCTAACAGCAGCCTTGGGATCAGAGAGGGTTTTTCCAATTTTAAACAATCCTGCAGTATTAATCTGCTAAAACGAAGTTCCGCCTTTAACCAGGTCGAGTTCCAGAGCTTTAAGGGACCAAGACATAGCTGGTCAATGAAAAAGTCTAAGCCTAGCTCCTCATGGACTATTTCAGAGGGAACAATTTGAGGGACCCATAATCGAAGTCTTAAAAATGTAGTTTCAGCTACTTGGAGAGGGGCAACCCATCCATATCCCCATATTTCACTATCATAGCTAACTACGGGGATGCACTTGGCCCTGTAAATTTCCAGGACAGATTGGATGTGAGTGCGTCCAAGCGACGGGGAAAAATCTTTTATACTGAATGTCACTCTAGTAAAAGACAAAACATTCTGAGATATGTAATAAAAAACCCAAATACTTGAAGTTTTCTACCTGACTAATGTGTTGACCTTCGACTACAAGTTTCATCGTTTTAGTGTTAGGGGGGCCAAATTTCATAACGTTTGACTTGGAAAAGTTTGTCAACAGGTCAATGCTGCTCATAAGGTTAATAAAAAGGATAAGAAGTTTTTGTAAGCTATTAGCTGTACGGGCAATTAAAATAGTATCATCTACATAGAGCCAGGCATGTATTGGACTGCCTCCTGGTTTAGGAACGTTAATACCTGGTGCTGACAAGGCTTGCTCTATGTGATTGATATAAAGAATTAATAAAAAAGGGGCTAAAATATACCCTTGTTGCACCCCGTACCACAATTTAAAATACTCAGTGCACTCCTCACTAGGGCCAAACCTGACTCTGGCTGAAAGGTCAGTGTGCAAATCACGCAGGGATCTTAGTAAAACTGGGTCCACTTCCATCTGTACCATTATGGACCAAAGCTTAGAACGGTTAACTGTCAAAGACAGAGCTGAGGTCCATGAAGGCCAGATGAACTGCTCCCTTTTTAACCTTATTGTATTTACATGTTAATAAATAAAGGTTAAGAGTTTGCTCTATGGTCCCCAGACTGGGACGAAACCCATATTGTAAGTCAGTTAAAAAGCCTCTATCCTGGGCCCAATCCGCTAGGTGGTTTAATAAAATCCGGCAATGATTTTTACCTCTGAGTCTATAAGGGAGATAGGCACGAAGTCTGCTGGGTCTGATCTATTGTCCTTTTTAAAAACTGGAACTATTATCGAATGGGACCGGGTTGGCGGGAGTGGGCCAGCGACTGCAGCCTTTAGATGTAGTTTCAGCGGTGCCCATAGGTCAATACATTTTTTGAAAAGGTCCCCTGGCTCCTCGTCAAGCCCTTATTAGATGATAATTGAGAGATAGCTGCTTTGACCTCAGGTAAAGTAAAAATAACGTTGTTGTCTGTCTGGTGGCCTTTTAGTGGTCCGGTTCCTCATCTAGGCTATAAATAGCTGCAAAATGGTCGAACTAGGCCTGGGGAGGGATGGTACAGGCCTGGTTGGAAAGATGGTCATTACTAAAAAGAGGAGATTAACTATGCCCCAAAAGACAGAGCTGTTGCATTGTTTACTGGCAGTTAGTACCTTTTTCCATGACTCCTCTTTAAGTTGAGCCTTATGTTCCTTGCAGGCCATTCTAAACTCAGCCCTGGCCTTACTGACCCCTCCTTGGCAACTCCGCTTTGCCTGTAGAAGGTTTCAAAGGACCTTGTGGGTTTTGGAGCACCGGTTGTCAAACCATTTTTCTGCATGTGTTTTTGCCGGGTTTGGCTGTTTTACAAAGCACAGATCTAATAAACCTAAATATGTTAAAAAGACGCCAGATGCTGTGTGATGGTTCCTGTTTAGACAGACATATAAAGAGATCCGTTTGAAATGAGGGAAATCCGCTGTTGAACAAAAAACCCTGGAACAATAGTAGCCCACCTCAACCTTTGACCCTGATCTATCGAGATCAAGGCTTCTATATAGGGATGTTGGTCCTGATGATTTATTGTCCCAGTGGAACAGAGCTGTTAATGGTCAAGCAATGCTCAATGCTCAAGTGATGACTTAAGACCTTAAAATCTAGAAGTGCAGGCAAAAATCAGCTAGAAACAAGAATGTAATCAATAACTGTGCTGTGTACCCATTCCCCCCCACCCCCCGGCCTCTCTTGATTGTGGACGTTCTCTCATTTTGGGGGTCCTGAATGCTATCCATTAAATTCATTAAGTTAAACACAGAAGCAAGGCTATTTGTGGCTTCACCTAGGAGAGAGTGTTTAAAATACGCCTGTGGTTCGAATAAGCCTTTGGAGTCAGAGGGCCAGATGTATGACCCGTTTTTGCATGTGCAAAAATGTTTGCAACCAGTTTGCGCATGCAAAAACCTACAGGGCGATGTACAAACCCTATTTAGGGAGTCGCAATTTATTTGCGACATGCTAAATTGGATTTGCGACTCGCTATTAAGGAAGGGGCGTTCCCTTCCTAATAGCGACCCCAAATGCCATGTATTACTGTCCCAGGGGAGCCTTTCCTCTTTGTGACTGGCTCTAAAAATATTTTTTAAGGGCGGCAGTGGTCCCAGGGACCACTACCTGCCCTTAAAAAATGAAACGAAAACATTTAATTTTTCATTTTTCATTTTTTTAAATGCATCCTGTTTTCCTTTAAGAAAAACGGGATGCGTTAAAAAAAAACTGCTTTGTTTAAAAGCAGCCCCAGACATGGAGGTCTGCTGAGCCCAGCAGGCCATAATACCTGAGAAGGTCAGCCATTCTCAATGGGGTCGCAAATTGAGAGTACCTTGTGAATATTGATGAGGCATGCAATTTGGGACCCCATTGAGAATCGCAAACAGTGTCTCTGACACAGTTGTACATGTTATTTTGCGAGTTACAAATTGCGACTCGCAATTGAGTGCAATTTGCAACTCGCAAAAAAACATGGTTGCACATCCAACCCACAATCTCTGATCATTAACGTTATACATGACTGACAAGGATGCAAGTTAAAATCCCCGGCGACCATAATTAAGGTAAAAGGTTGTTCCGTATGGTTAAAGTCATCAATAAGTGCTTCAAGACTGGCGATAGCGTCTGACTCATCTCTAGATGTGACAGCGTTATAAAAATTAATGAGAAGCAGTCTACTAGTATTGGAGAATGTTAAGATGGGTACTCTGGGAGGTCACGGAGTTGGACTTTAAAACCTCTACTGTACACATGTGCTCCAGTCCTACTAAGGTTATAGGACCACCCTTAGCACGTCCACTAGAGGAGCGGATTGCTGGGATAAAAAACGAGGAGAACCCATCAAGATGTAGACCACCCTCAGTGTTCCACGTTTCCTGTAGACAGATAAGTTCATAACCTGCACCTGTGAGCTTTCTGTGTACCCTGGCAATGTTCCAGCTAAGGGCTGTGATGGAGTCTTGTTTCCTGGTAATTAGTTCCTGATTGGAGGTAACAGAAATGTGTATTGCAGTGGGGGGCGAAGGTTCCAGTCAGTAGGGATCTTCCAGCTCACTCAAAGTAAGAAAGCGGTTGTTAAATTGTAAAACAAGCATTTACAATGCAATGGTCTCGGCATTATTAAAGGTAGAGCTATTGGCATTGCTCATGTCATTTTTTTTTTAATCTTCAATAAATGGCATTGTCATTTACACTGCCAATAGCTTAATCGTTAAATAAACGGCATTGTCATTTGCAATGCCAATAGATTAATCGCTCGCAAATGCATGACCTATTGCATTTACACACACACAAACAGAGCCACACACACCCAGAGCCACACACACACACACCCAGAGCCACACACACACACACACACCCAGAGCCACACACACACACACACATCCAGAGCCACACACACACACACCCAGAGCCACACACACCCACACACACACACCCAGAGCCACACACACCCAGAGCCACACACACACACCCAGAGCCACACACACCCAGAGCCACACACACACACCCAGAGCCACACACACACACACCCAGGGCCACACACACACACACACCCAGGGCCACACACACACACACACCCAGAGCCACACACACACACACCCAGAGCCACACACACACACACCCAGAGCCACACACACACACCCAGAGCCACCCACACACACACACACACCCAGAGCCACACACACACACACACCCAGAGCCACACACACACACACACACACAGGAGAGCAAGCACGGCAAGGGGGCAGGGAAGCAAGCACAGCAAGGGGGCAGGAAAACAAGCACAGCCAGGGGGCAGGGGAGCAAGCACAGCCAGGGGGCAGGGGAGCAAGCACAGCCAGGGGGCAGGGAAGCAAGCACAGCCAGGGAGCGGGGAAGCAAGCACAGCCAGGGGGCGGGGAAGCAAGCACAGCCAGGGGGTGGGGAAGCAAGCACAGCCAGGGGGCGGGGAAGCAAGCACAGCCAGGGGGCGGGGAAGCAAGCACAGCCAGGGGGCAGGAAAACAAGCACAGCCAGGGGGCAGGGGAGCAAGCACAGGCAGGGGGCAGGGGAGCAAGCACAGCCAGGGGGCAGGGAAGCAAGCACAGCCAGGGGGCAGGGGAGCAAGCACAGCCAGGGGGCAGGGAAGCAAGCACAGCCAGGGAGCGGGGAAGCAAGCACAGCCAGGGGGCGGGGAAGCAAGCACAGCCAGGGGGTGGGGAAGCAAGCACAGCCAGGGGGCGGGGAAGCAAGCACAGCCAGGGGGCGGGGAAGCAAGCACAGCCAGGGGGCGGGGAAGCAAGCACAACCAGGGGGCGGGGAAGCAAGCACAGCCAGGGGGCGGGGAAGCAAGCACAGCCAGGGGGCGGGGAAGCAAGCACAGCCAGGGCCACACACACACACACCCAGAGCCACACACACACACACACACCCAGAGCCACACACACACACACACACCCAGAGCCACACACACACACACACCCAGAGCCACACACACACACACACACAGGAGAGCGAGCACGGCAAGGGGGCAGGGAAGCAAGCACAGCAAGGGGGCAGGAAAACAAGCACAGCCAGGGGGCAGGGGAGCAAGCACAGCCAGGGGGCAGGAGAGCAAGCACAGCCAGGGGGCGGGGAAGCAAGCACAACCAGGGGGCGGGGAAGCAAGCACAGCCAGGGGCGGGGAAGCAAGCACAGCCAGGGGGCGGGGAAGCAAGCACAGCCAGGGGGCGGGGAAGCAAGCACAGCCAGGGAGCAGGGAAGCAAGCACAGCCAGGGGGAATGGGAGCAAGCACAGACTGCTTTTGCCTGTCTCTAAAATACCCTTGTTGCTCAAAACAGCCATCCTATATTGGAAAGCTACATTGAAATACACCAAATACATACATAAAATACATAAATAAACTGTTTGACTATAGCAAGTACAATGGAAACATCATATGTCACTGAATGTAAGATTGGAAGACCAACTGTGTATTATGTTGATGATTCCTGAAACCTATAATAATGCTATGCTCGATTGTAATGATTACATGAATAAAACCAATAAAAGTATGTTTAAAAAAGCTAGTAGCTATTTTCTTTTATGTTGTGTGCACACCAGAGCTCACAGGCCAGAGTATTGTGCTGAGTGGGCCCCCTGCAGCTTGCGGGCCGCAGCACCACGGGGCCTGTGGGGGCCTGTGTTACACCACTATGTTTAGAGGGGGGTGGGTGAGTGCTCAAAGATCTATTCATTGTTCTCACTAATCATGGTTCACATATTGAGATTAACCTAACCTTTTTTGGCGAAACCCTTCCCTGCAGATATGAAATGTGCCTTTATCTATGAGTTTGTACTCAACCACTGTCAGGGATCCCAAGAAATGATAAGCAAAGAAAATACATGGCATACAAAGTAAACTTCAGCAGTTTTAAAGATTCTCTAGAGCAGGGGTACTCATAGTACGGCCCGCGGGCCGCCAGCGGCCCGGCAAGCCATCCTTGGCGGCCCACGGACCTTGCAATCATACCTGTGCTTAAAAAAATAATGTTAGCAAACACCGCCGCAGCAGCGCTTGACTAAGATGACTCCGAGACTGATAATCAGCAGCGCTTGACTAAGACGGCTCCGAGACTGATAATCACCGCTCCCCCGGCCCCCACAGAGCAGAGGCTTTGTTGTATTTCACCTCTTAGTGCCCCTGCATCGCCACTCTGACAATCACTACTCCCCCGGCCCCCACAAAGCAGAGTGGAGATGCAGGGGCGCTAAGAGGTGAAATGCGACAAAGCCTCTGCTCTGTGGGGCCGGGCGAGAGGTGATGGTCAGAGTGGAGATGCAGGGGCGCTACAACAAAGCCTCAATAACATGTAAATGGTCTTTTAAAGACCTGCTAAGTACTTTGGTGCGGCTGTCTGGGTGTATGCGCTGAGGAAGCTGTCTCAGCCCGGGCTGAAGGCTGACACAGACAGACACACACACAGTGAGATGACAGAGGGGGGGGAGAGTGAGGGCAGGAGGGAGGGGGAGTGCAGGAGGGAGAGAGAGATGGAGAGAGAGGGCAGGAGAAGGAGAGGGGGCAGGAGAGAGGGGGGCAGGAGGGAGAGAGAGAGGGGGCAAGAGGGATAGAGAGAGGGCAGGAGGGAGAGAGAGGGGGCAGGAGGGAGAGAGAGAGGGCAGGAGGGAGAGAGAGGGGGCAGGAGGGAGAGAGAGGGGGCAGGAGGGAGAGAGAGGGCAGGAGGGAGAGAGAGAGGGCAGGAGGGAGAGAGAGAGGGCAGGAGGGAGAGAGAGAGGGCAGGAGGGAGAGAGAGATGGAGA